>NC_136380.1:348154617-351085450 GCF_965140285.1 Lepidochelys kempii
GGAATTCCTGAATCGAAATGAATTAAATTGCATTGAGTGTACCATCGCTTGGATGATGCCAAAGGAAGGTAGAGCTCATTGTAAACTCGTTATAACTGATCAAATAGTGCCACCTGTGGGTGAAGTGGCTAGGCCAGTGAGTTTAAAGACATAAAATGATTTCCTGGAGAAGTTAGGAATGGTGTCAGGGAGACAAAATGAGAATCAAATTTGCCATGCAGTTCTCCTCCTGCCTCTCCAATGTGGGAGGGGTAGTGTGTTGCATTGCAAAAACCATCCATCATTACATTTAGATGCAGAAGCAGGAAGCAGCAAGATCTACATATATCTGAAGGGGATGTAGCTGGAATTACTGCACTTCATTCTGGGAATCTCAGTTGCAGGAAGTGCCAGATACACTAAAAAAAAAAAAAAAAAAAAAAAAAGTTAAGAAACCCAACAAATTTTATGGGGCTGGAGTGATTAGTTTTTGTAATGAAAGATATACATAGAGCTCAGATTTCAGATCCCGGGTAGTGTGAAATCCTGCCTGGAGTGGGGATGCACCTCCAATCTTCACTCTGTCCTGGCAGTGCAGGCCTGCAATACCTCTGCTGACAAGAATCCTGTGGACTCCAAACTAGGATTATAAAGCCACCATCCTCACCCATATGCCCTGGGGTTGCAGTGGTACTCCCTCTATAAATGCACCCTGGGTTCATTGATTATAAGCATCTATAATTACTGGGTGAGTGAACACCAGTGATTTGAGAGGAATGTGGGATGATGCAAAGGGGGTTACAACTAGGAATAAAGGAAATATGGTCTGAATATCAGGAAGCGTTTCCTAGCAATGAGACCTGTTGGCCTCCCATGGCTCACGTCTTTTACTGAAGACTGGATAATGCACGTACTGTGGTGAACGCTCCTACGCTGGCCAGGTGGATGGATTACTTCAACTAATAGATGCTTGCTGTCCCTGAATTGTATGAATGGTGGTTTGCTTGCCCACTGGTTCCTCTTGACTGTTACCACTTGACAGAGCTATCTGCATTCTCTCCTAGAGCAAGGTTTGCCTTCTGCAAGTGCCTCATCTGTTCTTTGTGCCTTTAAAAAATAGAACACTGGGTTTGAGGCCCACAGAGTTTCAATGTCTCCATGGCTGGCATTGGGGTTTTCAGATCTGTGGTGGTGGTCCCTTTTGTGGGTGTTTCTGTCCTTCAGGAGTTTCCTTCTTTGCAGAAGATCAGGGAACCAGCCAGTGAGTTTTCCAAAGTGTCCCAAATGCAAGCTTGAGACTGGTCAGAGGGACCCGTGGCTGTGGTCTGCTTGAGGCTTTGGGGAGAACAGGGTGGTTTCTTGTGAAATCCCCTGAAAGGTGTTTCAGCTTCTTTGCATGTAGTTGAAGGTAACAGCAAAATGTCCCAGCTGGGAGTCAGTGTTTTGCATCAGTTGCTAGGCATGACTTGCTGAGCTCCCTGAGTGCTGCTCTAGTGTCTTGAAAGCATTTAACCAGCTCCTGTATGGTGGAGTTGAGGCAATGGCAGAACTCCATTGATGCTTGACTCTGCTTCACCCCTTGAGCTGCATTTGGAGATAGGCTAGAGGCCTGGGTCATTTGGGCATCGCTTGCCACTCCCTGGGTCTTAGCACACCCTTGACACCTGCCTACCTTCTGGATATGCTCCAACATGGCAATTGATGCCACTCTTCTTGGCAGCCTGAATGCGGGGTATGTGACTTAGTGAGTAGCTTCCACCTCTGTGCCAACACCTCCCTTTACCATACGTGCTCAAGGTGGCCAACTTTCCTGGTCCATAGACTGCTTCAAGTTCCCAGTCCCAGGGTGCAGCTCAGACATCGATGCTAACCCTATCCCATAGCTTTTGACATGGTACATTCGGCGCCAGTCAGGTGGCTGCTTTCAGAGAGCCCTACAGTCTTGGTACCAACAACCTCTAAACAGTTGCTATTGATGGCCCGTGGTGACTGACCCACCCCCCTCCTCTCTCCAGCAGCTAAATTGGCTATGCTAGGAAAGAGATGAAAGGAGTTCACCTAGTGACCTCAGTCAAGGACTTTGAGCAATTCCTAGCATCCTGCACATGTCTCCATGGGCAGAAGAGGTCAAAGCAGCTAGCTCTCCTGGAAGATCTGTTCATAACCCTGTTAATTGAAAGGATTGGTAAGGCCATCCCTTCTGTGTCTGCAAACACCAGCTCCAGCACTCGCAGACTTCCTCTAGCGGAAGTTCTCTGCAGATCTGACAGGACCTGTCCAATCTATTCTAGATCAGATGACTGCAGTGTGTTCACGCTCTCACTCACTCCTAACTCAAACGTAATGGAGCACAAGACCACATCACGCTATGGACGGCTACTCAATCCTCCTTGCTCTTCCTTCCACCATCATCATTCCCCCACCAGTCTGCCATTTAGTACAGTGGCTCTGGCTCCAGCCAGTTCTGGGCCTTTTTTGACCTGCAGTTCCAATACCTTGGAAGCTGGAGTATTAAGAACGTACCCCCCATGCTGGTAACATCTCATGGTGCCGTAGTCCCATGTGGGCAAAGGGCTGTTTGAAATGTGGGAAGTGGGCTGAGGGTTGGGTGACTGCCCTAACCTGCAAAAAGAAAAGGAGGACTTGTGGCACCTTAGAGACTAACCAATTTATTTGAGCCTAAGCTTTCGTGAGCTACAGCTCACTTCATCGGATGCATGCCTGCAGTGTCTTGTGCACTTGAAGATCCTCAATATCGATAGTTTGGACCTGGCCTAGTATCTGGGGAAACATCCCGTGTTGCTTGTGATTAGCGAGGGGGACAGCACCCTCCAGGCCAGGAGCTTGCAGGTTTGTTTGGAGGCAGACCTCTGACAGCAAAAGCCTCAGCTCGTCCCCTCCAGTCTCTGTACGAGTGTAGCACAAGGGCCATCTACTGGCCAAACAAGACACAGGCCATGTTTCCACCAGATGTCAAGGGTTTAAGGCCCAACAATGGCTAACTACTTTCACTGAGACCAAGTGCATTTGTGCAGTGTCTGCAGGGCTGTTGCCAGCTATGCTGGGTCATTTTATGGGACACAGCTGGAATGGCAGAAATTCGTAAAACCTCCAACTAGCACTGGGTCCACCGCATATGGGAAGGTACCGAAAGGGCGAGCTTGGAGTTTGTTGCCATTTTACGCGTTCACATAGATCACAGGAGAGGAAGGCTGGGGGCTGAGTTTATCTGATGTCTTTCTCCCCCGGCCAGGGAAGCTGATGCATCCCTCCACTTGAGGAAAACGGATAATGGGTCTGTCTCAAACTGGGCTGCACAGATTTTTGTGTGCCCATCACTGGGGTGGAGACACCAACAGCGTGAAGAACAATCTCTGGAAAGACAATACTCTGTCCCTGCTTCCTGTGATGCTATAGGTCTGGGTGAGAGAGTGACCTTACAAACTGTAAGGGCTTTTGGGGAAGGGGCTGTCTGTCTTTGTACAGAGCCTAGCACGCTGGTGCCCTGAACTGATCAACGCCTCTGTCTATATTAGTCCTGATACCTTCGTGAGTACTGCTGACCAATGCCAGGAGTTAACCTGAGGCTTTAAGAACCTCTACTTTCCAGCTGTCTCCCCTAGAACAAGACCTACCATACCAATATTTAGCTCTTTATATAGCACTTTTCATTGGTATCCGTCAAAGCGCTTTGTAAAGGAAGTCGGTGGTCTATCCCCATTTTACGCAAGGGGAAACTGGTGCAAAGAGAAGTGACTTGCCCAGGTCACCCAGCAGAACTGTGCAGCATGGCTGGCCACAATCCTGTGCTACTTGCACAGGGACACTTAACCATCTTCGCGGAGACACTCGTGTCCCTTGGCACCTGATAGAAGTGCCAGCCATTCTTTGTTAGTCCAGTAGGTGGCCCTTGTGCTTCACTTTCTGAAGTGGGGTTTTTACCCATGAAAGCTTATGCCCAAATAAATCTGTTAGTCTTTAAGGTGCCACCAGACTCTCGTTGTTTTTTCTGAACACAGCTTGTTCTCACCTGGCCTTGCATGGTGAATTTTCCAGCTGGTTTAATTGCATGAACCTGAGCTGCTTTACTGTGAAAACCCTCACCCATCCCGCCCCCAAATCCTCCCGTACCTTAAGGGGGCGGAAGAGGGGTGTTATGAAAGAACTAAAGTAGTTCTAGAGTCAAATATTCACTGGGTGGGGTAGTTGTGTCTCGGTTGTGTGGTTATCTTGGCTCCAAACTGCAGCAGCTGTCTTCAGATTCCAGAACAGCATCTTGAGAAACGGACAAAAGGCTTCTTGCCCTGAATCCGTGTTATCCCTATAGAAACTTTACCTTTTATTGTTTCTCTACAATTCCACTTTTTGAAAACATCATGCCCCAAACTACTGCATGAAAATTCATCTGACTCTAACAAGGCACTGGTCTACCCCCGACCGCTCCTTGCTCTGAAACTAACTGACCTGGAGGGTATGTGGCAAAGCTCATCTTAAGGTAGGTTTTGGGGTGTGGGAGATTAATGGGTCATCTTTTCCTTTTGTTTAATTAAAGGTCCATTTAGTTATTGTTCTGTGGGGTGGAACCTGCTGCTGGGTAATTTCTGGTCTTTGGCTGTGCTTTTAAATAATTGTCAAGCGCTTGGAGGTGATTAGGCCCACATAATTACAACTGAAGGGACGTGCTCTTTATGCTTGTATGAAAGTTCTTACCTGGTTATAGCTCCATAAATTATTAAAGCGTACATATTTGTTAGTATGTGACCGAGGTGCTGTACAGACAGAGTGAGAGTGTCCCTGCCCCAATGTGCTTACAATCTAAATAAGACATGATGGATGGGGAAACAAAGTGACTTATCCAAAGTCGCACAGCAGGTCAATGGCAGAGTTGAAAATAGACGTCCAGAGGCTCTTGGTCCTCTTCCAACATTCTGTGCCTGACCGATGCGCATATATATACGTACATGTACACACACCCACTCACTCTGATTGGTCTCAATTCTTGTGATTTACTTTTAGCTGATGTCCATAGCTCAGCTTCATGGGCTGACCTTAGTGCTTCGGGGTAATTAACTGCTCACCTGTTAAAGCTGGTCGTTGCCAGCCTATCTTCCCAACCAATGCTTTGGAGAGGACATGGTGAGGGAGCAATACATTTCCTCAGGGTTGGATATAGGGGTAGGCAACTGCAGGGGTGCCGGGTTTGGGGAAGGGAGGGGCGCCAGGCTTGCAGATTTACAACTCCTAGCATGCAAATGCATCCTCTTGTATGCCAGGGCTAAATCACTCGTGTATCAAAGTCGTGAAAGGGGCTACAAATGCAATACAACATAAGGTGCCCAAAAGTTTAACAAATGGGGGATGGGCGCCATTTGCTCTAGGGCCAGCCCTGCATTTCCTGCGTCTCAGAGGCCAAAGGAACAGCCCTTATTGTTAACAAATGCTCTATTTAGTGGCCCATACGCTCAGAGCCAACCTGTGATCTACCTCTGATCTATCCCTGTACAACTGGATCTATCCTCCCCCAAGGGGTGGGGGCACCCCTTCTAAACCATTAGTGGGAGATGTGCGGCTTGCTCCCCTTTCATGTAACTTCACCTCTGAGCTGAATAGCGATGGGAGACCCTAAGCAGGTGCAGATCATAGATTAAGGCTGGAAGGGGGCCACTGAGATCAAGTCTGACCTCCTGTATGCCACAGGCCATAGGACTGCCTTGAGTTACTTTCTGTTTGCACTAGAGCTAGAGAGTTTCTCTTAGCCCTGGTCTACACTAGGACTTTAGGTCGAATTTAGCAGCGTTAAATCGATTTAAACCTGCACCCGTCCACACAGTGAAGCCCTTTATTTCGACTTAAAGGGCTCTTAAAATCGATTTCCTTACTCCACCCCTGACAAGTGGATTAGCGCTTAAATCGACGTTCCCAGCTCGAATTTGGGGTACTGTGGACACAATTCGATGGTATTGGCCTCCGGGAGCTATCCCAGAGTGCTCCATTCTGACCGCTCTGGACAGCACTCTCAACTCAGATGCACTGGCCAGGTAGACAGGAAAAGAACCGCGAACTTTTGAATCTCATTTCCTGTTTGGCCAGCGTGGCAAGCTGCAGGTGACCATGCAGAGCTCATCAGCACAGGTGACCATGATGGAGTCCCAGAATCGCAAAAGAGCTCCAGCATGGACCGAACGGGAGGTACGGGATCTGATCGCTGTTTGGGGAGAGGAATCCGTGCTACCAGAACTCCGTTCCAGTTTTCGAAATGCCAAAACCTTTGTGAAAATCTCCCAGGGCATGAAGGACAGAGGCCATAACAGGGACCCGAAGCAGTGCCACGTGAAACTGAAGGAGCTGAGGCAAGCCTACCAGAAAACCAGAGAGGCGAACAGCCGCTCTGGGTCAGAGCCCCAAACATGCCGCTTCTATGATGAGCTGCATGCCATTTTAGGGGGTTCAGCCACCACTACCCCAGCCGTGTTGTTTGACTCCTTCAATGGAGATGGAGGCAATACGGAAGCAGGTTTTGGGGACGAAGAAGATGATGATGAGGAGGAGGTTGTAGATAGCTCACAGCAAGCAAGCGGAGAAACCGGTTTTCCCGACAGCCAGGAACTGTTTCTCACCCTAGACCTGGAGCCAGTACCCCCCGAACCCACCCAAGGCTGCCTCCTGGACCCAGCAGGCGGAGAAGGGACCTCTGGTGAGTGTACCTTTTAAAATGCTATACATGGTTTAAAAGCAAGCATGTGAAAGGATTACTTTGCCCTGGCATTTGCGGTTCTCCTAGATGTAGTCCTAAAGCCTTTGCAAAAGGTTTCTGGGGAGGGCAGCCTTATTTCGTCCTTCATGGTAGGACACTTTTATCACTCCAGGCCAGTAACACATACTCGGGAATCACTGTAGAACAAAGCATTGCAGTGTATGTTTGCTGGCATTCAACCAAAATCCGTTCTTTCTCTCTCTGTGTTATCCTCAGGAGAGTGAGATATAATTCATGGTCACCTGGTTGAAATAGGGTGCTTTTCTTCAGGGACACATTCCTGCTGGGCTGTTTGCCTGTGGCTGAACAGAAATGTTCCCCGCTGTTAGCCACGGGGAGGGGGGAGGGTTGAGGGGGTAGTCACGCGGTGGGAGGAGGCAAAATGCGACCTTGTAACGAAAGCACATGTGCTATGTATGTAATGTTAACAGCAAGGTTTACCCTGAAAGAGTGTAGCGACTGTTTTATAAAATGTGTCTTTTTAAATACCGCTGTCCCTTTTTTTTTCTCCACCAGCTGGATGTGTTTCAATGATCACAGGATCTTCTCCTTCCCAGAGGCTAGTGAAGCTTAGAAAGAAAGAAAAACGCACTCGAGATGAAATGTTCTCCGAGCTAATGCTGTCCTCCCACACTGACAGAGCACAGACGAATGAGTGGAGGCAAATAATGTCAGAGTGCAGGAAAGCACAAAATGACCGGGAGGAGAGGTGGAGGGCTGAAGAGAGTAAGTGGCGGGCTGAAGACAGGGCTGAAGCTCAAATGTGGCGGCAGCGTGATGAGAGGAGGCAGGATTCAATGCTGAGGCTGCTGCAGGACCAAACCAGAATGCTCCAGTGTATGGTTGAGCTGCAGCAAAGGCAGCTGGAGCACAGACTGCCACTGCTGCCCCTCTGTAACCAACCGCCCTCCTCCCCAAGTTCCATAGCCTCCACACCCAGACGCCCAAGAACACGGTGGGGGGGCCTCCGGCCAACCAGCCACTCCACAACAGAGGATTGCCCAAAAAAAAGAAGGCTGTCATTCAATAAATTTTAAAGTTGTAAACTTTTAAAGTGTTGTGCTTAAAGTGCTGTGTGGCATTTTCCTTCCCTCCTCCACCACCCCTCCTGGGATACCTTGGTAGTCATCCCCCTATTTGTGTGATGAATGAATAACGAATGCATGACTGTGAAGCAGCAATGACTTTATTGCCTCTGCAAGCGGTGATTAAAGGGAGGAGGGGAGGGTGGTTAGCTTACAGGGAAGTAGAGTGAACCAAGGGGCGGGGGGTTTCATCAAGGAGAAACAAACAGAACTTTCACACTGTAGCCTGGCCAGTCATGAAACTGGTTTTCAAAGCTTCTCTGATGCGTACCGCGCCCTCCTGAGCTCTTCTAACCGCCCTGGTGTCTGGCTGCGCGTAACCAGCAGCCAGGCGATTTGCCTCAATCTCCCACCCCGCCATAAACGTCTCCCCCTTACTCTCACAGATATTGTGGAGCACACAGCAAGCAGTAATAACAGTGGGAATATTGGTTTCGCTGAGGTCTAAGTGAGTCAGTAAACTGCGCCAGCGCGCCTTTAAACGTCCAAATGCACATTGTACCACCATTCTGCACTTGCTCAGCCTGTAGTTGAACAGCTCCTGACTACTGTCCAGGCTGCCTGTGTACGGCTTCATGAGCCATGGCATTAAGGGGTAGGCTGGGTCCCCAAGGATACATATAGGCATTTCAACATCCCCAACAGTTATTTTCTGGTCTGGGAAGAAAGTCCCTTCCTGCAGCTTTTGAAACAGACCAGAGTTCCTGAAGATGCGAGCATCATGCACCTTTCCCGGCCATCCCACGTTGATGTTGGTGAAACGTCCCTTGTGATCCACCAGAGCTTGCAGCACTATCGAAAAGTACCCCTTGCGGTTTATGTACTCGACGGCTTGGTGCTCCGGTGCCAAGATAGAGATATGGGTTCCGTCTATAGCCCCACCACAGTTAGGGAATCCCATTGCAGCAAAGCCATCCACTATGACCTGCACATTTCCCAGGGTCACTACCCTTGATATCAGCAGATCTTTGATTGCGTGAGCTACTTGCATCACAGCAGCCCCCACAGTAGATTTGCCCACTCCAAATTGATTCCCAACTGACCGGTAGCTGTCTGGCGTTGCAAGCTTCCACAGGGCTATCGCCACTCGCTTCTCAACTGTGAGGGCTGCTCTCATCCTGGTATTCATGCGCTTCAGGGCAGGGGAAAGCAAGTCACAAAGTTCCATGAAAGTGCCCTTACGCATGCGAAAGTTTCGCAGCCACTGGGAATCGTCCCAGACCTGCAACACTATGCGGTCCCACCAGTCTGTGCTTGTTTCCCGAGCCCAGAATCGGCGTTCCACAGCATGAACCTGCCCCATTAGCACCATGATGCATGCATTGGCAGGGCCCATGCTTTCAGAGAAATCTGTGTCCATGTCCTGATCACTCACGGGACCGCGCTGACGTCGCCTCCTCGCCCGGTATCGCGTTGCCATGTTCTGGTGCTGCATATACTGCTGGATAATGCGTGTGGTGGTTGATGTGCTCCTAATTGCCAAAATGAGCTCAGCGGCCTCCATGCTTGCCTTGGTATGGCGTCCGCACAGAAAGAAGGCGCGGAACGATTGTCTGCCGTTGCTCTGACGGAGGGAGGGGCGACTGACGACACGGTTTACAGGGTTGGCTTCAGGGAGCTAAAATCAACAAAGGGTGTGCCTGTACATCAAGGAGTATTTCAGGCAGGACTGCACGGAGGGTTCCAATAAGAAATGGTGCACCAAAGTTATCGTTGTTATTGGAACAAGGAGGTTAGCCTGGCCTCTGATTGATACATGGCTAGATTAACCTCGCTGCGCCTTCTCTGTGACTGACTGCAGTGTGATCTAGACAGGGGAGAAGGAAAATGAGTCCAAAACAAATCTGGTCTATTTCTTGTTCTGACCCACTCCATCGATCCTTTACATCTTTGGCTGGCAGCAGACAAAAAAGGCGCGAAATGATTGTCTGCCCTTGCTTTCACGGGGGGAGGGAGGGTGGGAACGGGGTCCTGACGATATGTACCCAGAACCACCCGCGACAATGTTTTAGCCCCATCAGGCATTGGGATATCAACCCAGAATTCCAATGGGCAGCGGAGACTGCGGGAACTGTGGGATAGCTACCCACAGTGCAACGCTCCAGAAGTCGACGCTTGCCTCGGTACTGTGGAAGCGCTCCGCCGAGTTAATGCACTTAATGCACTTAGAGCATTTTCTGTGGGGACACACACACTTGAATATATAAAACCGATTTCAAAAAAACTGACTTCTATAGATTCGACCTAATTTCGTAGTGTAGACATACCCTTAGAAAAACATCCAATCTTTGATTTACAAGTTGCCAGTGAGGGAGGATCCGCCACAGCCCTGGGGCAGTTGTTGCCATGGCTAATTACTCCCTGTTAAAAATGTGCACCTTTTTGTTTCCTGTCTGAATTTGTTTAGCTTCATTGGGTCTTGTTAATACCTTTGTCTGCTTCATAGAAGAGCCCAGGATCTCATCCCCTTTTAACCGTCTCATTGCTAAGCTAAGCACATCGAGCTCCTCTGCGTCTTACTATCAGGCCTGTTTTCTCATCTTTTAATCGTTCTTGTGGCTCTTCTCCGAACCCTCTCCAATTGATTAACGTCCTTCTTGAAGTGTGGACATCAGAGCTAGACACAGGCTCCCAGCAGTGATTGCACCAGTGCCAAACACAGAGGTAAAATCACCTCCCTCCTCCTACTCAAGATTCCCCCTGTTGATGCATCCAAGGATCCCGTTAGCCCTTTCGGCCACACGCTTTCACAGGGAGCTCATGTTCACCTGATTATCCACCGTCATCCACGGGTCTTTTCAGAGTCACTGCTTCCCAGGATCGAGCCCCTCCCCCCCCCCAATCCTGTAAGCATAGCCTGCGTTCTTTGTTCCTAAAGATATACACTTAACATGGGGCTGCATATTGTTTGCTTGTGCCTAGCTTACCAAGTGATGCAGCTATCTCTGTCTCAGAGACCTGTCCTCTTCAGTACTACTCCCCTGGTCAGAGACGACCTGTGCCTGCTGATAGGGGGAGGGGGCACAACCCTGGAACAGCTCAAGTCACATACCCTCTCCTAGAAAGCAGTGGCTCCTCCCTGCAGCTCTTAACTCTTCCTCCTGCCTCTGCCTGCTCAGCTGCCCTGCGAGCAAGGGGGGGGGGGGCGCGCACAGGACCCACATACCTGCCCCATGCATCACCTCTGCCCCCCAGTCTTGGTATCAGCTGCAAATGTTCAGTAATGATTGTCATCTTCCAGGTCATTGATGAAAATGTTAAAACTGCTCCCCACGGGACCCCCCTAGAAACACACCCGGCACGGTGATGGTTTCCCCATTGATGGTTACAGTTGGCAACAGCTAGCTGCACTGATTAGTGATAGGAGGATCAGTTCTTAGCTCTTGGGGCCTAAATCAGGAAGGAATGTGCATGGTGCAGGCTTGTGTGGGCCGGTGGTGGATGCTCTTGGGCTGGGCAACGTGCTCAGAACACTGCAGCCAGGGGCCCGGATTGCACTATTTCCATAAACTTTCCTCCACCTGCGACCAGCTGATCTCCAGGGCCTTCACGGCTGTGCAGCGAGGACAGCGTCCTCTGCTTCCTTGCGCAACAGGAGCTCGCCTTCATTGCCGTAACGGACGCTAACTGTTGCAAGTACCACCTTCTGCAGGGGGTGATAATTACCTGCACTGAGCCAGTCTATCACACCACCTTGCAGACCGAGCAGAACAGTGTCGCCAACCCTGGCTCGTAGCAGAGAGAGGATCTTTGCATGCTGCCAGCTGGCACACTGGGGCAGCAGCTTCCTGTCCAACAGCGCTGAGCCATCCCCCTAGGATATCATTAGCTGTGACTTTTACATACCCCAGTGCTGTGCAAGCTCTTGCAATGAGTGCTGGGGAAGGGCGTGCAACCTTTTAATACAGAGTGGGATTGCACCTGCCTCCCAGTTCCTGAGTCTGTTAAAGGCAGGGTGGCAGCCGAGCTGGGTGTCTGGTAGCTTCTCAGAGGACTGCCCTGCTGGGGAAATGAGGGCAGGTCCTACCCTGGGCAGTGTATATATTAAAAAGCTTCCCCAGTGCTTGCTTAGTCTGCAATAGCTCTCTCCTCCCTACACCCCCCCCCAAAGGAGAAGTGGGGAGCTGCTCCCTGGGAGGGGCTGATGAAGGCCTGAAGATTGGGCTCCAGCAGCTGTTGCCTGAAGTTCCCCTCCCCCCCAGGGCCCATTAGAAACGCTATTGCGTATATTAAGGTCATGTTGCTTTACAAAAGGAGGGGGGTTTTTTTGTTTAAAACCATTAGTGCTGGCACTAAAATCCTCCAGTCTTCGGCCTCAGCCCGTCTGCCTGGAGCTTGCACCCTGGACTCAGTCTGCAGCTGCAGGGTGTGTGTAAGGTGATGACCAGCCTCTGTAGGAATGTCGGGGGGCGGGGGGGGGGGGGGTGAGCTCTGGTTCTTCGTACTTCTAGCAAAAGTGACTGAGTTGGGATCGGCCCAGAGGGCTGCAAAACTCAGGAGCGAGAGAGACTCTGAGTCTAGGAGCTCGGGTTCGGTTTGACTAGACGCCCATGGTTACGCTAACCCCCGACATCGGTCAAACAAGGCATGGGGCCTCATTTCCCGGGAGCTCCTCCCAGTGGAGTTTCTCGAAGCACTTCCCATGTGATGATCCTCACCAGGAGCTAGGTGAGCGCCAGGATCTCAGGTTTAGATAGGGTGGAAATGGAGGTGTAGATCGGTGCAGTGACTCACTCAGGGCAGCGGGGCCCTACGGAGGGAGTCTTTGCGACCTCGCTCTTGCTTTAAGCATGTGACCGTCCTTCCTCCTTTTGGGGAAAACCCTCTGGAAGTAGCTCCTGCATGTGCTCGGGTGCCTTCTAATGTCCCTTATCTTTAAGTCCTGTACTAGCTAGATGGCAGGCGCATAGGAAGGAGGAAGTCCGGGCAGAATCTGACCTCCTGCACCAATCCAGCTTGTCTGCTCTCTGCTTGGCATGGTGTTGTGTGGTCTTAAGTCCTACTGGGCTCAGTGCTGTTCCTCCAGACCTGCCACTTTCCAGTAGCGCAGTGGGAATGGCACCCCTTCCTTTGAGGGGAAGCCTAGCCCGGGGGAGGAGGGCACACCTTTTTCTCCTCCCCTGTGCATGCTGTCTGGGCTGAAGAGAACAAAGTCCCTGTTTCCAGAGGGCTCTGGAGCCTAGCAGCGGGGTCTCGGGGTGGATCCTAGCCCCAGGGGGAAGCTAGCACAGCAAGCTAGGGAATGCAGGGATTGGTGGCACGCTGGCCCATGCATCAGGTTCTCTGTTAGCTGAAGGGTCCCTGGGACTTTTAGGTGCAACTCCATGGAGTGCTTGGGGCTGTGATCTAGCCTAGGGCTAGCAAAAGCCCTGATAACCATGGACCCTCCGCCGCCGCAAGGTAACCTCCAGACCAAACATGAAATCACACTTGGCCGTGGCTGCTCTCTGGGCATCCTAAAGTAGCTGAGCACTCAGTCAGGGTCTCTAGGGTGCGGTCCGGCCCCCCACCCCTCAGTTTGGCCCCAGAGGCACAGTCAGGCAGAGGTGGGGCAGCCCTTTCTCCTGCTCCCACTAAGATGACCACAACCCAGAGGGCCAGGATGGACCTTCCCAGGCCTGGAGGGAAGTTGGCAATGAGTTGCCTTCATCTCTGGCTCCCCTGTAGCGGCAGGGAGGCGGGGGGAAGTTACCCTTCCACTGCTGTCCCCATGACCTTATCTGTCGGTTGCAAAGGACCTGCCAGCCTGCGAGAGACCCGCAGCGGTGTGTCACGCCTGGCACTGCAGTGGGGTTAAAGCCAGCTGGGATCAAAGGGCAGAGAAATGCAGTTGTAACTGTCTGCCTGTCTCTCCCTGACCCGCAGATCGTGGGAAGCTGTTGCAGAGCCTGGCTTTGGAGCTTGAGATGTGGGGGGGTTGCTCCAGAGGGCATGGGATCAAACGCCAAAGGCGACCATGGCACCGCCAAAACCGCAGGCTGGACCCGGAGTGAGCGTGCCTGACTCCTGGAGCTTATCTACGGGGTGACGTCCCCCTATTTGTGGGCCGGGGCAGGAAGATGCAGCTGGCTGGGTCCGCAGTGCAGTCCGGGCCCTGCTGATGCCACGCAGCGGAGCTGAGGGACGGGGCCGGAGGAAGCTCAGGCGCAGGGGTTCCCGAGCAACTTCAGCCCCTGGGGCTTGGCGAAGCAGGGCCCAGGGAAGGGGGGGGGCATGCGGGGGGAGGGGCTGCTGCAGCTGCAGAGCCGCGGATGAGGTCGAAGCAGTAACTCCAGCTCGTACTAAATAATTCAGGCTCTGCGGCTCTGCGGTGCTGGGGGCGCGGGCCAGGCACCGGGCTCCAGCTGGGATGATGTCATCTAGGCTTGACAGGCCTGAGCCAAGATACCGGGTCATGTGACCCCCCCCCCCCAAAGGAACGTGCTGCAGCACCTCCCGGCTTGCTCCGCTGTACCAAGGGGCTCATTTCCCAGCCCCCCGCCCAGCTTTGACACCAGGCAGCTGCAGATGCCCCTTGGTGATCGTGACTGAGGGCCTAGCTGGCCTGGGTCGCCCTGGCCCCAGTGGGGGACCCTCCCCAGGGCATCTCTCCTGCGTGATGCTGAAATCGGCCTGGACCCTCATCTAAAAGCCCCACTTCTCTCTGCTGTAGGTGGAAGGCAGCCCCGGAGCTGCCGTTGGCATATAAGCCCTCAGGCCAGGGCAGCGGAAGGGTCCCTCAGCCCAGCCTGTGGCTATTGCACCCCCAGCCCCAACCCGGAGGTATCTGCTCCAGTGAGCAGCCGGGGCTCGCTCTCAATGGCCCGTTCAGTCCTTGGCCTCTGGGTCGGCCTCTGGCCACGGAACGTGACTGGCCCCTGCTCGCTGCAAACGGGCCGCAGCTCCCCCGACCCAGCTCATTTCAGATAAGGGCCCCCACGCAGCCAGCCGCAGTGTATAGCTTTCCCCGCAGCCAGCCAGGCCAGACCCGACCCGGTAACGCGCTGGAGAACGGCTGCACGGCGTGTCTCCGATCACCTGCCCCATCCCACACACCCCACCTGGAAAGGCCTTTACAGAGATGCTGTGCAAGGCTCTGTTTATTCCTAGGAGATCAGATGAGATGATCTGGTCCTGTCTGGCCTCGCGCTCCATGCTGTGCTGGCCAAAGCCTGACCCCCACGCTGGGGCTGCAGCATTTCCTGTTCCCCCAGGTTTATTTCATAGCTGCCCTGAGCTCGGGGCCAGGCTGAGGTCCCTGCAAGGTCCAGTGTTGTGTTTGTGCCAGGGGGTGGCGTGCGTGGGTGTGGAGGAGACTAGTGGGAGAGAAGCATGGTTCCCCGTGAGCAACATGAGTGTAATCCCCCATAGCTGCAGCCTCCGTCTTTGCTGCGCCCACTGCCCGGCGCCCTCCCCAGCAGAGGGTCATTCTGACAGGGCAGGCTGGGTCTCCAGGGGCGGCTCCTCCCCGGCTTGCGTCAGGCCTGGCTGAAAAGGACACACACAGCAGGCTTACGGCAGGTCCTTTGTCCAGATCTGACACCCAGCTGCTTAACGCGGTGAAGTGAGGTCTGCCCGACTGGGTCAGGCCCAGGCACCTGTTGCCGGGGGAACGTTCCCACTCCGGGGAAAACCCCGGCACCAGGGAGCAAAGAGCCCATTGGGACCCAACCAGCAGCTGTGTGGAGGCGTCTGGCTGTACGGAGCCACTGCCTTTAAGAGGCCACTGGTTTTATTTTGAAAGCCCTCTATTAAGCTCCTGCCCCTGCAGCTAACAAACCCAGAGCCGCTCGCCTTGGGGCAAGCAAGAGAAGGCTGGGGTTTTTGGACTGGGAGATCCTGGCTTCTCCCCGGGTTATAGCTGGCCTGGCTTCTACTGCTTGTCCCCGCTCTGCGAGCATGGGCATGTTGTCTCCCTGCTCTGTGCCTCTGGCTCCCCTCCATCCTTCACCTGTCTTGTCTGTTAGACTCTCAGCTCTTCAGGGCAGGGCTGTCTCTCTGTGTGGCCCTGGTCTCAACTGGGACTTCCATAATACAAATCATAAATCCCCAGCATTACAGGGGAAAGGGATAGCTCAGTGGTTTGAGCATCGGCCTGCTAAACCCAGGGTTGTGAGTTCAATCCTTGAGGGGGCCATTTAGGGACCTGGGGGTTGGACTAGATGACCTCCTGAGGTCCCTTCCAGCCCTGATAGTCTATGATTATGATTGTAACCCAACCAGCAGCATCAGGAGCTGCTGCTTGCTGAGGACTCCTCCATCCAGCCTTCCTCTGGTGCTGCCCGATGTCCTGAGACTTGAGGCAGAGCTGAGAGCTCCCCACACAGCCTGCATCCCAGCAGGGTGGTTCAGCTCGATGCCTTTGACCCCTGGCTGGAGACGCTGCACGAGGCTTTAGGAGAAGGCCCTGCTGGTGGATCGAGACCGCCTCAGGCCAGCCCTGGGTGGCGTGGCTGTAGGTGTGCCTGGCTCGCTGACCCTTCCTGTGCACGGGAAATCGAGAACACGGATGATACCTGAGCCTGCTCTACTCAGCCCAGCGCTGCAGGCTCTGGTTACTTCCTGCAGCTCCCCCACCGGAGCTGGAAAAAGGGCCGTCAGCTCCGGGCAGATTGGTGGCCATTACTAATGCATGATGAGCTGATGGAGAAAGGAACTCAGCCTGCGTGTTGAGACCTGGGGCCAGGCTGCTTTCCGGCGAGCCAGAGCAATGGCACGGAGCGGCATTGCTTGGGCATAAAGGGCTGCCTCTCTCTGCCCCGTGGCAGCTCCATGAATGCAGGCCGGGGTCTCTGCGGCACTGTGATCCCATTTGTTAAATACTCACCTTTCGCACCGCCACCGACCCTCCCTCTCGCCCAAGGAGTTCAAAGCCCCTGAGGTTATGTCTACACAGCCACAAGCCTTAGAGCCCGGTCAGTTGACCCGGGCTTCTGCTGCGGGGCTAAAAATGCCTGTGTCAACGTTCCCACATGGGAGGGTGACCAGACAGCAAGTGTGAACAACTGGGACAGGGGGTGGGGGGTAATAGGTGCCTCTAAAGATCAGGACTGTCCCTATAAAATCAGGACATCTGGTCACCCTACCGCTTGGGCTCTGAAGCCCAGCAGTGGGCAGGGCGTGGCTCTCAGAGCTTGATCTCCAGCCCAAGCGGGAACGTCTACGTCCAGTGCCCAGCTGTAACCACTCGGCGACATTGCCACAATGTGTGCCTCGTGAAGCAGTGGCTTCAGCTCATGGCCTGTGTGAGACGCAGCATGAACTGGGCAGGACGTGGTACCCAGAGCTGGGCGCTCTCCCAGACCAGCATCCACGGTCCGGCGCGCAGCTGCAGCTCACATTCCCTCTCAAGTCAAGGTCATTCGTGCTGCTGCGACAACCTCCTCCTGCCCATGCATCTGGCAATCTACCACCAAAATCACCTTACAGGCCCGTTGTGACCACATCATTCCCTCTCCTCAAGTGCCCCTCGCCGGTTCCCCATTGTTCACGCTCTTTGGCCTGGCCTTCATAGGCCAACCTCGCTCCTCCCACACCCATGCCTCTGACCCTGTCTGCTTCATGGCCTCCCTCTTCCCCATCCTCCCTTGTTCTTGAAGTTCTTTCTCCCACTCCTGGCGTATTCCACGCTCCACGCTGTGCTTTAGACACCCTCCTGCCATCTGTGCACCGAGCTGCCTCCATCGCCTGAAATTCCCCTTCCCTAAGACGCCTTCCTGCCTTCCCCTCGATGAGAAGGGAGTTAATTCCAGTATCTTGCAGAGCCATGGAGCTGTGCCTGTCCCTTACCTAGCAATTGTATGTCACGGGCTAGCTTGAAGCACCCTGTCCCGTTCGCAGGTGGTCAGTCCGCTGGGAAAGGGTTGAGTAGGTTCTGCTGAGTCACTGGCATGAGTGACTCTGTCCCACCTGGACATAAGGGAGGTAGGTGTGGCTTTCTAGCAGGAGAGTATCTAGAGTGTGGGCTGAAACAGTCTGCCAGGAGGAACTGCAGGAAAAGCCAAGTCAGGGGAGAAGGTTAGAGCTCAACTTTTTTGTCACTTATCTCGTCGTTGATTTCTTAGTTGATAAATCCAGACTCCAGGAGAGGGGTGAGTCTGGGCTGGGATTGCAGAGCAGGTTGGGAAATAAATTGTTCTTGCAGCCCTTGTCCCACCTGCCTCTTCCCCACCTGTTTTGTTACTTTATGGCCATCACTTGTCTCCTGTCTATATTCCTTTTGGGGCAGGGCCTGTGTCTCTGCGTGGTTGTGTGAAGCACCCAGTGTGCCGGTGGATGCTTGTAGGAGTAACTGTTTCGCAGCACCCAGGTGCAGATTGAGAGCCCTCCCCCAGCTTTTCCAGGGCTGAAAGTAACTTAAAGGACTTAGCAGTACGCAGGGGGGTGGGGCCTCGACTGGAAGGGGAGGGGCCTCAACCAGAAGAGGCAGGCCCTTTAAACCCCCAGGCCCTTTAAATAGTGATTTAAAGGGCCAGGGGCTCCGCTGTGGTAGCTGCGGCCAGGAGTCCTGGACCCTTTAAATCACCGCTGGAGCTCTGGGGCTCTGGCAGTGGGGCTCTGGCTGCAATTTAAAGGGCCTGGGGCCTGGGGAAGCTGCCCCATGTTGGTAAGGTCAGCTGTGTACCAGCTCTTGCTGGTAGGCCGTACCAGACCATACCGGTTTACTTTCACCTCTGCGCTTTTCCCATTCCATCCTGCAGCATATGGGCCTCTCCCGGAGTTGCAATGTGCTTCCACTTCTCTTCAGATCAGCTAGTGGCTGCTTCACACACCTTCCCCAAATGGGCTTCTCTGGTTCTCTGCTCTCTCTGGTGCTGGGGGCAATAGAAGTCTATCTCCCACTCCCACAGAAAGCGGCTATTCCCACCCATCCCCTCAGTGGTGGAAGCAGAGTAGATAGACTTGCTCGGCAAGTTAGCTGTCCCTGGTGTGCCTCAGTAGCCAGCTCCAGGAGGAGGAAGCCTGGAGCCAGTCTTCAAAGCTGACCTTTCTCACCACAACCTGCATCTGCAATTTGCTTTCCCAGCAAGAAAATATGATGCTGGCAATGTTTCATAGATTCATAGATTCTAAGGTCAGAAGGGACCATTATGATCATCTAGTCTGACCTCCTGCACAATGCAGGCCACAGAATTTCACCCACCCACTCCTGTGAAAAACATCTATGTCTGAGCTATTGAAGTCCTCAAATCATGGTTTAAAGACTTCAAGGAGCAGAGAATCCTCCAACAAGTGACCCGTGCCCCATGCTACAGAGGAAGGCGAAAAACTTCCTTCCTGACCCCAAATATGGTGATCAGCTAAACCCTGAGCATATGAGCAAGATTCACCTGCCAGATACTACAGAAAATTCTTTCCTGGGTAACTCAGATCCCACCCCATCTAACATCCCATCACAGGCCATTAGGCCTATTTACCATGAATATTTAATTACAAAATCATGTTTCTCCTGTAGCCAAAATGAGTCAACTCATGGGGGGTTTCCTTCCCTTGAGGACAAGCTGATCAGATTTGGCTACAGCCGGACAAACCACTTGTAATGACCATGATGTTAGTTGTCACTGGGGATTGAATCTGGGAATCTCCGAGACTAAATCAGGAGCCCCTTGGGTTTGAGCTAAAGATCTGAGTCCCGTAGCGGAGAGCTGCAGTGAGTAGTGCTGGACAGGAAATGGGTTTCTCATCCTGCTACAATTGTCAAGGTTCTGAAAAATGTTCCTGTCTTGAAACAGGATGGAACCTCAATCTTGAACATTTCTGCAAACTGGCAAGCCAAACGTTTTTTGTTGGGTTTTTTTGGTTCAGATAGATTTAAAAATATCTTGTTCTGATTTTGACCTTTTTTTAGTGCAAATTAAGTTAAATTTCAAAACAAAAAATTGTTTAAAAATGAAAAACCAAAACCTTTCATTTTGTGAATGTCAGATGGCACGTGTGATCATTTTTTGGGGAAAAAAGCACACTTTTTTGAGTTGGGAAATTTGTTGAAACTGACCCATTCCCCTGGAACAGTTCAGATTTTGACAAATTGGCATTTTTGACCAAAAAAAAAAAAAGTTTAAACAAAAAATTTCCAACCAGTTTTAGCAGAGATGTTTACTTGCAGTTCTATCACTCAGCCACTAGATGTCTCTATGCTGTATAGAGTTCCAGCAGGGTGTTGTTCCTGGTAAACAAGCTAGAGCAAGCTGGAATGGGAGCAGTGTGGAAGGCTGTTAATTTGTGTCTGTAATATTTAGTTGTTCATTAAATGTCTCCTCTTTAAGAGGGACTGTGAGTCCATGAATCAAGACAGGAATCATTGCTAACTTGTATCCTGTGTAGGTCACGTATAGATGGGGGAGAATCATTGGTTGCATGTTCATAGCCAGCAACTTTTTCATTGAATTTAGCCTGGTTTTTCAGTTCACAATCATCTGCCCCCAGATACTGATCTTTTTTTAAAACACATTTGTTCATTATCTTACCATGAGGCATGGCGGTGGGAGAAGCA
This sequence comes from Lepidochelys kempii, assembly GCF_965140285.1. Classification (NCBI taxonomy): domain Eukaryota; kingdom Metazoa; phylum Chordata; order Testudines; family Cheloniidae; genus Lepidochelys; species Lepidochelys kempii. The sequence goes on from NC_136380.1 coordinate 348,174,908, forward strand.
GTCAAATGGGGCGCCCAGACTGGCTGTGTTGGCAAAGAGGAGAATGGCAATGTGCTAAGAAATGAAGGCCAAGGGATGAGGAGGGGCAGATTAACGAGAAGAAGAAGCTTGCACTTGATATGGTGGAGGAGGAGGACCCAGTAGTGAGACATCAGAGAAATACACTGGGATGGGAGACTGGAGCAGGGAATCATTGATGTGAAGATGGCATTGAACGTAAGAACGGCCATACTGGGTCAGACCAAAGGTCCATCTAGCCCAGTATCCTGTCTTCCGACAGTGGCCAGTGCCAGGTGCCCCAGAGGGAATGAACAGAACAGGTAATCATCAACTGATCCATCCCCTGTTGCCCATTCCCAGCTTCTGACAAACAGAGGCTAGGGACACCATCCCTGCCCATCCTGGCTAATAGCCATTGATGGACCTATCCTCCATGAATTTATCTAGTTCTTTTTTGAACCCTTTTATAGTGTTATAAAAGTGTTTTATAGGAACTAAGGAGTTCCACAGGTTGACTGTGCATTGTGTGAAGAAATACTTCCTTTTGTTTATTTTAAACCTGTTGCCTATTAATTTCATTAGGTGATCCCTAGTTCTTGTGTTATGAGAAGGAGTAAGTAACACTTCCTTATTTACTTTCTCCACAGCAGTCATGATTTTATAGACCTCTATCATATCCCCCCTTAGTCTTCTCTTCCAAACTGAGAAGTCCCAGTCTTATTAATCTCTCCTGATACGGAAGCTGTTCGATGCCCCTAATAATTTTTGTTGCCCTTTTCTGAATCTTTTCCAATTCCCGTATATCTTTTTTGAGATGGGGCGACCACATCTGCACGCAGTATTCAAGAGGTGGGCCTACTGATTGAACTGATTAGATCTCCGGAGAGAGAGTTTGGAGCGAGAAAGGGAGGGTGCCAAGGACAAGAGCCCCGTGGGAAAGTGAGAGAGGGGAGGAGGACCCAGCGAAAGAGATGCTGAAAGCACGGCTAGGGGCAGGAGGTGAACTAGGAGAGGGCCGTGCTGTGAGAGCCAAGGGTGGGCAATATTAGAGAGAATGGGGGAAATGGTGCAGGATGGAACAGAGAAGCCTCACCTTAACAAGAGCAGTGGCGAGGGCAGAAGCTGGAATTGTGCGTGGACCAAGGATGGAGAAACTAAGACAAGGAGACAGTGCATCTGCGTGGATGGGAATGGCTTCCCCTTGCTGCTGTCCACTGCTTGATTTGAACCCACAGTCCAGCAGGGCAAGTCTCCCAGCCATCGTCCTAGCCCCTGGCTTACAGCATCCACCCCTCTGTCGAGGTATGGAGACTGCCAATCCTTACCCTCGTCTCCAGTATTCCCACTAGTCCTCTGTCTTCCAGTAATTAACACCTTCAGCACTGCAGAGCCAGTTCCCAGACTGTAGCCCAGCAGAGCGGTGTTCTGGGGGGGGGGAGGTTGTAACAATGTTCTTTCCTGAAGGCTACAGATGTAGGACGCTTTGATGCCTGCCCACCCCTAGCTCCCACCCTCTTCCCGCCAGGGTAGGAGTAAGGTCCTGAGCCTGAGAGCAGGGGCGCGGGAACAATTTGTAAAGTGGGGGTGCTGAGAGCCAATGAACTGAGCTGCAAACCCTGTATATAATGGAATATAGTATATAGTTCTAGCACCTATGCATGAGGAGACGATTATGGGATTTTGAGCCCTGCTGATGCTGCTGTTGTTGGGATTATTAATTAGGGGACTTGTCTAGCATGACCGCCTCTGTTTGTCATTATCGGAGGCCATCTCTCGTGCCGGCTGTGTTACAGCGAGGGATACATGATACTGAAATATTTATGGGGGCTCAGACACAGAGAAGGAATGAAGTCACCTTGTGGGGGGAGCAGCAGAGCAGAAAAATCTCCCTGTGACTTCTTGGTATTGGTCTTAGGCTGCGGGGACCAAGGGATTGTTACAGCTGCATGGGATTGGCACAGCTGTGGGCAACGTCCGGGCATCACCCTTGGCTGCTCGTCTCTGTGTTTGTGAAATAAAGAGCTCAAACGGTCCGGCTTTTGAAATGCAGCGAGGATGAGTTGTTACTCATGGAATGGCAGCCCACTCCGTTCCACTGTTACTAGAGTATTAGCCAAGTGCACGGGGATAGGGTGGAATAGCAAGTGTCCCTTAGGTGTCTCAGTCTGGCTCGCTTTCCTACCTTTTCCCATCAGCGTTTGTTGGTACAGGTTATTGGGACACCCTGTGAACTTACACTCACTTTTCACAGTCAGACTCGCAATGAGGGCAAATGGGTAGGCCCAGTTCTCACAAGAGGCCCCCCGTGGGCGAGCCCCCCCTCTGCTTCCTGTACGCAGCGGAGTCACTCCCAGTCCAGATCTCCCTTCACTGGTAATAACACTACCTTGGTCCTAGAGCTAGCGAGCTAAGTATGTAAAGGCCCGATCCAAAGCCCTTTGAAATGTTTCCTCTGATTTCAATAGGCTTTGGATTGGGTGTCTAGGTACCTAGCCCTCCCTGTAGATTTCCTAGTGTCTGCTGGAGCTGGGGTCTTTTCCTACAGACAAAGGGATGAGAATAAAGGGTGTATGGGAAAGGAAATTGATCCCTTCCCCTGGGGCCTGCAGCGGGGAGAAGCTCCGCCGGACCTTTTGATTGGGGGGGATGGGGAAGGTTCTTCCCATTGACAAGCCACCCTATCAGTGTGGTGACTCTCTGTGCAAGGCCAAGAGCTGCTTCCAGTTGATGATGGGTCTCCATGATTCATTGTTACTGAGAGACTTCAGTGCTCACATTGGTAACTCAGGCACACTGTTCCCAGACCTCACGTCTACCCCTCCTACCATGGGATTCAACCAGAAGAGCTTGCCTACAAGGCCGGCCACACCCTATGTTTGATCTTGGTGTTGGGGGCCTGGGAATCGCTCTCCACTCTGGTCAAACAACTACTGCCTTGCTGTCGGGAATATGGCCCAACCGTGCTAGTGGACCCCTCACGGCTCTCCCTTCTCAGAGAGGATAGAACCCAGCCAAGGGACCAAGCTGCTTATGACCTTGTGGAACCCTACAGCTGCCTGCAGTCCATGACCACTGACCTACCGCCCCCAACATACCCCTTCCCCTCCCCTCCCGTGCTCCCTGTAGCACAACACAGCTCACAGAGACCTGGATGAGGATCATCAAAACCCTAGCCAGACAGAGCAGATGCTGGCAGGAAAGAGAAAACAGTGAATCTAAATTCATCACATCTCCCTGGACCAAAGGCGCCCGCCCCCCTTGAGCAAGGCGGTTCGCCATCTCTGGGCCTGCCAGACTCAGCTGATCCACATGGCATCCGTAGTTAGAAATATTGGCCAAAGGCGACGGCCCTTCCTGTTGAATGAAGACCACAGTGCATCACGCATCCCTCCCCGCTGTCCGTGCCACAGCCCCTTTCCTAAGCAACACAGTTCAGCAAGCCCATCACCCATGTGCTCCAGGGAGCCTAGCAGGCAGGCCGCAGGCAGCTAGGATTAGAGCCAGCTGGGAAATGGGTTTTGTTTCCCATGAAAAATGCTGGTGAAACAAAAACAGTTTTGGTTCTGTAGAAGACATCGTTCAAAACCCCAAAATGTTGCGGTTTTTGGGCTGAAATTTTTCTGGTTTTGGTTGCTGAAAACTGGGACGTTTCCCACCGAAATTTCAATTGTGACAAAAAAAACCCAAACCATAGTTCATTTAAAAAAAAAAAATCAGCACTTGATATGAGACTCTTCCCTCTGATTCAATACTGGGCCAGTCCCGCAGCCTGAGCTAGGGGGCGCTGTGCTGCAGGAAGTGGCCTCATTCTGAGACTTCTTAAAGCGCTGGTCTGGACCACCTGTGGTCATTACAGATCCAGTGACTTGTCTTGCAAGCATAGGGCAGTTTGATCTGGTGTCCTGGAAAAATTCCAGTCTGGGTGATTTACATTCTGTCTCCCCCAAACCCATCCGGCCGCTCCAATTGGTAGCCATATCCACTTCCTGTCCTAAATTAAGGTATTGAGCTGCTCTGTGCCAATAAGCAGCTGCCACGTGGCACGTCAGGAGCAGCTACATTCCAGTGACATGGGAAGTGACCCTGAGGACAGTGTGTAGTTCAGTTTCTCTCTACTTGTCCTCCACAGGGAGCTATCAATTTTCCTATCCCATGCCCGGGAATCCCTGCCCATCACTGTGGGATCTGAATGCTGCAGCTTTGGGATAACAGAAGCAACATAAGTATCAGATCATCACCATGTTTCAGTCGTTTAAGGGTTACATGGCTGGTGTTTCATTAAGGAGAGGAGCAAAATATTCACAGCCCTCTGATGCACAAAGAGAATCCCACCCCTGGCTAGAACAGTTTAGGACAGGAAGTGAAGATGAACTGGCTCTGTCTCCCCCACACCCAGTCAGCCTGGAGCTGAGTGCTGATTGCACCCAGTCGATCCCCTAGCCAGCCTTGTGTAATCCCATCTAATTTGGCAGGCGAAGCAGCTAGTTTCACAGCTGGGAAGTAAAATCCAAAGGCTAAAAGCCCAGCTACAGAGCATTCGCTGGGCCCCGTCTCGCTGAGGCACCATAAAATGCTTTTCAAGCACTGTGGCCTTTGAAATCCATGCCCAGCAGTAACAGCAGAGAGCCACCCACCGCAGGAGCCTGCTAGGCTGTCAGTCTAATGCACAGTCGCCTGATCTTCTGATGGGAATTCTTAGGTTTCCATTGAGCATCGCCTCACATATGTGCTGATTGTTTTATCTCTGTTTGGAGCCAGCTGTGTTGTGGAATAGGCTGAGCGAATCTCATGGACTTTGGACGGTTGGCAACCTCTTTCTTCTGGGTTCACAAACCCGCTTTCCTGTAACTTAAACCTGTTTGGGGTCGTCCCACCCCCCCATCCCGCCTCAAAGCTGATTCACTTTTGCATTCAACCTTCCCTGCGTTGTTTAGCTAAGGGAAGCCTGTGCTGTACGTTATTACTAATACCAATATTAGCATGAGAAGAACCATTCTTCAGAAGCTCAGCAAGTGTAACAACATGCTGGCAAAGTAAGCCTCACGTTCCCCTTGTGTGGTTAGTCTGCTACAGGATAACAACCTACTACTGCTATCAGGGAACGCAATTACTCCAGTAGCTCAAGTCGTAGAGCCCTGCGCCGTGATGCTGAAGCTCACGATTCAAACTCTGCTCTGGTGTGTCTGGAGTGACCCCCAGTGTAAGTCAAGAGGGTCCCCTTTATTCCATTCAGTCTGCAACGAGTGTTTGTTTTGCTGCTGAATTTCTTGCCTATTTTTTAATTCTCTCCGCGTTTGATTTTTCGTACCCACTCCCTGCCCCATTTTCCACCTTATATTTTTCAGCTGGATTTTCTCTTCTCTGCTCTTCTCCTGCAGCCTGTTTGGTTTTCACTCTTCTTGTTCCCTTGTGGCTTTTCCAGCCTAATGTTTTCCCTTTGATTTTTATTTCTCTCTCCAGCCTGCAGCTTCCTTACTTTCTCCCACGCGCTCTCCTAAAACCAACACACTCCCCATTAAGTTCCACCTGACAATACAGGACAGGAGAATGGTGTTGAAATCAGCAAACTGGGTTGGTTTGTTTGTCGCCTTTTAAAGGGATTATTGAAAAATCCTATTCTCTGCTACAGGGTGAGAGTCCGGTTGAACCCGCCCAGGATAGCAGAACAGTCGTTGTGCATCTCATCTCAGTGCATTAGTTACAAGCCCTCGCTACCAAGGGGTACAGGAAGGGGGGCACAGCTGTGACGCCTCTTATAGGGAGAAGGCCCCACACAGAACCCTCTGTGCCCCATACATAGGGTTGCCACTTCAGAGGCACAAAAAACCAGGACAGCCAAACCGTTTCCCCAGGACAGCTACCCCAAAGAAAGGGACAATCCTGAGAAACCCTACCCAGGTGGCAACCTTACCCATATGTTCAGTCAATTCAGGGAACCAGGAAGTGAATGTACTAATATGCCACTGAGGTGGGCAGAGAAGCAGCCATTTTGTCCCTGGGCAATCCTGAAAGCAGCCATTTTGCCATGCTCCTGCTGTGGTAGCATTGGGCAGTGCCCAATCCTTGGGACGGGTGGGGTGTGGGATGGTGGGATGAACAGCAGGGCCATGTGTTAACATCTCTGACCCTTGCGTGCTGTCTGGATCGCAAATCAGAATCCTAGTGCACCTTGGCCCTATATATATATATATGTGTGTGTGTGTGTGTGTATACATATATATATAGGTGACTTCATATAATCCCTGCTAATGGAAGCTCAGGGTAAGCCAGGGGCAGGGCTGGAGCGTTCAGAAATGAAGCCGATCGATAGAGAAGCTATGTGGGGAGGTAAAGTCCGGTAACAATCTCAACAGGGAGCTTTCTCTCAGCAGTGGAGAGGGCAGCTGAGATGAAATGGGCCAGCGCGAGCCTGAGCTCCCTGGCTAATGCAGAGCTTCAGCAGAGCTTCCTAAGCCTTTTGCATCAATATTACACCATCCCCCTCCTCATCCCATCGGGGCCCAGCATCCAGGCTGGAGCTGCAGCTTAATCCTCTCGCAGAAGGAGACCGGGCCTGGGTTTTTTTAACTCATCTTCTCCATAGCAGCATCTGCCAGCTGCTGGGCCCACGCCGTAGCAAACCTAGTCAAATGGCCGCTGCTGCTGCAAAGTGATATTATTGCCCAGCGAAAAGAATCGCTGGCAAAAAATGGACAAAATATATTGGAGAAGTCCTGCTTCCTTCCCGGTAATACAGGGATGTTATTTGGGAGACCCAGCTATTTCCTCCAGTTCTTGGCAGGGCCAGATCCAGATTGTGTTTACACCACTAGTTACGCCAGTGCAGTTACTCCGGATTGCATCTCGCTAAAAGAGATCAGAATCAGGCTCGTAAGGATTAATCTCTGAGCCCCCAAACGCTCGCTCACGTGAGTCACTTTATGCACGAGAGACGTTCCATTGAACTCAGTGGGAACATGCACGGCCCCGATCCTGCAAACACAACTTTAAGCACACAAGGAAGGTACTGGCTGAAAGCTATTAAATCAACTTTACATGTTCTTCTCCTGCAGGGCTTTACCCTGCTCTCTGGGAAAGTAATGGGAGTTTTGCCATCAACTTTAGGCTTGTCTAGGTCATTAAGAACATACAGGGCTGGCTTTAGGCCGATTCCCCCGATTCCCCTGAATCGGGCCCAGCGCCTAAGAGGGCCCCGCACTGGCAGCTTTTTAAGTTTTACTCACCTGGCGGCACTCCAGGTCTTTGGCAGCACCTCGGCAGCGGGTCCTTCAGTGCCGCCGAAGACCCGGAGCGAGTGACGGACCCGCCACCCAAGACCCGGAGCGCCACCGGGTGAGTACAAGCGGGTGTTCCAGTCGGGCCCCACACTCCCTAAAGCCGGCCCTGAGAACGTAAGACATCAAAGCGGCCAGACTGGGTCAGACGAATGGTCCATCAAGCCCAGTGTCCTGTCTTCCGACAGTGGCCAGTGCCAGGTGCCCCAGAGGGAATGAACAGAACAGGGAATCAGCAAGCAATCCCCTCACGCCCATTCCCAGCTTCTGGCAAACAGAGGCTAGGGACATATTCTTATTATTTGGATTATGGTAAGACCTCATTGTGGCAGGTGCTGTACAAACATATACCAACGAGCCCAGCTGCTGTTCCGAACAGCTTATGATTCCATTTATCCCAGGGGCCTTTCATGCCGTGACGTGTCTAACACACCTCGTGGCCACACGCACAAAAGCATGTGCAACAGTGCACAACTGTTGACAGCACCATTGGTCCTTTGCTCCAGATAAGGCGAAGCTCTGGGGAGTCCACTGCAGTCACGCTGGCAGAAAAGGCAACGGGGCACCCCTGTAGTGCAGACAGGGCCTTGGGTGCAATGCAGGTAAGAACATTTTCAGCATATTTGTCAGCAAGTTAAGGAAGTATGGGCTGGATGAATGGACTACAAGGTGGGTAGAAAGCTGGCTAGATTGTCGGGCTCAACGGGTAGTGATCAATGGCTCCATGTCTAGTTGGCAGCCGGTGTCAAGTGGAGTGTCCCAAGGGTTGGTCCTGGGGCCGGTTTTGTTCAATATCTTCATAAATGATCTGGAGGATGGTGTGGATTGCACTCTCAGCAAATTTGCGGATGATACTAAACTGGGAGGAGTGGTAGATACGCTGGAGGGGAGGGATAGGATACAGAAGGACCTAGACAAATTGGAGGATTGGGCCAAAAGAAATCTGATGAGGTTCAATAAGGATAAGTGCAGGGTGCTGCACTTAGGACGGAAGAATCCAATGCACAGCTACAGACTAGGGACCGAATGGCTAGGCAGCAGTTCTGCGGAAAAGGACCTAGGGGTGACAGTGGACGAGAAGCTGGATATGAGTCAGCAGTGTGCCCTTGTTGCCAAGAAGGCCAATGGCATTTTGGGATGTATAAGTAGGGGCATAGCGAGCAGATCGAGGGACGTGATCGTTCCCCTCTATTCAACATTAGTGAGGCCTCATCTGGAGTACTGTGTCCAGTTTTGGGCCCCACACTACAAGAAGGATGTGGATAAATTGGAGAGAGTCCAGCGAAGGGCAACAAAAATTATTAGGGGTCTAGAACATATGACTTATGAGGAGAGGCTGAGGGAGCTGGGATTGTTTAGCCTGCAGAAGAGAAGAATGAGGGGGGATTTGATAGCTGCTTTCAACTACCTGAAAGGGGGTTCCAAAGAGGATGGCTCTAGACTGTTCTCAATGATAGCAGATGACAGAACGAGGAGTAATGGTCTCAAGTTGCAGTGGGGGGGGTTTAGATTGGATATTAGGAAAAACTTTTTCACTAAGAGGGTGGTGAAACACTGGAATGCGTTACCTAGGGAGGTGGTAGAATCTCCTTCCTTAGAGGTTTTTAAGGTCAGGCTTGACAAAGCCCTGGCTGGGATGATTTAACTGGGAATTGGTCCTGCTTTGAGCAGGGGGTTGGACTAGATGACCTTCAGGGGTCCCTTCCAACCCTGATATTCTATGATTCTATGATTTTTTCCTTAAAAAACACGATTTTTTTTTTGTCAGAACTGGGTTCCCTTCTCAACCACCAGTCATGGAGGAAGGATGGTTCTGTGCTTACAGCCTTGCAGTAGGACTCATGGCACCTGCCCTCAGCTCCTGGCTCTGCCACACACTTCCTGGGTCACCAGGGGCAAAGCACTCCCGATACATCTACGTTTGAGCTGAGAAGGGTGCGTGAGTCCCTCCCTGAGTAGCTGCTTGACCTAGCGCCTAAAAATAGCTGTGGCAGCTCGGCCTAGGTGCCCCGAGTACAATCCTGCCTGACCCCGTATTCTGGCAGCTAGGTCGGCCCTTGGCTGGAGTCTTGAAAAGTGTCATGGTAATACACACAATAATTTTCTCCTGCTCACTGCAAGTTCTGGGCCCGATTCTGTGTGAGAAAGAGGGGGGTGGGTTTGCAGTTTTTAACTTGGCACTCTCAGCTCTGTGCTTTGAGTCAGTTCCAGTCACAGTTAGAGACACAGAGAGCTGTAAATGCTCCTTTGCCCGGACAAATCAGACAGCTATACGCTTATAGACTAGATCCCTTGTATTTGCAGTCAATTGTGCACACCAAGATGACCAGGTCAGGGTGAGGCCCCTTTTTAAAAATGTAGCCCTGATTCTCTAGAGATTAGCCCCTGCTGACAAGCCTGTTTGCAGCCCTATAAATAGCTCTCCTGAAAGCTCTCCCATGCAGGCTGCAAACAGTACAAGTCGCCTATACAGCTGGCTTGCAATGGATTTGGAAAGGGACTCTCATCCCTGGACTCTGCAGCCTCTGGCTGCATGGCTGTTTACTGAATTAACTGGACCCTAAAGTTGTGGGTTTTGATTTTGGATTCTCGGCGTTTTGGTGGCTTTGTCAGCCGGTTAGGTTCTATGTAGTTAGGGCTGGAGGAGGGGTTCTTCAAAAGACTCTTCAAAACCCTGCTATAACCAAGGGTTCTGAAACTGTGATCCCCACTTCCAGCTGCATGATTACAGGTCATTCCGGGCCTCTGCTAGAGGTGAACTGCAAAGCAAAAGAGAAAATGGAGAACTCCCGGCCCCCACCTGTATCCAGCCATTTCCTCAGCATAATTAATTACTTGAAATTATTCAGCACATTGTTTTGTAATTCTGTGCATTAATTATCAGCCGCTCCCTGAGGGTATTGGCAGGTTGGGTTGTGCTGGTGAGTTGTGAATGGTCAGAGAAATCACAGGTAACCACACAGGGGTTTTTTATAAAAAAGAAGGGGTAAATTAACCTTCTGGATGTTCCAGGCCAGGCAGTGCTAAGGTGCAGAGACCCTGATTACAAATTGGTTTGGGGCTAGTCAGTTATGAAAAGTTGTTTAAAAATAATTAATGTCAGATGCTTTCAGTGGTCAGCAAAGGTATTTGCCACTGGATGCATCCGATGAAGTGAGCTGTAGCTCACGAAAGCTTATGCTCAAATAAACTGGTTAGTCTCTAAGGTGCCACAAGTACTCCTTTTCTTTTTGCTGATACAGACTAACACGGCTGTTACTCTGAAACCTGTCAAAGGTACTCAGTCAATCCACACATGCAGTAGCACTGGATGGCTTGTTGCAGCTTTTTACAAGCCGTAATTGCCACTGCTGATCTGTTGCTGAGCATGGCCAGCTGGTAGATAATGCCCACATCAGCAGTGGTGGTTGTGAAGCCAGGATTTGCTTATCATGGGAGAATCGGCGTGAGTAAATGCCGTATCCCCCAAATGAAAAGTGGGTAATCTCCCTTTTCCGGCACTCATCCTCGACTGCACTAGTGATCACAGGGTATTGTTTCTGTTGTACAAGAACACAAAGTATGCCAGCGTGAATACCCACACGTGTGACTCTGACATTCGGTTTTCACTCATACTCAATGCATGAACCTCTGTGTCAGTGAAACTCAACGGTGAGAATGTTCAGAAAGCCTTTGACAAAAGCTCTGATGCAAAGTAAGCAGTCATAGGATAAGCGGGAAGGTCCTCTCATGGATCAGTCACTGGTTAAAAGCTAGGCAGCAAAGGGTAAGAATAGATGGTCAGTTTTCACAGTGGAGAGAGGTAAATAGAGGGGTCCCCCAAGGATCTGTACTGGGACCAGCACTGTTCAACACATTCATAAACGATCTAGAAAAAGGGGTAAACAGTGAGGTGGCAAAGTTTGTAGACTTGCAAAATTACTCAAGATCGTTAAGTCCAAAGCTGGCCACAAAGAGTTACAAAGGGACCTCACTAAACTGGGTGACTGGGCAACAAAATGGCAAATGAAATTCAGTGCTGACATGTGCAAAGTAATGCACATTAGAAAACGTAAGCCCAACTATAAATACAAGATGATCAGGTCTAAATTAGCCCACACCTTGAATACTGTCAAGTGTTGTCCTGAACTGGGCCTTTTTGAAAACTAAATCAACAGCTTGCAGTATTCCCCTAGTGACACGTCTGGCATCTGGAATGTCACTCTGGGGACCTCTTTCAGTGAAGCAGGAATTGGTCAGAGGATTCCACGGAGACCCAAAAGGCATGTAAAAAGGTTGGCTTGTTGTAAAGTATTTTCGTGCTGCATTTTCTCCACGTAGCTGGGCATTCGGAACGGCAATCTGTGGGTGGGACCGTTTTCCCTTTTACCTTTTCATAGATTAATCGATTCCAAGGCCAGACGGGATCATTGCGATCTTCTAGTCTGACCCCCTGTATAACACAGGCCGGAGAACTGCGCCACAATAATCCCTAGAAAAACATCCCATTTTCATTTTAAAATTGTCAGTGATGGAGAATCCACCACAACCCTGGTAAATTTTTCCCAATGGTTAATTACTCACTGTAAAAAAATTTATACCTTATTTCCAGTCTGAATTTGTCTAGCTTCAACTTCCAGCCATTGGATTGTGTTAGATCTTTCTCTGCTAGACAGAAGAGGCTGCTATTAAATATTCCTTCCCCATGTAGATACTTATAGACTAATCAAGTCACCCCTTTATCTTCTCTTTGTTAAATAGACGGAGGTCCTTGGGTCTATTGCTATAAGGCATGTTTCCTAATCAGTTAGTCTTTCTCGTGGTTCTTCTCTGAACCCTCTCCAATTTATCAACAGCCTTCTGGAATTGTGGGCACCGGAACTGGATGCCATATTTCAGCAGCAGTCGCACCAGAGCCAAATTTTTGAAACAAAACAAAACCAAGTGACTATTTCAACACTGTGTGGCCACTTGCTCTGCTTTACCCATGCATGCTGGGATTGTTACAAACCGTAGTGAACCATTCTCCTCTGTCTTAACCTCCTGCTTCCAAAATACCAGTGCTGCCCTTGCGTGATGTACAGGTGCTAAGAGAGGTGCACATTCTAATGTTAGGGAAATATTGGCTCCTGGTTACTCAGGCAGAACTCAGTGGGAGTCAACGGGGATTTGGCTGAAGAAGGTGGGCAGCATCTGACCCTCAGTTTTCCCCTTTGTGAAATGGGTGCATTTCACTGCCCTTCCTAATGGGGGAAGAGAGGGTTATAAAAAGATTTGCAAAGCCCAGTGAGAGCCTCAGAGAGGTTGCTCCACCCAGTCCCGTCTTGTGTCTTCAACCGCGTTACCAGATGCTGTAGCGGAAGGTACAAGAAATCCTGCAATAGGCAGTTATGCAATAACCTGCTGCAGGGTAAATGCTTCCTAATCACTAGAGGTTGATTTAAGCCCTGAAATAGGAGGATTTATAACCCTTCCAAAACTCATGGGTTTTTTTTTAATATTTACCGTTATATATCTGAATATTCTTGTCATTCATACCAATGCCCAATCCATTTTTTTAATCCTGCTAAGCTCTTGGCCTCAATGACATCTTGTGGTGGTGGGTTCCACAGGCTAACCAGGCATTGTGTGAAAAGATATTTCTGCTTTATCTGTGCTGAGTTGGTCACTCTTCAGTTCCATCCCCTGATGAAAGAAGTGCAAAGCGAAACTGCAGTCGTGTTGGTGCCAGGGCTTCAACTGCATTCAACCAGAAGGAGCGTTTTTTCATTTGGGATTAGGTGACAATTTACCCTGTGAATGTACACACAGTTTATAGGCTCAATTCTGCAGGCACTGCTGACCTGCGTAAGGGCTGCAGGATCGGGCCCTCTATTTGATCCTTAGCAGACTGATAAACCATGTCTGATACGTACAGCAGGGCTGATGAGTGCAGTGTAATGAGTAGAAACACTGAAGGTGTGCATGAATTTCACAGGGGCACTGACAAGTAGCTTTAGTCCAAAATGTAGCTAGGTTTTTTTGTTTAGAAAAAGGGGGGCAGGAAGAAAGAGGAGATTCTAAACCACACTGGCTTGCAAGCATATCAGAGACTGCCTTTTGGCTCTGTGTTTGTACAAAACAACAGGGCCCTGATCCCTGATTGGGGCCTGTACATGCTATGGCAATACAGATAATACAATTAATTATGAACAGACGTGATTTCATACTCTGATGTTTACTCACTGAAAACAAGAGGGCTTTTTTTTTTAAATAAATTGAAACTTTCTTTTACTCTATATTTGTACAAAGCACAATGAAGGGCTGGTCCTCACTGGGGTCTTGGGTGCTGTTAAAATAAATAACAAAACAGCCAGCAAGTGACACTGACCGGACTGTTTTCATTGTCCCAAGCAGAGTGCAGCTGAGAAGTCAACAAACAGCATCAATGGTGAAAAGTAAATTGCATGTTACTGTATGGTAAAGGGTTGTTAATCTGAGGGGTTGACAATGACCTAGATAAAGAAGCATGTCTCAAAAATATTGGCCTACATTCCTTTTACAAGAGTAGTGATTTGGATGCCTTGATTTGGGTGTGGGGTGGGGAGGGTGAGCTTGAGATGCTTTAAAGGGGCCTGATATTTTAGAGGACAGGTGCTCAGCACTTTCTGAAATTTGGGCCCTTGAACACATCTTGGGTGGGCACCCAAAAAGAGCTGCCTCTCCGATGGCTAGTCACTTCCAAAAAACACCCCCTTCTTCCGTTAACCTTGACGGTGCCCTTTTAGCTGCCTCCCTACCCAGCTCTCTGTGTACAGAGTCAGCTCTAGTTCTGTGGCTCTCCTCTGGCTGCCTGGCCGTCGGCCGCTCCCTCAAGCGTGCAACAAAATCACAAGTCCAAAAATTCTTCAGCCGGGTGCTAACGGAGACAGAGCTCAGCAGAAGAGACGCCCCCAAAGGAGCAGTGGAGACTAGGATCATTTTCTCATCCTGACTATTAGCTCTGAAGGGAATTGGTTTTACTCTCCTGAGTTACATAGTCCCACTCTCATTCATCCAGGGTGTGATCCAAAGCCCAGTGAACAGGGGGCTTTCTATTAACCATCATGGGCTTTGCCTCTGGCCCTATCTATGAAGATCCAAGATCCAACTCTGCCACCTTTAATCAAATGAGTATGGGGCTACTTGCTGGAGGAAGGAATGCTCCTGTGAGTAAGGATTGTGAGATATAGCCTCTTACTCCCACCAGGGTGCCGAGCGTAGGTGTGTGTATGAATTAAACCATGGGGTCTCAACCTGGCAGTTCCCCCCGCCCTACCCATGGTACTAAATGAAATGGGGGTGCTGCTAGATGGGAGCGGGGTTCTGGTGTGGAAAAGGATGAGAATCACTGAATTAGACTGTAAACTATTCAGGGCCTGGTCCATGTCTTCTCTATGTTCTCTAACGCCCTGTATAAATGCCAGATAACAATGCTGGGAAACAGCTACTAAGAAGTTACTCTATGTAGAGATAGTCTTACTATATTCTGGGCAGAAGAAAGCATCTCTCCAGGGGCTATGGGAAAGACTTATTTATTCACAGTAATGTCAAAAATCTATTTTTATTCTAGGCAGAGCTGGTAGTAATGTCTGTAGTGAAGGTTGCTTAATGCATTTTATTTCTACCAGGAAGAACATTACTCAAACCAAAAATAAAATATTTGTTTTAAAAACCCCTCCTTTCCTCTCTGGTCTGTGCTGGCGGAGAATCCATGTGTGCCATCCCAATTTGCAGCTAGTCTTTTTACCACAAAGAGAAGCAAATACATACTCATCCCCCTTTAACACCTTCTGCCGTAAAGACACCAAATCCCAAAACTCAGAGCTGGAGTAAGCTGAAATAGTAATGATTAAGGTACTCTTTAATAATAACACTAATAGTCCAGCCAAATACAGAATTAGGCATTTAAGCAATTCTGTGTTTTGTACACACACACATGTTTTATGTACTCATAGCTAATCTACTCTATCTAGGTAAATATATACACCACTTTTATACCTCCCACCATTCATTTAATCCTGCTTCACCTCTGCCTCTTATCTTTAAGGACTAAGACCTCCCCTCCCTCTTCTACTGCAAGGAGGAGTCAGACCACTTTACTTTTCATTCCAACCTCAAGATATTATTCTTGAAGTGAATTAACATTAACACCTCCCCTCTAAGGTCATTGCCTGTGTTTGGGTCCTTCCCCCCCCCTTTTCTTTCTTTCTTTCTTTCTTTCTTTCTTTCTTTCTTTCTTTCTTTCTTTCTTTCTTTCTTTCTTTCTTTCTTTCTTTCTTTCTCTTTCATTTTAATCGCCTTCTACCTCTCTGTCTCTTTCCTCCCGGACCTGAGTCAAAGCCCAGGGAAATCAAAGGGAGGCTTTCCATGGACAGCAGTAGGTTTAGGATCAGGCCGTGAGTCTGTCTGGTTCTTTCTCTCGCTTTCCATATTAATGCAAACAAAAGTAAACGCAGGACTTCAGTGCCCCTTCTGCGGGCAGAACACCTGCCATTCAATTCTTCCAAGCTGCTTGCTCGGAGCAGTATCCGTGATGCCATGAGATCACTTCTCCTGCACCTCAGCAGAGCTCAGTGGCCGTGCTATAGGAAGGGTCCAGTGTGTTTGTGTCTGGGAGAATCTCCCCCTAGCCTTGCCCTTCGATGGCTGAAGTCACCAAGACAGAGCTAAGGGGTTACCCCGGAAAGACCCAGCTTCCATGCAGAACTGCAAGGAACCTGCCCAGGGAACAAATATGAACCATTCCTTCTTCCTTCTTAAATCATCTCTGCTTCGCCCCAAAAGCGGTAAAACCCAGGGCTCTGTTAGACCCTCAGTAGCTCGGAAGGACTCCGATCCCCAGCCCCCCTGTCACTTGCCGTTCTGATCTGTGCTTTTCCACTGCCAAATTAAGTAGACCGGGGGGAAAACCCCGAATATTGCTCCACAATGACTCTAGGGGAAAGAATAATCTGACGTGCTGGGACCAGACTAGATTTAGCTTTTAAAAATCCTTAAATCGTCACCCTCGATCCAGATTGGGTGGGATGTATATTTTCCTGACAGGGCTGTTTATTAATGTATTTGTTGTATTTAATGAATGAGCTGGTGGTCAACAGAAAATGTGGCCATGGGAAAGGAGAGCTGCGATGCCACCCCGCGGAATGCCGGCTTTATTCACCCCCACCCGCACCCCCCAGCGTCGGGGCAAAGTCTGGTATATTTCAGCCTCCAACAAATGCAACCGGGGACTTGCAGAACCTTGCGGGGGAAACACAGAGAGAAGAACCAGCAGCATCTCCTGTGGGTTGAAAACAATCCTGTCCCTCGATACAGACACAGAAATCTACTTAACCCCCCCGCCCACCCCCGAATATAGATCATACAGTCAGCCAGAGCTATGGATAACGGAACGGAGATTGCAGATACAGCGGGGGGAAAGGGTGCAGACCGTGCATTAGTCTTGGGCTCCCTTTCCTGGTCTGCCACAGGCTCTCTGTGTGACCTTGGGCATGTTTCTCTGCCTCAGTTGCAAGAAGAATAACCTGTGGATTATAACCAACTACACACGGCAGGAAGAGATAAGAAGCGTCCAGGAGCCATACAGATATAGAGGTGTCGGATAATCCACCGGAGCATTTGCTCCTCCTTAAAAACGAATTTCATACAAAAATTGATTTTTCAATACAGTCGAGACTGATTTTTAGTTAATTAATTAATTTTAAAAAAGGGGGGGGCATTCCTTGTCATTTCCCTCCCGAGCCCGGCAGTGCGCGTTTGGAGCACTTGGCGTTAATATCCGCATAGGGGGAATTTAGTTCATGCTTCTGCGCCTTTTCCCAACGAATTTTCGCTGCGTTTTCGTTTGCACGGTCCTTTGTTCTAACGCTGGCCGGGGTGGAACCGGTGTGAGTTCACACGTGGCTAATGGACCTGCAAAGGGCAGCCGCTCAGTTGCTTGAACCGAACGTGTTCTATAGAAACGACCGAGAACCCATCGCTTGCAATGAACACAAGTCTCTCCAGGGCCCGGTGAGCAATAGCCCCGATCCGCCTCTCGTTTACACTGGGGTAAATCTGGAGCAACTCCACTGACGTCACTCCGGATTTATACTGCTGTAGCTGGCCAGAATCTGGCGCGCTGTTGTCTAGAGACCTGATCTCCTTCCCGCGTGTCTGTCCCTTCTCTCCCTACTCCCCTGGATTATCTTCTTTAACTGCGATGTATAAACTGTAACACGGACACACTCCAAAGGCTGGGAGCTGGTTTTTTGAATGTCTCTTCCAACACCGTATTAGGAAATTCTTCCTCCCCCATGATCTGCAGCTTTCCTCGCTAATCCTAAACTGCAGGCTTTTAGCAATCTGATCCCATCGCTGGCAGCCCTTTGCCACAGACTGGTCAGACTGGTTTGCTTCTCCTACGTGCCCGATTCCCTTCTGGACACATTTCCATAGAGACGTACTCTGTTCTCCTCAAGCTATGCAGTGTTGGGGCTTTCCCCGCCATGTGTTCTGAACAGCAGCCCCAGAAATCTGATACACACAAACACACACACACCCCATCTCCAGAAATCTGGTTCACACACGTACACGGAGCATTCAATTGCATGGACGGAATTAAACTAGTTTTTTTTTCCCTCTAGGAATTTAAAGACACGTCTTTCTATTTGTCTGTAATGTCCATTGCAGAAAAGGCGGCTTTCCATTCTCTCGAGCAACACAGAAGCCGTGTGTGTGTGTGTGGGGGGGGGGGGATTCTTAAAAATGCGGTTTTTAAAAGTGCCTTCCAAAATCATGCAAAATAAAGTACACGCCGAACGGGAGAGTTTGCTGCCCGTTTCCCCATCCCCTTTAACAGTTTAACTCGGATACCATGTTAAACACAAACTGTATTCATTTATTTTTTGCATCCGCTAAAAAAATAAATACGGAAGCAACGGAAATGGGGAGGAGGTTTTCCACGGGGGTTTTTAGACGCTCCACGTATTGACCCCAAGGTAAAAAACAGGTTCCTTTGAAGGAGATCTCCGGTCAATTTCAACCAAAGACAAAACAAAGGGATTGGATTAACAAATGTACGTGTAAAAAGAAAAGGAGGACTTGCGGCACCTTAGAGACTAACCCATTTATTTGAGCATGAGCTTTCGTGAGCCACAGCTCACTTCATCGGATGCATGAACAGTTTCCACGGCATGCATCTGATGAAGTGAGCTGTGGCTAAAAAAGCTCATGCTCAAATAAATGGGTTAGTCTCTAAGGTGCCGCAAGTCCTCCTTTTCTTTTTGCGAATACAGACTAACACGGCTGCTACTCTGAAATGTACGTGTGTGTATTTACACAACGACAAATAATAGTCCATGCGGACACATTCTGTGTAGATATATACGGTTGTGGATGTATACAGCAGCCAAGTACACTATATAACTCTATACAGTGTGGATGTGTACAGGTACATACGTGCCCATATAAACCCGGATGCGTGTGTGTATAGGATGCGCGTGTGTGTGTGTTTTATATATTGCAGACACACAATATCGATCTGTGTGTCGCTAGATATTAATGTATGTGCTCTATGCCGACACATATGTAATATGTCTAGCTGCGTGTGCATAATCTGCATCGACCAGCGGGATCGCCCCGTCTCTCCGCCGATCGACGTGTTGTACCGACGGTTTCTTGGCCTCTTAAAATCGTTTGTGCGGAGAAGGTTCCTGGCACATCTGGGGCAAATGCACGCAAGCCCTGTGGAGAAATCTATTGGCACGTTTTTATTCCCTTTATAAATATCACCCGCATGGGAAGGCGCCCGCGCCTCCGTCCACCAAGGAAAGCCAGCGAGGATTTGCAAGGTTTCCCCCTCGTCGGAGCCTCTGGAAGCCTCTGAGCGGCCACACAGCGGGGGCCGACTGGGGAAATAGATTCTCCTCTGTGCCGAGACAGGACAAATAGCCCTTCTCCTGTGTCGCTCCCCCGCTCTCTCTGCCCGCAGCGACTTTCCAGGAACGCGAGCTCTCGCCCTCGGGACATTTCTGAAATCGCCGGGAGCTCTCGCCACGGCCGGGGGGGGTCTGTCTGTCTGTGCCGCTTTCCAGCAGCATCGCCCTCGGGCTTTCTCCGCTGCCTGGCTCCAAAGGCGGCGGGTCCGCCTCCGGGCTCAGCGGCTCTGCCCCAGTCGTGAGCCCGCGGGTAGCGGCTAAGCCCGGTGCCGCTGCGGTGCCGGAGAGTTTCCCTTTCGCGCAGTCACACCCAGCTGAGCAGGGCAGGGATCGGCGGCACCCATGGGGTTGGAAGGGATAGACATTGATGGGAGCCGGCCATAAACGGCGTGTGGTTAGTGCCCCGGGCTCTCGCGTTTGGGGGACTCGGGAGAGTGGTTACTCGTTAAATAAGGGGGGGCCGTCCTCGGTGATGGCGTTGTGATACTGAGCCCTAAGCGCGCACGGGGCTGGACTGAGAAACAAACCAAGGTCCTTGCCCGGGTGAATTTACAACCTCAGATTAGGCTGGAAACAGCAGCGATGTCTCTGGGAGTGTGTTCGGGGCCAGTCCATGGTGACATGGGATTTTTCGCTGATCAAGAGTTTATTTTGTTTTCGTTTTTGTTTTATCTTTTGCGACCTATCAGTTCAAGTAGGCAATCCGGAGGGAAGAGCAGATAGATTTGCATTGTGTGTGTCTATACTGGCTTTGTGTTACTTTTGTACGAGGAAATGTATAGATACAATATTTGTCTACACAAATATACTTGTCTATACCTGATAAGTGTAAGTCTAAAAACTTGACATTTATAATACATGCATATCATTTGTGTACATCTCAATTAAATATAGTGTAGGTGTCTGTAGATACCCAGATATATTTTTCTATATATCCATCTACGTATAGTTATATAAATATATAATTATGTATAGATATGTATAGATAACGATATGCACGGTATAATTTTTCTTTTTTATGTTTAAATGAGGCTATACATATACCTAGTAAATGATAATACAGATATAGAAGAGCTCTGTATCAATTATAGATCGATAGATGAATGGAATATCATCTAATCTATCTATCTACCGCTCTATAATTTATATAAAGATAATCTATATCTACACTATAATCAGGATAGATGGATGGATGGAAAATCATCTAATCTATCTATTTATCTATCTTGATTATAATACAGATATAAATGATCTTTCTCTATAAATTATAGATATATATATATATACACTATCTATCTAGATAACAATATAGATACAAATGATCTCTCTCCATAAATTAAGGACAGCGAGATCTATCTATATAGATTATAATTTAGATAGATATGATCTCTCTAGATAACATATAGATAGATCTCGCTATCCATAATTTGTAGAGAGAGATCATTTGTACCTATATTGTAATCTAGATAGATAGATGGATACACTATCTATCTAGATTACAATATAGGTACAAATGATCTCTTTCTATAAATTATGGACAGCGAGATCTATCCATCCGCAGAGAATTCTGCCGGTTGCACGCCCGGAGAACTCGATCCATATCATGGTATGGGCCGAGACCCTGCCGGTCACCATTCTCCGGCGCGGTAGATAGAAATCTTCTCTCTGTAATGGGGCGAGGGGCCGGCTCTCTGACCTAGGGCGTGTCTGGGGGACTACAGCCCGGCTTTGGGGCCCTGAGGTGCCTGGTCCGTAAGTCTCCCGCGCACCCCGCGACGAGCCAGCTGCTGTGCCCAGGGCCCCAGCCCCCCCGTCCCCCCCACGCCCTGGAGACTGTCCCCTTGTGCGCGCTGCTCCCCTCCGGCCAGACCGCACGCCCGTCACCTGCACCCGGGCGGGCGGCGATGGGCCCCGCTGAAATATTCATGCGGCGCTTGAATTCATGCCTCCTTTCCCGGCTCGGCTAAGGTTTCAGCTCCTTGCCCCGAGCCCATCAGCTGGCAGCGGGAGAGCCAGGGGCCAGAGGGGGGCCGTCTCCGATCGCCCCCCCCCGGCTTAAATTTTTAAACGACCCCCGAGGAACAAAGGGGGCGCGGGCAGATCTCCTTTCAAACCCTCCTTTTAAAACGTGGAAACTGGATCCCTCCTCGCCCAGCCCAGCCCCGGGATCAGATGTGACAAGCTGGGCTTTATTTTCCTCCAAGGGGTGTCTAATTATCGACAGCAGGTAAATAGACATAAAGGAGAGCGAGGGGGAGGGTAGTTTGGTACATGTATAAATTACCTCTGGAAGGACCCTAAGGGATCAGACCCAGGTAACCTTCCTCTGAGCGCTGGGTAGGACACACGCCTCCTCCCTCTCTCCCCGGCTCTCTCTCCCCTCCTGTCTCTGGTAACTGCACTGCAAGGCAGGGGAGTTGATGGTGCATTTCACTCGGAGCGGTTGGCACCTGCCGCGACGGACCCTGCTTGTCTGCCAGGTAGTGTATGGACCTTTGTTTTCTGCTGGGAAACAGAGGCACGGTGGTTTGGGGTACAGCGAGGGGACACGTTTGTGTGCATCCTCCAGACCTGCCAGGTAATATAAGATCCCCCCCTCCTCCTCCTTCCCCAACCTCCGCCCCTCCAGCTAATCCTCTGGGCTGGCTGGGTGAGGCTCACTGGAGCTTCCGCGCGGCGGAGATGCTGGGCTGGAAACCCCCGGGTCTGTCCGGAGCAGGCGGAATGATCAACAACCCGACCGAGCGACAGAGGGACTGTGGGAAGCAGCATCCCCTCTGACAAGGTGAATGCATTGTGCGTTGGGGAGGAGGGGGGGTGCAAAGAGGGGAGACATTCGTGTACAGCCTCTAGACCTGCCAGGTAATATAAACTCCCCGCCCCCGCCCTTTCCCCAACCACCGCCGCTCCAGCTCAACCTCCGCTCCGATTTCATCAGAAATCCGGATCCTGACAGTCAATTCACCGGCGACAGGCCCGGGGAAGCTAAGAGATTGCGCCGGAGTAAAGACCGCAGAATCCGGCTCCGGGGGCCGGGCAAGCTCTAGTCCAAAGCGTTACCCCCATTCCTCCCCCGGCACAAAGGAATTGGCTTTCTGGCGACGGGCAAGAGGGGGGGTCTGGGGAGAGCTTAGTGTGTTCTCATTAGGGGTCTGGCCCGATAATAAGAGAATGGATTCTTATTGTTATTATTTTATTAACTGATTTCCCAAAGAAGGGGTTAGGAGAGTTGGATTTTCACGTTCTTGATCACACATGGGGTGCTTATTTTAATTTAACTTCAAAGCGGGAAGGTACAAATCCGTGAGAGGTGATTTTTTTACACCTTCGATGAACGAATACAAGGAGTTCAAGGGGGTTGGTTTTTTTCCCGGCCCTCTCCCGCGCCGTGTCTTGATGAGGGAAAAAATCCAAATGTCTTTAAACTAACCCATTAATAACAGTTGTAACCATAACAATGGTGTGTGTGTCCCTGATTTTATTCCATGTGCTGCGATGTGTGTCTCACCCCCACCCCCCAGTCACCGAAAAAGGGGGGAAACGCCTGAAGCAGCTGGGTTGTGAATTGCGGTTGCTGCTAGGAGTCGGGGGGCTGGGTTCAAAGCCGAAGGGGTTGTGTATCCCAGGGCCATTCCGCTCCCCTGGATCCTTCCCCTTGCTTTCCATCAGAGTCTGGGCACTTCTCGGGACGCTGCTTTGAACTGCGGGGGGCGGGGAGGTGGTTTTTAAGGATCGTTACAAACACCCCATTCAAGTGGGATCCGCAGGCTCCTCGGGAGACAACCTGAGCCGGGCTAAAGCTGCGACCGGTCTGGGGGCCGAGACCTCCCCGGCGCGGGACTGGCTCCTGCCCACCATCTGGATGGACAGCCACCTGATCCTCCTAAATGGCTGAGGCGAGGAAGCGCCTCTTAAAGAGACAGGTTTCAGAGTAGCAGCCGTGTTAGGCTGTATCCGCAAAAAGACCAGGAGGAGTTGTGGCACCTTAGAGACTAACCCATTTATTTGAGCATGAGCTTTCGTGAGCTACAGCCCACTTCATCGGATGCATACTGTGGAAACTAGGCATCCGATGAAGTGAGCTGTAGCTCAGGAAAGCTCATGCTCAAATAAATTGGTTAGTCTCTAAGGTGCCACACGTCCTCCTTTTCTTTTTAAAGAGACAGTTGCCTCTGAGACCCCCCCCCCCCCGAATAATAAAAGTAATAATTAATACCCAGAAGCAGGCACGCCTCATTCCTCCCCGAATGACAGCTGGCATTTCCTCTTCCTTGGGTGAGAGACTCCCAGCTCCACACCTTGCCAGGCTATTAGCAGTACTGTGTATATTTTCAGCAAGGGGTGGGGGGTTCTTTATGAAACGATTTCCCACCACGTTTCCCTTCCCCCCCGCAGTAGGAAAATCTGCCGATCCGAAAACCCTCGCCCAAGACAGGACGCGCTTCGGGTCCCCGCCGGCTATGCGGATTCTCTGGTCAGTTGCAGGTGTCTGTCAGTCTGTCTGGTCGCTTTCTTTGCTCGCAAAGGACTGTTTCTTTCGCCACCGCCTAGAAAGGAGATTTCTTTACGGGCTGGGTGTCGAGGCCTTTCCAGGCAAAGGGAGAGAGGGAAACACACCCCGTGCTGGGCAGAAGTGGATTGAGCAGAATTTAATCAGCCGCTGGAAGGGGCCAGCGTCGGTGGGGCGGAATAAAAAGGGTGAGGGGATGGGGGGGAGAAACCCCAAAATATGAGCGATTTAAAACCAAACTCGGGCTGGTGGGAGGAACGATGGAAGGATTCATTAGGTTGGGACGGGGGGCGGAGGGGGAGAAACCCACCCTCTGTCAACATCACAAGGGAGAGACATGAGGGTAGCTACACCCTGGTTCTGCAAAGGTGAGAAGGGTTTCGGTCAATTCAAACCAGTGGGTTTATGGCGCTTGGATTTTTGTGAGAAGGCTTCTCAAATCCTGCGGAATGCGGGCTGCTGATCACCCCTCCCCACTCACCCCCCCCCCCGTTGCCCCCAAAGTAAATCGTGGCTTCTGGGTAGAGGCAGAGCGCTGCTGTCTGGTTTTAGATCTGAAATTATTGTTCTTATTATTGATCGCCTTTGTCTCTGCCCCCTCACTCCCCCCCCCCAAGGAAACCAGCTGGGCCTTGGGGGGGGGGGCGCAGGCTGCCAAATACAACTTTCAACCATTAGACAACTCCAGTAAGCGCAACACAAAAGACACGACGGCGGCGGGGTGTGTGCCGGGTTCACAGCAGGAGGTGGGTCTCCGTTACTAAGGCTACAGCGTAGGGGAGGGCTGGGACCTGCGGGGGGGGGGGGGCGACGGGACAAGTTCGGGTGCCTCTGGCTGGAGAGAAAGTTGGGCAATTTGTGGGCGCGCCCGCGCAGGGCTGGAAGTCGGGAGCGAGAGCGGCCCGGGGCGGACAAGCTGCCTTTTGTGCGCCGCGGCGGAACACCTGGAGGAGCCCAGCCTGCTTCTCCAGCGGGGCTCTGGCCCAGTGCGGAGGGACCTCCCTTCGGCTGGCAGTTCGAGCCGCCTTCGCTTGCTTCCGGTGTGACTTCGCTTTGAGTCCGAACCGAGCGATCGCGGGGGAGGGGGGAGGGCTGTCCGTTTCAGCGGGGGCCGGAGCAAACCGAGGGCTGCTTGTATGTTGCCTAGAGTCGAACTGCAAAAATTGAAACATGGTTGCAACTCTGTGTGTGTGGGGGTGGGGGGGGGGTTGCATGCAGTCTTTGTGCCGGCTTTGAATCCCGCTGATCCGT
Organism: Lepidochelys kempii; assembly: GCF_965140285.1. Taxonomy (NCBI): domain Eukaryota; kingdom Metazoa; phylum Chordata; order Testudines; family Cheloniidae; genus Lepidochelys; species Lepidochelys kempii. The sequence continues at coordinate 348,199,861 of NC_136380.1, forward strand.
GGCACGGCGTCTGTAGGGGCGTCTGCCTTTTCTCTGGCCCCTGGCTGGAGGAATGGACTTGGAGAGGGACCGGCAGCGAGCGAGGCTGGGCCGAAAGACGCGCTGGGTCAGAGGGGAGGGGACGCCAGAGCAAACCGGCCACAGGGGCTCCTCAAAGGAGCTTTGGGAATCAGACCAGACAAGAAGGGCTGGGCTGGGCTGCGGCTCCGCGGCTTAGCGGGAGGCCCCCCGCCCCGGATCTGCGGGGAGCAGCCCCGGGCAGGACCCCTCGCCTGCAGCCGGGGCGCTCAAGGTGAGCCCGTCCGTCGGTCGGTCCGTCCGTCGGTCGGTCACTCCCCTAGCTGCGGCTGCTGCTTCCCCTCCCCCCCTCCCCGGCGGCTCCACCTTAAAAGGCACCTGAGCCAATTGCAAACGGCGAGCCAGAGGGAGCCCGGCGATTGGACTCTCGGCTCGCTCGCCGAGGTAAGATAATTGCCCGCTAATGAGCCGCCCAGTCGGCGGCATCCAGCGCTTGGCCGCGGAGCCGCTTGGGGCCGGGGAGAAGGACCCAGGAGGCGGCGGCGGCGGCGGCGGCTACTTTTGTCCCCATCGTTGCCGGGAAGACACAGAAGCGGCCCGCTAGCAAAGCCCTCCCCACCCCCTTCCCCTCCGCTTCCCCCCCCCTCGCCCGGCAGGTACCGACGGGAAGCGCAGCCCCAGGCGAACCCTGTCATCCGATACCCAGGAAGTTACTTTAACCAGGGTGGCTTTTCTTCTCTCTCCCCCCCCCCCACGCCCCAGTCTTTGTTCTCCTCCCCCCCTCCCCTGTCTGCCTCTGATCGGCTCAGTGGGGCCAGACTCTCTGGGTGGGGAGGGGGAAGAGGACGAGGCGGGGGGATGGATGGCCAAGTCCGCCCTGCCTCCGGGCTCGCGTGTCACGGGCTACCTGCCTCTCTTCCTCCAGCTGGCCCAAGCCGGCAGATCTGAGCCCCAGCTCTGGGGGGCAGGTTTCTCTTTCCCGTCTCCTGCTCCCCTTCGCTTCCCGGTCCTCCCAGCCTCCCTTTGATGTGGGTCGGGGCTACTGGCTTAAGGGCATTGCGTTTGTAGATGCACCTCGCTAAATCTCCTCTTCTCCTTTCATTTGAAACAAATGAGAGAGATTTTAAAAAGGGGAGTAGGGACTTCCTCCCCCCCTCCGAGCTGTGATCAAAGGTAAGTCGGATGCAGTTAACCTATGCACACCTGGGGTGTTTGTGTGTGTTGGGGGAGGGGGGTTGTAAAAATGCTCCTAAAATCCCGTCCAGGTAAATCCTCGCCGGTGCAAGAGCCGGCGTCCTAGCTCAAGGGAGAGGGCGCAATCAACCCTACTTTGATATCGAGGGCAGCGTAGCCTGGGGAAATCTGGAGTTGGAAGGGGGCTGGCTGAATACCCTCCCCCCTGCCGCCGCCACTCATTTACTGTATTGGGGCGCAACAGGATTACAGTTAGGTAGCGCAGAAAAAGCGAGACCCCGGCAATAATAAGACTGTGGGGTGACTGACCAGTGAAAGCAGCCAGGCTGGAGTTTGGTTTGTCGTGGGGTGTGTTGTTTTTTTGCGGGGTGTTGTTGTTGGTTTTTCGTCGACCTTGCGAGCCGCCAACATTTCGGGCCCTTTAGACAAGGGAAAGGAGGTGAAACCAACACTGTCTCGCGTGCTTTCGGGTTGTTTTAAACAGGAGAGTGAGTCAGAGAGACCGATTCTTCCAAATAAACCGGTTCAGGAACCAGATTGGGCAGATACAGCAAATATTCGTTCACTCCGGGGTCAGGCTTCTTTCTGAGTCTGGCTTCCTATAGCAACGGGAGGGAGGGGGAATTAAAAATAATGAATGATGCGGATGAGTCCTGCCTGCCCTTCTGAGGTGAAATTCTTTTCACGCTCACCTTGATCTTTTGAGGGCATCTTGAATTTGCTCCAAGAAACCTTTAGAATGGGTTTGTTTTTTCCCCCCCCTAGACTCCTCTGAATGCCGGGATTGTGTTGCCAGCGCTAAGAAAATCAAATCGGAGAGCAAATAGTTCCTTGTCTAAAATTCGGATTGCTATGGGGGTGGGGGGGATGTTTCCTTCGTTGGGTCCGGTGTATATCGGGACCCTCAAGGCCCGGCGTTTGAACTTGCAAAATCACCTAGCGAAGGATTGGCGGGATCCATATGATTTGATATTTTATTAAGCGGGGGCACTCGGAGACCTATTAAGCTCTTTCTTGCCGCTCACGGAAGCTTTACAACTGTTGTTCCTTTTCTCCCAATCCGGAGGGTGAGCTTCCATGGGGGGCTCAGGCTACCCCCAGAACTAATTCCGTTACAATCTCCCCCGCCCCCGGGTTTTGGGGTTTGCTTCTGAAGACAGAAGGAAACACGGAAATAAACGGCTTGTAATGCAAAGTGCCTCTCCCAAAGATCGGCTTTCGGAGGCGAAGAGCTAGCTGACATTGCACCCTGCACCATTGAGCTGTTCACTCTGTGGCCTGGCCAGTCGGGGCAGCCTTTCCAGACTCCTGGACAATCCAGGTGCCTCGGAGACCGAGGGAAAGCATATTCCCTCCGGCTTGACCTGCATCTTCTTGGCACGGGTGGCCAGGGGAATTCCCGGCCACTAGACTGGCCAGAGTTGGCTTGGGGTTTCCCGGACGCGGGCTGTGAGCTCCCCCCTGCAAAGCCAGGTCACTTTCTCCCTCCCCGGATCAAATCAAAGCCAGACCCTGCATTCCCTGGGACTGAGCCCCGCTGCTTTGTGGAACGTGCTTTGTGGAGCGAGGCTGGATCGATCCCAGCTCTCTTCGGGGCTCAGCCCCCTTGGCCGAGGATGCTGCGTCTCTCGAGGTGGGGAACTCGATCCTCCCCTCGGGGCAGGGGAGCGGGAGCCTGCAGCGCCCTTTGCTGTCATTCCAGCCGGGCGGGGCTTGTTTTTCCCCTTTGCCCAAATCTCCCTCGGAACCCCCCCCCCTTTTCTGGCCGGCCTGGGGGGGGGGGGGCGTTCTGTAATCACAGATCCGCTGTCACTGAGCACAGGGACAGGTGAGCGGGGGTTAACCCTTTGCCTGCCAGGCAGAGCATTCTCTGCAGAGCTTGTATTTCGGAAGGGGGCTCGGGGGGGGGGGTTGGGTTTGTGTCATGATCGAGCTGCCTGGTACATTTCAGCGGTCCAGGCACTGTACGGGGCGCAGCAAGAATTCTGCATTTGTTCAAAGTAAATGTCTCGTTGGCTGGAAGCGTTTTGGGTCTTTTACCCTCTCCTATCTTTGAGGTTAAAGTGGCTTTTTGTAACCCCGGTCTGAGAAACGAATTTAAAAAATAAATCTCCCCAGTTCTGGCTTCTGAGCAGCAAATGCCGGGGTCGCTGTTAGCACGTTTCATGGCATGAGACGGGAGAACATTTCCCTCTCCGAGCCATTCCTTCCAAATGAGTAGTGACAACCATTGAGGCCCCCCCCCCATTTAAATACTAGCCTCTCCCCCCAAAAAAATTAACGTTTTTTTTAGGACAATGTTGCGGTATACAACCTACTCCCCGATCCTCCTGTTAACTCGGATAGGCTCAGCGAGCAAACACAGACATCCCTTTCGGGGTCAGCATTTAGTCATCGAAAATATTGTCTATCGCGCGCCCTGTGTATTTAATTCTTCTTCAGGTGCGTTAATAATAATTATTATTAATGTATTTATTCTTGGACCCTGTCCTGCCCTCCGTTCTCAGAGGGACATCCCCACAAATATCAATGGGGATTTCGGGGGGGGGGAATAAGACAGATCCGACCCATTCTCCTTTCTTCTTCTTCTTGTTTTATTCTGTATTAATTGTATAGGGGGGAGTTGGTATGTGTCTGAGCCCGAGCCCAGGATGTGCTGGGATCACCAGTTGTCAAGTATGGTTTCTGCATGTACAAGCCCACCAAACTCCGCGTCTTACTCCTCGCGTCTTCCTTTGGACCTGAAGAGCATTAACTGTAAATCAGAAAAGAAACAAATCTGTGTAGACGTACAGGGGACCTGTACATACGCTGCAATAGGAATAGCGAAACTGGCAGGTGAAAATATTTCTTTAGAGAGCCGGTCCAATCGGCATCTTGAATAGGTGTTAATTAAAGGAAATCGAAAGCAAATGGGTCTGGTGTCATAGTAGCAGCCGTGTGAGTCTGTACCCGCAAAAAGAACAGGAGGACTTGCGGCACCTTCGAGACTAACCCATTTATTGGAGCATGAGCCTTCGTGAGCTCGAGCTCACTTCATCGGATGCATTGTGATGGAATGCATCCGATGAAGTGGACTGTAGCTCACCAAAGCTTATGCTCAAATAAATGGGTTAGTCTCGAAGGTGCCGCAAGTCCTCCTGTTCTTTTCACCCTTTAAGAGGCTTGTACCCGCACTTCGAGTAGGGAAGCCTTTCTTAAGGAAAGAAGGCACTGAAGCTGCTGAGGATCCGGCGCGCTGCCTGGGGTTGAACCGTGGCCATTTAGGGGCTGCTGAAACAAGCCCCGAACAGCATTTTACACCCAGCGTTAATGGAGCGCAATGTCTCCTTGTCTTGTGGCATCAGACCCACGGCAGCTCTGGCCACCCTAAACCCCATCGGACCTTCCTTCTGATTGATTGATTAACTAGCCCACGGCGGAGGATGACGCTAAACACAAACGAATTCTAAATTTCCCAGTGATTTTTTTTTAAATCCCCCCCCAGGTCATCAAGACATACAATCTCCCACAAACAAACGGGGCTTGTCAATTGCACGGGATTTTTTGCCCCACTTCCATTGAAACCAATTTGGGTTAAATGGTAAATAAGACTTAAAAACATCCCCGTCCATGGTGGGACTGGGCGGCGGGGGTATATGTTGAACGTGTGACGATCAGCAGCTTGGCTACAAGGCAGGCGGGGTGGGTGGGTGGGTGCGATCAGCCCCCCCAGCAGGATATTGACACGCCAGGGACAGACAAGCGGGCATTTGTCTCTCTGTAGGAAGCCCATTAGCTCTTTGCTGGGGAATCAATGTAAGTGCTTTGAAATCGCTAGTCCCAGCCGGGGAGCTAGCCCGCTCAGACTGCTTAGAGATGATTAATATTTTACTATCTTATTAATTGATCCCCTTCGTGCCCGGAGGACAACCATAGAAGAAAGGAGAGTGAGGGGGTGTGGTGAGGGGGAAAGGACTGCAGCTTTGTGAAGTTGGGGGGGGGGGTGGCTGGAGAGGTTTTCTTCCCTCCTCCTTCTGACTCTGGCTACTTTCTCTCTCTCTTTTTTTTAAAGAGATTGATTTCTCTAAGAGATGGGTGCTTCAGTGTGGGGCATGTAAGATCCACCTGAGTATCAGTTCATGGGCTTTAAACCAATCCTGCTCTGCTGAGAGTGAGGGGGACCCAAAGGAACATGTCCTGGGGCAGGGACCGTTCAATCTCTCACAATATGGTAGGATTTCTGTAGATGCCCATATGGTCCCAGCTGGTGGAAGCGACCTGCTCAGGGAGGGGACGGCAGAGACCCTCTCTTCCCTTCTCTTTCTCTGGATTTCTAGGTGATTTCCTGGGAGCAGTCATGAGATTTTACAAGTGGGGTGGTTTGCACCTTAAGATGCATAGCTCAGTGGTTTGAGCATTGGCCTGCTAAACCCAGGGTTGCGAGTTCAATCCTTGAGGGGGCCATTTAGGGATGCGGGGCAAAAATTGGGGATTGGCCCTGCTTTGAGCAGGGGGTTGGGCTAGATGACCTGAGGTCCCTTCCAACCCTGCTCTCCTATGATTCTATGAATGTGACCCCGTGCTGGGAGCAGAAGGGATAGGATTTGCTCCCCAAGGGGAAATATTTCCCAAGTTAGGCACTATCTATCACCCTGCAGGGCAGAGAAAAATCTCTCCCTCCCCCATTTTTTTTTAACTTGTAGGTTTTAAGGCCAGATGGGACCACTGTCCTCCATCCTGCATGGCACAGGCCAGAGACCCTCACCCCATGATTGCTGCAATGAGTACGTTCACTTTTGGCTGAGCTAGACCATATCTGTTAGAGACTTCTTTTAAAGACTTGTAGTGATGGACAGTCTCCCACCCTGACCAGCCATGGTGATGGGCACAATAGCCAGAGAGACTGGTACAAAACCCCTTTTCGTTCTCTTCCATGCTACAAATTCTGGACCTCAAGGGTTTATATTTACAAGCATGTAGAGTTCGTGCTGGGAATGACATCGTTCCTAGAACACGGCCTGGCGTTTCTGGGGCTTTTGGGGATTGCTAGTGTGTCATGAGACGAGATGGAGGGTGAATTCAATTGCTGTGCCCATTTCCCTCCCTCCTCTTGGGAAGGGGTGTTAATTCCAGCAGACTGCATCACTGGGGCAATGCCGCTTTCCAGGCTGGTTTACGGACCCTCATTAGGGAGCCTTTCTGGAATCTTAAAACTGGGGTCTGAGATGCTGAATGGAGAACAGAGATGTCTGTGGGAGTCCTGGGTGTGCAAGGAACACAGGGATTAGGCCCTGTAGTTTATAAACCAGCTGCTGCTCTGACCATTTCCCTGCCATGCAGCCCCTTCCTCATCAATGTGCTGGGTCTCTGTAGAGCCTGGCTATTCTAGGCATCTGGGCATTGCGCTTAGCCTTGATTTAGGAGCCTAAATCTCATTTTCAAAAGGGGTTTAGGCACTCAGGAGTCATGACCTCAATGAGATTTAGGCACCTAAATCAGTCGGGCATTGCAATGCTACATACCTTTAAAAAGGTGGGCCAGAGGCTCTTCCGGCTCCGGCTTCCTAAGGAAGAGATGAGAGGGCCTCGCTTGTCGCTCTAGTGCTCAGAGCAGAGAGCCTGCGAGCCGGGACTCCTGGGTTCCATCTCCTCCTGTGACCTTGGGCCAGCCACAGCCCCTGCGTCTCCACTTATTGCTCCTTAGAATGGCACCGATCACCCTCCACGGTGGAGGGGGCGGGCGGGAGATACTTGTGGGGCTCCGGCAGTCAGTGGTTGTGTGGGGCTGTGTGATCCCTGGAGGACGGATGAAGGGCAGTGGTGTTCCTACAGGAGGGCGCTGCTGGAGGGCAGCATTACCCTCGTTTTCACCTGAAAGCCAAGCCCCGGTCCCTGAGCGCAGCAGCCCTTGTCCAAAGCTTGCTGCAGGCAGGGGGAAGCGCTCTGTTGCCTGCAGCGGCTCAGAGCATGGAACTGGGCTGTACACACAGGAGCCGAGAGGGTGGGAACCCTCCATGCTGACCTCCAGAGAGAAGAGCAGCCCCCCAGCTCCTCTGCATTGCAGGGAGCTGCTGTGGATTGCTAGGCATGAGTCTGGCCAGTGGGTCTGCAGAGTCACAGGCCCAGCCAGGGCAGAAGCCACCCGGGAGCCATATGCACAGGCCTCTCTACTCCCTGATCCTCTCTGATCTGGAGAACTCGCCCCTTTGGAAAGTGAGGGTGAGCCGCCTGCCTCCCGACCCCAGGGCTGTCCGCACAGCCCAACAGGACCACGACAGAGCTGGAGGGGAAAGGCAGCTCTGGGCTTCCCAGCCGGCATGGAAAATGGCCCCTGGCAGCTGTGGCCACAAACTCCTCCTGTTTTGAGGAGCCCCCGCCCACCGCACCGAGAAGCAGCTCCCCAGCACTGCAGTGTCATGGTGGAGCCAGTGCTCCAGGGCGCTCTGCGGCAGGCGTGGGGCCGGATGCTGCTCTGGGCAGCCAAGTGGGCGACTCTGGCTTCACGGCAGGTGCCAGTGAGAGGAGAACTGGTGCCCCGGCCTGCTTGCTCCATCGCCCCCACGAGCTGCAAGTCGTCTCTCTCCAAATATTCCCCTACTGAGGCAGGAGCCAGAGTGCGGAGGAGAGAACTTGGCAGCCAGCCCCACTGGGGCCACTGCCCTCTAAAGTACCTGGTTAAACACAGGGATTAATCGGAAGCAGTCACTTCCAAGGGCAGGTCAAGGATTTCACTCATCCCAGACCTGCTGAACTGGCCGCTTCTCTGAGCAGGCTCCTGCCACTGCCCAGCTCTGCTGGGGAAACTCAGCCTCTGCGCTAAGCCCACGGGTGAAGAAATGGGCCCTGCACTAGGGTCTGGTTATGGTGTTTTGCTGCTCCCCTAACACAGCTGCTCCCAATCCCCAGGCTCTCCCGGGAGAGGCCGTTCCGAGCAGCTGTTCGGCTTGATTCTAGTGCCCATGTTCCTTGGGCCATGTCTGGGCCAGGGGCCGGTGGAGCTGCCCCAGTGGGTCAAAGCTGGGCGTGCTGCACCATTGCACGTCTTGCCAGTCTCCATCACGTCTGCACTAGGGCTTTTGAAGCTCAAATCCCCCAGAGTCCACAAGGTCCCAGCTGTCCCATGTCAGGGGTGACATTTATGATGGGAACATCTCTGGGGTTGCCGTGGAATGGTTTGTAAACGGGGGGGGGGGGGGGGGTCAGAGCCTGAGCTTTGCCACAGAGTGCAGGCGGAGGGAAAGGGAATCTTAGATATAAGAAATCTTCCCATTTCCCCCCCCTCCCCCCACACCTAGATTATTCAGGTCTTTCTAGTAGCCAAGCACAAGCTGTTGTTACCAGATGTCTCGTCTGTGCAAGCTCTTACGGGGCACCCATGACCGGGGTATCTAATGTCACCAGGGTCATAACAGATCTGGGTTAATTTCTGATGATTTGGGGGTTAGTTAGGTGATGATTCAATTAGGGTTCATGGTACTGGGCACTCATTCCCGAGCCGTGGCCTCCAAGCAGCAGCCTTCTCCCCAGACAACAGGCAGCTGGAAATATGTCTGAACACTGAATATACTGCATGTTGTATACTGAAGATGAGGGATGTAAAGGAGCAGCCTGGCACAGTGGAATCTGGTCAGGAGCGCTGGGTTCTATTCCCGTCTCTGCCCGTGACCCTGGACAAGTCTGTCCCTGTTCTGTAATTCAGTTTGCCCATCTGTAGAACGGGGACGACAGCACGGAGCTTCCTTTGTTAGAGGGCTTTGAGATCCAGGGATGAAACCTGCACTGTAAGAGCAGGCCAGTGCTGTGATCTCTGTATTATGGTCTAGCTCTGACACTGGGGAAGCATGTACTTCTGCCTGGCGCATGCATAGTTCTGGGAAGGCACCAAACCATCATGCTCAGTGATTAGCTTTGAGGGGTGTATCCACGGCTGCACAGAGCAGACAACCTGGTGGAGAGTAAAGGGGAAAATGTCCAAGTGTGTTTGCAGTGGGGGTGAAAGGAGCGAGGCTGCCAGCCCTGGAGACCAAAATCCTCTTATCCAGAGACCAAGCAAAGCCCAGGTTGTGGCCCCCATCCACAACATGCTTCAGTACTGACCGCCAGGCCTTGCCACCTCCAGGGATGAAAGCACCCGTTCAGTCCGTCCAGAGCTTCTCTGTCGAGTGGCGATGGTTTTTGTGATGTCCCACCAGATAATGAGGCCGGCAGCTCATTTCACGCAGGCCACTGAATGGCTAGGAGAGGGTAACGAGGTGCTTGTGTGATTGCTACGGGGATGAGTGGGATTGGAACTGAAGGTGAAAGGCTCCGTCTCACGTTAGGAACTGCCTCAGTAATCCCATCCCCTTCCCTGTTTTCATGTTTCCAGTGCTGTGTAGTCTGGTGTCCCCAGGCCATTAGCAGCAGCTGCTGAGCTAGGCTATTGACTAGCAGTGGGTGAAACCTAACTAGATTTGGTTCTGCTAAGTATCCAAAACTCCTGTGCGCTCTCAAGCCTTTTGAACTGGCAATACCTGGGCTGGAAATTTCAGGGGAGTCTGGTCATGCAAAGAAAACAGGTGTGAGGGGAACCCGGTGTCCATGTCCGAGTCTCCTAGGAAGGATGGGGTTGTTGTAAAAGCACAAGGGTGGGAGAGGCGACACGCAGTTCCGACTCCCAGCTCCACCACAGATTGCTTGTGGTTCCTGGAGCAAGCAAACAGGCTCAGAGTTTCAAATGTGCTCACTGGCTTGAGGCACCGCTGGTTTGCCTTTCTTTTCCCCCTGGAAATGCTGAAGTCAGGGGAAGCTGCCAAGTAGCCAGCACAGCTGAAAATCTGATCCAAGGGGGATCGCTGGATCTGTGGCCACTTTGGAAAATATTGGCCTGAACCTCCCTGCCTCTGTTTCCCTATCTATTGTTCCCATTGGATGATATCTAAATCACCAGGGCGGCGGGAGGTTGTGTTCGTTATTCTCTGCAAAGTGTGTTGAGGTCCTCAAATGGCAAGGGCTGTAGAAAGGGGAATTGGGATCAAAAGGTTCACTTGAGGTTGAGTTCTGATAGTGAGCGAAGGTTTGGGGGTAGATTGTGTGTGTGATTTGCCTGTATCGAATACCTGCATTTTGTAGGGTGCATAGGGTAAATAGGAATGCTGGGAAAAGGCCAACCCTTGAGTTGAAATCCAGCTGCAAATGTGAAAAGGTGATCAAGCAAATACCCTGTTCAACTTGATGCTGATTAGTGAGGAGGAGTCTGGCTCAGCTCTGGTTTGGGAGCAACAGCTGATTTGTGTCCTGTCAAGAACGACTGACTGGGAATCTAACTAAGTATCTAACGCTGCATAGGCCTCTTTATGTCTCTGATCATTCCTGGAATTGCCATTAACTTAAAAAAAAATGTAATGTAATCTTTGCCTTCAACACTGTTCAATTCTGGCCACCCCATCTCAAGGAGAATATAGCAGAGGCAGAAGAGTGGCACGAATATTAGCCATGAAAGAGCTGAGGGTTATTTGATTTAGCAAGTAGAGGAAAGAGGAGGGACATGAGGCAGGTGTATAAAATAACAGAGGTGGTCAGCCAGGAACTCCTCTCCCAGCTGGAAATGGAGACAACCTGTTAATTTAAATGTCTTGACTTTTAAAACTGATCAAGGGAAATATTCACAAAAAGCATAATTAGCATGTGAAACTCACTGCCACAAGAAATGATGGCTGCCAAGATGTTAACGGGCTTTACCATTTCTGTGAATAACAAGAGCATTGTCAGTGAGGCCTAATGACTGGGTCAGGGAGGGAGAGAAACCAATTCTCTTTAGTATAATAGAACATTAGAATTTGTGACACACTGGGGGCTTGAGGTAATGGGGCCACTAAAAATGCAGATAGGTGCCCAGTGGGACTGGGAATTAGATGCCTTTAAAAATCTGGCCCTAAGGCCCTAATTCAACAAGACTTTAAACTTGTGCCCTGATTAAACATGTGCCTTAATTGAAGTTAGCGAGCCTACTAGCAGGCAATAAGTATCCTGCTCAAATGGCCTCTCAGCTGCTATGCTGAGGAGCACAGTGTGGTTACCTGGGCTGGTGGAATACAATCTATAAAGCTCTCTACCCTTGTGTGCCACGGCATACGCTGACAGAGTGCCGGGGGCTAGTGAGAAACTTCTCTTGTGGGCAGGTTGTTGCATTACTGTCCCTGATGCACCGTGTCCGCTCCTTCCACTGAAGCTTCTGGTGTTGCCGTTATCAGAGATGGGATATGGGCCATTGGGCGGGTCCAGCCAGGGCCGGCCCTAGACCAAACGGTGCCCCAGGCGAGGAGTGTCGTTGATGGCCCCCCTCCTTGGTTTGTTCAACTTTTGAAAACCTTATTTTTTGTTGCATTTGTAGCCTATTTTATGACTTTGGTGCATGATTGATCCCTGTCATATACGATGCTAACAACAAAAACAGCACCCCAAGCCCGGCACCCCATGCGATCACCTGCCCCTAAATCCAGCCCTCGGTATTATGGGCCATCAGATCAGGGCTGCAGGTTCATTTGTCTGGGAAGGGGAGGATCCCCCCTGTGCCTATATCGCCATCCATTTAGCCCTGCGTATCCAGAGGGGTTCTGGGGATTGAGGCTCAGAGGAGAAGGAATAAGCTTTATCCAGTTGTCTGTTTAGTAGATGACCACGCTCTCCAGACACATGTCCATGGTTTCCATGGAGGGGGAGGGAGTGGGGTGATGCCAGCTCTCCTGGGCTGCAGAGTTAGGTGTGGGTGAGTGACAGAAGAGAGCAGAGTGGTCCAAAACAGGCTGCCCAAGGCACTGCGGCAGGGTCACCAGAAGCCACTGGCTTTTGGTTTTGCATCTGACGATATAGTGCGCACCCCAGTTTGTAGCTCTTCTCAAAACTCCACAGAGCCAGAGTGGGGAGCCCATTGTCTTTAATGGGATACCAGGGGCTTTGGGGCGTGTTCGCTGCCCCTTGGGGAAGGGATTTAAAAACAGTGGATTTCTATGAGCTAATCAAACCCACTCTCATTTCCCTGGGCCATTTAAATAGACTTAAAGAACCCCAGTCTGAGGCTGTCATTTATGTAAGGCTGGCAAATAAAAATCTAATTGGAATCAAACTCTATTATTAATTCTTATTAGAAAGGATGCTTAGCCTAATTGCTAAGGAGATCAGGACTCCTGGGTTCTATTCCTGGATCTATCATAGACTTACCGAGCAAGCCATGTACCAGTCATTTAACCTTCTCGTGCCTCAAGTTTTCCCAGCTGTAAACTGGGGGCAATAATTCGCCTCTGACATAGTCGTGTGAATTGCTTTGTTTGTAAAATGCTTTGAGATTCTCATATGGGAGATGTTATAGATACATGAAGTGTGAACTGGCAGAGGGTCTCCTAGCCAAAGCTGCAAGCCATCCTGCCCATGGGAGGTTTGCCTGCAAAGGGACCCCAGGCTCGGGGCCTAAATCCAGTAGCTTTCTCTGATGGGTGCTGAGAACTACTGAGGCTGGGTGAAAGTTTTATTCGACCGCCCATCCTGTCCAGAAACGTTTTCATTTTCAACCCTTCTGAGCCAGAAGCACCAAAGAGAATATGTGGGCGGAAGGTGTGGACAAGGGATTAGAGCACACTACTGGGAACCAAGCGACTAGGACACCAGGCCTGACTCCACTACTAATTTGCTCGGTGATGTGGTCAGGCCCGTTCACTGCCTCAGTTTACCCATCTGTAAGTTGGGGATCAGACTTAGCTGTCTTCACAAAGTGCCCCTGTAAGTGCAGGGCAGTGTCCATTAATACCAGGAGACAAGCTGATCCCATCCCCTGTCAATGGGAGAAAGCAGCAGAAATCTCCATATGTCTAGGTGCTTATAAACTAATCTTGAATGAGACCCTCTCCTTCATTAGAAAGCTTTGCTTATTAGAGGGTTAAAGCGTAGAGGGTCTTCCACTGAACGTACCTTTCTGGCAACTGTATTAGTTGCCTCTTTCTGGCACCCTAGCCCATTTGTCGGAGGAATCCGATCTCACCATCTCCTCCAGTTCAATCTTCCCCTTTCTGGTCTTGCTTTGCTAACAGTAGAGGGAGTAGGGTGCAATAGTTAGATTACTAGAAATGGAAGTTTGGTTCTCAGGGCTATTACCAGCTCCGCCACCAATGCCCTGTGTGACCTTGGTCAAGTCATTTCCCCCATCTGTGACATGGGTTGATATTTCCCGGCCTCTCCATTAATTTCTGTTGGAAAGGAACTTTGACATCTTTGCTTTGCTCCTTTTCTATTTCTTGGCTCATCAGAAGCTAATGGTCAGTTTCACATTCACCCCTCCTTTGCTCTCCTTCATTTGCTGTACTGTGCCCTTCCTTTGACATCTCTTCTGATTTTGAGTTTTGCAAAGGTCTCTGCTCCAATCAGCCCAGCCCAGACTTGCTGGTGTCTCAGCCTTCTCCGAACACAATGGAGGCTTTGTGAGGCGGGAAAAGGTGTGTGCAAAGCTCTGGACTTTAATGTCTGCTTGGCACAGTTTTTCTGTGTCAAAATGCCAGTCTGGCAGGAGTGGCTGGCCCCATGCTGTCTAGCACTGAGGTACAATTGGATTTACTCTAGGAGCTGCTAGACTGAGGAGTCTATTATTGCATCTAATCAGGCATTTTGCTAGTAGCACTGGGCCATTCTAGAAAAGAGCTGCTTATGCTCCCCCAAAATTCAGCTATCGGATGAAAAGTGGAGAATTCCTTCCTGACCCTTATGTGATCACTACCTCAGACCCTGAAGCATGAGAGCTGATTGAAACTTTTGTAAAAGGATCAGATATTCTGGATGGAAAATGGCAACAAAGATGCTTTCAAACTTCTGGTAATCAGCTGCTCAATGCAATGCTGAACTGACCTGCCTGTTACCTGGCTGTGTTTGTGTCTACGTTTAGCCGTGTTGCATGTGCTTGCCAGACATCCTGCACAATCTACGCAATTTCTTTTTCCTTTTTCTAATAGGTGGCTCAATTCATTCTTGGAGCTGTTTTTTATGTCGTCCAAAATTTGTTCATTGTTTAATGTGAGATTAAGATCACGCAACTTCTCTGTCTCAGTTGATGGCATTTTCATCTGGAGATTTAGGGGCAAATTCTGCTCTGTTATAGAGGTATAAATCTTCAGTGGAGTGACTCCAGATTTACACCAGTGTAACTGTCAGCAGAATCTGACCTTTCAAGACTGTCATTTAAGTGGGTTTGGGAGAACTAAATTTAAGTTTGTTTTTTAAGTAATGTTTCTCAGTGAAGTGTCCTGAATCTCAGATTTTGGATCCAGATCAGACTGTTATCAAGGGTCATGGTTTAGTTTTTGCAGTGTTTTTGGGGAGACTTTAAAATAATTTTGATGGATAGTATCCATTTCCTCCACTTCTGTTAATTTTAAGCTTTGGTGCTGGCAGGAAATAAACTCAGATGCTGGTTATTTAGTCAAAATGTAATGACTCTAGAAGACTTGGTTAATCAATAGAATCTTAATACTGGATTACAATCCTTACTGTTCCAGGAGGCTTAAAAATGAAATATTAAACAGTTGGCCGGAACCTACCCTCCTCCCCATTAACCCTCAAGTGATATTTTGAAAAAATGTAATGGCTTTCTTGTACATTTCAATTAATGATCCATTTCCATCCCCCCCACCCCACAATCTGTTTGGGTTGGGGGGGGAGAAGAAACTGACAAGTGCCACCACTTACTAATTAAAATCTAATCCTTCCAAGCCTACTTTTAAGTTTTCATCAGGCAAAAAGCCTGCAGGCCCATGGAAAATGGAGGGGTGGGAGGGAGGAGTGGGGAGTTGCTATAATGGATACTTGCCTTCTGGGAATGAGACATATGGTCAGGTCAAGGCATGCTAAGCCACGTGTGTGCTGGTTGGCTTGTGTTCTCACTGTGACTTCTTACGACCGCAGTGCAGTCAGTGTCTAGAGTGCTGCAGGGGAGGTGAACTGGGCTTAAAGCAACAACAGGTCTCTGCCCCGCAGGGGATGCAGTGGGGTAAAGAAGATCCGGCTGATGGACACGAAAGCATACAAGGCTGCATGACTGGCGTGCCTGTAAACATAGGTCCCAGGAAAGTCAAAGGGGGAGCCCGCCACTGCCTTGCCTGGGCTGCGCGTCCCCAGAAGTGTCTGCCTTGTGGTGGTGGTGTACTGCGTGTTGTCTTGCTGGTTTAATAAGGAAAAATAGGCTAATTAAAGCCCTCTCTTTTTTTTCTCTCTCTCTCTTCCCCTCCCCCGTTTTTTCCAGTGGCAGATTTGGCTGGGCCGAGCGTTACTCCTGTTCTGTGTATGGCACTGGTAGAATTCACTGTGAAAACACGCTGTCAGTGAATTACCATAGGGCCATAAACAGAGCAGAGAAAGATCCACAAGACCCACAACCCTCCTTGCCCGTCTGTGGGGGGCGCCCTCCAGCCCCAGTCCCCGCGACCAAGGGGGCTTCACGGGGGAAACCCGCCGGGGCGCGGAAGGGCAGGCTCACGGGGGGGGGGGGGGGGGAGTCCGCGCGCGACGCCCCAGCCGTCAGTTTGGCCTGAGATTTCTCCTCTCGGGGGCTGCTCCGGAGGGAGCTGGGGGGGGAGGGGATCCTGTGACCGCCTGGCGTGGGGGGGGCGGGGGGGCATCTCGGCTTCGCCCACTTTGGCACTTGCACATTTTTGCTTTTGCGTCCGTGGTCTTTGAGCAATTATGTGCGGTGCCAATATGGGAGGGGGCGGAAGCAGCAGCGCCCTGTGCGGGGGGCTTAAAAACCCGGGCCAGGCACCTGCGGGCCAGGAATCTGAGGAGCTGGGCCTGGGTCCTCTACATCCCAGCCCACGGAATCGTCCCTGTAACTGACGGCCTGTCTCCCGCGAAGGGGTCCCTGTCCGCGGGGAAATGCGCCAACATTCTTGGCCTCTCTTTTTTTTTTTAATTTCGCCGCAGCGCGTCCTTCTGCCTCCTCCCCCAGCAGCGCTCGTGCTAGGGGCCGTGGTTCAGAGCGGGACTCGTTCTGGGAACCAGGCGGAAACGGGCTGATGTCTTTCGCAGAACGCAAGCGGCCGGATGGCAGTGCTGAGGTACTGTAATGTACTGGCCAGAGTGTAAAGAACAGGAGGACGTGTGGTACCTTAGAGACTCGCAAATGTATTGGAGCAGAAGCTTTCGTGAGCTACGGCTCACTTCATCGGATGCAGGCCGTGCATCAGTCTGAAGGACGACCCACAGATCTTGGGAGACAGGCCAGTCCTTGCCTACAGGCAGCCCCCCAACCTGAAGCAAATACTCACCAGCAACCACACACCACACAACAGAACCACTAACCCAGGAACCTATCCTTGCAACAAAGCCCGTTGCCAACTGGGTCCACATATCTATTCAGGGGACACCATCACAGGGCCTAATCACATCAGCCACACTATCAGAGGCTCGTTCACCTGCACATCCACCAATGTGATCTATGCCATCATGTGCCAGCAATGCCCCTCTGCCATGTACATTGGGCAAACTGGACAGTCTCTATGTAAAAGACTAAATGGACACAAATCAGATGTCAAGAATTGTAGCATTCAAAAACCAGTCAGAGAACACTTCAATCTCTTTGGTCACTCGATTACAGACCTAAAAGTTGCAATATTACAACAAAAAAAACTTCAGAAACAGACTCTGAGAGACTGCTGAACTGGATTTAATTTGCAAACTGGACACAATTAACTTAGGCTTGAATAAAGACTGGGAGTGGATAGGTCATTACACAAAGAAACTATTTTCCCCATGTTTATTCCCCCCCCCACCCTCTACTGTTCCTCACACATTCTTGTCAACTGCTGGAAATGGCCCACCTTGATTATCACTACAAAAGGTTTTGTTTTTTTTCTCCCCTGCTGGTAATAGCTCACCTTACCTGATCACTCTCGTTAGTGTGTATGGTAACACCCATTGTTTCATGTTCCCTGTGTATATAAAATCTCCCCACTGTATTTTCCACGGCATGCATCCGATGAAGTGAGCTGTAGCTCACGAAAGCTCATGCCCAAATAAATGGGTTAGTCTCTAAGGTGCCGCAAGTCCTCCTGTTCTTTTTGCAGACACAGACTAACAGGGCTGCTACCCTGAAACCTGCTAGAGTATGTGTACTACTGCCCTCTGCTGGATAGAACTAGAACTGTTCAACTGTGTGTATGTGTGTGTCATAGGCCTACACTGCTAAGAACTACATGAGATAAAGGCTTTCGCCTTTGGGTCAGGAAGATCTGAGCTGTTGCTGTGAATTTCTAAGCACCCATGCTGTGCAGCACAGGGGCCACTGAAGTCTTAGGTAGTTATGGGTTTGTTAAAATGCAGCATTCCATGACGAGGCCACTGGTTCACCCTTTCCCGTCTGTAAATAGGAAGATGTCTGTCAAAGGGATAGACCCAGTACAAGAGTCCTCTGGTGTATCACATGAACACTTAGATGTCTGTCAATTTATGGGCCTGCAAAGGCAGAGAGTAAGAAGACAATAAGAATGAACCAAAGTAGAGCAAGTTGTGTCTAGCACAAGGACTTTGCCTTAGGACTTGCTGATAATAGGGTGGGTAGTTGGCTTGCTTACCAGCTCCGCTGTCTATAAAATTATAGGCTAAACTGGCCCCAGTCCAGTGGTTTTTGATATGTGCAAATGGCTCCCACTAACTTCTGGGCAATGGGTGCAGAAAAGAGAATAGGCCTGAAGGCTCTTCTCTCTCTCCTCAGGGCAACACTCTGCCAAAGGCTTATCTCTGTCCCAAGGCAGCAATGAACTCCTTGGTTGGGCAATTAACCCAAATAGCCAACAGGTGATGGAGGGGTGGTGGAATCTCATTGCTGAAGACTCCTGCTCCATGCTTCAGGGCTTATGCCAACCCTGGACTATTGAGGGTTAAGAAGAAACCATCCTGTGGGAGGGTTATCCCATAACTTCCTAGTGCAGGGTTCCTTGCACCTTCCTCTGAAGCAGCAGGTACCAGTCATGGCTGGAGGCAGGATACTGGGCTAGATGGACCACTGGTCTGGCCCGCTCTGGTGATTCCTATGTTCCTAAGGCACTCAGGGTTACCAGTGGACAGGGATGGCTTAAGGATAATAGGATAGACAGGATAGCCAATGATTTCACACAGCGTCACTCCTGCCAGGGCAAAAGGCAGTTGACTAGAGGTTGTTTCCTTCCAGCCTAAATAATTCATGACCAGGTGCAAGTTGGCAGACGTCCCTCTGACAGACAGCTCCCTGGTGCCACTCAATCTTTCGCCTCTCTTGTTTGAGGTGCCTGGAGATGCCACAGGAGGAGAGAGGGAGGTGGTCCAGGCAGCAGCGCCTTCTACAAGCTGGCAATCCTCTCCACCAGCCAGCTCCAAGGGAAAACGGCACTGAGTGGTCTCTTCTCTCTCGGTGCTCGGCTGAGGGAAGGTCTCGGAGCTGAGCGAGTTGGTGAAGCTCTGGCCAGATGGGTCAGAAGAGATGCTGGTGGGTTCAGGGAGACCTCTAGGAGATGGGGTAGAGGATTATCAGGCTCTGTTAGTGTGGGAGTGTGCCCATTTGTCAATGTGTGTGTCAGTCCAGGCCAGCTCCTGGATTCTGAGGCGACGGCACTGCTAGAAGCAGGTTTCCGCATCTGCATGCGGCCAGGAGCCTGCAGCCTCTTCTCTCCAATACCCTAATCTCTATTGCCTCCAGCCTGGGCCACTGCGTTGCTGGTGGCCAGTCAGGAACGCCAGCTAGAGCAAAATGTGCATGCCCCCTGACTTACTAGCTCTAGCCTGGAGAGCCCATGACAGCCCTTCTCTGAAGTCTGTACGGCTCCCAGGCCCCATGCGGGTGCAATCTGAGGTGCTGATATTCATCTCTAGAGCCCTGCCTTCCTCTCTCCCTATGGAGTAACACAGCAGGTGAGATCAGCTGGGATACCCTGTAGCTCTTAGAGGACACTTTGTTTCAGAGAGGGCGCTCTTGGAGGGTGCTCAGCTCTGGAAGTTCTCCCTCCATGCTGGTCCAGCAGCGCTCATTCCTGTGCGCTCATCCACTGACTGTGCAGAGTCAGAAAGGGGGGCAAAGAATGAGAGCGGTGATACCTCAGGGAGTCCTGTTCCATGAATCAGGATAAAGGTTAAGGGCCTGACCTGCTGCCCCATTACACCAGTTTCATGCCAGTGTAACTCTTGATTTTGGGGTAGAAGTGGGGTAATGAAGTAGCCAATCAGGCCCTAACAGAGTTTATCCTGAAACTTTCTAGTAAATCTATCACCCCCCCAAAAAGCCTTTACCAAACAAATGTGCTTGTATATTTACCAGTACAGAGCCTCAATGCCATGTGACATGGGGAGCACACATCAAATCCAAGACCTTGCTGCCAGTCCGAGGGGAATCACCTCCCTAACCACAAAGTACCCAACCTTCTGCTCCATGTAGTCCAGGAGCAGTTCAGTCCCAACTGCTAAGGCAATAACAGACCCTAAATTCGCGATCAGATTATTTATGTTGCACAGGGCTTATCCTGTCAACATGAGGTTAAGGGATGGGGCTGGGTGTTGGGAGATCAGGGTCTATTCCTGGCTGTGACACAGATTCCCTGTGTGACCTTGGGCCAGTCACTTCATGTGTCCAGGCCTCAGTTTCCTCCTCTGTCATTAAGAGGGCATAATACTGACCTAGCTCACAGAGGTGTTGTGAAGGGGGAAAGACAGCAGAGAGAGGCTGATTATTATAAATTATTTTATTCAAATGAGGTCCAAAAAGTACCATCCCTCCCCACCCCGTCTTCCCTGCCACCACCCCCCCCCCCAGGGGGGGGATTTCATTCATACCTTTTACCCAAGGACACTTGGTGGCTGAGACAATTCTCGTTTTCTTCTCGTGCTAGGGAAATGAAATCTCTGTGTTATAATGTGGGTTTCCAAGGAGAAGGTGGAATTCTTATTACCTAGCACCTGATCCTCTCCATTTTTGTCAACCAAAAAAAATTGCAGGTTTTGGAAAAAAAACACCCTGAGAAATTTTGTTTGACAAAAATGAAGGGAAAACAGAAAGCACTGTTGTCCAAACTATCCCTGGGAAATGTAACAGATCCTCAATGTGGGAGGCTAACGAAATTTCAAGGATAGCTGCCAATTTGCCCAGCACTAAACCAAAGTCACTTAGGGCTTAACCACAAGGAGAAATGATATCTGTATCCAGTAGGAAGTGAATTGAAACAAAGCTTCCCATGTGGACGCTCTTATTCCAGTGTAATCAGCAACCCTGTGTCCAGATTAGTTTATCCAGCTTTGGAAGTGGTTTAAGCTAAGCCCGAAAAATAGCTACTCTACTATAGAAATAAGTGTCCACAAGGGGCATTATGATAGCTATAGCAGCTTAGCTATTCTGTGATAACGGGGGGGAAAACTCGCATGTAGACATGCCCTTAGAGGCGGGTGATTTTCACACAGGAAATTTTCCTCCAGGGTAGGCTCAGATCTTTTCACAAACTGGTGACCTCCCCCCACCAACTCGTTCCCCTTTTGCATTCGCTTTCCGTGAACGTCTGTGCAACCCTTCCTGGCACAAGTGTTCACTGAAGGCCAATGTTGAAGTGCAAATGTCCCTGGAGCAAGAATGTTGGAATTGCTTTCAACTCTTGCCCAATTAGGAAATGGAAACAATACTATGGGACTGAGCTGACCAATCACAACTCCCGTAGCCAAGGCTAGTGGAGATCAATAGTAAAACAAAATTACAAAAAGTGGATTGAATATAATCCTGTCTTCCACTGTGCTATTCGCATGGTGGTGGAGCGCAGTCCTGCCAGGGAGCCCCTAGGCGCTACTGCAATGTAAATAATTGTATCACGTGCACAATAAACCCTTAAGGTTGCAAAGTCCATCATAAGTTAGGAAATGCCGTACCAAGGCTGCTCACGCAACAACATAACAGCATGATACAGTCTCTAATTAGCTGATCACATGCTGCTTTGCCACAGAGCCCTTGCCTCATTCAGTGCACAGGATGGGTGGAGCTCACTGAACGAGCCGCTATTTGGTATTTTGTTTTCGCTTCATCCTTCCGCGTGCAGGCCCAGGCTTTGTTTACTGCTCACTATTCAAACCCTGCTCTGAAGACTGAATTATTCATTTCCTCCTGGGCTCATTGCTGGTGCTCATCACCTGGTATATCTGAGATCTTCCTGGGTGTTAATGAATTTATTTTCACTGCTCCTCTGTGAGATGAAGAGGACTTGTGGCACCTTAGAGACTAACCAATTTATGTGAGCATAAACTTTCGTGATTTGAGCCAGGAGTCCTGCAGACGCCTGTAGCTCACGAAAGCTCATGCTCAAATAAATGGGTTAGTCTCTAAGGTGCCACAAGTCCTCCTGTTCTTTTTGCAAATACAGACTAACACGGCTGCTACTCTGAAATCTGTGAGATGAGGGGGTGCTATTAGCCACTATGCAGATGGGAAACAGGCTCAGCGAGATGAAGGGCACCAGTAACCAATAATTTGGGGTGCCCAGTCTGAGAACCTGGGGACCTGATTTTTCCAGAATACTTAGCATGACTTGGACCTTCGTACATTTGCAGCACAGCCCCAGTTGACTTCAGCTGCCGCTGTGAGTGCTAAGGCCTTCTGCAAACCAGACCCCCGGGGATCCCAAGTCAGCCATTTAGAAAATGAGAAACACGCAATTAGTCACCACCCGCGAAGAGTATGGTGTAAGTGATGTGCCCAGCATTACACAGGACCTCTGTGGCAGAGGCAGGGCTGGAATCTAATTCTCCTAGGCAACATTCAGCTGCCTTACCCAGGAGATCATCCTTTCTCTTCCTTCAATCCCCTGCCTCATTCACTGCACCCACTTCTGCACCATTTGAGCCAGGAGTCCTGCAGACAGTCTCCTTCATGCATAACCCCGATTCATCTCCAGTCTGTGTACTGAAGGAGGCAGGGGTCCTGCAGGAAAAAAATGGTCTATGATCATGTAAGTCAAGACTGTGTCACAATGTACATGCACAAGGGGGCTGAATTAAGGGTGCATGGGCAAGCTAAATTCTGGCATTTCCTATCTTTTGAGTGCTTGATTTTGTAGCCTTAATAACAGTCTATTATCATAGTTTTGTGTGTGCAATTTTCTAGGCTTTAAAAAAAAAAAAGCCACCTGGGAAAACAAATTCCAGTTTGATGCTTCACACTGACACCCAGAGGGGGCATGAGCAGTGTTGGAACCTTTAGATCCACAGCACAGACCTCTGCCATTTGAGCTATTGAGTAACCGGGAGCAGTAGTAGGTTGTCATCCACTTAGAGGGGGAGAGGGCACTTTGCCAGTGGGTTTCACAGATATTTGCTGACAGCAGAGAAAGGGTGAGACTCTGGGAATCATGGGTTCCCTTCCAAGCTCTGGAGAAGTGTGGGCACAAACTCTTCTTTCTGTCCATAAGTGTGACCCCCGTCTATCTGTCCCAGTTCTGTCTCTTCCACACCACTGGCTCCTTGTCTCAGCTCGTTTTCTTAACTAGATAGTCCCAGTCTCCATTCCTTAGGCTTCTCGTCCCAGTCTCCTTACCCAGCCAGTCCCAGTTCCTAACTCCTAGTCCCCCTCTCCCAACCCCTGCTAGCCTCAGTTTTGTACCCCACCTCCTCAGCCCCTTGTCCCAATCTATCCCACCATCCTGGCAGGTCTGGCTCTTGTCTGTATTCGAATCAGGCAGCTTCCTCCTCCAGGCTGCCTGGACTAAGCGGGGGTTGTCCATTGAGATCAAAGGAAATACAGGCTTCCAGTGGTCACTTCAGCACAGTTCACAGCTGCACTTGCAAGGGAAGTCCTGGGTTGGAGCATACCCAGTGATCACGCAATCTTACGGGAATTTAGAGGCTAAAATCTAAGTACTCTCTACTGAGCATGTGCAAACTGCAGTTTTTCAGACGCTTATAACTTGGCCAGACTTGGGCAGATTTTCATGAGGCTGGCACAAGGCACATCCCTGAGCCAAAGGCCCCGCTCCTGCCAAATGTCAATGCCCTGCTCCAGAGCATGGGGGCTCTACAGCTTTCAAAGAAAAGGTCACCAGAATTTTTTTTTTTTTTCAACCCAGGCAAAATAGCACATTTCTCCCTCGCCTCATTCTCAGCAATGGCAAAACTCGTTTAGCTGAAACCCTCCAAAAAATTCCAGCCTGGCATGGAAATTTTCAGCCAAAATAGGTGAAGTTTGGCAAATTTATAAGCAACTGAAGACAGAATCTTATAGGAAGTGTTGAGCAACCTTACCAGTAGGTGTTGCCACCAGTCCCGCCGAGGTCGAATAAATCCAAGGGAATAGCAATCTGCTCGCATATTCCGTAAGCAGCTCGAGAGGCTAAATTCATGTGATAAATTATTCATCGTGAAGTATTAGGTTAGCACGCTCTCTCTTTAGTCATTTTGACTGAGGCAAAGCAAAACAACTCCTTGTTTAGCATAAAATATTAAGCTCCTCTTGGAAATGGCTTACCAGTATCTGCATTTCTGCTTCATTCATTTCAATGGGTGCCCCTTACATAACGAACTCCTAGGCGAAGAGAGCACCCGCCAAAGGCGTGGCGCAGTATTAATTAGTGTTTAATTATTTAAAGATCAGTAATTAAACATTGCTCCAGATAACTTGTGGCATGGACACGTTCTTACTCCTGTTTACAGAATTTCAGTTAGTAACAATAATGACGCCCTACAGGAAGGTCTGTCTCTGAGATCTCACCAGTCTCCAACAACATCCGTTATCTCTTTGCAAACTCAGCAGTTCCAGGAAAATTTCCTCCGTCCTCCCTTCTACTCCTGTTTGGTACAAGGCTGTCCCAACAATCAGATCACAATAAGGTATATGGAATCCCCACTGAAGTCAATGGGGGCTCTGCTTATGGGATCACCCCTAATATTTGAAAGCAGAGACATTTTAAGGGCATCCTGGAGGCTGAGGACTCCATAGACCTCCTGCAAACGACATCTGGCTAAAGGTCAGTGAATTAACTTCTTCTGTCCATTTGCTTATTTGATAACAGAGTTTATTTTACCGCATCATCTTTCTCCCCCACCCCCCAATTGCTTTTCCAAACTGCACTTTACTTTACTGCTCATATCCTTGATGCAGAGGAAATTAGATCAATCCCCATAGATCTTCCTGTCATATTTTCCCTGAGAGGTCGGCTGCATAGTGCTCTATATTAGGCTGGCTGACGACAGACAATGGAACCGCAAAGCTGTGAACCGAGAGCTTAATGGATGTGCTGATGGCTTCGGATGTGCTGAGATGGCTCCTCAGAGCATTCGGCTGGCATTGTCAAGGAAAGATTTCTTCTATTTGTTCTAATATATAGGGAGATGTATATCCAGCGTGGCTCCAAGTTTATGGGCTGGTGTGGGCTTCCTATGGAGAAGCCAGACCCACTCCCCGTGGACTTTGCCAAGAACCCAACCAGTTCTCACACACTGGGAATTGCTATTTGTGATCAGGGCCCCTGGGCGTTGTACACGCACCTCATAAGAGACCGTCCCTGCTCTAGAGGTCCCTGTCCTGAAACGGACTCTGAGCGGGCAGAGCCCTGCATCCATGTAGATCCTCCCTGAAGTCAAAATGCAGAACCCGTTGCAGGACTGGGGCCAAAACAGACAAGGTGTGTGTATGACCGGGGGGAAGCAGTAGAAGTTACACTTCACTGGTGGGGAACCAAGGCAGATTGCTCAAGTGTGTGTAGGTTGTCCTGCATTTCAACTGACTTTGGATATCTCACCTGTCACACAGCCAGGTCAGCCAATGGACCACAAGGCAGAGCCTTGGGGAAAGTGCCCTGAGCTGGGAGCTAGGAGAAGGAGTTATGGTCTCTCCTGTAATGGCTGCTGTTTATATTTCTGTGCAGTTCGGAACAGCCGTTGCGGAGTAAGGCAGCTCCGTGTCATTCCACACAGAAGTGAGCTGAGTAGTTGCACCAGGGCCCAGCTAGGAACAGAATCTGAGGTTCTAACAGGGCAGCCCCAAGTCTCGCCACTGTGTTACGTGGCCTTTCGGAAACCACTCAGCTGCTCTCTGCTCCCAGAGCCAGGAATAGAACCCAGGCATCCTGAATGGGGCTCTGGAAGTAGGGGTGCGATAGCACCCCCTGGCTTAGAACGCATGGCTTCCATCACATGCAGGTTTTCAATAGCTGTCCACACCCCCACTATAAGAATAGTTGCAGTCCTCTGCCCGAACCCACCGCCGCAGCTCCCTTTAGTGGCTGGTCCACATAGAGGATCAATTCTCCTTTAGCTCAAGTAGTAGGCATCTGTGCTGAAGGTTCAGGTTCAAGCCCAGCTGATGACCCATGTGGGGTAACAGAAATTCATTTTTCTTTAAAAAAAAAAACAAAACAAAAAAACAACCAAACCCCGGGGGTCCTTAATTCACCCAAGGAAGAAGCATCCTCAGCAGCAGAGTTTATAGTTTAAAACCACTGTAATCCGTCAGCGAGGGCGTCACAAACGGCAAGGCGCAGGGGTGCCACCTCGCCGGCATGCGGCACCCGTGCACAGGCAATGGTCGAAGAGGCCTGGCCAGAGAAACCAAGGGACTCACCACGGTCAGGCAGCAAGGCTGAGCCAAGGACTGAGTGAGCCCAGGGCATAGGGTCATGCTACGGGGGTGCTCCAGGGCTCAAGCACCCACCCAAAAAAATAGGGGGTGATTAGCACCTGCAGGGCCGAATTAATCTTTTGTGTGGCCCCCGCCCCGCCCCTGCTCGGCCTCTTCCCCCCTGAGGCCCGCCCACTGCTCGCACAGGTCGGAGGGGTCGGAGAGGAGCATCCACCGGCAAAACCACAAGTCAGTGCCCGTGGCCCTGGGTCCTGAGTGCCCAGCCTTCTTGAATGGCCACAACCTGTCAAATGTGGGAAATACAGTCCAGCCAGAGATGAAACTGGAGAGAGGTCCGTGGGCACGAGGACGGAACCTGTCCCACGTGCAAGCCGCAGTGCGGGGCTGGGCACCTCTCAGCGGGCTCTCTGGGCTCAATAAACCTTCTCCCTGAAATGTTCAATCCCCACTGGCTGGGTTTTTTTTTTTCTAGCGGCTGCGTAGGAGTGACCCAGGAATGAATCCAGGGACGTCCCCTGGCCTGTGTCATGCAGGAGGGTTGCCTGGATGATCACCGTGGTCTCTTCTGGCCTAGGCTGGATGACGGTTGCGAGCAGTTCAAAATGCTAGCTGGGGCCCTGCTTTGATGGTGTGGAGTTTGGCACTTGGGTAGAATAGTTGCCCTCCTAAATGACAAGGGTGGGTGGACTGGCTTCTAGGGGAAGGTTAAAACACCTGCCTGGACAAAACAAGGGCTTCAGACTCCCTCTGTAACACGGTCTCCGTTCTGTTTTTATTATGTTGTGTGGGCCACCACTACAAAGTGACAGCTGTCGGGGACTCGCCAGCCCCTCTTGAGGGTCGTGTGAGTTTTGCACAAACGTTGAGGGTACAATAAGGTGCATTCAGTGGAGGGGAAGGAGGGGGAAAAGACGTATCCTTTTTACCTTCGATCCAGTTGCAACACGTTGTTTGTTTGAGATCCTCCTGCAGCAGTGAGTTGCACAGGGCGACTGTGACATTTTTCTTTTAATAACTTCAAAAACGGGAGAGACTGGTCTCTTCCTCCTCCACGCTTCACAGTTGTAAACGTCCCCTTCAAATCTCCCTTCCAGGATGCCCCTTGAAGTCCTCATCAGGTCCGGATCCTGCTGACTATTTGCCTCAGTCTTTCCTGGGCCTTTCTATTCACTGCTGTGTCGCGCTGGACCAGAGGTGGCCCCAGCTGCGATCGGATGAGGTGGACACAGACTTGTTTGCTACAAGGACATTTTCTTTTCCCTTCATGCATCCTCTTGTGTTTGTTTTTTTTTTTTTTAACTGTTGCTTCACTTCGAGGGGCCACCAACTCTGATCTCCCTACGATGACTCCCAGGCCTACCACTTCCTAGGGTGCAGCCAGGTCAAAACCCACCAGCCTTTATGGGAAGCTTCGAATGCTGTAACGAATCAGTGGCCATTCCCATTTGCCACCACACCACCAGCCATTGCCATGACAAGAGCGGGGGTTAGAATGCGCAGCCCTCTGCTCCAAAACCATGGTACCCTCTCCTCCCACCTGCGCTAAAGGTGGATCTCTGTTAGCAATATAGGACCTATGACACACAGCCAAGCAGTTCTGGCTCCCTCCAGCAGAGGGCACTGGCGCGCGCACACTGGCCGGCTCTTTACGACATCTGTCCAATGAGCATTGCGTTATGTCGATCACAACGAAATTCCATTTGCTACCGGGTTGCCTAGTTGCCCAAAATGTTGGATCCCTTTTTCAACCTGCCAAGAGGCATCTCTGCTGCTCTTTTCCACGGTCCCGGGAGGGGATGCGCCCCATTCTACAGGCATTGACAGGAGGTGCTCAAGGTCGTGGCAGAGTTGGGGATGGACTCTAGGATGCCCAGTCCTCAGTGCCCTTAGATCAAACTCAGACCTGTTTCACCCAGGATCTTTCTGGTCCCCTGCCTGCTAACAGACTCTTTGGTGCAAGTGAAGCCAAGTCCCTGTGCGTGGAAAGGGTGAAAGGTGAAATAACCGCGGGCCGCCGAGTGAAAGGGCAGGAAGAAATTCTCAGTGGAACTACAGCTGACCTGACAGAGTGTTGGTTCCCACCTTGCCCTGCCGCTCCATCTCACCTGCCTGCCCTCCCTCCACCGTGGCTGCGTGCATGGTCTCTCTCGCTGTCTTTGGCAATGGTAGAACTCACACTGGTGAGGTATCAGGATCCGGTGGTTCTAGACTTGCCAACTACCGCCCGAGGGTACAGCCGGCGGCACCAGGACCACCCACCCTCCTCTTGGAAACCGGCCGCCTGGGGCTGGCAGGGCATGGGAGCCTTTTCCATTGCCCCGAGACCAACCCGCAGCAGGCTGCTCCCTCCGTCAGTGGCCACGGGTGGGTGCAGCAGGAAGTGAGCTCCCAGCTTCCCTGCACGTCTGTGGTCACAGGGCTTCTGATCCTCCCAGCTGCTCTGCGTCTTCTCTTCCGCTGCTTGGATTTCACACGGCTGCGAGGGGCGGATCAGCGCCTTAAACAGGGGCACTCCTATCCCAGGAGTGCCCCATCCTCTCACTCCACAGCCTGCAGCTCTCCTAAGGGTACGGCTACACTCACACCAGTGACTTTGCATCCAGCCAGCACGGGCATAAACAGCAATGCAGACGGTAAGGCCCTGCCCCCAGGGTACATACCCTACATGGCTTTCAACACACCCAAGCACTGCCTTGCATCTACACTGCTATCACTTAGCAGGGTCGTGTCCCATTGCCTCCCTGCCATCGGAGCCTTTCCCCACGGCGTGTAGCTACACGGGTAGGGCCTGTATGCTACACACGCCGCCGGAAGTGAAGACGTAGCCTCAGCCCGGGGTGGGAGGAGGTGAATCAGGGCCTCCCCCCGGGCGAATGGGACTCCCCTTTGCATCAGATGGCGCCTTGTGAGGGTGCCATAGACACAACATGCGATAAAATCAGGGCATCCCCCCGACAGCAAAGACCGACGCACCAGCTGCCATTGTCCTTCTGCAGCAGAGTAAATCCGGAGCGTGTAGCAGACCAGAGGCAGGACTTGGTGGTAGTGAATAGATGGGATTTGAGCTCCAGGCTGCTGGATGCAGACAGACCCGGTGGTTCTTTCTGGTCCCCAGGTGACTAACCCAGCCCGTGCAGCCTAGAGTCTCCACACAGGGTCTGGCATGGACACCGCGGTCATAGAATCATAGACTATCAGGGTTGGAAGGGACCTCAGGAGGTCATCTAGTCCAACCCCCTGCTCAAAGCAGGACCAATCCCCAATTTTTGCCCCAGATCCCTAAATGGCCCCCTCAAGGATTGAACTCGCAACCCTGGGTTTAGCAGGCCAATGTTCAAAACACTGAGCTATCCCTCCCCCTTCCCCTTTGGTCATGGAAGGGGCCACTGGTGACGCTTCATGGAGTAACTCCGTTGACTTTTGATGCAGGAGGAGATCTGGCCTCAGGTGGGTCTGCCCGCTGGGTCCGTCACACAGTCTGTGTTTGCTGGAGCCCTCAGGGCTTTCATTCCCTGTAGCCCATCCAGTGCCAGGACCTTTCCTAGAGCTAGCTCTGCCTGGATACCTGGGTCTGGTGGGATGCTACACATCTACAGCTAACTGTACTTTAGCATGTGGCGTGTGACACCAAATTATAGGGCAAGGCCTAGCACAACCCAGGAACCGCCCCACCGCCCCAGCCTCCCGGCTAGCCACCAAGCACCGCACAGGAGCCTGTCCCCAACCTGATGCCCCATGTTGGCCCTAAACCCGCCTCCTTCCCCGGGGAACATGCAGCAGCCTCAGCAGCAGCAGGCGGGATCCCCTCAGCGTCTGGGCTGGGAGGCGGAGTGAGTCCTGAGGGGGGCTGCCGCGGGGAAACTATTGAAGCCGAAGCTCTGCAGCGAGAGGCTTGCGGGAAGCTGGGCTCGCCCTGTGCAGCTCCCTGGCTCCATCGCCGCCTCAGCGCTCCACGGCACAGGCCCCGGCCCAGCTCGGAGCCAGGAGACCGACCAGGCAGTCCCAGGCCCCCAGCCAGTCTGCAGTGGTTCCCGCTAAGGGATGTGGACCAGCGCCCATCTCCTGCGGCGGCTCGAGTCAGGGCCTTTGCCTCCGAAGCCCTGGAGAGTTCCTATGTTCTGAGCGGCTTCCCTCTGCAAGACAATGGCCTCCTCCAAGCCCTCCCCATCCTGCTGCCTATGTTACCTGTGGCTGCTGCCTGGCCCCTCTCCACCTCACTGCCAAGCGCCCCGGCCTGCAGCAATGCATCAGGGAGAGTTCTGAGCCCCATCTGCCCAGCTGCATCGTCAGAGGAGAAACATCTTCCCATACCAAACGGTTCACAGGGCCTGGATTTCATGGCAAAGGACTTCATCATTAGAGCGAGAGAGGAGCGTTTCCAGCCCTGGCTTCCCCTCCTGGTGCTGGCACATCCAGAAGCAACCCCACGTCCCCAAAGGAAACACTACCTGGGATTGCAGGCTCTCTCCGTTCCAGTGCTTCCGGGGGGCAAAGGAGATATTTTGGTGCAGATTGGACAGATCAACACGGCCCAGTAATTAGGTGGAAGCGATATCATCCAGGAATCTTTAAGGGTTATTCCTTTTTTTTTTTTTTTAAAGGGTCTTAGCACAAAAATAGTGTAGAAAAGTTTGTCAGGCTCTTTCTTTAATTTCAGTGCAAGGGAAACAAGAAGTGAAACTGACTAACCGGAAGGGCCCAGTTTAATTTCACTGTTCCAGTGAAATTTGCAGAAGGTCAAAAGGCAAAGTAACATCCAGGCTGAAAAGTTTTAACATTCAAAACTGATTTGCACAGGGCATAATCTGAAGTGCTAATAGTCACCCCGCTAAGGAAGAGCTGGGGGGTGGCGCAGACTGAAGGGATACTGCTGAGAGGGAACTATTAATTAAAGATGGTTGTTCTTTTAGCCTGACTTCAGACACCCCAGCCTCGGACTGTACCTTGCTTACTTTTTCACAGGCTGGGCCGGGGGAGGGAAAAGTGGTGGTTGCTTTTCTCGTGACTAGCCTATGGTGGAAACTACCAACCTAAACGAATCACAATGCTCCAGTTCTGTAGCCCCTTCTGGCAAAGGACCTCAGTGCAATGTAAGGCCTTAGCTAATGAAGCCTCTGTGAAGTGGCTCCGTATCATCATCTCACACATGGGGAAATCGAGGCACAAAGAAGATACATGCCCTTCCCCCTAGGAAGACCCTACCAGAGATGGGTGTTGAACAGAGCGCTCCTGAGTACCTCGCCCTGTGCTCTAAGTGTTAGCGAATGCGTCCTGTTAAACTATTAATTGGTTATGAAGCACTGGCGTAAATCCAGTCACCCCCACTGACTCCAATGGAGTGGTTCCCGATTTACCCCAGAATCTGGCCCCATACCCTCTAACACCGTTAGCTGCAGAAACTGCACCATATCCCTGCTCTGTGAATGCCGTGGGCTGGCACGGCTGTAACTGAGGGCAGAACTGAGCCAGTTGGGTTGGCCTTTGTCCTTGGGAAGATGGTGCACTGAGTAGCCCTAGCCCAGCCCCCCCAGGGCAGGAGCACACCAAATGGGCCCAGCTGTGTGTGAAGGAGTCGGGTGGCTCGTGAAGCCTGCACCTTGTAGAAGTTCTTGGTCACCCCAGGGCTTCCTGTTACCTGCCACAACCAGTTCCTCTGCTGCCTGTGGCTTGTCAGAGCTGCCTGGTCAGGGAGCCAGTTTTGGCAAGTGGTTGTAATGTGAACAGGGCTGAATTTAACCTCCCATCCCCTTGGATACCGCAGGCTACAGGCTGGATCCATTCAGCGCTGTGTCATGGCTCGTCTTGGTGCTTCACTTCTAAGGAGCTACCTAGGAACCTGGGCCATTGCAGTTTAGGTCCCGGACTACGGGCGAGTGATACCGAAGCCCTGGTCTACACGAGGACTTTAGGTCGAATTTAGCAGCATTAAATCAATGTAAACCTGCACCCGTCCACATGATGAAGCCCTTTATTTCGACTTAAAGGGCTCTTAAAATCTATTTCCTTACTCCATCCCTGACAAGTGGATTAGCGCTTAAATTGGTCTTGCCGGGTCGAATTTGGGGTACCG
The DNA here is from genome assembly GCF_965140285.1 of Lepidochelys kempii. Taxonomy (NCBI): domain Eukaryota; kingdom Metazoa; phylum Chordata; order Testudines; family Cheloniidae; genus Lepidochelys; species Lepidochelys kempii. The sequence goes on from NC_136380.1 coordinate 348,231,710, forward strand.
TGGACACAATTCGACGGTATTGGCCTCCGGGAGCTATCACAGAGTGCTCCATTGTGACCACTCTGGACAGCACTCTCAACTCAGATGCACTGGCCAGGTAGACAGGAAAAGAACTGCGAACTTTTGAATCTCATTTCCTGTTTGGCCAGCGTGGCAAGCTGCAGGTGACCATGCAGAGCTCATCAGCAGAGGTGACCATGATGGAGTCCCAGAATCCCAAAAGAGCTCCAGCATGGACCGAACGGGAGGTATGGGATCTGATCGCTGTATGGGGAGAGGAATCCGTGCTATCAGAACTCTGTTCCAGTTTTCGAAATGCCAAAACCTTTGTCAAAATTTACCAGGGTATGAAGGACAGAGGCCATAACGGGGACCTGAAGCAGTGCCGCGTGAAACTTAAGGAGCTGAGGCAAGCCTACCAGAAAACCAGAGAGGCGAACGGCCGCTCCGGGTCAGAGCCCCAAACATGCCGCTTCTATGATGAGCTGCATGCCATTTTAGGGGGTTCAGCCACCACTACCCCAGCCATGTTGTTTGACTCCTTCAATGGAGATGGAGGCAACATGGAAGCAGGTTTTGGGGACGAGGAAGATGATGATGAGGTTGTAGATAGCTCACAGCAAGCAAGCGGAGAAACCGGTTTTCCCGACAGCCAGGAACTGTTTCTCACCCTGGACCTGGAGCCAGTACCCCCCGAACCCACCCAAGGCTGCATCCTGGACCCGGCAGGCAGAGAAGGGACCTCCGGTGAGTGTACCTTTTAAAATACTATACATGGTTTAAAAGCAAGCATGTAAAAGGATTACTTTGCCCTGGCATTTGCGGTTCTCCTAGATGTAGTCCTAAAGCCTTTGCAAAAGGTTTCTGGGGAGGGCAGCCTTATTGCGTCCTTCATGGTAGGACACTTTACCACTCCAGGCCAGTAACACGTACTCGGGAATCATTGTACAACAAAGCATTGCAGTGTATGTTTGCTGGCGTTCAAACAACATCTGTTCTTTGTCTCTCTGTGTTATCCTCAGGAGAGTGAGATATCATTCATGGTCACCTGGTTGAAATAGGGTGCTTTTCTTCAGGGGACACTCAGAGGAGCCCGTTTCTGCTGGGCTGTTTGCCTGTGGCTGAACAGAAATGTTCCCTGCTGTTAGCCACGGGGAGGGGGGAGGTTTGAGGGGGTAGCCACACGGTGGGGGGAGGCTAAATGCGACCTTGTAACAAAAGCACATGTGCTATGTATGTAATGTTAACAGCAAGGTTTACCCTGAAAGAGTGTAGCCACTGTTTTATAAAATGTGTCTTTAAATACCGCTGTCCCTTTTTTTTTTCTCCACCAGCTGCATGTGTTTCAATGATCACAGGATCTTCTCCTTCCCAGAAGCTAGTGAAGATTAGACAGAAAAAAAAACACACTCGTGATGAAATGTTCTCTGAGCTCATGCTGTCCTCCCACACTGACAGAGCACAGATGAATGCGTGGAGTCAAATAATGTCAGAGTGCAGGAAAGCACAAAATGACTGGGAAGAGAGGTGGCGGGCTGAAGAGAGGGCTGAAGCTCAAAGTGGCGGCAGCGTGATGAGAGGAGGCAGGATTCAATGCTGAGGGTGCTGGAGGACCAAACCAGTATGCTCCAGTGTATGGCTGAGCTGCAGCAAAGGCAGCTGGAGCACAGTCTGCCACTACAGCCCCTGTGTAACCAACCGCCCTCCTCCCCAAGTTCCATAGCCTCCACACCCAGACGCCCAAGAACGCGGTGGGGGGGCCTCTGGCCAACCAGCCACTCCACCACAGAGGATTGCCCAAAAAAAAGAAGCCTGGCATTCAATAAATTTTAAAGTTGTAAACTTTTAAAGTGCTGTGTGGCATTTTCCTTCCCTCCTCCACCACCCCTCCTGGGCTACCTTGGTAGTCATTCCCCTGTTTGTGTGATGAATGAATAAAGAATGCATGAATGTGAAGCAACAATGACTTTATTGCTTCTGCAAGTGGTGATCGAAGGGAGATGGGGAGGGTGGTTAGCTTACAGGGAAGTAGAGTGAAGCAAGGGGCAGGGGGTTTCATCAAGGAGAAACAAAGAGAACTTTCACACTGTAGCCTGGCCAGTCATGAAACTGGTTTTCAAAGCTTCTCTGATGCGTACCGCGCCCTCCTGAGCTCTTCTAACCGCCCTGGTGTCTGGCTGTGCGTAACCAGCAGCCAGGCAATTTGCCTCAACCTCCCACCCCACCATAAACGTCTCCCCCTTACTCTCACAGATATTGTGGAGCACACAGCAAGCAGTAATAACAGTGGGAATATTGGTTTTGCTGAGGTCTAAGCGAGTCAGTAAACTGCGCCAGCGCACCTTTAAACGTCCAAATGCACATTCTACCACCATTCTGCACTTGCTCAGCCTGTAGTTGAACAGCTCCTGACTACTGTCCAGGCTGCCTGTGTACGGCTTCATGAGCCATGGCCTTAAGGGGTAGGCTGGGTCCCCAAGGATACATATAGGCATTTCAACATCTCCAACGGTTATTTTCTGGTCTGGGAATAAAGTCCCTTCCTGCAGCTTTTGAAACAGACCAGAGTTCCTGAAGATGCGAGCATCATGTACCTTTCCCGGCCATCCCACGTTGATGTTGGTGAAATGTCCCTTGTGATCCACCAGAGCTTGCAGCACTATCGAAAAGTACCCCTTGCGGTTTATGTACTCGGCGGCTTGGTGCTCCGGTGCCAAGATAGGGATATGGGTTCCGTCTATGGCCCCACCACAGTTAGGGAATCCCATTGCAGCAAAGCCATCCACTATGACCTGCACATTTCCCAGGGTCACTACCCCTGATATCAGCAGATCTTTGATTGTGTGGGCTACTTGCATCACAGCAGCCCCCACAGTAGATTTGCCCACTCCAAATTGATTCCCAACTGACCGGTAGCTGTCTGGCGTTGCAAGCTTCCACAGGGCTGTCGCCACTCGCTTCTCAACTGTAAGGGCTGCTCTCATCTTGGTATTCATGTGCCTCAGGGCAGGGGAAAGCAAGTCACAAAGTTCCATGAAAGTGCCCTTACGCATGCGAAAGTTTCGCAGCCACTGGGAATCATCCCAGACCTGCAATACTATGTGGTCCCACCAGTCTGTGCCTGTTTCCCAAGCCCAGAATCGGCGTTCCACAGCATGAACCTGCCCCATTAGCACCATTTTGCATGCATTGCCAGGGCCCGTGCTTTGAGAGAAATCTGTGTCCATGTCCTGATCACTCACGCGACCACGCTGATGTCGCCTCCACGCCCGGTATCGCTCTGCCAGGTTCTGGTGCTGCATATACTGCTGGATAATGCGTGTGGTGTTTAATGTGCTCCTAATTGCCAAAGTGAGCTGAGTGGCCTCCATGCTTGCCTTGGTATGGCATCCGCACAGAAAAAAGGCACGGAACGATTGTCTGCCGTTGCTCAGACGGAGGGAGGGGCGACTGACGACACGGCTTACAGGGTTGGCTTACAGGGAGTTAAAATCAACAAAGGGGGTGTCTGTACATCAAGGAGTATTTCAGGCAGGACTTCACGGAGGGTTCCAATAAGAAATGGTGCACCTAAGTTATTGTTCTTATTGGAACAAGCAGGTTGGTCTGGCCTCTAATTGATACATGGCTAGATTTACCTCGCTGCACCTTCTCTGTGAGTGACTGCAGTGTGACCTAGAGGAATGAGTCCCCTAGGTGGGTGGGAGGGAACAAATGAGTACAAAACAAATCTGGTCTATTTCGTATTTTGATCCACTCCATCTATCTTTTACATCTTTGGCTGGCAGCAGACGGTGCAGAAGGACTGCATGCCATCCACAGCTCATGGCTGCCCGGCAGAAGATGATGCAATAGGACTGCTAGCCATCCTCATCTCTTGCCTGCCTGGCAGAAGATGGTTCAATAGGACTGACTGCAGGACTAAAGAGAATGACCTGGTCAAGTCACTCCCTTTTCATTCATGCCCACGGAGCAAGGTGGATGCCCCAGCTGCTGGGAAGATGAGGTCAGAGTGGGACTTTCCACCCTATCTGCCAAGTCTAATCCCCCCCTCCTCCCCCGAGCCCCGTGGGACTGGAGGAGATTCCCCTGACGCAGCGCTTCTGCCCCCGTGTAAGGGCTTGCTGGGACGTGTCCATAGGCTGGGCTCTGCAGGGATACTGGGCTGTAGTTCAGCCCATGGGCAGCTGGTGGGGGAGGCTGAAGTCAGTAACAGCCACGCACTGGGATGGGTGGTGTAAATCTCCTGGCCTCCTCCCCCCTGGCTGCATGGCTTGGGAGTCTGCCCTCAGGGGTTCATCTTGGGGGGCCTAGTGCTGCAGGTGACTTCAGTGGAAGCTGCAGAACCAGGGAATGCAGGTTCTACCCCCAGTTCAGCCCCACGTTGTGCCTGACAGAGCCTCCCATGCAAAAGGGGCCTCCCCTGGGTGCATGACCCACAGCAGCAGGACAAAGAGACCTCTGACTGCCACCCCTCGCTGGCTTGCTCCTAAGCTTCACCAGAATCCACCCTTCGCAGAACTCCCCAGCGCATGGGACATGCAAAGACCCAGCACAAAACTGGCCACACACCACTGTTGGCCGTGAGCTGTAGCAACCTTAGTACTCTTCCCTTCTCCTCATCTTCCTCCTCCTCCTCCTCGGCAAACAAGCAGAGGACCTTTGTGCCAGCCAGAGTGACCCCAGTTGACGGTGTCCCAAGCAGGCGTCATAAAGTGAACTTCCTAGAGCCACAAATCCCTGGGGCTGCCCCACCGGTGATGCCAGGTAGGGTCAGGGCACGCACCCGGTTGTGCATCGCTGACGAGTCTGAGAGCATGGCGGGCTGGGGTGTTTTGGTCCATCCTAGCGACACGGCTGAATGGTGCCAGCGCGATGCAGCATCGAACGTCTAATCGATTGAGAGAGACAATCAGGAGCAGATTGGGAACAGAGGATTGACGTCTCAGCCCACGGGGTTTCACCTTTGGCCTTGGGAAGCTGCCGGGGACAACAGCCCCAGCCCGGAGCCTAGTGGAAGGAGATCTCCCCGATGCACAAGGCGGGGGTCTGATTCCAAAATAGCACGTCGAACACAGAATCATGAACCCACTCTGTGAAAACACTGGGAACTGCAGATAATACCATGGGGCGTTCCCTTGGCCTCATAGGTGCCCAGCCATCACCAGCGTCACGGTAATTGGGCATTCTTCATAGGCCCGTTTTCGGATGGGCACGTCCCACAGGAACGAAAAGCTCTGGAAGCTGGGTTCTGATGTGCAGATCTCCACCTCGCTGCGGAGCGCCTTCCCTTTGGGTGAGTGAGAGTGTCACTCTTATTGGGGGGAGGGTTAGTGTCTTTGTAGCAGCTGTGCATGGCTATGCCAATCTGAGAGGCTTTGACCTTAGCTCCCCTCCTAAGCGCCGCTGGGCGGGGAACAATCCCAGCTCAAGCTGAGAGGAGGAACTTGAAAGAGATATTAGGAACAGAAATGCCCACTGAGCATCATTGTCCATGCGTTGTCCACAGTGGAGCAAAGCCAGATCTTGCTCTCCCCAGCCAAGCAAATATCTCACTGACTCCAGTGGCCCACGGAGCCTTACCTGAGTAATGAGGGCGAGATCAGGCCTTGAAACCATTGAGGGACCTGAAGAATAACACGGCTTGCAGTGTCCTCATTTGACTCCCAGGCATTAAGAGCTGATCCCTTCCTGAGACTCCGTCTGGCATTACAGGGAGGGTGTGTGTCTATCAGGGGAGATTATGGCATCTGCTCAAGACCTGCTCTACGCCAACACACGCTGGCCTGACCTGGAACTTTGGCTGATCCATCATTGGGACAGAGCTGCTGGTAAAAAATACAGGTCAAGGTGCAGAATTCTCTCCTTACAGGCGAGCTGCATGCGAATGACCAACCCCCAAATGGAGGAGCGAGACCCCAGCCGTAACAGAATCAGTCCACTAGCCACCTACCTAGCAATCCAGGCACTTTACAGTCATTAGCTAATTAATCCTCATGGCCCCCCCGGCTATAGTTGAGTTAGTGCTGAAGTAGGATCCTAGAATCATCGATTTTTAAAGCCAGTAAAGACCAGCATGATCGTCTCGTCCGACACGCTGCATAATCCTCAACCAGCGAGTCCAACCTCCAGCCCAGCAGTTTGTAGCTGAATTGGAGCATCTCTTTCAGAACGATGCCCAGGTTTCATTTAACAGCTCCAAGAGAAGGAGAATCCACCACATCCCTTGGGCGTGTGGGCCAGCGGTTGAGCGCCCTCACCGTTCAATGTCGGTGCCTGATTTCCAGTGGGAACGTGACTAGCTTCAACTTCCAGCCGTTGCTGCTTGTTATCTTCATCTGCTGGGGGAGGGGACAGGGAGGACACTGAGGTACAGAGGAGGATGGTGATTTACTCGAGGCCATGGAGGAACCAGGATTCAATCAGAGAGGGTTTCCAGCTCCTAGCCCTGTATTCAGCCCCCTAGGCCAACATCACATCATACCTGTGAACCAACAGTGCCGGCTAGAAAAATCAGCCGACCCCTTCTCCTCTTTGACTCATCAAGGAAGGCAAAGGCAAGTCCTCTCTAAATACCCTATTGCAAAGAACAGACCTAGGCGCAGCCTTGATCCTTAGGACAATGCAGCTCACAGGGGAAGAAAGTCCAGGGAAAAACCCTCTTCTCTGAGCTGATCTTTCCTGAGAGGAGAGAAAATGTATGCAGAGCTGCTATTTCAGTGCAGAGGCTCATTCGGCGTCCCGTGAGCAGAGCGTTGCTGCCGTGAAGTGGATCGTGGTCCTCGCTAAGGGAGATGGAGTCTGTTCCCAGCTCCGCCGTTGGCCGGATAGAAGCTCTTCAGAGCGAGGCCTGTCTCTCACTGCGGCTTTGTACAGCGACCGTGGGGTCTCTAGACACTACTGAGATGTACCCGTGGCAAAGGCACGGGCTTCTTTTCAGAATGAATTACGTTTCTGGAGGTAATTCCTCCACCCCACCCCCCAGGCACTTGTACTTTGTGAAGGCCTTTCAGCGGGGGCCTCAACGTGCTCTGAGGCTTCATGGACGGCACCTCGGGGGGGGGGGGCAGCTCTTGGCACAACGTGCAGCATTGGTGCACAAATGAAGGAAAAGATTGTGGCGTGACCCTCCAAAATGGCCCCAAAAAAATCCTCCAGTGACCCACTCTATCCCACAATCCTTTGCAGCAGCAAAGAATTATGCTAGGAGCCATGGCAGAGCCAGCCAGGGAAGCTAGGTCGCTTGAGACCAGCAGCCTCTCTCTGAACATGTGCTTCAGTGGTGACTTGCTCCTCTTCTGTATTCTCCAGCCAGGTGCCACAGATCGCTGCCAGGCCTGAGAGGAGAGACTGCAGCAAAGAGCCACCTGGCTGAACAAACAGCCCCCGGGTGGTGCAGACAATAGCCCAGTGGTGTGTATCTGACCTAATGTATTTACAGACTCATTGTAGCTGCCAAATTATTTTTTCAGCTGATAGGGGTTTTAACTGTTCCTGCATCCACCCTGTGGAGGGGTTGTAGAGTTCTTGGTCATCCACTGTTCCTAGAGAGGAGCAGGATGTGTTGCAGCGGGGAGCTGAATAAATGTGGGAACTTGCTGGTTTAGGGGACAGAGTAACAGCCGTGTTAGTCTGTATTCGCAAAAAGAAAAGGAGGACTTGTGGCACCTTAGAGACTAACCAATTCATTTGAGCATAAGCTTTTGTGAGCTACAGCTCACTTCATCGGATGCATTCAGTGGAAAACAGGGGAGTTACCTGGTTGCTGCTTAAAGCATGGCTGTGTGTCTGTCCTCGCAGTACATGTGTGATTCCCGCTCCCTAAAGAAGGTGTAAAGGAGAGAAAAGAGCCCCCCCCCGCCCCCCGCCCCGGACTGTCAGCATGGAGCGTGGAAAATCCAGGAGGAGACCTGGGAAAGGAGGCAGAGGGTGGAGTAGCCCACAACAAAACGCATTTAATAAAATAAACACTCTTGACATCTCTGCATGCTTTGGCACTATATTCGGTAAACTCTCCAGCAACAGGAGCAGCTGCGGCATCTTCAAGTGGGCTAGGAGCAGTGCTCACACAAAAACAGCCAGAAGGTAGGGTGACCAGATGTCCCGATTTTATAGGGACAGTCCCGATATTTGGGACTTTGTCTTATATAGGGGCCTTTTACCCCCCACTCCTGTCCCAATTTTTCACACTTGCTGTCTGGTCACCCTACCAGAAGGAGACCAAAGACCTGTTGCATTCTGATTAAGATGCCTCACAGAAACCGAGAAGGGCTTTGTCTGGGTCCATCCATAACAGGGGATGGCTCACTTGATGATTACCTGTCCTGTTCATTCCCTCTGGGGCACCTGGCATTGGCCACTGTCAGACGACAGGATACTGGGCTAGATGGACCTTTGGTCTGACCCAGTATGGCTGATCTTATGTTCTTAAGTTCACTGATTTTGCAGAAGTCTCTCCACCTCCCTGTGCTCTGGTGTAATATGGATTCCTAGTGTGGTGTTCCCAATCAGTGTTCTGTGCACCTGCTAGGAATGGTAGATTGAGGCCCACTATCAGGTATGAGGACTTCAGGAACTCCTTGCCTTGCAGATATTGACTTTAGTTTCTGGACGCCCTGTGCCAATGAAGTCTGTGTAAGTATAGTCAAGTCTATCGATCCGGAGAAGTATTGATTGTAATAATGTATGTGTGGCCTTTCCAGGCTATCCGGTGCCAAGGTCTGAATAATGCTTTGTAAAGAATAATGGTTCTGGCAATTGTGGGTGTGGGTTGTTTGTTTTTCCTTGTTACATATCTTGCAGCCCTCTACCAAGGGCTCAGTTTTTCTGCTCAGGCCAGGCCACTATATGGATTGCTGTGCGCATGCCCTGCACGTGGATATACCTTGTGGATTTTGGGGAGCATCTCATTCTGCAGTACCATAGGTTGAGAATGCACCAAGCCTATCGGTCAACGCCACTTCTGCCTGGACTATCAGCAGCGGAACTGCTGATGGGAGAACAACGAAGGACACCGTTACCCGTGGCACCAATACAGCTTAAACCTAAGGGGCCCATCCTGTGGGAATGTTGAAAACGAGATGCTGAAACAAAAAATTCAGCACCCACAAAACTTCACTGTTTGGCACAGAACAAAAGCGCTACCTGAACGAAGAGCAGGGAACAACGTTTGGCTCAAAAGCTCCCAGACACTTGGAACTGTTCAGAACTTAGCAGAAACTCCCAGATCCTACCTAGTGGAGACTCCAGGAGGACTTCTCCAGAGGACCTTCATCTTCAGTATTTCCCAATACAACAGCAAGACAATCTGGGAGTTGCAGGTACCCGGTCAGGCAATGAGCCCCCTCCACAAGGAACTCCATACGCAAACAGCAGAAGCGAGAGCATGGTCTGGTAGACTGGTCAGACCCCCCTCAAAGAACTGATCTTTAGAATACGGCTCAGGACTACTTAAATGCCATTGATAAGGGGCAGAGTAGTGTAAGTAGTTTTAGGGAATTAGAAATGTATTTTGAATTGTTGTTTGTATATTGTAACCTAAGAGCATCTCAATGCCAAAGGAAAGGGGGCTCCCTGATATTTGTAGAGAGTTTCAGCTGGCCTGACCAGTTCAGTGCACCCCAATTCAGTAATGTCATAAACTGTAGCTGATATGTATCATGTAAGGTATCCCTGGAAAACTAATAGCACACTGATCATTAATATTCTTGCTCGGTGTCTGTACAGTAAACACCCAAGGGATCCATACAAATGTGAAGGAAATGTGGAACTAAAATGTGTTTTACCCACAAGTCTGGGGAGCAGTTTCTCCCAGACAAAGGCCAAGCAAGTGCCTCCAGCCAGATGTCATCAGAGCCGATTGGCAATCACATGTCAAGTGGCCATTCATTTGCATCAGAGTAGGGGAGGGCAGGAAAAGATCAATTTGCATTGTAGAAAACACCCACGGGGAAGAAACCATCAGGGAACGTCCTGCTCCACCAGACTCCGTGTCTCCTTCCACACAGCTTGAATGAATGTTATTTTGTGGGGGTAACCATCAGCAGAATCTAGTCCAAACGTTCATTGGACTATAAAAGAGAGGGGCACAGAACCCCAAGTTATCTATCATCTAACAAGACAAAGGAACTGCACACTTTGGACTTTGTGAGTGATCTTGACCAAAGGGGTGGGCAGCCATCTTGGCAGAAGAAAGGGTGGTAAGAATCTTACCTTGAACCAAAATGGTAGTTTTGTTAAGACTTAAGTCGTTTAGAAAGCCTACTTTTACTTTTGTTTGGTTGTAGCCCTTTCTAACCTTAGTCCTGCTACGTGGTATAACTTAAAATCCTTTACTTAATAAACTTTTTTTGCTTTTCATCTAACCCAGGGGTAGTCACTTATTTTTTGTTGAGGTCCAAATTTCTCGGTCAAGGTGTAAAACAGATACCAGAGAAAATAATAATAATAAAAAAAAACATAATGATAAGTAAATAAAAAGATTTCGGGGTCTGGTCAAAAGCATCTGGCAGTCCGGATTTAGCCGTCGCACCCAGCAGCAGCTGATTGGTAAGTGTGACCTGTTGCTACGGTAGCAGCCGGTCTTGCTCCCTGAGCCCGCCGGCCCCAGCCATGCGCCCAGTGGTAGGGTAAGGGGGGAACCCATATGTTCCAGGGGGGTCTCAGCACTGAGTAGGGAGTTGGAGCGTCTGTCCCTTGAGTTCGGTGCATCGGGATGGCAACAGTGTGTCCGACACCGCCTTTGGGGCTCAGCCTCACCAGTGCATTCTGGGAGTCCCCTCGCACCCCTCACTGCTGCAGGGGCTTTGGGGTCATTTCCAAAGGGATGCTGTGGGACCAGGCAGCCGGGTGCAGCATCTAGCTTCCCAGCATCGCCGGCAGAGCAAGAGTTGCAGGCGGGACCGGCCTAGCCAGAGCTGAGCGCCTGCCCCAGGAGCTGTGGCCAAACGGTGGTGCTAACACCTGGGAGCCAGCGGGGCCGTATGCCGCATGTTGCAAGGGCTCAGCCATGGGGTTTCTGTGGTACCTTTTCAGACAGGCCCCTTGATGCTCTCCAAGGGAAGCAGCTCAAGGAGCGGGGGAGCCTGGTGGTTTTTTTTTTTTCGGGGGGGCGGGGGGTCCCTGATGGGGTTTGGGGGATGAGGAGAAGAGGCCTGCTATTTTATTGTAGCGGGACCTCGTTTAGATTTACGCCACACCCTTGCACTTGCTGGTCTCGATCACATAATCTCTTCTGTTCTGGGGCATGTGTTGCTGAATGTCCCACCATTATATATAGCTAAAGGCCCCCCCTTCCCTGGGCACATACAGCTAATGTCTCCCTCCCCCGGGCATATATAGCTAATGCTCGCCCCGCCGCTGGGCATATATAGCTAATGTCCCTACTACCCCACCAGGAGCAGCAGACGTGCCCTAAAAGTGGGGGGCCCACAGACATCCGAACCATGGCCATGCCCCCACCCCAGGCCGTGCTGCCCCCCCCTTCCCGAGACCTTACCCTCACACTTCCCCTTCCCCCGAGGCCCTGCCTCTGCTCCACAAGACACCCCCCCCGCCCCACCCGACTTTCTCCTCTCCAGCCCCTCCCCTCATTGCTTGCTCTTATGGCTGGTAAAAAGTGGGAGGCCCCCACCACCCCTGGGTTCTGGCTCCGCTGCACCCCATGCCCTGTATACGTAGCAAATGTCCCCTTGCCGCCAGCCCATATAGCTGTGGAAAGGTCTCGTGTCGTCTGTGCTGTTTACTTTCTAAGACCTGGCCCGGTGGGCTGAACTTAGCAGCCATTTTGTTCTCAGACCGACTGCAGCCTGTCACCAAGGGGACTGGCCGGCTGGCCACACACTTGGGTTCCTTTTAGGTTTCCATTTCTCTCACTATGGACGAAAGGTTGTTCCAGGGGGCTGCTCTCTGGCTGTGGCCACGTCTTTAGCTCTAAAGGCCCCACTGTCGGGTCAGCTCCCTCGGCACAAGAACTGTAGCAAGGACCCCTAAGAACTGGGGCGCATAAGCCAGTTATGAGCCTGCCATGACCGCCTGATGCCCAGCTCCAGGGGTAGTAGGTCCTTCTCTTAGCTTGTGAGGGCCTGAGGCCAACCCCTGCTACCAGCCCAGCCAGGGGTCATTATCCTAGCAATGCTGGGAGCGCTAAGATAGACAAGCTGCTCCCAGCGGTCTTACCATCATGGTCACCTCATCTAGCTGGTCATCATGGCCACAGCTAGGGCCCAACCAAATTCACGGCCACGGAAAAAAGCGTGAAATCTGGTTCCTCCTCCCCGCCCCGTGAAAGCTGGTCTTTTGTGTGCTTTTACCCGATACTATATAGCTTTCACAGGGGAGATCAACAGTTCTCAAATGGCGGGGGGGGGGAGGGGCTCTGCCCAAAAGGGAGTTGTGGGGGCGGGGGAGGAAGGTTATTTTAAGGGGGGGGGGTGTCGCAGTTTGCCATCCTTACTTCTGCGCTGTCTTCAGCAGTGGGGGCAGCTGGAGAGCGGTGGTGGTTGGCCAGGCACTCAGGTCTGAAAGCAGCTCCTCGCCAGCAGCAGGGCAGAAGTAAGGGTGGCAACACCAGACCAGGCCATTCTTACTTCTGCCCTGCTGCTGGCAACGGCTCTGCCTTCAGAGCTGGGCTCCCGGCCAGCAGCCGCCCCTCTCCAGCTGCCCAGCTCTGAAGGCAGCGCCGCCATCAGCTGCAGCGCAGAAGTCAGGGTAGCCGTCGCCACCCTCCCTGCAATAACCCTGCGAGCTCCCAGAACCCCTTTTTTGGGTCAGGACCCCCTAGAGTTACAGCCCCATGAAATTTCAGATTTAAATAGCCGAAATCATGAACTTCATGATTTAAAAAAATCCTCTGACTGTGAAATTGACCAAAATGGTAGGACCCTGGACATGGCAGACCCTAATGTGGGGAACAAGTACAGGCAGCTCCCCAGTGCCTGGAGATCCCCCAGCTTCAGGGCTGATTTGGGGGTGCAACTGGCTCCTTGTTTCCCCAGCTGTGACACGAGGGATGCCTTTGCTTGAGCCCCTCACGTGCCGCGACAGCACACGGCTCCTCCTGAATGCCAGCCTGCTCCAGGCCAGTGTCTGGTTACACAGGGGGCTGGGCGGATGAATTATGCAGCAAAATCAGAGTGGGCGGGCAGAGGGCAAGCTGCAGCAATCGCTGTGGGAGTTACGTGAGACAAAAGGCGCCCTGTGGGAACGTGCCGCCCATTGCTCTGGGGAACAGGCATAAAGCCTCATTTTTCTTCTTAAGGAGAGACTCTCCAGCACCCGGTGCTCGGCCCCGTGAGCTCACAGCCGTTACAGCCCCAGGGCACGGCTCATAGGCCTTGGCGCTGCGGCCCAAGCTGTCGATGATGGCACTCCAGGCTGAGCACATCTATTCTCTTACTGCAGCTGGACCACCCTGTGTGGGAGCTGCAGCAGCTTTAAGCTAAGCAGGGAGGGGCTGAGTAACTGTACGTTTAAAGCCAAGGCTGCCCCCTTACAACGCAGCCTCGCCCCTGGCGCCGCACCCAGTCCGAGGTGCAGCCCAAGGCCCTAACGTACGGAGCATGCAGCTGGCTAAGTCTGGGCTGGCTTAGGGCGCACACCAGTCCTGGAATGCTACGCCCCCTAGCAAGGCTCCAGCTTAGGGGAGGCACGAAAGAGCGACTATGCTCCGCAAAGAGTCCCTGGCTGGGCTAGGGCTGGGCACGGGCTATGAACCTGTGTAGAAATGACCAGCCGTGAGGCTTTCTTCCCACTCCCCTGGCATACAAGGCACTGGGCGCTGCTCGCTTTCTGCAGGTCGCCCCTGCGGGGACACTGCCTGGCAGAGGAAGGCTGGACACGCAGGTTGAGCAGAGGTGGGTGTTGCCCTCAAGCCAGGTTACTAGGGCAGCCAGGTAGGGTGGGGCTAAGGTCTGAAGGGCTCTACAGGTACAGACAAGAAGTTGTCTTCAGCATGGAGGCAAAGGGGGCTGATGTGGTCAGAGCCACAAGCCAGGCCTCCTTCAGGAGAGGGCACCCCCGATGCTGGGGATGCTCCGAAGCCCCAGACTAAAGGTGTCCCCTGGTGTCTGCCTCTTTCCTCTCACCCCCACCCCCAGTTTCGCCTGGTGGGGTGGGCAGCCCTGCAGCCCCAATGCCGAGCGCTCCGTTGGGGCAAGCTGCCTGGGGTTGCAGAGGTTCATGCCATGTAATGCTCTTGTCACCCTCCCACCTCTGCCAGCCCCTGGTTGTCTGAGTGGGCTGGCACGGGGGGGAGTTAGGGAGGGGGGTGATTTTGTGTGACAGGAGACGCGCTTGGCAGGAACGCTGGGATTCTTCGGCTCCCCCAGCTGCTGCTGCTGGAGTGTCCCTCTGTGGGAGAGGCCCAGAGCCAAGAAGCTATTAAAATCCCCCCATTGCTGTTGATGGTCACACTCAGAAGCAGCCCAGGGCTGGGGTAGCAGGGCAGGGGGCAGAGCCGGCGCTAAGCATAAGCAGCCTAAGCAATTGCTTAGCACCCCGAGCAGCTCAAGGGCCCCCCTGTATTAATTATTAGTACATGTTATGTGGGGGGGGGAACTATTCCTGCTTAGGGCCTCGATGGGGCTAGCCCAGCACCGGTGGAAGGGAAGAGGCTGCGGGTCGGGCTTGAGCAGCATCAGCAGAGCTGTGTATGTGTGAACTTCCCCAGCACCTGGCTTTATGCAAAGCTGTTACGGCCTCACTTTTCCCGGTCCTACATGTCCAGGCGTGAGACCCTCAATCACCCTCCCTTGCATTAGTGCCTCTCTTCACTTGTGGCGGGAATGACCTGCCTGGAGACTGTTTCCTCTTGCAGGACAGTCCCAGCGGCGGAGAACGGTGCTGGCCCGTTTCCCTTTGCAGCGTTACCTGACGGGTTCCCCTCCATTTCCAGGCTCGTCTCGTGGCTTCTTGCTGGCTCCATGCGTCCCGGAAGCAGCAGGGGGAGATTAAACATTCTGCGCCAGCATGCGTGAGCCAGGCCTCACGGGCGGCCCTGACCTTCTTCTTGAGACCCGATTAGAGAAGATTAAAGCTGCTGGGCCAGTCTCTGCTGGGCGGCTATGGAGAAGAGCGGCTCCTCTGTGCTGACAGCCCTCAGCAGGGAGCAGGCTTATGCTAGGCGGATGCTATCTACCACCCCCAAGAGCATCCGGTCCTCCCCTGAGCGCCCCGAGCCATGCAGGAACCAGCCTGCTGCGTCAACTAACCCATCCCTGCTCCCCAAACCACTAGGAAAGCCCCCGCTCTGTGGGAGGGTTTTGCTGCTCAGTCTAGCGAGAGGCATGTGAGCCTTGGTGCCGGAGCTGCTCTGGCTGAGTGATCAGGTCAGTGCTCAGCCGGCCAGCACCCCACCAAACCCCTCCCCTGCTTAGGTTGGTGGTTGTGATTTCGCTTCTTACAAGATCAATGCAGCTTAATGCATGAGGAACCTGCTAAAAACACTGATCTCCAGGCACTGCCCACTTAAACCAAGACCTGGAGGAAGAGCATGCACCTGAAAGCAACAGAGCAACATGCCCAGAGCCCTCTCCTGCACCCTGAACCCCTCATTTCTGGCCCCAGCCCAGAGCCCGCACCCCCAGCCCAGAGCCCAGCCCCCCCCCCCACAACCCAACCCCCTACCCCACCCCAGAGCCCTCTCCCGCACCCCAAACCCCTCATCCCCAGCCCCACGCTCAGCCAGAGTCCTCACTCTCCTCCTGCACCCCGACCGCCACCCGGTGAAAGTGAGTGAGGGTGGGGGAGAGGGGATGGAGTGAGAAGGGGTGGGGCAGGGGTGTTTGGTTTTGTGCAATTAGAAAGTTGGCAACCCTAACTTCAGCTGTGACCTTAACCTTCCCGTGCACCTGCACAATGGGGCTCAACGTACAGCCCCCCACCCCAAACGCTTGGTAGCACAGAAGGTGCTGGAGAAGATCTAAGCAGCCTGGTGACCTTGTCACTCTGTGTCACTCAGGCTGAATGTGCAGCTCGTTAACTAGATTTTTAAAATAGCGCAGCCCAAACCCT
Organism: Lepidochelys kempii; assembly: GCF_965140285.1. Classification (NCBI taxonomy): domain Eukaryota; kingdom Metazoa; phylum Chordata; order Testudines; family Cheloniidae; genus Lepidochelys; species Lepidochelys kempii. The sequence continues at coordinate 348,247,721 of NC_136380.1, forward strand.
GATTAACCAAAGCAAGTGGCATGAGTGGGCCTGACTGGGAATTCAACAGCATGTGACCCATGGACTCCCTGGGGGTCCGGCAGAGTATTTATGTCCCCGAAGCTAGGCCTAGCTTTAAAATCAATTTTCTAGCAGTTGTCACTGACCCTGCAGTGGATTCAGCCGCCCACCGCAACATCCAGATGGCACAGAGCGATGTGGCTTTATCTGCAGGAAAACACAGAGCCCAGGTTTCCATTCCCAGCAGCTCTCCGCTGAGGTGGCATCATGGAGTTACTCCTGCTTTGCACTGGGATGAGGCCCACGAAATCCAGGCGAGAACATAGGCTCATTATGTGGTCGAGCATCTCACATTTCTGTCTCACCTTGCAGCCAAGGTGCCCGAGGCACTGAACAGCATCCCCTCCTCTGGCCCTGGAGCGGGGACGTAGATGCCGGCCAACGAAGCAGAGCAACACAACAGCTGGGCAGGCCTTCGCCATCGCGCTGCTCTGGTTTCATTGTGGGTAACTTGGTGCAGTTCACAGACAGGTGCTCCAACACCACGGTCCATGTAGGCCACTTATCCAGGCCTGACCTGACCCTGCTTAGCTTAATAAAGCCAATAGGATCACACCCACAGCTGCTAAGACAGCAGACAACACTTGATGGGGCAGGAGCAGTCGTGGGCTTAGGCGTGTTTGACTTATTGCTCTGCAATGTCCTTGCGCACAGCCCACTACGCTCCGTTCCACTGTCCCTGTCGCTGGCAAAGAAGTCACTGGGTGACCGTGAACAGGGCTCTGCAAATGCTGCAGCCAGAGATGACAGGGAGCCGCTGAGCCCAGTTCAGGTTACAGGGACCAGTTCAGTCTTTGGTTTCACTGCCAGCAAGGAGCCCCAATGGTTCTGGTAATTTTGGTAATGGGTGCCTCTCCTCCAGCCGTTAGACTGAGACCCACCCAACTCATCCCACCCAGGCTCACGGACAGCCCCTAATGGAGCTGAAAGGCTCCACAGCCCAGAGCCAGGGCTTCATTTACATGGTCAGCACCCTATTGCGCAGCCGGCCCCATTGGCTGCATCCCAGCGTGCAAATCTCACAGCTGCCCTCCCGTTTCTGCTCCAGTTCCTTTGGCTGCATCATAGCACGTGCGTAAACCTACCCGGCCTCCCATTCTGCCCCAGCCCGATCGCTGCATCATTGCACCGGTGAATCCCAGATTGGTGCCTGCCTACCTCTTTCCGCCTGGATCCCAAGTTCATCTTCCCACTGGAGCTGGGGAAGCCCGCACAGGGGTATGGCCCTGAAGTTGCTCCCATATGGTCCCATTTTCCCAGCGGCTAATTGCACAATGTGATGAGCGGAGGGCTCTGCCCTGTGACCTGGGGGAGGCTGCAAACACCAGCTGCCTCACCTGGCCTGCTCGTAGCAATGGTGGGCGACAGCCAATAGGCCCACACGCTCGGGGTGGGGAAGGGGGGGATAACCTGCCCTCCAGCCTCCTCAGCAACAGCCCATGGGACAGGTCTGTCTCCATTGTTCCACCTGAGCCGCTCCCCATTAACCTTCCCCCTGCCAGGGCCTGACTCCTAAACAAGGAAGGAAGGAAGGAAGGAAAGGGGGAGTGAGCAGCTTTCTCCCCGCTCGCGGCTGGCAGATGCCAGGCACGCTCCTCTAGCCGGCCAGCACCTCCCAGTCCCAGTAACCCTCCCAGCTGTCTCTCTCATGGCTTCAGCATCTCATTCCCAAGTCAACAGGTGATTTAGCCCTCTCCCCCTGCCTGCTCCCTCCAGCTATAGCAACAAAGCCTTGCACATGTTTCTTTTTCGTACAGGCTGCTTCTGCGCAGGACAAAGTGGTCGTGTTGGATGAAACTCTAGGAACTCACTGCAGCCATAGGCTTAAGGCCAGTGGTATTTTTGCAGGGGAGCAGAGATGGAGAGGCACCAACAGGCATTAATAGATCCATCTTCTATGTATCACTTGTGTGTTTAGTAGGGGCGTGCTCCGCCTTGGGAAGAAGAAACATTTCTCAGTGGGGGGTTGGCGAGGGCCAGTGCAGGGGAGGGGGCGTGTTTACAGAATAGCAACAGTCAGCTCCTGTGCCTTATCCCCTGCAGCTAGAATCACCTGAAAGGAGGCACCAGAGAACTAAGAACGCAAGGACAACCTGCACTAGGAAAGCTTTGTTGCCCCCTCATGGCAGGTCCCCGTCGGAGAAGATTCTACGACACTGAGCGGCGTTACTCCTTTAGCTCAAGTGACGGAGGTTCAGACTTTGAGAGCTGAAGGCCCCGGGTTCAAATGCTGCTGACGGCCCAGGCTGTGGAGAGGCTTTAAAAAGGCAGATAACTCAGTGCTCGGTCACATGTCTGATCTCGTGCTGGGAGAGAGAGATGACGACTCCAGGGGAATGGGAGATCTCTGGCTGGCGGAGAAGGAATTTAAAAAAGGGAGAGAGAAGTGGGTGAAAGAAACGTTTATGAGAAAGATTCTCGAAAGGATAGCAGCCATTAATCAGTTCTCTCTTAAGGGCTTTGTAGGGGGGCAGATATTTGTGCAGGTTTTCCAATCCCTCAGCAGAATCTGGAAGAAACTGTACACAGAATTTAACATTCCTTACAGCTGGCAAGCAGCCTTAGTGGTCCTGGGGAATGGGGAGGAAACAGCAAGGCTATGCACTGTGAGAAAGGGCATCATCTCGTCTGAGCAAGTCACACTGGTTGGAATGGGGCAAATGGGTTCTCCCTGGAGGCTGAGGTGACAGGACCTGAGGAGTGGGTTTTGGGGTGCAGGAGTAAGAAGGGGCGAGATGCGCTCTGTTGCAGCTCAGCTTCTGGCTGGGATCCTGGCTTGCTACATTTTATCATCAGATCAAAAGGAGAAAAACCAGGGTAACCCATGTGCTTCCCCTCTCACGTGTGTACACGTGTACTCAATACTTGTGCGTTAGCTCTCCCTCCTGCTTGGAACTGCACTATTTGAGAGAAGAGCTAGCCCTTGTTATCCTATAGCTGCATTATCCTGTGAGCACCTATCTCTGGGGTAGAACTTGGCAGTTCTTCAACATTACAGAAGAGTTTTGGACAGAAAGGGAAGAATACCACCCGAAATAAAACTACGGGAGGGAATTTACAGAAGCAGAAAGGTATAGTCTAGGGTTATGAATATGCCCAAAACATCAGGGCTAACAGTGACCAGAAGTGGTCAGAACCTTGGTCTAACATCCTCTCTGCCAGTTCAGCACCACAAATGCCATGCTGGGGTATTGGATTGTCAACAGCCCAAAGGAAAGTGTGTCACTTGCTGAATGACCAGGGCCGCTTTAGTTTTCCCTAGGAGCCTCTCATCCCAATATTGACCAGAGTGGACTCTCCTGAGCATGGGGGATATGACAAAATCACAGGCCAAGGCAGCATGGCTGGATCCGTTGAAAGATTTAGCAAATATTTTGGCAATAGGACATAGACAAGGCAGTTCAGTGGCCTAAGCCCTCAGTATATTTAGATTGGAAGTGCTTCAGGGCAGAGGCTGTCTCTCACTGTGTGTTTATATTGAGCCTAGAACAATGAGGCTCCGATCTCTACATGTTACTGTAATACAAATACATTAATACTTTTACAAACAATATTCAAATAAAGCTTCCTGGACCATGTTTCTGGGTTGAGTCAGTGTGCAAGTTATTTTCCCCTCCCCTTCTTAATCGTTTCTGATCAAGCTCACATTTAAAACACGAATAGGAATCTATTTCATGCTATATATTTTTTTGAGCATCTAAAGAATTTCCACATTTAGTCTGAATCAAGTACACAACTGAGACGGCAGATCAAATCTGGGTAGGAAACACGTAATGATTCCAACTGGAATTTGGCCAGGACAAAAGCACTAATTGATACTTAGCACTTATCATTTTAATCGGCGAGTACATTATAAATATTAACTAACTAATCACTAGGGCCAACTCCATGATCTTGCAAAAAAGTGCTGTGGGATCATAGAATCATAGAATATCAGGGTTGGAAGGGACCCCAGAAGGTCATCTAGTCCAACCCCCTGCTCAAAGCAGGACCAATTCCCAGTTAAATCATCCCAGCCAGGGCTTTGTCAAGCCTGACCTTAAAAACCTCTAAGGAAGGAGATTCTACCACCTCCCTAGGTAACGCATTCCAGTGTTTCACCACCCTCTTAGTGAAAAAGTTTTTCCTAATATCCAATCTAAACCTCCCCCACTGCAACTTGAGACCATTACTCCTCGTTCTGTCATCTGCTACCATTGAGAACAGTCTAGAGCCATCCTCTTTGGAACCCCCTTTCAGGTAGTTGAAAGCAGCTATCAAATCCCCCCTCATTCTTCTCTTCTGCAGGCTAAACAATCCCAGCTCCCTCAGCCTCTCCTCATAACTCATGTGTTCCAGTCCCCTAATCATTTTTGTTGCCCTTCGCTGGACTCTCTCCAATTTATCCACATCCTTCTTGAAGTGTGGGGCTCAAAACTGGACACAGTACTCCAGATGAGGCCTCACCAATGTCGAATAGAGGGGAACGATCACGTCCCTCGATCTGCTCGCTATGCCCCTACTTATACATCCCAAAATGCCATTGGCCTTCTTGGCAACAAGGGCACACTGCTGACTCATATCCAGCTTCTCGTCCACTGTCACCCCTAGGTCCTTTTCCGCAGAACTGCTGCCTAGCCATTCGGTCCCTAGTCTGTAGCTGTGCATTGGGTTCTTCCGTCCTAAGTGCAGGACCCTGCACTTATCCTTATTGAACCTCATCAGATTCCTTTTGGCCCAATCTTCCAATTGGTCTAGGTCCTTCTGTATCCTATCCCTCCCCTCCAGCGTATCTACCACTCCTCCCAGTTTAGTATCATCCGCAAATTTGCTGAGAGTGCAATCCACACCATCCTCCAGATCATTTATGAAGATATTGAATAAAACCGGCCCCAGGACCGACCCTTGGGGCACTCCACTTGATAACGGCTGCCAACTAGACATGGAGCCATTGATCACTACCCGTTGAGCCCGACAATCTAGCCAGCTTTCTACCCACCTTATAGTGCATTCATCCAGCCCATACTTCCTTAACTTGCTGACAAGAATACTATGGGAGACCGTGTCAAAAGCTTTGCTAAAGTCAAGAAACAATACATCCACTGCTTTCCCTTCATCCACAGAACCAGTAATCTCATCGTAAAAGGTGATTAGATTAGTCAGGCATGACCTTCCCTTGGTGAATCCATGCTGGCTGTTCCTGATCACTTTCCTCTCATGCAAGTGCTTCAGGATTGATTCTTTGAGGACCTGCTCCATGATTTTTCCAGGGACTGAGGTGAGGCTGACTGGCCTGTAGTTCCCAGGATCTTCCTTCTTCCCTTTTTTAAAGATTGGCACTACATTAGCCTTTTTCCAGTCATCCGGGACTTCCCCGGTTCGCCACGAGTTTTCAAAGATAATGGCCAGTGGCTCTGCAATCACAGCCGCCAATTCCTTCAGCACTCTCGGATGCAACTCGTCCGGCCCCATGGACTTGTGCATGTCCAGCTTTTCTAAATAGTCCCTAACCGCCTCTATCTCCACAGAGGGCTGGCCATCTCTTCCGCATTTTGTGATGCCCAGCGCAGCAGTCTGGGAGCTGACCTTGTTAGTGAAAACAGAGGCAAAAAAAGCATTGAGTACATTAGCTTTTTCCACATCCTCTGTCACTAGGTTGCCTCCCTCATTCAGTAAGGGGCCCACACATTCCTTGGCTTTCTTCTTGTTGCCAACATACCTGAAGAAACCCTTCTTGTTACTCTTGACATCTCTGGCTAGCTGCAGCTCCAGGTGCGATTTGGCCCTCCTGATAACATTCCTACATGCCCGAGCAATATTTTTATACTCTTCCCTGGTCATATGTCCAACCTTCCACTTCTTGTAAGCTTCTTTTTTATGTTTAAGATCCGCTAGGCTTTCACCATTAAGCCAAGCTGGTCGCCTGCCATATTTACTATTCTTTCGACTCATCGGGATGGTTTGTCCCTGTAACCTCAACAGGGATTCCTTGAAATACAGCCAGCTCTCCTGGACTCCTTTCCCCTTCAAGTTAGTCCCCCAGGGGATCCTGGCCATCCGTTCCCTGAGGGAGTCGAAGTCTGCTTTCCTGAAGTCCAGGGTCCGTATCCTGCTGCTTACCTTTGTTCCCTGCGTCAGGATCCTGAACTCAACCAACTCATGGTCACTGCCTCCCAGATTCCCATCCACTTTTGCTTCCCCCACTAATTCTACCCGGTTTGTGAGCAGCAGGTCAAGAAAAGCGCCCCCCCTAGTTGGCTCCTCTAGCACTTGCGCCAGGAAATTGTCCCCTACGCTTTCCAAAAACTTCCTGGATTGTCTATGCACCGCTGTATTGCTCTCCCAGCAGATATCAGGAAAATTAAAGTCACCCATGAGAATCAGGGCATGCGATCTAGTAGCTTCCGTGAGCTGCCGGAAGAAAGCCTCATCCACCTCATCCCCCTGGTCCGGTGGTCTATAGCAGACTCCCACCACTACATCACTCTTGTTGCACACACTTCTAAACTTAATCCAGAGACACTCAGGTTTAACGATCAGGCAGGATCAGGGCCTTGGGTTTAACATCTTCTCCAAAAAGTGCCCCTCAGCCAAAGCCCTAGCATGACATTGAACAACAAAGAAGAATGTCATCTTTCAAGTTCCCAACATCATTTCCGTAGGCTAGCGCATGGGTCTAGAACCTGAAGGGGACTATGAACGAAAAAGTGAGACCCATTTGCCTAAATTCATTGTTCAAGCTGAGTGATGTGCAAAGAGTAAACAAGTGAGTTTTAAAAAATGTTCACTTAATAATCTAAGGCCTGGATCATGCAGACTCTTATGGCCACACACAGCTTTACTCAGTTGAATAGTTTTATTGGAGTCAATGGGATTACGCACCTGAATCAAGTTACTCAGGTGTGTGTAGATGTCTGCAGGGAAAGGCCCTAAGATATTAGCAACATGTAAGCAACAACAAAAAAAAGTTACTATACATTTACCACCTGATAGTCTCCCTTTTAAAAACATCTTCCCTCCATTTACCAAAACTATGCAAAGACCTACAAATTGAGAGACTCCAGGTGCAGACACATTTGTAACAATTTATTGAATGAGGCAATAATAGACAGAATGGGAAAACAACAGGTATTCCATGCTCTGCTACTTGACTGTTTGGTTTTCTTTCCTTTTTCTGGGGAGAATGTCTTAGACTGTAAGAACGTTATTTCATCGCCAAAGAAACACTGACTTTAAAGCCACTGGACATCTTCACAACGACAATAAAAAATAATAATAGTTAAAAAAAATAAATCGGAAAAGCAGGGCTGTTTCTACGGAAATGTTTCCCTCCCCTCCTTAAAGTACAGAAAAACATATACAAAGAACATTTGATATTTTCATATAAAACAAGTAAATACAAGAATCTGAAAACTTTCTCGAAGGTGGAGCAAGACGTGGAGAATTTTGTTAAATGGCCACTTAAAATAAAAAAAATTAAATACCATGCACAATTGCACACACCGAAGGCGGGTGTGGCTAAAAGGAGGGAGGAGCTTGCCTGGGGGAGGGGCAGTGTTTGTTGGTTTTGGGAAGCAAAGGTTTGGCCCATTGGAAAGTCAAAGTAAAATCAGCCACTGAAAACACACCAGGCGTTTTTCTGTCTAGAGGTTTTCACATGAAGTAGATTAAAAAACTAGCAGCAGCAAAGCCGTGCTGGAGATGCACATACAGCAGAAACAGGTGCATGACCTGGGGAACGCGAACTGGGTCAGGGGGCTATGGGAGGAGTCGGTTTGACCCTCATATTTATTGAACAAGGAAATACTGTGGGGATTGGATATTCCAGGATGGGTAGAGGCTGTGATAGGGGACGTCTGTTTCATACAGTCCTATCACAGCTCTGATAATACCAGTGACAGACATAGCTCAGGTGAACTCAATGTACCTCTCAGCAACGGGGCTGAATAAGATTCAGGTATAAAACGAGTCCTGGGGAGATGCAGGGGAAGGAAGAATTTGCCCTAGTCAGTAACTCCTCACTTTCTTAACAGCCTTCCCCTTCCTCAGCACCCCAGCCAAAGCCCCCCAAGAGAGTCGCCACTGCAGTCTAAATTTACAAACATGAAAGAATAAAGAGAAAGGTCTAAAATGTCAGCTCCATTTCCATAGCAGAGAAGATAAGGGCAGGTCTTGAGCGTGGATTACAGGAGAGCAAGGCAGGGGCATGGGTGGAACTCTCCATGGAAACTTCAACTTAAGAACTTCAACGGCAGAGTTTTCCTCTCTTACGGGGACTGCGGGGTAATCAATTGCTGTCCTCTGAGGAGCTTTATCCCTTCAAAAAGCTACTGCTGCCCCTACACAATCATGCCTGCGCCTTCCCCGAGGAGAGACTTTTTCCAAACGCGCTCTCTCGCTCTCTTTTGAAACCTAATTCTCAAAGCGACGGGGCAGAGGGGCTGACCCCGGGAGCCACCACAGAACTCGCTGCCGGTTTAGCGGGCAGCAGCGCTGTTGGAACGGTCTCCAGTCAAGGGCACAGCCGCTTCCTACAGGGGGTGGCAATCTTCCCATCTTGCCCTGATTCTAAGGAGAGAGATTTCATGCGGGGGTTTGGGGGTGTGTGTGTGTTTTGATTTAAATCTCCTCAGAATGAAAGTCCATTACCAATTGGCTTTCCACTCCCGCAAGATCAGCGCGGCACTATAAAAATGCACTTAACACATCCTCTGCTATTTTGTTTTTCCTTTTAAAAAAAGGTTAACGAAACCTTTGCTTCCAAAGCGGAGAGACTCAATACCACCTGATTGCATCTCTGAAGAGGCGTAAAAAAATTATTCACGTAAGAGACGAGGAAAAACATCATCATGATCCTGCCGGGGCAGCGGCATCACTGTTCCAAGGTCACAACCTCCACTGCCTGACCATCCATGGTGACGGCACTGTCTGCTATCCTCGTAGTAACGGGAGCCATGGCGACCTGAACGGGACCATTCCCCTGGGCAAGGCTGGTTACCACCGTCTGGTACATGCTGACGGGGATCTGGACGAGCCCTGCGGAGACAAAAGTAGGCGATGGGATTTGCAGATAGTTCAGTCATTTCAACTGGACAAATCAAAGGACTCAAGCATGTTTTGATACATCTTTTATCATGCGTGTGTTGCTATTATTTACATAGCTCCAAATCAGAATCATACAGTTTAAGGCCAGAAGGGACCAGATCATTTAGTGAGATCTCTTGGCTATCACAGGCCACCAGCACCACTCAGCACCCAGACACTAACCCCAAAATTAGATCAAAGTATTACAGCCCACAGGAGACTGTGTGCCACAGGCAGAGAACAGGAAGGACCGAGGTGCACCAGTGCCCACGGCCCCTGCAATGGCAGAAATACCCTGATGATCCTGGCATGTGACCCACACTCCAAGCCACAGAAGAAGGTAAAACTCACACCTGGTCACTGCCAATCTGACCTGGGGGGAAATTCCTTCCTGACCCCCACATATGGTGATCAGTGAGACCCTGGGTACATGAGCAAGAACCAGGTGGCTAAGAATGTGAGAGAGAGACTGCTTGGTGCCGTCTCAGAGCATTGACCCTCCCTGTGCAGTGTCCCATCTCCAGCCATGCACACCCCTGGTGCTTCAGAGGAAGGAGACAAAAAGACAAAACAAAAAAACCCACCCAACCACAGAATACATGCGGGGAGGAGAGGAAAGATATCCCTTCCTCACCCGCACAGGTGACCAGATGAGCTCTAGGAACATAAAAGACATGCACTGAAAGGGACCTCACGGGCTGCTGAGCCCTGCCCCCAACCATCATAAGCTATCCTGTCATTCAATCCCACTCATAAATTTGTCCAGCTCTCTCTCAAAACGAATTGTTTCTCCCACAATTGCTATTGGGAGGTTGTTCTAAAACCTCATTCCTCTGCTGATTAGAAACCTTCTTCTAATTTCTGGCCTGAGTCTGTTCATGGCCAATTTATGCCCATTTGTTTTGGTGCCAACCACTGTCCTTTAGCTTAACTAGTGGTTCACCATCCCTGGTGTTTAACCCCTAACAAATTTGGAGCAAGTATTCAGATCCGCTCTCAGCCCTCATTTTGCTAGGCTAAATAAGCCATGCTCTTCCAGTTTCTTCTCTTAAGATAGGCCCTTCCTTCTCCTGATCATGTTAGTAGCTCTTCTCTGTGCCGGTTCCAGTTTGAATTCATCTTTCTTGAATATGGGGTACAGAACTGTACACATATTCCAGAGGAGGTATTCCAATGGATACATGGTGGCATACACGGGGAGAAGGTGTGGCCATGAAACAAAGGCTCTAAGGGCCCACAGTGCTACACTGCAAGAAAGGTGAGTGATTGGAGTTGGAATGCGTTGAAGAACAGGCTGGTTTCAAGGCGCACGGGAGCTCTGGGTATACTGACTGGGAGGCTGGTTCACATATCAGTATGCAAAGGCATAAAAGCAAGAGTAAGTGATGGGGACCTAGGAACTGGTCAGGATCAGGGACTGGCCAGAGCAAGAGTGGAAGGGACATATTAGAGAAGGGAAAGTGGAAGTGGGGGCCCTGGAGGGGAAGAGGGGAAGGCTAGTATAGGATTCAGGAAGGGATGGGGAGACCCGTTTAGAGCAGCTGGAAAGTGACTTTGGCAGTAACCAAACACCTTGTCATTGTTAAACCCAAACCAATTTTAAACAGTGCAATTTATTTCCCAGTTGAGGCTGTGTGTTAACTGTCTGCATTTCGCTCAGCTGAGAAAATGAGACCGGGCTGGTCAGTTTCTCCCCTGAGCCTCTCACTTTAGTACAAGGATTCCAGACTGCTTGTAAATTCTCCAGCCCCACCCAGCCACGAGAGCAAAGCTGTTTTCATTCAGATGTTAAGGAATATGTTCATGGGGAAAAAAAAAAAATCTGTTATCTGTGTTGTGTCCCAAGCTGCCTCATGGATCAGACTGGACAAGGTTCCTAGTACTGAATTTGGACTTAACGTGAGCGAAGGCGAGAAGAGAGAGGAACAGTCTGGATTAAAGCTGGACAAGGTCACAGAAATCAGCCAGTAACTCAGTTTGTGGACACATCTTTGGGCCCGTGCAGCATGAATTCAGCTCTCTTATCCATATGCATTATGATACAGTCTTCAATTACATAATCATGTACTATTTTTTCCACGGGACTCCTGCTTCCGTCAGTGAATGGATAGTTATTCAACATCCCTTTTATCTTCCACATTCAGTGTGTTGCCTGAGGTTTTGTTTAAGGCACGCCATTCAAACCCTGCTCTGAATACAAAATTATTCATCTTCTCATGGCGTTTCTACGGCACTTTCACCATGATGGCTGAGTGCTTCTCACACATTAATGAGGTACGTGTGGTAAGGTGGTGGTATCCCCATTTCACAGATGTGAAACTGAATGATTAAGGCCAAAATTATCAAAGGTCGCCCCTATTTTGGGTCTCTGACTTTAGACGTCTCGGGCCTGATTTTTCAGAATAATTAGCAATTTTATATTTCTATCTTAAAAGCACAGCTCGCTTCAATCAACTTCAATAGCAGGTGTGCGTACACAGCATCCCTCTAAATCTGGCTCCCAAGGTCTCACATCGGGCACTCAGAAAACGAGGCACATGCAATTAGTGGCTGCTTTATGACAAGTTCTGTTTAAGTGATTTGCCCAGGAACTGTGCAGCAGAGGCCCAGAGAGAGTCCAGTTCTCTAGGGGCAACCATCAACTGCCTTCACCATGAGATCATCCTCTCTCTTCCTGCAGTCCCCTGCTTCATTCACTACACACCTTCCAACTTCCACAAAGAGAAAGGCAGGAGTCTTACAGACAACAGCCTGATTCACTATACAATCATCATTCGTTCCCAGAGCACCAGTCAGCCTGCCCCTTTATCCCTAGAACTGCCACCAGCCTCTCTGAAATAAACCTAATTTCTTCCTATCAGCTTTTCTTCTTTTAGCTATCGACTCCTGCTCTCATAATCATTTACACTGCTACGGTTTAAGGTCCAATTATGTGTCTGTAAAGCTTCACGCTCACTTCTGGTGCTATCGGAATAATCCTGTGATGTGGTATGACAAATTCAGGTTAGTTTACTGCTTGGACAATAAGAAAATGTATTAAGGCCCCAGAGGTTTCTGTACAGTTTGGGCAATTAAGTGATGTACAATAATTGCAACAAAGGTGCAGCCTCTTGCCTTCCAGTAACACTGTGGTACATGCACTTGGATGCAGGGAAAGCTGTAGCAATTTTGGCTAGACTACGGAATCCTAGAAATTAGCAAAGGAAATGACTTATTAGATCATCTAGTCGATGCCCCTGGCTAGTGCAGAATTGTCCCTTACCCAGACCAAGTTCAAATCATTCTGGATAGCTGGATCTTTGATCCAGGTTTTCCAGACAGAGGAGTCTACTGTCAAACCACTATCCTGTTTGGGCAATTTGACTCAGATTTCACTAGCCGAGGTCAGGACCCCTATCCCCAGAGGACACTATTTAATGACAGGAGGCAGCAGAATGTGTTTCCGTGTCCTTGGGTCACTTTTTGTGCAGACAGAAAAGCTTGTGTCTTAATCATGCTGGCCAGGAGGGTGCCCCAGAGTTTGAGAGGGCACAGAGTTCAGTAATACTTTGCACTGTGCTAGCCCCTTTCATCTGCAGATCTCAACACATACTGCAAACAATTAAGACTCACAAACCCCCTAGGAAGTAGGTATTCATCTGCCCACTTTACAGATAGTACCAAGATCCAGAGGGGTTAAGTACCTGCCCCAAGGTCACACAGCAAGTCACTGGCAGGATCTGGAATAGAGAGAAGAGACCTGCTTCCCAGGGCCCTACTGTAACCAACAGCACCACCCCCCGTAAAAAAAAAAAGAAAAAAAAGTTTTAGATGGACTAGTCAAGAAAACCTTGCAGACTTCAGTTTGTAGAGGAGGCAGGCAGCAACCCGGAAGCTTGGCCTTAGGCCAGCATGGAACCCGAGCACCTACCAGACACACAAGAAGCTGGCAGATCTCCACTCCAGGCAGCTAGACTTACTGGTCCTAAAAGTTCTCATTGTGCCACACTGGCCGAATGGGTCTCCTGGCCTACTTAGGAGTGACATTCCAAAGACTCCGCACAATGCAAGGGACTGACTCTCTCTTATTGGCCAGGGAACACGCAAGGTTACAAAGCTTGACCCCCCTGCGATGTACAAAGGGGAGCATCGGCGCACACTAGGATCCAGCCGTTGCCGGCCAGAGAAAGGGTCTTTACTGAGAGGTGGAGACTGAATGGGCTCAGTCTCTCTGGGAAGGATGGATTCCTGGTATCAGAGGTGTAGTCAAGCCCAGCCCCGCCTCCGACACAGCAATACCTTAGAGCAGGGAATTATCCATGAGAGAGAGGCGCCCTTCTATGTGGGATTAAACTAAATCGCCACAGCCTCTGAGGTAGAAGCCTTTTTGACAGTAGTGGCAGTAAACCAAGGAAGGAGACAGGCGATGGCTGTAAAGTCTGCTGTGCATTAAAGCAGAGATGATCACCCTTGGGAGAGATACGATTAAATGGCAGATACACCGTAATCAGGTCTAGGATTGTCCCTGCACTGCATCTGCTAAAACCTGGACCCTGATTAGCCCTAATCTAGCTGGCACATGTTAATCTAAAGCATGGGTTTGGGATCCTTTCAATTGTATTAAATAGGCAATCCCTTACACAAAACTTTTGGGGCTATGCAAATACAAGTATCTGCAAAGAGGGAACAATTCCTTGAAGGAGATATGGCTATTACTGAGAGAGACAGCAGGCAGAAATCATCATACTGCTTCTTGCCAACAGATGAGCGGGATACGGCAGAGTTCCATGGCGCAATGCCACACTTCAGCTGCGCACACAGTTCAGATCTGCTCCTGCCAGGTGAAGGCCCATAAACAAACATTATTAATAATGCAACCAACCCGCACAGACAACAGAAGGTTTTCAAAGCAACGGAGTGCAGAGATGGAGCAGGGACATACATTCACTCCTCTTTGTGAAGGGATTTTCTTCCTGAAACCATACCTCACCCACCACTACTCACTAACAACATGGCCTCCAGCCATTCTGCTTCCCTCCTTCAAATCCTCATTCAAGACCCACTTCTGTCATGTTACCTATGTTATTTGTGTTGGGATAGGGCCCGAAGGCCCCAGTCTTGATCAGGATCCCATCTTGCTGGGGACTAAACATAATGAGTGTGTTCCTGCCCCAACAAACTTAAGTCTAAATGACAAGCAGATGCAACACACGGGTAACAAACGAACAGGAAGAAGAGGAATGGTTATAAGATCCACGTACGCAGGCCAGCTGTGTGCACAGCTAGACGGCTTAGAGACAAACTTTTAAAAATAAATGATAAAATCTAAACCAATAAATCAAATCTGAATCAGCTGTCCCCGCAACTTGCCACTTGCGGCTACCTGTGCCTATCACTGTGAAAGTGGGTCTTGAAGGACAGGAGAGTGGCTTTATGGAATAGTTCAGAGGGGACTTTCTAAGGGGCAGGCTGGAAACAAGCCCAAAGGAGCCTGTGGGAAATGCAGAAAAAGGCCAGCGTCACTGGCAGGGGAATGGGGTTCTGCGACAGGACACTAGAGTAGATAAGCAGGAAGGAACAGAGCTGTGTAGGGCCCTACAAGTAGGAACAAGAGCCTTGAATCTGATGTAGTGAAGGAACAGGAGCTGGTTAGAGGGATACAAAGGAGGGCTAGATACGGACAATGCCAGGCCAGACAAATCATCTTAGTAACTCTATTTTGTATGGACTAAAGGAGAAGGAAGTTGCAATATTCAAAGATGATGCTCAGGCTACAGGCCTGAGTGACAGGGAGGATGGTTGTGTTCTCAGCCATTACCTCCAGCGGGAAGGTGCTGGGTGGGCTGGGTGATGAGGAAGTCACCTTTGGCTATGTTGAGTTTAAGTGAAATCAATGAAATCAGCCCATTGCTAATGGGGAGACTGAAGGCCATAGGGGAGCTGCTGTATTTATTTTTACACAAGTGGACTGCTTTACCCCTTTCTCTGTTGCTGGTCTCTGATTATGAGCTCTCTTGGGCAAGGATGGAGGCTTATTCCCCAGAGGTCTCAGTAGGGAATGTTCCATCGTGATCAGAGTAGAAGACAAGCTGGCACTAAAGACAGAACAGGGCCACACACCTGTAAAGAGCGATCAGCTGTTGTGACCTGCACAGGACGTGCCACGTTTGTCTTTCTCCCAGAGGACAGAAGCGACTTCGTCTGTACACAGTGAAAGCTGGCCTCCATATTTGAAGAGAGGGTTAAAAGGACTAGAGACCCAAGTATCAACCCTGCGCTGCATCAGAGAAAAGGAAGATGTTCTGGGCAGAAGTCAGCGTTTGGCACTGCAGGCACAGCATGCTGAAGTATCAGAGAGGGCAGTAGAGAACGGGGAAGAAAATTGGCAGCATGTGACCTCCCAAAGAAGAAAGAGGAGAACCCAGGTACCCCCGATGCAGATAGAGGTAAGAAACTATTTTCAGGCTCTCTACACAGGTACTACGGTGGAGAATGGTTTGGAAGAGTCATCTGAGGGAAGGGATCAGAAGGAGACTCCATCAACCGGAAGGTATTGGATGCATTGTCCTAGGGATGGGGGTTCCACGACCACCACTCCCAAGAGGAGGAGACGGCTGGTGGTGGTCGGGACTCCCTCCTAAGGAGGATGGAGTCATGCATCTGCCGTCCAGACTGGGAAACTCGAGAAGTGTGCTGCTTGCTTGGAGCTAGAATTCAGGATGTGATGGAGTGTCTGCCGAGACTGATCAAGCTCTCAGACCGCTACCCCTTCCTACTTCTCCACGTGGGCACCAATAATGCTACCAAGAACGATCAGCAGGTCACTTGAGCAGGTCACTGCAGACTACGTGGCTCTGGGAAGAAGGATAAAGGACTTTGAGGGGCAAGTCGTGTTCTCATCCATCCTTCCTGTTGAAGGAAAAGGCCCAGGTAGGGACCATCAAATAGGGAGGCAAATGCGTGGTTACACAGGTGCTGTCGGAGAGAGGGCTTTGGATTCTTTGATCATGGGATGCTGTTCCAGGAAGAAGGATTGCTAGGAAGAGATGGGATCCACGTAATGGAGAGAGGGAAGAGCATCTTCGCAGGCAGGCTTGCTAACCTAGTGAGGAGAGCTTTAAACTAGGTTCGCCCGTGGGTGGTCATATAAGCCCAGAGGTAAGTGGGATACCGGTAGGAAACACAAGGAGGAGTGTGCAACAGGAGACGCCTCCTGATTCATAGTGAGAAAGCAGGGCAATTGGCTAATTATCTTAGGTACCTGTACATGAATGCAAGAAGCCTGGGAAATAAGCAGGGAGAACTGGAAGTCCTGGCACACTCAAGGAACTCTGATGTGATTGGAATAACAGAGACTTGGTGGGGTAACTCACATGACTGGAGCTCTGTCATGGAGGGGTATAAACTGTTCAGGAAGGACAGGCGGGGGAGAAAAGGTGGGGGAGTTGCACTGTATGTAAGAGAGCTCTGTGATTGCTCAGAGCTCCAGTATGAAACCAGAGAAAAACCTGTTGAGAGTCTTTGCGTCGAGTTTAGAGGCGAGAGCAACAAAGGTGATGTCATGGTGGGCGTCAGCCATAGACCACCAGACCAGAAGGATTAGGTAGACAAGGGTTTCTTCAGACAACTAACGGCAGTTTCCAGATCACAGGCTCCGGTTCTCATGGGGGACTTCAGTCACCCTGACATCTGCTGGGAGAGCAATACAGTGGTACACAGACAATCCAGGAAGTTTTTGGAGAGTGCTGGGACAACTTCCTGGTGCAAGTGCTGGAGGAACCAACTAGGGGCCATGCTCCTCTTGACCTGCTGCTCACAAACAGGGAAGAATTGGTAGGGGAATAGCAGTGGGTGGCAACCTGGGCAGCAGTGACCATGAGATGGTCGAGTTCAGGATCCTGACAAAAGGAAGAAAGGAGAGCAGCAGAATATGGACCCTGGACTTCAGAAAAGCAGATTTTGACTCCCTCAGGGAACTGATGGGCAGGATCCCCTGGGAGGCTAAAATGAGGGGGAAAGGAGCCCAGAAGAGCTGGCTGTATTTTAAAGAAGCCTTATTAAGGACGCAGGAGCAACCCATCCCAATGTGCAGAAAGAATAGCAAGTATGGCAGGCGACCAGCTTGGCTTAACAGAGAAATCTTCAGTGAGCTTAAACACAAAAAGGAAGCTTACAAGAAGTGGAAACTTGGACAGATGACTAGGAAGGAGTATAAAAGTATTGCTTGAGCATGCAGGGGTGGAATCAGGAAGGCCAAAGCACAGCTGGAGTTGCAGCTAGCAAGGGATGTGAAGGGTAACAAGAAGGGTTTCTACAGGTAATGTGGAAAAAGCTGAAGTACTCAATGCTTTTTTTGCCTCAGTCTTCACAGACAAGGTCAGCTCCCAGACTGCTGCACTGGGAAGCACAGTATGGATAGAAGGTAAGCAGCTCTCAGTGGTGAAAGAACAGGTTAAGGACTATTTAGAAAAGCTGGACGTGCACAAGTCCATGCAGCCGGATCTAATGCATCCAAGGGTGCTGAGGGCGCTGGCTGATGTGATTGCAGAGCCATTGGCCATTATCTTTGAAAACTTGTTGTGATCAGGGGAGGTCTTGGACAATTGGCAAAAGGAAAATATAGTGCCTATCTTTAAAAAAGGGAAGAAAGAGAATCCGGGGAACACAGACTGGTCAGCCTCACCTCAGTCCCTGGAAAAATCATGGAGCAGGTCTTCAAGGAATCCATTTTGAAGCACTTGGAGGAGAGGAAGGTGATCAGGAACAGTCAACATGGATTCATCAAGGGCACGTCATGCCTGATCAACCTGATTGCCTTCTATGATTGGATAACTGGCTCTGTGGAGATGGGTGGACGTGATTTACCTTGACTTTAGCAAAACTTTTGATACCGTCTCCCACAGTATTCTTGCCAGCAAGTTAAAGTAGTAAGGATTGGATGAATGGACTATAAGGTGGATAGAAAACTGGCTAGATCGTCGGGCTCAATGGCTTGATGTCTAGTTGGCAGCCAGTATCAAGCGGAGTGCCCCAGGGGTCAGTCCTGGGGCTGGTTTTGTTCAACATCTTCATTAATGATCTGGATGATGGGATGGATTGTGCCTTCAACAAGTTCACAGATCACACTAAGCTGGGGGAGAGGTAGATATGCTGGAGGGTAGGGAAAGGATCCAGAGTGACCTAGACAAATTGAAGGATTGGGCCAAAAGAAATCTGATGAGGTTCAACAAGGACAAGTGCTGAGTCCTGCACTTAGGACGGAAGAATCCCATGCACTGCTACAGGCTTGGGACCAACTGGCTAAGCAGCAGTTCTGCAGAAAAGGACCTGGGGATTACCGTTGATGAGAAGCTGGATATGAGTCAACAGCGTGCCCTTGTTGCCAAGAAGGCTAATGGCATATTGGGCTGCTTTAGTAGAAGCATTGCCAGCAGATTGAGGAAAGTGATTATTCCCCTCTATTCAGCACTGGTGAGGCCACATCTGGAGTATTGCATCCAGTTTTTGACCCCCCACTGCAGAAAGGATGAGGACAAATTGGAGAGAGTCCAGCAGAGGGCAACACAAATGATTGGGACTGGGGCACATGATTTATGAGGAAAGGCTGAGGGAACTGGGATTATTTAGTCTGCAGAAGAGAAGAGAGAGGGGGGATTTGATTGCAGCCTTCAACTATCTGAAGGGGGGGGTTCCAAAGAGGATGGAGCTAGGCTGTTCTCAATGGTGGCAGATGACAGAACAAGGAGCAATGGTCTCAGGTTGCAGTGGGGGAGGTCTAGGTTGGATATTAGGAAAAAATATTTCACTAGGAGGGCAGTGAAGTACTGGAAAGGTTACCTAGGGAGGTGGTGGAATCTCCATCCTTAGAGGTTTTTAAGGCCCGGCTTGACAAAGCCTTGGCTGGGATTGGACTAGATGACCTCCTGAGGTCTCTTCCAACCCTCATCTTCCATGATTCTATGGGTCAGACCAATGGTTCATCTAGCTCAGTATTCTGTCTCTGACAGTGACCAGTTCCTGAGCTTTAGGGGGAGTGTATAGAACAGGGCAATTTAGAGAGATCCATTTGTCTTCCTTTCCTGGTTTCTGGCAGTTAGAGGTTTAGGTTTGCCCCGAGCATGGGGTTACATCCCTGACTATCCTGGCTAATAACCATTGATGGACCTATCCTCCAGGAACTTTAGTTTTTTTCTGAACCCAGTTATATTTTTGGCCATCACCACATCCCATGGCAACGAGTTCCATAGATTAGTTGTGGGTTGTGTAAAAATGTATTTCCTCTTGTTTGTATTAAACCTGTTGCCTATTCATTTCATGGGGTAGGCCCTGGGTTTTGTATTGTGGGAAAGGGTAAACAACACTTGGGTAAACAGTGTTCAAGGTTTAGGTGTACTATGGTTTAGGTATATAGTGCCATTCTGATGTTTTTCGGTGATATTTTCTATCCCTTTCCTAATAGTTCCTAACACTGCCAGCCTTTTTGATTGCTGCTGTGCACTGAGCTGAAGTTTTCAGAGAACTGCCCACAATGACTCCAAGATCTCTTTCTTGAGTGGTAACAGCTAACCCAGAACCCATCTTTATATATGTGTAGTTGGGATTTTCCTTTTAATGTGCATTCCTTTGCATTTATCAATGCTGAATTTCATCTGCCATTTTGTTGCCCAGTCACCCAGTTTTGTAAGATACCCCTGTAACTCTTCACAGTAGCTTTGGACTTAATTACCTTGAATAATTTCAGTATCATCTGCAAACTTTGCCACTTCACTGTTCACTCCTTTTTCCAGATCATTAATGAGTATGCTGAGCAGCACAGATCCCAGTACAGATCCGTGGGGGACCTCGCTGTTTAACTCTCTCCATTGTGAAAACGGACCATTTATTCCCATCCTATGTTTCCCTGTCTTTTAACCAGTTACTGATCCATGAGAGGACCTTTCCTCTTATCCCATGACTGCTTAGTTTCCTTAAGAGCCTTGGGTAAGCAACCCTGTCAAAGGCTTTCTGAAAATCCAAGTACACTATATCAACTGAATCAGCCTTGTCCACATGCTTGTTGACCCCCTCAAAGAATTCTAACAGATTGGTGAGGCATGATTTCCTTTTACAAAAGCTGTGTTGACTCTCCCACAACAAATCTTGTTCATCTATGTGATTTAGGGTGTCTCCATTGGGGGGGTGGGGGGAAGACTAAATTTGAGATGCTCTACAGGGTCCTAACTGCAAAAAGTGTTGAGCTCCCCATTTCTGAATAGTCAGACCCTAGTGCTAGCCATCCCAAGGCACTTCACAGACATTAGATAGGGAAACTGCTCCACCCAGCATGGTTTGAAAGGACTTGCAAACTTTATTTTGTTTTGTGACCTCAAACCTGTCTTCACATCACCATGTGTCTCTGGAGGAGCCATCCTGGTCTAATCAGGTTAAAAAAGCCAACGCTCTCAAAGATGCACAACAGAGCATAACAGATCTGCCAACAGGTAGGGGATTTTACACAACAACGTGTGAACACCAATGTCGAGGTGTAACAGGGAAGCTTATGGATGGAGCATGAGTATGAATGGGGAAGCCCCAGACACCAACCTGTAAATTATAATGAATATAATGAGGCTTCAGTCCTGCCTTTTCCATGGAACATTAGCCAAACACAACATCAAACAAAGATGCTACATTTTCCTCCAACAAACTGCAAGGGTCCCAAGGGAGATTACTGCAGCACTGCAAGTACCATAATTAAATAGTTCTTTCCCCCAACCCTCAACAGCTAAGCACTTCAAACTACCTATGTGGATGTCACCCATGTTATCTGCCATTCAGCTGCCAAATTTTTCCTAAAACTGTTAGTGATTAACTCTTTGCACAGTCCTGGTTCATCTTGTTCTATTTCAATGTGCTCCCCTCAGCTCATTCATAACCACCACAGGAGTGGATTTATCTAAGAGCTCAAAGGCTGGATAGGGACGGTTGATCTGGTACCCTACACACCGCATCACTAACACAGCATGTGCCAGGATTCCAAAGAACCACGCATACAAGGGGTTCACCCTTTTCTGGATTAATGTCAATTTATTTAACTTTAATGGGAGCTGCTGGCTATGCGGTATTCTGAAAAAGCAAGCTGCGTATTTAGGTGCATAAATGTGGACTGAGAGGCCTAACTTGAAACACCCATTTTTCAAGGTCTGGCCTTAGTCTTTTCCTGCACTCTCTTGTTGAGAGCAGATGCCTGCTGTGTGTATTGAGATTAAGTTGCTCTTTTACACATTTATCTTCTGCTGCAATCCACCAATTTCTACCTTTTCTGCTTTTCTGGCCTGGGGTTAGCATGATCTAAGGCCAAAAATCCCTCTCCTTGGGGGAGAAGCTAGAGCTCGGGAGGAGAAGAGCTGAAGACTTTTTTGGCTTTATTTTTTATATTTTCTAGCCTTTTAACTTTTCTTTTGCCTTCTTGGGAGGGGAAGGATGATCACTTGGGGCTTCCAATCACGAAGATATGGCAGAGAGGGAGCCTTGAGCCCCTGCATTCTTTTTGTCCAATATGAAATCGGAAAAGATGCATAGGGAGTACATCTCAGAAAGAGCTCAGATCTTCCTCCTGGGAAGAGAGTCAGCAAGGATTCCTTGCCAAGTGACTACTACCCACTGGAGAACCTGGGAGATGGCCCTGGAGCTTATTCAATGTGGGATGGATTAGGCGGGGAGATTTTTGGACCTACCCCTACAGAATCCTTGGCTGGAGAGGATAAGCCAGCCTGTTGAGTCTCAAGTACTGAAGAGGACTGACCTGCCCTTGTGGGAGTATCTCCTGAGGAGTCTCTGCTTTTTTGAGGGGGCGGGGGAAATGCAGAGGCCCCAGCAAGTCATCCAAACACACGGTCCTTTGCCATGGCCAAGCATGGATCCACAGGCTGGGAGCAATTGTGGCAAAATAGCCCTTCTGAGGCTCCCGAGAGCATCTGTTCATGGGTGGAGCAGGTTGTGGCCCTGGGTGTGCTCTGCCAAGCTATGTGGAAGAGTCTACTCACCGCAGACACACTCCCTCGTTGCTTGGCATGATGCAGTGGCTCTCCTCCTTCGGCGCCCCCTCCCGACAGCTGCTCTGTACCTGCTTTGATCTGCCTCTTCCTGTGACTTGGCTCTTCGGCCAGGTCAATAACAGTCCCACCCTTTCCAGCATGCCAATGGTTCGGCCCAACTTCAGGCTTTTGGGGCCTGCCAGCCCTTGGCTCCAGAGTCGTCATGCCCCCTGCCCTAGTAGGGGAACCCAGGCCCGCCCTCTACCCTCTGTTCCAGCCCCAGGGGCTCTGTATTAAGCAGAGGAGGAGTGTGCAGACGCCCTGCCGTACATCTGGGCTGCTTCCTACTGTGGCCGGGCTTTTCTCACAGTCTCTGCCCCGGCTTATTCTTCTGTTGGTCCCAAAACAAAGGGCAGCCCAAACTACTTATGAGAGACAAAAAGGTCCTGTACCAGGCCTACCTGTCCCAAGGAGGCTCTAGCCCCAGCCAAACCTTCCTTCCTTCACAGGGCTAGCTCAAAAGGTCTACTCCCTCTCCCAGTCAGCCACCACTGAGCTAGACTTTTCCTCTGTCTCCCGCCTTCAGGCTTGAAACCTTGCACAGGGGAACAGGGTGGGGCTGACTGGGGCCAGAGGCTCTGATTATCCCCTTCCTGGTCACTGAGGTCTGTATACTTCATCACAAGCTGGGATTGCAAATTCCTTCAGTTAATACTCTCAGGTGGTGTTAGTTAACACCGGGAAGCACTTTAAAAAGGTGTTTTTATTTTGACAATATTCCTTTATTCTGAAATTCTGAGCCTTTACCTTCCTCTTCTGTCATTTTGGCCTCGTTCTGATGTATCTGTAAAAACCTTATGTTCTTCTTACTTGATAAAAAAAAGGGGCTAGGAGAGGAGACAAAGAAGCAGATCGTGTTTTTCCATGGGAAATCAATTTTAAATCCTCAGCTCACGACCCTGTCGGCTAAATTACCTGTCCCTCCCTCACCTCCATATGAAGCCGAGGATGACTCTAGAGCTGAATAAGGATACTCAGACCGGCTTGAGTTAGAGGCAAAGCGTGGGCATACTCTGTGTACATTTTTCCCATGCGGCTCTGCTCCTAAGATAGACACTAATGTTGGGCCTCTCTCAAGCAGGGACTGCAAGTCTGCTAAAACCTGGCCAATTTTTGTGCAAGAGAAAGAGAGAGATGTGGCAGATGGAGACGAGGAGACCAAATATGCTTATTTCCACTTGTGATCTAAACAACATTTGAACCTAGGACTCCAGAAGCCTAGTGAACTAACTACTAAGCTCCCTCGATCAGCTGGCTTTACAGAACAGAGGAGGGTAAACCTGATTAGCTGTCTGTATCATGGTCAATTCAAATATATAGGAAACCTAGTTAAAAATACTGAGAAAGAATCATAGTATCTAACTTTTACTAAAGTTAGAAACTTTAAGTTTTCTTTTCTTTTAATGAAATATAAACAGCAGTGGAGGATATTTTAGGTAGCCGGCTAACAGGTGTTATGAGGCCAAAGCTTCCTAGAGAGGGAAAACACCTAATCAGTTGCAGAGTAGATTCCTCTGCGGTCCCCAAACAAAGGATGCATCAGATATTAACCTGGTATGTTTGATCTTAGTCAAATGGCCAAGGTACAATATTATAAGTTTTTAAAACTTCTGAAGAGTAATTTAACAGAAAACTATTCTCATTATGTTTTACCATAAATATTTTAATATCACTCCTTCCCTGAAAACTATGTTAATGACAGTGCAGAATTCTACATTCTCTATTAATTTCTAGTGATTTTAAGGGCAATTGCTATGGAATCCTATTACATTTCTATTGAAATCTACTAGTTTAATCTGTATTAAAGTCTACAGGGCTCTTCCATAAAGTAAAGACTATATCTAAGCTGAATTTAGTTTTACATTTAAAACATCTTTTAGGATCCCATATTCTCTAGAGGGCCTTTGTATAATGGCAGCTGCAAGTTCTGAAGTGTGAAGGGAGAACCGCACCTGAAAGTGATGCTCTATTATTTTGATTTTTAAGGACAAAATCTATTTTAAAATATACATAACAGTAATTTGAAGTCACAACGGCATTTTAAAATGTATTTAAATTCAATTTATTTAAAACAATTTAAAGAAATACTTAACAGTTATCTCACACTCCAGTTATCTCACTCACACACACCTGCATTTTTCAAATAGTTTGAGAAGGGAAGGCACCCACTCTTGGGGGCCTACCGTCTTGGTCACCCACCCCACATGGATCACGATGACTGTTAGTGAAATATATGGTTTCAGAATAACAGCCGTGTTAGTCTGTATTCGCAAAAAGAAAAGGAGTACTTGTGGCACCTTAGAGCCTAACCAATTTATTTGAACATAAGCTTTCGTGAGCTACAGCTCACTTCATCGGATGCATACTGTGGAAACTGCAGAAGACATTATATACACAGAGACCATGAAACAATACCTCCTCCCATCCCACTCTCCTGCTGGTAATAGCTTATCTAAAGTGATCACTCTCCTTACAATGTGTATGATAATCAAGTTGGGCCATTTCCAGCACAAATCCAGGTTTTCTCACCCTCCGCCCCCCCCCCCCACACAAACTCACTCTCCTGCTGGTAATAGCCCATCCAAGTTGGGCTTGCTTATCATACACATTGTAAAGAGAGTGGTCACTTTGGATGGGCTATTACCAGCAGGAGAGTGAGTTTGTGTGGGGGCGGGGGGGGGGGCGGAGGGTGAGAAAACCTGGATTTGTGCTGGAAATGGCCCAACTTGATTATCATACACATTGTAAGGAGAGTGATCACTTTAGATAAGCTATTACCAGCAAGAGAGTGGATGGGAGGAGGTATTGTTTCATGGTCTCTGTGTATATAATGTCTTCTGCAGTTTCCACAGTATGCATCCGATGAAGTGAGCTGTAGCTCACGAAAGCTTATGCTCAAATAAATTGGTTAGTCTCTAAGGTGCCACAAGTACTCCTTTTCTTTTAGTGAAATATATGTCATTTGTGTTTATGTATCAAACAGAGAAGTGTATGTACATATGCATTCCATCTGTGATAGACCAGTGAACTCACTGACACCCACTGGAGTTCACTGGTCTATCACAGGCCAAATGGGATGATCTCTAAGGGACACTGTTTTTTCTACAATGGTCCCCACTGTAATGTCTCGGCACTGATGGGTTGGGGGGGGGTGGTTTTCTTTGTATAACTATTATGCACATGCGCTCTATGGGGGGAGGGATAGCTCAGTGGTTTGAGCATTGGCCTGCTAAACCCAGGGTTGTGAGTTCAATCCTTTGAGGGGGCCATTTAGGGATCTGGGGCAAAAATTGGGGATTGGTCCTGCTTTGAGCAGGGGGTTGGACTAGATGACCTCCTGAGGTCCCTTCCAACTCTGATATTCTATGATTCTATGATTCTGAGATGTAGAATCAGACATCTTGCAAATCAAAATATCACACACACACCCCTCTTGCCCTCACCACAAGTGTTGTTACTTGAGTATATTAGTGAAATATATATTTTGGGCCCACTCCTGTCACTCTCATTCCTTTCTTGGGTAGCAATCCCACCAACTTCCACAGGCATGTAGCCTTAATAAGGATAGCAGGATTGGGCCCTCAGTGTATTAGCATGTGCTTTTCTACGCCACACCCATGATTGTTACTCTAATATGTACCTGTGAATTTGACCACACATATGCAAATTTAACACACCCACGGGTACATTTACGTCTGAATTCTACTACTCTTCACTCATAAAAGTGAGAGGAAAAGACAGACAGACAAATGTATCCCTCTTTGCTCTAAGAAATAGCACACGTGATCAGAACACCTACAGAAACAATCCATAACGCCAGCCAGCAGCTTAATCCCAACATTCCAAACTACCACCACAAAAATTAACTCACCTGTGGAATTTTCTGTTAGACTCCACTTGCAACCTGAACAGTCTGCTGCTAGGAAGCCTGACAATAAAATGCAAGTATAAAATGCTGAACAAAGGGCAAAAATATTGCAGGGGGTGGTATAACCAGAATAGCCCATGTACGGACAAGGAATATGCCCTCTTCACTCCACTTGTGAAGGACAACAACTGAACAGAAGTCATTCTTGCCCTTCATGGAATTAAAAGCCATATTCAGTGTCCACATATGGAGTATCACTAAAATATGAGATACGCTAAGACTATATATTTCTAACTATATTTTACATTACATAAACAGTTTAGGGGCAGGGAGTGTGCAATTATTACAGATGATCCCAGGTATTAATACTCTCTATCAGATCATTAGTGCAAAACCTTTCACCAGGAAGGAGATTTCTTGCTAATATTTAGATCAGTGACATAATCAGGCCACAGAAAGCCTGACAGGCAGGGGCTGCTGTATGTTCCTAACAGCTATGGTCCCCATCTGTTAATGCTCTCCCCTCCACTCCCAGGGAAAGCGTGTGTGTGAGGTGAAAATGAAACAAAACAAAAAACACAAACCAAAACAAAACCAGACAGACACATGACCAAAGATGGATGCCAAACTGGGACTTCTCCACATCCCAGAAAGTTCCTAAAATCCAGGTTCTCTCCCCATCTGACCCACCAGTCACTTTAAAGAAAAAAGATAAACTAGTCTTGAATAATTTTTTCAAGTTACAACAGACTTAAATCTAAATGAGTTTTCAAAAGTTAGGGTACACGTCACACTAGGATCACATATGAACACCAGCATTAGCGCACACTGTCGAGCATTTAATACGTGAAGGTATAAAGCAACTATTGTTCAGGGAGTAGAGTAATATGTAACCAGATACTCTCTGGGTTCATCTAAAAGATGCCTTTCCGAGCATTTCACTGGCTTGTTCAGCAGTGAACATATTTCTGCTAACACACAGAGCTACATTCATGGCTGACAAACAGGCCAAGATATGCAGGTTCTTTTCTTCACTCACTTTTGTGTGTGTTAGAAATGGAGTAAACCTGTGTTCATCAGTGCAATAGGCTCGTGTTAACTGTTCCTTATGGTTAATTGAGTGCCTACGGTTGGTTTTACTTTGAACCCCATTTTGATGTGTTTTCTTAGGCCAATCCAATGGTATTTGATTTAAAGGCAGAAGACGGATACTGTAAAATTGCCATCATGAGGTTCTCTATTAATCCTTACTCAATGGCTCTGAGATCAAATTGGCTCAGTTAACCCGCCAAATAAAGTTTTCCTGCCTGTACCGCAAATTCCGTGTGGAATCCAAAAGCGCACCTGGGGCCTGACTCTTCAGTCACCCTTCCGCTATAAAGGACAATTCTGACTGTGGAACATGAAGGGGAGTGAGATAACATCTTTTACCTCACCCACCTTGTCTCTCTAACATCCTGGGACCGACACAGCCCCAACAACACTGTACACAACTGTGGAGCATGCAGCAGACTAGAATCCAGCTCCCTCTCATGGAATTCTACCAGCTCCATTGGGGTCTTCACTCGGGAACAGAGATGTGTTCTTTTGAGTTTGCTAACTGGATTCAACTAACGTGAAGTAAAATTCTAGCGAAGACATGATATGCAAATTGCTTTGTCTTCACTAGGATTTCACTTCATGTTAGTTAACTAACTCGAGTTAAGAACACACTTTTTTCCTTGTGAAGACAAGGTCATTGAGAGAGTCCAAGCTTCCTGCCTTTTCTCCTCCAAAGTAACACCTAAAACTAACACCTATGCCCCCCACCTCCCTTCCAATAAAGCAGTCCTGCTACAATGACCACACACTGTTCTGTTATGTGCCGGATTGCCACAGCCTATCCTTTCACTGCCTGTAGACGGTACATTTTTAGGGCAGGAGCCTGTTAGCTGTTTGGCACACATTCCCCACTGTACATGTCCTATGCACCTTCAGCACTGTAAGCAATAAATCAGAGTAAACACATGACTCAAAGCCACAGTAGGTGTAGCATAAGGGACAGTTTTTACAATCAATATTTTTTAAAAAGCATTTTCTTGCATTGTGTCTTTGTTGTGTAGCAGGTGGAGACTATTTATTTTTGGTACGCTACTGCCTTTGGCAGATTACTGCTTTTTAACTCTGCATATCTGTTGATAAAAAAGGGTTTAGAGGCTGGGACTGATGACTAAAACATACATTTGTGTGTCATAAGCCACACACATCACAGGTTTTACTGAGTGTGGTTAGCTAGTATGGTACTAAGAAATTCTTGGGCGCGTGTTCACCTCAAGAGGGATCCACACAGACAAATACTCAAAGAAGAATTAAGCAGCCCCTTCCATAAGAGGTCTGTTTGTTCTCTACCTCACAGCAGTGGTTCAGAACCACAGGTACATTTACCTCTGGAGCTACACAGATGTCTTCCAGTGAGTACTCAGCTCATCTAGATCAGTGCTTCTCAACCTGGAGGCTGCAACCACCGGGGGGAGGAGGGGTGCGGTGCGGGATGGCTTTAGGGGTGGCAAGCAGGACCCCACAAAGCTAAGTTTCATGCTTCAGCTCTGGGCGGCGGGACTTGGGCTTCAGACAAGGCTCACAAGTGAAAAACAGGTTCAAGTATCACACTAAAATGTAAGTACAATATTTATATTCCAATTGATTTATTTTATAATTATGTGGTAAAAATGAGAAAGTCAGCACTTTTTCAGTAATAGTGTGCTGTGACCCTTTTGTATTTTTATGTCTGAGTTTGTAAGCAAGTAGTTTTTAAGTGAGGTGAAACTTGGGGTATGCAAGACCACTCCTGAAAGGGGTACAGTAGTCTTGAAACTTTGAAAACCATTGCCTTAAGGGACAACAGAACAGGTTAAAAATTCTGATTGATACAGGAACAGAAAGAAGTAACTCCCAGTGTTGAAAAAATAATTCTGTTATAAATATTGACAGGTAACATTTTCAAAAGCTCAATGTCTTAGAAGCCCAAGTTCCATTTTCAAAAGTGAAATAGCACTTTTAGAATCTAATTCCTATATTGCATTTAGACTTCCTGAGTGCCTGTCATATCCGAAATGGGACTTAATGTGCTTTTGAAATTCTTACCCAAGAATCTCAGTACAAATGCATTTTTTAAGATGACACATTGTGAGTTAAAAGCTAGCAGTGGGTTAAATTCATTGAGGATGTAACTCCATTGACTTGTTGACTCCAGTGACTTCAAGGGAGTTGAACCAGAACTTAGACAAAACAATCTACAAGATCACTGCCAATTTGGCTTGACCTATACTGAAAGTAAACACCCATGATTTCAGAGGTTAAGGGGCAACAGAGCCATGAATACAGCTGCAATAAAATATATACATTTACATTCTAAAATACAATGAACACACGGTTTTGTGCACATCAATCTGCATCTGCTAGAGCTTGAAAATACACAGAATTTGTTTTAGCAGGGGAGAAATTTGACGGCTCAGGGGAATAGAAAATAAGAGCCTCTCACCGACAGGTCTCCTGTTCAAATCTGTCCTAGCCAGTCGTAACAGATGGCCATTTCTGAAGGCTGTTCAGTAACTTATGAACTGAGGGACTGTCTCAGTCAGTCTCCTAGTGGACAACTTGTCCATGTCACAAACACATGCTGTTGGCATTTTTGGCAGATCCAGTGGAGAAGCAAAAGATGATATAGGCAGGTAACAACTACTCCCTACCTGATAAAAGGAGCTCCCGCCAGAAGAGGGTTGAATCAGATCAATGGGATCGTATGTAGGAAGATCATGCTGCAGCTGCCTTTGCGACACCTATTCTCAGAGTCTCAACAACTGAAGATTAGACAACTTAGTTCATGATTGCCTCCTGTGCTTTGTGCCTTGTAAGCAGGATCCTATGAATATTTACCAAGCTTCCCCTGGAAGATGCTTTGAGTTTGCTGACTAAAATCACCGGGGGAGGTAGAGACGAGGAAATTGAAGGATCCTCAGAACTCCAAGACCAGGAGGAGCCACACACATTCTCTCCTTGAAAACGGAGAGAAAATTACTGTGATCTCAAGACCAACTATGGGAATAGTAAATGGTGCCATGATCAATTCTGAACAAATTCCAAGCTAATGTCCTTTCTCTGGGTCTCCCAGTTTCTCTGTGCTTTAGCCTGGGAGCTCTTGGGGCAAGGACTTTCTAACAGCATAGGGCACGCTGTCAGCACTTAATTGGTGTGGAATCCAAGACACCATGTGTACAGCTGTTATTTTGTAGAACATTCTAGTCTAGGAATAGCAGCTAGTGAGTAGCCTCCCTGGCAGAGAGGGCTATTTGAGAGTCCACAGAAGAAGAGTTATGTAGGATAGGAAGTTACCTCAAGAGTTATTTCTGCCCAGGAATAAATGAAACCAAAGGAGTTAATTCTCAGTGGGGTGAGGATGGAGTCAAATTCAGATCTAGGCCCGCCCTTTACTGGAAAAGATCCAGGGGAAAGTACTTTAGGAGCAATCGCTCTTTGCATCTTGTAATTTATTTCGCAGCTTCACACTGACTCAAAACCCCTTGTGCCCCCTCCACTGTGAGAAAGTGTTGCACAGTGACATCTGGAACTGCTCCAAGCACACTGCCCTCCTGACGGACTTGAGCAGCCAAGTAATTAGCACCCCTGTGCCATAGTAAAGCCCTATTTCCTGTCCAAGCGCGTTGCACGTGGAAGCCTGACCCCCAAGGGGAAGACAGGCCCCTGGGGAGGGGCTTGAGTGGCTGTGTCATGCAGCCACAGATAGAATGCGTAAAGGTGGGTGGGCAGCAGTAGAAGTCGCCGCCCCAAGCCTTGTGTTCTCATGCCAAAGTCTGCAGTGCGGAAAAATAGGCCGATTCCTCTTGCAATCTTCCTACACAGCTGGTTACTGCCTGCGGATTACTGCAGTCACATGAGCTGCTTTACAGCAAAGCCCAGCTGTCTTCATGAGCTGAGAAGGTCACTGGGAAGACACCCGGCTCAAGAGAGAAACATGCTGCCCTCCACAGGGCAGCTGAGGGCATGATTTGCTGCCAAAGGCAACAAGGGGCAGCAGCATTAACATTCCCCTCCTGGTCACAGGGCAAGAGAAAAATGGCTTCACATTCAAGCCTGTCATCGTGACCCACCCAATGACAGCAGAGAGCAAGTATTTGCCACCTATGTCAGTCTCACCCCATTCATTTGCTGGGCTGCAATCGGGGGGGGAGGGCGGGGGCACAAGATGGTGGATTTGCCAGGAAGTGACAGAATGGTCAAGTTGGAATTTGCCAGTGGCTATTCCCAATTTGCATTTAGGATTTGAAAAATCGTATCAGATGACTGCTCCATAAGGTCTGGGTACTCTGTCTACAGCAGAGGCCAGTACTTGGTGATTCAGACAAAGGCCACACACTGTGTTAACTAGCCATGCTGTACACTGGGGTGGCAGAACATTCCTTCCTGACCCCTGTCATGATCTGCTGACACCTTGAGGCATGCGGACTGATCACTCCTTTCTTAGCACAAGTAGCTAGAAATGTTATCCAGCCCCTTTTCAAAGCCAGCAGCAGCACTGGACTCTTTAGGGAATAGCAACCAAAGGATGAAAGTGATACGCTCTATAAAAGCAGAAGCACAAACGTCCTGTGTGACCAGCTCATAAAATTAATTCCCAAACACATGCTGTCTACACCACTATGCCATGCACACCATTTTAGGGCCCCACCTCTAATCCTTACTCACAGGAGTACTTCCATTGACTACAGTGAGATAGCTCACATGGGTAAGGGCTACGAGATTGGGCTCTTATTTAAGTCCTAGAGGCACAAGGTTTTTAAATCAATCTGTGCTGCAGACTACATGATGAAGGCTACACTGACTGGGCCTTACTCTTTCTGGGGCGAAAGAGGAAGACTGGGTCTGACTCCACTGTGAAGGAACTTCAATTAACATACATGTCAAGGCTATTCCTCTCTTAAAGGGACAGATGTACAAACATGCTTCAGTGCTTGAAATTAAATTAAACAGAAATTTATTTGGGAAAGCCCCTGTTTGCAGCTTAACTTACAAGGGATTTCTTCTGCCTGCAGGGGACGTTTATAGGAGGAACTGTCTCACTTCGTAAGATGCCTTATACAGTTACAACAGCTTGCTGGGATTTGAGCCAGCTTCCCATTTGGATCAAATTGCATCCCTCTGCCACTGACATCCATTAAGAGCGAGCCTGTAGCTCAAAGCTGCCCTCAGGTTTGACTATTTTTCTCCCACCAAAGAAAACCCCCATAACATTTTCTAATGGACTCTTTACTCTTTTCCTAAAAACAGAGGGTGCCCAAACTTTGCCCAGCTAATAGCCCTGTGGGCAACCTGCCAGGATTCCGAGAGCCATGCCCTAGTTGCGTCAAAAAATTCAGAGTGCAGCCAGCCTCATCAGAAACAGAGAGGCACAGAGATGGTAGAGCCCCTCCTGATTGAAACTGATTCAGGGTAACCACAGGCTGCACATCAGTGTCCTGTGGGCCACGGTTATACCTCGGCATCACTTCAGTCAACCCTGCCTTCAAGGGGAGAGTACGGGTAGAAAAATGATAATGCAGCTAAGGGCATACAAGGCCCAGAAGAAGGCTCTCAACATGTGGTCTGAGGGAAAATCTGCTTCTCCCAGGAATTATATCAGCCACCATGGAGCCTGAAACTGCACCAAAAGGACCAGCTGCAGCAGGTGCTACTTCACTCCCCTCTATGCAGGACCCAGACACCAGAGGATCAGCAGGGATCAGAGAGCACAAGGACCAAAAGGTCCCCCCTCCCTCCAAGTCTCCCTCTTGTGGGCTGGCACTCCCTTAGATACCTCACCAGCTGTCTGTTCATGGAGGCAGCTTGACTAGGCCCCTGAACAAAGGAGGGGGCTACTGCAGTACTTGTTCAAGGCTGCCTGATGACTGATGACAGAGGATGGTGAGCAAGGAACTTTGGACAGTGAGAGTGGTGGAGAAGATTGAGTGAAGGGGCACTTTTTTGCATGGTGGCTGCTATTAGAATGGAAGCTCTTTGGGGGCAGGGACTGTGTCTTCCTACATGTTTGAGGAGCCCTGAGCACATTTTGGCCATTGCCACAAGCAAAAAATATATGTTTGTAATCATATTTGGCATCAGAGTCAGGAACAGAGCCCCACCTTTCCTAAAAGTGTGTAGAGCAGAGAGAGCTTGGCTGGAATTTAAGGAGCAGCTTTGGGGTTGATCTTGTTCTGCTGCCACAGTTAGACAAATCCTGCTTTGAACTTGTAAGCCAGGCAAAATGACTCTGGATGCCATTGCTGTGAGAAAGGGAGGGGATGCACCACTGGCTGCTTTGCGGACTATAATTGTGTTTACAACAAAGTGCAGTGCAGCCCAAGCACTGCAAAGCAAATTGCCCTTTGTTATTTAATTAGTGCAGCTCATCAGGATGACACCATCCAGCCCCACCCTTGGGGGGAAGCAGTAATGCTACCTTTTCTACATCGCTGAGCACTCACAGCTCCCTGTGGTCACAACTGTTTGAAAATGGACCCACGCGGTCCTGAGACCGGGATGTTCAGCTGAGGGACTTTTTTCTTTGTGAGCATTTGTCCATCTAGCTCTGCGTCACCACATGACACTGCGTGGTGAGACATGCCAAATCAATAGTCTGTCATTCCCCACCCCCAAATAAGGCTGTTCCCCCATAATCACTCCTCCTCAGGCAAAAGCCTGAGACTGACTTGTCAAAGTTGCCTAAGTGAATTAGGCACCCAAATCCCACTGTAATTCAACAGGATTTGGACACGTAACTCTTTCAAGCAACTTGGAAAAATCAGAGCGCTCGTGACACAGGGTGCATCGTCATTAGGAAGAAAGGACTTGCACTGAGGAGCCAGAACTCTTTCTGGCGTGATCACACAGAAATGGTGGTTACATTTAGGGAGTGGGACGCAGAACTGCTGTTAAATCTCGCGGCAGAAATGAAACCCACAAGCTGCGATTTTTAAGATGCAAATAAAATTAGAGGCCCAAGTAGATGCCGAGGTCTTGCTGAGATCAGTGCGCTCTCCTCCAGCTCAGAGCAAAGGGGAACATATTGCAGTGATGATGAACGAGG
This sequence comes from Lepidochelys kempii, assembly GCF_965140285.1. NCBI lineage: Eukaryota > Metazoa > Chordata > Testudines > Cheloniidae > Lepidochelys > Lepidochelys kempii. The sequence continues at coordinate 348,281,886 of NC_136380.1, forward strand.
CGGGTTGCTGTCTATTTCTTTAAATGTAATGTTAATGCCTTGTAATCAGCTTTAATTTTTAAACAGACCCAGCCCTCCTGTCCATTTCCCCTAATTCATGACACGTGGAAGGTAAATGGCCCTGTGCTTAAACCAGGACAGCATCAGCTGTGACAGCTGGAGGGACTGTAAGTCTCAACTGCCTGATAATAGGAGTGGATGTCAAAATTCTTTTGTGGGGGGGGGGGAGGGACCAGGGAGGGCAAGGGAGGTAGGGGAGATGCTACAAGGTCATCAGGGAGCTGGGAAGCAATGTTTTCAGACAAGGTATATAGTTCACTGCACTGATGGGAAAGTCTGCAAGGGGACGCACGGGGGGCGCAGGCACCCCCCCTCATTTGCTGCTTGGCTTGTACTGAGCATGCTCAGTAACATTGCTGAAGCCGGCTGCCCTCACTCTGCCCCCCCACTATCGGCAGGGCACGGGTCACCCCAAAGATATTAGAGATGCTCCAAGCAGCATTCAAGCTGAAAGGGGGCTTAGTGGGGACTCGCAACTGCTGACAGTTCACCCTCCTCTGTGGAAACTTGTAAACCATCGATAGCTCACAGAGATGCCTCTGAGAAGCAAGGGGTGTGTGTCTTTAAAATGTACCAGATTGCACCCAATAGATAATTAAACACAAATCCAAGCAAGAGATGACTACAGATGTCCCTATAGGGCCAATCCCTCTCTCCTTGCAAATGACTCAATTCAAACCCAGGTTGCAGAGATAAAAAGGGCAGCCTGAGAATTCAAGGGAGCTGCTGCGACAGAGTCATTTGTGTGACAGAAGCATCCAAACTGCAGGTGACACTCCCCACTCCCACCAAGCTGATGACAGTGGAAAGAAGAAAATGGAAGCGGGTATATCAGTTGCACTTTGCATTTATAAAGAGCCTTTCATCCAAGGATCTCAAAGCACAGCATAGGCCATTAAGACAACATTCCCCCAGGTGGGATATTACACCCGGAGTAAAAACGAGGCACCCAGAAGGTAAGCGACTTGCCCAAGTTCACATAGCGGGAGAGCTAGGAATGGAAGCTAGGCTTCCAGCTCCAGTCCCTGCTCTAACCACTAGACAAAACCTCCCTCCCTGTTGAAATCAAGGCCTTAGGAAAAGCTTGCTTAGATCGTGCGAGCCTGCAATATGCCCATGCTTGTTCTTGGGGGACCAAGGTATCTGGATTAAAGGAGAAAGCAGGCATCCAGGGCAGTACACAAGCGAGTTCTCGGCACGGCTATTTTTAGCCCCAGTTGGTGGGCAGACACATATTAATGGCAGCAGCCATCTCATCACCAGTCCTATCCTGTCAAAGCAAAGGAGTGCAGAGCCCGGCACAGCCCAGTGCCAAAAAGCCAGCCGAAGATGGGGGTGCAGTCAGCGCTGGCAAAGATTAATGCTCAACAGCAAGTTAGGGCAGTGACAGGAGGAACATGCAGTCTAACACCCTGGGTTTTAAAGTGGCAGCGTTTGCCTTGCAAAGGGGAGCAAACATTGTTCTGTGCTGGCAGGGCCCAAGAATGGGCGGTGCCAGTGGAATAGCGATCCCAGCCACTGAGTGCAATGAGTGTGGCAGTTCTCAGGCAACAATGCTTCCCATCCTCAGACCAGAGCATCAAAAGGCCCAGTCAGAGCTAATCTTTCACTGAAGTGCTGGGAGTCACTTTGGGAGGGAGAGGAAGCAGGCAGCACTGAGCCATTTGCCACATGTGATCAGAAGACTGCAATTCCTTCATCATGCAAGAAGCGACTTCCTGTTTACCTTGTGGTTTCTCCTGGTTTTGGATGCCAGCGGGGAAGGAGCGCAGGCATGGAGTGAGCGAGCATATGCAGAAAGTAGCCAATGCAAATCTTTGCCAGTCATTTGACAAAGAAAATGCTGGCCCCTCCCGTCTTCTGGTCCATTCAGAAGCCATCTGCTACAATCATCTTCTGTGCCCCTTCTTCAGACCATGTTTGAATCCCCCTGCCTCAATGCATCAAATTCAAACTACTACTTCTCAGACCCTACAAGAACTCTCTCCCCATCTTGTCCACGTATCTCTAATTAAGCCATTCCCCTGCTTCACTCAACACCCCATTTGGGCAATTTCCCCTGAAATCGAGACTTACAAGGGAAATATATTTTTAAAGGTAGTTTGGCGTTTACACCAGATTAATGTGCAAGTTTCCCTTCATTTTTCATTGTGCAACGGGCCACCACAATAACCAGATCATCAGTGCTCTACACCTCCTTGCCCTTGAGGCATTCAAAGGCAAACACGGGTAATTTCTCATTCTACAAGTTTGTCCTACGTGTTAGTCCCTTGATCTTTATTTTCATTCTGTAGGTCTTTGGGTGATAAACACAATGGGCCCCAGGCTCCTTTCCCACCATTCCGTTCTCTGATACACTTTGAATTGTAACTGTTTGTACAGAGCGTGACAGGACCCTAACTCTCCCCACATGTCTGGAGATCCACCTGCTGCACTCACATGCTCTCCTGGGTCTCATCGGCATAGCCCTTTACACGGTGGCAGAAACAGGCTTCCACCTGGTGGCTGTTCCTTAGTTTGATCTTGCCCAGGAAGTACAGATCCCTCAAGCAAGCCGAGGAAATTTGCTGCATTTCATCTGATTTTTGTATCTCAATCGCATCGCTAATTGCCATCACGTGGTGATAAGAAGCTGCAAGTGCCTGCCCCTTTGAAATGAGAAATACCCATCTAAATGCCTGTTTACCCTACGCTAATTTGTGAGGCATGCTTCTATACAGATGCCTATTTCCTTTGTTTGCAAAAGCACAGGGCTCGATAATCCCCCTTTGCTCACGTCAAACAGGCCTAATGCTCTCTCCCTGCTTTCATCACAGCCTGATAATCCTGCCTCACCCTCGCCGGTAAGCCTGTCTCACTTCGGTCATGCTGAAAATTGTTACTGAGAAATTTACATCTCTTTGGCAGGCTCATCTTCATGCCCATCTGCACCCAGGACAGAAAACCAGCAGAAAAATTAGCATGATTAGCTGTCCTTCTAGCCAAACAGATGCCTAGACTGGAAAAGCAAAGGGTCTACATGTCAGAACTGAGAGGCACCAGCAAAGCTATAAGTGGAATGGAAGAGCAGGGGATGCTACCAGTCAGGATTGAGGTGCATCAGCAGAGATCTTTGGGGGGGTGGAGATGCACATTGGCTGCACCCAGCTCAAGGCAGTGTAATTAGTTCCCCAGTTTTCCCTTAGCTGTTTCTCTCTAAGATCAGTGCAAGCTTCCTTCCTGACAGCCCCAACTCTTTCCCCTGCTCCCAACCTCATGCGTTCTTTTAATCCACCCTCTTTAGTTGGGAATCCGTACAAGTCAACTCATACAACCCTTCTTCTTCTTCCAGACTGCTGAAAAAGCCATTTATTCTGCAAAGCCTTCCAGCTGTAACGACCACTGGCCACTCTGTGTTTGTAAATTGTTATATAATGGACCCACTGATGCTATTAGACTAAGCTCTGTGGGGCAGTGATTCTGGTCTGCCTTTGGCATATTATACCTCCTGGCCAAGGCTGTGTACAGTTATGGCCCTCTATAAATAATATGTAGGCACAAAATTCTCCAATATTTAAAAATGAAACGCCATTGAGATGATCTCAAGCCCCAGATCCATTTAAAAAGGGAGGCTGCAACGTGAAGAGATCCAGTCAATGGAAACTGCACTGCCGGGCAGTGCTGCAGTCTCTCCTTCCCGACAGTCTTCAAGAGTCTGTCTCCCTGTCCCTATCCATCTAAACTAGGGCTGTTGATTAATCGCAGTTAACTCTCACGATTAACTAAAAAAATTTAATCATGGTTAATCGCAGTTTTAATCGCATTGTTAAACAATAGAATACCAATTGTAATTTATTAATTATTTTGGTTTTTTCACATTTTAATATATATTGTATTCTGTATTGTAATTGAAATAAAAGTATATATTTTTTATTTTAAATATTTGTACTGTAAAAATGATAAAAACAAAAGAAACAGTATTTTTCAATTCCCTCATACAAGTACCATAGTGCAATCTCTGTCATGAAAGTGCAATTTACGAATGTAGATTTTTTTTTGCGGGTACATAACTGCACTCAAAAACAAAGCAATGTAAAATATCAGAGCCTACAAGTCCACTCAGTCCTACTTCTTGTTCAGCCAATCGCTAAGACAAACAAGTTTGTTTACATTTACAGGACATAATGCTGCCCTCTTCTTATTTACAATGTCACCTGAAAATGAGAACAGGCATTTGCATGGCACTTTTGTAGCTGGCATTGCAAGATATTTACGTGCCAGATATGCTAAACGTTCGTATGCCTCTTCATGCTTCGGTCACCATTTCAGAGGACATGTTTCCGTGCTGATGACGCTTGCTAAAAAAACCAATGCATTAATTAAATTTGTGACTGAGCTCCTTGGGGGAGAATTGTATATCCTCTGCTCTATTTCACCCACATTCTGCCATATATTTCATATAATAACAGTCTCGGATGATGACCCAGCACATGTTGTTTAATTTAAAAACACGTTTACTGCAGATTTGACAAAACGCAAAGAAGGTACCAATGTGAGATCTCTTAGGATAGACACAGCACTCGACCCAAGATTTAAGAATCAGAAGTGCTGTTCAAAATCTGAGAGGGACGAGATGTGGAACATACTTTCAGAAGTCTTAAAAGAACAACACTCTGATGTGGAAACTACAGAACCCGAACCACCAAAAAAGAAAATTAACCTTCTGCTGGTGGCATCTGACTCAGATAATGAAAATGAACATGCGCCGGTCCGCTCTGCTTTGGATTGTTATCGAGTAGAACCGGTCATCAGCATGGACGCATGTCCTCTGGAATGGTGGTTGAAGCATGAAGGGACATATGAATCTTTAGCATATCTGGCACGTAAATATTTTGCGACGTCAGCTACAACAGTGCCATGAGAACGCCTGTTCTCACTTTCAGGTGACATTGTAAGCAAGAAGCAGGCAGTATTATCTTCTGCAAATGTAAACAAACTTGTTTGTCTGAGTGATTGGCTGAACAAGAAGTAGGACTGAGTGGACTTGCAGGCTCTAAAATTTTACACTGTTTTATTTTTGAATGTGTTATTTTTTGTACATAATTCTATATTTGTAAGTTCAACTTTCATGATAAACAGACTGCACTACAGTACTTGTATTAGGTGAATTGAAAAATACTATTTCTTTTGGTTTTTTACAGTGCAAATACTTGTAATCAAAAATATAAAGTAATCACTGTACACTTTGTATTCTGTTGTAATTGAAATCAATATATTTGAAAATATAGAAAACATCCAAAAATATTTAAATAAACGGTATTTATTCTTTTATTGTTTAACAGTGCAATTAACCGCACGATTAATCGCTATTTTTTAAATAGCGATTAATTTTATTAACTGCTTGACAGCCCTAATCTAAACACACGCTTGGTCAGGCTCCTGCTACCAGCTACTGCACCTCCACATGAATTAAACTGCTTCCCCTTCCACATGCTAGCAGGTGTTTAATCTTGCCCTACGCTTGCAAAGCAGTCCATTTTCTTCTATCAGAGCACTTTCCAATTCCAGCCAACTTTACACACAGATGTCACTACAGTCCCATTTGCCTGTCTAGATATCACAGTATTTTCTTTCCAATTATTTCAGAACACGGCATTTGAGACAACAGCTCAGACTGGTGGGTCATCAGCTCCAGTATCCTGACTGACAATACCAGGTACTCAGAAGAAGGAGAAACCCATCATGCACTTAGACAGTTTTACACTGCAGTGAAGCAGGAGATTTGATTTCCCTTAGCTATAAATGTTACTGCTCATAAGATTATCCACAGCCCTTTTTCAGTCCAGCCACAGTACCGGACATTCTACCTCTGGCAATGCTGAATTCAGCTCTAGTTCCTGGGGTGTCTAGGTACACAGAGAAGTTTCCCCTTTATAATCAGCCTGTTTCTCCTGGAATACAGGTATCACCTCCTGACAGTAGATGGAAAAACAACAATATAATGGATGGACATAACACAACCAAACAAGGAGGGAAGAATTACATCTAATGGCTGAAGTAAAGGAATAGGAGTTAGGACACTTGGGTTTTATTCCCTGCTCTGTCAATGACTCTGTGTGATCTTGGGCAAGTCAGTTAAACTCTATTGTCTCCATTTAGCTATCAATACAACAGGGGTAACAACCTTCACACCACCACCTCCCTGAGAGGTATGGAAATCAATGTTTGTAAAGTGCTTTGGCATCCTGGCATGATAGGTGCTAAAGAAGGGTAAAGGATTTTTAGAGAGGAACATTTACTGGAAATATTAGTAAGTTCAGTCTTTGTTAGAATCAACTGGGCAAGGAGAATTTGTGGGTTAATTCAGTCGCTGATCTAAGATATCTTCCCCTTCTCCTTGCTGCAGCCAATCACATCCAATCACTCACATTTAATCTCCCACTGATGGAATTGCATTCTAACAGCTTATACTGATTGGCTGCATCAGATGAGTAAATGTTTATACCCCAGCAGATCCTTACTCTGAAACCAGGGGAGAACTCAGACTAAAAAAGCTAGATGCATAGGGTGGAGAAGGGTGAAACAAATTTTGAATGACAATACGGAAGCTGAAAATTCCTCTCCCTTGTCTGGAGATGGAGGGCAGACAGCGGGAATTGATATCAAAGTCGCCTTCCATCCCTACAGGGAGACGTATTAGCTGATTACATAATAAAACTAACTGCATGGTGCTTCCAAGGACTACTGCAGAGACAAATACCTTCCCTTTAATGCCACTAGAGATTACAGCAATCAAAGAGGAGAGGAAACAAGGGGAGGGATTGGGGTGAGGTTCTGTGCAGAGGAAAATGCCGCAAACAACAGTCTCTTTCCTAAATGCATTGTAAATCCCATCTGATTTCAAAGTCTGCTGTAAAAACTACCTTGCATTAAAATGATTTTAATGCTGGATGAATGAGGTAGAGTGACTCAGATCCTGAGGCGGGTGGGAGGAACTGTCCAGAGGAATCCAGACCATGAAAGCACTTTGGGAACAGACCGAAGGGAACACGCCTGACAGATTTGCTAACCCACTTTTTATTCTTAAAGGGACACCAATGTGCTTTTCTAAATCTGACTGATTATAAAACCTTCCTGGAAGCTTGAACACAGGTCATTTCTTTCTGGGCCCTTGTATTGACGAACACGGATTCCCTACAACCTTCGCACCAGGTTGCTGATGGAGCACTACCCAACACAATTCTGTGGCTTCTTTTATGTTTTGGGGGGCAATAGCATCCTCAAGTAAGTTAACAGTTTTAGAAACAGGGTTTGCAGGTTAATTTGTGCTCCCCCTTCACGCTGGTTGACTCCACAGCAACAAAGCTAAATGCACCATTAGTGAAAGTTGCTATTGTTTTTTCCATTGTGTTCTTTGACAATAGAATGGTGATGTTTTAGAACATAAAGAACATTCCTAACCAATTATTTCAAGGTAGGTCAAATATGAGGCAACTATTAAAGGAGCTGCATTAGGTATGGAACAGACCAAAAGACAATGGCCATCACTTTGCAACCTGGTAATCCACTACTTTTTCCTTTGGCATTTATAATATTTAAAATAGTCCAATCCTTTAAAGCTGCATTTCCTTATAACTGAACACATGCCACACAGTTCTTAGGTGCAGACAGGTAAACATAAGTTCAATTGCATTATCAAGTCTTTTTAATAACTAATGCCTTTCATCCCTGAATTTGGACAGCAATGCTTTGTTTACCTTGGCAGTTGAGCAAAGGCATAACAAGACCATGGGACAGTTACATGTGGCTAGTTAGTATTAGCTACAAATGCTGATATTTGCCTAGGACAGAGGGACTCTGATTAGGGTCTCTAGGCACTCTGATAATATTAATAACCACTACCACAGCAACAATTGTGGTTGGCTAATTATAGTAGACACCACTCAGAACAGGCACTCAGATACTGTGAGGTGTACCACAGAAAGGCCTATCAAGAAAGCAAGCAACAGCCTGAACTGCGCTATGAAGAAAACAGGAAGAGTAGGGATGCATTCACTAGCGTGAAAGGTGCCACCAAAGCACATACACAGCATCATAGTGACAATTCTCCAGCAGCCAAAGAGGAGCATGTGAAAAAGTCCCACAGACGGCAAGGAAACCCTGGAGGGTAGCACCTTGCAGTCAACTCTCAGCCAAATTCCACGGCCACCTCAAATTCCAAGGCCAACAAAGACCTTTTGAAAAGATAAGAGGTGTAACCTGATTCATGACGCTCCATCGTGGTGAAGCCTTCCTTACAGCAAAAAAGCTCAACATCCCAGGTAACTTTCCCTTGGGGGATCAACATTACCTTCTTGCTAAGCAAAACTCCTGGCTTGTTACAGCTCATATTGGGACTTCCTCCCTTTGTTTCTCGTACAGGTTGGGTTTGTTCTGACTCATCCCATCAGTCAGGACTTGAGGGTTTAAGTGGAAAACAAAATGAAATCCAATTAAATATCTGTCCGCTCTTACCATTAGCATCCTGGACTCCAGTAAGCGCTCCCACGGCTGCTGCAGTTTCACCAGACAGGACGATTTGTCCTCCCCCTTGAAGGGTGGCTTCTGCAAGCGTGGCGACAGCATGGGCAGCTGCTTCACTGCAGGCGGAAGGGACAAGAAAAAGAATGATTAGAAAAAGAGAGCAACTCAGCTCTGATGTGTTTGGCTTTAACCAAGTGCCACAGAAGGAGATCACACATGCCAGGGTGGCGAGAGCTCTCACCAGGCCAAAGGAACTGAAATGATCGTGTAGTGAACAATCTTAGAGTGGAAAAGGGGTGAGGAATGGACTAGATGAAATTGTCTAGATGAAAGGACTATAAGGTGGGTCACAGGCGCCAACTTCCTCTTTACCCGGGGGGGGGGGGGGGGGGGGGCTCAACCCCCGCTCCGCTCAGGCCCGCCCCAACTCCACCCCTTCCTCCAAGCCCTCACCCCTCCTCCGCCCCCAGTCCAGTCCCTGCTCTGCCCCCACAACACCTCTTCCCATCCCCTCCCCTGAGCATGCCCCATCCCTGCTCCTCCCCAACCCTCCCAGCTCCTCCTGCATGCCCTGAACAGCTGTTCTGCGGCCTGCAGGAGGCGCTGGGAGGGAGGGGGAGGAGTTGACTGGCATGGCTGCCAGCAGGCAGGAGGCACTGGGGCGGGAGCGGGAGAGCTTGGCTGACAGTGGGTGCTGAGCATCCATTACTTTTTTTCAGTGGGTATTCCAGGGGTGGAGTGTATGCTTATAAAATCTGTGGATGGCACAAAGCTGGGAGTGGTTGCTAGTAATTTGGAGGACAGGATTAGAATTCAAAATGACCTTGGACAAATTGGAGAATTGGTATGAAATCAACAAGATGAAATTCAATAAAGACAAGTGCAAAGTACTATACTTAGGAATAAAAATCAAATGCACAACTACAAAATGGGGAATAAGTGGCTAGGCAGTTGTATAGTTGAAAAGGATCTTGGGTTTATAGTAGATCACAAATTGAATATGAGCCAATGATGTGATGCAGTTCCAAAATTGTTATATGTAAGACATGGGAGGTAACTGTCCTGCTCTACTCAACATGGGTGAGATTTCAGCTGGGCTACTGTGTCCAGTTCTGGGTGCCACAATTTGAGAAAAATGTGGACAAACTGGACAAAGTCCAGAGGAGAGCAACAAAAAAGAAAAGAAGTTTAGAAAACCTGACCTATTAAGGTTAACAAGTTAACTAAAACTGGGCATGTTTAGTCTTGAGAAAAGAAGACTGGCAGGGGTGGATGGGCACACTGATAACAGTCTTCAAATATGTTAAGGGCTGTTATAAAGAGGACTGTGCTCATTTGTTCTCGATGTCCACTGAAGATAGAAATCTATCAGGTTAATGTGCATCAAGGGAGCTTTAGGTTAGATATTAGGAAAAATTTCTTAACTATAAGTAAGGGTAGTTAAGCTCTGAAATAGGCTGCCAAGGAAGGTTGTGGAATCTGTTATTTGAGGTTTTTAAGAACAGGTTAGCGAAATACCTGTCATGGATGGTCTAGGTCTACTTGGTCCTGCCTCAGCACAGGGGGCTAGATTAGATGACCTCTCAAGGCCCCCTCCAGCCCTACATTTCTAGATTCTATAACATGACCCAATTGGCCCTTCCCATCTCTAATTTCCCCTATTCTAAAATCCCTCTTAAAGCACATGCAGTTTCCTTAATAGCCTTTTGCAAGGGACTTTTGAAAAGCCCAGGTAAGTTATAGCAAGTGGTTTTCCCTTACGCACTACTTTGTGGACACACAAAAAATTCTAACAAACTGGAGAGGCAGGATCTTCCTGTACAGAAACCATACTAGTTTTTCCCCATTAAAACACAATTTCCTTCGTGTTTCGTAATTCTACCTTTAATAATTGTATCAACCAATTCACCTTACCATGAAGTAAGGCTCCCTGGTCAGTTATTCCCAGGATATCTTCAGCTCCTTTTATCCAAGGCCAAACGTTTGCTACCCTCCAGCCCTGTGGTTTAATAGTTCACTTTAAGGAGAGATTAGCAGCAGAGTGACCTGTTGCTATTCATATGTTTGGTCCAGAAACTCTTCTTTAGATAGCTGAATATCTGACAGTGCCTCACCTTAATTATCTGAAAAAGCAGATATGTCTTCTGCAGTGAAGATCAATGTAAAGAAATCATTTAGCTTCCCTGGGATCTTCCTTAATTGCTCCATGGTAGTCCAAATCAACCTACCCCTTTTCTTGCATGCTGCCTATGAGTTTTTTTGTTTTTATGTCCTTCTCTCTTGACCTTTTTAATTTCCATCATAGATTTTATTCTCCTTCCAGCTGACTTGGTTTGGGCTGGATTTTCACTTCTAAACTATGTCTGTTTGGCGCACAAAACCTCCCGTTGCCATTTGACCATACCATTTTGTTTTCTTGCCTTCTCGCTTCCTTTTGCCTAGGAAGTATGCCACAACTCCTGAGAATCTGCACTGGTATAAAGACATTTATAGTGTGGGAAGACCAGCTCCAATAAACAGACTTCACTTGCTGGAGCCGCCCAGCCTCCCAGCCATGAGAAGCACTTATTTAAATCAACTTTCAAGGGCAATTTAGCATCCCAATGAACTGTGAAGGCTGCATCACTGAATATAATAATAGTGCTTTGCTATACAAATGCTCTTTCCGTTTATGTTGATCTCCCCAAATGTTTATTTATTAACTCAAATGGCTGTACATTGAGCTTGCACCCATTTACTTGCACTCCCCCTCATTCTCTCTTGCTGGAAGTTGCTCCTCTGCTTCCCATCCCTAAACCGATTACAGAGATTGCCTCTTTTGTCACAGCTGCACACATCTGCTCTTTACAATGACACCACTCAACCAGGTACCCCTAGAGACACCATTCCAGCACCCAATGGAGTGATGGCAGCTTTGTGCTAAAATTAGGTAGACACCTTCCAAAAGCTGGTAATAGTTGCGAGCTCTTAAGGACCGGGGTGTCCTCGAGGCCTAGTGACAGCCCTACAGTGACTGGCAGGACAGCTGAAGGAAGTGGTGGTGGTGAAGGATGGTTATGCTCCTTGAGTCAATCCAGAACAAGACTTCTGGCCAATTAATGAATAGTATTGTGGGGCTGTGCAAAGTAAAGGGGTGGGTAAGACTTCAGGGCCTACATGAATCACACCTCTAGCCCCTGAGGAAAGTAAATCAGTATATTCCCACCCTCTAATATACTTCACAACTGCTGCCAAAGTCAACATCTCAACACTTCTATGAGTTTCTGCAGGTAGCCATATTCTCCCCTGTAGGTGATAAACATTTGAGTCAGCTCAGCTGCACTGCAGCTTGTTAACAAGACCTCCTGAGGCACCATTACTCTGCTGTCATCAGAAAGCAACACGCACTGTCACAGCAGAAGGGCCTGGGCTTTGTATTTTCCCCAAAGTGCACATTGTTCCCACATCCTACATCTATCTAAAGCAGCCAAAATGTTTACTAAACACCTCACCTCACATTTTGAGGCTCTTGTTGCAGGTTCCCCCACTCCCTCCTGAAATACAAAGCTGGCTAAAGCGAGAGGTATTGCAGGGACCCCTGGGGATTGCTACTAGAGTTAAAGGAAGAACAGTTATTTCTACTAAGGATTCTGATTTTCAAAAGTTAATTCTGTTATTTAATTTCTATCTGCCTAAAAGTGTGTCTACAGTGGGATGTGGGCGTGAGGAGACAAATTATACATGACTAGGCTTGGCAGAATTCAATGTTTAGTTTTAATTGTTTTGATGGATTATATCAATGAGGTTTTTTTTTCAGATTTTTATTGATCTACATATTGAAAACCGCTCCTGATACAGAGATGTGTTAGGCAGTGGAATAATCTACAAAAATGGTCAAAACCCTAGCCTTTGAGTCATTTAAAAGTACACCAGAGAAAGTTCTTGCGATTACTACTGTAAGTGGCCATCCTACAGGCGGGGAAGGGTGGACTGTGTGAGAGTAGGCCTTTCTACAGTATTATGAATACTTTGTGCAGGGCGGGAGGGGGGGTTGTCAGTCATTTTTCATATCAACCCCTGAAAAGAGTTAAGTGATTTTACAGACAGCCAGTCTTTATCAGTAGATAAAATTAATCAATATAACATAGTGGCATACATGACCATGTTCTGAAAGATACCTGAATCTGGATCCCAGTCCTGGCCTCTTGCTGGGAGTAATGCAGAGGCATTGCATTCAGCCTATGAGAAGAATGCATTTCAAGTGACCCAGCAGCAACCTCACCCATTGATTAAAGTGTGGCACTGTTTGGTACCAAAGAGGGAGAGATGGGATCGGGGTGGGGAGGAGAGGAGAGGAGAGGAGAGAGTGATCTGCTTGACACACCCGGGAAATAGTTCTGGGCTAGTCCTGGATCCTGCTGCAACAGAAACGTGGAATCAGTTTGTGGAATGCAGCTGGTACGAAGGTGGCTGTTTTAACAAGTGGTCTGTAGAAGAGGCTCCTGGAGCCCTCCATTAACATTCCATGCTTTGCTCTTCTCCTGGCAGGATCAACCCCTGTTCAGTAAACAGACTCCAAGAATGAGGAGACTGAGTGCAAAAGCAAAGCACAAATATAAGATAAACCAGGTAGGAAAACCCAGGTTGGGTTCAGGCAATGAGCAATAATACCCCTGGTCTTTGGATTCTTTTCCCTCTCCTTGTGCTTGGGACAGTCTCCCTCTTCTCACTCAGATCCCTTTCTCAACAGAGGCTTTCAAAACGTCTTTCAAAATGACCTCTGCAAGGTTCCTATCTCAACCTCAGAACAGCACTCCATACCCTCCGTCAAAACGTTGTTCTGCAAATAACCAACCATAGGGCTCACTCTGAGCCAAGAGCTCTCCACGCAGGAGGAGAAATCATTACTCAGGCAGCTTATTTCAGCTTTCCTGCTCCAGAACCAAACACAGGAGAAATACCTTCAACAACTAGCCTGGAAGAGAGATTCTGATTTCAGGTCGGAGGAGACCATACGACCACCCACCTGGTTAAATCAACATCATCCCTTTAACAGAGGGGCCCTCAATAATGTTGACAGAGAGATGGAGCTGCTTATTTAACAGGTGCTACAAGCACATTATAGCTCTTATCTCCTGTAAGTGGACCCTCAATGGACAAACAGGATGTATAGAGAGGGATGGGTACTAAACGTACCTTCCCTAACAGCACATTGCCATTTCCGTGAGCGTCCTCATAGTACAATGGGACACTAGGAAATGATCTATGAATGCTTTGTCATGGATGGTTTGGGAATTCTCTACGGAAAAATCTCTATGAAAGATCCCAGACAACGTTCTTCCAAATGTATCACTGGCCTCTGTGCTGCCCTCATTGTGACAGATAGCAAACCTGGCAGAAAGGACTCCCTCTTTCAGTGACCTTACCCCATTTAGTCCCCATAGCTCCTCCTCTCACATGTACCTGTTCAGTGCCATGGTAACGGTTGCTCCTTGTTGCATCTCTTGAGATGCTGCCACTGCTGCTTCTGCCAGCGATGCCACCGCCTGCGTGGCCTCCGAAGCCTGCGTCGTCTGGATAGTCATCTCGCCCCCCTGTAGCGTTGCCCAGTTCTGCTCCACCTAGTTGGGTGAAGAGAGAAAGAGAAAAGTTCAGCTTCCCTGAACCTTTCCCACAGCTGGGTGGCTACTTCTTAAAAGGAGGAAGTCAAACACTTTCAAGATGTCTTTGAAAAATCCTACATGCTTTGATTCTTCTGTACAAAGCATCCTGAAAGCACCTCTGTTGGAAAAAGAGGTCCTTTGGGAGCAATTTAGAAACCGAGCTACAGGGAACATTTTGGAAACCATCCAATCACTTCTCATTCACTATCAAGGTGTTGACTCCCAATCGACCCATGATGCCAGCCTCCATCGCCTACCTGTGAACTTTCAAACATATGCATTCGTGATTTCTCCCGTACTGCCCCTCTAAAGACATAGAAACTACCTCATTACCCTCCAAATCCCTCCTTTGCTGTGATGCCTACAGATGATGTGCCTACTATTTTTAAATTATTTGTATGCCCGAAGAGTCTAGGATCCCTAGTCATGGACCGGGACACCATCGTTCCAGGTGCTATATAAACACAGAACAAAAAATGTGATCTCATTATTTTCTTGTACTTCCTCATTTGTCTGCCCATATCCATCTGTTTTCTCCTGTATTATACTTAGAGTGTAAGCTCTTTGGGACTGTCTTTTTGTTCTGTGTTTACACAGTGCTGAGGACAATGGGGTCTGGTCCAGGACTAGGGATCTTATGAAGAATACAAATAATAAATAATAGTCACATTTGGAAACAGTTCTGTTCATGTCTTTTAATTATTTCAATCTCTCTCTCTCTCTCAACTAAGGACATGTACATGCATACAGGTTCTTGTGCTTGCCACCGAGTTCACCTTCTCCTAGCTGATCATTCTCCACCCCACTCTATACTCCTCCAATTGGGACCTCATGTGTATCAATGACTGTGCGGTCACAAACAGGATGTGAGCATCAGGAACAAAAGATCATCGAATCAGAGGATGAAGGTTCTTCAACCTTCAAAGAGCTGTGGACCGTTTTATAAGAGAAAATTCCTCTCACAGACTCATCCCTGGTCCCAACTGCGTAAGTCCCTTTATTGGCTAGTGCTCAAATGTTTCATTCAACGGATCATCAGGAAGGGCACCACAGACCATTGTTACGGTATATGGAAAGAGAAGATATCTACTAGATCGGACCCAATCCATCCCACCGAGGCAAGGTTTTTTCTTCCAGTCTGTAGTATCCTCTTACCCATTGTGCCAGAGGTGAGGGGCTAAAGCAGAGTCTCAGGTCGTTATCTATATACAATATATATGTCAGCAAGCTCTCTAGCCATTGTCAGTTGTCATTTCCCTTGAGGGATCACGTCTGAGCAAGAGTTCAATGAGAGATCTGTAGGACGATGGGGTGGCCACATGGATTAGTCCCAGGAAACGGTTCTATGCACAGAGGGTGGAGTGGAAGAAGGTACAAAGATGATGCGGGGGTGGTGGAGGTGTGGCAAGGGAACAAACGGATGATGATGGCTAGCCCTTCTGGTGGAGTAGCGAGAGCTGCTCGATCAGATTCCAAAACAGGCACAGAGAGAAGACCCTGAAGGTGATGCGAAGAAGCTTGAATTTGATGTCGTGGAGAAAGGAAGGTCTGTGGAAGGATTCAAGGTGGCAGGGGAGAAGTGAGGTGTTCAGGCAACAAGGAAGCAAGCGCAAGCTAATTTTAACAGCTGTGTTTTGTGTGGCCCTGCATCACTCATCCTTCCAGTTATCGGGGAAGCCAGAGGAGAAGTGGTTACAGTACCAGGAAGGGAGATGACGGGACAGCTGAAAGTTTAACGTCCTTATACAGAGGCAAAAAAGGGCTGGGTCTTAGAAATGGTGTGGGAGAAGCCGCAGCAAGGTTTGTGCGTCACCCCAAGAGGTGTGGGGCAAGGGAGAGGGAGGAGTCAGAGAGGAGTCCACCGTGGGCGGCAGGGCTGGTGGCCGGGAGGAAGAGGGCATTACCATCGAAGAAAGGGAGGGAAAACAAAAGTGTTCAGCTCTGGTCACATCAAGCTCAAGTTGATGCTCAGACATATGGAAAGAGAGGTCATAAACCAGGTTGAGGCGAGGGACTAGATGTAGGGAGTTTGGTCAGCAGCGGAGGGTGAGAAGAGTTGTGAGAAGGTGTAAAGATGACAGGATAAGCCAGGAGAGCAGATGAGGGGTGCAGAGAGAGAGAGAGAGAGAGAGAGAGAGAATAAGAACAGGCTAAAGATGGAGCCCTATGAGACCCTAATAGAAAAGGGGAGAGGGAAGAATCACCATCCCCACTGAAGAAACAACTAGAGGATGTGGAAGGAGAAGCAGAAGAGGATGGAGTCACAAAAGCTGAAGGTAGATTTCAAGGAGATGAATGAGTGAGCCAAAAAGCAGCCGTAGTTGAGGAGGATGAGGATGGAGCAGATATTTGGCCAGAAAGACGCCATTAGATATCTGTGTGAGAGAATAGTTTCATGGGAGAGGATCAAGGGTGGACATGGAGGAACTCGAAGGCAACGGTTGTAGACTGTATTTGAGTTTGAAGGTGAAAGGAAGATAAGGTATAAGTTAGAGAGGCAGATGGCGTCAAGGATTTTTTCTTTTTTAGGCGTGAAGAGACCAGAATAGGCTTGTATTGTGAGGGGAGGAAGCCAGATGAGAATTAGAAGAGGAGGGTAAGGATGAGGCAGGAGGAGAGATTAGATGAAAGCAGGCAAGAAACCTGTGTGTTGGTAATGGAGAGGAGGAGCATGTACTGGGGATGAGAGGAAGGTAGCGTTGGGTCTCATCAAACTTCTCTTCGAAAAAGTCAGCAGCATCTTACGGTGGAGGGCACAGGAGAGGGAACAGAAGGCAGCAAATGATCAGCTGCAATTGCTGACCTCTGAGTTAGCAAAGCAGGAAAAAGTAATGAAGCTTGACCAGGAAGAGTGGAGAACCGAAGGAGGAGAGAATAAATCTGTAGTGAAGGAAGCCTGCATGGCAGCGAGACTTTTTACAGGGTATTCATGGGCAGCGGCACAGAAATGGATGAGGCAGATGGTGGGCATTAACATGGGTTGGAAGTTGTTGGAACAGACTTTACTGTGAGTGACAGGTGCAAAGGAGTGGAGGAGTGAGAGAGAGTGGAGCGGGGGGATTCAGCTGAGTCAACAAAAGATAGGGGGAAGAGAGAGGGAGAAGCTGAAAGTGGTAGAAGTGTCATTGACATCAGTGGACTGTAGGTCATGGCTGGGCTGCGTGGGAGAGGCAGGAGACAAGTGTGCAGTGTTGAAGGAGATGAAGTGATGGTCCAAGAAAGGGGGAACTTGATGATGAAAAGCTCAGAGCAGAAGCAGTGTGTGGTGAAGAGGTCAAGGGAGTGGCCATTTTGGTGAACTGGAATACTGATCCTCGGTGAAGGTTACACAAAGGGGAGAGAGAACGACAAGGGAAGTGGCTACGGATCAGATGGGGCATCAATGCAGAAGCAGAGGTCACCGAAAATGAGGCAGAAGAAATTGCAATGAGAGAGAGCGACAGCCAGGAGTCAAAATGGGAGAGGAAGGAGGATGAGAGGGAGTCAGGAGGATGGTAGAGAAGAAAAAAAGAAGAGACGAGCCAGAGGGATTGTTGGTCTCAGGGAGCGTGGTGGCAAGGAGGGAGAGAGAAGCATAATACTCTCACCATTTCCTCTAGGCACACCAAGGGACAAGGTGTGTGCAAGAAGTGAGAAGCGTGCATGAGAAAGTGGCTACAGAGGCAGCGTTGGGAGTGGAGGGGTGTGTGTAATCCAGGTTTCTTTAAGTGCCCAGAGACCAAGCGAGCGAGAGATGAAGAGATTGTGGACGACAGAGATCTTCTTTTTGAGACAGAACAGGAATTCCAGAGAGAAGGAGCAGGGTCAAGGTAGATCACGTTGTCCTGCCTACCAGCCTTGACAAAGAAAAATGCTAATATCTCCAGACACTGATAGTAATTTCCGGAAAGGGAGAAAGGTTTCTGCCACATCAGCCAGGACAGGAATGGAGTGTGAAGTGCTAGCATGGACTGGGAGGGGAACCCCAGGTAAGAACACAGACACTTGGATTACAAGAGGTCAACCACCAAACTACAGTTTGTCTACATGAGAAAAGTTTTATCTGTTTAATAAATCGGTTACAACTTTGTGTTGACAAGGGTAAGATTTTCAAAGACAAGCTTCTAACTCTTACAGAAAGTCAATGAAGTTTGGCATCTAATGGCCATTTGTGCATTTGAAAATCTTCCCCAAGGCCTAAAGATAAAGATAACAAGTCCTAAAAACCCTCTAGTGAATATGAAGTACTTTTCAAGGCCAGAACCCCAAACAAACAGCTTGCTTCTATTCGTTTTTTCAGCTACAAATGCTCTTTAATACAGAACAAAGCTGTTTTGTGCTGCCACCTATTGACATGAAAACCTTATCCTTACGGAGCAGAATAGGTGGACCACTCCACTCCAACATAAGGATGGTACTTCATCCGGAAACCTAGGCACGTGTCCAAAAGGGAGGACAACAACTTGCAATGAAACAGCAGTCTCTTTGACTTAAGGGGGGAGGGGAGGGAGTTGGGGGCAGAGGGAACCAAGGAAGGCAATTCCAGTACCTTTCTGAGTTACAGGGATGGTCTTTATACAAAATGCATTTTGTTTCTTGATTTAAGAAAATTATGTAGGTTGTTTGGGGGTTTTTTTGCACTGTAAATTTAAGTGCTTCCTCTTTAAAACCCTGGGTTTGGCATGATCAAGCCCTCAGTGGGAAATGCAGCTTTGCCAACTTTGAAAAATCGGGTTGACAAATATATAAATGAGTAAAAATGAATGTACTGTACTGTACAGTACTTTCCTTAACATTTATACAACTGTGCATTTATACATTGCCCTTTATCAGAGGAAAGTGCAAGCCAATTACACATTAAGTCAGTCTCAATAACCCTTGGAGGTGCTGCAGAGAAATGTTCCCATTGTACCCATAGGGAAATTGAGGCAAAGAGAAGTTAAGTGGCTTGCCCAAGGCCACACTGCATTCTGTTCCTGGCTCTGACTCAAAGTCCTAAACCTTAATCCCCCTGCCGTAACCACATGACTGGTGCTCTCGGCTCAAGGGTTATCCAGACAAGCACATGAATGAGTGTGTCTGGAGAGCTGCATACAGAATACATACATCTGCTATTATTCCAATGGACACTATGACTGAGATTTACATGTACAAAACTTAGGAAATTCAGCCCTTACGGTCTCCTAGTAATTGTGCGTGCACACCCCCCCCCCCCAAGTCCCAATTACCACAACACTGCACTTTTTGACTTTGACCCATGCAAAATATCCACGACAACGTTGCATTGATATTGATTTCAGCTTTTAACATGACAGCGTGCGGCACTAGGCTTTTGCATTCCCAGTAAACACTTAAGTGCGAAAAATGCAAGTGTGTCAGCAATGTCCATTAGCTACACGCGACCACAGGGTGTGCTGCATCCTTGAGAAACAAACACGACCCACACATC
This sequence comes from Lepidochelys kempii, assembly GCF_965140285.1. Classification (NCBI taxonomy): domain Eukaryota; kingdom Metazoa; phylum Chordata; order Testudines; family Cheloniidae; genus Lepidochelys; species Lepidochelys kempii. The sequence goes on from NC_136380.1 coordinate 348,301,518, forward strand.
CTTACCTCTCCATCGGTTACCGCGGAGTAATTGACTTGTGCAACGGTAACTGTGGTAGGCAACTCGGAGGCATCGGCCAGAGTGGCGACTGTAGCCCCTGTACCAACCTGCAAAATACCGCCACAAAACAGCAGTCAGACTGCAGCTCCTGCCACCATTGCTCCCCTCAGGAGCCCACGGTTACCCCTCAGCTAAAGGGACACCCAAGTACATTAGACCCCAGATCACCTAAAGGGAAAACTGTGTCCCGCACTGATCACTATCAATGCCCAGCACTTACCATACATAGGGCTATTGCTCTTCAAAGCGTTTTACAAACATGAATTCATCCTTAGCAGCCCTGTAAGGTCTATCCCCATTTAACAGATGGGAAAACAGAGGCAAAGAGGTTTATAGCCTGCTTCTAAGAAGCACTGAGCACTCAAACCCCCAAAGAGATGAATGGGAGCGTGGGTGCTCAGCATCTTGAAAAGGAGGCCATAGGTGAGCAGTGAAAGCCAAAGAGAGAGTCTGCAGCAGCAAGCTGGAGTTGGGCCAACTCGCCGCAGCTCAGAGAGCAAATCTTTCTGTGTGCGTGTGGGGGGGGGTGCATAACCCTGTAGAGCAGATGCAGCCTGCAGTGACAGAAGGGGGTTTTCCTGTCACTGTAGGAACACCATCTCCCCAGGTGATGGTAGCTAGATCAACGGAAGCATTCTTCTGTTGACCTAAACTGCATCTACACCAGAAGTTAGGATGGCATAGCTACAGCACTCAGGGATGTGGATTTTTCACACCCTTGACAGCCGCAGCTATGCCAACCTAAGTTTTAGGTGCAGACCAAGCCTAAGCTTTCATTTAAAAATACTCCAATCCCTAGTCCTCACAGCTGTGAGCACAGCCATCAAAACATGAAACAAGCGTCAACCAATGCAGTGATGTGTACCTGCAGACAGCTTGAAACAACAGCACTGAGAGGTGTTTGCAGCCCCATTCATTTTAATGGGTGTTAACCTTGACAGCTAATAAGACTATAAACGTCAACACTTAACTATTGCAACTGTTGATAAAAGCACACATGGAAACAAGAGGGATGAGTCAGCTGAGGTCAGTTGTGTGTGTTTTGCTTTAAGACTCTTATATAATAAAGACATGCACAATTTACTGTAAATGGCATCTTGTTTCAACACCTCAAGTGGGTGGAGTTGGTTTAAGCATGGGTGGTGGATACCACTACTTCAAGTGCTATGAACACTGCCTAAACTCCTAAAGTATTGTGCAGAAAATCCGGTCTTGTTTTTGTTGCAGGGGTCAGATAGCCGTATGTGCAATGATACTCCGGAAAAGTTGTTTGTTGGAGAGGAGATATGTGTAATACAATATCTGGAGTCAGCATGAAAGAAGCAGTCTATGCCTCAGTTCCCTCTCTGTAAAATGGACATAACCAGGGTATTATAAGGATGAATGTATTGCTCTTTCCATTGTGAGGTTAACTCACATACGATGGTAATGGAGGCCACATAAGTACCTAAGAGAGACAGACTTGAGATTCCTGAAACATACAGGTTAAGCCAACAACCAAAGGTGTATAGTTAAAAACTTCTGCCAGACATGGCCACTCAATACAGTGTGTGTGAAGGGACAAGTGGGCTCTGCTCACCTGGATAAGGGAGACAGTGCCATCAGGGTTACTGAAGGTCTGTACCACCGTCTGTGATGGGACCAGATGCGCTATACTATGCGTAGCTGCGGTCTGCTGCTGTGTCTGTTGATCCTCAAAGGCATAGAGTAGGTCTTCACGCCCATGCTGTTTGTAGCAGTTCTTCACAATTGTCCGCAATGCCTGGGTCCAGGACACCTAACAGGGAAAAAGAAAACAGTAACATTAAAAGAACAGTGCAAAGCAGCATTTCCATTCAGCAATTCCCCCTGCATTCATTCTCCTGGGATCTGAACCATGTAAATCTTTAGTTGGCTTTTTTCAGGGCTATTTTTTTAATCAGTATTTTTTTTCAAAATAAAAACAAAATCCTCCCAGAAAACACCCAGTCCCCTCCATACCTCCAAGCCCCACGGTTCATGAGCCACCCTACAGAAGCAAGCCAGCATGTGTACAGCCTGCATCCACGTGCCACTTTACAGAACAAGTCTGTATGACCATGGGATGGAGGAAATCTCTCTAGTGAAATGGGTCTGTTTCAAACGGTCAGGGAGTTTAACTAGGAGTGAAAAAAACAAAACCTTTAAAAAAAGATGATCAAGCAAAGGGTGGACTCTGATACCATAAACCCTGGCTCAACCAGGCCGCCCCCAGCAAGGGACAGCTGCAATCTGTGCAAGGATTTGATCCTGAGATTCACAACATTTGTAATGTCCCTTTGTGATGGTTGGGTAGACAGGTATCTCCCACTCCTCTTTAGCTCCCTGCAACATCCTGACATAGTTGACATGTGTCCTTTTTTCTGTCTGCACTCTCTCATCCTTTTCACATTTCCTCTTTCTCCCCACTCACCCCTGACTACCCCACCATCCCTGATCTCTCACTGCTCTGCTTGGTGAGGTGGGGTGACAACCTCTGGTTGCTCTCTGTGGGCCTGGGATGTGTGCTGTCTAGCAGCTGAACTGTGTGTTTGGGAGAACAGAGACACAGCTTTGGCCAGCAAGCCACTTCTTAAGCTTGTATTCATGAGCTGCTACTGTGGCCAGATGGATTAGGAATTGCCCCCAACTCCGGTGGTGGGTAAGGAGAATAGAGGTAAGGTTAAAAATACCAGAGTGCAAATTAGCAATAGGGAGTCAGAGTGGATCCAGGATTACGCCTCTTTCACCACCTTCACTGCTCTCCTCTGCCCGTTGCACCCCTTGGATTAAGCTGGGGGTCAACCCTCCAGGGTGGGAACAAAGGGGCAGATGGATGGTTGTCATGTGGAACTGGGGGACATCCAGCCAAGATATGGAAATGGGGAGGAAGAGCTATCCCATATGATTTGGGCACAAACTTTTAAACATGGCATGGAACCAGGGAAGTTTATGACCTACCTGTTCTTTCCGTCAAACAAGAGGGAGGCTCATAACATCACAACCCACTCCCAAACTCCAGTGACTGCCCTGAAGGGTTAGTAACAATACAACACACACCCTCTGTTTCTGCTCCTCTGTACGGACGTCACTGCGAACATTTGCCCATGGAATATCCTCAGGCCACCAAATGGGTTTGCAGCTTTCCTTCCCCCAGCCCGGCTTCCCACGACCTGTTGAGTACTTCAGCATTTCGGGGATGAATGCTCGCAGCTGTGCCTGAAACCAACAGCACAAGAGGGTTAAAACTGGAAATCCCACTTTCTTTGGGGGGTTTAAAGTTAGTTTTATAAATTACTAGACTGGGTTTCCACCTGGAAATGATCAGACTAAAACTATTCACTGGAACAGCCATGAGCACACCTGAAAACATGTGATGAATCCCTCTTCACCTCATCCCCAGTCAGAGTTGAAAAACAGAACACTGTTAGCGACAGACGTAAGTCAGCCAATTAGAATAATAAAAGTAACACACCCTATATTACTGCAACGTTAAGGTTCATATACTACAGTGATGAGAACCAGCCAGCCCAGTTAAAATCCGCGAGGAAATGCAAAGCTAATGCTCTAACAGCAACTTGAATGTAGCTGTTCTGCATATCTTGTATGGTATACATTGTACAGGGGTGTCACAAAGACAGCAGGGATTCAACAAGCCCTGCTATCAAATACCACCCATAGGAGAAGTCACAGCAGGAACAGGAGGCATTCCCCCATTGCTAGAACCGCTGGACAGCCTATATAAGAAGGTTCTTTTTTTCATGCTCCATCTGAAAAAAAATAATCATCTCTGAATGATTTTCCATAAGAAGAAATCTTTTGTCAAAGAAAGAGAGGAGGAGATGTGTCAGGCTGATGTTTTCGAGAACATTATGGGAAAGGGTAAAGAGTGGGATGATGATGTTTCAGCTGAGACAAAAGCATTACTACCACGAGAAAATATTTTGAGAGAGATTTGCAGACCAGAAAACACCACAAAGACATATTAACAAGAACATGGCTTACTACTAGCATTATCATGAATTCTGCACATCTAGCAGTATGTTTTTAGATCATATTAATTATTATTATGTATATTACCACCGTAGGACCTAGACCCCATTGTGCAGGGTGCTGTACAAACACAGAACAAAAAGAAAGTCCCTACCCCAGAGAGCTTGCAATTTAAGTAATGCTGATCACTGTGACACCCAAGTGTCAGATGTTTCTCAGAGAAACAGGCTAATTTAACACTAGAACATTCTTCCTCCCTCTTCCCCTCACCCCACATAACCTTGGGTGACTCTGGTAGCAAACCATTTGAACTTCGCTCTCACGGTTGCCACCAGAATTCCTGGAGGCAACTAGTCTTGTATTACCTGGGGGCTGATGATCCTGCAGCACCAGCCCCAAGAGTCTACAGTACTAGGAAGCTCAGGGAAGAGGAATCGTTTGCTGCTGGTTACAGTCATGACAAGAATTCCAATTAGCAACAGAGACATTGTTTACCCCACTAGACAACTATCAAGTAGTTCCAATTCTCTGTCACAAGAGCATGGGCCTCTTCCAAATGCGCTGCTGCCTGCATGACCTCAGACACACCAGTCTATGTATTAGGCACCTCAGCATCAAACTGCAAGCTAACAGAAGGGAACATGTTTGCAAGTCAGCTGACCTGTAAGTTCCCTTTTCAGGGTATTTTAAGCAACTGCATCTCAAAGTCGCTTGTAACTGCATCCTAAACCCTTCAAACATCATCCTGCACCAACACCAGAGAGAGGGGAATACTTCAGAATGACAGGACAGTGTGAAAGGAAGGTGACTTACCTTACTGTAATGGAGTTCTTCGAGATGTACGCTCCCTATGAGCATTCACTGTGGGTGTGCATGCGCTCCAAGGACCTGAGACCAGAAGATTATTCTCTAACAGCGTCTGTTGAGCCGTGCCTGCACCCTGAACCTCCTCATACTCCGAAGCAAAGGCATACGGGATGGCGGGGACAGACTGCCTCTCCAGTTCCAACTCTACCGCAAATCAACTTAGAAGGATCCGAAGCACAGGGGAAGGAGGGGGGTTATGGAGTACCCATGGGGGCCACACATCTTGAAGAACTTCAGTCACCATAAGGTAAGTAACATTCCTTTCTTCGAGTGCTTGTCCTCACAAGTATTCACCATGGGTGATTCACAAGAAGTGCTCATGGAGAAGGAAGGTGCAAGGGACCCATGCTGCACCACGGGTCCCAGGACCACTGTGCCAAAGGATGCATCTGCTGAAGAAGCCTGGGCGTAGTGCCTAGTAAAGGTGTGCAAAGAGCCCCATTGTCACCACTCTACAGAATTGTACCAGAGGTATGCCTTGAAGAGAAACTACAGAGGCAGCATGTGCTCTAGTCGAGTGTGCCCTCACGCCCTGAGGAGGAGTTTCCATCAGTTCATAACATAGCAGAATGCAGCCTGAAATCCATTTTGAGAGCCTGTGTGATCAAATTGCCTCCCCTTTCATCTGCTCATTGAAGGAGATGAATTGTTTCTGGGATTTTTGAAAGGGCTTCGTCCTCTGCAGGTAGAAAGCCAAAGCTCTATGAACATCCAGAGAATGAAGTGTCCTGTCCTCCTTGGTGGCATGAGATTTTGGGTAGAATACCGGTATAGGGATAGACAGATTAAGGTGGAATTCAGAGGGAACTTTTCGGATGGGTTTGGGATGTAACCTTAGGGACATTTTATGCTTATGGAATACTGTGTAGGGAAGGCCTACATAAGAGCTGCAAACTTCCCTACTCTCCTAGTGGAAGTGATTGCCATTAGAAAGGCTACTTTGATGGATCGATGGAGAAGGATGCAGGATGCCAAGAACTTAAGTGGCGGATTCATAAATGCTGACAGCACTAAATTAAAGGTCCCAATTAGGAGTTGGCACCAATACTGGAGGAAAGGTTCTGACAAGACCTCTCAGAAATTTCACATTTGTAGGATGGGTGAATATTCAGCAGTTGCCTATGAGAGGATGGAAAGAGTTGGCTGTTGTGTGTGTACCTGGCAGCAATTTAATGGACAAACCTGAAGACTTTAGGAAGAGATTGTCCAAGATGATAGGAATGTAAGAGTCCAATGGAGGTATCTGGCAGCGTTAGCACCAGATGGAGAACCTCTTTCATTTGGCAGCACAGAATTTTCTTGCGGAAGCCTTTCTGCTGTTGCTGAGGATGAACCGGACTTCCTTGGAGCACGACCTCTCTCATTGCCCATCCAAATACCAGGTTGTGAGGTGGAAAAAAGCTGGGCTGGGATAGACAGTTTTGCTTTTGTCTCAAGTCAGAAGGTTTGGCAACTATTTTAAGTGGATACATGGGTGTATGGACATCTGGAGGATTCTCATGAACCAAAACTGTCTCACTCACCAAGGAGCCAATATGATCCACTGCCCATTTGTCCTGCTTTACCTTGTTCAGGACTCGTGGTTAGAGTGGGATGGATGGGAAAGTATACCTTAATGGCACTGACCACGTAACGAGAAATGCGTCTCCTCTGGAATTGTGCCCTTGAGCAGCAACGGAGTCACAAGCTGGACACTTCTTGTTTACCTGGGGTACAAAGAGGTCCCTGCCTAGAGAGTCCTGCTGCTGGAAGATGTTCTGTACCACTGAGTTTTGATGTTCCCACTTGTGGCATCTGTGGAAGTGACTACCGAGGCTGTTTACTAAGGTGTTCATTATTCCAGGAAGGAGCACCGTTGAAAGGGAGATATGATGTCAGATACTCCAATTCTGGAGCTTGACTGCCTTTATGTAAAGAGGGGCGGATCCTGCTCCTCCCTACTTCTTTATGTAGAACACCATCATCATGATGTTCAACGTGACTGGAACGTGATGGAAATGTATGAATGGCGGAAACCTTTGCAAGTCTTGTGCACGCTCAAAATTCAAGCAGATTGCCACTTGGTTGTCCAGGTATATTCTCCAACCCAGTAATGAAGGGTCCATAAGTAGCTTCTTTGTGGGTGGAAGGGGAAGGAAGGGAACCCCTACACACAGATATCTTGTTTTCTCATGAGGCAAGAGAAGACAGAAAGCTCTGAGGGAACGTGATACACTTGTCTGTTCAGAGCTTAAACCATGTGTAGTCACACCTGAAGGAGATGACTATGGAGCCTTGTGAAGGATGTTACATAGGTGCAGGCGGCCCTGTGGCCTAGAAGAACCAGAGAGGAGCGAGCTGTCAGCTGGGGGCTCAGTTGGAGTTGGGCAAGGTGGTCCCTGTTCTGATGTAAGTAAGTTTTGACTGAATTTGAGGCCATAGTCACTTCAATATATTCTATAATCTGCTTTGGGGTTAAAGCGGACTTTTCTGGGCTCACATGAAGCCCTAAGGATTGTGCAAGACTGAGTACGAGCATCCTGTCAATTGAACTCCCTAAGATGGCCATCCCATGAGCAACAAGTTGTCAAGGTAGGTGGATGTTGGGTTGCAATGCAGGTCCATCACTGCCACTAAGAGCATCTTTGTGAGTGTTCTCAGGGCTGTCGAGAGACCAAAAGGACGGACTCTGCACTGGTAATGATCTAGGCCCACACCAAGGTTAGAAACCGCCTGTGAGCCAGGTGAACACCTAATGAAAACAGGCATCCTTTTAAATCAGTAACTGCAAACCAGTCACTTTTGTTGAGGGATGGGATTACAGAAGCCAAGATGGTCATCTTGAATCTCCAACAACCGAAGGAGACATTCAGTTGCCTGAGATCCAGGATGGGTCTCCATCCACCCTTCTTGGGAATGAGGAAGTATCTCAAATAGAAACCCTTCCCCCTGCAATGAGGAACTGGCTCTCCAGCTTAAGCTGAAGAAGCGAGTCTCTCCCTCCTGTCTGAGAAGCCTCTTGTGAGAGGCATCCGTGAAGAGGAATGTGAGAAGGGTTGGTGTAGGAATGGAAAGAAATTCTATTGTGTACATGATCTCCGAGACCTAAATTTCTGAAGTAATATGTTGCCGGGTTGGGAAGGAATAGAACAGGTGGCCACCAAAGTGAGTGGGGGGTGTCTGGCTGCGTGGAGATTGGTTGGCAGCTCTCAAATGTCCTGTTGAAACGGCTTCTTGGCAGGGGATGTGGATGAGGAGGAACCGATGGCAGGGCTTTCTGCCTGCTGTGCTGTAACCTCCGGAGTCTCCTGGGCAATGTTCCCTCTAATTTTTGACAGGCCGTGTGCGCAAAAAATTTCTTCTGTGCAAATTTTTGAAGCAGAGTTCAAATTTGTGCGCGATGAGGCAAATGCGCACAAGCGAGTAAAATGCTTACACATTTAAAAAGTTTTAATTTACAATTTGTGATAATAGTTTTACACCATGTTATTTTATAAATGTCATTTTTAAATACTTAGAAAAAGGAAATTTAACCATTCTTCATGAAGCAGAAGTTAGTTTTAAGCATTACACTTTATGATCCTTTTTATAGACAATCACGAGCATATATCAAGCACATATTAATCATGATCATCATCAGTCCATAGGCTTCTGCCCATTGGTGTCCACTTTCACCTTTCATTCTATACACGTCTGAAAAGATTTTGATAAACATATAATAAAGACAATTTAAGAAGTATGCCATTATATCAATTTACATGGGCTTTCAGATAGAGACATCATAAGTAAAAAAAGAAAAACAAGAGTTTGTGTTTTAAATTTAAAATTTTCCTAAAAAATATCAATAAATGATTATCAGCCAAGAATAAGATATGTAATTACAAATGCATTTTAATTTCCTTATTGGTCGAAATGTCAAAGAGTGCTAAACTAACCTTACTGTTTTTCCCTGCGATCTTTTTAATTTGCCCATTCAATATAAACTCTGTCCAGATCTATCAGTCCTCCATCCAGCTGGTAACTCTTAATACACATCAGCATGTCCAAATGATCTACTTGTAAACAATTCCGTAGTTTGTTTTTTAGAGTGTTCATTAAGCTAAAGCCAAGCTCACAGTCTGCACTTGATGCTAGGAATGTTCCTCCAATATCCATCAACTTTGCAAGATCCTGAAACTGTTCGTTCTGGTGAGCAAATGTCACCATATCTGGGAAACTTGAAACCAATTGGCTTTTGAGCCTTTCGGCTACTGCAAACTTGAAGTCATTCTACTGACTGGATTATAACAATCTCTTCAGCAAGAAAGTCTTTGTATTTTGAACATAGGGATTTGACCTGATGAATTCCAAAACTGAAGTCACACGTAACTATTGCTGCACAATCAAAAGCGGACCATTCCTGGACTTCATCCTCTGGAATCCTGTCTGCCAAATGTGCACACAAGATGTTTATGAAAGTTATTATGGAATTGGTACCAATTTCATTATTTTCTTGAGAGCTCATGTCTAAGAGAGACTTAACTTTGTCATTCCATAAGACTGAATCTCCAAGGTACTCTCTTCTGATCTTGTTCAGTTTACCTCAGACAAGGTGAAATGCTTCAAGAGGTGTAAGGCCCCGCTTCTGGAGCAGCGGGGATAGCGAAGCCAGCTCCAACAAAACATCATTCAAAACTTCTAATGTTATTCGATATTCCATGGTATTCAGCTTTAGGTGGCAGTATTTAGAAACTGGATTAGTATCTTTGTCTTGCTCAAAATATTCCAGAAGAGGATTATAGTTGAGAATAATTGCTTGAAGTGCAAAGTGCCTAGATAACCAGTGCACTTTATTGAGTCACATTCAGAAGCATCCACTATTTCCTGAAATTTGCATTTTCTCCTGGATGACCGACAGAACACCATGTAGACAGTTCTCATTAGGGTTTCAATGTCTCTTATCAGCTTGACCTCTTTCCATGCATCAGAAATCCCCAAGTCTTCCCGGTGTACAACGCAATGTTGCTGGACTAAGTGTGGAATATCACGTTTCAGTTGAGCCGCCACACCTTACTTGTGAGTAGGGTCCTAGACTTCCTTCAGTGAGATCTGGAAAGCCACCACAATCCTCTTCAGGAGGTCCTGGAGCTGTTTATAATCCTCAGACAGCAAAGGTAAGGCTGGCACCACCACCTCCTCAGAAGACAAGAATGAGCCACCGGCGGAAGAGAGGGTTCTTGCTGGTTGGGCTGCTCCTGATCCTTACAGTGCTCCACGGGCTGATACTCTTCCCCACAAAGTGATCTCTGCTGGCATTCTTGCTCCCATCTTCTGTAGCCAGGGGGTCTAAAGTAAGGATCCCAAGAACCCTAACAGGGACATGGTATGGGGTCATATGGGTATGGAAGTTGTCCCAATAGGGTGCCACTCGTCCCAGGGCTGAAGATATGTCTTGTGGAGGCTCTGGAACCCCTATCAGGGCTAATGGCGCAACTCAGGACGGTCAGAATGACCGGTGCATCAGTCCTGCCAGAGGAATACGAGTCATTGGAATCTATGGGCGAAGTGGACGGAACTGCCTGTCTAGTGGTGCCACGGCAAGTGGCTGGCATGCATGAGTGGTATGCTGTCGGTTCCGGCAGCTCGATACCACAGTGGAAGGGACCAGTGAGTGGCCAGTGTAGGCACCTCTCTGGAGATAACCGGATCCGAGAGTAGCGGTGACTCTGGGTCAGTATAAACCTCTAGGTTCCTCAAGAATAGCATAGCTGGGTCCAGCAGAAGAGCAAGAGGGGCTTCTGTGCGTAGCTGGAGCTGACAGCACAGGCTTGGGATGGAAGGTAGGTGTTAGTACCATTAAGTTCCTTCTCTGCTTGTAGTATGAAATCACTGGTGCAGAGAGCGACTATCCTCTCCTCTCCTTCACTGATGATAGAGCTGGACCTGTCCCTCGCTTAGGCAGCAGTCTATGGGCATGCCTGACTCTCGGTACGGCTGATACCCGCACACACTCCCCGGGAGATGCAGACACCTGTACCGGGGCACGGAGTCTCGCCTGACTTAGAAGGGGTAGGGTAGGCAGAGGGTTAGATGGGGATTTCTCCCATTTCTCATGAGGGTGCTTTCCTTTACCCTCTTCCCATTCATGCATGCTAGAGTCTTTAGATCTGGACTTTTATGATCTGGGAAGTGCTGGGTCCAGAGAGGTGCTAGTGGATGGATCCTGGTAACATATATGGGGGTCAGAAGCCACTGGGTCAAGCTGTGGCCTCATAGAAAGCTCCCCACATGCCTAAGCCGAAATTCTTGAGATTGTCATGTACAAGGTGGGAAGGAACAACAAATCTCGCACTCAGATGGAATATGAGATTCTCCAAGGCAGTTACAGGCAGGAGGAGTGGGGATCACTGACCAGGAAAACCCAGAGGCAGGCCACGTAGGACTTAAAGCCCAGGATTTGGGGCATAATGAGTAACCCAAATGGTGCAGATGAGCAAGAAGGAGGAACACCTCCTAACCCAAACACTAATCTAACTAGCTACACTGCTAAACTAACTACACTAAAATAAAACTATTTACAATAATCCCCGAATAGACAGCAGGAACGCCAGCCAAGCTGCGGGCACTGTGGAATTCCATCTCAGACCACAAGTGGCAGAATGGAACTGGAGAGGTGGTCGGTCCGTGCTGCCCCTTATGCGCTTCGTTTGGAGCACAACACTGTGCAGGCGCGGACCGATGGACATTGCTAGTGAAGAATCTTCCGGTCTGAGGCACGTGCACCCACAGCGAATATCCCTCGGGACCAGCACTCAAAGAAGTGCCCTCCCCACAAATTCCGTATTAAGCCCAGGGCAATACATACCACCTGCATTTCTATAGCTACTTTCATCTCAAGGTGACTACCCCCAAGGTAGAAATGGGGAAAGTGAGGCCCAGAGAGGTTAAATGATTTGCTCAAGGTCACGCAGGGAGTCGCTAGCAGACACACCCAGGTCTCCTCCCTCCCACTCCAGGCCCTGCCCTCTAGAACGCTGCCTGTTGTGTGGCCTAACCTTTCTGTGCCACAGCCTCCCCATCGACAAAACAGGGGCAACGCCCCTGCTGTGAAGTGTTCCGAGACGCTTGGGCAAGAAGCGTTATCGCAACAATAATTATTAAAAAATCATGAGCGTGAATGGAATTTCGTTGTCAAAAGCTCCTTCCCCAAACTCCGAGCTGCAAGCTGTGCTCCTTGTTACCAGATGGAGTCATTACTGGTCCTCAGGAGTTCAGAGACTCAAGGCACTTGTTAAGGCGGGTTCGCCTCTAATCCGCCAGGGAAACAATCAACAGCAGCGGCACAGCATTATAACCTGCTCGAGCGCGAGGGCCTCTCTAATTAGCATCACAACAAGCACGGCCCCCCTCATCCCACCTGCTCACAAAAGCCTAAAATGGGCTACCGTTCTGAGATGCAGAGCCCCGTCTCGCCGAAGTGTGCAGCATCTGGGAGGGAATCAGCACAGTATGCTGAACTCGGAGCCCTCAGACCCTCACAAACCCCACCACCACCACACAAAAAGGGAAACCCTGGCAAAATCAAGTCACTTATAAAAATAAAGATTCATTCCGATCTCCTCAGTCCGTCAGCTTGGAAAAGAGCTTGCATGAGAGACAAGGCAAGGTCTGTACACGATACTGTTAGAAACGTTTATTGGGTGCCCTTAGCTAGGGCACCTGGGGTCTTCTAAGGAAAAACAGTAAGATGAACCCTTAAAGATAATTAGTTAATCCTGATCTTAACTATCCTCAGCCTCCAAAAAACCAAGATGCACCCAACTGCAGAGACACAGAAACACTAGAAGCAACAGGGCAAAGTGCAAGATGCATCGAATAACAGCCAGGCCTGAACTCTGACAGTTTGCTAAGGGAAGCAGCTTCCAGAACAGAGCACCTTCTGTGAAGAACAGCCTTCCAAGGGCCCCCAGAAATTCCCTCTCGGGAGAACACCAGCCATCTGCAACAGCTGCAATGGGGCATAGGTGGATTAAGCCAAGTCTAGACAATTCATATTCTTGAATCGTACCTGAATGGTGAAGCAGGTGATTGCAGATGAAGCAGTAACCAGAGTGGAACACGGGGGTTCTGTGATCTTGTGTCCATCCTACCTAACACATGAGAGAGCTGCCTTCTGCAGCAGCAGATTTTAGACTGAATGATCCAATAATATTTTATCTGCAGCAGCAGATTAAAAAATGGGACATCGGCCAAGGTAGGTAGCAACAAATTCACCATAATGAATTGCCTTTTTACAAAGCTCATCTTGCCCTTCTGGAACCCCTTTTCAGGCCTCACCACTGCTGGCACTTCAGACAGGCCAGGCTGGGAGAGAAGTTGGGCCAAATTTAATCATTTGTTGAAGCAAAAATGAGAGACAGGGCCTGATCTCACAGATCTCAATGGGAGCTGAAGGCACCTAGCACCGGGCAGGATGGAACCCTGGTAAATGCAGCAGGCTAGCACCCACCACCACCATAGGCAAGTCTCTACGTAAAAATATTGTCCCTATCCATAGCCAGAGGTACAGTGGGAACACTAGGAGTGCTCAAAGCAGAGAAACTCATGCAATATTGTACAATGGGTCAGAGCTGAGGAGCAGAGATTGGGACAGGAGAGTAGGCAGAACATGGCAGAACACACAGTGCAGAAGAGGCTCAATCAGATCCTTCGATTAACTGACCTCACCTGTTCACAAATTCTTTAATCTTGCATTTTACTCTTACATGAGCCGTCTCCCTCCCCCTCACTCACCTTGGTCAGGTGAAAAATAAGAAACAAAGAAATCCGAATTGTTAACCTGTTTGCTGAGCTCCTGCACAGCCTAAGTGTGGTGCACCCTCTAGGCAGGAGAGCGTACAGTATCACTGACCCTTGACGCTCATGACCTCCCATTCCACCTGTAGCAGCACACGAGGTTGAGAAGTCCTCTGAATGCTACATATAGCAACTTCATTGCATCAGGATGCTGCAAACCAGGCACAAGAACAAACCCTGAGCCTCCAATGTTAGGATGCTTTCTCAATGCTGGTATGCACGGTTACAGGTACGCTTCAAACCCCCTCCCTCTCTATCATATACTCACCACAACTGACTGACTAATTTCCCCAACATAACTGTTCAGTGCCTAACAGTAAACTGGTTTGGTGCCTACATGCTGACCCACATCAGTGAAACAAACACCTTTTAATTTCTTTTTTTGGGGAAACTGGGGTGGAGTGGAGTCATCTTTGCATCAAAGTCATACGCAGACGTTAAAGGAAGGAAGGTCAGGTTAAGAGACAAATTTTGCATTCAGGAAAGTGTAAGCAACATCCAGCAACTTCCTGAGATTTATATATGCAGAGCAGAGTACAAAATACAACTCAGTGTTCACCCACTGCGTTCAGATAAAGACATGGATAAGCTACTAGCCATCAAGCTCCTGACTGGGCTGTTCTGAAGTCCTTCGTCAAAATGCCCATTGACTACAATGGGAGATTCCCCTGAGTAAGGGCTTCAGAATCAGACCCCACTGCCCACATTTTTCACACACAGCACAGGTGGGCAGTGCTCCCCATCTGTAAATCCATGGAAACACCTTTACTCAACCTGCGGAAGGTTTTATCTCCCCCAAGACCTCCAAAGAAGCAAGGCAATTAAAAGGAGGAGAATTATTTTCATCTCCTCTTCAGTGAGCTAAACCTAACACTTCTAACACCTGTCCAATGAGACCTGCAGCTGTTCAAAGCCAAAGCCTCATTTTTCCATTCGTAGTGACGTGCTCCTTAACTGAGATGCCCAATATATATTTTTACATTTTTCTGCTTTCCTCCAGGCTTTGTAATCTCCAGTCACAAACAAGAATTGAAAAAGGCTAAATTCTCCTGTTAGCTGATGAAGGCAAACACCATGAAAAGAATATATTGAGCCATGTAAAAATTATCAGCCATGAACTGAAAAGCTTTATATCTGCTCAGCTGGGCATTCTGGGGATCAAGATTTCTGCTACAATGTTTGAGGGCATCACTAGCCAGGCAAGATGCTTCATTCTTTGCACTGATTTAGGGCTAGTAGTATCTTCTGCTCTCCCAAGTGAGATGCAGAGCCCTGAACAAAGGGCTCACTGCAGAATTGTTGTGCTTTAAAATTACCTTTTATAACTCTTAAGTGCCATTGTGGTCCGAAAAATGACTGAAAATGTGGCACCATTTTAGCCAACATCTCTGCTCCCTGCAGTGTCCAAGTGCTATCTCAGGTTTTACTGAAGTAAGTGTTTACTTCTCTTAGCCCTGCAGGGGCTGTACAGCTATAAGCTAGGGAGACTCCCTCATTAACAAAATGGTCAGCTGTGATCCAAATGTAGCATCTTTATTAACTTTGACAGAAAGACCACAGGTGGATTTTCAGATCCCACGGAGAGTTTGTAGCCCTGGCAATATTTAATAATACTTTGTCCTTGTGTGGCCCTCTCCCATCCAAGGCTCTCGAAGTATTTTATAAATGTTTAGGACAGTGATGAGCACCTGGCGGCCCACCAGATCATTTTATTTAGCCTGCCACAGCCCAGCTCGGGGCAGGTGATTCAGAGGCACCAGGAAGGGTGTAGGGCGTTGTGCGGGGAGCTTGCACCTATTGCAAGAACCAATGAGCCAGAGCAGGGAGTTGGGACAGTACCGTAGGATAGGAGCTGCTGCGGAGGGATGACTTCAGGGTGGGCTTGTTCTCCAACCCCACCCCCCAGGCCTCACCCCCCTCCACCATTGTATCACAGGCCCAAGGCAGGACCTGACACTCCCCCTGCATTACCCCTTCGGCCTGCCAAAGAGTTTCAGTGGATCGTGTGGCTCTCTACTTCCTTTAAGTTGCCCATTCCTGATTTATGAAGTCACCCCCATTTTACAGATGGGAAAGCAGAGACAAGAGCATCAACGTGACCACCTGTCCGCAGACAGATGATTTGCGCACTATCCACAACAAACAGAGAATGGTATTTATTACCTAGTCCTGCCTTGAGTGCTGGGGCCTGAACAAGATGACCTCTCGAGGACCCCTGCAGCCTGACACTTCTATCAGTCTATGGGGATGAGGGTACAAGTGCAAGAGCTACATCTGTCTACAGCTTGGGAGAAATTCAACACCATTGCAATAAAGTTGTTTATACAAAAAGTATCATTCCAGCAAGAAAGATATTCCTAATTAGGCAGTTACTTAAGCATGATGGGTACGCGAGATCTCAAAATAAGGTGCCTTGTAAGTTACTTTACTGTTGCATCAACAGTTTGCATACTTATTGCCAGAGAATGCTGCTCCAATAGAGAACGCCAGAATACAACTGCTCCACCACTAATAGAAAGAGGAGGGGCAGAGAGATTAGGGAAGGTTAGCAGCAGAGTGCATTGGAGCAGTCAGCAATCCCCTCTGTACATGTACTCCTCATTATTTATACTGCGATAGCAGTGAGTGCCTACTGAACCCTGTTTAGGATCTGGGCCCCCTTGTGCAGTGTACTGTACAAACACATAGTAAGAAAGGCCCCTCCCTCTGAAAAGCTAGCAATCTGATTTAGGAAATCATCAACCGTGCTAACAGATCAGCCAAAGGAGCTTTTGCAGAAGGACTCACAAGGTGCCACCTTAACAGCGAATAAGTTCTGAGCCAGAAGACAAAGCACAAAGAACCTGAAATCAAAGTCACATCTCACAAATGGCAACACAGAGCAGTCAACTCCCCACCTGCCTCGGCCAGATCTGTGCACAGAATAATTGTTTCAAAACCACAGAATTTTCTTAACAGCCAAGGCCACTTCATACCTAGAGGAAACAGAACTGCTTATATTTTAGATTGAACACAAGAAGTTTTTTTTAAACAGAAAGTACAGATTAAAGAGCTGAGGTTGTCTAACCATGTTTGGAGAGTTAGAGGGTAAAACTTAAACAACTCTTGAATTTGAAGTGTTGCTCTCATTTCCAACACTGGCATAAAAATTAAATACCTTCCGTGTAGAAAATCCATGTGGGGGGTTTACTAGAATGAAAGTTGACATTTTTATATTGTTCTGATGATGAAATGCAACACTAACGGCCATCGAGTTGACTGGACAAAAATTTTTCTTTTTAATAGCAACTATTTTTATGTGTGCGCCTACATCCTGCAGCAAAAAGAGGGAAAGCTTCTTGACATTTCTACCTCACTGCAATAGCTGCAAATCGTGGATTTCCTCTAGTCAACCTCATCTCTCTCTAATCTCCTTTCCCTCTGTTCCACTAGCACCAATTTCTTCTCTGTCTCTTCCTCACGTCACCACTGTTGAGGTGAAAACCTTCCTCTTCACTGCTCCGACCACTCTCTGCGCCAACAACTCTTCTCCCGAAGCACTCTGACCTTCTGCTGACATATCACATGATAAACCCATATCTAACTTGCTGACCACCCTCACCCCAGGTCTCACTCACTCATGTTCCTCTCTGAGTTTCTGCCTCCCAGTGCAGAGCTGGGTCTGGGCATTTGCGATTTGTTTTGATAGATCAATCTGCCTAAATGAGCACATGCAGAGCCTTTTACTTAGCTCCTTTACAGAGTGTTCGTCGCACTCTTCCCTCCTCTCCTGTCCCTGCCACCGCCAAGGGAGAGAGGAGATTTACACGATGAAGTGAGCTGTAGCTCACGAAAGCTCATGCTCAAATAAATGGGTTAGTCTCTAAGGTGCCACACGTCCTCCTTTTCTTTTTATACAAGACTACTGATCCTTCCTCATGCAAGGGAAGTTTCCTTCAGAGCCCCCTCCCCTTTTCTCCCAGAGATAGGACCACCAATGCAACACTGCTCAGACAAGGACTGGGTCATGAGAGGACGAGGAGTCTCCCCGACCCCTATTGCAAATGACTCACTGTAACCACCAGATATTAGCAGCTCGCCCCTGCCCTGGAGGTGGGAGAGTGGGGTTTGCCCTGGAACATAACTATCAGTGGGTTTCCTTCTGCTTCCACCCACAGCATCAGCGAGAGGAGAAGAATCAAGGCACACAGTTTAAGTCAAGGGGGGAAACTAAAAGGGGACTCTATTGACAAGTAATAAGCCACCTTCCTGATACAGGTGCAGGACTGACAGCTCCTCCATTCATAGCTGATGGAGCACGACAATGACCCCACGGGGAAAGCTGGGGGAGGAGTCCCAGCAATCTGTGCTCTAGCCCTCACTAGGATTTGTACAATTTCATATGGAAAGGAGCACCAGTGATAAAGATTCACACCTATTACCTGGCCCGCTATGGTCCCACCAGAGAGACGGGATTAAGTGTCCCTTAGGACGCAGGCATACACTCCACTGTAAAATCAACAGGCTTTAAAACGCCTCTTCATTTCTTCTTCCAAGTTTCCACCTTCCTTGGCTGCTTACCTGGGTCATCTTGTCCACCGAGACAGGAATTCCATCGATGGTTAGGGGTGGCAGCTCGGAGTTAACCTCTTGTGGCGCAGGGGCATGCTCCGCTAGTGCTGACTCCAGGTCTTCCAGGATCATGCTCTTGTACTTGCGCACCTGTGGGGAATCATTAGGCTCAGGTAAACAAGGCAAAGAGCAACAAGAGAGGCAAGGGTGCTAGGTAACCGGAGGAGGGGCTGTTCACCGTCCCCAAGACACTGCAGAACTGAGTGAGCAAACAATGCCACAGCTGGTAGGTAAAAATACCCACTGGCCCCACAGGGATGCATGAAAGAGAAATGATGAAACTCCAAGTAACACCACCAAGGGGGGGGGGTATGAGAATGCTTTTAATAAAAGTTTGGAAGCAATGGTGCTGTTGCAATCAGGATGATCCCCTCATTTCCTGCAAGGCTCAAGGAATCTCATTCGAGGCTAGCTGGAATCACTGACAGCCGAGACGATTTTAAACCCTTTCTACTTACCAGCAGAGTCCAGTCCTTCCTGACTGTCCTGGAAATTGGTGGTCTCCAACTATTCCAGGTAACTACTGGTTTGCCAGATTGAGACCTCAGCAGTACCAGCCAGTGACTCCCTTAGACCCCACCCTCCCACTGCAGGTATCTACATGAACTGCATGTCCAGCCTCAGGTGCACCAGCACAGCTTGCCTCCTACTGAACTGGATACACTCCTCTAACCTAAGACACAGCGGAGCCTGGGTTGCTTCAAACCCCAGATCCCACAAGAGTAAGGCCTGGAGCAGCCAAGCTGCATCATAAGATATAGCACATCACAGCAAATAGGGCAGGAGATTTGGTGATGTATGTAGCTCAGCACAGAGGCAGATCTGCACGCTCATCTTTCAGGGTTGAGAGGAACTGCAGCAGGGACTACCGGCTGAGGGGTTGCTGGCCAGCCCAAGCACCAGTGGCTAAAGATTAAAGTCCCAGAACTGCTACATATACCAGTGGTTGGGAAATAAATCTGTAAGTAACATCCCGTAATCATAGCTAAATGAGAGCAATGTAACAACACGCACGTCTTTGATCCCAGAAGTCCCACTAAATCCCTTCCCTCCTCCCACCACGCACCTGACCATTCAAGACAGCTATCCATGGTGGTACTGTCAGATCCTTCCTATCTTACCTCCGCCTAGCCCAAAGCTCACTAGTGCGAGCAATACAGGCTCTAAGCCCCGATCTCATGCCATAGCTCTCCAGGCAAAATACTCCACATGGCAGACAGAATAGCACTGAATGCAGCCATCTCTAGGGTGAAGGCAGCATCCAGATGCACGATCAGCTCACAGCACAGAAATGGAGAAAGGGGAAATTTTGGTCTATAACCCTAAGCCAAACTCCTCTTTTATGAGAAGTGACAGGGAACCTTTAGCATTTAAATGGAGCAGGTGGGACGTTAGTATTAAGGCCTTATCTGAAAGCCCCGATTCGGGAGATTATTCACTATGCCGGGATTTGATCTTGTGGCTCCAGGTGTATGTGTTTTTCAAACCTGAAGCTGACACCACTGTGGCTCTTAGAAGAACTGTAAGCCAAGATGAAATATGCACAGAAAGCAAAACAACTCATCTTAGATCCTTTTCCCCTTCCCAGGGAGACTTACCACATTCTCCAATGGTGCAGCACCAAACACTTTAAAAACAGGGTTGGGTTTGGAGGGGGATATGCAAAGAACAATGGCCTGCTGCCCCACTCTGGTGGTATA
Organism: Lepidochelys kempii; assembly: GCF_965140285.1. Taxonomy (NCBI): domain Eukaryota; kingdom Metazoa; phylum Chordata; order Testudines; family Cheloniidae; genus Lepidochelys; species Lepidochelys kempii. The sequence continues at coordinate 348,321,560 of NC_136380.1, forward strand.
TTCATCTAGTGTGGCGCGGAGCTTCCTGAAACAGGGGAAGAAAACAAGGGGAGGGGAGACGATAAAATTAAGGCCCGTTGCAGCCACTGTCCTTCAGATTATAATCCCTCCTCTTGACACTGCCCATTCCAAAAGCAGGTGTGAAAGGAAATCCTGGTGAGTAACAGTGGCCACACAAGCACCCCTTTGCTCCCACGGGCCTGCTATGCTCCCTTTTGCCAGACTACAGCTCAGCTATGGCATTTCTAGTTTTCACAAGGAACATGTTCATGAAAAAGAAAAGTAAAGCAAAGCGGAGAGAGGAAAGAAATGAACATTTCTCTCTCAGCAGTGAAATTAAGGGCACAGAGGATATGCCACATCAAACCATTGGGCCATCATGTCTGGGAATCTTGTCTCTAGCAATGACCAACACTCGATGCCTTATAGGATGTCAAGAAAACCTCCATGACGCACTTGACCAATCATGCAACACTGGGAAGAAATTAATCGTCTGACGCCTGTGGATGATCAGTTAACAAAGAGGGAGGAACAAGCTACAGTCACCCACTGACTAACAATACAGAATGTATAGGTAGAGCACTTTGAAATATTTTACAGATAAAGAATCCCACACACACACCAACTATTTTATGTTCAGCACCCACAACAATGCTGAATAATTCACTGGTATTTCAATCCTGCACAAAACCATAACTGAAGCGTGGTAAGCAAGAAACAGAGACATTGCAACAGCTGGCTAAGGGAAATGTGTATATTCAGCCACCTGTTATATCAGTGAGTCCCTTGGGGATGGTCCCTCCATGGGGAAACACTCACACTTACCACTTCTTTCCTTGTATTAACATTTAAATGATGTGAGAGAATTGACAAGAAAATGGCAGTGACTTTGCTAGAGCGGATCGTAGAAAGTTGATATAGGGGAGGAAGAGCAGTTCTCACCATGTAAGCTGCCACTTTATGCGACATTAAGATTATCAATTCAAATGGGCATTTTTGAGCCCCCTTCAACAGCGAACGTACTGCTGAAAGCTGTCATCATGTGACGCCATATGGAAGCTCCAGTGCCAGAGACAATGCACCAGCTCCCATCTGGCTCGCACACTGATTTAAGCGGACACACATTGACTATTTAACTATTTTGACAAAATGGAAAAATTCTTCTGATTGTCAAACTGACAGAATGCACGGAACTGACATGCTTTGCCAGTGTTCTACCCAAGTCATTTGTGGCAGAAAAGGGAAGAAAGAGCTGATGCCCCTATAATGAAGTTTCACCCAGGACATTTTTATTGAAAATACCCAATATGTGATGCACTCTGCTATGTGCCACCTCAGCTGTGCTAGAAGAGGGAGTGCAAGGACAAGCGTTAGCTCATTTCCATCTTGTGGAACTATTGGGAAGACTTGTAAGAGGCCCCATTCAACAAAACAATAAAAATACTGAATAAAGATGCATCCCTCGTGATGGTGGTGAATGGTTTATACCATTCCAGAGCTGGGATATTGCAACTCCAATGGTTCTCAAGATAATGGCTTTAGCAGTAGTTAAGAATTTAAATGGAAAAAAGCAAGATGGTAATTAGGATGACGTGGACTAAATTTCTGATCAGACAGGAATAGAAATAAATAGTGAATACTATCAGAATGGTGACTCCAGTCTCTGTGGGTCACACTACCATATTAAAAGCAGAAAACAGCTGCAATCTGATCCATTTTTGCAAATTAAGTGCAGCCCTCAGGTTCCATGCAAATTGCCAAAGATGCCCTCAGCTGAGCAACATGTGGCCAGCCCCTGATCTCTCAACAACAAATGGGTTTTGGAAAGGCACAAACAGAAATGGACATGGTTGTTAGCATGCAGAAGCCACAGGCAGCTGCAGTAGAGGGTCCTTACCGTAACAAACGTGTCTGCTGCCTCTTGCGGATGGATGGGTTGGACTCAAACACATGAGGTCGCTTTCGTTTTTTACCTGTTGCCACGGCGGCAGCTGCTGCCATTCCCACCGGGCCTGGAACCAAACCACAAATGGTGAATCAGTGCACAGTCTATTAACTGTACAAGATAGAGAAGTGACCACTATGCCAACTGGAACAGGTTCTGAAGGGCTCAGGTAATACAAATAAATAAATAATGGGGCTTTTACCCTCATCTGGAGCAAAGTAGCCAGAATTCATTGCAAAACACTAAAACTTCTTTCCCTGCAGGGATCAGAGGGATATTTCAAGAAACTCTGTCCATGTTCTTAGGCCTAAAGTTAGGCCTCCAGTGAACACTGTATATTTCATTTCACAGAATTCTCCTCCCAATTATGTAATTACTATTCGGGATTGTTTGTCGTCTTCCCCCATCTACAAAAATAACCCAAGTGCTGCAGTCAGTGGGGCCACTGGATAATCAAGGTGCTAAAGGAACACACAAAGAAAACTAGGCCATTGTGGAGAAGCTAAATGAATACTTTGCATCTGTCTTCACTGCAAAGGATATGGGGGAGATTCCCACACCTCAGCCAATCTTTTAAGGTGACAAACCTGAGGAACTGTCCCAGATTGAAATGTCCCTAGAGGAAGTTTGGGAACAAATTAATAAATTACACAGTAATAAGCATGGATCCTACTTTTCCGTGATACAAAAACAAAATTCCCCAATAAAAATAAAAATCCACATTTTCCTGCGATTAAAATGAAATGCTGAACTTTAGTTCCCCTAGCCACACTATATATAGGTATCAGTTGAACTAGGGTGACCATGCGTCCTGTTTTGGCTGGGACAGTCCCCTTTTTAAGCCCTGTCCTGAACGTCCCAACCTTTTTGTCCTGTTTGCAAATGGGACAAATGCCCAGTTTTGCAAAAAGAAAGTGGGACATGCACCCTACAGGGGGCTCAGAGGAATGTTGGGGAGGGGGACGGGGGGAGGTGATGCCAGGTGCTGGGGCTCAGGCTGTTGGCTTCGATGGCTCAGGCCAGCCCCACATGGTGTCCCGTTTTCACTTTGGGAAACATGGTCATCCTAACTTTCAGTAAAATGTAGTTAATAGTTAATACATGTTCTTATTTTTTCACAAAATGTAAAACTAAAGATTCTCTGTAAAAAAAAGCAAATTCCACGTAATTCGATGGCAAACGGATTTCTAGGATTCCTGGTAATAAGTCACCAGGACCAGATGATATTCACCCAAGAGTTCTGATGGAACTTAAATATGAAACTGCAGAATTACTACCTGTGGTATGTAACCTATGGCTTAAATCAACCTCTGTACCAGATGACTTGAGGACAGCTACTGTAACGTCAATTTTTTTAAAAGGCTCCAGAAACGACCCTGGCAATTATAGGCCAGTAAGCCTAACTTCAGTACCAGGCAAATTGGTTGAAACTATAATAAAGAACAGAATTATCAGACACGTCTGTGAACACAATATGGTTGGGGAAGAGTCAACATAGCTTTTGTAAAGAGAAACCATGCCTCACCAATCTATTAGAATTCACTGAGGGGGTCAACGAACATGTGGACAATGGTGATCCAGTGGATATAGTGTACTTGGACTTTCAGAAGCCATTGACAGGGTCCCTCACAAAAGCCTCTTAAGCAAAGTAAGCAGTCATGGGATGAGAGCGAAGGCCCCGTCACGGATCAAAAAACTGATGGATGACAAAATAGGAAACGAAGGGTAGGGATAAATGGCCAGTTTTCAGAATGCAGAGAGGTAAATAGCGGGGTCCCCCAAGTATCTGTACTGGGACCAGTGCTGTTCAACATATTCATAAATGATCTGGAAAAAGGGCTAAACAGGGAGGTGGCAAAGTTTGCAGGCAATACTAAAGAACTCAAGATAATTAAGTCCAAAGCTGGTCGCGAAGAGCTACAAAAGGATCTCACTCAACTGGGTGACTGGGCAACAAAATGGCAGCTAAAATTCAATGTTGACTAATGACATTGGAAAACATAATCCCAACTATACACAGAAAATGATGAGAATTAGCTGTTACTAATCAAGAAAGAGATCTGAGTCACCGTGGATAGTTCTCTGAAAACATCTGCTCAATGTGCAACGGCAATCAAAAAGCGAACAGAATGTTAGGAACCATTAGGAAAAGGATAGAAAAGACAGAAAATATCATGTCACTAAATAAATCCATGGTACGCCCGCAACTTGAATACTGTGTGCAGTTCTGGTTGCCCCATCTCACAAAAGATAAATTAGAATTGGAAAAAGTAGAGAGAAGGGCAATAAAAATGACTGAGATATACAAAGAGAGATTAAAAAGACAGCAACTGTCCAGCTGAGAAAAGAGATGACTAAGGGAGGATAGGATAGAAGTCTATAAAATCATGACTGGTATGGAGAAAGTGAATAGGGAAGTGTTATTAACCCTTCACATAACACAAGAACCAGGGATCATCTAATGAAATTAATAGGCAGCAGGTTTAAAACAAACAAAAGGAAGTACTTCTTCAAACAACGCACAGCCAACCTGTGGAACTCATTGCCAGGGGATGTTGTGAAGGCCAAAAGTGTAATTGGGTTAAAAAAAGAATGGGATAAATTCATGGAGGATAGGTCCATCAATGGCTATTAGCCCAGATGAGTCAGGGATGCAACCCCATGCTTTGGGTATCCCTATGTCTCTGACTGCCAGAAGCTGGGACAGGACAACAGGGGATGGATCACTCAATGATTGCCTCTTCTGTTCATTACCTCTGGGGCACCCGACACCGGCCACTGTCAGAAGACAGGATACTAAGCTAGATGGACAATTGGGCTGACCCAATAGGGTTATTTTTATGCTCTTAAAAGAGAGAATTTAAACAGAGTAAAACCTAGGAGGACCCCTACAAAAAAAACACAGTACTGGAGAACATACTCTAGCCAGGAATAATCCTGCACCAGGACTAGGGAAGAAATGAACTGGTCAACATAAAAGGGATTTCCTATCTTTAACGTCTACAATTCAAATCCAGGTTATTAGATTTCTCTGTGACTGAGGAGTTGGCTCAAGGGAGTCACACCACATGCACCTGTGTTTGGCTACTGCAAGTACGGTAGAACCTCTGAATTACAAACACCAGAGTTATAAACTGACTGGTCAACCACAAACCTATTTTGGAACCGGAAGTATGCAATTAGGCAGCAGCATAGATGCGAGACGCCGCCCCCCAAAAAAAGCAAATACAGGACAGTACTGTGTTAAAAAAAAACTACTAAAAAAATAAAGGGAAATTTAAAAAAAAAGATTTGACAAGGTAAAGATACTGTTTCTGTGCTTGTTTCATTTAAATGAAGATGGTTAAAAGCAGCATTTTTCTTCTGCATAGTAAAGTTTCAAAGCTGTATTAAGTCAATGTTCAGTTGTAAACATTTGAAAGAACCACCATAACGTTTTGTTCAGAGTTACAAACATTTCAGAGTTACCAGGTGTTCATAACTCTGAGATTCCACTGTACTGAAATGTATGCAAATCCCGCTGACTCACATAAGCTATAATGATCAAGGTGCAGAGCATCCCTTAGCGATTAATGACCCGCTGAGGGAGGGGAGGTAAAAGCTTGACGTACAAGCAGTGGCCATTAACACCAGGAAATGCCCTGCCCTAAGATTATTGCAATTATAAAATGAAAATGAAAAAAAGAGTCACAAACACAGAATCATAGGACTGGAAGGAACCTTGAGAGGTCAGCTAGTCCAGTCCCCTGCACTCATGGCAGGATTAAGTATTATTGTATGGGTGATGCAGTTAGCACTGTTCTGCACAAGGGTATTGTTAACCTATTTGGCAACATCCCTTTAAAATAAACCCCCTGCTGAAGCTGCTTTAAGCATTACTGTTGAAAGCATTATGAACAGTAAAAATCTTCTGATGCAGCACCAACATCACTGCAGGATGGACACTGCTTTATGCTCTCCAGCTCCGGGCCCTCCACTTGCCAGGCCACAGTAATGCCCCGGTAATAGCGATCTGCAGAGCAGCAGGGAAGCACCAAAACGCAGAGTTAAAATTAAAACCTTCAAAAGCAAACTTCAAAACCAGATTTCCTGCAGCAAGCAGCTGGGCCTTCTGCACACTGAACTCAGGGAAGGGGCAGTTTTCTCCGTTTTTGTTAATAGTCTGGAGGAATGAGGACAGGGCTTAGAGTCAGGAAGCCCTGGGCTCTGATTCTGGCTCCATCAATGACTTGCTATTTGACTCTTGAACAAGTCACAACCTCTGCCCCTCAGTTTTCCCATATGCAAAATGGAAACACTTCATAACTGGTTTTACAAGGGTGTTGCAAAAATCAATTAACTTACGTTTATATAAATCTTTGAACATGAATTGCTACAGACATATTAAGCGTCATATTATTGGTGACCCCAGACTAGTGCCATGTGCATTTAATGGGAAGAACAAAATTCAAATCTCAGATATTGCTTCTCATCTCTGCCGAGCCTGTGAAGAATGGGAAGATTATGGAGGGGCTGACCAGCACTCCTGAGGTAGTCTGCTGTTGCTGGTTAATTGGGTAGTCACATTAACTACGACAAAGAAAATCCAGCCCAGCCCCTCCACAAGTGGAATCAGAGCAATACATAGGCTTTGTACTGGAAAGTGTAAGATGACATACAGATCCACATGACATTGCAGGCTGGATTACCAGCCCACTGAATTTCACATGACATGACCTGATAACACCAACCTGTAGCAGGGGTAGGCATCACTTGTGTGGTGTTAGGGCAAGCTGGTGAGTGAGGGAAGGCAAAAGTTAAACAGAAAGGACAAAGACAACTTTAGCAAGTTGTGTGACCTTCCAATTCTATTCTAAATTCATTATGACTTTTAATCTCTACGGAGAGACAGGGCTGGAGATCAGAAACTCAACAGCAGTCTTCGGAGTCTATCAATTCTTATTGCTAGGCTGCCCTCTGGTGGCCAGTCCTAGAATTTTATAGAATGCACTTAATTAAAAGCTCTGCCGAAGATGGGACATTGAGAAATCCAGGAGAAGGAAGAATTTGGGGGTTTTTTTCCATTTGTTTGGTTTTGAATAACTGTTACTGTGACCTCGCAGCTTGAGGACACTGAAGGAGAAGTGAGATGTCAGGAGGGATCTAATGGTGACTTTGCTTACCAGAATTAGGAGGTAACTCCATGCACTGGACAGACATTATTTATAAAAAGAAGAACAGGAGTACTTGAGGCACCTTAGAGACTAAAATTTATTAGTGCATAAGCTTTCATGAGCTACAAAAAGCTTAGGCTCTAATACATTTGTTAGTCTCTAAGGTGCCACAAGTCCTCCTGTTCCTTTTGAGGATATAGATGAACACGGCTGCTACTCTGAAACCAGCCATTATTTAGTATTTGTACTATTATTTTTTTATTTGTGGCCCAGGACTCCACAGTGGTAGGTGCTCCAGGATCACCTAGAGGCCTCAACCAGGTCATAGCTCCATTGTACCTGGCACTGTACAAACATATAGTAAATGACAACCCCTGCCCCAAAGAGCCTACACTCTAAGGAAAGAATGGAATCAAAAAAGGCCTGGAGACAGGAGCTGGAGAAGGAAAAAATGGAGTGCAAAACTGGCATCACTGTGGATGCAGTGAGGTCTGGGATGTAGGTGAGAGTAGAACTAAACTGTGAATGAGGGAAGTCAGGAGAATATTTGGGAATAAAAAATAAGGAATTTGGTTTCAGCCACCTCTTAGTCAGCAGCCTCAGTTTGCAATCCCAGAATTGGGTGGTGGTGTGAAAAACACTGTGGTGACACAAAGAATACCAACTTCCAGAGAGGAAGGAATAGAAGGTACAGATGGACCCTGAAGAAACCAGAATCCAGGCATTCGATTGCTCTTAATGCCTTCTCCTAAGAAAAGGGGGTGCTGGTGGCCAATTTTTTGAAGGCATTTTCATCAGGAGGGTTTCTCAGGTTCAAATCAGTCAGAGCAGGGACCTTCAAGCTATTGGCAATTCTGGAGATGGTCGTCACATGCTCTCTCTCTCGTTTTTTCATGAAAGGTCTCCGTTTCATTTCAACACAGAACAAAAACAAATGTCAAAACCTCACATTTTTTTTTTTGCAAAATGCAATTCTTGTTTTCTGGCCAGTCCCAGTGCTCTGTGGCTCCAGGACAAAGGGGGAGGGATTGGGTGCACAGACAACAACCCTTCTATTTCCTTTTTTGCATTAACTTCCTTTTCAAAATTGTACCTGATACGTTGGCAGACCTACAAGGCAACTGATGATAACCCCTCCACCCCCTCTGCTTCAGAGGCATTTTAGCAATCTGGTTATTAATCCAAACCAGACAAATCTCATTTGGGCTGCAAGTTCCACCTGCTAAAATCCAATTTATCGGACGCATGCAGTGGAAAATTATTTCCCCATGCTTGCTTCCCCCCCCCCCCCCCCCAGTCACTCTCACCTTCTTGTCAACTGTTGAAAATGGGCCATCCTGATGATCGCTACAAAAGGTTTTTTTCCTCCTGCTGATATTAGCTCACCTTAATTGATCACTCTCGTTATAGTGTGTATGGCAACACCCATTGTTTCATGTTCTCTGTGTATATAAATCTCCCCACTGTATTTTCCACTGCATACATCCAATGAAGTAGGTTTTAGCCCACGAAAGCTTATGCTCAAATAAATTTGTTAGTCTCTAAGGTGCCACAAGGACTCCTCGTTCTTTTTGCTGATACAGACTAACACGGCTACCACTCTGTAACACAATTCAGTAAACATCCACAGCTTCACAGGTTGCCTTTTGTTCAGCACGAGCACACCAAGGTTTACTTTGGCACAGGAATGATGTTAGGCCAGTCTGTGACTGGTTATCTGCTCCTATGTTTGAGGCCAATAGGGTTAGGACCAATCCATGATTTCAAGGACAGGAGGTAGGAGCTTCACTGGAAAAGGCCTATGACTTTGGAATGTTTTCCTACTTAAAATATGCCCAAGCCCATAAGTGGCATCTTCTTAGGTGAGGCTAAAGATGTGCCAGTTTCCGTCCTAGTCTGGGTTGTGGGGGATTTATTGGGTTATTTTGGTTAGTGTTCTTTTGCCGCACTGTTTTATTTGGTGATGAAAGCTGGTTACGCTTTGAAATTTTCTGCCTCTTCTTTACCTTTCTGCGCAGCAATCAGATACTGCTGGCACTTGCATTTTAACGACAAATATATTTTCCCCAGCTCCACCACACTGCGGATATCAACATGGCATTACTCAATACAGCAACACCCATTCTGTTGGCATTGCAGGGCCCTGTAATTAAACCTGGCACAATAACCACCCAGCCCGGTTTGGTGAAAAGAGACGTCAGTCACATTAAAGGACTGCACTCAAGTGCTATTTGCAACTAACGCCTGGGACAGCAGGCAAATAATCACAAGTGCCCAAGTAAGCTTACCTGCAGCAGCCAGGTGGGCAGTGACCTCATCAGCAGCAGTAGAGTTGAGAATATCAGAGTCATCATAGGAGGTATCCTCAGGAGAAGACGGTGAATCTTCATCTGCGCTCAACATGCTGTGTTCTGTGTATGTGGCCACATGGACCTGCTGCACCTGCTGAGCCACGGCATGGGCCTCAATGGTGTCCATGTGTTCTGTTTTGGTCACCCCGTGTCCTTCCATTAATAGCTACTGTTAAGGGAGACAAGAAATGACAGGACAAACATTACTAAACTGACGCATTGTAATAAAATGGGGTTGACCATCTCTCCTGCCACACTCAGATCACTCCACTGACCGAGAATGGGACAGAAATTATCTTACCCAATGGAAGTTGCCCTTTGGGCGACAATTGATGGCTGCACCGGGAGGCAGAGAAGGAACTGGAAATTTAAAACAAGAGGTATAAAAAACCTTGCTTCCAAACATTGAGGGGATAATCTTTGTTGAGGGAGAAGTCCTCCAGGATCCAATTACCCTTGGTAAAGTGACAGCCCCACCCTCCCGCACACACACTTCGAGATGTTTGACCAAAGACACAAACGGCTGCCACTACACTATGTAGAGGTTATTATTAAATTGAGTTTTCTGTGTAGAGAGTCTAGTCATCAGGTCAGAATCATTATGGCCAAACACAAAGGTTTCATGAAGTACCCTTGTCTGACATGACTAGCAGTAAACCACCGAATAAAAGAATAAATATGTAGCACTTATATAATGTTGTACATTCTCAAAGAACTTTACAACCATTAACTCATCAACCCTCACACAGTCCCTGAAAAAGCTTGGGGGGGAAGACAGGAGCAAAGAAATGGCCATTTGCAGGTACATATGCAAGCCACATGTTGTGCGTGAATTGTTATATACTGACATTCAGATTCCTGTCCCTGATCTGTTATCACTGAAAGATTTCATGGAAGAAATTAGTTTTAAAAGGAGAGATGTGAATGAAGAGAGGGCGGTTAACTAGGACACAATATGTGGAAGATCACTGCAGGCACAAGAGACACAAAGGAAGAAATCAGGAAGATGAAAGTGCAAGGCAAGAAACAGATGCACCTGTTAGGGAGGAGGTTTGCATGAAGTGAGGGGTAAGGTGGGAGGAAGAAAGGGGAGCAAGAATGCATGTGGGGTGAAGCGGAAAGGACCAGAAGCCTGCATTCGATTCAGAAGGAGAGGGGAAGCCCAAAGCGATCTTTAAGAAAGGGCATGACGCAGTCAAAGCTATGGGAGAAACACATTTTTTGTAGCAGCATTTTGAGCAGACAGAGACAAGAAAAGAGGAAGTTGCAGTAGTCCAAGCAGGACATAATCAAAGCTCAGATAAGGGATTTAGCAGTCAGGATGGAAAGGAAAAGATTGAATTGAAAGAGACTGTAAATGAAGAGTTGTCTGGATTTACAACAGCCTGGACGTTGTCAGGCATAGGAGAAAGATGTCATTCAGTTTCCGCCACGTGGTATTTAAGTTGGTGTCAGAACACCCAGGACAAGATGTAAGGCGGCAGGAGAGGTAGATTTGGAAGTAACCAACTATGGTGTGAACAGAGAAGAGGTTTCAAGGCCTTGCTGAGACTGGGATTTAAGCTCTGATGTTAGCACACGTTAACACACACATGCTACTATGACACTGTATGCCTCGGGCAGTCTGCACTGGAAAGTGTCATAGCTACCATCACACCTTCACAATACTACTTCAGGCAAGGTCTTAGACGGTAATTGGTGACCCTCAGAAGAGGTGAAATGAAGAGGATGGAACCAGAGGACAGCAGATTCAGGACGGCATTTGAGAAGAGGACGTCGAAGGAGTGGGAATAGGCTCAAGGAGCTTGGAGGTGAAGGGAGGAGCAAGAGATACGGTCGTAGAAAGGCCAACGGGGTCAAGAGAGAGGACACAGTGCCCACATTTAAACCCCTTAAGGATTTTAGTCACAAGCTGGTTTCTAAAGCCCACAGGTGGCAGCATTTCCTTTGCTCTGTCATGCAGGCACAAGTGACGTTTAAATGAGTTCTACCAACGCCAAAGACAAAGGACACCGAACGTGTTCTATTGTCAAAAGACAATATTCGCCAAAGACAAAGGACACCAAACGTGTTCCATTCCAAAGGACACCAAACGTGGGATACAAGCCCTTAAAAGTAGTCATGTAGAACTGAAAGTCTATTCTAAAATCTCTTTCCACATTTTTGACTGTCTGATAGTAACTGTTTCTTCAGGAAACATACAATGCATCTCAAGTGCAGGAGACAATTCCTCTGATAGGTTTTTTGCTTTTAAATTATTAAAAAGGAAAAATAATTTAGAGGAACCTATGTGAATCCCAAAGACTTCCATCCCTTGCTTACTACTATAGCAAGTCACAAAGGGTGGATAAGAGAATGCCCCCTATACTGATATTGAAGGCTATATAAATGGATTGTCTGGAGTTCCGTGTTTTGAGGTATGACATTACTTGCATAACAGGCAGGACCAGGAAATTGACAGTTTGTAATGCTCTACATACAGAGTTTGCTGAAGCAATGGCCAAAGGAAAGTAGGAAGAAGGTTGCTAGTGTGGGAGAGTGATACTGAACACAGAGAAGAACCAGTGACTTCCCATAACCTCAGCTGTACATAAGGTGTTTGGAATTTCATAAGGGATCTGGTTAGACCATATGTACATATCCTGGTGTCAGGCCCAGTTGAGGTAACCATGAACGCAATGTTGCCCCCAGGAGTTGCAAGGATATCAGACAGACCAACCTCTCCTGCCTAGTAAATTGGTAAATCTAATCAGTGATTTCCTGACATTTGGGCAGCCCCACACGCTCTTAAAAAGAGTCATTATTTCTATCATCCTGATAGGAGAGCCTTGGACCCAGTCAGAAGCCATGAAGGCATATCTCAGATCACCATTTTAGGTGAGGGAGTGATACCTTATTTATAAGGTTCAGATTTTGTCACGGTTATTTTTAGTAAAAGTCACGGGCAGGTCACGATCAATAAAAAAAATTCACAAAAAGAATACAGACTAACACGGCTGCTACTCTGAAAAATTCACAGAAACCCATGACCCGCCTGTGACCTTTACTAAAGAGAACAGGGAGTGGGGGTGATGACAAGCCAAAGTGGGGTGGGATGAGAGCCCAAGCCCCAGTGCAAGAGGGTGGAGGGGGTCCACCACCTGTCGACTGAGGCAGCTGACAACTCCGGCACCTCAGGTTGCAGAGCCCTTGACGGCTGACAGCCCCACAACTGAAGCAGAAAATGTCATGGAGGTCTCTGAAAGCCACGGAATCCATGATTCCGTGACATAATCTTATCCTTACTTATTTACTAGTACAAAAGAAAGGAAGAGGTCTCCAGACGCTGCCAGAAGGGCCTAAACTCCACAAGCTATTTAGGGCCATTTTTCTTTCCATGCATGTTCATGGCAGGTTTCTCCCACATCACTTTTTACTATGTACTTTTCTGAAGTGATTACACAACCCTTGCTAGGAACCAGTCTACTATACTACCGGGTCCACATGCACCACCAACTTTATAAAAAGGTGGGAAGGCTCCATCAGCTCTTTGTGATGTACTTTGAGCTCATGGGGGAGAAGCAGCAGGAAAGTGCCAAGTATTATTAGGGCATGGATTTTAATTAATCAGATGGTGACAGTGCAGTAATACACAGGGAAGTTTCTAAAGGCAGGGTGATACTGATTTATATCACAGCTGGTCAGCGAGTCAGATAGTCTAAAAACAGAGACCCTATTTCTGGAGTGGGGTGGGAAAAAGGGTTTGGTCACTGTGGTATCCAAGTGCTTGAGCTGATCGCACAGCTCACATGCACGTTTGTGTCACTTGCCTAGTGTGCAGGAGGCAGGGAGCATGGTCTAGTGGTTAGCACAGAGAAATGGGAACCAGGACTTTTGAGTTTCACATCTGACTTTGCCTTCACCAGAACACAATAGAAGTTTGTTACGTCACTTAATGTGCAACTGGAAGTAGCTCAGACACTAGGGTGATGACAGCAGTATAACCACCTATATGGAATAGAAATCCTTTAACCATCTGATATCAGGCACTCCATCTCTACTTGGGAAAAACCCCATCACTCATGCACTCAGGGAAGATTTACTATGTGAGAAGCATTTTGAGATCTTTGTCTGAAAGCTGCCAAATAGTATGGGAAATGAGAAAGATTCAGCTGAGACCACAAATATATGTATCTAAGGCGATGTCTACACTGCAGGGACTATAGCACCATAGCTATGTGGCATAACCCACTATGTAGCACAGGCGGAGCTTACAGCAACAGGAAGGGCTCTTCCATCGCTGTAGGACCACCAGCTCTCTGAGCAACAGTAGCTACATCTGCATCTATACCAGAGATTTTTCACAGCCCTGAGCGACATAACTAAGTTGACCTAACTTGTAAGTGTAGATCAGGCCAAAGTTGCAGTTTCTAGCTAAATATACTCTAGAGGAGCTCCATCTGACATGATAGCAAAACGGCGACCATAGGACCCACTCCATCAGGCTATAGAGATTTATACCTATTACTAAGTCACCTTCAAAATCACTGTCCTATCCGTAATAATCAAAGACCAGTAGAGCAAGATGATGCTACTTCCCAACTCTGTTTACGAGGCAGATTGTTAAATCAGAGCCATCCAGAAATAGCAGCAATTCAAACACCTCCAAAAAAAAACAAAAACAAAAACAAACCAGCAAGATGTTGAGAGGACACGGAAGTAAATTGAAAACATCAGCCAGATCTTCAGATGGAGGAACCTATTTGTCAATGTCCTACTGAAACAAGGAAGGGAAAATTAGGAGAAGTAGAACTGGGCAAAAAATTTTGCCCGGAAAAAAATTTTTTTGAAGAAAGATGCAGATTTGGGTTGATCAAAACTTTTCATGAAATTGGTACAGATTTGGGTGAATTGTTTCAGTCCAAAAAACAAATCAAAAACCCTAAAAAACTGAAAAGGTATAAAACATTTTATTTCAATATTTTCCAAAGAGAAATATTTAGAATTTGACTCAAAGAGACTGTTCTAAAATTACCTTTAGTTTTATTTTAAAAATTAAAAGAAAATAAAGCTCAATATCAAAGGAAATATTTGGTTTGAAGTGAAACAAAATGTTTCATTCGATCCAACATGATTTTTTTTTTTGAATTTTCAGAATTACCAGTTAACCAAAAAACAACTTATTTACATAGTTCTACTTTAAAATAGGCTTGATGGACCGGCCTTTTCCTGTTCAGTTACTCTGCCTCTTTCAGAGGTATGCAGTGGCCTTATTTTATGAAGCAATGCAACATTAAATGTTCTCTTCAGTTTAAAAAAGTTTATTGACTTAGAGTTGATGTTAGAGCAGGGATGACCAAAGCAGGACTTTGCAGATCAAAACAGCTCAGCGTCACCCTTTAGCATAGTGACATCGCCTCTGGAGACTAGTCGTTACTGTATGCAATGACAGGTTTCAGAGTAACAGCCGTGTTAGTCTGTATTCGCAAAAAGAAAAGGAGTACTTGTGGCACCTTAGAGACTAACCAATTTATTTGAGCATAAGCTTTCGTGAGAGTGATCACTTTAGATAAGCTATTACCAGCAGGAGAGTGGGATGGGAGGAGGTATTTTTTCATGCTTTGTGTGTATATAATAAGATCTTCTACACTTTCCACAGTATGCATCCAATGAAGTGAGCTGTAGCTCACGAAAGCTTATGCTCAAATAAATTGGTTAG
Source organism: Lepidochelys kempii (assembly GCF_965140285.1). Classification (NCBI taxonomy): domain Eukaryota; kingdom Metazoa; phylum Chordata; order Testudines; family Cheloniidae; genus Lepidochelys; species Lepidochelys kempii. Next base: position 348,336,707 of record NC_136380.1, read on the forward strand.
TCTCTAAGGTGCCACAAGTACTCCTTTTCTGTATGCAATGAGCCATTTCATTCAGAATGAAGGCTGTTTGAATCACAAAGCAATATTGCACATTGGGAAAATGTAGTCTTCAGAGATTGCATGTTTAATATTAAAAGAGATGGGTGGCTGTAGTCAGCTTCACTTGATACAATTAGATATGATGCTCTGGCTCTTTTGGGGTAACGTTTGGACACTTTATTCAACTATGAAATTATAATCACTGCATTTTTTGAGACAGTAAATGAACTGTATAACAGACATTAGCATCCCTTAGGTAACCATGCAAAGTTACACAAATACATTTGATCTAGTTAATGGTAACGTTCATTCTACTTCAGCTTACAGTACACACTCATAGGCCTTTTCTACACAACACACACTTTGTCAGGGTAGCTATACTGGGTGAGCCCCTTGCAGTAGACCCTTCTTATGCTGACAAGGAAGAGTTTTTCTGGTGAGATAGTAACACTACTTCCCTGAATGATCTCAGCTATGCCGATAGCAGCACCCTTGAATTGGCACAGCTGTGTTTACAGTGGGGGTTTTGCAGGCAAAGCTATGTCGGTGAGGCAGTGTGGTATTTTCCCCCTGCACGCCTGACCAACTATGCCAACACAACACAACACGTAGTCTTCATCTGGTGTTTCTGAGACAGCCCCAAATAATAACTGGTCGTGTTAGCAGTGGAATTATTCATTATGAGAACTCTTTCACCTCCCCCCAATTCCTCCCAGATGAGCCCCACCTACATTTTGTAGCAGTTTATGGTTTCTTGCTCTCACTGACAGTCTATTCGATTTTTTATTCTTGATTTTTCTTGCCTTTTATTAAGTATGCATATACATATTTCATATGAGAAACTACTATTCTTTCCAGCTAATAAAGCAGAGTTCACGACTTGCGTATGAATGACACTGATACTGATCTCCTTTGCAAAGTGCTTTGAGATCTACTGATGAAAAGTGCCATAACAGAGCTGGACATTATTATGATGTTATTTAGGTGGCAGAGCTCTTTAAACCCTATAACAGTGGATTCCAGAACAATGTGCTTTTCATTTTTTTTTTTTTTAGGCAAATTCATTCAAGCCAGACAGACAAATTCTAATAAACTGACTACTAAGGTCATTTGTAGCCTAAGTGAACAGTTTTAAAGAAAATTAACTTTATTTCACGCAGTTGCTGCTCCCCCCCCCCCCTTTTTTCTTCTTCTTCAGGGAGGGAGGATATGTTTGTGTTTGGTTTTGTTATTTAATTTCTTCCCCCAACATCTACAGCACCTTCTAATCCCCCAGGTTTTCCCATTTCCCAGCTCTTGGAAATCTTCCACCCCCAACCCAGCAATTGTGAAGATCATGAACACTATATTTGCATCTTTCAAACCTATTGTGTTATTCTTGTGGAGGGTCCCTTCAGATGAAACCAGTCCTAGTGGAAAATCACATTAGACAGACGTTTCTGCTGGCAACCATCAAACAGCGGTCAGCAAGTTTGTTTCTGTCTCTGCAGTTAAGCAGTTATCTATTTTGCATCCAGGAAGGCCATGTCTACACTACCCCAATGTCAGCAAAATTTATGTCGCTCAGGGATGTGAAAAAACACACCCCTGAGCAACATAAGTTTTGCAGGAATAAGCACTCATGTGCACAGCACTACGTCGGCGGGACACGTTCTGCCGACATAGCTCCCGCCGCTCATTTAGGTGATTTTATGTTGACAGGAGAGCTCTCTCCCATTGGCATAGAGAGGCTACACGAGTGATCTTACAGCGGCACGGCCGTATCAGTACAGCTGTGTCACTGTACGATCGCTTGTGTAGACATGACCTATCACTATGATGCCAATGAAGACATTTCCTGATTGTTGTAGCTCAGTCCAAAAGTATTTGACGAAGTATTTTGACATCAAGGCAATTTTTGACCCACCCAAAAAAAAAAAAAAAAAAGCAGCCCCTCTCTACACCCTGTGCAGCTGTTTAATATCTTTTTAAATCAGGGGGTTCTTTGATGTAAATTCAACTGCAATCAAACAGAACTAGAAGAATAACAAGCCTACAGGAGGACAAAACCAAACTACTAACTAATCTGAAAAACTCATAAAAGAGTTGAGGCTGCAAGCAAGGAGGAGGAAACTGATCCTCTTAAGCATGAAGTCTACAGGATGTTGAGCAAACAACCACACGGATTAAACAGAGGCATTGCCTACCACATGAAAGTTTTTGGTATAATTGAAGGAGTGAATGTGAACGGATATAACTGGCATAAGCCCTTGTGTGGATGCTCTATGAGAGAGACTTTTTTCAGCTTAGCTTATATCACTTGGGAAGGGGTTTATGCTCGTACTGCAACAAGTGTCAAAACCGGGGGAGGGGAGTGGGGCATAGACCTACATAGCTATACCTGTATAACTGGCTTTCCCAGATAGACAAGTCCTGAGAATATTTCAACCTCACCTCCTTACCACTGAACTATTACTACTTCAGCTGCTGTAGGAAGTGTGTGAGGTCGGGATACTGAAAGGGGAGGTATGCAAGAAAGGATTTCAGCCTTAAGACATGGACCACAATATGAAGTTTGAGAAGCAAGATAGTTATGGTTGACATTTAAATTGCCATTATGTTTCAGAGTTAAACACTCCATGAAAGGTAACTGGGCAGGTTATTGTTCTAGTCTGTGGATGCAGCATGGCATCGGGCCAAATTCCGAATGTTTTCTTCAGCTTTATAATTAGAGGCTAGAAACTACTCTGTAAGTATTAAAACGCTTAAATTTTCAAAAAACACTGGAAATACAGAAAAATGCACAGGAAGACACCACTTGCCTAGAAATATCACACAGATTTCCAAAGCCCCACCAGTAACTAAAATCAGAAAGCCCCAAAAGATTTTGGGGTTTGAAACATTTGTTATAACTAGGGGTCGATTAATCGCAGTTAACTAAAAAAATTAACTGTGATTAATCGCACCGTTAAACAATAGAATGCCAACTGAAATTTATTAAATTTTTTTGGATGTTTTTCTACATTTTCAAATATACTGATTTCAATTACAACACAGAATACAAAGTGTACACTGCTCACTTTATATTATTTTTTATTACAAATATTTGCACTGTAAAAATTATAAACAAAAGAAACAGTATTTTTCAATTCACTTTATACAATACTGTAGAGCAATCTCTTTATCGTGAACGTGCAACTTAAAAATGTAGATTTTTTTGGGTACATAACTGTACTCAAAAACAAAACAATGCAAAACTTTAGAGCCTACAAGTCCACTCAGTCCTACTTCTTGTTTAGCCAATTGCTAAGACAAACAAGTTTGTTTACATTTACAGGAAATAATGTTGTCCACTTCTTATTTACAATGTCACCAGAAAGTGAGAACAAGCATTTGCATGGGACTTTGGTAGCCGGCACTTCAAGGTATCTACATGCCAGATATGTTAAACATTTGTATGCATCTTCATGCTTCAGCCACCATTCCAGAGGACATACTTCCATGCTGATGATGCTCATTAAAAAAATAATGCGTTAATTAAATTTATCACTGAACTCCTTGGGGGAGAATTGTATGTCTCCTGTTCCATTTTACCAGCATTCTGCCATATATTTCATGTTATAGCAGTCTCAGATGATGACTCAGCACACTGTTCATTTTAAGAACACTTTCACTGCAGATTTGACAAAACGCTAAGAAGGTACCAATGTGAGATTGTTAAAGATAGCTACAGCACTTGACCCAAGATTTAAGAATCTGAAGTGCCTTCCAAAAATCTGAGGGATGAGTTGTGGTACATGCTTTCAGAAGTCTTAAAAGAGCAACACTCTGATGCGGAAACTACAAAACCCAAACCACCAAAAAAGAAAATCAACCTTCTGCTGGTGGCATTTGACTCAGATGATGAAAAAGAACATTTGTCAGTCTGCACTGCTTTGGACTGTTATTTGGACTGTTATCGAGCAGAAACCATCATCAGCATGGACGCATGTCCTCTGGACTAGTGGTTGAAGCATAAAGGGACATATGAATCTTTAGCGCATCTGGCATGTAAATATCTTGCGACACCAGCTACAACAGTGCCATGAGAACACCTGCTCTCACTTTCAGGTGACATTGTGAACAAAAAGTGGGCAGCATTATCTCCTGCAAATGTAAACAAACTTGTGTGTCTGAGCAATTAGCTGAACAGGACTAAGTGGACTTGTAGGCTCTAAAGTTTTCCATTTTATTTCTGAATGCAGGTTTTTTGGAACATAATTCTACATTTGTAAGTTCAACTTTCATGTCAAAGAGATTGCATTACAGTACCTGTATGAGGTGAATTGAAAAATACAATTTATTTTGGTTTTTTACAGTTCAAATATTTGTAATAAAAATAAATACAAAGTGAGCACTGTACATTTTGTATTCTGTGTTATAATTGAAATCAATATATTTGAAAATGTGGAAAACATCCAAAATATTTAAATAAATGGTATTCTATTATTAAACAGTGTGATTAATTGTGAGTAATCGCTTGACAGCCGTAGTTATAACATGCAAAGATGCTACAGACCCTGTAATATAGACGGGCCTTAGAGACATATACTTGTGGTCTCAACTAAATTTTTCTTATTTCCCATACTATTTGGCAGCTTTTAGCCAAGGACCTCAAAATGCTTCTCACATGGTAAATCTTCCCCGAGAGCATGAATGGTGGGGTTATTCCCATATACAGGTGGAATGCCTGACATCAAATGGTTAAACGATTTCTATTTCATATAGGTTATTAAGCTGAAAATTGATTAGAAACCATTCTCTAATTGAGCCAAAATGTGGCGCTTGATCCAGGAGTTGAGTGTGGAAAAACTAGCCAGCAGCAAGGGTTGCAGGAGAACTGTTCTCTACAGCTTTCATTACAAAAAAGTCTCTATTATGCGGGCTAAGAAAACCTCCAAAAATGGGAATGTAATGGAGCAATGTCTGTCTGAATTTGCAGAGAGCTTGAAGCAATAGTTCTCAAACGTGAACTGTTCCTGTCACTTCAGTGGGTGCTAACTCAAATGCCAGTGGTGACATTTAAAATGTCCACATTGTTAACTATTTCACTGTTCATCAAAATATATCAAAGGAGCCTTGGCTTGCCCAATGTTAAAAAAAAACATGCTAGCCTGCTGTAATTGACCTTAACACCACACATTTTTTTGCCCATCAAGAGAATTATTAGAGATGAACACTTTAAATCAATGTACTTTCCATCATTTAAATTTACTTGAGGAATTTCACTCAGCCTGGTTCAAAAAAAATTTTTTTTTTAAATAAATGCTAACTTTTTTGTCTACCCCTTTGGAAGATTCCTGTAATTAATGATTGTTTTATGAATGAAAACTGAATTTGAATATAGAAAAAGGCTTGAGAGATAATTTAGACAATTCATGCTGAACCCCACTATGTCTGCGTGCACACACCCTCAGAGCACACTCCTGACACATCTGCTCCATATCTCTCTAAAGAAAACAGACACTGGATAGAGACAGAAGCCTGGGGAACACAGGTGTACACTCTGATTTTGAAGTGGTAGGCAGAAATGAGCAATGAAGAGTGATAAAATACAGCAGTGCAGGCTTTGCTCTCTGTCCCTGCCAAAATACTCAATAAAAATCCTCTTTTACTGTTGAGTTACATAACCAGACCCTCATTTTTAATTATAACAGACTTTAACATTTTAGAAAAATATTCAAAGGGACGAAATATGCCTTTGAATGGTTCATCATATAACACGTATGCCAAGAAGCTATCATGATATTATCTTTTTTTAAAAAAAAAAAAAAATCTTGTTTTCTAGAAACCAGCACTGCTTCACCATCAGATCAGTGCACAACATTTTCTTCCCACATAAGCAGAGGTAGGAGATTTATATTTTACAAAAATGAGACAGAAGGAAGCTTTTGCATTCAGAACCAAGGCTGAGTCACAAATATGGTAAAAACACAATAGTTAAGGGAAGAGTTCACTAGCTTGTGGTGGTCTCCAGTGTTTTCCATAAGTTATTTAATAATTTTTTGTGAGGCATGTAATAATCCTAAAAAAAGATCAAACCAATAAGTCATTGGTAGCCACTGTTGAGGTGGGAAGCCATTTGTAATTCAGATTGTTCAATTAGCCCGGCCCTTTCCCAAACAAAATAATTGGGCGAAGTGAAAGAATCATCCAGTCAGAGGCAAGCGAGTGATGTTCAACAGGACTCACATGGTATGTATGAGATAGGCAGGGACTCCATGAACATGAGTGGCAGCATTTGGTGGCCAAACTGCAACATCCTGTGAAAGACGTTCATTTCTACCATCCTTTAAAACGGAATACTAGGCTTTACAAATTATATTGAGTGGAGAGAAAGAGGGCTAACAATTGTCAGCACCCTTTCAAGATCTGCCTTAAGCAAGTGTAATACCAATGATTAGTTGGCAATTCACAAGCCATCTTGGACTCCATTCCTCTTCCTCCAAACCCACTTAAGACAGAGTCAGCTACCTAACCAATATCTTCCCCTCCCAGCAATGAGAACAGAGGGCAAGAAAACTTAATACCCAACTCACTATCCTACTTTTTACTTAGATACAAGATGATTTAATGTCTGGATATTGAAGATAGACAAAAACAGATTGGAAATAAGGCGTAAATTCTTAACAGTGAGAGTAATTAACCACTGGAACAATTTACTGGGGGGTGGTGGGGGTGGATTCTCCATCACTACAATTTTTAAAACAAGACCGGATGTTTTTCTAAAAAACTCTGATCTAGGAATTATTTTGGGAAAGTTCTCTGGCCTGTGTTACACAGGAGATCAGACCAGATGATTACAATGGTCCCATCTGACCTGGGGATCTATGAATTGCAGGACCAACTCCATTCAGAGCCCTGAAAATTAAGTGACCTTAAATTTAGCCCTATAATGTCCGATGGGAAGCCACTATAAAGAGCAAAGCACTGGCTGACACACTCTCAGCAGCTAGTGCTACTGAAGAGGCACAAGGCTGCATTCTGCACTAATTGAAGCTTTAAAAAAAAAAAGTAAGTGTTGGGGTGCCATAGCGAGTACATTGCAATATTCTAGCCTGGAGTTTACAAAGCCAAGGATCTCTGTGACACACCCCATGTTTGCTTAATAAGATGTGACACAGACTTCTGGTTAGTTGACTATGACATTTTTGGTGGCTGCCACTGAGAGTCCTGCAGGCTACAAACCAATTTGACACTCTTTGTGAAGACCCCTTCAGTACAGATCCTATAATATACAATCTAATCACATGAAACAAGACAGGACCCTGAGGAAGGTAACATTAGGCAAACAGGTTTCAGAGTAACAGCCGTGTTAGTTTGTATTCGCAAAAAGAAAAGGAGTACTGCAATTTATTTGAGCATAAGCTTTCGTGAGCTACAGCTCACTTCATCTGATGAATTGGATGATTCATTGGTTAGCCTCTAAGGTGCCACAAGTACTCCTTTTCTATTAGGCAAACAGGGGCAGGGGAGGAAGGAACAGACAAACCAACACTGTGGTGGTTTGACTGACACAGTACGTGCATCATGTTCCCTTTTAAAAATTAAGTTAATGTAGTGGACTAGCATAGGAGAGTGGGCCACTTTTACATGTTTCCTCTCATAACCCTGTTGGCAGAATTCTTACTTTGCTTAAAGAGAATAGTAATGTTGCTGTCCCCTCCCAAATCCCTTATCTATTTGTTCCCTGTGTTATTAGTAAGTAGATAATTGGCAATGATAATTTTGACTTCACACAGAAGTTCAGTGTAGAGTTAATTGGTTGAATCTTCTGGCACTAAGCACACATTCCTGGCAGCAGAATGCCTGCAACAGATTCCATTTTTTATTCAGCTTTTTCACGCTTCTTGTAGTTTTGACTTCAACTGCCCAAGTATGGAATCTGTTTTCATTGAGCTTTTCTACCAAATAGGGAATACCTCCTCTGTTTCTTATCCTGTTTGTAACGTCAACATCATCTGGAGTTTAATATCCCCTCCATGCGTTCAACCCCGCACAGTAAACAGTCATGTTTGCTTTGCATTAGGCACTGAATATCACACTGGCGTTTTGTTCACACATGCTGTTGTGGTAAGCTAACCAAGGGGATTTTTGTAGAACAGTCCTGTGGGCAGCAGACATCTGACCTGGCTGTTGGAGAGCAGGCTGCAGTGTTTCAGCTGTACCCATCAACAGTTGACCGCTAAATTACTTTTTGTGGCTTTCCAATGGCTTTAATTACAGATCAGCCTCTTACAACAAAACTGGTTTCTGAAACAAGTCTCAGTGTATTTGCAATTTAATGTTACTCCTTCTTTAGCGACTGTCACAGGGCTTGGTCGCTACAGGCTGCTGCTTCTTCAATATCTTTGTGAAGCTACTGGAGAAAACCGTGAGAAAATATGAAGTATGCCATCAATATGCCAAAGATGCTCAGCTCTACATCAGCCTCTCGTAAGGCCCTGGCAAAACCACGAATGAACTTTCTAACATCTCATGAATGAAAGCCATGTAGCTTATGATTTAGCAGATCAGACTGATATAGTGCTTCCCCATTCTTTGAAGAACTCACAAAAAGAATGCAGCTGCCCTCACCGGAGGGTACTTGCCTACCTTTCAGAGAAGCTCTCAGTATCAGCATTCTAGCTATATCCTCCTCTACTCTCAAATAGCAATAGTAGCGAGAAACACCTTTCGCCTTGGACAGGCCATGAGACTGTGTTGGTCTGAATCAGTGCAATGGTCAGCTATCTTTGTTACATGAAAGCTACACTAGAGCACCATGCTCTACCTACTGCTAGTCTTAAAGGTCGCTTGGAAGTTTCAGGTGGTGCAAAAGGCAGCTGCCTACCTTTTAGGTACGTTCTACTGATGGGAGTATATTACAACTGAACTCTAGATTCCACACTGGCTGTCAATTCATGTCCAGAGGAAATCTGATGAGCTGGGTTGGCATCTATGAAGCTGTACATGGTCTAGATCCGTGGTTCTCAGCCAGGGGCATGCGTAGCCCTAGGGGTACACAGAGGAATTCCAGGGGGTACATGAACTCATCTATATATTTGCCTAGTTTTGCAACAGGATATATAAAAAGCACTAGCGAAGTCAGTACAAACTAAAATTTCATAGAATGACTTGTCTAAACTGCTCTATATACTATACACTGAAATACAAGTATGATATTTATATTCCAATTGATTTTATAATAATTATACGATAAAAATGAGGAAGTCAGCAATTTTTCAGTAATAGTGTGTTGTGACACTTTTGTATCTTTATGTCTGATTTTGTAAGCAAGCAGTTTTTAAGTGAGGTGAAACTTGGGGTACGCAAGTCAAATCAGACTCCTGAAAGGGTATAGTAGTCCAGAAAGGTTGAGAGCCACTGGTCTAGATCGCTTCCTTCCCTATGCTTCACTGTAACAACTGTACTTTTACACATGCTCTTGTTATGTGTTCAAAGAGTGACATTGGTGAGAGCAGAGAAAAGGGCGGTTTCTTTGGAGAGCACTCACCTCAATAATTCAATTCCGTCAGACACCATGAGTCCAAATTTGGCCATGTTTAGAGGAAGAATGGAAGACAAATATTGTTCATGCTTCCCATCAAGTGCAAGTTTTGGAATCTTCTAACAGTAGGGCTCCTTGATGCCTTTATGGAGTCTGCCAATCATAATGGGTTGGCTGTTATGGAGGATCAAAAGGTATATACAGTTTCACATTCTGGGGAATATGTATTTGGCATCATTCTAACCTATGGAAAGTGTACCCAGAATCCAGGGCGATGATTCTCTTAATAAGGAAATAGTGCAATTAGTCAAGCTGGAGTTCTTTTTAAGTCTTCAGTATTGCTGAAATTTAATTAAAGACAAATCTAAAACCTAACACACAACTTGACTTTTCCATAAGGGCTTGTCTACATGGAGAAATTTATCAGCATAATTACAGCAGTATAAACTTCCCATACAGTTACTCTTATTCCAGAATTTATTCCAGTATAACTACAGCAGTATAATTATGCCTGTAAATTTCCCCATGTATCCAAACCCTAAGCAAATAGGTTCAAGAAGGGACAAAATTCCAAAGAATGCAATCTTTCTCCTTAAAATTTTCCATCAAAGTTCTGTGTAGCAGCACAAGTGCAGGGATCATATACATTTCACACTAAACAACGGGATCACAATCTTGAGAGGAAACCAATATGATTCTACACAAAATCATTAGATAAAGTCACCTGTAGATTACTGCTATCTATTGCTGGAACTTCAACTGAATTTTTAAACGCCAGCAATAGAAAACTTGGTCTTACATTTATTTCATAACCATGCAATTTGTGACCAATTATTTTGTAGTTTAGCCTCTCAGTTTTAACAAAAAAAAGTCTAGGCGGAAAGCTCATGTGCAAAACATGAATATATGACAACTTCTACTCTAACAGAATCTCTTCACACTTCAGTATGTACAGAGATGACCTCATTGTAGTGCTCCACATAGTCATGCCAGACTCCTCCTACCAGAATTCTGGTCTCAATCCTCTGTGGGTCAGCAGCGACTAGGAGCAGTACAATAGGAAGTAGGCTGAGCCCTTTGGAAAACACACACATTCATGGTTCCCTGTAGCAACAGAACAAATGGTTCTGACTGGCTCCAAGGGGAATCCCATCCAGTTGTCAGCCTTGACTAGAAGGAGGATGGTGTAAGAGCAAGAAAAATAGAGGGAGGAAGATTGCAGATGTGAAGAAGCTCCTTTTCCCAAACTTCAGACAATAATCTGTAGAGGTGTACTTCAAAACTTGACATTAAACTACACTGTAAAACCCTCCACCACAGGATGAAATTCCCATTCAATATTCATGCATTTCTTTCACAAAACTACAAGTTTCATGTTATACATTTATGGGCCAGTCCGCCATCAATATGCCTAGACCATTACACACACTGATGAGAGAACACACGTTAGCTTTAAGAACTTTTATAAACACACAGTCTGATGCATTAAGGTAAAACAAGCACTCTACTCACAGATGATGCTTTTTCTAGGAGAATACATAATTCTTTACTTTTTACATTTTTGAAAAAGAATCATGCATATATTCCAATACAAAATAATTTCACTCTCAACTATGTATCCTTCAGTGAGTCATTCTAACCATTTGAATCAAGTTAAGAGTCATTTCTAGTTTATATAATTTTAACTAAAACACGAAGTGGTCTTTAAAAAATTGCTAACCCAATAAACATCACTGCTGAGAGATCTGTTATTTACTGATTGCTGAGAGCACTCTTGGCACAGTAGAAAGGCACAGTCCTTTCCCCAACAGGATTAGTCTAAAAGACAGAGTGCAGCCACAGCCAGCTGAATTAAGGTGCAAATGTTCCTGTTTTTAATCCTTTTTTATATAGAGAAGATTAGCGATTATGCTGGACTACCACCAAAAGGCATAATGGAAGTGTGTTTTAAGAAGGGATTTGAATGAGAGGGTGGCAATTCAGCACACTGTGGCCTAAACCAACATTTAAAGGTGTGCAGTTAGCATGCATTACCTAAACGTCTACTGTATAGCAAGCACAGTCTTTAACATGTGCTAAACTGGTTGAATGAAAGTCTAGACTCCCCTCTATGCATTAACAAAACCATTTTAGCGCAAGTTAAAGGCAGTGTGCCCTATAGGCACTAGCTGAATGCACCCCTATATTCTCACCCTACACACTACAGTAATAATCTTTGTACAAAATATGCCTTGTGAAGTATCATTTAAAAACTAATAACTCCCTGGTCAATAATACCAGGATGAAACGTATGTAGCAACATTGTGTGTGAAGTTATGAAATCCCCCCCCACACCCTGGATTATGTCAAAGGACCATGTTCCAACTCATGTAGCCCTGATTAGGTAGAACTGGTCAAGCAGGCCTGTCTTAAACAAAGGGATGGGTTTACACCTAAATCTGCATATAAGCTGTAAACACAGCCCTCAGACAACGAGAGGGGGAAGAAAAAGAAAGTCTGCATTTCAACATACATAGGTAGCAAACAACAGCAGAACTCCTTTTCCCCCACCAGACACCATGTCTCCTTGCTCTCAGCCGGAAAGAACTTTAGGGAACACTCTCAGGAAAATGCATTTCAAAGGGTGACTGAACTATAAAAGTGAGGGGCAAAAACACCCAAAGTTCTGTCTCCTTGTCTCTCTTTTCACCTAAGACGACAAAAGAAACAGCCGTTGGATCTTGGAAGCAGATCTGGACCTGAAACTTTGTCAGCAATGCTACTGAAAACCTGTGGTAAGAATTTCACCTTGAACCAAGTCTAGTTTGTTAAATTTAGTACTAGGATGCGTTTTATCTTTATCTGTCTTGTAGCCTTTTCTGACTTTCATGCCCTAATACTTGTACTTACTTAAAACCTCTCTCTTTGTAGTTAAATAAACTTGTTTTATTCTTTAAACTAATCCAGTGTTGTGAACTGTGTGGGTAACTTTAGGGTCCAAGGTATTGTATCTTGATCCCCATAGGGGGACAATGGATCTAATATATCTTGACTGTCCAAGAGAGGGCTTGACAGTGCTACACATGTTTTTGGAGAAAGATCTAAGGCTGGGAGGATCACCCTGCAAGTGTTAATCAAGGCTGCTGGAAGCCAGAGTGTGGCTGCTGTAATCAGAATTGCTGGACCAGGGCTGTGGCTATACATGGACACTCAGGATGCTGTTTGTGAGCAACTCATGTTGGGACCCACAGCAGCAAAGCACTGTGAGGCATGCCAGGTTGCAGGGTAGGCGGTGACAACCCCTCACTGGTCTGGACTGCACCCCAGAATGTCATAAACACATGCTAATTTTACATCTTTAAAGCCTAGGCCTAGTCCATGCATAGATTTTGTACCATATACCTATTGCAATTAGGGATGTGATTTAACAATAAAATACCGGTACAATCCCTAGTTTGGACATAGTTACATTGCTATGAAGTTGCTTTATACTGGTATAGTTTATTCACCTTACCGTATGGGAAAAAGCATCTTTATACCAGTATAACTGTATCCAAATTAGGGGGAATTGTACCACTTTAACTATACCAGTAGAGGTAAAGTGGTACAACTTGTGTGCAGAAAAGACGAACACTAGACAAGAGCGACTAATGAGTAATTGTTCCAGGCATAAGAATGGAAGATGAATACTAAGATAACAAGACAAAGTAGGAGCACCTGGAAGAATGATGTAGCTATGGCAATACACCTAGTAGGAAAAGATTTTCACAAAAGCACTGGGGCGGGGAGGGGCAACCACTGTTATTTTCCATCACTCACTCCCTACCCCCCAAAAATATAAGACAATGCTCTCAAAAATGTTTTCCTTAAAACTAGGTAAATCCCATAGACTGTCTATGGAGGATGGAAAAGAATGCACATAGGCTTCTAAAGCAGTGAACACACGTAGTAAGCCAGGATCTCACTCAACTGACACCATCTGCAAAAATAAGCAGGACACCAGATATAATGGACAACCTAATGTCTGTCAAGTTCACAGCTTTGTACCCTGGAATTTGCTGGTAACAAGTCATCAAAAAAGGCAGAAACTTTCATTGCAAACCAAATGTGACTAGGGCCAGAAGCTGAAGAATTTCAAGCAACGAGAGTATTGGACGTAGACATTGGCTTTTTTCTTTAAGTACTGATACAGTGATTTTTTTGTAAACTGGATTACGCTTCTACTGTGATAGCATATGATTTAATGTTGGACTACGCAAGTTTTAACCTACGCATAGATGATACCAGATTTTAAGCTACTGAAGTGATTTGTTAAAAAGATGAGGCATGGTTATAAATAATGTACAGCTGACCAACCATATGGCTGCTAATATTTTTCTCATGCTGCATGGATATATTTCAGCTCTCTGCTTGTGCAGGGATCCAGTTCAAATGTGAGTTTAAGGAGTGGTATTCCACCAGAGTTGAAACTTTCTTTGCTCCTGGAGAACATTTGGCATTAACCCAGTCAGACCATGGTGATGTACAGTTCAAACTCACCTTAAGTCATTACCCAATTGAGGCTTTACTTGGTTTAAGCATACTGAAATACAGATAAGGCTCCCATGAGAAGTCACTAAACATTAGTGTCTCCGTGAAATATGACCATACATTTGGTGTGTTGGAATTACTGGTATACAAACTGCAGCGGCAAATAAGAACACATATTGTATACCTAACCTTTCACACATTATCCCTGTCCCGCAAAATCCTCACTCAAAATAAATGTTTCCTATTATAAGGGCATAGTCTTACAAACATCACAGGAGCAGACTGTAAACTCCTCATGGAAGAGACATGTCTTACAGCTTGTCTACATGGAGACACTCAGGAAAGTTAATCCAAATTAGTTTTTAAAGTTCATCAGTTAAAACTTCTGAATAAACTACACTGCATTAAGGCCACTTCAATTCTGAATGAGTGTGTCCACACCAGGGTTTAATGTGATTAAACTAATCCACTTTAAATTAATAACTTCAGTTTATTCAGATTAATTTTCATGTGTGCTCTCATATAGACAAGCTCTTATTAATTCATATGCAAGCATAGCTATGGTGCTGCAGAAACATTCAGGGCTTGAAAAACGCACTCATCAAGCAAAAAGTGGGCTGAATAGGGCCTGAAACCTGAGGGCTCTTTCACTGAAAGGGAGGAAGGAGGATGTGAGGAGCAGAGTATCTGGAGCTACACTTCCTTTAAGAGGAAGGGTTGGTGCACAGAAGACCTCCTGTATGCCCAAGAAGACAGCAGTAGCAGAAGTAGTAGAGGAGCTGGCAAAGACAGAGGAGACAAAAATTAATTTATGGGGAGCAGAACTGATTTATGCTCCATTCCCATAAAAAAATGTTGCAATGTAAATTAAATGTGCATAATTTGTGGCTTTGCAAATGTTTTGACCCAGGTTAGTAGGCACTGGGGAAGTTTTGCAAGCCCTAGAAATCATAATAGAGTTTGATTACTTTAATGAGATGATTATGCAACACAGTGGGAGGGAATAAGATTCCCTTTTGGATTTGACTGTATTTTACTCATTCACTTAAGCTGCAAGGTAGAATGGAGGGATAGTTCAGTGGTTTGAGCATTGGCCTGCTAAATCCAGGGTTGTGAGTTCAATCCTTGAGGGGGCCATTTAGGAATCTGGGGCAAAAATTGGTGATTGGTCCTGCTTTGAGCAGCGGGTTGGACTAAATTACCTCCTGAGGTCCCTTCCAACCCTGATCTCAGCAATTCTGAATGTAAATTAGTACATATATATTTCTAAATTAGTTAATGGAACTGACGTCCATTGCATTATGCAACCACAATAAAAAAACTGTACAATTAAATGAAAGTTAAACATCCAAGTCTCTCGCATCAATTCTTAACTTGGGAGTAAATCAGTTTCTTACTATTTATATACTAGTCACACGCAGCAAGTGAAGTAAATAAATGACCTCTCTCTCTGATATACAATCATCACTAGAAGCAAAAGGTAGATCAATAATCTAAGAAACCATTTTAATGGGAAAGCAGAGCCTCAGAGCCTAGCAGAGCAGAATACACTTCAATGGAGTCTCTGGTCCTTACCGAGGATACACCTGGTTTTACACTTCAGTACACAGATACATACTCCACTGCCCACTGAAGGCAGATTTACTCCTAAGAAAGGGACGAAGTATGAAAATTGGAAAGAAAATAAATAGGAAAAGTTGGACTTTTCAATCCTACACAGCAGATGTCCTCATGGAACACACCTCCATGTTTTCAGACCTTACTGGTACAGGGGAAAAATTTATTTTAGGGCTGTCAAGCAATTAAAAAAATTGTGATTAATCACGCAATTAAAAAAATTAACTGTGATTAATCGCACTGTTAAACAATAGAATACCATTTATTTAAATATTTTTTGATATTTTCTACATTTTCAAATTTATAGATTTTCAATTACAACAGAATACAAAGTGTGCAGTGCTTACTTTATATTTATTTTTGTTTACAAATATTTGCACTGTAAAAAAAATAGTATATTTCAATTCACCTAATACAAGTATTGTAGGCGCAATCTCTTTAGCATGAAAGTTGAACTTACAAGTGTAGAATTATGTATAAAAAATAACTGCATTCAAAAATAAAATGTAAAACTTTAGAACCTTCAAGTCCACTCAGTCCTACTTCAGCCAATCACTCAGACAAACAAGTTTGGTTACAATTTCCAGGAGATAATGCTGCCCACGTCTTCTTTACGATGTCACCTGAAAGTGAGAACAGGTGTTTGCACGACACTGTTGTAGCCGGCATTGCAAGATATTTATGTGCCAGACGTCCTAAAGATTCATGTCTCTTCATACTTCAACCACTATTCCAGAACACGAGTCCATGCTGATGATGGGTTCTGCTCGATAACGATCCAAAGTAGAGCGGACCAACGCATGTGCATTTTCATCATCTGAGTCAGATGTCACCAGCAGAAGGTTGATTTTCGTTTTTTGGTGGTTCGGGTTCTGTAGTTTCCACATCGGAGTGTTGCTCTTTTAAGACTTCTGAAAGCATTCTCTACACCTCATCCCTCTCAGATTTTGGAAGGCACTTCAGATTCTTAAACCTTGGGTCGAGTGCTGTATCTATCCTTAGAAATCTCACATTGGTACCTTCTTTGTGTTTTGTCAAATCTGTAGTGAAAGTGTTCTTAAAATGAACATGTGCTGAGTCATCATCCGAGACTGCTATAACATGAAATATAGGGCAGAATGCGGCTAAAACAGAACAGGAGACATACAATTCTCCCCCAAGGAGTTCAGTCACAAATTTAATTAACACATTTATTTTTTTTAACGAGCATCATCAGCATGGAAGCATGTCCTCTGGAACGGTGGCCGAAGCAAGAAGGGGCATATGAATGTTTAGCATATCTGGCATGTAAATACCTTGCAATGCCAGCTACAAAACTGCCATGCTTGTTCTCACTTTCAGGTGACATTGTAAATAAGCAGCAGTCGGCAGTACCTTAAATGTAAACAAACTTGTTTGTCTTAGCAATTGGCTGAACAACAATTATATTGTTTTGTTTTTGAGTGGTTATGTAACAAAAAAAAAATCTACATTTGTAAATTACACTTTTACAATAAAGAGATTGCACTGTGCTACCTGTATGTAGTGAATTTAAAAATACTATTTCTTTTATTTATCATTTTTACAGTGCAAATATTTGTAATAAAAAATAATATAAAGTGAGCACTGTACACTTTGTAGTCTGTGTTGTAACAGAAATCAATATATATGAAAATGTAGAAAGACATCCAAAAAGATTTAATAAATTTCAATTGGTATTCTATTGTTTAACAATGCAATTAATCGCGATTAATTTTTTTAATCACAGTTAATTTTTTTGAGTTAATCGCATGAGTTATCTGCAATTAATCGACAGCCCTATTTTATCTGTATTACAGGAGTGACCAGAGACCAAATCTGAATTGGATCCCCGCTCTTCCCACTCCCATTGACCTTGATGCTGTAACAAAAATATAGTCCCTGTTCCAAGCTCATATAAAGTCTGTAAAACAAGAGATATTTCTTAAAGTTTGACGAAAGGCTGCTCCATGGCAGAAAAACTGGTCAGGTTTACAGAAAACTAGATCCTTTACAGAAAACTTCGGGGTATTATGTAGCCATTTATATTTTACTATTAAGTGTTCTTGGCCCAGTACATGAACAGATTACTCCTGGGAGCATTCTGCGCCAAAAAATTAAAATTTTTAGAAATTCTGTGCCAAAAAAAATGTTTTGTGCAAAATTCTGCAAATTTTGTCAAAATAACACTACATAAATTACCAAAATAACAAACTGGCATAATTATTTCAAAATACCTGTCAGCAAGTATGTCTGTAACAATACAGACAGATACAAAAAGTCCCCCAGGAGCAGAGTGTTAAAGAAACCCCTTTGATAACCCAGTTCCTGGTTCTCTGCCTCCTTCCCCCTGCCCCAGAGCCAAGCCAGGGGGCCAGACACCCACACCCCTCAAAACCCCCCTCCAGCCAATACACCCGAATCCCCTTCCTCCCCCAGAGCCCAGCTGCAGGGCCCCCCAGCCAAGATACCCACCGACACACCCTCCCCCGCAAAGCCAAGGAATCCAGAGGGAGAAACAGCCTGATGCTCGCCCCCAGACTTGGACAGTTTCCTGCACGCCACCCTCTCCTTCCCTCAGGGCTAGCTGGGAACTGCAGCCACCAGAACCCTCTAGCTCCCTCCCACTCCCCCTGGCAGTGTCTTCTATGTGCGGGCTGGGCTCTGCCTGGTCCAGCAGCCCCTAGTGGCACCTATCAGAGTAGCAGCCGTGTTAATCTGTATTCGCAAAAAGAAAAGGAGGACTTGTGGCACCTTAGAGACTAACAAATGTATTTGAGCATAAGCTTTCGTGAGCTACAGCTCACTTCCTCAGATGCATTCAGTGCGGAAAATACAGTGAGGAGATTTATATACATAGAGAACATGAAACAATGGGTGTTACCATACACACTGTAACGAGAGTGATCACTTAAGGTGAGCTATTACCAGCAGGAGAGCACGGGGGCGGGGGGACCAACACTGTGATAATCAAGGTGGGCCATTTCCAGCAGTTGACAAGAACATCTGAGGAACAGTTGGGGGTAGAGGGGGGGAATAAATATGGGGAAATAGTTTTACTTTGTGTAATGACCCATCCCCTCCCAGTCTCTATTCAAGCCTAAAGCTTCACGAAAGCTTATGCTCAAATAAAATTTGTTAGTCTCTAAGGTGCCACAAGTACTCCTTTTCTTTTTGTGAAGTCTTAATGGAAGAGACGGGAAAAGTCATTTGGAAACTGAAACGGATAAGGACTTAAATACGTAACATTCATGAAAACTAATCCAATTTCACAACAGTTCTTAAATCGGAATTTCTGTCAAAATCTTTAGTTATTTTCTCTTAACTGAATGCTACTACAGTACTTAAAACTTGTAAGCTGTCCTTTACTGAATGCTATAAGATGTTGCCATGATATGCATGGGTTTGTTTTAATGCATAGAAGATGAAGAGCAACTCGCTGTTAAGAATACAGTATTAGCTACATATGATTACACACCTCAAAGAAAATGGCAGACACACAAAGTAAAATAAGCATTTGAACTCTTTAGTGGGTTTTGGAACTTTAAATGCACTTAAACTGATATTGTAGAAGTAATAAGTGGTTGTGTCCAAGGGCATGAGTAATGTTTAATTTTAAAATATAAGCACATGTTCCCCATTTATGTGTTAACTTTAAAAACACAGAAATAGTCCAAAAGAATTATTAGAGGGTGAAACATATTCCAGTGAAGCGCAGAAGGGTCTATGTACCACTTAAGTTCTTAATACAGAGGGCCTTAAGCAGTTCACAGGGCTTTGAGCAGGCCCTCCACAGTGGGATGAATTTCACCTAAAATTTGCAGAGAAGCATATAATACAGCAACACAGCTCTGGAAACAACATGAGCTCATGGTATGGAGAGTAAATTAACCTGGTAGGGCTGAAAGCCTCTCACTGCTTACATTGCTATGCAATTTACTGTAACCACTTCTAATTTTAACCAAATATGTGTAACTGCTATTTATTGAACAGCTAATGAAGTTCACCACAGGAAAGCTGAGTAAGCTGCAACAAATATTTGACTCAAATAACTATGGACAAAATAACTATGGGAGTTACAGCAACATAGCTACACCACCGCAGCCGTGATAGTGTAAGCCCATTGTACAGACACACACTACAGCGGTGGTTCTCAAACTTTTGTACTGTTGACCTCTTTCACGTAACAAGCCTCTGAGTGCA
This sequence comes from Lepidochelys kempii, assembly GCF_965140285.1. Taxonomy (NCBI): domain Eukaryota; kingdom Metazoa; phylum Chordata; order Testudines; family Cheloniidae; genus Lepidochelys; species Lepidochelys kempii. The sequence continues at coordinate 348,356,580 of NC_136380.1, forward strand.
ACCCCCCTTATATATTAAAAACATTTTAAAATATATTTAACACCATTATAAATGTTGGAGGCAAAGTGGGGTTTGGGATGGAGGCTGACAGCTTGCGACCCCCCATGTAATAACCTCGCGACCCCCTGAGGGGTCCCAACCCCCAGTTTGAGAACCCCTGCACTACAGCAATGGAAGGGCAAAACCTGCATCCACATTGGAAGCACTTTATTGGTACACAAGGACAGCTATGCTGGCAAAGTGCTCCTTGTGTAGATCTGGCCTGAGGCCACTTTACACCTGAATGAGAGCATCCCATAGTGGTTTAATAATGTGCTTTCACTTTCACATCTTTAACTAATTCATCTTAACTTTCCTGAGTGACACTGTGTGGATGCTTCCTTTGTGAGATGTGCCTTTGGATGTTCACTTGAAGACTGGTTTTGATTTTGCAGAGTAGCAATATTTTAAACACTCATGCAATACTCCAAGCAAAGTCAGGTATACAGAGTACATGCATACATAAGTTATCTACAGTCAAATTCTTACAAAACATCTGTAGCAAATGAGCAGTGTTTAACAGGAACCCTGCCTCGTTCTCTGTATATCCTGTAAGAGTGCAACAGGCCATACATATTTCATAAAATGTAAACATTATTCCAATCTATGAAGCTACACAGCCTGATGCACATGTTAACATACAATAAGTGAAGCAGGGATCTCCTTGTCTTGACTTATTCATGATGGATGTATAGAGAGACAAGAGTCCATAGGAGCTCTTGCCTTATGCACTGCACTTATTGTATATATGGCATAAACTGTGGTTTACAGCATTACATGTAGCTACACTTGTGGAAAAAAGTATGGTTACATGGGAAATAGTATATGATCATATAATTAGAGACTACACCACAATGCACACCCACAGTGTTGAGGTTTGATGGCAAATATACTTTGGTGTTTCCTGACTTGAGAGCATCACTGTAGACCCTTTTCTTTCTCTTTTATTTTTGGTTGGTTTTTATTCCCAACCCTATCCTGGGTTAAATGTAAAATTCTAGTGCATTCAGGAGATGAATTACATCTAGACTTCAAAGGGATTATTTCCCGGCATCAGGCCTTTAAAAATGAATGTAAAGGTTTTAAAAAATGAGCCACTATAATGCTGGAGCAATATGTTGATGAATTAGAGTTATAGCTGATGTAAAGGTGAACACAATCAGTCATGAGGTCAGATAATAAATGTTTGGTATAAGCAAACCACTAAAAACACACATGATTGCAGTCACCATAATACCTAAAATATTCTCACTAAAGGAAAACCTGGCAGGAGAAGTGATCAGACAATTCTGGTTGGAACAGCAGGAAGACTGCTGTATTAAAATAAAAAAAAGAACGGTAAGCGCTGCCCCGAGTAAATCAGAGTCAATCGTCAAGAATTGATGATGGAGGCCATAATGGGTGAAACAAAGAGCAAAGGAGATTACAAGATTAATGTATCCAAAGGTGCATCTCCCTACATACTGAAAGTGAAATTACTAGTAGTTATAATAAAAAAATCAGGGACCCTGCATGAATGAAGGAAGGAAGTATTTTGAGTCTAATACGCTTGTCTTGTAACTAAAGACTTAAATTCCCCCTTTGAATACATTATACAAGAAAATTCTGGTTGAATGATTTAGGCTGTATTTTGTCCCACAAACCATACAGTGGCTCCAAAACAAGATCTTGGCCACAAAATACTCACATGCACCCTCTTTACAAAAAGAGGACGTGAGTTACTGGAACTGCCTTCCTAATTTCCAGAAGTGGGAAAGGACTAGACCTACCTGCAAAGCAATCAGTACCGAGGAGCAAACACATTACTGCACTAGCCAATGCTAGATATTGGGGGGGGGGGAAGGAGGCTGGAAAAGGTAAACACACCTCCTCGTACATAAGGGTTACTGCATTCCCCACTATCAGCCACTCTTTCTGAGTGCACTGGGGATCCTGTCTCTTGCCACACGAGAGCAATACCCACCCGTGCAGTTCATGCAACACATGCTTTTGCCCGCTTCTGAACCCAACCATCCTTTCTCCATTCCTTGGAAGTGGAAGAGTCAGAGCCCAGACCTGTCCCCATAATTCACTCCAAAGAACAGCAGAACTTGCTCAAGATAGGGGGAAAAAGAAAGCTCCTTCAGGTGTCCCCTCACATTTACAGCAGTGGTTAAGATCCAGGAGCATAAGTCCTCCACTCGCCCCCTAATGCCAGCTCACTTCTTGAATGAAGGAGTAAGTCCCTCCAGACTCACTCCTTCCCCTTTCCCATTAGCTATTAGCACCCTTCTCCCATGGGGGCAGAGAGGAGAAACACCTTCCAGCCCTCTTCCCTAGATTGCCAGGGGTGTCAGTCACATCCCATTGGAATGGGGAACAACCCCCTTTATTTTCCCCATCCCAGAACTGGGGGTCACAGGCAGGGATCCTGCTCCCCAGAGGGGTGGCAGATTGACCCCTCTCCCCACCCCTGGATAGAAGGGGGGGTCACAGGCAGGGATCCTGCTCCCCAGAGGGGTGGCAGATCAGCACCTCTCCCCACCCCTGGATAGAAGGGGAGGGCTGTCACAGGCAGGGATCCTGCTCCCCAGAGGGGTGGCAGATCAGCCCCTCTCCCCACCCTTGGAAAGAAGAGGTGGGGTCACAGGCAGAGATCCTGCTCCCCAGAGGGGTGGCAGATCGGCCCCTCTCCCCACCCCTGGATAGAAGGGGAGGGGGGTCACAGGCAGGGATTCTGCTCCCCAGAGGTGTGGCAGATCGGCCCCTCTCCCCACCCCTGGATAGAAGGGGAGGGCTGTCACAGGCAGGGATCCTGCTCCCCAGAGGGGTGGCAGATCAGCCCCTCTCCCCACCCTTGGAAAGAAGAGGTGGGGTCACAGGCAGAGATCCTGCTCCCCAGAGGGGTGGCAGATTGGCCCCTCTCCCCACCCCTGGATAGAAGGGGGGTCACAGGCAGGGATCCTGCTCCCCAGAGGGGTGGCAGATCGGCCCCTCTCCCCACCCCTGGATAGAAAGGGGGGTGGGTCACAGGCAGGGATCCTGCTCCCCAGAGGGGTGGCAGATCAGCCCCTCTCCCCACCCTTGGATAGAAGGGGTGGGGGTCACAGGCAGGGATCCTGCTCCCCAGAGGGGTGGCAGATCGGCCCCTCTCCCCACCCCTGGATAGAAGGGGTGGGGGTCACAGGCAGGGATCCTGCTCCCCAGAGGGGTGGCAGATCGGCCCCTCTCCCCACCCCTGGATAGAAGGGGTGGGGGTCACAGGCAGGGATCCTGCTCCCCAGAGGGGTGGCAGATCGGCCCCTCTCCCCACCCCTGGATAGAAGGGGTGGGGGTCACAGGCAGGGATCCTGCTCCCCAGAGGGGTGGCAGATCAGCCCCTCTCCCCACCCTTGGATAGAAGGGGTGGGGGTCACAGGCAGAGATCCTGCTCCCCAGAGGGGTGGCAGATTGGCCCCTCTCCCCACCCCTGGATAGAAGGGGGGTCACAGGCAGGGATCCTGCTCCCCAGAGGGGTGGCAGATCGGCCCCTCTCCCCACCCCTGGATAGAAAGGGGGGTGGGTCACAGGCAGGGATCCTGCTCCCCAGAGGGGTGGCAGATCAGCCCCTCTCCCCACCCTTGGATAGAAGGGGTGGGGGTCACAGGCAGGGATCCTGCTCCCCAGAGGGGTGGCAGATCGGCCCCTCTCCCCACCCCTGGATAGAAGGGGTGGGGGTCACAGGCAGGGATCCTGCTCCCCAGAGGGGTGGCAGATCGGCCCCTCTCCCCACCCCTGGATAGAAGGGGTGGGGGTCACAGGCAGGGATCCTGCTCCCCAGAGGGGTGGCAGATCGGCCCCTCTCCCCACCCCTGGATAGAAGGGGTGGGGGTCACAGGCAGGGATCCTGCTCCCCAGAGGGGTGGCAGATCAGCCCCTCTCCCCACCCTTGGATAGAAGGGGTGGGGGTTACAGGCAGGGATCCTGCTCCCCAGAGGGGTGGCAGATCGGCCCCTCTCCCCACCCCTGGATAGAAGGGGTGGGGGTCACAGGCAGGGATCCTGCTCCCCAGCGGGGTGGGCGAGCAGCCCCCCCCTTCCCTCGCCTCCCGGCAGCAGCGCCCAGGTCACCCCACGGAGGAAGGGGGGGGCGCGAAGGATCCCGCCCGCGCCTTTCCCTCAGCCCACCCCTCCCACAGCCGAGCGCGGGGAGACCACCCCGGGGCAGGGGGGTCCAGCCCCCCCCCCCCGCCGCCGCCGCCGCCGCCGCCGCCGCCTCCCCAGCCCGGGCCTAGCGCGGCCTGCGCCTCCCCGAGGTGGGAGTTGGGCCGGGACCCGGCCGGGCCGGGAGAGGCCGAGCCGGCGGCGCGGGCTCCGGAGCGGGGTGCCTGGGCAGCCGGCGGGGGCCCCGCGTTGCTGCGGCTGCGCCGGGGCTGGAGGAGCTGGGAGATTGCGCGGTAGGACACTCACCTCAGAGCGGCTGCGCTGCAGCGGGCCTGCGCCGTGGAGCCACTGCCAGGCGGCGGCCGGGGAGGGAGCCGAGCGGGGACACGGCGCGGCTCGCCCTGAGCCGCCGCAATGGCGAGCGAGCGAGAGGCGGGCACCAGCAGCAGCAGCAGGAGGAGGCCGAGGACGCGTGACGTCACGGGCCGGCGCCGCCGCCATGATGAGGAGGGCACGGCCCAGCATGGCATTAGGAGGGATGTGGTGGGGGGGGGGAGGTGCCGGCCGGCGCCATGTTTGGGAGGTCGGGGGCCTACAGTGAAAGGGGAGAATTAAGGGGGCGCTGGGCGCCATGTTTGGGAGGTCGGGGGCCTGTCGCGATGAGAAAAGGGGGGGAAGGAGCGCCATCTTAGGCAGGTCAAGCCCCCAGCTTGATAAGCGGGGGAAAGGGGAGCTGGACCCTATGGGCTTCATCTGAAGCCCTCGGAAATCAGTAGAAAGAGACCTGTGGATTTCCAAGGGCTTGGGCTCAGGCTTCACAGTGGGAAGGGCAGAGCAGGGGCCCTGCTGTGAGGGGTATGGACCATTGGGTGCTGGGGTGGAGGAGAGGCATGGACCACTGGGTGCTGTGATAGAGGGTATGGACCATTGGGTGCTGGGGTGGAGGAGAGGCATGGACCACTGGGTGCTGTGATAGAGGGTATGGACCATTGGGTGCTGGGGTGGAGGAGAGGCATGGACCACTGGGTGCTGTGATAGAGGGTATGGACCATTGGGTGCTGGGGTGGAGGAGAGGCATGGACCACTGGGTGCTGTGATAGAGGGTATGGACCATTGGGTGCTGGGGTGGAGGAGAGGCATGGACCACTGGGTGCTGTGATAGAGGGTATGGACCATTGGGTGCTGGGGTGGAGGAGAGGCATGGACCACTGGGTGCTGTGATAGAGGGTATGGACCATTGGGTGCTGGGGTGGAGGAGAGGCATGGACCACTGGGTGCTGTGATAGAGGGTATGGACCATTGGGTGCTGGGGTGGAGGAGAGGCATGGACCACTGGGTGCTGTGATAGAGGGTATGGACCATTGGGTGCTGGGGTGGAGGAGGGGTATAGGCCACTGGGTGCTGTGGCGGGACAGACAGGGCCTAGTAGTGAAGAGTATGGGCCATTGGGTGCTATGGTGGGAAGGAGAGGGCCACAGAATTTTGAAATGAGAAAACTACCATCAGGCACATGCAAGCACATTAGGAAAGCCGAAGCCCTACAGAGAGGATGCGGGCCACTGGATGCCATGTTGGGAAGGGCTGTGCCATGCTAGCAAGGAACTATGATTGCTGTGTTAGCAAGGGCTGACTCAAGTTCTCAGTCCTTATCTCCAAGGCACTCCATGCCCCGTGTCCAGGATATCAAAAATACTGCCTAAAGTTCTGGGGAAGGCTGTGATAGACATGTGCACTCCTTGGGCACACTGTAACTTTCAACAATAAGGGTAAAGCTCACCAGTGCAGGAAACAGAACTTTCTGAGGGTCCAGTCTGAGACTGTGGAATAAACTCCTCAAATAACTAAGGAGCATCACAAACCTCACCACCTTCCTCTCCACGTCCAAGGGGCATTTCTTTGATCTTGCTTTCTCTAACATAAATACATAGTAGCGTGTATATTTAATTTAAACAAAAATCTAGAACCTTACTAAAACAATTCACTCCAGTGTACATGCTTCTTCCCCTCGAGGAAAAAATGGTTACTTACCTATATTGTAGCATAGGAACTTAAGAATGGCCATACTGCAGTGGTTCTCAAACTAGGGCCGCCGCTTGTTCAGGGAAAGCCCTTGGCGGGCTGGGCCACTTTGTTTACCTGCCGCGTCCGCAGGTTCGGCCGATCGCGACTCCCACTGGCCACGGTTCGCTGTCCCCAGCCAATGGGGGCTGCAGGAAGGGCAGCCAGCACATCCCTCGGCCCGCGCCATTTCCTGCAGCCCCCATTGGCCTGGAGCGGCGAACCGCAGCCAGTGGGAGCCGCGATTGGCCGAACCTGCGGACGCGGCAGGTAAACAAACCAGCCTGGCCTGCCAGGGGCTTTCCCTGAACAAGCGGTGGCCCTAGTTTGAGAACCACTGCCATACTGGGTCAGACCAATGACCCATCTAAGCCAGTATCATGTCTTCCAACAGTGGCCAGTGCTAGATGCTTCAAAGGGAATGAACAGAACAGGACAAGCATCAAATGATTCTCCCCTATTGTCCAGTCCCAGCATCTGGAAGTCAGAGGCTCAGGGACACCCAGAGCATGGGTTTGCATCCCTGATCGATTTGGCTAATAGCCACTGGTGGACCTATCTTCCATGCATTTATCTAATTCTTTTTTTAATCCATTTATAGTTTTGGCCTTCACAACATTCCCTGGCAATGAGTTCCACAGGTTGACTGTGCATTGTGTGAAGAAGTACTTCTTTTTGTTTATTTTAAATCTGCTGCCTATTAATTTCATCAGGTGACCCCTGGTTCCTGTGTTATGAGACGAGGTAAATAACACTTCCTTATTCACGTTCTCCACACCATTCATGATTATATAGACCTCTAGCATATTCCCCATGTCACCTCTTTTCCAAGCTCAACGATCCCAGTCTTTTTAATCTTGGCTCATACAGAAGCTGTTCCATACTCTAATCATTTTGGTTGCCCTTCTCTGTGCTTTTTCCATTTCTAATACAGCTTTTTTGAAATGGGGTGACCAGAAATGCATGCAATATTCAAGGTGGAAGTATACCATGGATTTATATAGTGGCATTATGATATTTTTCTGTTTTATTATCTAACCCTTTCCTATGGTTACTAACATTCTGTTAGCTTTTTTGACCACGACTGCACATTGAGCAGGTGTTTTCAGAGAACTATCCACAATGACTCCAAGACCTCTTTCTTGAGTGGTAACAGCTAATTTAGACCCCCCCCTCATTTTGTATGTAGAGTTAGGATTATGTTTTCCAATATGCACTACTTTGCATTTATCAACATTGAATTTCAGCTCCCATTTTGTTGCCCAGTCACCTAGTTTTGCAAGATCCCTCTGTAACTCTTCGCAGTCTGCTTTGGACTTAACCACCTTGAGTAATTTTGTATCATCTGAAAATTTTGCCACCTCACTGTTTACCCCTTTTTCTAGATCATTTATGAATATGTTGAACAACACTGGTCCCAGTACAGAGCCCAGGGGGACACTGCTATTTATCTTTATCCATTCTGAAAACTACCATTTATTCCTATCCTTTGATTCCTGTATTTTAACCAGTTACTGATCCGTGAGAGGACCTTCCTTCTTATCCCATGAATTTGCTTAAGAGCCTTTGGTGAGAGACCTTGTCAAAGGCTTTCTGAAAGTCTAAAAGTACATTATATCAACAGGATCACCCTTGTCCTTGTGCTTGTGGACCCCCTCAATGAATTCTAATAGATTGGTGAGGCATGCTTTCTCTTTACAAAAGCCGCATTGACTCTTCCCCAACCATATTGTGTTCATCTATGCATCTGATAATTCTTTATTGTAGTTTCAACCAGTTTGTCCACTACTGAAGTTAGGCTTACAGGCCTATAATTGCCAAGATCACCTCTGGAACCTTTTTTAAAAATTGGTGTCACATTAGCTATCCTCCAGTCATCTGGTACAGAAGCTAATTTAAATGATTGATAGGTTACATATCACAGTTTATAGTTCTGCAATTTCATATTTGAGTTCCTTCAAAACTCTTGGGTGAATACCATCTGATCCTGGTGGTTTATTACTGTTTAATTTATCAGTTTGTTCCAAAACCTCCTCTAATGACACCTCAATCTGGGACACGTCCTCAGATTTGTCACCTAAAAAGAATGGCTCCGGTGTGGGAATCTCCCTCACGTTCTCTGCTGTGAAGACCAATGCAACGAATCCCCAACTTGCTTGGCTTGGGTTAGCCCCAAAGGACATAAAAGTTTGCTTATTATAGAAGCTTCTATTACCTTTTGAACTTAAAATTGCACCTCATTTGTGTATGTATGTTTCTGGCTTTAATCTCTTTATTTCTTCTCTTAGTTAATAAAGCTTTAGTTAGTGTATTACAGGATTGACCACAGGCGTTGTCTCTCATTTGAGATCTGAGTAAAATTGACCTGAGTAAATGAGTGGTCCTTTAGGACTGGCAATAAACTGAATATTGCTGTGATCTTTGGTGTAAAGTGACCATCTATCATATAGTCCAGCTTGCCTGGGTGGCAAGATAGACTAAAATGCCCAGAGGACTGTCTCTGACTCCATCATAAGAGTGTTAAAGTGCTTTAGGAGTTCACACTTTTTACTGGGTTGATGAGCTCCCCCTACTTCCACATGCCACTGTGTGCAGATATAAAAGGCAGGGCTTCCCTTAGTCCCTCTCAGTTCCTTCTTGCTGGAACTCCAATGTAGAGGGGCAGGAGAGTGGGTTGTGGCATTGACTTGTGCAACATATCTCAAAGAACAACAGTTACTGAACAAGTTAGTAACCGTTTTTTTCTTCTTTGAGTGATTGCACATGTGCATTCTACTCTTGGTGACTCACAAGCCATAAAATAGGAGACGGGATTAGAGTCTATTTCAATAAAGATTGGAGAACAACCCATCCAACTCTGGCATCATCCCTGGAGTCCTGAGCCACAGCATAGTGGGCAGCAAATGTGTGGACCAAGAACCAGTTACCACTCTACAAATGTGTCCAATTGGAAATGTGCCAGAAAGGCTGCCAAGACCGACTGTGACCTTGTCAAATGAGCAGTGACTCTGCTAGACGGAGTGACGTTGGCCAAGTCACAGAACATGCATATACAGGAGGTGATCCAGTAAGAAATTCTGTGGGTGGAGACTGACTGTCCTCTTATTCTGTCCACCACTGCTATGAACAGCTGGGATGATTTATGGAAGTGCTTGGTTTTGTCTATGTAGAATTCTAGAAGGACCCTCAAATGGCAAGTCCTGCATAGTATTCTGGACTTCATAGAGGAGACCAGAAGACTGTAACCAGGATGATAGGATGTTAGTGATCAATGGCTCCATGTCTAGTTGGCAGCCGGTATCAAGTGGAGTGCCCCAAGGGTCGGTCCTGGGGCCGGTTTTATTCAATATCTTCATAAATGATCTGGAGGATGGTGTGGATTGCACTCTCAGCAAATTTGCAGATGATACTAAACTGGGAGGAGTGGTAGATACGCTGGAGGGGAGGGATAGGATACAGAAGGACCTAGACCAATTGGAAGATTGGGCCAAAAGGAATCTGATGAGGTTCAATAAGGATAAGTGCAGGGTGCTGCACTTAGGACGGAAGAACCCAATGCACAGCTACAGACTAGGGACCGAATGGCTAGGCAGCAGTTCTGCAGAAAAGGACCTAGGGGTGACAGTGGACGAGAAGCTGGATATGAGTCAGCAGTGTGCCCTTGTTGCCAAGAAGGCCAATGGCATTTTGGGATGTATAAGTAGGGGCATAGCGAGCAGATCGAGGGACGTGATCGTTCCCCTCTATTCGACATTGGTGAGGCCTCATCTGGAGTACTGTGTCCAGTTTTGGGCCCCACACTTCAAGAAGGATGTGGATAAATTGGAGAGAGTCCAGCGAAGGGCAACAAAAATGATTAGGGGACTGGAACACATGAGTTATGAGGAGAGGCTGAGGGAGCTGGGATTGTTTAGCCTGCAGAAGAGAAGAATGAGGGGGGATTTGATAGCTGCTTTCAACTACCTGAAAGGGGGTTCCAAAGAGGATGGCTCTAGACTGTTCTCAATGGTAGCAGATGACAGAACGAGGAGTAATGGTCTCAAGTTGCAGTGGGGGAGGTTTAGATTGGATATTAGGAAAAACTTTTTCACTAAGAGGGTGGTGAAACACTGGAATGCGTTACCTAGGGAGGTGGTAGAATCTCCTTCCTTAGAGGTTTTTAAGGTCAGGCTTGACAAAGCCCTGGCTGGGATGATTTAACTGGGAATTGGTCCTGCTTTGAGCAGGGGGTTGGACTAGATGACCTTCTGGGGTCCCTTCCAACCCTGATATTCTATGATTCTATGATTCTATGATTCTATGGAAGCCATGGTTCAAGCTGCCGAGTCTGCTGCATCCTGCCCCATCTGTAGTGAAGTTCTCGCAACCAGGCTGCTCTCATTGACCAGGGAAGTGAGCTACTGCCTAATGTTCTGTATATTTCTTCACACAACGCACAGTCAACCTGTGGAACTCTTTGCCAGAGGATGTTGTGAAGGCCAAGACTATAACAGGGTCAAAAAAGAACTAGATAAATTCATGGAGGATAGGTCCATCAATGGCTATTAGCCAGGATGGTGTCCCTAGCCTCTGTTTGCCAGAATCTGGGACAGGGAATGGATCACTTGATGATTACCTGTTCCATCCATTCCCTCTGGGGCACCTGGTATTGGCCACTGTCAGAAGACGGGATACTGGGCTAGATGGACCTTTGGTCTGACCCAGTATGGCCGCTCTTATGTTCTGTGGGGAAGTAGATCTCTGAATTTCTCTGCGGAGCCCCATACATTAAAATTGTACAGCCCCAGCAAAGCCTGTTGGTTAGCAATACGCAGATGTCAACACCCTGTTGAATAAATCTTCCTGCCAAATAAATTTAGCTTCTTAGTGTCTTTATATTTGGGGGTGGCAGCCTGGTGCTCTTGTTGCTCTCTCTCATTAGCCGCTGTCATGACTAACGAGCCCGGTGGTGGATGAGTATAAAGGTACTCAAAACCTTGGGAGGGTACATAGTATTTTCTTTCTGCCCTTTTTGAGGTGGGAGGCAATGAAGATGCTATAAAGCCCTTATAGGCCCTAGTATTACCTCATTAATTGGCAGAGCTATCCTGGAGGCACCCACAGATGGCAAGGTGTCAAGGTGAGGACTCCCTGACTTTCTTGATCTGTATGCCCCAGTCTGCGGCCACTTTCTTTAGCAACTCCTGATAAACTTTTAAATCATCAGGAGAGGGTGAAGTTGCCCTGGACAAAACAACTTCATCGGGAGGGGACGAAGAGGAAGCCAAGACTGGAAAGGGCAGAATTTCTTCTACAGGTATTGCTCTGGTTCTTGGTGCTCGGTACTGGACTCTGGAGACAGAACTGCCCACTGCATATACTCTGCCCTTCTAGAGGACGGCGCCAAGTAGGCACAGTGAGGGAAAGATTGGAAGATGGAGGAATCCCCAAGGATTCCAAAATGGCCACTGATATGGAGCTGAACACCACTGGCCTGGTCACATTCCCATGGCGGTTCCAATTGAAGGGTCGTGGTGGTAGGCTGGGAGAGACGATTTATGAGGAGACCAGCGGGTCCCATTTCCAGCTTGTGAGACATAAGATTCCACTTCCAAATCACATAGTCATAAAATAAAATACAAGAGACTCCCTGCCTCAAACAGCTTGTAATCTAAATAGGAATAAAGACATGAGAGGGGCATATAAAACATAAATGGGGGGGAGGGGTCAAAAGTAATAAACATGGGTACACTATCAGCTTTGCAGTAGAAGTGTGGTTTAAGAATGAACTTGAAGGAGGACAGGATAATGATTATGCAAATTTGTTTGGGAATTTTGTTCCACACATAAGGGACAGCATAAAGGTGTTTGTGGGGAAAATCGGTAAGTGAACAGAAAAGGCTGCCATCACCAGTGAAGCAAAGAGCATGGGTCATGATGTGCTGAGACAAGTTCTTATCTATCACTTGTCCTATAAACACTTGTAGATGGAATCTGGACATGAAGTGAGCCTGGACATGAAGGCATAAGCAAATTCCAAATTTGCAATCTGCAGAGGAAAATATCTATGGTAATGATTTTAAACTTATATAACACATTTTGTCTCTAATGGTCCTGGGAGCTAAGTTGGATTAAAAAAACAATTAGGTGCCGTTAGACTGGATAGAATAAAATTTATAAGGGATATAAACCCTCTTGCTTCAGAAAACCAGTCTTCCAATAACTGCCGTGGAGTCAGAAAGAAATTTTCTCCATGGGCATGTCAGTGCCTAAATGCCCAATAGGAAAGCTTTTACAACTTTCTCTGAAGCATCTGGTACTGACCACTAGTCCCATCCAGTATGGTGATTTTTATGTTCCTGTGACCTCAGAGCACTTTATAAATCAATATACAGACTATACACTGGGATCATTTCAGCCACTAACTGAAATGCTGCTACGTCTGGAATGAAACACGGCAACTTTTCAGCAGCACCCAGCAATACTAACTAACCAGTTAGGCCAGAAAATGAAGACTACACTATAGTCAAGTGAAACCACAGGTGCATTTTAAGTATGCAAAATGAACTTAACTGAAGGTATATCTTCACTGCAGAGTTAATCTGAGTGCTGGGCACTTGAGTCTTAGCACCCAGTTAGCCTAGCTCAGGTGTGAGTATTCACACTGCATAGTCCTACTCGAGTTGCTGCATCCACACTCATGTGAGGTACTAAGATTTCTAGGGTCACACCCTGAAGGTCTTACCTCTGCTCAGCTTGCAGTGTATGGTGAGAGAACTTGTCTGTCCTTTCTAGGCTCCTGTGCGGAAGTGGGCTTAGCCTACCAGCTCAGTAAAGCAAATCACTTCTGGCTTGGCCTGCTTTAGATGTCTGTCTGTGGCTTCCATTCCAGCCAGTCACAGGGCATGGATCCAACTCAGGATAATGAGCTGTTCCAAATGTTGGCATTACTGCAACTCTCGTTTCAGAACCAGGAGGTAGAAACAAGGCATGAGAAATGGTGGAGGGTATTTTGACAGCCGCTTGGCACTCTGAGCAGAGGGCAGCGTGGCTTGCTAAGGAGATCACACAGGTTGCATGCAGACAAGGAGCAGTGGAAACTGTGAATGCAAGTTTTAATAGCTGTGAAGTCCCCCTTTGCTGACCAGTGGTTCTGGAGCAGGGCTAGAAGCTCGGCATGCTGGTACTACATCATCATTAAGACCTGAGATGACCAGCAGTGGACCCAGAACTTCTGCACGGAGAAGGCCACATTTCTTTGAGGAACTTGCTCCCCACCTTTCAGTGCCAGGACATGCAGCTGAGACAGGCCATACTAGTCCAGAAGCAGATTTACTATTACTATCTGGAAGTTGGCTACCCCAGACAGCTGCAGGTCTGTTGCTGGTCAATTTGGCATTGGCAAGTGAACCGTCGGTGCTGTGGGGATGGCGGTGCTGTGGGGATGGATGTTTGCAAGACAATTATTGCTGTGGTTCACCCAAGTGTGGTGAAGATTGATAATGGCCCAGAAATAAATTTGAGCAAATGAGCTTCCCGAACTGTCTTGGGGCCACTGGGGACACATATGTCCATTGTGTGCCCCCTCCCCCATCCAAGATGCTTATAAGTTTGTAAATCAAAAAGGATACTACTCACTACTTATGTGAGTTAATCATGGAAGGAGAATCATAGACACCAATATGGGAAGCAGGGATAGGGTGCATGATACCAGTGTATTTCAGAGAGCTGATGTTTTCAAATTTGGACAAGTGGGACTTTATTTCCACCCTCCAATATGACTATCAAGGGCGGCGGTGGGGAGGGGGAGAGGGAAGGTCTGTGTCCATTGTTGTTTTGGGAGACCCAGCCAACTCTCTGCTGCCCTGGCTCATGAAGCCCTGGCCTGATGTGAGAACACCTGGAAGAAGGTTTCATAGTTGTAAGATGGTGGTAGAATGTACATTTGTCCAACAGAACGCAAGGTGGCATTGCCTACAAAACTGGTTGGCTGCCAGTGCATGTAATGCCCTTCAGGTCACTGGGAGATGCTATGCACTATACAATACATGTGAAGAGAAGAGGGCGTACGTTGGCCAAGAATAGATTCATGACTGGGCTGGCTTACAGGCTTGGTATAAACCGTCAGAAAGTGCCCCTCTGATAACTGGATTGGATCCAGGTGAGTGAGGGTAGAAATGGATGCCTTGTATTTCCACATCCTTGGTTTGGAGGGGAAAATGGGAAAAAGGGATAAAGTGAGCACAATGTTAGGGTGGTGTAGCAGTTTATCAATTCTATGTATTAATCTGAGATTATATTACAATCTTTGCATTGAAGTTCCTGGCTCTCTCTGTTGTTGTAAGGGCTATCCACACCTTGGTGTCAGCCTCTGGCCAGCTGGCAGGATAACGTCCCAGATGCTATCTCCTCTGTTCCAGTGGTGTGGAAGCACAGGAGAAGTGTAGAACTGTTGCCAGTTGTGCAGCCTCTGTGCAATGTGGGGTTTAAAATTTGAACCAGTGACTTCCACTGTAGAAAAAGAGAGGAGGGTTGATGGCAAGATAATATTGCTCGGGAGGAACTGGAGAACTAGCAGCACCAAGTTAATTAGCCTACAGCCACAGTGCAAAATGGATGGGTTACCAGCATGAGAATAAGCAGCACTTAGGGTTTAGTCTATAGACCTAGAAAGGCCAGCTAGCATGGGCTGACAGTATACCAAAATTGGGTGAGAAGTTTTTGTGTGGATGAGAGATGAATTTGGACAACGCCTGAATCAGAGCCCAGGTCAGCTGTGCAGTGAAGACATAACCATACCCTAAAGTAGAATTTGATTAGGTCGCTGGTAAGAGATTAGCACCACTGTTCCCGCTAAGCTGTGCACGTGTGCCTGCACACACTGATCCTAAACCCCGCGCACACGGCGAAATGTCGCACGCACAAAAATTTGCACAGAAGCACAACTATTTGCACAGAAGAATTTTTGTGTGTACACGGCCTGTCAAAAATTAGAGGGAACATTGGTTAGCACCTGCCATGGAATTTTAATGATTACAAATGAGCAAGGATTTGGTGGTAGATCTCATCCAATAGAAAACATCATCAGAAGGCTGACTCTGCCCTCCAATCAGTCCATGATGTCAACATCCATCACCCACTTGTTTCAAACAAGCACCTTCGTACTTTCTCCGATACTGCCCCTCATACTTGGGAAAAGCTCCCCATGAACATCTGCAAAAGTAAATCATTGTCTTCCTTCAAAACCCTCCTTACAACTCTCCTTTGCCAGGAGGCCCACAAAAACTTGACAACGGTTGTGCTGCTGTTGTGCTAAAACCACTCCCGATCATGCTGACCTATATTGTCTCATTGTTTCCTTGTACCCCCCCATCAATTTACTTGTATCCATCTGGTGTCTCTTATCTTCTACTTAGATTGTAAGCTCTTTGGGGCAGGGTCTGTCTTTCAGGTCTGTGTTTATACAGCATCTAACACAATGGAGGTCTCGTCCATGAATGGGGCTCCTAGGTGCTACAATAATACAAATAAATAATACCAGAATAGCACCTCTTAACACTGCACTGTGTCATTGGCTCAGGGATGATGAGTCAAGGAAGGGGTATCACTGTCAACCTGCTGAACTACCAAAACCACATACACTAAGGCCTTGTCCACATTAGATTTTTGGGGAGAAATTACCCATCATTGCATTAGTACCATTGCAATTCCTCTGGTGGCAACAATGGCAGGCGCACTGCTATAGACAGGGTACCAGCATTTACTGACATTTTCAGCACCGTGTTTTCTAGACCAGCCCTAGAATGCCAGTGAAACTGCAATGCGGGGAGGTTTCTAAGCAAAAACAAGAGTCTACTGTAGACATAACCAAAAGTATTCCTTAGTCATCTCCCATGCACACACTGACGTTGCTTATCTTAGGAGAACAGGTGGGATGACAACAAAGTGTCTATTACAATGCTGTACTTATATGGGGGTTGATCTTTGGTGTGTTGGAAACAAGCGGGCTGTATAGAGCAGTGCAGTGGAAGGAGCATTCATGGCTGCAGTTATGCTAGAAGTCCATTTCCTACAAAATGTAGGCATTTTGATGGCATTACGGATGGCATTACTTAGCTGGCTACATTTTGAACCACTTTGAGGTTAGAATCTCAGACTCTCAGAATTTTGTGCATTATGGAAAGGAAATTGATAAAATGTTTTTAAAAAACCCACCCATCTTAGAGAGATAGATTGGAAAATCACAGAAGATATTATAGCCAGTATGCCACAAGCAAGTGAACAAGAATTATAACATAAAGAAGTAAACAAGCAATTTTGGACATGTACAGAAGGAAAGTCTTAAACTGCTGCCTGACCTTTTCCTTCTCTCTCTTTAAGAGTGGGAAAATATCCTTGCATCTATTTCTTTGTTTAGGTCTTTTCTACAGTGATTGTTCTGTAATGGACTATAAAGTAGATTTGCATGACTCATAAAGTGCTGGGCTGTTTTTCATTACTCCAGGGAGAATGTTGATAGTACAATAGGATTGTAAGTAGCATGATTCTAGGAATCATCTTTGAATTGGTTCCTGATGCCACCGTGCCTAGATAGATGGATTAGACAGAAACTGTTCCTTTGCTTGGGGATCTGTAAGAAGCCGAATTCATTTAAGGCCATGCATTAACCACAGCTAGATACAGCTCATTGTCAGGAAGTTTCTCCTAATCTTAGTCCAAATATTTCATCTCTTACATTTAATTCTTTAGTCCTAGTTCTTCCTCCTTGAACTGCCCTAGGTAAATATTTGCTTAGTTTATGTGTTGCTTTGCCAAGCTCTACCTATTTAGCCCTTAACTTTTCCTCATAATTCAATTCCTCCAGACTGTGAATTATTTTTAATTTCTCTCCAACCTGTCAATGTCTTTCTGGTGGAGAAATGTCCAACTAATTGCACTATTTCAGGTGTAGCTGTACCAGAACCATATCAAGAGGGTTTTACAGTACTACCTCTCTGTTCTGTGATATGATACCTCTGGGCATGCTGCCCAGAATATTATCTTTTTTTATAGTCAGTCTCTCCTAGGTGGGTGAGAGTGCCATACGGAGGTAGTGCACCCTGAGCATGGAATAGAGATGGTTTGTGAACCCCAGGCTGAGAAAGGCCCATTGGGTTAGGAAGGGTGTGAGTGGAGGGGAGTTCCTTCTGAGGTTATTTTTTTAGAACTGTATTTGGGATTCAGGGATGATGGCCTCTGTTGCCAGCCTTGGAGGGTCTTTCGGTGCCTGTCTGTGTCATCAGCTGCATCCCTTCAAACTGGCCAAGAGGGCTGAACCATACTGTTTTGTTTGGTGATATGAAGGCCCGATGGGGGGAAATCACAGTTGTGAAGGCTTGGAGTTCCTGATCTCTGGTCAGCAGAAGATCAGGCAGGAAAAGACTTTGTATAAGGTGAAAACCTGGAACAAAACACCTAGTTTGGGGCAGGACCCACCTTTTTGTTCTGTGTTCGTATAGCACCTAGCATAATGGGGTTCTGGTCCATAACTGGGACTCTTAAGCATGACAGTAATACAAATAATAAATAATGTCATGGTGGCAGTGGTTTCACCTGTTATTTTGCAGTACCATGGGATCTAATTACCAAAAACAGTCAAGGCTTCAGTTTGGCCTCTTAGGAGCCTGCCCCTCCTGCACGACAGTTACTTGTCAAAACAGAATCTGTTAATAATTACTTTTTTCTGCCAACAGACACAGTATATAGAAACAAAAAGTGATAATGCTGGATGAGTATAGTCAATCTCCTCTGCACCATCTCCTCTGGCAAGATGGTAGTTTCAGCAACATTTATACAGTGACATCTCTATGAGAGCCCATTCATTATTATTTATGTAGTGCCGACCGTGTGCCAAACTTCTTGCAGTATAAAAGCAAGGTCCAAGTCACAAAGAGCTTACAACAAAAATAGGTAATGGACAGATGAAAAACAGGTTGCAATGAAAAGGAGATGAGCAATGCAGTTTGTTACAGTTCATGCTTCATAGGTCTGAGATTTTAATTTATTCATCTTTAAAAAATATTTTGTCGATTTTTAAAAAAATATCAGCGTTGTTAACACTCCCTTGTAGGGTGAACTGATTTATGGAAGACGTGTTTCTGTAATTCTTCTATCCTTCTTTCTTAAAAGACCACTCCAATGTTTCCACAAGTGCACTGAGGGCAATTCTGCTCTGCCTTCATTAAAACTTCATCAGTTTTGATCCATCTTTATTTTTAACCATGCTTCCTTAAGTGGTCACTGAAGACTAGCTTTATTGTGTGACATTATGGTTTGCTTTCCTTCATTTTTATTCTGCGCAATTTCAACCTAAATTGCATATAGGAAAAAGTCATTTTTTTCCATCTGGTATAGCCACCTGAATGTGATACGTATGGTACAGTATACTTATCTCTTATTAGCAAGAATAAGGGGGGATATAATAGTGATAGAGGTCTATAAAATCATGAATGGTGTGGGGAAAGTGAATAAGGAAGTATTATTTACTTCCACAAGTTGAGTGTGTGTTGTGTGAAGAACTCATTGCCAGGGGATATTGTGAAGGCCGAAAGTATAAATGGGTTAAAAAAAGAATTAGATAAGTTCATGGAAGATAGGTCCATAAATTGCTATTAACCAAGAAGATCAGAGACACAAGCTTATGCTTTGGATGTCCCTAATCCTTGACTTCCAGAAGTTGGGAGTAGACGACAGGGAAGGGATCATTTGATACATTGCCCTGTTCTGTTCATTCCTTCTGAAGCATCTGGCAAGGTCACTTTCAGAAGACAGGATGATCGGCTAGATGGACCATTGGTCTGACCCAGTATGGCTATTCTTATGTTCTTAAGAATCAGAATGGTTGAGTTTACCACTGTAGTGAAATAATAAGCTTAAAAAGATATAGTTTCTTTCCCCTCTGGCTTTTGGAATATAGATGACCTTCAAAAGGGATAAAATTTGACTTTTTTATTTTTATTTAAAAAGTAAAGCCTGCAAGAGATGGGCCTTTTACAAGAAATTCCAGTCCTGTTTAGGTTGCATGACTCTATTATGACTGAAGAACTAGTGAAATGTTAACAACACAAGAATCAACAAAATTGAGAAGGGAAGGTATCTTTAGTCAAACTATTGAAAACTTTTTTTTGTAAATTTATTTTTGTTGACACCTATTGAACTTCAATGTCTTATTAACCTTTTTGATAAAGAAAGCTTTTAATAAAAGATTCAACATATTTGCCCCTTTTATTATGGAATTAGTGCTCACAAACATCCAAGAGGTCCTCCAACAAAACCAAAGAACAACAAACTTGATATTTCTAATGTAGAAAATAAGCAGAAAAAATATTTAAACACGTACAACTTTGAAGGCCTTTCTGCATCATCAAGAAGCAATAAGGGATACAAGCCCAAAAATCCTTTCCAGGTCACCTTTAAAGACATTAGCACAGAGGTTAGGCCTAAAACTTAGTTTTTTATATGAAAAATGTGTGATAGAAAACTTGAATTGAAATAAGAGTATGTATTTCAATTCAAGTTGTTTAAAAATAGCCAGAGCTTGGCGAACCAGCTGAGCGGCGGAGAACCAGCTGAGCAGCGGGGACAGCAGAGCAGCACACAGCAGGAGTTTGCCTGGGAGTTCGCCTGGAGGGAGCCCAGTGAGGCTTACATCTTGCAAACTGCTCTGAGGAAGCTCATAGTAGGAAGGTGATATGGAAGGGGGGGGTTCAGCTGTTGTGACCTGCACTGGATGTGCCATGTTTGTCTTTCTTCCACAGGACAGAAGCGACTTTGTCTGTACAAAGTGCAAGCTGGTCTCCATATTGGAAGAGAAGATTGAAGGTCTGGAGCAACAGATAACAACCCTGCGTTGCATACGGGAAACTGAGGATTTCCTGGACGAAACTCAGGATAGGCTTCTAGGGGCACAAAGCTCTACAGATATAGAGCAGGTTGCACAGAGGAGCCAAGAGACCAGTGAAGAAGCTTGGCAACATGTGACCTCCAGAAGAGGTAAGCGGAATGTCCGGGTTCCAGTAACACAGACACAGGTAACTAACCGCTTTCATGTTCTCTCCACAGGTATCGTTGCGGAGAGTGGACCAGATGATATGTCTGGGGCGAGAAAGCAGAAGGAGACTCCGCTGGTTGGAAGGCATGAGATGCGCTGTCCTGAGGTTGGGGGTTCCACGACCACCACCCCCAAGAGGAGAAGGCGGGTGGTGGTGGTCGGGGACTCTCTCCTCCGGGGGACTGAGTCATCTATCTGCCGCCCTGACCGGGAAAACCGAGAAGTCTGCTGCTTGCCAGGGGCTAAGATTCGTGATGTGACGGAGAGACTGCCGAGACTCATCAAGCCCTCGGATCGCTACCCCTTCCTGCTTCTCCACGTGGGCACCAATGATACTGCCAAGAATGACCTTGAGCGGATCACTGCGGACTATGTGGCTCTAGGAAGAAGAATAAAGGAGTTGGAGGCGCAACTGGTGTTCTCGTCCATCCTCCCCGTGGAAGGAAAAGGCCTAGGTAGGGAGCGTCGAATCGTGGAAGTCAACGAATGGCTACGCAGATGGTGTCGGAGAGAAGGCTTTGGTTTCTTTGACCATGGGATGGTGTTCCATGAAGGAGGAGTGCTGGGTAGAGACGGGCTCCATCTTACGAAGAGAGGGAAGAGCATCTTTGCCAGCAGGCTGGCTAACCTAGTGAGGAGGGCTTTAAACTAGGTTCACCGGGGGAAGGAGACCAAAGCCCTGAGGTAAGTGGGAAAGCGGGATACCGGGAGGAAGCACAGGCAGGAATGTCTGTGAGGGGAGGGCTCCTGCCTCATACTGGCAATGAGGGGCGATCAACAGGTTATCTCAAGTGCTTATATACAAATGCACAAAGCCTTGGAAACAAGCAGGGAGAACTGGAGGTCCTGGTGATGTCAAGGAACTATGACGTGATCGGAATAACAGAGACTTGGTGGGATAACTCATATGACTGGAGTACTGTCATGGATGGTTATAAACTGTTCAGGAAGGACAGGCAGGGCAGAAAAGGTGGGGGAGTAGCACTGTATGTAAGGGAGCAGTATGACTGCTCAGAGCTCCGGTACGAAACTGCAGAAAAACCTGAGTGTCTCTGGATTAAGTTTAGAAGTGTGTGCAACAAGAGTGATGTAGTGGTGGGAGTCTGCTATAGACCACCGGACCAGGGGGATGAGGTGGATGAGGCTTTCTTCCGGCAGCTCACGGAAGCTACTAGATCGCATGCCCTGATTCTCATGGGTGACTTTAATTTTCCTGATATCTGCTGGGAGAGCAATACAGCGGTGCATAGACAATCCAGGAAGTTTTTGGAAAGCGTAGGGGACAATTTCCTGGCGCAAGTGCTAGAGGAGCCAACTAGGGGGGGTGCTTTTCTTGACCTGCTGCTCACAAACCGGGTAGAATTAGTGGGGGAAGCAAAAGTGGATGGGAATCTGGGAGGCAGTGACCATGAGTTGGTTGAGTTCAGGATCCTGACGCAGGGAACAAAGGTAAGCAGCAGGATACGGACCCTGGACTTCAGGAAAGCAGACTTCGACTCCCTCAGGGAACGGATGGCCAGGATCCCCTGGGGGACTAACTTGAAGGGGAAAGGAGTCCAGGAGAGCTGGCTGTATTTCAAGGAATCCCTGTTGAGGTTACAGGGACAAACCATCCCGATGAGTCGAAAGAATAGTAAATATGGCAGGCGACCAACTTGGCTTAATGGTGAAATCCTAGCGGATCTTAAACATAAAAAAGAAGCTTACAAGAAGTGGAAGGTTGGACATATGACCAGGGAAGAGTATAAAAATATTGCTCGGGCATGTAGGAATGTTATCAGGAGGGCCAAATCGCACCTGGAGCTGCAGCTAGCCAGAGATGTCAAGAGTAACAAGAAGGGTTTCTTCAGGTATGTTGGCAACAAGAAGAAAGCCAAGGAATGTGTGGGCCCCTTACTGAATGAGGGAGGCAACCTAGTGACAGAGGATGTGGAAAAAGCTAATGTACTCAATGCTTTTTTTGCCTCTGTTTTCACTAACAAGCTCAGCTCCCAGACTGCTGCGCTGGGCATCACAAAATGCGGAAGAGATGGCCAGCCCTCTGTGGAGATAGAGGCGGTTAGGGACTATTTAGAAAAGCTGGACGTGCACAAGTCCATGGGGCCGGACGAGTTGCATCCGAGAGTGCTGAAGGAATTGGCGGCTGTGATTGCAGAGCCACTGGCCATTATCTTTGAAAACTCGTGGCGAACCGGGGAAGTCCCGGATGACTGGAAAAAGGCTAATGTAGTGCCAATCTTTAAAAAAGGGAAGAAGGAAGATCCTGGGAACTACAGGCCAGTCAGCCTCACCTCAGTCCCTGGAAAAATCATGGAGCAGGTCCTCAAAGAATCAATCCTGAAGCACTTGCATGAGAGGAAGGTGATCAGGAACAGCCAGCATGGATTCACCAAGGGAAGGTCATGCCTGACTAATCTAATCGCCTTTTATGATGAGATTACTGGTTCTGTGGATGAAGGGAAAGCAGTGGATGTATTGTTTCTTGACTTTAGCAAAGCTTTTGACACGGTCTCCCATAGTATTCTTGTCAGCAAGTTAAGGAAGTATGGGCTGGATGAATGCACTATAAGGTGGGTAGAAAGCTGGCTAAATTGTCGGGCTCAACGGGTAGTGATCAATGGCTCCATGTCTAGTTGGCAGCCGGTATCAAGTGGAGTGCCCCAAGGGTCGGTCCTGGGGCCGGTTTTATTCAATATCTTCATAAATGATCTGGAGGATGGTGTGGATTGCACTCTCAGCAAATTTGCGGATGATACTAAACTGGGAGGAGTGGTAGATACGCTGGAGGGGAGGGATAGGATACAGAAGGACCTAGACCAATTGGAAGATTGGGCCAAAAGGAATCTGATGAGGTTCAATAAGGATAAGTGCAGGGTGCTGCACTTAGGACGGAAGAACCCAATGCACAGCTACAGACTAGGGACCGAATGGCTAGGCAGCAGTTCTGCAGAAAAGGACCTAGGGGTGACAGTGGACGAGAAGCTGGATATGAGTCAGCAGTGTGCCCTTGTTGCCAAGAAGGCCAATGGCATTTTGGGATGTATAAGTAGGGGCATAGCGAGCAGATCGAGGGACGTGATCGTTCCCCTCTATTCGACATTGGTGAGGCCTCATCTGGAGTACTGTGTCCAGTTTTGGGCCCCACACTTCAAGAAGGATGTGGATAAATTGGAGAGAGTCCAGCGAAGGGCAACAAAAATGATTAGGGGACTGGAACACATGACTTATGAGGAGAGGCTGAGGGAGCTGGGATTGTTTAGCCTGCAGAAGAGAAGAATGAGGGGGGATTTGATAGCTGCTTTCAACTACCTGAAAGGGGGTTCCAAAGAGGATGGCTCTAGACTGTTCTCAATGGTAGCAGATGACAGAACGAGGAGTAATGGTCTCAAGTTGCAGTGGGGGAGGTTTAGATTGGATATTAGGAAAAACTTTTTCACTCAGAGGGTGGTGAAACACTGGAATGCGTTACCTAGGGAGGTGGTAGAATCTCCTTCCTTAGAGGTTTTTAAGGTCAGGCTTGACAAAGCCCTGGCTGGGATGATTTAACTGGGAATTGGTCCTGCTTTGAGCAGGGGGTTGGACTAGATGACCTTCTGGGGTCCCTTCCAACCCTGATATTCTATGATTCTAAGAGGGAATGCTTGAGGCATGAAACTTTCTCCTGCCAAGTGTGGTGGATTGTGCCTTCTGCTTAAACACATTTTTGCCAATATGTAGCCTCCACTCACACATTCACTGGATAACCACATTCATGTGCTCCCTGACACACACCACCCAAGGACATGCAGGTGAGAGGCCAATGTATTTTTAACAGCATGGTTTTGACATAGAACTTGCCACAGGAAATGCTGATCTTACTCGCTCTGAGAACAGCACACGATGCATGACAACTGCTAAGCAACAGATAGCAGAAGGGAGGAAATACTGTTAATGCTGTAACAAATGTGTGGCCATCTAGGACATAACATTTTTAACTGTGCTACACACCCACCCTTCAGAACTTCACAGTTCCTAAACCACCGGCTTCCATTGTAACGATTTGTTCACTTGCGTGAGTATAACATGTAGGCAGGAGCTACACCTAAGAAAGTTTTTCTTAGATTGAGGCAGGACAAACTTTATTGATGCTTTTTATTTTTTTAGAAGCAGAGCCTGAGGGGAATCACGTTTCTCCCAAGCTCTGACTCCTACTTATTGTGATAACAGAATGTGTAAAACCCTCTGCAGTAATCTGGTAGTGACTGAGGGTGTATCGATGCTACAAGCGCTGCAGTGGTACAGCTAAATTGACCTACATTTTCGGTGTAGACCAGGCCTGAGGCTGCACTAATGTCACATCAATCATTTGTGCTAAAGAATGATCTCCACTAGCGTTTAGCAGAATGCACAATGACACAGTTTGGCAAAGAGGTCAAATTACTACAAGAGGAAAAACAAGGAAATGTGACTTTGCTTTGCAGGGATGACAGGTAAGGATCCCTTATCTTCTACCCAATTTATTTGAGCATAAGCTTTCGTGAGCTACAGCTCACTTCGATGAATGCATCCGATGAAGTGAGCTGTAGCTCACGAAAGCTTATGCTCAAATAAATTTGTTAGTCTCTAAGGTGCGGCAAGTCCTCCTTTTCTTTTTGCGAATACAGACTAACATGGCTGCTACTCTGAAACTTATCTTCTACCGTATATTGTAAGGCTTTATGTAAAGCTTTCCAAACATAAGAAATTAATAGCAACTTTTCAGCTATATTCGAGGGCCAAAGCTTTAACGTCTGCACTTCACCAGCCCCCATGTGGAGTCCTAGGCCTCATCATGCAGAAATTAAAAACTTTTTTTTTTTTTCCGTATTTAAGCCTAGAGTTGAAATCTGTCTTGCAGAGCCAATACTCAGTCTGTTACAGATATGTTAAAAGGCTGGATTTACATAGGAACATAGCCATACCAAACTGGACTGTGCTCTATCTAGTCCAGTATCCTGTCTTTGACAGTAACCAGTACTAGCTGCTTAAGAGGAAGTTGCAAGAAATCCTGCATTAGGCAGTTATAGAATAACCTGCCTTTAGGGAAGTTATTTTCCTAAATTCATTAGTAAGAGGGTGACTTGTGCAACAAAGTAGAAGGTTTTCTCTCTCTTCCAAGCTCTTGGTGTTTTTTAAAGTCCTTGCTAATGCAACTCAGGATTTTTTTTTAACCTATGTAAAATATCCAAATGTTTTGTTAAGTAATTTGAAAGTGCATAGAAGTCACATCACACTTTTCCTTTGCCCGAGTAACTGAAAGATGGTAATTCTCTCCCTCAGAGAATCTACCACACTGATACACTGCTGTGAGGATAGCAGATCAATGAAGGAGCTGTATGTGCTGGGCCTGCTGCAGAGCTTCTATGGAGCACTCAGGAGATCAGGTAGAACAGGAGACTCAGCAGGCCCTGAAACGGGAAGGCTCACCACACAAGGAGACAAATCTGAGTCTCTCAGTGGACTGGCAGAAGCTACTTGGTTCTCCAGTTTCCGAAGTCAAACCTCCCTAGCTGAGATTAACTGGAGAAGCTTTAGATTTACCAACAGACCTGAATGAATTGCTGGTGATTAGCTTTTGGGCCCAACAGTGAGTGAGGAAGCTTTAGGAGTTGTCTGCTAGATGTCAGAGTAGCAGCTGTGTTAGTCTGTATTCGCAAAAAGAAAAGGAGGACTTGTGGCACCTTAGAGACTAACCAATTTATTTGAGCATAAGCTTTCGTGAGCTACAGCTGTGTTGCTCTGCTGATTTATGAAGCCTTCCCCTTCAGGCCTGAAACAGGGTGAGGACCTTTTCAATTTGCCTGACAGACCTTCCTTGCTACCTCTCAGGCTTAGGAGATGCCTCCTCAGAAGCTGCACAGCAGCCAGCACAATAGTTGCTTTGCTTTTTGGTAATTTTCTCTTTCCTCCATTTTTTAAAAGGAAATTTTCCCCTCCAGCCCCACCTGCCGTGACTGTTAGCAAGAACAAATGGCATAAAAGGAAGGAGGCCACAGGCACTTCTAATTTAGTGACAGCAGAAACAGAACTTGGTTCATTCTGTTTCAAGAGCTATATAGAGCCCTTTCACTTGAGCTACAGGTGAATCACTTAGCAACACAGACCGCATGACATACAGCTAAATAGTCTTAATTGTAATGTGTTCATGAACGATCTACAAACCAAGATTTAACCCACTTTGAATAATTAATAGATTTAAGAAAATGTCAGCTCCTTGCGGGCATTTCACAGAAAGAGGCTATATGCATGGAAAGAATTATTTACCCAGCTCTTCTGGGCAGTGTCCCTTGAAAATAAGCCAAAAGTGCTGGAGACACTAAGTCTTGGAGGACAGCTGGCAAAGCACAAATATGTTCCAGTGCCTGGATGCACAATCTCTTCTGGATTCTGGGACGGAACTTCGCACCCGCTCTGCATCCAGGCTCATCATTCATCCAACAGCTTTATTTGGGTATCAGATTGTATCACTTTTCCTCAAGTATCTTTTGCCTCTTTTGTAAATTGATCCTGTACACCTGTCTGACAAATCATCCAAAAACTGGTTCAAGCTCTGGTGTAGCTTGGGATGCACTGTGCATATAGGGCAGAACTTTGCCCTCTCTCTTTGGAGCCACAGTATGGAGGGGAAAGAAGAGTCACAGCTGTATGGTGGGACCAGAGACTTCCTGCTGGATGATAGCAGTAGAATGTGATTCTATGGTGAGAACCTGCCACTGGGGGTGGGAGGGTGGCATGCTGGGCAGTACAGCGGACAGGTCAAGGTCAGTTATATCTGTGCAACACCACTAGAGTAGCAGGTTTGCACTAGTGTAAAGGATGGAAGTATTTGGCCCTCTAAGCAGAGCCACAGAGCTATGAACTCTCCAAATGAGACCTGTGCGTAGAGCCATTCTTACGTTTTTATGAAATCTCCATCTTGCAGGGCCTACCAGGCATTTAATACTAAGATGGGTCAAATTATTATTGGTTCTAAGTTGCTCTTCCAAAGTCCATAACACACTTTACCTAGAACTCAGAAAGGTGTCCAATTCTTCCTTACTTCAAAGATAGTCAGAAATTGCTTTCAGTCCAATTCTTCAGGGGCTGTTCAAACAATGATGCCAAACCTGCAACCAAAGGGGCCATAACCCAGGCAGAGACTGGCTGAAAGTTTCCTGCTCATGTTATGCCAGATGGGGTGGAGCACAAGCTTTCATGCTGGCAATAACTTGAGCATCCTAGGGAATCAGGATGTCTCCCTCTTTTATTGACAGGTTTCAGAGTAACAGCCGTGTTAGTCTGTATTCGCAAAAAGAAAAGGAGGACTTGTGGCACCTTAGAGACTAACCAATTTATTAGAGCATAAGCTTTCGTGAGCTACAGCTCACTTCTTCAGATGCATATCGTGGAAACTGCAGCAGGCTTTATATATACACAGAGAATATGAAACAATACGTGGGGTGGGAATAGGTATTGTTTCATATTCTCTGTGTATATATAAAGCCTGCTGCAGTTTCCACGATATGCATCTGAAGAAGTGAGCTGTAGCTCACGAAAGCTTATGCTCTAATAAATTGGTTAGTCTCTAAGGTGCCACAAGTCCTCCTTTCCCTCTTTTATTGTAGCCCTGGCTCGTTGCAGATTCTCCTCTCCTCCTTTTTAAGGAGGACACTTCTATCCAATCATCCCCTAACTTCCCCCACCACATACATCAGTTCTTGACACATTCCCTATTGCCCCAACCCTCCGAGCTGGCAATGCAGAAGAACGTGGGATAGTGAAGAAAAACATTTCATACCAAATCCTGGGTCTTGTAGGTGGGAGTGGATGGGATAAAATGTGCTTGAACCAGCCCTGTGATAAATACGTGCCATGGGCACACAAACTTTGCCCAACAGGTGACTGGTTAGCAGTTTGCCAGGCATCCAAGAGTTGCATTTAATCTGTATAAAATGGAGCTGCTTGTAGCCACTCTAATCTTTAACACAAAGCTTGTGGCTTTCAGCCAGGATACTCGGATTGAGAGAGATCACTGCATGTTGGGCCATGAAGTCTCCATGGGCTGCATTTTATGAGACTGCACTTTGGCAACCCTTGGTTTAAGCAATGGCAGACACACCAGCTTTGGTGTGCACTGGCTTTCAGGGACTACATTAGATTTCTAGGAGCAGGAGTAGCAGCAGGAGCTACGAGTACAAAACTAATCCCCCCCCACACACACACACATCATTAGAATTGCTCACAGAGGTGCAATGTTTTATTTGCTGCCAGAATTAGCAGGCAAACGGCCATGGTCAGTATTACACTGGTACAGTAAGCATCTTAAATTAACATTTACTATCTTATGCTCGAATCATAACAAGACTGTCTTAAGTACTAGCCTTCACAGTGATTATGGCAAACCTTAAGAGTTAAAAACCTGAGTGATCCCAGTTTGCTTTCAATCCTTTTCATGGTGAAGCTTGATGTATCATGGGTCCCTTGCCTTCCATCCATTAGATTATTACTTTCCTTTCTTCCCTTTCTTTTTGGGGGAGTCAGGCCAATTAAAGCCACGGAACTCCAGGCAGGCAGCAGCATTGTGAGAAATGTAGTAGGCATTGAGCATGGCAGCTGGGCTAAGGATATCCACTTCGCTCACTGGCTTCTTTGTTTTCTTCCTGGAGCCTTTGGATTTGCTGCGTGTGGATTTGCCACCTTTACCTGCCTGTAAAAGCAGAACAGCAACAAAACACCCAGGGATTGCAAATAGATCTGGATCATGATTGTGTCAATGCCATCTACAAGAACTCAGAGCACCTCACTCCTACATTGCAATACTGCCTCTCTCACCCAGTACTGGGGTCCCACCTAAAGCTACACTGCTGCACCAAAATCATGATCTGCAGCACCCCCAGTGAAGTTAGTCCAGGGTCTCTTGACCACAGACTACTACCCTGGGTGTGGATTTTGTTAGATGGACTAATAGCTATGACATAGTAGGACAAACCTACCAAAGTGATATCTACTCTATGGACCAGGTTAGATTGTGAAAAGGTCAACAGAAAGGAAAGGCTGCATAGATATTTTTGATAAAACTGGTGGATTAAAGTGAGCAATCTAACCAGTCAATTAGTGCTCCAAACTGTGTTTATCTCTAGTTAAAAAACTATATCTGCACAGGCTGAAAGTTGTTAGTCCATACAGAACAGGTAGTTACTAAGCGCTTCTTGAAGAATGCACTAAAATGTCATTCTGAAGCACATAAAATGTCGTATCACCATCCTCTACTCTTCGCCTGTTTGTCTTGAGACTGTAAACCAGGATGGTACAGCACCCAACTGGGGCCTTTGGCTGCTTCCATAATATAAATATGTACTACTACTGCGTCTAAGAGCAAAACCATAACTACCCGCTTTAGCAAATACATCTATACCGAGCAAGTATCTATTTAATACTCACCAAGAGCCTGATCGAAACCCTACTGAAGTCAATGGAAAGACTCCAATCAAATTGAATGGATTTGGCTCAGGCCCTTTGCTCCCATCGTGCTGCCTCAGAGGACAGATTCTCTGCATATGGTCATTTTGAACATTTAAAGATCTAATCAAGAATCTGTAGAGAAAACATGCAGAGGAAATATGGAAACACTTCAAGATGAGCGGATGCCATGAGGAGAAGGAAGTGCGATTTTTTGGGCTACAGCACACGTGCAGAGAATGGAATGAGGAGCCATTTTCGAGAGGAAAGGTATTCAAGAATACCTACACTTCCTAAGTGATTAAAAGCTCTTGGACTTTGTCCTCATGCCAGACACCACATCCACTGCACATGGGGTAGCCTGGTGTTACTGCCTACCTAGCAGTGCGTTATACAGGTAATTTCACATGCTCTTCTGAATGACTGGATTGATGCATTCTTCACAAGAAATGCATCAGTTGATGCACAAGAGAAACAAATGACTTTGATACAGTCAGAAAAGTTATGAACATCATCATCACTTCAGGAGACAACGTTATCACTATGGAACAGGAATGCATGTACCACATTTTTACAACATAAACCATGAGAAGTACCTCCATGGCTCAGTACATGTCAGCAGAAGAGAGGCATAAATGGAAACTCAGTGACACAGTCCTGGAACATGACTCATCTAAATCAATCCACAGATAAACATGAAGGAACATGTATGGTAAAAATAAGAGGAAATGCAATGCAAATGAAACACAGAGCCAAACTGCAGCATCCACAGAAAGAGAAAACAAAATCCCCCCCCGAAGGAAAATGCAGAGCACAAGCTGTAGGGCAGTGGTTCTCAAACTTTTGTACTGGTGACCCCTTTCACACAGCAAGCCTCTCAGTGCGACCCCCCCCTTTATAAATTAAAAACATCTTTTACATATTTAACACCATTATAAATGCTGGAGGCAAAGCGGGGTTTGGGGTGGAGACTGACAGCTCGTGACCCCCCACGTAATAACTTCACGACCCTCTGAGGGGTCCCAACCTGCAGTTTGAGAACCCCTGCTGTAGGGAATGAAGGTTTAGGATACAACACTACCTGTCATGTGGAAAGCAAACTGCTTGCAATCAGACATCGATTAGCATAAGTGACAAACTTTCATACAAATAGTAATTGCATAGCTATAATTTGCTGAATACTCATTGTAATGGAATGTGTGTGGTTTATGACGTAAGTGCACCGCTTACGTAGATTGATTTTTAAGCAAGCCTCCTGAAATACACTCCCATACATTTGTGCCCTAAAAACAGATGCACTGGCAAATTTTTGAAGTGCAATTACTTTCCTGCTGGAAGTTTGGTCCATAGTATTAAAGTGTCCACAGCATTTTGTGATCTTTCAGAATGAAAAGGAGGACTTGTGGCACCTTAGAGACTAACCAATTTATTTGAGCATAAGCTTTCGTGCGCTACAGCAAGTTACTCTGAAACCTGTCAGAATGAAAGGCACTGTATTTAAGTGCAAGTTGTTATGGGGCCACACAGTTATTCGGGAGGTGGCAATTGTCTCACCACTATTTCTCTCCTTCATTGTGAGAAATGCCTCTGACCTCCTGCTACTTTGCTTGCCCACAATCATTATCAGCAGTGAAGCACTTTCATTATTTCTGATGAGCTCTAGGTCCCCATTTCCTGTCTCTCCATTAAACTGCAGAACAGGAAGCTGAAGTCTGCATGTTGCAACATGTCTAGTAACACTAGAGCAGTGCTACTCAAAGTGGTGGTCTGCGGACCGGTGCCAGTCCGCAAGCCATCAGCTGCCGGTCTGCGTGCACATTGGAAAAAAAAATTGCCGGTCCCCCACATTATACAGCTTGAGAAGCACTGTCCTAGAGGATTCCAACCTAGGGATCTCTTACAAACTTCCCAGGCATCCAAGGGCTTGTATGGCATTGAACAGATCATGGCCCTCCCTCATCTCACAGAGGCATAGCTCAGACAGTTCACAGATCCAAACAAGATCTAAGTACCTATTCTTGTGGCACCTTAGAGACTAACCAATTTATTTGAGCATAAGCTTTCGTGAGCTACAGCTCACTTCATCGGATGCATACTGTGGAAAGTACACAAGATCTTTTTATACACACAAAGCATGAAAAAATGGGTGTTTACCACTACAAAAGGTTTTCTCTCCCCTCACCCCACTCCCCTGCTGGTAATAGCTTATCTAAAGATAAGCCTTTTGTAGTGGTAAACACCCATTTTTTCATGCTTTGTGTGTATAAAAAGATCTTGTGTACTTTCCACAGTATGCATCCAATGAAGTGAGCTGTAGCTCACGAAAGCTTATGCTCAAATAAATTGGTTAGTCTCTAAGGTGCCACAAGTACTCCTTTTCTTTTTGCGAATACAGACTAACACAGCTGTTACTCTGAAACCAGTACCTATTCTATTCTGGTTCTTATTCCATGCCCAGCATCATGGTATTTCGGCACCTTCCGAAGATGCTGGACATTTCTACTCTTGTGGAAAGTGCAACGGAATCTTTATTGACCCCAAGTGGTCAGAATTTTAATTTTACGAAGCACGTGTAATACTCTACTGCCTACTTACAAATATGGCAAAGCAGAATCTGGTGCATCCAAACACACAACTTAAAACGTACGTTAGGTAGGTCAGTTTGTGTTCATCAGCCTTGAAAATGAGCCTTTCAGCTTCATAATACAGTAGAACCCCAATGTAATGAACGCTGGTCTTACAAATGGCTGGTTATATGAACCGTTTTTATCCCTTGATCAATAAGGTACACATGTATTTACTTGAATAAGGAGCACAGGTCAGGTGCACTCACAGCATGGGTGTACTGACCTTCCTTACACACTGCTCAAAGTGCCTTTTTAGTAATATAACAAAAGTGCTGTATGAAGAACATGTCGACATCCCTTCACATTCTGAAGTCTTCAGTGCACTGGAAATCCCTTAGCCGTGGTTTGATGAACAAGAGGAAAACGATGCAGTGTAACTTGGTGGCAAAGAAGAGATACAGTTCTTTTAAAGCGAAATCAGCTATTTATTTAACCAGTGACTATAGGGACACAACAGCACAATATGTTCATACAATACTGTATGAAGTAGTGAAATCCATCTGCAAGATTGTAACAGACATATTGTATACATTTATTACTATTCATTATGTACACTATCACTGAACAATTAGTAAGCAAGTTTATGCACCCTTCCTACTCTAATTTTGAACTCCTCAATTCCCAATTAGTTCACAGATTGTTCTGCATAAATAAATATAATTGTACATTTAAAAAAATTAACTTGTATTACCATGGTAAGTCCTTTTATTGACCTGAACTGATGGACTCAGCATGAAGCCCTGAAGATAGACCCTGCAATATACAAATCATGCAAAGGGTTACATGCTATGCAGATATCACAGTATTGCTCTCTATTCCCCCTCAACCCTATGGCCATTTACAAAAAGGAAATGGAACAGGTAATAAAATGAGCTCCACCAAAAAAACCTTCTGTCTTGTACAGATAACTACAGTGGGCTAGTTTCAGAGTAACAGCCGTGTTAGTCTGTATTCGCAAAAAGAAAAGGAGTACTTGTGGCACCTTAGAGACTAACCAATTTATTTGAGCATGAGCTTTCGTGAGCTACAGCTCACTTCATCGGATGCATGCCGTGGAAACTGCAGCAGACTTTATTTATACACAGAGAATATGAAAAAATACCTCCTCCCACCTCACTGTCCTGCTGGTAATAGCTTATCTAAAGTGATCATCAGGTGGGCCATTTCCAGCACAAATCCAGGTTTTCTCACCCTCCACCCCCCCACACAAATTCACTCTCCTGCTGGTGATAGCCCATCCAAAGTGACAACTCTTTACACAATGTGCATGATAGTAAAGTTGGGCCATTTCCTGCACAAATCCAGGTTCTCTCACCCCCCTCCCAAAAACCACACACACAAACTCACTATCCTGCTGGTAATAGCTCATCCAAAGTGACCATTCTCCCTACAATGTGCATAATTAAGGTGGGCCATTTCCAGCACAAATCCAGGTTTTCTCACCCCCCCCCCCACCCCCATACACACACAAACTCACTCTCCTGCTGGTAATAGCTCATCCAAACTGACCACTCTCCAAGTTTAAATCCAAGTTAAACCAGAACATCTGGGGGGGGGGGGTAGGAAAAAACAAGAGGAAATAGGCTACCTTGCATAATGACTTAGTCTCTATTTAAGCCTAAATTAATAGTATCCAATTTGCAAATGAATTCCAATTCAGCAGTTTCTCGCTGGAGTCTGGATTTGAAGTTTTTTTGTTTTAAGATAGTGACCTTCATGTCTGTGATTGCGTGACCAGAGAGATTGAAGTGTTCTCCGACTGGTTTATGAATGTTATAATTCTTGACATCTGATTTGTGTCCATTTATTCTTTTACGTAGAGACTGTCCAGTTTGACCAACGTACATGGCAGAGGGGCATTGCTGGCACATGATGGCATATATCACATTGGTGGATGTGCAGGTACACGAGCCTCTGATAGTGTGGCTGATGTTATTAGGCCCTGTGATGGTGTCCCCTGAATAGATATGTGGGCACAATTGGCAACGGGCTTTGTTGCAAGGATAAGTTCCTGGGTTAGTGGTTCTGTTGTGTGGTATGTGGTTGTTGGTGAGTATTTGCTTCAGGTTGCGGGGCTGTCTGTAGGCAAGGACTGGCCTGTCTCCCAAGATTTGTGAGAGTGTTGGGTCATCCTTTAGGATAGGTTGTAGATCCTTAATAATGCGTTGGAGGGGTTTTAGTTGGGGGCTGAAGGTGACGGCTAGTGGCGTTCTGTTATTTTCTTTGTTAGGCCTGTCCTGTAGTAGGTAACTTCTGGGAACTCATAACCTCAGCCGTGCAGAACACAATGCCATCCACAGCCTCAGAAACAACTCTGACATCATAATCAAAAAGGCTGACAAAGGAGGTGCTGTTGTCATCATGAATAGGTCGGAATATGAACAAGAGGCTGCTCGGCAGCTCTCCAACACGAGTTTCTACAAGCCATTACCCTCTGATCCCACTGAGAGTTACCAAAAGCAACTACAGCATTTGCTCAAGAAACTTCCTGAAAAAGCACAAGATCAAATCCGCACAGACACACCCCTGGAACCCCGACCTGGGATATTCTATCTACTACCCAAGATCCATAAACCTGGAAATCCTGGGCGCCCCATCATCTCAGGCATTGGCACCCTGACAGCAGGATTGTCTGGCTATGTAGACTCCCTCCTCAGGCCCTACGCTATCAGCACTCCCAGCTACCTTTGAGACACCACTGACTTCCTAAGGAAACTTCAATCCATCGGTGATCTTCCTGATAACACCATCCTGGCCACTATGGATGTAGAAGCCCTCTACACCAACATTCCACACAAAGATGGACTACAAGCCGTCAGGAACACTATCCCCGATAATGTCACGGCTAACCTGGTGGCTGAACTTTGTGACTTTGTGCTTACCTATAACTATTTCACATTTGGGGACAATGTATACCTTCAGATCAGCGGCACTGCTATGGGTACCCGCATGGCCCCACAGTATGCCAACATTTTTATGGCTGATTTAGAACAACGCTTCCTCAGCTCTCATCCCCTAAAGCCCCTACTCTACTTGCGCTATATTGATGACATCTTCATCATCTGGACCCATGGAAAAGAAGCCCTTGAGGAATTCCACCATGATTTCAACAATTTCCATCCCACCACGCTCTATCAATCTGTTTCTTTACTTCAGCAGGTGGGTATTGTAGTTGTAAGAAAGCTTGACAGAGATCTTGTAGGTGTTTGTCTCTGTCTGAGGGGTTGGAGCAAATGCGGTTGTATCGCAGAGCTTGGCTGTAGACGATGGATCGTGTGGTGTGGTCAGGGTGAAAGCTGGAGGCATGCAGGTAGGAATAGCGGTCAGTAGGTTTCCGGTATAGGGTGGTGTTTATGTGACCATTGTAAGCTAGAACTGTTTTAATTGTAAATGGCAAGAACAGATCGGTTGAATCATCTACACCAGTTGTTCATGACTCCATAGTCTACTAAAGATTTCCAGCTTTGCTCTGAGACAGGAGTTCTCCTGTGTTGTAAGAGACCATCTGAATATCAGAAGTGCAATGAGTTAAGAAAGAGGGTGAGGGAAGAGACCTAAATTGCAGCTCACTGTGTTACACAGATAGCAAACTGGGAAAGAACCTAGTGGTGGTAGATGTGCAATAGTTCTGTTAAATTACTACAGTTTATAATTAACAACCCTTCCCCTTAAAAATCAACCTCAGTTCCTGCAGTTTCAAAATTGCATTTTTGATTGGAGAGGGAAGGAAACATTCTCTCTCAGAAAAAAGAAAAGGAGGACTTGTGGCACCTTAGAGACTAACCAATTTATTTGAGCATAAGCTTTCGTGAGCTACAGCTCACTTCATCGATGAAGTGAGCTGTAGCTCACGAAAGCTTATGCTCAAATAAATTTATTAGTCTCTAAGGTGCCACAAGTCCTCCTTTTCTTTTTGCGAATACAGACTAACACGGCTGCTACTCTGAAACCATTCTCTCTCAGGTATTTCTTAAGCTCCTATCACCACAGTATCTCACTTCAACTCCACTGCTGCAAAGCAGGGGAAGAAGAAACAGGAGAATTCGATCGCCGAGGAAACTTTCTCACAGGTGATCAGCACTGCACCGTCCTGTCCAAGGAAGTTGAGCAGCACTGGAACAGGTGACCCCTAGAGGATTTTAAGCCCAGGTGGGGGTGGTCGAGCTGTACTGAATCTTGCCTCAGCTCAGCAGGGACGAGGACTAGATGCCCTCTTGAGGACTCTTCCAGCCCTACACTTCTGCGATTTATTTTCTCCTTGCAGAAAGGCGAGTTGAGGACAGCCTGCAGGGCTGTCTTGCCAGGCCTCGCACTCGTCCCCCAGCCGGGAGCGCCCCTCACAATCCCAGAGCCGCACAGGGGACGTTACAGCCACCTTACACCCAAGCCCCAAACCAGCCACGTAGCCTCGTAACCCCAGGAACACCGCACCGTTGAACAGCCCGATTACCAACCCGTGCGCTGGGAGCGATGGTGCACGCCTGCCCGGGCGCAGGGCTGCAACCCCCGTGGCCAGGGAACACGCTCCCCCCGCCCAACGGGAGCCGCCCCCCCCACCCCGGCGCGCGTGCGCAAACACACCGCCTCTCCTGCACGGGCTGCAGCCCGGAGCGCGTGGCAGCACGGCTGGCCGGACCCGGGGGCGGCTCGCGCTCCCCGCCGGGGCCAGGCGAGGCAGCCAGCGGGCGTGGCCTCCTCCCAGGAGTGGGCGGGGTCCCCCCTTTTGTTTACACCTCCCACGTCCCGTTACCAAGGCGCCGGCGAGGCTCGGCCAGACCCCGCCCCCGCCCCCGCCCGCCTGCGTCCTCTCCGCCGGGGGGGGCCGGAAACCCGGGGAGAGGCGCGCGCGCCCCTTCCACCTGTCGGGCCCAACGGTCACCCACCTCAGGGAAAGGGCGGGAAAGCTCTCCCGGGGCAGCGGGGTGTCGCCCCTCCCCGCTCTCAATATTGGAGAATCTGTCAGGAAACAGCGCTAGGGGCCGACCGGCCTCCCCCACCGCACACCCCCAAAGGGCCGACTCGCCACCCCTACCACACACACCTAAAGGGCAAGGGGACAACCAGCCTCCCCCCCCTCCCGCCCCATGCTCCCAAAGTGCAAGGGGCTGACGAGTCTGCCCCTAGCCCCCAAATTGCAAGCAGTGGACCATGACCAGCCTTCCCCTCTACTCCCAAAGCACAAGGGGTTAATCAGTCTCTCCTCCCCACAAACTAAGTGCAAGGAGCTGACCAGAATCCCCCTCCCCCCGCCCCAAGGAAGTCTCACAACCCCTATCGCCAGTTTTCATTAAAATAAGTGAGGAAAATTCCTTGTTTTTTGGTGATGAGGTTCAGGTCTTACCTCCCAGACTCCTGTTAAAGTACTATAGACCCAAGGCAGAGCTTGGAAACTTCTTACTTTCCCCAGCAGATGTTGGTCCAATAAAAGGTATTAATTCACCCACCTTGCCCAGCACAGCTAACATTGCATTACTACCTGTTTATTTTACTGGTAGGACAGTATAGTCCCCCAGTTTCCTGTCTCATGTCATTTGAAGGCAGGACAGCCACACCAATGGCATCGTTCAGTCCCTACACATTTCACCTAAAGGACTGGAGTTTGGTGATGTTCAGGGATGGGGACGGGGGAGAGCAATTCAGTTGTTTCCAACGTTCCCTGTAGTCGTTCACTGAAAGCATAATTCCCAGAAGCAGTCTTTTGGCTGCCTTGATTTCCTTCACTGGGAATTCTAGAATCGTAGGACTAGAAGGGACCTCGAGAAGTCATCTAGTCCAGTCCCCTGCACTCATGGCAGCAATAAGTTTTGTCTAGACCATCCCTGACAGGTGTTTGTCTAACCTGCCCTTAAAACATCTCCAATGATGGAGATTTCACAATCTCCCCATACAATTTATTCCAGTGCTTAACCACCCAGACAAGAAGTTTTTCCTAATTTCCAATCTAAACCGTCCTTACTGCAATTTAAGCCTGTTGGTTCTTGTCCTAGTGTCAGAGGTTGAGAACAATTCTTTTTCCTCCTCTTAGTAACAACCTTTTATGTACTTGAAAACGGTTATGGCCCCTCTCAATCTTCTCCAGACTAAACAAACTCAGTTTTTTCAATTTTCCCTCAGAGGTCATGTTTTCTAGACTGTTAATCATTTTGATTGTTCTCTGGATTTTCTCCAATTTGCCCACATCTTCCCTGAAACGTGGCACCCAGAGCTGAACACAATACTCCAATTGAGGCCTAAGCAGCATGGAGTAGAGCAGAAG
Source organism: Lepidochelys kempii (assembly GCF_965140285.1). Lineage (NCBI taxonomy): Eukaryota > Metazoa > Chordata > Testudines > Cheloniidae > Lepidochelys > Lepidochelys kempii. The sequence goes on from NC_136380.1 coordinate 348,395,205, forward strand.
AATTACTTCTTGTGTCTTGCTTGCAAAATTCCTGCTAATACATACCAGAATGATGTTTGATGTTTACTTTTCTTGCAACAGCGTTTCACTATTAACTCATATTTAGCTTATGATCAACTATGACTCCCAAATCCCTTTCCACAGTACTCCTTCCTAGGCAGTCATTTCCTAGTTTGTATGCGTGCAACTGATTATTCCTTCCTAAGTGGAGTACTTTGCATTTGCCCTTATTGAATTTCATCCTACTTACTTCAGACCATTTCTCCAGTTTGTCCAGATCATTTTGAATTTTAATCCTATCCTCCAAAGCAGCTGCAACCCCTCCCAGCTTGGTGTTGTCTACAAACATTATAAGTGTACTCAATGCCATTATCTAAATCATTGATGAAGATATTGAACAGAACCGGACCCAGAACTGATCCCTGGGGGACTCCACTCGTTATGTCCTTCCAGCATGACTATGAACCACTGATAATTACTCTCTGGGAACGATTTTCCAACCAGTTCTGCACCCACCTTATAGAAGCTCCATAGAGGTTGTATTTCCCTCATTTGTTTATGAGAAGGTCATGCAAGACAGTATCAAAAGCCTTACTAAAAAGTCAAGATATACCACATCTCTGCTTCCTCCCTATCCATTAAGTCTCTGGAGTACATCCACAGCTTGGATGGGTCATTCAGTCCATTTTTATGAGCTTCAGTTTGTAGAAAGGTTCCTCCAGAGCTAAGAAGTAAGATTGAAGACCCATCCAAGCTGTGGATGTACTCTAGAGAGACTTAACTTAAGCCAGCAGTTTATTCCACCACTGCTACAAGCCTGAACCAAGAACTTTGCCATTACTGTATGTAATTGATTCCTTTAACCAATTTTAACTCTCACCTTTCTTTCTTTTTATAAATAAAACTTTAGATTTTAATTAAGAAGAAGAATTGGCTGTAACGTGTATTTGGGTAAGATCTGAAACATTCATTAACGTGGGAGGCAATGTGTCCGATCCTTGGGGATTGGTAGAACCTTTTCTTTTATATGATGAAATAAAATTTATAAAAATGTCATCATATTTGATGTGGGTACCTGGATGGGTGCCTGAGGCTGGATCACTTTAAGGGAACTGTGTTGTTTGGACTTCTGAGTAACCAGTAAGGTAATAAAGAAGCTGTTTTATTCTCGCATGGTGAATCTAAGTATTGGAATATCCACCAGCTCTTGGGGATTGGGTTGCCCCATTCTTTGCAGTTCACCCTAATTGAGTGACCACAGCTGGCTCCCCACTAGGATGCCGATCGCAGTGATGGAGTCAGCGGGATGCACATTACCACAGGTTAATTGGGTTTTTGGATCAGAACCACACGCTTGTCAAAATTTATTTTTGATATTGGAGAGTTTAAGGGTTAAAAATCAGTTACAGTGAGTGACCCATGATCAAGATCCTGACAGAAAAAGGCTGGAAGAATTGTGCTTACAGAGAGGGTTGTATTTTAAGCAAAAGGCTCCAGCGCAGGAACTGAAAAATCTGTTAATTACCAGCAATAAGAAAGCAGACCCAGCAAAAATGGTTGTAGTGAGAAACCAGCAGCTAGAACTTGAACAAAAGCAAAACATAGCTGATATGGAAGGAGAAGCTGCTGAAAGAGAACGCCTGTGTTTTGAACATGAACAAAGAATGGCATATATTCGATTGCAGGAACTAGAAGCTAAGGCAAAAGTGGACAGACTTAAGCTCCAACTCAAGAGACTAAAGGAACAACAGGAACTGTATCATCCTGAAAAGCCAGTTCCTCTCAGCAGCAAAGATGGGGATAGAAACTATCCAGTTTGTAACAATGTTGGTATGTTGTTTGATTCTAAGCAGTTAAGTGTGTAACCAAATGTACCCCAACACTGCCACCTTTTATGTAAATGCTTTTACTATGAGCTCAGGTGAATGTAACCCATAACTTGTGCAGAAAATGTAAAAGTCAATGGTAAAAGCTGTTTAGGGCAAATTACAGCTTCTAATATCACTCTTGTTAAAGCAGATCTTGTCAAAGAGGAAGATTATTTACCAGACCAGAGTGTGAATATTATAATCCTCCATGAATTTACTGTAAATGTGCCTTTAGCCAGAATCCATCTAGAATGGAATGGTGTTAAACATGAAGTTATAGCTGGTGTAAGGAAGTTATTGCCTAAGGATCTTTTGATTGGGGATGATATTAAAACTTTGTTCAGTCAAGTTGATGACATAAACCAGTCACAGGAAAGAAATAATCCTGAACCTGTGTTTATTAGGGGAAAGGATTTACCTATGGAGGGTTTCTCCAAATGTTTGTCTGAGAAAGATGGCTGTTTGTCTGTGCAAAGAAGCAGTGCATATGTGGAAAAAATTTCTGAGCGTCTGTCTGGTATCTCAGAAGTGAATCTGGCATTAGATAAGGCTCAGGAAGATGTTTCTCTAGAGCAAATTAAAAATTGGTGATCAGGTTAAAGCCCTGACTGAGGAAGGAAGGGGAACATTCTTGGTGAGTGATTAATTGTTGGCTAGTAAAGCTTGGGAAAGTAAGCCTGTCCCAGGTAAAAGTGATGTGCTTAAAAGTAGCTCAGCGTAATAAGAACTATTTGTGGAAAACAGCAGTTTATCTGTTAAGGGAGGGGAAGGCACAGAAAGTTTAGATAAGCATAGGCAGCCTTCTGAGCTGATGGCTTTGTCTAATCATCAGTTTGGAAAAGCAAGGTTAGTGGACCATGAGTATCCCTACACCTTATCTGTTACCTGTGTGGAGAATTGTGACAGTGATGAAAATATTCCTGTGACTGTTAGGGGTAATGACTTGCCCATGAAGGGAGCTGTTTGTCTGTTAAAGGGGAATGCTTCTCCAGCTCTTTCCTGTTTGTAGAGCAGACAGAAGAAGCTTGTCAGCCTCTGATGGTTGAATATTTATAGGTTGACCCAGAGCTGATTCTGGATACAACTAAAGCCCAGGAAGGAAGTGGTCCTGAATTTGTGTCTGCTAGGGATGTTGACATTGTAACTAGGTTGCATCCAGTTAATGTCATAAATAGCTCCCAGAGACCAAGCGATTCTGGTGCTTCTATTTTGCCTGTTGCTAGTATGTTGCTGGGTAAAGATATGACAACCTTGTCTAGTCAGGGTGATATCATCGCCAGGGCACAAGAAAAGCATGAAGGTGATTTGACTACGATACCTACTGACAGTGTGGAAACTTGTCACGAGGAAGAGACTACTTCTAATCTTGTGAGTATGAAGTGTAGCAGTTTACCTGAAAGGGGGTTTTGTGAAAATCCTCCTGATGGGTCAGAGGTGATTCTGGATTTAAGTGAAACCCAGAAATAGTCTGTTGTTGCTCAGGAAAATGTTCCTTTAGGGCAAGCCCTAGGTGAAAAGGGTAAGGGCAAAATTTCTGTGAAAAATGGGTTTTTGCTTAGAAAGATTCCTGAAGAGGAAAATCTTCATGGTAGTTTTTGCAAGCAGTTTACTGCAACTGATAGGTGTGGAAGTGATTTGATTAAGTTAACTCAGGGTGAATCACTGTATAGAGAAAGCAACAGTTGTTCCAGTTCCTAACTGCCAGAGTCTTTCTGAGGTGTATAAATCCACTGACTTTGCTTTAGAAAGATGCAGTGTGGATAGCTTTGAAAAGGTCTGAAATGAAATAAAAATTGTTAGGGAATTTAAACAGCCCTATAAGCTTAACCAGCTTTTTGGGGAGACAATGTTGTTGGAACATGAATATCTCTATGTTGATTCTTTAAGTAAGCAGTCTGTGACTCAGATACTGAGAAAAGATCGTATTACTGGTTACTGGGTTACAAGGATGCAGGCAGACTCATCTCTAGATATTTTGGATATGACTTGTAGTCTTAATGGACCTGACATCTGATTCCATGTGGAAGCAGAGGTTGGTAATGGAAGGACAAAATAACCTTGAGTCTAACATGCTAGTGAAAATTGATGTTATCACTTTAAGATAGAGTCCAGCCTTGGAATTGGTAAAGCTTGGGGATTTGAAAACTAGTAAACAAGCTAGTGTCTGTGTTGATGCAAATTACCTGACTGACAGGGGGGAGAAAGACTTGCCCATAGCCATTAGCAAGGAGGACGCACCCAGCCAGCCAATGGAATCTGTTATACAAAAGAGTTCAGATTTTGACCCTGTTGGACAGGGAGGAAGGGAAGAATTAAACCTTGCAAATAAAAGCCACAGGTTAACCCTAAAATACCAAAACCCCAAGAAAGTTGTTAAACTAAAAGCCTATGTTAAGGAAGACCCTGAGGTCAAGAAAAAGCTACAAAGGTTCAAAAAGGATATTGAACAAGCTGACCTAAAGAATGATTTGTCTAAACCAAAGGCTTGGCATGACAAAAATAATTGTAAATGTACACTTGTGATAAAATTGATGTTATTGCTAATCATAGAATATCAGGGTTGGGAGGGACCTCAGGAGGTCATCTAGTCCAACCCCCTGCTCAAAGCAGGACCAATCCCCAACTAAATCATCCACGTAACTAACTTGTTGCTGATACCAAGAACTGTAAAAATGTACAATGTGCATGTTTTTTTGGAAAAACCCTTGAACATGTTGGGGGTGATACATAAGAACTCATGTTGTAAAAACCTTCATGGTTGTACTGTTTCATTACATGACAACACACACTATGTTAAAAGGCCTGTTGATACTGAAACCTGATATTTCACAGTTAGTGCCAGTATCTAATCTTGACATTGTACACAACAGAAAAACCACTACAAGCTTGAACAGCTGTGCACAAAGGGAAACTGAGGTACAACATCTCACAGCCTTCATGGCTGAATGCCAGAGTAAATGTTCTTTAAAAAACATTAATTGCTATGTTAAGTTAACGCATAGTCCAAAGCCTAGAATCGCTAAAGTCTTTCACAAAGTATGGGCTAAGTTTTTGGCGGGGGCATGTATCAATCATTTGGCCTTACAAAGAATTCAATGTAAACACAGCTCATATCAATGTTGGAAGATCCTTAAGGTGTATCCAGGAGCTCTAATTTCATCCTTCCACACCAATCTCATGTTGGGGGTGTGACGCACAGCTAGAAAGGGTTAAACATCCTACAAAATGAATAACGCACTGAAGACATGTGGGGAAATAATGTTTATGTTTTTGTGTATTTACATATGTATGAGTAGGGTGGACAATGTAATCAAGTGTCCCTGTCTATGCTGTATTCTGATAATTCAGAGGTGAAAAGAACATCTTATCATGTAAATGAATTGTAAACATGGGATGTGATAAATGGGGCGGAGGAGCGGGGGAAAAGTCCCTTTTATGGACACCCAGCCAGCCAGTTAGCTGTAAAATCCCTCTTGGTAGCTGTTCTCTGCTTGTTTTACCTGTAAAGGGTTAACAAAGTCCCCCAGGTAAAGAAAAGGGCACCTGACCAAAGAGCCAATGGGAAGGCTAGAACTTTTTAAAATTGGGAAAGCAGCTTTCCCTTTGTGTCTGTGGTTGTTCTTCGGAGAGCGGAGACACAGAGCAGCAATGCTGTAAGCAGCTTTAAGCCAGGTATGATCATAAATCATCAGATCATACCTAGAACTACTTATCTGGAACTCCCAAATGTGTTTAGAAAGACGCAATTAGGGTTATTTCTGTTTATTTCTTATGGCTAATGGACACCTCTGTGCTAACCCCAGATGCTTTTGTTTGCTTGTAACCTTTAAGCTGAACTCCCAAGAAAGCTATTTTGGGTGCTTAATTTTTGGAATTGCTCTTTTAAAATCTAGCAAAAGCCTAAGTTCCAGATGTATTTTCTTTTTTGTTTTTCATAAAATTTACCTTTTTAAAGAACAGGATTGAATTTTTGGTGTCCTAAGATGTTTGTGCGCATGTTCTTTGATTAGCTAGTAGCAACAGCTAATTTCCTTTGTTTTCTTTCTCAGCTGTTCCTTGGGGGGGCGTGTGTGAAAGGGCTTGAGGGTACCCCACAGGGAGGAATTCCCAAGTGCTCCTTCCTGGGTCCAAGGGGATTTTTTGCATTTGGGTGGTGGCAGCGTTTACCAAGACAAGGTCAGAGAAAAGCTGTAACCTTGGGAGTTTAATACAAGCCTAGAGTGGCAACTATGAATTTTTAAAATCCTTGCGGGCCCCCACCTTCTGCACTCCAAGTGCTAGAGTGGGGATTCAGCCTTGACATGGGATATCTCAGTATTCATCTCTCTTTGAAATGTACCGTGAATGGTGGAGGAACAAGCAAATGGCCTTATGTTAATTCGTATAGCTAAGTACCAGTGACGGACCTCCTTCAAAGTCATCCTGATTACCTTTTGTTCCCTGAGGAATTCCAACTTCTCAAAAGACGTGAAATTGTATAAAAGATCCTTGGGTCCTGATTCTGTCATCTCAGATCTGCTAAGACTTCATCAGGGGACATTTGAGTCACAAGACTGAGGTCCCAGTTATGTTGGTATGCCCTGAATATGAGATTTGGACATTGGACTATGACCTATGAACTGAATTATAAAGGAACTCTTTGCAACTACAAAGTTCACCATCTCTGCTGTGAATCTGAATGTCAGTGAATTGAACCCATGTCTGTCTGTATGTATCTTTTAACCATACTCTCTCTTTTGTTTTTTAATAAATTTTAGTTTAGTTAATAAGAATTGGCTGTAGTGTGTATTTGCGTAAGATGTGAAACATTCATTAACCTGTGAGGTAACGTGTCCAATCCTTTGGGATTGGTAGAACCTTTTCTTTTATGTGATGAAATAAGATTTACAGAAATGTTCATCATATTTGATGTGGGTACCTGGATGGAGGCCTGAGGCTGGATCACTTCAAGGGTAGCCACTGAATGCATCCGATGAAGTGAGCTGTAGCTCACAAAAGCTTATGCTCAAATAAATTTGTTAGTCTCTAAGGTGCCACAAGTACTCCTTTTCTTTTTGCCAATACAGACTAACACGGCTGCTACTCTGAAACCTGTTCAAGGGAACTGTGTTGTTTGGACTTCTGAGTAACCAGTAAGGTAATAAAGAAGCTGTTTTATGCTGGCTTGGTGAATCTAAGTATTGGAATATCCACCAGCTTTTTGGGGTTTGGCTGCCCCATTCTTTGCCGTTCACCCTAATTGAGTGACCACAGCTGGCTCCCCACTGGGACCCCGGTCACAGCCTCATTAAAGGAACATTCTCATCATGAAACAAACTCTTTTGAGCTACCACCTCCTTGCAGTATGTGTAGTGGAAGCACTGGCTCTATTGTTTTCTACTACTCTTACAGAAGTAACCTCACCACTTATGGGCAGCGTGAGCAAGACTTTTCTGGACAGGCATCAGTTAATCTTCTGTTCAGATACCACTAGGAAAAGCCTTTGGGTTATTACACTGTTCGAATTTTTAGCATCCGTTTGCAATTGTAATATATAGATTCCCTTTTCAACCAGCTAGTCTCTTTTAGTTACCATCTCAGCCTTATAAGCATGCTGTAAAGCACAGGTGGTATTATGCAGTATCTGTAGGTTGTCCATAGAGCTAGTTTCCTACCCTTAATATGATTTTCAACCCATCCTCCCCAGCTTCCCAAAAACAAGCCCATTATTCTGAAATCATACATAGCGCATTTCATCCTGGGTTAGAATTTTTGTGGCAAGTATTGAAAAAATACATAGACATTTAAGTTAAGGTGTTTAAAATTCTTCCTATTGACGTTTTGAAAAAATTTCTCTCACTTTTTTGGCTCATTGTTATATCTCCAAAAGTGACTTGGCCTAAGAACTACAAATTTATTTCTTGGCTTTGGTAAGAACTGCCTCTTAGTGGAGATGGTCAATGAGGGAATTTAAAAGATAACAGCTTTCTAACAAACTCCCCCCACCTCATAGAGGTAATCAGGTAATGGTTTATATCCCTATTCTGAAACCCATTTAAGTAGAAGACACAGGAAGTCTAGTGGGTGCTATGTGGAAGTTCAGGCCAGGAAACAAAAAGAAAGTGGAAAGATGATGTTTAGGGAGTAGTGATTTTGGATGATGTACTACTGTAGGAAAGGGACACAAGATAAAAATTATGAGCCAAATTATGAGCTTACTCAAGCTTCACTTCGGCCAGCCCTCAATCTTTAGACTTATCCACAACGGAGAGGAAAAGACTAGGAGTTCCACAGGTTGACTGTGTGTTGTGTGAAAAAATACTTCCTTTTGTTTGTTTTAAACCTGCTGCCTATTAATTTCATTTGGTGGCCCCTAGTTCTTGTGTTATGAGAAGGAGTAAACAACACTTCCTTATTTACTTTCTCCACACCAGTCAGGATTTTATAGACCTCTATCATATCCCCCCTTAGTCATCTCTTTTCCAAGATGAAAAGTCCCAGTCTTATTACTCTCTCCTCATATGGAAGCCATTCTATACCCCTAATCATTTTTGTTGCCCTTTCCTGAACCTTTTCCAAGTCCAATAGATCTTTTTTGAGATGGGGCAACCACATCTGCATGCAGTATTCAAGATGTGGGAGTACTGTGGATTTATATAGAGGCGATATGATATTTTCTGTTTTAACTTCATGGCTTGCTTCAACATTTAGGGTGAGAATTTGCTATTTATATCCAATCTATGTAGTATATTAAGCTTAGGTTGTGTGTTTTGTTTATTTGCTACGTAGGTAATCTGCTTTGATCTGCTTGCTATCCCTTATAATCACTTAAAATCTATCTTTTGTAGTTCATAAATTTGTTTTTGCTTTATCTAAAACCAGTGTGTGTGTAAATCACAATTTGGGGCAGGTGTTATAAATTTCCTCTCCCCATTGAGGGAGAGGGCAAATTTCATGAGCTTACGCTGTACAGTTCTCTGTGCAGCACAAGATGGTATAATTTTGGGTTTACACTCCAGAGGGAGGTGTGCACTGAGTTGCTGGGCAGTTTCTTAGCTGTAGCCTCCCTGTGCAGAGCTGATCACAGCATCTGTATGTAACTGGAGCTGGGTGTGTCCCTACCTGTGTGTGTGCTGGTAAAAGCGCAGGCTGGAGCCTGGGAAAGGGCTTGGCAGGTTGGTCACAGAAGTACATTGTAAAGGGTGCCCAGGCTGGTGGGTCATGGGGGCTCAGTGGTACCCCAGTTCCAGGTGGCACGCCGGGGGAACCAGTCACATCCTGCACAACTCCTTTTTGGGTCAGGATCTCTACAATTACAACACTGAAATCTCAGATTTAAATAGTTGAAATCATGAAATTTACAATTTTTAAAATCCTATGATTGTGAAATTGATCAAAATGGGTAGGGCCCTAAATATGAATCAGGATTAATTTTACTTACAAATCGCTGGGGGGCTCCCACTGTCAGTCCGCTCCAGGGCTGACAGTGGGAGCCCCAGCCACCTGGGACTGACAGCGGGAGTCCCTTCTCGCCAGGTGGGTTGACAGGAAGAGCCCAGGCCGCTGCAAGGAGAGGCTCCGGCTGTCAGTCAGCCCCAGTTGGTGTTCCTACTGTCCCTGAGAAATCTCCCCAGCTGTCAACCTTACTGATCTCTTATAGCAAGTCTTAAGTAAAGAATGTGACAGTTTGGGGAATATACAGTGTCAGCTTGTGAATTTTTTGCTTTTACAAATCATTTATTATTGTAACCTCCACTGTGGATTTGATTAGAACTTGTAACAGGAACTTAACACTCAAAGAGCAGACTACATCTGGGAAGCTGCAACAACACAGGCCCACCGCCATGCAATAGTTCCACCCTGGTAGAACAATGGGAGTTTCTACCAGCAGAACCATTGACTTTTAGTGCCTCTCCTCTTCCCAGCAGCCCATGGGGGAAAGAGTGGAAAATCACCAGCAGAAAAAAAAACAAACAGAAAAGATGCCAGAGGCCGCTTTTAAAAGGGACATGCTCCCTGTGCTGTTAAAGAGTATAAGAAGTTCCCTTGCAGTGCCTGGGTTCTTTGCTTTAATTGCCACATAGCTCCCAAGGGATCAAACTGTAGTCCACAACTAGCTGGGAGAAGATGCAAGTGGCTGGTAGCACAGTTCTGCAGCAGGGAGGCGATGGGCCTTTCATTCACCATCTAAGGGTCAGGAACCAAAACTGAAAGCAATATTGAGGTAAGGAGGTACCAGCAATTTAGATTTTTCAATATACTCCATCCCCTTCTTATTACAATTAATACCTGGGCTTTTAAGAGCACCATTGCACGTTAAAAGGTATCGTAATTCATCGTTCCACAATGCCTAATGTGGGTGAGAGAGCTTGCATTGTGCCTTGTGATGTGCATTTTTTGTTGTCGTTGAACTTGTGTACTTCAGCGCGAAAAGCCTAACTGGTACTTCAAAACAAATTCTCCTCTCTTCCTCTTAGTACATACTTCAAAACAAAATCTGAGAGAAGAAAGTTGCTTGGAATCTGCAAAACAAATGATACAAGAGCTAACCTCAGAAATGAGAGACTGAAATGGATACACAAATAATTCATGTTTCCTTCCTGCCCATGTCCAAAAATCATATCTAACAAACGTCACTTTCAGGAGCACATCTCCTGCCACAGTCAGAAGTGAGTTCTCAGTATCCCAGCAAACAGATATTGTCCACAGGCTTGTGATCAGAATTAGCTACAAATCGATGCTTGTTATTTTAAATTTATAGAAAGGTTTTACTACTGACCTTTTGACAATCACTTCCCCCCCCATGGGGAGGGGGGGGAAGGTCAGAATGAAGGGAAGTCTGAGTGATTAGAAGCCTTCCAGCCATAACCATAAATAGCACCAACTATGGGTTTGTGCCTTCCTGTTGGAGATTGAAGACAAGGTGTGGCACTTTTAATGTGCACGTTTTCCTTCCCGCTGACTGTGGAAAAGACTGCCTCTATAAAAAGAGCCACCAAACAAGTCAGTCAATACTTATAGGCCGAAGGTACAAAAACAGTGGAGTGTGGATTAAGTTCAAACTATAGGACCCTGTCAGTCATGTAGCAGTACCTACATTTCACTTCTACTCACACTCACCTGAGGTACTTACATGGCCCTTATTACCATGGTATCTGAGCACTTCCATCTTTAGTTTATTTATCTTCATAACACCCCAGTGAGGTAGAGAAATACCATTACCCCACTTTTTACAAATTAGTAACTGAAGAACAAAGAAAGGTCAAGGTCACATGGGAAGTCCAGGTTGACCCAGGTTCAACCAGAGGCCCCGGCTAGCACCCTGACCATTGGATCTATAGCAAATTTCCAGTTACCAATATGCCACCATCTTATTATTTAATGTTGGGAGAATTCTTATTTTCAAGGCACAGACACTGGACGGCTAACTACATTAAATAATTCTATTATTTTCCAGCTCCTTTGTTTGTTTGGTCTGCTTAGAAACATCAGAATAAAATAAACATCCACGATCCCATGATGTAGCATAAGGTCTGCACAGCGTTGGGAGATCTGAAGCAGAGAGATAAGAGTTCAGGTAGCTGAGGGGAGGACTGAACAAGCCTTGAATTTTTACAAAGAATATTAGCAACTTTTCTTCCAACACCTTAATTTGAGGAAATGCACACGCCGGAGAAGTCACTCTGCTTTATTTTTCACACAATGTGTTTAAGAAGTGAACAGATTTACTATTGCCATTTCTTTGAAAAATGCCTTATCATACAAACCACATTAAGAACCGTTCTCAGCCTCATTCCATTGTAATGAACACCGATGCTGGCATAACAAATACTTGTGGCCTTATCTCATGTGCCCTTGAGATGCGGCTAGCACGACTACCGTCTACATGATGAAGTTTTGCCTGCAATATACTTACAAGTGCTGCTTCTACAAAAGCTGAATTCCTCTGTTCAGGAAGGACAAACAACAACAAGGTAAAACCCAAGATTGTTCTAAGGCCTTGGCTGTCCAGTATTGATGGGAAAACTCACAGCACATAGGCACTGCCACTATACCTTCAATGTTGCTTTTATGTGTCTCTCTCGCAAGGTCTCCTACTGACTGTCATGGGTTTTACAGTGCATACGCCATGCCAAGAGCCAAATCTCATTCAGTGGTTTAGCAACTGACTTTAATGTACTGGACAAATGATTTTGTTCTGACACATAAGCGACTCTCAGTTGTTATATCCATGCAACACAGGCTTAAGCGAAGGTAGACTATAACTGAACATTTATACTAAGCCCTAAACTTTCCAAGTTGTAGAAGTCTCACACCGAAATTCTCACACACCACCACAAAGCTATAGGCTATACAGTTCACTATTCTTTTCCCTCAGCACAGAAATGCTATGCCCCCCGCGCGCAAGCACACACACACACAGACACACACACACCATTTTACGCTAGAGCTCAAAGAATAGGCCCCCAACACCAAACAAATTCCTGTGTCTCAAAAAGTCAGGAGGGTCACTTTCAGCAAGACATTTTACAAGGCAACAGGAAGAGCTAAGTAGAAATCTAACAGGTTACAGTAATTGCACTTCATAAAAACGGCCCTGCTGCCCTCTCCTTCCAAAGAAGAACAAATCATTGTAAATTAACTGGGCACCTACAATGGACGAGAAAGAATCTCTTACATGGCACCTTTTTGCAGTTTAGGTTGGTTACGTCTAGACAAATAAGTCCAGACTCACTTAAATATTAAGTAGAGCAGACCTGAGTCTAACTCCTTTACGGCTAGGACTTGTACATCATAGATACCTTACTGTTCATTTTACTTCAATACAAAGTTAAATGAATGTAGTGAGGGAGGAAAGTGCTGGATTCACAGGTGTGGTGAAAGATGCCACACTGCTAGCTCTGGAAACCAAAGTCCAGAGGTTTGGTTATACAAAGCAAGCAGCAGTGAGGTTCCACCTCGAGAGGCAAAAAGGTAGTTTAGTTTCCATTGGCTTATTCAGTCTGTAGCCTCTGATGAGATGGTCAAATATCGTCAGTTATTGTTTACTTTCAATCTTTTGAGGTATTACGTGTCTAATCTAGGTGTTAATATGGTAGTGGGATGTCTAATCATCTCTCAGGCGACGTTCCAAGTTGAATCTGTGAAACATTTCTGTGCATTAGGCACAATGCAGGGCAGTCAGGCAAGGCAAAGACCTTTCACAGTATAGAAACGTAGCAAGCTTATCATACATGAACAACGCTAAGAAAGAAGTTAAGATACTCCGAGCCAGATTCTGATTTCCATTATCCTGGTGTAAACCTGGAATAAACTCCTCTGATGTCGGTCGAGTTTCTCTAGATTGTCACCAGTGTAACATCAGAATTTGGCCCTCAACCTCTACGTGCAGGTCTGTTTACATTAGATGGTCTCTAAAAGATTGGAGGAAAGGGAAGGTCTCTAAAAGATAGGGACACCACACTTTAGGGTGTCTGAATAGTTATAAAAAGTCAATTCTGATAAGGGAGATTTTTAGCCAGACTTCAGAACCCCCCAGTCAGAGAGTGACCTCTCCTTTCCCCAGGAAGTAGCATCTCAGAGCCTTACTGTGACGGTATTTGATTCAGGTAATCCTGTCATTGTCACTGAAAATGTAGCAACTCTTCCCAGCGGATTGGCTGAGAAAACACCTCTCTTTCTAGCCAGAGTTCATACGAGTAATGGAAATCTTCAGGGAGCTCCAGCCGTTGCCCCAGCACACTCTGCAAGCAATTGTCCACCGGTGCAAACTCTGAGTCCTGGGATTTATCATATCTCCGGCTATTAAAGGCTTCAATGTTGGCTCTTAGTGTGCATTCTTCAGCTTGGAAATCCCATGGTCTGGCATCAATATCTGCATTTGATAAGAAACACCACCCCCACAAGAGTATGAGAAAATCATTCCTTTTTTCTGACGTGGGATGAGGTTTTAACAGAAGTAAAGGATTGTGACCTCATCACACAGTCATATGCCCATGATGGTCAGATTCACAACAGTCGCTGCAAGAGCTTATTCCAAACCAGTTCATAGTATGTATATATATTTCATACACAAATCTCCTATATTAACATAATGTTACAGTTGCAAAGCATTCAAAAATTAGGCAGTAGCAGAATTAAGGTTAATTGTACAACCATAATTCTTCCCCTCTCTGTATGCATTATATTACACTTTTAATTAATTACATGAGCATATCATATTTTTCCATAGGACCCCACCATTTTTGCTGAAAATTGCCAAAGAAAACCTTTGGCCCGAGAAACAGACAAAGCATGGAAAATTTAACATTAAGTAAAATATGGCAAATGTGTAACTCACTGTAAATCATGGCTGTTAATGGGAAGCAAGTATAGGTGTTCGGGAATTATTGGCTGGATGCAATAACCATATTTCAGCCATGTAATATCATTCAGTAGTGTCATTCAGTCCCCCTGAAGTCCATTTCTATATGAAATAGTCATTCACACTATAAAGATGCAGTGAATTCACTGGTTTAAGGGGGAAAAGGTTTGATTGAGTGAGCTCAATGGCAACCCAGACATACATAGAATAAAAATAAACCCTCCTAGGGGAAAACAAGTCCAGGGCTGGTCTCTGAAAACCTGAGCATTTCCAAAGTAGTCTGACAGACTGTCCAGATCAAGATGTGATGTCTGCTGAGTACTGAGCCATGTTAAGTATCACATTATGTTGTTGCTTAAATCTCCTTTCCTGAAGGAATTTGGGATTCTGGCAAAATGCCATTTTCCATTAGATTCTTATGTCAGAGTAAACCATGGTGCAAGAGAGGAGCAAAATGTGGGGCAGAGAGGGGGACCCTAGTGCCAAAGTGCAGCACCCAGCGTAAGAGAAATACATACTACACAGAAAGATCCAACCACAACCTCCTACAAGTCATCCTCGCTCTAGCCCAGTGGTGGGCAATCTGCAGTCCATCAGGGCAATCTGATTGCAACCCGCCGCTTCCCACAGCTTCCCTTGGCTGGGAACGGTGAACTGCGGCCACTGAGAGCTGTGGGGGGCTGTGCCTGCGGGCGGTCAACGTCAGCAATGTCAGCTACAGGTTGCCCCCACTGCTCTAGCCTCACCATCTTTTCTTTGCACTAGTTGTAAAAATCATCCTTCATTTCTGTGTTTCCAGCTCATTATTCTGAACAGTGGCTGGTAAATTAGTTTTTTAAAAAATGGCGAGACCTCGTTTTAAGAAAAAAAAAAAACAAAAAAAAACTGTAGGTGTTCTGCTTCTTCTGTCTGTGAGCGTCGAGTGCCTAAAACTCTCCCGGCAGCCAAAAGCATGAAGTAGCTGCGCACCATCTGCAGGACAAAGCATTCCTGCTACTGTCTTCACTCACTTCAAGAAGCAAAGAGCAAGTGGAGGAAAACAGTTTTATGGTAAATAATTCAAAATGGACACATGTCAAAATTAAAAAAAAAAAAACCATTAAGCTTTTGTGTCATGTGTTTCCTTTTCGGATTTCACTAAACTCCACAGTGAAATGAGATTAATGAGTTCTATCCTTGATTCTCCTGAATCAGCACAACATATATGTTAGGGCTCTCAAAAGCAAAGGGTGAACGCTTAAATCATTAACAAATCATTTTAATTGAAATTAAACTCCCTAAAGTGTTTTTATATATAGCCAATTTCTCCTACTCATTTAACCTACTCCTCCCTCAAAACTTAAGTACGGGGTTTTGATAGTGTCCCATTCATATGAATTTCTTAGAAAGTTGCAGTGTCACCTGGCCCTTGGCTTAATCCTCATTAGGTGATATAAGTAGCATGGACACAATACAAGTTTTAAGGCCCGGTTGTCAAGGCAAAGAAATGTGTTTAGATCCTTCCTTCCTCTTTAACCAAGCCTGGGATTCAGATTACCCTACTGAATTAACCACAAAGCAAGGGCACTGAGTGTGTAGTCAGCTGCATCCCATGGGTTAATGCATCACTGTAGTTGTCAGAATCCTTCTCACAGCTGTTATTGTAGAAAATACGGAGGGGAAAAAGATGGAAACTATATCCCAGGGGTGGCAGATATGCAGCCCACAGGCCAAAACACAAGCTTGCACAATGTAGCCTGTAGCAACCCTCACCTTTAGTTCAGAGATGTGACCTGCAAGCCCTACTAGTTAGATTTTCACACACTGGCCACATTTACACCCGCAGACTTGATGCGATTACAGGCACAGCCAGTTACTTGATGTACAAAATGACCTCAACTGCACACAACATTGCACCTGCAGTTTTTACATTTGCAAAGTAGCAGGTGCAAATGGAGGCCGAGTTGAGGTAGTGCTGAAACACAAGTCCTACAGATCCCAGCTGATAATGCTCTGAGTACTCACGTGATGGGAGGTTGGATGCAATCTGTGTTATCTTAAGCAAATCAGATGTGGTCTTAAGGCTTCTGACCAGCTACCAGGGCAGCCCTCAGCCAGACCAAGTTTGTAGGGTCCTGATGGATCAGCAGGTCAAACTAAATGTGCAGTAGCATCAACCAAGAACCCAGAGACGGTGCTTTTTCCAGGGATACTCACCGTTGCCATAAGCCCAGTCATCGTTCATGCGGTGACGCACTTTCTGGTAAATGGCAGACATCGTTTTCATGTTGCTCTTTCTCCACTGGCGCCCAAGGTACTTGGTCTGGATCTTCAAGAGTTTCAGCACATACAGCTGCATCATGGCCTGCTTCACTTTCAGAGCGCGTTTCAGGATCGGGGCGGATTTAAAAACCACCAGCATCTACCAAATCACCAACAAAAATGTTGTCAGCACATTCCCAAGTTCTTTGCCGCTCTGACACCCTGGTGGCAAACATAGTACAAAACACAGAGAAACTGAATAGGGACAGTCAGCAGAGCAGGTAAATTGTGGAGGGTGGGTAATAAACTTTTCTAACTATCCTTTTGCAGAGGAGGGTTTCTGTAAGGGAACTGACTCCTAGATTAATATAACTTTAATATGGACCAACGTGGGGGGAAGTAAAACTGGCAGCACAGCAGATCTTAAGAGTATTCAAAACAATTGGCCAGCCTGAACCCCCAGCAGGGGCATTCACTGTGGCCCATTGACACCCTGCAGACTCTTTTTGGGGCACGATAATCTAGACTTACTGAGCTCCACTCCCTTCTCTCCTCATCTTCCTCTGCTTCTCCTCAAAAAAACTGTTATGTGATCCCATCCATCACTAGGGCGCCTCCTCCTGGTGGCTCTGGGGATTAGCGCCTTCCAGGTCTGATGCCCCCTTCTGCCGCTCCTTCATGTGCCCTGCCACATATCTCTGTTTGCGACTCAGAGTACTCCCTCTTCATTGCTTGGCCCTCCAGCCAGGTCACGACAGTTCTTCCCTTCCGGGGCATCAAGGTCCTATCAGACGACTGGCCCAGGCAGTCTTCTGCTCCACTGCCCAGTCTGTGCTGCTCCCCCAAGTAGCTGCTAGGGGACCTGGATCAGCCCTTTACTCCAGGTTCCATTCCAGGAACCCTATGCCTAGCAACCGTGGTCTGCTTTCTCCCTGACCCTGTTGCTCTTTCCCTGCACTCCCCCTTACATCTTCTGACTCCCGACCCTGGGTTTACCAGCCCAAACTCCCCCCCTCCCAGGGAGTAATGGAAGATCACTTAACTGCATATCCCCAACCGCGTCTCCCAGGGAGTGACTACAGACTACTTCCCCTGCAGCCCCTTTCTGCTGCCAACTTCCTGCTCCGACTGCATGTTCGCTCTTCCCTGCCCTTTCCTCCCTAACGGAGCCATACGTAACGTTCTAGGCACCATCTCCCAGTTTCTTCTTGTGTCAACATCCCACATTCTAGTTACAGAAACTCCTTGCTTAATGTTGTAGTTATGTTCCTGAAAAATGCTACTTTAAGCAAAATGATGTAAAGTGATGTAAATGTAAATGTAAAGTAAAATTCAATTTCCCCATAAGAATTAATGTAAATAGGGGGGTTAGGGAAATTTTTTAATATATAACACACACACAGTATAAGTTTTAAACAAACAATTGAATACTGTACACAGCCATGATGATTGGGAAGCTTGGTTGAGGGGGTGGAGTCAGAGGGGGAGATGGTTCCCAGGGAATGCCTTACTGCTAAATGATGAACTAGCACTAGGCTGAGCCCTCAAGGGTTAACACGTTGTTGTTAATGTAGCCTCACACTCTACCAGGCAGCACGAATGGAGGGAGGGGAGACAGCATGGCAGAGAGAGACAGAGACACACACACACTGTGTGTGAGTGTGTGAGAGAGAGAGAGAGAGAGATGTGCTTTGCCCCTTTAAGTACGCTGACCCCACTCTAGGTACATTTCCTTTTTAAGTAGATCAACAAGTTGAGACAGCAGCTGCTGGCAGCAAGCTCCCTCGGTCCTGAGACCTGTCGTGTCCTGTCCCCCAACCCCATTCTGTGAAGATGGCTAAATGGGGTAAAGGAGCGGGGGCAGAGGTGAAAGTAAGCTGGTATGGTCAGGTATGGCATACCGGCAAGAGCTGGTATGCTGGACCGGACCGGCTTCCCCAGGCCAGCGATTTAAAGGGCCTGGGGATTCAAAGGCCTCGCCCCTCCTGCTTGAGGCCCTGCCCCTTCCGGTTGAGGCCCTGCCCCTGCTCAGGACTCCAACGTACCGGTAAGTCCTTTAAGTTACTTTCACCCGAGTGGGGGGACAGGAGCAGGGGGAGGGGGACACCTCTGACATTAGCACCCCTGTTCCCCTTTTCCCACCCCCACACAGCAAGCAGGAGGCTCCTGGGAGCGGCTCCAAGGCAGAGGGCAGGAGCAGCACACAGCAGTGGAGGGAGGGACAGCTGAACTGCCAGCAATTGATAGCCTTCTGCATGGCTGCCACACAGGGAACTTAGGGGAGCCAACAGGGGGGCTGCTGGTCCACCCTGATTTCAAACCCCCACCAGCTCCAACGGGCTGCTCTTTCTGCAAGCAGTGGGCAAAGCAGGTGGCTGCCAAACAACTTTATAAGGGAGGATCGCGCAACTTTAAATGAGCATGTTCCCTAATTGATCAGCAACGAAACAACGTTAACCGGGATGACTTTAAGTGAGGAGTTACTGTAGTTTAAATGTTTTCTTGCCAAGGGCAAGATCCAGGGAGAGAAATTAGCTTCATCATCCTAATCGGATAGCAAGCTCTTAGACATAGAAGGCTGTTCCTTCCTGCATCAAGGATGGGCAGATGTAGTGCAGTACACTCGCTCACATCAAAACGCCATTAAATGCACCACAGGATCTCTGCAACAAAGAGCGAAACCCCCCAGACCCCAGCTCACCATTGTCCTAGAATGTTTCCACTTGGTCAGCTTGTTGAGGAGCCTCAGCAGGTTAATACAGGAGAACAGGTTCCTCCAGCAGAACTGGTTGTTGTCCCCAGCTTCCTGCAGACAGACACAGGAGGGAAAAGGGTCAGTTCAATGCTACTGCCTGCAGCATTAAAGTGGCACCTCCCCAGAAATCTCCTTGGGTACCCGCATGGCCCCACAGTATGCCAACATTTTTATGGCTGACTTAGAACAACGCTTCCTCAGCTCTCGTCCCCTAACGCCCCTACTCTACTTGCGCTATATTGATGACATCTTCCTCATCTGGACCCATGGAAAAGAAGCCCTTGAGGAATTCCACCATGATTTCAACAATTTCCATCCCACCATCAACCTCAGCCTGGTCCAGTCTACACAAGAGATCCACTTCCTGGACACTACAGTGCTAATAAACGATGGTCACATAAACACCGCCCTATACCGGAAACCTACTGACCGCTATTCCTATCTACATGCCTCCAGCTTTCAACCTGATCACACCACACAATCCATCGTCTACAGCCAAGCTCTGTGATACAACCGCATTTGCTCCAACCCCTCAGCCAGAGACAAACACCTACAAGATCTCTATCAAGCATTCTTACAACTACAATACCCACCTGCGGAAGTGAAGAAACAGATTGATAGAACTAGAAGAGTTCCCAGAAGTCACCTACTACAGGACAGGCCTAACAAAGAAAATAACAGAACGCCACTAGCTGTCACCTTCAGCCCCCAACTAAAACCCCTCCAACGCATTATTAAGGATCTACAACCTATCCTGAAGGATGACCCAACACTCTCACAAATCTTGGGAGACAGGCCAGTCCTTGCCTACAGACAGCCCCACAACCTGAAGCAAATACTCACCAGCAACCACATACCACACAACAGAACCACTAACCCAGGAACCTATCCTTGCAACAAAGCCCGTTGCCAACTGTGCCCACATATCTATTCAGGGGACACCATCACAGGGCCTAATCACATCAGCCACACTATCAGAGGCTCGTTCACCTGCACATCTACCAATGTGATCTATGCCATCATGTGCCAGCAATGCCCCTCTGCCAGGTACATTGGTCAAACTGGACAGTCTCTACGTAAAAGAATAAATGGCCCCAACAAATCAGATGTCAAGAATTATAGCATTCATAAACCAGTCGGAGAACACTTCAATCTCTCTGGTCACGTGATTACAGACATGAAAGTTGCGATATTACAACAGGAAAACTTTAAAACCAGACTCCAGCGAGAGACTGCTGAATTGGAATTCATTTGCAAATTGGATACAATTAACTTAGGCTTGAATAGAGACTGGGAGTGACTAAGTCATTATGCAAGGTAACCTATTTCCCCTTGTTTTTTCCTACCGCCTCCCCGTTCCTCAGACGTCCTTGTTAAACCCTGGATTTGTGCTGGAAATGGCCCACCTTGATCATCATACACATTGTAAGGAGAGTGGTCACTTTAGATAAGCTATTAGCAGCAGGAGAGTGGGGTGGGGGGAGAGAAAACCTTTTGTAGTGGTAAACACCCATTTTTTCATGGTTTGTGTGTATAAGAACATCTTCTGTATTTTCCACAGTATGCATCTGACGAAGTGAGCTGTAGCTCACGAAAGCTTATGCTCAAATAAATTGGTTAGTCTCTAAGGTGCCACAAGTCCTCCTTTTCTCCTTGGGCAAAGTTATTTTATGAACATCTGACAGTGGCATCTGCACAGTTCTCATCCCATATAAAAGACAAGGGCATTGAACACCATAACACCCTCATCTGGCTGGCTAATCACTCTGCTTACAAGCTGACAGACACTGGGAAAAGCCATTCTGAAAAGCCCACTGGTAATGCTGAGGATTTAATCTGTGCATATGTTAAGAGAAAGGGATAAGATGGAAGTGCAGTCACCCGCTTGTGTTATCCAGGGAACTACCTGCTGCAGTATACTTGCATTCATTGTTTACATACAGAGACAGAATTACAGCCTAATAATCACCATTTATTTACAGAATTATGTTTTTTGGATTTTATATATGAATTTGCACATCACCACAGGCGTTGGGGACATTTAGCAGATAAATCAAATGAAATTACATAACAGATGACAAACAATAGTATGGGTCTTAGGAGGACAAAGCTTTTATACTGCAGAGATCACATTGGCATTTTTTTAAATTCTACTCATATAATATATAGAAGCAGTATATCAAATAATCACCCACCAGCTCCTATTTGTGCAGATTGTGTCTGTTTCTCCTCCAGGAGGAGCAGATATAAAACAAGCGCACATTGGATTAGAAGATCATATTTCTATGGTACCTTTCATCCCAAACTAGCCCCAACACCACTTCCAAAGCAGCAGAACTGAAATGCAGCTACTTTTGGAGTGAAGGGCAGCACCTAACCGTGCAGAGTATGCTGCTTGACAGAGAAAATGGACATCATGGCCAAGGATGCAAGAATAAATTGCTACATGTACATAAAGCTCCCCTAGATTTTAAAAAGGTGTTCATGCAGAGAAGACAGAACCTGGAATTTGAAGATCTTGTCTGTTAGCCCTGGTATTCTAGAGATTTCAAACCAGATCCAGTCCCTCAGGCTTTATCATCAATTTTTGGGGGTAATAAACATCAATTTAAAAAATCAAAACGGACTAAAATGACCCCCCAAATGGAGGATGTTCATTTGTATCTGATCTGTGACGTCGGTGTCCAATTTGGGAGGTAAGCTCCTCACGGCAAGGACCATCTCCCTCTATTTGTACACGCTTGAGCTCTCTGTTGGTGCACAATGATTGATTTGGGAATAAGGGCAGATACTAGTACTGGCAGATTTCTAAGCTATTTACATTTGTCTAGCAAATACCTAGGAACCCATGAGAAACTGAAACGTGTCACATGGCACAAATACTAGGCCTGCTCAAAGGAAGAGCTCTGAGCCGTGAGAGGAGGCTGGGAGACAACGAAGCGGCTTTTGTAAGAAAGGACACCACTATCATATTTCACCTCTTAAAGGCCAGGTCTACACTAGAAACTTTTGCTGGTATAACAACATCTGTTAGAGGTGTGGGTTCTTTTTAAACAACATTTTTATAATTAGAAATAGCCCTTGTGTAGACAGTTATGCCAACAAGGAAGTGATTTTGCCAGCATAGATTATTTTGTTCAGGCAACTGGTATAAGCTATACCAGTACAGCATATTTTCACTGGTAGAAGCTGTGTCTACACAAGGAGGGTCTACCTGCACAGCTATAGCAGCAAACCTTTTCCAGTGCAGGCGAGACTATAGAGGCAATCTGCCACTAAACATCAATCAAATGGCGTGCAGAATTTAGCCAGACAGGAAACCCCCGTGGCTGTAAAGTATTCCTCATGACAACGTACAGTCCTGACCTGCAAACTGCAACAGGCTGTGTTTCTCCAGCCAGAACGCTTTCATGCACGCAAAGCCTTTTTAACTTAACTAGTCTTGGTTTTGTTATTGTTGTTTTGGGTTACCAACAGTATTATAATGGTGGGCTGGAATTATTTTTGCTATCATCCTTACTTTAACTGTAAAGCTTAATTACTCTAAGTCTTCACACCTCCTTTATGAAGGAGCAATTATCCAATAGGCAACAAGAACATCCCCTGGAATTACACTGCTAAACTGGCTCACACGCTCTCCAACTCCTCTAATGAGGAAAGATTAAGCAAGACCTGGCTCTGCTCTTTTCTCACAGCGTTTTCACAGGAGACCAAAGAAGCGAGTCTCGTGTTCCCTGTCTGACGACAGTGTAACCAGGCGAGATTGCACTTCTTTCTTCCCTTTACCGTCTCCCTGGGGAACCCTGCCTCCCATCTGACAACAATGTACATGGCACTCCGCCTGAGAAAAGGGGAGGGGGACACTGAGCTGACCCAAAGGCGGTTATGTTTTACCCTAGTCCTTTTCATTAGCCTTCCTCTCCCCCGACCTCTGGATTTTTTTGGACTGCCTCTGAAAAAGAAGCTACATTTTTAAAAATCTCATTGATTTACTCCTTCTGTATCAATTTTCCATGGAAGCAGAATGTAAATACATAATCTATTTCTTTGTATTCAACCCGCATCAGGGATATTTTCATTCCCACAGGGCACAATCAACTGCTATGTCAGCTAAGAAATATGTAATCATAACATTAACAAAGTTCAAACCAGGGCATCAGTGAAGTATAACACCTTTTCATTAGATGCAGAAAATTCTAGTTGAAGCAATACATTTCACACACTCCCTCTCTCTCTCCCTCTCCTCCCCCCTTTATAAGGAACATTAGGGCATGTTTCAGTCCTATTAAATAAGGTGATCTCAAACTGGGGCTCGTGACCCCTCGGGGGGTTGCGAGGGTATTACGTGGGGATCACAAGCGGTCAGCCTCCACCCCCAAATCCCACTTCACTTCCAGCATTTATAATAGTGTTTAATATAAAAAACAGTGTTTTTAATTTATAAGGGGGGGTCGCACACAGAGGCTTGCTGTGTGAAAGGGGTCACCAATACAAAAGTTTGAGAACCACTGAAAAACATGTTTTTCAGGGGCGGGGGCGGCAGGGGATTCTTAGTTTTATTTCACTTGTTAAAACATAACATGCCGTTTCCATGTAAACAAGCCACTAACTGATGGAAAAAAAGAAAATCTTTGTAACAACCCCGGCAGAGTGATCCATAGATCCCAAGAGAGAAAGAAAAAATATCCATCATCTACACACAGACCTACGAAAAGCCTCCAGACCTAGCTTAAAATGTAAGAATTTGGGTGCTGAGCGTACCAGCCCAGACATAAATGTAACATCTACTATCCAGCTCAGCCATGGAACCAACCAAGAAAACTCAGAAGAGGAAAGAAAAGTGAAAACTAAGACTTGGCTAAGTAGGACGACCTACTGCAACGATATAGCACACACAAGGTCATGAAAGGATCACCTTAGACCTATGAGAAGAGGAGCTGGGTGCACCTTACTCCCCAGCAGTCTTCCCAACAGCAGTACAGCTGCAAATTCCACAGAACTCTTAGGTACGGCAAGATGAGAGTTTCCAGGAAGAAAATCATAAGCATCTCATGAGCTTCTTACAAATGTATTTCAGTTGCTAGAAGTGCAAAAGCATATGGGACAGTGGTTCAGGGGTCCCCTGACATATTCAAATTATTCCTTCCAAATGTACTTATTGACATTATGGAAGGAAAGAGACCTCGATAGGTCATCAAGTCCAGCCCCCTGACCTGAGGAAGGACCAATTAAGGTCAGGCTTGACAAAGCCCTGGCAGGAATGATTTAGTTGGGGATTAGGCTCTGCTTTGAGCAGGGGGTTGGACTAGATGACCTCCTGAGCTCCCTTCCAACCCCGATATTCTAGGATTCTATAATCCTAAGAAAACCTAGCCCATCCCTGACAGGTGTTTGTCCATCCTATTCTTAAAACCCCCCAGTGATGGGGATTCTACAACCTCCCTTGGAAGCCCGTTCCAAGGATCTTAACTGTCCTTACAGGTAGAAAGTTTTTCCTAGTATCTAACCTAAATCTCCCTTGCTGCAGATTAAGCCCATTCCTGCTTGTCCTACCTTTAGTGGACAACTGATCTAATTCTCTTTATAACAGCCCTTAACATATTTGAAGCTGTTAACAGGTCCCCCCCACGGTTTTCTTTTCTCAAGACTAAACTTGCCCAGTTTTTTTAAGCTTTCCTCATTGGTCAGGTTTGCTAAATGTTTTAGCATTTTTGTTGCTCTCCTTAGAACTCCCTCCAATTTGTCCACATCTTTTCTGAAGTGTGGTACCCAGAATTGGACACAGTACTCCTGCTGAGGCCTCCCCAGGGGTTGAGTAGACCAGGACATTTACCTTCTGAGTCTTACATGCAACATTCTTGTTAATACATCCGTGAATGATATTCCTTTTTCACAACTGTATCACACTATTGACTCATATTCAATTAGTGATCCACTATAAACCCCAAATCCTTTTCAGCAGTGCTACTGCCTAGCTAGTTATTCCCCATTTTGTAGTTGTGCATTTGATTTTTCCCTTCTTAAGAAAAGTAATTTGCACTTATCTTCGTTGAATTTCATCTTGCTGAATTCAGACCAATATAACAACTCTGGATATACTTGATATCCATTGAAGGATACAATCCCATTTTTAATCTTGTTAAATTCTACTCCTTAACTACTTCCTGTGGCAATGACTTCAACAATGTAATTACATATTGTATGAAAGAGTATCCATTTACTGGTTTTGATTTCCCCCACTCTTTACATTTAATTGACTGTCCCCTTGTTCGTGTATTATGAGACAGTGAGAAAAAAGCTCCCAATCTACTTGTCTCCTCTAATTTTCCTCCTTTCTAAAGCTATTCCAGTCTTTTCAATTGCTCCTAACATAGGCATTTTTCAGACCCTTGATCATTCTCATCACTCCTCGCTGAACCCTCTCCAGTTCTGCAATATCCTTTTGACTAGCATGGGACACAGGATCCAAGTGAGGCTGCACCACTGATTTTCTAAAGGTATTAGGATAGTGTCTCTATTATTCTCCACCCCATTCCTTATACAGCCCAACAGCTTGCTTGCTTTTTTTGGATCTCAGCTGTACACAGAACAGAAGTTTCATTGAGCTGTTTACAGTGACACCCAGTACCCTTTCTTGAATTGAGATAGTCAGTTTAGAACCCTGTATGGTATATGAATAGTTGCTTTTCCCCCCCTTCAATGTGCCTCCAACTACTTTGCATTGGTCAACCTTGAATTTAATCTGCCATGGTGTTGCCCATTTCCCTGGCTTGTTTAGATCTCTCTGAAGCAGGGTGGATTGATTTAAATCAAAGCAATTTAAATCACCAAGTGGAAAACCTCAATTTAAATAATTGATTTTAATCAACTCTTCCATTTATACTTCAGTTATTTTCTAAAGAAAGTTACATGCTTATTAGATGATATAACCATTAAACCATGTTGATTTACTACTAAATAGACCCGTTGCACCAGATTTGGTGCATCTTTTTGCTACCTAGGAGGGTACCCTAGAACTACAGTAGAACCTCAGAGTTACGAACAACAAATTACAAAATGACCCATCAACCACACACCTCATTTGGAATCGGAATTACACAATCAGGCAGCAGCAGAGAAAAAACAGCAAATACAGGAGAGTACTGTGTTACACGTAAACTACTAAAAAAAATAAAGGGAAAGTTAAAAAAAGATTTGACAAAGTAAGGGAACTGTTTCTGTGCTTGTTTCATTTGAATTAAGATGATTAAAAGCAGCATTTTCCTTCTACATAGTAAAGTTTCAAAGCTGTATTAAGTCAATGTTCAGTTGTAAACTTTTGAAAGAACCACCATAACGTTTTGTTCAGAGTTACGAACATTTCAGAGTTACAAACAACCTCCATTCCCAAGGTGTTTGCAACTTTGAGGTTCTACTGTCTATACATGTATTTGAGTAATTATATAGTTTAATATTTTTAGATTCTTATTAATTGTATATTTTTAGTATGTTAGAATATGGTGAATGATATATTGCTTATTTACTAGATAATTAATGATGTTTTGCCTATGATTTGTGTCAAGCTGAATTAGGCTGGTAACTGGAATTTAATTTAACACAAAACAGCATATAAAATTTATTTGTATTAAACAAAACAACCTTAAGTGTTTTGGACACACAAATTTCTCTTATCAAAACATGTTTCACATTTACAACTAAATGATTTATTAAACAGAGGGATTAACTCTAGTCAGTGAATTTAACTGATTATTTTTGGTCAGCCTGGGAAAAATTTTCAAATATGCCTAAGTAAAAGTGACTGGAGCTTAAGTTCTTACTTGCCTAAATCTCTTGAAAATGAGACAGACAGACAGTCTCCTAAGCTACTTAGGCTGACCTATTCCATATTTATAAAGCTTGACCTCAAAAGTCAGATGTTTTCCCCCTGATTTCTATAGAAAAGCAGCCTGTAACTCAAAGTTTTCGATAGATTCAGCATATTTATTTTTATTTAAATGTTTTAAGAGTTTATAATAAGTTTAGATCTTAACATACTTTGTATTGCATTCATATTTCATTATATTAACAGGTTTATTTTTTGAAAGAAAAAATTATGATTTCAATAATCAAAAAATATAATTTAAATAAAATAGGATTTTTTTAAAATAATCTTTTTATCCACCCTGTTCTGAGGTTCCTCACAGTCCTCTCTGGTCCCAATTAACCTAGATAGCAAAATTTGCAGATGACACAAAGTTATCTCACTACTCACCTCTTTTCCATATTATTAATATATCCCCTAAGGTCCCCACTGATAACCTGTTACCATTATGAAAACTGACCATTTAATCCTACTCTGCATTCCATTTTCTAACCATTTTTTTGAGCCATGACAATACTTTGCCTCTCACCCAATGACTACACCTAACTTCTTTAGTAGACTCTTGTAAGGGACCTTTGCTAAGGCCTTTTGGAAGTCTCAGTAATGTCATCTAGTTCTTCTATATCCACTACTTCATTAACATGTTCACTATCTTCTTTGCCTTCACCCTGTCCAATTAGTTGTAATTGGTAGCTTTTGTTCATCGCCAAGAGATCCTGTTGAAAGTGTCTTTCAAGCTGGCACCACCTTCTTCAGGTTCTCCTTCCATGTCTCGAACCACATTTTTCTAAACCTTCTTTGTGGTCTTCATCCTATGACTGCCAGATCTTGTGCTCTCTGGCCAACATATCCTGTGTCATATTGCCTCACAAGACCCTGCCACTGCAGTCAAAACTCCCTCAACTTTCCTGTGCGGAGGACCACCTGCATCATGGCTCATACCATTCCACTGGATAGCCTATCAGCTCTTGTCGGACCCACTGTCCACATGAGTGTTCTCATTTTGGCAATGTGAAGTAGTTGTACTCCCTCTCTTTCTCATTGCCCAGCATTCTGACTTGTACGTCCTGGCTGGCCTTAAGCATAGTCTTATACACTTTGCTCTTTAGTTTACTTGGCTTATCCTTATTGCAGGGAATTCCCAGCAACTCCCTGCATTTGCACCAAGTGCTCTTAATGCGACTCCTAGCACACACATGCACATTCCCGTCATGGCTCAACAATGAATGGAGGAATTTGAATTGTTGCACAGATTTTAACTCTATACCACCTAGTTTTACTGGCTCCCCATTGTCCTTCTCAATGAAGCAACGTGTGTATTCCACCTTTCATCTGCTGACTCATAAGCCATTTTCTTCTAATGACACCCTCCATGGTTCTAGATCCCTTTCCATTTAGTATTACGTGTGCACAGCAGTACAAATAAATAATGTCTAAAGAATTCTAAGAGATTAGTGAGACAACTTTCCTTTGCTGAATCTCTGCTGGTCAGACCCAATCAGATCATGATCTTCCAGATGATTTGTTATTCTATTACTGATTATCTTCCTTAATTGCTCCCTTTAACCCTTGGAGATCCAGTGAATCCACTGATTCTTTTGTAGGCTTCCTGCTTCTGAAACAAAGACTCTAGTGTTGGTTTTACCTCTAGCTATTTGCTCTTTGAACTCCATTTTGGCCCTTCTAATTAGCCTTTTACTTAAAGCCTGCTGTAATTTATACTCCTGTTTATTGGATTCACTAAGGTTAGATTTCCAAATTTTAAAGGATTTCTCTTTGGCTTGAATAGCCCCTCAAAAGCTTGGCATTTAGGCCTGGTCTTCACTAGAAAATTAAGTCAATACAACTATGTTGCTCAAAGTTGTGAAAAATCCACACCCCTGAGCAACACAGTTAAACAGACCTAAGCCAGGGTATAGACAAGGTATAGACAGCGCTAGGTCAAACGTAGAATTCTCCGGTCGACCTAACTACTGCCTTGGGGGTGGATTACCTATGCCAACGGCAGCATACGTAGCATCTTCACTGCAGTGTTTTAAGTGTAGACGAGCCCTTAGTCATATAATGGTTTACTCCATGGCCTCCTGGTTCTCTTTTTATCCAGTGGTATGCATGGCTTCTGAGACTCCATTTTCCTTCGTAGCATCCAAGTCAACTCCAGGGATTTTATGGCCTTTACTTTCAGCTTTATGTCCTTTTTGACTAACCTTCTCATATTATTCAAATCTCCTCTTCTAAAGTTTAGTGTCACTTTCTGGTACTTTACCTGTCCTATGGACATTAAACCTAATTATACTGTAGCTACTCTCCTTTAATGGCTCAGCAACCATCCCCACTCGAACTAGCTTCGCTTTGTGACTTCAGATTAAATCCAGAACAGTTTCTCCCCTAGCATGTTCTAGAAGGAGAGGTGTACAGTAACTGGAGTTTGAGAGCTTTTGTCCTTATGGGTGCTCTATTGTTGGATGCGCGTGTGCCCATGTACTCTTGACCGGAGTGCCTGTGCGTCCACACCTGCATTTCACACATCCTCATGCTCTGGTGTGAGAGTATATAGGGAGGGACAGACCCGCCAATGCTCTATTTTGTCCTCAACTTGTAGTTGAGTTAAAAATTGAGGCAAATCCTTGCCTGACCCCTTCTCTCCTACCCAGGGATGGGGAAAAGGGCCAATCTGCCACCCCTCTGGGGAGCAGTATCCTTGCCTGGCCCCCAGTTCAGGGATAACATAAGAACGGCCATACTGGGTCAGAACAGTGGTCCATCTAGCCCACATCCAGTCCTCTGACAGCGGCCAGTGCCAGATGCTTCAGAGGGAATGAGCAGAACAGGGCAGCTATTGAGTGATCCATGCCCTGTCATCCAGTCCCAGCTTCTGGCAAACAAACAGAGGGACACTTCAGAGAATGGTTTTGCATCCCTGCCCATCCTGGCTAATAGCCATTGATGGACCTGTCCTCCATAACTTACCTAGTTCTTTTTTGAACCCTGTTATAGTCTTGGCCTTCAGAACATCCTATGGCAAGGAGTTCCACAGGTTGACTATGCGTTGTGAAGAAATAGGATGAGGAAATGGAGGGGGGTTGCTCCCCCACTCCAATGAAATGTGGCTGACACCCCTGCCAATCCAGGGAAGAGGGCTGGAAGGTGTTTCTCCTCTATGACCCCAAGGGAGAAGGTTGCTTTCCCTCATCACCATCCCAATCCAGGGGAAAAGGGAAGGAGTGAGTCTGGAGGCACTTACTCCTTCGTTCCAGAAGCGAGCTTGGTTGCTGGACTTAGGGGGTGAGTGGAGGACTTATGCCCCTGGCCCTTAACCACTGCTGTTAATGTGAGGGGACACCTGAAGGATCTTTCTTTTTCCCCATATTTTGAGCAAGTTCTGCGGTTCATTGGAGTAAATCATGGGGACAGGTCTGGGCTCGGACTCTTCCCCTTCCAAGGAATGGAGAAAGGATGGTTGGGTTCAGAAGCAGCCAAAAGTATGTGTTGCATGAACTGCACGGATGGGTATTGCTCCCATGTGACAGGAGGCAGGATCCCCAATGCACTCAGAACGAGGGGCTGATAGTGGGGAATGTAGAAGCGCTTACACCAGAGCACGAGGATTTATAGACTGCAGGCAAGAGGCACGGACCTCTGGGTCCTGCTGACTAAAATCTCTGATTGAGAACACATGGAGTACACGTAGCGGTGTACCCAGAGGGGCAATAACTTGAAGAAGAACTAGCTCTTGCAAGAAGCAATTGCTTAAAGTGTTGAGAAATTGTTTCTCTAAACTTTATCCCCGTGTGCCATTTGACCAGTTTCTACGTGAGTAGTTGCAGTGACTCATCGTCACCTTGTTAGATTTTGCTGCCTTCTCGATCTCTCAATGTTGTGCACTCAGTCACCTTTTCTTGATTTGGAAGCTTAAGTGCGACCCAATTGATGCACAGGCCTTAAATAGCCCATCTGCACTGGGCTGAATTCTGGAACTGTAAACCTGAAGGAAATAATGAAGATAACAGATGGCTGAGACCTGTGTTTGAGTTGCAGCGGTACACAAGTCCACCATCCACAACTATGGTCCACTAGAACTATCAATAGGTGCTCTAGAGCTGTTTAAGTGCAGATGGTTTAGGACTGGAAGATCTCCAGGACCCAGCATGGTCCAGTGGGATGAGCCTGTGATTGGGTGCCAAAAGCTCCCAAATTCTAACTCCGGTTCTGCCAGGGATTTACCCAAGCTCCTCACACACACACAGTGCTCTGGCTCCTCCACCTGTCAAGTGAGGATAACATTCATCTCCATAACAGGAGAGTTATGAGGCAAAATCAGTGAATGTTCACACAGCACTTCATAGTTGCTGCAAGTGCAAATTAAGAAAACAGCTGCAATTAGCAGAACATGCCCCTAGATGTCACTGTTGCTTCAGAGAAAGTGAAGTCGAAGTGGCTTAAACGTTCACTCCAGTTTAAACACAAAATCTGGCCCACTGGAGAAGTACATGTGTACTTCCTTATAGTATTCATTTTTTTCTTTTTTGAGACCTTCTTAAAAGCAGAACTTAAACTTTTTCCCAGCACCACTGAGTATGCAGAGGGTTGTGGGTTTTTGTTTGTTTTTTTAACTGCCTTTTGGATGGAGCATGGAATAAATTTAGTTCCATCTGCTGATTTTATTGTTGCCCTGGCATCATTTGTGGTTTTGCAGCACTGCTTTGGGAATATTGTTGGTTCACTTGTACTCCCTCCCCTTTACTTGCCCTGAAAGAGTGGATCTCAAATACTGCAGGCCCTGTAACAACGGTGGCTATTTGCTGTCTTCACCATGGGCGATGCCAAACAAGCCCAACTGCTCTACATATTAAGGGCTAAGTTCTGCCCTTAGGCACACATGCAGTTTGATGATTGCCCCCTAGCCACATTCAAGAGCGGAATTTGATCCTTCAGATCTAGAGAACACTTCCCGCCCTGGTCTGATGGCTGTCAACTCTTACAATACTAAACAGCTCCCATGTGAATCACTGGATGGGATAAGGGCTTGGAAGACAGAAAATTAGGGCCCTACCATAGTCACAGTCCATTCTGGTCAATTTCACGGCAAGAGGGTTTTAAAAAAAGTCAAATTAATTAATTTCATGGTGTTGTAACTGGGAGTCCTTACCCACAATGGGATCTTGGGGGAGGGGGATTGCAAAGTTGTTGTAGGGAGAGTCCCAAGATTGCCACCCTCACTTCTGTGCTGCACTTCTGTGCAGTCTCTGAGCTTTCTGCAGTTAGAGGAGGTTCCCAGAGACGTAGGTAGGTAGGACCTCCCTTGTGCTGATGGGAGCGCTCCAGTCATGGGCTCCTAGCTGCAAGTCCAAGCCAGATTACGGCAGGGCCCCCCAGCCTATTTGGGTGCCCCAGACCCAGAAGAAGCCACAGGGTGGAAGCCCCAGCAGGAGCCCTGGGGGAAAAAGCCCTGAAGCCCTGAGCCCAGGCTGTCCCAAGCTCCAGCTGGAGTGGTGGGGGGTGCCCTGAGCCCTGGCTAGAACAGCAGGGAGTGGAAGCCCCAAGCCCAGGTTGTCCCAGGCCAGCTGGGGAAAGGGGGTGCAGAAGCCCCGAGCCCTGGCTGCCCCTAACTCCAGCTGGAAGCCAGGGGGAAGAAGCCCAGAGCTTGGGCTGCCTTGGCTGGGGGGGAGGGGGGCAGAAGCTCCAAGCCCAGGCTGCCCCAGCTGCAGCCCCTGGGAGCAGAAGCCCCGAGCTCAGCGCCCGGAGCTGCAGCAGGAGCCATGGGGGTGGGGGGGGCAGTCTGACACCGGGGGCGGGGAGGGGGATACGGAGGGTGTACCAACCTCATTTCTGCACTGCCTCTGGAGGTGGGTCTGATCTCCCTACCAAGAGCAGCCATGCAGGGGAAGGATAACTCCTTTCCCTCCCCAGCGTCTCCAGACTAGCAGCTAGGAGCCCCAGGCTCCCAGCAGCAGGGGAGATCAGATTTCACGGGGAAGGGCTGATTTCATGGTCCAAGACATGTTTTTCACGGCCATGAAGTTGGTAGGGCCCTACAGATAATGTAGGGAACACTAGTCTGGACTGGCCTCTGGCTCATAGAAGATGGGTTGAGTCAAAGTCCTTCCAGAGGAGATCCTTGCCCCATCTCCCCACTGCCAGAAAGTCTCCCACTCTCCTCACTCTCCAGTCCAACAGTCCCTGCTTCTGCTTGATCCAGCCATCCTCTCTGGGTTCCCAGGGTTACAACATTAAATGTGGAGTCTAAACTCCTCTTCAGAGACCCTTTAAAATGACTGTGGTTGTGAATCTGCCATTATGATGCGTCATCTCCAGTCCAGGTATGTCTGACCCAGACAAAGTAGCTTACGCTTAATAGCAACTGGATATTGACGACTTCTGGTTAATAGCGACATTTTGCTGGGAATCAATCCCGTCCCATTGCCTGTAACGTTAATGGGACTCGAAGGTTTGCCATGGTATGTTGCTTATTGACATGATTTTGAAGAAAGGCCCCAGCTGCAGGCAGGTCTGTAGGGCTGCAGCCGGAGAAGGAAGTGCTGGGACATGCCTGCAGCTGGTGGTGAGCCCATCCTAAGCGCTTCCTTCTGGGGCTGCAACGTCTGTTACAAGGGTTATTGATGTTCTCCTTACCAGGCTTTCCGCAGTGAGCTCAGGCAGCTCATGAACTGTGCAGTGTGGATAATCCAGGACAGAGATGCTGTGGGAGACAGGGAAGGGGGAAAAGAGTCATTCATGAAGCAGCAGATCAATATTCAAGGAGCTGTTCTAAACCGGTCACCATTACTTTTCCCCAATCAACCATTATGATCTCCAACCCTAGCTCACTACATCCTGCATCTTAGACTAGATGGTCCTTGCGGTCCCTTCTAACCCTATGATTCCAGGATTCTTAATTACAGTGACCCTAACTGGCACAGGCAGAACTGTGCAGCTGTGACTTCCCCACCCCACACGCCAAGTTGTTGGGCGCTGCTAGGAAGTCACTTGCTTTTCAAGTAGGTCACGATTTCTCAAAAGTTTTCTTAGTGTGAGCCACACTGAAGAGCCTGTCTTGCAGATGCACCTGCCTTTTGCATTTCTGATTGACAGACTACCTCCCATCCTATTTCCAAACTCGTGACACCTTCTGTCTCTCTGCTCAACAGCACTTGTCAATTTCTTATTGCTCTAAAGTACATCCTGAGTGCAGTACTAAAGACTCCAGTAATTTGGATCCATTAAGCCAAAACAGATTAGCTATTTATAGATTTTAAAAAACCCTAGGTTAAAATAATAAGAGATCTGACTTACTTAAACTGATAGTAGCAAGGAAATTCGTAGTGAAGGCTGCAGACCTCTCTATCACCCCTTCAGGCTTTCATGTCTTAATATAAAGTTGCCATTAAAGAATAAATAAATACACCCAGTCCCCCACCCCAAGACATGCACACACCTAAAATGAGTAGCCACATAATAAAATAGCTCTTGTTCGTGTGCTCTTTCTTATCCCTTCATCTTTTAAATGGGAATCTACAAACATCTACAGGGAATCTTCAAACAATAAGCTGACTTGCTGTATTGATTTCTGAGTCAGTGCCCATTCAGCGTAAAATCCCCAAATCAAAAAGACAGGTTTCAGAGTAGTTGCCGTGTTAGTCTGTATCCACAAAAAGAAAAGGAGTACTTATGGTACCTTAGAGATTAACCAATTTATTTGCGCATAAGCTTTCGTGAGCTATTGCAGCCAGACTTCACATAACACACCTGTTACAGTAAGACCATGTACAGGACTTCTACCTGCTCCCCAAAGATTGCACGCAGTTTCTATGCATGGTCAGAAACTGCTGCCCCACATTAACAACTTGTTCATTTACTTATTTGAACATAAGTCTTAGACTGTCAAGCAGCGTAGGCTCAAAGCTCAAAAGTTTTTGGGGAATCTTATAAAAGCTAATGTGAATAGAAACGTTCTCAGGAAAAGCAAAACTGTTTGGATTTAAGCTTCCACGCACTTGCGTGACTGTAACTAATAGAGGAAAATTTGGATTTTTAACGGCTCCAGAGTTAACATTATGTTTATTGTGTTTCACCCCCAATTTCTCCCCATTCAAAAGAACTGGGTCAAAATGGAAAAGCTGCAGCTTTTAATGACAAGAGAATAAACGTGCTTTGCACAAACAGCTGTTTTCCATCTTTAACTTTCTCAGATTAGAAGGGGAAAACAAACCCGTTTCCTTTCCCTCTGTGTATATAAACCTACAGTACAAGATAGAGATTAGCCCATAGAGCCAACTGAAGACCTATATGAAATGCTGTTACAGCTCATTGTTCTCTCATCAATACTGTGTGTGGAACTGCATTTCGGGCGTGCCCAAATACCAAGTCCTACAGTAAACTGAAACTTCCAGCTGTCCCACGTCCAGAAAGTAACAGGAGAGCAAAGGAAACAGAACTGTGCTTCCCTGGAAGGAACTTATGCATGTCTAGCCTTATTCCTCTGTTCTCTATGTAGGTGTAGGTGTGTTTGGAGGTGCGTGCGTGTGTGCGCATCCAGACATGGCATATATAGATTTAATTAACAAGTCCAATATCTCGAATCACAGAGTAAAATAAAGGCCCTCCTATTTCAAGGCACTGATAATAAGCAGCAGTGGAATTCAGTGACACTTCTGTGACTATTTAAAGCCAGCTGGTCGGGGTCCAAAGAGCTGAGTGATAGACACGGGAGGTGAAGGCCCAGGAGATTCTGTCTACCCCATGCCTCTAACCTGCACAGGGCTGTTTCCCTGTCATGTGTTCTCTAGTACTCTGTCCTGCCTAGAACATGGCCCCTTACAGCTGCATTGGTGACCACAAGAGGAAGATCTCCACGCACACAAAGCCCCTACTAAGCGCAGGAGGAAAAGGAACTGCTGCAAATGGGCTGTACCTGTTTTTGGCAGTGATGTAGGACATGATATTCTGGTTAAAGAACTTCAGGATCAGCGGGATACAGTTGGCAAACACCAAGTGCTGAGACACATACTCAAACTGCAGAAAAGAGGTGAACGCACACAGTCAGGCAGTGTAGTTAAAAAAAATAAATAAATCAAACAAAAGCCACATTTCTGCATCCAATTAAAAACCTTCTTCCATGGATTCGCCGCAGCTGGACCTTCTCTCTCTTGGCTCTTCCCCGTATGCCCGGTGCCAGTCTCCTGTACATTTCTCCCCACAACCCTACAATTGCTGAAGCGAGAGGGATCTCATCTGCAGAGCCTGCTCTCTGGAACAGCCTCCTTCTCTCTCTGCCAAATGGTCTCTCCAGCCCTTTCCAAGTTTTAACTAAAAAACAAACTTTGTACATGCATCTTCAGTTCTCTCCCTCTGTTAATATTTAATCCTAAAGCCTTTGGAAATATGGTTGCAATGGCTACAACCTAAAGCACAACTGATCTGTATATAGATTGCTACAAATAGAGGCATTCCTCTTCTAACCAATTACCCAGGGATTTAGAGCAAACTCCCATTGGAAGGAATGGTTTCTTCCTTTATTTTTACACAGCACAGAACAAGTTGTCAGTGCTCAATGACTTTGGACAGTGGTGATTCGGACACAATTAATACTTATCCATTCTCTGTCTAGGTATTACAAACTGCACCCCTACTCTGGTGTTTAGGCACCAGTAGCCAGTCTCTTCCCATCAGAGCATCTTGAAGTGTTTACAAACATTACAATGATGCCTCATGTTTCTCTCTTCCCTGACCGTGTTTTACAAAGAGGGTCATTAAGGGCTTGTCTACACGGGGAGTTATTCCAAAATAGCTACTGCTGGTTAAGTCCATGTATGGACACACTTGTTGCAAATTAGCGTAAACCACTTTGGAAGTGGATTAAACTAATTTGGAACAAGGCCAGAACAAGAGCATCCACAGATTGAATTGGTCAGGAAGCACTACTCTGCTTTAAATTCACACTCTTCCATATTCCCGATTAATCTCCATGTGTAGACAAGCCCTAAGGCACACAGAGGGGGACTGACTGGCCCAGGGTCACACAGCAAGCCAAACTCAGAGTCAAAACAAGACCAAGGAGTTTGGACTCCTGGTTCTAAATTCCTAATACAGAGTATGGGAGCAGACAGAGCAGCACTGTAAAATGCAAAGACTGGCCCACAGGGGTCATGCTAAGCTGGTCTCAGCTAATAGCTCAACCAGGGGGAGCTCCCTTTTTTCTCACCAAGCAGAACTGTTGGTCCCTCTTTGGGTATGTCTACACTACAGCTGAGAGTGAGCCACGCACTAACTCAGGCAGAGCTAGTGTGCTAAAAATAGCAGAGTGGGCATGGGTAGCAGCTCGGGCTCACTACCCAAGTCCAAGCCTGCCTGAGCCCGTCTAGCAACAGCCACACACATCTATTTAGCCCACTAGCTAAAGCAGAGCCAGTTCCTGTTGGTCTGACCAGGCTGGGAGGCACGCTGCCAGCTGCAGCACGGACATCACCTCACAGTCTTCCAACAGAACCATGGAGGATGTACAGAGAGACAGCACTGGAAGCAGGGGGGCAGAAGCGCCCTAAAAGGGGTAGGGGGCACAGGTGCCCAAACCGTGGCCCTGTGCTATGACTCCCCCTGAGGCCCCACCCTCGCACCACCTCTTCCTTCAAGACCCCTTCCCACTCCCCCCGTCACTCGCTCTTACGGCTGGTAAAAAGTCGGGGGGCCATGGCTCTCTGTCCCCTCCTGGCTGGGAGTCTCCACTGATTAGCCAAGTCCCCTCCAGCTTCTGGCCAACCGCTGGCCAGCCCAGCACACTGGTGGTCTGACAGTCCCACGTTTCCCAGAATGAGGTGACATCAGGGTGACCAGATGTCCTGATTTTATAGGGACAGTCCTGATATTTGGGGCTTTGTCTTGTATAGGTGCCTATTACACCCTGTCCCAATTTTTCACACTTGCTATCTGGTCACCTTAGGTGACATGCTGTTTGCAGATTAATTACAAACAGGAAGAGGACCCTCATTTCTGCTGATCACTTGGCTCCACAACAGCCAAGCTCTGGTACAAGCAGACAGACGCAGCAGGGAGCAACCCTTGGCAAAGCCCCTGGGTGAACAAAGCACCTGGCCGGAACATCATTTTACCAGTAACCTCAGTGACCCTGATATACACACGCAGCTGGATGTGACATTTACACAAACATGAAGGGTCACAAAACTAGAGCCAGGACGTAAATCTGGTTTGTTCTGCTTGAAATGGAGTTTATTGCCCTGGCAGTCTAAGCTCAGGAATAGCAGCTGGATCGCTGAGAGGTTCCTGCTTTTTTTGCTCCGTTTTCCAGCACAGGTGACAGATGCAAAAGGCACTTTAATGTCTCACCCAGGGTTAAACAACAAGCAGGATCAGAACCTAGGAGCCCCCTGGATGCCATTTCTCTGCATTACCTGCTGGATCGCATGCACCCTCGTGCCACAATAAAGGGGGAAAATGAGAGAACGCCCTCCTGTGCTGAGGGGAGCAAGTTGCAAACAC
The DNA here is from genome assembly GCF_965140285.1 of Lepidochelys kempii. Classification (NCBI taxonomy): domain Eukaryota; kingdom Metazoa; phylum Chordata; order Testudines; family Cheloniidae; genus Lepidochelys; species Lepidochelys kempii. The sequence goes on from NC_136380.1 coordinate 348,433,766, forward strand.
ATAAGGGGGCATGAGGGACCCACTGCAGCTGGGGATCATAAAATTTAGTGTATTAATGTCAAATGGGTATTCGGCATGCAAAGTGGCTGCACTACTGGGCCGAGGATGCAGCCCAATGTAGTGTTTAGTCAGCCATTGTTAATAAGGGAACCCCTTAGCATGGTCACAACACCGTTCGGTCCGGTTTAGACTCAGGCCAAACGAAACTGTGTTAGGATGCAAAGGCGAAAGTCTCTAACTCTTAACTCTAGATTCCCCGACTACCTGTAGTTTAGACAAGGCCTCAGAGGGGTTTGGCTAGTCCCCATCCCCTTCCCACTCCTGGCAGGGGGAAAGAAATGTCTTCCCTTCAGGCTGAACACAGATGTAGCCAAGTTTTGGCCACGGTGAAATAATCATGTGGAGGTTTACAAGGGGACACAGCCTTGTGGAAGTGACCCAAACACAACCAAAGCCAAGACATGTACTGTCACTCGTCCTGTGCTAATAATGCTAAAGAGGATATGCCCTGGGGCTAAAGGTCACCACTGAGGTAGACCAAGCCGCAGCTGCTCTCCAGGCGATACTAACCTGAACACACCTGCCCTGCGAAGCACCTAGCAATGGCCTTCTCATATAAAGCTCACCTGGTAGATGTGGTTCAGTTTGAAATGCTTCAGCAGCAGCAGCAGCGTGGCCGAAATGCTCTTCACAATGATCTCTTTGTGTCTGTTTACATCGACCCCCAATTTCATGCTCTGAAGAACTGTGATGCTAGTGTGGAAGGAGAAAGGGAGGGACAGATCCATGTACAATGAGCATTACTGGGATGGGATTTTTGTTCTGATTGGTTTCTATTCATCTGCATGGGCTCTATATAAAGGGGGTTTTTCCACTGAACCTGCCACCCAAACAGGACCCCGCACTTATCCCTGGGCCTCCTGCTCCCAACATGTCCTGCCTAGGGGCACCATAGTGGGTCACAGAACGGATGGACTACAGCACACAAGGAGAATCTGGGATGGAGCTTGTTACAGGAGTAAACTAGAACGAAAAGGGCTCTCCCAGAGACGCACTCTGCCTACAGAGCAGTAAAGCTTTACTTCTTGTACTGGTTGGTTTAATTTTGACATTTTGCCATAAATAGCCTTTTCTTTTGTGCTGCATTCTGGCCACAAGAGCTCTACTGAATCAGGTGAACAAGCATGGGTCACTCCCAGTAGAGATCAATTGGGGTCACAGCCATTCACGTTAACAGAGCACGAGGACTGGTCTGGTACAGCCTGCGGCACTGAAAGGGTCAGAGGTCCAGCAAAGACCATTCACTCACATGGATCCCTTTTTCCCCATGAAAACAGAAACTTCATCTCCAGAGGAACATGTGGATTCTGCCATCCCAGAAATGGGAAATCGCTGCATTACCCACATCAGCCAGGAGACCGCGTTGTTGCTGAAACAGCCAGCACTCAGCTGCCTGTCACCCACCCACGCACTTACGGCATCTCCTCGGGCAACACGTCTGCCAGGATGTTGATGGAGTCGGTCTTGGCTTTGGAGGTGGGTGCTGCAGCCAGGAGAATCTTCAGCAAAGCAATCTGCAGAGGGAGAGGAATCCCCCCCAGCCCCCAAATACATTGAGAACAAGCAGGCACTAGAGGCCCGTGTACAAACAACACGTGGCGGGAGGAAGGAATTTCGTTTTCGCTCATGTGACGGAGTTGCAGCCTGGAACCAGCGTTGGTCTCAGGTTATGTGCAGGACACAGGCTGGGCTACTCCTGAAACTAACAGGGGAAGTGAAGCCTCCAGCAGAGCTGTAAGTAGACGTCCTACAAGGTGGGCAGTTTGGCTCTGGGAATTGGGAGTGGCATACCGACTCTTTCATTGTTGGGCTGCCTGTTCAAACTTAGCCAAGTAGTGACTCACAGTGGTCATCAAGCTGTTTGCTGGCCCATCTGCAGCAAGCTGGTGGTTTGGAGGTCAGTTCCTAGCATGACAAGGGTCCCTATCACAGACCCAATACCACTCTGGCACTAACTGGAAGGGACCTCAAGAGATCATCTAGTCCAGTCCCCTGCACTCATGGCAGGACTAAGTATTATCTAGACCATCCCTGACAGGTGTTTGTCTAAATTGCTCTTAAAAATCTCCAATGATGGAGATTCCACTACCTCCCTAGGCAATTTATTCCAGTGCTTAATCACCCTGACAGTTAGGTTAACCTATCCTCAGAGGTTAAGAAAAACAATTCTTCTGCCTTCTCCCTGTAACAACATTTTATGGACTTGAAAACAGTTATGTCCCCTCTGTCTTCCCTTCTCCAGACTAAACAAACCCAATTTTTTTCCAATCTTCCCTGATAGATCATGTTTTCTAGACCTTTAATAATTTTGGTTCTCCAATTTGTCCACATCTTTCTTGAAATTTGGCACCCAGAACTGGACACAATATTCCAGTTTCAGAGTAACAGCCGTGTTAGTCTGTATTCGCAAAAAGAAAAGGAGTACTTGTGGCACCTTAGAGACTAACCAATTTATTTGAGCATAAGCTTTCGTGAGCTACAGCTCACTTCGTCCGATGAAGTGAGCTGTAGCTCACGAAAACTTATGCTCAAATAAATTGGTTAGTCTCTAAGGTGCCACAAGTACTCCTTTTCTTTTTGCGAATATTCCAGTTGAGGCCTAATCAGCGCGGAGTGGAGTAGAAGAATAACTTCTCATGTCGTGCTTACAAAACTCCTGCTAATACATCCCAGAATGATGTTTGCTTTTTTTGCAATAGTGTTACACTGTTGACTCATATTTAGCTTTTGATCCACTATGACCTCTAAATCCCTTTCTGCAGTCCTCCTTCCTAGGTAGTCATTTCTCATTTTGTATGTCTACGACTGATTGTTCCTTGCTAAGTGGAATATTTTGCATTTGTCCTTATTGAATTTCATCCTATTTACTTCAGACCATTTCTCCAGTTTGTCCAGATCATTCTGAATTTTAATCCTATCCTCCAAAGCACTTGCAACCCCTTGAGCTTGGTATTGTCCACCAACTTTATAAGTATACTCTCTATGCCATTATCTAAATCATTGATGGAGATATTGAACAGAACTGGACCCAGAACTGATCCTTGCAGGACCCCACTCGATATGCCCTTCCAGCTTGACTGTGAACCACTAATAACTCCTCTCTGGGAACGGTTTTCCAACCATTTCTGCACCCACCTTATAGTAGTTCCATCTAGGTTGTATTTCCCTTGTTTGTTTGTGAGAAGATCATGCAAGATAGTACCAAAAGCCTTTCTAAAGTCAAGATATACCACATCTACTGCTTCCCCCGTATCCACAAGGCTGGTTACCCTGTGATGGTCTCAGCAGAGAGGACAAGGGTTGGGTGGGCCAATGAAGCTGAACTCTCTCTTATCCCTGCAGGTGGCTCCACCAGGTCAGGGCTGAACCTTAGTGAGAAGGAAGCCTGCACTGATGATTTGAGTCTCCAGGGTGCTCAGTAAACCACCAGTGGTGAGCTTTCAAAAAATATAGACTTACCATATACTGGGGGAGGTTGTATAACATTGCCCGATAGAGCATCTCACAGGGGGTTTCCTGAACTTCCTCCTCCCCCTAGCAGGCGACAAACAGATACGGAAGGAAAAAATAGAGCTGTCACTCAATCACGGAGGTACGTCAGAGATGTCCCCCTCCCGCCAGAGCCCAGCTCGAGGTGGAGCGGCACCACATCCGTGTCAGGACGCTGCCTGGCTTTTCAGAACTGCTGCTGGGACAGGTACAATCCAGATCAAAGCCCAAGAATGGTGTTGCCTTAGAGAAGGGGAGGCCAATGCGTGTCCTGAGGCTCAAAGTAAACCTATGGCGTTTGATGACACAGCCATCATCTTTAATACAAGCATGCAGCCTCCAATGACTACAAGTCCCAGCATGCAATGCTCCATCTTGTGCAACCCGCCCACTGGGATCAAAGTGGAGCAATGCATTTTAGGACCTGTAGTCCATGCAGTCTGTATCTGTGTATCAAAGCTGGTACCTGTTTCAAAAAGTAGACAGTGGTTGCCCTGTTCTGTTGCATGTAACTTAGACGCAGCCCTCAGGGTCCTAGCAAATGGGCAGTGAGGTGCCACTTTCTAGACTCAAGCTATTTCCTTTCCACTTGGATATCTTCACTTCAGCCCTCCGTGGACACACACAGAGCAATCAGCATGCCATGGTAACACTCGACAATGACGCACTCCTTAGAAACTGCTCCTTCAGACACACAGTCTAGCTGTGGAGGGTACTGGTTTCTTACCAGTGACATGGGACACTTCTCCAGCTCCTCTTCGTTTTTGATCTGAACATCCGAGATAGAGACATACTTGTGCTGGAGAAACACAAACCAGAGAGGCAGAATAACACCAGGACTGAAAGAGAAGGAACACACTGTGCAATGAAAAACAGGCCAATCTCCCTCTCCTGTTCAGCCAGGGTAGGGTTAGATTTACAGATCCCACCAGAAAAGATCTTCACAGAGGTGTGAGAATTCATCCCACGTGGGATATTCCTATGGCTGTGACATGCTTTACAAACTACCCAAACTCCTCCTAGGACAAGCAGAAATCACTTCAACCAGTACTGAAATGCAGCATCCTCTGGAGCACAACCCAGCAAGTGCTTAACAGTGCATAGCAACATCAGTGAAGGAGAAGAGACAAAGTCTGCTGCATCATCCAAATGCAACTGCAGGGCGAGTTTAGTTTGGCCAGCACCGGGGTTAACAACCCTAATGCTTGCAAAAGATTCCAGGGCAGATTTAATGAACTCAGATGGTTAAAACCTATGATTTCATCACTTATTTATATTGTGATAGCAGCCGAAGGCCTCAGTCAGGGACAGACTGTTAACAGAGACCCAGAGGACTGATTAAAAAGGGGTGGGTGGAGAGAGTCTTTCCTTTTAGTTTCCTGTATTTGGTCTTCTTCAGCCAGGTGCTGGAAAGCAATAGGACCTGGGGCACAGGAGCGGATTTATTCTTCCCGGTGGGTGCTGCAACCCTGCCCCCCTGAGGCTCCCCACCCCCACTCTGCCCCTTCCTGCCACGCTCCACCCCCTCCCCTAAGGCCCCACCCTCATTCTGCCTCTACCCGCCCGTGCTCCACCCCTCCCCCAAGGCCCCCTGCCCACCCACTGCTTGCTGCTCTCTCCCCTCCCCCAAGCACCTCCCTCCAGCTGCCAGACAGCTGATCTGGTGGCCCCCCTCAACAGCTGTGGCTGGTGGGTGCTGAGTACCCCCTATTTTTTTCTGGGGGCGCTTGAACTGGGGTATAAGTACAGGGTGTGGGGGCAGGTTCAGGCTTCAGGAGTAATGTGAATTCTATTGGGGAAGCAATCCTAGCCACACAGGATGGGTTAGAGGTCCAAGGGAGAACACCTAGACTCCCCAGTGCAACGAAGTTCAAATCCCCACAGGGTTGACTCAGTTTGTCAGCCTCCCAAGGCAGACAGACAGAGCTGCAAAGTTTGCATGCACAAGACGCTAAGCCAGACATCCCGTCTGCTCGGTGTGCACACTGACGTTCTCTTTTGCATTGGTGATCCTGGCCAAAGATTTCCCCCGCTCCTATGGAATATACTATGCACGAGTTCCCACCCCAGAGGTGGCTGCATCCCAGCACTGCCAGGTATAAGAACCAGTGGCGTTCTAGCAATTCAAGACATTGGACAAGCCATCCCCTATATCAAAATCCCGCAGATCAGAACAACAGCAGATGTTTAAGGCACAGAGCCACTGCATTACCTGCTTTAGAGTCTTCACGCTTTCGTGGATGGGCCGGGGCAACCCTACTAAGGTATCCGTGTCCCTGCAGGAAGGTAAGAAAGAAGATCGGTACAAGCCCAAAAGGGAGATCTGGAACGGACACTTTCCCTTTTGGATTTAGAGCAGAAGGCAGGCAGTCTGCTGTCAGATGAACGAAACCCAGATGTTCCAGAAACTCAATGTCTAAATGCCAAGATCACCCGCCCCTCTTCCCCGCCCCCATCTCCGCTCTGCCAGAGGGGCAGATGCTCCTAGGACATGCGACAAAAGGCACACGGTTTTATGAACTCTGATACTCTGCCCCATGACCACAGCTACACAGAAAGGGAAGGTCGGCAGCCAGTGCTTTCCAGCTCTGCTCCGAAGGGCACAGGTTTGTTCCTGACTCAGAGAGAAAAGCGCTCACTGGATCACCAAACATCCCCCCCTGCAGTATCTGGTTGTTCTCTGAAGGTCTCCCAGGCCACCCACGGCCAGTCCCACGCCTGTAAGATACAACTAGCTCCCAGCTCGTGGATGGCTCAGCAACACCAGGGGTCAGCGCAGGACTTGTCGACTCCCTCCTGCCTCTCACACCGGACCAGACTGAGCCCCAGCCACCTTCGTTGCCACCCAGCTAACGCAGCCAGAATCAGCTGTGGAAGTTTCCAAGGTGGCCTGTGAAAATCTTCTCTCCTGGCAGCCCTTCTGCTGCCACACCAGCAGCTTCCAGCCCCTGCCCACACTGATGCCACAATGTACGCAGGGATTTTTCTGGACTAAGGTATCTGTACCAGCCACAACTCCCACTGCCCCTCCCACTCCCTACATTCCCACCTCCTTACTCTCCTCCCCCTCCCATCAAAAGGCAAATTTATAACGGAATCAATCAGACCTGTGGAATAAGACGACCCGGGCCAGCTATGACCGTGCAAGCAAGGGCTCAGGAAGCATCTGGTTCTCCACACTTGCTCTGTTTTTCATTAGACCGTAAGCTCTTTGGAGCAAGCACTGTCCGTTAGAACATGGTTTTACATTGCAACATGGTTCTGATACAGACTGAAAATGGCCAAGCATCCTCCTAAGCCTTCAGGGTGCCAGCCTCCTCAAGAAAGCCGAGGACTAACACCTCCCAGCAGCAATCGAACGTGGCAATGACAGGAGATCAGGGGACAGACTTTGCTGGCAAAAGCCAAACCAACTCTATTCTCCCAGATGCCCAATACTCACTGTCCGAGGGTGAATCCAATGAATTTGTTCCTACTTGCCTCCAGGAAATGCTCAATGTCCTTCTGTCTGATAGAGTGGCAGGAGAAACAACCAGGGAGAGAGGGGAAAACACACATGTCCTGTCAGTACCAAGTTTGCTTGGACACCGAATACCAGACCCCCTGCATGTAACATCCAGCCCTGGAGTATTGCTTAGTGGAGTCGTTACTGACACCTGGCAAACGGCTGCAATATAAACAAGATGATCGGGATTTATCCTAAACCTCTAGAGCCATTTAACATGTGGGTATGGTTGAGAAAGCGACTCTGTAAAACCAGCCCCTTCTTATCCAACCACTCTGCTCTCTGCAAGTCATCAAGGGCCATCTGCAGTCCACCTTATTGGCCCTACAGGTGTCGAAGAGCAAGTTGGTGCTGTTTTGCCTTGTGCATCCTTCCCTAGAACTGGTAGCTTAACACCATCAGTAGAATTTGTATTACCAGGTGAAGCTGTGAGAGGCAAAACTAACCCAGCTGAATTCCATATTCTATGGGGAATTTGCAACCAAACCAAAAGTCACTTAACATGCAGGGTGAGAGAATAACCGTGGGGCCCTGCAGTATTGCATATGCAGAGATAGAGACATCAGAGCCCCATGGGAAACAGGGTCCTGCCCATTTTAATGAGCAGGGCAGTGAACAGGCCTGGCAGCAGCTTCGTTTAGCCCAGCTGATCAGCTTTAACCCTTGCACTGCTCCCAAACCAGAGAATTACGTGGGCTCCTGCATTTTAAAGTCCAGGTCAAATCCTGGCTCTACTGAAGTCAATGGCGAATCTCGCATTGACTTCAGTCGCGCCAGGATCTCAGCCACTACGCATAACACAACTCATGGATCAGTATCAGCTCTAGAAAGAGGCATGCCCCGCACCCCAGACCTACAACTGATGTTCTCTGAGCTCCCAGATCACAGTGAAGCCACTGGAGGACGCTCACCATCCAGGCAGGTAAAAGACTCACTGTTTATCTGACAAGAGATGATTTCATTAAACAGCTGTCAAGACTAATTCCCTAAGGCCACAACTGGGGATGTACCCAGCTCTGGACTACCAATACTGGCTAGTAACACTGACCTTCATCCCCCATCTGTAAGAAGGAGCAAGCCAAGGGGTCTTGCACATGGAGTACAACAGAACCACCAACCCTACTTCCTGCAACACTTGGGATTTCCATGGTGGCCAGCATCCCCCCGCCATGGACCTGATTTGACCTTACTTGGCTTGTAAAGTCTTGGGAGATCCCAGCCAAAGGTGGTATGAGAAAAGCCAAGTAGGGAAAACAGTGAAGCCTTTTCAGTCCAACAAGTACCAGGCAAACGTTCCACCAGTAATTCATTGCAACTTAAGGGGAGTTGGGGCAGGGGCGGATGACAATGAAACGAGAGGGTTATACCTGACTTTGGGTGCCCATGGAAGCCCTTTGGGGAAGGACACCCGCTCGATGGGCGGGCGCTGAGCTGGCACAGCCTGGATGATCGCTTCCCGTTCCATCAGGTCCAGCTCCCCCTCAATCCCGCTGTCTACATCGTCATTTTCCTCTTCATCCACTCCAGCCTCATCGTTCTTGAAAGGGTCCCTCTCATTATACATGTCCAGGCTGTCTTGCTTCACCAGGGGCTGTCACATGTGGAAACAGAGGAGAAATCAGTGGGGAGGAGGAAGGATTTTACAAACCCTCAGGCTCCACTTCCCTAGGGGGTCAGGAAGCTGCATGGGCTGAATACTGAAGTTTCTCCTGAGCAAGGACTTCCATCATTTTGCCTTGTCTCTTTATTTGGCATCTCAGCCTGGATGAAGCACATCCTCCCTACCTTCAAAATGGAGCCCCTGGCTGCTGGATTTTCTGCCCGCCCCAGAGGAAGTGGCGGAAGGTATCCTGCCCCCTTTGAATCCGATTTGTTTCTGCAAACTTTGGAACTGCTAAGCATAAAGCATCAGCTCAACCAGCTGAACTAGAGGAGAGCCCTGGTTTGCGGTCAGTAGTTCAGTACGTCGTGCTTTGCTCCTCTTAGCTGGGGATTAGATGATTGGGATGCACTCTTGCTTTCTTAATAGGAAAGCAAGCATGCCATCTCCAGGACGTGACCGGTGAACACGCCCACCCCCCACCGCTGCAAACCGGGCGAAGAGAAGGGCACTACTGAATGCAGCCTCTCCTGTTGGATGGAAGTTCCCTTCTGGAGGAATGCCACGCCACGAGCTACATCCCAGGAGCCTCTGCTATCACGAGCTCTCACCCGCCTGCTCCGGTGCCCACGTTTCGACGGCTGCTGGTCCAGGAGTTCGATGGTGTAGGTGGGAGGCGACGCAGCCCGCATGCGGCGCATAACCTGGATGCTGTCCTCCGGGAGAGGCGGCAGGCCCAGCGCCTCCCGCTTCCTCATTTTCATGGCCTGGAGGGCTTCAAATCCCCCCAGGGTGAACTGCGGGCCACCAGGCCAGGTGTAAAAGAGAAAGAAGGGAAAATGAGCCGTGCCTCACCCCCCCCTTCCCGGAAACCAGCAGGGATGTACTCCGCACAGCTCAGCCTTGCCTCTGCAGCCGCTTCCCACACTAGTGCAGCGACACTGCTATTTACACCTGCTCTAGCGTAAGGAGACCTAACTCCAGTGTGTGTGCAAACGCAGGGGAATCACACCCCTAGCTCGCAGAGTAGACGTAGCATCAGCTCCTCTTGTGCTACCCTAAGTAATTCTCCTCTCTCTTTGGGGTTTGCACCCTGCAAAGGGAGGCCTGTGCCCACTCTTAACTGTTGCTGGGCGAAACTAGATCTTCTCTCTCCTAGGAAGATAATCCAGGTGCAGCCATGCAAGATGAGGGCTATTCCCTCCTGGCTCCAAAGCCAAAACTCGCAGCGGGGCCTTTTTCGTTCCCTATCAAGCTACAAACCCACGCCTAATCTGCTGCCCACTACCATCCCCAGTGATCTTTCAACACACTCGAGGAAACTCTCTAGCCAGAGTCATGCAACCCAGACTAGCTGATCTGAACGGTCCCGTCTGGGCCTATAAAATAAATGAGTATTTCTGCTTCCCAGGCAGGCATTTTCCTCTCATTTAATTATGGGTGTTTCCAAACTACTTTCCCATGGACGTTTTTCCACATTCCATTCCATGATGTTATTTCTCATCCAGATTTCTATATGCTGTATTGCCTCCCGCCTCCCCAGCATTTCTACATCCTTTTGGGTAACATGTCACTTACTCCCTCTTCCAGATATTTATGGATGGTATTTAATGAGCCCGGACCTAACAGGAACCCCTGCGGTATCCTACTCCTATCTTTTCCAGCCCATATTTAACTCTCACAAAAATCTTGCATGTATGATTCTTCAACCAGTTTGCTTTCCAAATTATGTTCTTTGTCCCCAAGCCAACCTGAATTCATTTCTCAAGTAAGATTTCCTGAGATGCTATGACAAATGTTTTGCTAATCTCCAAATGTCACATCTGGCACATCCCTTCATCCAGTAACCTTGGAGAGGTTTATACTTTATAAACTCCCAACACAGTCTGTTGCTCATGGGGCGATTGTATGCTAGGCATACACAGATCATTCTTGCTCAGAAGTTTCTGTGTTACAGAAGCTGGTGGTGAAAGTAACTCAACCCAGGAGATCCCCTTGGACCAGTGCAGATTGCTCCCTCTTGTATATTGTCTAGTGCCTTTTTCAATCTAGCATTAAATGTGTTTTAAGTGACGAGGAGACTTCGATGCTGGGACCTCTACAAGGCTGAGTTAATTAGCAAAGGGAGGCCAGGTGGCAGCCTCCCAATATATAACCCCCTCCCCGATTCAGGAGATTCTTGAAAAGCAAAAGAATTGCACCCACCAGAAGCACCTTCCACAGCAGGAGCAGGACCTTCTTCATGGGGAAGTGCGGAGCGTGCCCACTGCAGAACTTGGCCACCATGGTGAAGAGCAACAGAGCAAATGGTTCTTCACTGTGCACAGGAAAACCTGTGAGGGACGGGACCGAAACAAGCTTAGAATAAAGAGAATCTCCCCCGCTTCCCATGCTCTCACCGCTGGAGTGAGTTTATTAGCATGTCATGCAGGCCTTGTCAGGGACATTGTATTCGCTGATGGTGCCAACAGCAACCAGCCCCCAACAATCCCCCCCATCCATCACTAAAGACTCCACAGTCTTAGCCCAAACTTGGCTTGACCTTGGGCTGGTGGAATAAGGGGGATCCCTTTACATTTGATAGTGGTTTGTTCCTTCTGGTTTTACAGCTACTACTCAGAGGCCGTCACAGCACGGGACAGTGGAGTGAGCTGCACCCCCCCAGACATGGTTGCGTGTGAGAGAGAAATGGAGCTTTGGAGGGTGGCCAGCTACTCACTCAGCTCTGTCCTGAAGGTCTCCCGGGAGCTCTTCCACTCAGGTGGGTCGGCCTCCACCTCCACACGGATGTTCTCCACCATCAGGTACATGACACTCAGCAGCACCCTGGAGAGAAGGCATCATGACAGGCAGGTCGCACAGCCACCCACAGTCCATTTCCACTACAGGTCGCCACCCCCCGTAGGATTTGCGGGGGATCCCAGCCTCTCCATTCACCAGCTCCCAATTACTCCTCCTCCCAGGTGTGGTCAGGAGGCCAGCCTGCCCCTTCCACTACTAAGGCTGGTCCAAGAGGAGGAGAAAGTCTGGAAGGAAGGGGGTCTGGGGTTTTCCTGGAACAATCCAGTGACCTTCGCTCTGCCCTAACAGCTAGGCAGCAGTAGAGCATGCAGGCCCTACATTACCATCCAGACTGTTCCACCATCTGCCCCCTGTGCCAGAGTCAGAGCCTGCAGGTCTCAAAGGCTGGACCTTCCATCGCACCGCATTGCAATTACTCGGGGTACAACCAGCAGATGCTTGTGGGACCCGCCGCGTTAGGGTGATGCCCTGGAATGATCCCATGGGGCCAGCAAGGTGACAGAAAGGACGACTAAAATAAACTGCATTTTCTCATCTGAGATACTGCTTCCCCCTTGGATTATGGGTTTACCCACCTGTTCCTGACCCCCCTCAGTTTGATCATCTCTCCCCACATATTCCTTCAACTACAGCATATCCAGGCAACCTTCCCCACAGCAAAGGACTTGCTGCAATCTTCTGGGGAGTCCATCAATGCCCCTTCAAGGCCAAAGAGGGAGTAGGGGCCATAAGACGACTTGAGGTTTCATCCCCTTTCCTCCCAGGAGCTGAATGTGCAGCTGCAGTAGCAAAGCCAGACTCTGCTGGCCCAGAGAGCTGAAGGCACTCGCCTCTCTCTGCAAGGCAACTGATGGGGCCACCAGACACCCTCGCTGAACTTAGCCTGAAGAGCTCTGATGCCTAAAAAATAAGCCTGGGGATTTCCCTGGCACTTTGGCCAAGGCAGCGGACAGACGGACTGGGAGCCCGCTGACCTGACAGCTCACGTCCCACTTAAGGGCGGGTGGGCGGACAGGTTCTAGAATGGAGGACATGGGGTGAAAAGACAGGTTACCTGAGCTCTGTGCTATCTGCTAAGGAGATAGCTGGTTTCCTCAGGGCACTGCTGCAAGCCTGGCTGTTGCTGCAATGAAGAAAGAGGACAACAGGAGTTCGTGGTCAAATCTCCCGTCAGTCAGTTGCTGCTCAGGATGGTGAGAGACTCCACCACTCAGACCAGACAAGGCCACATCTAGGGCCCATTTACACTATGAATAGCCAAAGACTCATAGAAGTGTAGGACTGGAAGGGACTACAGTAGGTCATCTAGTCCAGTCCCCTGCACCCAAGGCAGGACTATGTAATAACTAGACCATTCCTGACAGGTGTTTGTCTAACTTGTTCTTAAAACCTGCCAATGACGGAGATTCCACAGCCTCCTTGGGTCTTTCTACACTAAACCATCTACACTAAATGGTCCTTTCTACATTAAACCATCTCGCTCTCACAGAGTTAACTGCTCTGGTGATTAGACCACCTTTGTTCAACCCTCCCCCCCACTCCACTAGCAAGTAGCCAAAACCAAATGGGGGCATCCCACAGACATATGTGTTATAAAGACGAGAGCAGACCAGAGAATGCTAAACCCTCTCACTCAATCTCCATGTTCAGTAGCTCCAGGAAGGCTGAGAAAGTCCCCATCTGGTACAGCAGGAAGTTATTGTGCCGAGACCAATGTAGGACCTCCGCTTCTATGTCACACTCGCCAAATACACCTGGGAGAACAGAGAGGCCGATGGAGCAAACCATGGGAAGAGAGGCAGCTTTAAGGTGAAGTTAGTGTTGGTGAAAGGTACCAGGCTGGCAGGACTGGAGTACAGGGAACAGGAGCAGCAACCATGCAAGCTTCCTCCATCGCGATATGGAGGGACCACTTATCGGAGTGAGAGGGGAGTTTGGGCTCAGCTTCCCATTCAACCACTGGTTTCTCTCCAATTCTGCAGCCAACATGCTCAGAGTCTAACTGATCACCATATGTGGGGTGGGGAGGGAATTTCCCCCAAGTCAGATTGGCCGTGTGGGGGCGGTTTCGCCTTTCTCTGCAGCAGGGGGTGTGGGTTGCTTGCCAGAATCATCTGGGTATAATGCATTAAATCAATTCCCTGGATTTGGTGCTAGACAACAATCCAGGAGGAACTGCACCGAGAACCAACCCCTAATTCCACCCGTCCACCCTCACAAGACGGCTGATATTAAATAACTGCACAACAATACATCCACGTGCAGGAATCGCCAACGCCCAGTCAAAGAAACCTCCCTCAACAGGGGCAAATGATGAAGGGCAAACACTTCCAGTTTCCATTTCATGTAAGGTTGGTCATGATTTGGGAGGAGGGGAAGAGAAATTAACTCAGAAAGTGAGGGTCTCATAGTGCCGAAGATCAGCCTGACAATATCCAATTACTCCCTGGCTGACCTGCACAACATGAAGAAGGAAGAACAGAAGGAAACACAGGAAGGAAGGAAGTGGCGGGGGGGGGGGGGGGAGAGAAGCCAAGTGTGGGGGAAAGGGAGATGCTTAGTGAGGAACCACCCAGCTGGGCACTGAGGGACCCTGCTGTAAATTGAGATCATAAAGGGTCTCCTATGGGACTCTTTTCAAGCAGACCAAGCAGCCTGCAGGTGATAACTTAGTCCCTGCTGACCTGGACTGGATTTATTCCAGCAAACTCCACACTAGGCATTTCTAATGCCCAATTACTGCAGAACCTAGGTGCCGAGTACCTGGCAGCATCCAGATCTAGACATCTAAGTCTTCAATTTCTATTCCCAATCCCATGAACCATTCAGTCTCCTGAGATTTATTTCTTAACTATGACATTAGCACTGCCTCTGGATGCACAACAGCCTTCGGCGGACACTAGCATACCACGGTGACAGGCAATGCAGAAATACCGTAAACGCTTGTGTAAATGAAGATGCTATTTGCATCCAGCTGGGGTGAAATCTACCCCGTATTAGCCGGCCACACACTAAAGTGTCTGCGTGGCCCCTGCTGTCATGCACTCAGTTTCCTGGTGTACTTTGATCTATCCCATCTCAAAGTGGGACAGATCAAAGCACACCTAGGAACTTTTAGCATCCAGTAGCCGGTTCCACACAGACACAGCGTGTGGCAGGCAAGCACCAGGCAGATTTTCACCCCAGCTTGACGAGAACTAAGTGTTCGTTTAAACAAGCCCTTAGACAACGCAGGGCTTCGAGAGTCAACCCATCGAGCACGGGGAGCAAACAATTCCTCCTCGCCTTAGGAGCAAACCCCATGCAACCAACCTTTCCGAGTAAACCCACAGCACAAATGCCACCTGGCGCGGTGCCGTCTGCTGGGCGCAGGCAGTTACCTTGTGCCAAATAAAGGACAGCTCGTGCTGCTTTCAGCCTCTTGTCCCTGTTGACCACCTCCAGCCCGTCCAGCAACCGCATCACATAGGCCTTCTGCTGAGCCAGGTCCAGCTCCAGCCATCTCTTGCCCTGAACTGGAAACAAGAGATGAGAATGAGCCAGGATCTTGGCCCCGCAGTGGTCTGGTCCCTTTTCCTTCAGGGATCCTGTTCCAGCCTCTTTCAGATACTACAGGGTTGGGTGTCAAAGCAGATGGAAGGAAGCCAAGTGGAATAGTGTCCAGTATCACTGGCATGCTGGAGACGCACACGGACTTTTCTGGGCACTAGACCAGTTTTCAGCACCCTCCTTCCTATGGATGACATTGTCAGGGAGGCCACTTGTCTGGTTTTAAGCCAGCCAGTCCTCTTTTGTCCCCTGTCCAGTACAGAGACTAAACCAGACGTGGTTTTGTCCGGTATCATGAATAAGGGACACCATTTTGAAGTTCCCACCACTCCACCTCCCCGCCGGCATGATCTCACGTGCTGACGGAACGGCATGCTCTTCAAAATGGCTGCCTCTGGGCAGCACCCCCTTATGCACAGCGTGTGTGTGAGGTCACGCTAGCAGGGACAGGCCCACGCCGCTCCCATAGTACAGGCATGTCCGGTGTTCTGGGGATGGGGCAGCGGCCACCCTACATACTGTTCCTGTTGGACACAGCCAACTCATGGGACACTGGGAAATAGTCCAGCCAGGCCGAGTCCACCATTGCTCTCGAGATCCCTCACTTCACTCATCGTGTAGGGGACCCAAGGCTGCAGGATCGTCAGCTGCCAAGCACACGCGTATGTCACAGAACCCGTCAGCATTATCTAAAAGCAGCCCTGGACGAGCCCTCTGCAGGCAGCAGCAGTTCTGGGGTTTCAGGCATTAGCAGGCTCTCAGTCACTAGCCAGTGGGAAAGCACTAATGATGTGCGTCAGGCTTCTGTTCCCGACTGCCCCGACTCATTGTGTAACCGCGGGCAATTCGCTCGCTAGCTCTGTGCATCTGTCCCCCAGCTCTGCGAAATGGAGACGATACAGACCCATGTCGGCGGGGGAGCAGTGAGAATTCACGTCCGAACAACGAGGGGATCCTTAGAGATGCTGGGATCTTCTGTAGAGACAAAGATCCTGGAACGCTCCTCACGGACGAGAGCAGCGCACACTTCTCTTTGTTTCGTCTGCTCTGTTACAACCTTTAGTATTTATATCCCCCCATTACCAGAGTACCTGAGCCCCTCGCAATCTTTAGTGCAGTCTACACTAGGAGTTGAGGTAGAATTTAGCAGCATTAAATCCATTTAACCTAGCACCCGTCCACATGATGAAGCCCTTTTTTTCGACTTATATGGCTCTTAAAATCGATTTCCTTACTCCACCCCTGACAAGGGGATTAGCGCTGAAATCGGCCTTGCGGGGTTGAATTTGGGGTAGTGTGGACGCAATTAGACGGTATTGGCCTCCGGGAGCTATCCCAGAGTGCTCAATTGTGATCGCCTTGGACAGCGCTCTCAACTCAGATGCACTGGCCATGTAGACAGGAAAAGGCCCGCGAACTTTTGAAGTTCAATTTCCTGTTTGGCCAGCGTGGCAAGCTGCAGGTGAGTGCAGAGCTCATCAGCAGAGGTGACCATGATGGAGTCCCAGAATCCCAAAAGAACTCCAACATGGACCGAACAGGAGGTACAGGATCTGATCGCTGTACGGGGAGAGGAATCCATGCTATCAGAACTCCGTTACAGTTTTTGAAATGCCAGAACATTTGTCAAAATCTCCCAGGGCATGAAGGACAGAGGCCATAACAGGGACCCGAAGCAGTTCTGCGTGAAACTTAAGGAGCTGATGCAAGCCTACCAGAAAACCAGAGAGGCAAACGGCCACTCCGGGTCAGAGCCCCAAACATACCACTTCTATGATGAGCTGCATGCCATTTTAGGGGGTTCAGCCACCACTACCCCAGCCATATTATTTGACTCCTTCAATGGAGATGGAGGCAACACGGAATCAGGTTTTGGGGATGAGGAAGATGATGATGAAGTTGTAGATAGTTCACAGCAAGCAAGCAGAGAAACCGGTTTTCCAGACAGCCAGGAACTGTTTCTCACCCTGGACCTGGAGCCAGTACCCCCCAAACCCACCTAAGGCTGCCTCCCGGACCCGCCAGGCAGAGAAGGGACCTCTGGTGAGTGTACCTTTTAAAATAGTATACATGGTTTAAAAGCAAGCATGTTTAATGATTAATTTGCCCTGGCATTTGTGGCTCTTTCCCAAAGCCTTTGCAAAAGGTTTCCGGGGAGGGCAGCCTTATTCCGTTCACCCTGGTAGGACACTTTACCACACCAGGCCAGTAGCACGTACTCGGGAATCATTGTAGAACAAAGCATTGCAGTGTATGTTTGCTGGCATTCAAACAACATCCATTCTTTATCTCTCTGTGTTATCCTCACGAGAGTGATAACATTCATGGTCACCTGGTTGAAACAGGGTGCTTTTCTTAAGGGGACATTCAGAGGTGCCCGTTCCTGCTGGGCTGTTTGCCTGTGGCTGAACAGAAATGTTCCCCGCTGTTAGCCACGGGGAGGGGGGAGGCAAAATGCGACCTTGGAATGAAAGCACGTGCTATGTATGTAATGTTAACAGCAAGGTTTACCGTGAAAGAGTGTACCCATAGTTCTATAAAATGTATCTTTTTAAATACCACTGTCCCTTTTTTTCCCCCTCCACCAGCTGCATGTGTTTCAAGGATCACAGGATCTTCTCCTTCCCAGAGGCTAGTGAAGATTAGAAGGCGAAAAAAATGCACTCGTGATGAAATGTTCTCTGAGCTCATGCTGTCCTCCCACACTGGCAGAGCACAGACGAATGCGTGGAGGCAGACAATGTCAGAGTGCAGGAAAGCACAAAATGACTGGGAGGAGAGGTGGCAGGCTGAAGAGAGGGCTGAAACTGAAAGGTGGCGGCAGCATGATGAGAGGAGGCAGGATTCAATGCTGAGGCTGCTGGAGGACCAAACTAATACGCTCCAGCGTATGGTTGAGCTGCAGGAAAAGCGGCTGGAGCACAGGCCGCCGCTACAGCCCCTGTGTAACCAACCACCCTCCTCACGCAGATGCCTAAGAATGCGGTGGGGGGGCCTCCGCCACCCAGCCACTCCACCCCAGAGGATTGCCCAAGCAACAGAAGGCTGGCATTCAATAAGTTTTAAAGTACTGTGTGGCCTTGTCCTTCCCTCCTCCACCACCCCTCCCGGGCTACCTTGGCAGTTATCCCCCTATTTGTGTGATCAATTAATAAAGAATGCATGAATGTGAAGCAACAATGACTTTATTGCCTCTGCAAGCGGTGATCGAAGGGAGATGGGGAGGGTGGTTAGCTTACAGGGAAGTAGAGTGAAGCAGGGGGTTTCATCAAGGAGAAATAAACAGAACTCTCACACCGTAGCATGAAACTGGTTTTCGAAGCTTCTCTGATGCGCACCGCGCCCTCCTGTGCTCTTCTAACCACCCCGGTGTCTGGCTGCACGTAACCAGCAGCCAGGCGATTTGTCTCAACCTCCCACCCCACCATAAACGTCCTCCCCTTACTCTCAGATATTGTGGAGCGCACAGCAAGCACTAATAACAGTGGGAATATTCGCAAAAAGAAAAAGGAGTACTTGTGGCACCTTAGAGACTAACCAATTTATTTGAGCATGACCTTTCGTCGCTGAGGTCTAACTGAGTCAGTAAACTGCGCCAGCGCGCTTTTAAACATCCAAATGCACATTCTACCATCATTCTACACTTGCTCAGCCTGTAGTTGAACAGCTCCTGACTACTGTCCAGGCTGCCTGTGTACGGCTTCATGAGCCATGGCATTAAGGGGTGGGCTGGGTCCCCAAGGATAACTATAGGCATTTCAACATCCCCAACAGTTATTTTCTGGTCTGGGAATAAAGTCCCTTCCTGCAGCTTTTGAAACAGACTAGAGTTCCTGAAGACGCGAGCGTCATGTACCTTTCCCAGCAATCCCATGTTGATGTTGATGAAACGTCCCTTGTGATCCACCAGTGCTTGCAGCACCACTGAAAAGTACCCCTTGCGGTTTATGTACTTGCCGGCTTGGTGCTCCGGTCCCAAGATAGGGATATGGGTTCCGTCTATCGCCCCACCACAGTTAGGGAATCTCATTGCAGCAAAGCCATCCACTATGACCTGCACATTTCCCAAGGTCACTACCCTTGATATCAGCAGATCTTCGATTGCGTTGGCTACTTGCATCACAGCAGCCCCCATAGTAGATTTGCCCACTGCAAATTGATTCCCAACTGATCAGTAGCTGTCTGGCGTTGCAAGCTTCCACAGGGCTATTCTCCTCTTGGTATTCATGCGCTTCAGGACAGGGGAAAGCAAGTCAAAGTTCCATGAAAATGCCCTTACACATGTGAAAGTTTCTAGAATCTGGATTGAAAGAATCGTCCCAGACCCACAACACTATGCGGTCCCATCAGTCTGTGCTTGTTTCCCGGGCCCAGAATTGGCGTTCCACAGCATGAACCTGCCCCATTAGCACCATGATGCCCGCATTGCCAGGGCCCGTACTTTGAGAGAAGTTTCTGTCCATGTCCTCATCACTCTCGTCACCACGCTGACGTCGCCTACTTGCCCGGTTTCGCTTTGGCATGTTCTGGTGCTGCATATACTGCTGGATAATGTACGTGGTGTTTAATGTGCTCCTAATTGCCGAAGTGATCTGAGCGGGCTCCATGCTTGCCATGGTATGGCGTCTGCACAGAAAAAAGGCACGGAACGATTGTCTGCCGTTGCTCAGACAAAAGGAGGGGCGACTGACGACATAGCTTACAGGGTTGGCTTACAGGGAATTAAAATTAACAAAGGGGATGGCTTGACATCAAGGAGAAACAAACAACTGTCACACAGAATGGCCCCCTCAAGGATTGAACTCAAAACCTTGGGTTTAGCAGGCCAATGCTACAACACACTAAGCTATCCCTCCCTCTGGTATTTCAGGGAGGACTTGGGGGGGGAGGGAGGAGCAAATGAATACCAAAGAAATCTGGTTCATTTCTTGTTTTGATCTACTCCATCTATCTTTTACATCTTTGTCTGGCAGCAGATGGATCAGAAGGACTGCAAGCCATCCACATCTCCTGGCTGCTCAACAGAAGATGGTGCAATAGGACTGCCTGCAGGACTAAAGAGAATGACCTGGTTGAGTCACTCCTAATTTAGTCCCTGCACCCATATCTGCCCAGGCGCTCCTGACCGACCTTACCGAGGCAGCCGGGAGCATCTCGGACATGAGGAGGATGGTTTTCAGGCCTATTGCACCGTCTGCTGCCACAAGGCAATGGGTTGCTGCTGCTGTGTAGCAATGCAGTACCGCATCTGCCAGCGCCCAGGAGACATACGGTGACAGTGAGCTGAGCAGGCTCCATGCTTGCCGTGGTATGGCGTCTGCACAGATAACCAGGAAAAAAAAAAGGCGCAAAACAATTGTCTGCTGTTGCTTTCACAGAGGGAGGAAGGGAGGACCTGACGACGACATGTACCCAGAACCACTCGCGACAATGTTTTTTGCCCCATCAGGCATTGGGATCTCAACCCAGAATTCCAATGGGCAGCGGAGACTGCGGGAACTGTGGGATAGCTACCCACAGTGCAGCGCTCCGGAAGTCGACGCTAGCCTTGGTATTGTGGAAGCACTCTGCCGAGTTAATGCACTTAGAGCATTTTGCGTGGGGGGGCACACAATTGACTATATAAAAACGATTTCTAAACAAACGACTTCTATAAATTCGACCTAATTTCGTAGTATAGACATACCCAAACTTATTTGATCGGGCCCCTCTGTGTCTGGAGTCGTTTAGGGGCCCCAGCCCCACAAGTATATATACTGCCACTGTGCTCTGATGGCAGACGGGAGAGCAGCGGCTGCTGGCCGGGTGCCCAGCTCTGACGGCAGGGCTGCGCCAACAGCAGCACAGAAATAAGGATGGCAACGTGAAAGGGGAGGGGAGACTCCCTGGAAGTGGCCAGCATGACCCTGCAACTCCTAACCTAGGTGGAGGGGCCAAGGGACTCTGCGCGCTGTCCCTGCTTGCAGGCACTGCCCCCTGCAGAGCCGGAGCTTGGCAGGAGCTGCACACAGAGCCCCCACCGGCCTTCCCTCCCTCTAGGAGCTGCAGGGACACATGAAGCCAGGTAGGGAGCCTACCAGCCCCACCGTTCCCCAGCCCCCCAGTGCCAGCCGGGGTTCTGGGCAGCATGCTGCCACCCACCCCCACCTCCAGTGCGGGTCCTGGGCCACCCCCCAACACCCTGCTGTGCTCCCAGACTGCCCCACCCCATAGAGCACCTGCAGACCTGGCCCAAGTTTTAGTTATGGGTAAATAGTACAAGTCATGGTCAGGTCACGGGCAGTGAATTTTTGTTTACTGCCCATGACCTTTACTAAAAATACCTGTGACTAAATCATAGCCTTAGTTATTGTGACATCTGATGAACTTCTGCTGATTCCTTACAGCTGGGCTCACACGGAAAGTCATTTTGTAGGCCCAATTCTCACAACCCCACCTCAAACCCTGAGTCAGCCCAGATACCGAAGGCGCAGTATACGGATCCAGATCCTGCAAAACTTAATTGGCACAAGTACCACTTCTCCCATCTGGGCAGTACCACTGAGGTCTGTTCACCCAGGTAAGGGCTCCTCATGAGGACAGGTTTGCAGGGTTGGGACCCGTCTTGCCACATGAGATGCAATAGTCTGGACCAGGATACCTTGAGTTTGAAAATCCTCTTCAAAGCACTTCCTATTGATGGTGAACTCCAGCTCCTCCGTGTAGCTGTACAGTTCTATTGGGGAAGACAACAGGAATTAGAGACAGATAGCCCCACTTACCAGTTCCAGTGCCTGAGTTCTCAAAGGGGCACCTCAGGGCCGATCTACTCATTTGAGCAAACACATGGAAACTGGATGCCTAAATTAACTAGATTGAGGACAGCCTGGCCTAGTGAAAAGCCCTGGACTGAGACTCAGGAGACCTTAGGTTCTATTCCAAGCTCTGCTCCTGACCTGTGGGGTGCCCTTAGGCATGTCAGGTCCCCATTCTAAGCCTGTTTCCCAATCTGTAACATATGGATAATGATCCTGACCTCTTCTATAAAGCACTTTGAGATCCATGGATGAAAAGTGCTATAGAAGAGCGAGGTATTATTATTAATAGGCTTTTCTACCACCACCAAGTGCCTCACAAGAATTAATGTACCTTAACTACACCTCTGTGAAGTAAGGAAGTATTATCCCCATTTTACAGACGGGAAATGGAAGGACAGAAATGTGCCTTTCCCCAAGGACAGAGTCTGTGGAAGAACCAGGAACAGAATCCAGATCTCCAGATTCTCAGACCAGATCCTTAATTACATGCACATCCTTCCTCTCTCACTTTGGTGCCCAAGTTTCAAAATCATACTCTCACTGTAAATGAAAAAAATGCAGCCAGGGTGAGGATGAAACATGGTGGGTGGGTTTAGGTAGCTCTGACTGAGCCTAGAAAATACTCTGTTCACTTTAATGTCACGCTATTAAAGTGGGGGATCCATAATTATTGCTAAGCTACAAAATAATACAACACACATAAGCAAAGACTCACTGAATGTGTGTTACCAGCACCACTGCCGTTTGCTATAACGGCATTTTTAAAATCTAATTGACATAACACCATTTATGCCACTTGTTTACTTTTTTGCATTTCCCCATTTCTAGTCAATTGCATCCCCAAGTTCTCTGGCACTAGCCAATGGGAATTGCTGGCACTGCGGGGAATGTTTCCTCGGGATTATTTTTGAAGTTGTTTCTATTGCCGCTGAGTTTTGTAGCGAAAGGGGTCACAAAAGTCTGGGGATAGATACAAATAATTATGATTTATCTTACAATACGAATGTGGATCAGAACCCCCATTGTGCAGGGTACTGAAACTGAGTGTGTCACGACTGGGATGTGGGCAATCGGGCAGGCCTAGTGGCTGCAGCAGGCATCAGAAGTCAAGCTAGTGGTCAGAGACAGCGTCAGGAATCAGCAGACTAGTCACAGAAGAGGAGTCAAGCCAGGAGTTAGAGCCAAAGTCCGAAGTAGGGAACAAGAGTGGGGTCTGTTCTAGCACCAGGCCAGGTACCGGCAGGCTGCAGAGACAGCTTCCTGGAACTCCTTCTGTGCCTAAATAATGCGCCTGGAGCAATCAGAGGTCACAGGGCTGCTGCCACTGGGTATTTGGTGAGAGGCATGTCCTGTGTTGCTTATTCCCTATGATTTATAGTGCACGCTATGCCCTGGCTGCCAAGTGACAGGGTGGAAGTGTTCATCACCTGAAGCCCTACAGACCCAGGTTCTACTCGGCTGGACCCTTAGAGGTCGAGACAATCCCTGCTTTAAGGAACTTACAGTGTACATTAAAACCAAGTAACTCGGGCCTTGTCTACACCACACAGTCAGCATTCATCGACAAAACAGCGGAGACAGACATACTGCAACACTCCTCCCGCTGATTTAACTCTCCTGCTACGCCAACAAAATAAAGCCACCTTGACGAGAGGCATGGAGCATTCTGCGATAAAGTTAGATCAACGCAGTCTCAGGGTAGACACTGCGCTTGGTTAGGTCGCTGTAAATGGCCTCCAAGAGGTGTCCCACAATGCCCAACCTGTATTTGGTGTCAAATTTGACCAACAATCTCCTTCTACAGGAAAACCCAATATGAACTGCAGGAGGTGGGTACTTCTATCTATAATTTATGACACTACAAGAGCGAAGGCAACCCTTTCACAGACTTTGTCCTACGGACAAACTCTGATGTTGCACCAGCGCATCCCAACCCACTATCACTTTTGCACCAAACCATCAAGTTGCGATGTGGCAGAATGACATTTCATGGGCTCCAAAAGCCATTTGGTACTGCAAGTGCTTGAGAGGCTGAACTTCCCCTCTGGAAAAAATCGAGATGGTCTTGATTCCTGATATTCACGAGATAAGGGTGAAAACTCCAGGAATGTCAAGTAATCGGTGCTCATTTAAATGGGGGTTTGGGATCACACAAAGGATAGCCAGGAGAACTACTTTCTCCTCTCTCCAGCGGTGGAAGGACACCTCACTGAGGAAATGTACTGCAACCCCCTCCGCACCAGCAGATCCTCTGCTTAGAAGTGCAGAGCTAAAAATAGTGACCCCTTTACAGTTTGCTGGCAGGAATATGCTCAAGACCCCCTGACAATTACACTGCAGAAATAGCCTGAGTCATTCCACTTGTAAGAACACAGGGCCCGACCTGTGCTTAACTCCCTCCCCACCCAGCTTATCCTGACCACAAAGCAGGACACGGTGCAGCGACGAAGGGGAACAGCTGAGTAACTCTCACAGTAAAGTAATTCCCGCCCTGGAAACAAACACCAAATGACTCACCCCTCCCGCGACTGGTTACCAGTCGCCCTGAGGATTATGCTGAGCACCCTGCCAGCTCTGCTTGGAGTTTGGAACGCGGGTGTGATGAAGCCACTGAGTGAAACACTGATATGAAACACCGATACACTAGGAGTCTGCATGGTCTAGTCATAGGAGCACAGAATGTGACTCAGAGCTTAGGTTCAGCTCAGACACCCAACAAGAGGGGGACTAGGAACGGGACAGGAAGCCTTTCACTTTTCAGCCCAAGTTGACTGATCAAAAGTTGTTACCAGCTGATGGCTATTCGGTAGCCTATGGAAGTGAGCTGATGAGTTTCGCGGTCTAGATCCCAATCACTGTCCTCAGCATCTTTTGGTTGACGGGCCCAGGGGTCAGTAGGAAATGACTTTGATGAGATCTTTCTGAGCAGGCAGGGTGGGTACCTATTTGAGAGGGACGGTGCAGAGAGGTTTCCACTACCTGTGCTGTACTCTGACTCCCTGAGCTGCTCCAGTTCTTGGAGAGTACTTCGGAGCAGTCCTCTGAAGCTATCCTGAGACCTTTTTCCTGACACCTTACTCCCCGGCAGGGAAGTGACCGGGCATCGGGGATCTGCTATTAATTACTCAATACCATCTCCGATTCTAGGTAATTATTTGGGATGTCTTCAACCTACTGCTTATGTCTGTGTGTGCTTAAATCTAATAAATTGTAGTTTTAGATAAAGTGCTTACCTGTATTAAAGTTTCATCAGACAGAATTGCTGTGTTCCCACTGATTTACTCCTGACAGTGCATGGAGTGAAACAGTGAAGTTACCACTGCTTTGGGTTTTGAAAGCCCTCGGTAACACCCCCTCTCCAGTGTTTAAGGACAGAGCTAATTAGACTCAACTACGGTATTGCTACACTACAAGGCTTTTAACAACACGCAGTGTAGCTAAAAGGCACGCACCGTAGCTGCTGTTTGTCGGCAGGAGCGAGCTCTCCCGCAGACAAAAAATTTCCACCCCCCACGAGCGGCAGCGGCCTTGTCGACAGGAGAGTGCTCTTCACACCAGCGCTTTTCATCTGTAAAATTTTGTCGTTCGGGGTGTGTGTTTTTTTAACACCCCTGAATGACAAAAGCTTTGCTGATGAAGTGACGGCATAGACAAAGCCTGACTGTCATTGTTTCTGTTCAGTGATTAGCAGAGGTGAATTGCTGCTAAGCAGGTCTAGGGGCATAGCTAAATCACAAAAGATCTGGGTTAAGCAGCGGAACCTCAGAACAGGGCAGAAGTGTCAGTGGGTGTCCAACAGTGGCAGCCCGTGACCAGCAGCGGCAGTGAACAGCCAGCTGTAGACGTGCACATCGACCATGGAGACACGGCTCAACACCCGCTCCCAGAGGCGGAAGGTGAATCCTTGCGAACATACCTCTGAACTCTGGGTCTTTGCTAACCAAACAGCCAGCTGTGAGCTGGGCGCACAGGAGCGGGGAGTGATGTGTTAAAGGGACATTTGTTCATCAGACTTTCCCACTGCAAGGTGGGAAACTGAGGCAAAGACCCTGCCCAGGACACTGTACAGTGAGGTGCCTGCTTACGGTTACATGATTTGAATGTGGTTGTGGTGTTTTCCCAAACTAATACTTGGTTCCCTTTCCCTTTTATTAAAAAGTTCTCTTTTGTTACACAGACTCGGTGCTTGCAAGAGGGGAAGTACTGCCTCTTGGAGGCGCCCAGGGTGGTGGTCAATTTTTGCAGATTACTGGCTGGGGGCTCAAGCTGCTTCTGTTTTGCAGTGTTAAGAGGAACCCCGAGATGTTGAACTGGGCTCTCGCTGCTGCTGACTCCACCTGGCAGAAAGGTTACGTACCAAATAAACAAGAAGCAGCGATTGTAACGTTTATCGCAACTTTTAGGATTTTGAAAAAAATTCTCATGTACGAGAAGAACAAAGAACGTGCAGGGCTCTTAGCATGCACAAAATCAAGAAAACAAGGCCACAAATGGGTCCTCAGTAATCTCCGAGGGGTGCTTGAAGGATTAACTAGCTATGGTGTGCAAAGCCCTTTAGACAGATAAAAAGCAGGAGGTTTAAACATGAAGAGCAGTCTCCTTAATTATCATCATCATGCTACTGATATTCGTCCTGCTATTGCCATTCAAAACTATAATCTGAACAAAACAGGAAGCAGAATCCACTGACACGTAAATACTTCTGGCAGAATTTGATTAAAAAAATAATAATTTCATCAGATAATATGACACTTCATCAGACACTTATTTTTAAGATTTTTTTTTAAAAAAAAAAAATTTTCACAGTTGTGCAAAATTCAGGGGTTTAAACATTTTTATTGTTATCTGGGTTTTAAGCATTTTTTATTTTTATTAATTTAGGTTTTCAGAGTTGCAGGAATGCATGGGGGAGGTGAGAGAATTATTTAATGAGAGTAGATGTTGAGATTCAAAAGTTAAAGCAGCATCCTGCTAAAAACACAAAGTGTCAGCATCATATGCAAAATATACAAAGGAAATAGGTCTTAAATGAAAGTCTAATAAGTTCTCAAGCAGCATTTTTCAAACTCAGCCTACCTGTAAATTACTGATACTGATGAAAATATTATTTTGCCCATTTCTGTGCATGATGAAATTGACGTTTACTGATAAAAATCAAATTCTCCCATGGCCACATGTAAAGAATCTGCTGCACTTCATCTAGGAAGGGATCCTATTGGCAAACCCTCTGGTTATATATTCTGATTTTGCTTTGCATGTGGACCTCCACCACCCATCTAACTTTTCTAGGTGATACTTCTTAGTCACGTACGTTTGAGTACATCTTGGTGGGCACAAACAAATGCGTATGGAGACGGAGGTTTTTTTAAACTAGATGATAAATCTATATTATGGCAAAGGCCAAATCTCCCGGCTACATACAATCGTGACCTCAGGGAGTCACATCACTCAGCGTTCTAGCCACTAAGGGACCACTTGGCGTTGGGTACGTTGAATTACAATCCAATATAAGCGAGAGGGGAATCTTTGCGGAAGAGGGTTTGTAGAATTATGATGGGGTTCATAGGGCCCCACCCTGGGGAACATCTGGTATAGTACAGGAGTCTTGGACTGCAAGAGCTCAAGGCTGTGTGCATCATGGAAGAAAGGAAAGCTGTGTTATTGGCTCTTCGTGGCTGCCCACCTCTGGATTATCCCAAAAGAGGGTCCAACCCTGTTCCAGATGCAAGGAATAAGGGCTACAAGAAAGCTGCACAGATCCACTCACATGAGCACTTAAGTTACAAGGGAGGCAGATCTCCTGCTCAAATCTTTCCTGGGCAAGATGAACACTCCCCACCATTCAAGGCAGCTCAGGTACTGTCTGGCAGGCCCACTGATACACACACCAGTGAGAGGAGGCAATACCAACCCTCTTTCCCTGTGCGAGAGCCTGAAAGGGGGCTTTTAATGTGATCCAACCTCGAATGAACTTGGGGAGATTTACACGTCGCTCAGGGGAGGTGTTGCATTAGACAAGGAAGGCCAACACCACTTTAGAAGTGACCTCAGTGCATCTCTGCATCACCACTCTTTCTGTTTGGTGATTACCAGAGTCGAATCACCTCTGAGCAGGTCTAGAGGCTATGCCTTAGACTTGCGGTCAGGACAGTGGTGAAAGAAAGACAATGCAGAGGCTGCATTGGCCGTGAGGTTTCCTGCTACCCAGGGAAATCACTCAAGATCTGGGTTAAGCACTGGGACTTCAGAACAGGACAGAAGTGTCAGTGAGCGTCCGACCGAGGCAGCCGATGACCAGCAGCGGAGTCAACAGCCAGTTGCAGATGTGCACAGCAACCACAGAGACACCCACTCCCAGGGGCGGAAGGGGGACTCTTGCAAACACACCTCTGAACTTTGGGTCTTTGCTAACCAACCACAGCCAGCTGGGAGTTGTTTTGTTAGAACTCCCTTCACCAGGCGCTTTAAGGTTTGCTGTGTTACATATTTCATTTCCCAACCTAACCTGCAGCACAGTTAGGTAGCTCTTGCTCCACCCCAGAA
This sequence comes from Lepidochelys kempii, assembly GCF_965140285.1. Lineage (NCBI taxonomy): Eukaryota > Metazoa > Chordata > Testudines > Cheloniidae > Lepidochelys > Lepidochelys kempii. The sequence goes on from NC_136380.1 coordinate 348,462,111, forward strand.
ACGGATGCATTTCCGGGAAGGGTGACATAATTCCCCTCTGCTGTGGATGACTTGTAAAGCCCTTTGGAATGAAAGGCGCTCTATAAATAGAAGATGACATTATTAAATATATACCTCTGACTGAACTGGTCTTATTCTGCAAGTGATTTTATACCCAACGGATGCCAACTTCAATAGCTCAGGAGAACCGACATGTAGCAAAAATCTCCTGACCTCCATTTTTCGCATGTTTCTTTACCTGATAATTCAGCAGCGTAGCCGTCAGCATCCCCGTACTCAAACTCCACACTGGGGCAGTCCACTGAGCCCTGGGGGAGAGAGATTCCTTTGTCAATAGAAAGACAGGAAACCGAGGGGCTTCTCTCACACACCCAGAAGAAATAGAACAATCACAGTCAATACACACACATAGACTACACAGCCCAGGTCTAACACGGCATCTCACTTTGTTGCATCTTTTATTTATAGCTTCAGAATATTCTGTTTAAAATAAAGAGAGCTGGAGGAGACAAGCCATTTCCATCAGGCCCATGTAGTTGTCAGGAAAAATCAAGGCAGCCCCGGGTGAGGGGCTGGGAGAGCGTTGGGAGGATGCCAGGGGTCTCTCGGCACATATTTCCCAGCACCACTGACAAAGGTTTCCATTAAGGTTTATCAGGAGCACATCAAATTAAACCACGCCAGGGCCTTCGAATCAGGGGACAGTTATCCAAGCATACACAAGCCTCATTGTGGACACAGGTCTCCAGAGCCGCCTGCTTAAAATACCGGGTCATTTGGGAAGAGCTATTTTTACCATCCTCCCAAAGCCATGTTTGGGCACTTCTGCGGCATGACAATAGGAAGCAGGCCAGGCTTCCAGCACACATCACATGCATCCGATGAAGTGAGCTGTAGCTCACAAAAGCTTATGCTCAAACAAATTGGTTAGTCGCTAAGGTGCCACAAGTCCTCCTTTTCTTTTTGCAAATACAGACTAACACGGCTGCTACTCTGAAAACTGGGCAATACATAGGTACCGCAGGCTCCCCCAACAGGTCACGGAGTCTGGCTCTTATAAAAGGGACCCTGCCTTCGTTTAAATGGACCGTTTCTCATCTGATCATGTTCTGATCTATGGTACAAATGCAAACACAGTTTGCTCCTAAGTGGAAAGCTCTCTTATGATACAGTGAAATGACGGCTTTCCCCCACCCCATTTAAACCACCAAAGAAGAAAACAAAGCCCCTCGTGCCCATGTGGGAGTCCTCAAATACAAATGGAAAATCCCTTCCCGGGATGTTTTCCTGAACAGGGGCCATAGAGCAGGACCTCAATGTATGAGTAATCTCAGCAATCGGCTACTTACCGAATAAGGTACTACTTAAGGTGAGTAACGGTGACAAAGTCAGGCATTGAAGTTTTGTTGTTTTTTTTAAATTGTCTCACATCAGCTGATAAAGGTATATAACAAAACAAGATCTGGATAACAGAAGTCCCAAATAATAGTGACTAAATCTCATTTTTCTCCTCCAATTTCCCCCAACTTTTATTAAATGTGACATTATCTTTCTTTGTTTCCACAAATTACGTTCCAATAGAATTATACAGGCATCTTTCATGTTTCCTGGGAGTCGACAAACTATCACTATAGTCATTCATCCATTCCCTTTTTCAGCCACGGAACAATGTCCCGTGGCTATATTTTGGCCTATATGAAATACAGTTACTTTGGCTACGTGTGTGTCTTTAGCCGATGGAAAACGTGAGATCTGAAATTGGTTATTGGGGCATGAACCTTTGTAAATGATCATCACAGAGAAGAAAGTAAGTGGAGTAAACACACACAGTGTCTCCGATGAGAGACCACATGGGAGAACTAGAAGCACCACAAATATCAACTAAAAAGAAGTGAATTTAGAACCTGAAAAGTATCAGTTGATACGTCAGGTTAAAAAAAAAAAATATTCCACCATTCAAAGCTAAAATCCTGTTTTAGTGTTAGAGTGCGAGCAAGTGCCAGAAGTAATAGTTTGCACCATCAAGATTCATAATCATGAATGACAGATAACATCTGCAGAGACGGTCAGAACAGGGCCTAATGCAAAACCCACTGATGTCCTCAACGATTCATTGACTTCATTGGGCTTTGGATCGGGCCCAAAATGAACCACCATCACCAAATGTTGTGAGGTTTTCCAAAATTTGTTTTTCCTCCAAATTTTCAAATCACTTCCAATGATCGGGCATCATGTGTCCTTTCAATATATAGTAGCACCTCAGAGTTACGGACACCAGAGTTATGAACTGACCAGTCAACCACACCCCCCATTTGGAACCGGAAGTACACAATCAAGCAGCAGCAGAGACAAAAAGAGAGAAAAAAAGCAAATACAGGACAGTGCTGTGTTAAACGTAAACTACTAAAAAATAAAGGCATAGTAACGTTTCAAAGCTGTATTGAGTCAACGTTCAGTTGTCAACGTTTGAAAGAACCGTAACATTTTGTTCAGAGTTACGAACAACTTCCATTCCAATTTATAATTTATAATAGGGAGCAAGTTTCAACCCTGATCATCCCCCTCCATCCCACTGCCCAATAATTCCCATCAGTGGAGGAGAAGGCAGACAGGCAGCATGATTCAGTGGGTAGACATGGACCAAATGGCAGCAGCTGAAAGTGCCAAAACACCTGCAACAGGTTGAGGACTGCACAAGATGCCTTACTGTAGAGGAAACAGTAAAGCTGGGAATTAGGTACTTTCGGACCCTAATCCTGACCCTGCCATCAATTTACTGTGCAGCTCCAAGCAACTCCCCTTCTGACTCAGTGTTCCCATCTGTAAAGTGGGGATAACACCCACCCCCTTTAAATTGCATTGAGAAGACTGTCTGTACATTTAGAGCACTGTCTGTCTGTCGGTCTACTTTAGAGCACTAGGTAAGTGTCACGTATTGCTGTATTCTGCCCTGGATCCATGAGAAACAAGCAAATATGAAAGACCAGTGACAGACTTAAAATGTGAGAGCTCATGAACTATTAGGGCTATGAATGAAGGCACTTTGTACCTTTGGGAGCCTGGCCCCCCAGCTTTCCAATGGTAAAATGTCTTTAGCTGTTGTAGGTCATGAGGGCTCAGTTCTTACATTCACATCATTCTGATTACCAACTTACTTTATTTCCCTGTTTGAACTCCAGCATGATTTTAGCAGACATTATTTTGAGCACTGTTGGAGTTATAAACCAATGCTTTTTAGCATCTCCACCGTAGATCCCTGCTTTCAAATTCCAGCTGCTCGTAAAATATCAGGCCAAATTCAGTCCTGTCTTAGGTGGGTGAAATTCCACTAAAGTCAATGGATTTTGCCTGCGATCAATCGCTAAAAGGCTGAATTTGGCCAACTGCCTGTCACACATATTGGATGCCAAATGCCACGGTGGTGGGTGGGGAGAAGACCGAATGATATGATTTTAAGATCCAATGTCCCATTAGCTGTCTGTACTAGAAAGCTGACATGGGCCAGTGTAAACGCTGTCAGGACCAGTCAACATTATCAAGCACTTGACTGGTTTTCTTTTAAGCCCAGAACAAGTCCTGCGAGGAGTTTTCCTGATGTAGCTGGGATAAATAGCCAGTTTTACCATCAGCTCCTGCAGAATCACAGTGGTCACAAAGCAGGTCAACAGCTGAGCCAGAAATAGAACTGAGATGTCTCGACTCCCTGCCCCCAGCTCTACCAGACCTTCCATTCAAGCTCTAACATTTGGTCTCACACCTTTAGAGAGCCTTGACTGCACAAAGCGTAGTACGTAATCAATGCTTAGACCAAAAACACTGCGCTGACCAACTAAGTTCTGAGCTCTAAAGCCTTGGAGGAATTCAGTTAAGCCCTTGCGCCTGCAAACGTTAATCCACCCAGCAAAGGGGCTGTGACGCACGGAGCTAAAACAAAAAGAATACTGCACCTCGGACCAGAAAATGGATTGAATGCGTCTGGGTATTGAGGCCAGAATTCCACTGCCCATGTCAACTGTGTGTTCCTTGAAAGAGACCACCTCTCTCGCATCTTGTTCAGTGCCAAGCCCAAGTATTAGCTACGGTTAAACTAAAGCTTCCAACTCATACCTACAGAACATAGGGCAGTGTCAACAGGTTTTTACAGTTCATGGCCAATCCTGTTCCACCGAGACAGATTCCTACCATCCGCCTGTGTTCTACACATTAAGCTCTCTCTATATAGGTCTACTCAACTGGGTTACCCCAGCATCTAAATTCATCTCTCTTTTATCAGGTTCATACCTAGAGTTAAACTGAGAAGTGATTAAGCGATTCCCTGGTGCTGGCATCGAAGAAAACCCACCACTGTGGAGATGAGATGCCCCAAATCAGAGCTATAAACTCCCCGAAGAATGTCATAAGCAAAAGGTCCAGAAATGGCAGGATGTTAAAAAGAAGTTACAGCAGGTTTTCGCTGAGAGAGAAATGAACTGAAAACGTGTTTTAGAGAAGACAGTTTGGTAGGGCCTTGGCTGCACCAGCACTAATAGGCACAGAGTCCCATTCTCCTCCCTTTGAAATCAACGGCAACCTCAGTGAGACCCTGTCCCCTGCCACTTCTGCCTCCCTCGTAGCCCATCTGCTCTGTTCCCCACGAGCGCCTCTCTACTTTCTCCCATGCTGGAACCGGGGTCCTCCTTGATCCCACACGCCACGTGGTGGCCGTCAAATCCCTCCTCTTCCCACAGCGACCCTCTCATTAAAACGATACCAGTTCTTTTTTAAATCCACACTAACACAAGGCATGTCAGGCTGGGCTGACAAGTCCCCAGCCCTGCTCGGTACAGCCTTCCTCCTTCCATCTCCCTCAGTTCCCTGTCAGGATTATAAACTCTTACAGGCAGAGATTATATCTCCAGTGTTTTCCCCTGGAATTGAAATAGGGGGGAGGCTCGAATTTATCCGGGGGGGGGGGTCAGGGCCGATAAGGGGTGAGACTGTGAGGGTGAAGGTGGCTCTATGGCACCATAGTAAAAACTGAAATGTTTCATGACCATTTAATTAGATTTAACTCACGTTTTAAAATCATCACAAAAATTAAAGTTGCCTACTCAAGCCTTCTATGAAGCACTATACCCTCATCCTTCTTGGTTTCTTGTTATAATTTTGCACAACTCTGTTACTGAACTTCTTGAATGCAATGCGGTCACCTTTGGTGGCTTCTCGTGTGTCCGGTACTTCCATTCCTTCCACTGATATGCTCATTAGATCATTCACAAGATCAGGCAGAAGGCGACTTCTTTCAGAAGACAAAATTCTATTCAATGAGGCAAAAGAATGCTCAACTGTAGCTGTTGTGACTGGGAGTAACAAGAGATGAATTCCTACTTCTTTCATCCCAGGAAACAGAGCACAAAGATTGGGTCAAGCCACTAGTGATGATAAAAAAGAAAAGGAGGACTTGTGGCACCTTAGAGACTAACCAATTTATTTGACCATAAGCTTTCGTGAGCTACAGCTCACTTCATCGGAAGTTGAAGTCAAATCTTCATTCATTCGTCGTATGATATTCCACTCTATGTTCAAATTCTCTGTTCTGTCCTGAGCACGACAGCCCCATTGCTGGTAGTGCCTCACTCCACCCAACTGTCCGTGTTTTATAGGACAGGGATCTGTAAAAGCTATGAGGAGAATCATAGAATATCAGGGTTGGAAGGGACCTCAGGAGGTCATCTAGTCCAACCCCCTGCTCAAAGCAGAGCCAATCCCCAACTAAATCTATAAGTCGCTGTTGTAGATTTTTAAGAATCGAGTCGTGTACTTTTTCAGTTGTCTTAAACACTTCGTGTCCTCTTCACTTAAGGATTCAATAGAAATGCCTTTATTACTCAACTTCTGGACTGAAGTCTTTGCTTCTTCCAGTGCGTTTTCAACGGATAGCTCTCTCATTAATCCAAATGTAGCTTCTATTTGCTGGACAAAGATCTACTACTGTTGTAGCAGATGCCTGGACAGCATTGTTTAATGACCCAAGTGGTTTCCACAGTAGACTTACAAGGGAGAGAATGGCAATAGTCTTCTCTGAACATAGTAGCAAAAGTAATCCACCAGCCTCACTACTTAGATCCATCCCATCTTGGAAGATACTTTCCAAAGCCAGTAATAATGGCTGGAGTAATTTTAAGGAATTGGCGGCTGTGATTGCAGAGCCATTGGCCATTATCTTTGAAAACTCGTGGCGAACCGGGGAAGTCCCGGATGACTGGAAAAAGGCTAATGTAGTGCCAATCTTTAAAAAAGGGAAGAAGGAGGATCCTGGGAACTACAGGCCAGTCAGCCTCACTTCAGTCCCTGGAAAAATCATGGAGCAGGTCCTCAAAGAATCAATCCTGAAGCACTTGCATGAGAGGAAAGTGATCAGGAGCAGCCAGCATGGATTCACCAAGGGAAGGTCATGCCTGACTAATCTAATCGCCTTTTATGATGAGATTACTGGTTCTGTGGATGAAGGGAAAGCAGTGGATGTATTGTTTCTTGACTTTAGCAAAGCTTTTGACACGGTCTCCCACAGTATTCTTGTCAGCAAGTTAAGGAAGTATGGGCTGGATGAATGCACTACAAGGTGGGTAGAAAGCTGGCTAGATTGTCGGGCTCAACGGGTAGTGATCAATGGCTCCATGTCTAGTTGGCAGCCGGTATCAAGTGGAGTACCCCAAGGGTCGGTCCTGGGGCCGGTTTTATTCAATATCTTCATAAATGATCTGGAGGATGGTGTGGATTGCACTCTCAGCAAATTTGCGGATGATACTAAACTGGGAGGAGTGGTAGATACGCTGGAGGGGAGGGATAGGATACAGAAGGACCTAGACATATTGGAGGATTGGGCCAAAAGAAATCTGATGAGGTTCAATAAGGATAAGTGCAGGGTCCTGCACTTAGGACGGAAGAACCCAATGCACAGCTACAGACTAGGGACCGAATGGCTAGGCAGCAGTTCTGTGGAAAAGGACCTAGGGGTGACAGTGGATGAGAAGCTGGATATGAGTCAGCAGTGTGCCCTTGTTGCCAAGAAGGCCAATGGCATTTTGGGATGTATAAGTAGGGGCATAGCGAGCAGATCGAGGGATGTGATCGTTCCCCTCTATTTGACATTGGTGAGGCCTCATCTGGAGTACTGTGTCCAGTTTTGGGCCCCACGCTTCAAGAAGGATGTGGATAAATTGGAGAGAGTCCAGCGAAGGGCAACAAAAATGATTAGGGGACTGGAACACATGAGTTATGAGGAGAGGCTGAGGGAGCCGGGCTTGTTTAGCCTGCAGAAGAGAAGAATGAGGGGGGATTTGATAGCTGCTTTCAACTACCTGAAAGGGGGTTCCAAAGAGGATGGCTCTAGACTGTTCTCAATGGTAGCAGATGACAGAACGAGTAGTAATGGTCTCAAGTTGCAGTGGGGGAGGTTTAGATTGGATATTAGGAAAAACTTTTTCACTAGGAGGGTGGTGAAACACTGGAATGCGTTACCTAGGGAGGTGGTAGAATCTCCTTCCTTAGAGGTTTTTAAGGTCAGGCTTGACAAAGCCCGGGCTGGGATGATTTAACTGGGAATTGGTCCTGCTTTGAGCAGGGGGTTGGACTAGATGACCTTCTGGGGTCCCTTCCAACCCTGATATTCTATGATTCTATGATTCTAAGACAACAGCCAAGGATCTATCATGAGAGAGCCAGAGGGTTTTCCCAGGTTGGACGAATTTGAACTTCAGTCCCAGTGTATATTCTATATTTTCCAAGATATTCAGTCTTTTTGGACTCTTGCTGAAAAAAACGAGTATAATGAAGACATTAAATATATAGGTTTCAGAGTAACAGCCGTGTTAGTCTGTACTCGCAAAAAGAAAAGGAGTACTTGTGGCACCTTAGAGACTAACCAATTTATTTGAGCGTAAGCTATATAGCTTTTAAAATGTCTTTTGAAGAGTCTGCAGCTCGTACTAGCGCTAGTTGGAGTAGATGGCCTCTGCACTGTGTACAGGTGAGATTAGGGTTACACTTTTCTCTGAGCAAAGCTTGTGCTCCACCATGTCTTCCAGAGAAGTTTGCAGCTCCATCAAATGCACAAGCAGCCAACTGTTTGGGGTCCAAAGGACAAGCATTTAACTCTTCAAAGATGTGGGTTGTCACAGATGCAGCCGATGTGTCTTCTATAACTTGAACATCTAGAAATGCATCTACTGGCCTACCACTGACATCACAGTACACAGTTACTTGATGCCCATTTGCATTGGTGCATTCATCAGCCATGTATGCAATTTTTTTTTGTGATGAGAGAGTTCTTCACTTTTCCAACCGTTGAGTCTTTCACTGTTGCACCACATGATTCTAGCCAGTCAGTTGAGTTTCTTGCAGAAAGACAGTGAGCATTTGCTGGTCTTGTTCAGAACCAGTGTTCAACTTCAGGATGAACAAGTGACAATGCCCTTAACATTGGCCTCCAGTTTGTAGCGTGTGGTATCTCTTCCTTAAATAGAAAGTACGATGCCACGGCCATGTTTGTTCACATGAACTGTGTTGTGTCTCCAGCATTCTTAACAGCCTCATGAGCACTCACCGGTGTTGTCCTTGCTCAGTGGAGACTCAGATTTCAGAGCTGCTTTCACATGAGTTCACCTCCCAGCTCGGGGGCAAGACGGCACCTTGCTCATTCCTCCAGCTGCTCACTGTTCGCTCTGGCCACTGTTGTTCGTTCTGTCACTGTTCACTCCATCGCTCTGTTGCCAATAGCCCTGTGCCATCACCTTCTGCTGCCACCTGCCACTGTGACCTCTGTGAGCTCATAGAATATCAGGGTTGGAAGGGACCTCAGGAGGTCATCTCGTCCAACCCCCTGCTCAAAGCAGGACCAATCCCAACTAAATCATCCCAGCCAGGGCTTTGTCAAGCCTGACCTTAAAAACTTCTAAGGAAGGAGATTCCACCACCTTCCTAGGTAACGCATTCCAGTGCTTCACCAGCCTCCTAGTGAAAAAGTTTTTCCTAATATCCAGCCTAAACCTCCCCCACTGCAACTTGAGACCATTACTCCTCGTTCTGTCATCTGCTACCACTGAGAACAGTCTAGATCCATCCTCTTTGGAACCCCCTTTCAGATAGTTGAAAGCAGCTATCAAATCCCCCCTCATTCTTCTCTTCTGTAGACTAAACATCCCCAGTTCCCTCAGCCTCTCCTCATAAGTTATGTGTTCCAGTTCCCTAATCATTTTTGTTGCCCTCCGCTGGACACTTTCCAGTTTTTTTACATCCCTCTTTTAGTGGGGGGCCCAAAACTGGACACAGTACTCCAGATGAGGCCTCACCAATGTCGAATAGAGGGGAACGATCACATCCCTCGATCTGCTGGCAATGCCCCTACTTATACATCCCAAAATGCCACTGGCTTTCTTGGCAACAAGGGCACACTGTTGACTCGTATCCAGCTTCTCATCCACTGTAACCCCTAGGTCCTTTTCCTCAGAACTGCTGCCGAGCCATTCGGTCCCTAGTCTGTAGCGGTGCACTGGATTCTTCCGTCCTAAGTGCAGGACTCTGCACTTGTCCTTGTTGAACCTCATCAGATTTCTTTTGGCCTAATCCTCTAATTTGTCTAGGGCGCTCTGTATCCTATCCCTACCCTCCAGCGTATCTACCTCTCCTCCCAGTTTAGTGTCATCCGCCAACTTGCTGAGGGTGCCATCCACACCATCCTCCAGATCATTAATGAAGATATTGAACAAAACCGGCCCCAGGACCGACCCCTGGGGCACTCCACTTGATACCGGCTGCCAACTAGACATGGAGCCATTGATCACTACCCGTTGAGCCCGACAATCTAGCCAGCTTTCTACCCACCTTATACTCCATTCATCCAGCCCATACTTCTTTAACTTACTGTCAAGAATACTGTGGGAGACGGCGTCAAAAGCTTTGCTAAAGTCAAGGAATAACACATCCACTGCTTTCCCCTTATCCACAGGGCCGGTTATCGCGTCATAGAAGGCAATTAGATTAGTCAGGCATGACTAGCCCTTGGTGAATTAATGCTGACTGTTCCTGATCACTTTCCTCTCCTCTAAGTGCTTCAGAATTGATTCCTTGAGGACCTGCTCCATGATTTTCCCAGGGACTGAGCTGAGGCTGACTGGCCTGTAGTTCCCCGGATCCTCCTCCTTCCCTTTTTTAAAGATGGGCACTACATTAGCCTTCTTCCAGTCGTCCAGGACCTGCCCTGATTGCCAGGAGTTTTCAAAGATAATGGCTAATGGCTCTGCAATCACATGCGCCAACTCTTTTAGCACTGTCGGATGCAGCGCATCTGGCCCCATTGACTTGTGCACGTCCAGCTTTTCTAAATAGTTGGTCTCTTGAGGTTCCACCAGCATTCAGTGATTTCGGCTGAGCTCTCAGTGGGGGAACCTCGCTGCTAGTCCAGGCTGGCCCGTCTCTGCCACAGAAACACTGCCCCACAGCAGGTCTAGGCACTTAGACCTGATTATCAGTGATTTCAGCTGTAGTGGTCACTTAACAAAAGACTCTCGATGGAGCCTACTCAGTTCTGTCTTTAAACAGTGGAGAGGGGCAGGTCAAATGGTACTCGTGATTCAGGCAGACCATCAAGCAAAACACCCGTCCCCACCCTCTCTCTCAATGCCCTCAATCAGCAGAGGCGAAGTACAGTTCTACTGCTCTTTGCTCCTACAATAAGAACAACATTTCATTACACACGCACCCCGCATTCCAGTGATTTGTAACCCAACCGCAGCCAAAATCGATCACTTGGGCAACACAGCTCTGTTTGCTGGATACCTAGTAGATTAGGTGTGAATGTAAACACAATCTGGTCCTGAAGCCTTTCCCCGCAGCCCCCAGCTCATCACTAGCTGTCAGGGAGAGCTCATTTAGACTTCGCTTACAAATCATCATTTGAAATTATTAGGTTGGCCAACATCACCGAAATGAATGCACTGACATTGTCATAAAAACCAACAGCTGTATAAGGAAGCTAGTCTATGTCCATACTTTTCAAATCTATTGTATTTTTTCAGATACACATATTTTATCATACACTGTATATGCTTTTAAAGTGTGTATTAATGTTTCAATTTCAATTCAAATTTGCAAACAGTCACTAAACAGGCAATACTGCATGTAACTAGTTCACAAAACTGGGGGGGGGGGGAGGGGTGTTGGGGGAAATTCAGGGGGTGTGTGGGGAAATTCCTGGTGTCTCCATTTGCCATGCATCTATGGGGCTCCAGCCAAGTATTAAATAAATACTGCTAACTATCAAGGTAGGAATTAAGAACGGCCATACTGGGTCAGACCATATGCCCATCTAGCCCAGTATCCTGTCTTCCAACAGCGGCCAATGCCAGGTGCCCCAGAGGGAATGAACAGAACAGGGAATCATCAAATGATCCATCCCCTGTTGCTCATTCCCAGCTTCTGGCAAACAGAGCCTAGGGACACCATCCCTGCCCATCCTGGCTAATAGCCATTGATGGACCTATCCTCCATGAATGTCTCTAGTTCTTTTTTGAACCCTGTTATAGCCTTCGCCTTCACAACATCCTCTGGCAAGGAGCTCTACAGGTTGACTGTGAGTTGTGTGAAGAAATACTTCCTTTTGTTTGCTTTAAACCTGCTGCCTATTAATTTCATTTGGTGACCTCTAGTTCGTGTGTTATGAGAAAGAGTAAATAACACTCCCTTATTTACTTTCTCCACACCAGTCATGATTTTATAGACCTCTATCATATCCCCTCTTAGTCCTCTCTTTTTCAAGCCGAAAAGTCCCAGTCTTATTAATCTCTCCTCATACGGAAGCTATTCCAGACCCCAATCATTTTTGTTGACCTTTTCTGAACCTTTTCCAATTCCAATATATCTTTTTTGAGATGGGGCGACCACATCTGCACACAATATTCAAGAGGTGGGCGCACCATGGATTTATAGAGAGGCAACATGATATTTTCTGTCTCATTCTCTATCTCTTTCTTAATGAGTCCCAACATTCGTTCCCTGTTTTGGCTGCGGCTGCCCATAGAGTGGATGTTTCCAGAGAGCTCGCCACAGTGACTCCAAGATCTCTTTCTTGAGTGGTAACAGCTAATTTAAACCCCAGCATTGTGCGTGTATAGCGGGGGTTGTGTTTTCTAATGTGCATTACTTTGCATTTAATTGCCCAACCGGAAGATACCCGGTATCCATCTAATCAGTATCCTCTCCCTGCCTGCCAGAATCAGATGCTTCAGAGGAAGGGGGAAGAAATCCCGTAATGAACAATTATGAAACAACCTGACGGTAATGGCAGTTTCCTAATCCCGGGCAGCTGGCTAGTTTCTCACGCTTCAGGAAATCAGCCGATTGGTGCAAATCGGGGATTTTAGTCTCCCTCTAGGTACAATATTGGACGGTTCCCCAAGGCACCCAGAAGCAGGCAGCCCTCAGATACGACGGGGCTGGGGGACTGCACAAAGCCCGCGAGGAGACAAGCTGCCCTGCCTCTCCTGGCAAGGCACCAGGCGCAAGCCATGGCTGGAGGCAGCGCACCTGAGCCGGCAGAAGACTGGTCCCACCCGCCTGGGAAAGCTCAAAGCCCACCTCAGCCCCCTGCGCTCAGAGCCCAGCCCCGGCTCACGCTCCGCCCGGCTGGTGCTTCCATAACCCGGCCACCCAGGCTGGGGCCGGGCGCAGGAGGTGGCAGCGGAGCCGCAACCAGCCCCAGGGACGTGCCCCGGGGGCCCTGCAAACCGGCCCCCGCTCACACCGCCGACCGACCCACCCACCCACCACGTGGGCCCCCGCCGCGGCCGCCCGAGCCCCGCAGCCGCGGCCGCCCTGCGCCGAGCACCCCCGCGCCCGCCCTGCGCCGAGCACCGAGGGAGGCACCAGCCCCGGGGCGGACCGGGGGGTCCCCCACCCCCGGGCAGGGCGCCCCGGCCCCCGCTCACCTCGGACTCCTTCCGCTGGCTCCTGAACAGCTCCCGCCCCTTGGCCGCGGGCTGCAGCGGCCGCCCCTTGCCGGGCGCCCCGTCCCCGGGCCCGGCGCCGCCCGCCGCCTCCATGCGCCCCCTCTGCCCTGCCCGGGCCGGCACGTGCGGGCGCCGCCCCCGCCCCGCGCCGGGGTCTCGCCACGCCCCCCCGCTGCCATTGGCTCGCTGCCCCGCGGGGGACACACCCCCCGGCGCTGATTGGAGCGGCTGCTGCGGGGGCGGGGTTGAGGGAGAGGGGCGGCTGGGCTTACAGCTGGGGCCATGTGGGTTGGGGCTGCGGCCCCCAGCCCAGGGGGAGAAGCTGCTGCCAGCCGGGGGGGGGGGATAGCTCAGTGGTTTGAGCACTGGCCTGCCAAACCCAGGGTTGTGAGTTCAGTCCTTGAGGGGGCCATTTAGGGATCTGGGGCAAAAATGGGGGCTTGGTCCTGCTTTGAGCAGGGGGTTGGACGAGGTGACCTCCTGAGGTCCCTTCCAACCCTGATAGTCTGTGAGTCTAAGGGGAGAGGCTGCTGACCCGGCTGGGATGGGGTGAAAGGCTGCAGGCCCCCATGGGAAAGCAGGGAGGCTGCTGGCCCTGGGGGCCAGGGAGCAGCCTCTGGCTGGGAAGGGAAAGCAGGGGAAGAGACAGACAGGTCCTTTGCAGAGCAGGATCGGCTCAAAGGGCGGTGGTGGTGATGCACACCAGGGGATGGGTGAGTGGATGCAAAGCTTTAATCCAAGTCTGGAGACTCCCTTTCACAGCACTTTTCCTCTGAAAGGATCCCTGTGCTGCACTTTGTGAACCAGACAGACTCAGTCTGTTCCTTTACAGCAGCTGAGCTGCCTCCAGGGTGGAAGTTAAAAGCCAGAAGCTGAGCACACCAGGGGACAGAAGTGGATGAGCAGGAATTTTAATCCAAATGACAAAGGTGACCCTCCTCCTCTCATATAAACACAGAGCCCACAGGACCTCAGATTCTAAATTCTCAACATGCCCCCTAAGAAACCTTACAGGACTCAATTTATCTTCCTGGCCTGCAGTCCATCCCAGTTTGGGTCAGCCCTTAACACTGATGAAGACTTTCGCTATGTCCTTGGGCACACCCTAGATTATAAAGCCAGAAGGGATCACCAGTTCATCTGATGTAACCGGCATATCACCAGCCATTAAATTCCCCCCTAGTTACCACTCTGCTGAGCCCAGTAACTTTTGTTTGACTAATGCATCTTCCAGAAGGGCAGCCAGTCTTGATACGAAGACACCGAGAGATGGAGAACCCACCACTTGCCTAATCTCACCCCTCGCCCCAATTAAAATGTTGTGCCCCTCTTTCATTGCAAATGAAGCACTCTTCTAGACCCAAGGATCATACTAGCCCATTTTGTCACAACATCTCACTGGGAGCTCATATCCAGTTGCTTGTCCATTGTGACCCCTAAACGCCTAAACTCAGGGTCTCTGCTTTCCAGGGTACATTTTGAAGCGTGGCCCACATTCCTTGTTCCAAGATGCATAACTGCATTTGATGGTATTAAAATGCATTTTGCTCTGTATGAAAGCCTGTCCTCTTTTACCACTCAGCCAATCTTTGTGCCATCTGCAAATTTTATCAGCATTTACATTCACTTCCCTATCATTGCTGAAAACACTGAGTAGCATCAGGCCGAGGACTGATCCCTGCAAAACCCCACTAGAAACACCCCCATCTGATGATTCCCCATTGACAGCTACATTTGGAGTTCTGTTAGTTAGCCAGTTCTCACTCCGGGTAACATGTGCCCTATTGATGTAGTGTGGAGTGCCAATTTTTTAATCAGAATGTCATGGGGTACTAAGTCAAACACCTTACAAAAGTCTTGAATGTTACATCTACGCAGTTACTGATGTCAACCAAACTTGTAGTCCCAAAGAGTTAAATCAGGTTTGTTTGACAAAACCAATTTTCCATAAAACCATGTTGACAGGCATTAATTATATTCCTTCTCATTCATTCTTTATCAATAGAGTCGTGTATTGGCATTTCCATTATTTTGCTCAGGATAGATGACAGGCTAACCAGCCTACAGTTACGCAGGTCATCTTCCTTATTCTTTTTGAATACTTGAATAAGTCTTCTGGAATTTCCCTGGCATTCCAATACTTATCAAACATTAACACCAGCAGGCGAGAGAGAGATCGCCAGCTCTTTTTGGGTGCAAGTTGATCTGGGCCTGCTGATTTAAAAATGTTGATTACCAGCAGCTGTTGTCTAACATGATCCTCAGTTACTAATGGACTGAAACCATCATCCTCATATGAGATGAACACAGCATCCTGCTTCTTTCCACTTAGAGAGCAGTAATAGTTATTGAAGAAATATAAAATAGAAATAGGCTATTTAGTGAAGTCACTTTGTGGCTCTGTGCTTCAGTTTCCCCATCTGTAAAAGGCAACAACCCTTTCCTCACAGTGATGCAAAGCACTTTGGGAGCCTTGGAGGGAAAGTTCTGTAGAAGGAAAAGCAGGACTTGCTATTCCTCCATGGCTGAGGAATGAGGATATTCAGGGTCATTATGTCACATTCTAGACCTTTTCAAGTTCCACCCAGTGTAATTATCGCTGTCAATTTATAACAATTCTGTATAAAAGTTGGCCCATTATTCCTTCTCATTAATTCTTTATCAATAGAGTCATGTATTGGCTTTTTGCGTGCAAATTGAAGGGGAGAAGTGCTTCCAGAATCAGAGGGGGGCATTTTGCACCCCCTTTTGCATTGGCAGAAATGACCACACAATATCCAAGGCAACTCCAAATGCAGCCCGGAGAGCTACAGCCCATCTCCACGAGCTATTGTCAGAATTGTTCTGCTTAAGAAACAGCTGGCCCAATGCTGGTCCCAATTCTGCAGCTGCACAGCCTGGCTCCAGTGACCATTCAGAATTCTTTCCCCACCCCAAGTGATCTCAGTGGGGCTCTGCACAGGTGCAGGGTTCCCCCTGAGCAGATAAGGGACCTGATCCTGCCCTAATGAGTCTTCCCGGGGTCAACCACTTCCTGTGCTTTGCCAAAATGAAATATTCTTCTATGGTTCAGCGAAAGGACAAAAACCCAGACCCCAACTCACTCAAACCTTCCATAGCTTCGTTTATTCCTGGGAAGGGACTAGCCCTGGGCCTTTATAGCTCAGCGCTGCTTGGGACTACATCACACTCACAAAGAAAAGGAGGAGTTGTGGCACCTTAGAGACTAACCCATTTATTTGAGCCTAAGCTTTCGTGAGCTACAGCTCACTTCATCGGATGCATTGTGATGGAATGCATCCGATGAAGTGAGCTGTAGCTCACGAAAGCTTAGGCTCAAATAAATGGGTTAGTCTCTAAGGTGCCACAAGTCCTCCTGTTCTTTTTGCGAATACAGACTAACACGGCTGCTACTCTGAAACCTGTCATCACACTCACGTTCATCATCCGTTTCCTATAGCCCAGCAGCAGCAGAATTAAACCCTTCCTTTCCCGTTAGCAAACCGCGTTGGTCAACATCTCTAAACGAACACATAGGTGGGGCTATCAGTTCCAGGCCACTGCAGTTACTCTGCCGCCCTTATCTGAATCAACCCTCAACAGCTGTGTGAAAAGAAACCCACAGGCAGGGATCAGCAAGTTTCAAATGGGATGAAGGGAGGAAGTGAAGGGAAGGGAGGGGGGCAGGGAGAGATGCTTAGAATGGAAGCAGCAACGGTCCCCACGGCGGCTGGGTCACTGGCAGCTTGGTCTCACAGCACTGGGTGGAAGCAGTAAGTAAGTCCTGCCATTAATATGGCCTTTTATCCTCTCCCCCAGAGAGCTGGGGGCTTGATTCCAAAGAGCATCACAGCCAAGGAGCGCGACTGATGCTGGTATCTTTAGTTAACCTTAAAATGCTGCCCCTTCACCTTTGTCCAGCCTCCAACACACACGTGATTTCTCAGTGTGGCCAGCCAGCTGGGAATCAACACAAAGAGTTGTTTCCAGTGATGTTCAGAATTTGTCAGCCATTGGAAAAGCCCATCTTGAGTCCGATGAAATGTTTCATTCCAGGCAGCTTCAAAGTAACTGTGGCGGTCACCTTCTAACCTTTAGCCCAGTGGTTAGAGCATATGCCTAGGATGTGGTAGACCCAGGTTTGAATCCTCCCTCTGGAGCAGGGACTTGACCTCTGATATCCCCCAAAGTCTGCTCTCAAGCTGTCTTGAGTCTCGTATAACTAAATAAGGATGCTATAGGCTGGTCCTTAAGGGAATCACCTGGCAGGTGGGAGATGGGGTTTAAAATCCCTCCTCTGAATCAGAGCATAAGGGGATGTCAACTTTGCAGAGCAAGTGCACGGTCTTCCCACCCACAGCGGGGCTGTACACTTCTCTATCTGACATTCATTCTAGTGATTTGTCACACACAGGCAGTTTGGGACAGTGATGGGGAGATTTTCAACACTCCCACTTTTGTGGGTGGTAAAGCCACTAAGGACAGAAGGTTAAAATTATAGCGAGCCAGGTAATGGTTTGGGACTCAGGCCTCGTGGAGATGACAAGTGGCTGAAGAGGGTTTTCTATACACCTGAAACGAAGGGAATCTGGGGCTAGTTTTGGGTTCAGAGATAGCGGAAAGGCTCAACCCCTTCCAGAGACATAATGGAGTTCATTGGTAACTTAATCAGCAGCATGTAGGAAAGGAGACAGGGATCCCAGAACAAAATGCACACAACCGGTGGTAGGCGGGCGCATTTCACTGCACACCCCTTGCTGAGAGTCTAACACAGCAGCTGACTCCCACGGCCAATTGGCGACTCATGTAGGGAAGTGTACGAACACAATGGATAATGAACCTTTACCCAGCCAAGCAGACCCAGTGACTTCCACAGGAAGTGTAAGAACTGTGCATATGGGGAAGGGCTGCAGGAGTCGGTCCCCAGCTCTTCAAGCTGCCTGCCATTGCTTGTCTGCACAACACACAACATAGACTTGTATTGGGCGCCATGGCCATCGGGGAGATAAGAGAATAAATCAACTCAGTGGAGTCCAGTGACACCAAGAAATGGGAAAGCAAAACTGACATGCAAAGATAAACTCAGAACCACCCTAGAGCCAGCAAAGAGCGTAATGTAACGGACTACAGCAACTGCATTGGATTAAGCATTGGAGCGTGGAGTCGTCTCCCCAGGGAAAATGGGGAAGGCCGCTGCTTGAGTTATTTTAAATTCGATTGCACAAAACACTGCAGAACGAAGTGTAACAGCTGGAGGGAACAATCATGCCATGTGTGGGGCCAGGGGAGAGGACTGACGAGGGGACTTACCAGACATAGGCTACTCTCTTATTAGATGCAGAGGTGGCCCTATGGAAGTGCAGACTGAAGAGAGGAATGGAGAGAAACACCTGGTGCCCATATTTCTATTCATTTTTTTAATAGCAAATTTTTCAATTTTCAGTTTTTCTTCTTCGCAGGCAGCAAATATTCTGGTCTTTTCAGATCTAATTCTGCAGCATCGCTGGCAAGTTCCACCTTTGTGAGCCCTGTGTTTCTCTGGCTGCAAAGTGCACGGATGTGCAGCATCATGGCCACTGCATGAGTGGATCCCAGTCTTTTGCACAGTCTTGTTAATTATTCAGCTCATTTCTGTTATTTAGCCAGGTGATGGACGCTGGGAGTTAAGGGAAGAGAAAGCATAAGGGATGCCCATTGCTCCAGCTTGAGCAGTCACAGCAGAGAAGCTGGAGTCATTTAACACCAGCATGTCTGCATGGAGCCTGCAAAGCTTTGCCTTCTGCCAGTGAATTAATTCTACTCCTTGGGCGATGCTGTCCCTTGACATGATCTCTAACAGCAGGTTGTGTGAATCCTGGAGGACTGGGGACCTCTAGGAGCAGATGGGAATTTAAAATGACCTGCTAAGCCTTTGGAGAGTTCTCTAGAGATGCTGACCTACTCAGACTTCAGCAGCAGCTGGGTATCACTTTCACCCCAACCCCCACCTGGTCACTTTCTGCCATCCATGCATCTGCCATCCCTGCTACACTTGGAGGAGGACTGGTCAGCTTAGCTCCTGCTGTTTAGATGAAACGTGCTCAGAAAAGACAAAGAACCAGACCTGCCCAATGCATCATGGAGGGACAGTCTTGATGGGAAGTGCCACCATGCAAGTTCTCAAGGAGTTATGGGCTCTCTCCCCCTGCGGTCTCCATGTTACTTCTGAAAGGCTTCCACAAGGGCCTGGCCTCCTTCTTCCATATACTTCTCACCAGCCAGAACTGCAGATTCAGAGCAGTGTAGCTACATTACTGCTAGGTTACAAGGTTTCTTGATGCTCAATAAAGGAGCATCCCCAAATCAATTATCCAGTGGCCTCATCACACTCTGTTCCACTCCGCAGCTTTCAGCCAGGAGTGATCTGATTTTGTGTTTTAAAATGGCCATTGGTTTATTCTGTTCATCTTGGAAGAAATGTCATCCTTTTAAATCTGTATTTTCCTGGTGTCTTTCTGGGTCTTGTGTAAACACGGATTGTTTTGCAAAAGGGCTGGGAAGGGAGGTGAGAGAATGGGAGCAAAACAAGATAATGGGTTTTTTTCAGACACAATTTAGCTTGTTTTCACCAAGGACAGATCAGGAACAGGAGACAACCCAAGAAACCTACAACCAAAACAGTTTCCAGCTGCACTCAGACAGCTTCTCCACAGAATAATTGCAATCACTCCACAAAACACAGAGGGGATGGGAAGTTTAGTAGCCAGAACCCGCTCTCACAGGCCATCTCTGCAGAGACAGTTGCGGGCTGCTATATTGTACGGAGGGGTGGAAGCATGTCCAGAATTAAGGTTGCAATCAACCTTAATTCAGTATAAAACGACTGTAACTTTGGCTTGGAGAATTGGTTTGGCCTGAGAATTGTCAGATCCACCCTGATGGCAAAGGAGAATATTTCTGCAAATCTTGAAGAAAATCTGCCCATCTGATTTTGAGTTACAAGGACACTAAGATTTCCCTGATTTAAATTGTGTCGTTTTCCTATTAAATGACAATATTCTCCAGAAAAAGCAAGATGACTACTACAAAAATGGTCAATTTTACTCTTCTGCAGCTCTCCTAGTGCAGGTGACCCACAGCACTCACTGCTCCCCCAGTCCTGGGACAATAGCCCCCAATACATTCTTTAAAACAATGAACCACCAAGGCACCAATGTGGCCTTACTCTATGGATATCTCCAGACTGGCTGCTGCTACCCCACATTGTTTGTTTGTGATTATGAGAAGATGAAGGTATCTAATTTAGATAGCAAGCTCCTTGGAGCAGGTAGCCGTTGTTTTCATTTGCAAAGCCCCCTTCACACCGATGGTGCTGTCTACACTGAAGAGATGGCATTATGGGATCAGTGCACCCAGGGAGGAAAGGAAGGAGGGATATAGATGGGGCTGCTCCAAGTCAAGGCAGATCCTCTGTCAGAATCAGTCTGGAGGGCAAGTCCATGCACTGGGTAGAGGATGGAGTTGGCTGTGTAACACCTGGAGCAGAGGAATCGGGCTGGAAGGAGGAGAAGTGTGTGAAGAAATGAAAACCTGGGAGGAAGAATGTGACTGGAAACCTGATCCTGCTAAGCAGGGAGAGGAATCTGCCATTTCCAGCAGCGGAAGTTTTTATAAATCCACCAGTCCTGGCACTACAATATGTGGCTAGTGGATGGCTTCAACCCTTGGCAGAGGCAAGAGTGAACGGACCGTATACATTGAGGAATACGTGGACCGGGACAATACCTTAAGAAACAGATCAAATAAATTGGTTAGTCTCTAAGGTGCCACAAGTCCTCCTTTTCTTTTTGCCAATACAGACTCACACGGCTGCTACTCTGAGGCTAGAAGAGAACATTAGTGGCCAACACAGTCATTACAACTATTGGGGGGGGGTCCTGGCTGGCAGCTTGCAGTGTGACAAGTAGCAAATGGAACCTTCAGAGACAACGACAGGCCCATTTGGGTACCTGGTTGTCACAAAAGCTGAGAGGTTCATAACCTTCCTTGCAACATACCATCCTGTTTCCAACCACTTCCAGGGCCTGCCACATGAACACACTGCAGAGGCCAACTGAATTTTGCAACATTTTATTTGTGTTTTGAGATTACAGAGTCTTTATTGCTGATCTAATACAATCACTCAGACATTAATATTTAAAACATCCTTTTGAAAATGTTATAGTCTTAGTTTTTACTTCCTTACTGTAGAATTATGACAGATGATTGGGTTTCTTTTCCTGGCTTCTAAAGTTCAGAACAAAATTATTTTCCTTATAAGATTTTGCTGGTGTCGCCTATCTCCTTTTTCTAATATTTAAAAAAAATTGTTACATTTAAAAAGATCTGTTACGCTAAATTTAGAGATGATCACGGAGTATGATTCCAGATTGATTAGGAAAAGCCAAGCAAGCAAAAAAGCTTACGAAAAGGCATAGCAACATGGAGAAAATCTGTAAAAGATCAGAGGGGAAAAAAGCCATTCAGAATGATTTTTTCTTCTTCTTATAGCTACACTGAAGATAAAATGAGCTTAAAATCAGCACAAACAAATTCCCTGATGAGGGCAGCACCACTACACGCTACACTAGTGACAGACTTGGGATAGGTAAGCGACCCTTCTGAGCTGCACCGTCGGGCCGCCTGACGGAGCGGTTATTGTCCTGGGGCCAGATTCAGCCTGATTTCTGACCCCATTTTCCCAAAGGGTGCCTGGATGAACATGTGACCCATAGCGGCATTTCCTAGGTGGCTTCGCTCCAGAACACAGAGACAGGCTAATGTTGTCACCTTCCCCATAAAATAAAAGAGACGAGAAGGCTGGTAGCACCACTGTGCTGGTCTGGTTTTCCCAGGGAAAACTACCAACTGTTTCCACACATTAAACTAGGGGGTGCCCGAATGATGCCCAACAGCACTGGCCACTTGGAACTGATTACAATGCTCCATTTCTGTAAAGCACAGGGACTACACCTCCCAGCTTGCAATGCTCCAGCTTGATCTGAGCAGAAATCCATGCAGGGGCCTGCAGTCTCTGAGGCTGCACCTCCACCTAAAGGGAAAGAGTGGTCATGGGCCACACTTTGGGGTGCTCTGGTCTCCCAGTCCCTCCCCCAGACAGGCAAGTGAGGAGCCCAGTTCATGTTAAGCAATGACTGTCTCTGTCTGCACAGTGCATTCCCAGCCACGCCACCTCACTTCTGCACAGCTAACTCTGTAAAAAGTGCACAAGTCTTGACTCAACTGTCTCTAGCAAATAAAGAGAGAAGGAACTTCCTTGTGTTCGTCAGTTTGGAACATTTGCACCCACTCTGTTCCAGCTCATTGACAGGAGTGTGCATGGAAAAAACCTCCCCAAAAGGATGGTGTCCTAAGATACCCTTAGCTAAGGCTGCACTTCGCTATCAGATTTCAAACCAGCATCATGGTGCTAGCCTGGGAACTCCCAGTAAGTGTACAGCAACTGCATGAATACTGTACTGCTCCCTATATGACTGAACTCAGGTCACAGAGGCGAGATGCAGGCTCACAGAGACAGTACGGCCTGGGCTGACGCCAAGCATTTGTCTAACAAGCAGTTTCACATGCCAGGCGTAACCACGTGAGATAAAGAACAGATTGATGTGTTGGATGCATCGTCATACATGGACACTGATACCACAATAGATCCAAGGGAGGAGAAGATAATGTTCCCAATTAAATCAAAGACCCGTGTTGCCCATCCCCCAACTCCCGGCTGCTGGGAAATGGTTCTGTGACTGGTTTAG
The DNA here is from genome assembly GCF_965140285.1 of Lepidochelys kempii. NCBI lineage: Eukaryota > Metazoa > Chordata > Testudines > Cheloniidae > Lepidochelys > Lepidochelys kempii. Next base: position 348,484,879 of record NC_136380.1, read on the forward strand.
TACACAGAAGAGAAAAGCCTCTCTTTAAGAAACTCTTTCCCCTTTATCCTTGGCCATTTGTGCAGCCCATGTATGCCAAGATCTTGAAGAGCTCCATGGGTGGACACATTCCTGGGGCTTTTGCCCAGAAAAAGGCCCCATTCAGACAGTGCAATCTACAAGTGAAATCCTGGCCCTACTGAAGTCAAAAGGGAGCTTTGCCATTGAGTTCCATGGGCCTGGATTTCACCCCACACGTCTACAAACAACGAAAGTGACTCCAGGATAAAGCTGGGTCACTGCAGAATAAAATAACTCAAACAATGTAAGTAATAAAAGTAATACACCCGACTGGCATCTTAACAATAATTCAGTGGTCTCTTCTGAAAATCTCAGGACCTGAATAAAATCAACCAAGAGTTGAAGATCAATTGATACATGACTGGGGATCATTCTATGATGCCTCCCTCAGACACAGCCTCATAAAACCTCCAACAGCTTACCTACAACTTTCTACCTAGGGCTCCATCCCTTTGGAGATTGAAAATTGGATTAAACAGCATACTAGAAAATTTGCTTTAAGAAACAACTGTGACATTGGACAAACTGACCCAGGAGGCAGTCTTCATCTCTAATTTTGATGATTCTGTGACTTGCCTGTAGACCACAATTTCTGTCTTTTGTGTGTGAGAACACAATGCCACAAAGACACCTCTCCCATTCATAATGGCCAAGGATTCAGAGAGGGCAAAAAACAAGGTTCTTCACTTGATCAGGTGCCAGGGTGGTGAGCATGGTATATAAAAGCCTAGGCTGATAGGTCAATGCTTCACGTGGAAGTCTGGTAAATACCACTTGAAGTAATTTTAAAAAAGAAACATGTCTTCAGTGACTCTGGGGAGATATGGCAAACTTAAAAATTACCTTGACACGCATGTCTGTGTTGTATGCAGGATCCAGACAGGACATCCTGGGCTAAAACAAGTAACAAGCATGTTTATCTTCCATCATTTCTGACTAATACAGCAAGACTTGACAAGATACTAATGTGACAGTGATTCTGAACTCTACTTATAACATCTAGATCTCAGGACAGAGCATACTCTATGGGATAATTACTGGCGCTTATTCATTTGTTCAGTGAATGAATTCTAGGGACCCTTATTTGGATTTATATTTGAAAATAAGACTCGAACAGCTCCGGCACTGGGAGTCTGGGAAACATTTCCCAGAAACAGGTGCTTTTATACACAGAAGTCACTTCCAGAAAGGACTGAAATACCAATTGGAGAACGACTGTGTCAAGAACGGTCCTCAGAACTGATCAGTTTTACTGCTTCATTCTGCAGCAGTGCGAACAACAAGCTTCTGAGTGTCATCTCGAAGAGCTACCTTGAAATGTAAGCAGCATTTGTCGGCAAAGTCACAAGGCTGTTCCACGAGCATGAGCACAAAATTCCACACAACTGCTCCATGAAATATAGCTTTGGTTGAATTGAAAAACGTTGGCACTCATCAAAAACTGCAGAAAAATACTGCAAAGTTGCTGAAGAATGGTGTGTAATTGGGTCTTAGTCCACTGGTGTGAACCGTGCAGCGTTCATCACTGACTGCGTTAGAGCAGGTGCATCTCTGCCTCATGGGCTCCTAACTCAGGCTGTGGGGTGTCCCCAGCTGATGCTATAAACTGGACTCTTGGTTACAGCTTCCCACAGTGCAAAGGCAAAGTTCATTTTGGCTTGTTGCCAAAGCCTGTCCTTGCACAATAATCAGAATTAGAGAGTTTTCCCCAGTGACTGCTGGTAAGATTTAGTGTTTCACTGCTAAGATAGCACCAGTCTCATCAGCAATGTCTAGAGCAAACAGGCTTGTGCTAGTTTCATTTTAAAATGGCATGGAAACAAAATAACAGAGTGTTCTACCCTGCAAACTGACAGACAGTTCTGGGGACTGCCTCAGATTCTGCTTCCATGTAAGAAATGTTAAGGTACAAAGGAAATGTGCAACCTTGAAATTAAGTTCCTAGACATTAAGGTACTAAAGTAACGTGCAAGCTTGAAGTCTGATCTCAAATCTTGCCTCATGCATTGTCCTCCATCCCCTGTATATTAAAATAGACATACAGCGATAATGGATTACTTGAAGCTAACGGATACTTTGCAACAAAATAATTCAGCCAGATTCTTCTTTCCTCCCCTTGCTTCCCGCTCCCCCAAAAACAAAAACCAACTGTCTCACAGTCCCCTGGCAGTAAAAAACACCATCGGCAGAGGCCGCACGTACAGTGCTCTAGTTTAATAAATAAATAACCTAACACACTGTCTACTATGTGAGCAAGTCCAGCTCTGATTTAAGAAGCTTGTACTATGTCATCCTGTACAATAGTTGAGAAAAGGCTTGGATTCTTGTTCCTTACTTCTTAAGGTTACAGCTGCAGAAACTTAATACCTGAAAAAAGAAGAGAAATAGTGTTCTCAGTTAGTGGTGGTGTATAAAACTGTACACTGTACATTGATTACTGCCAGGATCAGACAGAGTGTAATGATTTAGTGGGTATAAATCCAAAGGAGGAAGAAGACTGTTTAGGAGGGTATAACATCTTCCTCCCTTAAACACCCCATCAAATTTAGACATCTTGTGCCACCCACATGGCCCTTCAACTTTGTCCCAACATCCTAGACCCCTGGTATAATTTTCAAAAGCACCTAAGTCCCATTGACTTTTAATGACCTGACTGAAAAGCTTTAAGAGTGGATGGTTTAAAAATGGGAATGAATGCCGAAAAGAACAAAGATTATTTCAGAGCTGGAGAAAATGCCTTACAGTGAGAGACTGAAAGAGCTCAGTCTGTTAGTTTATCAAACAGAAGACTCGGAGGTGACTTGATTGCAGTGTATGAGTACATTTATGGGGAGAAAATACCAGGTACTAAAGAGCTCTGTAATTTAGCAGAGAAAGGCAACAAAAAACAATGGCTGGAAGCTAAAGCCAGACAAATTCACAAAATAAGGCACAAAGTTTTAACAGTGAGAATTATTAAGCACTGGAACAAAGTACCAAGGGAAGTGGTGGATTCTCTCTCTTTCAATGTCTTCAGATCAAGCCTGGCTACCTTTCTGGAAGATATGCTTTAGTCAAACACATGTTACTGGACTCGATACAGGGATAATGGAGTGATATTTAATGGCCTGGGTCATGTAGGAGGTCCTACTAGATGATCTAATGGTCCCTTCTGGTTATAAACTTTATGGATCTAAGTGCTTACGTCACTGCAGAATATGCAGAAAAGAAGTTTTTGAAAATTTCATCCTTTGTCTTTTGTGTGTGACTCCCACGTCCCCTAACTTCTCTATATGCAAGTCTACCATAAGCACTTTGAGGCAAAGATTGTCTATGTCCTGTACAATACCCAGCACATTGTTGGTGCTAAACACATCAATTATATGTGAAACTGAGCAAAGGGAAATTTAGACTGAACAGCAGAAAATGGTTGATAAGATCTAGAAATGGTGGAAGCCCCATAGCTTGTGACACTTAACATTGGACAGGAACACATTGCAGAATGGGAAGGAAGACTAACTGGCGTTTTGCAGGCCTTTCCCACCTCTAACTCTGAAGATAATTCTTTCTGTGTTTTGGGGCTGAGGGGTCCAAAACTCCTATCAACACTCAAGTGTTGTGTATTGTACATTATTGTTAAACATTGGGGTTCCAAAGGAGCGTATTCCGGCACAACCCCATTTGCAAGCTCACACTGATCTGTGATGGTGCAAACCCATTCTTATCCCATCTGTAAACAGGAGCACAGGAACTTAAATGAATGAGATGATTTCCCAACAGTTTGACCTGGAAGAGAGATGATCTCAGGTGTCATAATGCAGCCTTTATTTTTTACTGAGCGCTGTCAACCTATCCAGACCTGTACAGGCTCTGAGAAAGACAGTCCTTGTCCCAAGTGATTACAGTCCAAGGCCGACAGAAACAGCAGAGTTAAAACATTCTGAGGTACGTTTTCAAAGGTGCAGCTGGGAGTTATGCATGTAAATATGGCAATCTAGCCCACAGTACAATAGATGAGGTTCCAGTGCTGAAGTCTGTACTTCAGCCAAGAGTCTTGCCACTAGAAATGCTCCCCCAGGGACACTAGCAGAAACACTGCTTTGTACCATTTTGTGCTTGTCGGATTTTAAAAATAATTTGTCATTTGAGCTGGCTGGATGGTGTTACTTTGAGATTTGTCACTTTAGGATGACAGCTTCTGCCAGATACAATACGCTGCCTCATTTCACACAAAGTGTTCTGTGTGTCAGAGCTGATCGTGCATTGTCTGATTTCCTTCATTCTGTACCTCCACCATTTTATATCATGTCTTGATGTACTGGGGCAATGGGCAATTACCAGGATTCCATGGTACCTGTGGAATTAGATGCTTAATTACGGTGATTCTTCTTGCTCATATATATATATAGGGTTGAGCTGATACCCATACATGCGTGCACACTCATATATTACGTTAGCGAGAAAGAAAGAAAGAAAGAAAGAAAGAAAGAAAGAAAGAAAGAAAGAAAGAAAGAAAGAAAGAAAGAAAGAAAGAAAGAAAGAAAGAAAGAAAGAAAGAAAGAAAGAAAGAAAGAAAGAAAGAAAGAAAGAAAGAAAGAAAGAAAGAAAGAAAGAAAGAAAGAAAGAAAGAAAGAAAGAAAGAAAATGTTTAAAACCAGCACCTGTAGTAGTTTGGTTTGAAAGGCCCGTTTTTATTTAGTCCCAGGTATTTTGCTTGTTCATCTGTTAGTTCTGTCAGATGTGCATCGAACGTTGGAAGATGAAGACTTGCCACATACTCATCTGAAACAGATTCAAGCCCTGGGAAATTAGCTTGAACATGGCAAATCCCCTGGGTCCCTCCCTCGCTGAAGGAGCTCTAATGTATAAAGCCCCAAACAGACTATGGGTCTGTCTACATTGCAATGGAAGCCCGGGCTTGAGCCTAGCCCCCCTTATATCCACACACCAATTATGTTAACCTAGGGCTTGAACCTAGGCTCCCAGGACTCTCCAGGGCTGGAGGGTGTGCGCCCGTGTTAAGCTGGAACCTAGGGTCTGAGTCCTATTGCTTTAGCTTGACTCTGATCCCAGAAGTCTTCTGAATGTATCCCAGAGTTCCCTGGGGCAACTTCCTTAGTCCTCTCTATGCCAAGGATCTGTGGTGCAGTCTATTGCCCTCTCTTTCAAATGGACACCACATCTCCCTTTGCAAACGGCAGCAGCTCAGGTCAGCTGAAAACTGGTCTGCAAGCACACTACCAGACAGCCTGCAGGCTTTTCAATGGAGACTGATCAGAAGAAGCTTTTTGCAAAGAGAGCTGCTTCCTGGTCACAAGAGCACAGCCAGATTTTGGGGCATACTGCCTGGGCGCCCTGCACATTCAGCCCCCCGGAGGGCAGGGGTGCCCAGGAGTAAGAGCCAGAGAGCAAAGTGGGGACTAAGCATCTGCCCTGCAGGGAACGGGAGTGGCAGAGCTCATGGCTCAGCACAGCCAGGGAAGAAGGACCCCCAACACCTCAGCTGCTCCCCCTCCATGCAGGCAGCTGCTTGGTCCTGCTCTGCTCTCTGTCCCTCGCTCCTGGGCCCCCCTGCCCTCCTGGGGGCAAAGTGTGAAGAGGCACTTGGGCAATGTGCACTGTGAGGGCAGTGAGTGGGAGCCAGCCCTAAAACTTCCGCACAGTCTCCCGAGGATCTCTTATCCTGGCCTCCCAGGGTGCGGTGGGGGCAGGGATAAGGGATCCCCAGGGGGTGCAGAAGCACGCTGCACCCCAAGCCTTGGGGACGCACTTCACCGCTCCGCAGCCAGGCTGGGGTATGTGTGTTTTTGTTCTGAAACCTACATTTTACATCAAACTTCAAAACAGACAAAAATAAATTAAAAAACCAACCAACTAAACACACTTCCATTGACCAGCCCATTTTAAAAATTGAGAATTGCAGCGTTTCATTTTAATAGTTTGACGGCCCTGGAGACTCATGTCCTGATTATCCTCAGCTGCACATGGGTATTTTCCTGCCAGTGTGACTCAGCCTAGAGGGGTGAGCCCAATTCTCAGATCAGATGTCAGTTCACTGTAAAGCCTTCTCCCAGTGCAGTCATTCTAACGAGACAGCCACCGAAGGGGCTAATCATGCAGTTTATGTACTCGTGTGGGCACCAGAGTCCCATCGATAGCACCATCAGTTAGGAAACAGGGTGGGCAGTAGAGTTTTCCCACAATGCAACACATTTGTAGGGTTAGAGTGTCGACATGGGGTTAGGGTGCTATGCACTCGGGGACAAGGTTACTTTGACTCAGGTCTGTGCACTGCTGTGTGGACACCAGAGCCCTAGGTTTGAGCATGGGTCAGAAAATCCTTTACCTAGGCTTAAAATGCAGTGTAGACGCTCAAGCCCAGGGTTCCCTGACATAGGTCAGCTGACCCAAGTCCCACTAACCCTAGGCTTACATTGCTGTGTGGACATACCCCATGTGGCCCATCCGGACCTCCAGCGGAGTTTTGGCCCTGTAAGAAGTGCAGTGTCTGGCCTCATGGGTCTTAACATACCACATGCAAACATGAAGTAAGAGAGGAGTTTTAAAGTATTTCTTTCTTCATTTATCTGCCTGAGTCAACTTTAGTGGGTGTATCAAGCATTGCAGGAGACACGCTGGAACCTGATGCTGGTGGCTTGGGCAGGGAAGTGAAAGAAGAAAGTTTTGGTTTTTTTTTAAACCAAAGCACTGCTGTTCACCTTTACAGGGAGAAGGGCTGTGTCATTTCCATAGATCTTGACATCAATACAAACGACCTTCAAGTTGAATACAACTTATTATCCCTGAGAAAAATATGTGATTCTGCTAAACTCAGAAAAGAACTACACCCGCCTAGTTCAGCTGAAGGAAAAGAGTAAAAAAAAGCGGCTGCAAACCCTTACAGATCACACAGTGTCTCCACTGGCTACAGCAGGGCAACGGGAAGTTAGACTCCTGGAGTCTGCCATTGAATCACTGAGTGTCTTTGAGCAAATCATTTGCCTCTCTGCCTCAGTTTCCCCATGTGTAAAACAGAGATAATGCTTCCCTACCTCGCAGGGGTGAGGCAGCCTAATTCACACTTGTATCGCCCTTGGAATCTCAGGTGGCAGGGGCTATAAAATGAAAAGTACGTTCCCCCTCGTGCCTCCTAGTAATCCACACACAGGTTTTCCTGCTGAGATTTATCTTATTCTTGCACCACCTTCAAGCAGCGTTTATACACCTTTCAGATGACAGCAAATATTCATATCAAAACAAGAAAAGTTCTGGTGTCACGTAACGATGGGGAACTGCTCTGGGATTTCCAGATGTTTGGCTACTTGTGTAAGCTGTAGGATCGCTGCCATAACGAATGAAGACATGGCTGGATTTGGAAAATGGAAGAGTCTCTTAGGGAGACTGAATCCCACCCTGAAACTGAGTAACTTCTTCACTACAATGAATGTGAATTAATTAGGTCTGACTCACTATTATAGTCAACCCACATCCTCACCCTGTTTTCTAACTGATACCCCTGTGAGGTAGGGAAGCGAGATACCGTTTTATAGAAGACAGAGCAACTTGCCAAAATCACAGCAGCAGAGCCAAGAACAGAACCCCGCTGGCCTCCCCGTTCCTGCTCTCACCACCAGACAATCCTTATCCCAAGTTAGGGGGAAAAGCTAAAACACAAAACGCACCAGAATGTGAGAGGACGAAGCCAAGTCTCCAAAAGCCACTGAGAGCCCCCACCCTGTTCCACCTCAGTTAAAGCAAAGACCAGGTGATGGGTATAACCTTACCCATTTTCTTAGGCAGCAAGTAGACGTCCTGTTTGTAGCGCCCTTCAGGGGCATTGTAGAGCTCTATCAAAGCCAGAGCCTGGGAATAAAACAACACATCTGGCTGAGTAACTCGCATGTACCATGGAGCAAGATACACCTCTTGCTCACCCAAATTCTGCTCACCTGAGTGGTTGCGGTGATGGACAATACAAAGGTGGGAACAGTGGAACAGCTCAGGTTCAACAGGCGGCCCTGAGAAATAAAATAAATAAGCTCCTTAATTCACATGGTACCTTTCAGCCTGGAGGATCCCAAAAGAAGAATATAGAAACTGCTTCAAACCATCAATGAAAATATCAATATCTTCATAAATGATCTGGAGGATGGTGTGGATTGCACTCTCAGCAAATTTGCGGATGATACTAAACTGGGAGGAGTGGTAGATACGCTGGAGGGGAGGGATAGGATACAGAAGGACCTAGACCAATTGGAAGATTGGGCCAAAAGGAATCTGATGAGGTTCAATAAGGATAAGTGCAGGGTCCTGCACTTAGGACGGAAGAACCCAATGCACAGCTACAGACTAGGGACCGAATGGCTAGGCAGCAGTTCTGCAGAAAAGGACCTAGGGGTGACAGTGGACGAGAAGCTGGATATGAGTCAGCAGTGTGCCCTTGTTGCCAAGAAGGCCAATGGCATTTTGGGATGTATAAGTAGGGGCATAGCGAGCAGATCGAGGGACGTGATCGTTCCCCTCTATTCGACATTGGTGAGGCCTCATCTGGAGTACTGTGTCCAGTTTTGGGCCCCACACTTCAAGAAGGATGTGGATAAATTGGAGAGAGTCCAGCGAAGGGCAACAAAAATGATTAGGGGACTGGAACACATGACTTATGAGGAGAGGCTGAGGGAGCTGGGATTGTTTAGCCTGCAGAAGAGAAGAATGAGGGGGGATTTGATAGCTGCTTTCAACTACCTGAAAGGGGGTTCCAAAGAGGATGGCTCTAGACTGTTCTCAATGGTAGCAGATGACAGAACGAGGAGTAATGGTCTCAAGTTGCAGTGGGGGAGGTTTAGATTGGATATTAGGAAAAACTTTTTCACTAAGAGGGTGGTGAAACACTGGAATGCGTTACCTAGGGAGGTGGTAGAATCTCCTTCCTTAGAGGTTTTTAAGGTCAGGCTTGACAAAGCCCTGGCTGGGATGATTTAACTGGGAATTGGTCCTGCTTTGAGCAGGGGGTTGGACTAGATGACCTTCTGGGGTCCCTTCCAACCCTGATATTCTATGATTCTATGATTCTATGAAATGCAGCCCTGCTGGGGTGGAGCGCAACAGTCCTGAAGAGCACATAGCAACACTCAACAGAAGTGAGAAATCCTGTTCCCAGTGGAACCTGCAGGGGGTTCTAGGGACACAGGAGGTAGAAAACTCAAACGGGACTTTCAATACCGAGGCCAAGCCCTGTACTTGTGTGAAAAGGGCCATGGAATTAGCTAACAGCCCGCATCGTCAGGAGCGCACCACTTTCCCAGCCCCGTGCTGGGCACTGGCTCAGTCCCCGGGGGAGTGCCACCTGGTCAATCATCAACACCCCCATGGCGCTGCTGGAGCTTTCCCATCCGAGTACTGACTAGCCAGGCCCAGTTTAGCTTGTGAGAGCTGACGAGATCACAACCTGGGGGGAACAGAATTAGGGAGAGAGAAAGACATGCATGGGAATGCAGCCACCTGTTCCTTTGTGAAAGCCACCGGAAATATTTGACAGCAGCTTGCTGCCTTTGGCAACTTTCTTAACAGTAGGTTGTAGCCCTAGGAAACCACCATATATATAGCTCATTGTCCCAGCAGTCCTCAACTGAATCTCTGCGGCTGAGCCATCAGTGATGGCTAAAAGCTCAGTCAAACGATTTCAGAAGAATGAAATCTGACAAAATACCAGTGGGTGGGCTGCTGTGGATCACAGGCAGAGCGGGAAACACTGGAGCTGTTCGGACCATACAATATGCCAGAGGGACAGACACAGCAGGGCTTTAGGAGCAAACAAATCCTTCTGCCCAAAGAGACGTTGGTGAGCTGCTTGGGCCTATGCAGCAATCTCTAGAGGTTCTTGATCTCCATGGCTCATTCAACCCTAGGCAGCCCACTAGGGTAACAGTGCCTGACCTTCATGTGCTACTTACCTCTGCCAGCAGCACTATCCTCTTCCCGTCTGGCCAGATGACATGGTCTACCTGAGATCTCACCCTTTCCCAGGTCAGCTCAGGTGTACGTAAGCTCGCCTGAAATACAGCATTTAAACAGTTCAAGCGTGGCAAAAATATCAGAAAATAGCAGCTACAGAGCAGCAAGGGAGCGGGGAAATAACACATATAATCCACTGACACTGTTCTCCAGGCCTGATCTCTGTCTCATATGTTATATGGGTCACTTATTAATTTATTGTAGGCTGGAGATCTAACAACAGCTGTAGTTTGAATTCTTCTGATTGCAAAGCTAGCTACAAAGCAGGATGAAAACAATTTACAATTGTTTACAATTTACAATCATGAACATTAGGCCATCTTGTTGCGGGTGTCATCTTTCTTTCCAGCAACATGGTGGCTGGCAGCGGGGTACAGAGAAAAGGCGACTGTCACCATGTGTCTATGGGCAAAACAAGTCTTTCTCCTATGGGACTGCTTATAGCAACAAACACCTTCTGGACTGGCACCGCAAGGAAGAGACCGTCCTATTTTCCTGCTTAACTCCAAACACAGATGAGCAGATTTAAAGTTCTGAACAGTAATTTGCATAATTTGCACCTGGATTACAAGCAGCGTGCTGAATCCCACTCTGATACAATTTTAAACCGACTTACAAGTCTCAGCAAGACCCTTAATGATTGAATAATGTGAAAGTGCTGCTCTAATTAGCTTGCTACTGGGAAGGAGGAAAAAGGGCCATTCTACTCTTCCAGGTTTTATTTCTGAAGCTAAACTAGTGTGAGCTCAGCTCTTTTGAATCCTTTGAGGACACCACTGAAGTTACGAAGACATTTTTGGCAGCACAAAATAGTTGGTAGGGGTGGAGGTCTAGCTTATTATGCAGCCTTCTCATGCCAGCCAGTCAGAACAATGAGCACTAGTCAGGCACCGCTACTATTGACTGACTGATCTCAGAAGCTTTCAACACTATTGAGTATGAGAGCGAGGAGGGATGAGGGGAATCAATGAAATGAATGTAAGAATGTAAGAAACCCCCTCCCAGGACATACACCAGAAAACAGCCCAGTTCTTACCACATCAATTTCAGTGTTGGAATGTCCCATGTTACACACAATACAACTGTTCTTCATTCTGTCTAGATGTTCTCTTGTCACTACGTTCTTGTTACCTTTAAACCCAGAAATATATGGTAATACATACAAACGCTGACATAGCTACAGTAAGTTCACCAGTACAGCCCACTCCAACCAGCTGGGTTTTACTCGATGAGAAGTTTTGGAAAAAGGCATTCATTTTTTCATGAATTTTCCAAAAACTAGAGTAAAAACTAAATTTATTACATACATATACACAGAGACAGACACACACAGTGAAGTAGGAACCTGGCTCTTTGGCCAGCAAATGAGAGGTATGCATGAATCTATTCAGATAAAATAGACTAAAAACCCTGCTCCCCAAGGAACTTCCACCCCAAATTCAAATTAAACTCTCTGGGGTTTGAATTAGCTCCCCCTCCAGTGCCTGCACACACTATATTCTGTTCTGCTGAACCATGGTACTTCCTGTTCCAAGCCACAGCCCAGAAGGACTAAAATAGTTTGAGCGTCCTCACTGTATTTCTGCAATGAGGAAGTACCGGGAACCTCTCAGAGAAGAGGATAGCAGTGAGCCTGCTCTCACAAAATGCCTAGCCCAGTTTTGCAGATGCACGAGCTTCTTGTTGTTCTAATGAGTGTCTGAACTCTTAGGTGCTTAGAGAAGACCAACTTTGTGAAGGTCTAGAAACAAGCAGGTCAAAGTCTCATGTACCGTAGCTGCTTATCACCTCATGTGAGCTAAGGTGTTCACCATACTGGACATACACAGCTCTTGGTTGTGGGAAGAGTCTGAAGTAGACTCAACAGCCTTCTGCAGTATTTACTGGGTGCAGGTAGCTGTGCTCTGGCCATTTTTCATAGCTCCATTGGCTGCTGTTCCCCAAGCTAAGCAAGCTAAAGGTGACAGATTAAGTGTGTTCCTGGACTGTCATGAGCAGAGCCAAAGCTCCAGCAGCCAATGACAGTGTATGGGTCTGTGACCAGCAACTAATGTGAAAGTGCCTCCTTGCTTGGCAGGCTATCATCGGCTGCTGGGAGTTAGCAACTTTACCAGTATCCTATCAGTACCCGTTATTTTTATTCTATCGCTGCCCAACTCCAAGGGGAGGGGTTTGACCAGCCTATCTAGTACACTTCACCTTACAGGTACTCCCACTTCCCCGTGATATACGTACCTGTACAGGTGATGACAATGTCAACTTGTCTGATAACCTCATTGAGTTTCACAAGGCGGAATCCATCCATACTGAGAGAGGACAGAGAAAAATGTATAGAATCTGAGGATTGGCTGAAACGTACCAGACTCAAACACCCCAATGTGAGTCTCAGCTACTGACATTAACCCTCTGGGGCCAGAGATTGGGAATGCCTGATGCAGCACACTGATGGATTTGTAGTAGCACCAAGAACAGTGCTGGCTAGAGGACCTTAAGTGGGGTTGTGGGAAAAGTGACACTTCGAAAGTGACACTGTGGGGTTCCATGTCCTCTATCATTCCAGATGAAAGAGTTTCAAGTATATTCCAAGATGGCCTTTCTAGCTGTCAACCCTGCAAACTGCACTTGGGATCTGAAAATCCATCTCTACAAACAATACAGAAATTAGGTCAATGTTTTCAAACCTGGCTGCCTAACTCCATACTTAGGCACCAAAATTAGTGGCCTAAACAGCTCCTACTGACTTCAGTGGCAATTGCAGGTGTCAGCATATCTGAAAACAAGGCCATATTTCTTTAGGATCCTAAATATGGATTTATGAATGTAACTCCAGGACTTCTGGCTTGAAACATCTGGGTTTAGACTTTTTCCCATGGTAACCACCCAATCCCCCTCATTAAAATCCCTCCTGCGATATTACTTCTATGATGCCCATGAGGTGTATGATCATAATTACAATAAAACATAAACACAAGTTGTTTCCTCCTCTGGGTTTCTCTGTGTCTCCCATCCTCTCTATGGCTGTCTTTTACAGGGTAAAGGGCTGTCTATCTTTGTGACTTGTACCGTGCTGGATATATTGTTGGTATGAAGCAATCAAATTAACAATAAATTGATGCATAAGGCAGAAAGGTCACCAGCTCACTCCTTTACAGCTGGATTGTCTCTTGCAGGTTTGTGCATGTTACCAAGCAGATAGGATCAAAGATGCATGGATCAGCTCTGCTGAGTAAGCAAAGCCTAGTAGTTACTTTTCTGACCATAACTGCACTTTGGAAGTTAGATGTTAGAAGGAAAGAAGCTGGTGTGTTTAACAAGGCCCTAAATCTCCTGGTACTTTGCAAAATGACTACCGTACCTTTCCAACCCCTTTTAGCTGCAGTTCTTAAGCATAAGTGGTATCTCCACAATAAGCCAGATTTCATTTGGAGAAAATGAGGCCAGAGATCATTGCAACACCCGCACATGAGAGGATAGCTCTGTGCTTTCAGCCCCAGTTACAGCACCAGGATTTGGAATGTATGATCTGTAACTGGATGATGTGAGAAACTGACATGTTCCTTCAGTGGACTCCCCCACTGAACACAAACTGGGGCAAAATATGATATTCAGAATTAAAATTCTAATATCACTACAATCCATAACAATCTGGCAGTCTCACAGTCACTAAACCTTCAACTGCCTCTTAAAACGTCTGCTATCTCTCATAGTTGAGCTGGCTTATCAGTAGATAGAGATTAGCAGGCTGTTCCTGAGGAAAGTGACCCATTACTGATAGCAGCTGTGAGCAACAGATCACCCTGAACCTGTGGAGCTGGGACAAAGTCATTTTCAGCACTCCTCCAGAGAGTGATTGACACTGACGGGATCCTGGCCCCAGTCTTACTCTGACTGAGTACAACCTATGGAAGGAACCAGACTCCCTGCTGCCCCTTACCAGGCTTGCAGGGCACAGATGGGATCGATCTCTGTCACATACACTATGGAGCCCATGGCCTTCAAAGCAGCACAGCAGCCCTTTCCAACCTGCAGAGGGAGACGAGCACAAGGGAAGAGGATGAGATGCCAATATTACCACAGTGCACGGTATAGTACGGCAAGCACAGTCTGCTCCCGACAGAAAGGTGAAAATCTCCCCTTCTCTGTATTCAGCCACGCCACACCCTGCTGATGTACGATGAACTTAACACATGGGGGAAAAAAAAGTCCCTTGAAATATGGAGCATAACTAACTTTGCCGCAGTGTTGCCAGAGATAGGATCCAAAGCAAAACCCCAGAGCCAAATGAAACCCAACTTTAGATGAGGCTGGATCTGCCCCAAACTTTGTGGCCGGTACTAGAGAGCATTGCATTAAAATCCTGGATTCGGTTTAATTCCAGGAACACGAGGGATCTGGATCAGGCCCTAATTTTAGTAACAACATAACCAGATATTTGAAAAATTCCATTATAGTACCACACAGTTCCTTTTCTTCATACCTCCCACCCCTAGAAAGCAGCAAGCCTGGTGCATTAAAAAAAACACCAAACTTCTCACTCTGGGAAAGTCTAAGGCCATGTCTATACAACAGATGCTACAGTGGCATCGCTATGTGGCCATCGCCATGCTGCTGTAACCGCATGGCACAGATGCACACTACAGTGACAAAAAGGGTTTCTCCACTGTTGTGGGAACTCCACCTCCACGAGTGATGGTAACTGGGTTGATGGAAGCATTCTTTCATACACCCAGTTGTGTCTACACCAGGGGTTAGGTTAACATTATTACAGTGCACCGGATGTGGATTTTTCACACTCCAAGCTCTGTGGCTTTGTCGTCCTAAGTTTTAAGTGCAGACCAGACCTAAGGGGTTCTTACAACCTTTAATCTATTTGGATAGCTCAATATCAATGTTTTAATTTCCCAGTGTTTACTAACTTTACCCTTTACACACTCAGGAAACCTCATAATGGAATTCAAGGGCATGGCTGACTGGCCAAGAATTCCCCGAATATGTTTGATTGTGCAATCATTCCACAGGCTTAGTGGAACATGTGATCACCAAGTGCACTCAACTTTTAGATCAGAGTCGAACCACCTGATGTTTGAATCATGTGAAATGATTTGGGGGTTCTCAGTCCAGATCAGAACACACCCCACTATAACAGCTACTAACTAGTCCACATGTTGGCAGCCCCAGCTGAGGGAGGGGGTTGGAATATGGAGACTGAACTCCCTACTTTCATCTACAGAGATGAACCCTCCAGATCAGGTGTGAAAGCTCATTGGCAGGTCAACATTAAGATGGATTAATTGATCTTTCTTGACCATATTTCAGTGTGCAATGCCACAGCACACATCTCGCCCCCCCACCTCTCCCCAGCATCAAACTTCTAAGTACTTTTAAAAATCTATTGGTACAAGAAAAGAAAAATGCAGAGAAATTGTAACAGGGGAAAAACCCTTCATTATTGTCTAATTGGGCTCATTATTTTAAAAGCAAGTTTTAACATAACTGCAGATGAAGACAGAAGCCACGGAGATACAAAGCACGCTAGGATCAAGCTACGAGAAGAGAAGCCCTAATTTTATGTGCAGCAACCACTTGATGTAACACACAAAGCAAATTCTGTGTGATGAAATATTAAAGTTTTACCTCTCCATAGCCACAGACCACCACTTGCTTTCCTCCAAACATCATGTCCGTCGTCCTTTTAAGGCTAAGAAAAAGTGCAAGAATTAAAACAACAGAGATTAGACGCAACCCCCAATGCCAGGGTATAAAACTTAACACAGGCCAGTATTTAATGGGCAATAATGATAACGTCTCAGAAATAAGACTAGTGCTGCTACAGACAGGGTTTTTGGGCTCAGCTGATGGGAAATCCCCTCTGTCAAAGCCTATTCCATCCCACAGACAACACTGCATTTGGTGGGCTGACCATGTTCCTTTGCAGGACCACTGAAAGAATCCCAGATTTCTTCCCCGAAGTATAATTGTCTAAATGGATACATGTGTAAATCCTTTGGATCTGAAAGGGAATTACAAGTGTGTATTTCAAGGGCAAAATCTGGCCCATTGTTTCTTCTGGGGATCACAAAGTGGGAACCTCAAGGCCCCTCCAGAACCAGTCTTCCTCATGGTAGCACAGAGTGCTACCACCCAAGGCCTGGGGCTAGAACGAAGGAGAATTTTCTACACAATGGCACCCAGAAGAGACTTGCTAGGGAAGACAAACAGTGGTTTCCTGACACAATCCTGATGATTTGTACAAATAAGACTCTTCCTTCCAGTCTGTTTCTTCTTAGCTCTTCCTAAGAGTGTCCTACATTACAGCCTATTTTTAGCATGAAAGTGAATAGGTTAGCAGTGTGGGGAAGGCAAAATTCCCTTACTTTCCCAATGAATTTAGACAGAAATCCCTGCAGATTTAGCTGCACTTTTGCACAGATTTTCTCTGGCCCAGTTTAAGAGGTCTGAGAGAGGCTTTATATTAGAGCTCAATTTACTTACGTCTATTACAATTCAACGTGACACAGCAAGATAATAAGGAGGTGTTTTGAATGTCTACATTGCAAAGAGAAAAGGAGGACTTGTGGCACCTTAGAGACTAACCAATTTATTTGAGCATAAGTCCTCCTTTTCCTTTTGCGAATACAGACTAACACGGCTGTTACTCTGAAACCTACATTGCAAATAGTCACTGATCATTAACACATGCTACATACACACAGGTGCACCTAACTTCTCATTCTGTCATGATGAAAATCTGGAAGCAATTCTTCCTTCGACTGTAAGACCCCTGGGGCAGGGACAGTGTTTTCATTACACTCATGTACTTTGTCCAGCACAATGAGACCCTGATCCCTGACTGGGCGTCTAGGTGCTGCTACAATGTAAGTAACAGTAGTTATATAAAACAGTTGTATTAGCCCTAAGAGCCATTTAGTTTCACAAAACTACTTTAAAGGCACCCAAGAGACTTTGACATAAGTCATTCTATATCTAGTCACCTATATGCCCTGCATCACTAGAATTTGTAAAGGGCTCAGGAGAGATCGATTGTATTTGAACACCCTGGGAAGGCAGGGAAATATTATCATCCCTTTTTGCAATGGTGGATTGAGGCACAGAGATTCAGCAACCTGCCCAAGGCCACACAGCAAGTGTATGGCCAAGCTAAGAATTGAACTCACATCTTCTGAGTCTGAGCCAGTACCTTAGTCACAAGACCATCGTTCTCATGTCATCCAAGGAAAGAAAAAAACAAATGAAAGCACAAGATTCACTGATGCAGGAGGCTAGCGTCTACTGCTGGGGCTGGATTTGCAGTGCTGGACCCTAAAACTGATGGGAACAAATCTTCTGATTTAAGGCATCGGCTGATCACCACAAGATCAGAAGTGTTTCTGTCCCAGTTCCCCTGCACAGCGTGAGCGCTACTGATTAGGTACAATATTGGGGAATCTCTACCTTCCACTGAAACATTAGGTATTAGGCAATGAAGGACACGGGATGTTAGATTAAATGGAAAAATGGTCTGAGCCACTAAGGCAAATCCTGTGTTCTTACAAGAAATTAAACTTTAACATTTCCACATGACCCCTTAGAACATTAAGAATGGCCATACTGGGTCAGACCAATGGTCCATCTAGCCCAGTATCCCGTCTCAGACAGTGGCCGGTACCAGAGTTTCAGGGGGGTGTACAGGTCAGCGCAATTTTGGAGTTATCTACTCCTGTCTTCTCCTCCAGGCTTCTGGCAGTCAGAGCTTTAGGATCACCACGTGCATGGGGTTACATCCCTGACCATCTTGGCTAATAGCCATTGATGGGCCTGTCCTCCAGGAACTTATCTAGTTCATTTTTGAACCCACTTATACTTTTGGCCATCACAACATTCCATGGCAATAAGTTTCACAGGTTAGCTGTGGGTTGCGTGAAAAGGTATTTCTTCTTGTTTGTATTAAACCTGCTGCCTATTCATTTCATGGGGTGAGCCTGGGTTTTGAATTGTGGGAGAGGGTAAACAACACTTGCCTATTCACTTTTTCCACTCCATTCATGATTTTATAAACCACTATCGTATCCCCCCTTAACCATCTCTTTTCTAAGCTGAACACCCCTAATGTTTTTCATCTCTCCGCATATGGAGCAGTTCTGTACCCTTGAGAATCTTTGCTGTCCTTTTTTTTAAACCTTTTCCGGTTCCACTGTATCCTTTTTGAGATGGGTGACCAGAACCAGACACAGTATTCAAGGGGTAGGCGTACCATGCATTTTATAGTTGCATTATAATATTTTCTCATTTTCTATCCCTTTCCTAATAGTTCCTAACATCGTCAGCCTTTTTGACAGTTACTCCGTGTTGAGCTGAGGTTTTCAGAGAACTATTCACAATGACTCCAGATCTCTTTCTTGAATGGTAACAGTTAATTTAAAACCCATCATTATATAGGTATAGTTGGGTTGATTTTTTCCAGTGTGCATTACTTTTCACTTATCAATTTTGAATTTCATCTGGCATTTTGTTGCCCAGTCACCCAGTTTAGTGGACTTCTGTCTTTTCTAAACACACCCAAGCATGGAAGTCATACAGAGTGCTCTATTTAGTCAGGGAGCTACATACCCATCAAGAATGGATTCTCTGCAGCAGTAGAGGTTGTCAAACTTCTGTTTGGTGACAGAGTCGTTGACGTTCATAGCTGGGACACAGAGTTTTCCAGCTTTAGATAACTGGTATAACCTGTAAGGAATAAGGGAGAGAACAGGAGAATGAAAAACGAACTGAGAAAGGTTTTCCTATATTCTGCCTCCAAATGCTCTTACCTCTCTTGATTAGCTGGTAAGGACTGGCACACATCTCCATAGCCAAAGTTAGCACCTACCTGTGGACATCCTCCCAATTCTAGCATGGGAGGTATATCCCTCATTTCGTAAATGCATTTATGCTTGTCCCGTCCAGAAAAATTGCCAGTACCAGATTAGAATCTAAAGCATGTTCTGTCCTTGGCTCCTTTACATTTTTATCAAGTGCATGACAGCATGCTTCTTCCAACTTCAGATCAATACCCTTTGGTGCCCTTTCAACGCAAAATATGTGTGTTCCTAGAGCCCTCCTCCCACACTTCTTACAATTTAGGTGCAAGTAGTAAGAGCTGGTCAGAGCGAGAGACTTAAAACAGCCTTACAAAGTGCAACCACTAAGATGGGTATTTGGACCAAATCACTTATTTTAAATGGCACAGTCAGCACAGGTTTCAGAGTAACAGCCGTGTTAGTCTGTATTCGAAAAAAAGAAAAGGAGGACTTGTGGCACCTTAGAGACGAACCAATTTATTTGAGCATAAGCTTTCGTGAGCTACAGCTCACTTCATCGGATGCATACTGTGGGAAGTGTAGAAGATCTTTTTACACACACAAAGCATGAAAAAAATACCTCCCCCCACCCCACCCCACTCTCCTGCTGGTAATAGCTTATCTAAAGTGATCACTCTCTTTATAATGTGTATGATAATCAAGTTGGGCCATTTCCAGCACAAGTCCAGGTTTTCTCACCCCCCCCCACACACACACAAACCCACTCTCCTGCTGGTAATAGCTTATCTAAAGTGACCACTCTCCTTACAATGTGTATGATAATCAAGGCGGGCCATTTCCAGCACAAATCCAGGGTTTAACAAGAACGTCTGGGGGTGGAGGGGGGTAGGAAAAAACAAGGGGAAATAGGTTACCTTGCATAATGACTTAGCCACTCCCAGTCTCTATTCAAGCCTAAGTTAATTGTATCCAATTTGCAAATGAATTCCAATTCAACAGTTTCTCGCTGGACTCTGGATTTGAAGTTTTTTTGTGGAACACAATGCCATCCACAGCCTCAGAAACAACTCTGACATCATAATCAAAAAGGCTGACAAAGGAGGTGCTGTTGTCATCATGAATAGGTCGGAATATGAACAAGAGGCTGCTTGGCAGCTCTCCAACACCACTTTCTACAAGCCATTACCCTCTGATCCCACTGAGAGTTACCAAAAGAAACTACAGCATTTGCTCAAGAAACTCCCTGAAAAAAGCACAAGATCAAATCCGCACAGACACACCCCTGGAACCCCGACCTGGGATATTCTATCTACTACCCAAGATCCATAAACCTGGAAATCCTGGGCGCCCCATCATCTCAGGCATTGGCACCCTGACAGCAGGATTGTCTGGCTATGTAGACTCCCTCCTCAGGCCCTACGCTACCAGCACTCCCAGCTACCTTCGAGACACCACTGACTTACTGAGGAAACTATAATCCATCGGTGATCTTCCTGATAACACCATCCTGGCCACTATGGATGCAGAAGCCCTCTACACCAACATTCCACACAAAGATGGACTACAAGCCATCAAGAACACTATCCTCGATAATGTCACGGCTAACCTGGTGGCTGAACTTTGTGACTTTGTCCTTACCCATAACTATTTTACATTTGGGGACAATGTATACCTTCAGATCAGCGGCACTGCTATGGGTACCCGCATGGCCCCACAGTATGCCAACATTTTTATGGCTGACTTAGAACAACGCTTCCTCAGCTCTTGTCCCCTAACGCCCCTACTCTACTTGCGCTATATTGATGACATCTTCATCATCTGGACCCATGGAAAAGAAGTCCTTGAGGAATTCCACCATGATTTCAACAATTTCCATCCCACCATCAACCTCAGCCTGGTCCAGTACACACAAGAGATCCACTTCCTGGACACTACAGTGCTAATAAACGATGGTCACATAAACACCATCCTATATCGGAAACCTACTGACTGCTATTCCTACCTACATGCCTCCAGCTTTCACCCTGACCACACCACACGATCCATCGTCTACAGCCAAGTTCTGCGATACAACCGCATTTGCTCCAACCCCTCAGACAGAGACAAACACCTACAAGATCTCTATCAAGCATTCTTACAACTACAACACCCACCTGCGGAAGTGAAGAAACAGATTGATAGAGCCAGAAGAGTTCCCAGAAGTCACCTACTACAGGACAGGCCTAACAAAGAAAATAACAGAACGCCACTAGCTGTCACCTTCAGCCCCCAACTAAAGCCCCTCCAACGCATTATTAAGGATCTACAGCCTATCCTGAAGGATGACCCAACACTCTCACAAATCTTGGGAGACAGGCCAGTCCTTGCCTACAGACAGCCCCCCAACCTGAAGCAAATACTCACCAGCAACCACATACCACACAACAGAACCACTAACCCAGGAACCTATCCTTGCAACAAAGCCCGTTGCCAACTGTGCCCACATATCTATTCAGGGGACACCATCACAGGGCCTAATAACATCAGCCACACTATCAGAGGCTTGTTCACCTGCACATCCACCAATGTGATCTATGCCATCATGTGCCAGCAATGCCCCTCTGCCAGGTACATTGGTCAAACTGGACAGTCTCTACGTAAAAGAATAAATGGACACAAATCAGATGTCAAGAATTATAACATTCATAAACCAGTCGGAGAACACTTCAATCTCTCTGGTCACGCGATTACAGACATGAAAGTTGCGATATTACAACAAAAAAACTTCAAATCCAGAGTCCAGCGAGAGACTGTTGAATTGGAATTCATTTGCAAATTGGATACAATTAACTTAGGCTTGAATTGAGACTGGGAGTGGCTAAGTCATTATGCAAGGTAACCTATTTCCCCTTGTTTTTTCCTCCCCCCCCCCCCCCCCCCAAGACGTTCTTGTTAAACCCTGGATTTGTGCTGGAAATGGCCCACCTTGATTATCATACACATTGTAAGGCGAGTGGTCACTTTAGATAAGCTATTACCAGCAGGAGAGTGGGTTTACCAGAAGGAGAGTGTGAGTGTGTGTGTGGGGGGGGGGGGGGGGAGGGGGGGGGGAGAAAACCTGGATTTGTGCTGGAAATGGCCCAACTTGATTATCATACACATTGTAAAGAGAGTGATCACTTTAGATAAGCTATTACCAGCAGGAGAGTGGGGTGGGGTGGGGGGAGGTATTTTTTTCATGCTTTGTGTGTGTAAAAAGATCTTCTACACTTTCCACAGTATGCATCCGATGAAGTGAGCTGTAGCTCACGAAAGCTTATGCTCAAATAAATTGGTTAGTCTCTAAGGTGCCACAGACAGCACACTGACTGCAACGTAAGGCAAGTTACAATCATGCTGTAGTATGTGCTGTGTTGAACTTTTTTTACTGGCAATAGACAGAAATGCATCTCTCTGTGGAAGTACTCAGCTATGATTAACTACTATGAGAGTGAAAACATAAACAAGATAACAAATCTAAATTCTAGACTACAAACAGGAAGAGAACCTGAAAGTATTCAATTGTTATGTGTAGGGCTTTGGTACGGAGCTCGGAGCTGGAGTGCGGAGCAGCTCCGGAGCAGTGGAGCTGCAGGTTTTTGCCTGGGGCTGGAGCGGAGCCGGAGCACAGCTCCAAAGCCCTGGTTATGTGTTCAAGAGTTGGCTGGTATCCTGCAAACCAGAATGTGAACTATCAGCTCTCTCACAAATATACACTGAGTACAATTATGCCTTCTCCAGAAGACTTTCTTCTTGCTCTCTACTGTTTACCACAACCTGGACAACACTTCTGTGCACAGACTGCACAACTGTGTATTTCCTTCATTGCACACTCTGACCCATCTACAAGCCTCAAGTGTTAGCTCCCAGATACAGTGATTTCCCATACCAAATGCTTCAAAAACTAAACGTGTCCATTTGGATGAAAAGTTTTGTGTTCCCTGTGTGCGTCCCATCAGCATCCTTAACTCAGACCTTAGCCACTGAAGCAAGAATGCAGGGAGTTACCCTTAACCTTACTTTGCTCTCTACACATCTGCCTTGCCCATACATCTCTGACTGCCACTGATAGAATACTGTCAAATCAGGTCCTTTTCTTCACCCTGCCTCTGCTGAAATCTTAATCAGGTTTCAGCCAGCACTTCCTATCTCCACAGTTTCAATTCCCTTTTTCACAGCATGCCTAGATCCCTATTCTTCAGCCAGTTTCGAGAGCTGCAGCCATATTATGCTCTCACTGCAAGAAAAAAAAAAGACTGTTGCCCTCATCCTCTGCCACCTTTGCTAGCTTCCCATTCCTCCCTACTGTTCTGACTCACCTTCCCTACCTTGCAATCCATCGCCTCCTCCAACTGAAAACTGACTTGCTGATTTGCTCAAACCACACACTTGCTCAGACCTTCCTTCTGATTTTGTTAATCACTTTCCCACTACTCCTCTGCTTCCATAGGCTGAGGTATGGGTGTCACGCATTTATGCTGACTTGTCTGTCTGGAATTCTCCCCCTCCCTCAAGCTATGGAGTCATTTCCTCCTACAATCTCACTCCTTCCCGTGCACTTCAGTTTGAGATTGACTCTAAGCTTCTCACTTTTGCCAAAGCCAACTACACTTTCCCCTTGCACTGTAACACCAATCCTCACTCCTCTTCTCACCGTCCCTTCCTCTTCACATCCCTGGCAAGGCAGGCACGTATTATTCCCATGTTACAGACGGGAAAAAGAGGTTAGATGTTTTCTCAAGCTCACACAAGAGTCAATGGCAGAATCAGAATGAGAACTCAGAAGTTCCTACCTCCTAGTCTCAGGTTCAGATCATTAGACATTTTCAAGTTTATTTTTAGATGGGGAGAGTAAATGTGACTTTTTATTTTTTAAGAGCTAATCCACACCAACAGGAAACTACTGCAAGGCTGTATTTGTAGGATCAAAGTTCAGGCAACAGGCTGAGATATGGTATGTCACAGCTTCTTGTGAGTGCTGAGTATGTGAGACACACACAGGATCCTTTTCCCAGAGGGCTATGTGCTTGCTGTGGATACAGCTCCATTACCTGTGGACCCCAGTCACACTCTCTTCTACTATCCCCTTGATCTTCTTAAACATGTTGGGGTATTTCTTGTAAATCCAGTGGGTCAGGTCCCCTCCATCATCCAAGATCTGTAATGAGAAAGTTGCACCAAGTCACTGTACTGAAAACCAGCGAGGCCATTGACCTCCTTCGTTAATAACACCACAGGTAAATTATTCACTGAATTCCAGCTTCTGAAGCAAGTCCACATCTTGGTATGATGTAGGCCATAGGGCCGTTGCAACACCCCAGACAAAGCCAAGACAAGGACTATTCAATGGAGCAATGACACTTTGGTTACATTTTTGTTTAATGAGGCTGGAGAGGGACTGCTCAGGCCCTCAGGATTTATCCTCAGATTAGGGACAGCGCAAACAGCAGCAGTGCAAGCTCCAGCAGGAGGGACCATCTCTGGAAGTGACAGGGAAATGTTTGTTGACCATAGCCCAGTCTCTGGCCTTTCTGCTCTGACTGTGAACAGTGAGGCCAACTAATGACAACTGTAATAATAATTTTATATTGGGAAACCCACTGTGTTTCACATAGGCCACTGAACAGTCTTTAGTCAGTAACTTTTGGTCACACCCTACCCAGGCTGGATTTGAATTTGGAACCTAGAAATACCAGGCTTCCTAGCAGCTCACCAATCCCCTGAACCATCCAGTCCCTCCTAATGAACCACTTTACCAAAGGAGATAAAAGCCACATTATAAAAGACATTCCTTATGGAATGTGCTCCTCATGGTGGAATGTTAATAGCCAAACTTATTGCTTTATTAAAACAATTAAAATGAGCAGATCTGCTTATGCTGGTGTGATGCTAAATACAAGTTAAGTGCTCTCTGAAAAATTAATGCCTTACTACGGACCATAATTCAGCCTAGAATCCTAGAAATTAGAGACGGAAAAAGATCTCAAGCTTTCTAATCCAGTGAGCTATGGCTCCCTTGGGGACCCAGAAAGGGTTCACAGGGGAGTGTTTGGGAATTTGTTTTTAATTGATATGCCCATTTTTGTTTTTTTTTTTCTAATTAAGAAACTAATAAAATAAGCTTAACAATCACCTGTTTTACCTATGGGTCTGCATCTTATGCTGCAGCTGCTGTGGTGCTGGCAGCCTCTCTCTGCCCTCCACTCCTACAGGGGGCTTCCAACAGGGAGACTTGCTGCTCTGGGACGCTTTCAGCAGGAAGTCTCCTGTCTGAAAGCCCCCTGCTGGAGAAGAGAGAGAAGGGATACTAAAACAGTGCTGCCTGCGGCACCAGCATCGGCCAACAGAGCAATGGGGCGGGGCAGAGGAAAAGACAGGTGCATTTTACTTTACAATGGGACAGTTTTTACTAAGTGCTAAGTCTACATGTTGCAAACATTGGGCTGAAGATGATGATGATTTTAATGCAGTTAAGCAGAAAAGGAAGAAAAGTAGACAATACGATGATAACTAGAGGATGTTTGGATTTTCATGTCTTGTGTCCAGGGCCAGTTGCCAGAACAAGCTAAGAAGAATCAATATTTTGCACTGCAGCTACATGAATCCACAGACACAGCAAACATGGCTCAGCTTCTGTGTCATGTGAGATTTATCCAAGCAGGTGCAATAGTGGAAGAACTTTTATTTAACAGGCCCATTCTTGTCATTAAAATCTTAGGCTGTGTCCAAACAAATCAAAAATCCATATTTTCAAATGATAGTTTTAAAAATACTGATAAGATTATATAATTAAATAAACTATGTAGTTGAATAAAGATGCAAAACTGTCTAGTGACCAACTTGAAACTAGTGTCTGAACTCTTGTAGCTTCCTGAGTTGGTAAAAAAAAAAAAAAAAAAAATGGTATCTGGTACTGGGGAGCCACTCAATTTTAAAATATCTGTAGAGAAGCCACAGTACTGAAAAGTTTGGAAGCACAGTTCTAATGCACCCATGGCCGGTGTTATATAAACTCAACTTAAGGTAGCACATGAGAATGTAGTTACCAGGCAGTTACTAAGTACATGTAATCAACCATAAAGATGTAGCACAGGCTACAATAAACTAGGGTGAATGTCCAGATACTCCTTGACATTAGTTGATTTTATTTTTAGGGTTTTCTGCGGCATACAATAGCATCTGCAAGATGGATCAAGGCTTTTCAGACAAAAATTTTATCTAACACAATGTGATTATAATCACTGTCTGCTGTCATGACCGGGACATGGGTGTGACCTTGTGGTCAAAGTAGGAGTCAGGCTGTGTCTGACTCCAGGGGATCAGAGTCAGAAATAGGCCAGAGGCGAAACAGAGTCAAGTGTCGGGAGGCAGGCAGGATCAGGTTACCAGGAGACCAGAAGAAGGAGACAAACTTGAGAGCAGAACCACAGATCAATAACCAAAGTCAGGTCAGTACAGGATTCCAGGAAGTGAAGCCAGGTGAGCAGGCAACACAAGGCACACAATCCAGAGCAACATGGATCCCAATTGCACGGACAACTTCCTGTTCCTGTGCTGGGTTAAAATAGGGGCTGTGGACCAATCGGGGCTCCCCCAGTGTTCTGCCAATCATCTCCCAGAACTGTGTCTGAGCTCAGCTCCCATTCTGACAACAGTTAGCAAGTCCCTGTGTGGCAGGCTAGACCCTGCTGGCACCAAAAAGCCCTAAAGACCAGAGTTCAAGACCCATGGTCCCTGATGTGTAGTGACTGGAGGGCCACAGAAAGGATTAGAAAAAGCCACCTAACAGAGATTCTCAAGTGGTAGATCCCTGTCTTTATGGTCCCCTTCCAAATACCCTGGCCCCAATCCCCACTACTTCCAATTACACTCTTTCAGCTAATCCTAACAAGTGCACAAAAAGGATGGAGAGCTCTGCAAGCAATTCTGGGCTTGTATGTTGGGGTGTCTAAGGGATCCAGTATGTTCCATTAGCTCACAGCACCCCTCTACTCTGTGTGCTGAGTGCTCACGTTACATACAGCATGCCAATCACTGTCATCTCTGCATCCCAACAGCCAGGCGATAAAGAGCACTGCAGCACACTGTTACCATAAAATTCTGCTTTGCTTGAGTCTCAAGATATGCAGCTGCACTCAGGTGTCTAGTCCCTTCTGTGATACTCCTGGGGCGAGTATACCTGGCTGGAATATAGAGCCATGACTGTCCTAAAGGATATTCAGGAAAAAGCCTTTTATTTCCAGGTTCATACTGCACAGGATTTCACAAGGTTTCCTCCCCGAACTGGGATCTAATTAAAAGGCTGTGGGGGGGGGGAATCACTACAGACAAAATTTGCACCTCCTTAACTCCTCTGCTCCCCTCAGCTAGCTCCAGGTAGGCAGCTGAAGTGACATCCCCAGCACAGCACATAATGAGTAACACATCAGAGTAGGAGACAGCTGCCAAATCGCAGAAGGAACACAAAGCAGGTTTTAATGAACAGCGGATGATGTGCTGAGGGCCTGAAAGCCTGGCTCCCCACGCCCCCTACTGGTTCTGAGGCGTGCCCAGCTGTTTATTGGTGCTACTCTATACAGAATCAAATAATTGCTATACACTGCTTTGTTCTTTTTAACTCCATTCCAAACACAAAATTCACTCCCAGCTTTTACAGACACAGCACACAATGGAATATCAGAAGAGCACTTGGCAATCTCCATCTAAATTTTCCTTCTGTAATAACATGGCTTGCGGTGTGTGTATTGAACCAGAATGCTGCCATCATTAGTTGTTTATATAGTGATTTAGAAATGCAAAGTGCTGATTATTATTGGAGCCCATGCCCATAATCTCTCTCTCTCTCCTTTGACGATGAGCTCCTCAGTGCAGGGACCAACTGTTCCTTTCTGAATGTTTGGAAAGAGTAGCACATTGTCAGTGCTCCACAAAATATTACATAATAATAATAAACACCATCT
The DNA here is from genome assembly GCF_965140285.1 of Lepidochelys kempii. Lineage (NCBI taxonomy): Eukaryota > Metazoa > Chordata > Testudines > Cheloniidae > Lepidochelys > Lepidochelys kempii. The sequence continues at coordinate 348,512,705 of NC_136380.1, forward strand.
CCTTTTCCTCTTCCAAGTGCTTTACAAGAAAACAAACTCCAGTGTGAACAGATATAATCTCCATTCTACATATGGGGAAACCGAGGCACTAAGAGGTTAAATGACTTGCCAAATCCACACAGGGTGGTGGCAATGCAGAGATCAGAACTAAGGAGTTCCTGACTCTCAGACCTGTGCTCAGATTACACCTTTCATTTAAAATCTAGAGATCTAATGGAATGAAGAAATTGACATGAGAGTGAAATATTAGAGATAAGACTCATTCTCCACTCTTGATTCCTTTCAAGCTACTTATATTTCACTTGGAGTACACGCAACTACTGAATCTCTTGGTTTCATCAATCCTCATTTCATTGATAGGGCAGAGAGTCCTCTTGTGAAAATGCATACACAGAGCAGAATTCTGGCTTTTAGCAAGTTTCTCCTTCCTAGGAGAGTATAAGGTAAGAGGACATGAAGGCTCGAGACTGGGTCTCTGGAATGCCTCCACGGATGGCCACCTTCAGACAGCAGAATGTACATAAATTACTCTAAAAGCAAGATCCACCTCATGCTTATTTTCCTGTAGTTTCCTCATACATCTTCTTTATTTTGTTTTATTAGAATCCTTCCTAGTTATCATGTTAGCAAATCAATCTTCACCTGCATGACCACGCCAGGGAGGAGTTTTTCATGCAAATCAACCTTTCTGAGCATTATCCCCATCTTGCCTTTCTGCTACTAATTGCAGTCAACGCCAGACTTTTTGTTAGACCGGAGTGTTCGTATAGCTGCATTGTATCAATCCCCTCCTGATTTTAGTGCACTCAGCGTGGCTCAGAGAACTCTGAGGGGCCAAAACATGGTAACAGAAACATCACTGCATCTTCACTCTTCACTCTCTTCAAAAGGGACATTTATATCCTCTGGCACAGACAATTGCTGGGTCCACTATCCCAGCAGAGATCAAATCCACCCCCTACGTAGAAATACCTTCTCCTTTGATTTGCATTTTATGCCTCCAACAATGCAAACCTGGAATCCTGTTAGTCTCTCATTGCAGCTGCTTGTCAGACTATAAGGTTCTTTTTAAAATAGTAATTCCCAAATCTCCCCCAGATCAATTTGCTGTACCCTATTTCCCCTTCACATGTCTGTCCCCAGATGACTTATTTCACTTTGGTTCATGCACAGAACAGAACTGGTGCACTCTTGACTGGAGATTGTGAACAGCAGTGTCCACGGGTCTATGCTGACACAGGGTAGCATCTCGTGCTCCCATGTGAGGACATATAAGGAGATGCAGCTCCGCTGCAACTCCAATTCCTTTGCAATTGTGAAGCTGAAGACTGCCGCAGAAGGGAAGGAGGATGGGAGATGGAACACCCACAGGGACAAAACATCTCGAAGAACTCAAGTTAATGTGCAGGTAAGTAACCTCTCCTCCTGCACAACATCTGCCCCTAAAGGTGCTCCACCGTAGGAGACTCCCAAGCAGTATCTGAACATGGAGGTGGGTGCTGAGGAGAAATCCAAGACAGTTTGGAGGATGACATCACCAAAGGTAATGTCAGCCCTGGAAGCAGGTAAGATTATGTAGTGCTTGGCATAAGTGTGAATGAAAGGCCATGTTGCAGTCCCATTATGGGATGCGAGGTCTCCCGAGACTCAGCACTATAAGGTGACCTATCACTGTTTCTAGAGTTTGGTGGATGAGAGGGACTTCATCCTTTCAGAGGTCTTGATCTCTGGAACTACCTCTAAGGCTCTGGAAGCCACCGGAGCAGCCTGAGAGACTGAGGGGGGAGGAGAAGAGACGGTGGGGGAGGAGGAAGCAGACCCCATTGGAGCTAGGGAGTGTTCTACTAAGAGAAGCTTCAACCTAGCCTCTCTATCTTTACAAGACCTGCCTTTGAACCCCAGGCAGATTTACGCTTTGACAGGATGTGTCTTGGAGACAACTAGAATGCCTGTCACTGTGGGGAAATGGCAGGTCTGGCAGGACTTGAACTGTGGGGTTTTAGGCATAACACAGGGAAATGCCGAAAGCACTAATGCAAGAAGTTTGTAGGAGGGGACCACCACCCCTTCATGAACAACCTGTGCTAAAACTGAGAAAAAATTAACCAGAAAATAATAACTAACTAAATAAAATAAAAATAAATGATAAAGGGTAAGGCAAGCGGGAAGGTGTAAACAGCGGACACCACAATGGTGCTGTTTCAAGCTGCAGGCGGTTGAGAAGGAACTGGAGTGGCGGGAACTGGGTCTGTACCTCCCTCTATGCTCTCACATGGGAGCACAAAGCTCTGCTTTGCTCGAGTGCAGTAACAGCTATTTACAATTTCCAGTCACGAGTGCATGGGCCCATGCATATCCTATGGTGGAACACCCACAGGGGATATACTTGAAGAAGAATGCTCTGTTGTGTGGACCACATGAAAGAGCTCTGCAGATCCACAATGCCATCCTCACAAAGAGGAATTCTGAGAAGACATCAGACATCCTAACACATTGCACAGAACCAAGAAGCTGAGTCAAACTATCGTAGGACAAACGTGCAGGTGCAGGAAGGGTTTTGATTTCTTGGACACCAACTCAGTGATTGCTGTCACTACTGATGGAAGCTTATTCCCCAACATAAGCCATTTATCATTTCTTTAATTGAATTTTCCATATGCAGATTTATGGCTGAGGGGATGGATTATCTGACTATTCCCCAAACCTTCTAAAGGGGATGGAGAAAATAAAGTGAACACAGGTGTACTTAAAGAAAGAAAACTCTAACACATCCCAAATAATTCAATATGAGCAAACTTAAGCGATACAGATACATCACAAAATCCACCATCCATTAGATTGTGAGCTCCAGAGCCAAGGACCAGTCTCAAATGTTGTAGGAATAAAACATCTGAGAACTGAAAACTATTCCACTTGCCAAGTTCAGGGTTCTGGGATTGCCCTACGCGCAAAGATATCACAAGCCATTAAAGCAAGAAGCTATGCTTCTTACTGTTTTGCAATCTGATACAATGAGCCCAGGCTAGTTGTCAAGGTCTCTGGAGTCCTAACCCTGGCTCTGAAATGGAGGCCTTGTCTAAATGGGAAAGTTGCCGTGGTATAACCTAAGGTGTGAATTTAAGATGATCTAGTTGAACTGGTGCAAACTGCTGTGTGGACGCTTATTTTGCTTTGAGTGGTTTTTTGCAGTTTAGCTTAACTCGATTGGGAACAAGTTTAAAAGTTATACTGAAATAAACTGCTCAAATGGAAATAAGAGCACTTATACAGGACTTCACACCAGTTTAACTACATCGGTTTAAAAACTGACTTAAGTAAAACTGGTGCAACCTTCCTGTATAGACAAGAACTGGACTGGCTCCATGTAAGGTCTCTTGCAAGTGTGTCAACCACCTCCTCCAATTCCCTACTTGTAAGACAGTGATAAGTTAATTCCCTATATTGTGAGGATCAGTTCATAATTCTAATGCACTTTGAAGATAAGTGCTATGTAGGTGGCAAGTAGTATGATTAGCTTTTGATGAAGAAACACAGAACTCTACATTCAAGATTTAATAGGGAACATTTTAATAATTCCAAACCTTCTGTGGACCCTACCCCACCCTTCATCTCTCTAGACTATAGCTGAGACATCAGTCTTAATAACTTGTATTACATGTGCCAGATGTTTTAGTTCCTACCATATTTTAGACCCACCATATTAGGCTGCCATCCTTCGACGTTGACACAGCGATCGATACACCACCAGAAGTCATCTTCAGACTCTCCCTTCCAGGCAAAGACAGGGAACCCTGACAGAGACAGGAAGAAAGTTCCATACTAATGCAACCTATGAAAGTGTCACTTGAGTGGTCCCCTAGCCTGGCAAAGGTGGAATGGTCAAGGTGATGCACTGCTTTCTGTCACCCTGAGAGTGCCCATATTGACAGAATCTGGCTGGAAGGAGCGCTTGCTCTAGCGGAGGTCTGGTTCTTGCCTCTTTTAGTTGCGGAGGTGCTGACATGGTACCATGGGCAGCAGACAGGAATGAGCCTTACTGGAGAGTGACTGTCTTGAAAGGGCTTTTCAAAAAGTCATAAAAGCTAAGCGTTCGGACCCTTCCTTTTCACTGTTGTTCTAGCCAGTCTTCAAATATACCGTCTTGAGGGGGAGGACCCAATTCTTAATTCCTAACTATAGTACAGAAAGCCATTTGCAGGGACAGTAATATTTACAGCATGTGCAATAGTTATTTACATATCAAAAGGTTTTCCCGGTAGCTTTCTTATACAGACTGCAGAGGGGGCTAGCAATAGATGATATCAACTGTTAAGTACATTTACACTCCAGAGAAGCAAAATTTCTGGTTGTGATTTTCAAAGCAGAGCAGGGGATTGAAATGCACGAAAATTACTAGAAGATATGTAGTTCAATCCCCTGCACTGCTTTGAAAATCTTAACCTCTAACGCTAAACAAGCCACATGTCTTGCCAAGGCTGCTTAGGCCAAAGTTTGATTTCCAGTTTCATTCCTTACGCCTCAAATCCACAGAATTTTCTCTGCTTCTGAGAAGCAATATATTTGATTAAATCAGTATGAATGGCTAATACTCACCAGCAACCCTGCAAGAACAAAGCAGGGTGAATAGTCCAGCTTTCTAAGTAACGCTAATCAATAAATGAACATATGCAACCTTGCCTCATAACTTACCAGCCTACACACCTGTGTGAACATACAAGATGGAAGGGAGATGAATGAAGAAACATTGGAAAGATTTCAAGCTACTAAAGGTTTATTTTACACTGAAGGGAAAACTATTTGAAAAAGAACATAGTACACTAGAGCAGTGTCCTCTTTTAAAGTATTAATATTTAAAGGCTGAAAGGAATCTCTCTAAAGCACGCTGAAGAAGGGAAAATCCCTTACCACTTTCAGCCAGGGCAGCAGCCACTTCATTGAGAGTAGAATAGATGTTGCAGGCAGCCCATCGGCATTGAGCACCCAAGGCACCAAGAGTCTCCATTAGCACCTGGATCAAAGAAAACAAGAACAGCCGTATTGGGTCAGACCAATAGTCCATCTAGCCCAGTATCCTGTCTTCTGACAGCGGCCAACGCCAGATACTTCAAAGGAAATGAACAGAACTGGGCAATTACCATGTGATCCGTCCCCTGTCATCCAGTCCCAGCCTCAGAAGGTAATGAGTGATGTTGTTTTCACATGAATTGCACTGAATTAGGAGGCCTTTGTGCAAATATACTTTTACATGAAGCCAGATATCAAGCTCTGTAATTACTGTGAAACAGATTTAAATGGGCTCACTGTAGTTTCTTTAAACATCGAGATTTACATGAAGCCAGATATCAAGCTCCGTAATTACTGTGAAACAGATTTAAATGGGCTCACTGTAGTTTCTTTAAACATCGAGAGCTTGTCTACACTGTGCATTAGTCCTCCTCAGAGGAGTGTAAATTCCAGTGCTCACTATTGTGTTGTGCTAACTGGCTCACTTAATCCCTTGCTGGCATGCACTAAGAGCCCCCTCGTGTGCACTACTGAACTTTAGTGCATGCCAGCAGTGGCCACCTGGGCCAGTTAGTGCACAGCATGCCAGTGCACCCTGGCATTTAGTGCGGGCTAATGCAGCGCTGTGTAGACAAGCCCTGACAGAGCAGTCAGTGCTATATGAAACAGAGACAGACAGACTGTGCATCAGAGAGCCTATCATTTAAAACAAATGAATACAAAAATAAAATAGTAATTCCAATGCGCCTAGTCCATTTCATCCAGATATAGCAAAGCCCCAAATCCCAATCCCCTGCTCTAGTCATTAGAGCTCATTCCCTTCTAGTGCTCGGAAAATTCAAAAATCCAAGAGTCCTGAATCACACAGTACCTTCACCTTTACCTTCACAATCACTAGATCCCACTTCCCTCTTGTTTTATTCTAAGATTTGTGGGGGGTTTTCTTAATCATCATTACTCACGGCTATGACTCACAGACACACACATGCACTGCTCACATCTTAAAAGATGAGATACAGATAGACACACATCCTTATTAAATAGACCTTTACAGAAGTCAGCAAGTCTCCTTTTTAAAAAGCGATTTTGGTGAAATGTGCTGGATTGACATCTCTGGAGACTGAAGTCTTCTTTGTCCCCAAGAGCAGCTGCAGCACAGACAAAGAGAGTGCAAGATTCCCTGACACTGCCCTGCCAATGTGCTCCTGCCCCGGAAGGACAGAGAACAGGTTTCAGTCTTCGTGGCCTATCCATTCTTTGGCCTCCCTGCTGAGACTGCCAACAAGGGTATGAATTAGTGCCAATTGCGTTGGTGTTTTTTGGGCTGTGGACTGCCATTGTTTGGGAACTGGACTGAGACCCACTAACCTGTCTCACACCGGTCACTGAACAGCCAACAGTAAGTAGCATTACAGTCATTACCGTCCTGGGCCAGACTCAGACAGGGGACCTATCAGTCACTGGCAGCATATCCCTTCAGCTATCCCAAGTCATCCAATCTCTGGGAAATCTATTTTTCTCCAAACATGGCATTATGTAACGATGCCTATTTCAGGGAGACTATTTCCTAGGAGCACATGCTTTGTATACCAATGGAGTCACCCTACAGTGGAATTTAAAGAGGCTTCTTGCTGAAATGCCCACTGCAAAGGGAAAAGAACTGAATAAATAAAACAGGGCCTTACGGCAGTCTGTGCAGTTATGTGCGTGCAGCCCACAATCTTGGCCCCAGCCAATGGCTTTTCTCCCTGAGCACGCTTTCTTAAAGCCATAAGTGCAGGCATCTCTGGAAGGAAAGAAAAATCCGTCATTAAAAAGCAAAGAAGAGTCAGCACAAAGAAGCAGACATCCAGCGCCGCTGCCCTACTTTAGCATTTAAGATCTACGGTAATAAATCTGTGCAGTACTGCCAACCCCAAACCCTCAAAAGCCTGGAGTCAGGCCCCCCAAATCATGACATTGGCTTAAAAATATTAAGATTTTTAAAAAAAATAATTTGTTTTAGATTCTTTTTACTTGCCTTCTGTTGTTTAAGTGTTTAGGGTGCAGCCTAGTCATGGTTTCAAGCTTTTCTCTGCAGCCAGAACAGCTAGAAACATACTGCACCCTCCCCAATGGAAGCTGAAATTTTCACATAATCACTTGTCTAAATGAGTTGGGGCTTGAAGAAAATCAAATATCACGAGACTCATGGTAAAATCCAATAGTTGGCACTACTACTGTTATGGCTGTGTAAGAATTTCAGTCCCTGTCTAGAGAGCTGAGACTTGGATAAGCCCACTCTTTTTGTGACTACTCTCATCCTTGTGAACAATCTAATAATTGGATTTGGTCCCCTTTCACAAGTTGTCTGAACTAATCAGCATTTTTACAACTTTGCCTATTATTTGTGAAGTATTTGATAACCATTATCTTCTGTTTGTAATAATGGGTCTTTAAAAATTCAATAATTTCTCTATTGTGGGTCACTGAAATCACAGGATATGTTTTTTCTGTTCTATGATAGGCTAACCTAACTGTTATTAGCAGGAACAGTGCCAGAAGAAATCAGTGGGACACTGAACCTCCCAAGGAAAGGATGGGGAGCACTTTAAGAAGACGCACAGAGAGGAGATAAGGTAGCCTAAGAAATTTTAGGACACAAATATTTCCCTATTTTGTGTTAGCTACTGGAGCCTCTTGCCTTTTACACCTGGTTGGAAGTGTATCACGTAGCTCTGTTGTAATAGGGCAAAGAGAAGTTTCAGGTCATCTACTTGAACCCGTAAGTATAAAATGTTATGAGTAGAGCTGGTCAAAAAATGGACTTATTCTCTGCTCCATGGAAAATTTCAACAAATATGAAAAAATAGTTTGTCAAAATTTTCCCATGGAAAAATTAGACTTTTCAGGGAAAAAATATTTTGTCCAAAAACTGAAATATTTTAATTCAGAAACATTTCTGTGGTGTCACATGCTCTTATTCTCTGGGGTTCCTGGTCAGACTCCATTTCCCCATCATGCACCATGGTCTCCCTTTATGATGAGGAGAGGTAGTTGCATCAAGGGTGTATTGTGAGAGGTATAGTCTGGCTGGGGAAGCTGGCCCATAGTGGAGGATAAAGACATGAGGAAACACAATTGCATCTCCAATGAGGCACCAAGATGGAAAATCCAAACTGAAATATTTCTGTTTTTCACTGAAATATTTTGTGTTTAGAGCATTTTTTCTTTTTGACGAAAGATCAAAATGTTTTTCAGAAAATGGGCACTTCTCTGGGAAAGGTTCCTTTAGTCAAAAACCCAATTTGCTGCTGAAAAACAGTTTCAATAAGCCCTTGCTATAAGCTCTGCAGGATGGGAAAGTATGAGGTACTCCGGATTTGAAGCTGTTCAGGTGAGAAGTCCAGATCACAACAGCATCAAACTTGAGGAGCCTGCCTCCTTTTACCTTGTTCAGCAATTTCAATCTCTCGGCGCCCAAACTCTGCCTGCTTTATGTTTTTCACACAGAAATCACTGCTGCCTTTGGAGTTCTTCTGTTGCTTGTCCCTAGGGGAGGTCTCATCATCAGAGCTGTCGGTATATGAGGCAGCTGGAGAATGAGAGAATGAGGACACATCAGGCAGAATAAAATATCCCCGACCCCACCAACAAGCAAAAGAAGGGAATTTGTGGTGTGGAAGAAGTCAGACAATCTGCAATGGAAAGGGGGACACAGGTTCAAGTTACAGTAAATGTCCAAATACCTGGTCACTTGAGGGTAAAAATACTTCGCAATTATGCATCGCTCACAGACATGCCCTACAATTTGTGTTCTTTCCAGTTTTGAGTTGATCAGCTAAATAGCCCAGATGCGTTTCTCTTGGGCAACAAGAGCATCTTTCTTCAACTTAGACTTCCCCTTCTGCTTCTACTGTCCACAACCTCAGGATCAATCTTCACCCGGAATTGCGCCCCCCTCCTCCCCCAGCCCCAGACCACAATTCCCATCACTACTTCAGCAACAGCTTCTCCTTGACTGTGCCAGTCTCTATTCATGTCTTCATCTCCTCTCACCTTGTCTACTGCAACTCTTGTCTATGGCCTCTCCAAGTTCCATCTCTCTACATTCTCCACCCACTTAGTCACTGGCCCCTCAGACTGCCTACAAGCCTGCCTATTATGTAGAGAGCTGTACACTAGGAACTGGACACAGACCCGATCTTATTACACGTTAGTCACCAAATAGTAGTTTGATAGTAAAAGCGCCGAGTCATGACTCATTTAAGGTGCCTACGTACAGTCCCTGGACTCACTTAGTTTGTAAGGCCTGGTCTACACTATGAAGTTAGGTCGATATAAATTTCCTTGTGTTGACCTATTTATGCCGGTATCTACACTCAAATTAATCTCCCTCCAACATAAGCGCCCGATTACAGTGACACAGTAAAACCACCTCCCCAAATGCCATTGAGCAATGGTCAATCTACTGAGATTGACAGAGTGTGAGTGCAAACATTGTGTGACCTGTATCAACCCTAACAGTTCTCCATGTCACATTCCCTGCAACAGTGATTGTTTTGGTCTCAATTGTGAACTGCATTGCTCAGGGTCATGCAGACCAAAAGCAAACCCCCGTCCCCCAAAAACCAGCCTGCATATTTTTGAAATGCCTTTTCCTGATTCCTTACCGTGGCAAGCACACCTAACAGCTCTCTCGTTGTGTGCAACGGCCCAATTGACCATGCCGGCTCCACACACACTAGATGCACTTCTGCCTGGATAGACAGGAAGTACTGGATCTCCTGGGCCTGTGGTGAGAAGATGCTGTGCAAACACAGCTACGGACCAGCCACAGAAACTGATATCTACAAAAAGATTGCACCGGAGATGCAGGCAAAGGGTACAACAGGGATCAGCAGCAATGACAGGTGAAAGCAAAGGAACTGTGCCAGCATACCACAAGGCCAGGGAGACCAACAATCATTTTGGTGTTGAGCTGCAGACCGGCCACTTTTGCAACAAGCTGCATGCCATATTTGGTGAAGACCCCATCAGCACCCCACAAACCATTGTGGATACCTTGGAAGAGCCCAAGTCAGAGACTCCTGCTGTGAAGAGTGAGAAGGAGGAAGAGGGGAGAGAATTCCCCACAGTCTAGCCAGTCCAGCCTGCCGAGCCTGGACAAACCCGATGAAGGGGAAGGGACCTCTGTGTGCAGGCATTTTCCCTTACAGTGCTTAAATTTAAAGATGGCACCTGGTCACCTGGCATTGAAGCAGCATGTTGGAACTCCCTCTCCTCTTTCCATAGCTCAATGAATATTGCTATGCTACTTATACTGTATAAGAAATAAGTATTATTATATAGAGTGACCCTCTTGTGTTTCTGGCACTCAGAGGCACTCTTTATGATGCACAGGGCAAGGATCATAGACTGGAGTGTTGCCAGTGTTGTTCAGTCTATACAGGCCTTATGTCTCAGGCATGAAGAGACCATGAGTCTTGCCTCAGGTTAATCCTGATGGATAAAGCACTGAGGGCTTCAAGGATGAATATGGAGTCAGAATTGGTATCTGGTCCTTCCTGCCATTCCTGAATGCAGGAGAAGACAAAAATCCAGTGCCAAGGAATGCTCAGTGCTGACAAGGTCTGGACACTCAGGTGGGCTGCATGGTACCCCAGGTTTCTGAGGGCCAAGAGACAGAGGAAGAAAGATGACGCATGTCTTTCCCCTCATTCTCACTCTCAGAGGTCTAACGGGGATAGAAGAGGATCACTGGTGCAAGAGGTGATGGAGATCAGAAACATCCGGTGCCTAAGAGATTCAGTTCCCCAGTGCCGAGGAACAAATCTTTGTCCCCAGTGACAGAATTCAAGACAGTGTGGAAATCATCATGGCTGGGGCCAATGACACACAAACCTTTGGGCGGGTAGCTAATATTTTGAGCCCAGTTCCTTGTTTGGCATCTAAGAGATTTATTGAGGACAACCCAGCTGGATCATCCCATCAAGGACAGATTTCTTTGATGACTCAGTAGGAGTCCCCCCACCCCATCCCAATTGCTAAGGCAAAACACGGGGTTCCACTAGCATCGAAGACTAAGATCTCTGATCCCTCAGAGCTGACCTTGCTGTCATATGAGGTGAAGTTTGAAAGCTGTGCCAAGAGCTCTCTGTTTCCCAAGCCTTACCCCGAATTCTTCTTGATTCCAACCTCGATGACAATTGTCTAAATACCTGGGTCGGTTCATCATAATTATCTGAGGGGACCCTTTGTATCATCTTATCGTTATGGAACGAGTTCCCTTGCAGGATGCCAGGCTCCTTGAGCCCCTCAGCCCTAGGATCAACCGTCAAAGCGACATTCAGGGACCGGAAACCAAATGGAAGCCATCACCAACACATTCCATTCCAAAGACAAAGCATCTGGAACCTAGAACGATGGAACCTCCCCGCCTCATCTGCTCTATTCATAGCTAATACAGAGTTCTCTGCTGGTAAGAATGTCTTGGAGGGTATGTCTACACTGCAATAAAAGACCTGCAGCAAGGCCATAATTGGCCTGGGCTCACAGGGCTCGGGGCTAAAAATTGCAGTGTAGATGCTCCGGCTCAGACTGGAGCCTAGCCTCTGAGACCCCGTGAATGGGTGGTTCTCAGAGCCTGGGCTTCAGCCCGAGCCCAAATGTCTACACTGCAATTTTTAGCCCAGTGAGCCTGAGTCAATTGACCCGGGCTCTGAGACTCAGTGCCACGGATATTTTATTGCAATGTAGACATATCTGATATGGACTTCTCAAGAACCTGATCCACACTGTTTGCCCTCCTCCCCTGATGGAATTCTCTACAGTTTCCCTCCAAAGAAATTTAAATCCTTTCAAGATCTTTTGACAAGAATTGCAGGCACACTGGGCCACTGCCATAACCACCAGAAGGGCAGCATGGCTAAAGTGCTCTTGTCCCTCCACACAAATAACCCAGGGGGGAAGATCTTCCCTTTGAACGTTGGGAGCTTTTTAGTGCCTGCAAGAATGAGAGCTTACAGAAAGTGAAAGATTCAAGGTTCACTTTGAAGACTCTAGGAATATATAAACCCTCCTTCAGAAGGAAGACTCCCTTTAGATACCACAAACAATATCTGTTGACTTCTCCGGACTGTCAAGAGGAAACCACACCAACGGTCTTCCTCTCTTCTGGCAAACACAGATCTCAGTCTTATTGTCAGACGCATGTGTCTTCATGCTGTGTTTCAAGCCCTCCTTCAAACACCAAGTAAAAGTTTTGGAAGTATACTTGAGAGCCTGAGACCAGACAACCTGGATGTACTAGACATCAACCTTGTCTCCACCTCGCTTCAGAGGCCACCTGTTCCCTGTTTTTGAAAACATAGAATAAAATTATCACAGACAAGTGGGTGTTGGAAAACTCTTGGAGTGGCTACACCATACAATTGCACTCCATAGTTCCAAATTATTCACTTTTTCCATCCCTCTTGAGGGACTGTTCTCGCAAAAAAACCCTATCAGAAACGAGAATTCTGCTCTGTTGCAGATTAGTGCAACCGACACACTTCCCAATCAATACCGGTGGAAAGTGGTTATTCCTGTTCTTTTCTTATTCCAACTAGACCTGGAGGGCTCCTTTCTATTATGGCTTTTAGGGCATTCACTCAATACTTTAAGTTTTGGATTATGATTGTAGTCTCCATTACTTCCTCTTTAAATCTACAAGATTGGTTTGTAGCTCTCAGCTTCAAAGACACTTATTTCTATAGATCCATCAGACCGTCACACAGGAAGTATAACTGTTTCTGAATCAATAAGGTTTGCTATCCATATGGAGTTCTACTTTTTGGCCTATGTACTGCTCAGCTGGTATCTACCAACTGCCTTGCACCAGGCTGTACAGCAGCACAGCTAAGACATCAATGTGACAGTGTATTTCTATACCTGGACAGCTAATAAAGGCATTGTCACTATAAGAAGTTCAAGACCCCTTTCAAAAAACATACTCTCGATTCAGTCCCTGGGCCTCAGGATAAATCAGGAAAAGTTATTTTATTCCCATCTACAGGATCACATTCACGGACGCAGACACACACTCCACAACTACAAGGATTTACCTGACACCACAAGGCTTCAGGAGATACTCAGGACCAGAAAACTGTTACACGCTCCATCCCAGCATCAAGCCAGAACAATTGTACAATTGCTAGGATTGATGGCATCATGTATTCTGATTATTTCCTTTGCCAGATTAAAAATGAGACCTCTAAAAACCTAAAGAACATGGACTTGAGAAAAACAAACCACCTACGTTCAAGGGCTCTTTCAAGCCTCCAACTCCCGCTCCAGTTATCAGCAAAACAAGAAAGCAGACTGCACATACATATGCCAGAACTCAGAACAATCAGACTAACATAAAAGAAATTCCTCCCACATATACAAATACATTACTACAAAAAAACATAATAAACCACTCTTCTATGTCCAGAGGATTGTATTCACCAACACATCACATCACCAACTATTCAGCTCCCAGACAAGGAGAATACCTGGGCAGACCAACTCAGCAGAACAAGCAACATGACACACAAATAATCCCTAAAGACACACTACAGGCTTGTCCACACGATAGCTTAGTGTGTGGCAAACTAGGGCACTGTATGCTCACACCCTGGCTTGCTGTGCATTAAGGGTATGTCCACCTTGCAATTAAACACCCACTGCTGTCCCATGTCAGTTGATTAGGGTTATGGGGCTGTAAAACTGTGGTATAGACATTCAGGCTCAGGCTCGGGCTCAAGCTCTAGAACCCTATGGGTATGTCTACACTACCCGCTGGATCGACGGGCAGCGATTGATCCAGCGGGGGTTGATTTATCATGTCTAATCTGACGTAATAAATCGACCGCCGAGCCCTCTCCTGTCGACTCCTGTATTCCATCTCCGCGAGAGTCGCAGGCAGAGTCAACGGGGGAGCGGCAGCAGTCGACTCACCGCAGTGAAGACACTACGGTGAGTAGATCTAAGTACGTTGACTTCAGCTACGTTATTCACGTAGATGAAGTTGCGTAATTTAGATCAACTCCCCCCCGCACAGTGTAGACCAGGGCTTAGTCTTCAAGACTTGTTCACTATTTCCTCATACCCCAATCTGTGGAACATGACAAACATCTTGTTGCAGCACAAGAGAATTGCAAATAAGCAGAATAGCGCTCCTGAGGAGGAACAAGTTGCAGTTCCCTGACAGTTATCTTCTCCCTGAATTAAAGCCATCAGTTTCTGCATGCCTTTTCCCCAATCCCCTTGATTCAAGTGTTATTGGAAAGATAAAAGACAAGGCACATGGTTCTACTGATAACATCAAACAGGACCAGATAGTTTGGGAATTCAGTGGAGTTGAGCCACCATTTTCTCTTCCACTGGTTCTGGATCTTTTAGCATAACTGAGGTCTCATGCTTCACCCAGATCAAAAATCTCAGCAATTGGAGTTTTCATCAAACTTCCGTGAAAACATTTATCTTTCTTCCAAGGAGTCTCACAGTTGTTAGTGCAAAGCCTTCAACTAGTATGTAGCCAAGTAGAAAGAGTCTCAGTTTTGGTGACCATCATAATATAACTGAATCTGCACCAGCGTTTCCCACGAGTGGGGATCTGTACTGATAAAAGGAGAAAGAGGAATTACCTAAACTGAAAGTTGAGATCCACATTCCATACCCACACTATTCTGATCTTAGATGGTCTGAGGAGGAACTTAGGTGACACAGGGGGTCCACTCCCCCTTATGCAGCCTCTCATGGAGTATCCCATGTCTCAAAGCATGTGTGCTGTGTCCTTCCAGTAGTCAGAACTTTCCAGAGGGATCCAAGCTTCAACGGAATGCTTGGTTATATCCCAAGAGAATATGGGAATTAGTTACTGATAAGCTACTCAAAGGAGTCAAGTTATAGGGATACAAACTCCTCTTTCCAGCGCTCCCACAGCCTTTCATTAGCATTTAGGTGTCAGTAAATCTCAACCAAGCAGTTAAAACCCTCCGTTCTGTACTGCCAGTATGCATATGGTCTTTTACAGAGCACCCAGTGTGCTTGTAATTGACTTTTCTAGCCTCCCGCAGGCACTTTAGAACACCCCCAGGGGAAAAAGCTTAGTGCTGGTGCTGTCTGCGTGCCAGGCTCCCCAAGACCTGCTTGTGCCTAATCTGCTTATTAAGAATTATACATTACTGAAATTTCTCTGCAAAGGATCTGTCCCCTGCAAGGGTGTGAAAGGCAAGTCTGACCCTGCAAACAGCCCATCGATGGCAAAACACATTCAAGGAGGTGAAGAACTTGAAGCCTATTTTTAATAAAGAAAGCAAGTTATACAATATTGAACACTGGGATCAAAAATTTCAGAAGGATTAACTAGTTAATGCAGGATTATTTTCCTGAAAACAGCTAATCTGTGCAAAGGGTTTTTAAAACCGTATCTTGGTGTTACTCCTTGGGCTGAATGTACTTTTTGTAACCAAGCCTGAAAAACATAGGTAGTAACCAGATTTTCATACATGCTGCGTTCTTTCCTGTTAACAGCCACAGAGGAAGTTATGCTATGTGTGAGCCCTACTATCCTGTGGCACTTGACAAAATTACTGAGGTCAGGATCTCCCCAATACACATATTTTGGAAAGATACTAGAAGTCTGCAGGATTTATCTCCTAAATTTAATTTAAAGTTTAGGTCAGGACCCCCATTTAGCAATTTACAAGTAAGCAAAACAAAGCTAAGTGATGTCAAAGAAATGGCAGTTGCCAGGCAGTGTTATCCAGTGGCCAAGAAAGGGGAAAACAGCTGCAAACTAGAACCCAACTGGCAGGAACCAGAGGGGGATCGGAACTTTCCCAAACTTCAAGGATGCTCAGATTTAGGGTTTGGATCCAGGAAAATCTGATTTCTGATACCACCAGACTCTTTTTAAACAGTGATAAAAAGAGGAACTAGGGTACATTCCAAAAAAGGGCACTTCCCCCACTAACCAATTAATCCTCCCTATGACCTGCACCTCCTAAAGATGGCTATTACAAGCTAATAGAAAATGTACCTTGGTCCTTTTCCGTTTGACCCCACTAAAGTTATGAAACAGCGTGAGAAAGAAATCAATCTCCTTTAACGAAAGATATTATTAACTTAATCTCATTTCAATAACCAATTTATGTGTGTAGCGTGAACAACAATACTTAGCACTTAAGCGCTTCAAAGCGCTGGACAAATATTAACTAACTAATCCTCATAACACCACTGCAAGGCAGGTAAGGGTTAGCCTGATTTTACAGAAGGGGGAAAACAGACACTGGAGATTAAATGATTTGCCAAAGGCCAAGCCACTTAGTCACTGGCGGAGACATGCAGACCACTAGGCTGTGCTGCGTTGCTACTGTGACTAATGCCAGGTCATACAGTTGCAAATAGCTGCCTTTCCCCCTCTTGCTGTGACAGCTAGCTGGGGAGACTGGCCGTGAAACTGTACTGTGAGCCTTTTGGCATACCTACAAGACACACAAGATGACTACCACAAGTATAAATACAGCCGCAACACTGAAAGCATTGCATGGGCCAAAAACTGTCTGAATTTTCTTTCAGTGAAATACAGGGATTGGATTTTTATATAAGTAGGCTTCGAAGTATTAGGTTTTTATTGGTAAATGTCAATTTCACTGTACACACACAAACCGATAAAAATATTTCAATAGATGATCATCTAAATTTCAAGATAGTCGAAGAAAGAAAAATGCTGCTGAGACTTAGAGTATGATTTAAGGATATTTACTTTGTATATTTTGACATTTGACATTGATAATGTGTTCTAAGAGTTATAAAGTTTTAATTTTTTACATCTCAAAGTCAACTGTCATTAAACTGTCTGCCCCTCCATCCCCCTATTTCCTACAACTCTTGAACATTTAAATAGATTAAGCATTTTTCCAATTTTTAACCCCATAACTTTTTGCAACTGTGAAAATTTTAATTGATAAAAATAAAAAAAGATTAAAAATGAACATCAATATTATCCATCATAATTACAAAAAAAATCAACTTTTGCCAAGCCTATAAATAAGTAAATCACTTGGCAAACAAACATATTACACCATATGCTGCTGGAGGTGTTTATGCTTTGCACTTGAAAATACAGGAAAGCATCCTCAGATTGGATAACAAAGTGGGACATGGGGGATAAAGAGGCAAATAATTGGCTCTTCAGAAGTATTTTAGGAGCCTCGGGGTTGAGTCACCTTTGTTAAGAGTTGGTTAGCAACAGCAAGAAAGCAGCAAACCCTAGAGGCAGGGAAATTCCCCCCAGACTTCAGTTTAGTGGTAGAATTTTTAACAAGGTACTCCCATGAGACACACCTATAGCACATCAGTGACCTATACAACTGGGAATCTTCTAAGGGATTTAAGGGAGTTAGGCGCTCTGCTCAATTGCTGGGGACCTAACTCCTCAGGTCCCTTTGGAAATCCCAGCCTTAACTAAAAAATGATCATTTGATTAACTTGGACACAAGAGAGGTCTTTGCCACTTTAAAGAAAGCAGAAAGAATGATTATCATTGGTCATTAGTAATAGTGTAGTGACTGCAAGTTGATATATTGAGATGATTCTTCGGTGTTTTACATGAAATGAATTTGGAGGGTCTCATTCAGACCCATTCCTTTAGAGGGACTGGAGTTCACATCACAAGAACAGCATAACTGCCGCCCATTCTGTGCAGAGGTGCCAGGACTCAATGGGCCTGTCAACTAAACTCCCCTTTTGGCTCTAAAATCCCTCTCTCCAGGTCAAGGATGAGGCACATTGATGGGAGTCTCCGCTACCTGCAAATGCAACTGTCCTCGGAACAGAGGGCTTCAGTCTCCAGGGCTGTCAACCCAGCACTTTGCATTAGCACAAAAATGCACTGTTTTATTAATACAAATTAAAATGCTGATGCTGTAATGGGAGAGACTAAGTAAGATGGAGGAGAGCTCACAGGAAATCACTCAGAGCTCTTTCAACTATGGGTCTGGAGTACTGACAAATTGAAGAAATATTAGTCTTTAAAAAATGACAGTCATACCAAATATTCACATTAAAATACTGATTAGCTCTCACAGATCTATATTAGAGAAATTCTAAACCTTAGTGCCAACTTAAAGCTTCAAAGGGGTAGCCATGTTAGTCTGTATCCACAAAAACAACGTGGAGTCTGGTGGCACCTTAAAGACTAACAGATTTCATAGAATCATAGAATATCAGGGTTGGAAGGGACCTCAGGAGGTCATCTAGTCCAACTCCCTGCTCAAAGCAGGACCAATCCCCAACTAAATCATCCCAGCCAGGGCTTTGTCAAGCTTGACCTTAAAAATATCTAAGGAAGGAGATTCCACCACCACCCTAGGTAACGCATTCCAGTGTTTCATCACCCTCCTAGTGAAAAAGTTTTCCTAATATCCAACCTAAACCTCCCCCACTGCAACTTGAGACCATTACTCCTTGTTCTGTCATCAGCTACCACTGAGAACACTCTAGATCCATCCTCTTTGGAACCCCCTTTCAGGTAGTTGAAAGCAGCTATCAAATCCCCCCTCATTCTTCTCTTCCGCAGGCTAAACAATCCCAGTTCCCTGGAATTTATTTGGGTATAAGCTTTCGTGGGTAAAAAACACAGTTCTTCAGATGCATGGAGCGAAATTAGACAAGCAATCAGAATTTTAGACAAGAAAAAACTTAAAGCTTGTGTTACCATGTGGGGTATAGTTAGATTTAAGAGTTCACTGAGACATACTTGTCCGTATAACTGGTATGGTGAACACTGAGTCTGGGATAATATTTGTATGGGAAGGACACAGCATGCATTGTTCCTTTGCACCTCCTAGGAACCCACTGTGAGGAAATACAGGCACCGTGGGAGAAATAGGTCAGCCGCAGGGTGAGTGTTCACACAGTACAGGGGCAAAGCAGTGGATTATAGTATTAAGGAACGTGGCATCCCAAGTACAAACATGTGGGTGAAAACCCTACTACACCTGGATGAGCTAGCCATATCTTCATTGCTTCCTTGGGGGCAGAGAGAGTTCCCTTGGCATTTGCCTGTGCTGAGTGTGGCAGGGAAGAGCCCACACTCAGCTGTTTGGGCCTCTCTTCTGCAACAATAGAAAGAGAGTCCAAGAATTAGAAAAAACAGCCTCAAGTCATTAATGATCAAGCCCACTTGTAACTAGGCTGCCCCCAAACTACAAGGTGAATTCTCCATCTGTTATTTAGAGAGTATGAAAAACATAGAGCCCCTACCCCCAAAACTTCATAGTCTCATTCAGAGAAACTGAGTCAATGGTTCAGATATGAGACATTGTCAGGGAGTTCAGCATAGGTGGCTTCTCAGAGGAGTGGGTTTTCAGGAGGGACAGGAGAGGAAGGACATTTGGAATACACAGCATGGGAGGATGTTCCAAACGTAGGTGCAGCAAGACAGAGGCCATAAAGCCAAAAGTGGGAGAAGACAACGGGAAAGAAGTTAATTATCCTTCTGTAACTGTGGTTTTTCAAAATGCTGTAGTCAGTGTGGATCCCACCATAGGTGCACATGCATCTCATATATGCAAGCTCAGACCTTTTGCATAGCAATCTGTCAAGGGAATGTGCCCCGTGCCGCATTGCGCTTCTGTACAAGGGCATAAGGTGTGGGGCAGCCGCGACCCTATCTCAGTTCCCCCCAGTTCAAAGCCCGTGTTGATGAGCACTCTGACTAGAAGGGATGGAGAGCCGGTTGTGGGACTTGCCCCAAAGACCATAACTCAAAGAACCAGTTACTGTAGGGTAACAATTCATTTGTTCTTTGAATACGTCAGCGTGGATCCCACTGTAAGTGACTGGCAAGCAGTATCCTCCCTGGAGAGTGGGGATGAATACTTCCAGCTGCATTGGTCAAATAATGATTGAAGCACTGCCCTCCTCAACTTGGCAACAGACCTGGCTATCATGACACGGTCATAACACGGTTTAACAAAGGTCAGTGGGTTGCTCCATGGAGATGCCTTAGAGAGCTCAGATACTGGCACGGTTCCAAAGGAGGCTGCTGCTGCTGCCTGTGCCCTGAGGGAGTGCGCCTTCATTTTTGGAAGGAAAATAACCCGTTACTCTCCTTCTCGTAACTGTTGTTCTTCGAGATGTGTTGTTCATGTCCATTCCAATCAGGTGTGCGCGCGCGCATGTGCATGTTGGCCGGAAGATTTTTCCCTTAGCAGCATCCATCGGGTTGGCCTATATGGCCCTGCCGACCTGCCACCCCTTCCGTTCCTTCTTGCCGGCTACTCCGACAGAGGGGTAGGAGGGCGGGTATTGGAATGGACATGAACAACACATCTCGAAGAACAAGTTATGAGAAGGTGAGTAGCTGTTTTTTCTTCTTCGAGTGCTTCTTCATGTCGATTCCAACCACGTGACTCCCAAGCAAAATTAGGAGCTGGGGTCGGAGCTGTCCACTAATTGCAGTACTGTTCTGCCACAGGCCACATCATCTCTGGCCTGCCTAGTAATCGCATAGTGTGTGACAAAGGTGTGTATTGATGACCACGTCGCTGCCTTCCAGATTTCCTGGGTGGGGACCTGAGCCGGGAAAGCTGTTGATGAAGCCTGCGCCCTTGTAGAGTGTGCCGTTATCAGGGGCGCTGGGATCCCTGCTAGATTGTAGCACTCGGCAATGCAGGCCACAATCCATGATGAAATGCGCTGTGTCGAAACAGGCTGGCCCTTCATCCTTACTGCGACAAAGAGCTGTACCGACTTCCTGAACGGTTTCGTCCTCTCAATG
Organism: Lepidochelys kempii; assembly: GCF_965140285.1. Lineage (NCBI taxonomy): Eukaryota > Metazoa > Chordata > Testudines > Cheloniidae > Lepidochelys > Lepidochelys kempii. The sequence goes on from NC_136380.1 coordinate 348,533,502, forward strand.
TAAAAGGCTAGCGCTCTATGGACATCGAGAGTGTGGAGTCTCTGCTCCCTGCTACAAGCATGAGGCTTGAGGTAGAAATCCGTGAGGAAAATGTCCTGGTAGATGTGGAACTGCGATACAACCTATGGGAGGAAGGCTGGATGGGGCCTGAGCTGACCCTTGACCTTAAAAAACATGGTGTAGGGCAGTTCAGACGTTAGAGCCCTGAGCTCAGACACCCTCCAGGCTGATGAGAACATAAGAATGGCCATACTGGGTCAGACCAAAGGTCCGCCCAGCCCAGTATCCTGTCTACTGACAGTGGCCAATGCCAGGTGCCCCAGAGGGAGTGAACTTAACAGGTAATGATGTAGTAATCTCTCTCCTGCCATCCATCTCCACCCTCTGACAAACAGAGGCTAGGGACACCGTTCCTTACCCATCCTGGCTAATAGCCATTAATGGACTTAACCTCCATGAATTTATCCAGTTCTCTTTTAAACCCTGTTATAGTCCTAGCCTTCACAACCTCCTCAGGCAAGGAGTTCCACAGGTTGACTGTGCGCTGAGTGAAGAAGAACTGATGTTATCGCCACTAGGAATGCAACCTTGAAGGAAAGGTAGAGCAGGGAGCATGTTGCTAGAGGCTCAAAGGGATGCCCCATGAGCCTAGAGAGGACCAAGTTAAGGTCCCAAGCAGGAACTGGTTGGTGGGCAAGCGGGTACAACCTGTCAAGGCCCTTCAGGAAGCAACTGACCAGGGGGTTAGCGAAAACTGAGCGGCCCTGTACCCCCGGATGGAAAGCCAAGATGGCAGCCAGGTGTACTCTTATAGAAGACAAGGAGAGACCTTCCTGCTTTACGTGGAAAAGATAATCCAAAATCTGGGGCACTGAGGCTAGCGCCAGGGGAAAGTTGTACTGAGCTGACCAGATTGAAAATCTCTTCCACTTGGCCAGGTACATAGCCCTAGTGGAGGCTTTCTTGCTGCCCAGGAGAACCTGTCTGACTTGTTCTGAACAGCTCGAATGGATTCAGCCATGGAGCCTCCATGCTGTGAGGTGTAGCGACTACAGGTTTGGGTGCTGGAGCTGCCCATGATCCTGCGTGAGAAGGTCCGGGAAAAGTGGCCGGGTAATTGGGGCTTGCACTGACATGTCTAGGAGAGACGTGTACCAATGCTGGCGGGGCCAGGCTGGTGCTATGAGAATGACCTGAGCCTGATCTCTGTGGATCTTGTGGATGAGTGGTAAGGGTGGGAAGGCGTATCAAAGTGGACCCCCCCAATGGACTGTGATTCTGGAAGGAGCAGAACTGCTGACACTTCCTGTTGTGTCACGTGGCGAAGAGGTCCATCAGGGGACAGCCCCAACTCTGGAAGAGCGAGGTTGTGACATCCGGGCGAAGGGACCACTCGTGGCTGTGAAAAGACCAGCTGAGACGGTCCACCAGCTCATTCTGGACCCCTGGAAGATATGATGCCTGTAGATCGACTGACTGCTCTATACAAAAGTCCCATAACCTGAGGGCTTCCTTGCAAAGGGGAGAGGAGCATGCACCCCAATTTGTTGATATAGAACATCACGGTTGTATTGTCCGTCATGACTGATACACATCGACCTGCCAAATACGGGCGGAATGACTGACATGCTAGGCGTACTGCCCTGAGCTCCCTGACATTGATATGAAGACGGAGATCTGTCTGTAACCAGAGGCCCTGAGTCCTGTGGTCCCCCAGATGAGCTTCCCACCCCAAATCTGACGCGTCTGTCACTTGTGCTAGGGATGGTTGTGGGGCAGCAAAGGAAACGCCTGAGCACAGCTCCTGAGCGTCCGCCCACCACAGGAGCGAGTCAAGGATAGAGAGAGGCAGGGTCACAATCCTGCCCAAACTGTCCCTGGCAGGTCTGTACACTGATGCAAGCCACGACTGCAGTGGTTGAAGCCTGAGTCTGGTGTGCCAAACCACGTACGTACAGGCCACCATGTGACCGAGAAGTTTGAGACAATTTCTCACAGTGGTGGTGGGGAACTGCCTGAGTACCTGGATCATGGCGTCAAGGGCCTGGAATCTCGCCTGTAGGAGGAATGCCCTGGCTTAGGTTGAGTCCAGAACCACTCCTATGAACTCTATCCTCTGGACCAGGGACAGAGTCAATTTTGCCTTGTTCAGTAGGAGGCCCAGATTCTCGAAGGTGGCTCTGATGAATGCCACCTGAGACCTGGATCGGCCTTTGATCAGCCAGTCGTTGAGGTATGGGAATACCTGTACCTGATGTCGCCGCAGAAAGGCAGCGACGACTGCCATACACTTGGTTAAGACTCAAGGTGCTGCTGACTGGCCGAACAGGAGGACAGTAAATTGGTAATGGGAACTGTTGACCACAAACCTGAGGCACTTTCTGTGGTTTTGAGCTATTGCTATGTGAAAATACGCGTCCTTCAAGTCGAGGGCGGCATATCAGTCTGCTGGATCCAGTGAAGGGATAATGGAGGTCAGGGAAACCATGCGGAACCTGAGTTTCCTCATGAACTTGTTGAGGTCGCGCCGGTCCAGGATAGGCCTGATGGCCTTCGGTATTAGGAAATAGCAGGAATAGAAACCCTCGCCCCTGTGCTCCAGTGAAACCTCCTCCACCACCCCCAGTGCTAGGAGCGATTGCACCTCCTGAATGAGAAGTTGCTCGTGAGAAGGGTCCCTGAAAAGGAACAGGGAAAGGGGGTGGAAGGGCAGGAGGGCACAGAATTGGATGGAGTATCCCCTCTCTACCGTGTGAAGCACCCTGCAGTCTAAAGTAATACAGGACCACGCACGGTAGAAAGGGGATAGTCGGGAGGAAAAAGGTAAGATGGTGTAGATCCAGTCTCTGGTCTGGTGCGCTGTCCTCGACCACACCTTCAAAAGGCCAATTTAGGGCCAGAGGGCGGTTTGGCCTGGCCTTGATTAGTGGAGGGATGTTGCCTTCTCCTACCGCTCCGGTTCCTCCTCCTAGAATAGTCCTGGCAGTTCTGCTGCTGGAACCTTTGAGAAGGTTGTGGGCGGAAGTGTCTACACTGTGTGGCAGCGGTAGGCAAGCCCAAAGATCTGAGGGTGGCTCTGGAATCTTTTAGGCTGTGGAGCCGTTTGTTCGTCTTTTTTGAAAAGAGAGTCTCATCCTCAAATGGGAGGTCCCGAATTGTCTGTTGGACTTCATAGGGTAACCCTGAGACTTGCAACCAGGCCCCCCACTGCATAGCCACCCCTGTCGCTAGGACTCTCATGGCAGCGTCTAAAGCTGCCTGCATGGAAGCACAGGAGACTAATTTCCCTTCTACCACCAAGGTGGTGAACTCTGACTGAGAGTCCGAAGGGACGAGCTCCATGAACTTCGCCATTGAAGAACAGGTGTTATAAGAGTACCTGCTCACAATGGCCTGCTGGTTAGCAATACGGAGTTGTAGACTGCAAATGGAGTAGACTTTTCTACCCATGAGGTCCAGGCATTTAGCATCCCTATTCTTTGGGGAAGGACCTTGGAAACCTTGTCTCTCCCTCTGGTTAGCCACATTGACCATTAGCGAGTCTGGAGGCGGATGGGAGAAGAAATGCTCAAAGCTCCTGGAGGGGACGAAATACCACCACTCATTACGTTTGGCAGTGGGTGACAGGGATGCCGTGCCACAGGGTCTTAGTGGTGTCCACCACTGTCTTTATGAGGGGTAATGCTACCCGTGAAGGCCCCGAGGGTGCGAGGATGTCTACCGTGGGATTTGTGTCCTCTACCACCTCCTCGACCTTGATGCCCAGACCCTGGGCAGCCCTGCGGAGCAACTGCTGTAGGACTGTTATCCCCTAACGCAGGAGCTATGGTCGTCCCTGCCATCACTTTGTCCAGCGACGAGGAGGAGGAAGCATGTGCCAGCAGTGGAAGCTCTCTACCGTCTGCCCTGGAGGGGTCACGTGACTCCTGGGGCAGCGTTGGAGGAGGCGGTGCTGAAGACGGTGCCAGGGCCATAGCCATCGTAGCAAACATTGGCATCAGTCTCACTGGAGGGAACTGTGTCGGCACGCTCACAGGAGCCACCCGGCCCGGTGCCGACATCGGCACTGGGGCTGTAGGTGCCTGCATCGAGGTCGACGTCAACAACGGTGCAGGCATGGGGGACGGGTGCGTCGACGTCGTGAAGGCCGGTGCCAAAGTTGGAGCCGAGCACGGTGCCAGAGTTGACAACAGGGCTGGAGGCAAAGGCGTCAGGACCGTAGGTGCCGGGGGCGGATGCACAGCGGAAGGTGGCACGAAAGTAGTGGAGGCCACTGGAGATGTCCCTGAGCGTGGCCCTGGGTTCCTCCCTGGCCCTGGTGATAAGCCCAGGGAGTCCAGAAGGGCCACTGAGGCGGATTCTGCCACTGTGGAGGTCATGCCAGATGCTCCCATCTGTCTCTGCCCAATCTCGCTCTATGGCTTCTGCTCCTACTCAAGTGGTAGGAGTCGGGCTCTGACTCCGAGGTCTCAGACACTGAAGACCATGGAGGAGCTGATGCTCGGTTCCTCAAACGTTGAGAGCTCGGGGAGCGGGAAGGCTCTCTGTCGGAGCGTGTACGTGCCAATGGACAAGGCAAAGGGGAGTGCCTTGACCCCATAGTCGGCTTTCCCTTAGAGTGCACCAGAGGACGTGGCTCCATCAGCGCTGAGGGTTCCTCCTTGGCAGGTGAGAACGGTGTCGTCAGGTGGAGGAGCTCTCTAGCAGCCTAGTTTGCTTCCGGCGTGGACGGGAGCTCCAGCTGCTGTGTAGGCGCCGGTGATTGAGGTGGGGCCAGACTCGACCGCCTCACCTGGACAGGAGTTGACATGGCCCCAGAAGAAAAGGCCGAGGAGTGGCCCACCTGGGGTTGCACGTCTCGAGGCTTAGCCGGAGGAGAACGGTCATCCTGCTTTTTCTTCTTTTGAGACACCAGCAAGTGGGAGCGGTGCCTACTATCAGATGGGCCCGTGAGGAGCTTTGGCGGTGCCGAGAGTCCCTGGAGGAGTCCTTCCTTGGCGTCAAAGTCGCCAACGGCACCAGGGCGCTCCGTGTCGAGGACGACGCCGTAGGGTCAGAGTGGGGGTGTAGGGCTGCCTCCATGAGGATCACCTTCAGCCACTGTTCCCTTTCTTTAAGTGTTCTTGGGCAGAACTCACAGCAGATCTTACAAGGATCTTTCTGATGGGTCTCCCCCAAGCACCAAAGACATGATGAGTGCGAGTCACTCTTCGGCATGCACTTGGCGCAAGCCACGCAGTTCTTGAAGCCTGGGGACCGCAGCATGCCACGGCATCAGGGCCGGAGGGAACCCCCAACTACTATACTAAACTATTAACTGGAGTACTACTAAGAACTAACTAACTATATACATGGAATAGAGAAGAAAACTTGCTGAGCAAGAGCCAAGGGAAGTTCCAGCCACTGTCACTGTCGATAAGAAGGAACTGAAGGGGTGGCGGGGTCGGAGGGCTCTATATTAGGCGTCATGAGGGCGTGACTCCAGGGGGCGCCCAGGCCGACCCGACAGATGCTGCTAAGGGAAAAATATTCCAGCCAGCATACACGTGCGTGCACACACCTGATTGAAATCGACATGAACAAGCACTCGAAGAAGAACTATCTGATAGCAGATAAAATCTGAGTGGATCATGCGGTGTGTTTGTCTGTGATGAGACGGCTTGGCCTTTTGATGAGCAGGATATAACCACGAATAGGTGAGGAGACAGGCTCAGTCATGTTATGGTAATAGAGCAAAGTTCTTGAACTATTCGGAGAGTGTAGCTGCTTCTCCCCTAGCATTGAGTGTTGTTTTGGGAGAAGACTGGCAGGTTAAATGGTTAATTCAAGTGAAATTTTCAGACCACTTTAGATATGAACTTAGGGTGTGGTCTCAACACAACTTTGTCTCTATGGAAGAATGTGTGAGGAGATTCAGCCATAAGGGCTTAGACTGGCTGACCTTCCTGGCTGAGGTGACAGCAACCAGAAAAAACTGTCTTAAGAGTAAGGTGGTGCATCGAGCAATCCAACAGGAGCTTGAAAAAGAGGCTCCATAAATTTCAAGAGGCCAGTGGTGAGATCCCATGCAGGAACTGGGCCTCTAACATGTGAATAAGTAAACAGGAGGACCCTGAAGAATTTTAATACCACTGCAGCTGATATTACTGCAAGGTGGACTTTGAGAGAACTAAATGTTAGTTCAGCTTGTTTTAAGTGCAGCATGTATTTCAGGATCCTTGGTATCAGGACCTCTCCTGGGTCCAGATTGTATTGGGTTGCCCAAGGAAAAGCCTTTTTCATTTGGAGGAGATCATCCTAGTACAGGGCTTAATGCTATGTATGAGAATTTCTTGAACCTGTCAAGAACAGTCCCTATCAGTAACGCTCAACCTGCCAACATCCAAGAAGTCAGGTGCCACAACTACAGTTCTGGGTGCAACAGCTGACCATGATTCTGAGATTTCGTGTTTGGGTGGACTGGGAGATGGATAGGAGGCTGACTGGACATTTGCAATAGGTCTAACAGTCAAATTTGCCTTGTCCAGTAGAGAGCTATCAGGGTGGTCTTGTCCAGTCTGATTTTGGATATTATCCTGGGTATCAGGGAATTGGTGGAAAGGCATAGAGGAGGCCTTGAGACCACTATAGCAGGAAGGTGTCTAGTAAGAAGCTCTCTCTGGAGCAGAAGTTCAGTCAGAAGTTCATGTCTTCTGTAATGAATAGATCTATTGTGGGAATCCCTCATTAGTGAAATATTGGTTCTATGATAGAATTCTATGGCAATCATTTCTGATTGGTTACTGCATGTTTGCTTATGGCAGACCACACCCAGGGGAAAGGGCGAGGTGACTTCCGAAGGTCATGCTTAGGGCCCTACCAAATTCATGGTCCATTTTGGTCAATTTCATAGTCATAGGATTTTAAAAATCATGAATTTAATGATTTCAGCTATTTAAATCTGAAATTTCACAGTGTTGTAATTGTAGGGATCCTGACCCAAAAAGGAGTTGTGTGGTGGTTGCAAGGTTATTGTAAGGGGGGTTGCGGTACTGCTACCCTTACTTCTGTGCTGCTCTGGCAGCGGCTCTGCCTTCAGAGCTGGGCAGCTGGAGAGCGGTGGCTGCTGGCCAGAAGCCCAGCTCTGAAGGCAGAGCCACATTACCACGCTTACTTCTGCATTGCTGCTGGCAGGGTGCTGCTTTAAGAGCTGGACACCTGGCCAATAGCTGCCACTCTCTGGCTGCCCAGCTCTGAAGGCAGTGCAGAAGTAAAAGTGGCAATACCGTGACCCCCCTAAAATAATCTTGCGGCCCCCCTCCCCCACAGCTCCCTTTCGGGTCAGGACCCCCACTTTGAGAAACGCTGGTCTCCTGCCACGAAATCTGTATAGTATAGGGTAAAAGCATACAAAAGACCAGATTTCATGGTCCGTGACACGTTTTTCGTGGCCGTGAATTTGGGTCGGGCCCTAGTCATGCTCTTAGGACTGGCTCTGTTGCAGCCCCTGACAATCTCAACAAATTTGCTGATGCACTCTGGGAATGGGTGTGTCACCAATGAGGAAAGCTGCTGACGCCTGTCTCATTTGGGTTCTGCCTAGCATGATAGTGAGGCTGCTTGGTGTGATAAAATCTGTTCCTCTGGCTAGGCTGGGGTTGATGATGTTATGGTTTGTGGTACAGGGCTGGGGTGCAGATCCCCAGGGAGCACAAAATGGCCTTAGAGTCCATTAAGAAGTGCAGAGCTTTGCCTGTCCACTTGTTGATTAGTTCCATGACTTCAGAGGGCAGTTCTTTGATTAAGGCCTGCACTTCCCTGGGCATGCCCAATGCCTGAAGCCATGATGCTCTGTGCATTGTCATTGCCATGACCCTAGATCTGACAGTGGTGTCTGAAGTGTCTATTGCCAAGTGTAGGGCTGCCTTGGCCACTAATGGACCTTCTAACTATTTATTTGAGCTCTTCCCTATTCTCAGATGGGACTGAAAAGGTGTCACCCTGTCCTAGGTCAAAATGTTATATTTGACCAGAAAGGCCTGAGCTTGCCACCCACAGTGGGAGGAAGGCAGAGGAGTAGAATTTCCTCCAAAACTGATCAAGCTTCTTTAGGCCTTTGTCCTTTGGGGTGCTTTTATTGGACTTGGATTGCTCATGCACAGGTGAAACAACCACAGAGCCTGTTTTGGGATGGACGTAGAAGTACTCAAACCCTTCTGAGGGGCTTGGTAATGCTTTGCTATCCTTCTTGGGTGAGTGGTAGGTATCATGGCAGGCATTTGCCACAAGACTTTACTGGGATCAAGCAGTTCTTCATTGGGTGAGAAATCCCCACAGGCCCAAAGATGTCAGTATGTTGAAAATTTTAGGAGATTTTTCTTGTATGACAGATGTCTCTATTTCTAGCATCTCTGCGATTGTCATAAGTAGTTCTTGAAATTATTTGAAGTCACACAGCACTGACAACAGCACTGATGACACTGCTGCATTGGGTGACGAAGATGAAAGGTTCTTAGGTGGTGAGGTAGAACATTGTTATTGCTTTTTCCCAAGACCCAGTGTTGATGGTCTGGCCAACAGTGCCTTTGGGGAGCATGGTCACTCTCTCTCTTCCCAGAATGAGATGAGATTGGCTCCTAGAAGCTTACGAAGGCAGATCCCACCAAGCTCAACAGAGCCACAGCACCATGCCATAGAGTTATGGCAGGCTTATCTGATATTGGCCAGTCCAGTGACATTCCTGATGTGACGGTTGCTGAGTTCTTCAGGGAGAGCCAGAGCTACTAAGGTCTTTCTATTGTGTTACCCAGGGAACTCTGGAGAGAGGATTCTCTGCTCAAAGGAGGTGAGAACAAGCAGAGAAGAGGAACAGATCTCCTCTAGTGGCAGCACTGAGGAAAACGACACTCTCAGTACCAGGATCTGCTTCAATACTGCTTCAAGTATCTCAGTTCTAAGTTCTTCCAGGGGAATACTGAGCATCCTCAGTGAGTCTGTTAAAGGCATAAATGCTGAAGGTTGTGTCACTGATGCCAGTGAACTTTTCCTCTGTGCTTCAGTGGTAGGTGGTCCCTCATCACTACCTCTCAATGCTGTGTGGGGCTCAGTGGTTTTCCTCCAAAGTCTTATGTGGACTTTCCTTGTGAGAAGACACTGAGCTCCATCTGGAGTCTCTGTCCTTGTGTTCAGGGAAGCCTCTCTTGGTGCTGCACTTTGATTCTGGAGACGTTGGCTTAGAGTCTTTTCTCAGTGCTGTCTTCTCTAAGCTGGCTTTAGGCATTGTGTATCTGCTAGACAGGGCACTCAAGGAAGGTGGTCGGTTCGTTACCTGGTGGGCTCTGGTACCTGTCTCCTCTAGGTCCAAAAAGATCTTCATAGTTTGTTCCAACAAATGACGCTTCTGTTGTGCGTCCCACGGCTTGCACAGCTTGGAAGAGAACGAGCAGCACATCTGTCACCTACCAGGTATATGACTCTCTCACAAACAGAAGAGGCATCCACTGTGCGTATCTTAATGGAAGTAGCCTGCTACAGGAAGGGTAGGCCTTGAAGCCCACAGGTTTAGAGTCTGTCATGTTAAGGCATCCAGAACAGGGGACTCTCGCCATCAAAAATCACTCCAAATGGGCTGAGTTCATTCACAGCGGTTCTTCAAAGGAAGCAGAAGAGGTCTGATTTATTTATTTATTTTCAAGAATTCTGAGAGGCTTAGCTGGAGTTATAGATTAGTACACTGGAGACAGACCAGGTTCCATCTCACAGCCACGGACAGAAGGAACTGAGCCACTCCACCCTTTATGCCTTCATATGGAAGTACGTGCAGTTCCAATGGATGCTGCTGTTCATAACATAAGAACATACATAAAAATGTAAGAAAGGCCCTACTGGGTCAGACCAAAGGTCCATCTAGCCCAGTATCCTGTCTTCTGACACTGACCAATGCCAGGTGCTTCAGAGAGAATGAACAAACCAGGTAATTATCAAGTGATCCAGCCCATCACCCATTCCCAGCTTCTGGGAAAAAGAGGCTAGGGACACCATTTTTACCCATCCTCGCTAATAGCCATTGATGGACCTATCCTTCAGGAACTTATCTAGTTCTTTTTTGAACCCTGTTATAGTCTTGGCCTTCACAACATCCCTTGGCAAGGAGTTCCACAGGTTGACTGTGCATTGTGTGAAGTACTTCCTTTTGTTTGTTTTAAACCTGCTCCCTATTAATTTCATTGGGTGACCCTTAGTTCTTGTGTTCAAAAGACTGATGTTGCACACGAGCGACTATAGTGGGATCCATGCTGACACATACTCGAAGAACAATTAGGACAGCTAATGTGGAGGAACACGATGAAATACAAGCACAGTTGTAAGCTGGGTGTGAAGTTGCACAGAGCCTTGGAAGGAAGGAGGAGGAGCTGGAAAGACACATGAGGGATTTGAGAGGGAGCAGTGGGGTTAGAGAGTCAGGGAAGCCTAAATCTGTGTTTTAAGCCAGACTCTGTGTAAGAAACCCATTTAGTATAGCATCCAAGTGCCAATTGTATATGGAAAGAGGAAAACAGCAACACATTCTCTCTTCATCCCCTTTCCTAAACCTCATAGAGCAGAGGTGGGCAAACTATGGCCCGCGGGACTGTCCTGCCTGACCCTTGAGCTCCTGGACGGGGAGGCTAGCCCCCAGCCCCTCCACTTCTGTGCCCTCTCCCCCAGCCATGCTGCCAGCACTCTGGCCAGCCGCTCCTGCTCGGCAGTGGGGCTGGCTCCAGCTGGGGGGCGGGGCTGCGAGCTCCTGCTGCTCTGACCAGCATGGTAAGTGGGTGGCGGGGGAGGGGGGTAGAGGTCAGGGGATAGGGGGCGGTTGGATGTGGAGGAGGTTAGGGCCCGGTCAGGGGCTGGGGAACGGGGGGGTTGGATAGGCGTGGGGGCGGGGGGGTTGGACAGGGGCCTGTCAGGGGGCTGGGGGTTGGACAGGTGTCAGGGCAGTCAGGGGATGGGGGGTTGGATGGGGGGTGGAATACCAGGGGGTGGTGGTTAGGGGTGGGGGGTCCCAAGAGGGGGCGGTCAGGGGACAAGGAGCAGGGGGGGGGTTGGATGGGTTGGGGGTTCTGAGGGCGGATGGGGGCGCGGGCCAGGCTGTTTGGGGAGGCACAGCCTCCCCTACCTAGCCCTCCATACAGTTTCACAACCCCAATGTGGCCCTCGGCCCAAAAAGTTTGCCCCTCCCTGTCATTGAGGTATGAAGGAAAAACTATGAGGCCGGCAGACAAATGGACAAAAGAGCACTTGCAGCTTAAAAAGACACACGGACAGAAGGGAGCCAGCAGCGGTACCTACCTGAGCTGTAGCTATCTGTAGATGATTGAGAGATGGAACGGGACAGAGAACGGCGACCGATTTTCGTTGGGCGCTTGTTAAATTCTTGCTTTTGGTCAGCAAACTGGATCTGTTAAGAAAGAACTCCAGTTACATGTGGTATAAAAAAATCCACTGCCTGACAGAGTAGTTGCCTAACAGCCTCAAAGACTACACCGGAGAGGGGCTACTTGCATTATTTCAGTGGAGACTGAGTAGCAGTTTCTATTATATAATTGGGGGTGTTAATTTGGGCCTATCTTAGCACACATGGTATAAGCCCATTTGTCCTCCACAAACACTTCAAACTCACGTTTCAATCACTTTTACCAACAGGCGCACTAGTTAGAAGAATAAAGACATTTCTGTTCCAGTAACTAAAGTGCTTTTTCTAAAACTGAAAACAGTGCAGATTATTAATCATAAAGGGGGCCCTCAGAAATCTGTAGAACTGAAGTGAAGGTTATTTTATCAACAGCAGACCTGACAAGAAATATGGAGAGCATGAGATGCTAGATACCTGCTGTGCAAAAGACCAAAGGTAGAACTAAGCAACCCTCATAGCAATACATCATACACTGGATTATTTAAGATTTGCCATAGAGGATGTGGCTATCATAATTCTGGGGGTGATGCTTGGAGAAACACCCAGCCTTTTGACTGCCTGGAAAGTTGGCATATCTGTATAAATGTGGTTGCTACAAAGTCAAAAAGGAGGACAAAGTAATAGCTGGATCACACAATAAAGTTGGTTTCAGAGTAGCAGCCGTGTTAGTCTGTATTCGCAAAAAGAAAAGGAGGACTTGTGGCACCTTAGAGACTAACCAATTTATTTGAGCATAAGCTTTCGTGAGCTACAGCATCCGATGAAGTGAGCTGTAGCTCATGAAAGCTTATGCTCAAATAAATTGGTTAGTCTCTAAGGTGCCACAAGTACTCCTTTTCTTTTTACAATAAAGTTGAGATCACTTCATCTTCTCTAGGGTAGAACATGACAGCTGTTTAACAGTGTACAGGAAACTCTATGTAACAGGTCAAAAAGTGAAGGACACCACTTGCAGCTGAAAATGCCATAGGAAATTTACTTTGGCAAACTGTAATTATCCAAATTGGAATTTGGCCAGGAGACTGATGCTAACACTCCTACAAACAATAAGAACGGCGATACTGGGCCAGACCAAAGGTCCATCAAGCCCAGTATCCTGTCCTCTGACAGTGGCCAATGGCAGGTGCCCCAAAGGGAATGAACAGACAGGTTATCACCAAGTGATCCATGCCCTGTCACCCAATCCAAGCTTCTGGCAAACAGGGGCTAGGGACACCATTCCTGCCCATCGTGGCTAATAGCTACTGGTGGACCTATCTTCCATGAATCTATCTAGCTCCCTTTTGAAACCTGTTATAGTATTGGCCTTCACAACACCCTCTGGCAAGGAGTCCCAGAGGTTGACAGTGCGTTGTGTGAAAAAATACTTTCTTGTGTTTGTTTTAAACCTGCTACCTACTAATTTCATTTGGTGGCCCCTTGTTCTTGTATTATGAGGAGTAAATAACACTTCCTTATTTACTTTCTCTATACCACTCATGATTTTATGGACCTCTATCATATCCCCCCTTAGTCGCCTCTTTTCCAAGCTGAAAAGTCCCAGTCTTATTACTCTCTCCTCATATGGAAGCTGTTCTATACCCCTAATCATTTTTGTTGCCCTTTTCCAAACCTTTTCCAATTTCAATATATCTTTTTTGAGAAGGGGAGACCACATCTGCATACAGTATTCAAAGTGTGGGTGTACCATGGATTTATATAGAGGCAATATGATATTTTCTGTCTTATAATCTATCCCTTTCTTGATGATTCCCAACATTCTATTCACTTTTTTGACTGTCGCTGCACACTGAGTGGATGATCTCAGAAAACTATACACAAGGACTCCAAGATCTCTTTCTTGAGCGGTAACAGCTAATTTAGACTCCATTATTGTATATGTATAATTAGGATTGTGTTTTCCAATGTGCATTACTTTGCATTTATCAACATTAAATTTCATTTGCCATTTTGTTGCCCAGTGCTCTAGTAATGAATGTAGTATAAATACATCACGGCAGGGCTCTGTATTTACCCTCTCCCAATGATTAGATATGCTCAGTTAACTAATAAAATGATGGGAAGGGGGCAGTAACTCCCAACCTGCAGACTTAGTCTGGGATCTGAGAATCAAGCTGAGTTCTTTCCATATCAGGCATCACCATCAATAATCAAAATCCTACAGGCCAAGATAGGCTCTTGACAGCACCTTGGCAACCCTATTAACTTCAATGGGTTTGCATAAAACTGACTGAAGATGGAAAATAATTCTACTACACTGCACAGAAAAGCTTAGTCTCCAGTTCATTCTCCTAGAGTTGTCTTGACTCTGCCAGGCTAACAGAAATCAAAACTTATTTTTAGTTCATAAAGTCAGCAGATCTGTTCTGAAAGCGTGTAGCAGACAGAGCTGCGAAGGTGGTGCCCGTTTTATATAGACACCGTGTAGAGTAAAGACACACTTAGCACCCTTACTTACAGAAGAGGCTCATTGTCATCCTCTGCCAATGTGCTTCAACCCTTTCATGGATGTTACCTCCCGAGGAACACTGGAGGGGTGGGCGATGGGGAGTTTTTATTCCACCCTTGATCTCTGCTGAAACGGACAGTAAGAGGGCCAAATATAAGGTGGCTTTGTGATGTGGCCATTTGCCTAATAGGGACTGACTGAAACCCCATTCCACACAGATGTTGGATAGTAATAGCTACCAAACAGGACCAGATTTTTTTTTACTGGCGAGCTACCAGTGAAAGCTCCATTGCCCGCTGCCTATCCCCAGACCCTTCAAGTCCCTATAAAGGCATATCTTATAACTTTCAACAAAAGATTCTTTATTAAATAGAAGTTCAGTTCATTAAGAAAAACACAGAAGTAATTTGAACTTCTCATATTCCTAACTACACTTCTCTAGCAACCTTTCACCCAAAGATCACAAGGCACTCTGCAAGCACTGAGCTAACATCTGAGGTAGGGACTCATGTTTTAACAAACGGAGAAACTAAAGATATGAATTTATCTGACTCGTGCAAGGTTACACAGCAAGCCAGTGGCAGCATCAAGGATAGACGGTAGGCAGTCTACTTTCAGTCCTTCCCTGCTCTAACCACTATTACTATGCTGCAATTCAGCAAACATTTCAGCGCACACGTCTATTAGTCACAGATAAATTCACTTCCAATGTCTGAATTTTTATGCTAGCTAATTTTAAGCATTGATCCAAAGTCTTTTGTGCGTGTGTGCTAATGTGTTAGAACTCTCCCAGTGAAACTGGTAATAACTCTTCACTTGATAATTAAGAACAATGGGCCAGATTCTTTGCTGGTGTAAATTGGCAAAGCTCCATTGACTTCACTGGAATCAATCTGCTCCAACAGAGGATCTGGCTCAATAAGTGTTAAGTATTTACACCTTCAGAACACTGTCAAACCATTAATTGTGATTATTAACCTCTTAGGATATTTTAAGTAGTTGGTTCTGTTTAGAGATTTCTCCTACCTGCCTGGAACTTGATTCCTTTCTGGGAGCAGCTCAAATTCAAGCACAGTAGCTTAAGCAGCAATGCTCTACATTGCCACAAGGGAGTGCTAAATTTACAGTCCTGATGTCTCACTCCTTGCACTAGCAAGTGCAGGGAAGCAGCACTACATCACTAAAAGTGACTCTGTCCAATTTAATAGGGATATTGACTATGTCAGTCTAGACCATGTCATCCAGAACATGGCCATGACATGAAGCCTGGTAAGCAGGTAGGGATTATTGGAGCTGATTCGGTGATACCTCAAGTCTCCGGCAGGAATTCAGAGAACTGTTTTGGAACTTTGGCAAGGTCATTGGGCTAATAAAATTAGTATGCTGCAATCATGGCTATGGAAGAAAGGATTGCAAGAAGGTTTGCAACAGCAACCCAGGGTTTTCCTCTGATAATCCTAAAGCTGGTATTGCCTAGAATACTCAATCAACAATAAAATGTTACTGAACACCAGACAACAAACAGAAAAAGGCAAGTGGTCACTCAAATTAAGGTGAGAATCAGGAGTTGCACATCCAGCCTTCAAACAGCTCTACTCCTTGTGAAACGGATTCTACGCACAATGGTATACACATGCCCTTTTCTAAGAATGCTGTTTTTCTACAAGAATGCTCTTTTCATTTAAACAGATCCCTCAATTAGTAGAAGAGCTTTACCCCACCAGATTATTGGCATAAAATGATGCTCTAGGAAAAGTTAGATATGCTGGAAGGCTAACAAGGATGAATAACTCTTCTTGCAGAATTCAGAAAAAAAAGCAACATTCTGTTAATATTCCCCTGCATCATCTGTTAAGGGATTTTCCATGCAAATGCTGTAAAAAGTGCAATAATATTTAGCATTTATATAGCATGTATAGAGATTTCAAATAACTTTTTTCCAAAGTAACACAGGAATGTGACTTGCCCAAGTTCACAGAATAAACCAGTGACCAAGTTACGCAGAACTAGAACCCAGGTCATGTTACTACCACATCTCAGCTCTAACCACAGGAATGCCAACTCAAGCCAAGAGTGAGTAATTAAAACAGGGCACTGAACCCCAAGACACGGCACTTACATACCAAACCAACAGCAGCACTATATATAGCAATGATATGCCTTCCCAGTCGTGTTTTTAACTAGCATAATATTTCACTAAGTCCCTCTGATGAAACTATATCCTTCCACTCTCATTCACAGTCCTGTGTAGGTCAATAACTGGAATTTGGTTTCTATAGGACAATTACTATAACCAGCTCAGTCTGGTTGTACATTATATACATATTTCTTATGTATATGTATACACACAGTATGATGGTGATACACACATACATACACCATCATACTGTGTGTGGGTGTGTGTATATGTAAAATTTTTTTATAATGGTACAATTTCTAGATCAGGACTGCAGTTCAGAATTGGAATCTCTGCAACAGAAATATGCCCTACCTAGAAATGTAAGAATTGAGATCTTTAAACTTCATTTATTGTCAGACCAAAATTCTCATTTAAAATTCTATTAATTCACACCTGTCCTCCACAAGGCTAAGTCCTCCACAAGGCTAAGCTACCCCAAAAAGAGCTGTTTTCCTGCTGCACCCGAGACAAGCTACCACCATAACCTGTAATCAAGACTCTCCCTTGCTACTTGACACCAACAAAAGCAAGGATACTGATTACATGTAGAACCTGTTTAGACCAAGAAACAAAAGTCCCTCTGAAGGTAACAATCAATTTCCCATGAGAGTTAGTTTTCAGGTGATAAATTCTAAGACCCTTAAAAAAGACAAACACTTGGATTTAGGAGACTGACCTGCTTCGACTATCTGTGGCTATATATACACTGCTTCTAACAGCCATATAGATCTTTGGCAGGATGAAATGATTCAGGCTGGAATTCATGCCAGAGCCACAAGGGTTAATGATTTCTAAATGCAGGTGCATGCTCACTTCTTTTTAAAGAAGTGAGATACAGCTCCCCTCTTCCCGGGGAAGTTGCCCAGGAGCTCCAATTTAAGACCAGCTCTGCACAGATTTACAAAGCTCAATAGCAAGTATGGCCATCAGAAGTTCTGGTTTTCACATGCTGGTTTGCCCCATCCAACCTCCCAGCTCCAGATTTCCACTATACCTTCCCACAGGCATGATCTGAAGAGAAACGACAGAACGTCTCTAAAATCAGCAGTTCAACTAAAAGCTGTGACACTTAAACCCCGATTCCTGAGAGGAAACAGCCAAACAAAGATGCGTTCTCTGGAGATTATGCTTCATTTACACCAGGTGAAGGGGCTTAGTCGATACCAAAAGTAAGTGACTGGGGAGAAAGAAACAATTGTACTTTGTTCTAGAAAGTCTACAGTATGGTACCTAAAGGCTGCCCTCACCTGGGCTTTAATCCCTGAATCGCCATTCACATGGTACTTCTTCTTGTTCGGCATAGCGTTATTATCTACAGCTCTTCTGCAATCCTTCCAGTCCAGTGTAGTTGCTGGCCATTCATTTATACCTCCAGCATCAGAAATCCTGCCTGCTCTGGTTTCAAGTCTCTATTCTGTTGTGCAGGGAGGAGGGCAGGTAAGGAGAGGGCTACACTTGCCTGGGTTTCCAGCTCCCCCTCCAACGGCCCATTTGGCAGGGAAGAACCCCGAGACTGAATGAGGCATTTCTGCTAGCATCTCACAAACAAGTCACAGCATTTTCCCTTTTTTGTTTTACATTGAGTGACAAAATGTTTCCCGACCTCTCCCCCATTAGCAGCGGTTTCTAACATGGCCTGACTTGTGTGTGCATAACAATCGCTTACTTATCTAACCAGTACATTTTCTTGCTTGCTATAATTAACTTGCTAATTAGGCTCTTTTTCAACTTGGGTCCTCCCCCACCTCCCTTTCCCAATGTCAGATGATTACATTAACAGAGCCTCATTAGAACAAAATTAACTCACGGGCAACTAAAACAATGAAGGCATTTGTTGGGTTGGTAAATGTTTTTCAAATGATGCCAACCCCCCATGGCAGCAAGCGCAGAGCTCTCTGTCCTTGGAAGAGTCAAGCCCTTTCAGAACACAGGGTCACTTGCGGGAATGACAAGACTAACACCTACCTCTTCGGACTACCTCTTTCTCCATATTACAGATACCTCCCAATGCAGGAGAGGGGAAAAGGAGAAGAAGGGACAAGATAGGCACAAAAAGGCACTGGCAAAGAGCACTCATACTAGTGTAGCTCAGAGGGCACAGCTTTGTTACACATTTGCTAAGCAAGGACTGCCTCATTTGTAATAGAAGACTTGAAATGAGGCAGACTTTTATTTCTTACTTACTGGGTCAGATCATCATTCCACAGCTCGCTACTCTGAGCTGTTCACAGAACAATTTTGTCCCTTCTGGATGGGCTCAAGGCAATCTGCTACAGTGCTCAAGGCAGGGTTACTACAGAACTTCAATGTGTTTGTCCAGAACATTTTATACTGGGAGAGTCATAGTACATAATTGGATTAACTAATGGCAAAGTCTAAACAAGTGTGGCAAAATACAGTGAGTTTTCCACCTCCCCCCCCCCATCCTATGCTATCACCAAACACTCCACTGAGTCACAATAATGGGAATTTGCTCTTCTATAGCACATTTCATCAGAGGATTTCAAAGCACTTAAACAGTATGAATCACAGCATCCCTGGGAGGTAAGGACATAAAGAATCCCCATTTATAAGTGAGGAAACAAATATTCCCTGTCTCACAAACATGATCTACAGTAGAGATGGGAATAGAACCCAAGCATCCTAGCTTTAAGCATTAGACAACGCTCCACCACTATGAAATTTGGGTGTCATAATCTTCAGTTTCATTCATTGCTGTAAGTCAACTAATGTAGTTCTGGAGTGAAAAGTTACAGCTGTTTAATAGGACAAAGCAACACCACCCCACAGCTTATGACAAAGTGAAGAAATAGATTACATTCAATTGAAAATGCACAGAGGATTTGAGAAGCGCAAAACTATTACTCCAAATGGAAATTGCCAGGACATTGGGATTAACACCACTGCTGCATCTCAGGCTAGTTCTTCATGGCAACAGAGGTGTGTTTTTACTATCTTACTGTAAAATCCTAGAGAAGACAGTTTTTTAACTTGACGTAGCTATTCAAGTTAAGCCATAAGTGGAGGGTATAAGGTTGACCTCCATTAAAGAGAGTGAAGTCAAAATTACCTGTGCCTCGTCTCCACTAAGATTTTACATCAAGAAAACTAACTCGAACAGCTCTTTCAATGTAAAAAACACTCTCCCAGTGAAAAGAGAGCCTAAGGCACCAAAGCTTAACAGACTATATAACCTATAAAGAAACTACTTAACAACTTGTCAGGAAAAAAGGTTGCAACACGCTTGTTCTTTGACGAGGTTAAAACGTAGAGAACCACATTCAGTCCTACTGAAGTCCAGTGCTGTACCACAGTTTGAGAACATGGTTAACACATATTTTGAATCATCTGAGCTACAAAGATTAAAGTGCCTTTAACAGTGCAATGTGCAGGAGGTCAGACTAGATGATCATGATGGTTCCTTCTGATCTTAAAGTCTGAGTCTGTAAGTATAGGGGTTGTAATCTGGTCTTCCAACAATGTTAACATGGCCACATTGTGTGTATGGAGTATTTTCTATTCCTGTTTGCTTTGTTAATTGTAAGTCTTAATATACTTATTATAGTATACCCATAAAAAACAGTAAGTAATATACAGAGGGGAATGCTGCAGGAAGAACTAACTTTGGAAATGTCTTGAGTGCTTGATTTTGGAAACAGCACTTGCAGGAATGCTCACTTTTTTCACTTAAAATCTCTAGTTTCTTTTAAGGAACAAAGGAAAAGAAACGGGGGCTACCGATTTTGTGCAGCCTACAAGTTCATGGGGATTTGCTAATGGAGCTTGTAAATTCCTTGCTCACAGCAAATGGACTTGTAGAAATAAAACAGGGCAAGCGCTAAATTACTCTACAGCTAATCAGAATGAAATGATCAGTAAGATCTCGATACATACCAATTTAGATGTTTCACAGTCTCGCCTTTATTTTGTTATTCCTGTGAGAAACAAGGTGATAAGAATGTCTCTTTCCAATGGGAAAATTCTCAGCCTCTCAGAACACCCAACTGGGTTAAGTGATTTTACTCAAACTTCCCAAAAAGTTCCATCGAGAAGACAAACTTAAGGCAGAGAACAAGTAACTATCATCCAAAAATAGTTTAGAAAGTTACAAGGCTGTAAAAATAACAGGATTAAAATGGAAACTGTTTGGCAATCTCACCTATAGTGAAAAGAAAAGGAGTACTTGTGGCACCTTAGAGACTAACCAATTTATTTGAGCATGAGCTTTCGTGAGCTACAGCTCACTTCATCAGATGTTGTAGCTCACGAAAGCTCATGCTCAAATAAATTGGTTAGTCTCTAAGGTGCCACAAGTACTCCTTTTCTTTTTGCGAATACAGACTAACACGGCTGTTACTCTGAAACCTGTCACCTATAGTGGTTATGACCAGCCTGAATTATGATAATACTTTGCCCTTTATAGCACTTCCTATCAGAGGATCTCAAAGTGCTTTACTTAATGCTCCCAGTGTTCCCATGAGGAAGGTATTACCCTATTAACAGATGGAAAAATGGAGGTACAGACAGGTATGCAACTTGCCAAAGCTCATAATGTGCAGAGACTGGAATTGAACCCAGGACTCCTAGCCCTCTGAAAACTCTGCTTTAACCACTAGACTTGTGAAAAGTCCCCAGCCAACTAAGATCTCATAATTTTTCATGAAAGGAAAACCACATGACTGCAACAACACACAATACCCTGGTTACCAGGAGAGATGCTTTATATCCTGTTACACTTTCCTGCATGAAATCAGAGATGTGCGTATGGATGCCTGGTGCTAATAGCTGAGACACCTCCAAAACACACAGAACTGGCTTGCTGAGGTAGACACAATGCTTTTCCCTCCACTGTGACACAAACTCACTCCTTGCTTAGTGACAACAGCTGCCTAGCACAAAATGAGCTGTAAAATGTGAAGGTTAAGTTACTTCAGTTAACTTGTAACCCTGCCTCCTTCAACTATGTTCAAAAGACTTATGATTCATATCCTTTTTGAGGAGGGAGCTGTACAAGTGTTTCAAACTTTCTCATGCCTTAAATTAATGTGTAATCCTGACAACTCTACTTGTTGAGCCAAGGCCTATGCTAAAGCTTTAAGTGTTTAAGATTCCAGCCCTACAGCTAAAATGTCACATGGATTCTAACTCAGTAGATTAACGTGTAAATTTTAACCTTTTGCACTTCTGAAGCACAATTTGAACTTCTCCCAATAATGCATCTTATTATCCAGACATCTTGCAGTTGCCACGTCATTTGCTCTCTGGGAGGCCATAGGCATCCATCTAGAGCAGAGGTCCCCAAAGTGTGGGGACCACCCCACTAGAGGGGTATGGAGGACCATCCAGGGGGGCACAGCAGGGCCCAGGCCAGCCCCCCTGGGGGCAGAGAGGGAGCGCCATCCAGCCCCTTCCCGCCCCCAGATCTATTCTGGTTCAGCCCCCAGCCATGTCCCCGGCTCCTGGCCCCGTCCCTAGCCTTGGCCGCTGACCGCGGCTCCGTTCCTAGCCCGGGGCCAAGGCTGGAGGCAAGGCCAGGAGTGGAGCTCCTGCCCCCACTGCAGCCCGGCTGCAGCGATGCTCCCACCCCCAGCTGCGACACCGGCTCCCGGCTCCACGTGCGCCTGGCCCCATCCACAGCCGTGGCTCTGTTCCCAGCCCAGGGCCGAGGCTGGGGGCAAGGCCGGGAGTGGAGCCACATCTGGCCATGGGCCCAGCTGCCCCCACCGCAGCCTGGCTGTGGCTCCTTCTGCCCCTGCCCCCAGATATGGCCCTGGCCCAACCCCACCTGCAGCCCTAGCTTTGATCCCCTTACTTCTCCCCCCAGCCATGGCCCCGCTCCCGGCCCCAGCTCGGGGGTGGGGGAAGAGCATGTGGATAGAGGTATGGTGGGGGGGACCCGCAACCCTCAAAAGTTTGAGGACTGCTGATCTATAGTATTTCTAGTGTACCTAGAATCTCAGTGCAGTGATAAATGAAATGCAAATAAAATATTAGACCACTGCCTAGAATAGTACAAACTCCAGCTTGAAAGTTGAGTATATTCTACCACTTCACAGGAGACCCGGGATGGAGGTTGAATTTGGTTCTCAGACCTCTTGGATATCAGTGCCAACAGGGAGGTTGAATCGTGGTATATTTCAATCAAGCCCACCCTCACACCCAGTGGCTTGCTCAGACTACCTCTTGCCCAAAGAGGTCCTAGCAGACGAGGAGAACTTTCACACTTGGATGCCAGGAAAATCCCTTCCCCTCACTGCCATTCCTAGGCTTCTTCACTAAAAAACTTCCCACCATGGCCAAATTGATACAGCTCTACTGGTGGAAGTGCTAATGGAGACAAGACTCCAAGCAGATACTAGAATTTTATCACTATGATCATATACCTGTTCAGAGCAGGCTTATGTACCACAGGTAAAAATGCTGCCATCTGATAGTCCCTGGTCTATATTACTGCTACCACCATAGCAACCGTGTTTGGAAGTGCGCTGGTGGGAAATTTTTAATAAAACAGCTTTGTGTGGACAAGGCCAAAGAGAGACTGGGATGACGAACTACAAAAACTTTTACAAATGGAGAAAATAGTTCCCCAAACTTGTTACCAGGTCTGTTTGTAGCGGCACTGTGACAGCTGAGGCCAAGTGGCAAGGTTCTTTCCATATTATTTCAAGTTGCTCAGGTAACAAAAGGGGGCTTTGTCTTCTCCAGTATAAAATCGTAAGATCATAGAAGTTAGAGAGGAAAACACCTGTTGGGTCCTCTAGGCAGGATACATTTCCCCCAACAGTGAATGCATTTGATGTTGAAATGATACTACACTTGATCTTAGTCACAGGCCCAAAACCAGCAAGTTTTTCCACTTGTTTTGAAAGTGGTGGTGAAGTTCCTTTAATGCGCTTGCTACAGGCCATCTGCATGCGTTGCCCGGGCATCTCTGCTCTTTGGACCCATATAGACACTATTCAACACAGACTAGAAAGGAACAGCCTTTTCCCAGAGCAATGAGTTCCGTGAAGTGAAACCGGTTCCCTCTGTGTACTCTGAGCTATTACCATGTCTTCAACATGAAACTGCTGAATTTTCAGAAAGAATCCATTTGCCTGGTGTTGCTGGTGTCTCACCAGCATTACCACTGCACTGAGCATGTTTTTTTGCTGAAAACAAATAAGGGAACTTTTGCTGAATTTTAAAGGGCAGATCTGAAAATCCAATACTTGATTTTACAATTGCCGCAGGTCCCCAGCAGTACTTCTGATCCCGACCACACTGGGGTTAGAATCACATGAGCCACAACTGCATTTAAACAGGGTTTTTGCTAGCAGGATTCTTCTACCAAAATTTCCCTAGATTGGTGTGGACAGGGATTTGCTTAAGGCCAGTATTTAGACTAAGCTATAGGTTACCTGAGAGGTTATCTGCAATTAAGTCATGGAGGCCGCAGAAGTCCTGGAATCCATGACTTCCAGAGACCTCTGTGACTTCAGCTCATGGTGGCTGGAAGCTGCAGGGTCCCCCTGCTGCACACGGTGGCTGGTGGGGGGTACCGTGAGGCTCCCAGTTGCTGAGGGCAGCAGGGGCCCCTGGAGCTCCGAGACATGGGTGACTCCAAACCGAGCAGCTCCCGGCTGCCACAGGCAGCGGGGGACTTTGAAGCTCCGAGCCTCCACACGTGGTGGAGGCCCCGGAGCTCCGAGCTGGAGCCCCTGCAGCTGCCCAGCCTCCATGGGTGGTGTGGGGACTCTGCAGCTCCCCATTTTGTCAAGGATATTTTTAGTAAAAGTCACGGATGTGTCACGGGCTTCCATGAATATTCTGTGACCCATCCGTGACTTTTACTAAAAATATCTGAGACAAAAACTTAGCCTCATCTATGATACCATCTATGCACAGTCCAGATCTCCGCTTCATTGTAATTTCTACCGTATTGAGGTCACAGTAGTCCCCCAACATAGTTAACATTGGGTTCATTCTCCTCAATCATGTTCTAACCCTATTCCTGTTTTTTTTTTCAGCCCTGTAAAACTTCAAATGTATAGCACAATTCAGGGACACCTACATTACAAGACTGATTTAAATCACGTCAGGAGATTGCTGTGTTGCAACTGATTCCTCCAATGCCGTGAAAGTTATAATGTATGTGGGACCTTAAGCTTGGTTGTTGTACAACCAGTTTAAAATACAGCTTGGCTGACCCATGCGAAAAGGACTAAATGTAGGGTTAGTTAAAAATCAGTGCTTTATCCAATGTGGGGACCTAGGTTAGAACAGTGATTTTTTGTAATCCCCGAACTCCCTGAATCTTAACACCCCACAACTCTGAGAGGAGTAGTAGGTTTGAAATAAAGCACCAAACCAACATGTGAATTTTGCCATTCAGGACAATCTTTATTTATAGTGTGGTTGGACCCATCCACATTGGCTTGGCAAATCACGTTATATCTGGGTTTAGCAGAGTTCAAACTGATTACGCGTGGCTGTTAAACACAACTACAAGCTCTTTGTATATGGGCCTTGTAGCACAGACTCTTTAAAATGTATTTTTTCCAGAAAAAAAACATGTCCAGATAGCAAAGAGAAACTGTTAGAGCCCTGCTAGCAACCATCACATTTAAACTTATTTTTTGCTAGCATGGGTCAGATCCCAGTATGATTACGGCACTTGTTTCTTTGCCCTAAAGATCTAGAAATTATGAATGACCAAACTAAACCTAGTTCATAAACAGAAATCCTGATTTGAAGATATCTGAATCAGTGAAGACACTTCTAAAGTGTCAAATGTTATGCCAAGTTTTATCAATGCTGACCTTCAAATGTAATAACTATTTCCTGACAGTGTGACATAAAATACAAGGTAAACTGGGGTAAAGTACAGTAGAGAATTTCACTCTGTAGAACACCAGCAGGCTGGGGAAAGAAAATGACAGGTTAATAACTACTGTAAAGCTTTTAGTGACTAGCAAAATCTGTAGAGAGACTAATTAACACTGAATTATTCCAGAGGACTAACAAAGTTCAAACCGAACCAGAACAGATCCTCTGAAAAGGTATTTTTATAGCTTTGAGCATTTACATCAGACCAGTTCAAATACTGGGTTTTACCACTGGCTATTTGCAAAGCTTGTTGCTGCAACACATTTTGAAGTACCTGCAGAAACCCAGATCTCTTGCTATAATGCTCTAAAACAAACCAAAGGCCTTCCTTAGGCTCTCTCTACACTGGCAACCGATCGACAAAACTTTTGTCATTCAGAGGTGTTAAAAAAACACTCCCCCAAAAGACACAAGTTTTGTTGACGAAAAGCTCCAGTGTGAGCAGCGCCTGCCGACAAAGCTGCCGCCGCTTGTTGGGGGTGGAAGTTTTTTGTCGGCGGGAGAGCTCACTCCTGTTTCATATTCTCTGTGTATATATAAAGCCTGCTGCAGTTTCCACGATATGCATCTGAAGAAGTGAGCTGTAGCTCACGAAAGCTTATGCTCTAATAAATTGGTTAGTCTCTAAGGTGCCACAAGTCCTCCTTTTCTTTCTGACTTTAATGATTCCCATTCCTGGTAAATTTTATTATACTTGAGTACAATGCAGTAAAATTGAGCCTGGCATAAATCCACCTGACAAAGAGAAAGTCCCTTTAGAAATCCAGTAGTGACCGATTTGCTATGTATTAACTAAAATAACAAACTATACGTCAACTCACCATCCACTCTGGCATGTGGAAAGCAGAGGTACCTGCGCTGCTGTCCCATTTCTCCATAGCTGAGACTTTTCAAGTTTGTTCTGTAGCAAAGGGAATTGCTATTTGGATGTGCAAAAACAAAAAAACAAAAAAACCACACACACTGTACGCGCGCACTCAAACTCGAGAGCCAAACTCCTAGCTTTTCAGGAGCTTCAGTGGCTGCACCCCCTTCCAGCACAGGCCTTCTATTCAAATGAAGCTCATTAGTCAAGTGCTCAGACAGAAGATAGGCAGCTCCAAGGACTGATTCAATGCCTCGTTTCTGTTTGAAACCCTGGGCCAGATGACGCTCTCAAACACAGTTTCTCTTGTGGCTACTTCATACTTTCAGCTGGGCACTGCATGATGCACAAGTAATGAACCCCTCTCTCTACAGACTTTTAGCTCCAGTTGAGTACAGAGTGCATGCCTGGCAACCTTGCTTTTGTGTGTGTGATATCTATCAATGGCCTGCATACGCCCCTAAGAATACGTCACCGAAAATGCTGATACCGTGATCAATAAGGATCAAGGTCAAGAACGCACTTCTATTTTTATAGCTCCTTTTTGTACTGTATTGTAAACATGTGTCTCCTTGAATATAGCTGGACACTTGATAGCATTAAAAGTTCATGTAACTCTGAACAAAATAGCATACGAGTGCCTCTAGCTGCTAAAAATGTACTCCTGGCAAACTAGCAAAACAGTGTATTTAAAATTAACCTCTAAGTGCCACAATTTTGTATAGAACACAGTAAATATTGTTTTTAAAGAATATATGCATTTATCAGACTCAGGGAAAAGCAGTGGAGTGTATTTACTTGTCCACAGCTCCCTCTGCTGGGTACCATGCACACCCCTCTTTTTGGAACTAGCTGAAAAACAGGTACTGTATAAACATCTAGCTGAAATGAACGATTATAAAGTGTTCTCATGTTCAGAAGAGTTATGGGGTCCAATGTTTGTTCATTCCACATTAAACTTGCTCAGTTCACAAGTAAAATTATGGCTTTGTGATCTGCTAATGCTGCACACTCAGCATGGGGTTTCTAAATTAAGTTGGGTCTTTCTGGTTCACTCACTACCAACATTTAAGATTCTGCAATCAGAATTTAGTGAAGAATCTATCTTCAATGCACAAACTAGAAAAGAATCCAGCTCATTATTCTGTAGCTGCATCGGTTCTGCAGGAGTAAAAAGTAGTAAAAACTTTCATCATTACAGTCTGGAGAGCCATGTCTGATTACACACAAAACAGATGTTAGAATAAGGTGTCAAACAACAGCACATTAATATTTTATCTGTTATTGGCTTTTTATAAAAGAGAAATTTTATATAACAATGGCAATCTGGACTAACTAGCTAATCTTCTTACAGAAGTTAGTTTTCCAATTATAAGCTCCAAATTCCACCCTAAAGAAACCGATCCCCTTGAAAATTTCCATGCCATTTCTCATTCAGAGAGATTTATTTCTGGGAAACCCCCCAAAAAAGAGGTTTAAAGTTATGACGGTTGACTTTTTCTCATCTCTGAATTTTTGAACAATTTCCTAAGGTTTTTTTTGGCACATCATCTCCAAAATGGCTCACACTACAAACTTACAAATGTGTTTTAGCATTGCTGATAAATGTCTTCCAGTGTTTGAACACATATTAGTATTCCAACAGCATACTTCCATAACAGAACAAAACAACGGGGCAATGTTAAGGTTGGATGGGAGCTGCAAATTGGTGGGGGGGGTGTTAGTGAATGATTATATGGCAGTGGAAACCTGGCTGGATATCTTTACTGTTCATACAGAGTTTAATGTGGATTTTTTTTATTTGATAGGTATAGAATTTTTGTAAATAAAGTAATGGGGGGCGGTGCCACCTTGAATCCACTGAAATGCTGTCAAATTTAGCTCTTCTATAACAAAGTTTTTTGTTTGTTAACAATACCTTAAGACAACTGGACAGCACTCTGGCTTCTCTCTTTCTCAGAGATATCGACAGCTTCCCCTGCATGCCTCTTAGAAGTACCATGCAAGAGGATGAATACAGCACTTCACACTTATTCATTCCTCTCTCTTCCATCCTGCCCTCATCAGAGGGTATTTGGCTTCTGAAACCACCTTTTCTTAATTTTGCATTGAAAAGCTCACCTAAATGCCTGGGACAGTGTCCTGTAATCTACAGTAGTTTTCCTCTCCTATCCTCCTAGTGTACCAACAAATTTTGAATGCCAAAGGTTTGGAGTTGCCAGGTACTAGCTGAGACAGGGTCATCTGAGGCTAGGGGATAAAACTGAAACCCAAGCCGAGCATCTAGTATGTTTTGGACAAAGAGTTCTAACGAAATAGGGACAAATTCAATGCTGGGGTAAGCAGGGACAACTCCACGGAACTGGATGTAATCCTAATATGTCAGTGGTGAATCTGGCCCATAGACTAGATCAGGGGTCTCAAACATGCGGCCCGCGGGGTTATTTTCTGCAGCCCGCCAGCTCCCCGCGGCTCCCACGCCCCCAGTGCTTACCTAGAGCAGCTCTGGCCCGGCGCGCACTGGGGGCAGGGCAGGCTCCCTGCCTACCTGCCCCGCGCCGCTCCTGAGGGAGCGGGGGCACAGGGGTCTGTGTGTTGCCCTTGCTTCCAGGCACCGCCCCCCACTGCTCCCATTGGCCGGGAATGGGGAACTGTGACCAATGGGAGGTTCCGGGGAGGTACCTGGAGGAGTGGCCAGGGAATTAAGAATTAAGGAAGAATTAAGCACTATGAGAATTAAGGAAACCCTGTTCTGACAAGTCTTGAGGAGCACCCTGTGTATGAAGGGGAACGGCGGGAACACGTACAACAGGTGACCCAACCATGACAAGTGAAAGGCATCCACGATGGAGCCTGGGCTGTGGTTCAGGAAGGAGCAGAATCTCTGGCACTTCCTTTTGCCCCACCTCTGGAAAATTGAGTGAGTGATGTCCCATCTGAGGGACCACTCGTGTCCATGGAACGAGCAACTGAGGTGGTCTGCCAGCTTGTTCTGCACCCCCGGAAAATGCGACACCTGCAGGTGTATGGAGTGGGCAATACAAAAGTCCGACAGCACGAGGGCTTCCCGACAGAGGGGAGAGGAACGAGCACCACCCTGTTTGTTTATATAGAACATCGCTGCGGTATTGTCTGTGAGCAGCAATACACACATGCCCTGCAGACCGGCCTGAAACACTTGGCATGCCAGGCGAACTGCCCTCAGCTCCATCACGTTGATGTGCAGCGATAGCTCTGCATGGAACCAGAGGCCCTGGGTTCTGATATTGCCCAGATGCACTCCCCAACCGAGTGTGGCCAAGGGAAAGCGTGGGGTGGGGTTTTGCGAAGGGTACTCCCGCACAAACCAGCTGAGGTTGCAGCCACCATTGGAGAGAGTGGAGAACTTGAGGCGTGAGGGTCACGATTGAGTCCGATGGGTCCCTGCCTGGTCTGTGCACCTGCGCTAACCATGTCTGGTGCGCCATCCTTGTGCGCATCTTCAAAAGTTGGGCTTGGGGCTGGGGGGCTGTTTGGTTGAACCCTGACCTTGGCCCGAGGAGGATTGTGGGGGGAGTTTCCTGTTATTTCTGCTCCTCCTCCTAGGTGGATCCCACCTAGAGGGTCCTGGGTAGAAACAGGACGGGGGCTGAGGTCTAAAGGGCTTTCTCTGAGGCTCTGGGGTGTGTAGCCCCAGAGACTTCAGAGTTGCCCACGAGTCCTTCAGGCTATGCAGGCACGTGTCCGTATTTTGAGCAAACAGGCCCTCACAGTCAAAGGGGAGGTCCTGAATTGTATTTTGGACCTCAGGTGGGATCACTGAAACCTGAAGCCATGCACTCCGCCTCATAGCAATGGCGGTGGCCATGGTTCTAGCCGCAGAGTTCGTTGCGTCCATGGCTGCCTAGAGGACGGTCCTAGAGACCACTCTACCCTCCTCAAGGAGCGCATCGAACTCCCTGCGAGAATCAGCTGGGATTAACTCCTGGAATTTAGCCAACGAGCTCCAGGAATTGAAAGTGTAACAGCTAAGCACTGCCTGCTGATTTGCTACCCGAAGCTGGAGCCCCCCAGTCAAATAGACTTTACAGCCAAAGAGATCCAGCTTCTTGGCATCATGTGACTTAGGTGCGGGGCCTGGTTGACCCTGCCGCTCCTTGTGGTTTGCCGCATCAACCACCAGAGTCCCCAGTTGGGGGTGAGTAAACAGATGCTCATAGCCCTTTTGTGGCACAAAGTAGCGTCTCTCGACCCCTTTAGCCGTTGGTGGTAATAGAGACCAGGGTTTGCCAGAGCACCTTCGTGGTGTTCTGAATTGTGCTTATGAGGGGCAAAGCTACCCTGGAAGGATCCTCGGGGGTGAGGATGTCCACTATCGGACCTGAGTCCTCCATAACCTCCTCTGCCTGGAGGTTGAGGTTGACTGCTACCCTCCTAAGCAGGTCCTGGTGGCCTTGGTATCCACTGGTGGTAGAGTGGTGGAGGTGCCCGCCACCGCCTGGTCCGGCGAAGAGGAGGAAGAAGTTCCCAGGACAGGGTCTTCCTGCTCCTCGGGTTCTCTGGAGGCCGAGTCAGGTACTTTGGAGCACCCCGTGACCGGAGGTTCAGGGAGAGGAGAGGCCGTGCTTGACTGTGGCCACTCAACAGCCCTGTCCCGTAAGGGATCCTCAGGGGCCCCAGGGGTGTGGCGTGCCATTGACGTCGCTGATGGAGGGGCACCGGGGGCCGATACCATCAACACTGGCCTAGATCCCTGACCTTGAGCCTGGTGGTAGGCCCGAGGGGGGTCCAAAAAGGCCATTGCACTGGGCCCTGCCACTGCAGTGGCCAAGTGGCGACTCGTGCCGATTATTCCACCAACCTACGGTGCCGAGACCGGGAGTGGCTGCATCGGGACACAGACAATTCCACGTCTGACTCTGACAAGTATTCTGTACCTGACCATAGGGGAGTGGAGCCCGACGGTGCCAGGGAATGGTACCAGGGAGATGGAGATTGGCGCCGCAACATCATGGGCTTCCCCCGATGACGAATCAACGGCGGCGCTGCCGCCAGAGCCACCGACACCATTGGTGCCGCCACCGGTGCCACCATTGGGGTGGGAGGGATAGCTCAGTGGTTTGAGCATTGGCTTGCTAACCCCAGGGTTGTGAGTTCAATCCTTGAAGAGGGATCTGGGGCAAAAATTGGGGATTGGTCCTGCTTTGAGCAGGGGGTTGGACTAGATGACCTCCTGAGGTCCCTTCCAACCCTGAGATTCTATGATTCTATGATCGGTGTTGCGGCCAGTGTTGTAATCGCCCGCGATGCTGTGCACGACGCCACAATCGGTGCCATCGCCGTCACTACTGGCGGTGCTTGAGTTTGCGGGGCCAGGTACTGAGCCGTCATATCAATGAGGTCTCGAGCCGCCTCATATGCGTCTGGAGTGGAGAAGAGATCAAGCTCTTCCTCCAAATCGTCATGGGTAGGAGAGACTGTTCTCGCCGGACTCAACGGCTCTGCACCTGGGGCCAGAGTCAACCATGCCGGTTCTGAGGGACCAGACCTAGGGTGTCCCGCCAGAGGACGCATCCCTCTGGAATCCCCCCTCGGCTTCCTGCCCAGGGAACGTCCCCTGTCTGGTTTCTTTTTCTTACGCGGCACTGGAGACTGTGAATGGTGCCGCTGTGAGGCACTGGCCTTGCGGGCTGGGAAGCAGTGCCAGTGCTCCCTGGTGGAGTCCTTCCTCGGTGCCGGGACATCCCGCACCGAGGGTGCCGGCATCGGCTCAGGCTGTGGCTGAAGGGCCGACTCCATCAAGAGGAGCTTCAGGCGATAGTCCTGCTCCCTCTTAGTCCTGGGTCTGAAATAGGGCACTTATCTGTCTGATGGCCCTCCCCGAGGCACTTGAGACAGGTGGCATGCGGATTCTTGTTGGCATAGGTTTTGCACACCTCTCACATGCTTTAAACCCCTGCGACCGAGGCATGCCCCGGAACCAGGGAGAGTAGAACGGGGGGGAAACCCCCTGAAGTACGTAAACTAATCTAATCTACAACTATTAACTACTCACAAACAACTATGTACACTAGAAACCAGGGAACCACTAGGTAAGGAACTTGCAAAGCAAGAGACTAAGCTGTTCCAATGACCATCACGGGCGGTAAGAAGGAACTGAGCAGGTGCTGGGTTGGCAGCGACATATATGCACCGCCATGAAGGCGCCACTCTAGGGGTCTCCACAGCCGACCCGACGGGTTCCGCTAGGGAAAAGCTTCCGGCGAACGTGCACGCAGCGTGCACACACACCTACTGGAATGCACACGAGCAATCACTCGAAGAAGAACCAGTGCTTCTAGCCCTGCGAACACCTGCAGCTATTTCTCAAACTAACGCTCTCTCATTAGCCTTCAGAAGATTTAATTGGAAACTGATAATTGATTGCTCCTCTCAAACAGTGAAACAAAAAGCATCGGTTGAAAAGTTTAAAAAGAAATTAATTTTTAAAAGTCACTTGCGGGCTGACTATATGGATTAGTAACTCCACTAAGGAAGTCAGTATTATTCCACTGTGCTCAACAAGCTAATGAAATATTAATTCAAAGAATTCTGAATCTGCTGCAAATCTTGACTTCTGCAATCATCACGTTTTTGAATCATTAGTATCTGGTGTGTGTTTTTATATATTCTTGTACTCACAGAAAATATAACTCACGTAAAAACATCATACTTGGAAAATACTTCCAATATCAAATGAAATAAAATGGATTACTTCCAAGCCTTGTTAGGCTAAGATCTTTGTGCCAGGAACTTCATCTCCACATCTGTCTGTAAAGCACACAGAACACATTTTAAGCTAAATAAAAATAGTTCTACCACCATTTTCTTGCATGCTGGACCTACTAAACTTGCATTGCTTCCTATACCCTTATTTTAGCCGAGGAAAGGCATCCCATGATAGGAAAAGGCAGATAATGAATCCTGGTCCCCTAGATATCCTAAAAAAAAAATCAGACCTTGAAATCTATAAGAAATGAACTGGTCTTAGTCCAGTTCCTACTGCAACATATCATAAATGATCACCACAAAATAGGTACCATCTTAGACAGCGTGAGCAAGCAGTTCAGTATGTTGGCAAAACTCCCATTGACTTCAAGGAGGGAGTTTTACCTGTTTAAT
The DNA here is from genome assembly GCF_965140285.1 of Lepidochelys kempii. Taxonomy (NCBI): domain Eukaryota; kingdom Metazoa; phylum Chordata; order Testudines; family Cheloniidae; genus Lepidochelys; species Lepidochelys kempii. The sequence goes on from NC_136380.1 coordinate 348,566,437, forward strand.
GTACTGCAGGAGCCCACAGAGTAAAAGGAACAGAATGAGTAAGAATGCACCATGTTCCTCTTGCCCCGGGTCAAGGATAAGGCATTCAAAAGAAACTTGCCCTGCTACAGAACTATTCTGTGGATAGAGAGCTCCAGTATCCAGGACTCTTAATTTAGCATCTTTCATGAGTGAAATTCACCCCTGTGCAGAGAGCTACCACAAGCCCTAAAGTGCACAAGAAACATCACTTTCTTTGTCACTCTGATCATCAGAAAGATGCCGAACCATATTCAATAAATAGCTCCCTCAGTTAAATGAGCCTTGGACTAGCAGAACAGCTGAAGGCTTTAAAAACATTTGGTAAACAAAATTTAAACAGAGAGGTGAAATGCTCACTGGGAAGGACACCCAAGGACAGGCTTTCTCCTAGTAGTAACAAGTTTGAGAGAGGAGAGGAAAAGTGATTCCAAAGCCTTATGTAAATAGAGCTTTAGAGCCCGCTTTAATAAACGCTTTCCCTGAAACCACAGAGGAAGCCACGGCCTGAAAAATTAGAAATATTAAGAGGTCTCTGCTGGAGCTCATAGAAATTCTTGGCTCTACAGAATAACGGATCCAATCTCTGTTGAAAACTTGAATAAAACTTAATGACAGACAGAGTCTCTTCAGTAGAACAACCAAACAAGGCAAGCCTCAGTAAGAGATGTTTGGCAATTAAACAAGAAGGAAGTTTAACGTGAGAAGACAGGCAGTGAAAACTCTACATGGACACTAGGGGGTGCTGAGAGTCTGCAGAACAACAGCATTTATTCCTTATTTAATACATTCAACTTGATGGTTGCAAAAAAACTTCCAATTTACACCTTTCTGTGGGAAGTCTGGCGTTAGGGGACAGCAAGCTGGGCAACTGCCTGGGGCCCCATGCCACAGTGGTCCTTGCAAAGCTACAGAGCTCAGACTCCAGCTTCAGCCCCAGGTGGGAGGGCTCAGGGCCTGGGGCTTCAGCCCTATGCAGTGGGGCTTCAGCTTTCTATCCTGGGCCCCAGCAAGTCTAATGCTGGCCTTGCTTGGCAGCCCCCCTGAAACCTGCTCATGGGCCCCCAGGGGGCCCTGGTCCCCTGGTTGAGAACCACTGTCTTACAGCATACAGCTCCACTTGGAGACATTTATCATTATGAACAGCACTGCTTTAATGAGAGAAAGGAGAAAATTAATAAGGGCTCCCTCAAAAGAAGGCCATTACTCTGGTGCCAATGTACAAAATGAAGCAGGAGTGGGAAACTTAGTACCCACTGTGCCAACTTTAGAACGAGCCTGCATTATTTCTATTCAACAGATGAGATCCCAGGAAAGAGTACATTAAATGCTCAAACGCACACATTGTTTTCCCACCTGTTTGAGCAAGGTATTTGCTGTTAAATGGACTGGAACCCTATTACATATTTACTTTTAAATAAGTACTTTCAGTGTTTGTAAATTAATGATCTCCATGTATGCCATACCAGTTCCAAGCTCTTTGGGACATTGTGGGTGAGGGCCTAGCTCAGAGAGCAACCTTCTTTAGGTGGGAAGCCTGAATGGCAACACTTTTCACAGAAAGTCCCACTTTACGTGATCCTGCTAATGGTGAGTTTGAGAGTCTATGTAAGACATTCCAGTAACTAAAATACTTAAAAGAAGTGCAGCAATTGCTTGCAAGAATGCGTATGCAGGAGAATACAGAATGGATTTTCTCTGTCTGTAGAGTCCTCTGCAGTTCATCCTCTGGACTCAGAAGGCCCACCACTAAACACAGTGGGGTTCAGCATAAGGAAATGCCTTCTACCGGTGCCAAAGACTTCCTCAATTAGACGAGCTGCTGAGCTAATGAACAGTTACATTTAGAAAATTAATTCTATTATAACTGAATAAATAAATAAATGATAAAGCCCCCACCTAGCTCTCCTGCAGTGCTTTTCATCCATAGATCTTCTAGCACTTTACATAGGAGATAAATATCATTCCCATTTTACAGATGGGAAACTGAGGCACAAAGGTGAAGTGGTTTCCCCAATGTCACCCAGCAAGCCAATGGAAGAGCCAGGAATTAGAATCCATGTCTCTTAAGCCCCAGTCCAGCTAGCCCTACAATTAATGCATTTTGATAAATTACTAAAATCCTAGGAAGTACAACAGAAATTCGTATGATTGGTTTGTCTATATATTCATCTTAAATACTTCATGACAATGAGTTTATAGACCAAGTCCAAATGCCCAATGAAAATCTAGGGGATCTAAGCGTATGTCACCTTTCCAGGGACATAGAGCATAGCCTATAACTTCTACTCACCAAAAAGGGCATTCAAACTCACCTTCCACCCATTCAAAACACTCTAACAAAATGATTTCAGAGGCGGAAAGAGGGCTAGACACAAAAGCTGCACCTCTCTAACTGGTATAGTTAAAGCAGCATAACTGGATGGAATTATATCAGTATAAAGGTGTTTATATCTGTGTAGTTTAGTCCCATATAGGAAGGGGAATAAGCTATGCTAGTATAACTACTCTGGTATAAGACAGTTTTATAACAATTTATCCACATTCGCATTACGGGTTGTACCAATGTAAGCATTTCACAAAAAATCCCACAGCCCTAACCAAAATAATTATACCAGTATAAAAACTGTATAAACCAGAATTTATACACTAGTTACATTTAGGGCTTTAAGCATGAGCCTAGCTCACGAAAGCTCATGCTCAAATAAATTGGTTAGTCTCTAAGCCCTGGTCTACACTAGGACTTTAGGTCGAATTTAGCAACATTAAATCGATTTAAACCTGCACCCGTCCACACAGTGAAGCCCTTTATTTCGACTTAAAGGGCTCTTAAAATCGATTTCCTTACTCCACCCCTGACAAGTGGATTAGCGCTTAAATCGACGTTCCCAGCTCGAATTTGGGGTACTGTGGACACAATTCGATGGTATTGGCCTCCGGGAGCTATCCCAGAGTGCTCCATTCTGACCGCTCTGGACAGCACTCTCAACTCAGATGCACTGGCCAGGTAGACAGGAAAAGAACCGCGAACTTTTGAATCTCATTTCCTGTTTGGCCAGCGTGGCAAGCTGCAGGTGACCATGCAGAGCTCATCAGCACAGGTGACCATGATGGAGTCCCAGAATCGCAAAAGAGCTCCAGCATGGACCGAACGGGAGGTACGGGATCTGATCGCTGTTTGGGGAGAGGAATCCGTGCTATCAGAACTCCGTTCCAGTTTTCGAAATGCCAAAACCTTTGTGAAAATCTCCCAGGGCATGAAGGACAGAGGCCATAACAGGGACCTGAAGCAGTGCTGCGTGAAACTGAAGGAGCTGAGGCAAGCCTACCAGAAAACCAGAGAGGCGAACAGCCGCTCTGGGTCAGAGCCCCAAACATGCCGCTTCTATGATGAGCTGCATGCCATTTTAGGGGATTCAGCCACCACTACCCCAGCCGTGTTGTTTGACTCCTTCAATGGAGATGGAGGCAATACGGAAGCAGGTTTTGGGGACGAAGAAGATGATGATGAGGAGGAGGTTGTAGATAGCTCACAGCAAGCAAGCGGAGAAACCGGTTTTCCCGACAGCCAGGAACTGTTTCTCACCCTAGACCTGGAGCCAGTACCCCCCGAACCCACCCAAGGCTGCCTCCTGGACCCAGCAGGCGGAGAAGGGACCTCTGGTGAGTGTACCTTTTAAAATGCTATACATGGTTTAAAAGCAAGCATGTGAAAGGATTACTTTGCCCTGGCATTTGCGGTTCTCCTAGATGTAGTCCTAAAGCCTTTGCAAAAGGTTTCTGGGGAGGGCAGCCTTATTTCGTCCTTCATGGTAAGACACTTTATCACTCCAGGCCAGTAACACATACTCGGGAATCACTGTAGAACAAAGCATTGCAGTGTATGTTTGCTGGCATTCAACCAAAATCCGTTCTTTCTCTCTCTGTGTTATCCTCAGGAGAGTGAGATATAATTCATGGTCACCTGGTTGAAATAGGGTGCTTTTCTTCAGGGACACTCAGTATAGCCCATTCCTGCTGGGCTGTTTGCCTGTGGCTGAACAGAAATGTTCCCCGCTGTTAGCCACAGGGAGGGGGGAAGGTTGAGGGGGTAATCACGCGGTGGGAGGAGGCAAAATGCGACCTTGTAACGAAAGCACATGTGCTATGTATGTAATGTTAACAGCAAGGTTTACCCTGAAAGAGTGTAGCGACTGTTTTATAAAATGTGTCTTTTTAAATACCGCTGTCCCTTTTTTTTTCTCCACCAGCTGCATGTGTTTCAATGATCACAGGATCTTCTCCTTCCCAGAGGCTAGTGAAGCTTAGAAAGAAAAAAAAACGCACTCGCGATGAAATGTACTACGAGCTAATGCTGTCCTCCCACACTGACAGAGCACAGACGAATGCGTGGAGGCAAATAATGTCAGAGTGCAGGAAAGCACAAAATGACCGGGAGGAGAGGTGGAGGGCTGAAGAGAGTAAGTGGCGGGCTGAAGAGAGTAAGTGGAGGGCTGAAGACAGGGCTGAAGCTCAAATGTGGCGGCAGCGTGATGAGAGGAGGCAGGATTCAATGCTGAGGCTGCTGCAGGACCAAACCAGAATGCTCCAGTGTATGGTTGAGCTGCAGCAAAGGCAGCTGGAGCACAGACTGCCACTGCTGCCCCTCTGTAACCAACCGCCCTCCTCCCCAAGTTCCATAGCCTCCACACCCAGACGCCCAAGAACGCGGTGGGGGGGCCTCCAGCCAACCAGCCACTCCACAACAGAGGATTGCCCAAAAAAAAGAAGGCTGTCATTCAATAAATTTTAAAGTTGTAAACTTTTAAAGTGCTGTGCTTAAAGTGCTGTGTGGCATTTTCCTTCCCTCCTCCACCACCCCTCCTGGGATACCTTGGTAGTCATCTCCCTATTTGTGTGATGAATGAATAACGAATGCATGACTGTGAAGCAGCAATGACTTTATTGCCTCTGCAAGCGGTGATTAAAGGGAGGAGGGGAGGGTGGTTAGCTTACAGGGAAGTAGAGTGAACCAAGGGGCGGGGGGTTTCATCAAGGAGAAACAAACAGAACTTTCACACTGTAGCCTGGCCAGTCATGAAACTGGTTTTCAAAGCTTCTCTGATGCGTACCGCGCCCTCCTGAGCTCTTCTAACCGCCCTGGTGTCTGGCTGCGCGTAACCAGCAGCTAGGCGATTTGCCTCAACCTCCCACCCCGCCATAAACGTCTCCCCCTTACTCTCACAGATATTGTGGAGCACACAGCAAGCAGTAATAACAGTGGGAATATTGGTTTCGCTGAGGTCTAAGCGAGTCAGTAAACTGCGCCAGCGCGCCTTTAAACGTCCAAATGCACATTCTACCACCATTCTGCACTTGCTCAGCCTGTAGTTGAACAGCTCCTGACCACTGTCCAGGCTGCCTGTGTACGGCTTCATGAGCCATGGCATTAAGGGGTAGGCTGGGTCCCCAAGGATACATATAGGCATTTCAACATCCCCAACAGTTATTTTCTGGTCTGGGAAGAAAGTCCCTTCCTGCAGCTTTTGAAACAGACCAGAGTTCCTGAAGATGCGAGCGTCATGCACCTTTCCCGGCCATCCCACGTTGATGTTGGTGAAACGTCCCTTGTGATCCACCAGAGCTTGCAGCACTATCGAAAAGTACCCCTTGCGGTTTATGTACTCGCCGGCTTGGTGCTCCGGTGCCAAGATAGGGATATGGGTTCCGTCTATAGCCCCACCACAGTTAGGGAATCCCATTGCAGCAAAGCCATCCACTATGACCTGCACATTTCCCAGGGTCACTACCCTTGATATCAGCAGATCTTTGATTGCGTGAGCTACTTGCATCACAGCAGCCCCCACAGTAGATTTGCCCACTCCAAATTGATTCCCAACTGACCGGTAGCTGTCTGGCGTTGCAAGCTTCCACAGGGCTATCGCCACTCGCTTCTCAACTGTGAGGGCTGCTCTCATCCTGGTATTCATGCGCTTCAGGGCAGGGGAAAGCAAGTCACAAAGTTCCATGAAAGTGCCCTTACGCATGCGAAAGTTTCGCAGCCACTGGGAATCGTCCCAGACCTGCAACACTATGCGGTCCCACCAGTCTGTGCTTGTTTCCCGAGCCCAGAATCGGCGTTCCACAGCATGAACCTGCCCCATTAGCACCATGATGCATGCATTGGCAGGGCCCATGCTTTCAGAGAAATCTGTGTCCATGTCCTGATCGCTCACGGGACCGCGCTGACGTCGCCTCCTCGCCCGGTATCGCGTTGCCATGTTCTGGTGCTGCATATACTGCTGGATAATGCGTGTGGTGGTTGATGTGCTCCTAATTGCCAAAATGAGCTCAGCGGCCTCCATGCTTGCCTTGGTATGGCGTCCGCACAGAAAAAAGGCGCGGAACGATTGTCTGCCGTTGCTCTGACGGAGGGAGGGGCGACTGACGACACGGCTTACAGGGTTGGCTTCAGGGAGCTAAAATCAACAAAGGGTGTGCCTGTACATCAAGGAGTATTTCAGGCAGGACTGCACGGAGGGTTCCAATAAGAAATGGTGCACCAAAGTTATCGTTGTTATTGGAACAAGGAGGTTAGCCTGGCCTCTGATTGATACATGGCTAGATTAACCTCGCTGCGCCTTCTCTGTGACTGACTGCAGTGTGATCTAGACAGGGGAGGAGGAAAATGAGTACAAAACAAATCTGGTCTATTTCTTGTTCTGACCCACTCCATCTATCCTTTACATCTTTGGCTGGCAGCAGACAAAAAAGGCGCGAAATGATTGTCTGCCCTTGCTTTCACGGGGGGAGGGAGGGTGGGAACGGGGTCCTGACGATATGTACCCAGAACCACCCGCGATAATGTTTTAGTCCCATCAGGCATTGGGATATCAACCCAGAATTCCAATGGGCAGTGGAGACTGCGGGAACTGTGGGATAGCTACCCACAGTGCAACGCTCCGGAAGTCGACGCTTGCCTCGGTACTGTGGAAGCGCTCCGCCGAGTTAATGCACTTAATGCACTTAGAGCATTTTCTTTGGGGACACACACACTCGAATATATAAAACCGATTTCAAAAAAACCGACTTCTATAAATTCGACCTAATTTCGTAGTGTAGACATACCCTAAGGTGCCACAAGTACTCCTTTTCTTTTTGCGAATACAGACTAACAGGGCTGTTACTCTGAAACCTGTCATTTAGGGCTTTCTAAACTTCAGGTTTTTTACCTGAGGTTTACTGATTGCCATTTAACTTGAGGTAGTTAACACATTTTCAGAGGCTGGCCTGAATTTAAGCTAAGGGCTGGTCTACACTAGAAAATTAGGTCAACCCCACCTATGTTGCTCAGGGATGTGAAAAATCCATACCCTTGAGCAACATAGTTAAGGAGACGTAAGTCCCCAGGTAGACAGTGCTAGGTCGATGGAAGAATTCTACCACCGACTTAGGGCATAGCTACACTACAAAATTAAGTCGACCTAATTTACATCAGCATACAACCACCGCAGTAATTACATCACTTGTGCATGCCTACACTTTGTTCCTTGTGTTGGTGGTGTGCGCCCTCATCAGGAGCATTTGCAATGATTGAACTCTCAGTGTGGGGCACTGTGGGATGGCTTCTGAAAGTCAGCAACAGTTGATGCAAGCAAGGCAGTGTCTACACTGATAATGCATTGTCCTAACCAGACTGACATTGACTCCATGCCTCCTGTGGACGTGGAGTTAAGAACATAAGAATGGCCACACTAGGTCAGACCAAAGGTCTGCCCAGCCCAGTATCCTGTATACCGACACTGGCCAATGCCAGGTATCCCAGAGGGAATGAACCTAACAGGTAATGATCAAGTGATCTCTTTCCTGCCATCCATCTCCACTCTCTGACAAACAGAGGCTAGGGACACAATTCCTTACCCGTCCTGGCTAATAGCCATTAATGGACTTAACCTCCATGAATTTATTCAATTCTCTTTTAAACCCTGTTATAGTCCTAGCCTTCACAACCTCCTCAGGCAAGGAGTTCCTCAGGTTGACTGTGCGCTGTGTGAAGAACAACTTCCTTTTATTTGTTTTAAACCTGCTGCCCATTAATTTCATTTGGTGGCCCCTAGTTCTTATATTATGGGAACAAGTAAATAACTTTTCCTTATTCACTTTCTCCACACCACTCATGATTTTATAGACCTCTATCATATCCCCCATTAGACTCCTCTTTTCCAAGCTGAAAAGTCCAAGCCTCTTTAATCTCTCCTTATATGGGACCCGTTCCAAACCTCTCATAATTTTAGTTGCCCTTCTCTGAACCTTTTCTAATGCCAGTATATCTTTTTTAAGATGAGGAGACTACATCTGTACACAGTATTAAAGATGTGGGTGTACCATGGATTTATACAAGGGCAATAAGATATTCTCCGTCTTATTCTCTATCCCTTTTTAAATTATTCCTAACATCCCGTCTGCTTTTTTGACTGCCACTGCACACTGCGTGGATGTTTTCAGAGAACTATCCACAATGACTCCAACATCCTTCTTCTGATTAGTTGTAGCTAAATGAGCCCCCATCATATTGTATGGATAGTTGGGGTTATTTTTTCCAATGTGCATTACTTTACATTTATCCACATGAAATTTCATTTGCCCTTTTGTTGCCCAATCACTTAGTTTTGTGAGAACTTTTTGAAGTTCTTCACAGTCTGCTTTGGTCTTGACTATCTTGAGCAGTTTAGTATCGTCTGCAAACTTCGCCACCTCACTGTTTACCCCTTTCTCCAGATCATTTATGAATAAGTTGAATAGGATTGGTCCTAGGACTGACCCTTGGGGAACACCACTAGTTACCCCTCTCCATTCTGAAAATTTATCATTTATTCCTACCCTTTGTTCCCTGTCTTTTAACCAGTTCTCAGTCCATGAAAGGATCTTCCCTCTTATCCCATGACAATTTAATTTACTAAGAACCTTTGGTGAAGGACCTTGTCAAAGGCTTTCTGGAAATCTAAGTACACTATGAAAAGAAAAGGAGTACTTGTGGCACCTTAGAGACTAACCAATTTATTTGAGCATGAGCTTTCGTGAGCTACAGCTCACTTCATCGGATGCATGCCGTGGAAACTGCAGCATACTTTATTTATACACAGAGAATATGAAAAAATACCTCCTCCCACCCCACTGTCCTGCTGGTAATAGCTTATCTAAAGTGATCATCAGGTGGGCCATTTCCAGCACAAATCCAGGTTTTCTCACCCTCCACCCCCTAAGTACACTATGTCCACTGAACTCTCCCTTGTCCACATGTTTGTTGACCCCCTCAGAGAACTCTCACAAGAGATCAGTAAGACATGATCTCCCTTTACAGAAGCCATGTTGACTTTTGCACAACAATTTATGTTCTTCTATGTGTCTGACAATTTTATTCTTTACGATTGTTTCAACTAATTTGCCCGGTACTGACTTTAGACTTACCGGTCTGTAATTGCCAGGATCACCTCTAGAGCCCTTCTTAAATATTGGCATTACCTTAGCTATCTTCCAGTCATTGTGTACAGTAGATGATTTAAAGGACAGGTAACAAACCATAGTTAATAGTTCCGCAATTTCACATTTGAGTTCTTTCGGAACTCTTGGGTGAATGCCATCTGGTCCCGGTGACTTCCTACTGTTAAGTTTCTCAATTAATTCCAAAACCTCCTCTAGTGACACTTCAGTTTGTGACAATTCCTCAAATTTGTCACCTACAAAAGACAGCTCAGGTTTGGGAATCTCCCTAACATCCTCAGCCGTGAAGACTGAAGCAAAGAATTCATTTAATTTCTCTGCGATGACTTTATCGTCTTTAAGTGCTCCTTTTGTATCTCGATCGTTCAGGGGCCCCACTGGTTGTTTATCGGGCTTCCTGCTTCTGATGGACTTAGAAAACATTATGTTATTACCTTTTGAGTTTTTGGCTAGCTGTTTGTCAAACTCCTTTTTGGCTTTTCTTATTACATTTTTACATTTAATTTGGCACTGTTTATGCTCCTTTCTATTTACCTCAATAGGATTTGACTTCCACTTTTTAAAAGATGCCTTTTTATCTCTCACTGCTTCTTTTACATGGTTGCTAAGCCACAGTGGCTCTTTTTTAGTTCTTTTACTGTGTTTTTTTAATTTGGGGTATACATTTAAGTTGAGCCTCTATTATGGTGTCTTTGAAAAGTGTCCATGCAGCTTGCAGGGATTTCAATCTAGTCACTGTACCTTTTAATTTCTGTTTAACTAACCTCCTCATTTTTGCACAGTTCCGCTTTCTAAAATTAAATGCCACAGTGTTGGGCTGTTGAGGTGATCGCCCCACCACAGGAATGTTAAATGTTATTATATTATGGTCACTATTTCCAAGCGGTCCTGTTACAGTTACCTCTTGGACCAGATCCTGCGCTCCACTCAGCACTAAATCCAGAGTTGCCTCTCCCCTTGTGGGTTCCTGTACCAGCTGCTCCAAGAAGCAGTCATTTAAAGTATCGAGAAATTTTGTCTCTGCATTTTGTCCTGAGGTGACATGTACCCAGTCAATATGGGGATAACTGAAATCCCCCACTATTATTGAGTTCTTTATTTTGATAGCTTCTCTAATCTCCCTTAGCATTTCATCTTCACTATCACTGTCCTGGTCAGGAGGTCGATAATAGATCCCTACTGTTATATTCTTCTTCGATCATGGAATTACTATCCATAGAGATTCTATGGAGCATGTGGATTCATTTAAGATTTTTATTTCATTTAATTCTACATTTTCTTTCACATATAGTGCCACTCTCCCCCCCACGACCTGTTCTGTCCTTCCAATATATTTTGTACCCTGGAATGATTGTGTCCCATTAATCCTCCTCACTCCACCAGGTTTCTGTGATGCCTATTATATCAATATCCTCCTTTAACACGAGGCACTCTAGTTCACCCATCTTATTATTTAGACTTCTAGCATTTGTGTGCAAGCACTTTAAAAACTTGTCACTGTTTATTTGTCTGCCCTTTTCTGATGTGTCAGATGTTTCTTGTCTGATCTGGCACATACTTTATCCTTTTCCATCCTCTCCTCCTGACTAAAACCTAGAAAATCTCTAGCAATAGATTCTCCTCTAAGAGAAGTCCCTATCTGATCAACGTGCGCCTCTGCAGCAACCGGCTTTCACCATCTCTTAGTTTAAAAACTGCTCTGCAACCTTTTTAATGTGAAGTGCCAGCAGTCTGGATCCACTTTAGTTTAGGTGGAGCCCATCCTTCCTGTACAGGCTCCCCCATCCCAAAAGTTTCCCCAGTTCCTAATAAATCTAAACCCCTCCTCTCTACACCATCGTCTCATCCACGCATTGAGACTCTGAAGCTCTGCCTGCCTACCTGGCCCTGAGCGTGGAAGCATTTCTGAGAATGCCACCATAGAGGTCCTGGATTTCAGTCTCTTTCCTAGCAGCCTAAATTTAGCCTCCAGGACGTCTCTCCTCCCCTTCCCTATGTCATTGGTACCTACATGTACCACGACCACCGGCTCCTCCCCAGCACTACACATAAGTCTATCTAGATGCCTCGAGAGATCCGCAACCTTTGCACCAGGCAGGCAAGTCACCATACGGTTCTCCAAGTCATCACAAACCAGCTATCTATGTTTCTTGTCACTCTCTTGAGGGCACAAAATCACCAGCAGCCTCAGTTCCATGCCGTCAGTCAGCTTAAATCTGTCCCTATTTTGGGATATAGGAATCTTAACAGATATTCCAGGACCAGTTTAAGCAGTGTATTTTCTCAGCAATAAAATTAATATGTTTTAAATGTGCACTGAACAACCAAAGTAATTTATCCATATAATGCAAGCCAGTAATTTCCTCCAAGCAGAAACAGATATTTAACTACAGCTATTAGCCTGTGACTGTCCACGTAATCCATTCTCTCATTCTTTGCCTTCTTGCCAAGTTTGCTCTGAAGGGTCTTGGAATTGCAGATTCTTCCCTTTCCACAGATATGGACGCCTCTTCAGGGACCCAGTCTTGCCAACTCTTGCAATTTTATTGTGAGGTTCATGATATTTGGTGCTTTTCTTATAGCCTCAGTTCCGGGAGTCATGTGATTATGTAAGAATCTCTTCTTTTGGTTTTTAAAAATTGAATTTCTAGCCCTCAGGGTTGCAGAAAAAAGTTTGAAGAAAAAAACCCAAAACAAACAACACAAACTCTAAAGGGATCAAAACCAAGAGGGCAAATAAAGAAAACACATTTTCAAGGAAATGTATCATGATTTTTTGGCAGGTTCAAGGCAGTTCATGGGAAGCTTTCTTGGACATAGTAAGATTTGAGGACAACAGGTCTAGATCTTGCATGACTAATCCAAAACTGCATGTCTTTGAAAATGCCAGGGTATATTCAGCGCATACTTATAGAACTAACAGTTTATTTTATCCATTGCACAGTCTCATTTTAGAATTTTGTTATAAAGCTGCAAAATGGCACATGAAATAACTGTACAAGAACATGAGGAGAGCAGTTATTCTCCTGGTTGCTTCAAGAGTGATTAAAATCTAGGAGTTAACACAAAAACAAACAACTCCACCAGGCTTTTCACAAAACACATATCTACAGCAATAATTAGGTTTCCAGATTTAATTTCTGGTGTGCTGAGACCACTATTTATCATGATGTCCTATACTGTCTTGCTCCTTGAGTGCCACTTGTCTGTTATACTCTCCTGTTGTCTCTTGTTTTATGGATTATAAACTTTTGGGGGCAGGGACTGTCTTTTTGCTCTGCATATGTACAGTGCTTATAAATGGGGCTCCTACTTACTACAACAATACAAATAAATAATGATCGTGATAATTTATAACATGATCTGGAATACCCATGAGTTCCAAATTCCCAATCCTGACCCTGTTCTCCAACTTTTCCACCTTCCTGTAGAGTCATTTTACTCTTAGGTTTCAGAGTAGCAGCCGTGTTAGTCTGTATCTGCAAAAAGAAAAGGAGGACTTGTGGCACCTTAGAGACTAACAAATTTATTTGAGCATAAGCTTGCTCCTTTTCATTTTACTCTCAGATACTACTGTAAATATATCCTCAGGGCCAGAGGTATTTTCCAAATCCACTAGTCTGCTATCTGGCTCTTGAAGTTTACAAACTCAGCCTCCAACTTGCTGTCAATTGTGAATAATGCATAATAGTGCCCACCTTTTTGTGCTGTAGTTCCAGTCTCATTGTAACTGCCTTTGTAAGTGTTTCAATCCTGAGCAAGGACCTGATCTTTAAGAATACCAGGAGAAGCCACGCTCCACACAGTTCCTGGTTTCTTGACCAAGCTGCTAAAGGTTTCCCGTTGGGCCTGAATAAGTGCCCATGCAGTTTCCTCTGACGCCAGCAATTCCAGTGAGCAAGTTTCCAGCCGCACACACAAAAGGGATCTCAGCACTCCACCCTTCGGAGTGAAAGTCTACTGCTACACTAAGGAGAACATGTCCAAAAGAAAAAGTATGAAGCACTCAAGGCAACCACAAAAATCCCCAACTTGAATGAACTTGGTCATGGACAGGCTGCTTGATTTAATGGAAAGCAAGGAATATTGCTGCCAAGGGCCAAAGAATTGGGAATTCTCCACGAGTACGACAAAGAAACATCCTACCTCAGAGAAGAAAGTGGCTGGAAAAGCAAGCCTGGGCCTAGTGCAAACCATATAAGTTTGGATTAGGGAAGTCTCAGCTGACATGGAAAGTGGTTATCTTATTGAATTTTATTTCAGGACAGCTTCCCCAGTGGTTGGATCTGTAATATATTAATTTTGAAACAACTTTAAAATGAAAAACTAAAGCTCAAGGTAAATGCATACAATTTGGCAGACGTAGGCATCATGGTTTTACATTCCTGCATAACAATTCTGAGCACTTGGGGAGGCATCAATTACTATACAACTCACTGCTACTATGCATCCTTATCAGGATGAGATTGTTCAATGGGTCAGGAATATCAAGGTCAATAGGGCTGGTCACCAGCAGTTGGAATGCTCTGCCAGGACACAAGTAGAGATGGGCCTGACTCAATGACCCTAGATCTCTAGGGAAATTTGGGGGCCTGGAACCGAACATTGCATCAGGCCCATCTCTGTAGAAATGTAATGGTACAGTGATTAACCAAAAGCTAGAGAGGGGTATGAGGAAGATACGGGACCTTCACATATAATGACATCTAAGGTACACAGAGTAATGCTATTGCACCCTTATGAGAAATAAGAGGACTGCCACCTGCAACCCTGGGAGCAAGGTGATCAATTCTTAAAATCCTTTTTGCAGAAAAAAGGAGATCAAAACAAGACTGTCACCATCCTGTACCTTCGTTCTTCCCAGAGCAAAGTTCAGCAATTAACAGGGAAGCAGACAGATCTGGCAAATACTGTGCAGTGGAATCTGAATTCAGTCCCTCACTCCGTAGGCTTGCGAGGGCTAAATGTGCTGCATGGAACATGTGCTCAACCCCTACAGAGAGGAAGAAGAGATTCACATCACCCGAGACATCCATCTCCCACAGTCAACCCAAAAACTTAAACTGACTGGCTTCAGAAAGTCACAGCCAGTTCTGACCCAAAAGGACAGAGAGCAAATGGGGAAGAAATAGGGTTTCTGGAAGACCCCAAAACTAGGGGCAGTGAGCATATTTTGAGAGGGGTCAGAACCTTCATGTCGTCTTGATCCCAATTAAAGAAACTGAAGTTACACAAGCCAACACGGGTGGCATTCAGGACTCCATAAGTAAGCAGCCAGCTAGTTTGAATTCTAAGGTGCAGATTTGCAGGTTCAGGGGTCCTACATGATGGTACAAAGTTGAGTAGTTTTGCTATTTCCCCACAAGTTGTGTTAACAGGGGGCTGTGAGAGACTGTTTCAATTCTTTACCGAATTGCTAAAAACAATGGTCGGCTCTGAAAGCTAAATATAGACCTGGCTCTCAGGCAAGTCAATTATATATTTTGCATTTATTTTTCCCGTAGTAAAAGGAGTAAATCTGAGAACAAAAGTCCTTCAGACCCGCAGAGAAAAAGTCAACTTTCAATATTCTTCTGTTCCTACATGCAAGGAACTACTGTACGGGTGCACATTCCAGTTAACCAGGATTGTACTGTCTCTTGTAGATGCACATTCCAGTTAACCAGGATTGTACTGTCTCTTGTAGAGGTTTACACCTCAGTACTACAGTAGCAGCACCAGGTAAGAACAGAGGAAGAACCAGGGTTCTACTGTGTCTTCCACAGAGGAGTTCTGTTCATGTAGGAATCTCAAATTCACAAAGCAAAAAATCAAGGACAAGAATTTTGCTTACTTGAAACTGAGAGCGTTTTAATGGTAAAATAAAAGGGCATCTATACCAATGCTTCACTGCTGGTTTCATTCTAATGCATGGGCTAGCTGTGGATTAAGTATGCTCAAGAAAGGAAATTAGCAGGGAGGTTAAATAAAAATCATTTAAATATTGTTGTATCACATCATTGCCTTCAAAGGTTTCAAAATGCTTGTGGTGTCTGATGTTGGAAAAAGTAAATTGCTTCTGCACGCTGCTTGTTTGCAAGTTATTTATAATGCACCTGTTCCTGAAGCTGAAACTGGTAAATAGGTGCTTAAATACTCACCTTCTCTCATCAGTTTGTGTAAACTACTACATTGTATTATAGATCCTGGGTAGGATAATACTCTATATTATTCTGAATGTGTCCTGGAATTAGCTGCTTATTTGGAGGAGATATATGATGGGAAAGAAGGATGTATGCTTGAATTCTATACAGCACACAGTAATATCTTGTCTCTCTAGACGTCTGAGGTGACT
Organism: Lepidochelys kempii; assembly: GCF_965140285.1. Lineage (NCBI taxonomy): Eukaryota > Metazoa > Chordata > Testudines > Cheloniidae > Lepidochelys > Lepidochelys kempii. Next base: position 348,582,269 of record NC_136380.1, read on the forward strand.
CCCCAACCCTTTGGATATATGGCATTTCAGATGAACTGGGGAGCTGACTGTAAGCAACTGATACCGCTACATGCTGAGTTTTCAACCCAAGAGCACAGCGAAGGAAATGCTGGCCAGCTTTTTAAAACACTACGCACAGAGGCTGCAAATGCCGGGCATGATGTATTTAAAAGCTGATCAGCAGCCTTTTTAAGGTGGAGAGTCTTTGCACAGCCCCAGGGATACAGCCACAGGCTATGACGCTATTACTACCGTTTAAAACATTCAATTCCTGTTTTTTTAGATTGCCAGTTCTACTGATCATGGCCAGTTTTTGTTTGACAAATAGTAGGGTCTTGGCATTGTTTGGAGTTCACCCTTTTCTAAATGGAAAATGGTCTTGTGATGAGCCCTGGATTTGGACTCAGAAGACCTAGGTTAATTTCCTAGCTCCCACAGACTCACTGTGTGACCCGGGGTCAAGAAGTATAATCCCTCTTTTGCTTGGAAACTCATCTGTGTAATGGTCGTAATACTTCCATCTCACAGGGCAGGGGTCTCCAAACTTTATGAGATGAGGGCCATATTCGATTTTTGAAGGGGCTTCGAGGGCCAAAACGACTGTGAAAGAAATTAAATGTATGCAAATATACGCAATATATATACAAAATCGTTAAAAAAACAAAACTACTCTACTCAGTTGGTTGGGACTGTTTGGTTCTATTAGTGCTGGAGTTAAAATTTAACCATTATGAAATTGTTAATTTCCATCTTCTTTACTCCATTTATTGGAGATGTAATCAAGCATCTGGCTTGTATTTTTACTCTAAGGCAGGGGTCCGTGCCTGCTCAGCTGCAACTCTCCCCTAAGGTGGTTCCCTTTTTGGGGGGACACTGGCTCCCGGGGGCATTCACCCCTCCGCACAGCTCAGCTGAGCTACCCGCCCCCCACCCGCGCGAGCTGCTGCCGGCAGCCCCTCCCCCTGCCTGCTCGGCGTGCCTACTCAGCTGTTCTCTTCTCCCATTGGGAGGGCCGGACAAATGGATGCCCCAGGCCGGATCCGGCCCACAGGCCATAGTTTGAAGACCCCTGTCATAGGGGAATACATTCATTAGCGTATGTGAGGTGCTCAGATACCACAGCAAGGAGCGCCACAGTAAAGCCAATAAAGAGATATGATATCTTAAAAACTGAAAAATATAAAGCTGCCAAATGAGAACTGTCAACCTTAATTGCAATCTTCATCCTCAACATGGAGAAGTCTGCGGAGGAGGGATAGGAAGGAGTCAAGTAATACAGAGAAACTAAAGCAAAATTTGAGAGATGTCATGAAGAAATGCACGCATGCATAAAGAAAAATTCCTGAATGCGTGGAGCCAGCTTCCAAGCAAGGCTGTTGAAGACTGAATGAATCACTAAGGGCATTCAAGAACACGTTTGAGATAATATCCTCAGGAATATGAGTATTAAATAGACGATGAGCCTTGCTTGAAGAGCTAAACAGCCTGTTTATTAACTAAAAACAAGGGTGAAAACTGTTCTTTCTTATATGTTCCTTTTTTGAAAATAACAAGATCAACAAAAAGGAGTTTAACATTATGTCTGCATGTTAAGATAGGAATGTTCTCCCTATTTTTTGTTCATCTTCACTATGCACTGTTGTCTTTTTTACTATTCTTAGCACCATGGGCTTTAACCAAGAAGCTTATGTCAATTAAGCTATCTCATTTATGATAAGCATGACTGCCAAAGGTGGCCAAATATTCTAAAAGTCCAGATTGCACATTACTCTGAACAGTTCCCAAAAATCAGAGCAGAGAGACCTCTTTCCATTAAAATGAAATAGAGGGGCTGGGAGAGAGGGGAGATAATCAATATTGCTGCAACACAGCAGTGGCAGGGGGTAGTGGCATATGTAAGTACCAACAGTTTCATGTAAGAATGGATTATCAGTTGAGTAATCCTGCTGAAATGCATTTCCCCAGTGAAAAATTTGGTCATAGTAGCAAAGTGACTGCAGAATCCCAAAGGTCACTAGAAAGAGATCAAAGGACCCCCACCACTTCCATTGAGCAGTGAAATTTATCAAGGACTCAACATGCAGAACAATTGCCAGACTGGCCAGTCCTCCTCCAACGTACTGCCCAACAAGCTGCTTCTACAATTATGCGAAAGAAACAGACCAAACATTTGAATTCTCCTCTGTTGCAAACCTCACCACAGTTCTCCATGCCTTTATCTCTTCTGGCCCAGACTCCTGAATACACTCTATTTAGGGCTATCCAGGGTAGACTGCTTGCAGGCTTCAGCTACAACAGAATGCATCCACAGCAGGGGGGGCTGCTACCACCAGCATATAACACAGCACAATGGGCCCCTCCACTGCTTTTTTTCTTCTGAAGACAACTCAAGGTATCAAAACCCCAAGAGGTACCTGGCAGCCTGAGAGATCCCATCTCTCCCTGCATCTTGTGGCGTTCGTTAAAATCAGACAGGGTGCTCTTGTTGTCTAGTTCTGGGAGTAAAACTTCAGAGGATTTGTCAAAAACGGTTATCAATAGAGGGTCTTTGCCTGTGTAATTCACTCCATCTGATTGTCTTCCAGAACTTGGTGGCCTAAAACTTATTTGTTAAGGCAGGGCTTTGACGATCATCGTGTCTGTAAGAGGATTCTTTGTGAGAGAGGAAAAAGGCAGAATGGTGTGTTTAGCCCATCCATCTGACCAACTTACATACTTTGTTTGTAATTTGTTATGCACCCAGATGCTTGGTAGTAATGGTGTGTTAACCAATATGATAGGAGTAGACAAAGTTGCACATGATTTACTGAGATAAAAGTTACTGTCTTAGAATTGCACCACCCAGATATGAGCTTCTCATTGGGCAGCAGTACAGGATTAGCAATAGGTTCTTGGACAACCCACAAGAGAAAAGAGGGAAGGAAAATCAGTAAATGTCTACCCAAAAAGGTGGGCACAGCAGCCCCGATTATGCCCAATCTGAGACAGACTTCCTGAGAGTGGCTATAACATTTTTGAAGTTGGTAAAAAGACAAAAGTAAATTCTGTCGGAGGTCATAATGGGTTTATGCTAAGCCTGGTCTGTGCCCATCACAAAGGCCCATCACAATATGGCTTTTGTTCAGAGAGGCCAAAAACTAGAACAGCACAGAAACTGCAGGTCAAGAGTGAGGAACTATGACAGAGCCATGCACAGAAATTTGCTAGATGTGGGTCAAACCAGGGCTATTACCTTTTTGTACAAAGTTTTAAATAAAATAGAAAGGAAAGTTAAAGAACTTTTCATCAAGGTTTTATGAACACACAGATTGCCAGACTGCATCAGACCCAAAGTCGATCAAGTGTAAGATCCTCTCTCTCACAGCGGCCAGTACCAGATGTTTCAGAGGAATTCGTAAGAATCCTACATTAGGCAGGTGTGTGGTAATCTGCCCCCTACATGAGGCTTTATCCTGATCATTAATTGTTAAGAGATTGGCTTAAACCGTGGAGCATGAGGTTTTAATGCATGTTCTGGAAGCCTTCTGAGATCATAGTTAGCAGGTGCTTATAGAGGGCAGATATAGCACAGATGAAGCTAAAATAGCTACAGTACTCTCCACTGTACCTTTGTGAACTGGCTAGAGTGGCCAGCTCCTGAACAGTCCTGGTAATTAACATCTCATTTGTATCCAAACCTCCCTCTTTGCCATGAAGTACTGATACCTTAAAAAAAACCAAAACCCTGCTTTAAGATGACTCTCCCACTAGATGATCCAAAATGGCAGCAATATGGATTGCAAATTCCCTTAATGCAGTTCCTGTAGTCTTACAGCCCTTTAATCTTTTTGCAAAGCCTATGCTTCAATCTGACAGCACCACATTATCATATGACTTACACAAGAATTAAAGATGAAAACCTGAAGTTTTGTTTAGTTTTTTAATCTACCCTTACCTGGTAGGATTTCCACAAGCCATACCATCCCAAAAGTAGCAAGTAATAAGAATGTGAACCAATGATTATATCTGAAAACAGTGAGCTCCATGTTTTGAGGAAAAGGACTTCTACACAGTCAACAAGCCCACATGAAATACCTTTCACAGTCAAACTATGAAGTAGTGAATCTAATATGTCACATCAGGAACAAGCTCTTGATTAGAAAACGGTGTGTTCATAAGGGCCATAATCATGCTGGGATAAAAGCCCAGAACTTTGGGATAAAAGTGGTATGTGAGCTGCAGAAGCCTTAATACTTGCTAAGTACTATCTAGTTAAGAAGTCTTATATCTATCCTAGCCCACATTTGTCAGTGGCTTGTCATAAACTGAACTGAAGTCTATTTTACTTGGTAAGGCAGCAAATAAATACAGGCAAGGCAGGTTTCTCCTTACCCATGGGAATTCTTTCCAATCAGCAACAAGACGACGGAAGCAAACTGAGGTAGTTGGCTGATTGCGAAAATCACTCTTTGGTTTTACAAAAAGAAAAGGAGTACTTGTGGCACCTTAGAGACTAACCAATTTATTTGAGCATAAGCTTTCGTGAGCCACAGCTCACTTCATCGGATGCATACCGTGGAAACTACACTTTCCACAGTATGCATCCGATGAAGTGAGCTGTGGCTCATGAAAGCTTACGCTCAAATAAATTGGTTAGTCTCTAAGGTGCCACAAATACTCCTTTTCTTTTTGCGAATACAGACTAACACGGCTGTTACTCTGAAACCTGTCTTTGGTTTTAAACATTCCTGAGCTAACCCTCATTTCCCTCCTTCCCTTCCAGCACCTCCTGTGCAAGTTGCAAATATTCCAAGACAATGCAGTAAACTAATGATATTTTCTCTCTTCAAATTGTGCAAATCACTCAGCTGTCAATGGACAAGGGAAAATGAAGTTAATGAGCACGGCTTTAATCAGTGGACCTTGTTCTAATCAGAAAAGCAATCTTTCAAAGAGGTAATGACAGGCAGTCTCTCCATGGCATTCCATTTTCCCATGGGAATAAAGTTAGTGTCTTAAATTAAAAAATCAGCCTTCAAAAAAAATGGAAAGACCCTACTGAAAACCTGCACTAATGTATGCAAATAAAGAAGTCATTTAAATACTTGTTCAACACACATGCCTTCCCGTGTTGGGAGATGGGGGCAGAGGAAGGGGTGAGGGGTAACTAGCTACAGGGAACCCAAGTACAGGATCACCAACAGTGGCCGTGTCACACCTTCACTTAAACCAGTAAAACTCTGCACCTAGGCCAGGCCTTAGAGTAGGCTTGTTCTCTGAAAAGGGAGTGTGTAAAAATCCCACCTTCTTATTCAACACACATCTGCTTTCAAGTTCACACATTTTACTCCGGCTGGCATTCCAAAGCCCATCTGGAATAGCGAGTTGGACAGAATTGTTAACTCCATTCCAGTTACAGAATCTTTATTACTGGTGATATGTGATCCACCAAATGCCAAGCTTCACATTCAGATTTCAGGTTTACATAGCCAGTCAACAGCATGCTCACTCCTGATGAGATGTTAGAAAAAGCCACTATTCTACCTGTAAATTGAACACATTAGGTCAGGAACGTATTGGCCCTCATCTAAGCTCAGAAAATTAGGAGGTAGGTAGCAAAGGAATTAGGCAACATGTTTTAATCTACACATTTTAATCACTTAACACATAGTTTAAACTGACAGTGGTACTAAAAAAACATTAGCTGGTCATGATACACGGGGGGGGGGGGAGGGAGATAATTAACATGTGTTAGCCAACATTTTTGCTAAACATGTCTCATTTTCCTAGTCAAGACAAAGCCTTTGAGAGACTAACATGGAACCCCACACCACTGTTTTTATACATTTCAGAACAGAACCACACTTCCAAGCATGTACACATTTGAACTTCAGACTTTCAAACACGGAAACCTTTTCCTACATTTCCCCTCTTCCCCTTCTAGCTACTAGACCAGGAGTTCTCAAACTTCATTGCTCCTCGACCCCCTTCTGACAACAAAAATGTCTACATGACTCCAGGAGGGAAGACTGAAGCCTGAGCCTGCCAGAGCCCCACTGCCCCCAGCGGGACGGCCAAAGCCAAAGCCCAAAGGCTTCAGCCCCAGGTGGGGGCCTGTAACCTGAGCCCCACCACCCAGGGCTGAAGCTCTTGGGCTTCGGCCTCAGCCCCAGGCAGTGGGGCTTGGGCTTTGGCCCCAAGCCCCAGCATATCTAATGCCAGTCCTGGTGACCCCATTAAAATGGGGTCCTAACCCTCAGTTTGAGAACCGCTGTACTAGATGAACAGGAACATTTACCAACTAAGGGGCAACGTCAGGTTAAAAATCTGTTTAAAATACAGTTTCATTGCCTGGGCTGCAACCCAACATCTGAGGTAAAAGTGAAACAGATTTTAATAAATCAAATTGACTTTTCACTGTGACATTTGCACGCTCCTCAGCTTTGACAATGAAAACAGATTACCTAGTTTCTCTTTGGTTTGCCATACTTTTCTATTCTGCTTCTTGTTCTTACGCGCTTGCATATGGCCGCAAACGTCTGGGGTGCAGACATGTACATGAAGACTTGTATTAAACATTTCCACTGTAATCTTCCATGACATTAACCAATAGAAGAAAATACTAATGGATAGGAAGTTATTTTTACAAAGTCTAAAGTGAGCCAAATTTGACCTAAGGGTGTCCCTTTAACTTTATTTTGTACCATTCACGAACCTTTATAAACTTATATAGCCAAGAGTTGTTCCAACGAATCTCTCATGGAGAGCTCACCTTGGTAGGCAAGAATTTAAGTTCGGATTCCCACAGGTGCAGTGAAGAGAACAGTTCTTAAAATGTAGATGAGATTAACAAAACTGGCATAAGAACAATACAAATAAGAAATAAACGTAAATCAATTAGGCATTCTTCAACGTGTATTATAGGATCAAGAAGAACATTTCAATGCAAGTGATATTTAAAAATTAGAATAATGAGGGATTACTAACAGTTTCTCTCTCATAAAACCAGAACATTCTGACAGCTTAAAAGGCAAATGATTTATTTCATTCGTGAGCTTAGTAAGAATTTAACACCCACACTTGGGACAGAACATACATAGAGGTGACTGGCTTTCTGTTCATGTACAGTACACTGTGTGCAGATGGAGGATATTGTGAAGACTAGAGTGGGTGTCAACAATGGATGAAATAACCAGTTTTCTTTAAAGGGCTGGGGGGAACAAATTGCATTCAAAGATTAGGTCATCCTTTCTAGTATTCAGTAACAAAAGTGAGCCCTTTAAAAAAAATCTTATTATAAGGGTTACTTTAAAAGCTTCCTGTTGCAACATTAGGAGCAATAAGAGTATATCATCTACACAGCAAACAAGGCAGCAGGATACAATTGTAAATTTTGCCAACACAGCTATGTCAGTTAGGTGGGGTGAGGAGGGAGGGCAAAAACCCTAGTATAGACACAACTGTATCAACAAAAATGTCTATTTTCAAGTTTAGTTTATTTCATTCATAAGGGCAGCTACCAGCTGCCACTCACTCTCCTTTTGATTCACTCAAGAGTACAAACTGCATTTGTCCCAGCTACTAAGATCCCTCTAAAGTCATTCGTTTTTGTTAAACAAACTCTTACAATTGATCTTTGCCATACTGGTGGCTCATTTTATGAGTACCACATACACACTCACCCTACTTTAAAAATAAATGTTAATACAAACAAGGGCATCACCACCACCATCTCACTCACACCCCTGGAATAACTGAAATTATAGAGTGAGGGTAAATTTTTCAAAGGCACCTAATCCCAGGATTCAGGCTCTTACATTATTTACAAAAAGAAAAGGAGGACTTGTGGCACCATACAGACTAACAAATTTATTTGAGCATAAGCTTTCGTGAGCTACAGCTCACTTCATCGGATGCATTCTGTGGAAAGTGTAGAAAATCTTTTTATACACACAAAGCATGAAAAAATACCTCCCCCACCCCACTCTCCTGCTGGTAATAGCTTATCTAGAGTGATCACTCTCCTTACAATGTGTATGATAATCAAGTTGGGCCATTTCCAGCACAAATCCAGGTTTTCTCACCCTCTGCCCCCCCCCCCCCCACACACACACACACAAACTCACTCTCCTGCTGGTAATAGCTTATCCAAAGTGACTCACTTTGGATAAGCTATTACCAGCAGGAGAGTGAGTTTGTGTGTGTGGTTTTTGGAAGGGGGTGGGGGGTGAGAAAACCTGGATTTGTGCTGGAAATGGCCCACCTCGATTATCATACACATTGTAAAGAGAGTGGTCACTTTGGATGGGCTATTACCAGCAGGAGAGTGAGTTTGGGGGGGGGGGGAAGAGGCGGAGGGTGAGAAAACCTGGATTTGTGCTGGAAATGGCCCAACTTGATTATCATACACATTGCAAGGTAATAAGATAAGCTTAGATAAGCTATTACCAGCAGGAGAGTGGGATGGGAGGAGGTATTGTTTCATGGTCTCTGTGTATATAATGTCTTCTGCAGTTTCCACAGTATGCATCCGATGAAGTGAGCTGTAGCTCAGGAAAGCTTATGTTCAAATAAATTGGTTAGTCTCTAAGGTGCCACAAGTACTCCTTTTCTTTTCTTTTTGTGAATTTAATTAGTGACTTCTGCAAATTATTCCCCCAGCTTGAGTTTATACTATCACCTGGTGTATCCTCAACTAGATTTTCAGTTTACTGAGGTAGGGACTGTATTTTGTCTGGGTCCTCATTCATCTCACGTCTTGATTTCTGTAAGTGCCTCCTCTCTACCTCCCCAGTGCTCACACTGTTTTCTTATCCAGCTGGTGTCAGATAACCTTAATTGCCCCTCATTTTACAATCTCTCCTGCCCCTTTTTAATCTCCATTTAAACTCCTCTTCCAATGCAAATTAAACCCTGTCCCCACCTTCAAAGTCTTACTCAAGTCTGATATTCCCTACTTATCCATTTGTGTCTTAGGGCTTGTCTTCACTACAAAATTAGGTTGATTTAAATTTAGGTTGACCTACAGCCACCACAGTAATTCAACTGGCTGTTGGTGTCCACACTACCTTCCTTCTGCTGGTGGAGCACGTCCTCACCAGAAGCACTTGCACTGACTGAAGTGGGGCATTGTGGGGCCCAGACAGCCAAATGTGAGGCACTGACAGCCATGCAGGGCTCACAGCTGGAGCCTCCCACCCGCCCCTGGTGACAGCCCCAGCTGTGAGCCCAGGCCTGCTCAATTTCTCAGCAGGGAGACTACCAACAGCCGTGAAATTGACATTCTTGTCAATTTCACAGCTATTAATGTCTCCAACTCAGAGCAGGAGCACTTAGAGAACTCTGACAGCTCCAAGCCAAGCTGTGAACCCACACTCTGAGTGCCAGGCACCCAACCAGGTATCCTGGTACAGGGCTCACAGCTGGAGCCATGAAATTGACAAGAAGAGAGAGTTCCTCACCTTGTGCAGTAACTGGGGTCCTCCGAGACGTGTGTCCCTGTGGATGCGCCACTTCAGGTGTTGGTGCACCCCGGCGCAGTCAATCAGAGATTTACAGCAGCAGTGTCCACGGGTCGTGCGTGCGCAGTAGGCGTCTTTGCAGTGCCGTTGGTGACGTGTCTAGCATGCACACAACCTGAGCCCTCCAGTTCCTTCTCTACCGCAGAGTCCTAGCAGCGAACTCCGAAGTACAGGGGAGAAGGGTGGGTAGTGGAGTACCCAAAGGGACACTATGGATGGGTGTTCCTATTGGAATGGGATGCCCATACATACATTTTCTCACCAGTGTAAAGAGTCCAGCACACGGGGTGGTACTGTAAGTCATTTCTGAAGGCACTGCTTGCTGGGTATGTATGTCAAGCTCAACCAGCCCTGTAGGCAGTGCATATGTAGTCTTGTGTGTCGTACCACAAACCTTATGGCTGCCATGTGTCCAAGCAGTTGTAGGACAGTGCGAACCGGTATTTGGGTAGTACTTTGTACTGAAAGCATTCAGGTCCCACTGTGAATCACAGAAATTTCCTGCGAGCAGGGTGTATGGTCATATGAAAATAAGCATCTTGGAGGTCGAGGGCTGAAAACCGGTCCCCCTTTTGCAGCACTGGAAGTATCGTGCCCAGTGTGACCATCTTGAACTTTTGAATGCATACAAACTTGTCGCGCTTCCCGAGATCCGAGATAGGTCTCCATCCCCCGTTCTTCTTCTGGGTCAAGAAGTAGTGGGAGTAGAGCCCCCTCCCCCTGTATTGCGAAAGTACTCGTTCCATGGCACCTAGTAGTAGAAGATGACCGACTTCTTGTCATAACAGGTGCTCATGAGAAGGGTCCCTGAAGAGGGACGGGGCGGGGGGAGGGTAGGTGTTCGGGAGGTGACCCTCATTTACAATGGCCTGATATTGTGATTGTTTCTCCTCAGGGAGGTCTGCTGTGAACGAGCTAAAATTGCCATAATTATCATAATCGTATTTGGCCAGCATGACTGGATAGTTGGTGACTTGGAATTGTAATGTCACCGAGGAGTGAATTTTTGTCCGAAGAGTGTTCTTGTGTTCTTTGTCTTGTGGGGTCAATCTAAACCGTTGTTTGCCACACTGATTAGCGGCATCGACCACCAAGGAGTTGGGAGGTATGTGCGAGAAGAGAAAGTCCACCCCTTTGGCAAGAACGTAATACTTTCTATCCACCCTTTTGCATGTCGACAGAACTGAGGCTGATGTCTGCCAGACTGTCTCTGCTGGTTCCAAAATCGCATAATTGATGAGCAGAGTGATTTGGAAGTAGATACAGGGTGTTAGATTTGTACCAGCTTGTGTTGGTTTATCTGCATTTCCTCCAAAGGGATGTCCTGGCTTTGGGCGACCAGCTTAAATAGTTCCTGGAACTATTTGAAGTCATCCGCTGAGATAGGCGGCGATGGCATGATTGCCTCATCTGGACAGGAGGAAGAATTGTGAGCAGGAGATGTAGCTTCCTGATCTGTGCCTGTTTCTGTGTCATCCCCAACATCTTGAGCCTCCGTTGGCTGCGGGGTGCAGGATGTGGGATTAGACCTCAGCTCACCTCTGTGAGCTGTGGGTCGCCTGGAGTGAGGGTCCCGGTAAGTTGCCCAAGGTTCCCAATGTGCCCATTGCATTGGGAAGGTCATCGATGGATACCACGGTTGAGCCAGCTCGTTGCAAGGGTATTTAGGCTCCTTCTGGCTCCAGGGTGATCATCGGTCTTCCAGTGATGAGTGGTGCATTGAGAAAGTGCATGGTTCCTGCACATCTTCGTTGTCTTCACTGGACAAGTGCACCGCGCCATGAGAAGTACGGTGATCTCCTCTATAACTTACAGGAGACTGCAGTGACAATGAGACAGCCAAGTCTGTCTGTTAAAGTAGATTCTGTGGCGGTTCTGATGTCGGTACCGTTGGTGCCGATGGGGGTGCTCTTGTTGGTGCTGACACCGGTGCCATCAGATGTTCCTATTGGTTAAGTCAGTGTGGTCAGTGCTGACTTGGTTTTCTTAACCAGTGTCAACTGCGATGTCAGTGCCAGGGGCGGAGGCATGGTGCCTGAGGATACGCTCGGTACTGGGTCCCTTATGGGTGAATTTGGTGCCACGGAGGAGGCATGTCACCGTCTGTGCCTCTACTCCATCTCCTTCACTCAGGACTCGGCAGTGCCAGAGGTGCCCAGGGCATCGTAGGTGTTCGTCCGAGCATGTGTCGGCATCATGGGTAGCAACCTGGCAGGAGACTGCCTATGTTTCTGCGGTGCTCTCTGCAGAGATGTCTGCGCCCTCTTCCTCAATCTTTTAGAAGAAGACATGTCTCCTGTCCTTGCAGCCCAGAGAGGAGGTCTATTGGTCTGGCTCTGATTGGAGAGATTTCTTCATCAGCATCATCTTCAAGTGGAGATTTCGGTCACACCAGGCTCTCGCTTTCAGATTACTGCAGCGGGCACATTTTTGTGGGATATGCGCCTCCCCAAGACATCGGACACACAAAGAGTGTCTGTCCGAAATGGGCATTGCTTCGCAGCAAGAACAGCATCGCTTAAAGCCTGGGAAGCCAGGCATCTCTGACGGTTAACAGACCCTGGTGCGGGGAACTACGGGGAGGGTAAACTGAGACAGAAAACTTTTTTTTTTTTTTTTACTGAAACTATAACTTTGAAAAGACTAACTAACGTAAACTAACTACTGCTATTTTTAAACGTTTAGCGAGAGTGATGAACACTGCCTCGAGCTCCGTCTTCAGCTGAGGATGGTTGCGAAGGAACTGGAGGTCTTGGTTCGTGTGCGTGCTAGACGCGGCATCAGCGGCACCATGAGACGCCTACTGCGCATGCCCACGTGGACACTACTAGCATAAATCTCTGATTGGCAGCACTGGGACACACCGACACCTGAAGTGGAGCACCTACAGGGATAGCACTCAAAGAAGAATATCTATTTCACTGCTGGTAAGGTCCCTGCTGTGAACTTGAACCTGCAGGGACTGTTACCCAGGTAAGAGGAGTGGGATGCTCAATTTCACAGCAGGAAAACTACCAGCCGTGAAATTGACATTCTTGTCAATTTCACGGCTCCAGCTGTGAGCCTCCACTACTGACAGAAGGACAGCCAACAGCCGATATAAGTAATGCAGTGTCTACACAGCCACTGCGTTGCCCTAACTACTCCAACGTAAGTTCTATGCCTCTCATGGAGGTGGAATTATATCAGTGTATTTCCCACAACAGCCTTTGGATTTTTTTCTTCCCTGCCTTTTCTCACTTGGAGAGCCTCATCCACAAGTCAGTCTTTAGAGCCACTCCCCTGTCCTTCAAATCACTACTTAAGACCCACTTCAGCTGAGATGCCTAAAAACTAATGGCAGTATGTCAGGGCAAACATATAAAACAATACTTTTTATGATTCAGCACCACTGAGCTATGAACATTGCTAGCGTACATAACGGTATAACTTTCTGACAGTTATCCTCATCCTCCACCAATATCTCCATCCCTCTTACTGTTTCAATCTCTTTTTGATTCTTATTTTACATTAAATTGACTGTAAACTCATCGGGGCACAGTCTGTTATCTTATACATTTGTGGAGCACCCAGGAAAATGGGAGCATTCTAGTCAGGTTCTTATACTGCATCCATTACTGTGGGGTCGGAGATCTATGGGTCTATGATCCTGATTGGGACCTTTGGGCACTAATGCAACACAAGTATTCGTTATTAAAGTATCAAGAGTAATTTTGTGTAGCACAGACACTGTTGACATTCAGTTCATCAGCACATAAGATTTTATATTGTTCAATCTGAAGTAAAACCTTCAGGTATGGTTGTCAGAAAAACAACCAGGGCACTCAACATAGTAACTTCCTGTGTGAGTCATATCCACTCATTCTAATGACACAAATGTTTTGTTTTTTTTTTGGTAGCCCCATAGAGAAAACTCAGACTGGTGGTGTGAACTGGATTCTGTTCTGCCTTGTACATCAACAAAACTGTCTCAAATTAGATACCAAAAATCTTATTGAGGACTATGCAAGAGGCAGAAAGATCACAGGTGAAGTTTGTGACTGAGAGTCTTAACTTGTAAGAAAAGCCCCAGCTCTGTTGTCATTTGGTTTTGACGTGGAATTGTTTGGTATCATATTTAGTCATTTTTCTGCCTACAGCTGTCCTTTAATTTCATTTTCACACTGCTTCCTATTTGCTGTCCCTAACTGTGTGGTTCTCTGATTTTCACTCCAGTGGAGTGGGAACCAGGGAATCAGCTGAATGTATATTGACAAAGAACCAATAGTTTGTTTTTTTGGGAGGACAGAAGGAAAGTAGCCAACAAAGCATCAGCTGCCCTATACAGGCCAGTGGCTTCTCAGTGAACCAGACATTTCTGGAAGAGGTGGCCTTTCATTAGCTCCTGAACAATCATGTCAACAAAGCAAGAACCACCGGCTCAGCTGCAGCAACAAGTTACCTTCTGAAGCTTCAGAGCCAATTTTTTTTTCAAGTCCATATTTCATGCCTACTAAAGTCTCTATGAAATGAGCAACTTTGACAAAGTTGTAGTCCAAAACAAAGTTTTTAAAAACTGAGCATTTGGCCCCTAAGGAATTTTCACAAACAGGCCAGGAACAGCAATTGCAGATCACAAGAATGCACAAAGCTCTGACCTTATGCAACTTCTGACATTTATATCAGCTTACCAGAGAGTCACCTGTCACTGCTGCAGCATGTTGCAATTTTACCACTGCACCATAATATGTGATCTGTTCTAATGCTTTTGGCCTAAAGAATGGAGTGGGCAACTGCAGACTGCACAAGAGCAAGCAGCAAGTTATTTAGAGATGTTCTTTTATACTTAGAGAGCAGCAGGCTGTAAACCAAGGGCTCATTTCCATAGACTGACAAGGAGATGAGATCAGTTAACTCAGAGGATAATCTTGCCCTCACACAATGTATAATATATGCAGTTGCTGGTTTATTTTTTGGTAAGTGGACACTACAACAAAACATGAGATGCCAGAGCTATAAATCTTGTATGAATCGCAGGATATTTTGTCTTTAAATGTTGTGGGTTTTTTTAAATGCTTACAGCACTGCAAGAAGTAAATCAGAAGCAGTAATTGGCTTAAGGGAGTTCTAATGACATTTACAAACCACTTAACCTTTACTCTCTCGGTTTAAGAGACAGTAAACTGATCCCTTCAGGTGAACATCACCCAGAAGTTAAATTTATATTGTTCAATTTGAAGTAAAATCTTCAAGTGTGGTTACTGTCAGAAAAGCAACCATGGGACTTAACATACTAGCTCCTTCGGTCATCAATCAATACTAGTAAGTTTTAGTTTGGAGATAGTATTTTATTGATATTGTTGGGCGTTCCTCATAACATAACATATATGGAGGCAATTTAACATGCAGTAAAAACCAACATAAACCCCAAGTGACTGTGACACTGTATAAAAAGGAAGGTGACCGTCTCCACTAATGTTGTCACCAGTGTTACACAACTGTGATAAATCTTATACAAACTGCCCTGTAAGGTATCATTGGAAAAGTTGTAATCTGTTGAAATTTAAATGTGTGTATCAACACTGGGTATGAAGTTATTCAAATTTTACTGGATGCTTGTTACGAAACATGCTGTGTTCCGAGGTAACACCACAAGACAGATTTACATGGGGACTAGCCAGCCATATGTTGATGGGCCAGTAAAGAGAATCACCTCCTTCAGCAGGCTCACCCCGAGGAGACCTCAGAGAACATATGGACAATGGATGCCCCCTGACTCAGCAAGGCATGTAGACCATGTGATGCACAGCTCTATGTTTGAGCCAGTACTTTTCCATGCACGTGGACTAGGGGGCATAAACTGGAGATAGTGACATCACCTCCCTGCCTATTCCTGCCCCACCTCTCTGGACTCCCCTTTCTAACAAGGGGAGCTTTGAACAATGGACTAAGGATCCCCATCTTTTGGGTGAACCAGAGAGACTTATTGCAAGCTAGCAGATTTAACATCACTGCTGTTATTCTGATCTACAGACTCTGAAATCAATTGTAATGTATGTTTAACTTTAATCTTTTAATGCCTCTCTTTTCTTTTTAATATTAATAAACCTTTCATTTTAGTTTGCTGAAGGATTGGCTATCAGCATAGGTTTTGGGTGAGATCCTGAAGTATATTTTGACTTGGGGTACGTAGCTGGCTCTCTGGAGCTGGAATAACCTAACGTGTGATAAAGTTTGGTTTTAACAGCCTTTCATCATAGTCTGTTTTGTCTGAGTGGTGCATGAGGGGCTAGAGGGCCTGAAGGGGACTGTAACTGGCTTCATAATAACGAGTATAGTAATTTTGAAGTACACGTTTGTTACAGGTCTTATGATAGAGTATATCACCAGTTTGGGGGTACATATACCCTGTTTTCAGGTAGTCTGACCTGAAACCAGCACTCTTAGCTGTGTCCCATATCAGGCAGTGTGACAGTTACAATGCACATTTATCTAGGCCCAACAGTATTTCAGACTCTGCAAGGTGTACAGGGAGGGCAAGGTGTACAGGGAGGGTTCTATGAAAGAACAAGGCAAACAACCTAGCAATCTTACCCTGATTGAGGAATCCCCCCCCGCACCTTCCTATGCTTTTGATCAATTTTCTTAGATTAACCTACCAGGCAGGTGAACTCTCACATCACTCTCATGTCTCTCTCATTGTCCAGAAGAAATTCTGGAGGTGTTTAAATAAGATATTTTCTCTAAGGAGAGGGGGATAGCCTCCTCCACAAGGTGCCTTACAGAAATGGAATTACAAGATACGTGGGAGATGCTATGCTACTTATACCACTAGGCTAAAGGCATGTGTGTCTCTCTGTGCCCTTATACCTCCAGTCCAGATGCCACAATTCAGTGGTCTGAAATCCAAGCTGAGTAAATCCCACCTCAAGGAGATACTGGTGTATATCCAGAAAATTCCTTAAAAAGCAGAGAGGGAGAAACTTTTCACTTATCTATTTTCTTTCCCTAAATGGGGACACTCAAAAACATGCCAATAAGGGGAGAGAAGTAGGGAGAATCTGCTTTATCATATATTTGTTCTAAAATATCAATATGTATGTACTCCCGCCACTGCACACACCCACCCACCATGAGTATATTGATAGCAGTTTTCAGTTTGTACTATTTGAAGTGTGAATTTGGGATGGAGACCTTGTAAGGGTTCCAGGGGCATGAGCCCAATGGAAATTGTTTTAAAATTTACATATCTGCCATTTGGTGCAATCTGGTCCTTTTCAAAGTTTAAAAAATATACTTCCCAGCTATACTTTCATGATCCCCAGGGACGTGCATTTCTGTCAGGCATGATTCAGTAACATCCACAAGGGATACGAGAGGAGGGTGAACTCCTGAGGCAGGAAATCCGCCAACCTCCCTTTGTTGATAGAACATTAACAGAGGAACTCCTGAGAGTCCCCAACAGCATCATCATGGAGGGACTGGACCACGATGATTAAAGTATCTCACTGCTAGAGGTCTTCCCCCACAGCTCCAAACACCAGCCAACACAATACAGAAGAAGCTTGAGCTGCTGCTGTTAGGTAAATAAAGAGAGGAAGTCACTACCTAGGGCTATTTAATCCCATTCCTTCTACCAGCACTTAAGTTAAAAAAAAAAAAAATCAGTCAATACATGTATTTTCTGATTATAAACAGTGTTGGGACTGCAGGCTCTCCTGTGCTGTACTGAACAGCAGCACAACTCAGGTAAGGAAATAGGGAAGCCAGAGTTTACATTTCTATCAAAATTAAAATGGAGTTTGTTTTCTCAAGTTGCTTTCTCCCTAGTATCCATTATTATCCTAGTGAAGTCCAGAAATACACTGACAGGACTATACTTGTTCCTGCTGCTGTTCAAAGAAGTAATCATGCCTTCCAGCCTCACACGTACTGGGTCAGGTTGCCCAGCCACTGCAATCTGATGCCCAGTATCAAGGACTGCATTTCAAACTCCATAGCAGCTGGGGGCATTAAGCAACGTCATCTTGGCAAGTGGAAGTTTTCTTTGGCAATGGGGAAAGGAGGGGGAATAAAAGCATTCTGTGTGCTGCAGACTGGAAGAAAGGGAAGTGTTACAGCTGTGTAAACATGACTAAGAAAGACCTAGTGGTATGCTGCATTGTTTACTTTGAATGCTACAGATCAGAACACTCTCAAAAAAAGTTGAGTACCAGTTTTAATTCTTTAATAAATGTAATACTCTAAGCATGGTTTCTGAACACATGAAACAAGCTATTTAACTGTCAGTGCAATGTTATCAGTTCTTTACTGCACAGCACTTTATCCAGTCACCTTAATACTTTGGCCAACCTTGCCTGGCTTTATAAGATTTGAGGATAATTCATATTACAGTAGCTCCCAAAGGTTTAAATCAGACTGGGGCCCCATTGTGCTGGGTGCTATATAAACAGTTAAATACTAGCTGGATAATTTTATGGCCCATGACATCTGTAGTTCTGCACGCTAAGGTGAGGCAATTAAACATGCTTTAGGGCATCAGTAGATTCTTTCTGGCTCCTGCAGAAAATCCCCAGAATTTTCCATTCAGCATAAAGCACTGTATACTTGGCCAGGCACATTATGGGTTACAGGTGGAAGGAGAATGTTGGATGTGATAAATCAATGGTTTGATGTAGTGTGGTAAACCCCTCTGTTCCTATATACAATAATAGATTGTCAGCCCAGACAGGACCATTGTGATCATCTAGTCTGACCTCCTGCATAAACACAGGTAATGGGACTTCCCTAATTTAATTCCTGCTTCAAGTCCAACAGTAGTGGTTGGACTAGATATATCAGTAACACTAGATCACATCTACCCTAGAAAGTTTCACCACCAGAACTTCTGCTGGCTACAGTTGCTGATATGGCAATGTTACTCGAGTGCATGTACACTTGGCTGCTTTTGCTAGTGCCACGGGACTCACTGCGACTGCTACATCCCCCCCCCCCCACACACACACACACACCAGTGTCCAGCACAATGCCTTATGGGACATTTTTGCAGTGCACTGAGGGTTCCCACAAGTCCCATTCCCCCAATCCATTATGTTTCTTCTAGCCCATAATTCTCATGCCTTTTAAAAAAATTCCCACTGCTTTTCTTTCTCTGGCTTCTCACAGGCAAAAGTAGATCCTGAACAGAACCAGTGGAGTTCTCAGGTCTGTTTAAAGACAGGGTGCATAATTCTGTATTTGTGAAACTTCACTGACTACCACTATACTAGTGGTCGACGGTGCTGTGATGAAAATGAGACAGGACACACGGAGGAGGAGTGGATGGTGCAAACAGTGCATTAAAAAAAAAAGTCACAGGATGTTGCAAGCATTCACTGCTCAGCACTATATGATGGAGGGGCACATGTAGGCCTGAGAAATGAACAATGAATGGTGGAGATCAGTAGTGGCTACAGAACATTCAGATGCAGACTGTCACATTCCTGGGTCCGTATGCAGACACCAGAAAGAGAGCTATTTTGACAGTGGAAAAGTGGGTGGTGATCGCTTTCCGGAAATCTGCAAGCCAGAACTGCTGTTGGTCAGTGATAATTAGTTCAGGACTGGAAAATCCATGGTGAGGTAGTTGTCATCCAGCTGTGCACAGCCATTAGCACCTCCTGCTGCCCTGGATTGAGAGACTAAGGCAAGGCGCAGGAAATATACAGATTGGAAGAAAGGGTCTTTCCAAACTGTGGTTGGGTAATTGATAGGACACATCCCAATATTGCATCTCCCTCCCCCCGTCTTAATTCCAAATACTTAAATAGCAAGGGGTACTATTCCATCGTTATGTAAGAGCTGGAGAATCACTGAGGACAGTTCACTGACATTAACACTAGCTGGTCAGGAACGATGCATGATGCTCTCATCTTTAGGAGTACAGGATGTTTCCAAAAGATGCAGCCAGGGACATTCTTCCTAAACCAGTATATTCACATTGGTGAGGTTGAAACACCAACAGTGATTCTGGGGGCCCACCCTACCCTTTGCAGCTCTGGCTCCTGAAACTATACACTGGGCTTCTGGACAACAGCAAAGAGAGATTTAAATGAGTGGGTGCAGGACAACTGTTGAACATGCATTTGGTAGACTGAAAGGACATTGGTGATTGCTCATGCCAACGGTGGATTGCAGCCAAGTAAATATTCCTATTGTTTTTGCTGAAGGTTGCAAATTACAACATATTTGTGAAGCAAAGGGGGAAACATTACCAGCAAGGTGGAGGGGTGAAGTGGCAAGGCTGCCTGCTGATTTTGAACAGCCCGACACACAAGCCTGTTGAGGAGCTGTATGGCTGAAGGAGGCCTTAAAAGATCACTAAGGTATGCCATGGTATTGCAGTGTGGTGCTTGTGTGTCATTGGTTTAAATTTTTTTTTAAATGATTTATAAATGCCTATTATGAATTTAGTGGGAGGGGTAGCCCTTTAGTCCTAAACCTTACCCAATAGACTGGTTTTTAAAAAAATAATTTTACTGAGTGGCACAAAAATTGAGCATTATCAACACTTATGAAACCTTAAATAAAAACCTTATTGAGCTTTACACTTTTATTGTATACTGTATATTAAAAAATAAAGAGCTAGGTGCTTGCTGACTGATCCTGCAGATCAGGGTATGTATAGTCTCAGTTTTCCTTGTTTCCACCACTGTTGAGTGGTAGGGATAAGACGGCAGGCTATGCTCGTGCCTTGCTTGGTGTGTGGTATTGTGAACATCAAACTGTCTACTGAGTGCAAAAAGCTGATGGGGAGGTCTTTGGGCATTTTGCTCCATAATATTCTGCAACAGCTGTATTTGTTGTTTGAGCAGAGTCAATGTCCTCGGGCATTTCCTGATGCACCTCTCAGTCCCTCCGCCTTCTTTGAGCATATGATCATTCAAGTTCTGGTCCTTCTGCCCAGTCTCCATCATGCGTTACCCTCCAATCGCTACTCTCCCAGTCAGCAGCCTCAGAGTTGGAGAAGCTCTGAAAACATATCCTCCCTTGTCCGCTTCTTTCTTCTCCTGATCAATGCCAGCCTTTCAGCAGCTGTGCAAGGGGTGTTTCTTAAGGATAGCCTGGCCAAGAAGGCTGATAAACAAATAGACACATTGTTACCACTGTAAATCTAGCAAGGAAAAATAAATGTCTCAAAAACTCCCTAAAACTTTTCCATTAATGATCTTTTATAAAACATGCAGAGCACCAGACTAGCTCCAGGACACCTTGCTTCAGGTCTGCTCTGTAGCTCCAGGCATGAGCAGCATCGTGGCAGTCCTGTTGTAAGCCCATCTCTGTAAGGGGACAGGATGGGGATACTGGGTGCCTCAGGGGCTGAGCGTAGGGATACTGCAGTAAATATTGCTAAAATTATTGGTGATAAAGGCTGATACATCGTTCCAGGCAGTGACAAAGGCCCAGAGAAGGCAACTGCTCCACGTGGCTTGAGATCACCCTGGCCCATACACCACAAGGCTGTTTATCGCCATGGTGCCACTGGAGCTCATTGCAGAGTGGCATGGCAAGGTTTTTGTTGTTTTTTTTTCCGGGGGGGGGGGGAGGGGAGACGACAAAGGCTGCCATTCCTAGAAATGTCTGGGTAAGGATCAGAGTATCTCCTTGAAAAAAAATGCCCTACAAGGGCTCAAGGGTTGTCCCCGCTGCCTAGCGCGGCAAGTGAACCCCCCGAGGCACTAATACCACCTCCACCTCTGTCCGAGCACAGCACGAACATATTTTGTTTTGGGCTGGGGAAAACGGGACTTGTGAACCAAATCTCTATCTTTTCCAACGTTTGTATTACAGGTTTACTCTTAAAAACAAGGCACCCTGACAAGATAGTCACTTGATTGCTTGCAAGGGATATTTTTAGTTTCCTGTGTTCAAGCTCAGGTTTCAGTGTATCTTTGTTTGTAAAGAACTGATTTTCTAACAGGTTAGTACTTTATGATAGCTAAAATTCTAACTTGATGCCAAAACACGTTGGCTATTAAATGATTCTAATAGTCTTATTTTATTGCTTTTATATATATATTTATATATTTAAAATCAGGCAGCAATACACCTACGTGTGCTCCATTCCCGTTCCTCGCTGTCGCTTGTCTGAATCATGTCTTGGCCCTCCATGGGGTCTGCATCCCCCTCTTCTATGAGTTCATCCTTGCAAGGCACTGCCGAGATTCTCTCCTCTGGATCTCACAACACGTCCAGTCACTTTGGAGGTGTGGGGGGGGGGGGGTCCCTGCCAAGCAGGGGCAATGAATCCAGAGGGATAGTGGGGTGAGGGGAAAAGGACGGTTTTACCAGCACAGGTAATGTGGTGTCCATGCTGGCATCTTGCCAGTGGAAGTACATTGGCTGAGGACTTGAGTTGTCCAGGGAGGTGGTTTTATTCTGGTGACAAAGTCTGGGTTATGGTGGTTGGAGTGAAATTTGGGTGTGGACATATGCAAGCCTGTGGTGGAAAAGGCAACTTTGACACAACTTTGTACTCTAGACCAGGCCCTAGAGTATGTAGGTTCAGAGCTTTGCTGTGATTGCAAATATTTTGGAGGGTCTTTCAGGACCTAATTCAGACTCCTTTTTTCAACTTTCATAGCCTCTCAGAACTAAGAAAATTATGAAATGGACAAATAATGGCCCAAAACAGGGGCAAACACTAAGATGAGACATAGCCTATTAGTTTAACTGGCTCTCTCACACCAGGAAATTACTTAGGGAGTTGAGCAAGGGAAATCAGTGGGAATTTTCCAAATTAAGCATTTTAAAACCCGAATTATATCTGTGAAGGCAAGAAAATTATCATGGGTAGTGAATTGCATCGTGTTGCTCTAGAACATATATAAGAATAGAGGGACGAACCTTTCTGATTAGGAAACCAAAACAGACACTTGTTTTAACAGCAGCACTAGCTCAGTAGAGATAGTTAGTACTAACACAGAAGTCTGTTGCTGATGTTACTGTTCCAATTTGCTCAGGTCATTTTATTCCTAAACTATAAGGAGCCCAGTGGAAAACCCAGGAGAGCTCAAAAGAGCAAGAGAATTCAAAGAAAAAACACTCAGCTAAAATCTCTCCCCTACCCTCAAAGATAGAGAATAGAGGATTAAATTTTGTGAACTCCATCCAGTCTGAAATGCACAAACAAGCATTACAGCATCTTTGCTCTGTCCTGCTGAAGCAACCATAATTTATACATTCTTTTTGTAAACCCAGGAGGATGGACACAGACAAAATGTTTAACAGTAAGGCTCTGCAATGTCATTTTAATCGCCTCAGTTACATTGAAAACTATGGCTTCAGCGCTTCTGGGCCCAAATCCTTGCAGGAAGTAACACACTACCAATCTCTTCACCTATCAGACACTGTCTTCTCCCATTCACATCTCTACACCTTTTCCTACATTCCTCTCTATAGTTGGGGTGCCCTCTCTGATTCAGTGCACTACTTTCGCCCTCTCTCTGCCTTAACAGCTCACTTCTTTCAGCTTCCCTTCTTCCACTACTTGTCTCCTTGCATTCCTGTCTCTATGTAATTTTTTTTAATTGAAAAAAAAAAAATCAAAGTTGTTATAGGAAAACCATTTAAAACAAATCCAGTACATGCTATGTATGCCAAGCCATAGCAATACGTACTCCATGATATTGTGTTGATCAGGTCTCTTCACTTACAGCTCTTTCACATGACTATTGTGTGTGCTGAACTTCAGGCACACAAAAACAGTCCCATCAAAGACAAATTAAGTTAAACACATTTCTAAATTTTTGCAGGATTGAAGCCTGGGATTGCAAGCTCCTCGGAGCTGGGACTATGTCTTCTTTTCTGTCTGTTAGCTGCTAGAGAAATAATAAATATTTATACTGGGGAAGCCTCCACAATGTTTTAGGCACTGAACTAGGCACCACAGTAATATAAATAAAAATAAATAATGAACTTATAGCAAGACAATCCCTATCCTAGTGATACTCAGACCTTTACTATAGTGCTTTATAATCATATTTAAACAGGATGAAAAGGGAAATATCTGGTTTATATTGATATATCGATAGAATCCATAGAACTGGAAGGGAACTCGAAAGGTCTTCTCGTCCAGTCCCCTGACTCAAGGCGGGCCTAAGTATTATCTCTATCCCTAAATATATTTGATATATATACACAGATTATTCTCACAGCAAAAATGACTGACCAAGTATTATTTTATCATCTACAATAGGTTAATAACGTAGTAAAAGCATCCTGATTGGTTAATGATTAAATCACAGTGTTTTACTATCATGTGCAGCAAGGAGCCACAGGAGCCACATTAAAGACCAACGTGCAGCTCGAGAATCACACACTGCGGGCTAGTCTACGCTCGAGTCGCTACAGTGGTACAGGCTGTACTGACGTAGCTGCACTGCTCTAGCGCTGCTAGTAACGATGGGAGAGCGCTTTCCCATCAGCGCAATTACTCCACCTCCTCAAGCGGCCGTAGTTATGTTGGCTGCTGTTCACATCAGCGTTCAGGTCAGTGCAACTTGCATTGCTCAGGGAGGTGGCTTTTTCACACCCCTGAGCGACTTAAATTATCCCCGAGGTAAGTGCTACTGTGTACAAGCCCTGAGTATCACTGCCCTACCCCAAAGAACTTCAAATCTATAAAACCAAAGAAGGGTGGGTGAATGGGTTACTACATATAAACAGAATGGCCAACAAGATGCGTGAGACACACATTGTTAATTCCATCATCTATGAGAGATTATGAGCTGTATTTTTTTTCCTTTGTATGTATAACCTATCCCCAACTGTTCTTCTACTTAGCCATAATTGTCTAATTTCTTGTAGCTTTGAAGCAGAAGTGGGTCAAACAAACAAACAACCAACCCTAAGCCTACACCATTTTAAAGCTTATTAGAATTTGCAACCAACAGGGCATTACTACATAATTAACTGGATAGTTCAGTGGATAAGAGGGAGCCCTTTGGAGATATCTATTATGAATCATAGAATATCAGGGTTGGAAGGGACCCCAGAAGGTCATCTAGTCCAACCCCCTGCTCGAAGCAGGACCAATTCCCAGAAAAATCATCCCAGCCAGGGCTTTGTCAAGCCTGACCTTAAAAACCTCTAAGGAAGGAGATTCTACCACCTCCCTAGGTAACGCATTCCAGTGTTTCACCACCCTCTTAGTGAAAAAGTTTTTCCTAATATCCAATCTAAACCTCCCCCACTGCAACTTGAGACCATTACTCCTCGTTCTGTCATCTGCTACCATTGAGAACAGTCTAGAGCCATCCTCTTTGGAACCCCCTTTCAGGTAGTTGAAAGCAGCTATCAAATCCCCCCTCATTCTTCTCTTCTGCAAGCTAAACAATCCCAGCTCCCTCAGCCTCTCCTCATAAGTCATGTGTTCTAGACCCCTAATCATTTTTGTTGCCCTTCGCTGGACTCTCTCCAATTTTTCCACATCCTTCTTGTAGTGTGGGGCCCAAAACTGGACACAGTACTCCAGATGAGGCCTCACCAATGTCGAATAGAGGGGAATGATCACGTCCCTCGATCTATTCGCTATGCCCCTACTTATACATCCCAAAATGCCATTGGCCTTCTTGGCAACAAGGGCACACTGCTGACTCATATCCAGCTTCTCGTCCACTGTCACCCCTAGGTCCTTTTCCGCAGAACTGCTGCCTAGCCATTCGGTCCCTAGTCTGTAGCGGTGCATTGGATTCTTCCATCCTAAGTGCAGGACCCTGCACTTATCCTTATTGAACCTCATCAGATTTCTTTTGGCCCAATCCTCCAATTTGTCTAGGTCCTTCTGTATCCTATCCCTCCCCTCCAGCATATCTACCACTCCTCCCAGTTTAGTATCATCCGCAAATTTGCTGAGAGTGCAATCCACACCATCCTCCAGATCATTTATGAAGATATTGAACAAAACCGGCCCCAGGACCGACCCTTGGGGCACTCCACTTGACACCGGCTGCCAACTAGACATGGAGCCATCGATCACTACCCGTTGAGCCCGACAATCTAGCCAACTTTCTTCCCACCTTATAGTGCATTCATCCAGCCCATACTTCCTTAACTTGCTGACAAAAATACTGTGGGAGACCATGTCAAAAGCTTTGCTAAAGTCAAGAAACAATACATCCACTGCTTTCCCTTCATCCACAGAACCAGTAATCTCATCATAAAAGGCGATTAGATTAGTCAGGCATGACCTTCCCTTGGGGAATCCATGCTGGCTGTTCCTGATCACTTTCCTCTCATGCAAGTGCATCAGGATTGATTCTTTGGGGATCTGCTCCATGATTTTTCCGGGGACTGAGGTGAGGCTGACTGGCCTGTAGTTCCCAGGACCCTCCTTCTTCCCTTTTTTAAAGATTGGCACTACATTAGCCTTTTTTCAGTCATCCGGGACTTCCCCCGTTCGCCACGAGTTTTCAAAGATAATGGCCAATGGCTCTGCAATCACAGCCGCCAATTCCTTTAGCACTCTCGGATGCAACTCGTCCGGCCCCATGGACTTGTGCACGTCCAGCTTTTCTAAATAGTCCCTAACCACCTCTTTCTCCACAGAGGGCTGGCCATCTCTTCCCCATTTTGTGATGCCCAGCGCAGCAGTCTGGGAGCTGACCTTGTTAGTGAAAACAGAGGCAAAAAAAGCATTGAGTACATTAGCTTTTTCCACATCCTCTGTCACTAGGTTGCCTCCCTCATTCAGTAAGGGGCCAACACTTTCCTTGGCTTTCTTCTTGTTGCCAACATATCTGAAGAAACCCTTCTTTTTACTCTTGACATCTCTTGCTAGCTGCGGCTCCAGGTGCGATTTGGCCCTCCTGATATCATTCCTACATGCCCGAGCAATATTTTTATACTCTTCCCTGGTCATATGTCCAACCTTCCACTTCTTGTGAACTTCTTTTTTATGTTTAAGATCCACTAGGATTTCACCATTAAGCCAAGCTGGTCACCTGCCATATTTACTATTCTTTCGACTCATTGGGATGGTTTGTCCCTGTAACCTCAACAGGGATTCCTGGAAATACAGCCAGCTCTCCTGGACTCCTTTCCCCTTCAAGTTAGTCCCCCAGGGGATCCTGGCCATCCGTTCCCTGAGGGAGTCGAAGTCTGCTTTCCTGAAGTCCAGGGTCCGTATCCTGCTGCTTACCTTTCTTCCCTGCGTCAGGATCCTGAACTCAACCAACTCATGGTCACGGTCTCCCAGATTCCCATCCACTTTTGCTTCCCCCATTAATTCTACCCGGTTTGTGAGCAGCAGGTCAAGAAAAGCGCCCCCCCTAGTTGGCTCCTCTAGCACTTGCGCCAGGAAATTGTCCCCTACGCTTTCCAAAAATTTCCTGGATTGTCTATGCACCGCTGTATTGCTTTGTCAAGTGCAATAGCACGCTCAGAACTATGCAGAACTAATAAGGCACTTCCCGCCATAGAGGGATTATAATCTAAAGGACAGGTTCAGAAGAGGGGGCACCCTGGGAAAACCAGAAGACAGAAGAACTTGCAGTATGTTTATAGAATGATTTATTTAACTATTATTACCTGGAGTATTAAAAAGTGGAAAGCATTTCAATAATGCTAAATTTTGAGTGTAATCTAGACTGACACCCAAAAGCTGACACCACCCTGAAAAGCTTTTCAGTTTAGCAGGGCAGCAGGGATCAGAGGTAGTTTTTAACACTAGGTAATTCTCCACCTCCTTTCACCTGTGGATCCCAAAACACAACGACAAGCCATTAGGTCTGCGAGGTGGAATGGTTATTTTACAGAAGGAGGATACCAACGTAGAGAGAGGTTAATACATCTATTTGCCCTTGCCTTGCTGTGGTCTAGGGCAGAGTCAAAAGTCCAGACTCTCCGTCCCCTGCTCAGAGACACTCCTTCCTTTAAAATCCCCAGACCCTTGATTAAAGGCTAATTGAAAGACAGTGACCATAGCAACAGATCTTTTGAGTTCAAATTTGAAGAACCTACCAGAACAAATTCATTAAACAGGTTTCCTTCATACACAATTTCAATAAAATCCCAGTTAAAATTACAATACGTACTTTCCAAAACTGTAACTTTAAGAGTTTGCCTAAAACCCTCAAGTCAGTAACATTCACTTTCCCTGTTAACAGAAGCCTACTGGACATTCCCCTAAATCTTGTAGAATTACTGTACAGAAAAGGCCTGGATAGTGTGACCAGATGTCCCAATTTTATAGGGACAGTCCCAATATTTGGGGCTTTGTCTTATATAGGCACCTATTACCCCCATCACAGTCCCAATTATTCACACTTGCAGTCTGGTCACCCTAGGCCTGGAACTTCATTTTAAAAAGGTGACACATGACTTATAGTCTAAAGGTTGCTGAATATTCTAAAGGCTCTGCTCCCCCTGAGCTGTCTTCTCACATTTAGAAGGGCTATAACAGGACAAGATTTGTCCCTGCTGACAGGCTTGCTTGAACTGTTTTTCAGCAGGGATGTAATTCTCAAGACAATGCATATCAATTGATTTGGCCAATTAAGTCAAAAGCTAGGAGGTGACTGCATCAACTCTGAGTGGATCTGAAAAGGCTGTGTTTAAGGGTTATATTCCAGATTTTGAGAGGATCAGAGATAAATGACGGACCAGAGGAAGACCAGAGCTCAGATATTGGCTCTCTTTCTGATAATTCTGGAGCACATTGGAAAGCAAATCATGAAGGTTTTTCATTCTCTTTACTCCTCAATTCAGCAAAGACGACAAACCTGAGACCCTAAGCCCCAACTCTCCCACTGCTAGAAAGGACATAAAAGAATTCTGGACTGATAAAATAAAGGACGCATAAGTGTATCATCTCCTACTCTTTCTACTGACTCTTTCCAAGAGATCGGCAGAACTGCAGCTGCTGGGATTCTACTGAAGCAAGAATTCAGAGCAGGCAACGTGATTATATAATACCTCGAGGTGCCAAGAAAGAGATTTCTTTCAGGATACCTGAGAGCAGACAAATCCAGATTGGTGGATTAACACAGAGGCTGCAGAATATTTATGATTTGGAAGTCTGGTTCTCCGTATGTGTGACAAGAGGTGTAACTGCTTTAGAAAAAAAATGTGAAAAGTAGATACATATTTTTAATAGAGAACTTCCCGAAACACATTGCCAAGAGATAAAAAGGAACAAAATGTCAGGCGCACTAAAATTCAACCGCAAGAGTCTTTTAACATGCAATCAGTGTGCATCTTCTTACATAAATACTTCCTAGGAATTAGGAACAGAAGCCTATCAAACCATATGTTTAATATGTAAACTTAATGAACACTGGCCGTCTGCATGTCAACTGACAACCTTTCAAACACTGATCAGCAACAAGTTTCTCTTTTGTTTACATTTGTTGAACAAATTTACAGCTAATTGAGTCTGAATACTTTTACAGCTGCTAAAAAGCACAGAAAAGGCCTCTCAGTATTCTTTTCATACTGGCTCCTCTACAAGACATGACAGGACTCCTCACAGAATGGTAGGCCTGGTCTACATTAGGAAATTAGGTTGGCATAACTACATTGCTCAAGGGCATGAAAAATCCACACCTCTGAGCAACCCAGTTAAACTGACCTAAACCCTGCTGCAGACAGCGCTAGGTTAATGAGAGAATTCCTTCGGGCTTGGCTACACTTACATTTTATAGCGCTCTAACGTGCTGGCTCAGGAGTGTGAAAAGTCACCCCCCTGAGGGCAGCAAGTCAGAGCATTTTAAAGTGCTAGTGTAAACAGGCTCCCAGCGCTGAGAGCTAATCCCCTCATGGAGGTGGATTACTAGGAGTGCTCGGAGACCTCTCTCCCAGTGCTCACGCGTGACCACACTTGCACTTCAAAGCCCTGCCGCGGGAGCGCTCCCATGACAGTGCTTTGAAGTTTCCAGTGTAGCCGCCTCTCAAAGGTGAATTACCTATGTCGATGGAAGAACCTCTTCCGTCGGCGTAGGTAGTGTCTTCACTGAAGCACTACAGAGGCACTGCTGCAGTGTTTTAAGTGTAGACAAGCCCCTAGGAGCTGGACACAGAAGAGACCTAGTGGCCATCTGTACCACCCCTCCTTATGATAATTCAAGTGCTGCTACACTGTATTCTCCAGGTCTTTTCCCAATCTAGTTATAAACAACATGAACTATGGGACTTGCCACCATTTCCCTTGGAATATTTTTCAGTCTAATATTTTTAAATTACTTTTTTTTTTCCTTTTTTGTTTTTCAAGGTCTTTAAAATACAGACCCTGGCTGTATTCAAGATTATTGCCTTGACCCAATTCACAGCTGCAGTCAGACACCACCCACTTCTTGGTGGTATATAAGCAAGCCTTCCTTGTCTCAGGGCCTGGGGTGAAGAACTACTACAGGACAGGCCGAACAAAGAAAATAACAGAACGCCATTAGCCGTCCCCTTCAGCCCCCAACTAAAACCCCTCCAACGCATTATTAAGGATCTACAACCTATCCTGAAGGATGACCCAACACTCTCACAAATCTTGGGAGACAGGCCAGTCCTTGCCTACAGACAGCCCCCCAACCTGAAGCAAATACTCACCAGCAACCACACACCACACAACAGAACCACTAACCCAAGAACCTATCCTTGCAACGAAGCCCGTTGCCAACTGTGCCCACATATCTATTCAGGGGACACCATCACAGGGCCTAATCACATCAGCCACACTATCAGAGGCTCGTTCACCTGCACATCCACCATCATGTGCCAGCAATGCCCCTCTACCATGTACATTGGTCAAACTGGACAGTCTCTACGTAAAAGAATAAATGGACACAAATCAGATGTCAAGAATTATAACATTCATAAACCAGTCGGAGAACACTTCAATCTCTCTGGTCACGCAATTACAGACATGAAAGTTGTGATATTACAACAAAAATAACTTCAAATCCAGACTCCAGCGAGAAACTGTTGAATTGGAATTCATTTGCAAATTGGATACAATTAACTTAGGCTTGAATAGAGACTGGGAGTGGCTAAGTCATTATGCAAGGTAACCTATTTCCCCTTGTTTTTTCCTAACCCCCCCCCCCACACACACACACCTCCTCAGACATTCTTGTTAAACCCTGGATTTATGCTGGAAATGGCCCACCTTGATTATCATACACATTGTAAGGAGAGTGGTCACTTTAGATAAGCTATTAGCAGCAGGAGAGTGGGGTGGGAGGAGGTATTTTTCATGCTTTGTGTGTATATAAAAAGATCTTCTACACTTTCCACAGTATGCATCCGATGAAGTGAGCTGTAGCTCACGAAAGCTTATGCTCAAATAAATTGGTTAGTCTCTAAGGTGCCACAAGTACTCCTTTTCTTTTCACTTCCCTGAGAAGTTTTTCTCATTTCCTTTCTCCCGACTTTTAAAAGTTTTTAAAACCGCACACAGCTGAACAACGTATTACCTTTCCTTCTCTTCCCCAACCCTCAACTTGTAAAAAAAACAAAAAAAAATGCTGTTTTACGTTTTTAGAGGTGGGTTTTTTAAAAAAAAATACATCTGACTACCAGAAAGGGTCTTGCGGTCTAATTTTTGCCCTTCATACAACCATAACTGATTATTTTTTCTTACATTTGCTTTGGAAGAACTGATTAAAGAGCTATACGACAGACTAACAGTGAACTATGACCTATGTTTTGGGAATCTAGATTCAGTTCCTCGCTCAGTCACTCAGCAAGTGAGCTGTAGCTCACGAAAGCTCATGCTCAAATAAATTGGTTAGTCTCTAAGGTGCCACAAGTACTCCTTTTCTTTTTGCGAATACAGACTAACACGGCTGTTCCTCTGAAACATATGTCTATACTATACAATTAACCTGAGATTCCCGTAATTGTCCACACTGAAAAGCCTCTGACCCAAGACTGGAGAGGTGCTATAAACCTGATCTGGCTTGTGTGGCTGGGGATATGGGTTAAAGCCCAGACTTCATTTGAACTCAGGCTGGAAGCTGCGTTTCCAGTGAGGATGCAGGCAAAGACTTCCTGTAGGACCTGGGCCAATTCACCTCATCTCTCTGTGCCTCAAGTCTTCATCTGTAAATGGGGATAATTTCCCTAACTCAGAAGGGCATTAAAATGATAAGTTCTTCAATGCTGGTGACATACTCTAAGACATGATGAGCACTACAGACAAGCCTCTCTTGCAGCCCCACATAGGGTCAATCTGTATTTTATGATATTCAAAAGAACCGGTTTGGAGAAGGGATTTAAGGCTTTTATGTGTATGTTGCAATAGTCAAGTACATTCACAGGCATAATTTTAGAAAAAAGGCCTCCTAGTATGTAGTTCTGGTTCTAACTAGTAAAGAGACTGCATCTACGTGGCTTGTGACCTATTCAGTTAATAACAGAAATGGAGTCTGAACAATCAGCTGTGGGTGGGGGGGTAAGTAATGAAATGCCTAGTGGAAGTCCATGCTAATGAAGAACGTGGGCAGGGAGGCAATTAGACTGCCTTCAACTACCGCTGCACAGAAATTTTAATAGCTGAACCATTTGGAATCTCATAATGAGTTTCCATCTATATCAATCTATTCCATCATGAAAATACCTGACATTTATTGCCCCTTACTGGTATCAATGCTTAAGATAAAGAGACATCCAAACAGACCCAAGGTCCTTAAACAAAAGAAGCTTAGAAAACAGCTATTGAATGGTTTGCAATCTAATATATACTAGACAATACTGATATGCAAGCAATGTATCTAAACCAAGCATTGACTGAGTGCGGCTCATGGAGTTTTAAAACATGTGCCTCCATCTTTATTCTGGAGCTGCAACACCCACAAATCCCAGCATATACAAGTGCTCCACCTTGAACAGATTGCACTGCTTTTAGTCTCCACACAGTTATACTATCATATTAAAGAGAAAAACAGCTGTGCAATGACTTTTATTGAAATGGGGAGGACTCCTGCTAAGTTATCAATGCAACACTCAAGTTGGGCAGTTAAATACCATTAATCTAAGAAAGGAGGTAGGGCCATTTGCCTTCAACCAGTGCAAGTCACCCAGGAAGTCCCTGACCAGATTTATCCTATTCACAACCAGAGCTCAAATGCATGCAGAGTTTGAAGAATGGGGTTAAAAAAGGGATGGTGGAAACCTCCTAGAAGTTCCAGACAAGATTCTAAGGGATAAAACTAAGACAGAGGTTACGGTCTATACTGACACTTTTAGGCCCGGTCTGCACAGTTTTTGTACCAGTCTTGGTTGGTTGGGAGGTGGGAAGGGGGGTGTCAATCAATATAATTACACCAGTACAACCCACCTAGCGTGGACACAGTTATACATCTGAAGTCTTTAAATCAAGATTTGAGGACTTCTGTAACTTAGCCAGAGGTTATGGGCCTACTACAGGAGAGGGTGAGTGAGGTTCTGTGGCCTGCAATGTGCAGGATGTCAGACAAGATGATCATGTTGCTCCCTTCTGGCCTGAAAGCCTATGAGTATGTATAAAGTTGCCTTATACGGATACACCTCTATTCCCCTTCCCATATAAAAAAGCTATACTGGTATAAGCACCTTTATACCAGTGCAACTATATCCATACTAGGGTGGTTGTACTGCTTTCATGATACCCGTCTACACACAAAAGTTTTTACAACTTTACAAGGCTTTAGAGAAATTACTTGCTGGCCACATGGTGCTGGCTCTCCTCATTTCCACCTGTTGCACTGCATTAAAAGACAGCTAAACATGAATTAAATGTTCCCCTAGCATGACTTATCCATTGTAGTTGCCACAGAGATGTTAGGAGATTGTAAATGGGGGAGGGTGGAAGATACCCTCTGTAATAAAATGTGATCCATACTGAACATTTGAGACCCCTGTTTATATCGCACAATAAGGTGCTTTACAATAGACAGGTACATAAATGCTTAATACATATACAGGGCATTGATAAAATAGCTAATCCTCTTAAAGTTTACCCCAACAAAGTAATCCTACTTTTAATTCGATTCGGAAAGCTTGATCAAACTGACACCAGTTAGGGTCCTGCAAGCTGGTGTGTTCCTGTGGAAAAAATAGTTATAAATACCACTATTCCTAAAATTAGACAGATGTTATTGCAGCTTCCTTCTGACATGATCAATGGAAAGCTTGAAAGCTCTGGACACAGCAGCACTTAGTCTCTTGAGACAAGTGAAAAGGTTAGTTTCTGACCCCTGCTAACGAATACACAATCTCCAAGGAGTCTGAAAACAGTCAGTAAGAACAAAAATAGAAATTAAAATCCACTTTAGTGACCACAAGTTCATCCAGCCCATACTACTTTAACTTGCTGACAAGAATACTGTGGGAGACAGTGTCAAAAGCTTTGCTAAAGTCAAGAAACAATACATCCACTGCCTTCCCTTCATCCACAGAACCAGTAATCTCATCATAGAAGGCGATTAGATTAGTCAGGCATGACCTTCCCTTGGGGAATCCATGCTGACTGTTCCTGATCACTTTCTTCTCATGTAAGTGCTTCAGGATTGATTCCTTGAGGACCTGCTCCATGATTTTTCCGGGGACTGAGGTGAGGCTGACTGGCCTGTAGTTCCCAGGATCCTCCTTCTTCCCTTTTTTAAAGATTGGCACTACATTAGCCTTTTTCCAGTCATCCGGGACTTCCCCCGTTCGCCACGAGTTTTCAAAGATAATGGCCAATGGCTCTGCAATCACAGCCGCCAATTCCTTTAGCACTCTCGGATGCAACTCGTCCGGCCCCATGGACTTGTGCACGTCCAGCTTTTCTAAATAGTCCCTAACCACCTCTTTCTCCACAGAGGGCTGGCCATCTACTCCCCATGTTCTGATGCCCAGCGCAGCAGTCTGGGAGCTGACCTTGTTAGTGAAGACAGAGGCAAAAAAAGCATTGAGCACATTAGCTTTTTCCACATCCTCTGTCACTTGGTTACCTCCCTCATTCAGTAAGGGGCCAACACTTTCCTTGGCTTTCTTCTTGTTGCCAACATACCTGAAGAAACCCTTCTTGTTACTCTTGACATCTCTTGCTAGCTGCAGCTCCAGGTGCGATTTGGCCCTCCTGATTTCATTCCTACATGCCCGAGCAATATTTTTATACTCTTCCCTGGTCATATGTCCAACCTTCCACTTCTTGTAAGCTTCTTTTTTATATTTAAGATCCGCTAGGATTTCACCGTTAAGCCAAGCTGGTCGCCTGCCATATTTACTATTCTTTCGACTCATCGGGATGGTTTGTCCCTGTAACCTCAACAGGGATTCCTGGAAATACAGCCAGCTCTCCTGGACTCCTTTCCCCTTCATGTTAGTCTCCCAGGGGATCCTACCCATCTGTTCTCTGAGGGAGTCGAAGTCTGCTTTCCTGAAGTCCAGGGTCCGTATCCTGCTGCTTACCTTTCTTCCCTGTGTCAGGATCCTGAACTCAACCAACTCATGGTCACTGCCTCCCAGATTCCCATCCACTTTTGCTTCCCCCACTAATTCTTCCCTGTTTGTGAGCAGCAGGTCAAGAAAAGCTCCCCCCCAGTTGGCTCCTCTAGCACTTGCACCAGGAAATTGTCCCCTACACTTTCCAAAAACTTCCTGGATTGTCTATGCACCGCTGTATTGCTCTCCAAGCAGATATCAGGAAAATTAAAGTCACCCATGAGAACCAGGGCGTGCGATCTAGTAGCTTCTGTGAGTTGCCGGAAGAAAGCTTCATCCACCTCATCCCCCTGGTCCGGTGGTCTATAGCAGACTCCCACCACTACATCACTCTTGTTGCTCACACTTCTAAACTTAATCCAGAGACACTCAGGTTCTTCTGCAGTTTCATACCGGAGCTCTGAGCAGTCATACTGCTCCCTTACATACAGTGCTACTCCCCCACCTTTTCTGCCCTGCATGTCCTTCCTGAACAGTTTATAACCATCCATGACAGTACTCCAGTCACTTGAGTTATCTCACCAAGTCTCTGTTATTCCAATCACGTCATAATTCCTTGACATCACCAGGACCTCCAGGATGGTATGGTAGATCTCAAATCAATGAAGGCTACACTCAGAAAGACCTCAAGACTTCTGGAATATACTGCTCAAACAGTTTCACTTTTGTTTCTACTGCCTGTCCCTCCCTTCTCACATTTATTTCTAGACCTCTCCTTATCCAGATCTATTCTGCCCCCAACAATCTTCTATTCATTGAACTTTTTGAAACTTTGCACTTTTAGAGAGAGGTAAGGGATTGAGTCTGTGTACACAAATTTTCAGAGGGACAATAGGGTTGAGGTCTGTTATTTCTCACCTCTCTCTATTTTAAAACAGTTTTGTGGTTAACAAGCATGTTATCTCTGGAGACACAAATCCACGGTTTGAGAACTGCAAAACTAAGAAACTTTGATGATATCTTCTAGACTGAGCACTGAGTCCCAGTGGGTAGATAGAAAGATTAACCTAAATAATCTATACAGAAGCCCTTGGAACCCCATAAAATTGGGTCCCTAATCCATGAACTATTGGAACTCATTTACAAAACTTTTCTTAAACATGACATGAATATATTCTCATACTATAGAATTAGAATTTATAATCACTATTCCATGATGAGATTTCTTTTGAGCTATGATGTATCTTAATAGGTTTTTTCCTCAAAAAGCACTTATCAAAAAAATCAGATTTAAATAAAAAAATCATTGATTTTATCCACCCTGGTTGTATCCACAATTATGTCTCCTCTAAACTTTAAATTGTAAGCTTTTGGGGACAGAAACCTCTCTCCATTGTGAGTACCATAGTACAAATAATAATTTACCACTTCAATGGTTTGGGTTGTCACTGCTCCCCTTTCCTTACAAATTGTCTGTTTAGACTGTGCAGGGCTTGGACATACACAGAGATCTCTAAAGTGCCTCTCACAGTGTTGGCATTGTACAAAAATAATTCACTGCTCTTGCCCAGCCTATGCTGAACAGTCTTTGTAGATGAAATTTTTGCTGCCCTTTTTCATGGCTGACCCCTACATAGAGAATAACTGAGTCACTAATAGAGGTGGGCAGGAAATGGCTTTCCCATCCTATGAAAACTTTCAAGACTTCAAAATATTTCATTCCTCATCAGACGAAACAGACCTTTCCGAATTTTTCAGTGAAAACAGAGATGTACCCAGTCAGGCACCCACCCCTCACAACAGCCAATAATCCAGCAATTCGGGCACTCATGTGAAAGACCCAGTTTCAAGTCCCATATCAGCCACAGCAGGGACTTGAACCACTGGACAATTGGCTGTTTTGTGTGCATGCATCCGTGTGTTGCTCGTTTTGACCAGGAGTTCCATCCTGGACCTAAGGAAACCATTTCTCAAACTGGTACATTCCTGCTAAAAGTTTTGGTTTCATCAAATTGATATTTTCTGATGGAAAAATTTTGAGAAATTCCAACCAGCTCTAGCCACAAAGGCCTTGTCTATACTAACAACGGTTTTATGATATCGCTATATGGGTACACTCTCCTAGTGTGGGGACAGCTTATACCAGCAAAAGACCTTTTTTACTGCTATAACTGTATCTGCATTGATGATTTTGCTGGCATAGGGATGTTTAGGGGTGAGTTGTTTTTGGTGTCCCCCACCCCCCGCCCAACATAACTATGCCAACAAAACTTATAAACGTAGATCAGGCCTCACTGCGATCTGACTGGTGTGTATGGGAAGTTATCTGGACAATTTTTAGTGTCCCCACCTTTCAGAGCTCGGCCAACTGTCTTGCCAGCCAGCATTTGTATTGTTATAATTATTAGGTACGTTATTGCGCACGTCTCATGTGCTGCTTGTTGTTTTAATAAGTAGTTTCAAGTAAAATGTTTTTCCTTTTGCTCTACTTTTATGGTTTTTTCTCAGCTGCTAATTTCTCTGATTTGTTGTTGGCCTTGACAACTGCCAGCTATCTTATGCATCCATAAATAAAATGATCACTTTTAAATGTAAATTGTTGGTTTTAAAGCATATTTGTGAGACTTTAAGCTGGATTTAAAGGAGCCATATCAACACTGCTGGGGACTGAATCCCCTGTTCCCCCACAGAGCAGATACTGAGTGGGCAGCTGTACCTCAAGCTTCCCCTATACTGTCCTATGAATATGCCTCAACACTGTTCCGTAAGGACCATCTCTAAAGGCTTGTCTACATGGGAAAGTTTTATACTGGATGTGATTTTAAATTATTATAGTAAAATCAGTGAAACTTTCTGTGTAGACATTCTTATTCTGGCACAATTTCCTTTACTGATTCAGCTTACGTTGCTTTGGAAGCAGTTTAAACTTAAGGGCAGGTCTACACTTAAAATGCTGCATCGGCACAGCTACACCACTGTAGTGCTTAAGTGAAGTTGCTCCTACACCAATGGGAGTGCTTCTCTTGTCAGTGTAGTTAATCCACCTCTGTGAGAGGCGGTAGCTATGTGATAGGAGAAACTCTCCTGCTGACATAGTGGTGTCTACACTGGGGGTTAGATCGGTATAACTATGTCTCCTGGAGTATAGATTTTTCACACCCTTGAGTGACTGAACTGCCAACTTGTTTCATATAGGTTGCTGAACAACCCCCAGATAGTAATGACTTTTGGTCAATAAAAACAACAACGAGTCTTTCTTGCACCTTAGAGACTAACACATTTATTTGGGTATAAGCTTTCATGGGCTATAACCTACTTCATCAGATGCATGGAGTGGAAAATACAGTAGGCCGGTATAAATATACAGCACATGAAAAGATCGGAGTTGCCTCACCAAGTGGAGGGTCAGTGCTAATGAGGTCAATTCAATTAGGGTGGATGTGGCCCATTTCCAACAGTTGACAAGAAGGGGTGAATATCAACAGAGGGCAAATTATTTTTTGTAGTGACCCAGCCACTCCCAGTCTTTATTCAGGCCTAATTTGATGGTGTCAAGTTTGAAAATTAATTCCAATTCTGTAGTTTCTCGTTGAAGTCTGTTTTAGAAGTTTTTTGTTGAAAAATGACGACTTTTAAGTCTGTTGTTGAGTGTCCAGGTAGATTGGACTGGTTTTTGAATGTTACAATTCTTGATGTCTGATTTGTGTCCATTTATTGTTTTGCGTAGAGACTGTCCAGTTTGTCCAGTGTACATGGCAGAGGGGCATTGCTGGCACGATGGCATATATCTATCCCATCGGTAGATAAATAAAGTAGTTACTGAGCTGTAGTCTAGCATAGAGATGAGATTTTGTATCCTTACCAATCTCTGACGCCAATCCCCACTATTGACTGATTTTTAATATTTTATGGTCACTGAACATATATACAGTGAAAGGCTTTTTGCTTTGTTTTGCTTTTTAAAAAGTGTAGCTTGGCTCAATTTTAAGAACATGCCCTTTTTCTTAGTGAAGACAGTGCCTGGCCTGGTTCCCAAAAAGTGGTCTATGGAGCACTTGTTGATAGTCTGCAGAGCTGAC
The DNA here is from genome assembly GCF_965140285.1 of Lepidochelys kempii. Classification (NCBI taxonomy): domain Eukaryota; kingdom Metazoa; phylum Chordata; order Testudines; family Cheloniidae; genus Lepidochelys; species Lepidochelys kempii. The sequence goes on from NC_136380.1 coordinate 348,621,204, forward strand.
TAGTCACCACATGATATGCCATACTTCGTTTCTACAGCTTCTTTGTAAAGCGGAGCCTTCAGGCACATACAAGCAGCAGGAAGTAAGCAGGGGAGGGGAGGTGGCAGCCTTGCTACATCTATTCGAGGCTGACTGCTCTCAGAGGTCTGAGCCTACCACTGGAACTGGAGGTGGTACTAGCAGCCACCAGTGAGGGAGGAATATCTAAGAGAGCATGCAGAAAAGAGGACCAGGGGCTGAGCAGCTCATACAGGGGATCAAGGAACAGGGCAGCATGTGCTGGAGAAGAGAAGGAAACCTGGGGGTGAAGGGGCCAGGCTGCAAAGAAGCAAGGTCAGATAGGAATGGGAGACGAAATGAAGCGTAAAGAGTATCATCTTTAAAGGAGAAAAGTTAAAACACAGCGCAGAATACATAATGCTTTTCTATCATTACTTTTCCATGTATGTACTTTCTGTATCTCTCACAGATTGTAAAGGGGAGGGGGTACACTGTGAGAAAATGTAGACAGCACTGGTTCAGCCACATCTGTTTCCAGATGCTGCAGCCTGGAATGCTTGTTTTTGAGTTGAGTGCACAAGTGTTGCAAGCTCAAGGAGTTGCAAGCAATGGTTTCTTGCAAAGATTTTTGCTTGGTTGTCCACAATCTTCACACACTTGATTTGCATTGTGGATCAGCTGCTGTTCAGAGGGCCAAATGTGAAATTGCTTTGTGGTCCCATTTCTTTGACCACCCGTGACATGTTAAAAAGTTGGCTTCTGTAACTGTCTATATCAAGTAAAAAGAAAAGGAGTACTTGTGGCACCTTAGAGACTAACCAATTTATTTGAGCATAAGCTTTTGTGAGCTACAGCTCACTTCATCGGATGCATACTGTGGAAAGTGTAGAAGATCTTTTTATATACACACAAAGCATGAAAAAATACCTCCTCCCACCCCACTCTCCTGCTGGTAATAGCTTATCTAGAGTGATCACTCTCCTTACAATGTGTATGATAATCAAGGTGGGCCATTTCCAGCACAAATCCAGGGTTTAACAAGAACGTGGGGGTGTGTGTGGGGGGGGGGTTAGGAAAAAACAAGGGGAAATAGGTTACCTTGCATAATAACTTAGCCACTCCCAGTCTCTATTCAAGCCTAAGTTAATTGTATCCAATTTGCAAATGAATTCCAATTCAACAGTTTCTCGCTGGAGTCTGGATTTGAAGTTTTTGCAACAAAGCCCGTTGCCAACTATGCCCACATATCTATTCAGGGGACACCATCACAGGGCCTAATCACATCAGCCACACTATCAGAGGCTCGTTCACCTGCACATCCACCAATGTGATATATGCCATCATGTGCCAGCAATGCCCCTCTGCCATGTACATTGATCAAACTGGACAGTCTCTACGTAAAAGAATAAATGGACACAAATCAGATGTCAAGAATTATAACATTCATAAACCAGTCAGAGAACACTTCAATCTCTCTGGTCACGCAATTACAGACATGAAGGTCGCTATCTTACAACAAAAAAACTTCGACTCCAGCGAGAAACTGTTGAATTGGAATTCATTTGCAAATTGGATACAATTAACTTAGGCTTGAATAGAGACTGGGAGTGGCTAAGTTATTATGCAAGGTAATCTATTTCCCCTTGTTTTTTCCTACCCCCCCCCCCACACCCCCACGTTCTTGTTAAACCCTGGATTTGTGCTGGAAATGGCCCACCTTGATTATCATACATATTGTAAGGAGAGTGATCACTCTAGATAAGCTATTACCAGCAGGAGAATGGGGTGGGAGGAGGTATTTTTTCATGCTTTGTGTGTATATAAAAAGATCTTCTACACTTTCCACAGTATGCATCCGATGAAGTGTGATAAGAAGTGGGTGAATATTGCATCAAGTGCAGAGAGGAAGTGTGACGTGACCAAGGTGTGCTGAGACCACTACTGGTCATGCTGACCAATATTGTCGTCTCATTTCCTTGTACTCTCCCATCTCTCTGTATGCATCTGTTGTCTCTTGTCTCATACATACATTTTAGTTCTTTGGGGCAGGGAATGTCTTTTTGCTCTGTTTGTGTATTGCGTAGCACAGTGGGGTCCTGGTCCATGACTAGGGCTCCATATGCACTACAGTAATATAAATGATAAATAATTTGCATAGGGCATGGAACAGCTTTCAGGTAACTATATTTTTTGCTACTGACCTGAGTCAGATTTGAACAGGTGATCTGACTATTTCAATCCTCTTTTCATTTCCTTGGACTATTCAGCCCTTCCCAGGAATAGTTTGCAAATTTATTTATATAGTGCCCCAAATGTGCATGGCACTTCAGAGAAATAAGACATTTTCCCTGCCCTGAAGAGCTTACTATCTGAATTGACCAGAAGAAATCGAGAAGTTTGGTAAACATTGTGGTGGGGAAGAGAAGGGAATACAGGGCTTGTAGCATGCTGATCATGTGGTTGCTTTAGTGAATGAAGTACTCCTGTTAGATTAAATTTTTAGTGTTTTTAGGCATATCCTTAATACAACTTGTTGGTGTTAAGTCGTGATCTGCGATAGAAGAGATGAATGGACAGTAAAATGAAGAGCAAAAACATGGGTACGGATTTAGAATGTACATGTTCAGGAAGGACAGAATGTACATCTGTTCAGGAAGGACAGGCAGGGCAGAAAAGGTGGGGGAGTAGCACTGTATGTAAGGGAGCAGTATGACTGCTCAGAGCTCCGGTACGAAACTGCAGAAGAACCCGAGTGTCTCTGGATTAAGTTTAGAAGTGTGAGCAACAAGAGTGATGTAGTGGTGGGAGTCTGCTATAGACCACTGGACCAGGGGGAAGAGGTGGATGAGGTTTTCTTCCGGCAACTCGCAGAAGCTACTAGATCGCACGCCCTGGTTCTCATGGGTGACTTTAATTTTCCTGATATCTGCTGGGAGAGCAATACAGCGGTGCATAGACAATCCAGGAAGTTTTTGGAAAGTGTAGGGGACAATTTCCTGGTGCAAGTGCTAGAGGAGCCAACTGGGGGGGAGCTTTTCTTGACCTGCTGCTCACAAACAGGGAAGAATTAGTGGGGGAAGCAAAAGTGGACGGGAATCTGGGAGGCAGTGACCATGAGTTGGTTGAGTTCAGGATCCTGACACAGGGAAGAAAGGTAAGCAGCAGGATACGGACCCTGGACTTCAGGAAAGCAGACTTCGACTCCCTCAGGGAACGGATGGGTAGGATCCCCTAGGGGACTAACATGAAGGGGAAAGGAGTCCAGGAGAGCTGGCTGTATTTCAAGGAATCCCTGTTGAGGTTACAGGGACAAACCATCCCAATGAGTCGAAAGAATAGTAAATATGGCAGGCGACCAGCTTGGCTTAACAGTGAAATCCTAGCGGATCTTAAATATAAAAAAGAAGCTTACAAGAAGTGGAAGGTTGGACATATGACCAGGGAAGAGTGTAAAAATATTGCTCGGGCATGTAGGAATGAAATCAGGAGGGCCAAATCGCACCTGGAGCTGCAGCTAGCAAGAGATGTCAAGAGTAACAAGAAGGGTTTCTTCAGATATGTTGGCAACAAGAAGAAAGCCAAGGAAAGTGTCGGCCCCTTACTGAATGAGGGAGGCAACCAAGTGACAGAGGATGTGGAAAAAGCTAATGTGCTCAATGCTTTTTTTGCCTCTGTCTTCACTAACAAGGACACCTCCCAGACTGCTGCGCTGGGCATCACAACATGGGGAGTAGATGGCCAGCCCTCTGTGGAGAAAGAGGTGGTTAGGGACTATTTAGAAAAGCTGCACGTGCACAAGTCCATGGGGCCGGACAAGTTGCACCCGAGAGTGCTAAAGGAATTGGCGGCTGTGATTGCAGAGCCATTGGCCATTATCTTTGAAAACTCGTGGCGAACGGGGGAAGTCCCAGATGACTGGAAAAAGGCTAATGTAGTGCCAATCTTTAAAAAAGGGAAGGAGGAGGATCCTGGGAACTACAGGCCAGTCAGCCTCACCTCAGTCCCCGGAAAAATCATGGAGCAGGTCCTCAAGGAATCAATTCTGAAGCACTTACATGAGAGGAAAGTGATCAGGAACAGTCAGCATGGATTCACCAAGGGAAGGTCATGCCTGACTAATCTAATCGCCTTCTATGATGAGATTACTGGTTCTGTGGATGAAGGGAAGGCAGTGGATGTATTGTTTCTTGACTTTAGCAAAGCTTTTGACATGGTCTCCCACAGTATTCTTGTCAGCAAGTTAAAGAAGTATGGGCTGGATGAATGCACTATAAGGTGGGTAGAAAGTTGGCTAGATTGTCGGGCTCAACGGGTAGTGATCAATGGCTCCATGTCTAGTTGGCAGCCGGTGTCAAGTGGAGTGCCCCAGGGCTCGGTCCTGGGGCCGGTTTTGTTCAATATCTTCATAAATGATCTGGAGGATGGTGTGGATTGCACTCTCAGCAAATTTGCGGATGATACTAAACTGGGAGGAGCGGTAGATACGCTGGAGGGAAGGGCTAGGATACAGAGGGACCTAGACAAATTGGAGGATTGGGCCAAAAGAAATCTGATGAGGTTCAATAAGGATAAGTGCAGGGTCCTGCACTTAGGATGGAAGAACCCAATGCACAGCTACAGACTAGGGATCGAATGGCTAGGCAGCAGTTCTGCGGAAAAGGACCTAGGGGTGACAGTGGATGAGAAGCTGGATATTAGTCAGCAGCGTGCCCTTGTTGCCAAGAAGGCCAATGGCATTTTGGGATGTATAAGTAGGGGCATAGCGAGCAGATCGAGGGACGTGATCGTTCCCCTCTATTCGACATTGGTGAGGCCTCATCTGGAGTACTGTGTCCAGTTTTGGGCTCCACACTACAAGAAGGATGTGGATAAATTGGAGAGAGTCCAGCGAAGGGCAACAAAAATGATTAGGGGTCTGGAACACATGACTTACGAGGAGAGGCTGAGGGAACTGGGATTGTTTAGTCTGCAGAAGAGAAGAATGAGGGGGGATTTGATAGCTGCTTTCAACTACCTGAGAGGTGGTTCCAGAGAGGATGGTTCTAGACTATTCTCAGTGGTAGAAGAGGACAGGACAAGGAGTAATGGTCTCAAGTTGCAGTGGGGGAGGTTTAGGTTGGATATTAGGAAAAACTTTTTCACTAGGAGGGTGGTGAAACACTGGAATGCGTTACCTAGGGAGGTGGTAGAATCTCCTTCCTTAGAAGTTTTTAAGGTCAGGCTTGACAAAGCCCTGGCTGGGATGATTTAATTGGGGATTGGTCCTGCTGTGAGCAGGGGGTTGGACTAGATGACCTCCTGAGGTCCCTTCCAATCCTGATATTCTATGATTCTATCCTCTCAACAGAAGGGAAAACCTATAATGGCAGCTATCTCAGAGTTGTGAAGAATATGTATTAAGGTTATAACCACCAACAAGAATGCACTTTTATGTAGAAATCCATGATTAAATTGAGTCTTCCTGACTAGTCATTTAAATCAAATCCACCCTGGATACGACAGGGATATCCTAAGGCAACAATCAGACAATTACAACTGATATAATAAGTGCTCAGAGTACAAAAATTGCCTAGCCATTGTAGAGTGTTTTGTAGGCATGGCAACAGATTAGTTAAGCAAGCATCTTCTTAATTCCAATATTTTTATGTTTTTCCCAAGTTACATTAGCTAGCGCCTATGCAATGATGGGCAGAAGGAGAGGTTACTTACCTTGTACAGTAACTGGAGTTCAAGGTGTTCTGTTCCTATGGATGCTCCACATCGGGAATCAAGCGCACCAGTGCACTCTTCATCGAAGATTTCTGTCAGCAGTGTCTGCACCCTACACATCCACATGGTGTAGTAAAAGGTTAGATGGAGGGTCATGGACCTGCCACTTCTCCAGTTCCTCCTCAATCATGAAGTCCAGAGAGAATGATTCCAAAGGAGAGGGGAAGGAGGATGGGGAGCAGAGAAAGAATAGAGACAAAACATCTTGAACTCCAGTTTCTGTACAAGATAAGTAATGTCTCCTTTGAGATATTGCCCTATGGGTGCTGCATGTCAGGAGATTTCCGAGCATTACCTCAATTACAGAGCAGAGTGCTGAGGAAGTAGATTCACTGCAGACTTTACAATAGCCACACCAAAGGCCGTGTCAGCTCTAGAAGCATTCACAAGAGCATGGTGTTGGGAAAATGTGTGCACCAATAGTGGCCTTGCAAACATCAGAGATGGATATATTCTTCAGTAAGGCCATAGAAGTAGACTAAGACCTGTGGAATGGGCAATCACACTAGGTGCAGGATGCACCCCCGAGGCTTCGTAACAAGTCAAGATACATCCCAAAGAAATCCATTTTGACAGTCTTTGGGTAGAAATTGGATGCCCTTTCATTCTCTCTGCAACGGAAAGAGTCTGGGAGAAGCCCTGAAAGACTTAGTCCTATTGAGATAAAAGACAAAGGTTCGTTTTACAGCCAGCGTGTGGAAACTGGCTTCCTCTCTCAAGGAGTGAGGCTTGGGATAAAAGACCAGTAAATTAATGTCCTGATTAATGTGAACTTCTGATGAAACTTTAGATAGAAAGTGAGGATGGGATGTAACGTCACCTTATTGTGAATCAGCCATATGAGCTCCTAGTTCCTGTACCCTTCTAGCCAAGGTGATGGCTATGAGGAACAAGATCTTAAAAGACAAATGAAGAAGGAACAGCTTCCCATTGGTATAAATAAGGTTTTCCCAGGAAATTGAGGACTAAAAGTTGAGGTCCCAAAATGGAGAAAGTTCTGTGACAGGAGATAAAAACCATTAACACCATTAATAAATTTTGCAGTGGTTGAGTGAGTGAAGGCCAAAACCCCCTTGATTTGGGGGGGGGGGGGGGACGACAGCGACAAGGGCTATGATAGCAACCAGATGAATCTTAACTGAGCTCAGCCATAAACCCATACAGTTTAAAATTTAGCAGGTAATCAAGAACGTGCGTGAGGAGAAGTTCAAGAGGAGGTATGGATCATTGGGCACACCACACAGAAAAGCTTCCATTTCTGCAGTTCAGTTATCTTTGTGGTGAGTTTTCTGCTATTCAGCAGTACTGCCTGAACCTCCGGAGAGAAATCCTGTTCTATGCCAGAGAGCCACTGAGGAGCCAAGCCTTAAGATGGAGCAACCAGAGGCTAGGGTGGGTCATGGTGCCAGATTCCTGGGTCAGAAGGTCCACTGTTGGATGAAGGCAAAAAAGCGGCTGTAAAGACAGATGGAGAAGATCTGGGAACCATACCTATCTTGGCCATGATGGAGGTATAAGGATGGCCACCAATCTTTCATTTCAACTTGTTCAAAACTTTGAGAAGCGGTACTGGGAGGTGAAGTGGGATCAGTACACAGCAGGACGCAAGGCCAAGGGATACAGAGTGTGCCTCTAATGAGTTCTGACCATGCCCTCCCCTCGAGTAAAAGCACCAGATCAGAGGCAAATTTGCTGAAATATGTCGTTCAGCTCCCACTTGTGCCTTGATGAAAATGCCTGCTCAGGGAGTCTACTACTGGCATTCTGTAGCCCTAGTAGATAAACTACTAAGATCTCTATGTGGTGGGACATGCACCAATTCCCTAATTTTATGTACTTTGTGCAAAGAACTAGGATCTTGCTCCTCCTTGGCAATTTATAGAATACATTTCAGCCCTGTTGTCCAGCATTACACATGAAGAGTGGCTCTTGATGTTGGACAGGAAGTGATGGGCAAACCTATCTGATTGCTCTAAGTTTGAGAATGTTGATATGAGGAGATATCTCCTGGGGAGTCCATTTGCCTTGGGCTGCAAAGACCTGGAAACAGGTACCCCAGTCTAGCAAAGAAGCATCTGCCATGATGATCTTTGTGGGGATAAAATGTGAGAATGGACTTGCGCACTGACCTTTAGAGGATCCCTCCCCCTGGTGAGGGATTTGAGGTCTCTCAGGTATTGACCCTCACTTGAACTGTTTGTGTTTATTGGGTGCGTAGACTTGAGCCAGGGTTGAAGACATCAGAAATGTAGTCTTGTTAGGTGTGTTATGAACATACAGGCTGCCATATGGCCCACAAGTTGAGAAAACACCCTGTAGTTTGTGGTCCCTATTGCAGCATAGAAATGAAGCTGGCCATTGTAGCGAACTTGTCCATGGGCAGCTATGTTCTGGCTGTAGTGGACTTTAGCATGGCTCTGGTGAAGTCTATTGATTGAGCAGGCAGGCAGAGGAATAGGGCCTTGATGGTTGCTGACCGCATCTCAAGAAAGGAGCAACCCTTGAGGAGCCAGTCACTGAGGTGAGGAAAAACTATTATTCCCACCTGACAAAGATATGCTGTGATGGCCAAGTGCAGCTCTGTAAAGATCCTTAGGGCAGTGGAAAGGCCAAAGGATATGAAATAGTATTGGTAGTGGTCCTTGCCCATGACAGATCATGGGAAACGCCCATAGGAAGGGTGCGTTATATGGAAGTATGCATCCTGGAGGTCAAAGGAGACTAACCAAGAAGGAATTGTCTCTGCCATGGTTACCATTCTGAACTGCTGAGAGAGAGAGCAAAGATGTTCCAAGTCTGAAGTCCTGAATCAGTCTCCACCATCCTCTTTTCTTGGAAACCAGAAAGTACCTAAAGTAGAACTCTTTCCCCACAAAGTGTAGTGAAATGGGTTTGATCACCCTCAGGGGTAAGAGGGATTGTACCTCCTGTCTGAGACACTTGTGAGAAGGGTCCCTGAAAAGAAACAGGAAAGGAGGACGGGGTGGGGTGAAGCTGAACTGGATGGAACAGCCAATCAAAACCATCTCTAGAAGCCTGAAACTGCTCCCTCTGGTCTTGTGGCAGATACTCAAATGAGAAAATTTGGAGCAATTTGTAAAGTCACATTTTGCCATCAAGGCCTAACAGTTGGCAACTCTGAATTGTAGAGTGGCTGAAGAATAGCTTTTGCAGCCGAGAAGGTCCAGGCACTTAAAGCTCCTTGTCAGAAGGGGTTGTTCTAGATTGATTCCATCTATTTCTTTTGTTGACAGCACCATCGACCATAGAGTTAGGGGCGGGTGGGAGAAAAAGATACTCCAAACTCTTGGCAGGAATATCATGCTTTTTATCAGTCCACTTACAAGCAGGTGGTATGGTCAGTGGTGTTTGCCACATCATACAGGCTGGTGACAACAAACAGTCACTGATGGGCAAGGCAATCTTGCCCTGGGAAGAAGAATATGAGATGCCCCGGGGGAATGCTGGGGTTCTTGTATCTCCTGTAGCAGAATCTGTAAGGCCTTTGCAATCCTTTTCATGAGGTCCTGAAAGACCTTGAAGTCATCCACATTGGATGGCAAGAGGGGCAGAGGGGAGATAACAGCTTCATCTGCGGAGGAGGAGAATTTCTGAGAAAGTGGTGTCTCCTCCTCTCTACCTAGCTCCTGCTCTTCTGGGGGGTTCTACCTGAGGAAGAGGACACACAGGTGCCAGTGACAGCTGTTCTTGGTGGGACTTCTTACACAAGAGCACCCTGTAGAACTATTCACTGCAGGGGGACAAAAGGTTCCAAAAAGACCACTGTGGTGGGACATAAAGGAGTCAGCCTCATGGGGTGCCCTTGCCAGGGTTGGTGGATCAGACCTTTACTGGGGTCCTCCTCCTCAGGATGCACCTTAAGGGAGATTGGAAGGGGAAGATGGTGGAATCATGGACAGACAGATCTGAGTCTGAGGAAGCATCCTTGTCCAGCAGAAGATCAACAGGTTTTGGTATCGGGGCTCACATTGCTACCAGAGGCTGGGGAGGGACCAGCAACTGCACCAATACTGGCGGCTGCACCTTCAGGGAAGTGTGCAGTAGTACCTGAGGGTATGTCAGTATTGGCGGGAAATCCCTCTTGGTATCCTTCAGCAGAGGGATTCAGCGTCTTCCAGGATTTGAAGATCCTCGTGAGAGAGGAACGTGGATGGTACTGGAAAATCTGGGTACTCTTACTTGGGAGTCACCACATCAAGAGATACTGGGATAATAAGTAAAAGCAAGAGCAAGAGCAATAATCACACCAATTCAGTATACGACACGGATACTTCATTCAACCCATATTAACATAAACCCAATATTAAAGGTGTTTCCATAACTCTTTGCTAAGTGTTGAAAGGAAAAGTTATAGGAATTAAGATGTAATAAATTTAACAAAATTTGAAATTGTCACTACCTTCCTAAGAACTTCAGAGAACTGAGCTGCAGACTCCACAATTTCTCTGAAAAAACATGTCATTCTAAGCTCCCTATGTTCCCGCCCATTGTTTATGGTACTTGCAATGTCATTGGCTCTGAAAAGGAACCCACGATGTCTGTATCTCAAACTTCTCAGGATCTTAGGGAGGTCATTTTGCTAAAATATTGCAATAATTACATTTCTGAACAATAGTCATATACTAGATTCCTCTCTTATCTTATAAAGAAGGTTTGAACTGCAGCAAAACTTTACAGTTCACCTTAAAAAGCAAACAGACTTGGCCTGTCTGCCCACATCCATCAAGACCAGGGACTGGAAATAACCCTGAGTTACTTGAGGCGTTTGGCACTGTAAGTCCTTAAGAGCAGGAATATTCTCTTGTGTGTGTCTATATAGTGCAAAGCACAAGTAAGGCCAAAATTCCAACGTGGGCCCTTAGAAGCTACTATTATACAAATATCTACTATTACTACTGTATTATACTGGAAGCAACACAAATTGGTGTTAATCCTTTATGACTAGCAGAAAAATTAGCAAGACTACATTTATACAATAATTTATCTGAGACTCTGAAAGCTTTTTACAAGAGTGTCTGGGACCAGAAATCTCCATAAGGTTGCAAGAAAGTAAACCTTGTTACCACAGCTTAGTCTGCTAAACTGATCTCCATTAGGTATGGCTATATTTTCCCTCTTCCAGGGTACCATGCAGTCACAGTCTCCTCCTCCAAATGCCCCCTTAAAAGGCACTTTGACTAGCTTTTCACCATTGATCTTCACTTCAGCATTATCAGCTCCCTAACATTCAATTAAATTAATAAATTACAAGAAATACACGAAAAGGATGCTTTTTCAAGAGTATCATTATTTCCCTCTTTTCCACCCACATTCCCACCTGCCACGGTCTGTCGTCATCTGGCAGCTTAATGGCAAATAATGACAAAGAAAAATGTCCTCTCTCTTTTATTGGACCAACTTCTGTTAGTGAAAGAGACAAGCTTTCAAGCTTACACAGAAGCTTCTCTCTCTAATACCCTGGGACCAACATGGCTACAACAGCACTGCAAACAAGTCTGTCTCTCTCTCACTCTCTCTCACACACACACCCACCCACCCCTCTGTTTCACCAGAGCTCTGCTGGCACTCTGAAGATATTAATTGCTCACTCTGCTGTTTCCAGAATCAAAATCCAAACCTGAAAATTATCTTTCAGACTGCTGTTTGTAAAAATCTGTGAAATGCTGCCCCCTGCAAAACTTTCTCCACCATTGGAAGCCAGTCGAAAGAGGATATTCATTTTCAAAATCTCAAAACCAGAATTCCTCCTCCTCAGCAGTAGCAGCTGGTCAAGAATAGCAATTTTGCCTGGGATTATTGTGCCAGAAGATGCAATTTGGTAAACTACAAATGCAATTTCTGATCTGACCAACAGGCAGAGCAGATGAAGGAAATAAGGTCATAAAAAGATATACAGCGTACTCCTGTTTATTCAAAACCCTATTATCCAAATCTCTTCCTTGTCTCCATATATCTCATGCTGGGTGACAAGGCAGGGATTTGGATAATATGGAAGTCTGGATAATAGAGCAGACCCTCCCCCACCCCCAAACAGGACAGCAAAGAGGAGGAGGAGCCGCCCCTGGCCATGTAGGAGGCCACCCTGTTGCTGAATGGCTCCTGTGGCAGCACAGGGAGTCCTCTCCAACCCCACTGTCACAGGAGTAAGTGAGTAGGCCCATGACAGCAAAGCTGCAGAGAGCTCCCAGCAGGGCCACAGGGCTGGTGAAACCTGATCCCTGCAGATGCAAAGTGCAGAGAAGTCTGCAGTCTTGGCAGGACAAAGCAGAATCCTGACCAGGAGTCTTTGCTCTGCTCCACACTTTGCACCTACACGAATCGGGTGCCACTGGCCCTATGGCAGCACAGGGTGCATTCTGCAGCCCTACTGTCACAGTAGTGAATGACTGGGGCAGAGCAGAGACCCCCCCCCCCCCCCAGCCAGGACTGCCAAGCCCGCAGCTGAATGGCTCCTGCCTTCTTGATTATCTGAACTCCCAATTATCCGAATAAAATCCATGTCCCCCGTATTATATGGATAATCGAGAGTATACTGTGTCGCCTAGCCCACTTCCTTGATGATATATTTTCTAGTGATTTGTCTTCTGTATTTAGGTGCCTAAACCGATAGGTCTCTCTACCACTTCACTTGGGAGACTTAGTCCACAGTGCAGTAACTCTCACATTCAGGAGGTTATTCACTGCTACAAAGCTTAGATTTTTTTTCCCCCTTTATTTCATCCCATTACTTTTAGACTCCCCCGACTCTCTCCAAACAAGTCCTCTCCTCCTCGGTGTTCACAACTTACACTGACAGTTGTGTTCCTTTTTTAGTCATCATCTAGCCAATATTCACATTTAATTTATTTAGTGTTCCCTTACAAATTAGCCCCTGCTGCTCCCTAATTTGTTCTCTTTTCTGAGCTTCCTCAAAATAGATTTATATCTTTCTGGTATGAAGATGCTCACATTTTAATGCACTATTCCATGCGAGATCTCAGAGCCATATTGAGAGGGATTACCACCTCACTGCTGCATGACAGGATACTCACGTAACACCTTTTAAAAATGTTTATATTTTAAAGTACAATTCTGAAAGCAGCTTTATTCCATTCATACACAACCTTATCCCTCTTCTTCCTCCAAGTGTTTTGTTTTTTTAATTAACACTATGAACAAAGCAGCTGCAATCCATAATTTGGAGTCATCTCTCTAGGTTCTTACCCCAATCCATCAATGATCTATCTTGCTAACAGCATTACACTTATGTACATGGATTGCATTGCAGTGTTCAGGCCACAAATACAATTATAAACTGCTAAGACAACGCATATCCCCAGATGTTGAAGCCAGAATTTTGGTTGCTAAGCAACAAGATGTTGGACTTAAACTTCCCCCATACTCTACTGAAACTGTGCACAGTATCAGCCCACCAGAGCTCTTTTAAAACTGGCATCATAGCTGAACTTCTGAAAAGGATTACACCACAATCAGCCAACCCATACTGTTCCAAGTGGCTTAGAAAAAAACAGGAGCACATGCGGAACTCATGATCAGCCTGTAAGCTCAGTTAACAGGCCAAGTATGCAAGTCACTGTTGTGTTCCCCAACAATTAGCATCATCATTAACCTGCTTACAAGTATCTCAGTCTTGAAGCAAAATCCACCATGCAGTAAAGCAGCACAGAATTGGGTGACAATTCACAGCAATTGTTGCAACAGGAAAAGAAGAAAATGTCAATTTGCAGTTAAACATCAATACATGCAGCATTAAAATCCAACCCACTGCAAATAAATTCATCTCCAAGAAGAAAGCAAGCAATTGTGCAGAACTGACCATTAAAAAAATCCCCACAAACCCAGATCCAGATATTCTTTTCCAAACACACATTGCCATCCCCCAATAAATCATCTATGGCCTTTTCTGGAGTTTCTGTAATGGTAAAAACTAAAGGAAATGCAATGAAACAATGTGAAAATGCAGTACTGTATTCCCAGAGAAGCAAAGAAAACAAGCACCACACTAATAAGAGATGAGGCACTTATTAAAAGTCACAAGAAGAGATATTGTCAGCACCATACTACAATATGCATCAACTGCACCATAAATGGCCTTTTCCTCTAATCAAAGTTTTTCAGCCTTCTCACTGGGGAAATATAATTGATCCTTGGATAAACAGATGCAACAGCCTGGCCACAAAGGAAATGGAAACCAAAGAATCTAAGAGCACTGACTTTCAGACAAAAATTACAGAAGTCAATGACTGAGGAAATAGTGCTCTATATAATGATTATTTTCTTGTACCCTGAGGGTAATAGACAGTAGTTTAGTAAAAGTAATAGTAAAAATGACTGTCACTATCAATTTAGGCCAGGCCCCCTACTTAGATTGTATTTTAAAAGGGGCTGTTAAGGTAGTGATTTTTTTCTAATTTCCTGTGAACAATTTTAATTTAAATATTCCCTAGATAAGAGGTGTTTGAACCCAACAGCTTTGAGCTAGCGCAGAATGTGGGAGTGAACCATACCACAACCAGTCTAGTTTCATGGTGAGAAGTAAATAGGTGCAAAGACCATCAGATTTTTAAAAATGCTTTTCAAGCTTGTTGTGATTATTAGAATTTGTACTGTACTTGGTTATAAAGGGCTAACAGGGCTAAGTGGAGAGGACGATGGTCTAATACAGGGATTTCAACCTTTTTTCATTTGTTGACACCTAAAAATTTTCAAATGGAGGTGCAGACACCTTTGGAAATCTTAGACAGTCTCCAGACGCCCAGAAGTCCATGGACCACACAGGTTGAAAACCACTGGTCTAAGAGTTAAAGTATCAGGGTCACAAGACTACGTTAGGAAACACATTCTACTTACAGTTCTGTAACAGGTCTCCTGTTTGACCTTGGGTAAGTTTAACAAAATGTTTAAATTCATCATTCTGTAGACAAGGAGATAATATCTACTTTATGGTTGGGAGGGAGACTGTCAATTTTCTATAGAGGCACTAGAAAGGAACATTTTTTAATAATCAAAGGTCTTAGCAGCATAGATCATTACAATTTTATTTATAATAGTGTCACCTTTATACTTAAAGACGACATAACTTTTAGGGCTTGTCTACACACCAAGTTATTCCAGATTAACTATTCTGGAATCCTCCATGTGTGGACACACTCAGGAGTAGCTACTGCACTTCAAATTCACTCCCTACCTTAATCTGACTTAATTTTCAAGTGTGGATAGACCCTCAAATTAAAAAAACCCTAGTTTTATTGATTAAACATGAAAATTAGAGCTGGTTGGAAAATTGCCCCATTTCTTTGTGAACATAGGTCCTGTTTTCATAGAAATTTTTATGAAGAAAGTTGTTGAAATTTTGAATTTTCAAAGTTTTTTGACCGGCTTTATAGCTGATCAGAAAAAGAACATTTGTGGAAAACTTTTCAAAAATTTATTTTTAATCAAAATTTCAATTTTTTTAATCAAGTCTACTGAAAGTGTACTATCAGTACAGAATTATGTATGTTATTTAATGTTCTATTAAATTCAATTTTACACTGCCCCTCACCAAAATTTAAGTTTCAGTTGCTGGCACTTGGGAAGGTGTGGAAAGCAACCTGATTGGGGGATATGCGGATTGTGGTGTTTCTGTTATAGAGCAGTAGTGAAATAGTTAAGTGCTATCATTTAGAGTGCCATAACTGGGTTTTAAAGCTAATGAACATGTGAATACCTGCTACAGCCATTTTTTCAGACTGTGCAGATTCTGATCTTACTGTATTATTTCAGCTCAGTTCACCTTTTGAAGATTCTCTTCGCAACCATATGGGCTGAAATTATGGGGATGGGATTTTTAATGAAAGCTTAGATTCTTTAAGCAAGGGGCGAATTTTATGGCCAAGGAATCAGAGTACACAAGGTCCTGTTTCATGAAAGAGCACTCCTACCCTAGCAGTATGTGAAAGAGTATGGGACACAGGACAACTGAACATAAGAACATAAGGCCATATTGTGTCAGACCAAAGGTCCATCTAGCCCAGTATCCTGTCTTCCGACAGTGGCCAATACCAGGTGCCCCAGAGGGAATGAACAGAACAGGTAAATCATCAAGTGATCCATCCTGTCGCCCATTCCCAGCTTCTGGCAAACAGAGGCTAGGGACACTATCCCTGTCCATCCTGGCTAATAGCCATTGATAGACCTATCCTCCATGAACTTATCTAGTTCTTTTTTGAACCCTATTACAGTCTTGTATGCCTTGTGTGAAAAAACACTTCCTTTTGTTTGTCTTAAACCTGCTGCCTATTAATTTCATTTGGTGACCCACAGTTCATGTGTTATGAGAAGGAGTAAATAACACTTCCTTATTTACTTTCTCCACACCAGTCATGATTTTATAGACTTCAATCATGTCTCCCCTTAGTTGTCTCTTTTCAAAGCTGAAAAGTCCCAATCTTATTAACCTCTCCTCATATGGCAGCCATTTCATACCCCTAATCATTTTTGTTGACCTTTTCTGAACCTTTTCCAATTCCAATATATCTTTTTTGAGATGGGGCGACCACATCTGCACACAGTATTCAAGATGTGGGCGTACCATGGATTTATATACAGGCAAATGATATTTTCTGTCTTATTATCTATCCCTTTCCTAATGATTCTCAACATTCAGTTCGCTTTTCTGACTGCTGCTGCATATTGAATGGATATTTTCAGAGAACTATCCACCATGACTCCAAGATCTCTTTCTTGAGTGGTACAAGCTAATTTAGACCCCATGGTTTTATATGTATAGTCGGAATTATTCAATGTGCATTACTTTGCATTTATCATCATTGAACTGGGTTCAAATCCTCAGTTCTACCACTGAATTCATGTTCGCATAAACAAGTCACCACTCCAGGGTGAGGAGTATAAATGCATTTTAAATCATTTTGAGTTCATGGGATGAAAAACCCTTCAACTGCCCATTATATTTTATATTAATTTACACCCTAGCTTTTGAATTCTATGTATTTGTGTCAGAGGCTGTTAGCTCCTCATGAGGGTTTATTAAGTAATATGCACTGCAGTGAACCCACTCGTCCCCAGAGACACACATTTAAAAAGATTACTGCTGTGAAATGTGAAATCAGATTTTAACCGCAAAAATATTTAGATTAAACCCAGTTAAAACCAGAGTCCTTGGATCCAAGGAATGGATAAACAAGCAAGATTTGGCAACTCATGTCAACCTCACAGGAAGAGGAAAGCCTGAAGCCTGGCCCTGGGCTGCAGAGATGTTTGTAAATTACAATTTCAGTTTTACTTTCAGCATTCCAATTAATTTTGGAGACAAGGTGACTGAAGAAGGTCACGACAGGAAATGAATATGAAGATACAAGTTCTTCGTTCAAAGGATTTACTGTCAATTGCTGCTGTTCCTTGGATTTTTCCTGGCAGCCTGCCAGATGTCAGCAAGACAGATGGCATTCTTGTTTAATGGGATGGTACTAGCTTTTCATTACACTTTACTATCCCAGTCTCACAGACAATCAAAACCTGCAGACATATCTCCACTGCTACAGTGATGAATACCCCCCACACAACAGATCTTTAAAGATCACTGGATCCTACACATGCCTATCACATGTGGTGTACCTCATCTAGTGCACTAAATGCCCCAAGAACTATGTGGATGAAACCAGACAGACAATCACTATGCTCTCTTACAATGTGTGATCGGTGGCAATCCCTCGAGGTCGAGAATAATCTCTTTCACAGATTTTATTTTTTATGGGTCCTGTGGTGACTGAGGAGTCCAATCCTTGAGCCGCAGGCTCGTTGGCAGACGTTGCAGGCGGTGTTGGACGTTAGGGTTGGGCCCCAATTGCTGTGTGACAATCATGTGTCTTTTCTTTTCGGCATTCTTCTGTGACCAGGACAAACCAATTTTCTTAAAAGTGAATGATCCTTCTCTGACAAGTCTTCACCAGTTGTCCCTATCTTGGGCTACTGTCTCCTAGTGCGTGATGTGGATGCCACATCTCTTGATGTTTATCTTGAGAATGTCTTTAAAGCATTTCTTTTGGCCTCCCGGTTTCCTTTCTCCTTTGGCGAGTTGGGTGTACAGCAATTGTTTTGGTAAGCGTACATCAGACATGCACACACAGTGCCCACTCCACCTCAGCTGGTGCTGGATAATCAGTGCCTCAACACTGAAGATGTTGGTCTCTGTGAGGACGCTGACATTAGTGTGGCAATCCTCCCACTTTATGCTAAGGATCTTACAAAGAAAGTGCTGGTTCTGGCATTCCAGGTGTTTTCTATAGTAACCCAAGTCTCTCAGCAGTAGAGGAGAGTTGGGATTACCACCACTTTATAACTAAAAGTCTAGTGTGTGTTCTGATATCACGATTGTTGAACACCCGGCGAGACAGTCTGCTGAAGGCAATTCTGGCACAGCAGATTCTGTGCTGAATCTTCAATGTGTTCACTACTTATGCTAAACAATCTGTTCCATCTTGTATTTAGCTGTGATACTCTGAGTATCTTTCCCAGACTTGAAGCTTGTCTCTTTCACCAACGGAAGTTGGTCCAATAAAAGATATTACCTCACCCACCTTATCTCTCTAATATCCTGGGACTAACACAGCCACAACACTGGAAACATACAACCATTTACTTTGCCAGGTATTTATGGACAGTACTCATTGCTAAGAGTTAATTGGAGACACAAGATAGTCCCATATATTTGTTTGCAGGGACGGAAGTTCTCTAATAATTGGTCCAGAACCTGTGATCAAAAACTTATCCAAATTGGTCCAGCAAACCAAATCTGTAAGTCTTTCCCAAATGATTTTCATAACGTAACTATATATTTATCTTTTTTGAACCATTGGAGTTAGAAATGCTTTATACCAGCTGAAAAATAGGATTCTCAACATGAGGATTCCCATGGAGCTCTCCCGGAGTCCACCGGTCTGCTTTCATCTCCAGTGTTGTTAACAATGGATTCATCATGCTGCTCAAGGCACGTGGGGCTGCACAGGCATCACGGAGATGCCTGTATTCTTCCTAGCTCTTCTCAGAAAACAGTAAAGGGGCACACACACACCCAACTTTCTTACAGCTGCTGGGACAAGAGACACCTTCTCGTATAAAGGTAGGAATGGAGGAGTAAGAACTTAAGAAGTGGGGAAAAAAAGGAGAGCATCAAATAGAGGACCACAGTTTTGTATTGTGATGGTGTCAGGACATTACAAAGTATCTCTGTGAGATGATCTACTACAACAACATAATGTCATGGCAAATTCTGCAATAAAGAGTCACAGTAGGGGGTACTGATTATTTTGTATCTCTGCACTTCAACAACAAAAACTCTCACCAACTTTACAAGACTGACTGTTGTATCACACTAGATTTTAGCACTTGGAGCTCAGGATGGCCGCTGCTAAAGTCTTGCTACAGAAATCAATTATGAAGAATATGGTAATCCAAATTATTCAATTTTAAGGCCTGATCTTGTGACCTGCCAGGAACCGAAACAAATATATTGCATCACTGGAAACCAGGGAATGGCATAAAGCATTTACTCCATATGGTAGAAGTTTGCAGAACATCAAACCTTAATCACTAATCCCTCAGCCTAACAGTGCTTTTTTGATACTGATGCTGGACTGAATATAGCAAGTACTGGGGCATAGACCAAGGTGATCTGCAACACGACTGAAAAATCCTGCGGCTAAAATCGCACAGTTTCTTCATATATAACAGCCCCCAAATCTGACCATCGTAAGATGCACAGGCACTATGCTTCGCTATATTTTCACAGTGCATAGCATAACTGGGCACCCAATCCTGATTTGAAACTCTGGGAGCTATCATAATGCAAACAAGTTCTTCTCCATCCCCACTGCCAAAACCCTTCTCCAGCCTCTCTGATTATCTCCTCCCTCCACCTCAGCATCCCCATATAATCTGGCCTCCCAGACAAACATGTTATCTATCAGTCCATTCAAAATGTTGCTACAGTCATTCATCTTGCCCATTGCTGTGACAATATCAAGCCTCTAGTTCAGGGGTCAGCAACTTGCGGCACGCGAGCCAATTTTTACCGGCACATTGCTGCCAGCCAGGGCACCGGCCGCCGCCCCCGCTCAGCCCATTGCTGACCTGGGTGAATGGAACCCCGGGCCGGCAGCAGGCTGAGCGGGGCCAGTGGCCAGGACCCCGGCTGGCAGGAGCTGGCGGACGGAACTTCAGACTGGCGGTGGGCTGAGCTGCTCGGCCTGCCGCCGTTCTGGGGTTCTGTCCACCAGTGCAGTGTGTTAAATTTCTCCTCGTAGGAACGTGCTAATTGCGGAGCACCAGGACTGGCAGCCGTAAGTAGTATACCATCAGTAGCACATTCCTACAGAGAGAAATGTAACACACTACACCTGGATAGGGGAGACTGTGCCTCCCCAAACAGCCCGCCCCCTATCCGCCCCTCCCACTTCCTGCCCCCCTCATAACCCCCCCATCCAACCCCCCCACTCCCTGTTCCCTGACCACCCCCTCCCAGGACCCCCCACCCCCTGAGTGCCCTCCTCAGAACCCCCCACCCATCCAACCCCCCTGCTCCTTGTCCCCTGACCACCCCCTCCCAGGACCCCCCACCCCATCTACCCCCCCATCGAAGCTCCCTGTCCCCTGACCCCTATCCACATGCCCGACCAGCCCATGCCTATCCAAGCCCCCGTTCCCCATCCCCTTACCATGATGCTCAGAGCACAGGGACAGGCAGCTGTAAGTAGTATGCTGTAAGTAGCACATTGCTATGGGGAGCAGTTTAATACACTACACCCAGCCCTGCTCAGCCCGCTGACTATCTGGAGTTCTCAAAATATGTTCTCGCACCTTTATCAAAAATTACACTACAATTAGGTTTAAGTTTTCAAATTTTTAAAACTTTGTATAGTACAGTAATCGTTAAATGTATAATGTTAATAAATACATAGGTTTGATGAAACTAAGTAGTTGTACTTGTGTGCCTGCGCTTAATTTGTTTTTTCGACAATTTACCTTCTTAAAAAAATCTCGCATGTCTTACTCCCCCAGAAAGGGCATCTCGCACCCCTAGGGGGTGCGTGCACCCCAGGTTAAGAACCACTGCACTAAGCTGATAAGATCTGCATTTTAATTTAATTTTAAATGAAGCTTCTTAAATATTTTAAAAACCTTGTTTACAGAGACCTTCTAAAAACATTAAAATGTATTACTGGCACATGAAACCTCAAATTAGAGTGAATAAAGGAAGACTCAGCACCCCACTTCTGAAAAGTTGCCAACCCATGCTCTAGTTTTTCTCCTCCCTACCCCCACCCCTTTGCCTTTAAAAAAACCACACTGTTTACAACAAATTATGTGTTGTATGTATTGTGGTATCACCTAGGAACCCCCAGCCATGGACCAGGAACCCACTGTGCTAGGAACCAAACACACACATACACACTCCCTACTCCAAAGAGTTTACAACATAAGGCCAGGTCTACATTAGATACAGTACAGCTATTGGCAAACCCCTTCTAGTGTAGAAGCAGCTTATATCAGGAAAAGAGGGATTTTGGCAATATAGCTTCTACTCGTTCAGTGAGCAAAATAAACTGTACCAGTGAAAGCACTTTTATACCAGTATAATTGTGACTATCATACGGCTACTGCCAGCCGAGAAATGTCACCCATCACATCCCTACCTGATATTCTATGCTAGCAAAAGTTTCTAGCATAGACCAGGTCTAAGAATAAAACAACAAACAGACAGGGAGCACAAGGAAACAATACTGCTAAGCATAATAGACAGTGGTCTCATCTGCCTATTGGTTATCATTCTGTTTACAGAATTGATGTAAAGTGTGTTCACGACAGAGATCATGTTCTTCAACTCACAAAACCCTTTAAGAGGTAGTGTTCCACAGGTCTCCCAGTGGTTAATGGCACAAATGAAGGAATTCTGCCTCCACATCAAAAGATACCCTGTGTTCTGGGAAAAAAAGTTTTTTTTGTTTAATTAAAATTCAGGGACTGGATTTGTTGCATCTGAGCTAAACTCTTAACCTGGATGTGTGGGGGGCTCTGTATCACCTTTCTACCTTCCAGTTTGGCTCCTAGAACTGTCAGCGCAATCCCAGCAGCTGCCCTAATTTGTGTCCAGCTGCCTATAGTTCTGAAAGGGCTGGACCAAAAGGCAGGAATAGCTTGCTCTGGCCATGCTGCACCCTCCCCTCCCCATATTGCTCCAGGAAAATTCTGATATTACCTATGCTAGGAACTGCTCCTGCAGGATAGCAGAAGCAGCTACTCTGCCTCTACACACACGACGTGCTCCACCTACCTAGGGGAATTCCCTGTTGATCTGTTACAGCAGCTCTATGCCCCTTTACGGTCAAAGGGCCTGTGTAAAAGGACTATAGGACAACCAGGAATTGGGCCCTAGATTTTTATGGCTAAAAATTATGCAGAGCCACTTGTTTTAGAGAGTATGGGAAAGGGAAGAGGGAACTTGTGCTCAAACATTCCACTGACTATGAAAATTTCCTCTGGGCTTCAGGAAATATTGTATGTCCTCCTTTGTAGCTGCAAAAAAGTATTTGATAATAAAACTAATCTAGCCCTTGGAAGAATGAGCTCAACACCATGTGTGTTAAGTGGAATTTTAATGTTTGGCTAGCTTTGAGTAGGCTAACAGAGGAAATGGGAAAATTATAATTTCTGCCTCCAGTTGCACAGTTGTTTTAATTGAAAATAGACCCAAATCAGGAACATTTGAAGTGATTCTTCTCAATAATTCTGTGTCTAGCGATTACACTTTATGAAAGCAAGAATCTAGCGAGAAATGTGTACACACTGGCTCAGCCACTTGAATCTCTCACCAACCCTATAATCTAACAGCACTCTATCCTCCCTTCAAGATAGAAATGCCATTACATAATATGATCCCCAACATAATGGGTTCTGTGGAATAGAAAGGAAAGATCTACCAGAGTGCTCGTGAGGCTTAATAGGGAAAAATCTGCCAACCATCATATGACAATGATGAACACCACGGAAAACCCATTACCCCTACACTATACTGAATATGTAGTGTAATCCCTTGTTGTGGAGAAACAATTGATAAAGAATCAAATCATACCATGACAGGAGAAGAGGGAAGTCACAGGAGGACAACAATAACGTGGGCTGGGACAGACCTAGCCCAAGATTACTATACCATATTCCCAGATTTTCACTAAAGCCCATCAACATCTCCTCCAACCTTTGTACTAAACAATAGTTCTTTCGAGCACAAGAATGGCTTCCAAAAAACAGTGCTGTGTTCCCAAATTAATCTTTCTAGTGTGTCTGCTATTATCATGGAGAAATATCAGCTCTTATGATACCATCATGTTTGGTGCCCTAAAAATATTTGATAGGCAGGCAGCATGGCATCAAATATTTGATGGCTTCTAAGTAAAACTAAATAGAACAGCATTCAGAAAGATCCATCATTTTGTTGTTATACACAAGTTCTGTCTATGTGCTGCTCATTCTGGTCTAAGCACCTCTAAGGTACCTCTGCTGTTACGCATAAAAAAGGTAAAACAGTATTCTTAAAGCTGTGTGCCTCCTTGATGACGCATCACAAAAATAAACAAAAAAGACACAGGTTGTGGTGCAATGGTGGAAACAGCCAAATAAAATGCATTCCAACAAGGGAAGGAAAATAATTAGGAGTTCTGCAATCTTCTCAAATCTCAAGATGCTATTGCAAGTAACAGAACACAATAAAATTAGACCTTACTCTTTTAAAGAAGCAGGTGGACACACCAAAACCAAACATGAATTTTAACTAGGAACAGCAAGTAAGGGCCATCTGCACTAACCGAGAAAAACATGGGGCACCTCTCATGAACTGACCTTTCCTTTCTAGCTAGAAGTGCACAGAATTAACCATGCTATTAGCACAGTTTTGTGAAATACTTATTGGAATGATTAAGCGCCAGCCACACAAATGTCCCGGTACTAATGCTTTACTGAACCATTGCTGAGATTTTCTGACTCTCAGTTTCCCTTGTTAGAAAATTCAGCATACATAACCCTTTAGGTAATATGTCTTCAAGATTTTTGGTACAGTCATTCTGACTGGAAAGTTAAGCTTTGAAGAGCCATCAGTAAGCAGAAAGTGATGTTTAAAAAAAAATCTGCTCAGCAGAAGACACTGAGGAAAACATGGCTAATTTGCATCCAACTCTGTATTTCATCATCCCGGGCTATCAGCACAAATCTAATGCTGAAGAGAAGAGGTTGCAGGGGAGAGGTGGATAGAAAAAACAGTATCATGTGTAGCTGAAGGATGGAGTGGGGCCTCACTTAACCTAATGTTAAAGTCTGAGGTGGTGTGTGTATAATGTCTCATTTAATAAAAAAGTTTAAAAAGAAATGCAAAGTCATAGACTTGTATAAGACCTGGCAAAAGACAATAGAAGGATGCGTATTTATTGTTTAAATAGGGATTTGTGCTTCAAAATGCAAAATATAAGCACAAAATTCTCAAACTATATTCCTTCTTATTCATCAGATTAAGTGGCCTATTATGTATGTAAATATTTGACTATGTTTGCTACGGTCCTGATCCTTTAAGATTAAGCCATAATTTTGGGCCAAATCATCCACTTGCATGCAAACGGCCACTGACTGCAAAAGAAATTACTCAGGTGTATCTCAGAGAATTTGGCTCTGAAAATGTATACATGCTTAGCCCATGAGTCCAAGCAGTCAGTCTATTTTGTAGCCCTGTACTTAGGTCCTTTTAAAAGAAAGGATTTTTGACTATAACAATCTACCATGGTAGAAAGTTTTCTGTAAACTGCATATTTAAGTAAGGCTCTAGCTACAGGCTTTTATAATTCAGTCTGTAAGAAGTGCACCCATTGAGTTATGAAGAATAGCAAATGTGTACTCAAGTGGCCAGAAGTCACTCAACACAATCTGCCTCTGTAGAAAAACACTTCAGTGTGCCACCCCTCACCACACACACCCCCATTCAAATGTGCCCTGGCCACGCCTCCGTCATGATGTTGGACACAGACATATGACTGCCATCCTAGGCAGCTGCTCAGATTTCACAAAACCATACAAATGTAAGGCTGGAAGGGACTTGCAAAGACCAGCCTCCTGCGCTAAGACAGGACCGAATAAACCTAGACCATCCTTTACAGGTGTTCGTCCAAAGAGTTTACAACATAAGGCCAGGTCTACATTAGATACAGTACAGCTATTGGCAAACCCCTTCTAGTGTAGAAGCAGCTTATATCAGGAAAAGAGGGATTTTGGCAATATAGCTTCTACTCGTTCAGTGAGCAAAATAAACTGTACCAGTGAAAGCACTTTTATACCAGTATAATTGTGACTATCATACGGCTACTGCCAGCCGAGAAATGTCACCCATCACATCCCTACCTGATATTCTATGCTAGCAAAAGTTTCTAGCATAGACCAGGTCTAAGAATAAAACAACAAACAGACAGGGAGCACAAGGAAACAATACTGCTAAGCATAATAGACAGTGGTCTCATCTGCCTATTGGTTATCATTCTGTTTACAGAATTGATGTAAAGTGTGTTCACGACAGAGATCATGTTCTTCAACTCACAAAACCCTTTAAGAGGTAGTGTTCCACAGGTCTCCCAGTGGTTAATGGCACAAATGAAGGAATTCTGCCTCCACATCAAAAGATACCCTGTGTTCTGGGAAAAAAAGTTTTTTTTGTTTAATTAAAATTCAGGGACTGGATTTGTTGCATCTGAGCTAAACTCTTAACCTGGATGTGTGGGGGGCTCTGTATCACCTTTCTACCTTCCAGTTTGGCTCCTAGAACTGTCAGCGCAATCCCAGCAGCTGCCCTAATTTGTGTCCAGCTGCCTATAGTTCTGAAAGGGCTGGACCAAAAGGCAGGAATAGCTTGCTCTGGCCATGCTGCACCCTCCCCTCCCCATATTGCTCCAGGAAAATTCTGATATTACCTATGCTAGGAACTGCTCCTGCAGGATAGCAGAAGCAGCTACTCTGCCTCTACACACACGACGTGCTCCACCTACCTAGGGGAATTCCCTGTTGATCTGTTACAGCAGCTCTATGCCCCTTTACGGTCAAAGGGCCTGTGTAAAAGGACTATAGGACAACCAGGAATTGGGCCCTAGATTTTTATGGCTAAAAATTATGCAGAGCCACTTGTTTTAGAGAGTATGGGAAAGGGAAGAGGGAACTTGTGCTCAAACATTCCACTGACTATGAAAATTTCCTCTGGGCTTCAGGAAATATTGTATGTCCTCCTTTGTAGCTGCAAAAAAGTATTTGATAATAAAACTAATCTAGCCCTTGGAAGAATGAGCTCAACACCATGTGTGTTAAGTGGAATTTTAATGTTTGGCTAGCTTTGAGTAGGCTAACAGAGGAAATGGGAAAATTATAATTTCTGCCTCCAGTTGCACAGTTGTTTTAATTGAAAATAGACCCAAATCAGGAACATTTGAAGTGATTCTTCTCAATAATTCTGTGTCTAGCGATTACACTTTATGAAAGCAAGAATCTAGCGAGAAATGTGTACACACTGGCTCAGCCACTTGAATCTCTCACCAACCCTATAATCTAACAGCACTCTATCCTCCCTTCAAGATAGAAATGCCATTACATAATATGATCCCCAACATAATGGGTTCTGTGGAATAGAAAGGAAAGATCTACCAGAGTGCTCGTGAGGCTTAATAGGGAAAAATCTGCCAACCATCATATGACAATGATGAACACCACGGAAAACCCATTACCCCTACACTATACTGAATATGTAGTGTAATCCCTTGTTGTGGAGAAACAATTGATAAAGAATCAAATCATACCATGACAGGAGAAGAGGGAAGTCACAGGAGGACAACAATAACGTGGGCTGGGACAGACCTAGCCCAAGATTACTATACCATATTCCCAGATTTTCACTAAAGCCCATCAACATCTCCTCCAACCTTTGTACTAAACAATAGTTCTTTCGAGCACAAGAATGGCTTCCAAAAAACAGTGCTGTGTTCCCAAATTAATCTTTCTAGTGTGTCTGCTATTATCATGGAGAAATATCAGCTCTTATGATACCATCATGTTTGGTGCCCTAAAAATATTTGATAGGCAGGCAGCATGGCATCAAATATTTGATGGCTTCTAAGTAAAACTAAATAGAACAGCATTCAGAAAGATCCATCATTTTGTTGTTATACACAAGTTCTGTCTATGTGCTGCTCATTCTGGTCTAAGCACCTCTAAGGTACCTCTGCTGTTACGCATAAAAAAGGTAAAACAGTATTCTTAAAGCTGTGTGCCTCCTTGATGACGCATCACAAAAATAAACAAAAAAGACACAGGTTGTGGTGCAATGGTGGAAACAGCCAAATAAAATGCATTCCAACAAGGGAAGGAAAATAATTAGGAGTTCTGCAATCTTCTCAAATCTCAAGATGCTATTGCAAGTAACAGAACACAATAAAATTAGACCTTACTCTTTTAAAGAAGCAGGTGGACACACCAAAACCAAACATGAATTTTAACTAGGAACAGCAAGTAAGGGCCATCTGCACTAACCGAGAAAAACATGGGGCACCTCTCATGAACTGACCTTTCCTTTCTAGCTAGAAGTGCACAGAATTAACCATGCTATTAGCACAGTTTTGTGAAATACTTATTGGAATGATTAAGCGCCAGCCACACAAATGTCCCGGTACTAATGCTTTACTGAACCATTGCTGAGATTTTCTGACTCTCAGTTTCCCTTGTTAGAAAATTCAGCATACATAACCCTTTAGGTAATACGTCTTCAAGATTTTTGGTACAGTCATTCTGACTGGAAAGTTAAGCTTTGAAGAGCCATCAGTAAGCAGAAAGTGATGTTTAAAAAAAAATCTGCTCAGCAGAAGACACTGAGGAAAACATGGCTAATTTGCATCCAACTCTGTATTTCATCATCCCGGGCTATCAGCACAAATCTAATGCTGAAGAGAAGAGGTTGCAGGGGAGAGGTGGATAGAAAAAACAGTATCATGTGTAGCTGAAGGATGGAGTGGGGCCTCACTTAACCTAATGTTAAAGTCTGAGGTGGTGTGTGTATAATGTCTCATTTAATAAAAAAGTTTAAAAAGAAATGCAAAGTCATAGACTTGTATAAGACCTGGCAAAAGACAATAGAAGGATGCGTATTTATTGTTTAAATAGGGATTTGTGCTTCAAAATGCAAAATATAAGCACAAAATTCTCAAACTATATTCCTTCTTATTCATCAGATTAAGTGGCCTATTATGTATGTAAATATTTGACTATGTTTGCTACGGTCCTGATCCTTTAAGATTAAGCCATAATTTTGGGCCAAATCATCCACTTGCATGCAAACGGCCACTGACTGCAAAAGAAATTACTCAGGTGTATCTCAGAGAATTTGGCTCTGAAAATGTATACATGCTTAGCCCATGAGTCCAAGCAGTCAGTCTATTTTGTAGCCCTGTACTTAGGTCCTTTTAAAAGAAAGGATTTTTGACTATAACAATCTACCATGGTAGAAAGTTTTCTGTAAACTGCATATTTAAGTAAGGCTCTAGCTACAGGCTTTTATAATTCAGTCTGTAAGAAGTGCACCCATTGAGTTATGAAGAATAGCAAATGTGTACTCAAGTGGCCAGAAGTCACTCAACACAATCTGCCTCTGTAGAAAAACACTTCAGTGTGCCACCCCTCACCACACACACCCCCATTCAAATGTGCCCTGGCCACGCCTCCGTCATGATGTTGGACACAGACATATGACTGCCATCCTAGGCAGCTGCTCAGATTTCACAAAACCATACAAATGTAAGGCTGGAAGGGACTTGCAAAGACCAGCCTCCTGCGCTAAGACAGGACCGAATAAACCTAGACCATCCTTTACAGGTGTTCGTCCAAAGAGTTTACAACATAAGGCCAGGTCTACATTAGATACAGTACAGCTATTGGCAAACCCCTTCTAGTGTAGAAGCAGCTTATATCAGGAAAAGAGGGATTTTGGCAATATAGCTTCTACTCGTTCAGTGAGCAAAATAAACTGTACCAGTGAAAGCACTTTTATACCAGTATAATTGTGACTATCATACGGCTACTGCCAGCCGAGAAATGTCACCCATCACATCCCTACCTGATATTCTATGCTAGCAAAAGTTTCTAGCATAGACCAGGTCTAAGAATAAAACAACAAACAGACAGGGAGCACAAGGAAACAATACTGCTAAGCATAATAGACAGTGGTCTCATCTGCCTATTGGTTATCATTCTGTTTACAGAATTGATGTAAAGTGTGTTCACGACAGAGATCATGTTCTTCAACTCACAAAACCCTTTAAGAGGTAGTGTTCCACAGGTCTCCCAGTGGTTAATGGCACAAATGAAGGAATTCTGCCTCCACATCAAAAGATACCCTGTGTTCTGGGAAAAAAAGTTTTTTTTGTTTAATTAAAATTCAGGGACTGGATTTGTTGCATCTGAGCTAAACTCTTAACCTGGATGTGTGGGGGGCTCTGTATCACCTTTCTACCTTCCAGTTTGGCTCCTAGAACTGTCAGCGCAATCCCAGCAGCTGCCCTAATTTGTGTCCAGCTGCCTATAGTTCTGAAAGGGCTGGACCAAAAGGCAGGAATAGCTTGCTCTGGCCATGCTGCACCCTCCCCTCCCCATATTGCTCCAGGAAAATTCTGATATTACCTATGCTAGGAACTGCTCCTGCAGGATAGCAGAAGCAGCTACTCTGCCTCTACACACACGACGTGCTCCACCTACCTAGGGGAATTCCCTGTTGATCTGTTACAGCAGCTCTATGCCCCTTTACGGTCAAAGGGCCTGTGTAAAAGGACTATAGGACAACCAGGAATTGGGCCCTAGATTTTTATGGCTAAAAATTATGCAGAGCCACTTGTTTTAGAGAGTATGGGAAAGGGAAGAGGGAACTTGTGCTCAAACATTCCACTGACTATGAAAATTTCCTCTGGGCTTCAGGAAATATTGTATGTCCTCCTTTGTAGCTGCAAAAAAGTATTTGATAATAAAACTAATCTAGCCCTTGGAAGAATGAGCTCAACACCATGTGTGTTAAGTGGAATTTTAATGTTTGGCTAGCTTTGAGTAGGCTAACAGAGGAAATGGGAAAATTATAATTTCTGCCTCCAGTTGCACAGTTGTTTTAATTGAAAATAGACCCAAATCAGGAACATTTGAA
Source organism: Lepidochelys kempii (assembly GCF_965140285.1). Classification (NCBI taxonomy): domain Eukaryota; kingdom Metazoa; phylum Chordata; order Testudines; family Cheloniidae; genus Lepidochelys; species Lepidochelys kempii. Next base: position 348,651,244 of record NC_136380.1, read on the forward strand.
GTGATTCTTCTCAATAATTCTGTGTCTAGCGATTACACTTTATGAAAGCAAGAATCTAGCGAGAAATGTGTACACACTGGCTCAGCCACTTGAATCTCTCACCAACCCTATAATCTAACAGCACTCTATCCTCCCTTCAAGATAGAAATGCCATTACATAATATGATCCCCAACATAATGGGTTCTGTGGAATAGAAAGGAAAGATCTACCAGAGTGCTCGTGAGGCTTAATAGGGAAAAATCTGCCAACCATCATATGACAATGATGAACACCACGGAAAACCCATTACCCCTACACTATACTGAATATGTAGTGTAATCCCTTGTTGTGGAGAAACAATTGATAAAGAATCAAATCATACCATGACAGGAGAAGAGGGAAGTCACAGGAGGACAACAATAACGTGGGCTGGGACAGACCTAGCCCAAGATTACTATACCATATTCCCAGATTTTCACTAAAGCCCATCAACATCTCCTCCAACCTTTGTACTAAACAATAGTTCTTTCGAGCACAAGAATGGCTTCCAAAAAACAGTGCTGTGTTCCCAAATTAATCTTTCTAGTGTGTCTGCTATTATCATGGAGAAATATCAGCTCTTATGATACCATCATGTTTGGTGCCCTAAAAATATTTGATAGGCAGGCAGCATGGCATCAAATATTTGATGGCTTCTAAGTAAAACTAAATAGAACAGCATTCAGAAAGATCCATCATTTTGTTGTTATACACAAGTTCTGTCTATGTGCTGCTCATTCTGGTCTAAGCACCTCTAAGGTACCTCTGCTGTTACGCATAAAAAAGGTAAAACAGTATTCTTAAAGCTGTGTGCCTCCTTGATGACGCATCACAAAAATAAACAAAAAAGACACAGGTTGTGGTGCAATGGTGGAAACAGCCAAATAAAATGCATTCCAACAAGGGAAGGAAAATAATTAGGAGTTCTGCAATCTTCTCAAATCTCAAGATGCTATTGCAAGTAACAGAACACAATAAAATTAGACCTTACTCTTTTAAAGAAGCAGGTGGACACACCAAAACCAAACATGAATTTTAACTAGGAACAGCAAGTAAGGGCCATCTGCACTAACCGAGAAAAACATGGGGCACCTCTCATGAACTGACCTTTCCTTTCTAGCTAGAAGTGCACAGAATTAACCATGCTATTAGCACAGTTTTGTGAAATACTTATTGGAATGATTAAGCGCCAGCCACACAAATGTCCCGGTACTAATGCTTTACTGAACCATTGCTGAGATTTTCTGACTCTCAGTTTCCCTTGTTAGAAAATTCAGCATACATAACCCTTTAGGTAATATGTCTTCAAGATTTTTGGTACAGTCATTCTGACTGGAAAGTTAAGCTTTGAAGAGCCATCAGTAAGCAGAAAGTGATGTTTAAAAAAAAATCTGCTCAGCAGAAGACACTGAGGAAAACATGGCTAATTTGCATCCAACTCTGTATTTCATCATCCCGGGCTATCAGCACAAATCTAATGCTGAAGAGAAGAGGTTGCAGGGGAGAGGTGGATAGAAAAAACAGTATCATGTGTAGCTGAAGGATGGAGTGGGGCCTCACTTAACCTAATGTTAAAGTCTGAGGTGGTGTGTGTATAATGTCTCATTTAATAAAAAAGTTTAAAAAGAAATGCAAAGTCATAGACTTGTATAAGACCTGGCAAAAGACAATAGAAGGATGCGTATTTATTGTTTAAATAGGGATTTGTGCTTCAAAATGCAAAATATAAGCACAAAATTCTCAAACTATATTCCTTCTTATTCATCAGATTAAGTGGCCTATTATGTATGTAAATATTTGACTATGTTTGCTACGGTCCTGATCCTTTAAGATTAAGCCATAATTTTGGGCCAAATCATCCACTTGCATGCAAACGGCCACTGACTGCAAAAGAAATTACTCAGGTGTATCTCAGAGAATTTGGCTCTGAAAATGTATACATGCTTAGCCCATGAGTCCAAGCAGTCAGTCTATTTTGTAGCCCTGTACTTAGGTCCTTTTAAAAGAAAGGATTTTTGACTATAACAATCTACCATGGTAGAAAGTTTTCTGTAAACTGCATATTTAAGTAAGGCTCTAGCTACAGGCTTTTATAATTCAGTCTGTAAGAAGTGCACCCATTGAGTTATGAAGAATAGCAAATGTGTACTCAAGTGGCCAGAAGTCACTCAACACAATCTGCCTCTGTAGAAAAACACTTCAGTGTGCCACCCCTCACCACACACACCCCCATTCAAATGTGCCCTGGCCACGCCTCCGTCATGATGTTGGACACAGACATATGACTGCCATCCTAGGCAGCTGCTCAGATTTCACAAAACCATACAAATGTAAGGCTGGAAGGGACTTGCAAAGACCAGCCTCCTGCGCTAAGACAGGACCGAATAAACCTAGACCATCCTTTACAGGTGTTCGTCCAAAGAGTTTACAACATAAGGCCAGGTCTACATTAGATACAGTACAGCTATTGGCAAACCCCTTCTAGTGTAGAAGCAGCTTATATCAGGAAAAGAGGGATTTTGGCAATATAGCTTCTACTCGTTCAGTGAGCAAAATAAACTGTACCAGTGAAAGCACTTTTATACCAGTATAATTGTGACTATCATACGGCTACTGCCAGCCGAGAAATGTCACCCATCACATCCCTACCTGATATTCTATGCTAGCAAAAGTTTCTAGCATAGACCAGGTCTAAGAATAAAACAACAAACAGACAGGGAGCACAAGGAAACAATACTGCTAAGCATAATAGACAGTGGTCTCATCTGCCTATTGGTTATCATTCTGTTTACAGAATTGATGTAAAGTGTGTTCACGACAGAGATCATGTTCTTCAACTCACAAAACCCTTTAAGAGGTAGTGTTCCACAGGTCTCCCAGTGGTTAATGGCACAAATGAAGGAATTCTGCCTCCACATCAAAAGATACCCTGTGTTCTGGGAAAAAAAGTTTTTTTTGTTTAATTAAAATTCAGGGACTGGATTTGTTGCATCTGAGCTAAACTCTTAACCTGGATGTGTGGGGGGCTCTGTATCACCTTTCTACCTTCCAGTTTGGCTCCTAGAACTGTCAGCGCAATCCCAGCAGCTGCCCTAATTTGTGTCCAGCTGCCTATAGTTCTGAAAGGGCTGGACCAAAAGGCAGGAATAGCTTGCTCTGGCCATGCTGCACCCTCCCCTCCCCATATTGCTCCAGGAAAATTCTGATATTACCTATGCTAGGAACTGCTCCTGCAGGATAGCAGAAGCAGCTACTCTGCCTCTACACACACGACGTGCTCCACCTACCTAGGGGAATTCCCTGTTGATCTGTTACAGCAGCTCTATGCCCCTTTACGGTCAAAGGGCCTGTGTAAAAGGACTATAGGACAACCAGGAATTGGGCCCTAGATTTTTATGGCTAAAAATTATGCAGAGCCACTTGTTTTAGAGAGTATGGGAAAGGGAAGAGGGAACTTGTGCTCAAACATTCCACTGACTATGAAAATTTCCTCTGGGCTTCAGGAAATATTGTATGTCCTCCTTTGTAGCTGCAAAAAAGTATTTGATAATAAAACTAATCTAGCCCTTGGAAGAATGAGCTCAACACCATGTGTGTTAAGTGGAATTTTAATGTTTGGCTAGCTTTGAGTAGGCTAACAGAGGAAATGGGAAAATTATAATTTCTGCCTCCAGTTGCACAGTTGTTTTAATTGAAAATAGACCCAAATCAGGAACATTTGAAGTGATTCTTCTCAATAATTCTGTGTCTAGCGATTACACTTTATGAAAGCAAGAATCTAGCGAGAAATGTGTACACACTGGCTCAGCCACTTGAATCTCTCACCAACCCTATAATCTAACAGCACTCTATCCTCCCTTCAAGATAGAAATGCCATTACATAATATGATCCCCAACATAATGGGTTCTGTGGAATAGAAAGGAAAGATCTACCAGAGTGCTCGTGAGGCTTAATAGGGAAAAATCTGCCAACCATCATATGACAATGATGAACACCACGGAAAACCCATTACCCCTACACTATACTGAATATGTAGTGTAATCCCTTGTTGTGGAGAAACAATTGATAAAGAATCAAATCATACCATGACAGGAGAAGAGGGAAGTCACAGGAGGACAACAATAACGTGGGCTGGGACAGACCTAGCCCAAGATTACTATACCATATTCCCAGATTTTCACTAAAGCCCATCAACATCTCCTCCAACCTTTGTACTAAACAATAGTTCTTTCGAGCACAAGAATGGCTTCCAAAAAACAGTGCTGTGTTCCCAAATTAATCTTTCTAGTGTGTCTGCTATTATCATGGAGAAATATCAGCTCTTATGATACCATCATGTTTGGTGCCCTAAAAATATTTGATAGGCAGGCAGCATGGCATCAAATATTTGATGGCTTCTAAGTAAAACTAAATAGAACAGCATTCAGAAAGATCCATCATTTTGTTGTTATACACAAGTTCTGTCTATGTGCTGCTCATTCTGGTCTAAGCACCTCTAAGGTACCTCTGCTGTTACGCATAAAAAAGGTAAAACAGTATTCTTAAAGCTGTGTGCCTCCTTGATGACGCATCACAAAAATAAACAAAAAAGACACAGGTTGTGGTGCAATGGTGGAAACAGCCAAATAAAATGCATTCCAACAAGGGAAGGAAAATAATTAGGAGTTCTGCAATCTTCTCAAATCTCAAGATGCTATTGCAAGTAACAGAACACAATAAAATTAGACCTTACTCTTTTAAAGAAGCAGGTGGACACACCAAAACCAAACATGAATTTTAACTAGGAACAGCAAGTAAGGGCCATCTGCACTAACCGAGAAAAACATGGGGCACCTCTCATGAACTGACCTTTCCTTTCTAGCTAGAAGTGCACAGAATTAACCATGCTATTAGCACAGTTTTGTGAAATACTTATTGGAATGATTAAGCGCCAGCCACACAAATGTCCCGGTACTAATGCTTTACTGAACCATTGCTGAGATTTTCTGACTCTCAGTTTCCCTTGTTAGAAAATTCAGCATACATAACCCTTTAGGTAATACGTCTTCAAGATTTTTGGTACAGTCATTCTGACTGGAAAGTTAAGCTTTGAAGAGCCATCAGTAAGCAGAAAGTGATGTTTAAAAAAAAATCTGCTCAGCAGAAGACACTGAGGAAAACATGGCTAATTTGCATCCAACTCTGTATTTCATCATCCCGGGCTATCAGCACAAATCTAATGCTGAAGAGAAGAGGTTGCAGGGGAGAGGTGGATAGAAAAAACAGTATCATGTGTAGCTGAAGGATGGAGTGGGGCCTCACTTAACCTAATGTTAAAGTCTGAGGTGGTGTGTGTATAATGTCTCATTTAATAAAAAAGTTTAAAAAGAAATGCAAAGTCATAGACTTGTATAAGACCTGGCAAAAGACAATAGAAGGATGCGTATTTATTGTTTAAATAGGGATTTGTGCTTCAAAATGCAAAATATAAGCACAAAATTCTCAAACTATATTCCTTCTTATTCATCAGATTAAGTGGCCTATTATGTATGTAAATATTTGACTATGTTTGCTACGGTCCTGATCCTTTAAGATTAAGCCATAATTTTGGGCCAAATCATCCACTTGCATGCAAACGGCCACTGACTGCAAAAGAAATTACTCAGGTGTATCTCAGAGAATTTGGCTCTGAAAATGTATACATGCTTAGCCCATGAGTCCAAGCAGTCAGTCTATTTTGTAGCCCTGTACTTAGGTCCTTTTAAAAGAAAGGATTTTTGACTATAACAATCTACCATGGTAGAAAGTTTTCTGTAAACTGCATATTTAAGTAAGGCTCTAGCTACAGGCTTTTATAATTCAGTCTGTAAGAAGTGCACCCATTGAGTTATGAAGAATAGCAAATGTGTACTCAAGTGGCCAGAAGTCACTCAACACAATCTGCCTCTGTAGAAAAACACTTCAGTGTGCCACCCCTCACCACACACACCCCCATTCAAATGTGCCCTGGCCACGCCTCCGTCATGATGTTGGACACAGACATATGACTGCCATCCTAGGCAGCTGCTCAGATTTCACAAAACCATACAAATGTAAGGCTGGAAGGGACTTGCAAAGACCAGCCTCCTGCGCTAAGACAGGACCGAATAAACCTAGACCATCCTTTACAGGTGTTCGTCCAAAGAGTTTACAACATAAGGCCAGGTCTACATTAGATACAGTACAGCTATTGGCAAACCCCTTCTAGTGTAGAAGCAGCTTATATCAGGAAAAGAGGGATTTTGGCAATATAGCTTCTACTCGTTCAGTGAGCAAAATAAACTGTACCAGTGAAAGCACTTTTATACCAGTATAATTGTGACTATCATACGGCTACTGCCAGCCGAGAAATGTCACCCATCACATCCCTACCTGATATTCTATGCTAGCAAAAGTTTCTAGCATAGACCAGGTCTAAGAATAAAACAACAAACAGACAGGGAGCACAAGGAAACAATACTGCTAAGCATAATAGACAGTGGTCTCATCTGCCTATTGGTTATCATTCTGTTTACAGAATTGATGTAAAGTGTGTTCACGACAGAGATCATGTTCTTCAACTCACAAAACCCTTTAAGAGGTAGTGTTCCACAGGTCTCCCAGTGGTTAATGGCACAAATGAAGGAATTCTGCCTCCACATCAAAAGATACCCTGTGTTCTGGGAAAAAAAGTTTTTTTTGTTTAATTAAAATTCAGGGACTGGATTTGTTGCATCTGAGCTAAACTCTTAACCTGGATGTGTGGGGGGCTCTGTATCACCTTTCTACCTTCCAGTTTGGCTCCTAGAACTGTCAGCGCAATCCCAGCAGCTGCCCTAATTTGTGTCCAGCTGCCTATAGTTCTGAAAGGGCTGGACCAAAAGGCAGGAATAGCTTGCTCTGGCCATGCTGCACCCTCCCCTCCCCATATTGCTCCAGGAAAATTCTGATATTACCTATGCTAGGAACTGCTCCTGCAGGATAGCAGAAGCAGCTACTCTGCCTCTACACACACGACGTGCTCCACCTACCTAGGGGAATTCCCTGTTGATCTGTTACAGCAGCTCTATGCCCCTTTACGGTCAAAGGGCCTGTGTAAAAGGACTATAGGACAACCAGGAATTGGGCCCTAGATTTTTATGGCTAAAAATTATGCAGAGCCACTTGTTTTAGAGAGTATGGGAAAGGGAAGAGGGAACTTGTGCTCAAACATTCCACTGACTATGAAAATTTCCTCTGGGCTTCAGGAAATATTGTATGTCCTCCTTTGTAGCTGCAAAAAAGTATTTGATAATAAAACTAATCTAGCCCTTGGAAGAATGAGCTCAACACCATGTGTGTTAAGTGGAATTTTAATGTTTGGCTAGCTTTGAGTAGGCTAACAGAGGAAATGGGAAAATTATAATTTCTGCCTCCAGTTGCACAGTTGTTTTAATTGAAAATAGACCCAAATCAGGAACATTTGAAGTGATTCTTCTCAATAATTCTGTGTCTAGCGATTACACTTTATGAAAGCAAGAATCTAGCGAGAAATGTGTACACACTGGCTCAGCCACTTGAATCTCTCACCAACCCTATAATCTAACAGCACTCTATCCTCCCTTCAAGATAGAAATGCCATTACATAATATGATCCCCAACATAATGGGTTCTGTGGAATAGAAAGGAAAGATCTACCAGAGTGCTCGTGAGGCTTAATAGGGAAAAATCTGCCAACCATCATATGACAATGATGAACACCACGGAAAACCCATTACCCCTACACTATACTGAATATGTAGTGTAATCCCTTGTTGTGGAGAAACAATTGATAAAGAATCAAATCATACCATGACAGGAGAAGAGGGAAGTCACAGGAGGACAACAATAACGTGGGCTGGGACAGACCTAGCCCAAGATTACTATACCATATTCCCAGATTTTCACTAAAGCCCATCAACATCTCCTCCAACCTTTGTACTAAACAATAGTTCTTTCGAGCACAAGAATGGCTTCCAAAAAACAGTGCTGTGTTCCCAAATTAATCTTTCTAGTGTGTCTGCTATTATCATGGAGAAATATCAGCTCTTATGATACCATCATGTTTGGTGCCCTAAAAATATTTGATAGGCAGGCAGCATGGCATCAAATATTTGATGGCTTCTAAGTAAAACTAAATAGAACAGCATTCAGAAAGATCCATCATTTTGTTGTTATACACAAGTTCTGTCTATGTGCTGCTCATTCTGGTCTAAGCACCTCTAAGGTACCTCTGCTGTTACGCATAAAAAAGGTAAAACAGTATTCTTAAAGCTGTGTGCCTCCTTGATGACGCATCACAAAAATAAACAAAAAAGACACAGGTTGTGGTGCAATGGTGGAAACAGCCAAATAAAATGCATTCCAACAAGGGAAGGAAAATAATTAGGAGTTCTGCAATCTTCTCAAATCTCAAGATGCTATTGCAAGTAACAGAACACAATAAAATTAGACCTTACTCTTTTAAAGAAGCAGGTGGACACACCAAAACCAAACATGAATTTTAACTAGGAACAGCAAGTAAGGGCCATCTGCACTAACCGAGAAAAACATGGGGCACCTCTCATGAACTGACCTTTCCTTTCTAGCTAGAAGTGCACAGAATTAACCATGCTATTAGCACAGTTTTGTGAAATACTTATTGGAATGATTAAGCGCCAGCCACACAAATGTCCCGGTACTAATGCTTTACTGAACCATTGCTGAGATTTTCTGACTCTCAGTTTCCCTTGTTAGAAAATTCAGCATACATAACCCTTTAGGTAATACGTCTTCAAGATTTTTGGTACAGTCATTCTGACTGGAAAGTTAAGCTTTGAAGAGCCATCAGTAAGCAGAAAGTGATGTTTAAAAAAAAATCTGCTCAGCAGAAGACACTGAGGAAAACATGGCTAATTTGCATCCAACTCTGTATTTCATCATCCCGGGCTATCAGCACAAATCTAATGCTGAAGAGAAGAGGTTGCAGGGGAGAGGTGGATAGAAAAAACAGTATCATGTGTAGCTGAAGGATGGAGTGGGGCCTCACTTAACCTAATGTTAAAGTCTGAGGTGGTGTGTGTATAATGTCTCATTTAATAAAAAAGTTTAAAAAGAAATGCAAAGTCATAGACTTGTATAAGACCTGGCAAAAGACAATAGAAGGATGCGTATTTATTGTTTAAATAGGGATTTGTGCTTCAAAATGCAAAATATAAGCACAAAATTCTCAAACTATATTCCTTCTTATTCATCAGATTAAGTGGCCTATTATGTATGTAAATATTTGACTATGTTTGCTACGGTCCTGATCCTTTAAGATTAAGCCATAATTTTGGGCCAAATCATCCACTTGCATGCAAACGGCCACTGACTGCAAAAGAAATTACTCAGGTGTATCTCAGAGAATTTGGCTCTGAAAATGTATACATGCTTAGCCCATGAGTCCAAGCAGTCAGTCTATTTTGTAGCCCTGTACTTAGGTCCTTTTAAAAGAAAGGATTTTTGACTATAACAATCTACCATGGTAGAAAGTTTTCTGTAAACTGCATATTTAAGTAAGGCTCTAGCTACAGGCTTTTATAATTCAGTCTGTAAGAAGTGCACCCATTGAGTTATGAAGAATAGCAAATGTGTACTCAAGTGGCCAGAAGTCACTCAACACAATCTGCCTCTGTAGAAAAACACTTCAGTGTGCCACCCCTCACCACACACACCCCCATTCAAATGTGCCCTGGCCACGCCTCCGTCATGATGTTGGACACAGACATATGACTGCCATCCTAGGCAGCTGCTCAGATTTCACAAAACCATACAAATGTAAGGCTGGAAGGGACTTGCAAAGACCAGCCTCCTGCGCTAAGACAGGACCGAATAAACCTAGACCATCCTTTACAGGTGTTCGTCCAACCTGTTCTTAAAAACCTCCAGTAATGAGGAAGCCACAACCTCTTTGGAAGCCTATTTCAGCACTTAATTATCCTTATAGCAAGAGATTTTTTTCCTAATATCTAACCTAAATCTCCTTTGCTGCAGATTAAGCCCACTACTTCTTATCCTACCTTCAGCAAACATGGAGAACTGATCACTCTCCTCTTTATAGCAGCCTTTAACATACTGGAAGACTTATCAAGTCCCCCTTCAGTCTCCTTTTCTCAAGACTAAACATGCCCCGTTTTTTTAACCTTTCCTCATAGGTCAGGTTTTCTAAACCTTTGCTGCTCTCCTCTGGACTCTCTCCAATTTGTCCTCATCTTTCCTAAAGTGTGGCACCCAAAATTGGACAGTACTCTAGCTGAGGCCTCACCAGTGCCTAATAGAGCAGGACAATTACCTTCCTTGTCTTACATGCGACTCTCCTGGTAATACACCACAGAATTATATTAGTCTTTTTTGCAACTGTATCACGTTATTGACTCACATTCAAAGTGTGATCCACTATAACCCCCAGATCTTTTTCAACAGCACTACCACCAGCCAGTTATTCCTAATTTTGTAGTAGTGTATTTAATTTTTCCTTCCCTAGTAAAGTACTTTGCACTTGTCTTTACTGAGTTTTAACTTGCTGATTTCAGACTAACTCTCCAATTTATCAAGGTCATTTTGAATTGTAATTGTATCCTCCAAAGTGCTTGCAACCCCTCCCATCTTGATGTCATCTGAAAATTTTATAAGCATACTCTCCACACCATGAACCAAGTCATTAATGAAAATACTGACTAGTACCAGACCAAGACTGACCCCCTAAGAAACCCCTCCCAGTTTGAAAGTGAACCAACTACTCTGAGTATGGTTTTTCAACCAACTGTGCACCCACCTTATAGTAATTTCATCTAGAACACATTTTTTAAGTTTACATATGAGTATGTCATATGGGACTATGTCAAAAGCCTTACTAAAATCAAGATACACCACACCTACTGCTTCCTCCCACATCCACTAGGCCTGTAAACCTGTCAAAGGAGGAAATTAAATTAGTTTGACATGATCTGTTCACAACAAATTCATGCTGGCTATTCCTTATAACCCTATTATCCTCTAAGTCACGGTTTCTCAATAACCGGTCAATGTTCCCTGAGCTCTCCTTGGCACAGTTTAGGAAGGCAGCAAGACAGTCCCTGGTATCAAAAAGTTTGAGGAACACTGCTCTAGGTTCTTACAAACTGATTGGTTAATAATTTGTTCCAGCACCTTCCCAGGTATCGAAGTTAGGCTGACGGATCTTTAATTCCTCGAGTCCTCTTTGTTCCTCCCTTTTAAAGATAGGTATTATGTTTGCCCTTCTCCAGTCCTCTGGGACTTCACCTGTCCTCCGGGACTTCACCTGTCCTCCATAAATTCTTAAAGATAATTTCTAACAGTTCCAAGATTGCTTCAGATAGTTTCTTTAAGTACCCCAGAATGAATTTCATCAGGCCTTGCTGATTTGAATACATCTAACTTATTTAAATATTCTTTAACCTGTTCTTTCCTTATTTTGGCTTGCATTTCTTCCCTCTTATTTTTAATATTAATTGTGAGGAGTAACTGGTCACCATGATCCTTTTAAGGGAAGACTGAAGCAAAATAGGCATTAAACACTTCAGCCTTCTTAATGTCATCAGTTATCAGTTCTCCTTCCCTGGTAAGTAGAGGCCCTACACTTTCCTTTGTCTTGCTCCTAGTATATTTAAACTACTTCTTCTTATTGCATTTTACACCCCTTGCTAGGTGTAATTCATTTTGCGCCTTAGCCTTTCTGATTTTGTCCCTACATGTTTGTGCTATTCTTTTATACTCCTCAGCAATTTGTCCATGTTTCCACTTTTTGTAGGATTCCTTTTTGATTTTCAGGTCTTAAAGAACTCCTGATGGAGCCATATTGGCCTCTTACTGTTCTTTCCTTGCATTGGGATAGTTTGCATTTGTGCCTGTAATATTGTCTCTGAGAAACTGCCAGCTCTCCTTAACTCCTTTATCCCTTACATTTTCTTCCCATGGGACCTTAACAACCAGTACTCTGAATTTATTAAAGTATGCTTTTTTAGACTTTTTTTAGAGCCTTGTTCTGTTGCTCTCTCTCCTTCCTTTCCTTAGAACTATGACATCACTTCATGATCACTTTCACCCAAACTATCTTCCATCTTCAGATCCGCTCCCAGTTCCTCCCTGTTGGTCAGAATCAAGTCTAAAATGGCTGTCCCCCCTGATTACTTCCTCCACGTTCTGAAACAAAATGTTCTCCCCAATACACTTAAGAACTTATTGGAAATTTTGTTTTGCCCAGTAATCTGTTGCACTAGGTGATTGCCTAGAGAGGTCACTCTGGCTATAGGGACGCTAAGTAGTCTTTTAGTGGAAAGAAAAACCTCAATTCCTCCCTTTTGTTAAAAAAACAAATTTTCAGTCTAGGGAGATTGTAACTCAGTCATAAACAAACTCCTGAAGCTAGGTGGTTTATAGTGGAAACGCTGACACCATCACAGACAAGATCAAAGCTGCAGACACTGCTGTAATGAAACCATAAATCTCTTCAAAATACTGCTCTGATGCCCACATCCGCAGAGAGAAGGACAAAGACTGAAGTTGCCACACTTACAGATTTTCCTTTTTAATTCCTTAATCCATCCTGCTGAAAGTAATGAGGTGGAATGGTATACGTCTATATAGAACCAATAAAACTGCCTACATGAGAGGCTGGCATCTTCACACAATTTTTCCTGAAGTCTCTCAGTTCCCAACTAATAAAACTGATTTTAAAAGAATGCAAAGGGCATCATCTTGCCCAAGTCATCAGATGGGACAAAGGGCCAAGCAGGAAAAGAAACCTCTATGGCCTGATCTACATTATGAGTTTATGTCGGATTTAGCAGCATTAAATCAAATTAACCCTGCCCCGTCCACACAAAGCCATTTTTTTTCGACATAAAGGGATCTTAAAACTGATTTCTGTACTCCTCCCCAACGAGGGGATTAGCGCTGAAATCGACATCACCGTTTTGAATTACGGTTAGCGTGGACGCAATTCGAAGGTATTGGCCTCCGGGAACTATCCCACAGTGCGCCATTGTGACCGCTCTGGACAGCACTCTGAACTCGGTTGCACTGGCCAGGTGTACAGGAAAAACCCCGGGAACTTTTGAATCTCATTTCCTGTTTGGCCAAGCGCTGCACAGGTGACCATGCAGAGCTCATCAGCACAGGTGACCATGCAGTCCCAGAATCGAAAAAGAGCTCCAGCATGGACCCAACGGGAGGTACTGGATCTGATCACTGTATGGGGAGAGGAATCTATGCTATCAGAACTACGTTCCAAAAGACGAAATGCCAAAACATTTCAAAAAATCTCAGAGGCCATGAGGGACAGAGGCTACTGCAGGGATGCAACACAGTGCCGCATGAAACTTAATGAGCTCAGAGAAGCGTACCAGAAAACCAAAGAATCAAACGGACACTCTGGGACAGAGCCCCAGACATGCCACTTCTATGCTGAACTGCATGCAATTCTAGGGGGGGCTGCCACCACTTCTCCACCCCTGTCCGTGGACTCTGATAATGGGGTACTCTCCACCATGCCTGAGGATTTTGCGGACGGGGAAGATGAGGAGAAGGACAACGAGTTTGAGGAGCACACAGCATGCAGTTCTCCCCGACAGCCAGAATCTTTTCATCACCCGGACTGAAAAACCGTCCCAACCCAGTGAAGCTGGAGAAGGGACCTCTGGTGAGTGTACCTTTTTAAATATAATACATGTTATAAAAGCAAGCGTTTTTTAATGATTAAGTAACCCTGAGGACTTGGGATGCATTCATGGCCAGTACAGCTACTGGAAAAGTCTGCTATCATGTCTGGGGATGGAGCGGAAATCCTCCAGAGACATCGCTATGAAGCTCTACTAGCCCTGGTCTACACTAGGACTTTAGGTCGAATTTAGCAGCGTTAAATCGATTTAAACCTGCACCCGTCCACACAATGAAGCCCTTTATTTCGACTTAAAGGGCTCTTAAAATCGATTTCCTTTCTCCACCCCCGACAAGTGGATTAGCGCTTAAATCGACGTTGCCGGCTCGAATTTGGGGTACTGTGGACACAATTCGATGGTATTGGCCTCCGGGAGCTATCCCAGAGTGCTCCATTCTGACCGCTCTGGACAGCACTCAACTCAGATGCACTGGCCAGGTAGACAGGAAAAGAACCGCGAACTTTTGAATCTCATTTCCTGTTTGGCCAGCGTGGCAAGCTGCAGGTGACCATGCAGAGCTCATCAGCACAGGTGACCATGATGGAGTCCCAGAATCGCAAAAGAGCTCCAGCATGGACCGAACGGGAGGTACGGGATCTGATCGCTGTATGGGGAGAGGAATCCGTGCTATCAGAACTCCGTTCCAGTTTTCGAAATGCCAAAACCTTTGTGAAAATCTCCCAGGGCATGAAGGACAGAGGCCATAACAGGGACCCGAAGCAGTGCCGCGTGAAACTGAAGGAGCTGAGGCGAACAGCCGCTCTGGGTCAGAGCCCCAAACATGCCGCTTCTATGATGAGCTGCATGCCATTTTAGGGGGTTCAGCCACCACTACCCCAGCCGTGTTGTTTGACTCCTTCAATGGAGATGGAGGCAATACGGAAGCAGGTTTTGGGGACGAAGAAGATGATGAGGAGGAGGAGGTTGTACATAGCTCACAGCAAGCAAGCGGAGAAACCGGTTTTCCCGACAGCCAGGAACTGTTTCTCACCCTAGACCTGGAGCCAGTACCCCCCGAACCCACCCAAGGCTGCCTCCTGGACCCAGCAGGCGGAGAAGGGACCTCTGGTGAGTGTACCTTTTAAAATGCTATACATGGTTTAAAAGCAAGCATGTGAAAGGATTACTTTGCCCTGGCATTTGCGGTTCTCCTAGATGTAGTCCTAAAGCCTTTGCAAAAGGTTTCTGGGGAGGGCAGCCTTATTTCGTCCTTCATGGTAGGACACTTTATCACTCCAGGCCAGTAACACGTACTCGGGAATCACTGTAGAACAAAGCATTGCAGTGTATGTTTGCTGGCATTCAACCAAAATCTGTTCTTTATCTCTCTGTGTTATCCTCAGGAGAGTGAGATATAATTCATGGTCACCTGGTTGAAATAGAGTGCTTTTCTTCAGGGGACACTCAGAGGAGCCCATTCCTGCTGGGCTGTTTGCCTGTGGCTAAACAGAAATGTTCCCCGCTGTTAGCCACAGGGAGGGGGGAAGGTTAAGGGGGTAGTCACGCGGTGGGAGGAGGCAAAATGCGACCTTGTAACGAAAGCACATGTGCTATGTATGTAATGTTAACAGCAAGGTTTACCCTGAAAGAGTGTAGCGACTGTTTTATAAAATGTGTCTTTTTAAATACCGCTGTCCCTTTTTTTTTCTCCACCAGCTGCATGTATTTCAATGATCACAGGATCTTCTCCTTCCCAGAGGCTAGTGAAGCTTAGAAAGAAAAAAAAACGCACTCGCGATGAAATGTTCTCCGAGCTCATGCTGTCCTCCCACACTGACAGAGCACAGACGAATGCGTGGAGGCAAATAATGTCAGAGTGCAGGAAAGCACAAAATGACCGGGAGGAGAGGTGGAGGGCTGAAGAGAGTAAGTGGCGGGCTGAAGACAGGGCTGAAGCTCAAATGTGGCGGCAGCGTGATGAGAGGAGGCAGGATTCAATGCTGAGGCTGCTGCAGGACCAAACCAGTATGCTCCAGTGTATGGTTGAGCTGCAGCAAAGGCAGCTGGAGCACAGACTGCCACTGCTGCCCCTCTGTAACCAACCGCCCTCCTCCCCAAGTTCCATAGCCTCCACACCCAGACGCCCAAGAACGCGGTGGGGGGGCCTCCGGCCAACCAGCCACTCCACAACAGAGGATTGCCCAAAAAAAAGAAGGCTGTCATTCAATAAATTTTAAAGTTGTAAACTTTTAAAGTGCTGTGCTTAAAGTGCTGTGTGGCATTTTCCTTCCCTCCTCCACCACCCCTCCTGGGCTACCTTGGTAGTCATCTCCCTATTTGTGTGATGAATGAATAACGAATGCATGACTGTGAAGCAGCAATGACTTTATTGCCTCTGCAAGCAATGATTAAAGGGAGGAGGGAAGGGTGGTTAGCTTACAGGGAAGTAGAGTGAACCAAGAGGCGGGGGGTTTCATCAAGGAGAAACAAACAGAACTTTCACACCGTAGCCTGGCCAGTCATGAAACTGGTTTTCAAAGCTTCTCTGATGCGTACCGCGCCCTCCTGAGCTCTTCTAACCGCCCTGGTGTCTGGCTGCGCGTAACCAGCAGCCAGGCGATTTGCCTCAATCTCCCACCCCGCCATAAACGTCTCCCCCTTACTCTCACAGATATTGTGGAGCACACAGCAAGCAGTAATAACAGTGGGAATATTGGTTTCGCTGAGGTCTAAGCGAGTCAGTAAACTGGGCCAGCGCGCCTTTAAACGTCCAAATGCACATTCTACCACCATTCTGCACTTGCTCAGCCTGTAGTTGAATAGCTCCTGACTACTGTCCAGGCTGCCTGTGTACGGCTTCATGAGCCATGGCATTAAGGGGTAGGCTGGGTCCCCAAGAATACATATAGGCATTTCAACATCCCCAACAGTTATTTTCTGGTCTGGGAATAAAGTCCCTTCCTGCAGCTTTTGAAACAGACCCGAGTTCCTGAAGATGCGAGCATCATGCACCTTTCCCGGCCATCCCACGTTGATGTTGGTGAAACGTCCCTTGTGATCCACCAGAGCTTGCAGCACTATCGAAAAGTACCCCTTGCGGTTTATTTACTCGCCGGCTTGGTGCTCCCGTGCCAAGATAGGGATATGGGTTCCGTCTATAGCCCCACCACAGTTAGGGAATCCCATTGCAGCAAAGCCATCCACTATGACCTGCACATTTCCCAGGGTCACTACCCTTGATATCAGCAGATCTTTGATTGCGTGAGCTACTTGCATCACAGCAGCCCCCACAGTAGATTTGCCCACTCCAAATTGATTCCCAACTGACCGGTAGCTGTCTGGCGTTGCAAGCTTCCACAGGGCTATCGCCACTCGCTTCTCAACTGTGAGGGCTGCTCTCATCTTGGTATTCATGCGCCTCAGGGCAGGGGAAAGCAAGTCACAAAGTTCCATGAAAGTGCCCCTACGCATGCGAAAGTTTCGCAGCCACTGGGAATCGTCCCAGACCTGCAACACTATGCGGTCCCACCAGTCTGTGCTTGTTTCCCGAGCCCAGAATCGGCGTTCCACAGCATGAACCTGCCCCATTAGCACCATGATGCATGCATTGGCAGGGCCCATGCTTTCAGAGAAATCTGTGTCCATGTCCTGATCACTCACGGGACCGCGCTGACGTCGCCTCCTCGCCCGGTATCGCGTTGCCATGTTCTGGTGCTGCATATACTGCTGGATAATGCGTGTGGTGGTTAATGTGCTCCTAATTGCCAAAGTGAGCTGAGCGGCCTCCATGCTTGCCTTGGTACGGCGTCCGCACAGAAAAAAGGCGCGGAACGATTGTCTGCCGTTGCTCTGACGGAGGGAGGGGCGACTGACGACACGGCTTACTGGGTTGGCTTCAGGGAGCTAAAATCAACAAAGGGGGTGCCTGTACATCAAGGAGTATTTCAGGCAGGACTGCACGGAGGGTTCCAATAAGAAATGGTGCACCTAAGTTATCGTTGTTATTGGAACAAGGAGGTTAGCCTGGCCTCTGATTGATACATGGCTAGATTTACCTCGCTGCACCTTCTCTGTGAGTGAGTGCAGTGTGATCTAGACAGGGGAGGAGGCAAATTAGTACAAAACAAATCTGGTCTATTTCTTGTTCTGACCCACTCCATCTATCTTTTACATCTTTGGCTGGCAGCAGACGGTGCAGAAGGACTGCATGCCATCCACATCTCATGGCTGCTCGGCAGAAGATGGTACAGTACGACTGCTAGCCATCTTCATCTCTTGCCTGCCTGGCATAAGATGGTACGACTGCTAGCAATCCTCATCTCTTGCCTGCCTGGCAGAAGATGGTACAATACGACTGCTAGCAGTCCGTATCGCCTGCCCGCTCACCATAAGACGGTTCAATAGGACTGCAGGACTAAAGAGAATGACCTGGTCAAGTCACTCCAAATTTAGTCCCTGCGCCCATGTCTGCCCAGGCGCTCCCAGCCGACGTGGCCAGGAGCACCTCGGACATGACGAGGACAACTATCAGTCGTATTGCACCGTCTGCTGCCAGAAGGCAATGGGTTGCTGCTACTGTGCAGCAAAGCCGTACCGCGTCTGCCAGCACCCAGGAGACATAGGGTGACGGTTACCTGAGGGGGCTCCATGCTTGCCGTGGTATGGCGTCTGCACAGGTAACTCATGAAAAAAGGCGCAAAATGATTGTCTGCCCTTGCTTTCACGGAGGGAGGGAGGGAATGGGGGCCTGACGACACGTACCCAGAACCACCCGCGACAATGTTTTAGCCCAATCAGAGTGCTCCATTGTGACTGCTCTGGACAGCACTCTCAGATGCCCGATTGTTTGCCATTGCTCTGACGCTGGGAGGGGCGCTTACAGGGTTGGCTTCAGGGAGCTAAAATCAACAAAGGGGGTGGCTTTACATCAAGGAGTATTTCAGGCAGGACTTCACGGAGGGTTCCGATAAGAAATGGTGCACCTAAGTTATTGTCCTTATTGGAACAAGAAGGTTAGCCTGGCCTCTGATTGATACATGGCTAGATTTACCTCGCTGCACCTTCTCTGTAAGTGACTGCAGTGTGATCTAGAAGAATGAGTCCCCTAGACAGGGGAGGGGGGGGAAGCAAATGAGTACAAAACAAATCTGGTCTATTTCTTGTTCTGACCCACTCCATCTATCTTTTACATCTTTGGCTGGCAGCAGACGGTGCAGAAGGACTGCATGCCATCCACATCTCATGGCTGCTCGGCAGAAGATGGTACAATACGACTGCTAGCAGTCCGTATCGCCTGCCCGCTCACCATAAGACGGTTCAATAGGACTGACTGCAGGACTAAAGAGAATGACCTGCTCAAGTCACTCCAAATTTAGTCCCTGCGCCCATGTCTGCCCAGGCGCTCCTGATCGACCTCACAGAGGCGACCAGGAGCACCTCAGACATGACGATGACGGCTACCAGTCGTACTGTACCGTCTGCTACCACAAGGCAAGGGGTTGCTGCTACTGTGTAGCAATGCCGTACCGCGTCTGCCAGCACCCAGGAGACATAGGGTGATGGTTACCTGAGCGGGCTCCATGCTTGCCGTGGTATGGCGCCTGCACAGGTAACTCAGGAAAAAAGGCGCGAAATGATTGTCTGCCCTTGCTTTCACGGGGGGAGGGAGGGAGGGAACGGGAGCCTGACGATATGTACCCAGAACCACCCGCGACATTGTTTTAGCCCCATCAGGCATTGGGATCTCAACCCAGAATTCCAATGGGCAGCGGAGACTGCGGGAACTGTGGGATAGCTACCCACAGTGCAACACTCCGGAAGTCGATTCTAGCCTCGGTACTGTGGAAGCGCTCTGCCGAGTTAATGCACTTAATGCACTTAGAGCATTTTCTGTGGGGACACACACACTCGAATATATAAAACAGATTTCTAAAAAACCGTCTTCTATAAATTCGACCTTATTCCGTAGTGTAGACATACCCCCAGAGGTACTCTAAAAGCCTCTGCAGAAGGTTTCTGGGGAAAGCAGCCTTATTCCGTCCTCCAGGGTAGGACACTTTACCACACCATGCTAGTAGCAAGTAATCTGGTATCAGTGCATGACAAAGCCTGGCAGCGTATGCTTCCAGTGTTTGCTGGCATTCAAGCAACATCCGTTCTTTATCTCTCTGTTATCCTCAGGAGAGTGATATCGTTCATGGTAACCTGGTTGAAATAGGGGAATTTAATTAAGGGGACATTCAGAGGTGGCCGTTCCTACTGGGCTGTTTGCCTGTAGCTGAAAAGAAATCCTCCTCGCAGTTAGCCACAAGGTGGTGGGGGGAGGGGGGCATTGCCGCTAAGCTGTTTGCATTTGGCTAGCAGGGATCTTCCCTGATACCAGCCACAAAGTGGGGTGAGGGATAAAGCAATCATCCCAGCGAACTGGATGGGGGGTGGGGGGCTTAGTTTGGTTTCTGCTGCTGCACGTTAAGAGGAAAACCACGGTACAAAATTGCCAACTAAACGTGCTTTGCTTGGTATGGGAGCAGAGGGCCTGCTGTTATGAAGGTTGCAGAAACCGAAAGACTATGGCTTACCATGGCTGCCTGCAAGCCTAATTCTGTTGCCTGGCACTGCATGTGTGATCTTTAACACCAAAGCCGCAGGCACTCAATATAAGATGCAAAATGCGACCTTGTACCAAAATCACACGTGCTATGTAATGTGAATAGTGTTATTCACCGTGAAAGAGTATAGCCATTGTTCTGTAAAATGTTTTTTTTTCCCCTCCAGCAGCTGCAAATGTTTCAAGCCTCCCTCCTCCATCCCAAAGGCTCTCTCAGATAAGGCAGCGAAAAAAAAGCACTCATGATGAAATGTTCTCTGAGCTCATGCAGTCGTCCGGCACTGACAGCTCAGCAGAATGTGTGGAGGGACACAATAGAGTACAGGAAAGTGGCCGATGAACATGAGAAGAGGTGGCGGCAGGAAGATCAGAGGAGGCATGAGGCAAGCAACGCTAGGGCTACTGCGGGAATCAAACGGACATGCTCCAGTGTCTGGTGGAGGTTCATGAATGGCAACAGGATCACAGACTGCCGCTGCAGCCCCTGTTTAACCGCCCTCCCTCCTCCCCAAGTTCCATAGCCTCCTCACCCAGACGCCCAAGAACGCCGGGGGGGGCGCGGGGGGGGAGGAAGGCTCTGGGCACCCAACCACTCCACCCCAGTGGACAGCCCAAGTAACAGAAGGCTGTCATTCAACAAGTTTTAAAGTGGCCTTTTCCTTCCCTCCTACCCTCCTCCCATACCCCACCCAGGCTACCTTGTGAGTTATCTCCCTATTTTTGTAATCAATTAATAAAAAATACATTTTTTTAAATTATAGTGACTTTATTTCCTTTGCAAGCAAGCTGTGATCAAAGGGGGAGGGCGGGTGGCTTACAGGGAATTTAGAGTTAACCAAGAGGGTGGGTTTTCATCAAGGAGAAACAAAACAGAAGTGTCACATAGTACCCTGGCCAGTCATGAAACTGGTTTTCAAAGCTTCTCTGATGTGCAGCACTTCCTGCTGTGCTCTTCTAACCTGTCCTGGTGTCTGGCTGCGCGTATTCAGCAGCCAGGCAATTTGCCTCAACCTCCCCCCCGCCATAAACATCTCCCCCTTCCTCTCACAGAGATTGTGGAGCACACACCAAGCAGCAATAACAATGGGAATATTGGTTTCGCTGAGGTCTGAGTGAGTCAGTAAACTGCGCCAGCGACCCTTTAAACGTCCAAATGCACACTCTACCACCATTCTGCACTTGCTCAGCCTATAGTTGAACAGCTCCTGACTATTGTCCAGGGTGCCTGTGTATGGCTTCATGAGCCAGGGCGGTAGGCTGGGTCCCCAAGGATAACTATAGGCATTTCAACATCCCCAACAGTTATTTTCTGGTCTGGGAAGTAAATCCCTTCCTGCAGCCATTTAAACAGACCAGAGTTCCTGAAGACGCGAGTGTCATGAACCTTTCCCGGCCATCCCACGTTGATGCTGGTGAAACGTCCCTTGTGATCCACCAGTACTTGCAACAACATTGAAAAGTACCCCTTGCGGTTTATGTACTGGCTGCACTGGTGGTCCAGTCCCAAGATAGGACTATGCGTTCCATCTATAGCCCCACCACAGTTAGGGAATCCCATTGCAGCAAAGACATCTAGTATGACCTACACATTTCTCAGAGTCACTACCTTTGATGATAGCAGCTCAATGATTGCGTTGGCTACTTGCATCACAGCAACCCCCACAGTAGATTTACCCACTCCAAATTGATTACCGACTGACTGGTAGCTATCTGGTGTTGCAACCTTCCACAGGACTATTGCCACTCACTTCTCAACTGTGAGGGCTGCTCTCATCTTGGTATTCTTGCGCTTCAGGGCAGGGGAAAGCAAGTCACAAAGTTCCATGAAAGTGCCCTTACGCATGCGAAAGTTTTGGAGCCACTGGGAATCATCCCAAACCTGCAACACTATGTGGTCCCACCATTCTGTGCTTGTTTTCCGGACCCAGAATCGGCGTTCCACAGCATGAGCCTGCCCCAGTAACACCATGATCTCCAAATTGCTGGGGTTTTAGAGAAATCTGTGTTCATGTCCTCATCACCGCGCTGCCGTCGCCTCCTCGCCTGGTTTTTCACGTGCTGGTTCTGCATAAACTGCACGATAATACCCGAGGTTTTTACAATGGTCATAACTGCTGCAGTGAGCTGAACGGGCTCCATGCTTGCCATGCTATAGCATCTGCTCGGGCAATCCAGGGAAAAGAGCGTCAAATGATTGTCTGCTGTTGCTTTCACGGAGGGAGGGAGGATTGACTGACTACATTTACCCATAACCACCTGCGACAAATTTTTGGCCCCATCAGACATTGGGAGCTCAGCCCAGAATTCCAATGGGCAGCGGGGACTGCTGGAACTGTGGGATAGCTACCCACAGTGCACCGCTCGGAATGTCAATGCCTGCCACGGTACTGTGGACGCACACAGCCGAATTAACGTGCTTAGTGTGGACGCATGCACTTGATTTTATGCAATCTGTTCCCAAAAATCGACTTCAGTAAAATCAGAGTACTTTTGTAGTGTAGACATGGCCTATGACTGAAAGGGTTGAAATATGTAGTACTTGATTTTGCTCTAATTTTACACTTCATACTTCCTGTTATCTGCTCTGAATTTCATAGTTCTAATGCTTGTAGATAAATATTGTATCATAGACCTTCATACCTCCTGCTTAAATAATTAGTGATAGAACTTTAGCTGACTTTTTTTTTTCCACGTCTATTGGGGTTGAAGCCCATAAGAGCTGTGGTTTATGTATTCCTAATCTAAGCCAGTGTTTCCTGCCTCCATGAAGAGGCTCAGACTAATGCAAGCAAAACTCAATTAAACCCTGATAAATTCTCTTTGTGCTCAGGCCTCACCAAACCCAGAATTGACTATTCACTATTGTATACCAACATAACCCCAAAAATGGTTCTGAGAGTACAAAGTGGAAACAACCCATGAAGAAAGAAAATCATGCAGTGTACTCCTGGTTCACAATACTACAAAATACACCCTAAAGGCATATGCCTCCCACCCAAACACCAAATTGTTCCTTAAATAAAATATTTCCATTAGAGGAGGCCCAGGTACTTTCCCTCTGTTTAGGGAAAGAATTCTATGTGCCAAAACTTGTAAAATCCTGCTACATAGCTATCCCAGGAGTGTATACTTTATCTCTAATTCCACGACCCAAATGCATCTAGCCCTGCAATAGTTTTGGAAACAGGTATCCTTTCAGATGTGTCTTTGCCAGAGGAAGCTGGTCATTTAAGGACACTGGCAAAGGCTGATTTCCTTGGCAAGTCACAACGTGATTCTCTTTCCAAGCATCTCTGCCTTGCATTGTAATTTGTCTTGCTCACACTTTTATGAGTTCCAAAATAAAAGGAAAAGAACAGGAGGGGAGAAGAGAAATGAAGTGTGGTTTCTGTGATATCAAGCTAAGTCAGCTGGAACAAGTAAAATGTAGCAAGCCAAGTGCTCCCTAGTATTCTGGAGATTCAGTGCTGCCCCAGCTCCAAATGAAATATTCCCTTTGCCCTTCCCAGTTTCTTTAATAAAATTTTAGTTACCCTGAAGGCAGGGCTGCACACAAAGATGGATGCCTCCTAATTGATGTCACTACTGTCTGGCAGCATTCTGTGCATCTGAAAAGATTCTATTGGGCAATATGTTCTGGCAACCATGACAACTATTTTAGTGGGAATATAAAATATCGCTACAAATGGCAGAAAATGAGATTCTTCCCCCCTAACCTCTGCCCCAGTAGAATCCAATCTGATACTAATGCAAAGTTCTCTTCTAATTAAAAATTTGTTTTCATCAAGCTACATTTGCACCTGCACACAGATTACCCAGAAATGGAAGAATCCTGGATGGCTGCTCTTCCATGAGGCTGCAGAACAGTACCTACTGTAAGAGCCATTTTATACCTTCAGACCTTACCAACAACAAAACAATTGTAAAGATTATTATTGATCAAAGGTTGGAGGACAATCTAGTTAGGTAAAAAACTTTGGAAGTAGGGGAAGAGTTTGTTCAGTGGCCTGGTGATATGGACTCTAAAGTTTTGTCTGTCATTTCCATTCCAGCTCAGGTTCGCAGCAAGTGAAAGTGGCTACCATTTGATGACTGAACGGTAGACATGTCAAATGAATTAGGTCCAGGTCTCAGTGATGCATTCACATTGTAAGACCTCAAGTACCATTAATTGGCACACTTGCTGGTAGCTTTGGAGAGGCTGAAGACTAACTGGGCCTGGAAATGAACTCCGCTCTCCCACTAGGTTCACCAAGCTGAGGTTGAGATAGTGTGAGGGAAGCTTGTACTACTGCTGCCGCACTGTTCTGAGGTCATATTTCTGCCTGCAAGGATGTAAAATGCTGCACTAAATTCACTTTATATTTGGCATAAGCTTGACAGGAAACCAGAGCAAAAAAAACCCAACCCTCCTAACATTAAGAATGAACTTCAGATGCCCCTACTCAGTAGGCCTGAAGCAAAAAAGTCATTATAACTGACTAAGAAGTTCTAAAACTTTTGGATAGCTATACGTCAGGTGATGAGAAAACTTAGACACAGCCCTTTAGAGTTTAGATGTTGCTGTCATCTTAAGCGAGTTTAGTCATTTCAGTTTTCTCCTTATAACAGAGTCCACACCACAAAACCACCAGATGCAATTTGGCACAAGGATCAAGGGCGTATCAGCAGTCACTTGTGGTAAAGCTGGAGCACTAAAAGTTGAAATTGCCCTTTCACAGCTAACAAGCTATGTAGCTTGTCTACAAACTCAGGCCCAGGCATTTCTAGAGAACAGGCTCCATGAAAATACTGACATTTGCTTTAATCAGTAGGGTTAGCCTGGGGGCAACGATCTAGCAGGCCAGACCCAGAGTGGAAAAAAGCAAGTTACCCAGACAGCCCTGGAACACAGTGGGTCAGAAGGCAGACAGGGTGTCCCACGTTAACAAAATTTCAGTCAGCTCTGGATAAAGTGCAAGTTCATCACCCCATTGATTATACTGGATGCACCTTCAAGGGAAAGAACAGTTCAGCTCCTCTCTGATAGCTTTAAGACTAGATCAGTCAAGGAAAGAGAGCAGAAATTATTTGTGTTATGGTAGTGATAGGTAGCCCCAATCAGATTGGAGCCCCATTGTGCTGAGAACTGTACCAACATATAATGAGTCTCCCTGCCCCAAAAGCTTAGGGGTGAGACAAGGGGCGAAGGACAAACGGAAAGATGCAGAGAATTGAGAGAAAAAGGGAAAACACTAGCATTAAATCAGTTACTGAACAAATCTCCTAAACTGTAACCCCTCCCTTCAAGCAGGGATTACAATTATTTCAAGTCCCTCCATGCCCTGACCAGCTTCTACATTTCTGCAGATTAAAACCAGCAGAGAGCTGTGTGTAAGCAAAACATGAGTGGACAGATTCTTAATTTAAGGTTTCAGAGTAACAGCCGTGTTAGTCTGTCTTTGCAAAAAGAAAAGGAGTACTTGTGGCACCTTGGAGACTAACCAATTTATTTGAGCATGAGCTTTCGTGAGCTACAGCTCACTTCATCGAGCTGTAGCTCACGAAAGCTCATGCTCAAATAAATTGGTTAGTCTCTAAGGTGCCACAAGTACTCCTTTTCTTTTTAATTTAAGGTGCAGTTAAGACACAACAAAACAAGTATAAATTATCAAAAGAGCTAAATTGATGCAACTGGTCCATGAAACACCCGCTGATCCCATCTGTGCTTTGCACAGGCCAGCTCAGGTAGCTCATTTATAAGTTAAAAGTTAAGTAGGGTGAAATACACAGATTGCAAGGGGGGGAGGGGAAGAAATCAGACAGTGCTGCTTAAAAGTGTTGTTCCCATTTGGCCCTCTGAACAAACCATGTCTGAAGAGACAAAGGAGAAGGGGGAACACTGGGGAAAGGTGACATTAGTTCTACCTCTGCTGTCATCACATGCAACATTCTACCTATCAAGCTATAAAAAGTAGCTTCTCTCCAGTTCCCATACATGAACACCTCTTGCTAGTCAGCTGCGGAGAGATCTTTGTATTCAGGCATTAACTAACTTTTCAGAAGCCCAGAGCAATGATATCTAATGATATGCTTCTGGTCACAGCAGTCTGCTGCACTTCCCCCCCACCAATATTCATGGACACAGGAAGAGACTGAATGCCTTCAGCACATGGCTGTAGCTGGAGCTGGCTGGTCTATTCATGGTACGGGATACAGCCCTACCAGTTTAAATAATTCCTGAACGGCAGCATCCCATGCTATCCTTGAACACCCCAAAACTTTGGTGATGGACCTCAATCCCTGCCCTGCAAGACCCCCCCCACCTTCTATTTTAGACCTGGGCTCCCCCCACAGCTCTGCCAATGCACCTCAGTCCTGACCTCTAGCATCCCTTGAAAAAAGTTAGGATAAGTCTAGGTCATGCCCCTTTCTTTAAAGGGGCAGTATATGATTTTAAGACTCAGATCCTGGAAACATTACAGATTTTATTATGGTGGTGGCCCAGGTCCCCTGACGTTGATCAGGGCTCCATTGTAGCAGGTACCGTACAAAGAATAAAAAAAACTGTCTCTGCCCTGAAAAACCTTACAACCTAAGTAAACTTATATTTTATAAATTTAAATGAGTGAACTTGGTTTTGTCTGATTTAAGAGGACAAGAGTAGCTCTATTAGATACAATTTTGGCATTTGGAAATTGGTTAGTCTCTAAGGTGCCACAAGTACTCCTTTTCTTTTCGCAAATACAGACTAACACGGCTGTTACTTTGAAACTTGCAGAGGTGGATATTTGACAATTTCAATGCATTTCTCAAGAGGAAAAACAAACAAACAGAGGATGTCTGAGTGATAAGAGCTTCAAGGAAAAACAGGTGGCCAAGATCTTTACTATGACTAATGCAATTTTCACTCTGCATTACAGAGTAACTGTTTTAAAAGTAACCATTTTAACGCTTTTCTACTCTGGCTTTCTCCATCTCATGTATCTGAAATATGTTCCACTTATAACATTGATTTTTCTCTGCTTGAATAGCTTTTAAAATTGATTAAAGACATAGGGAGACTGGATGACTCAGGGGGCTGGGAATGCAATATGAAGTCTTTCACATCTAGAACACTAGGTCAAAATTAACTAAAGTAGAACGCATCTGGGGTTTTTTTTGTTTTTTTGAAGGGGAAAGTGGGGCCAGTGGTCGTTGTCAAATATGGAGTTTAAATTGTGGTATTTCAAAACAGGCATTCACTCTAACATGTTCGGCTCTTAACGCCAAAGTGACTTTGCCTAAAACAGAGTGTCCTGTTTTGTTGTCCTTGCTGAGAAGTGGCCTTTAATGTATTTTGTGGCATGGGGTAGTAAACTGCTTTAGAATATAATAAACCCATACTAAGGTGAGCAGGGAAGGGTTCTGTAGAAAGACTGGAGACTGAAAGAGCAAATGCCCATGAATGCCTTCTGCCAGTGCTATCATCGCTCCATCTGCTCCCATAGACTACCGGAAGAAGTAAAATGCATTTGTCTGGGATCTGTTTTTCCCAGAAAGTTCAGCTCAGATGTAGCACCTGGTTTGAAAGGAGATGTCTGCTTTGTGCTCAATTTTGCACTTATATTATCTGAAGCATGAGGTCATACGATTTGTACAATATCACATAGTGAGTCAGTGACACAGGTAAGATTAGCGCCCCAAGTCTTCTCTATGCAAGTTCTTAAACCATACAGCCTTGGTATATTTGTCCATGCAATAGGATATAAACCAGATCTGATCATTTCTGAACCAATGCATTGGCAGCAAGCTACTTAATAGGTTTTAGACAAAAGAGGAGAGAGAGAAAACAGAGAAGAGAAATGTATCACCATCTAGGAGCCACACTGTGCAATAGTTCAGTGTTTTTCAACTTTTTTGATACAGGAACCGGGTTGCTGCCTTCCTAAACTGTGTCAGGGAGACCTCAGGGACCAGTGCTGGTCCACAGATCAGCCATTGAGAAACACTGCAATAGCTCATAGCAAGAAATTCACATGCTCAGGATGCCCAGTGATTCATTTATGATCATCTAAAGCTAACATTTGCTGCAGAGAAACCAGAAAGACATTTCAACTTATTCATATTAAAAACATAAGTAAGAATGGCCACTAAATTAAAAGGAAAGTACACTATGTTCCTAGTATTCATGGTTACCCACCAGATTCTATATTATGCTAACTAGATAATTAACTTCCAAACCAATAAGCTTCCTGTGGTCAATGTACAGGCACCATCCTGCTGTAGTCATCAGGCAGCATGTGAAACCCAAAATAAATCTTAAATCAGTTCAGCAAAGAAGTTTATTACATAGCAAATTTCATTTTCAGAGGATCTAAGCTGCCTCAAAGAAATTGGTTCCATTTTAAAGTAGCATCAGAAAAATTACAACGGCAATGAAATTGGAACTTCAGAGCTACCAGATGTTTACAATAGTTTTCATGCTTGAGTAAATTGGCATTGCTCCCATTAACATCTGCTTTTCATCAATAAAGTGCTTTACAAACATTAATTCATCCTAACAGCCATCTTGTATAGACAGGTATTATTCCTCATTTTACATACAAGGAAAAGATACAGAGAGGGTGAAATGAATGGCCCAAGAACACAGAGTGTCTCAGAGCTGGGAGAACTCTTGACATCTGTACTCACAGCACAAGACTATTTGTCTCCTTCCCTACCAAACCCTGATTTTACTTAACTAAGAGATGCATAGGTACAACAATATCCAACAACAGTACTATATTATGTCAGAACAGAAAAATTGCCACGGCAGATCAGACCAGGCTGGCATCCAGTCTCCAGTGACCAGTACAAGATGATTCAGAGAAAGGTACTAGAAGAGACGACAGACCGAACGGGGAGTTAAGGTGCTAGCCTCAGACTTAGGAGGCCTAAATTCAATCCCCCTGCTCTGCCACAGACCTCCTGTGTGACCACGGACAAGTCACTTAGTCTCTCTGTGCCTCAGTTCGCCATCTGTAAAATGGGGATACATAACACTTCCCGCATCTCAGAGGTGTTGGGCGAGGATAACCACGAAGATTATGAGTGCTGAGATACTACAGGGATGGGGCTATATAAAGTACCTAAAACAGAATCCCCATAATCTGCCCATAAAGGATGTTCCTTCCTAACCCCAGACAGTTAAATTCTCAGTTCCTGGTTCTGTTCCTGGTTGGGTTAATGCCCCCAACTGTAAGAGGGTTCTATTCTTTATTTTTCCCCTATTGCATGCAAGTGTGGATGGTCTCATTATCCACGTATATATGGTCTAATCCTTTAAATCCAACTAAACTCCCAGCCTGAATGATTTCTGGCACTGCATTCCATAGGTGAATTACACATAACTGAAATATACTTTCTACATAACAGACCACAGATTTCTGGCACTGAATTCTATAGAGTAAGCTCCTTGGAACAGGGACTTTTGTTGTTCTGTTCGTACAGTGCCTAGCACAATGGGATCCTGGTCCATGACAAGGGCTCCTAAGCACTGCAGTAATGCAAATAACTGTGTAAAATATTTCCTTTCAACACTTTTTAATTTGCCTTTGTGGGTCATTGATGTTGCTTTGTTCTTATGATATGAGGAAAGGTAAATAAGAGCCCTCAATTTATCTTCTGTGCACAGTTTGTTTCGTGTACCTTTAGCACATCCCTTCAACCTTCTTTCTAAACTGAAGAGTCTCAATCTTTTTAAATTTCTCACTGAATGGAAATATTCCAGGCCACTTATTTTTGTTGCCCACTTCTGGTTCCCCTTCTATTTCTGCTATTTTTCTTTATTTATTTCAAATATGGAATGACTGGGCAACTTAATGAAAACGATACTGTCAGCCCTTTAGCTCTTCCAACAAAAACAGGAAGGGACAGGTTTCTGAATACGAAACCTATAAAGTCTACATTATGCATGGGTGATTCAAAAGTCAAACTGACCTCAGCCATCCAGAAATGGATGTAATTGGAGAGACTAAAAGTGAACACATGCAGCACAGTGGGGAAAGTCAGTAGGATCATCTTGATGATGATCACTCCAGAAAAGAAAAAAAAAATACCCCAAAACTGGCACTAAAAATCACAAGGGTCAAATGAGGAAGCTGGCAAGATCTCAGCTTTCCGTATTGCATAAGCATGTTTCTGTCCTTTCTAATCTTGTCCCAAACACACACTGCAGCTCACTTACTTCGTATTTCTTCAGAATGCTTTGTGCCAAGATTATTCTCCTCTCAACTCTATGCCTCTGTGATTCCTCCCAAGAGTTTTACACCTATTCTGCAGAAGTTTGCAGGTGGGTCTTTATCCACATAAAAATGGTGTCCCTTTGGAAAGTCACAACATTGGACTAAGCTGTCCAAGCATCCAAGGCACAGTTTATCCTGCTTTCTCATAACAAAGAGCAGTAGCATCCCCTGAATGGGCCACACCGTACCAGGTTGGGAGGCAGAGGAAAGGGAGGAAGAGTCACACCTGGATCTCCTAAGAACCATGTCTACTACAGTGTGGGGACAAAATGAAGCAGTGTTTCACTCACAGTAGGAAGGTTGGTTATTGATTGAGTATATTGTGGTAAAGAGTACTCAATGGCTCAGAGTACTGGAAATAAGATAGAGAATTTCACCTCTTTGACTTAAAGGTTCAAATCCAACCTAGTAAAATAGCATCCTCAATTATTAAAACCTTAGTGGGTTTTGTGATGGGACTCCTGTTCCACTAGGAACTGACACTCCCTCACTTCTTAGAATTGCAGAAGCATGAATACCCCATGGAAGCCACAGTACAGAACTGAAACTGCTTTAGTGGCACTGATTGATGATTTCCTCCCGTCAATGGATAGAGGACAGACACCCATTCTCATCCTCCTGGACCTCACTGCAGAGTTCAACAATGTTGACCATTAGATAATGCTGTCTCACCTGAGAGGCGGCAGGAATCCAGAGTAATGCAATAAAATGTTTTGAGTCCTTCCTGGAAAGGGGGACTTAAAAAGTAGTGATGGGAAACTGCACCTCCACCCCTAGACCCCTCAATTGTGGAGTTTCACAAGGATCAATTCTCCCTCTGGTCCTTTTCAACATCTACATGCAACCACCAAGCAAACAGGTCAGATGGCATGGACTCAAGTGCCAGCAATATACAGATGACAAACAGCTCTATCTATCCTTCACCACATATGAACACACCACTAATCACCAAGATGGCCCAGTGCTTGGATGAGATCAGCTCTGGGATGAAGAGCAGCCAGCTGAAGCTGAACCTGAGCACAACAGAGATGATGCTGGTGGACAGGGAAAGTATTTGGAGGAATTTGCAGCAACGGTGAAGTCTCCTTCGACTGAAGGTTCACATCCACAATTGGTCAGTTCCATTCCTAGTCTAGGAAGACTCTTGGATTCCTCGCTGATGCTGAGCTCTCCCATCGCAATGGCTGCAAAATAATGCTTTCTGCTCTCTCCGCTTGGCTGGGAGACTCTGTCCCATTCTGGAAGATGAAGACCTGGCCTCAGTTATTCCTGCCTTCGCCACCTCTCCGCTGGACGACAGCAATGCGATTTACCCAGGCACGAACACTTCAGCACTTTGGAAGGTCCAACCAGTACAGAATTCTGCCATTCATTGCCTCAGGAACTCATGCATAGGTGTGATGTGCTCACCTATCTTCCACTCCCCACCCTGGCTTCCCATAGAATATGCACATTACGTTCAAGGCCTCGATCTTTATCTTCAAAGCACTCCATGGGCCCAGGGGCATCTAAAGGACCATTTAAAGATCTGGGTTGAAAACTGTGGTGGAAATCTTCACTCCTATGACCCAGTGAACTCTCAACAACAGGAGCAAAGCTAGTCTGTGCAGGAGACAGAATCTTCTCTGAAGGTTGTCCGAGACTGGCATGAACTCCCCCGGGAAATAGGGACAGCCACAAATGTCACTACTTTCTGCTCCAAGTGCCAGGTGCATTCCTTTGACCAGCTTTCTCTAATATAAACACACAGCAACAGGTATATTTAACAACAACCATCACCAACATAAGAATGGCCATACTGGGTCAGACCAAAGGTCCATCCAGCCCAGTTTCCTGTCTGCTGACAGTGGCCAGTGCCAGGTGCCCCAGAGAGAGTGAACCTAACAGGTAATGATCAAGTGAGCTCTCTCCTGCCATCCATCTCCACCCTCTTACAAAGAGAGGCTAGAGACACCATTCCTTACCCATCCTGGCTAATAGCCATTAATGGACTTAACCTCCATTAATTTACTCAGTTCTCTTTTAAACCCTGTTATAGTCATAGCCTTCACAACCTCCTCAGGGAAGGAGTTCCACAGGCTAACTGTGTGCTGTGTGAAGAAGAACTTCCTTTTATTTGTTTTAAACCTGCTACCCATTAATTTCATTTGGTGGCCCCTAGTTCTTATATTATGGGAACAAGTAAATAAATTTTCCTCATTCACTTTCTCCACACCACTCATGATTTTATAGACCTCTATCATATCCCCCATTAGACTCCTCTTTTCCAAGCTGAAAAGTCCTAGCCTCTTTAATCTCTCCTCATATGGGACCCGTTCCAAACCCCTCATCATTTTAGTTGCCCTTCTCTGAACCTTTTCTAATGCCAGTATATCTTTTTTAAGATGAGGAGACATCATTTATATGCAGTATTCAAGATGTGGGGGTACCATGGATTTATACAAGGGCAATAAGATATTCTCCATCTTATTCTCTATCCCATTTTTAATGATTCCTAACATCCAGTTTGCTTTTTCGACTGCCGCTGCACACTGCGTGGATGTCTTCAGAGAACTATCCACGATGATGCCAAGATCTCTTTCCTGATTAGTTGTAGCTAAATTAGCCCCCCATCATATTGTACGTATAGTTGGGGTTATTTTTTCCCATGTGCATTACATTTATCCACATGAAATTTCATTTGCCATTTTGTTGCCCAATCACTTAGTTTTGTGAGATCTTTTTGAAGTTCTTCACAGTCTGCTTTGGTCTTAACTATCTTGAGCAGTTTAGTATCATCTGCAAACTTTGCCACCTCACTGTTTACCTCTTTCTCCAGATCATTTATGAATAAGTTGAATAGGATTGGTCCTAGGACTGACCC
Organism: Lepidochelys kempii; assembly: GCF_965140285.1. Lineage (NCBI taxonomy): Eukaryota > Metazoa > Chordata > Testudines > Cheloniidae > Lepidochelys > Lepidochelys kempii. The sequence continues at coordinate 348,684,633 of NC_136380.1, forward strand.
TTGGGGAACACCACTAGTTACCCCTCTCCATTCTGAAAATTTATCATTTATTCCTACCCTTTGTTCCCTGTCTTTTAACCAGTTCTCAATCCATGAAAGGATCTTCCCTCTTATCCCATGACAACTTAATTTACGTAAGAGCCTTTGGTGAGGGACCTTGTCAAAGGCTTTCTGGAAATCTAAGTACACTATGTCCACTGGATCCCCCTTGTCCACGTGTTTGTTGACCCCCTCAAAGAACTCTAAGAGATCAGTAAGACATGATCTCCCTTTACAGAATCCATGTTGACTTTTGCACAACAATTTATGTTCTTCTATGTGCCTGACAATTTTATTCTTTATGATTGTTTCAACTAATTTGCCTGGTATTGACGTTAGACTTACCAGTCTGTAATTGCCAGGATCACCTCTAGAGACCTTCTTAAATATTCGTGTTACCTTAGCTATCTTCCATTCATTGGGTACAGAAGCTAATTTAAAGGACAGGTTACAAACCATAGTTAATAGTTCCGCAATTTCACATTTGAGTTCTTTCGGAACTCTTGGGTGAATGCCATCTGGTCCCGGTGACTTCCTACTGTTAAGTTTCTCAATTAATTCCAAAACCTCCTCTAGTGACACTTCAGTCTGTGACAACTCCTCAAGATTTGTAACCTACAAAAGACAGCTCAGGTTTGGGAATCTCCCTAACATCCTCAGCCGTGAAGACTGAAGCAAAAAATTCATTTAGTTTCTCTGCGATGACTTTATCATCTTTAAGTGCTTCTTTTGTATCTTGATCATCCAGGGGCCCCACTGGTTGTTTACCGGGCTTCCTGCTTCTGATGGACTTAAACATTTTGTTATTACCTTTTGAGTTTTTGGCTACCTGTTCTTCAAACTCCTTTCCGGCTTTTCTTATAACATTTTTACACTTAATTTAGTACTGTTTATGCTCCTTTCTATTTACCTCAATAGGATGTGACTTCCACTTTTTAAAAGATGCCTTTTTATCTCTCACTGATTCTTTTACATGGTTGTTAAACCACGGTGGCTCTTTTTTAGTTCTTTTACTGTGTTTTTTAATTTGGGGTATACATTTAAGGTGGGCCTCTACTATGGTGTCTTTGAAAAGTGTCCATGCAGCTTGTAGGGATTTCATTCTAGTCACTGTACCTTTTAATTTCTGTTTAACTAACCTCCTCATTTTTGCATAGTTCCGCTTTCTGAAATTAAATGCCAGTGTTGGGCTGTTGAGGTGATCGCCCCACCACAGGAATGGTAAATGTTATTATATTATGGTCACTATTTCCAAGCGGTCCTGTTACAGTTACCTCTTGGACCAGATCCTGCGCTCCACTCAGCACTAAATCCAGAGTTGCCTCTCCCCTTATGGGTTCCTGTACCAGCTGCTCCAAGAAACAGTCATGTAAAGTATCAAGAATTTTTGTCTCTCATTTCGTCCTGAGGTGATACGTACCCAGTCAATATGGGGGAAATTGAAATCCCCCACTATTATTGAGTTCTTTATTTTCATTACCCCCCTACCAAAACAAGCCACTGCACATACTTCTCCCTCTCAGGAGAGGATGAGAAAACAAACAACAGGACATTGCTTAATGCACTACTGGAAGGTGCTCAAATACTATGGTAATTGAGCACAGTATAAAAACCTAGATAGGATAGAATAGGCTCTCACACCTGGAAGAAGTTTCTTTAAAAAAATGTATCCCTTCAAGCACATTAGCAGGGGAAACTTGCACTGTTCCACTTAAAGAAAAGGAGTACTTGTGGCACCTTAGAGACTAACCAATTTATTTGAGCATGAGCTTTCGTGAGCTACAGCTCACTTCATCGGATCAGAATCTTCCTTGGTTCTTCAGGAAGAAGCAAAAGATTTCAGCATTCAGAGCCATCAGTACAACACACAATTTGCACCAAGTTAAGCAAAAAAGAGTTTGCAGCACCTACTCAAACTCCCTATGAGCAAGTCTGACTGAGGGGTATGTAGACAGGAATGTGGAATGGCAGGAGAGTGGGGGGACAGCTTGGTTAGGGGAACACTGAGTATGTTTTTGTTTCCCCAGCACTTCTTTAGACCTTTGAATCATTATCAGAAGGACTCTAAGCATGTATACATGGGCAAGTCATAATCTGCAGTCAAAACTGCTCTATTATAGCCTAGGTGCACATAGGCTAAGCACCAAAAGGCCTTCTGGCTTTATTATCTATATGTGATTGCAAGATCTCTGTCTGATTTTGTTTGCTCTAGTACAGAAATAGTGTTAAAAACTAGACTGGCAAAGACAGGACCTTCAGAGACCGAAGTATCACATTGTTTCCATTTAGACTGACATTTGTACATGTTCATCTGCTTTTTTCCTCCATCGACACAGGCCTGGGAAGTACAGACTTGCCTTCCAGACACTTCTTTTGAACCCCTTTTATACAGTCACCAGACCTACTTATGCTTAAAGGCAAAGAACTTTTTGGACTCTGATGTGATTGCTACTCAGCCTCTTTGAAGGCAAATCACAATAGTTCAACTTCTCTCAATTACAACAGCTTCAGAACATATCCTAACTGATATTTTATAACAGCATTTATTAAAGGGACCTGAATAAGAGCCAACACAATAACTGCATCTGGTCCCTACACACTACAGTAATGGGTGCATTAGAACTGCAGAGTTAAAGTGAGGCTCCTTTTTGACTGACTCCTATGAATTTCTTTAAGTCCCAGCTCTGGACTTCGCCATTTGAAAAATGCTGCTCTCTGCCATTTTACTAACCTTCATCTTCAAAACATCACCAGTTTTTCACTTCTTTCAGGATTCAGCTCAAAATTGCCAGACAGATTCGATAAGATTCACCATAGACAGACTCCAGCCTCCACCGACTCCCCACTAGCTTAGTGACCTTCTTGTTGTCCTTCACACAACCAGGCAACTATTCTTACAATTGTCTTCTCTGCTCCTCCACTATAGGAAACCATTTCTTTGGATTTCCCCACCACATGAAGTCTCTCATTTTAAAAGTCTCATTTTAAAAATTCCCTTGCTCATATCTTTTAGGCCATGTCTACAATACAACTTATGTCAGCAAAACTTATGTCACTCAGGAGCGTGAAAAAACAAACACCCTGAATGACATAAGTTTCGCCGGCATAAGAGCTCGTGTGCACAGCCCTATCTCGGTGGCAGAGCTTCTTACGCGACATAGCTACCGCCACTCATTTAGCTGGTTTTATTAGGTCAATGGGAGAGAGCTCTCCTGTTAGCATAGAACAGCTACATGAGCTATTTTATAGAAGTGTAGCTGCATCGGAACACCTGTGCTGCTGTAAGTTCGCTAGTGTAGACATGGCCTTAATTTCACTTCATCTGCCATTTAAGTTTGCGACTATTTAATTGAAAAGCAGTTAGGGCTATAGTTTGTATGAAAGATGCTTCGCAAAGTAAAATTCTATTATGTGAAGTTTTTTCTGATAATTAAAGTTTCATTACTGACCCTCACTCTGTCTGGTCACCAGAGATAGTGTTCTCAGTGGAAGGTTAAAGACAAAATCACTCAGAGAAAAGTAAATGTGACTGTGTGTTAAAACATCTACATGCACTACTCAGGGTAATCGTTCTTACACTTTATGACCTGGTACACACTACAGAGATACGTCAACGTAAGGCAGCTTACGTCAACATAATAATGTCTACACTACAGTGTTCCCTACGCCGACATAACTCGCCTGCTAAGTTAAACTCTACGGCCTGGTCTGCACTGGGGGGACAGGGGACGATCTAAGTTACACAACTTCAGCTATACGAATAACGTAGCTGAAGTCAACATACTTAGATCGACTTACCATGGTGTCTTCACTGCAGTGAGTCAACTGCTGCCGCTCCCCCGTTGACTTTGCCTGTGCCTCTTGCCGAGCTGGAGTACAGGAGTCGACGGGAGAACACTCGGGGGTCGATTTATCGCGTCTAGATTAGATGCGATAAATCGACCCCCACTGGATCGATCACTGCCTGCCGATCCAGCGCGTAGTGAAGACATAACTCCACCGGTCACGGAGGTGGAGTTAAGTCGATATAGCTAGCTTGACGTAGTGGCAGTGTAGACACTGCATTGCTTACGTTGACTTAACTTGCCTCCAGGAGCTGTCCCACAATGCCCATTGTGACTGCTCTGGTCACCATTTTCAACTTCGCTGCCCAGAGCAGTCGCTCTGGTGCAGAGCTGCAGACACATTGCTTTTACATGGAGCTGCATGTTATCCTCTGCAAGTGTACCTCTTGCTATCATCTCAAAATGATATCCCCCCCTTTTCCCCTGTGCTTTGAACTTTGCAACACCTTCTCAAGACACCCTGCGCTAGAGTTGCACAGTGGGATAGCTACCCATGGTGCACTGTGCTCTGTGTCAATATATGTGCCGCTAGTGTGAACGCCCTCCGCCAACACAAGGAGCATAGAGTAGACATGCACAACTGACTTAGTTACTGTGGTGACTGTATGTCGACTTAAGTCAACTTAATTTTATGGTGTAGATTATGCCCTATTTAATAGATCAAATAGACCTGGCTACCCTGAATTCCATTGACAATATTACCCTTCCAGAAGGTTGCTCAAAACAAATCTTTCACTACAACGATTTAGAAGACCAACATACAGGTCCTCTAAATAGGATCCAGGCTAAAAAAATGTATTCTTATCCTGGGTGCCAGAGAAACTCAAGCCAGCAGGAAAGATACTGAAGAACTGGGGTGGTTGGTGAAAGACAGGACCCAGCAAGGACCACATACCCCAAGTGCCCTCACAGACCTAGAACCAGGACTTCTAAATTTGCAATCTAGTCAGTTCAGATAGTGCACTGATTTTTGTGGTTTTAAAACTCACATTTGTCTATTTTTAAAATGTTGTTCTCTCCCTTGTGGCTGTGTGAAGGATCCACACAAACAGGGAAGACTGGCTGACTATGCAGGGGAAACAATCAACTGACTACACAAACAGCAGTCACATGCACAAAGTAAATGAAAAAGATCTTTCCGATCTTTCACAGTAGTTATAAGCAGCTTAGGTGTTACTTGTAACACCATCAACAGGTAAAAAATTAAGGCAGAAGTGCAATCTTAAAATATAGTACTACTTCAACCATGTGCCCCAACGGGCAATGCAGTTCAGACTCCTACTAGTTATGTGTCATAACTTTGGTGTTAAGGTTACTCCAACTCTACTCTTCTGCTTCCCCACCTCCCAGTGACACACATACTGAAGAAACAACTGCCACCCCTCACAGAGTTATAGAATTAACAGAAAGCTTCAAAATTGTATGCCCTTCCTTCCATAAAAGGGGCAAGAGTTAGGAGAATTAGACTGAAACATGGGAATTAGTGGCAGTCCAAGCTATGAACTAACTACGACAATGTACAGCTGTGTTCCACTAAAGTATACTGAAGATATGCACCTGTGCATACACAGTCATAATTTCTCAGAAAAGCTTAGGAGGCTGGTGCGTAATGGAGGGAGATGGATTCAGTACTGTGCTGCAACAGCAGAGCTCAAGAATAGGACTGTCAGAGAGAACAAAATATCAGAGTCCAAGGACACAGTGATGGGAGATAACAGCTTCACGTTATACAGAGAAAAACACTAATGCCATCATTTCAACTCCATAGGAAACAGACGCAAGAACTAGTCGGCACAGCAAAAGCTCACAAGACACTCTCAAAAGAGCAGCATAGTTGCCCTTGGTGCTGGAGTATTAAATTGCTGCAGCAGCATGATGTTATGTAAGCTAAATATATGAATGAATGCAGCAAACGTGGACACAGTCTTACGTCTCAAGGAGGCCTATTTTATTTATAATGGTTGCCAAGGTTACTTTAATTCCATCATAGTTCCAAGTAGTCTCTCAGCTCAAACCTCCACACCACTGATCAGGAATCTTGCATAACGTTAGCACTGAATAAGCCAATTTAGACAAACTTTAAATCCTTGCATTGGTGATCTTCCAGAAAACACCATCCTAGCCACCATGGATGTAGAGGCTCTCTACACAAACATCCCGTACACAGATGGAATACAAGCTGTCAGGAACAGTATCCCTGATGATGCCACAGCACAACTGGTTGCTGAGCTCTGTGACTTTATCCGCACACACAATTATTTCAAATTTGGTGACAAAAGATACCTCCAGACCACATGGCCCCACAATATCCCAACATTTTTATGGCTGACCTGGAACAACGCTTCCTCAGCTCTCGTCCACTCATGCCCCTTCTCTACCTACGCTACACTGATGACATCTTCATCTGGACCCATGGGAAGGAAACCCTGGAAGAATTCCACCATGATTTCAATAACTTCCACCCCACCATCAACCTCAGCCTGGATCAATCTACATGGGAGGTCCACTTCCTAGACACCACGGTGCAAATAAGTGATGGTCACGTTAACACCACCCTATACCAAAAACCCACCAACTGCTATGCCTACCTTCATGCCTCCAGCTTCCATCCCAGACACACCACACGACCCATTGTCTACAGCCAAGCACTGAGGTACAACCCCTCAGACAGAGGCCAACACCTACAAGATCTCCACCGAGCATTCTCAAAACTACGATACCCGCATGAGGAAATAGGGAAACAAAGCAACAGAGCCAGATGTGTACCCAGAAGCCTCCTGCTGCAAGACAAGCCCAAGAAAGAAACCAACAGAACTCCACTGGCCATCACATACAGTCCTCAGCTAAAACCTCTCCAACACAACATCAGTGATCTACAACCCATCCTGGACAACAATCCCTCTCTTTCACAGGCCTTGGGAGGCAGGCCAGTCCTTGCCCACAGACAACCAACCAACCTGAAGCATATTCTCACCAGCAATGACACACTGCACCATAGTAACTAACTCAGGAACCAATCCATGCAACAAACCTCGATGCCAACTCTGCCCCACATATCTACACCAGCGACACCATCACAGTACCTAACCTGATCAACCACACAATCACCGGTTCAGTCACCTGCACGTCCACCAATGTAATATACACCATCATGTGCCAGCAATGCCCCTCTGCTATGTACATCAGCCAAACTGGACAGTCCCTACGTAAAAGGATAAATGGACACAAATCAGATATTGGGAATGGCAATATACAAAAACCTGTAGGAAAACACTTCCATCTCTCTGGACACACAATAGCTGATTTAAAAGTAGCCATTCTGCAGCAAAAAAAAAAAAAGAACTTCAGAACCAGACTTCAAAGAGAAACTGCTGAGCTTCAGTTCATTTGTAAATTTGACACCATCCGCTCAGGATTAAATAAAGACCGGGAATGGCTAGCCAACCATAAAAGCCATTTCTCCTCCCTTGGTGTTCGCACCTCAACTGCTAGAAGAGGGCCTCATCCTCCCTGACTGAACTAACTTCGTTATCCCTACCCTGATTCTTGCTTGCATATTTATACCTGCCTCTGGAAATTTCCACTACATGCATCTGACAAAGTGGGTATTCACCTATGAAAAGCTTATGCTCTAATACGTCTGTTAGTCTATAAGGTGCCACAGGACTTTTGCTGCTTTTACAGATCCAGACTAACACGGCAACCCCTCTGATACTTTAAATCCTTGGTTATTACAGAGAATGTTGAGGCAAATTAAGGATACTGTTTTGCTCTGGGGAGCGCTACTGCTGCATGTTCCCCATCAGTTTTGCTTTACTCTTACCCATACAAAAGCATCCAGCTAGACCCAGTCCAAACTAGGTCAGACCCAAGTTAGGTAAAAGCGTATTTAGGTTTTATTTTAAACATGGTTTCCTTTCTTAACAGTGTAATAGACATGACACTAAAGGCTGCTAAGGGAGTTGTCTATAGCACAGTTTAATTAGCAAAGTTCTAGGAAAAATATTCTTAACATTATCCTCTAAAAACAGCTGTAGTTTGTACAATTATGATCCAAGTGAAGACAGGGCCAAGGAGACTCCCTGAGATCTGCAGCAGTCTGCATCTTAGCCTCACTGTTCTACAAAACCAGACAACAGTAGTAATCTAACTAGCTCAGTCTATATTCCTCCTAGGATTCAAATGCAAAACTTAAGTTTATGACAGCAATTAAGTTTAGGACAAGTTATTTGCCCTATATATTCTATAAGATAGGATATTTGCAGGTCGTGGGTGGAGGAAGGGTAAGGAGAAATTCCCCTCTCTACTCTCTTTCAAATAGCACAAATAAAATTTTAGAAGTGGAGTGCACAGGAAGAGGAGGTTTATCTCTTGGTTTATTTCAGCTACTAATGCAGTCAATTATTGGGTCAGTGGCAAAAAACGAAATACAATCTTGCCCCTACTAAAATTAAGATGTTACCTTTCTGCCTCCCTTTTCGTTTAATTGCCACTCTCCCTTCCTTAGATTCCCTATGTCAGCCTTTAGTCCTGTCCCTCCCTGACTCACTCAGAAGTCCACATTCCTCTGACTGAGCCTCTAATGCTGCTTCTTCAACCAGCCCGAGACCATGATTGAAGGACGAGAGAGCTGCCTCTGAAGAATCGCTATCCTTTGCTGGCATTTAACGTAAAGAATTGAACTTGGTTTGGCACTAATGCTGCCACGAGATATGCATCACAAACAAAAGGGAAGGAGGACAGAATAGCTTCTCCATTCCTCCCTCACCCAGCATAATACAGCAGTAGCTCCTTTCTTCAGGAGCATCAGAATGGAACTGACATGACCCTGAAGTCCTCTCCCATGTGGGTGTAGAAGAGGTCAAATTTCTCTTCTAAACGGAATGCCCCAGAGGCAGCACAGGATCATTGCTTTGATGTTCCTGTATAAAACATTTTCCAATGACCCAAAAGCATCAGCAGAAACTGATCCTGATGGCATCCCCTTTGCCGCACTTGCTCCTGCAGAAAGCCTCCTGATAACTGCGGTATGATCTTGCATCAAATTTAATTCACATTTTAAAAAATTTTCTATTGTTTGTAAATACCCACTTAAAGATAAGAGTAGCTGCAATATCCATTTTAGGCACAGTATAGAGAGTCCTCCGGCTCGTGAAATTACCAGTATGGCCCTCAACTGACAAAGTTGGGCACCCTTAACCTATCCTGTATTACGCTGCATTTCCAAGGAACTCTCTTCACTTTTAATCCTCAAAGACTGAACCTGAACGAGTCTCAATAATATTAAGCTAATTTTCTACAGCCTCTCAAAAATCTTATTCTCAAAATTACATTTTTTAGTTGGCTCACATATGGAACCGTGTCACATGGATCAACAATTGGATGAAGAACTAAGTGATGATGGGAGAGCCACAAGAGTGTGTGTTGAACAGATCTGATCTCATTTAACACCTTCAATGAATGGATTTAGAAGAATAAAAATAGCATATAAATGGACTATGCAGATAACACTAATGTGGGAGGAGTTATGCACTCCAACAAGGCCAGAGAAGTTACATAACAGGGAATGACCCTGTTCTGGCTGAAAGATAAACTAGTGTCCCAACAGGCTTCTCCCCCCACCCTAGATACTATAATTCCAATGCAGATGCCTAATTTATTCTATTTCTACTATGCTCATCTCTGTGGTATCTAAATGCCTTACAAATTACACAGTCATAAAAAATCTGGTGCTGTGTGGCATTCTCCCACTTTTTTTCCACTATACTTGAGTTTTTGTTTGTGTTTTTTTGGTCTCTTGTTCATCTCGCTCATTATTTACTGATTCTGTTACTCTAGTAGGAGGCAGTGGTTAATGTAAAAAAAGCTAAGGTGAAGCAATGAGTCTTGTGTTTCAGCCTGAACTAGAAAGATTCATTATCTCACTCACAGTACTATACCAGTACTTAACTTAAGTGACTTAAAACCCACCCTGTGAAAAATCCTGATTCTGAGCTGCAGTTCTCCTGGCATTAGTCTTAGTGGCAGCAAGTTAGATCACATCATCCATCAGAGCCTAAGGAAAAGATCACAGAAGCACGAGTGATGTAGCAGTTTGTTCACAAACCCCTGGAATCAGATGAAGGCTTTAATGTGATTTGATATCAGGGATTCCAAGCTCTCAGGTGGTGTATAGAATTGGTTCTAGCTCTAACAGTTTGAGATATTAGCAACCATTAATATCAGATAATTTAAAAGTGGAAAGCAAGATGGTAAACAGAAGAATGTGATTTTACTATTCTAGATCTTCTGATGCAATGAAAAAAACAAATGGACACCACTTGATGGCTGGAATTCTCAGCATTTCTTTCTACCCTACTAGTTTAAAATATATAGGGACTAAGACAAGTCACTATTTATTTTGTTTTATACACATTCATTGGCAGAGTTTTGCTCTTTTGGCACTGGTCCAAAGCTATAGGTTTCATGATTATACACATACAAACTTATTTTTACCATACTTCCACAGAAAAAAAATTCACCTGCTAATCCTTAGTACACCAGGCTACACACATCTCTGTTGTATCTGCTTCCCTTCACGCTATTTGACAAGACTGACAAAGCGATGCCTACAATTTAAGTAATATCAAATAAGAGTGGCCACGAGGACACCGAAAAGGCAAGGATCTCTTTCTTCCCATTGCTACCAGTGTGGCACAGAACAAAAATCAGTTCACTCTAAAGCTTTGACAGATAGGTTACTCACTGGACTCCTCACTAGCTCCTACAGGCAACCTGAAAATATCACACCATAAAGAATCCAGCCACCATGGCATACAAACACACAAAGGAAAAACACAGAGCCACCATGAGTTTCTGCTTCTTGACATTTTCACACCCTTCCACACTCAGATTTTCAGAATTCAACACGTCCTTATGTGCAGAAGATCTGGTGATTGCGTGACCAGAGAGACACAATCACAGGCAATCACAGACATGAAGGTTGCTATCTTAAAACAAAAAAACTTCAAATCCAGACTCCAGCGAGAAACTGCTGAATTGGAATTCATTTGCAAATTGGATACTATTAATTTAGGCTTAAATAGAGACTGGGAGTGGCTAAGTCATTATGCAAGGTAGCCTATTTCCCCTTGTTTTTTCCTCCCCCCCACCCCCCCCACCCCCAGACGTTCTGGTTAAACTTGGATTTAAACTTGGAGAGTGGTCAGTTTGGATGAGCTATTGCCAGCAGGAGAGTGAGTTTGTGTGTGTGTCCCCGGGGGAAAAAAAAGGGGGGGGGGTGAGAAAGCCTGGATGTGTGCTGGACATGGCCCACCTTGATCATCATGTACATTGTAGGGAGAGTGGTCACTTTGGATGAGCTATTACCAGCAGGATAGTGAGTTTGTGTGTGGTTTTTTGGAGGGGGGTGAGGGTGTGAGAGAACCTGGATTTGTGCAGGAAATGGCCCACCTTGATTATCATGCATATTGTGTAAAGAGTTGTCACTTTGGATGGGCTATTACCAGCAGGAGAGTGAGTTTGTGTGTATATGGGGGTGGGGGGGTGAGAAAACCTGGATTTGTGCTGGAAATGGCCCACCTTGATCATCATGTACATTGTAGGGAGAGTGGTCACTTTGGATGAGCTATTACCAGCAGGATAGTGAGTTTGTGTGTGGTTTTTTGGAGGGGGGTGAGGGTGTGAGAGAACCTGGATTTGTGCAGGAAATGGCCCACCTTGATTATCATGCATATTGTGTAAAGAGTTGTCACTTTGGATGGGCTATTACCAGCAGGAGAGTGAGTTTGTGTGTAGGGGGGTGGAGGGTGAGAAAACCTGGATTTGTGCTGGAAATGGCCCAACTTGATGATCACTTTAGAGAAGCTATTACCAGCAGGACAGTGGGGTGGGAGGAGGTATTGTTTTATGATCTCTGTGTGTATATAAAGTCTGCTGCAGTTTCCACGGTATGCATCCGATGAAGTGACCTGTAGCTGACGAAAGCTCATGCTCAGATATATTGGTTAGTCTCTAAGGTTCCACAAGTACTCCTTTTCTTTTTGCGAATACAGACTAACACGGCTGTTACTCTGAAACCTACCATCCACAGAATCAGAGGGTGCTGTTTCCTTTGTTCCCTATGTGAGGGATAACAAAAGAGGCCCCTTTTCTGCCCCTCTTATAGCCCAGAAAGCCTTTAAAATGTATTCTTTGAAAAGAACCCAAATAAAGTTCCTCTCCCCTGCTGCTTGTTCTCTGGTGTGCAGGTACTAAGCCTGTTCTTCATCCTCTGGTTAATTTGCTTTTTTGATTGGCTTGATCACTTTGTTTACTTTAGATGCAAATGTACTTCTATTGACCTTTGCTCATAAATCAAGCCATGCTGTTTTCTCATCTGTCTGTTAACTTTGTCCATACTGACAGGTAAATCCACATTCCTTTGCCTAGGGCAAGTGTGTTTATCAGCTGCCTCGAAATCACATTTTAAGAACATATTTCAAACACACATACATAACTCTGACAGGTTTCAGAGTAACAGCCGTGTTAGTCTGTATTCGCAAAAAGAAAAGGAATACTTGTGGCACCTTAGAGACTAACCAATTTATCTGAGCATAAGCTTTCGTGAGCTACAGCTCACTTCATCGGATGCATCATAACTCTGTATACACAACCCCTACATACATCGCACAATGATATTCATGACCAGCATGTCACCAGTTTTCATATGATACCTTACTAGGCACTGGCTAAATATTCTGACAACAACGTACGAGGTGAGCCTTTTGCCAGTTGGCATAAAACAGGCTCTTAGGGTCACAATAGGCGAGTGGGTTTTCTAAGCTCTGCCTTATAGCTCTTTAAATTTTTCCTCTCCCTACTTAAAAGACATCCCTTGACCCTGCCCTAACCACTGTCCTGCCTGTAGCCTTTCCTTTCTCAATAAAGAGCTTGAGACCATCACCTTCACAACTCCCCAAGCACCCTTCCTCACAATATCCTCCTGAGGTTTGGCCTGGGTATAGCACAGAATTCCCATTCTGTCACTGAACTTCCAAATTTTCACTGAAGACTCCTCCTCTGCAGGCTCTGTACAGCCTCTGACACTGGATAATTCCAGGCTCCTGAACATTCAACATAGGTTCCATCCAGCCATGGTTCCACACTTATATCTAATGGCTCTCTCCTAATAGTGACAAGTCCTCCACACCTCTTTCATTCCACTCACTGTCGTTTCCTATCTAGCCCCCATTTCTTTCATACATCCCTTAAACCTTAACCACTACTTTTATGCTCATAATACTAAACAGTAACATTTCTTGAAAAATTGATTACTCTTCTTTCTTCATCCTCTCTGCCTCTTGACCAAGGAAAACTTGTCATTACCCCTAAACTTTTCAGTTAAATGCCTCAGACAAGCAGTTCTCTTGGGCAAGAGTGTCATCAAACATGACTCTCTCTCTCTCTCTCTCCAGTCATCCCCTCAATTCACATCTTCCATTTGCTGCCTTTGGATGTAATCATGGTATCTTCCTGACCCTGAACTTTCCTCTTATTAGTCATCTGACTGGAGCAGGAGCCCACTGGCCACGGTGCTGTACAAATACAGACCAAAAAGACATTCCCTACTCAAAGAGAGGTAATTTCTTCCTGCATCACCACTTCCATGTTACCCAGCTACGCTACTGCCTTGACTCCACTTCTAGGCCTTCATCTCCTCTCACTGGTTCTTCAGGCTCCTTCAAGTGTCAACCCTCCAAACCCAAGCATATGCAGCAGAATGCCCTCCTTCTCATATGTACAAATGAGCATGACCATGTCATCCCATCCTCAAACAAGTCCATTGGTTCCCCAATCATTTTAGGACACAACTCAGTTAATCTTTGTTATAAAGTCTTCTGTGGAGTTGCACCAACTTCTGCTCACTTTCTTATAACACCTGCTTCTTCTCTTAATTTTACTATTGTTGGTGAAGGGTTTTTTCCTCTGCAAATCCAGCTGCCTGGAACAAGCTTCCTTTATACTTTGGGGACAGCTCTCCGATTTGGAATGTAGCAAGGAGGCATAGCCTTCCTGAGAGGCGGACACGAACGGAACACCGCAAGCCACCTGGTGGGCGGAGCCAGGAGGACCATGCCCTACACACCAGAAGCAGATGGGCTGGACAGGAAGAGGAAGTATAAAAGGCCAGCCCCGCAGCTCAGTTGGGAGGGAGCTGCCAAGGGAGACAGATGTATCTTCCCTGCTGCTGGAATGGGATCCCAAGGAGAACCATGGCTGACCAGGGTGTCTGCACGAACTTCCCAAAACCCCGGCCACTCCCAACACTGAGGAGCTGCTACTGCTACCCTTGCCAGTATATCCCAGGGAGACTGAGGACGACCCCTGGACACTAGTACACCCAAGGGGGAGAGTCCAGGAAAACCAGACAACAGTCTGGTTGAGAGCTGACCCGATACAAGGTCAACGTGTTGCGGGCGGATCCCTACTGACCCAGTGGCAGACCACGCCACCACTGTTAGGGCCCTGGGCTGGGATGAGGTGAAATTAGGCGGGCTCGCAAACCCCCTGCCGCTCCCCCTCCTTAGGCCAGGAGGCCTGCACTTCTCGGACGCCTCTGCCGGAGCCCCAGAGCCTGTGCATGGTGCTCAAGTCTGCCGGAGCCTCAGAGACGGAGTTTGGGCTATAGCTCTGCCTGACTGCAGGCCAGGGCCCTGGCTGTTTACTGTCTCGCCCCACTTGAGGGCTGGGCTTCTAACTTAGCACCACTCTGTCCTGACCACTGGCCAGAGCCCAGACTGTTTGCGGCCCTTCCCTGTTTGAAGATCGGGGCCCACTGAGCACTGCTAAATCCCCCTTTCTTTGTTTTGAGTGTATTCAAGCAGACCAGACTGCGAGAAGGCATGGCCCCCCGCTCAGAGGGACGGTCATGACCACCTACATGGACACTGGTTCATCCTGTCTCCTACAAACTTCTACATGACTTTCTGATCAACAATCATCTTCACTTACAAGAACTGAACATGTGATATGATGCACATGTGTTTGAGCAGGATTGCAGAATAAGCAAGTGTCTGCTTCAAAATCAGAGAAGTCTCAAAATCATGCCTACCATGACCGTATCTTCATTATATCAATTTATTTGGCCATAAAGGGCCACTGTTTTCTTTTAACCACTTGCATACCATATCTCCCTGACATGTGACCACTCCAGTTAGATAAGTGAAGCAGCACTGCTTTTGATATATGGGATGTCAAACCACAACCTACAGCAGGGGTAGTCATTAGGTGGACCACGGGCTAAATCCGGACCACTAAACATTTTTGAACAGACACCAAAATCTTTTTATTTACTT
Organism: Lepidochelys kempii; assembly: GCF_965140285.1. Lineage (NCBI taxonomy): Eukaryota > Metazoa > Chordata > Testudines > Cheloniidae > Lepidochelys > Lepidochelys kempii. Next base: position 348,699,853 of record NC_136380.1, read on the forward strand.
ATCATTATTGGGTTTTTTTATTATTTTCTTCTCTGGAGTCTGGACATTGACCAAGAAATTTGGACCTTGACAAAATATGACTACCCCTGGCCTACAGTGTTCAACATCAGTGACATGGCCAACAGCTGCCCTCATGTTTAATACTGAGATGAGAAGATTCCAAGACTAGATGTCTGCATGCAGTGCTCATCTTGAGATGCACAACCAAGAATTCTTGCATGTTGAGATCTGTAGTTTCCACAGGCTGCACTTCCACATTGAGAGGACAGCTGCAAACTGTTAGTTTATGCATGTGACATTTGAGCTCGTCAATGCAGCCTTTGATGGGATAAAGTTTGGATATCCCAATGTACATCCAAAGGACTAAACAATTATACTTTTTCTTCTGCCCTCAGACCCACAGGGCACAAGAGTGATGGCAATTTACTAAGTTAAAAGCAAAGCTGCAAGCTGTTGCTTCAGGAACTTAGGCCAGGAGATGGCCAATGGAGTTGCTACAGCAAGTGTTCCCAAAAGAGATTTGGTTTTGGAAATCTTTAAACGACTTTACACATCATGAGAATTGCTTGAGGAAATCAAATCTCAAGTTCTTCAATCTTATTTCTACACTTGCCAAGTCTCAACATTTCAGAGCACCAGACTGACTTCCGAGAGCCCAGAAAGGCTTCACTGAAATTCAATACATTTATATTGAGTTAAGTGTTTGGTGAATTTGATTTTGGTTTCCTTCACTGTCTTTATAATGACACCTGTTACACAGACTGTACAGCATTTCTATCAAGCTTTAGGGTACAAATCAGTAAAAATTAGAGTTTGCTAAACCCTTATTCCTTTTTATAGCACTGTCATCAACCATTCTGTCTTTATCTTAAAAAAAACAAAAAAAAACAAAAAAAACACACACTCCACTACTGCAAACAGGGGGCTGGATGGCTCACACTATTAATGGGACACAGTTTTTCACCTCTAGGCTGCTGGTACAAATCTAGATCAGTAGCAACGAGCAACTCTATCTGACAAATGTTTAGCAAATTATGAAAATTAGTTTAGAGGGCACTTGGGTTGAGAACTCATCACAAAAACTGAGCCACCAATGCTGTCATTTAGTGACAGTTTTGTGGTAGAAATCACAGGAGACAGGAAAACATGAATGGGCCAGAGAGAGTGAGCTCCACTCTCCCCACTACAGATTGTTCCTCCAAGTCAAGGTTGAGGCATTAAGGAGACGCTTGTACTGCAAATGCCTATGCTATGCCTCCCCACAGAGGACTTCACATAAGAGATTTAAAGCTCACATTACCTCTTTTCTTAGATTCTTCTTTAGTCTCTTATTTGGTCTAGTGTGCTTTGGATACCTTGGTCTGAATTTTGTGGGTGTCTGAAACAGCCTCCAGCACTCTCACTGGGAGACGGGATCTTACTTCTCTTCCGTGCCTAGTCGAGACTTTACATCTCCCCCTCATCCTAATACAAACTGCCTCAGGTTCCCAGTCTTGATCCATTTCTCCATATCTTATCTCCCTATGGGAGAACTCAATGCTAGATCAGAAATCACTTTTCAGAGATGACATTTAACTTTACATCTCCCTCAGTTCATTCTCTTCATTTACCTTATGCTTGGCCTGTCAGCTCAAATCTACAGCATAAGAACAGCCATACTGGGTCAGACCAAAGGTCCATCTAGCCCAGTATCCTGTCCCCTGACAGTGACCAATGCAGGTCCCCCAGAGGGAATTAACAGAACAGGAAGTCATCAAGTGATCCATCCCGTCGCCCATTTCCATCTTCTGGCAAACAGAGGCTAGGGATATCATCCCTTGCAAATAGCCATTGATGAGCCTATCCTCCATGAATTTATCCAGTTCTTTTTTGAACCCTGTTATAGTCTTTGCCTTCACAACGTCCTCTGGCAAGCAGTTCCACAGGTTGACTATGCGTTGTGTGGAAAAAAATACTTCCTTTTGTTTGTTTTAAACCCGCTGCAGATTTTCATTTGGTGACCACTAGTACGGTGTTATCAGAAGGAGTAAATAACACTTCCTTATTTACTTTATTTTATAGACCTTTAGCATATCCCCCCTTGGTCGTCTCTTTTCCAAGCTGAAAAGTCCCAGTCTTAATCAATCTCGCCTCATTTGGAAGCCATTCCATACCTCTAATCATTTTTGTTGCCCTTTTCCAATTGCAATTTATCTTTTTTGAGATGGGGTGACCACATCTGCATGCAGTATTCAAGGTGTGGGCGTACCATGGATTTATACAGAGGCAATATGATATTTTCTGTCTTATCTATCCCTTTTAATGCTTCCCAACGTTCTGTTCACTTTTTTGACTGCCGCTGCACATTGAGTGTAAGTTTTTAGAGAACTATCCACAACTCCAAGATCTCATAATTTCCTATTAAATGTTTGCAAGAATAACTTCTTCCTTGTGAGCAGAATTTCCTCTCATCTCTCATGTCATGCATTTATTCCCCTCTGCCTTCTTTATACATACACAAATCAACCGTATGTCTCTCTGAGGCTATAACTTTAACTTATGCTCCCAAAAAATCACAAAATTTGGAAACATCCTGGACCATTAACCTTTTTCTTCTCATCTGCAAGTCATCCAGTACCATCCTCAGAATACACTCACTGCTGAAATCTTTATTTACACTTTCATCATTTCTTGTCTCAATATTTATCACGTCATTTTGTAGACTTTTGGAAGGCTTACACTCAACTTCACGGGGTCAGAATGTTGCATCCAGACTATTCTCTCCTTTCAGGAAGTATGACTATATTACCCCATCTTTCACTATGGTCACTGGCTTGAAGTCCATCACCAACTGAAAACTCCCTCCCTAGCTTTCATAACTAGGCACTTGTTGCACCCTATCACTGTCATAACCACTTGAAATAATTCCGCTCCTCCAGTCTTTGCTACCTTTCAGTCCTCTCTTTAAAACTTCCCAACACTACAAGTGACTCTCACTCAAGTTGACCTGCGTCTTCCCTTTACAACACCTCAACCATTTTTTAAAATCTTGCCTTCATCACTTCCTGTTTGACGTAGAACATTGTATTACAGATGCTAGAGCGCCAATGCTCAGAATACACCCCAAGAGGCAAAATACGCTTTCCAAAGTCTTAAATATGGCCTATGGCCCATTTCTCGACTGCTTGGTGAGGATCAAAGCTGATCAGCTACAGGTTTTTAAATCACAGGTAAATTCAAAACATGAAGTTTCTATTCCTTTGTCAAGGAAGTATAAATATCATGTACTTAGAATTTATGTCAATTTTAATACAAATTGGGTGTGGGCTTCAGACTCCTTGCCAACTGATACTGTTTCACTCATTCATCAGAGTTTAGGTACCCTTAATTATACTGCATTTCCTCATTTCTGCACTTTCTATGCCCTTCATTCCGTTAACATTTACTCATCTTTACTGCTTTTATATTTCTACTATTGTTTTTCTCTTTACATGTCACTTTTCCTTTACTACCTGCAAGAGACTCTGTATACAACTTAAGGTATTGGTCTTTCAACAAAGGTCTGAATATATCATTCAGAAGGTGCTACCTAAAAATAAATTGCATACATGCTGAGGGAGAGGGCCCAAGTGTATTATATATTATAACACTGCCTCCAAATGATAGGATTTTACTAACTGGCATACAAACCACACTCATTATGAGCAGCAGTTGGGAATTCAGCCTAAGGAGAAACATTTATTACCCTGGTATAACTGATCACTATAGATTAGAATGAAATTGAGTAAATGGCAAACACACACGAGTAAAATAAGATAGTCTGTGTTCCATTCAGGTTATCTAAAAATCCTCCTATACAACAAGTGAATAAAATGGTGTGAGAACCTCACACCAAACAATTGAATTTATTATGGAAAAGCAGCCATTTCAACCCTTATGCTCCCTGATGCAATCAAATTAGCGAAGAGTCAAGGTCAAAATCACCATTTAGACAAGCCACATGAGTGTCATTTATATGCTGCAAAGTAAAATACCCAACTGCAGTCTACTTGTCAGGTGATGCGCCAGTCTGGTGAGCATCAGGCACATATTTTGATGTATTCATTTTACTGAGGAATTTTATAGTTACAGTGAAGTTACACTCAGATGAGTGACACTGTCATAAGATGCACCTTGTTACCCTATGCATCTGTACCCTCTGTTTTCAATTTTAAGCCCACTTAGTTTACAGACAAAACCTACAGCTTTTATTGCCATCAATATTGCAGAGGCGGACTAGCTATGGAGGAGCAAGCTGTATTCTATTTTGCTTCATGAATCAACAGGATTGCCAGCTCAGTTCTGATTCCAGAACCTTTATGCTGATAATGTTAAGAAGCAGAAAGAACACAGCTTGACATTCAGAAAGCAAGCTTTGCTTTCAGTGCTGAAAGCTAGGAAAAAAGTTCACTTTCAATATGTAAAGTGAGCATATATATTAATATAAAATTTTGCAACTGTATAGTGCCTTTCCTCAGAAGAGCTCAATATGCTTCATAAACAAATATGCCTTACCCGTAGGGCAGGTGAGTATTAAATTGCTATGCACACCTGTGTAAGTAAGTGTACACTCATTTCACAGATTTTGAAAACAAGTTGTAGCAATAAGCCCAAGGACACACAGTAAATCTATTGCGTAGTCTTGATTTTCATGCCCCTACTCTTACCAACTTACCACACCACAGTCACTAATGCCAACATTTCCAAAGTTTTCTGATTTTGGATACCTCATTTTATGACTGTCCAATGTCAATTACCTTAAGCCTGATTTTTAAAGCTCTCACTCACTTCCAACTGAAGTCAAGGGGAGCTCATCTAATTAGTAAGTTGCAACTGGGAATTTTAATTTGTTAAGACTAAATGACTGATGTGACTTGTTTAAATGACTTTGACCTCTGAAAGTCTGGTCCACAGTATCTTAAAAACTGACATTCCCATAATCGGCGGCCACTTTTGAAAATTTGGGCCTACACACAGAATTCTAAGATGTCAGAGAAGTAGGTACAAAAACGTTAGCATGCAGCAACTCGGTATAGTGAAAATGAGGACAAACATTAAAGCACCAGGCATGAGAAAAGGTTCTTAACTTTACTTACTCTTGTCCCAATTAAGTTAATGTGATTAAAGTTAAGCATGTGCACACAACTTCATAGGATCAGGTCCTAAATGTTTATCATGTTATTTTGCTATTGATCAGAGATTACAATCCCATCATTAAACTAACACAGCATTGCAAAATCACTGAAGTTTACCAATTTAGGCACATTTACCCACCCAGCCTTTACCATGGTGATGTGTGTGTTAATAATTATATCCTCACGCAAAGGAAAAATATTTGCCTATGCAACTAGAATTTTGCAAGACCAAATTAATATGTACTAACACCACTTCTAAAACGAGAGAATAATAGAAGGGGGGAAAAAAGGATTGGCTATTAATCCTCAGAGATCATACCTACACTACAAAAAAAAAAGTATTTTAGGCATGTTACATAATGTGTTAACACACATGTTAAAATCGTAGTATGGACAAGGTAAATTGCAGGTTTAGCAGATTAGTCAGTCAAGATAAACCTTAACAGAGAGCATACTTTTTTCTTGACCAGCCAACACATTAAAACTATAACTTATCCTGTCTACACCAGGATTTTAACATGCATTAATGATTAGTTAACATGTTTAAAATACGCTTTTTCCCTAGTGAAGACAAGGCCTGAAAGTCTTAAAGCCAAGCAAAGATATGTTTTACTTCTGTATATTGCCTTAAAAGTTGCATACATTTGCTTTAAATTTACTACTGTACCAAAAGGACCATGGATGTGTAAACCTAGTTTAATAAATGCAGAGACAACCCTTCAGTCACTGGAACAAACCCACGCACTGAAGCAACTGGAAAGCAATAGCATTGCAGAAGGAGAAGGAACAGCATGTACTCCCAGACATCCTCATTCAACACATTTTACTTCCTATAGCAACCACACAGATTCACAGCCTATAAACAATCCCACCATGCTAGGCAATGGAGGTGGTGGTTGGTTTTGCTCCATGAATACTCTGCTCCTACTGCACGGAGGATCAGCTCCCTCTGGTTGGGTATTGTTTGTTTCCCTTATCTCAGGCCCTGTCTCTGCTGAGTTTGGAAGTACCTGGAGACAGGGATGAGAACTGTTCCCAGGCAGAAAATCATCACCGACATCATTATTCCCCCTCCACCTGGGAGATTTAGAAGGTCAAATATGTCATGATCCTTGACACAGAAGATCCATGACCATGCTTTTTGTCTGGTCAAGCAAGCACTGGTCCTTGGGAGAAAATATGAAGGAAAACAGGTGTCCTTCCCAAGGACGGCAGACTCCAAAAAGGGGATGAAGGAATAGAGTGATATAACATGGTGGGGATATAGATAATGTGAGGTTACCTAAGAACAAAAAAAGAAAAGGAGTACTTGTGGCACCTTAGAGATTAACAAATTTATTTGAGCATAAGCTTTCGTGAGCTACAGCTCACTTCATCGGATGCATTCCAATGAAGTGAGCTGTAGCTCACGAAAGTTTATGCTCAAATAAATTGGTTAGTCTCTAAGGTGCCACAAGTCCTCCTTTTCTTTTTGTGAATTCAGACTAACACGGCTGCTACTCTGAAACCTAAGAACAAAGATGACCAAGGAAGAAGTAGTATCAAATTATGGGTACTCCACTCTTTCTCCAAGAGAGGGTGCCTACAGTGACACCACATGGCAAAGTCTCAACCTGGGTACTCTGGGATCTCTCCAAGGGCTGGATTAGTGGGTTTATCTGGCATCTCTCTCTTCAGGGAGTTCAATGTCTCAGGTTCTAGTGCTTTTGGTCTCTCTAGGGAGAGATCAGGTGGGGCAGGTCCCCCAAACACTGGGTATGCTGTCAAGGGGTCACAAAGAAGGTCTCTCCAGAAGAATAGGAGCTTTGACAGACAGAGATGAGCCCCAACCTTTCTTGAAGAACCAAGATTCCCCCCACCCCCCCCCCGCGCCCCAATCCCAGCAGGCTGGCAAGGGAGGATCTCCAAGGAAAACTGGGCTCTCTTACCTAAGAGGCTTGTGGGAGCCCCTTCATGAGGTCAAAGAGATACCCATAGGGTAAGAGTTTCCCTCTCCAAGGATGAGAGTCCCTGTCCCACAGCATGCCTATAAAGGGGTCCCCCATCAAGGGGACAGAGGTGCTTCTCCCAGGGGTCTCTGTAAGGGGGGGTCCCACCTTAAGCAAAGGGGGATTTTTGGTATGCAGGCGGCTGTGCCTGAAGGGAATGGGGGTCTCCTGCCCGCAGGGTCTCAGTCACGGGGAATCCCCCTCCCTTTTGGGGTCCCGCATTAAGGGGGTCAGGGCCCCCCTCCCGGAGGGGAATGCCCCCCCCACGTTCAGGGGAGCAGCGCTGAGGCGGGGGCGGGGGGGGGTCGTCCCCGGGCTCCCCCTCACGTTACCTTCTTGACGGTGCGGGGCGCCTCGGTGACGGTGCCGTCGGGGCTGACCAGCGCCTCCCGCCCGGCGCCGCCGCCGCCGCCGTCCCCCCCGTCCCGGTGCCGGTGCTGCGGGTGGTGCGGGTCGCTCCTCTTCATGGCCGACGCCTGCGGCACCTTGGCGGCCCCGGGGGGGAGCCCGGCCGCGGGGAGGCCGGGGCAGCCGCTCACGGGAGGCCGCTCGGCCCCGCACCCCGGGCCGGGGGCCGCCGCCTCACGCTCCCCGGCCGGGGCCGGCAGCGGGCAGGGCGCCCCGGCCACGCCGAGCCCCGGCTCGGCCGGGCGGGAGGGGGCGGCCGCCCCCTTGTCCCTGGGGCCGCCCAGCTCCTTCAGCTCCACGGCGGGGGCCGCCACCTGCACCGACATCGCCGCCGCCGCTGCTCGCCGCCTGCCTGCCTGCCTGCCTCCGGCTCCCTCAGACCCGGCCGCCGCTGCTCGCCGCCGCCCCCCCTCACCGGCCGCCGCCGCGCGGGGCACCACGGGACATGGAGTTCGCCGCCAGGCCCGCGGCGCGCCGGCCGGGCCCCCCAGGACTACAGCTCCCGGCGTGCTGCGCGCCGAGCGCTCCGCCTCATGGCGGCGGGGAGCGCGGGGGGGCATGGGAGATGTAGTCCTCACCTGCCCGGCGCGGCGGCTGGGGTTCCGGCACAGCAGGGACGTGGGCGACTGGCGCAGGTCCCATCGCACGCGCCTGTTTCCCCAAGCTCCAGATGCATCCACTCAGCCATCCCCCTCGGCCTGGCTCCTGGGTCCCTCCTTCCCCACGGCTGCAGCTGCACAAATTCCCACCAGCCCCTGGGCTGGTACCTGTTTCACAGCCCATCTTCGTGGTGGGTTTTGTTTTTGGTTTGTTTTTTTTTGCTGGGGGAGGATTTGTTTTTCTGTTGAGCAGCTTGTAAACTCTTCAGGGCCAGAACTACACGTGCCTGTACGGCCCAGATCTTGCAAACACAAAGCACATCCGTGCAGTCCCGTTACAGTCCGACTATTCAAGTGGGTAAAGCTTGAATATTTGCCCAATGGGCCCTACATCACAAACAATATATTTTTTTAAAAACACATCGTTACTTGTTTCAGAGGGGTAGCCGTGTTAATCTGTATCAGCAAAAACAACGAGGAGTCCTTGTGGCACCTTAGAGACTAACAAATTTATTTGGGCATAAGCTTTCGTGGGCTAAAACCCACTTCATCAGATGCATGGAGTAGAAAATACAGTAGGAAGATATATATACTGAAACCCACTTCATCAGATGCATGGAGTAGAAAATACAGTAGGAAGATATATATACAGAGGTCAGTTCTCACAAGAAGAAAAGGAGGACTTGTGGCACCTTAGAGACTAACCAATTTATTTGAGCATGAGCTTTCGTGAGCTACAGCTCACTTCATCAGATGCATGCCGTGGAAACTGCAGCAGACTTTATATATACACAGAGAATATGAAAAAATACCTCCTCCCACCCCATTGTCCAGCTGGTAATAGCTTATCTAAAGTGATCATCAGGTGGGCCATTTCCAGCACAAATCCAGGTTTTCTCACCCTCCACCCCCCCACACAAATTCACTCTCCTGCTGGTGATAGCCCATCCAAAGTGACAACTCTTTACACAATGTGCATGATAATAAAGTTGGGCCATTTCCTGCACAAATCCAGGTTCTCTCACCCCCCTCCCAAAAACCACACACACAAACTCACTATCCTGCTGGTAATAGCTCATCCAAAGTGACCATTCTCCCTACAATGTGCATAATTAAGGTGGGCCATCTCCAGCACAAATCCAGGTTTTCTCACATCCCCCCCACCCTGAGCTATTACCAGCAGGATAGTTAGTCTCTAAGGTGCCACAAGTACTCCTTTTCTTTTTGCGAATACAGACTAACACGGCTGTTACTCTGAAGTTCTCACAAGACAATTCAATTAAAGTGTGTTGCAGTCATGCTTAGAGGCCTCAACCACAACTGAGCGAAGCACAGTCCAGACACACATTTCCTCCTCAAGCAGCTTACAAGCTAAATAGATAAGATAGTCAACGTATAGGAGGGGAAACCGAGGCACACAAACACTTGCCCAAGGTCACACAGCAGAGACAGGAATAGAAACTTGTGCTTCTGACTCCCAGAAGCCATCGCACAATATGCTGTGCCTCCTTAGCAGTTCTACAGACTTGGAGCCTCCTTGCCTGCAACGATATATCAACAGCTGTTAGTGTTTTGTACAGAGGCGGGAACATCTATTTTGAGGGAGACCCTGGTGACCTTCATATATCTATAAGGATACAGTTAGCAGAACGGACACTTTTTTTCTTTTCAAAACAATTGTATTGGCTTTGTAAAATATTAGACACCCAAAACTTTTGTTAACGGAGAGTCAGGGCTGCCTCATGCCTTTCCAGAAGGGTCAAGTTCAGCTACAATTCAAACCTTTGAAAACAAGAAAATGAAGCATTAAGGTAACACAAACTTAAACTTCTGAAAACCACAAAATACAAAATGAAGGCGCATGCTACCCCCACTCTGTCATTGCTTCTTTGCTCCCAGAGAGCAAGCATCTCTTTGAGGATGTTTAACAAAAACAAAAACTTGCATCTTTGGAGACCCAGTTCTTTGTCAAAGCTGTAGTCATTGAACTGAGTTTTCAAAGTCATAATTTTATTATTAATTATTATTATTATTAATTTGTTTGTATTTCCACAGCCCTAGGGGCCAGAGTCATGGACCAGGACCCCATGCTGCTAGGCATGTACAAACATAGAACACAAGGGCAGCCAGACTGGGTCAGACCAAAGGTCCATCTAGCCCAGTATCTTGTCTTCTGACAGTGGCCAATGCCAGGTGCCCCAGAGGGAATGAACAGAACAGGGAATCATCAAGTGATCCATCCCCTGTCGCCCATTCCCAGTTTCTGGCAAACAGAGGGTAAAGACACCATCCCTGCTCAGCCTGGCTAATAGCCATTGATGAACCCATCCTCCATGAACTTATCTAGTTCTTTTTGAACCCTACTATAGTCTTGGCCTTAACAACATCCTCTGGCAAGGAGTTCCACGAGTTGACTGCATTGTGTGAAAAAAAATATTTCCTTTTGTTTGTTTTAAACCTCCTGTTCATTAATTTCATTTGGTGACCCCTAGTTCTTGTGTTATGAGAAGGAATAAATAACACTTAGAATCATAGAATATCAGGGTTGGAAGGGACCCCTGAAGGTCATCTAGTCCAACCCCCTGCTCGAAGCAGGACCAATTCCCAGTTAAATCATCCCAGCCAGGGCTTTGTCAAGCCTGACCTTAAAAACCTCTAAGGAAGGAGATTCTACCACCTCCCTAGGTAACGCATTCCAGTGTTTCACCACCCTCTTAGTGAAAAAGTTTTTCCTAATATCCAGTCTAAACCTCCCCCACTGCAACTTGAGACCATTACTCCTCGTTCTGTCATCTGCTACCATTGAGAACAGTCTAGAGCCATCCTCTTTGGAACCCCCTTTCAGGTAGTTGAAAGCAGCTATCAAATCCCCCCTCATTCTTCTCTTCTGCAGGCTAAACAATCCCAGCTCCCTCAGCCTCTCCTCATAAGTCATGTGTTCTAGACCCCTAATCATTTTTGTTGCCCTTCGCTGGACTCTCTTCAATTTATCCACATCCTTCTTGAAGTGTGGGGCCCAAAACTGGACACAGTACTCCAGATGAGGCCTCACCAATGTCGAATAGAGGGGAACGATCACGTCCCTCGATCTGCTCGCTATGCCCCTACTTATACATCCCAAAATGCCATTGGCCTTCTTGGCAACAAGGGCACACTGCTGACTCATATCCAGCTTCTCGTCCACTGTCACCCCTAGGTCCTTTTCCACAGAACTGCTGCCGAGCCATTCGGTCCCTAGTCTGTAGCGGTGCATTGGATTCTTCCATCCTAAGTGCAGGACCCTGCACTTATCCTTATTGAACCTCATCAGATTTCTTTTGGCCCAATCCTCCAATTTGTCTAGGTCCTTCTGTATCCTATCCCTCCCCTCCAGCGTATCTACCACTCCTCCCAGTTTAGTATCATCCGCAAATTTGCTGAGAGTGCAATCCACACCATCCTCCAGATCATTTATGAAGATATTGAACAAAACCGGCCCCAGGACCGACCCTTGGGGCACTCCCCTTGATACCGGCTGCCAACTAGACATGGAGCCATTGATCACTACCCGTTGAGCCCAACAATCTAGCCAGCTTTCTACCCACCTTATAGTGCATTCATCCAGCCCATACTTCCTTAACTTGCTGACAAGAATACTGTGGGAGACCGTGTCAAAAGCTTTGCTAAAGTCAAGAAACAATACATCCACTGCTTTCCCTTCATCCACAGAACCAGTAATCTCATCATAAAAGGCAATTAGATTGGTCAGGCATGACCTTCCCTTGGTGAATCCATGCTGGCTGTTCCTGATCACTTTCCTCTCATGCAAGTGCTTCAGGATTGATTCTTTGAGGACCTGCTCCATGATTTTTCCAGGGACTGAGGTGAGGCTGACTGGCCTGTAGTTCCCAGGATCCTCCTTCTTCCCTTTTTTAAAGATTGGCACTACATTAGCCTTTTTCCAGTCATCCGGGACTTCCCCCGTTCGCCACGAGTTTTCAAAGATAATGGCCAATGGCTCTGCAATCACAGCCGCCAATTCCTTCAGCACTCTCGGATGCAACTCGTCCGGCCCCATGGACTTGTGCACGTCCAGCTTTTCTAAATAGTCCCTAACAACCTCTTTCTCCACAGAGGGCTGGCCACCTACTCCCCATGCTGTGATGCCCAGCGCAGCAGTCTGAGAGCTGACCTTGTTCGTGAAGACAGAGGCAAAAAAAGCATTGAGTACATTAGCTTTTTCCACATCCTCTGTCACTAGGTTGCCTCCCTCATTCAGTAAGGGGCCCACACTTTCCTTGGCTTTCTTCTTGTTGCCAACATACCTGAAGAAACCCTTCTTGTTACTCTTGACATTTCTCGCTAGCTGCAGCTCCAGGTGCGATTTGGCCCTCCTGATATCATTCCTACATGCCCGAGCAATATTTTTATACTCTTCCCTGGTCATATGTCCAACCTTCCACTTCTTGTAAGCTTCTTTTTTATGTTTAAGATCCACAAGGATTTCACCATTAAGCCAAGCTGGTCGCCTGCCATATTTACTATTCTTTCGACTCATTGGGATGGTTTGTCCCTGTAACCTCAACAGGGATTCCTTGAAATACAGCCAGCTCTCCTGGACTCCTTTCCCCTTCAAGTTAGTCCCCCAGGGGATCCTGGCCATCCGTTCCCTGAGGGAGTCGAAGTCTGCTTTCCTGAAGTCCAGGGTCCGTATCCTGCTGCTTACCTTTGTTCCCTGCGTCAGGATCCTGAACTCAACCAACTCATGGTCACTGCCTCCCAGATTCCCATCCACTTTTGCTTCCCCCACTAATTCTACCCGGTTTGTGAGCAGCAAACTTCCTCCACACCAGTCATGATTGTATAGACCTCTATCATATCTATTGTAGACATGCCCTAAGTCAAGTTCCTGAAGACTTGTGGTAGGAAAAAAAGAGAGAATGTATACCATTTATAATGTTGTGACACACTCAGATACCATGGTGATGAATGCTGTATAATGGATATAGATGAAGTAGTCATCTTGCTGATCTATACTATATATATTCTAAACACTGGAAAAGTCAATACCCTTCTACAGTGTTTGCTTTTTGATGGCACTCAGTGCACTATAGACATGAACTCAAGATGATTCAGACTGTCTCTGCTTAATAGCATGTGTGCATTTGAGATGAGCAATCTGATTTTCCTACAGCTATTGATTTGTTCTGGCAGTGTTTCTGGGCCGGCCTGTGTGATCATAGGTTTCATTCGTTTAATTAAAGAAAAGGAGACCAGATGGCTGGAGAGCATTGACATTTGTCCCTGGGGATGGATATGGTTAAATGTATTCACTGCCAATATTTCTCAGATTCCTTGAAACCTCTCTTCCGTGACCAACAAAATGCTCATGTGGTTATTCAGGTAGCTTGGGGACCCTCTGCATATTTATCTCCTTATCCCTTCCAAAACCACTTTAATTCAAAAATGCTTTTGATGAGAACATCCATGGGTCTCTTCTTGAGCCCAGTTTCATCCATCTAAGGTCCTTATATTGTTCCCATTACCACAGTATCTGAGCCTCTCTCAGTCTTTAATATATTAATACTCACAACACACCTGTGAGATAGGGACGTATTATCCCCATTTTACAGATGGGGAACTCAGGACAGGGGATGAAGTAACTGGCCCAAGGTCACACAGAGGCAGTCTGTGGCATAGCAAGGAATTGGACCTGGTTTTCCTCAGTCCAGCCTAGCACTTTAGTCCCTGGACTATCCTTCCTTATGCTCTGTGCCTCAGTAAGGTAGGAATACAATGCACACTCCACTTGCAAGGTTAAAAATAACTAATAATTATGGATCAGTCTGCTCATCCTCCAGCAAAATATTACAGCCACCTCGTAGAAGGGTAAATATCTGCAGATTGGAGACACAGCCCCATTTAAATGTTCTTAGACATCTCTCATTTAGGTCTAATCTAGGCTTAAAAGTTTTGCTGCCATAGCTATGTTGGTTAGGAGCATGAAAAAAAACCACACACACCCTAACTGGCATAGCTATACTAGGAAAAAGCCGTAGTATATATGCTATTATACCATTCAAAAAGTCCTTTTGCGGGTATAGTTCTTCATTCAGAGAACTTGTATAAGCTGATTCTCTGCTAGGAAGGTTTGCCAGTATAGCTACAGCATAGACAAGACCCTAGATATTGATCTACCATGACCTCTTTAGCTTGAGAACTCCCACAAGTCATAGAATCATAGAATCATAGAATCTCAGGGTTGGAAGGGACCTCAGGAGGTCATCTAGTCCAACCCCCTGCTCAAAGCAGGACCAATCCCCAATTAAATCATCCCAGCCAGGGCTTTGTCAAGCCTGACCTTAAAAAAACGGTTTGGATCTTACCCAAAATACCAGGCTGCCAGCCAATCCTTTAGCCTCTAAACTAAAGGAAAGAAGGAAAGGTCAGATACATTCAGAAATCTATATATCGGGTTCTTCACAGTATTGGTGAGTTCCTGGCTTGAAAGTCTGTCTGGAACACATCCACAGCTTGGATGGGTCATTCAGTCCTTTGTTCAAGGCTTCAGTTTGCAGAGAAGTTGCTCCAGAGGTAGGAAGAGGGATTGAAGAGAAAATGAAGATGATGCAGCTGCCCTTTCTATTCCCTTTGCCTTGTGGCTTGTACTTCCTGTGTCCCAAACACAAGCTTCACAGCACATGGCATGGAAAAGCCCTGGAGTTCTCAGTACACAGGCATACCCCTGCATGTCTTGCTGACTCAATAGGTGTATCCCCTTGGTTCTTTTCATGGGCTCATTGTACAGCTGATGACCCTTGACAGGCCAGTGAAGAGGCTCGGCAGTGCTGATGCCAGTCTGTCCGGGGGTGTCACCCAGAAACACTGCACAAGTCTGGAAATACAGATATACCCTACATCTCTATAACTCACAACGCAAAGGTGGTACAAAACATAGAAACAAAATGATCATACTTGGAAAATCATAGCATTTTCACTGACACCTTACACGGCATATCTAGCATGATTCATTGCAATTTCATCATATTGGTATTTTATTATTAATTATTATTATTGAAGTGTCTCACAATTCCCTACAGTGTCACGCCTAGTAAACCAGTGAATTCCCAGGACCAGCTCCCTGGGTCCCTGAAGATGCTGAGCACTCTGCTTATGAGGGATTGAAATACCCACATATCTGCTGGGGACACACACAGACAGGCACAGTCTGTACCCTGTGACGAAGTTCCTGCTCTACCTTGGTGGGTCTTGCGCTTATTGGCGGATTTGCTCGCCTTGGAGCTTCACGGCAGCCCTCAGCTTGGCCGTTTTTCTGAACCCACAGTCCAGGCTGACGACTCCTGCGTCTGACCAGGAGTTGGGAGGATTTGGGGGGAACCTGGGCCCGCCCTCTACTCCGGGCTCCAGTCCAGGGCCCTGTGGAATGCACCTGTCTAGAGTGCCTCCTGGAACAGCTCTGCGACAGCGACAACTCCCTGGGCTACTTCCCCATGGCCTCCTCCCAACCCCTTCTTTATCCTCACCATAGGACCTTCCTCCTGGTGTCTGACAATGCTTGTACTCCTCAGTCCTCCAACAGTCCGTGTTCTCACTCTCAGCTCCTCGCGCCCCTTGCTCCCAGCTCCTCACACGCACCTCACTAACTGAGGTGAGCTCCTTTTTAAAACCCAGGTGCCCTGATCCATAGACCAAGGAGGCGTTAGGGCACTTCATGGCTATTGGGTATCTTGAGTAGTAACAAACAAGGGTGGCATTTGCTCCCTTTTGCAATTTCCTACAAATTCTAAGCCTCCATCTTTAAAAGATTGTTTCTCTCGGTCCTGTAAATGACTCCATTAGCTGCCCTCTAAAGCCAGCCTTGCAGAAAACTCTCTCTCACAAAACATAGTGGCAAAGGTATATCCAACTTCTCCTTCAGACAGTCTTTTCAATGAGGTATGAATGCCTAGATGAGCCATTTAAATGCAAACATTTTTGAGTATGGGTGATCTAGGGAACAAACACTTGATGGAGTCAAAGCACTTTTTGGAAAGCACTGGATACAATGGGCCAGGTTCTGCTCTTGTTTATGCCATTGCAATGCCAGGGCTGCCACTTCACTGTCTCTATGCTCTTCCCCACCTCTTTTCCCCTTGTGTTCTTCATAGTGAGACATATTTCTGGCCCCCAGCCTTGGCTGCAAGGAATTTAGGTTTCTCCCTGTCCTTCACCCATGTCATGTTTTCTTTTAGGCCTTGTCTCTAAAATAGACATGAGAACTCCACTGATCGGTTTAGCATCCTCCATGCTTCTGAAAGCAAGATGGCAGAGGGAGAGCTTGGAAACAGGTGTGAGGAAGAGCAGGTTATGGGATGTAACAGAGGAACGGGGGGGGGGGATTTTTTAAAAAAAGCATGAAAATAGCAGTTTCCAGGATGAAGCCCTGGCTGGGATGATTTAATTGGGGATTGGTTCAGCTTTGAGCAGGGGGTTGGACTAGATGACCTCCTGAGGTCCCTTCCAACCCTGATCTTCTATGATTCTATGATAAGCAAAGGGAATTCCCACAATTCCCCGACGGGGAGTGTTGTTATCGCACAAGGCGCTGTGACAACATCCCACAAGGTAGGGTGCTGGACAGTTGAATGGGGCACACCGGGATGCTTACCCATAGTGCAGCACGTCTTTTGCTGATATGTCTTTTGCAGTGCGGAGTCACTGGCAAAGGCAGATGAGTGTGCATACGTTCTAGTGACATTGAAACATGGGCAGCCGTATGCCAGCAAAAATGCTACCCTTAAAACCTTCTAGCATAGTTGTGATATAGATAAATCCTACGTTGGGGATTTATTCCAATATCATGCCTTGATGGCCTTCCACAGATGTAGTTCCACCAGTACAAATGCCTAGCATAGACGAGGAAAGCTGTGATTCACACTGGTACAGCTTACCCCTGCTAGAAACCAGTTCCATTCCTGTCACTAGTTAGGCACCTCACTATGGTCTTGTGTGGACAAACATTCCTAACCAGGCCTTGTAACTGGTAAGGCCAGTCCTGTATCCCACAGCACGCAGGAGTGGGAATCTTCCTGTCCTTTCCTTTCACGAGTACCTTCCTGCTTAATAGTTAAGTCCAAAACAGACTGCAAAGAGTTACAAAGGGATCTCACAAAACTGGGTGACTGGGCAACAAAATGGCAGACGACATTTAATGTTGATAAATGCAAAGTAGTGCACACAGGAAAAGATAATCCTAACTGTACATACAAAATGATGGGGTCTTAATTAGCTCTTACCACTCAAGAAAGAGTTTGGAGTCACTGTGGATAGTTCTCTGAAACATCCGCTCAATATGCAGCAGCAGTCAAAAAAAAACAAAACAAAAAAAACCCCTAATAGCATGTTAGAAACCATTAGGAAAAGAATGGATAATAAGACAGTAAATATAATGCCGCTATGTAAATTCATGGTATGTGCACACCTGGAATACTGCGTGCAGTTCTGGTTGCCCTATCTCAAAAAAAGCTACATTAGAAATGGAAAAAAGTACAGGGAATTTCAACAAAAAATGATTTGGGGCCTGGAACAACTTCCATATGAGGCGAGATTAAAAAGACCAGGACTTTTCAGCTTGGAAAAGAGACGGCTAAGGAGGGAGGATATGACAGAGGTCTATACAGTCATGACTGGTGTGGAAAAAATGAATAAGGAAATGTTATTTACTCCTTCACATAACACAAGGACCAGTTAATAGGCAGCAGGTTTAAAACAAACAAAAGACACTACTTCGCACAATGCACAGTCAACCTCATTGCCAGGGGATGCTGTAAAGGCCAAAACTACAACTGGGTTCAAAAAAGAATTGGATAAGTTCAGGGAGAACAGGTCCATCAATGGCTTTGAGCCAAGATGCTCAGGGATGCAACCCCATGCTCTGGGTGTCCCTAAGTCTCTGACTACCAGAAGCTGGGACTGGATGACAGGGGATGGATCACTCAATAATTGCCCTGTTCTGTTCATTCCATCTGAAGCATCTGGCTTTGGCCACTGTCAGAAGACAGGATACTGGGCTAGATGGTCCATTGGTCTGACCCAGTATGGCCATTCTTATGTACTTGGATTAACTAGCAATGAGCACGTTTCAAATGATAAACTGGGCCCAGGTCTAATAAGCACCACAATTTTTTGATGTTTGCTTGGAGCTCATCCATCTGCAAAATTGGGTTGGTAAGTACAAGGGAAGGTCTTCCGCGGTGAGGTTGCTGATCTGATGAGGCCCACAAGGTCAAGAAGAAATTTGCCCCAGGGCCCAGCTGTGTAACCCCTCTGTGTATGACATGCAGCTTCACTGGGTGTTCCATGTGCAGAAGAAACCCCACAGGTCAGGCCCTTTGTGCTGTTGTAATCCTGAGCTCAGTTGGCCCAGAAGCAGCAGCAAGGCACACAAAGATGAAAAAATAATTTGAAGAGATTAAAGGTGGTTGATCCAGAAAGGGGTGATGTTCTTTGGGCTTGGCTACACTTGCAAGTTGCCACGCAATAAAGGAGCCCCGGGCGCACTAGCTCACTCCCCACCCACACGGGCAAGGCACGTAGAGCGCTCTGACTCCGCGGCTACAGCGCGGCTGGTCTCCACCTCGGCCAGCGGAATAACGTTTGCTGCGCCCCCGCTGCAGCGCCTCGGCGCCAGTGTGGAGGTGTTGCATTACTGCGCTCTGACCAGCCTCCGGAAATGTCCCATAATCCCCTTCAGTCAAGTGGCCACTCTTGTCATTGTTTTTGAATTTCTGTAGGAATGTGGATATGCCCTTTGAAAGCTCCGTTTCTGACAGCCAGCTGCTTATCTGCTCCAAGACAAAGCAACCATTACTGTGGAATGCTGGGTGTGAGAGAGAGAGGCAGGGCGGGGTGGGAGTGTCTGCTGCTGTCCGAACTTACAAGACAGCATGCTGACATGCTCTCAGCCCCCCCAAAACCCACTCTCTCTCCCCCACATACACACAACACACTCCCTGTCACACTCCACCCCTCATTTGAAAAGCACATTGCAGTCACTTGCATGCTGGGATAGCTGCCCATAATGCACCGCTCCCAATGCCGCGGCAAGTGCCACAAATATGGCCACGCCAGTGCCCTTGTAGCTGTCAGTGTGGACAGACTGCAGCGCTTTTCCTACTGCGCTCTCCAAAGGCTGGTTTAACTCAAAGCACTCTACAACTGCAAGTGTAGCCATGCCCTTTGTTTGCTTCTTTAGGATGTAAAAAGGAGGCCAGGGAATTGGTTTTAACTGAAAGTAAAAAAACAAATACATAAGAGGGTGTTGTTTACATTATCAACTTTGGTCTCCTCCCTTTCTTTTCCAGGAGGACTCTCTGTGCAACTGGAAAACTTAATTGGAGTTGACATCCGAGAAACTGTGTGGGTGAAACCTGATTAATTGAGCAGAAGTGATTTTTGATTCAGGCTGTTTACAGCTCTTGTTTTAGTTGACAATTAATGCAAATGCTTAGGATAAAAAAACCCTCTCTTTGTTAAAATGCAACAACCCCAGTGACATGCTTAGTAATCTGGCAGTTCACATCCCTGAAACCTCCAATGAGTTCTTCACCAAAGCCAGAACTAACAAAATGTAACACTCCTTGATATTTCAAAAGGTAAATCCAAACAATTAAAAAACAAACCGAAACCGCTTTCCAGGCCTTCATGATACAGGGTACATGCAGGGACTGGACTAGATGACCTCTCGAGGTCCCTTCCAGTCCTATGACTCTATGATCATAAGGAAGCAAACAATAGGGCACAGATTCATTTCCACTGCTCATTTCCATCTTTCAAGTCACCTTTAACCAAATAGCTTCAGACTACAAATCAATCAATACAAGAACGGATTCAGCCTGAAAGTGAAGACCATGTTTGAGAAGGGGGAGGGGAATGTTATTTTAGCTGAACAAGCCTGAGCATCGCTAGAAATGGCCCCCATTTTATTCAATGGGATCACTGCAAACCCCTGGTACCCCTCCCCAGTGAAAGGGTGGGAGCCTACTGTAATGATGCTGAGAGGCCACATGTGTTCACAGCTACAGTCAGTGGTTTCCTAGGTTGTGGTTTGTTTACTAGCAGCATAGGCCAGAGGAAACTGAATGCTCCCACTTACATTAGTGAAGGGAGGACGTGTTGTGTGTATTGGTTAGAGGACAAGGTGGGTAGCTAGGACTCTCTATTCCTATTCCAGTTTCTCCCAAGACTTGCTTTGTAACCTTAGCTAAATCACTTAGGGTCAGATCATGGTCGCAAGTGCAGTAAATGTCTCTGAAGTGCTTGTACAATCTGCACTGGGATGCCGTCCCTGTTTATCCTTGCTCCAGATAACAGTTTCTCAGTTTCTTTTTCTAGTTGCATGCCCTGCAAATTCAACCTGGGATCTGGAAGTCAAGATGGGTTTTGCTGGCAATAAAGACGCTGCCATTGGAACCTTGTAAACCATACTGTAAGTTACGCAGGTTGGAGGGGGGATGGAGTCCAGCTCTTCCCCCAGCACTGTGCTGGCTCAGCCAAGTAGTAACAAGGTATTTTTGGCACTCCAGGCAATACCCAGGAATCTGCGCATGCATGGGGGCAGCTCCCCTCAGGAGGGAGGTCATAGTTTTACACACTTTTCTGACAACAACAGCACAGTAATCTCTCTCTGCCTCCGTTTCTCGTCTTTTAAATCGAGAAAAAAATAAAAGAGAGTGATGTAAGGAGACTGCCATAGCGAATGTTTACAAGGCATCTCACCTCACCATCATGGGAGAATGATTATCCCCTACAGCTGAGCTCTGCTTGGCATGACAGAGTAGCAGGAGGGGCACACCAGAAAAACCCATTAACACAAAAGTTAGAGCAGCCTAGGGGCTTCTCTAACTTATGTCACTGGTCTAGGGTCCCTAAAAGACCTTATATAAGTGGAGCAAAGCTGGGGAAGGAGGGCAGCTAGCAAAGGAGCCAGCTCTGCTGGCTTTGCATGAATAGAGAGTCCCTCTTCATTAGGGGAATTATCCACTGGACATTTGTAACCAGAATGGAACAAAAGGATTGGATTGTAAGGGAGAATGTGTCAATATAAGTGCAAAGTATTTGGTTCTGCAGTGATGCCAAGTAACAAGTTTTCTGTAAAGTACTTTAGGACTCTGGTAGGAAAGACACTGTAGTCAGGTCTGCACTAGAATCTTTTGCCAGTGCAGTAATGTTAGTTAGTTGGTGTGATTTTTTATTATTATTATTATTTTTTTTTTACATTTCTATACTGGCAACAGCCCTAGTGCTGACACAGTCGTACCAGCAATAAAAGTGCTTTTGGCACGAAAGCATATTTTGCTCAGGGAACCAGTACAAGCTACGCTGGCAAAAGCTCTTTTGCCAGCATAAGCTGCATCTACACTAGGATGCCAGTGGAGGGTTTGCCAGTGTAGCTATACTGAGAAACCTTTTCTAGTGAGACATGGCTGGTCTGCCTACTTATGTGACCCCCGTCACCACAGCACGAGGTGCCAAAGAAAAGTAAGCTACGGTTGGGCCCGGTTATCACTCACATCCTACAGTTCACTCCAAGTTTGCAGTTCAGGTTCAGAACAACTAGCAGAACCAAAAGACAGCATAATTCTTGAGCCAGAAGAGTACCCAGAAGTTACCTATTACAGAACTGGCCCAACAAAGAAAATAACAGAACGCCACAAGCCATCACCTTCAGCCCCCAACTCAAACCTCTCCAACGCATCATCAAGGATCTACAACCTATCCTGAAGGACGACCCATCACTCTCACAGATCTTGGGAGACAGGCCAGTCCTTGCCTACAGACAGCCCGCCAACCTGAAGCAAATACTCAACAGCAACCACACACCACACATCAGAACCACTAACCCAGGAACCTATTCTTGCAACAAAGCCCATTGCCAACTGTGTCCACATATCTATTCAGGGGACACCATCACAGGGCCTAATCACATCAGCCACACTAACAGAGGCTCGTTCACCTGCACATCTACCAATGTGATCTATACCATCATGTGCCAGCAATGCCCCTCTGCCATGTACATTGGTCAAACTGGACAGTCTCTACATAAAAGAATAAATGGACACAAATCAGATGTCAAGAATTATAACATTCAAAAACCAGTTGGAGAACACTTCAATCACTTTGGTCACTTGATTATAGACCTAAAAGTTGCAATTCTTCAACAACAAAAAATTCAAAAACAGACTCCAACGAGAGACCGCTAAATTGGAATTAATTTGCAAATTGGATACAATTAACTTAGGCTTGAATAGAGACCGGGAGTGGATGTGTCATTACAGAAAGTAAAACTATTTCCCCTTGTTTATTTCCCCCCCTACTGTTCCTCACACATTCTTGTCAACTGCTGGAAATGGCCCACCTTGATTATCACTACAAAAGGTTCCCCCTGCCCCCCGCTGGTAATAGCTCACCTTTCCTGATCACTCTTGTTACAGTCTGTATGATAACACCCATTGTTTCATGTTCTCTGTATATATTAAATCTCCCCACTGTATTTTCCACTGTATGCATCCAATGAAGTGAGCTGTAGCTCACGAAAGCTTATGCTGAAATAAATTTGTTAGTACTTGTGGCACCTTAGAGACTAACAAATTTATTTGAGCATAAGCTTTCGTGAGCTACAGCTCACTTCATCAGATGCATGCAGTGGACACTTAGTCCTCAGTGCCTGGGACTGAACTAGATGACCTCTCGAGGTCCTTTCCAGGCCTACATTCTACGATCCTCCCTCTGTGGGGAGGATGATATAACAAACAGCATATGACAGATGTGTAGTCATGTTCCTTAATACACTGGCAGGCCCTCAGGTACTACGGTGTTGAGTGTGGTATAAAAACCTATATAGAAGAGAAGAGAAATAGTGCTCAAAAGTGTGTGTGCACTCAGAGTTGTAGATACACAAATGGAGGGCAGGTAGGGTCCCTTTTGAAAATGTGTCCCTACGTTGTATGACAAAGTTCCTCCTCTACCTTGGTGGGTCTTGCGCTTATTGGCGGATTTGCTTGCCTTGGAGCTTCACAGCAGCCCTCAGTTTGGCCATTTTCGTGAACCCACAGTCCCGGACACTCCTCCTGTGTCTGACCAGGAGTTGGGAGGTTTGGGAGGAACCCAGGCCCGCCGTCTACTCCAGGTTCCAGCCCAGGGCCCTGTGGATTGCAGCTGTCTAGAGTGCCTCCTGGAACAGCTGTGCGACAGCTACAAAGCCCTGGGCTACTTCCCCATGGCCTCCTCCCAACACCTTCTTTATCCTCACTATAGGACCTTCCTCCTGGTGTCTGATAATGCTTGTACTCCTCAGCCCTCCAACAGTCCGCGTTCTCACTCTCAACTCCTAGCGCCTCTTGCTCCCAGCTCCTTACCCGCGCACCACAAACTGAAGTGAGCTCCTTTTTAAACCCAGGTGCCCTGATTAGCTTGCCTTAATTGATTCTAGCAGCTTCTTGACTGGCTGCAGGTGTTCTAATCAGCCTGTCTGTCTTAATTGTCTCCAGCAGGTTCCTGATTATTCTGGAACCTTCCCTGTTACCTTACCCAGGGAAAAGGGACCTACTTAACCTGGGGCTAATATATCTGCCTTCTATTACTCTCCTGTAGCCATCTGGCCCAACCCTGTCACAGTTGGCATAGGTATAAACAAGGAGAGAATATGGCCAGCAGGTTCTCTGTTCTTGGTGAAGCTGCAGACACTAGGATGAACCCAGTTTGTGTCAGAGACTGAGCCGTGGGTAATCAGGCCTAATGGTCAAAGCAGGAGCTGGGAAGGGGATCCAATTTCAGGGCCAGGGCTGAAGTCAAGAAGCAGTAGCCACAACCCAGGAATCAGTAGCAAAGGATTAGAAACCAGTAGGCACACCAAAGGTCAGGCCTGGAGTCAAGAACCGGAGTCGGGGAGAGGAAGCCAGAGCCAGGAGCAAGTTGGGGTAGCAAAGACTTACAGGAGGAAGGCTGGGACAAGACTAGGAGCAGGGCTGGAGCCAGGTGAGGAGCAGCAGGCACAGGGAGGATCTCAGCCGTGAGGATGAACACGTTGAGCAGCTAGAGAGAGCTGCTGCTGAGCTAAAAGCCAGCCAGCTGCCCTCCCTAACTAATCAGGTGGTGCAGTCAGTCAGGGAGCCTGCTGTAGCCCAGCTGCGCTTGTTGGGTTGCCAGGAGAGTGACTGTTGCAGGGCCTGATCCCTGACAGTTTGATTCAGATCCCAGGGAATCCATGCAGGATGAGTGGATAGAACAATACATCTTTCAAGCTGCGAACAGAGCACATCAGATTTGAGTGAGTGGGCATGGAAGGTGCTCAGTACCTCTGTGGATCAGGCCCAGTATTTGCAAACTAAGGAGGTTTGACTCGTTCACATGAGATGTGAATAACAGTTTATCACCCTCCTCTTTATAACAACTTTTTAGTACTTGAAGACTGTTATCAGGTCCCCCCTCAGTCTTCTCTTCTCCAGACTAAGCAAAACCATTTTTTAAATGTTTCCTTGTAGGTCACATTTTCTAGACCTTTAATCATTTCCATTGCTCTTCTCTGGACGTTTTCCAGTTTATCCACATCTTTCCCGAAGTGTGATGCTCAGACCTGGACGCACTACTCCAGTTGAGGCCTTATCAGCGCAGAGTAGAGCGGAAGAATTACTTCGTGTGTCTTGCACGCAATACTCTGGCTAATACAGCCCAGAATGATGTTTCCTCTTTTTTTGGAAAAGTGTTTGTTACTTTGTTGACTCATATTTAGTTTGTGATCTACTTTTCTGCAGACTCCTTCCTAGCCAGTCAGTTCCCATTTTGTATTTGTGCAATTGCTTGTGCCTTCCGAAGTGGAGTACTTTACATTTGTCCTTATTCAATTTCATCCTATTTATTTCAGACGACTTCTCCAGTTTGCCAAGATCATTTTGAATTCTAATCCTGGCTCCAAAGCACTTGCAACCCCTCCCAGCTCGGTATCATCTGCAAACTTGACAAGTGTACTGCCTCCACCATGATCCAAATCATTTCTGCAGATATTGAATAGAACCAGACCCAGGACAGATCCCTGTGGGACCCCACTCGATATGACCTTCCAGCTTGACTGGGAATGACTGATAACTACTCTCGAGGATGGTTTTCCAACCAGCTATGCACCCACCTTAGAATATGTTTGCCTAGGCTATACTTCTCCAGTTTCCTTTTGAGAAGGTCATGTGAGACAGTATCACGACCCTTACTAAAGTAGAGACATCTCTCATCTACTGCTTCCCGCACTATCCACAAGGTTTGTTTTCCTGTCAAAAGATGGATATTATGCACAGGAGCCAGCTTCTAATTTTCCCTGAGGTGCTCAACCCCCGCTTAGCCCCACAGGCCGTGCCCCCTCTCCACCTCTTCCCCTAAGTCCCCACCTCTGCCCCACCTCCACTCTACCGCTTCTCTCAAGGCCTCACCCCGCCTCTTCCCACTCCTGCTGCACTCCCACCCTGCCTTTTTCTGCCCCCTCCCCCGAGCGCGCCCTGTCCCTGCTCCTCCCCCTTCCTCCCAGCCCCTCCTTCACGCTGCAGAACAGCTGATCAGCAGCCTTCAGGAGGCGCTGGGAGGGAGGGAAGGAGTGGATTGGTGGAGGCCCCAGGTGGGATTGGGGGAAAGGAAAGGAGCTTGGCTGCCAATTTTTTCTCCATGGGTGCTCCAGCCCTGGAGCACCCACAGAGTCGGTGCCTATATTAGGTTGCTTTGACAGGATTTGTTCTTGACTAATCCATGTTGACTGTTACTTATCACCTTCTTTTTTCCTAGGTGCTTACAAATGGATTTTTTGATTATTTGCTCAATTCTTTCTGGGTACCACAGTTAAGCTGGCTGGTCTATAATCCCCTGGGTTGTCCTTATTTCCCATTTTTATAGCTAGGATAATATATTTGCCTTTTTCTAGTCCTCTGGAATCTCTCCTGTCCTCCACAACCTCTCACAGATCATCGCTAATGCCTCAGAGATCTCGTCAGCCCGTTTATTAAGTATTCTAGGATGTATTTTGTCAGGCCCTGCCAACCTGAAGACATCTAAGATCTGATCTACTCTAAAAAGTTCGGTTGGCCCAGTTATGTCGCTCAGGGATGTGAAAAATCCACACCTGTAAATCATGTAGTTAAGCTGAACTAATACCTGGTATAGATAGCACTGGGTTGACAGAGGAATTCAACCTAGTTCCTGGCTCTTGGGAAGGTGGATTACCTACACTGACGGGAGAACCGCTGTAGCGTTTCAAGTGCTAACCTTTTTTGATGAAAACTGAAACAAAAAAAGGCAGTTAACGCTTCTGCCATTGCTACATTTTCTGTGATTGTCTTTCCCTCCTCATTGAGCAATGGGCCTTGGTCTTGGTCTTCCTTTTTGTTTCTTAGGTATTTGGAAAATGTTTTCTTGCTAATTTAATCTCATTTTGTGCTTTGGCCTTTCTAATTTTGTCCCTACACACTTCTGTTGTTTTTTTATATTCATCCTGTGTAATTTGACCTAGTTTCCATTTTTTGTATGACTTATTTTTTTGCATTTCAGGTCCTTCCAGATCTCCTGGTTAAGCCAGTGTGCTCTCTTATCATACTTTCTATCTCTTCTACACACTGGGATAGTTTGCTCTTGAAACATGTACGGTGGAATGTCTTGTTTTGTTTTTAAAAATAGGGATATACCTGTTGCTATGCGTTTATATTAGAGAAGGCAGGGTCACAGAAATCTTCAATGCACTTGGAGTGAAATGTGGTGAGACTTGATGAGGTAGAGAGGCCCCACACTGGCAACAAGTGGGTTAAGGAGGTAGACAGGCTCTCCCCTGGCAATGAAAGGGTTAGGGAAAGCCTGTGGACCCAGCTGGCCCCGCCTCGCTACACATGCAGCCAATGGTGGGCATGGAGAGGGGAGATTAAAGGAGAGGGCCTCGCCCAGTTGAGTGCTGACCAGGATGGAGGACAGAGCTTAGCTTCTCTTGGTGGGAGAGAAGCCTGGTTATAGACCTGAGACTGAGCTTTCTTGCCAAACCAGATCAGCCTCCCTGGAAAGAACAACCGGATGCTGGGAAGGGAATTGGTGGAAGCACAGACTATTTGGCAGACCAGCCCTGAATAGAAGGGTGGGGCTCCTGTCATGCTGTCTGGAGTGGCTCACAACCAGGAGTGCCAACCTCAGGGCAGACACCCCAAATGGGTGGTATATTCTGTAATGAGATTTCACCAACCCTGTACCAAGTGTCAACTCCTAAAGTACTAGAACAGTCTTACCATGGAGTCACAGAGGGTCCCTTTGAGCTCTCCAGCCTGTCTTGCCACCCTGGCTACTTGGTCTTAGTGACAGATGGTCCCTTACACCAGCAATCACGGCAATATTCAGGTTACTCTCAGTCCCAAAGGACCAGTCACTTACTCCAGATCAGCTGTACTCAGATCTCAAACCGAAGACAATGCTTGTAGCCAATCCTGTAACAAACTAACTAAGGGTTTATTAAGGGGGCAGAGGGGGAAGAAATGAGAGTGATTTACAAGGTTAAAATAGGAAACACACACACACAAATGAGTTACAGTCTTAGAGTTAAAAAGGTAATAGAAGTGTCTCTAATAAGCAGCTCTACATACCCTTTAGGGCTGACTCAGGCCAAGCAGCATGGGGATCTCTTGCTTTTGTTTAGGAATCTTTGCCCCTCAGAGTCCAGACAGTGGAAAGAACCCAGTTTCTCCTTGCCAGGGATTTTATCCCCTTCACCCCAGAATCCAAGGTGATGGGATGAGTTCATGCACAGGTCTCCCCTTCCCAGAGGGAGTGAGGAATGCAATCAACAGGGTCTCTGTCCTTTGATGCTACACAATGCCTCGTTTGCCTTCAGTGGACCATGTAGTGTGCAGGAGGAGCACTTTACCTTATTTAATGCTTCTTTTCCTGGTTGGTGAGTGACACAGTTAGAGGTTTACAATGCAAACACTCCATATAACCGTATAACATGGAATACAGATGTTATAAAGTAGGATTAATACATGCAGCATCCTACAAGCAGTTCATAAAGTCTAAACATTAAAAACATGCTTATAACACTAATATCTGTTTTAACCATGCTAATCTACAGGTGACTCGTTTCCAGCTATGCATTTGTCAGAGTTCAGCAAGGTCTGGGGCTTTTGGCATGAGCTGGCACCTGGTCTGCCCATGTCGCAGCCTTACTGAAGGTTTGTGGGACGATCCCAATTTTGAGTTACATTTATTTTTGTTTCTGATTAACGTTGAACCTTAACTGCCCTGAAAGGGATAGGACTGAAGGTTGCTCTGGCCAGAGGGACCTTACTGGGACAGAGACCTGCAGCTGGGTGAGTTGTGTTCTGAAGAGCCACAAAATGACACCACCAGGCAACCCACTCTCCTGCACAGACTAGCTTTGCTCTTATTGTTGAGAGTTTCATTGGGCCAGAGGAGCGACGCTTTCAACCACAGTCTTCAACCCAGAGCTTTAAACGGTCCTTTAGTTAGATACCCTTGGCCCAGGCCATAGAGTGCTTTGAAGATAAGGACTGCGACCTTGAACTTGATTTAAAATTCTATGGGAAGCCAGTGCCGAGAGGAGGACAGGTAAAATGTGTTTGCAATTGCCTCTGTTACTGAGGAGATGCATGGCCCCACAACCAAGGGGTCTAGTGGGGGAGGGGAAGTTTCCCATCACTGCTTTCTGGGGGCATCCCTCCCAGAAGGACTGAAACCGTTTCAGCACCTTCCCCTGGACCCTGCCACCTCTTGGGCGAACCAGCGGATGTTCCTGGCCCACGGTATGGATCACTGCAGAGAGGTCCAGGGGGCTGAGACCGGATGGCTGCCCCTCTCCCCACTGACCGGAGGAGCTCAGCCATCAGGGCCATGAAACCAGCTCCAGGTGGTGCCGGGTCCCGCCTGCTGGCTGCAGTTAGAGGAGCCTGGAGCTGGCCTTTGGCTGGCTTCTCTCTGAGCTTGCCCAGGAACGGGAGGTCTGACGCCGGGAGAGCTGGCCAGGCCTGACGTGCCCAGAGTGGTGTTGGAATTATAGGATACCACCATGACACCAATTTAACAGTAAATTCCTTTATTAAATGCGAAGGCAGAATGGTATTTGTGCAGCCACTGCAAACGTGCGGTGAATGCCTATGCAATTATTACAGGCCTAGCCCCAGGATGCTCAAACCCATGTTGGCTGGTTCCAACAGGACCGGCAGTCACGAGTAACGAAGCCTTTAAGAGTCCACCCTTTTGTACCTTATTCATCGGGACCTACGTGAGCATGGTCACTACTTCTTGAGTCCTTTTCGTTGCTAAAACTCGTCCGAACCATTCTTGATAATGGAGGTCTCTTCTTCCAAGACTTCCTTCCAATCTTATCAGCCACATTCCAGGTCCAGTGTTTCCAATCAAGGGCTCTGCAATGATCATACACCCTTACCCCACCACCTAGACACCCAAGAACTGCCCAGGGGAAACCAAGGCACCCCCACACCACTCGGAGGAAACATCAAGAACAGTCCCACTTCGTCACACATACCACCTTTCAAGGCCTTCCCACCACCACTAAGAACCTGCACTTTGCACAGACTGCAACACATATGTATATACCTTTTAGACAAGCTAATTTAACCCTTTGTCTCTATCTAATCCCACATGTGGGTTTCTTCAGTGTTGGTCTGACTATTGCATGCAAGGGCTAAGGTTTCAAAATGTGCATACAAATATTTGTATGTGCAAAGCTGGCAAAGTGTCCTTATTTGGCCTTTGGTGTCTATGGAGTTGCCTCTGGGGGTTCCAGGTCCTTGACTTAGGCTTTACAATGTCTCCATCCTCTCCTCTTCAAGGGGTGGAGAAGAGGTTTATGCCCCTTCCACAAAGAGGGTGGGTTGTAGTGGAACCCAGGTCCTCTGTCCCCATCAGGCTCCGACCCAGGGCCTTTGAGAGGCAGTGATTGCAAATACTCTGGAGTGCTTCAGGCCTCCTCCCTGGGCCACTCACTTCTCCATAAGGCCTCAAAAGTCCTTCCCCTGATGTCCAACAGAAAATAGCAGAAACAACAGACTCTTCAGCCTAGCGGGGCTTAGCTGGCAGCCTTCTTCTTTGTGGCCTCGCCCCCAGCTTCACAGTGGCCCAGGTTCCTGGGTTTCACTCCCACCGCCCAGGATCTGTCATGCTCTCCCTCTGCCCAGGGCTTCCGGCAGGCTGCAGTCCCTGATCAGCCCCTGTCTCCAACCAAGCTTCCAGCTCAGGACTCAGCCCCAGAGAGAAAGCTCTCAGCTGGGTCTCTTCCCTTGCCCCACCTCTAGGGCCAGGGGTGGCTGCCGCTGCTTACAGGCCCCTCTCTTGCCGTCAGGAGCAGAGTGGGTTGGGTAGGATAGGTCATGTCTCCCCCTTCTGAGCCATCTGGCTCCCTGTTAAGCTCCTTGTCCAAGTGTTGGAGCAGGGCCTATAGCAGGTGCAGTGGGGCAGTGTTGGCTGGTCCCAGAATTGCTCCTTAACCCCTGTGGGGTTTATACACACAACCACAGACCCTAAGAAAGAGAGACCACGGCACATTCCCCGCTGCATGCCAAACCCACAGATCATTGCCGTTCACCAGCAAACAACAGCAGAGCATCTAAAGACTAGAAGTTCAGAGATTCCTAAGGCCAGAAGGGAATATTAGATCATCTAGTTTGACCTCCTGTGGTAAGATGGGCCACTGAATTTCACCCAGTCACCTTCCCCCCTGCGCATATTGAGCTCAATGACTTGTGTTTGAAGAAAGCATCTTCCAGAAAGGCAGCCAGTCCTGATACAAAGACATCAGTAGAATCCACCGCTTCCCTGGATAGTTTGTTCCAATGGCTAATCGCCTGCGCTGTTAAAAATGTGTGCCTTATTTCCAATTGCAATTTGTGTGGCTTCAGCATCCAGCCATTGGTTGTTCTTCTTCTGTCTTTCTCCGCTAGATCGAAGAGCCTTTTAGTACCTGGTATTTCTCCCCATGAAGGTCCTGATACACTGTGATGAGGTCACCTCTCCATCTTCTTTTTGATAAATTAAACCAGCAGTTCTCAAACTGTGACTCGGGACCCCGTTTTAACGGAGTCACCAGGGTTGTCTTAGACTTGCTGAGGCCCGGGGCCAAAGCCCGAGCCTCACTGCCCAGGGCCAAAGTCCGAGGGCTTTGTCCCTGGGCGATGGAGCTCAGGTTAAAGGCCCCCTGCCTCAAGCTGAAGCTCTTGGGCTTTGGCTTTGACCCTCCCTGGGATCCAGGGCGGTGGGGCTCAGGATTTGGCTTTGGTCCCCCACCCCCAGGGGCGGTGGGATTAGGGCAGGCTCAGGCTTTGGTCCCTCTCCTGCCCCTGGGGTTGTTTAGTCATTTCTGTTGTCAGAAGGGGGTTATAGTGCAATTAAGTTGGAGAACCCCTGAATTAAACAGATCAAGCTCTTTCACTCTCTCACTATGAGACATTTTCTCCAGCACTGGCATCATTTTTGTGGACTCATCTTCTCTGCACTCTGCAATTTTTCAGCCTCGGGTTGCTGGGAACGTGATCGCCAGCAGTACAAAGATTCCTGTGAAAACACAACCCAGTTGTGGAGGAAGCCAAAATAAACTTTGCAGCACAGGATGGGCAAAGCAGAGCTGCAGACTCAACCTCAGACACAAGCATCTCTCTTCCCTTCTGCTCCCACCCCCACTGGCAAATTGTGCTTCACTGCAAAGATCCACTGAAGACTGAGAAAGACACCTCAGAGCAGAGAGAAGGGCTCATCCCACCGGCCTTCCTGAGTTTGGTTGGACCATACAAAAGCCCTGGGCAATGTCTGGGCTGCTCTGTGTGAACCTGACTCCTGCACCTCCTGGCTGGTGAATGCCTGGCAAGGACACCCACACACATCACTGGATAAGACCATTCAAGCTTTTTTTCAGAACAGGCAACCCACCTGCCAGACCCGAACCCAACTACTTCTCAAGGAACCAAACGTCAGGTGTCAATGTGACGGTTGCCATCTTGGCCAGCACCAGGGATCTCCAGAGCTAGGAGCATGAATCTCTGCAGCTTAAGCTAAAAAGCCAGGCTGTGTAGCTGAGGGCTGGAACAGACTCAAATTTCTCCAGGGACTTGGGACACATAAACACATCCTGAGCTGTGATTTCCATTGATTCTAAGGCCAGAAGGAACTAGACTGACCTAATGCATAACACAGGCCAATAATAATTCCTGTTTGACCTAGAACAGATCGTTGAGAAAAACAGCCAGTCTTGATTTGAAAGTGTTCAGTGATAGAGAATCCACCACGACCCAGTAAATTGTTCCAGTGGTTAAAATCCCTCATCTGGCTTAAGCTAAGGCCTTTCTTCCTACACCCCAGAACTAGATAAGTTCATGGAGGATAGGTCCATCAATAGGTATTAGCCAGGATGCTGTCCCTAGCCTCTGTTTGCCAGAAGCTGGGAATGAGCGACAGGGGATGGATCACTTGATGATTCCCTGTTCTGTTCGTTCCCTCTGGGGCACCTGGCATTGGCCATTGTTGGAAGACAGGATACTGGGCTAGATGGACCCTTGGTCTGACCCAGTATGGCCACTCTTATGTCCTTTTTCTAAGCAAACACCCTTGAGATGGCCATGAAAATCCACCAACATCCTAAACCATTCACAATCAGACTGAAAAACGTGGCTCTGGGTTGTGTGCTCTCAGGGCTGGACTCTCAACTTGAGAGCTCCTTAGGATGAGTCACCAAACCTGAGTGAATTCAGAGCACGGTGCAAACTCAGCCCTATCTGCATGGGCCCTGCTAACAAAGGCTGATGACCCTGAGGATCATTTCAGGGGACAACGAGAACAGCAATTTAAAGAGCAGCAGCTGGAGCTGAGAGCAGCAAAGGCAGCATATCAAGCTGAGGGCATTGGCTAGATACTGTGGCAGAGGGCAGTATTTAAAATGATGCTCACGAGGAGAGAGAAGACCGGCTGCTGGTCCCCAGGGAAAGGCCACTGGAGTGGGAATCCAAAGACACCTGTTGTATCTTGGCTTTCAGACAGCGAGCTCTTTGGGGGAGGTGTTGTAATGTATTAGATGCTTGTACAGCTCCCAGCAGAGTGGGGCTCAATCTGATGGAGTCCTCTAGGTGCTACCTCAATATAAATGTTTAACCACCACTACGACTAACGAGGTCTTGAACTTGACCTCCTCCATGTGCTTGATATCACAAGATACTAAAGCTCACTGATGTGGGTAACACCCAGAACACTTCTCGTGGGGAAGGTTTTCTAGAACCTTATTACTCGGCAAGGAGAGACTCGCGAGAACTCCCGTAATACTGTGGAAAGTGGAGCAGCTCTGGAGTTCAAAGTCCTGGATTCAAAACCAGCAAAGCACGTAGCGTCTGAGACAGCTTCCACCGTATGCCCCAGCCCTGATCTGGAGACACTAGCCCACTGGGGGAAGAGGGGAATTCAGGCTCCAGAGCCACAGCTGTGCCTAGCCCCTCTGCTGAGGCTGCCAATAACGTGGGATAATCAGTGCTAGCGGGTTTCAGAAGCAAACACCTGTCTGCCTAGGAACTGGACTGCAATTCCCGTCACAAAGGCTGAGAACTGTTGGCAGGAACAACCATCAGCCTCTCTCGATCAAGGCTGGATTTGAAGCAGGGATCGAGCACGAATTATACTGACTGCCCCTCAGGCCGGCCGCTCCTCTCGGGCTGCTGCTGTTCATCCAACATGTGAAGAAAGGCCACCATGCCACAGCTTTCAGCAGGAAATATTTACAAGTTTTTCTCCTGGAGGGCCTGCTGTGGGGTGGGACGGGAGCTGCTGGCCTCACTCCCAAGCTAAATAAAGAGGTGCTTTGCAGCGGTTGCCAAAATACATGCGTCTCCCCCTTCGACTCCCCGGGCCAATGGCTGCCGTGATGGGAATGCAGATTTGCTCCTGCCTGGCAGGACCAGAATAACCAGGCAGGCACTTCGAGCCAAGCCAGCAAGCGCAGGACAGACTGTTCTGCTAAACCTACGGCCTAGCACAGCGCCCAAAATCTGCACGGAGAACTGGTCCTACGCTGGGACCACCTTGGAGTTGCAATGGTCATCAATGACAGCTAGGCCCAGAGCGCCATCTCGTGGCAAAGGGCTGCTCCAGCTTTTCCCTTCTCTAGACTGTATAAGCCCCTGTGGAATATTTAGCATCAGCGGGCCCCACCGGCTGCTGTGCACCCCCATGCAGGAGAACGGTTGCTGAATCGTGGCATTGTCACCCTTCCAAATGAGTGCAGGCGAGGGCGTCTTTGATCGCTCTTTCAGAAAGACCTAACTTAAAAATGGTGTGAATTTAGCAAAAATAAAGGGTTGATGCTACTGTCTTGAGTGTTACAGGAAGGGAGGTGCGCATAGCTCTAGTGATACCCCTCAATCCTGACCCACAGCCCCTTGTTATTCCAGCCCTGCCCCCAACTCTGCCGGTGCCCCTCAATCCCGACTCACAGCCCCCTGTTATTCCAGCCCTGCCCCCCAGCTCTGCCGGTGCCCCTCAATCCCGACTCACAGCCCCCTGTTATTCCAGCCCTGCCCCCCAGCTCTGCCGGTGCCCCTCAATCCTGACCCCCTGCTATTCCAGTCCTGATCTCTCCCCACGCACACTTCTGCTGATGGCCCTTAATTCAGCCTCACAGCCCCCCCCCCCCCCAACATTCCAGTCCGGGCTCCCGCTCCCCTGCCCAGCTCTGCTGCTGCTCCTCACTTCTGACCTGTGCCCTGCCCCAGCCATTCCAGCCCTGCGCTCTCCCCACCCGCACAGCTCAGCTGGAGCCACAGGTGTGGCAGCTGGTGGGGAAAAATGCTGCCCGCTTCTTCTCATCCCACATCTCTTCAGCGCCCCCTTCTCCTTCCCCCTGACCTCAGTAAGGCCTCCTGGCCGCCAACCTAAACCACACCTTCCCCTGGAGCATGTGGCCACCATCAGACAAGATGCTGGATCACATGGCCCATTGGTACACAGGGCCAGGACAGAGCTGCCCTGCAGCTCAGCGGGGAGCAGGCAGACCAATGGGCAAACTCAGGGAGGTGAATTTTCAGCAGGGTTCAAGCATGGATGCCCCCAACCAACTCCCGTAAACTCAGGCACCAGCCAACCCTGTTGCATAGCAGTAACACAAGGAGCAGGGCTGTCCAGTGCATCCGCTCCACCCTCCGGCATGTGGCCATTGCAATGTATAGTCCCCTCCCCTCCTCTGCTGCAGCACGGACTCCTCCAGACAGCCCAGGCTGCAAGGATCCCTGGTTCTTGCCAAGGGGGACAATTCTTCATCCCAGGCCCTGCACATACACTCGGGCCTGCCCTGCACTCCCCCACCGCTTGGAGAAAAAGGCTTCAGATTAACAAGTATGTAAAGCTAAGGAAGCAATCTGCTCCCCGGACAGATTTGCCTGCCCTCCTGCAAATGAGTGATTGGAACTATACCTAACAGAACTGGGGATTCCCCTATACACCTCTCTATTCTATATGCATCAGGCTGACAGGTGCCAGCCTGGAGTAAGGGGGTAGGGTAACAGCCTGTTTTTTCCCCGCGTTCTAGAGGCAGGTGGAGTTTGATGTAGCCAGTTTAAAACGGACGCCGTCCACCCAAAAATACTTTGTCCCTGTTATTCATTGTCCTCCTTCAAATCCCTTAAAACTCTCCTTTGCTGTGATGCCTACATAGAAACTTGACAACGATTAGGCAGCTGATGTGCTGAGACAGCTGCTGATCAATAGTGTCTCATGGTTTCCTTGTACTTGCCCACCTGTCTGTATCCATCTGTTGTCTCTGGTCTTAGAGTAAGTTCTTTGCGGCGGGAACCGTCTTTTTGTTCTGGGTTTTGCAGCACCTAGTGACATGGGATCCGGGTCCTGGGTATTATCATAATACAAATAATAATGAGTTATAAGAAATACCTGAGATCGCAGGAGCAGAAAGAAGTTAGCAAGAAAATCCTCTTTTTCCAACCTGGTTTCCTTTGTGCATTCGGCAGCATTTTATTTAGGGTCAATTTCCCTGTTTTCCCTGGATAGCTGGCTGGCCAACTTCTCTCTTGCTGAAACTGCCTTTGTAAATTTCAACAAGGGAGCAGAAAAATCCCTTATAAATATTTTTAGAAGAATTATATGAAATCAGGACATGATATTGAAAGGGATTTTAAAAAATTAGTTAATGTCAAAAACAATCTAAATTAACACCAGGCCTTTAAGTATAGTGTCCAATTGGCTTATAAACAGGAGTAAAATAATCCATTTAGATCCATTTACACTGACTGATGTGCATTGTTAGAAAATAGGCTGGTCTCCTGGTTTTAGGGTGTTCTGTGGGCAGTGATGCAAGGGCAGAGTTAAGGCTGTTTGGGTGATCTCATCTGTGCATTCCCAATGTTTAACTCTGTCAACATTATCTCTCGACCTATGATATTAACTCTTTTGCTTGTTAAAAGAAAATAATTCTTTAAACCCAGTTTGTCATTCTTCTTGATCTTCATTTTATTTTTGCATGACTCATGATTCAGATGATGAAAAATTCCTGACGTCAGTTTCATTTTGGTCGGAGGCAGTTTCACCCAGAGATTCTCTGTGCTTTGGGTTCCCAAACACTACAGGTGAAAGTTTGTGCATTTAAAAAGCCAATTGTTTCCACTGAAGTTTTTTTTTTTTTTAAAGTTGGGCAGACAGTCTACTGGCCTTCAGTTTTATAAAACCTCATTTTTACACCATTTAAATGTTGCCTGATTTAAAATGGAAATGCCCATTCACATGGACTTCTGGATAGGATCTCTGGGCTTTATAACATTTGGGTCTTTTAAAAGAAAAAGCTACCAAGCTTCTCTCCATCTGGTGGTGCTGGGTTATTTTTCATTATGTACAAATAAGGGGGCAGACAAATTGAAACGTAGCAAATTTAATACTGATAAAAGCAGTTTTTTTTCTTTTAGACAGAAAAATTAACCTGTGGAACTTGCTGTCACTGGATATCATTGAGACCAGGAGTTAGCAGGATTCAACAAAAGTTTAGACATTTACATGAATAATAAACATCGACAGATAGAAAACATGTTAGAAAGGATATGAAACCTCATGCCTTAGGGCTTAGTCTGCTTAACACTGCCAGGGTCTAGGAAGAAACCCCCTGGAAGGGCTGAATATTCTATAATTGACCACTAGGAAGAGTCTTACGCCTTCTTCCAAAGCATTTGGTGTGGACCACGGTCACAGACAAGACAGTGAACTAGATACACCTGGGGTCTGAACCGGTCTTCGTAGGATCCAAAATTCCTACGTTCTTATGGAATCATTTACCACCTTAATTCCAGCATAAAGCCGCAGCATTTTTGCTGGGCATTATATTATTTGGAGAGACCCACTTAGCAGTGTGTGCATCTGCCAGCCTCTGTATACTGGGCCCTATACAGGAATTTGCAGTGCAGAGCCCTCAGGGAGATAATTAGGGTCAGGAGAAACCAAAGACACTTCGATGCTTCTCCAACCCCCTTGCACCTGCAGAGCCAGGCTAGGAGTTTTGACAGGACTCAGTGAGAACGCCAGCTCCAGTCCACCCAGAACTTTGGGGGAGTTCAGATCTGGCTACAATGGGCCTGGCTGCCCCCGTCCTTACAATGGGCCAAACTGGAACCCTGGGCCCAGACCTGCCCCTGCAAACTTTATATCTTCAGCCCGACTTTTCAGCTCAGCCCCTCCAGTGGGAAGAGACTCCCTGCATGCCCAGAAATGCCACGAGGCGAGACTTCCTCCTGGGTCTGGGGCATTGCCAGCTGGAACCCGGAGGCTCATGAACATGGAAAATGAGCGGTTTGTGGCAGCCGGACTTTTTAAACCTTCTGGAAGTTCCAGGTTTGAGTTCTGGGTCAAAGGTCGAGCTGGTTTTTACCTGCGTCTGGAATAGCTCCCCTGACCCCAGGAGGTCAACAATTCCAACAGACAGACCCTCAGACTGAGGGGAGGGATTAGCACCAGCAAGTCTCCACCCCTTACACCCGAGAGGTGGGGTTAGCCCTTGAGAGTCTCCGCCCCTTACACAGAAACAGTCAGATGGGGCGGGGCTTGCACATGAGAGACTCCGCCCTTTACGTGAAAACAGCCACGACACACGTCCCATTTAACCACCAACTCTTGAGCAAAAGGGGATTCCAACCACCTGGGAGGTTCTGAGGGCGCAAGCGCACCAGAAAAGAAGTTTTATTTGCCCTTTACATGCCCCCAGCTTGGGGAACACACCTCCTCCAACACCGTCCATCCAACACAGCTGCTTCTGTTTCGCCTCAGGCCAACTGCTCTGGTTTGGAGCATAGCTGCTCTCGGCCATCACTGTCAGCCAATCAAAAGCCACTTCCCTACCGCTTGGGATGCTGGGACACAGGAGGAATAAGGCCCTCCCCAGCAAGAATACATCCTCTGAGGCTGTCTTTGTGAAGGGGATCCCGGTGACCAAAGGGAACAGGAGCGCGCAGCTCTGATACAGACGAAGGGTCTCATTCGGTTCTCAGTTATGTCCTTTTCAATCCGGAGTAACTTCACTGACTTCAGTGGAGTGAAACTGGCGGGATGGGGGGCAGAACGGGGCACATTTTGGGTGTGGGAAGGGCGACAATGTTTTATATTCCACAGCGAAAAGCACAGTAAACAAGATCCGGGCCCAAGGCAGGCAACATGACATGCTCCTGTAAGGGATTTCTAGCTGGGACATCCCTTTTATGGCCTTCAGCACCAGTAAACGTCTCTGTGTATTATACAGATACATTAAAAAAACAGTAGCACAACAGAAATATTCAAACCCACTAAGTAACATCTAGCCGGACGGGGCCCAGTTAGCTTCCTCCGCACACAGGGATGGAGCCGTCAAAGGGGAAGGCTGAGTGTGTGCTTGTTTTGAACTGGTCCCATCTAGCAAGCCAGGAGGATCTCCAACAGGGGCATTAATAGACATATATCAGAGAGGAGGACACGTTCCAAAATGCAAGGGACTACAAATCCCAGCATGCAATGCTTCGTGAGAGCCGCATGGAGCACTACAAGCCGGGACTGTCCCGTTCATCACAAGCCTGGCCCAGGCCCCTGGTTCCAGAGCTGGGTAACATGTCCCTGCCTCCAGATGTACGGGGAACTATTAGATGCGCCCCAAGGAGGGTTGTGCTGATTGGCTGAGTCACAGAGGTCGATGCTGGTGACGTGTTACGCTGCCCCTCCCTGTACAAAGTCTCCACCTCTCCTGGCAATAGCGAATGGGCGAAGATCCGGGAGCGACGCGGCCCCTGCGCTTCGGAGAGTTGAATAGACAGACCCCTAAATAAACTCTCCCGCTGTCTATTACAGCTGCCGTGGCAAAGAGCCACCATCCCCTTCCTTTCAGCCCCCAGTGTCGTTCATGGGACAGCCGGAAGCTCCTGGAATAAGGAAGCCACAGGATCTTATCTCTGCCCTTGGAGAGGCTCCTCTCTGTATAGACCCCCAACCTCCCTGATACCAGGCCATCAAGGGACGTTTCTCTCC
Source organism: Lepidochelys kempii (assembly GCF_965140285.1). Taxonomy (NCBI): domain Eukaryota; kingdom Metazoa; phylum Chordata; order Testudines; family Cheloniidae; genus Lepidochelys; species Lepidochelys kempii. The sequence goes on from NC_136380.1 coordinate 348,739,537, forward strand.
TTTTCCTAGGCTCATCCCAACCCCCGGTCCAAAGATTGGGGAGCAAACACAGCACCCAGTTGGGGCAGAGCTGCCGGTGGGGGAGTCCTCAAAAAACTCCATGCAGCAGGGTGAAGAAAGGAACAATCCACGACTCCATCTAGGAGCTGGGGCATCCTGGATCCATCCCACAAGCCCCGCAGGAGCCTGGCCTCTCGGGGCATCACCAGCAAACATCCGTTTGGTTTTGTTTCCGTCACCCGCGGAGCAATAAATAACAATACCTGGTAGGCCACGTCCAGCTGCTGTGAAACCAGCTGAGATGAGGGCTGGCGCCCTCCCGCAGGCAGGACGAGGGCCGAATGTCTCGGGTGGGAAGATCAGCAGGGAGGTGCCCGGGAAACCCAGGATGGGGAAGGAGTTCAAAAGCAGCCGCAAACTACCAAGGAAGCATCAAGGTTTGCAGCAGAGAAGAACCTGCCTCTGAGCGAAAACCGTACCTGGTTGGAACCTGGAGTGTGAGCTTTAAACCCGTGTCTGTATGCTGGGGGATCTTCAGGCTCCTCCACAGTCTGTCTCCCCATGAGGTGGTCTCCAGGGCTTATCCAGGCAGCAGAAAGGGTCTGGGTCCCTCCTGGCCTAAAAGTCTGAGTCGGCATCCAGCAGCTCGGCATCCATGAGATTTGTCTGGGAGTGGAGGGGGGCGAAGCCTGCCCTTCTGCCATGAGTCCTTGGCCCGCAGGGGACGCTCCCACTGGGCAGGGCACCGGGATCCAGGCCCGCGGCGGGGGGCCGGAATGAGCTGTTGTACTGCTGGCGTGCCAGGAAGCACCTCACGCTGCCCTCGAGGGCCAGATCTTCCTGGGGCCGGGTCTCGGGGCAGAAGGGGTTGCTGATCAGATGGAAGGCATCGTGTTTCCTGCAGCTGGTGGGTTTGTCCTGGGACCCCTGGGGGATGAGGCCTTTGTGCTGGGAGACGCTGAGCCCCAGGCCAGGGTAGGAGCCCAGGGGTGGCACCTCTTCCCCAAGCTGAGACTCCCTGGGGTTGGAGACCAGGCACTTCTGCCTTGGCAGCTTGGGCAGGCGAGGGACGGCACTGCGGGCCTGCGGGGTGAAGTAGCCCACATCACAGATGGCGGGCCCCAGGGGGCAGACTTCCTTCTTCTTCCTCCTCGTCTTCTTCTTGCGGCTGGCTCTTTTCTCCATCTCGGACGAGATCTCTGCGTCCACCACCCACAGGTTCGCCCTTTCGTCCGGCGGCACTAAAGGCACGAGAGAGGGGAGACGGGGTGAGAGGGGCCTTCCCGGGTGGGTTCACTGGTAAAACGCTGCGGGCAAACTCAGTGACCGGGACGGCAGGAGATGGACCCGAGTGCGGGCACAGCATGGGCAAGTGCGATGGATCCTTGTCCTCACCCAGCTCTGTCACTGCACCCGTCCCAGCCAGAGATTCCCTGCTGCCCCAGCCCCGCCAATGGCCCTCAATCCCAACCCCTGCTCCTGACTGTTCCCGTCATGGGCCCCTTACATGGCTTTGCCCATGACCTCAATCCCAACCTGCAGCCCCCTGCTATCCCAGCTCTGAGCTCCCCCGAATAGCTCCCCACCCCCCTCAATCCCGACCTGCAGCCCCCTGCTATCCCAGCTCTGAACAACTCACACGCAGCTCTTCAGTGCTCCTCAATCCCAACCTGCAGCCCCCTGCTATCCCAGCTCTGAGCTCCCCCGAATAGCTCCCCACCCCCCTCAATCCCGACCTGCAGCCCCCTGCTATCCCAGCTCTGAACAACTCACATGCAGCTCTTCAGTGCTCCTCAATCCCAACCTGCAGCCCCCTGCTATCCCAGCTCTGAGCTGCCCCCATTTTACAGGTGGAGAAGTGACTTGCCCCAGGTCACGCACTAGGTTAGTGTCAGGGCGAGGAGGAAAACCAAAGTCTCCTGACTTCCAGCCCAGTGCTTTCCATCTAAATGTGGAGAGCAAAGCTGGCCTTGTGACTAAGGCACTGGGACGCAGGAATCCTGCATTTGATTTCTGGCTCTGCGGACATTCATCTTTCTGCCTCAGTTTCCCAGCTGTCAGAAGCTAGATTGCAGGGTGTGTCTCTCACTGTGGGGCTGAGCAGCACCCACCACAAAGGGGCCCTGACCTCAACAGAAACCTCTAGGTGCTACCGGGACAAAATGTACCTGGTGCAGACACACGTGATGTCATGACCTCATCGCCTGCCCGCCTCCCTCCCCGCCCCACGCTTTCCCAGGGACTCACCGGGTGTCGCCACGGGCGTGACAGAGATGTCCTGCGGCAAGATAGCCCCTCTCCTGGCCACCATCTTGGTGACGTGCTGGGCCCAGGCCGAGGACATGTCAGCTGAGGGCTCGTTGATGTCGAAAGCCAAACCAGCTGGGACGAAAGCCACAGAGGAGATTCTTACAGCCTGTTCAGCGGAGGGGGGAATCCCGCGGCCTGAGCCAGGGTGGGGGGGATCTTCACTGATTCACCCCAATCTCCTGCCCCTCCAGCTGATCCCACAAGCAGCCCATGCCGGAACCAACGCCCTGCGCTCTCGGGGCAACCAGGAGGCCCTCCCATTCCCACACGATGTCCCCAGCCCGCAGAGGCTGGACCCTGTGCTAACGGCCCTTTACAGCATGCTGACACAGTGAGGATGCCTTTTCCAGCTGCCTAGGAGCTGAGAGCCCAGAGGGTCTTTGCCGGGCTGTGACATCACCAACAGCAACGACGCGACGGCCAAACAGGCCAGAAGTCAGCCTGAGGGGTGCCTGGATGATGGCGGGGCGGGGCGAGGGGGGCGCAGAGCGCAGGGTCTGGCCCTTTAAATGGATCTTTGGCCACAGAATGGCGAACTGCTGCATGAGTTGGGCTAGAATCCGGCTCCCTCTTCTGACTAACAACATACTGTAGTCACTTAATTAATTATTACTCCGTACACAGACAGGCAGGATGAGCCAGTGGTTACAGCACATCTGGGTCCAATTCCCTGTTCTGCCAGACTTCGACTGTGACCATGGGCGAGTCACTTCGCCTCCTTCTGCCTCAGTTTCCCTTCTTCCCTATGGGGATAAGAGCCCCGGCCACTCAGGGACGAGCGAGGATAATTCCACTAAAGACTCTGAGGCGCTCCGATACTGGGCCACACAAATAACTTAGCTAGACAGAGACGTGCACCTTCTGAGGTAACTTCCTTGGACTCATGGAGTTACGCCAGGAGGGAACTGGGTCCAAGGAGCAGATCTGTTGGGTAGGGCGGGGCCATTTCATAGAATCATAGAATATCAGGGTTGGAAGGGACCTCAGGAGGTCATCTTGTCCAACCCCCTGCTCAAAGCAGGACAAATCCCCAATTAAATCATCCCAGCCAGGGCTTTGTCAAGCCTGACCTTAAAAACTTCTAAGGAAGGAGATTCTACCACCTCCCTAGGTAACACATTCCAGTGTTTCACCACCCTCCTAGGGAAAAAGTTTTTCCTAATATCCAACCTAAACCTCCCCCACTGCAATTTGAGACCATTACTCCTTGTCCTGTCCTCTTCCACCACTGAGAATAGTCTAGAACCATCCTCTCTGGAACCACCTCTCAGGTAGTTGAAAGCAGCTATCAAATCCCCCCTCATTCTTCTCTTCTGCAGACTAAACAATCCCAGCTCCCTCAGCCTCTCCTCGTAAGTCATGTGTTCCAGACCCCTAATCATTTTTGTTGCCCTTCGCTGGACTCTCTCCAATTTATCCACATCCTTCTTGTAGTGTGGGGCCCAAAACTGGACACAGTACTCCAGATGAGGCCTCACCAATGTCGAATAGAGGGGAACGATCACGTCCCTCGATCTGCTCGCTATGCCCCTACTTATACATCCCAAAATGCCATCAGCCTTCTTGGCAACAAGGGCACACTGCTGACTCATATCCAGCTTCTCGTCCACTGTCACCCCTAGGTCCTTTTCCACAGAACTGCTGCCGAGCCATTCGGTCCCTAGTCTGTAGCTGTGCATTGGGTTCTTCCGTCCTAAGTGCAGGACCCTGCACTTATCCTTATTGAACCTCATCAGATTTCTTTTGGCCCAATCCTCCAATTTTTCTAGGTCCCTCTGTATCCTATCCCTGCCCTCCAGCGTATCTACCACTCCTCCTAGTTTAGTATCATCTGCAAATTTGCTGAGAGTGCAATCCACACCATCCTCCAGATCATTTATGAAGATATTGAACAAAACCGGCCCCAGGACCGACCCCTGGGGCACTCCACTTGACACCGGCTGCCAACTAGACATGGACATTTGTAAGTCAGTCGCTTTTCTGACAGTGCTTTTAATGTGTAAATAAATCCTGCAGCTTGCCGGCTCCCTGGCACAGGACTGGGATATTGCTCTAGGGCAGTGGTTCTCAAACTTTAGCAACCCGAGGACCCCCATTTTGATTTTAATTTTTTCATGGATCCCCAAGCCTCATGCTCAGTCCCAGGCCCTGCCCCCAACTCCACCCCTTCCCCCAAGGTCCCACCGCAACTTTTCCTGTCCCCACTGTTCGCTGGCGTGCAGAAGGCGCTGGGAAGGCGGGGCAGGAGTTGATCAGTGGGGCCCGTGGATCTCCTGGACCCCAGTTTGAGAAACACTGCTCTAGAGAGATAGGGCCATCAATGGCTATTAGCCAAGTGATCAGGGATGCCACCCCAGGCTCTGGGTGTCCCTAGCCTCTGTTTGCCAGATGCTGGGAATGGACGACAGGGGATGGATCACTCAGTGGATGCCTGTTCTGTTTATTCCCAGCACCTGGCACCAGCCATTGTCGGAAGACACGATACTGGGCTAGATGGACCATTGCTCTGGCCCAGTCTGGCCGTTCTTCTCTTCTAGCTGCTGGCCCCTTTCAGGGACGCAGGGATTCAGCCACACACTTAACAACAAGGCAGCGCGATGGGCGCAGTCAGACTGGGCGTTACGGGCTGGTCTCACCCTGCGGAAGCCTGGGGTGCCCCCGGCGCTCTTGGCAGTGCCCTCTAGTGAGAGTGGAGGGAGGCGCCTTGCTGAGAACCACGGCCCAGGTGCCCCACAACAAAGCTGGGACCACAGAAGCGTCTTGCAGTGGGGGCTGCAAACCTGCCACCGAAGAGGGGGCCTACCGCCAGGGGCGGTAGTGTGTGAAAGCCCCCGTGGTCCCCGCCCCCGCCCGGGACGTACCCACGGGCCCGTCGTGCGAGACGGTGTGCATGCTGAAGGACAGCTCCTGCTCCGGGTTGTGCAGCAGCTCCTTCCGCTTGGAGAAGGCCTTGGCGATCATCTTGCTTTTCTTGATCCTCTTGGGCTCGTCGTCGCTCTGGCCGGTCAGCCTGTGGGGGAGGGAATGGGGGGCAGGGGGAGGGCTGGCTCAGCGGGGGAGGGCAGGGCACTGATCCTCTCCAGCAGGGCGCTGGAGATCCCCCGGGGTGGGGCTGAGGAGAGCCAGGGCTGCAGCTCCTGGGCTGCCCCCCTCCGCCCCTCTCCCGCTGAACCAGGAAGCCATCTGTTTGTCTGTAACCAAGGGAATCCCTCCATCATCCCAACCCAAAGGACTCGATGTCCCGCTCCTTCCCCGCACCACGGTGGGGAACACGCTGGCACCAAGGGCTGGGTTCTCCAGGGCCCTTCCCGCCACTCTGGCTGGGTGATGGGTCTGGAAAATGGGCATAAAATTCACTTCCAGAGTGGTGGCCAGGGCTTTGGTGTCCATGAGACGGGGGCCCCAAGCCCCATCCCCGGAATCACCCCTCCAGGAGCCCCGACCCCTCGGCACAAAAGGTCTTGGGGGGACTCGCGGCAGCCCCCCTGCAGCCGTGGGTCAAACTCACGCAGGCGCCCCCCCCACCCGGCCCCTCCTAACTCCGGGATCTGCCCCTTCTCCGCAGCACCACGCGGCTCCCCATGCAGCTTGGCCGAAAGGAGGGGACTGCACAATGGGGTCTCAGCCCCCCTGCTCCGGATGGAGAAATCCTTTCCCCTCCCCCACCTCTTTAATGGGCATCTAGGGCTGGAGGGGCAGCCTGGGAGACCAGTGCCCCCGACGGAGCCAGATCCAGGTAGGACACAGGTGGTGCTGGCTGCACAAGCTTCCCTCTCCCCCGCAGACGTGCGTCGCTCCCAAACCAGAGGGGCCGTAGCTAGGGGGGCCCAGGGAATTCGGCCTCCAGGCTGGGAGCTGATGAGCCACCCCTGAACGAGCCCGGGGAAGTCACATCTGGTGATGGGTCCGTCCTGCGCTAGGCTCCAGCCAATCCACAAGCGGGTCTGGTGACCCTTGCTCCAGCCCTGCCCCGACTCCAGCCTCGTTCCCAATCCTGCTCCAGCCCTGCCCCGACTCCAGCCTCGTTCCCAATCCTGCTCCAGCCCTGCCCCGACTCCAGCCTCGTTCCCAATCCTGCTCCAGCCCTGCCCCGACTCCAGCCTCGTTCCCAGCCCTGCTCCAGCCCTGCCCCGACTCCAGCCTCGTTCCCAGCCCTGCTCCGACTCCAGCCTCGTTCCCAGCCCTTCTCCGACTCCAGCCTCGTTCCCAGTCCTGCCTTTGCTTTGTTCCAAACCTGCTCTTGACTCGTGACTCCAACCTTTGGCTCCAGGGCCTGGCCCAGTTGCCACCGCACCCACCACTACCACTGCTCCAGTCACTAGGCCTGACCCTCCCCATCTCAGCTTCTGACACACACCACTCTGTGCCTCTCTGTTGGGAACACACACCATCCCCTAGGAACCGGCTGAGACCCGCCATATTCATTGCACATGGGCCACCAGACAGCTGCTGGATGAGAACAGCTACAGACCTGGGCTGGACTGGGCCTTGGGGGCGATGGGCATGTGGTCCCGCAAGCGGAGCCTCAGCTCCTGGGGCTCAGGGGATACAGGGCCTTGAGACCCCCAGCAGCTGGGGGCTGGGGGCAGGGCTGCTCCTACCTGCACCAGGTGCGCTTCCAGATGAGGAGGGTGGCTTTGGTCCACACCCAGGTGCTCATGGAAATGCCAGTGCCGAACATGGCAAAGAGGTTGATCTTCTCCACCAGCAGGCTGGGCCGGTTCTTGATCTCGCAGTTTGGGATTGGCTTGTTGGTTTGGATGGCGATCGTCACATTAGCTTCGCACCTGCGGCAGGGACACGGGGCACAGGGGCTAAAACCCACCCTTGGCAATGGGCAGCTGGGGCACCCGGGAAGCAATCTCCCACCCCCCATCCCCTGCGACGAAGTACTCTCCCCTTAGCGCAGCCAGATAAAGGGCAATGACAGACGCCCCCTGCAAGGAGCAGCTGCTGATTAGATTCAGGGGCTGAGTCCCCTGCCCACAGCTCGACGACCCCCAACAGCTGCCCAGATACCACGGTGATGGGGGCCATGCGAGGGCAGGAAGCTGATGGCAGCCACAGGAGCGCCACGTGATGGGCTCTCTTCAGAAAGTTTCAGCAGAGCTTCACGGGGCGTGGCAGAAGCCCCCCGGTCTGAGCCGCGGGACCAGCCTGGCAGGGAACGACCCAGCACCAACCAGAGCGATGGGCAAATGGGCCCATCTTGGATTCCTCCCGATGCATCTCACCGGGATCAGGCATGGCAGGGTGCCCCTGGTCTCCGTGCCGTAGCCCTAGGCTTTGCTCCTCGCTGAAATGGGAACAGGCCCGGGGCCATGGATGGCTTGGGCAGTCATGCCACAACGTGCCTGCGAGGGGTGACGTGGCATCCCCTGGGGATTGCCGTTCCCCCGGCATCAGGCGACGCCAGGGCGGGAATCCACACGAGCAGCCAGGCTTCTGCGTGGGGAAACGGAAGAGCATCATCACAGGACCTGGCAGCGGAGGGGAGGTCATGGAAAGCGTCACCTTCTTCCAACACAGAGCGAGGTGCTCTACTGGAATCCCCCCGAGACTTCCTGCCCCGCCGGGTGGGGGCTGGGGGTGCCTGTTAAAGGGGCGGGGGGAAGAAACATGGCCTGTCCCCACTTACAGGACATACTCCCGGAAGCTCCGCTCCCACTCAGCCTGGTTGAAGAAGTCGTAGAAGTGGCAGGCGAAGGTGATGAGCACGAAACCGAAGGCCAGGAAGCCAAAGATGCCTGAAAGGAAGCACAGGAAGGCCCGGGGGTTATTCCCACAGCCCCAGGGCCAGGACGCGGCATGCTGCCAGCCAGAGAGAAGCCCTGATGGAAACACAACAATCCAGGAAAAGTGAAGGGAGGGGTCAAACCAGGGCTTGGACTCCTTCTGTGCCTCTGATGGGGTCCTCGTCAAAATCAGCTGCACCCGCTTTTAGCACGCCTTTCGTCCCAAAGAGCTTTACGTACCGTCTACACAGAGGTCACGTTACCCGGGAGTGAAATGCAGCCACCTCTGGGGAGGACCGTGGCAGCTGCGTAACAGTAACACTGCACAACAGTTTCGGACCAGAAAAGGAAGAATATATCCAACCTTCCCAGGGACTCCGAGGGAGGCAAAATGCACTCACTCAGGCTGGCGTTTGGCCAGGAGGCCTGGGTTAACTTGGCAGAGAGGCTCCGGGAGTGGCCGGGACTTGGCTTTCATGCCTTATCTGAAGGGCGGCGCCTCCAGCAGCCCCAGGCCAGGCTCGTGTTCACAATGGACTCAGAGGCGAGAGCACCCTCCGAGAGCCACGCATACCCCTCCCCGTGTCTTCTGCTGGCCCAGCGCCACCGCTTTGTGCAGGCCCTGGGTTTTCCCGGGAGGCTCCTACCCAAAGCTAGCCCTTTGGGACGTGTGAGATCCTGGCCCGGGTAACACACCGGCACCAAGGCACCAGCTGAACCCAAACCCGCCCGGCTTACCCAGCCGTAACATGGTCTCGTTGATTTTGCTGGCAGCTTTCTCACTCAGCAGGCCGGGGTGATTGCTTTTGATGGAGAACAAAGTCATGACACCTAGGGCAGACAGACAGCAAGACAGGCGCGTCAGCCGGGACTGGGGCTGCCGGATCAAGCAGCTAGGCAAGAGACCCCGGGATCGCCTGAGGTGACCTCTGAAGCCCCAGCGAGACGGAGCAGGGAGGCTGAGCCGGGCTCACGGGCGGATGCAGCATCTGGCTCTGGTGTGGTCGCTGGCGGTGTGACCTCAGGGGACACGGCCAAGCGGGAGCAGGCAGCTGAGGAGCAGATGCAAGTTCCCGCTGGCCGAGCCAACCCTCCCTGATCAGCTCTTCACTGGGGCGACACTCTGGGGACAGAGCCCCCTGACCCTCCCGTGGGCTGCTCCAGGGTGTTGAGGAAAAGTTAGCATATGTGACTCCATTTTGGTTTGGGGCCCACCATTGTCTAAAAGCAAACACATCATGCACTAGGAGGAGTGTTCCTTAGATACTGCATTCCTGTGAAAACCCTCCCCCTTGGTTCCAGCCTGTCTCGACTCCCGGTTTCTGTTCTTTGTCTGTTCCTAACTCCCTGCCTCCTGGCCTTGATGTGAGCCTCCCATCCTGATAAGAATGGTTACTGATACATTGCTTTAGGACCATGTTGTGTAGTTGAAGTAATGGTCTAGCACGAGGAATGTACCTAGCAGGGACAGGTGGTAGATAAGGGAAGGGTTTGTCTATTGGCTAAGGTTTCCGATTCACGAGGGCAACATGCTTTGCTAAAAGGTATATAATCTTTGTATAACCTGCATTCGGGGTCGCCTTCTGACTATTGGCGGGGCACCACGCTCGAGCGTAATAAACTTAATACCTTTGGGAACGCTGCAGTTGTGGACTTTGTTCGTGTGCCTCAGCCTAGACTCGAACTGCGCGTGACCTATCAGGTATAATTCGCAACAAGGGCTAGAGGAGAAGAGCTGTTTAGGGTGCGGGGGAGAAAATGGGCTACACCTGGCTGGTTTTCAGTACCCTGGCTGCTGGCCATTCAATGAACTACAGCAGCCCCCCTCCGCACTGGCTGGGGAAGTTTATCCCAGCCTGCACTGACCTTAAAACTCAGCAGCGTTCAGGGTAGCGTCTTCCTTTCCAGCCATGAACCAGAGCCCACAACACACACCACCCCCTGGGCAAGGCCCAGCGTGTGTCACCCACATTAGAATATGGTTTCTGTGTCTCCCTCTAGTGGCTGGTCCACGTAAGAGGATAACAGTCCACTACAGCTGCCAGCTGAGCGACCGCATGCAGTGTGGCTGTCCCAGGATATGAGAGACACAAGGCGGGTGAAGTAATATCTGTTATTGGGCCAACTTCTGCTGGGGAGAAAGACGAGCTTTCGCACTACACAGAGCTCTGCTGCAGGTCTGGGAAATGTACTTAGCCTAGGCACTGAGTTTTTCTTTTCCTCCACCCCCTGGCTCTTCCTCGAGGCCCCGTCCCCACTTCGCACCCTCCCCCAAGGCTCCACCCTTGCTCCGCCTCTTCCCATCCCTGCTCCGCCCCCTCCCGGCTTTCAGCTAATCAGGGGCGCTGCCAAACAGTTGTGGCTGGTGGGTACTCAGCACCCACTATTGTTTTTTCTGTGGGTGCTCCAACCCCGGAGCAGAGGTCAGACCAAGGGTCCATCTAGCCCAGTGTCCGGTCTTCCAACAGTGGCCAGTGCCAGGTGCCCCAGAGGGAATAAACAGAACAGGGAATCATCAAGTGATCCATCCCCTGTGGCCCATTCCCAGCCTCTGGCAAACAGAGGCTAGGGACACGCTCCCTGCCCATCCTGGCTAATAGTCATTGATGGACCTATCCTCCATGAACTTATCTAGTTCCTTTTTGAACCCTGTTATAGTCTTGGCACTCACAACATCCTCTGGCAAGGAGTTCCACAGGTTGACTTGTGCCTTGTGTGAAGAAATACTTCCTTTTGTTTGTTTTAAACCTGCTGCCTATTAATTTCATTTGGTGACCTCTAGTTCTTGTGTTATGAGAAGGAGTAAATAACAATTTAACAATCCAAGTAATAATTCCTTATTTACTTTCTCCACACCATCATGATTTTATAGACCTCTATCATATCCCCTCTTAGTCGTCTCTTTTCCAAGCCGAAAAGTCCCAGTCTTATTAACCTCTCCTCATACAGAAGCCGTTCCAGACCCCTAATCATTCTTGTTGCCCTTTTCTGAACCTTTCCCAATTCCAATATATCTTTTCTGAGATGGGGCGACCATATCTGCACACAGTATTCAAGATGTGGGTGCACCATGGATTTATAGAGAGGCAACATGATATTTTCGGTCTTATTATCTATCCCTTTCTGAATGAGTCCCAACATTCTGTTCGCTGTTTTGACTGTGGCTGCCCATTGAGTGGATGTTTTCAGAGAACTCTCCACAATGACTCCAAGATCTTGCTTGAGTGGTAACAGCTGATTTAGACCCCATCATTTTATATGTATAGTTGGGATTATGTTTTCCAGTGTGCATTACTTTGCATTTATTAACACTGAATTTCATTTGCCATTTTGTTGCCAAGTCACCCAGTTCTGTGAGATCCTTTTGTAGCTCTTCATAGTCTGCCTGGGACTTAACTGTCTTGAGTAGTTTTGTAACATCTGCAAATTTTGCCACCTCACTGTTTACCCCTTTTTCCAGATCATTTATGAATATGATGAATAGGACTGGGCCCAATACAGACCCCTGGGGGACACCACTATTTACCTCTCTCCATTCTGAAAACTGACCATTTATTCCTAGCCTTTGTTTCCTATCTTTTAACCAGTTACCAATTCATGAGAGAACCTCCCCTCTTATCCCATGACAGCTTACTTTGCTTAAGAGCCTTTGGTGAGGGACCTTGTCACAGCTAAATACAAGATTGTCTGGTTTCACCCACATTTAATGCCCCAATAACAATTATGTGAGTGAAACCAGACAATCACAACTCTCAAATGAATTCTCACAGGAAAAGGATAAAAGACAAAGACACCCTGTCACATGTGGGCAAACACTTTTCGCACAGAGATCACTACATAGCTGATCTCTCAGTCCTCATCCACAAAGGAAACCTGCACAACACCTTCAAAAGATCAGGCTGGGTGCTTAAATTCATAACTCTGCTAGACGCTAAAAATCACGGACTGACCAGAGACAGTGGATTTAGGGCTTATTAGAACAATCTGTAACCCATTAACAACTCCGAACCCCCCTGCCTTCCTTCCCTCCCATGACTGGAGGGGTATTAATGGGCCACTTCCCTTTGAATGGTCCCTTGGAATATGTGCTAACTACTTATGCTGAACTATCTGTTGCTCTTGTATTTAGCTGTAACCCTCTCAGTACCTTTCCCAGACCAAAGAGCTCTGGATCGCTCGAAAGCTTGTCTCTCTCCCAGAGAGAAGTCGGTCTCATAACAGATATTGCATCACCTAGCTAAGGGATTGACTCCCTTGGCTCAGGGGACAGCATTTCCTGCTTTTAGCGCTGAAGGTCCCCAGACCAAACCTCGCTGAGTTGTTAGCACCCACCTCGGATCAGGAAATAGCCTCCCACGATCAGCACCAGGCCGATGGGAGCCAGGACGAAGCCAGCGCGGAACCGATAGTTCTTGTAGCCCACAAAGCAGATGCCGCTGACGGAGTCTCCGTCCACCTGGTTGGGGCAGAGTCATCAGTGTCCGTCCGTCCCCAGCCTGGAGATTGGGCTGGAAATCTCATGAGAACGGGCTGGCCAACGAGGGGCTGTGCTGTCCCTTTACCAGGCAAACGGGGTGCCCATCCAGTGATGTGGCAGCCGATGGCTCTGCCATTTGGTAGACCCAGGTTTTGTAGATGACCCTGGTGTCGGGTGCTGACTGGGGAGGGAGTGGGACGGAGATGGTGGCTGGTGCCCCCTATGGGTCAGTTCGAGCAGCCTGGGTATGGCCTTTGGGAACATAAAATCATAGAATCTCAGGGCTGGAAGGGACCTCAGGACGTCATCTAGTCCAACCCCCTGCTCAAAGCAGGAACAACACCAACTAAACCATCCCAGCCATGGGCTTGGAGATAAGTGGGGCCCCATGCAGTCTATCAGTGCAGGGAAGGCACGAAGTGGGGGGGGGGAGCCAGGAATATGGGGGGCTGGGAAATGCTGACCCTCACCTGGAACACCCAGAGGATGTTCACAGATACAGGGAGCCTACAGGAGGGCCACAGGCAGTGGGGTCAACAAATGGACGAGGAATGAGATGAGACGCTGAGCTGGGATGGTTCTCGCTCACCAATGCAGGGTTAAACTGACCACCCCCAGGGCAGAGTGGGGGGACCTTCCCCCTTCCACTGAGAGGGGAGCATCCCTTAGGGTCCCGAGGGTGGGGTGGGCACAGAGGTCTCCATGCCGGACGCCCCGTACCTGGGCAACGGCCAGGATGGCGACAGTGAGGACGAAGGGGATGGACCAGGTGACCAGGTGGAAGTAGGAGGTCTTGCCTAGCAGGGGTTGGTAGGTGGTGCCCAGTGCTTTGAAAGAGGTGTGCCAGGCGTAGGTCAGCATGACGAACCAGATCACGCCCGACATCAGCGAGTAGTAGACGATGACGAAGATGATCACACAGGAGAGTGTCTCGTTGGAGCTGGGGAGGTGGGACGGGATAGGACTGGAGGTGGGAGGGGGTCTCTCCCCCATTCCCCACTCCACTCTGGCTTGTTCCTGACTGACAGATAGGTGCTAGCCTGGCTCAGCACCCAGAGCGTGCCCATGCCCCCCGATAGAGCACCTTGCAGTCTGCAGGATCCCATCACCTTAAGGGGCTGTGAGCCAAACCCTGATCCTGTATGAGTCAGTGGGAGCTTTGCCCAGAACCCCAGACCTGTCCCCAATCCCACCGGTTCCCTGACCACATCTGCTGGGACTGCTGCCTTTCGCACTGCCCCTCCCATAGTGGGCAAAGGCAGAGAGACGGGGGTGTGGGTGGGTGAGCCTGCCCTGCGGGGCGGAGGTACCTACGTCGGCTCTCCCAGCCGCATGGTGCCGTCGGCTCGGCACACGATCTCACCGCGGGCCCCGTCCATGAACTGCGCCAGCCAGCCGATGCTGCCCACGAAGAAGCAGGCATTGACGTAGAAGAGGATGACGGCCGGGTAACGGTTCGAGTTCTTCCAGTCGGCAACAAATGTGGCCTGGGGCGGGGACAGGAGAGAAGAGCCGGCGGATGGGCCAGGGTCTGTGGCTGTGCATCACCCATTCCTGGCTTTGCTCCGGAGCCCTACTGGTCAGCCCCGCAGCCAAGAGCGGCAAAAGCCCACGCCAGCCACCAGGAGGTGCTCTGAGCCAATGCAGATTTCACTCCTCCCCTCCGCCCCCACAGCCGGGGATCAGCTCCCATCCGGCAGCCCCCCGGCTCGCTCCGCTCACCAGGGTGAAGAAGGTGCAGAAGATGGTGACGGAGCTGAAGGCGGCGATGTAAACGTGCATGTCACGGTGCTCGTGCTCCGTGAAGAGGGGATTCTGGCACTGGATGCCGCAGCCCTCCACGTCCTCGTACCAGCTCTTGGGGTTGTCCGTCTGCACCAGCGGGGCCTCGCAGTGGCCCGAGCTGTTGAACTTTAGGTTCTGCACCTCGTTCTGGGGGTGGGCGGGAACGAGGGGCGGGACCAGAGAAGAAAGGAAAGGGATCGTTAGGGGTTGGAGGGACACTGTCACGAGAGGACGACCCACGCTGAGGGCTGGGAACCAGGACTCCTGAGTTCTTAGTCCAAGACCTGCCACTGACAGCCTGCCTGCCTTTGGGGGAACTGCGTACCCAGCCTGCTCAGATAGGGATTACTCCACACACCCAGGGAGGTGTGACACTGAATCCACTGGGTGAAATCTGGCCTCGCTGAAATCAACGGCAGTTTTGCCATCGATTTTCATGGGACTGGGATTCCAACCCAGAGTCTGTAAAGCCCCTTCCAGCCAAAGTCCTTCTTGGGGGACCCTGCACTAACCCAGCGTGGCGTGGAAGCATTTCAGTTCTCCCAGTGCGAGGACGGGTTCCTCTTCCTTTAGCTCTGCGAGGGGAAGGGACATGGGAGGAGGGCTGGAGAGGGGTCGACCCGGATGCTCTGAAGGGAAGGGGCCAGGGGCAGATAGCGTTCGGAATCTCCCTCCCTCCCCCGGTCAGGGTTAGAAGAAAGCCAGTCTCGCTGCGGTTCTGTACTAGTCACAGGACGCTCGAAAACTGTCTGTCAATAACCCTCATCTTGGTCTCACTGAAGCTGTAAAAATCCCCCCCCCAATATTTCAATTGCCACCAAGTTTTCTAAAACTCTTCCCCTCGCGAAACACACAGGTTGGGTCTAAACCTACGCGACTATGCCTCTAGAGGGAGATTTTGTATTTCCTGTCCTCAGAGCAGGGGCAGGAATACCTGGTATCTCACATTTATACAGCACCTCCTAGGGGACCTCCAAACTACTTTACAAGGATCTCCCAACCACTGCTGAAATGCGGCCTCCTCTGGTGTGGAACAGAGTAGCTCAACAGTGCTGCACAACAGCCCTTTAGGGAGGGAAATCCAGAATAACTTCCCTGAGATTCCAGGGGGGATCTAGCTGTAGACAGGAGATAACTGTCCACTTCGTTTTGATGTCCCGGGCACAAAACAACCCCTCTCGTAGCACAGCGCCCCCTAGTACCATGCAAGGGCATTAATTCAGTCCCAACTCCAAAGGAAGAGCACCCACTCCGCAGCTAACACCGCTTCCTGCAGCACCAGGGTTTTGCTTAAGGGCTTCCCATCCAGATGAATTTAGAGCCTGCGAAAGGGGCTGGACTGACAGCCCTGGAACAAGAGGCCTCTGTCTATCTCCAGAGCAGGCAGAGCAATGTGTTTCAACCCTGCACAGGGAAGGGCAGTTGCTATGCTCCGGTCCGTCCATGGGATCAGAGGAACCGCTGGATGGAATCGGATCGGGGGCCAGAACTGTGGGTGGCCCTCCTGGCTATATAAAACGTCTGATCCTTTGATATTTCTGTGGACAGAGAACTTGCGGTAACTCCGGTGATGTGACCACCTGTCTCCTAGGAATTGAAATGAGACCCACCAACTTGTGGCCATTGAAGAGCCATCAAATGACTCATCGCCACAGCTAACGTTCCCCGCTCTGGCCAGGATCGGCACCCCCCACCCTTGGCTGCATGGAGGGCACTGTTTCTGCGGCCTGGAAGAGGCACGGGGACAGGACAGCCGTGCCATCGGCTGGACACCGGGCGCAACAGCGAGGTGTAAGACGCCTGCTTACCGGGCAGCCCTCGGGAAAGCGGTCTGTGGTGCACTTGAGGAAGTCGGGCCAGCCCCGCTCCCGCTCCACGATGGTGCATGGACCCCGCGTGGCCTGGCACAAGGTCTGGCTGGGCAGCTCCACCTGGCCGTCCTCACACTTGGGCATGTACACGGCGCAGAGCAAGGGCTGAATTGCGTCCCAGCAGCGAGGGGCGTTCCGCAAACCTGGCCGAAGGAAAAAGCAGCGGTGGAAACTCGGCACGGGTGTAGCATGCTGGCTCGGCACCGCCCCCTAGTGGCTGGGCCCACTGACTACAACAGCCAACCATCTACAGCTCAAGGAGTTACTTCATTAGGTCAACCAGGAAAGGCCTGGGTTTCTGATGCTGAAACTCCCAGTTCAATACCCGCGGGCCACCACGGTGTCTGTACATTAGGACATGTAACGGAACCAGTAGGTCTGACATGCTCCATCCAGCGCTAGATAACGGCGCACACAACCGCAGCCCCCTGTCTCCCAGTCACAAAGAACGGGATTTACTTTTGGACCTGCTCTGTTAAATGGTACAGGGAAAAGATCAAACTCCCAGCACGCATGTCCACACAACACTCCTCCGCTCTTCCTCTATCCCCCTTCATCAACGACTAGCTCTCAGGATGGGGTGGGATGGCTGCACACCCTGGCGCTAATAGACCCTCCGTTCCCAGATAGTTCCTGTGTCACAAATCCACCGTATGGCGAGTCCTTTGGCTATTATTTTTAACGTCACGCCGATATGTTGCCTTTTATAGCACCTTTGTGAATGATCTCCACATGCTTCACAAGGCACAGACATAGTGCACCAGTGGAAGGCAGCCACCTCTGGGGTGGAGGAGGACAGCAGTAAGGAGAAGGGCATTTTGGGCTGAGATCACCAGGGTAACCTTCCCTTCTTAGGAAAAGGGCCATGGGATGGTCAGCCCCCCCCCCAGCACAGACAGGGCTTTTGAACTGACACCTCCTGCTAAAGAGCCAGGCCCAGCTGGTTGCGTGGAGCAGGGGCGGCCAAACTGAGTGACTGTCCGAGCCGTGTACGGCAACCTTCAGAAGTTTGAGAGTCGGGGTGCACCTGCTGGGGCTCGGGGCTTCAGCCCTGCTCCGGCTGAAGCCCCGAGCCCCAGCAGTCATGTCCTGTGGGGCTCAAGCCCCTAGGACGCCCCCCCCCCCCCCGCCGCCCTGCTGGGCAGAAGATGGAGATGAGGTGACACATGGGTGGGGTCATGCGCCGCCCCCCCGATTTTTGCCAGGTTCACATGGTGCCACCAGGCACCCTCCCTGCACGGCAGCGGCTGGAGCCGGCGAGCCGGGAGCTGCGGCCATGGGGCGAGGCAGTGGCAAACAGCTGGGAGCTGCTGCTTTTTGCTGTTACCCCTCCCCAGGGAGCTAAAGCAGAGACCCCTCCCTGCAGGTCCCAGCTGTCTGCCACTGCCTCTCCACCCGGCGCTAACCCTGGGAGATGCAGGGACTAGGGGCCGCTGGCGGGGGGCACGCCTGGGTGGGGGTGACTCAAGCTGTTGGGGAGGGGGAACATTTACATTGTGCTCCCCCACTCTCAGCAGGCACCAGTCGTCTCTGGCAGCAGCCCCTAGCCCCACCACGGCGCCGGAGGGCAGAAGCCCCGAGCCTCCCCCACCTGTGGAGAATAGAAGGGACATGGGGGCACTGCAAGCTGCACTTTTACTGTAAAAGAGCCGCAAGAGAGTCACGAGCCCCGGTCTGGCCATGCCTGCCATAGGGGTCTGTTGATCTAGCCATGGAGGAAGACAGGCTAAGCTGACTCTGCTGGGATTTGAACCTACAGCTCCAGGGAGACAGGCAGAGCACTGAGCCGGTTATGATCGAATTCACCCTTCGTTGCCAACGAAAGCCCTCCTTTAAAAAAAAAGCAATAAACGTAGCGAGTGGTCACATGGCTTCTCCTCTAGCCTGGGCCCATGCCTAGGCTGGGAGGGCAGCTTGGCCCCTGAGCGGGGGACGACCCCAGGGCATTCCTCTCCCCAGGAGCAGCTCTTCAATCCTCCGGCTCCCTGTCATCTTGTGTCAGTACCATCTGCCGCACCGGGTCGGCCCACTGGGCCATCGTGTTTGAAATCCATCCTCCCTCAGTGACCAATTACTGAATCTCCCGTGAAAGGCCGAACAAGTCCCCCACCCCGCCGCAGTGATCAGAGAGCTCTTCCCCAGCAGCACTGAGGCAGCGGTGCAGAGCCTGCAGCTGCTTACGTAGTATTTGGCTTCCCGGGTACTTCAGGACACTCGGTATCATCTCCGATCGCAGGGCCGTTCCCTGCTGTCTCAATACCCACTTGCCACCCTCTGATGGGAGCAGCGGGCGTTCACTGCTAGCCTAGGCCACATCTGGGCTGGTGAGGCGGGTGGCAGATTCTGCATCTCCTTCCCGGTCTCTTGAGCTCGGTGATTGATGCCCTGAACCTCCCAACCAGCTCCGGGGGCCAGGCTGCTGAGTCATCGAGGGCAGCCCCTGCAGGGACATGTCTCCTCCTGCCGCGGGTTCGGTAACGAGTGGCCTGCTTGCAAACAGGCCCTGTGATCATCCCGGGTCCGCAACCCTCCTGCTAACGGGGCTTTTTGAGATCAATAAGTGAGCGGTTTGCACAGACACCGGCAAAGCATCATCGACATGAGCTCGCTGCAAAAGCACAGGGGGGTACGTTTAATACCAAAGTATCCACAACAGTTCGACATCTAAACACATGTTCCCTCAGCAGCTTCTTCTCTTTGCCTGGCCTCTCTGCAACTTTAATTAGCAGCGTCTTCCCCTTCTCTCTCTGTAGTGAAGTATTGTTCCTTATGGAGAAGGCAGTCTGGCCTAATGCTTAGAGCCCTGGTGCAGGAGTCATGACTAAGGCTCCGTGTTTGTCACCGGGGTCACAGAAGCCGCAGCAGGAGTTTGGGTGTGGGGGGCTCAGGGCTGGGGTGCAGGGTGATGCTTAGGATTGGAGAAGCTCCCCAGAAGGGTGACAGGAACTCCCCTCCCTCAGCACCTAGCTCCACGAGCTGCCCCCGCAGCTCCCATTGGCCGTGGTTCCCAGCCAATGGGAGCTGCAGAGCCAGGGCTTGGGGCAGCGTGGAGGCAGCACGTGGAACTAGAAGCTGGGGGTCCCTACTTCCCCGGAGATGGGTAGGGAGCCTGCTCCAGCCCACCAACTCCCCCCTTCCCAGCACCCGCAGCGCCCCCCAAGGCCGCAAGCCCCCCTCAGCACCCACGATGCCCCCCTGGGCTGCAACTCCCCCCCCGCCCCGAGTGCCCATGATGCCCCCGGCCTGCGACTCCCTCCCCAGCACCCACAGCGCCACCCAGGCGGCCCTCCCCCCCCAAGTTTTAGTCAAGGGGTATATAGTACAAGTCATGGACAGGTCACGGGCCGTGAATTTTTGTTTACTGCCCGTGACCTGTCCATGCCTTTTACTGAAAATACCCGCGACTAAAATGTAGCCTTAGTCACGAGTCCTGGGTTCGCGTCCCAGCTCCGTCATTGACGCACCGTGTGAACTCATTTAGACCAGTGGTTCTCAATTAGGGATGCATATCCACCAACTCCTCTCGATATTGGCCTCGTTTTACAGCAGGCTACATAAAAAGCAGCAGCGAAGACAGTACAAACTCAAATTTCATACAGACAAGGACTTGTTTATACGGCTGTATACACTGACATGTGAGTACAGTATTTATAGTCCCATTGATTTATTTGATAAGTGTAGGGCAGAAAGGGAGACAGTCCGTACATTTTCGGTAATAGTGGCTGTGACTCTTTTGTATTTTTAGGTCTGAATTTGTGAGCAAGTCGTTTTTAAGTGAGGAGAAACTTGGGGGTACGCAAGACAAATCGGACTCCTGAAAGGGGACAGTCATTGGGAAAGTGGAGAACCCCTGATTTAGACCTCTTGGTTTCTCCACTCCCTCCTACACAAAGTGGGGATAATACTGCCACCCCTCCGAGATAAGGGGTAGCACCACACCTTGGGAGCTCATTCAGTCCATAGCCTCCCTGCTGCGACTGCAACCAGCCTAGTTAGCGAGTGCCAGGGGTGACACTGGTTTGCCCTGTGGACACCTGTTCACGAAGAACATATTGCAGTTATTTCACTCAGGCCACTAAACTGCCATCCCTGTGAGGACAGCAGCCCCCTGAGCCAGCCAGTCCTCCAGAAATAGAGATCTTTGAAAGACACCACACACCGTTCATCCATGGAACTCACTGCTTCAGGACAGAGACAAATAGCAAGATTCAAAATAACAATGAGACATGCATCTCACCGAACAAAAAGTCATTAAGGCACCATTAACACTTTAACCATGTCACACTAGCAAAGCCCTTACTTAAGAGAACTCTCGAGTTGAGAATTTAAACGTAAATTAGGCAATTCTAAGTTGAAGGGATATGACCCGGTCAAATTTCACCCAAAGCGTATAGGCTTTGTAAAAAGCCAACCGCAATCTCAAATGCTAAAGTTAATAAGTATTTTTTATTAAATGTAAAAATAAAATAAAATAGAGACCACCTACGAGCACGGTGTTACTTTCAGCATTTGCAAAGTAACACCGTGGCACCATGCTAGCACCCCAGAGCTTGGAAGTGGGGAGAAAGGGGGAGGTGGAAGTGAAATGGACGTGAGCAGCTGGCATAAGAGAAGCAAATTAAAATGTTAAGTCATTTCCATGTTCCTTGTCTCACCTGCCGTTAGTAGAATAGGAACGGCCATTTGTTCATTACAAACATTTGGATTTTTACCCTGACCAGCATTTCAGCGTCAGTTTTAACTCCACCTTTGCTGCTCCTGCCAATGTTGGTACACGGTACATACCCGACACGGCCCTGGTGTCCTCACCCATCCCCCTCTCACAGGTCTGAGTCCTTCCCAGACCCTGCTCGCTTCTGAATATGGATCAGAGACTCCCTCACAACTTCACCCAGCAGCTTATACAAGCAGAAACCCCCCCAACCATCTCGCCGTGGGCCTGGAAGGTCCGTGGATTATATCACCATGTGATGAGATGGGGCTATATTCATGCATATTGGCATGGAAGCAGAGTTAATTCCTGGAGAAGCGAGCATTTCCTGTCTGTATGTGGTGGTTGATAGGGGACATATGGGTCTATGTACTTGAAAGTTATGCATGAAAAGAGTGTGTTGGGGGAGGGGTGGGGGGCCTGTCTCTGGCTACTTCAAGAGAGTGGATGGTTACAGGACAGCAGCATGGGGGCAGAGGTAAAGTTAATCTGGGAACTACAACTTCATGAACACTGCTGGCTCTGCATCCCACTAGATTTAGATTAAGGTCCCCTTGCACTTCTAAGGATTACAAAATCTTTTGCATGAAGTCCCTGGTGTCGTTTCAGAGCAAGCAGAGCTTTTAAGGGGTCTGGGTTTCATGTGTATTTCGCGAGCGCGGTTTCTGAGCTCAGAAAGAAGCTGCTGTGTGAGACACAGACAGTCTTGTCCGTGCAAGCAGGCAGAAGGCTGTACAATGGCTGCGGAGCATGCCTGCATCTGGCTGATTAACAGCCAGCGTGAACGAGCCCTGATGGGTGCTGGCCTCATGGACTCGTACACCAGAACCAGCTTTGGCAGAAGGTTTGGACATGGAGATGGAGGCTGCCTGGTGACTCGCGCAGGAGAGGGAGGAGATCCAAGGGGGAGAGGCCTGGAAGAAGGTGGGAAGAGAGATGGGCGGACAGGAGCTGAGAACAGGGACGGAGGGAGGAGAGGGTGTTGCCGCGTGGGGACTCGGAGGGGAGGCAGCCGCTGAGGCAGACGGCAAAGTGAACATAGAGGACGAGGGGTGCGGCTCACGGGATGGGAGTGGAGGAGGTATCCAGGCTGGGCGCAGGGAGCTTTTCGGCAGCAACTGGGTGCGGAGGCAGAGGGGAAGGTTTAGAGGAAAGTTCAGATCAGGCGTCCTACCTGAAATGTGACAGGGGGACCTCCTGGAAGGGGATGAGAGGTGAGCGTGAGCACAGACTGGGATGGGAAGCCGCTTATTTGGGGCCGAACTGCTGAATCCTGCTGTTCGAACAAGAATGATCTGAGGTCTGGGAAACCGGCCTTACAGCGACAGGTTAGAGAAGCTCAGTCTATTTAATTCATCCAAGAGAAGGCGAAGAGGTGACCACGAGGATGGTAGGGGGAGGAGATTTGCTAGCAGAGGGCTCGGCTAGACGGCCTTGATTCTGCAGCCTGCATTAACCATGCACCGGCCACAGAAACGCTTAGGCTCTTCTATTTACTGTCTGTGCTGAATGAGACAAACACACTCGAGAGCTCATCTCTCAGACACAGAAAGCTGCTCTCCTCTCTCACTCCTAGCAACAAGCAGACCACGCATTCTCTGCGGAAAGGGGAGTCTGGTCCAATGGTCAGACTATGGACCTGGGTGCCAGGACTCCTGGGATCTAGCCCCACCTCGAGGAGCGGACCTGGTTCCACTCCCAGCTTTGCCATGGATTCTCTGTGTGACACGCTGCCCCTCACATCACCTGCCCAACAGGGATAACACTTCCCTAGCTCACCGACGTGCCTGTAACACGGGATGAGATCCTCAGTCGGAAGTCACTAGAGCAGGCCCAAGCCTTATATACACCAACGTCCGATATTGATCCTGGGGAGCGGGGTTCATCTTATAGGCTGGCCACTGGGCTGCCTCCATGCTGGAGAGATCCTTTACCCTCTCTGCATTCACTCCAGCTTTCCCGCTCCTGCTCTGTTGCACAAGCTCTGGTCACAAGGCTGGGGGCACAGCCGGGGCACCCCACTAGCTCCAAGAGGAAAGAAAAAGGCAGCTCCCGGGCCACCCTGGGAAAGAGCACGTCTTCCCTCCAAGTACGGGGAGCTTTTTAGTATAATGTATGCCTGGAGTAGGAGCCCTCTGGAGAATGCCCCGGTGCACCGAGCCACCCCTTACTTCATCCGCCAGCCCAACACGCTCTGTGCGAGCCGGGGAATGCAGGGGCCCCAGCACCCCTTTGCTTCCCAACAGGGGCTCCTTTCCTCCCTCCACACAGGCTCAGAAGAGAGGACAGGGGGAACCTTCCCCTCCCAGTGGGCACCGAGGGCTGGGGAAGGGATCCTAGAACCGTTGCCAGCCAGGAGGCAGGGCTGGCTCCTTTCCAGGCAGTTGCGAATGCACCGTTTGCCTGCGCCTGTTGGAATCTGTGTCAGCTGATGCCGTAGGCCCCAATCTGCTGCAGCTGACTGACCCCTCCACAGAACGTCACAGTCCCTAGAGGATATCAAGCCTCTGAGAAAGGCTGGCATTGCTGGAAGGAGTTTTCTGTGGCAACCCCATGCAAGGTTTTCCAAAGGGCTCAGCACTGGTCTCTACGGGAGCTGAGTTAGGCCAACGTGGAGGGTTTTTGAAAAGCCCAACCCGACAGCTTCTTCAAGAAGCGCAAGCTGCAGAAAACCCTGCTGCCCGCAAAGGAGTCATGAAGTCGGCTAAGGAGACTCACCCCCACTGCCCCAGTGACCAAGCTCCGGCCAACGAAACCTTTAATGCTTTTTGACAGGTTTCAGAGGAGCAGCCGTGTTAGTCTGAAGTGAGCTGTAGCCCACGAAAGCTTATGCTCAGATAAATTTGTTAGTCTCTAAGGTGCCACAAGTCCTCCTGTTCTTTTTTTAATGCTTTTTGTATTTAGAGATTTAAAAAAAAAAAAATCAAATTAAGCCTATTCCCTACTTTGCATTGAAACCTAAAGACAAGTTAGAGGGGGATCCAAACAGGGCTGGGAGCGGAATGGGTCTTGCTACTTCACTAGCATCTGCAGATCACAGCAGCAAAGGAAAAAAAAAATGACCGGGGCTGTCAATGCTTCAGGCCACGAATTGAGGGAATCAGGTATAAATGTCTTCCTGTGATACAGTGTTGCTCTATAGTCACAGAGTTCAAGGCCCGAAGGGGCCATTAGATCAGCCTGCCCTCCTGTGTAACTCAGGCCACAACATTTCCCCCGATTTCCCCTGGGCTGAGCCAATCACTTGCATTTGACTTAAGCGTATCTTCCCGACAGGCCTCCCTCCAGGTCTGATCTGAAGACAGCAAGAGCTGGCGAATTCACCATTTGTTAAAGACGACGTTAGGACCCCGTATTTCCTCCCCACGGATGCCGTCATACACTGTCATCAAGTCACCTCTTGGGCTTCTTTTGGAGAAGGTAAACAGACGGAGCTCTTTTGGTCCCTCATTGTGAGGCATTTTCAACATTTCTGCGGCTCTTCCCTGCACCCGCTGCAATTTTTCAACGTTCTTTTTCAAACGCGGAGGCTAGGCCTGGACAAGGTATTCCAGTATTTTGCCACTGACACAGGTAAAATCACCTCCTTTCTCCTATTCCCCACCCACCCCGTTTACACATTCCAGGACCACGTTGGCCCTTTTGCAACAGGATGGCACTGGGAGCTCATTTTGAGTAGCTTGCCCACTTCCACAGTCATTGCTTTCCAGGATGCAGTCCCCCACACTGTGGCAATGTCCCATGTTCTCTGTTTCTAGGTGTAGAACTTTGCATTGGTCTGTATCAAAACACATATACAGAGGCAGGTTCTCATGCTGCATCCATCACCATGGTATCGGAGCACCAGGAATACATTGTGTGGTCCTTTTCGGCTTCCTCTAGAGCACATGGCATGCCAGACGAACCACTGGTTGACTAAGATATGGGCACCTCTACCTTCCTAGAGCTATAACTCTCCCCCCGCCTCCCCGATATCATCCTCGTGTTGAGGGATAGCTGACGACAGCTCTAACAACTCAGACGAATTTGGGATACAGAGTCCAGTGGGCACATCTAAAGGAGAGTTCAATCACACGCCAGCCCAGAATCACAGAACCCTAGGGTTAGACGGGACCGCAAGGGTCATCTGCTCTAACCCTCTGCCAAGAGGCAAGATAAACCACCCAAGACAGATGACAGGTTTCAGAGTAACAGCCGTGTTAGTCTGTATTCGCAAAAAGAAAAGGAGCACTTGTGGCACCTTAGAGACTAACCCATTTATTTGAGCATAAGCTTTCGTGAGCTACAGCTCACTTCATCGAGTGAGCTGTAGTTCACGAAAGCTTATGCTTAAATAAATTGGTTAGTCTCTAAGGTGCCACAAGTCCTCCTTTTCTTTTTGCCAAGACAGATGGCGACCCGGTCTCTTTTCGAAAACCTCCAGTGAAAGAGATTCCCCGACCTCCCTAGGCGCCTGTTCCATGGTCCGGCTGGTCTTACAGTTAGCAAGATTTAATCTAAATCTGATTCCTGGTAGCTTTGTCTACAGGCACATGGTCCAAAAAGGAGACTATGCTAATAACAACAGTGCAACGTGAGTTCAGGCAGAGACAATATTCGCCACGTATGACCCTCATACACTGCAAGCCAGTTGGTGCTGTTGGTTTCCTCCATCTAGGATACATGGACCTCTTCCGTCTTTAACAAGGAGGTGCATCCTATGGACACTGCTTGCCCCGCGTCCAGTGCCTGGTCCTGTTGCATGCAGGGCTCTGTAGTTTCAATAGTATGCACATAGATACAAAAGATGTGGCCAGTTTCAGTGCGCTCCAGCTAATGCAAATTAGATTTGGTGCATGGGATCCTAGCAGATTGCTCGTGCAAGTGTCGGATGGGGAAAGGTTGGCTGCCCCCACGCCTCAGGGTGTGCTGATGAATGCTCGGAACAAAAGGGGCGCCCCAGACCACCGGGGCAGCAAAAGCTCATTTCGTTTGGTGTGCCCTGATCTTATCACGGTGAAACCCGCCAGACGCACTCGGGGAGTGAAGTTCTCCATTCAGCCACCCCCCCGGGCACAGCCACAGCAACAGCACCGTTCACAGCCCCAAACTAGTACGTCTGACTCCTGACACCCGCCCCAGGAGGCTTTCACGGCCCACGCTCTTGGGAGTTCTAACGAGGGGGCCAACCCTGGTTTTGTTTCCTAGGAGTTAGGCTGAGACTACCATCTCATCGCAGGTGGTGACTTACAGCTCCTCCTGACACAGGCCGGGTCAGAACGGGCATACTAGAGATCAAGGAAAGAGACAACGGCTCATTACCAGTCTCCTAAGCCAGTGACTCTCACCCTTTCCAGATGACTGTCCCCCTTTCAGGAGTCTGATTTGTCTTGCGCACGCTTGCTTCCACCTCACTTAAAAACAACCTGGCTACAAAATCAGACAAAAATACAAGGGTCCCAGCACACTATTACTGACAAATTGCTGACTTTCTCATTGACCACATAACTACAATAAATCAATTGGACTGTAAATACTGTACTTGCATGTTCGTGTCTACTATATAGAGCAGTCTAAACCAGTCATTGTCTGTATGAAATTTTAGTTGGTACTGACTTCACTAGTGCTTTTGATGCTGCCTGATGTAAAGCTAGGCCAATATCTAGATAAGTCAATGTAACCCCTGGAAGACCTTTGCGTACCCCAAGGGGTACGTGTCCCGCTGGTTGAGAACCACTGTCCTAAGCCACCCAATTCCCCCAGCTCCCTCATTTGCACCTGACCAATTCCCTCCCCATCTTTCCACCCTCAGCCTCCAGGGCAGGGCCTTGGAGCGGAGCCCCTGGAGCAGCTCCGGAGCAGTGGAGCTGCAGGTTTTTGGCTGGAGCTGGAGTGGAGCCGGAGCCCAGCTCCAAAGCCCTGCTCCAGGGACAGCGGCCTTCGGAGGGTTCCCCCTCTGGGGCTGGGAATCAGCTGCTGCGATCAGGATTCATTGAAGCCCCGGAGAAGAGGCTCTATGGAATTGCCCCTGGTAACCGCCGGCTCCTACCTGTTTAGATTACAGACAACAATGGAAGGCTGGTCCTGGCCCTCCTGGCTGCATGGAAGAGCAACAGATTTACTGGGGAGAAGTAAAGCAACCCCCCGTTCTGCCTGCGGATCAGCTGTGAAACTGCCCAGTCCTGAGGGCAGGCAAGCCGCAGGAAAACACCCAGACCCTGGCTGGAGAGCGTAAAGAACCAACTTTCCCCTTTGCACTTCCAAGTGCAGACCTGCTCAGGGAAGCCACCAGTGGGAATTACCAGTTGCTTTCCTGGCCACCTCTGCACATCCGAGCGCCGCACCCAGCATGCCATCCGCGGTCCCACATAGCTGGGCACCGTATGAACCTAGGGTCACCGTAGGGATGGTGTGACGACACATTGCACGCTGTCGGTGGGGCCTGAACCCTGGACCATCAGTACCAAAAGTACAGACCGGTGGCTCTTGAGCTAAAGGAATCCCTCTGCCAGCTGGCAGCAGTAGAAGGCTCTTACCACTAAGGTAGGCCCAGCCACTTTAAGCTGGTGCATTACAGCCAAGGGAATAAAGGGAGCCCAGGATGCATCTGTAAGAACTACACTCTCCTGTGACCTGCCCCCCAATTCCCCAAGCCCCCCGTGAGCTTGGCTTCTTCTCTCCCCATTGCCACCTGCGCTCACCCAAACACTGCCCAAGTGATCTACCCCTGTATGGTGTGCCCTGAAATACCCCCTCCATTTGGACCCAATGGCCCCGTAACACCCTGTATGGCCTGTCCCCATGCTCCTCCAGGCTCCCTTGTCCTTTGCCCTCCCTGCACTTCCCCCCAATACCTCCTGCATTTGCCCCCAGCACCCCATGATGTGCCCCTTCCTCCAATGCCCCCTGCGGGACATGCACCCTCCTCCCAGTGTCCTCTTCCTCCTGCATTTCCCCTCGGCCTCCCCTGATGTGCTCCTTCCCCCCATGTTCTCATCATGATCTGCCCCCTCTTGCTGCATTTGCGCCCCAGTCCTACATGATATCTCCCCTCCCCCAAGCCTCCTGCATGACCTCCCCCTCCATTTGCCCCCAGCCCTTCCCCCATGCCCTGCCCCTTCCCACAGTGCTCCCTACATGACCTGCCTGCTTCCCCTGAATTTGCCCCCATGCATTTGGCCCCCGTCCCCATTACCTACTCCCCTGCATTGGCCCCCAGACCCCTATGTCCTGCCCCCTCCCCCTGCGTTAACCCCCAGCTCCCCATGCCCTGCCCGTTCCCCCTGCATTGCCCCCCCATACCAGGCCCCCTCACCCTGCTTTGGCCCCCAGGCCTCATGCTCTGCCCCCCCGCATTGGCCCTCGGCCCCCTATGCCCTGCCCCTGCATTGGCCCCCCATATCCTATCCCCCTGCACTAGCCCCCAGCCCCCCATGCTCTGCCCCCCCTGCATTAACCCTCAGCCACCTATGCCCTGCCCCTGCCTCCCCCGGCCCCCCAGCCATTAGCTCCCAGCCCCCCGCCCTCGTACCGGACCAGAGCAGCAGCTTGTCGTGCGCCTCCTCCTGGGAGCCCGAGTCGGCGGCCAGCAGCGTGGAGGTGGCGGCGTAGGGCAGCGCCGAGCCCAGGCAGACGCTGGCGCGGAGGCGCTCGCAGGGCGCCGCTCGCTTGCAGCGGTCCCGGGCGGCCGAGGCGTTGAGCTGCGCCCCGCGGCAGGCGGGCGGCCCCGGGCCCAGGCCCAGCAGCAGCAGCAGCAGCCCCCAGAGCAGGGGGCCCCGGCCCCAGCCCGCCGGGGCCATCGCCGGCCCCCCGCGCCCCCCCTCGCCCTCCCTAGGGCGAGCCGGGCCCCGGGGCCGCGGGCCACTCTGCAAACTCCCAGCCATCTTGGCCAGCCTCGCCCCGCGGCCCCCCCGCGCCCAGGATCATCCTAGCGCCCCCCCTCCCCCCAGTATCCACCCCTCAACCTGCCCCCTTCGCTCCCGCAGCCCCGGGGGGCATTCCCGGGGCAGGCTGCCCTGCCCCCAGCACCGAGCTCCCCAAAATGTCCCGCGGGAGGGAGGGACGGGCCTTGAAAACGCGGCTCCCCCCCCCCTTCCCAGCCCCCGATCCTTGCGCGCACAACCCAAAAAGTTTGCAAGGGAAAAGAGGAAAGTTGGAAAACAGGCCACCCCCCCCCCCCCCCCGCCGCGGAATCCTCCACCTCCCCCTGCTAGAAACTTGTCTTGCGCCTTCCCCTTCCCTGCCTCCTTTGTTGTCCTTGCTCCTTTCTCAGGAATGCACAGGCTGGAGGGAGCCAAAAAGGGCGAGAGGGAGCGAGGGAGCGGGGCCCTCCCCCTGCTCCGCACGGAGAGCGGCCAGGAGAAACGTGGGGAGCAGAAAGGAAGCCCCTCGCCTGGCTGCCTAGCAGCGGGGAGCTGTCTGCAAGTAAGGGGGAGGCAGCCCCCACCCCCAAATCGGGGGCCGGTCAGCCGGCAGCACCGCCCGGGAGAAGAGAGCTCCCCTGGGGCTCGAGCTTTTATGGCACATTTTGGGCAGGACAAAGGGACCGCACGGTGCCCCGGAGCAGGGGGGAAGTGTGTGGGGACGCGCGTGTCTTAGTCCAACTCCAGGTTGTTCCACTTCCAGGCGCTGCCCTTCGGCATCGGAGCCCGATCCCGCTCGCTGCCCTCTGCAAGGGAAGCCAGGTTCGTAGGATCCTAGCCCCCGAGGGTTGGAAGAGACCGCAGGAGGTCCTCGAGTCCCCTTCTGGAAGCGCCCTGCTTTTGAAAAGGACTCGCACCCCCGATTTGTCAAACGCGGCTGGGAGCCACAACCTCCGTCTGAATCCGCCCCCCCCCTTCAAAGCCTTTGTCCGCAGACCCTGGTTTGGATCGCAGAATCCAGACCCCCCCTGGGCAGTGGTTTTCAAGCAGGGGGAGGGGCGGGTCTGTGAGCCCCTTGGGGGTCCACAGACTGTGTCTAAGATTTCCAAAGGGGTCCGCTCCTCCATTTGAAAATGTTTGGGGGTCCGCCCATGAAAAAAGGTTGAAAACCCCGGCTCTAGGG
Organism: Lepidochelys kempii; assembly: GCF_965140285.1. Classification (NCBI taxonomy): domain Eukaryota; kingdom Metazoa; phylum Chordata; order Testudines; family Cheloniidae; genus Lepidochelys; species Lepidochelys kempii. Next base: position 348,769,450 of record NC_136380.1, read on the forward strand.
CAATGGCTCTCCACCTTTCCAGGCTCCTGTACCCCTTTCAGGAGTCTCATTGGTCTCGTGTACCCCCAAGTTTCTCCTCACTTAAAAACGACTTGCTCACAAAATCACATAAAAACACAAGTGTCACAAAAAGAACAGGAGGAGTTGTGGCACCTTGGAGACTAACCCATTTATTAGAGCCTAAGCTTTCCTGAGCTACAGCTCACTTCATCGGATGCGGTAGCTCAGGAAAGCTTAGGCTCAAATAAATGGGGTAGTCTCCAAGGTGCCACAACTCCTCCTGTTCTTTTTGCAGATACAGACTCACACGGCTGCTACTCTGAAAAGTGTCACGGTCACACTAGTACTGAAAAGCATGCGGACTTCCTCATTTTTACCATATAATTATAAATCAATTGGAATATAAATATTGTACTCACACTTCAGTGTATCCTAGATACAGCCCTCTAAACAAGACATTGTATGAAATTTTAGTTTGTACTGACTTCACTAGTGCTATTTACATAACCTGTTGGAAAACTAGGCCAAGATCTAGATGAGTTGAGTACCCCCCGGAAGACCCCTGCGTGCCACCAGGGATATGTCGACCCCTGGTAGAGAACCACTGACCTAGGGCAGTAGTTTGGGGCTGCTAATGCCCCTCCCCCATCAACCTAAGGTTTTTGGAAGTTCCCCGTTTCTGGCCCAGATCTGTAATCATTCGTTTTCAGTAAATCCTTTCAGTGGATTTTGTATCACTCCAGAACATATTTAAATATATATTACACATTAATGATATATATTATTATTTAGCTATTGCTCACCTATAGAAGAGCTACGTATTAGCTCATTTCATGGAATATCAGGGTTGGAAGGGACCTCAAGAGGTCATCTAGTCCAACCCCTTGGGGCAGGACCACCAATCCCCAATTTTTGCCTCGGATCCCTAAATTGAAATCACAACCCTGGGTTTAGCAGGCCACTGCCCAAACCACTGAGCTACCCCTCCCCCCTGTAGATTCTCCAAGCCACTTTTAAGCCCCATTGTGTAGATCCTGGACAAACTAAACATAAAAAACCAACAGTCCCTTTGCAGCTGAATTTACAATCTGTATTTTCCCCGCTGGTTCCAGGCCTGTCTTTGCCCCGGTGTTTGTTCTACATACCCACCAGTGCCCTCCCCGTGGTGCAGACCCACTTGTGGTGGCACTCACGTTTGAAGACGGCACGGATGTTTTTACCACTGGCTCCAATTCAGAGCAACTGTCAACAACGTGGGGATAAAAACACCAGCAGGGCCCGGTCCCCGCTAGTTCCCCCGGGGGGCTGCCTGGGGAACACTATTCATGGATAGGGTAGATAAATAGCAGGGTCTTCAGCAACCCAGCTGCTGCAAAACTTAGCGGTGGGGGGAGGGAGGCTGGACCCAAATGCACCACCCCTGAAACAAGCCTGTGACCTCAGCTGCATGCTGGCGCTCCAACCACCTGCTAACCTGCAATGCCAGGCAGCGAGCTGCCTGCAAATTCCCCATCAGCATGGCGACTGGGAAGTGGGTCCCAGCCAGCATCAGAGAGCAGTCTACTGGCCCAGTCCCAGACAGCGCTCCCCTTTCAAGTTGACTTTTAGGACAGTGAGTGTACATCTGTATGAAGAGAGGCAGCACGGGTCTAATAATTAGGATGGGGGAATGGTGCCAGATCACCTGGGCACCCCATTTAAACCACCCCACCTCAATTTCCCCCTCCGTAAAATGGAGATAATATGCATGCTGGTAAAGAGCTTTGAGCATCTTACATAACAGATATGAGCACAAAGTTATGGTGAGCCCCTTTGTGCTAGTGGGGGAGGCTGCTGGGATTCAACAGCTGGGGTTCTAAGGTCAAGCCCCCCCAAAATTAAGCCCATTCAGTGTTTTGTATTTAAATATACAGACACAGCTGCTTAAATAATCTTAGGTTCTTAACCTCGCAAACGTATTGCTTTAACCCAAAACCACCCTAGGAAAGAAGGAGGATGTGTGGTGCTAACCTGTCCAAGGTTTTAGGGACTTTTTAAAACCAAGGAATTTCAGCTTAGGTACTGCCCAGCTAAGGGTGAGAACGTGGCCCCCTCACAGATACTACTTCGTATCTGAGAATTTCGATGATCTGCTTTTAAAGTAGTAAAGAGATTCTCAGGGAAAGATCCAGGGGGTGCTGGAAAAGGCCATGGACTGGGACTTGGGCTCTATTCCTGGCTCAAGCACCAACTTCCTGTGTGACCTTCACTTTGCTTCCATCTTGTCTGTTTAGACGGTGAAGCCAGCTCTCCACTCCAGCCTTACGTCGCTCTAACTACGTCACTCAGGGGGGTGAAAAATCCACGCCCCGGCAGGATGTAATTTACTGACCTAACCCCCGCTGGAAACAGCAAAAGGAGAACTTCTCCCATCAACATAGCAACTATCGATGGGGGCTGGATCACTTGGTGATTCCCTGTTCTGTTCATTCCCCCTGGGGCACCTGGCACTGGCCTCGGGCAGAAGACAGGACACTGGGCTAGATGGACCTTTGGCCTGACCCCACATGGCCGTTCTTACGTTCTCTGGCGGAGATGGATTAACTACGCTGACAGGAGAGCTTCTCCCATCGGCCTAGGAGCATCTCTGCTTAAGCGCTACGGGGCCTAGCCGCATTGATGCGGCTGCGCCGATGCCGCATTTTAAGCGTAGACCTGCCCTAAGTGTGACGCGAGCAGACCAGGTGTCAGCTCGTGCCAAGGCCCCGGGGCCTCCATGGAACACTGGCAGACGTAGGGCTGGAAACCAGTCTGGCTCACGTGTGCTTACATGCTGGTAGAACAGAGGTTACGTTTAGAAGAATGTGATTAGTCTTTATGGAACGCCTGTCGGACGCTGCATGTAGCGATCTCACTTGTAAGCTGTAGCCCACGTTATAAGGGGTTTGCCTTGTAAACCTCTGCAACTCACCCTGCAGGAAAGACGCATTAACTCATGTAAGATGCTGGCTTCCTACAAAAGGTGTTAGTCCTGCCCCCCAAGAAGGCCCATTGAAACCAAACGAACCACTGTGACTCATCAATGAACAAAGATTTTAATTGCATTCCTCCCTGCCCCCCCCACCCCCCGCTCCCATGAAGAAGAAACCACCATGTGAATTCATCCCAGCAGCTCAAACTCTGGGAGGAAGGGAATAAAAATCGCCAAGAAGAAACTGGGGCTACATCCACACTAGAGAGCTTACAGAGGCACCTCTATAATACTCTCAAGCAGCCGCTTTATGCCAACGGGAGAGAGCTCTTCCACCGACATAATCAAAGCACCCCCAACGAGCAGTGCTGGCGGGAGAAGCTCTCCCGTCGACACAGCGGCGTGGACACAACCACGTGTGCTGGCAAAACTTATGTCGCTCAGGGTGGGGTTTTTTCATACCCTTGAGGGACGTAAGTTTTGCCCTCGTAAGTGGTAATGTAGACTGGGTCTCTGTGCTGCTTGGACTTCAGAAAGGGCAAGATTTCTAAGCAGAAGCAAGGGATCCCCAGCTGCTTGGCCTGGGTTAGCCCTAGAGGACATGTAGAGCTTGCATATTACAGCAGCTTCTAGTACCTTTGAGTCACTCCAAGCAGCTTGACAAACTCTTTGGGAGTGGAACAGGGTCTTACTGTGCGTTCATACAGCTCCTAGCACAATGGGGCTCTGAGCACAGTTGGCCTCTCCAGGCACTATTCATACAAACAGCAGATCAAGCTGCTCCTTACAGGTGATTAGTAAAGAACAACAGCTGGGTTGTGGCTTCTGTGATGTCTAATGAGAGTGTGGAAGATTTCTCCTCTCCCCCCCCCCCCCCCGCCACTTGGTGCTTGCCTAGAAACCTCCAGTCTGGCTTTCCCCAGTTTTTGCTGGAGCCGTCTTTGGAGAGCCAGATAAGCAGGGCAGGGTCCTTCTGTGCCTTTAATTGACAGGACAGCAAGGGTACTGGTTCAGCAGAGATCTCACCTCCTGCTTGTCCCGTGTTTGAGTTACAGAGACATTAACAAGAGAGACATGTGCAGCGCTTGGGAGTGGGTATCTTTGCTGCCCCCCATGTCTGGTCAGGAGCTATACCCCTTATAACACTAAACTAGGCCTTCCTTATCTCACTTGCCAGCCATGTCTCCAGCCGTTCAGAAGTGGACTCTGAAGGAAGTCCCACGCCTGTCCAGCTAGGTTGGAGGGACAAGGGCTATGATGTGGGGAGACAGACAGCTGCTCCCCTGAGGGAACACAAGAAAATCCATCGAAGGAAGTTTTCCTCCTTAAAGGAGATTGGCCAGTGCTATCAGTCAGAGCTGATCCTCGTAGGGCTCAGCCCTCATTTATGACAGTCCTTGAACCAGCCCAGTTTCTTCATGCCAGCCCTCCTCCTAGCCCCCAACAAAGCCCCCTGCATTAGCACACCAAGATAGGTGTGTGCAGTGTGACTTGGCCATTCCTTTCCTTACTCACATACAGTGTGTTTGGTGTGTACAACCCAGGCCCGCCCCAGTCATTTGCACAGAGACGATCTAGCTTTCTCCAGCATGAAAATTTGCTCACAGCTGGGCCCTCCAGCCATAGGGCCGGACTGGACACTGCTCTTTTACTCGCCCCTGGAGACATTAGCGCAGAGTCCCTGGCTCAGTCTCTCCCAGCCCGTGGAGCTGAAACACAGCCAAGGTGCTGGGGTGGGGGGTGGGGAGAGGAGACACACAGGGGGACCACACACTGAGCCCAAAGCTGGCAGCTTCAGCCAGGGCTGAGCCCTCCCTGCCTTTCCCAGCAAGCTGAATGGAGCCAGCCGAAGAAAACCCCACCCCCGTTCACAGCAAGCGCGGCCTGCTGAAAAGCTGCAGCAGGGCCCTCAGAACTGGGGGAAGGCACCGGGGGGGCCTGTTTCCAGGGAGGGAGCCTGGGGCCAGCTCCAGCGGCTGGAAGTGCAATGGGGGCGGATTCGGAAGCAGCAGAGATGGAGCCCATGCAGCTGCTGGCCCTCTTCCAAACAGCCCAGGGCCCAGTTTGTCGGGACGCCAAGGAGCGATCTCCGCTCAAGACCCTGAGCCCCTTCTTATCCCCTTTCAAAGAGGATGGGGCGGGAGAAGGGGCGTGTAGGAAGAGAGAGTTGTACTTCTGTGACCTCCCGGTGCCGTTGTCACCCAAACCCACGCGGTGCCTCCATGGAACCAGTAAGGGAGGAGAGGGCCCACTGCAACCCACCAGGGCAGCGAGCAGCACTGGGCTTCAATTAGAAGAAAGCTCGGCTGCCCAGAAGGAAGAGGTTCCTGACAGCGAGGGGTCTGCTGGGCTGGGGGCACTTATGAGTAGACAGGACAGCCTCCTCAATGGTACAATTCTGTCCTGGCAGGCGTGCTGGAACAATCGGTGCTGAGAGCCACCGCACCAAACTGTAAACCCTGCATATAATGGAAACCACTTCAAGCCGAGGGGCAAGGAGGTGGTAGGACCCCTAATTCCAGCACCCATGTGCACAGTTCAAGGAGCATGGCAGGATAGATTCAGAGCCTGGAAAGGGACCATCACGCAGATCGAGCATGATGTGCATCACACTGGCCTCGAATTTCACCCAGCCGTTCCTGCATTGAGACCAGCAGCTCAGCATCAAACCAGGGCAGGAGCTGCCATCTTGTCCCCAGCACTGTTACCAAGTTGCATTCCCCTAGCGTCTAGGAGCCCCCGCCCCATCACTGACCAGGCCCCTGCTGTGCTCGATGCTGTGCAAACAGGACAGACAGATGCATTAGGAAGGGAGAGATTCTCCAGCAGGCACAGCTCCAGGCTAGCAGCCAATTCCCCTTCCCAGAGTACTGTTCAATCAGGCCAGGGGCGGGGGCCTGAGCAGCTTCTACACCTTGCCCCTGCCTACACACGGGGGCAACACACACTCGAGACAAGCGCCACCCTACGAGCTCGGTAGACAGGGATTCTGATATATGCACTGACCCAAGTAGCGTAGCAGGCTGCTGTCGACTATGAAACCTCAGACGCTCCTGCTCCAAAAAGCACAGAGCACTCCGCTCCTTGAACGGAAGGAGAATCTGCATGAGCAATACAGTGCTTATGACCCAGTTGAGCTGTTCTGATTCCATCCAGCAGAGGGCAGGAGTGTGCACACGCACGGGCGTTTTATTTCAGGGCAGGTGCAGTACAGAGAAAACCAAACTATAACTTCAGCCAGAACCCGACTTGCTTTCATTCTCCGCAGAAGCAAAGGAAAACATCACAGAGGAGTTAATTTCACAGACAAACATCGAACCCATGTGTTACTTACAAACCTCCAAAAAGAGAGAAGTCTGTGCCGTTCCCTCCCTTTGTACAGTGTTCAGAATATCTATCTGTGCATGTTCCCAGAGGCCCGTGACAGCCTCTCCATGCCAGGAGGAGATGCTGCCTCTTGGGGGCAGGAGAGAACACGGGCAGATGTCCATCCACAGAGGTAACACACACACAGATCATGGGGTCTCGCCCTCCACCGTGGGGCAGCTAGTGGTGTTTGCAGGGCACACGCTGAGTGTTACTGGCGGAGGGGAAGAATGGTTGTACCTTCCTCTGACCACCTGGCACCAGCCCCTGTCCAAGATAAGCTGCCCACAGGCATTAGGGCCGCAAGGGACTGTTACGAACATCTCGTCTGACTTCCTGCAGAGCACAGGCTGGAGAATTCTGCCAAGTGACGCCTGGATCAGGCCCATAATGTATGGTTGAATTGGGGCAACTTTTAGAAAGTCACCCAGCCTCGATGCAAAGGGCCCACCTGATGGAGAAGCAGCCCCATCCCTGGGGAAGCTGTTCTAATGGTCCATTACTGGGAACAATTTGCACCATATTTCCAGTTTCAACTCTGCCAACTCCCAGCCCTGGGATCATGTTCCACCTTTGCCTGCTAGGCTAAGGAGCCCCCCAGTATCAAATATCTTCACTAGATGGATGAGCCACTGGTTCGGATGCAGCAAACCCTATGGGAAGAGATGCTGTACTGCTTTTCCTTTTTTCAGAGTAACAGCCGTGTTAGTCTGTATTCACAAAAAGAAAAGGAGGACGTGTGGCACCTTAGAGACTAACCAATTTATTTGAGCATGAGCTTTCGTGAGCTACAGCTCACTTCATCGGATGTGTTCTCTCAATCCCACCCTGCCTGGGTCACCCACGCCAGGCTGACGACTGCAAACCCCTGTTACCCCGATCGCTTCCTGCCACGCCGCCCCTCATCGCTGCCTTACACAAGGGGGTAGGGTGGGCATCTCTCGCCAGCAATGTTGGATAGGTATAGAGCGTTTGGATACAAAACTGCTTACCTCCTCCTGCCTCTGTGCTTACAGTGTGACTTCGTCCCCCTTAGTGGTGACACCATGGACACAGGTTTATGAGCCTGTTCCTGTCTGAGCTAACAGACTTGGTCCTTTAGCTCAAACAGTAGCAGCTTACGTTTCTAGAGCCAGAGATCGCAGGTTCAATCCCTGCGGATGGATCCAATCAGGAGCATCATCGTACACACAGCAGAGAGAGCTCAGCAAGAAAGCAGCTGCTCTGAGGGTTTAAAATCCCAAAATTCGAGGCTTGGGGGAGCTGAATTCTGTGTAGCCAGACTGGTAGAAGCTACCACCATTGATGGCCCTGCCAACTGGACTCTTCTGTGCGCAGAACTGGCCACTCCACTGCAGTCTCTGCTCTATGCTTGAGGGTCTGCTGCTTCAGTCCCTTCCCACAGCCAAGCTCCCGGGGCCGCGGGCCACATCAGATGGACCTGGAGTAGCCAACGCACCCTCTGATCTTTGGCTGTGTCCACTGAACTCGAGAGTCCAGAGCCAAGACCCACGAGGGCCTCCGGCTAGACTACAAACCCACAGATCGAGGGCTTCCCAGAGCCGCTGACAGCTGCTGCCTGCCACAGGGATCAGCTTTGAGAAACTCGGCCTCTCGGGAGGTTTCCAAGAGCCCAAACAGTCACCTCCAAGGCAACCCAGCTGTGTGCTGCAGAGATACCAGCCCTGCCAGGGACCGCGGTGAGTCTTCCCCGGCGGAGAGTAACAACGGTCAGCGCTGCCTGGGCAGGGACTGGAAGCCCTAGTGGTGAAAGGCTTCATATCCTGTGCCCAAGACCCACTTCAGACTCAGACGGTGCCCCCAGACTGGAGTCAGTGCCCTGGAGGGCTGGGCTCCAGACCCCATTCCTGCCCCTCCTCCCCCCCCCCCGGAGTCTGGTTTTTGGCAACTAGTTACATCCTCTAGCCCTCCCCCCTTAGCAGCCCCCTCCTGATATATTTAAGCCAGAGGAGCATCAGTAAAGATCAGTGCAGGGTCAGGGGCTGATTATTCTCCTGTCTGGTGTCACTCCCATCTGGATACAGGCAGCTGGTCCAGGCCTGGGAAGCTGGCAAGGCCCCCCTCCCCGTGCTCCAAGACCACACAAGAGGAAAGAAGCTTGTACCTGCATTATACCCCCCCCCCCACTTACCTCCCTTCCATACCAGCCAGCCCAGCTGTGCCCTAGTAGCACCAATGCGTCAGCTTTCTAGGGGAAGACGCAGCCAAGCCAGCTCTCAAGGCAATTCCCAGAGAGGGCAGCTGGGAAATATTTTGCTCTTTTCCCTCTTAAAAAAAAAAACACCCCAAAAAACGCTGCCCAAAAAAGGGACCACGATGTCAGTTACTTGGGCGGGGACGCTACAGATGATGCCTGAGATGCAGCAGCTTCTCGCTGCCGGCCTTGGGGGCTGCGGGGGGGTCTTCTGCTCTCCGGGGGGCTACCCCCATGTCCCGTCCCGTGCAGGGCAGGGTGAGCAATCGCAGGGGAAAAATGCAGGTCTCATCTTCCTCCCCACGCCGTTCCCTGCCGGAGGGGCGAGAAACACTTCCCCAGCAAGGAAGCCCTCGCTCGTCTCGGTTGGGTTTCAGTTCCAAGGATCCGCTCGGTGCTGCTGATTGTAGAGCTGCAGCTTGATCTGGTCTTTGATCTGGTTGCTGAGGATCTGGGAGAGCAGGATTCCCACCAGCTGCAAGGAGAGGAAAGTGCCACAGGCCGAACCCACCCGGGAGGGCTCAGGAACAGGTGAGTGCGCGGCTCCAACTGGGAACAGCCGGCATCCCCGCCGGCCAATCGGTGTGCTCCCCTCCTGAGGTGAAGCCAATCGGAAAGCTCTCGCCCAGCGACAAGCGCACGGCTATTGACGAGAATATCCGGCGTTTGCGTTTGGAGTTAGAATCCTAGGATCTCAGGGCGGGAAGGGACCTCAGGAGGTATCTAGTCCAACCCCCTGCCCAAAGCAGGACCAAGCCCCAATTTTTGCCCCGATCCCTAAATGGCCCCCTCAAGGATTGAACTCACAACCCTGGGTTTAGCAGGCCAATATTCAAACCCCTGAGTCTCGAGAGAGACTCGCGGCCCAGGCTGGAGCTGGGAAAGGGGCGAGCGGGCCAGGCAAAGGCTCCCCCCACGCCCAGTAACTGTGCCGAGCCCAACCCACTGCCTGCTCCAGCCCCGGGCTCCCCCCACAGCTCTGCCAAGCTCCGCAGCCAGGGCACCAGTGCAAGCCGAGGCTTCCTTAGGATCCCCCCCCGAGTTACACGCCCAAAGTCAAAACACGCCCTGAATTGGAGCACGGGAAGCAATTCTTCCCCACTCCCGTCCCCGGGCACGTTAGCACAGACCACGGTGAGGGTTTTTTCCCTGCTCTCTCTGAAACACCCAACAGGGATTCTTCGCTAGGGTTAGATGGGTCCATTCTGCACTCCAGCCCCTGCCATGTCATGGGTGGGGGAGGGGGAAACAGCCCTTCCCCGTTGGAGTGCTTCTAGCATCCCAGACCCACCACTGACGTGGGGGGCGTGAATACACCCCTCAGATCTAGGAGTGCCCAATCCCCGGCTCCAAATCTAAGGGGCCATTCCCTTTTAATCCCTGCTCCAGATAACCTGGCTCTCATTATCCTGTGGGGGCTATACCAAGTAGGCTGGGTCTGTCCCCTGCTCCCTTCCGCCAGAGCTAACGGGGGTGCAGAAACCTCTTCCCCCCCCCCCCCCCCGCAGTTTGAGTGCAAACACCAGACGCTCTGGCCCCAGCAGCACATATCCCGGGTAGGGGCGGAGGGGGGGAAAACTACCTGTGGAATGGCCAAGCCGAGCGCGATGCCCCCCAGCAGGAAGAGGTTGCTGTGGATCCAGTTCACCAGCTTGTCGATGCAGCCGTTGGTGTAGATGAACTCGCTGGCCTCCAGGTAGTTCATGGCTTGCATCCCCTGGCCACACATGGTGTTGATGACGGCCTGCGGGGAAGCACCAGGGCAGGTGACAGCGAGCCGGGGCCCCGGGGATGGATAGCCTCGTGCGGCCACGCCTCGCACACCGCCACGGGCCGCACAAGTCGCTCCGGTTCCCTCGCACGCCTGCGGGATGGGGGTCGGGCTTTCCCTAGCTGCTGCCTAGTGGCACGTGGGACAGACCCAGGGACAGGTCCTGGCTTCCTTAGCCAACATGTCCTTGTTAACGCCAGGTTTCCCTTTATGCTCTCTCTCCCGCAAGCCCAAGCCCCAGCCCTTCCTAGTTCCCCCATCACTGGGGTGTCTGGGCTCTGCAGCATGCTCCGAACTGGGAGAGCGGCCTCCTAGGGAAAGGGCAGAAACTCCAGTGCTCGTGACTTTTCGGGAGATCCGGCTGCAGGGCATCACCTCGTCTGGTGTGGGACAGGCGGACTAGAGGGGATCCCATCCCTTCCGGACGAGGCAGCCAGGAGGAGCCATGACGTACAGGAACCCACGTGAGCTGCTTTCCCATCCCACGGCATGTCCGCCGGGCATTTACTGACACAACCATGCAAGTTTCATGGGACTCCTTTTCCACCCAGTGTCTCCAGCGAGGGTGTCTCCCTCACAGGAGCTGCTGGGGGGGAAGGGGGTGGGCACAAATGCATCCCTAGCGCAGCCTCATTCTCCTAGACCCACTCGGAGACCAGAGGGCCAGTACCTTGCAGGTCCCAGCCTGTGTGTGATTGGTGAGAGCCTGGGAAACCCCAGAATCAGGCCCCTCGTTTGTCACCCAGGATCAGTGATCGGATCCCCCTTTTTCCTCGGGCTCAGAAACAAACAATAGCCATTTCTAGCTGTGACTGGGCCAGGGCAGCACCGGCCACCTGAATTGGCTCCCCCAGACACCCTGCCTCCAGAGGGAGAAGAATTAGCAGGGCCTACATCGATTCCTATACAATACCCCCAGCCCTCTCCTCCTACCACGGCCTTGTCACTCAGCTGATGGAGCTTCTTCCAAGCCAGCCAGGAGATGGCATGGAGAGGGGTCTACAGCCAGCCATGGGCTGACCAGCCTGGTCAGCTGGAGCTGTAGGAACCAATGGGCTATGAGCACCCCCTAGTGGCATGAGGGTTTGTCCAGGGGCAAAGGGATCACATGCGGGACATGAATCACAGAAGTGTAGGACTGGAAGGGACCTCGAGAGGTCAGCTAGTCCAGCCCCCTGCACTCAGGGCAGGACTATGTAATGACGAGACCATCCCTGACAGGTGCTTGTCTAACCTGCTCTTAAAACCTCCAATGACAGAGGTTCCACAACCTTCCTGGGCAATTTATCCTAGTGCTTAACCACCCTGACAGTCAGGAAGTTTTTCCTAACGTCCAACCTAAACCATCCTTGCTGCAATTTAAGCCCATTGCTTCTTGTCCTGTCCTCAGAGGTTAAGGAGAACCATTTTTTTTTCTCCCTGTAACAATGTTTTGCATACTTGAAAACTGTTATGTCAGTTTCTCAATCTTCTCTTCTCCAGTTTAAACAAACCTAATTTTTTCAAATCTTCCCTCATAGGTCATGTTTTCTAGCCTTTTAATCATTTTTCTGGCTCTTCTCTGGACTTTCTCCAATTCGTCCACATCTTTCCCCAAATGTGGTGCCCAAAGCTGGACACAATACTCCAGTTGAGGCCTAATCAGTGTGGAGTGGAGTGGAAGAATTACTTCTCGTGTCTTGCTTACAACACCCCTGTTAATACAGCCCAGAATGATGTTTGCTTTGTTTGCAACAGTGTTACACTCTTGACTCATATTTAGCTTGTGGTCCACTAGGACCCCCAGATCCCTTTCCGCAGTCCTCCTTCCTAGGCCGTCATTTCCCATTTTGTACGTGTACAACTGACTGTTCCTTCCTAAGTGAAGTACTTTGGATTTGCCCTTATTGAATTTCATCCTATTTACTTCAGACCATTTCTCCAGTTTGTCCAGATCATGTTGAATTTTAATCCGATCCTCCAAAGCACTTGCAACCCCTCCCAGCTTGGTATCGTCCGCAAACTTTATAAGCGTACTCTGTATGCCATTATCTAAATCATTGATACAGATATTGACCAGAACTCATCCCTGCAGGACCCCACTCATTATGCACTTTCAGCATGACTGTAAAACACTGATAGCTGCTCTTTGGGAATGGTTTTCTAACCAGTTCTGCACCCACTTTATAGTTGCTCCATTGAGGTTGTATTTCCGTAGTTTGTTAATGAGAAAGTCAGAGACCGTATCAAAAGCCTTTCTAAAGTCAAGATATCTCACATCTACCACTTCCCCACATCCACAAGGCTTGTTACCCTGTCAAAGAAAGCTATTAGGTTGGTTTGACACGATTTGTTTTTGATAAATCCGTGCTGACTGTTACTTATCACCTTATAACACCTTCTAGGGGTGTTTGCAAATTGGTTGCTTAATATCTTCTCCGTTATCTTTCCGGGTACTCGAGTTAAGCTGATTGGTCTGTAATTCCGCAATTTGTCCTTATTCCCCTTTTTGCGAATGGCAGAGAGCACATGGTGGAGGAGTGCAATGCTACCCAGCTACTCGACTTAGAGACTTCCTTGGCCCTGGGTGCAGGGCAGCCACCAGAATTTGAGGGTGGCAAGGAGAGGTCCTGTTCTCAGCAGAACAGCGGGGCTGCTCTTACCTGATCAGCTGCATGCAGGCAGCAAGAGTAAGGCACAGAACAGCGCTCCCTGCTGGGGTTATCGGCCGTGCAGTTGAAATACATGTTTTGGGACCAGTCCTTGTAGGAGATACCCCCACAGCAACTGAACTGTAACGAGACAGCACAGGTCAAAGAGGGCCAGGGAAGGGGAAATTGGGCCTATGCCAAAGGGCAGGTCTTTAAAAAGAGGCCAGGTCAATTTGAATGGGCTTTTAATTTTTAGTAAGTCCTACATAAACAACAGCTTAAAAACAGAGGTAGCAGGGGAATGAAAGACTTCAATAAATACATTACTCCCCATGGAGGAGAAGAAACCATAAGAACCAGGGAGACTGTCAGTTCGGGTCCAATTTAAAAGCATTTGTAACGTGGCTTCATACTTTTCCAGGGTGAGACCCTGTGTGTGTGTGGGGGGGGGGGGGGGGGGGGAGAGAGAGACACAGGGAACTCAAAGGAACCATGATTGTATTTCTTTAGCACTAGCCCCATTCCCTCCAGCCTCTATCCCCAATCCAACATTTCTCATGGCCTACAGACAGCAGTGGAACTGGGAGAACAGGGCTCTGGGAGACAAAGGCGTAATAAGGGTCTGAGCAGAGGGGTGGGAGTATATTTAGACTCCAGATGTGCAACGCCAGCTGCACGACAGTCCTGGGACCAAGCCCGTGGCAGGAGAACAAAGAATCATTTGTGCGTACATGCGAGAGAGTTCGGCGGGTACTTGTGACGAGCACGATTGGACTCAAACTGGGCGGGGTGTGGTGTCCGATGGCACCGCCCTCCCGCTGGAAAATGGGGGTCCACAAAGAAGCAGAAGGATGTGGGACTAGTGGAATGGGGTCGGATAGACAACGAAAGGGAACCAGAGAACCGTGGACACCCACAGCTCCAAGAAGGGATGAAGGGGAACAGATCCTGGCCCTGCAGCCTCGGCGAGGAGAGAGACCGTGATATGTGCTTTGAAAGAGAACTTGGGTCAAGGCAGGAGAGATGATTTCAGGGATGTTTTAAAGAGAAAGACTCAGCCATCCCCGCTACGGGGCGGAGAGACCCAGCCATCCCCATCATAGAGGAAGCCAGAGAGCTCGCCCAGGGCCAGTCACCCCATAGGAGGCAGGAGACCTGTTGGACGGCCACGCGTGCTGGCTCTTTAACTGGACCCACCTCCTTCTGCCCATAGTCGATGAGGTTCTGCAGGTCCAGGTCGTCGCGGTAATGCACGACGGCGTTGTTGATGATCTCGCTCACCTTCCCGCGTGCCTGGGGGAGGAATACCGAGAGGTCGCCAGGGAGATTTCCCTCCTACCAGCGTGCTTGCACACCCCTCGCCACTCGCACCTCCTCCCCTACGATTTAAGCTCACAGTTATGCTGGACGGGCGTCACCCCCAGTTTGTAGACCACATGTGGAGCCAGGGACCTGAACCCATGTTGCCTGAATTGCAGGCCAGTGGCCTCACCCCGGCCCATCCTGCCCTGCCCCCTCCACTTGTTTGGGGTGGGAAATATACTGGAAACCAAAATGCTGGCCACCGACAAGGACGACGAGGTCAGGGACCAAACCCTGGGGCAGACACGCCTCCTGCAGTGACAGCGAACCCAGCCAGCCAGCTGCACTCTGATGCCCACGCCCCAGCAGAAGGCTGATGTGTTTGGGTCTCCAAGTCTGCCGGGGAAGCCTTGGATCAAAACAAACCTTTTCATTTAAATAAGATTTTAAAAAGAGGACAGTCTCTGTTCACGCCCAGACACCTTGCCTCCTGTTTGCGGTTCGGCCTCTCTGGCCCTCCGTCCCCATGCAGAACATCCTTTCTCCAGAGGATCGCAGCTTAGTGAGGGAAGAAATCTATTCTCTCTTCCCAGGCAGCTCCCTGCCAATCCAGGTCTGGTCCTGCAGTTATGTTGGTGGATCCTACTCCCCCCACCACCACTTCAAAAGAACAATGCTCACCCCAGCTCTCTGGTGTATTTACCTTATCAGAGAAGACAAAGCCCAGCACTCCAGCTGCCAGCTGCAGCAGGAAGACTAAGGTCAGGCAGATTGAGAACTGCAGGAGAGAGAAAACAGCTGTCAGCAAATTGCCACGGAAGAGACAACAATGCACCATCTCTTACGGAGCAAGAGTTGCAGCTGCTTGGGTCACGGTGGTGCAATGTCACAGGGCAGCAGGACTCCAGGCCCATCACATTACATTCCCGTAGTGCCTGTTCACAGATTCCTATCTACTGACCACTTCACCCAGCACTGAAACGCAGCCACCTCTGGGGTGGAACAGAGCAGCTGTGTAGCCATGCACAGAAGACTGGTACAGGGGAGAGAGAAAACATCACTTTTTGAAACTGCAGGGGACGTCAGAGAGGCAGGGTGGAGTTAATGCCCCGTGCTTGCAAAATATGCTGTGGGATCTTTACCATCCCAAAGTGCTCAGAGCCTGGGTTTTACATCTCTTCTGAAAGATGGCACCTCCTGGAGCACAGCGCTCCTGTGGCCCCTTGCCAGGTCACTGGTTCAGGGCTGAACCAGACACAACCCACCTCTAAAGCGTTGTCCATGTCGGTGCTAGCAAACCGATCCACCACGGAGAGCTCGGTGCAACCGCAGGAGAGCTGTACAGACTCCAGCGTCTGATCTCCCCTGGCTATGCAAGCAGCTCTTACCAACACACATCCAAGCAGCTGGAAGGAATGAGAAACCCTCCGTCTCTTCAGCAGAGATGCCCGGCTCAATGCCATTAAAGGCACTTTGAGTGGAAAGGGTCAGTTTCCCTGGGAGGCGCATGGTTAAGTATCTGCTGGGGCACCAGAGTTCCCCAGCTCTGGCCAATAGAGGGAGCCACAAGCTTTCCTGTAATCAGCATGGCTGGGCACCAGCCAAGATTTCATGCCAATGGGTGGGGAAGGAAATTGGAGACAGAGCAGAGACACCCTGGGTCCCATCAGTCCTGACTGCTGCCCAAGGTGCCAGTCATTGAGGGGGGACCCCCAAGCCCACTTCTGGTGGTTTCTGCAGGCTGCCCAGGTAGACAGCGGGGTCCCCATGAGGCTTCCCATCCCCTGTCCTGGCTATAACCCCCATACGACTGTTCCCTGCTCCCCTGCCAGCCCAGGCTGGGATCCTGCGGCCTCCCATCCCCTCACCGTCTGCAGCAGGCAGATGTTCTCACGCAGGGAGCCGATGCAGCCGCAGAAGGTGATCAGGAACATCAGGATGCCGACCACGATGAGCAGGATGGCGGGATCCACCGCTAGGCAGGCCATGGCCGCCTCTGCCAAGTGGGAGCAGAGGGGGTGGGGGAGAGAGAGGATGCGAGAGCACAGAGCCGTTAGTCCAGCTGCACCACCCTGCCAGCAGGCCTGTGACAAACGGGAGTGGGGATGCGTCCAAGCCCCCTTTCACTGGACAAGAGTGGCAGCTTCTCCCCTCTCCCCCCAGATGGGGTTGGTTGCTTGGGTTAAATGCCAGCCGCACACAGCAGGCCGTGCTCCCTCCCAGAGACCTCACACCCCCTTAGCTGCGTTCCAGCCTCAGACCCAGGGAAAGGCTCTGCTCTCCTCCCCAAACCCGTCTGCTTCCAGGGCAGCCAGTCTCCAGGGTCCCACCAGAAGGAGCAATCCCAGAGCCCCGACAAGGGGAAGGCGGCAGTCACTCACCTGCATGCTTCATCAGCCTGGCGTAGATGCCCACGGCCACCATCACCATCGAGATCATCTGTGGAGACAGGACGTGGAGATTCAGAGCCAGCCACTTGCTCGGCACTTCAGCCCACACATGCCGTGTCCCTAAATGAGGGGAGGGCACTGGGGGTCTCCAGAGGGCTCAGGGGATTGGCAATAGGATAAGGAGCCACGCTCCCTCCCCAGGCACAAGAGCAAATCCCGGTCAGCCCAGCCAAGGCTGAAAGTTACCACCATCTGAGGGGGGCTTGGGGCCTTGCTAAGTGCTAGAATATGGATATTCAGGCCTGCCTGTAAAGCGTTAAGAACTTAAGTGTATTTTTATCACTTAGCTAGTTACAGGGGTATAAAATCAGAGAATCAAAATCACCGTCCGCCTGTGTAGGGGCCTTCTCTCCCTAGGAGAGTCGGAGGCCTGGTTCTTAGGCAGGGGCGGCCAACCTGTGGCTCCGGAGTTAATATGCGGCCCCCTGTCTAGGCCCCAATTCTGGGGCCGGAGCTACAGGCGCCAACTTTCCAGTGTGCCGGGGGGTGCTCACTGCTCCACCCCTGGCTCTGCCCCCGGTCCTGACCCCACTCCACTGAGCCTGCCGTGCCCTCGCTCCTCCCCCCCAGAGCCTCCTGCACGCCACAAAACAGCTGAGCGGGAGGTGCAGGGAGGGAGGGGGAGGCGCTGATCGGTGGGGCTGCCAGTGGGCGGGAGGTGCTGGGGGCAGCCGACGTATTACTGTGGCTCTTTGGCAATGTACATTGGTAAATTCTGGCTTCTTCTCAGGCCCAGGCTGGCCACCGCTGGGCTAAGGCCTTTGGCTACGCAGCAGGGGCAGCCATAAGCTGGAAAGTGAACAGTCACGTTCTCCCATCCCAAATGAGTCACGCTGAAATAAGGTGGTGTTGGGCTGTTAGGAAGACAATCCTGTCCCGATAGTGCCCATCACCGCCAGATAAAGATGGTTAAAGAAAACTTAGTTTGATAGCATCCTGTCTGGCAAGAAATCACTTCTCAGTGGTTGTGAAACTCTCATTTCTGTATGTTTATCTTTATGGCCCCCACTTTTCTATTGTTCATCTGTCTGGTTCTCTAATTGTTTCTGTCTGCTATATAATTCATTTTGCTAGGTGTAGTTAATTAGGATAGTGGGATATAATTGGTTGGAGAATGATGTAACTAGGTTAGGATTGGTTAATTAAATTTCAATAAAACGATGGGTTAAGGTATAGTGGAGAATATTACTATATAAACTAGGGTCAAACAGGAAACGGAAGGGAAATTGGAATCATGCTTGCTGTCTGCATGACAAGAACCAGGGGAGAGGGTGAAGGGAAAGCTCTCTAACACTAAGCAGTGTGGATAGGGCCCGTGGGCTCTGTACCCACAGCTGCTATTCCTCTGCTGGGTGTCCTTGAATGAGTCACTTTGTGCCTCAGTTTCCCTTTGTCAGCAGGTACTGGCCAAGCTTCGTAAAGCACCCATCAGCCCCAGGGCTCAGAACGCCGAGTGTCACGGTGCCCAGGGTCCACAGAACATGCCGCCACGGCAGGCGGACGGCAAGGACTGGATGGGCCCTACAGAATGCACTCCCCTCTCACCCTGGCGGGGGATCCAAGCAGGGATGGGGGCAGTACACCGGGGAAGCGTCATCCCCTTCTCTGCGGGCAGAGACTTCACTCTGCAGGGCTGTCAGCCAGCTCCTTTCACCAACTCTGGATTCACACCCACACACAGAATCAACGCCTGGAGTGATGCTCTGCAGCCAATCCGTGTAGGGGGCGTGCGCGCCATACCCTCTCCAGGTTCTCTCACACACACACACACACACACACACCTTCCCCCTCCCACGCCCGGCTGGCTGAAAAAAGCCACAGCATTTCAAGCAATCCTGTTCTCCCACCGCTCTGTTCACCCTGAAACAGCCAACCGCCATAGCCAGGAGCTAGCCGGGAGGAGCGGACGTGGATTCTCCCTGTTCCACAGGCAGGCGGCAGTTGTGATCCGCAAACCCTACAGCCCCCTTGCCTACTGCTCTGTACAAGGCTGCCTGGTGCTTTGTGCTGGCAGACGAGTATCAACGCCCAGGGGAAGAGGCCGTCTGATTCCTGCGTCTAACCAGATTCCCAGCGAGGCAGGAGCAAACCCAGAGGGGAAGCTGGCGCCAGCCCCGGGAGGTAAAGGGGAAGCTGGCAGCAGGCTTGCCTCAGAGCCCCCTCACTAAATGCCACTGCAAAAGGAGGCTTAGAACCAAGGCTGGCCCCCTCCGGCCCCTGGGGGAGAAGCCTTGGTAACAGGCTTTACCAAGAGGCCATCATTTATCCAGCGCTGCCCAACCACTAGCCTGCTTTTTGTAGCTGGAGGAAACTGAGGCTCAGAAGCGAAGCCGCTGGCCCATGGCCGGTGCCTGGGGCAGAGCTGAGAATAGAGCCCAGGCGTCCCTACCCAGTGCTCAGCCCACCAGACTGCGCAGCCTCTGCTAGCCACTTCCTTCACTTGGGCCTCACATGGTACGTCCACAGTGCCGTTAAAGACCCCTGGCTAGCTGGCTTGGGCCAAGGGGCTGTTTAGCCATTTGGGCTGGGTCTGGAGTTTGGACTCTAGGACCCTGCAAGGTGGAAGGGTTGAGCCTCCACACAGCAACTCAACTGCCCCTTAGCCTGAATCAGCTGGCACGGGCCAGCCGCGGGCGTCTAATTGCAGTGTAGACCTGTCCCTGCCGGCTGGAAGGTAACAGATTCCTTCCAGGCTTCCCCCTGGGCTGGACTCTCTGTATTGATCTCATTACAGGAGGCACCAATGACAAGGCCGAATTCCAGTGTCAGTGGGGTGTGAAAGTGACTTTTCACACTTGCTATGAACTATCGGGACAGGGAGTGGGGAGTACCATACGCCTATATTAGGCAAAGCCCTGATTATCGGGACTGTCCCTATAAAAATCAGGACATCTGGTCACCCTAAGCGTCAGCCACGTGCCCCAATTCCCAGGTGCTCCCATTACAGGGGAAGCAGATTGCTCCCTACGCCCCACTGCCAGGAATCAGGCCTGCTAACCCTGCACCCTCCCCACCCCACCGCAGAAGGAAGTTGCATTCTCATCGTTCTGCACTTTGAATCCAACCCTTTTTTGGGTCCTTGAAGGTCAAATGGAAGAACAGAAGGTGGGAGTGGAGCGAACTTGACCACCATGGCTGCCACCCCCACCCCCCCTAGGACCCTGGACCTTCTTTCCTAACCCTCAGGGACATCCTGACCAGACGAGGCCAGGGAGAGGGACCCAGAGGGCATCGCCACCTCTGCTGGTTACAGCGGAATCCCAAACACCCTCTGGGATGAAACAGGATCGGACTTTAACAGCAGCATCGCGACTGACTTCTTCTCTGTTCTCCAAAAAGGACGGTAATCACCATGTGTGACACCATCAAAGAAACGGTCTAACAAGGGGCGTTTCCATCTAAAACTCTCCGCAGCGTAAGGGAACAAGGGAGGCTGTTAAAACGAAGCCTGACTCAACACTTCACATTTCAAATGCTTTAGCTGCTTTTCCTTCTTTTCTTTAACTTGACTAAATACAATGGTTTTTACCTGGTGCGTTTGCCATGGTGCTAAGCCGGCTGAGGGCTCTGCACAGCCAGCCTGGTTTAACACTGTTCAGTGAAGGACAGCGACTGGGTTAGGATAACCCCTTTGACCCATTTATTCCATCTAAATTAATACAACACCCCTCAAGGGCCTTTTGCACTGCTCCCAAGAGCCATTCGTTGCTGCAGGGCCCGCGCAGGCTGCGGCTGTCCTTTCCCGGAGCCCGCGGGGTGAAGGCAGACGGAGGCCGGTGAATTCAGGCAATTTCAAGACAACTCTGTCGTGTTTGTGGCCCCTGCCTCGCTGCCCCAATAAGACAGACCGCTCGCTGCTCCCCGGCAGCTCTGAACCAAGGGACGGGGAGCGGGATGGAGGCTTACAGGCAAGTCTATCAGGGTCACAAAGGCGGCCCCCGCTGGGGAAGGACAGTCAAGCCAGAGGCTCTCCCCACTTTGGCTTCCAGCCGTTCCCCTTCGCACAGCAGCTGACGCCCGTTCCTTCCCACCCGTTCTCCCAGGCGGGAAGCAGCTTGGTATCCCCGGAGCACAGGGCCACCCCTACGCAGGCAGGGAGGCCTCTTGTCACGCAGAGCGGGCGCAGGGTAAGCGGCACATCCCTTGCCTGGCTAATGGGTCTCATTCTAACTCGGAGGAGCCAGCTGCAGTTCAGTGTCCACTGCCCCCTACTGGCTGAAAGCAGAGCGCAGCTGCCCCCTCTGTGTCCTGTCTTGGGTAAGCGGGGCTCGGCCGCAGCACCCCCGCCCTCGTCCTTCATGCAAGGAGAGCCCCCCCCCGGCAGCTAACTGCCCGTCCTAACCCCCACAGACAGAGCGCGCTAGCCAGGCTCACCGAGCCGAGACACTTCAGACGTCCAAGCCTGATGGATGCCAGGCGCACGGAGCCGATGCTTGGACACGGAGGCACTTGTCCTTCATGCACCGCAAAGCAAGCCCCAGCCGCCACGGAGAGAGGGGAAGATGGAGGCCCGGCCACCTGCTGTGCGATTCGGGCTTCCCACGAGGGCCTTGGCACCGGTGACCTCTCCCGACGGAAGGGAGGTTGCGAGCAGGGTGGGAGGTGACGGGACAGCTGCTCAGCCTGAAGGAGCCCTGGGCACCAGCCTCGGAAACAGAGACTGCCACAAGATGGCTGACAAGGGGGGCGCCAACTCCCTGCTTCCCTCACCCACTGCTAAAGCACCGAGGGGCGGGAAGAGGGGAGAAATCTCCCAAGCTGTCCAGTCAGCCCCCAACCTGAAGCAGGTCTCCCAAATAGCATAGGGCCAGGCAGTGCCCTAAGCAACCAGGCAGGATGCAGGGGGTGCAATTCCTGGCGCTCGTGGCCTATTCCCCAGGCCATCCAGGGATGGGAGTGCCGCACACCCACCAGCCTGGCAGGGACCAGCCACTTACTGTGACAGGCCGATGCCCACACTGGCGCAGCACGCCCAGATGGCGTAGAGGGGAAGTTCTCCCTGACCCCACGACGCCCGAGTCCACGGTCCATGCGCCCACTGGGCTTTGCACAAAATGCCACCTTAGCCTTTACCCAGAGGGGCAGGGGAAAATAGCAGCTTCCTCGGCTTCTCCTTCTGCTGGGGAACTGCTCAGCACCAGGGGGGGTGTTTGCTGCCCCGCAGAGACAGGGAGTCAGTCCGCCCCCTTCCAGCACCTCCCACCCCCCCAAAGACTCTGTGGGGGTTTGGAGCGAACGTAAAGCATCAGAGCCAGACACAGGACACATCACGTCTCCTCTGCCTCACTAGCCTGGATGCGGGAGGCTCCTGCTAGCCCAGGCAGGAGCTGAGCCCTCAGGGCAGAGAGGAGGGGAGACCTACATTGTAACAGCAGCTACGGGGGCTGCCTGTGGCCCCACTGTGACCCCCCCGGCCACCTGCACCCCTTCGCTGGGGCCATTTTAGTGGGTAGAGCAAACCAGTCAATGGCAAATTGCTCTCTCTCTCCTGAAGCCATGAGGTTACCCCCTGCCCCACCCGTTCAAGCAGTGACCATCCATCCCTCTGGGGCTGGTCGCATCTCTGCCCCATCTACCCCCAGCTGTGACCTCTCCCCATCCTCTGCTTACCTGGGCTCACTTCACCCACATGGCTGGAAGGGCAGCAGCCCCTTCTTTCCTGCAGGGGGTGCTCGGCGGGTCACCAAACCAGCCTGAGACCCTAGCAGAGGTCTCCTGGTGGCCATAACAATCCCACCCAGCCCCGGCAGGGCGCAGAGCCAGTCCGCTGTCACTGCACAGCGACGGCTCCCATTGCCTCATACCTGGGATGGGGAGCAGCCATCTCCAAGCAGGCATCCCTGGCTCCTCGTCCAGCTGGTCCACACCAGGGCCAGCCCCAGGCACACAGTGGGGAGTTCATGCTCTGGTTTATACTCTGCTGTTAGCATTTCACCAGAGGACGGGCTGGGCCCAAGGTCGGAGCTGCTCTCTGCATCACTCACCCCCCCACCCCGGCTGCCCGAGCCCCGAGAAATAGCCGACCCAGCCCTCGGGCACATGGAAGAGGAGGCTAGGCCAGGCCTGAGAGCTTGCTGACTGGCCTTGTGCTGGAACCAACCTCTCTATTTCCAGTACTAACGCCAGGCGGCCCAGCTGAGCGGGCAGGAGCCAAGCACAGAGGCTCTTGGGCCGTTGCACACGAGTGGGAGCGCTTTCCTGGGGAGCCTAAGGTGGTGTTAGGAGGCTAACAGGTTCTGGGGGTTTAGGAAACCCTAGCAGGAACAGCCACCTCACCCCGGGGGGCTTTGCTTCGCTGCTTCTTCTGAGAGCAACAGGGAAGTAAAAAAACAGCCCTGAGCATTTACATTTCAAACAGGACAGCCCCATGTTAAACAATAATCTAGGCGTTTTAAACACCCTTTATTATCTGAGCACCAGCCAAGTGCTCAGCCCTGTATCAAGCACAGACGACGGACAAGGTCGCTGCCCGGAGGAGTGCAGACTCTTAAAAATAATAATAAAAAATCCTACCACCACCCAGCTCTGCCACAGAGTCTCTGTGCAACCACGGGGGGTTCCAAAGAGGATGGAGCTTGGCTGGTCTCAGTGGCGGCAGATGACAGAACAAGGAGCAGTGGTCTCAAGTTGCAGTGGGGGAGGTCTAGGTTAGATATTAGGAAACACTATTTCACTAGGAGGGTGGTGAAGCCCTGGAATGCGTTACCTAGGGAGGTGGTGGAATCTCCTTCCTTTGAGGGTTGACAAAGCCCTGGCTGGGATGATTTAGTTGGGGATTGGTCCTGCTTTGAGCAGGGGGTTGGACTTAGATGACCTCCTGAAGTCTCTTCCAACCCTGATATTCTATGATTCTACGAAATTGCCACACAAACTCCATCTGCTCAGGATGGCTGCACCCCGGAGACTGTGCTACACTAGAGAGATTTTTGCACAACTTTCTCAGCATTGTTCACACTGCTTCAGCTCCATCTGGATTAGGGTTAGCGTCATCCACACCTACTCTGTGGGGTGGTCTGCTCCCCTCGGTTGGTGGCTGGGCCATATATAGACATTGACAAGCTGGTTACAGCTTTAGCTTACAGACCTGGGGTCCTTAGAAAGGCCCATGCTTTTAGATCCAGGGGTCTTAGGTTTGATCTCTGCTGCCAAAGACCTACTCAACTGCAGCACAGCTGGGCTGCCAGGAGCACAGCCAGGGCTGGCTTCGTACAGCACGTTTGTATAGCACTAGGATGTAATGCAGGACGTTGGGTTGTTAAATCGAAGTGAATAATCAAATCAACTGAAGCGTTAGCTATGTTCCGATGGCGGGGTTACTTGGGATCATGGGCGAGGCAAAGAGAACAGCTGTTTTTTCACACACGACAGGGGAGGCAACAGAGAAGAAAGAATCAGTTTGAGACTTCCAAGAGGAAGCAGTTTCCTGAGAGAAAAAAAGAAAAAATGCAGAGCCCCATGGTGCCATATTTTCTTGATCGTTACAGCCCTTTACACAGACCCACAGATGCTGAGAGTGCCCCAAGCCGCCAGAATGCCAGTCATTTCACAAACACCTCCCACTGTAGGTTGTGTCTGTGCCAGGCCATTCCCACCCCCCCCCGCCCAAAATCCCCTACTGCCTTCATCTGCATCAGCATTCTCTGGCACTTCAGCAGCCTTTGACAGCTAATCCTACACGGAGCAGGCCTGGGGCACATGGTGCTTAAAACGCTAGGGGGAGGCAGTTCTGCGCCTACACTACACCAGCCAACCCCTCATTGCAGTGCAGCTAACTGAACCAAGGTCAAAACAAATCCCAACTCCACTGGAGTGATGCAAAGTTCTGCCCGGGACAAGTGACAACATTTAAATGCATGTAAATGACTCAGTTCCCCCCCCACACACACACACCGAGTTCTGGATGACTGCACACGGGGCCTGCTTTACTGCTCCAATACAGACATGGCTGAGTGACGGATCACACGCACCAAGCAAGCGGCAACTGGGAGACCTCCAAAGGGGCACAGCAGCCCCAGACTGGAGTCTCTCGGCCAGAGAAGAGCGGGCAGGAGAGAAACTCAAGAGCTGAAAAGGAAACAGGCCCACACAGTTTGAGTTTAGAGGTATCCCTGCTCGAGGGGCTGAAAGGAGCCTCTACCTGTTTAAAGAGAGAGAGAGAGAGAGTGTGTGTGTGGGGGCTGGGCAGGCCCTATACCCAAAAGGGACTTGACCCCTTCCCTATGAGATGGAGCTATGAGCATCTCCAGCCCTAGCAAGGAGCTTGGAAGGGCCAGGAGACCAGCAAGGGACAGGAATTCCAGCTGCAGTTTCATTTCATCCTGTATGGACCAAGATTTTCTTTTTCTGCCGGCCATCTTTCTTCATCCCAATCAGACCAATTTTATCCCCCCCAGGCTGGTGAGTTTTGCACTACGCGCTCCCTGGCTCACTCGTGCTGGCACGCTGCATGTCCGCCTCTCACTCAGAGCACATCCAGGATGCAATTCTCTTGGATCAAAGGAGCCCTGGCACTGCCTGAGGGCCCAGCTGGCTGCCTGGCACCTCTGTGGGACACCCCTTCCTCTCCCACCGCACCCATGACCACCACAGCCCAGCTCCAGAACCCAGGTGCAACTGCCGGGGAATATCAGGTGGCCCCGACACGGCGGGCGTGTATAGGCCAGAGAGACGACGAAAACACAAGTAACTAGTCTGGAGGTGGTGGAGGGGGAGCAGCAGGCAAACAAGCATGCCAGGGCTTTTCAAACAGCACCGGAGCGAGTCAGCCAGCATAATGGCTCTCGGGAGAGGAAACAAATCTGTGCTGGGGGAGAGAAATCCAACAGCAGCCTTCCCACAGCAGGAGAAAGAGAACAGTGCGGTGTGAGCGCTTGGGGCAGTCCCCGCTTTCGATTTTAAAGGGACGCAGCAGCCTAAATAGGAGTCATTTCACAGTGTGCCCTTTCCTTGGTTACATCATTAAAACAACAACATTTTAGCAAAGCCCGATTTACTTTACTAGGGGCGTTTCATGCCATACTTGGCATTAAACTTGACCAAACTAGTCAGTTTCCTTCTATAGGCGGCACTCACTACTAGTTCCCCGCTCCTGGGCAGGCGTACGCCTTTACCTCTCTGATGCTTTTCCTCATAATTTCATGAGAGCTTTTATATCCACAATGAATCAAATCCATCCCCATGGATACCTAACGCACGGCCTCTGCGCGTCACTTTACCTCCTCTATGCTCGAGAGAGAGAGAAGGCGGATGAGGTAAACACATCTTTTACTGGACCAACTTTTGTCAGTGAAACAGACAAGCTTTTGCATCTAGGGAACACTGCAAACAATAAGGGGCTTAAGTGATATACAGACACCATATGCTGGTCTAACGCAGGGAGTGAAATTCACACAGCATTTTTTGGTAAAATCCTTTACAAGATTTTAATGTGCTGGGCATTACGCAACTGACAGCCCCCTTCACCATCTCCCCCAAAAAACACTGTTCTATTTTCTAAAGCATCTCCTTAGCACAGTGGTTCTCAAACTGGGGTCTATGGGCCCCTGGGGCTCCATGAGGGTACTCCAGGGGGTTTGGGATCATGTGCGGCTCCAAGGGGCCGTGAATCATGTCCAAGGCTGCTGGCCCCACTGATCAACTCCTCCTCCTCCCCCCCAGTGCCTCCTGCATGCCGCAGAACAGCTGTTCAGCAGTGTGCAGGAGGGGCTGGGAGGGTGGGGGAGGAGCAGGGATGGGGCATGCTTGGGGGATGGGGTAGAAAGAGGTGGGGAAGAGGGGGAGCAGGGGTGGAGTGGGCACAGGAAGAGGTGGAGTGGGGACAGGGTCTGGAGCTGAGCAGGGGTTGAGCACTCCTGGGGAAAATTAGAAGTCGGGTTGGGGAGTCCCCAAAAAGTTTTAAATCAAAATGGGGGTCCTCGGGTTGCTAAAGTTTGAGAACCGCTGCCTTCGCGGATTCGTTTTCTTTTCAAATATTTTGAACAGACTGAAGTTACAGGGGTTACAAAGACATCTTCCATGGAGGCAGTTACGCAAGTTACACACGCAGCCTCTTGCCAGTGCTTAAAGTCATCCCAAAAGAGCAGGGGACCTGTTACCATCTGGGAGCTTCCGTAAAGCCAGCGCTGAATGTGGGCTCTTCACCAACATGGCTCTATTTTTAATTATTTTTAGGGGACAGGCATGCGCCCCCACCCTGAATCAGCTGACCTGGGGTTTAAAAGTCTAAAAAGCCACCTTCTGACAGCATGTCATGGAGAAGTTTATCTATACAAAAATAAGTCAGTGGCCAAGATTTTCAAGCGAGCTAGTGATTTTGGAAGATTGGGAAGTTTAAGACACCCGAGGACACGTCTGTATTGCAGCCGGGGGGAAACCACAGCCACACTTGTGTTAGCACGCACGTTGCGGGTCCAGCGGAGAGGAAGGCTAGCCACCGAGCTAAGCCTAAGAGGCTGGGTGGACTTGAACTCGGGCGTCTCGGCTGGTGCTGCAACATCCACGCGGCTATTTCAAACCCCAGAAATGTGAGTCTGCGCAGCTGGGCCGGGCAGCTCGCTGCCAGCTGCCGCGTAAACATCCCTTCAGCCCCTCTAGGGAGTCAGGAGACACCAAGGACATCCAGGCAAACGTTTTCAAAAGTGACTTGTATGATTTTGCTCCTCCTCTCTGTCCCGCTCCCGCCACCCCCCCCAAATCTATGGATGTTAATGGCTGGTAAAGGGAGCAGGGAAGGGACACACAAAAAAAAACAAACCCCATAGGCTAGACCAGAGGTGGGTAAACTTTTTGGCCCGAGGGCCACATCGGGGTTGCAAAACTATATGGAGGGCCAGGTAGGGAAGGCTGTGCCTCCCCAAACAGCCTTGCCCCCGCCCCCATCTGCCCCTTCCCACTCCCCGCCCCCTGACTGCCCCCCTCAGAACCCCCGACCCATCCAACCCCCCCGCTCCATGTCCCCTGACCGCCCCCTCCTGGGAACCCCTGTCCCTAACCACCCCCCGGGGCCCCACCCCCTATCCAGCCCCCACTTCTCCCTGTCCCCTGACTGCCCCAACCCCTATCCACACCTCCAACTGCTCCCCGGGGCTCCCCCGCTCCCTGCCCCCTTACCATGCCGAAGCCAGCCACGCTGCACGGCAAGGGCGGCGGGCCAGAGCGCTGGGGGCGCGTGCTGAGGCTGCAGGGGAGGGGGGACGGCAGGGAAGGGGCCAGGGGCTTGCCTCCCCGGCTGGGAGCTCAGGGGCCGGGCAGGATGGTCCCGGGGGCCGGATGTGGCCTACAGGCCGTAGTTTGCCCACCGCTGGGCTAGACAGACCTTAACGCCCCCTCAGACATCGTGCGTGTATGGTGCCTCCCTATTTCGGCAAGTCTGTTTTGTCTAGTTAAGCTTGTAAGCTCATGGGGCAAGCATGGTGTCTTGCTCGGTGTCCGTACAGCCACTCGGACGTGCTAACACACTGGGAAAATACAGTCCCAAGGCGGCCGTCTAGGATGGCGGGAAACAATAGACAATTTAACATTCAGAGCGCCCGGCTTTTGTTAGCGGCAATATACAAAATACAGCCACTCTGCAGAGTCTGGGTGGGTTTGTTCTTTTACATGAAGCCCTAGCCGCTGGAGGAGATAATTTCACACACTTCTCAGTCTCCACCGCCCCCCCCCGCCACGGGGATGCATGGAACCCAGAGTATGCCTACACTGCAAAGAAAAACCCACACAGCGACTCAGCCCCTGGGTCAACTGACTCAGGTTTGCAGGACTAAAAAAGCAGAGTAGAGATTTGGGCTCAGGCTGGAGCCCAGGATCCGAGACCCTCCACCCTCGCAAGGTTTCTCAGCCTGGGGTTCAGCACAAGCCCCAACTTCTACATTGCTGTTTTCGCCCTGCAGCCTGAGTCCTGTGAGGCCAAGTCATAGAACCACAGAATATCAGCGTTGGAAGGGACCTCAGGAGATCATCTAGTCCAATCCTCTGCTCAGAGCAGGACCAATCCCCAATTTCTGCCCCCGAACCCTAAATGGCCTCCTCAAGGATTGAGCTCACAACCCTGGGTTTAACAGGCCAATGCTCAAACCACTGAGCTATCCCTCCCCCCACAGGTGACCTGGCTCTGAGATTCGCTTCTGCTGATCTTTTATGGCAGTGTAGACAGACCCATTGTGACCTGCTCAGAAAGCAATGACCAAAGGCAGGTCTGCAGGGCAGAGATAATGGGTTGATTCTCGACACTGCGGAGGACCACAGTTCCCACTGAAGTCCATAGGGGCTGGGGACACCAGCCTGTCTGGGAAACAGTCCCTAACTTTCCCCTTGCTGCTGTAACTCGGCGCTAAGCCGGGGTCAATCCTCTGCATGCAATTCTCTCGTCCGGGTTTGCTCTTCCAAGCACCTAAATCTGCAAGGCTGATGGTAACTCTGATTAGCTCACCCTGCTGAGAGCAGAACCACATCACACCAAGCCCTGTGTGTAGAGGCCTGGGGTGAAAGAAACTGAGAATTTTTCCTATTACAGGCCCTTAAGTTTTACAAACTGCATCCAAGTCCCCACACCTCCCCCCAGTATAGAGAAGATTCTACAGCTCGATTCTGCAAGGGGAATTCTATACAGATGCTTCCCTCTCTAGCTTCTGCATTTCTTTAACTGCATTCAGGTGGCCGCACTTCCCCAAAGGGGTCAGGGAACAGGAAAGCAGGTCCCTCTTCCTCAAACTGCCAAGAGTGCCTTGATGGGACTGCACTGGGTGTGGAGGGCCCAGGATTGGGCAGGAATTGGGCGGGAATGGGAGGGGGTTCCCAGCTGTATTAATATTCACTGCAAGCAAAGCTCCCTCCCGTGGAAGTTAAAATAACCAAAGCCACCCAGTCAGTGCATCTCATTACAAAGCCAGAGGAAAGCGAGTCACGCCCGTGGGACTCAGCCGATCCCTGCCACTTTCCTCCAGGGGCCCCGCCTCTGCCCCAAGCCCATTACGCTCCTCTGTTCAGCTGCCAGCATTGCTCATTAGCTATATAAAGTGCTGTAATCTGCATCCCGAGGCTGGGGCGCGCCCTCTCCGTTGGGCAGCCAGACGGAATACAATTCAATTAGCGGCCCAGCAGGGAACACAAGCCAGGGTTTCCACTTAAGGACAGGACTCTGCCCGCCCCTGCTGAGAACTGAGTTGTCGTTACACACCAGAGCCCTGCTCCATGGGTTAGTTCAGCCCATATGGGAGGGCTTCCCCCAGGAATGTATCCCCCTGCCGTGCCACTTGGCGTAACCTCTAAACCTAACCAGCCTGATTTAACTCTTTACTTCCTACCCGTGCTATTTGCCATGGGTGTGTGGGGGGGTGGAGGGGTGTGTCAGCTCTGTGACCTGTCAGAACCTCCTCCCCAGGCAAGCCACATAAAAACAATCACGCTGACAATTGACTGGATTAGATGAGCTGTGAAGGAAAGTGCCAGGCAGGTAATTGGATAATGCACGCAGCGGTAATTATGGTGCTTGCAAGCCGCACAGGAAGCCCTGGCATAGCCGGCTCAGCCTGGCAGGTCTCTGCTTAGACACATGCAAACAGCATTTCTTTTGGGGTGGGGGTTTTGAAGCAGGGGGCCACTCCTTCACTCCCCCCCAATCACGTTTTCCATCCCCACCAGCCAACGGCCCCCAAATTCCCATCATTCTCTTGAGACACGCAGTGAGGACAGACTCCACAGGGATGTATGAATTCAGAAGGCCGGTGGTGAGGTCTGCAATGCTCATCCTGGCCCGCGGCCTGCTCCAGCCCCCAGCATTTCTGCAGCATTACAAGGGAGTAGACGGGGGGGGGGGGGGGGAGAAACGGAGACTTCTCCACACACACATGGAATTCATTTGCACCTTTGACCAGGAATTGCTGTGCCCATCTACAGCAGCAGTGTCAGCTAACCAAGGGGCAGGGCTGGTGGGCTCTGAAAGGAGCCCCCCTCAGCCAAAGGACATTCTGAGGGCACCGGTTCCTCTTTGCAAAGGGGAAGTGCAATTACTACCATACTGAGCCTGGACGTTTTGCCACCACTGTCCCGATCTCTAGATCACAGCGCGATCAGGCCGGAGAGAAGCGTCTGGAGTGAAAGCCCATCAGACCAAACTAAGGACAAAGAAATAAGCACAGCACAGGGATGTGCCTTATAAGAAGAGAAGGCAAGAAACTGCCAAGAGCTTGTCTTCCTCCATGCACTCTTCTCTCGGGCTGCAGATTCCCTTTGGCCCAGATCATGCCAAAGCTGCACCCACAAGGCTGAGGTTTGTGACAGAAGTCCCCCTTACTAGGGGGCCAATTTGGCTGGGTATGGAGCCTTTATCAGAGTGACCCTCATCTGACCTCATTGCACCTTCTGGCAGAAGAACTCTGTGTTCTTTGCAAGGGACAACCAGTTAATCCTCAACTCCTCTGAGTCAAATCCCTGTTTTACAGGCAGGGAAAGTGACCTACTGTGGCCTGCGGCAGGTGTATTTAGAGCTACACTTAAAAGTTTTGCTGGAATAGCTATGTTGGTTAGGAGTGTGCACAAAAGAATAAATACACCTCTAAATAATACAGTCATGCTGGCAAAACCCCAGTGTAGATGCAGTTATATGGTGGGCTGTAAGTCCTTTTGCTGGTATACCTTCTTGTGTAGGCAAGGACTGGGAGTCCAATAGCATAGCCAGGAATATAACCCGACTCACAGGTCCACCAGCTCTGACCACTAGACAGCGATGTGGATACTCACTGAAGAGGGGCCCTTTACAAACAGATCAAGGCAAGAAAGCTAGAAGCAGAGGGTTCTGCTAGACTGGAATTACAGGGGGCTTTTGGGGCAGTTCCTGGCAAGCTACAAGTGACAACCCTGTGAGGTCTTGCTTCCCAGTTAGAGGGCCGCTCTAAGGATCTCAGCTATTAAAGAAAATATCATTGGCCAAGGAAGGGTTCGAAGTGCATTGGGGGAGATAAACAGGTGACCCAGTAAGTATTTCCAGCTGTAAGTTTATTCTACGCTAGAAATCAGTCAATTTCATGCTTACACTGAGCTGGGCCAAGTCCATTCAGACGCATGAGATCAACTAGTGAAACTACCATATTCGATGCTTCCTCCTCTTCTTGGCATTTTACAGGGAGATGGTTAACACCGTAGTGTTCAGAGGGGACAGACACTGCACTAGGACTGCAGGGGTCAATGCAAAAGGGGGCCAGCCAGAGAAAACTAACCATCAGTGGATGTGGGAGGCCATTGGGAAAGGAGA
Source organism: Lepidochelys kempii (assembly GCF_965140285.1). Classification (NCBI taxonomy): domain Eukaryota; kingdom Metazoa; phylum Chordata; order Testudines; family Cheloniidae; genus Lepidochelys; species Lepidochelys kempii. Next base: position 348,801,381 of record NC_136380.1, read on the forward strand.
TGGGACCTCAGCTCCGTTTCCAGGGGACAGGCGTCCACCCCACAAAAAGTCACCTTCCTAACCAACCCTCTCAGCAGAGGCAACAAGGAACGAACGTGCCACGGAGACTGAGCTGCTCTGACTCCAAGCTGGCCCCGGACACGGTTAGAGAACATGGACAGGAGGCTGTGGGAAGGCTGCCATTGTCCACGCGGTCCCTGTTCGGCAACGCGCGTGCATTTCTAGCACAAGACCCCCACTGGCACGTGGCTCAAAGGAGCTCCTCTGAAGCCCCGCCAGTTTACAGGAATTTGCTGGGCACAGCTGTAAGGTTCATAAGTTCATTGGGAAAGGCACATCTGACCAAGGAGCTGTTTACAAGGCTGACCAGGTAGAAAGATCTGCTCCAATTTGTCCTCTGGCCTGTGTCTATCCCTTCTCCGACACTGTGGTCACCTAGCAAAGGTATTCTGACTATGGCAACTCCAGTGAGCGCTGAACACTTGGCTGAACTATACCAACCTGGGAAGAAAGAGAGCAAAACAGCTGAACCGCAAAGGATATTCTACATGGCACCAGCTTCACGCAACAGCACTGGAAACAACCAGTTGTTGATGGTGCCTACAGGGTAGGGCTGGGCATACAGTCCTAATTTGTAGTCATTCTAAGCTCTGAAAGCACCTTCTTCTTACCCCAAGACATTACTCCAGTTAGTAAAGTGAAGTGAAGTCACCATTGATATTGAACAGACCATGTCAGCTAGAAATACAGTCGATTTAAAAATGTTCTAAGTAGCGTCCCCAGTGTTGCAGTGTAGCAATCACATTTTCCTTTAAAAATAAAGAATCTCTTGGTCTCTGGCCTGTCGTTCTCAAGAAAGCCCCCACAAAGTAGAAGTGGAAACTGACTGCATAAGACAGGAACAAAGCTCTGCAGTGGGTTTAAAAAACCACCAAGGGATGTGTGATTTTTAAAGTCAACGTCCCTGTAAATTCTACAGACTTTGAAGGGCAAGGAGAGCCATGGATACATTTTTCTTCTCCTTACCTCCCTTAATTAAAAGGCCTTTTTTGAAGGGGGGAAAAAAAAGGAAAAGAAAAGAAACCAGACAAGTATACAAGATATGGGAACAAGTCACCCGATAGCTGACTGGCCCCCCCATTCCACAGCCTCAATCAATGCAGCACCACGTAGGTGCCTGTGTAATAGAAATGCACAGAGCAATGAACATCAACAGAGACAAAAGGTGTCCAATTTACGTTCAGCTGGTTATCCAAAGGGCCAGCATACCCTGACACGACGATGCCACTGCTGATAGTGGCTGAAGGTCTATGAGAAACAGTTCCGTCCAACCACTCACACAGTATGTGAGACATTTGCTTTGCATGTTTCCCCCCCTACCCCCCCCCCCGCTTTTGACCGATTTTACACAATAATCAAAGTCTAAGTCTAAACAACCACCAAACGTATAAATAGGCCTCTTTAAGTGTAGTGTTATTTGCTGTTCCCCAATTCTCAGCCAAGCTCACACTAGGTTAGAGTTGCTGTCTTTAGAACAGTATCCAGGCTGAACGAACTGATGCGATCACTATTCAGGGACCTTTCAGATATTATTCTAAGCTCCACTCCCTTCTTAAAGGGATACATCTCACAACGTAGGTTAGAGACAACCTTTACCATGCGTGCACCTGTGTTGGAGGGAGTGGGGGAGACTGACAGTTTTATGAAACCTACCGAGAACAGAAATGCATTTTGTTTCTGGTTTCCTGGATTTTAAGATTCCCTGCTGGGAAACCGGTCACAACAGCTTCATGCTAGGGTGCAAGAGGCCAGCCACGAAGGGCACCGGCTAAAATGAAGCCAGTCCTCTTTCAGGTGCAGGTGAAGTAAATGAGAATTTACCCCCTTCTTTCGGTTTTCCTTTCAGAAGCCCAGGGAAGGGTTTTTTACGTGTACAGTTTTTGTCAGGACAGCATCCTGGCGACTAGGTTTGTTCAGAATAAAAATATCAACCCCCCCCCCAGCCCCAGCCAAAATGAATGAACAAGCAGAGAGAGGGGGAAGAAGAAGGAAAGTGTTTTTTCCTCTATTACATGGATAAAAATAAAGTGACTATGCTCCTTAAAGAGCTGTGAGCCCTGTTTGGAACGGGGATGAAAAGAACATTAGCTGGGTTGGATTTTATGGGGGTCATTTTCCTCCACCCACGGACCGTCTCACCGCCCTCCCCTCCAGATCCCCCCACACCTCTGCCCTGAGGGCTCATCCCAGGCATGGCAATACCCTCGGGCCCCCCATGCCCTGCTGGCCCCCCTCCCTCCAGACAGGGGAATCACCCCCCCACCTCCGCCATGCCCCCCACACTCTGCCAAGGGACGGGGCTGGCTGCCCCTGTGCCCCCCGCCCCGGGGCTCGCCCCCACGCACCCAGAAGAGCAGGTTGAAGAAGAAGAGCAGGTACTTCACCAGCGGGCTCACGAAGGAGAAATCCTCCCCGTGGGGGCCCGCGGGGGGCCCCGCCAGCCGCCTGGGCATGGCCCCGGGCCCGGCCCGCCCGCTCACGGCCGGCCCAGGGGAGCCGGGGCCGCCCTGGCCACCCGCAGCCACCGATCGACCCCGGTCGCCAGCGCCAGCGCCAGCTCCCCCAGCTGGCAGACCCCAGCCTTGCCCCGCCCACCTTGCCCGCCCATTGGCCCGGCCGACCCCGCCGCCTGCCTCCCTATTGGTCGCTCTTCCCCCCCCCCCCCCGTCACTCCACGGCCGCCGCGGCCCCGCCCTGCTCAGAACGCTCTGTATCCATCCCGTCTGGCAACACCTGCGAGGCGAGGCAGGTCTTAAAGGGGCAGCGCCTGCTTCCCAGGGGCGGGGAGGGCAGGGGAAGGGCAGAGACTCAGAAGGGTGGGGGAGGGGAAAAGTTCTTAAAGAAGCAACGTGCCTTCTGCAGGCCCAGGAGAAGGGGAAGGGGTGCCCCTGCCAGACCAGCTCAGCTGGAAAAGGGGGAACCCCACTGGAGTCCGTGAATGCCCTTTGCCCAGAGCGCTGCCTGCCTAGCTGCACGGGGATCTCGGGGCAGCTGCCACTGTGTAAGATCATAGAATCATAGAATATCAGGATTGGAAGGGACCTCAGGAGGTCATCTAGTCCAACCCCCTGCTCAAAGCAGGACCAATCCCCAATTTTTGCCCCATACCCCTAAATGGCCCCCTCAAGGATTGAACTCACAACCCTGGGTTTAGCAGGCCAAAGCTCAAACCACTGAGCTATCCTGCAGCTGCGGTATCCGCACAGGAGCGTGCTCGCGTTCGCTGCCAGGGGCAGCAGGGGTTCTCAACCTTTCCAGGCTCCTGTCCCCCTTTCAGGACTCTGATTGCGTACCCCAACTTTCACCTCACTTAAAAACGACTTGCTTACAAAAATCAGACATAAAATACAAAGGTGTCACGGCGCACCCTTGCTGAAAACATGCTGATGTTCTCATTTTTACCATATGCTGGTAAAACAGGGTGGATAAAAATCAATGATTTTTTTAAAAAAAATATTTAAAAAATGGGATTTTTGATAAAATGCTTTTTGAGGAAAAAACCTGTCTCAAGATAGTTTTAATTAAGATACATTGTAGCTCAAAGATATCTCATCATAGAATAGGGATTATAAATTCTGATTCTACAGTATGAGACAATATATTCATGTAACGTTTAAGAAAAGTTTTGTAAATGAGTTCCAATATGTAAGGGGACTGTTGCCCCCTTACTAACATTCAGTGGGGGTGTTTTGGTTGGCTAGCTCCCAGTACTAAAAGGGGAAGGGTCTATGGGAAACCAGGACCCTGAGACTGATAGTCCTCAGGAACAATGGGGAGAGGCCAATGCTCCTGGTCAGCCTGAATGACAGGCTAATCAGAGAGTCAGGAGGCCAGGGAGGTCCTGTCCTCGTTCTCCGTGTGAGTTGGATTTTCCTGGGTCAGACAGAGTGGGGCTGACCTAAGGAGAAGCAGGGGCCCAAGCTAAGCTGGGGAGCAGAGCTGGGCCAGATCCAGAGGGACCAGAAAAGCAGCCCAGAGAGAGCAGACCCTGTCCTGGGAGCAGAGCTGCAGCCCCAAAGCCAGAGGCACAGCCCAGAGAGAGCAGACTGGCCCTGGGAGCAGAGCTGCAGCAACCAGAGCCAGAGGGGCTAGAAAGCAGCCCAGGAAGCAGGTCAGTGCTGGGAGCAGAGTCACAGAAGCAGCCTGCAGAGCAGACCTGTCCTGGGAGCAGAGCTGCAGCAACCAGAGCCAGAGGGGCCAGAGAAGCAGCCCAGGGAGCTGGAGGCAGAGCAGCAGCAGCAGCCCGGCAGAGACCGAGTGGAGCAGCTGGGGCTGGAGCAGTCTGGAGCTGGGCGCGGTGAGCAGCTGGGGAGAGCGAGGGGACCCTGGGCAGCAGGTCCAGCACAGGGAGACGTCTCAGCCAAGAGGCTCTGCAGGCCAGACTTGGATCGTAACCCCGACGGGGCGGGGGTGACACTGGGAAGAAGGGTCCTACCACTTAGAGCCTGAGAGCGTGTGGCCACCACCATAGCGAGTGTCCAACCCACAGCATCCCTGCAGCACAAGGCCTGGGACTTACAAGGAACAGACTGTGAACTGCCCTGACGTTCCAGAGACACTGTTTGTGATGTTCCCTGCCACAGAGCGGGGTGATGTGTTTCCTTTAACCTCTCCCATTTTTCCTTATTCTTTTTACAATTAATTGTTGATTAATTAACTTGCATTTGCTTTAACTTGTATGTAATGGTCAGTGGGTCAGAGAAGTGCCCAGTGCAGAGAGAGGGGTGGGACACCCTAGTGGGGACACCCTAGCCCCTGTCCTAGTTGACCACAGCAGGGTTGGGGGTCGAGCCTCCCAGGAATCCTGGGCCCAGCCTTGTTGGGGTTACGAGGACTCTGCCAGACAGGAGAGTGGAAGGGGAGTCCTCAAGGGCAGGGAGGCCACTGGGTAAAGGAGGTGGGAGCGAGGACTCAGATCCTTTCACTAGCCCACTTCCCCGGGGTAGTGCAGAAGCCAGGAAAGTTCCCCACAATAGTGGGACTATTGCCCCGCTTACAAATAGTTCATGGATTAGGGACCCAATTTTAAGGGGTTCCAGCAGCTTCTGTATAGATTATTTAGGTTAATCTTTCTATCTACCCAATGGGACTCAGTGCTCAGTCTAGAAGATACCATCAGAGATGCTTAGTTTTGCAGTTCTCAAACTGTGGATTTGTGTCTCCAGAGATAACATGCTTGTTAACCGCAAAACTGTTCTAAAATAAATAAATATAGAGAAGTGAGAAATACTAGACCTCAACCCTATTGTCCCTCTGAAAATTTGTGTACACAGAGTCAATCCCTTACCTCTCTCTAAAAGTGCAAAGTTTCAAAAAGTTCAATGAATAGAAGATTGTTGGGGGCAGAATAGATCTGGACCAGGAGAAGAAGTCTGGAGATAAATGTGAGAAGCGAGGGACATATGCTTGTTTCGTTAAAATGTTATGTTTGCTGTTGAAAATAATCCAGAATACTTAATGTTGTTGTTTTAGTTAAATAAAACAATTTAAATGTCTGTCTGGTGATGTTCTCCTCCTAATACAGCATGGCAAGAAAATCCTCCAAATATTAATGATTAACTTGTTGAATTGGAGATAGTGCACCTCCCAATGACTTCATAAATACCTGCTTCAATGACCTTTGATAAATGAAATAACCAATCATTCATTTTATGATATAGCTGTAAAACTAATCTGAAAAGTTTTCAAAATAAATCACTGTTTAAAAATGTATAGCGTGTACCTTCTAAAAATGAAACCTACATCTATCTCTGAGTTGTGAAGAATATGTATTAAGGTTATAACAACCAACAAGAATGCACTGTTACGTAGAAAACCATGATTAAATCGAGTCTTCCTGACTAGTGATTTAAATCATGATTTAAATCAGTTTGATTTAAATCAAATCCACCCTGTTGTAAAATAAATGGATTTGAATATAAATACTGTACTTACATTTCAGTGTATCGTAGATAGAGCAATATAAACAAGCCACTGACTGTATGAAATTTTAGTTTGTACTGACTTCGCTAGTGCATTTTATGTAGCCTGTTGTAAAATTAGGCAAATATCTGGATGAGCTGATGTACCCATTGGAAGATCTCTCCGCCTTTGTCTGCCCCCCTCTCCGCTTCTTCTTTCTCCCACTCCTTCTTCCCTCTTTCGGCTTCTGCTCTTCTGCCCTACATGTCCCTGCCAGTCACTATGCGTACCCCTGGTTGAGAACCATTGCTGTACAAGACACAGGCAGAGACCATCCCTGCACTGTGACACTTACAGTTTAACAGAAACAGTGGTCACTCGGTAGAGTGAGAGGGCTATGGAATTGACTTGTTATCCCAATCCTAAGTGTTAAAAAAAAATTGGCTTAAAAATCATTAAAAATAATACAGTTTTGGGTCTTTTTATTTTCCTTCTGATTTCTGAGCTTCCGGGGGTCATGTCTGCAAGTTTTTCTCTCCAACCATGACCAAGGTGAGAAATGTACTTAAAGAAGAAAAACAAATGAGATTCTCACATAATCACAGGCCCCTAGGGGCTAGGACTTTAAGAACATCAAACATCACTTGGCAATAAATGGCAACGACCGGCAATGCCCTGGGATGCCCGGAGTAAGGGATCACCCTCTCTTGATCCTCATATGCTTCCACAGATTCTCCATTCATTTAAGCTGTCAGAGAGCCACCGGCTACCCCCAGGATAATTTGCTATTTAGAGCGCTCTTCTACACAAGAGATTGGTCAGTGGCAGACCCGTGAGCCAAATTCCTCTCATGGAAGTTCTACAATGGGGATCAAAGCTACCATCATCTTAAATGTGGAGTAACAGTGTGCAAAGAATACAGGTCCCAGTCTGGTGTTCTAGCCCTGCTGTCTCTGCCATCTGCTATATCGCAGATGATGATTCTGCTCCAATTTAGGCATGTTTGCTGTGCATATTGCTGCTAACGATTAGCCTCCCTTGTTAATGGAGCAGAATAACCTGAGTTTCATGCCTGCCGACAACTGCAAAGCCCATATGGTGGTGGTGTGCACAGCACCTGACAGCCAAGAGGTCTGTTATGGCCGCAGATTATTACAACTCCTCTAACCTACACGTCCCTGCCAGTCACTTTTGCATTCAGCCATGAAGGAAACCCACAAGCAGAGCCTGATTCTCCTCTCAATATACACCAGTCTAAATCAGAGGAACTCCAGTGAAGTCAATGGGGGACACGGGTGTAAACCTGGGGTAAGGGAGTGGGACGCTTGAGCTTTCCTTGGCAAACTCTACCTCTGAACTCCAAAATCAAGGAACGAGTTTCTGCAGCAGGATAAAGACAGACTCCGGACGCCGCACCTTGAAATGGGTTAGAAAATCATTAAAGAACCAACAACAGATTTTTAAGCAAACCTGTTGCAACGTGCTGCAGGTTGTGATGTGTACATTCCCGCGTCTAGGGCACAGCTGCATTTAGGAGGTAGCAGAAGGATATTTCATACAAAATGGGTACAAATAAGTTTGAGATCCTCATTTCACTGCAAAGGCCATCGCTTCACGCAGGGCCTGGAAAGCGATCTGAGACGCAGAACTTTATTTTGTAATTGAACTGTGTTAATGAGAGAATCACAACAGGGCCATGAGGCTGGTGACTTCAGCAATTCTGGGGCTCGAGCCAAGGAGATCCTAAGACAAAGCAGCCAAGGAGATTTTAAAGGCTTAGGAAACTTTTAAAATAAATGTAATTCCATACTCTCCGTATTTCTCTTCCCTCATTCTTTATTATGAATATAGTTGGAATCAGACACCTCCATTGCTGTCTGGGGCTCCACAGATGCCACGATGCTGGCCACAGATTGTCCTGCTCCAAAATCTCAGGGCCCTGACACCTGAGCCAGGAGTGGCAGAAGCACCCTACAGGTATGGGGGGGGGGGGCTACAGGCACCCGAACCATGGCCCCATTCCCTGAGGCCCCACCCCCATTTGCTCCTCTCTGCCCCCTCACCCCCATCACTCACACTTATGGCTAGCATGGCCCCCTGGTCCCTCTGTTCTGGTGCCCTTGACCTGAGCTAAAGGAGAGTCTCCTTTTGGAGACACTGTACAGCCATGTCACGTAGGCCTTGGGGATTTTAGCAAAATATTCCCAATGAGTTATCACCAGTGGGAATTTTTTTACTAAAAGTCCTTGCTGCAGAGTCTTTTGAGGGGCATTTTTATGAAGGGGATATTTGATGTATCAGAGCTGCGTTTGGCTGGGATGACTTCTGCTTTGTTGTCATTTGAAATTTTGTATAGCCTTTTCTTTAATAAAGGAGAAGTGGCCTAAATATTGATGCTGTCCAACTGGCACAAAGCACATTGTGAAGAGAAATGTTTTTATATTCCTTTTAATGTAAAGTACATTTATATGTCAACAGCCCCCAGAGGGGCTGGGCGCTGAAATGGATCAGCATTATGCCAGTGCCTGAGAATCAGGATGTGAAACTGGTCTGAGAAAGAAGATGAAATTTACCATTCTGGACTCAGTATCCCAGCTGAGAAAATGCAAAAGAGTTAACGAAACTGCAGATGCAGCATTGCCCATTCTTGCAATGGTCTCAAGAGTCTTGCAATTGGGGTCGGGGCTGGGCGGGGGGTTCTTAAAGTCCTTGATTGCTGGAATCATGTGGCTATCTGAAAATCTCAGCTTTCATTAAACAAAAAAAGTAAATTTCCAGCCCTCCTGGCTGCAGAGAAAAACCCCAGGGGGTGTGAACCCTAAAGTCTCCAACATCAGAAGACAAATAAAAAGAACCCCACATTTATGATTTTTTGGAATTTCAGCATTTTTGAGCCCATCTGAAGATGTCCAGGGTCTGACTCGTGATTTGGAGTTAGCAATACTGCAGAGGCAAAACTGCAGATGAGGTTTTAAAAACCACTCAGTTTGAACAATCTGAGGTGTTATTAGTAACAGACAAGGAATTTGGAGGTTTTAGGCTATAATTTTTACCTTGTGAGGATCACTTTAAAAAGATAGATGGAGGGTTGGGGTGAGGTCAGTTGGGGATTAAATCTAGGAACTTTGGCTCATTATTTATATCATACCAAAAGTGTCTCAATGAGTATTAAACGGGCTCTCACTCCAATTTCTCCTGATGACACGGATTGGTTACCTCACCACCTGAAAAACGCTGTGCCAGGCTATACATGGCTGAGTCATTCCCATTACCTGGAGTAAAATTAAACCGTGCACAGAGCGGCATTAATGGTTTCCTTTAATTACCTTTCTAAGTGCTTAGAGCTGAGAATTTCTCCATTGCTGTCAGCACACCAGGCCGGTGCATTTTCACACAGGGCCAAGTGAATCCGGGTGCAGCTGATTCGACAGCTTCTTGGGGAGGGAAGGATGAGGCATAAAGTTGAACAAACCTGAGTCAGCAAAAGAAAGTCCCAGAGGATGGTTTATGGCTCTGCTCTGGTGCAAAACGATAACTCCTGGTTTGATATTTTGTGTCACATTTTGGCCCATAAATCCGTGACTAAAGGCTGCAGATCATCCATATTTCAGCCTCTCGTCCACTGTCACGTGGGACTGTTAACTCAGCATTCATTACAGAGTCCAGTGGGAAGGAAACAGCCCGTCTCCATCAGGCTAGATTGCCTACCCCAGAATTACTCCCCAAAAGATCAAAGGGCTATAAAAACTGAAAGCTTCCTGCTAACCAACGCCCGATTTCAGGGTTCTGGGTTTCCCGTACATTCACTAATAACATCACAACTGACATGTAGAGCAGGACCAGAGTGAAATGCCTTACATTGCTTTAAGTTTTAGTGATAGCAACAATTATTTCCAGGGAAACACACAACATCGGACTCGTGTCTTAGGCCAGGTCAGCCACTTGGCACTAGGGGGCCTGAGTCTTCATTGTCCTGCATCTTGTGTTGTCATTTATACCTGTGCACGAATGGAGAGTGTGGATTTTATAGCACTTTATACTCACTGGGCCCATAGTTTACAATGCGGGGGGGGGGGCGGTTGACAACACAAAGTGTAAGGAAGTGGAAAATCCAGGCTGGAAATGGGAGAACATGATTTACTTTAGATTAAAGGGGAAAACAACACAAGAAGAAAGACCAAATGCACAGCTTCTGTGAGAGAGAGCACAGTGTGTTTATTATCCTCTGGCCAACAGGCAGCATGGGAAAGGAACACAAAATGGCAGATGCCCCCAGCAGACTATTCGCAATTTAAAGGAGCAGTTACACAGTTACACTCCCAAGGTTGCTTTCTACTAACTCGATAGTAACTGTATCATAGAAACCGTATTACAGAGGACGAGGCACCAACCAAGGACATTTACTGACTGTTCCTTAGTTAGAAAAATCATCGTCATCCTCAGCAATCCCTTGATTCGAGGATGATCTCTACCACGGATTTACATATGGGTCCTGAGATGACCCATCTGGAGCTCCAGATCCGCCCGCAGCAGGTACAGACATTTCCTGGTGGGTCAGCTGCCTGCTGGGAGAAAGTTCTTTCTATGCCACATTTAAAACATAACTTTCCTTATTTGGGCTGAGATTTCCAGACTACCGTCTCAAACCTGTATAGAGCCAGTGCCAGGATCACAGCCTATGTCTGTCAGGTTTCAGAGATTTATCAATTCTCAGGCAGAAGAGAGAATTGTGATCCTCTAGTCTGACCTCCTGCATGATACAGGCCATAGAACTTCCCCAAAATAATTCCTAGAGTAGATCTTCTAGAGAAATATCCAGTCAGGATTTTAAAATGGTCAGTGATGGAATCCATCATGACCCTTGGTAAATTGTTCCAGTGGTTCATTACTCTCACTATTAAAAATTTACACCTTATTTCCTGTTGGAGTGTCCAGCTTCAACTTCCTGCCATTGGTTCACATTAGACCTTTCTCTGCTAGACTGAACAGCCCATTATTAAATATTTGTCCCTCAGGTAGGTACTTATAGGTTGTGATCAAGTCACCCCTTGATTACAGTTTAACCTTCTCTTTGTTAAGCGAAATAGATTAAGCTCCTTGAATCTATCACTGTACAGCAGGTTTTTTAATCCTTTAATTGTTCTTATGGCTCTTCTTTGAACTCTCTCCAGCTTAACAACATCCTTCTTGAAGTGTGGACACCAGAACTGGACACAGGATCCCAGTGGTGGTCGCACCAGTGCCAAGTACAGGGGTAAAATCACCTCTCTGCTCCTACTCCAGATTCCCTTGTTTATGGCATCCCAGGATCCCATTAGCTCTTTCCACCACAGTGCCACATTGGGAGCTCACATTCAGCTGATTATCTACAGTAACCTCCAAAGCCTTTTCGGAGTCACTGCTTCCTGGATAGAGTCCGCATCCGGTATGTCTGGCCGAAGTTCTTTGTTCCTAGATGCAGACATTTACATTTCATAGAATCATAGAATCATAGAATATCAGGGTTGGAAGGGACCCCAGAAGGTCATCTAGTCCAACCCCCTGCTCAAAGCAGGACCAATTCCCAGTTAAATCATCCCAGCCAGGGCTTTGTCAAGCCTGACCTTAAAAACCTCTAAGGAAGGAGATTCTACCACCTCCCTAGGTAACGCATTCCAGTGTTTCACCACCCTCTTAGTGAAAAAGTTTTTCCTAATATCCAATCTAAACCTCCCCCACTGCAACTTGAGACCATTACTCCTCGTTCTGTCATCTGCTACCATTGAGAACAGTCTAGAGCCATCCTCTTTGGAACCCCCTTTCAGGTAGTTGAAAGCAGCTATCAAATCCCCCCTCATTCTTCTCTTCAGCAGGCTAAACAATCCCAGCTCCCTCAGCCTCTCCTCATAACTCATGTGTTCCAGTCCCCTAATCATTTTTGTTGCCCTTCGCTGGACTCTCTCCAATTTATCCACATCCTTCTTGAAGTGTGAGGCCCAAAACTGGACACAGTACTCCAGATGAGGCCTCACCAATGTCGAATAGAGGGGAACGATCACGTCCCTCGATCTGCTCGCTATGCCCCTACTTATACATCCCAAAATGCCATTGGCCTTCTTGGCAACAAGGGCACACTGGTGACTCATATCCAGCTTCTCGTCCACTGTCACCCCTAGGTCCTTTTCCGCAGAACTGCTGCCTAGCCATTCGGTCCCTAGTCTGTAGCTGTGCATTGGGTTCTTCCGTCCTAAGTGCAGGACCCTGCACTTATCCTTATTGAACCTCATCAGATTCCTTTTGGCCCAATCTTCCAATTTGTCTAGGTCCTTCTGTATCCTATCCCTCCCCTCCAGCGTATCTACCACTCCTCCCAGTTTAGTATCATCCGCAAATTTGCTGAGAGTGCAATCCACACCATCCTCCAGATCATTTATGAAGATATTGAATAAAACCGGCCCCAGGACCGACCCCTGGGGCACTCCACTTGATACCGGCTGCCAACTAGACATGGAGCCATTGATCACTACCCGTTGAGCCCGACAATTTAGCCAGCTTTCTACCCACCTTATAGTGCATTCATCCAGCCCATACTTCCTTAACTTGCTGACAAGAATACTATGGGAGACCGTGTCAAAAGCTTTGCTAAAGTCAAGAAACAATACATCCACTGCTTTCCCTTCATCCACAGAACCAGTAATCTCATCATAAAAGGCGATTAGATTAGTCAGGCATGACCTTCCCTTGGTGAATCCATGCTGGCTGTTCCTGATCACTTTCCTCTCATGCAAGTGCTTCAGGATTGATTCTTTGAGGACCTGCTCCATGATTTTTCCAGGGACTGAGGTGAGGCTGACTGGCCTGTAGTTCCCAGGATCTTCCTTCTTCCCTTTTTTAAAGATTGGCACTACATTAGCCTTTTTCCAGTCATCCGGGACTTCCCCGGTTCGCCACGAGTTTTCAGAGATAATGGCCAGTGGCTCTGCAATCACAGCCGCCAATTCCTTCAGCACTCTCGGATGCAACTCGTCCGGCCCCATGGACTTGTGCACGTCCAGCTTTTCTAAATAGTCCCTAACCGCCTCTATCTCCACAGAGGGCTGGCCATCTCTTCCGCATTTTGTGATGCCCAGCGCAGCAGTCTGGGAGCTGACCTTGTTAGTGAAAACAGAGGCAAAAAAAGCATTGAGTACATTAGCTTTTTCCACATCCTCTGTCACTAGGTTGCCTCCCTCATTCAGTAAGGGGCCCACACATTCCTTGGCTTTCTTCTTGTTGCCAACATACCTGAAGAAACCCTTCTTGTTACTCTTGACATCTCTGGCTAGCTGCAGCTCCAGGTGCGATTTGGCCCTCCTGATATCATTCCTACATGCCCGAGCAATATTTTTATACTCTTCCCTGGTCATATGTCCAACCTTCCACTTCTTGTAAGCTTCTTTTTTATGTTTAAGATCCGCTAGGATTTCACCATTAAGCCAAGTTGGTCGCCTGCCATATTTACTATTCTTTCGACTCATCGGGATGGTTTGTCCCTGTAACCTCAACAGGGATTCCTTGAAATACAGCCAGCTCTCCTGGACTCCTTTCCCCTTCAAGTTAGTCTGTATTAAAACGCATATTGTTCACTTGGGCCCAGTTTACCTAGCAATCCACATCGCTCTGTGTCAGTGACCTGTCCTCTTCATTATTTACCACGCCCCCAACGTCTGTGGCATCTGCCAAACGTATGCAGTGCAGTCGTCGCTGGGTCGGTCCCAGGATATTAGGGAGACAAGGTGGGTGAGGTCATATCTTTTATTGGACCGATCTCAGTGATGATTTTATGTTTTCACTTATAAAGATGTTAAATAACGTAGGACCAGGAACTGATCCCCATGGGGCCAGCCAATGCCATTTGGCTTTCTGGCTTTCCATAAATGGAAAGACTCCTATTGACTTCACTGGGCTTGGATCAGGCCCTAAAGGAGTTGCCGTGTTGTTCAGAAGGATGGCTGCTATTGGTGGCTGAAATGGTGAGCGACCATCAACAGAAGCTGGACACGTGCAAAATCCCCTTATAGTGCGAATGGCAGAGATGATGGGACACTTTCTCAGCCCTGGTACAGCTGTTCTGTGCCACTCTGGTGGCAAAATCACCCTTACAGGGAGCAAAACAAACTTCGGCAAAGTGACCCACTCACATCATCAGTGGTATTGAGTCCTGACTGCAGCCGGCCCTTCAGCCCCTGTGGCAGTTTGTAACATTTTGTGCACCTGTCCTGATGTTTTAATTGTATTAGAGTTTAACAACTGGCCTGTTCAGTCCCCCACACCCACCGCCTAGCGTCATGGCAATAGGTGTATATTTAGGGGTCTGACGGTCCTCACTCAGGGGTTGGTTGGTCGGGTAGTGGCACCTAGTGATCAGACTAAGGCTGCTACCTCCCACTCCATCGGGCTCCCACCCAGGGCCCTTTGAGGACTATCTATGATCTGATGGCTGAGGCTGCTCAAGTGTGCCCCCCGCCCCCCAGCTCACTTCCTGTCTCCGCCCCCGGCTATTGTCCCAAAGTCACTGTCTCGGTTAAGGCAGTGTGCAGGGCATCTGCTGACCACAAGGCACTTTCCGGTGCTGTCATGCACTGGTAGCTCTTTTTCTCCTTCCAGGTTATGACCCCCCCCCATCTCCTGGGCCAGCTCAGGCCCAGGGCTTTCCCTGCTGGGGTAGTCCAAACAACAAATAAAGGGAATTCCCAAAGTCCAGAGTTCCTAGGAGCAGGAGAGTGGCGTGCTTCCCTCTCTGGCTGTCTCTGAGGCAGGTCTTTCCTTGGAGGGACCTCCGGGCAGGTGTCTTAGGGAGAGATTCGCCTTCCCTTCATTCTCCTCTGCTGGAGCTGCAGGTCTGTTCTCTTCCCTGGTCTGCCCCCAAATGAGCTGTTCCCCTGCCTTTTAACTCCTCCTCCAGATGGAGGATTTGCTCCAGGTGTGGAGGGGTGGGGTCCAGAGTAGTTCCTTAACACCTTGTGGCCCAGTGTGGGGTTTGTACACCCCGTCACAAGAGGAGTGTGTTATATCCTATATAGACAATACCTAGCTCTTTGGTAGAGCTTTTCATCAGTCGATCGCAAAGCGCTTTGCCAAGGAGCCCAATATCATTATACCTTTCTTATACATGGGGAAACTGAGGCATGGGGAGATGAAGTGATGTGACTTGCTCATGCTCACTCAGGAAGCTGAGCCAGGAATAGACTCCAGTTCTCCTGAGTCCCAGTCCAGTGCTCTTTCCACTAGGCCACAGACCTTTTCACTAGACCTGGCTGAAGAGTCATTGTCCAGTCCATGAGCTGACAAATTTTTGCCAGTTTGGGGGCTGAATTTATTTAAGAATTCAATTTTTCTGGTATTCATCCAACTCTGGAGCTGCTCGAACATGGCCCCGATCCTGCAAATAGCATCACACAGGTAGACCCTGCAAGGCGCTTCACTGATTCTGCTCAAGTGGTCTTTGCAGGATTGGGACACATATTTACACAATAACTTATGCAACAACTATTTTCTCTGGTATTTGACCAATTTATTAATTCTCAGTCAATGCACAGGTGTTACCTTCCAGTGCAGATTCCAGAGGACCTCAGCAAAAGACATGGGAACACCTAGGCAGCCAGCAAGACCAGAGTGCAATCAGAATACGTACATGGATTCAGGACTCTGAGGGATCACTAGCCAGAATGAGTGGTCCATGAACTCATGATAACAGGAAGCTTCAGACTGGAATGAGCAGCATTTTGGGGACAAAACAGAACTAGGGAGGGAGCCTTTGTCTTGGATTCCAAACAAGTCTTTTCAGGCAGAACGTGCTTTCGCCGAGATTTTCACTGAAAACTCCCATACCCTGTGTGGCTAGAATCAACAGATCTCAACATGCACCCCCTTTCCAACTTGTCTCATACAAGGCAGACATCAAATCAACAGCAGCATCCATCCCAAGGCGAAGTTTACCTTGACTCTTTGGGTTGGCCTTTTAAATCTGTTTCTCTTTCCCTGACTTCTTTGCATGGTATGGTTACTCGTTTTAAAGCTTATCTTTTCAACCAAAATATGAAGTTCCAACATAAAACCATAGTTATACCAGGACTGTAATAGGAAACAAATTAAAACAAACAGAGCAATAACTGTTAGCTATTTCTTCTCATCATGCCTTTATTGGGGAATATGCAGATTACATAGGAACATAAGAATGGCCATACTAGGTCAAACCAAAGGTCCATCTAGCCCAGTATCCTGTCTTCTGACAGTGGCCAATGCCAGGTGCCCCAGAGGGAATGAACAGAACAGGTAATCACCAAGTGATCTATCACCTGTCGCCCATTCCTAGCTTCTGGCAAACAGAGGCTAGTGACGCCATCCCTGCCCATCCTGGCTCATAGCCATTAATGGACCTTTCCTCCATGAACTTATCTAGTTCTTTTTTGAACCCTGTTATAGCCTTGGCCTTCACAACATCCTCTGGCAAGGAGTTCCACAGGTTGACTGTGCGTTGTGTGAAGAATTACTTCCTTTTGGGTTAGATTAGTGGGAATATTTCCAGTTCTATTTCTTGACCAGCAGGTGGTGCTTGGAACATAACAGGAATTCTGAGCAGGGCAGGTCTACACTAAAAATGCTCTGCACCGATGGAGTTGTGCTGCCAGATCGCTGTACTGAAGATGCTCCTGTGCCGAATGGAGAGGGCTGTCCCATCGGCATCATTAATCCACCTCCCCGAGAGGCAGTAGCTGTGTCGAGGGGAGAAGCTCTCCCATTGACTTAGTGCTGTCCACACCACGGGTTTGGTTGCTATTACTATGTCGCTCGGGGGGGTGGATCTTTCACACCCCCGAGTGACTCAGTTATACTGAGATAAGTCTGTAGTGCAGACCCGACCTCAGTTCTCATTTAATCATTGTCTCCTTTAAAATCAGTGTAGAGGGGGATGGGAGAAACCCCCCAAATCAGCTCCATCTATAAATAACTCAGAGTAGCGTGTGATGGATTTCACACAAGCAGTAGCCACTGGATGAGGTAATTCATCTGTGATGACTCCATAGCGACAGGGAGTCATCTTCCCCGCTCCTGTTATGAGCCTGGCATCGGTTTCCACCCAGCACTTTGGCTCATGTTCCTCAGGGTTTCATTCTTCGTGGTTCTTGCCATCCATCTCTGGTTTCTGCTCTGCTTTGTCCATTCTTGGTCCGGTGTAATTGACTTGGACCATACATTCCAGTCTCTCAGGTTGCCTTGATCCAATCACACAATACGATCTCCAGCGAAAATTGATCTCCCATCCCCGGTCCAGATTTGTCATCATCACAAAAGAAAACCTGCTGGCTGGTTGGACTAATCCAAGGTATAATTCTGTTTTCCCCTAATCACATGGTAATATGAGGTCATATCTTTTATTGGATTAACTGCATCCTGTACTGTGGGTTCCAATTTACAACTGATTTCTGCAGGCTTGCCATAGTGCAAACGTTGTACTGCACTGAAGGTTAATATGTTGAATTTTCATGCTGGCAATTACTGACTCTGGAATAGTATGAAGTGCACAATGTAATAGACAGGCTGGTGTGGGCAAGCATCTACTACATTTGGCTACCTGTGGATGATTTGGAGGCGTGACTGTATGTATCATGGTGATACCGTATTTTAGCCAAATTGCCAAGCGATATTTAATGCCGCAGCCACAAATGGCTGTTCTCCGTGTTGTTCAGTGACAAGATTGCCCAGAACTGTGGCTATCGTCGGAAGAGGAAGAACTGTCACCTCTGGGGGCTCGATGTTCCCTCCATCACATCCGTGGCCTAGTGGAAGTGTTACTGTTGCAGCACCGGGTCGCTAAAAGCCTTGTAGTGTAGCCATGGCCTTAGAAATGCACTAGTTTTCAGTGCACAAGAGCTGACTGAGCAAATCTGAGCTCGTTCGAAACATGATCCTTAATTAGCATGGGATGGGTGCTTCCCGATCATGGAGTGTGTCTGGCAAGTGGCAGAACGGCCATTTCAACCACCGGATAAATTCAGCCCCACTTTAGGCAAAGGAAGGACAACACGGGGCCAGATTTTCAGCTCGGTGTAAATCAGCACGTCTCCCATGACTTCAGAAGTCTGAGCAACCCCTAGGCAGCTCTAACACATGCCAGGGCCTGCACAGATTGGGCCCTAGCCTCAGGAATCTGGAACCAGTTCTCTGGTGCCCATTCCCAGCTGTGCTGAGTAGATCTCTGCACCATTACGGTGCAATGACTTAGTTAGTCCTAAGATTTGCTCTCATGGTGGCCTTGAAAAGTTAATGGCAGGCCACCTGGGGGCTCAGTTCCCGCATGCTCTTTTCGCTTGTCTTGGTTCAATCCTCCTTGAATAGGCCTGGTGACCCCGACTCCCTCAAGGTCTCATCTTTTGGTATAACCAGGAACCAGGCTGAATTCTCCTGGATGTTCCAGTTGTCACATAGGCCTTGCACGTCTGAGTTCAGAGGGAGCATTTTCTGCTCACGCTCTATCTCACTGGATGACTGCATTAGGAGCCCTCTGGTTCACTGCAGCTCTTTGAGTCTAGTTAGAAATATGGCAGCTCCCCCATTTTAGCATCACACTCAGACACTCACACTGCCACATACTGGCTTGTGCTTGGCTGGGCTACCTCCTGCCGGAAGATGGCAATGGTCCTTTGTGTTAGTGACAACGTCCCTTGCTGCTCATCGAGTTCAGGTGTCCTACAAACCAGCCAACACTGAACAGCACTGCCTCAGTTTCCCCATCTGTAGCTCACCATCACGTAGGGAAATCAAATTTGTGTTTGTAAAGTACTTTGAGATCCTCGGAAGGAAGAGCCGGCAAGGGATTATTAACTTAAAACAAATGCTGCCAACAGAAGCAGACATTTACCAGCTCCAAATACAGCCAAATGCAAAAGCTAATTAAATAACCAAGCTTGCAGGCCCACATTCAAAGAGCAATAGGTGCAATCCCATGGGAGCTGCCTGGGCCTCTCACCCCCAACCTGCATTTGGCCTTTAGTATGGCATACTTTGCATCTCAGAAATAAGATGGGAAATCCCTATCAGGCAGCTTTCCCAGCTACCCACCAAATCACAGGGACAATGGCATGAAATGCTTTGCCGTTAACATCTGACGGGAGAACCAACCTATGTGCAACCTACCTGCCAGGTACCAAGGGCCACAACAAGGGCTGGGTTCAGCCTGTCCAAGGGCCCTTCTCTAAAATACACCGAATGACAGCTCATGCTGGGCTCCTATTTCTGGCTCTGGGAAATTAAAATAAACCCTGGCAGAGCAACGTTGCAGGTGGGTCTTCTCCACTCGTCAGCACTTGGGGGCCTTGGGAATATGGAACCAGATGGATCTTTTGCTTTAGCGAAAAGGGAAGTCAAAAGAAACATGAAAACCCTACAGATAAATATTTTACATACAAGAAATCGAGTGAGCCAGATCACTGCATTAGGAATTTGATTTCAATGGGAGTCAGGTGCCTAAATACCTTTAAAATCTGGCCCGTCCTCAACCCCTTAGTTCCAAGTAATAACTGGCCAGGCTTCTTGAGGCTCAGATCTCATAGTCCCAGCACAAACCATCTCAGAGGTCCAATTAGTCGCGGTGGTAGTTGAGTGGCGGCTATGCTGCACCAGTTCAGAGACCCGCTCCGTGGATGTATTGTTTCTTGACTTTAGCAAAGCTTTTGACACGGTCTCCCATAGTATTCTTGTCAGCAAGTTGATGGATGAATGCACTATAAGGTGGGTAGAAAGCTGGCTAGATTGTCGGGCTCAACGGGTAGTGATCAATGGCTCCATGTCTAGTTGGCAGCCGGTATCAAGTGGAGTGCCCCAAGGGTCGGTCCTGGGGCCGGTTTTATTCAATATCTTCATAAATGATCTGGAGGATGGTGTGGATTGCACTCTCAGCAAATTTGCGGATGATACTAAACTGGGAGGAGTGGTAGATACGCTGGAGGGAAGGGATAGGATACAGAAGGACCTAGACCAATTGGAAGATTGGGCCAAAAGGAATCTGATGAGGTTCAATAAGGATAAGTGCAGGGTCCTGCACTTAGGACGGAAGAACCCAATGCACAGCTACAGACTAGGGACCGAATGGCTAGGCAGCAGTTCTGCGGAAAAGGACCTAGGGGTGACAGTGGACGAGAAGCTGGATATGAGTCACCAGTGTGCCCTTGTTGCCAAGAAGGCCAATGGCATTTTGGGATGTATAAGTAGGGGCATAGCGAGCAGATCGAGGGACGTGATCGTTCCCCTCTATTCGACATTGGTGAGGCCTCATCTGGAGTACTGTGTCCAGTTTTGGGCCTCACACTTCAAGAAGGATGTGGATAAATTGGAGAGAGTCCAGCGAAGGGCAACAAAAATGATTAGGGGACTGGAACACATGAGTTATGAGGAGAGGCTGAGGGAGCTGGGATTGTTTAGCCTGCTGAAGAGAAGAATGAGGGGGGATTTGATAGCTGCTTTCAACTACCTGAAAGGGGGTTCCAAAGAGGATGGCTCTAGACTGTTCTCAATGGTAGCAGATGACAGAACGAGGAGTAATGGTCTCAAGTTGCAGTGGGGGAGGTTTAGATTGGATATTAGGAAAAACTTTTTCACTAAGAGGGTGATGAAACACTGGAATGCGTTACCTAGGGAGGTGGTAGAATCTCCTTCCTTAGAGGTTTTTAAGGTCAGGCTTGACAAAGCCCTGGCTGGGATTATTTAACTGGGAATTGATCCTGCTTTGAGCAGGGGGTTGGACTAGATGACCTTCTGGGGTCCCTTCCAACCCTGATATTCTATGATTCTATGATTCCGTGAGCTCCTGCTCAGCTGTGCAGCTGCCTACTCCCGTTCTGTGATATCTGCCCGCCTCCTCCAGCCTGGGGATCGACGGGCTGTACAGCGGTGTACAAGGAATTCAGTGTCACAGCTGGTCCAGGCAGGCCTGCTACGAAGACAACTATGTGGGTGAAGCCAGACAATCACTACACTCTCGCATGAACTCACACAAGAAAATGATAAAAGTCAAAACCACCCTGTATCTGATCACCCTATAAGTGATCACTCTATATCTGACCTCTCAGTCCTCATCCTTAAAGGAAACCTGCACAACGCTTTCAAAAGATGAGCCTGGGAGCTTAAATTCATAACTTTGCCGGACACTAAAAATAATGGACTGAATAGAGACACTTGATTTATGGCTCATTACAACAATTTGTAACCCACTAACAACCCCCTGCAGCTACCTTTCCCCCCCTCCCTTCCTTTCCCCCATGACTGGAGGGGTGTTAACAGGCCACCTCACCTTGTCTGGTCCCTTGAAATATGTTAACTACTTGTGCTAAACAATCTGTTCCACCTTGGATTTAGCTGAGATGCTCTGAGTATGTTCCCCAGGCCTGAAGAGGAGCTGTGTGTAAGCTCGAAAGCTTGTCTCACTCACCAACAAAAGTTGGTCCGATAAATGCTATTACTCCACCCACCTTGTCTCTCTAATATCCTGGGATTGACATGGCTACAACAACCCTACATACAATGCATAGCTTTTGTCTTTCTAAGTTATTTCTGTGATGCACTGACCCAGGCAGTTCAATATACCTCCAGGGCTGGTCAGAGCTGTGTCAGGTGGCTTCAGCTCGGAGAGGGGTTGAAGGTGACTGTAAGTCCCTTCTGAGATGACTGTCACATCCACCCTTGAGTCAATTTTAAAGTCAATAGTTTTGCCAGGAATATTCAGTTTCACTCTCCAGGCAGGCTCTATGTCATCACACATGATAGATCCCAGAAACAATGGCCCTTAGTTGTCTGTAATACGAGCCAACTCACTGACTGCTTTGGTGCAGTGAATAGCTGCAAAATATCCATATTTCATTCATGTATTATGCCTTGCGTCTCTGGCTGGACATGCATCATCTCTTGGGATATGACTTTTTCCACACCTTGTGCACACAAGCTGGAATTGGTCCCTCTTAGCCTGGGAGTGCTCCCTCCTTGCCTCAGGGGGTTCATAATAATTACTTTTAACACTCAAGTGGCTGTTTACAGTTTCTAAACTAGTTTCAGGTTTTTCAATGTTTGTCAAGTTTGCTCTAGGTTTTGCAGTCTCATCATCTCAGACTACTCTGCTCTCTGTATAGGCGAGGCTAGAGTTTAATCTCTCTACAGTTGTAGCTGCTGTGAAAGGGTTTTATCTGTTAACCCAATAACCAGCCTGTCTCTGATATTTTCATGTTTTGCATTCCCCCAAATCATAGTTTTCAGCCAATGCATGCAGAACTCTTATAAAACATTCAACATTACCCCCCCCCACACACACACCAGTTCTTGAATTCTCTGGAGAAAATATGCTCTTTCATACACCACATTTCTCTGAGGTGTAAAGTAAGCAGCAAAATAGCCAGAA
This sequence comes from Lepidochelys kempii, assembly GCF_965140285.1. Classification (NCBI taxonomy): domain Eukaryota; kingdom Metazoa; phylum Chordata; order Testudines; family Cheloniidae; genus Lepidochelys; species Lepidochelys kempii. Next base: position 348,823,747 of record NC_136380.1, read on the forward strand.
CCCTTTCATAGCCATCTTTGTAACTGTCTTCAGTAAAGTCAAAAGATTTAAAGATATGCTCTACTTGCTTTCCCATAGCATAACTTAAAGACAATACCTAGATATCTCCAGTTTCTTCGTGCAGCTTGATAGCAATGCAAAATCTTGCAAAATACTGCTTCCAGTCTGTCCATTCTGAAGGTTTGTCAAAGTTGAAGTGCTCTGGAGCATTGAAGAGAGGCATGTTGATGAGATACTGCAACCTTTGGTGCTTTGTTCCTTCTTGTCTCTGTTCTTAGTTTACTCCTGACACCATGTCTTGTACTTCCATATCAGATCTGTACTGGTTACCAAGCTTGCTTGTATACTCCAGATGTGTTCATCATAAAATCATTTAACACTCTTCCAGGTATGGCTGAGGTTAGCTTAAATCAGCAGTTCTCAAGCAGGAGTCCGGGGCGCTCTGGGGGGCCACAAGCAGGTGGCAGGGGGTCCTCCAAGCAGAGCCGGCATTAGACTCACTGGGGCTCAGGGCAAAAAGCTGAAGCCCTGCTGCACAGGGCCGAAGCCTGGGGCCCCGAACCCTGCCACCGGGGGCTGAAGCCGAAGTCTGAGCAACTTAGCTTTGCAGGGCCCCCTGCGGTGTGGGGACCTGGGCAACTGCCTGGCTTGCTACTCCCTCACGCCGGCCCTGGCTTTTGTATGCAGAAAAAACAGTTTGTTGTGGCACAGGTGGGTCATGGAGTTTTTACAGCATGTTGGTGAGGGGAGGGGGCGCTCAGAAAGAAAAACGCTGAGATCCCCTGGCTTATAAAGGTATTTTACACATCCTGCCCCCAGTTGGCGGAACGTTTACCATTCCCTGACAGAGGAGATCATTATGATCACAAAGCGCTGCACTGATGTCCCACAAGGCATTGCACCAGACAGCGGCGTGGGGGTGTACCGGGACACCTCCCCTGTGCGTACAGCATTTTCTATCGATGCAGCCACACATGGGGAGTAAGCACCGTGCTGACGCAAGCCTGCATACACCCAAGCAATGTACAGAAACCAGCAGCTGCCCTCCAACGTAACTTACGCCAGTCAAACTTCGTAGCATTGAGCTGGCCCTAGTCTGCTTTGCATCGCACAGAACAGTCCACCCAGTGATCCCGGCACTGAGGAGTCTGCTTGTACCCAGCTCTGGCAGCCAGGATGCCACCGTGAGAAATGTCAGAGCATTTGCCAAGACTGAGATGCTTTGTTGAACACTCCATTTATCAGCATCGAATGTCTCCATTTCCTGGATACTTACTTTTCATGAAGCAGCCTAGCAGGAAAATAAGGCAAAGAACCACAGCTCCTCCAAAAATAAATCTGATGAGGATGATGGGCACAGGTAACAACGCAGCTGCAGCCAGGGGAGAGAAGAGAAATGCATTTGTTTATCACTGCTGATCCCTGCTGAGTAATCATCATCAGCATCTGATACCGAATGGGAAGTAAACAGTTAACATGCCAGAGCCCTAGCAAGTGCAGGAAAGAAACAATAACATCTGGAATCCCATTGCTGAGCAAAGACCTTCTCAATGAATGGTGTCCCCAAGAGTCATGCGGTAAATACAGCGTAACAAACCCTTATGGCCCTGCTGGCATTGCGGTCTTACCTCACCATGAGCCAACATCAGCACATGTCAGTGTGTGGCAGGGCAGGGGTAAAACTCCTTTTAAAGCCCTGCCAAAATGCTGGCTGCAGACAGCTCTCTGGTCAAAAGGCCAGGTAGAGAGACATGGGTATACAACAGGGAGCCCAGGTGTAAGCCCTAATGAGGGCTAGCTCAGAGCAACAAGCTGGGCTGAGTGGGAAGAGCTGGGCTAAAGACTGGGACGGCTATGAAAGCCCTGGGAAAACCTCAGTGAGGGGTGGCCTGGGAGGAGACAGGAGGGCTGTTTCTCTGTCTCCTTACCTACTGGAAGGAACCTCAAGGGCTAGAAGACCCTGGGAAGGGTTTGTGGTGTGATTGTTGTTGGGGGGAAGTGGGACTGCACTGTAAATAAGGACACAAAGGTGAGACCACTGAAGAAGGTGGTGGGACTCTTTATTATACCAGCCTAAACATAGGGTGTAGGCACAAAAGTGGGAGTGCCGGCATAGACCCTGTGACACGGTGCAACACCACAGCAAAGCAGAGAAGCAGCCAGACGGGGACTCGTCCAGTAGCCTGAATCTGACTGAGGCCAGCACCAGATGTTTCAGAGGACGGTCCTTGGAACCCCATATTGGGCAGATGTGGGGTAATCTGCCCCCCCCCGCCATATTAGGTCTCCTAATCTCTTTAATTAGAGTTGGTCTTAAACCCTGAAGCATGAGGTTTAATCTCCCAAAATTTATATTAGCATTGACTGTATCAACTCCAGACATTCTTGCTAGCCATGCAAACATCCAATCCCTTTTTGAACCTTCCTATGTTTTCAGTCTTGACAACATCCTGTGGCAAGGAGTTCCACAGCTTAATTACCTGTCATGTGGTGTAGTAGGCAGTTCATCTCCAGGGTGCCGTCTTGTATCGGGGCATGGCATCGTGGCGAGCCTGCCTCTTGTTGTTTGCCCTCCACTGGCTTCAGTCCCTACTTACGGGATGCTACTTACTGAGGTTTGACCACAGAGTTAGCTAGGGCCTCATTCCTCTTGGGATATGCAAAGAATCTGGCAGCTGATAATCCTAGGATCAGCCAAGAGGGTCTCTAGGCCTCCCCGAGACTATGTTTTGAGGTCTCTACTCCCTTGGTTTTGGGGCTTTGATTCCATCCAGGTTCTCTAATACCAGGGTAGGCTTGAGACCCTTGTCACCCCCTAGGGGTTAGTAGGGGAACCCGAGCCCACCCTCTCCTTTGCGTTCCAATCCAGGGCCCTGTGGTAAGCAGTGAAGGTTTGCACCCAAAGGTGCTGTACTTCTCCTTCCCTGGATTGCTTCCTGCCAGTCCCCTGCTCCAAAAGGGCAAACTGAAGACATCAAATAAAATAAATCAGAGCTCAGAGCCCTTCTGAGTGTGGAGTGGCCTTTCTCTCAGCAGGTCGAGTAGAGCCCCAAAAGCCGGTGGCCCAGGCAGAGGAACCTCTTGCAGGAGGAGCTGAGGGCATAGGTCAGGTCCCCTCTGATCTGTTCTGTTTGCTCTTCCTTTAATCTCCAACCCAGAGGTGCTATCCAGGGACAGCAGGGTGGGGCTGCCTGGGCCCCAAGTAGCTCGTTAACCTCTCCCTTTCCCATGTGGGGTTTGTACACCTTGTCACCCGTGGAAAAACATTTGCTTATATAGGTGCAGGGTCGGACCATTGGCCGAGATACGCCATTCCTGCTGATACAGGATCAGGCCTCTTGAAGACCAGAGTGGGGTCAGTCATCGCTGGCTAGTGCAAAGACTGGTACTAAACATTTCCTAAGTCAATGCTAAAACACAAAAAGCAAGATAAGAAGTGAAGGGGGGGGGGGGTTAAATTATAAAGCCTGGGAAAGGGCTACAATTCAGGACGGAGCAGAGAAACTAGCACTTAAGGGCTTGTCTACACTGACCATGTACAGCGCTGCAACTTTCTTGCTCAGGGGGGTGAAAAAACACCCCCCTGAGTGCAGCAAGTTTCAGGGCTGTAAAGCGCCAGGGCAGACTAGCCCTTAGAAACTGCACTAGGCAAAAAGACAGATATTTCCACACTTCTGGAATCAGAGGGGTGGGGTTTTTTACCCACGAAAGCTTAGGCCCAAATAAATCCGTTAGTCTTTAAGGTGCCACCGGACTCCTCCTTGTTTTTCCACATTTCTGGTACTTTAGAACAGAGTAATTTCATCTCATGCTCATCCCTAATGCATCACAGTGAGAAGTCCTGGGCGTACATATGTGACATCTTAACTTCCATGAGAACTTTGCTGCATGCATCAAGAGGGTTCTTGGTGTATGTAGCCATATAGCTGTTATGACTCTTTTCTCTTCACTGCACCTTTAAATTACTAAGGCGTCTGCCTGCCTGCATAGGCAGCTGCCATTTTGGAAGGCAGAGGGCATGCAGCATGGTACGGAAACACACACACACTGTGCTCTCCCTCTCTCATAGAGACTTCACTTACTTTCTAGCTTGCTTGATTGCTTCCCTTAATAGAAGCCATTCAGAGTGAACATACAGGGTTGGCCTTTGTGTACAGACTAAAATTCAGAGCAGGGTGAATATCCACCCAGTACTCAATAGTGTTTGCTTCTGTAGAGGAACAGAGAACGAGCAGTTTCGTGCAAACCTGGGCCCCTAACCACATGCCGTAATTGCTTCCTCCTTACTCTTTTCTGCTCTACGGTCACTCAGTGGATGTGAAGATAAGGCCTGTGGCATTGCTCAGACCAGAAGCAAGTGCCCAGCTGCTGCAGTGTTTGAGCAGGTTAGCTTGAAAATTACTAAAAAGATGGGCCGGGGGGGCAGGGAGGGCCGGGAGTGCTCTCATAGCACTGTAGAAATTCCAGTACACTGCATGGCTGTGCATGTCTGAAGCAAAATCAACCCACTGCAACACACATTGGCCCTCTCCAAACTGCACCCAAGGCAAGCCAGCAGGCTGAGTACTTATGGCTAGAGCAGAGCGATAATTGGCTTTTCGGTACAGTAGCCGAAACAAAACATCGAAAATATTTTGTTTCGGGTGGAACACAATGTTTAGTTTCACCCAAAACGATTATTTTTGTTTGTTTTTTCATTTAATTTTAACGTGTTTTTTACCCTTTAAAAGAGAAATCTAGTGACATTTTCAAATAAAATTCCCAATTCTGAGAGGGCGGCTGGGGATTACTGCCAGTGTTTTATCTGGTAGCTGTATTGTGGTCAATAAACAAGCCCCAAGGAAAGGAGGAGTGCATGCATAACACAGGCAGACCTCGGGCATCAGCGCGTGGGATCAAACCTGGGACTTCTGGAGCTTAATGCATAAGCCTCCACCGCATGAGCTAAAAGCCACTGGCTGTTAGCTAAGGCTGTAGAGCAGACTCATTAATCTCTCTCTCTCTAAGTGGTCTGGGTGCCACTAGATGGGACAGAGCACCACCCCCAGGAGGTGTGTGGGTTACACATGGAGCTTGATTTCCTTTCCCTGCCTGGTGGGAATGCCCACTAGCCTGCAGCATTTACACCTGTTCAAGAGAGCCTATGCCCCAATGAGTTTGCAATCTACCAATCCCTCGAGACAACACCACGAGGATAAAAGAGAGACGTGGGATGGAGAGGGGAGGAGAAGGTAAAGAGTTAACCATTAGGTGTGTAAGTTACTTATGGAAGCCATACTCTTAATAAGAAAAGGAGGACTTGTGGCACCTTAGAGACGAACCAATTTATTTGAGCATAAGCTTTCGGGAGCTACAGCTCACTTCATCGGATGCATACTGTGGAAAATACAGAAGATGTTTTTATACACACAAACCATGAAAAAATGGGTGTTTATCACTTCAAAAGGTTTTCTCTCCTCCCCACCCCCACCCTACTCTCCTGCTGGTTAGTATGCATCCGATGAAGTGAACTGTAGCTCACGAAAGTTTATGCTCAAATAAATTGGTTAGTACCAGCAGGAGAGTAGGGGGGGGAGAGAAAACCTTTTGTAGTGATAAACACACATCTTCTGTATTTTCCACGGTATGCATCCGATGAAGTGAGCTGTAGCTCACGAAAGCTCATGCTCAGATAAATTGGTTAGTCTCTAAGGTGCCACAAGTATTCCTTTTCTTTTTGTGAATACAGACTAACACGGCTGTTACTCTGATACTCTTAATAATAATTATTATTAATTATCGGCATTGTGGTACTGGCTAGAAGTCCAGTCCTGGACCCCATTGTGCTCGGGGCTGTACAAAACACAGCAGAAAAAGATGGCCCAGTCTCAAAGAGCTCACAATCTATGAGAAGAGATGACAGGCAAGGTAACACAAATGAGCCAGTATTAATCAGCATGCTGGGCCGTGGTCTCTGGTTCTGATGGCCAATCTTCACATCATCTTTTCGATGTGCAAATAAAGTTATGTATGGATTTGGTTCTGTTGGAAAATAGCTTTAGGTACAGACAGCTCCTGCACTCACTAGAAGCCTAAAATGAATGGGACCAGCGGGACATTTAACTGGACAGAGGTCTGCTCTGACATGGCAATCGATGAGCCTGCGAGTGCATTTCACACCCTTCAGGCTGCGGCTCATCCCACAGGTAAAACAGAATTAACAATAGTGACCGCACTGAAGCTGCCGTTCAGCTGCCGGACGGACAGGAAAATGGAAACTCGGGGTTTTGAAGCGTGCCAACTTTGTGAACAAACCACGACACTAAAAAACTCAGCTGCCAAAATATGCTTTAAAAATCATTTAAGGCCTTATTCAAAGCCAGTTGAAATCAATGGAAAGCCTCCTGTGGGCTTCAGTGGGACGCAGGACTGGAATCCTATGAAAAGTAGACTGGAGCCACTGGGGGAACTGGGAAAAGGGGCAGGGGGGGTGTTCATTTTTGACCAAGTTCAGAGCCATAGCAGGATGTCATTTGCATAACCATTTGCTTACAAGGACACAACTCATTTGAAACCGAGTCCGTTTCAGAAAAAGCAAGTTAAAGAGCAGTGTCAGGTGGGAATTACAATTTCAGGTGTCGTTTTAAAGTCAATTTTTTCTACTTATTAATATATTTCTCTCTTCCCTGTTGCTGAGTGAAAGACTCGCTAAAATGACACAGAAAATGAAGGGTTTGTCTACACATGAAAATTAATCCAGAATAAAGTCAAGTGTGAATTTAAAGGTGATTTATTATTCCTGATTATCCACTCATGGATTTACTCTTATTCCAGAATAACAGTGCCTTATTCCAAATTAGTTTAATCCACCAGATTAAGCTAATTCAGAATAAAACACTCTAATTCTGGCATAAGAGTATCCACATATGGAGTTAATCAGGAATAATTAATCAGGAATAACTCCCCACGTAGACAAACCCTAAGAGTCAAACCTACAAATGCCCATGCAAATGAGTTACTTATGTGTGCAGATGTTTGTAGGATCAGGGCCTACATCCCCAGTTAAGCAAACCACTGAAGCATCCATCCCTTCACTTAAGACTGTGCTTAACTTTAACTACATACTTAAACATCGTTAGTCCGTGGTGTTTCAGGACAGGCTTAGTTTTAAGCATGTGAATTCAATGGGATTTAAACATCTGTTTCAGTCTTTTGTGAACAGGGAAATGGACTAATTAAACTCAGCCTAATTAACTCCGCAGAGGAAGCAGTGAAAGTGGCCACACACAAAGGGCTGTTGAATGCAAGGTCAGCAATCCGTTTCCTTTAGCCTCTGCCAGCTACTGGACTCTCAGCTGTGCCTTGCAACGAAAGCAGGTCTGAAGTTTCCAGACTGAAGCCCTCTATTTAAGTTCACAACATCCCATTAAAGCCTGGGTGTCGCTGGTGCATAATTTTCATGTGCAATGGGGGCAAGTTTGGTTATTATTATTTTTGACTTAGTAAATGCAGCCATGCTGCACTCTGGGCATGCGGTCAAACCATTTTATAAAAGTCTTTGGCACCTTCCATTGTCTCCCCGCTCCCTCGATGCATCAAGTGCAAGCTTCTTGTCCTGCGCTACCCAGCTCTTCCCTCTATTTGATGCTTTTATCTCCTCTCAGGTTGCCCCTTGCACCTTCCACCCGGCCGGCCACGACTGCTTCTATCCCAGCCGTCTTCACACATTCCCCCACAGCGCTCCTACACCCAGAAAGCCTCTGAATTGCTACATAAGGCCATTACCCCCTCAAATAGCCAGGGCTCCTACCTTTATTTTTTGCCCTGGGTATCCAGAGAACTCTGCGTGTCTCAGCTGTGAGCTGTCTAACCAAACAGGTCACTTCCGTCCCATTCTGGCAGTCGGTCATATTCACCCAGGCCTGCAGGGTCATGCTGAAGGTCCCATCACCAGTCATTACAGCTGAAGCATTGTCCGCCAGCGCCTCGTCCATCCCACACGTGGCGTTCAGTGTGGCGTACAGAGATTGTGGATAAAAGTCCCTCACTGCACAGCTCACTTGGGCCATGGGAAGAGCTGCTTCCCAGGGAGAAGAAAAGAGCCAGACATTGGGCAAAGCTGCAGAGGAGAAGAGAACCAGGTCAATCAGATTACAGATCGGGGCGGAAATGGAGATCTAGAGGTCCCCGTTGTGACGACAGGCATCTGTGTGGCTATTTGTTTGTTCAGGTACATTAGAGTGTCAGAGATTCGCAGACCCCTATTCTGAGCCATAGGCGCCGACTCCGTGGGTGCTGGAGCACCCACAGGGAAAAATTAGTGGGTGCTCAGCGCTCACCAGCCACCTGCTGATCAGCTGTTCGGTGGGCCCTGCCGATCAGCTCCTCCCCCTCCCTTTCAGTGCCTCCTGCCCACTGCTGATCAACTGTTTGGCAGTGGGTGGGAGGACCTGGGGAGGCAAGGGGGAGGAGCTGGGACGGGGTGCACTCCGGGGAGAGGACGGAGCGGGGGCAGAAAGAGGCAGGGTGGGGGTGGAGCCTCGGGGGAGAGGGTGGGGAGGGGGCGGGAAGAGGCAGAGTGGGGGTGGGGCCTTAGGGGGCAGGGCGGAGTGGGGGCGGGGCCTTGGGGCAGGGGTGGAGCACCCCTGGGGAAAGCAGAAAGTCGGCACCGGTGTTCTGAGCTCTTAAGTGGGATTTAAGTGGTGACTTTTTGCTGGTACAATGTGCAGAGGTGAATTCCACCCATAAAGAATGCGACACAAACCCCAGCTCTCTCTCATCCCTCATCTGAGCTGCAAGAAAAACTCTACCCCTCAATGGACAGGTTTCACTGGATTTAGGTCCTGGAGGCCAGGATTTAAGCTGGATTTAGGTCCCGGAGGCCAGGTCCTCAGCTGGTGTAAATTGGCTTAGTTCCACGACTGCTGAGGTTCTGGCCCCTGCTATCTGTGTTTCGTGTCAACGATCATTACCATAGACTTCAAGCTGAGTCCCGGGTCCTTTCAAGATCACCGTAGGAGGTGGCATGTTTTTAATCATTGTACACAGGTAGGTTCCCTGGTCGTTTATCTGCAGGTTTTTAATGAGCAGCAAAGATCTTGAGTTTCTCTGGTGCATCAAAGAAAACTTGTGCCATGGGTCCAGCTGTTTGGAACTGTTGGCCGTCTTCACGGCCAGGATGGTGACTGGGCCCCCGTTTCCACTGGTGAAACGCCATTCGGAGTGGAAGTCAGGGTAGTTACAGATGTCACAGGAGCAGGCCAGAGTCACAGACTCCCCTCTGAGGGCTCTGACAACTGGAGGCTGATCTAAAACCAGGTCTCGTTTGGACGCAGCTAAGGAAAAGGAGAGCGTGGAGTCAGTCACAACGCAAGCGTTCAGTCTGGAGTAACTCCAGTGGGCTCTGTCTAAACAGCAAAGGCAGCCGTGTCAGGTAATCTGGTTACGCTACAGTTGCCTCCCCGCCATCCAGTTGTAAACTTTGCTGCAAGTTGCAGTGTAGACGTGACCCTAACCACCTGCAGAACATCACAGAGATTTCCTTGCATACTAAACCCCGTGTCACTTCCCTGACAGAGCTGCCCGATATTAACATGGCTTGTTGGTACATTTTCAGCGTCACACACTGGGCTGGTTCTCTAGGAATCTCTCCATCCCCCAAGGTGCTTTTCCACAGGAGAAAGCTGTAGGCTCTAGAAAGTGACCATTATAAAAATAATGTCTATGTTGATAACTACTTTGCTACTTTGTACTTGGAGCGTGAAAGTTGCAGAAGAAGATAAATCAAGGGAAAGCGGTGCTGCTTTAAGAAAAATCACAGGTAACATGTGGAGATTAAACGGATTTTTTTTCCAAGGATGATCTAGCAGGCAGACAAAACAGCAGGGTGTTTGTACAGTAAAGACTAGGATGCAGGTTCATTTCTTTGTCCCTCCCAGACTTCCTGTCTGACTTTGGGCAAGTCTCTCTGTGCCTCAGTTACCCATCTGTAAAATGGGGATAAAAGCCCTGCCTCACCAGCGTGTCATGAGGATAAATACCCTAAAGATTATGAGTAGGGCTCCGCGTCTGTCATGGAGGCTGCGGAAGTCATGGATTCCGTGACTTTCCATGACCTCCGTGGCTTCTGCAGTGGCCAGTGGAGCTGACTACAGGGCTGCCCAAGCAGCTGGCTCCAGGGCCTGCTGCTCAGGTGTCCCTGGGGACAGCCACACCGGCTGCTGCTGGAGCGGCCCTGGGCAGCTGGCCCTGGGCACCACCTGAACAGTGGTCCCAGGGCGGCTGGAGCAGCTGCTGCTCGGCGGCCCTCGGCAGCTGGTGACGCTGGCCCTGGCCCACCCCCGCCAAGAAGTGCCTCCCCCCAGGGTGCCCCCTGAGCAGCACCCCCGGTACCCCCTCCCACAGCAGCATCCCCCCCCCCAAGATTTAGTCAGGGGTATTTATAGTATAAGTCACGGACAGGTTACGGGCCGTGAATTTTTGTTTGCTGCCCATGACCTGTCCATGGCTTTTACTGAAAATACCCGTGACTAAATCCTAGCCTTAATTATGAGCTGCCCAGATATTAGGGTAATGTGGCCCATATAAATACCCAAAGCAGAATGAAATCCATCATTTGTCTAACAAGTTACTTCATAATAATTCTCACAAATCTCCTTAGAATAAAAACACAGGCCACATTCTGCTTCTGCAACCTGCTGATTTCAATAAGAGCAGAATTTGGCCCATACATCTACAAGACATCACGCAATATTTTTATTTCTGATGCACCAAATATGTTCACAATGCTTTGCTGTCGAATGCAAGAAGCCAAGGTCCATACCTCGAGGAGCTGACAATCTAAAATTAAAATCTACTACTGTACATACAGTATAGAGCAATCCAGAGACACACAGACTATATAGGTTTCTGAATGCATCCGATGAAGTGAGCTTTAGCTCACGAAAACTTATGCTCAGATAAATTTGTTAGTCTCTAAGGTGCCACAAGTCCTCCTCTTTCTTTTTACAGAATATATAATAAATAGTACATGCACAATATACTATACAGTCTTAGACACACAGAGTATACTCAGACGTGCGTGTGTATTTTATCCCCCTCCACTTAGCCGACTCAGATGGATTTTACTCAAACGTTCCATCCACCTCTCACTTCTGAGGCAGGCTACTGAGAAAATCTCTAGCATTTGGAAATGCTGACAAAAAGAAATTCCACGTATTTCTCAGAATTCCCTCCCCCTCCCTATTTTAAGCCAGCGCTAGTGGAAACCAAACATAAGACATTTAATCCCACAAGGATTTTTTTTCCTCCAGAGAGTTAGGAGCGAATAAAAAGAGAGACTTTGAACAGAAAGCTCTTCTCAGCCTCTCATAGATTGTCCACTCCATGCTAACAGTAACACACAGGCACACCTTTCAGAGAACGACTACGCAAACAACTAACTAGGGCCCTGCTCCTGCAAAGACTTAAGCACATGCTTGCCTTTATGCACTGTGAGTAATCTAATGGACTGAATTCTAAAGTCAAGCCCATAGGAAAGTCTGTGTAGGCTGGAACCGAGGTGTATATATACCGTGCTCATCATCGGAAAAGTGAATGCCTGTACTATAAACTTATAAACTTGAGCTTATGCTCAAATAAATTGGTTAGTCTCTAAGGTGCCCCAAGTACTCCTTTTCTTTTTGTGAATACAGACTAACACGGCTGCTACTCTGAAACCAGTACTATGAACTGTATGTTACAATTAACCTGAAAAAGGTAAAACATTTGCAATGTTGTATTCACACCTTGTCATTCGCTATGATATGCACCTCTATTTGAAGATTGTTTCTGCTTATATTATGGTACTTAGAACATGGGGCTACATCAAATTCTACATAGACAGGACAGATTTTCCAACTCAGAGAGAGAGCTGTCTGCAATAAGAAACTGAAATTCTGCACAAAGATACATTGCTTGCAGTTGATTTGCAGCTTGATTTCAGCTTCAGCCCACGCACAAGACCAACAAACTACCACAGGCTCGCAAGAAAATGCAAAAACTTGTCCTAGGGTAAGACTACACTTGCCGATATACTGCGCTGGAATAGAAAGCACTAAGATTCAGAGATTCCTCGGCCAGGAGGGGCCATTGTGATCATCTAGTCCAACCTCTCGTACGACCTGAACCAGGGAACTGCCCCACAATAATTCCTAGAGCAGATGGTTTAAAAAAAAAATCCAATCTTGATTTAAAAATTGCCAGTGATGGAGAATCCAGCATGACTCCTGGTACATTGCTCCATTGGATAATTACTCTCACGGTTCAAAATTGATACCTTATTTCCAGTCTGAATTTGTCTAGCTGCACCTTCCAGCCCTTGGATCATGTTAGATCTTTCTCTGCTAGGCTGAAGAACCGGTTATTAAATATTTGTTCCCCGTGTAGATACTTATAGACCGTGATAAAGTCACCCCTTAGCCTTCTGTTCTTACCTCTACACAGCCCAGTCCCCAGAAGGTAGAGAGAAAATGGCAACCACGCCATGTTTCATCGGAAACTGTAACCAGTCCTTGAGCTCTCCTCCAAGCCAAGAGCAGCCACGCCCATGGGTCACTCATTGCAAACTGCTTGAAACCCTCTTGAAAGATGCTGAGATCCTGAACATTTCTCCTCCTGTCCCCAACAAAATTAGGCCTGATGTAAACAAGCTGAAGGAAGAAGTGAATCTTGACACCTGCCCGGTGCAGTCTCTTGATCGTTATTGTTATTGTTCTTGATTGTTAAACAGAGAGAGCAATTCCCCCGAGACAGAAGAATTCAGGGGATGAGGCTGTGTGGCGGAGAGGAACAGCTCAGGGTGAGAAGATCAAACTTTGCATTATTTTGTATGTCTGGCCACCTACTGGAAATGGAGGGCGTGGCAAACAATTGAAAATAGCTGCAAAAACCCGAAACCCAAACCCAGAAATGACATTGAGGGGGGAAGAGGGGCAGGAGATGCGTACAGTAGGAAATGAGAAGGTGGAACTGTTTTGTCTGCTCTGAGATGACTGTCTAGATAACATACAGTAACTTCCAAAAAACAGACACATCATCACCAGAATATGCTCGTCTCATCCATTCTTTTGTTGCTGTGTGTTCTGTCTTCTAACCGTTGTGTTCCCCAGACCCTAGGCCCCGAAACATAAGACTTTTATCATTCCCGAGCTCTGATTAGTTTCTCTTTGCTGCCTCCCTAAGCAACCCTTTGCTCTGCATATGTTAGAACTTGCAGTTCCTGGCAGGACAGAATACTCTCCCTAGCCCTGGAGAACTTCACGGGTATTTTTAGTAAAAGTCTGGACAGGTTGCAGGCAGTAAACAAAAATTCATGGCCCGTGACCTATCCATGACTTTTACTATATACCCCTGACTAAAACTTGGATGCTCTGGAGGGAGGGGCGGCCTGGGGGTGCCGTGGGTGTTCTGGGGGGGGGCCTGGGACCCCATTGGTGCTGGGGGGGGTGACGCGTGGCCCGGGACCCCCTCTGAAATGGGGGGAGGTGTGTGCTGGCGGGGCTGACAGGCTCCCTACCTGGCTTTGCACAGCTCCCAGAAGCAACTGGCATATCGCTGCAGCCCCTAGGTGGAGGCCTGGCCGGGGAGGGTCTGTGTGCTGACCCCGAGTGCTTTCTCTGCAGCTCCCATTGGCTGGGAATCATGGCCAATGGGAGCTGAGGGGGTGGCACCGGCGGGGAGAGACAGTACACGGAGCCACCTGGCCACGCATCTGCCTAGGAGCCAGACATGCCGGCCGCTTCCAGGGAGCCCCCCCAAGGTAAGCACTGCCCAGAGCCCTCACCCCCTCCCACGCCCCAGGGCAGAGATCTGCTTTTCAACAGTTTCTATTTTAATATCAAGATCGAGAAGTGTAACTGAAACATTCTAGTTCCTCTGGCAGCAGAATGCGCCTATCTGCAATTAAAAAAATTAAAAAATTGGTGTGGCATAAAGCAAGTAGAACAAAATATTGTTCACGGTGAAACTGCATTTAATATGGATTGGAACTGAAACGCTTGCTTGGTCATATCTGGCAGAAGCATCCCTTATGAAAATGACCAGGAATTGCATTTGCAATGCCTTATAACTCTGACCTTCACGGGGTGTTTTTCTGTGTAATATGCAAAACTGATCTATCCTTGCAATGGGGTTGGTTAGATATGGTGCAGGGGGCAAGTGTGCTTGCGGGGGAGAGGTAGTGGGAGAAGGACAGAGCCCCTTTCCCTCCTGCCCCGGCAGGCCAAGCAGAAATCTGGGGGGACACTTTAACCCACATGCCCCACCCGATATGTTGCCCATGCCTGTCCTTATAAAGTTTTTCCTAATATCTAATCCAAATCACCCTTGCTGCCGAATTAACCAATTATCCCATGGGCACTGATGGTAGGACACAAAGAATTATTGATCCCTGTCCTCTATAACAACCCTTAACATATTGGAAGACCATTCTCGGGTGCCCTGTCAGTCTTCTTTTCTCAGGACCTTTGTGGGTGAGACATCCAGCATGCTTGAACCCGTAGGGCCCAGAGGCTCTTCTCTGCTTCACCAGTGGTGGCGCTGTGGACATGTCAGCCACCCAAGAGCTAGCAGGCCCAGCCCAGGTTCATGTGTGTGGTATACGGGGCAAAGGAGGGGTGTATACTGAGGATGGAAGAGGTGTGGCCAGAGCATCTTGCCCTCCAGCTTTCCTGGGTTGCTGCACCAAGAGGGAAAATTAGAGCAGCCCCTGGGGCAAACCAACCAGCTGCCCCCAAATCAGTTGGGGGGGACAACAAAGATAATGTAAAACCACATTTGCCCACTCCACTTTTGGGGCTGTGTAGAGTTTAGAAGCATAGAACCATAGGGTTAGAAGGGACTGCACGAGTCATCTGGTTTAACGCCCTGCCACAATTCAGGATTTTAGCTTGGTGGCAGCCCAGGACTGGAACTAGGGCTGCAGTCTGGGCCTCTCTGTGATACCTGCCCCATTTGGAAGGAAGGAGGGGAAACCGGCAATAAAAGAGGATCCTGGCTTCAGAGGGCTGGCTGCTTACAGGCAAGATTTCTCTCTTTGTCTGGGAGAAACTGAAATCAAGGGGCTTATGCACAAGAGCTTACCTGGAAGACAGGGGTTTCCCTATAGTAACTGAGTCGGCTATATGCATTGCTTTCTTGGGGCGCGTGCTGAGATAATTTCCTTGATTATTTAAGAAAATTATGGAGCCTGTTTGATTTCAGATGTCAGCAGCTGCCAAGTGATGGGCCATATTCAGACTCCTGCTCTGGCTGAAAAGCAGCCAGAGAGCTTGTTTAGCTGGGTACCGGATAATTCCTGCTGGATACATGATAATTCCTGCTGGGTCAAGGGACTTCTGGGCTGTAGGGCCGTCTCCCAGCGCTGGGCTCATTCCTGGAAGAAAGTGGACATGGCTGGAACTCTCCTGCTGGCTGCCAGAATGGCTCCTGGGGTTCCTGGTCAGCATCTGACACCTTCACAGGAGTGAGAATGAAGCTGACTTTCTGGGGGTGCTGATGGAATGCGGGTGCCCAGGAATCGTTTGTAGAGAACAGTGCTGTTAACCTGTTTTTTTCTATCAGCTCTGCTCTAGGAATTATTGTGGGGAAGCTCTCTGGCCTGTGTCCTACAGGAGGTTGGACTAGCTGATCACAGTGGTCCCTTCTGGCCTCGGACTTGGAGTCTGTGAACTGCTGGGTGCTTCTTGTTTGTGTCCTTGTCCTACAGAAGTAAAGGTCCAGCTAGGTGAGATTTGGAGAGTCCTGCAAACTAAAGTATTGCATCTACTGCTGAATATCCATAGCACATGAAGTCAGTGGGATGCCGACAAGCAGAGCTACTAGGTAACACAAACAGAACCAGGACAAGGGGAAACACCAAGGCCTTTTAAAATCTCTCCTTAGTTCCCTGGTCCTTCAGCTTCGGAAACTTGGGGTTCTAGCATTTGAAATCAACAACATCTTTTGCTGGTCTCTTATTCCATCCCTTTCGCACAGGTATTTGCCAGCCCTTTATGCTCACCTTGGGATCTGCAAATCAAGCTGGGTTCTCTCTTGTGCATCATTACGTGTAATAAATATTCAGCAGCCAATGTGGCCAACAGTTCTGTAATGATGCACAAGCCAGAAGAGAATCCAGTTCCCACTCCATGGCTGGGTTATCTCTACAGGGCTAGCAGGAATAAAAACTTTAGTCAACTGTGACGTATCGGGGTGCAATCCAGACCAGTGGGGAGCTGGGTCACCTCTGCCCTGCAACCTGGGTGCCTTGCAATGCTTTGCTGCTGTTGCCTCCAACTGGGACTCCTCACAGACAGCCTCCAGCACGCAGCCTGGCAGTAACACCCTGGATCTCACCAGCCTTTGGCTATACCGTAGGGTGACCCCAACTCACTCCCAGTCCTGGATTATCCCCCAGAAATGTATGTCTTGTACTGCCCAGCCCTCTCCTGGACAGTCCAAATATATTAAATCCGCTATTCCTTTCAGGGAATAACAGCAGCTCACCACCTTAAAGGAAGTTACCCAGAGAGTTCAACGTACACACTGAATTAGACAAAACAAGTTTTTTAACTACAAAGAGCGTTTTAAAAGAGTATAAGTTATGAGGCATAAGAGTCAGAAATAGCTACAAGAAAAATAAAGATAAAACGCTTTTTGGTGCTTAACTTAACAAACTATATTAGATTCAAGCCAAGTTTTTCACCACATGCCTCCAGCAGTCCAATGGCCGTTTTCCTTTGTCTCCTTAGGTGCACAGCCAGAGACAGACAGGGAGAGAGAGGGGTGTCTGGGGGCATTTGCCCTGCCTTTTTATTGTTTTTTTAGTCCCTCTTTGAAAAGCCAGGAGAGAGGCCGTCTGCTGCAGGAAGGAGACTTCATGCTATTTCATGACTAAGATTCAGATCTCTTTCCTCTGCTCCCCTTTCTTGCCAAAGTTTGACCACGAGGTAGGTGATTGCCCATTAGTTTTGCTGACACCTGGCTGGGATGTCAGCTTGGCCCTTTGTCTTTGAGGAACTGGTTTAACCACTCCGCAGAGTTATCTGGCGAACATACGTCACCATGATTTCAGCTTATGTTCATAACTTTACATATAATGTTGATAGATGCATGTTACTATAATATCACTGACCAGCAAGGTATGAGTTTTCAAATGATACCTCCCAAGGCATGTCTTGTACAAAGATTATTACACTAGTGTGGAGGGTGTGAACATGGGGGTGTATTCCATCACATCAACACAATCAGTTGGTCTGACCAGTGATAGATGCAGGGAGCAGATCTGCTCCGTAAGCAGAGCCTATTTTTAGCAGACACTCTTCTGACCTTTAAAATTCATGCGTTGTCTGGCAAAAGTATTTTTACTGGCCTTAAAAGAGCCGGGGCATTTGTTTGTTAAATCCTCTTTGTCAATGAACTGCACATCTGTGGTACCTGTATTCCATTTTAATTGCAGATTCCTTGGTCTAGCTGCCAATGCCAACTGGCTTGTCAAACTCCCCGCTTTAGAAGGCTTATATCCTTATATCCAGGTGCTCTTTAGGGAACTCCGGTTTCTTTTTGCTGTCGCTGGAGCTGTCTCACTCCTCTCGCAGACATCTGAGCAGGCAGTCTGTCCTGTAACAAGGAGGGAAGCATGAAGACAAAAATGCATTGCCAGCGATGTATTTCATGAACAGGATCTAGCAGGAAAGAGCGCTTGTAACACCCCTTTTAATTTCTCCACTGATGCCCTCATTTCCACTGCATCAAGTTCAAGCTACTTGTTACCCATCACAACTCTGCCTGTCCCTGTTTGCCTCACTTCTCTCTTCCACCTGCACAGATTGGTGTCGCTTCTATTGTTGAGAGTTCCACTGGGCCGGAAGAGTGACGCTTTCGACGAGGGTCTTCGTCCCAGAGCTTTAAACAGTCTTTTGGATACCCTATGTGATGCGGTGTGCCATGGGTAGCCCTCACTGAAAATGTCAACTTCAGGGCAGGCTACAAAAGGGAGAGCAGATACTCCCAAAACCGGTGGTTAACACTGAAGTTAAACTCACCAACCAGCCACAAACTGTGCTTCTGATCCCCCACACTCGTTATCAAGAAGCTGAAAAAGAAACCACACAGCCCCCCCCCTCCATTGCATTCCAGTTCTCTGGCTCCCAGTCAGCACCTAGGTCCAGTACAGTGAGAAGTTATTTAAAAACTCTGCTCACTATACAAAATGTTCTTTTGACCCCAAAGGGTCAGCCACGTTACAAGGTCAGTATTAGTTTGGATCTTACCCAAAATACCACGCTGCCAGCCAATCCTTTAGTGTCAAAAACTAAAGATTTATTATAAAGAACAAGGAAAGAACAAGAAGAGAGTTGTTAAATGGTAAAGCACTCAGATACATACCAAGACTTCAAAGTCTATATATCAGGTTCTTAGCAGTATTGGTGAGTTTGCTGGCTTGAAAGTCCCTCTGGACAACATCCATAGCTTGGATGGGTCATTCAGTCCTTTGTTCAGACCTTTGTCTGTAGAAAAGTTACTCCAGAGGTGAGAAGCAGGACTGAAGACAAAATGGAGATGATGCAGCTGCCCTTTATATTCCTTTTGCTATGTGACTTGTACTTCCTATGTCCCAAACACAAGCTTCACAGCACATGGCATGGAAAAGCCTTAGAGTTCTCTGTCCATAGGCTTGCCCCTACATGCCTTGCTGAGTCATAAGATGTATCCCTTGGCTCCTTTCCAGGGATTCATTGTACAGCTGATGGGCCATTGAACAGGCTAGGCAGTGCTGATGCCAATCTGTCTGGGGGGGTGTCACCCAGAAACACAGCACAAATTTGGAAATACAGAATCATAGAGTCATAGAATCATAGAATATCAGGATTGGAAGGGACCTCAGGAGGTTATCTAGTCCAACCCCCTGCTCAAAGGAGGATCAATCCCCAATTAAATCATCCCAGCCAGGGCTTTGTCAAGCCTGACCTTAAAAACTTCTAAGGAAGGAGATTCTACCACCTCCCTAGGTAATGCATTCCAGTGTTTCACCACCCTCCTAGTGAAAAAGTTTTTCCTAATATCCAACCTAAACCTCCCCCACTGCAACTTGAGACCATTACTCCTTGTCCTGTCCTCTTACTCTTATTCCTCTTATTCATCCAGCCCATACTTCCTTAACTTGCTGACAAGAATACTGTGGGAGACCGTGTCAAAAGCTTTGCTAAAGTCTAGAAACAATACATCCACTGCTTTCCCTTCATCCACAGAACCAGTAATCTCATCATAAAAGGCGATTAGATTAGTCAGGCATGACCTTCCCTTGGTGAATCCATGCTGGCTGTTCCTGATCACTTTCCTCTCATGCAAGTGCTTCAGGATTGATTCTTTGAGGACCTGCTCCATGATTTTTCCAGGGACTGAGGTGAGGCTGACTGGCCTGTAGTTCCCAGGATCCTCCTTCTTCCCTTTTTAAAAGATTGGCACGACATTAGCCTTTTTCCAGTTATCCGGGACTTCCCCCGTTCGCCACGAGTTTTCAAAGATAATGGCCAGTGGCTCTGCAATCACAGCCGCCAGTTCCTTCAGCACTCTCGGATGCAACTCGTCCGGCCCCATGGACTTGTGCACGTCCAGCTTTTCTAAATAGTCCCTAACCACCTCTATCTCCACAGAGGGCTGGCCATCTCTTCCCCATTTTGTGATGCCCAGCGCAGCAGTCTGGGAGCTGACCTTGTTAGTGAAAACAGAGGCAAAAAAAGCATTGAGTACATTAGCTTTTTCCACATCCTCTGTCACTAGGTTGCCTCCCTCATTCAGTAAGGGGCCCACACTTTCCTTGGCTTTCTTCTTGTTGCTAACATACCTGAAGAAACCCTTCTTGTTACTCTTGACATCTCTAGCTAGCTGCAGCTCCAGGTGCGATTTGGCCCTCCTGATATCATTCCTACATGCCCGAGCAATATTTTTATACTCTTCCCTGGTCATAAGTCCAACCTTCCACTTCTTGTAAGTTTCTTTTTTATGTTTAAGATCCGCTAGGATTTCACCATTAAGCCAAGCTGGTCGCCTGCCATATTTACTATTCTTTCGACTCATCGGGATGGTTTGTCCCTGTAACCTCAACAGGGATTCCTTGAAATACAGCCAGCTCTCCTGGACTCCTTTCCCCTTCAAGTTAGTCCCCCAGGGGATCCTGGCCATCCGTTCCCTGAGGGAGTCGAAGTCTGCTTTCCTGAAGTCCAGGGTTCGTATCCTGCTGCTTACCTTTCTTCCCTGCGTCAGGATCCTGAACTCAACCAACTCATGGTCACTGCCTCCCAGATTCCCATCCACTTTTGCTTCCCCCACTAATTCTACCCGGTTTGTGAGCAGCAGGTCAAGAAAAGCGCCCCCCCTAGTTGGCTCCTCTAGCACTTGCGCCAGAAAATTGTCCCCTACGCTTTCCAAAAACTTCCTGGATTGTCTATGCACCGCTGTATTGCTCTCCCAGCCGATATCAGGAAAATTAAAGTCACCCATGAGAACCAGGGCGTGCGATCTAGTAGCTTCCGCGAGCTGCCGGAAGAAATCATTTTCTAAGATGGAAAACTCTTTGTACAAGACTATGAAAGAGCTACATTGACCACCCTCAATACATGCCCTAATTTACTGATTTACATGCCCTAATTTACTCCCTGCAGCCTGGGGAGTTGCCAGGCTGGAGCTCCCCAGCTCCTCCTGCCTTTCCCCAGCACTTCCCTACCTCTGGTACCCTGCTCCCAGGCAGCCAGGTCCTCCTCTCTCCACCCCTAGAGAGCAACTGACCCAGCTCCTCCCTGAGTCCTTATAACAGGGCCAGGTGTGGCCGGATCGGGACGTGGCCCCAGCTGTGGCTGCCTCCCCAATCAGCCCGACCTTTTCTCTCCGGAGCGGGGTCACTGCCTCGCTACAGGTGGGTTTCAGTCAGGGCAGAAGGTTAACGGGGTAGGGTTAACGGGGTAGCTCAAGGTTCAGTCAGGATTAACGGGGTAGCTCAAGGTCCTGCACTCGGTCCCATGGTGTTTAATATTTTTATTAATGATCAGGAAAGGGGGGTGAGGAGTGAGGTAGCCAAATTTGCAGGTGAGCGTTGGAATGATTAATAATATTTAAAATTATTAATATGGGAAACCCCCAAACCCTGGTCTAACCAGAAATTCCTTTATTAAATCTAAAGGCCAAGAATTGCTCTAAACCAGGGGTTCTCAAACTGGGGGTCGGGACCCCTCAGGGAGTCGTGAGGTTATTACATGGGGCGTCGCGAGCTGTCAGCCTCCACCCCAAACCCCACTTCGCCTCCAACATTTATAATGGTGTTAAGAATATAAACAAGTGTTTTTAATTTATAAGGGGGGGTCGCACTCAGAGGCGTGCTGTGTGAAAGGGGTCACCAGTACAAAAGCTTGAGAGCCATTGCTCTAAACAAGACTAAAAAGCCTAGCATTTGATCATCCCTATTGGTTGGCTCCAGCATGATCAGACAGGGATTGGCAATGAACCCTTTTAGAGTTTCCTTTTTATACCCTCTAACAAACAAGTGATGTGATTGCCAACGACTGACATCAGCTAAAAACCGACGGGAGACAATTCACCCTGACTTCCAGTCTTAATCCAGAAAAAATTCACAACCTCCTCTCCTCCCAAGGTCTTTCCTCCCTTCCTGGCTGACGAGCGGCTTTTTTCCTTGCACCTGGGTTCACGCAGGAGATAACTCTGGTATGTGGGTGGGAAGGTCCATGTTGGCTCCTTTTAACAGAGATTCTTCTTGTCTTGTTGAAAACCATCTGCAGTCACCTCTATCGGTCCGAGGCCTTTTTAGAAACCTCCCCTCATTTCGTTAGTTATTCTTTGAACCAGACATCTGCCGTACTGTGTTCCTTCTGGTCTTATAGCTCATTATTTTCAAGGCCTTCCTTCTGCTTGCTACTCACCGGTTTTCTTTAACACACACACAAACACACACACTTCCTTACCCAAACTTAAGCTAACTTTAATTCTTCAGTGTTATGCGTATTCTACATTGTCAATTATTTAGATTATTATTATTTAGATTAGCCAGGGCCAGAGAGCACTGTGAGGAACCTGAGAGACCTAACAAAGCCAGGAAATGGGCAACACGATGGCCGATGAAATTCAGTGTTGAAAAACACAAAGCATTGCACACTGGAGGGAAAAGATTAAATTACTCATACACCTTACAGGGCTCTCAATGAACGGTATCAATTAAGGAAGGGACCTTGGCGTCGTTGCAGAGTGCGCAGTGGGCAGCTGTGGTCGGAAAAGCAAACGAGATGCCGGGATGTGAACCAATGCACAGGTGCAGGAACTAGGGGTGCGGCGGGTGCAGCTGCACCCCCAGGTTTCACTGTGGAAAGTTTGCTGGTGCTGTCAGGACGAAGTTAGCGTTATTCCGTGAATCCTGGAGCTGTGCTGCACCCGTGTGGTGTGAGCGGGAATTGCACTTTGCTTTTGGCCACACACATGGTTTAAAGAACAGGAGGACTTGTGGCATCTTAGAGACTAACCAATTTATTTGAGCATAAGCTTTCGTGAGCTACAGCTCACTTCATCGACTGCATTCAGTGGAAAACACAGTGGGGAGATTTATATACACAGAGAACATGAAACATTGGCTGTCTGGTTTCTATAGCTATTACCAGCAGGAGAGCGGGGTGGGGGGAACCTTTCGTAGTGATAATCAAGGTCAGCAAGTTAAGGAAGTATGGGCTGGATGAATGCACTATAAGGTGGGTAGAAAGCTGGCTAGATTGTCGGGCTCAACGGGTAGTGATCGATGGCTCCATGTCTAGTTGGCAGCCGGTGTCAAGTGGAGTGCCCCAGGGGTCGGTCCTGGGGCCGGTTTTGTTCAATATCTTCATAAATGATCTGGAGGATGGTGTGGATTGCACTCTCAGCAAATTTGCGGATGATACTAAACTGGGAGGAGCGGTAGATACGCTGGAGGGCAGGGATAGGATACAGAGGGACCTAGACAAATTGGAGGATTGGGCCAAAAGAAATCTGATGAGGTTCAATAAGGATAAGTGCAGGGTCCTGCACTTAGGACGGAAGAACCCAATGCACAGCTACAGACTAGGGACCGAATGACTAGGCAGCAGTTCTGCGGAAAAGGACCTAGGGGTGACAGTGGACGAGAAGCTGGATATGAGCCAGCAGTGTGCCCTTGTTGCCAAGAAGGCCGATGGCATTTTGGGATGTATAAGTAGGGGCATAGCGAGCAGATCGAGGGACGTGATCGTTCCCCTCTATTCGACATTGGTGAGGCCTCATCTGGAGTACTGTGTCCAGTTTAAGGCCCCACACTACAAGAAGGATGTGGATAAATTGGAGAGAGTCCAGCGAAGGGCAACAAAAATGATTAGGGGTCTGGAACACATGACTTATGAGGAGAGGCTGAGGGAACTGGGATTGTTTAGCCTGCAGAAGAGAAGAATGAGGGGGGATTTGATAGCTGCTTTCAACTACCTGAGAGGTAGTTCCAGAGAGGATGGATCTAGACTGTTCTCAGTGGTGGAAGAGGACAGGACAAGGAGTAATGGTCTCAAGTTGCAGTGGGGGAGGTTTAGATTGGATATTAGGAAAAACTTTTTCACTAGGAGGGTGGTGAAACACTGGAATGCGTTGCCTAGGGAGGTGGTGGAATCTCCTTCCTTAGAAGTTTTTAAGGTCAGGCTTGACAAAGCCCTGGCTGGGATGATTTAATTGGGTATGGGTCCTGCTTTTGTGCAGGGGGTTGGACTAGATGACCTCCTGAGGTCCCTTCCAACCCTGATATTCTATGATTCTAAGGTGGGCCATTTCCAGCAGTTGACAAGAACGTGTGAGGAACAGGGCGGGGGGGGGGGGGGAGTTAAACATGGAGAAATAGTTTTACTTTGTGTAATGACCCATCCACTCCCAGTCTCTATTCAAGCTTAAGTTAATTGTATCCAGTTTGAAAATTAATTCCAATTCAGCAGTGTCTCATTGGAGTCTGTTTTTGAAGTTTTTTTGTTGAAGAATTGCCACTTTTAGGCCTGTAATCGAGTGACCAAAGAGATTGAAGTGTTCTCTGGCTGGTTTATGAATGTTATAATTCTTGACGTCTGATTTGTGTCCATTTATTCTTTTACATAGAGACTGTCCAGTTTGACCACTAACCCAGGAACCTATCCTTGCAACAAAGCCCGTTGCCAACTGGGTCCACATATCTATTCAGGGGACACCATCACAGGGCCTAATCACATCAGCCACACTATCAGAGGCTCGTTCATCTGCACATCTACCAATGTGATCTATGCCATCATGTGCCAGCAATGCCCCTCTGCCATGTACATTGGCCAAACTGGTAAGAGGTGCAACTAGTAGAAAAGAGATACTAGGATGGTAAGTGTGATAGCTTGCAGCTGTGGCTGAGCATGCATGGCAGAGACGTGACTGGGGCCCGGGGCTGCCCAGTGCGGCGGGGATGTGACCGGGGCCCAGGGCTGCCCGGTGTGGCGGGGACGTGATCAGGGCATGGGGCTGCCCGACGTGGCAGAGACGTGACCGGGGACCGGGGCTGCTCGGCGCAGTGGGGCCCTTACAATACCCTGGTATAGCACAGCAGTGCCCAAACCTGGCTTCCAAGGCCACATCTCAGCTTCCACGGGGTCGCCTCGCCTTTGCATATTAACTGGCACCAGCTGAAACATTCCCACCCCTGAGATCGGCTCGGCTTTGGCAGCTGAATAGAAACTGTAGCGGAGCCGGCCATGGAAACCAGCCGCCCGCAACGTGGGGTGTCAGAGCAACATGGGTGGGGAGCTTCGGGGAGGCACTTAGGGACTCTAAGGGCCACCCCTGGCTTTTGCTGTAAGATCGGCCAGGCAGGAGGAGACCCCAAAACATTTGAGGTGGGGGAACGTTCATCATTCCCATCCAGCTGTGACGTGGCCTTGGTAGCCAGGCTGGGCACTGCCATGGATTTTAGGCAATAAAATTCCTCCGCCTCTTCACTGAGCTTCTCTTCTTGGGGGAAATCACTTCATTCTGGCAGATCCCCCAATGATTAAAAATGGGCTTGTCTTGGATTTGAACCCAGGACCTCTTGCACCCAGAGCAAGAATCGTATCCCTAGACCAACAAGCCAGCTGGGGAAAGATGTTTGCCAGATGTTATCTTAGAGGAGACCTTGGCAGTGCTGGCAACCACAAGACCATGTGGCCTCTGAGGTTCAAGCAGCTGAAGAGCAATCTCCCCCGGCTCCTCGGCACACTTCACAGCACTTACAGTTTACACCTTGGGTGGCTCAGACACAGTAGCCACTAGACCCTGAGTCAAGCCACTTCCAGCAAACCAGAGCCCCCACAAAACCAATCCCTGGCTCCTTAAGGGGCCCATTGCTTGCGTCTCCCCCTAGGAACGTTGCTGCGTTGGCGATAAGCCATGCTGAGAGGGGGGAGCTGTGACAGAACACACCCCGTGTTCACAGCCTGCACACTGGTTTGCACGAGGGATGCCTCGTGAGCTGTTTAAAAACTCAGCATTTGCTGATCAGTAGCAGCCGGGCGCCGTGCACGGCGCAGCCTGACATGTGACGTTGTAAACACGAGCAGAAATCAGGACTAAAAGCAAGTTTTCCAGAGACGTCTGGGGAGTGGTCAAACCAGTTCCTCAGGGCAAGCCGACACCTCGGCCAGGTGTAAACAAGGCCTGTGGGCCATTACCTGCTCAGTGCCCGTTCTTGGGTGGGGCAAAAAGCTACGTCTTAGCAAAGAAACAGCATAGGGTTCCTGTCCTCACAGACGGCCTGTCGTCAGGCTCCCAGCTGGAGATGGGGGGACAGGACTATACAAAGGAGGGGCAGACACCCCTCTCCGTCCCCCTGCCCATCGCATTCTCTGCACCAGAAAAGAAAAAGGAAGCCGCTTTTGGACTCTGGAGGAGGCGTCCTGACCTCAAGGGGCTGCTCAGGGAGATTGCTGGAGGCACCTGGCCAGACAACTTTGCTTTGACTCTAATAGAGCTAGTGAAGTTGGGCACCCGTAAGTGTCTTATCTTTATTTTTCTTGTGTCTGACTCTTACGCCTCCTTGCTGGGCCTCACTGAAAATCGCTCTCTTTGTACACTTGGTTTGTTGTTTTAGCTAATCCAGTGTGTTAAGTCGAACTGTTGGGATAACGACTCTGTGGGTGGAAAGTTTTACAGCTGATAGGCAAGTGTTTGGTTATGGACCTGACCTTTTTATTGCTGCGTTACAGGCACCCGCCCCTTCCTCTGCAGCCAGCGGAGCTCAGCCCCCCCCAGAGCAGGGCATGAAATACCCATTCTCGTGGGCAGCCAGCGGGCGTAGCTGCAGGGTGGGGTTGCAATGGAAAAAGGTGAGTATTTTAATCCAGCTCCACCACTTTTCTGTCACTGGGGAACTGTCGATAAAAGTCGCCCTTCCTTTCCGTACATTCTTTAAGGGGGGAAAGTCAGTTTGCTCTGCCAAATCTTCATCCGTCCCACTGCTGCTACGTGCTGAAAAAATGGGCTCGTCCGGGATTTGAACCCGGGACCTCTCGCACCCTAAGCGAGAATCATACCCCTAGACCAACGAGCCAGTTAAGCAAAGTTTTTCTTCCAGATGTTTTTAGACATGAGCCATTGACTGTGTTGGCACTCAGAGACTATATTACTTTCCACACACATCTGGCAGCAGGATGTTCCCTAAACTCTTTCCCCTGGCTCCTAGACACACTTGAGAGAACAATTTATGGCCTTCTCTCTACACTCTACACTTTCACCCCGCTGAAGCTGCCAGGACGGAAAGCTCTGTTCTAGGTGTGATTTGCACGGCCACAGTTTAGCCCCTTTACAAATCTGGCGACGCAACGGCTTTGAGCCACTGCAGCTACTGTGGAAAGGTCTCCATCTTCAGCCCCTAAAATCTAGACTCTGAGCCGGGCCAGTTCCAGAGCGGGTCAGCTGTGGAGGGGGGGACCTTCTGTGCGAAGGGGGATGTCACAATATTCTCCTTCTCTCTGCCTTTGCGTTCATTCTTTCGTCCAAATCTGAGGGCTGATAAAAGGCCACGCTGGCCTGGATCAGGGCCTGGGGGAGGAAAGTGCATTTCCAAGGGCGGGGCTGATCCCTATCTCACTGCTGTCTGGTAGGCAGTGAGAGCAGCAACAGGTGTGCCTCTCTCCCCTGCCCCTCTCTTTGGGTGCCCACTGCATGGGCTGGTTACGACCACCCGTGGAGCAGCTGTACCAAGCCACACAGAACTCAGCAGTTCTCTGGCAGGTGGCTAGTTTTAGGACGGCCCTCGCTGGCCTACAGGGGGCACTGCCCCTGGGGCTTGAGGAGGCATTCAGTGGGGTCACTCTGCATTCTCCTGCCATCCCAAGAATCTTCCTGCACCCCGCAGTATACCCAGCTCCTGGGCCACAACTGCCCCCCGTTCCTGGCCAGAGCTGAGACCCCCAGCACGGCTGCAGAGGTCTGTCAAGTGATCAGCCCCTGCACTGCTGGCAGGCAGCTCCCCTCTCAGCCTGGCATCCCAACACCCCCCTGCTCAATGCCATTGCCCAGGGGCAGCACCATTATCCCCAGCAGGGGCACAGGAAGAGACTTGCCCAAGTGTCAGAGACAGGACTAGAACCCATGACTCCTACTTCCCCAGTGACTGCCCTATGCACTGTACCGCCCTGCAGTGCGTGGGGCACTAAAGTGGTGCCAGAAAGCACCCGACTGTTTCAGTGCTGAAGTGTAGTGGAATAGGCAGAGGACTTAAGACCTGGGGCATTTGGGTTCTAATCCAATTTCTGCCGTTTCATCGCCCCAGGTGTGAAGCTGCCCTTCCCCAGCTCAGGCTGCTGCCCTGCTGGGGAGGCCGTGGGCTCTCCGGGCACCAGTGAAATCTCCACCCCTCTGTATTACCTTCTGTGTGGCCTAACAGAGGCTCTTGCTGGGATTTGTCACCGCTGGTGCCAGTTGCTGCTCCCTGAATGCTGCAGAGCAAGGGAGGGCAAGCAGGAGCACAGCCCCCCAATCATGGGGGCACAGAACTGTCGTGTGGGGAGAGGCAGCTGTGGGGGCCAGGGGAGAGGACCAGCTCCTCTGGCCACAGAAAGTACCTCTCTAAAAGCGGCCACGTTTGTATTCCTGTGCACGCCCCTGCTGCGGAGGATTCACCTCTGGGTGACGGGGGGTGGCACTTCTGGGAACATGCTTTACAAACTGACCCCTAGGCCATGCTGCCTTCCAGGTCTGCATCCCCCCTTGGCAGTCGGCTCTGCCCCCAGAGCATGGGACCTTCCTGCTGCTTTGTCATGGGCATGTGATTTCCCACACTGGTTTGTTGTCCTGGCCTGGAGAGCCCAGCCCTGGGCTCCGTCCGGAGTGGCAGCTTAGCTCGGCCTGAGCGGTCAGCACCCCTCCTAGCCAGCTGCCCCGCTCATGGCACACAGCTCCCGTGCAGTGCGGCGAACCGGACACCCGGGTGCCAGGGCAGTGGATAAGCTACAGAAACCCATTGATCTCTAGGGCTCAGTGCTGCACAGAGGTTTCTGGGGGCCTGGGGCAAAATATGAAACTGAGGCCCCCCACCCTTCTGAAACAGTACCACTGAGAGGGGCTGGGGGGCAGGGTGCTGGGGAAGGGGACCGCCCCACACTCACCACACAGCAGCAGCTCCTGTGCCCCATGGGGCTGGGGCTGACTCCCTGCTCTGAGCCTTGTGCTCTGCTCGGGTTTGGGGGCCCTCTCAAATACAGGGCCTGGGGCCAACTGTCCCTCCCCTCCCCCACCCTGGGTGATCCTGAAGAAACTAATGGCTTGTCAGCTGGGCCCACAGCTCCAGTGGGGGGTGGCTCCAGGGGGCCCTGCATGGGTCCAGCGCCAGCAGGGCCAGAGCAGGGGATCCAGAGAGCCCTTAAAGGGGCCAGGTCCTGCTCCCCCAGCTGCTTTCCCACCCCCACCCCTCAGGGGACAGACTGCCGAAGGGCTGGTCAACGATCCTGCAGGTAACTGCAGCTGGGTGTGTCCCTAGCTGGGTGAATGCTGGTGAAAGTGCCAGCTGGAGAGGGCTTTGCAGCATGTCACAGCAGTACAGTGTGAGAGGGAGCCCAGGCTGGTGGGTTGGGTGGCTCAGTGGTACCCCAGTTCCAGGTGGATCCGGGGAGAGCGGGGGACTCGTCACACCTGTATTGTAAGGTAATGTTGGAGAGTTTCGCTCTGTGACAGTGTATCTCACCAGATGGGAGAGAGGCGTTAACTCATGTGAAATGCTGGTCTCCGACAGAAGGTGTTCTGCCCCGCTCCACGAGGAAGGCCCAGCGACGCCAGACGGACTAGAGTGGAACGTTACAGAGGACGAAAGACGTTGTTGTTTACTAACCCCCCGCCCCACGAAGATGAGTCTTGCAAGTGAATTCCTCCCATTGGCTGAGTTTGCAATGGAAAGCAGATGGGGGGTAGGGAATAAAACACCCCTAACAAGGAGAAGCTGGATCTCATTGCTGCTTGGACTCCTCTGGGTGGCGAGACAGATTGGAGCTCAGCCAGGTGACAGCTCCAAAAGGTATCCAACAGACCTGCCTTTCCCACGACATCCGTTGAACCAGACAAGCATCCCTCGGCACACCCCAAGGCCACAGCCACTTCACCTCCTCCCACCGCTCAGACTGGGAGGAGCCGTCCAAGGAAACAGAAGTACGAAACCAGATTCTACACATCTGACGCCAGCACACGGCACGGGCCCCCCACCTCGGCACGGGCCGGGAGCGCACCGCACACTAAAGCTGACAGCGATCAGTGCGAGAGCTGCCACTAACAGACAATGCACGACCTCATCTGGGAGGACACCCCGGATGTAGCCTGCCCCATTGAGACCTGGCTGGAGAACCCCGCAAGCCCTGTGTTAGCCCAGCTTGCCCTCCCAGGATACTCAGTGCACCGTGGACCTGGAGAGGCCGAGAAGGCAGGTGGTGCTGCATCCATCTTCTCTGCAAACATTAAATGCAAGAGAGGTGCCTCTGGTAAGACAACTTCGCGCACCTGACAGGAGAAACCAGAGCCGGGGCTCACACTGATTTTAGGTGGATTTCCAGACCATCACAGAGAAAAACACACAGAGGCTCACTGGCGCACGGAGAGGCACCTCAGCCTTGTCCTCCTGGGAGATCCTGAAGTCCTCAAATCATGGTTTAAAGGCTTCAAGTTACAGAGAATCCACCATTTACACTAGTTTAAACATGTGAGGGACCCGTTCCCCGAGTTGCAGAGGAAGGCAAAAGACCCCGCTGCCAATCTGACCGGGGGAAATTCCTTCCTGACTCCAAATCTGGCTCTCAGTTAGACCCTGAGCGTGTGGGCGAGACCCACCAGCCAGACACCCGGGAAGGAATAATCTGTAGTAACTCAGAGCCCTCCCCAGCTAGTGTCCCATCCCTAGGACTTTCGCAGGTCATTTTGGTCCAGCCCACACAGCTGGTCACGCCTGGACTCCCTACATATCAAGACTGAGGACATCACAACCCACAGACCATCCCCTGACTAGGGTGGTGCTCAGAGACCTTCCGGTACTGGGCATCAAGAAAGACCCTGATTCAACCACGAGGACTCAGGACTCCAATGAATTCCAGAGCCTGCTAAAAGACACCTGGACCCCACTCATGGGACAAGGAGTTGAGGACCTGGTGACCTGCTGGCCCCCAAAAGGCTCCTCCCTCCCTCCACTGAGGCGGCCAAAACCCACCCCAAGGAGCTCTCCAGAGGGGTAAATGGCTTCCTCAGTCCTGAGGGCCTGCTGCAGAGCTGAGCACCAAGCACCGTAAGAACTGTCACCCTCCTTCATTGAACTGACGACGAACAGCCTCCTCAAACAGCAGGGGCCTGCCGTGCTCAGCCCCGCCAACCCATGGCCTCCAGCAGAGACCTGTGACTCCGACCCGGGCCCTTCCCAGCTGGAGAAAGAGTCGTGTGCAACTGGCCCCACTCCTGAGCGAACCAGCCAGCTCCTCATTCAGGGAGGGAATCCGCCCTCCATCCTTCACACGTGCACTGGGGCGACCCGCGCTGGAGAAACCCACCCTGGGCACGTCAGGCCTGGCCAGCTCTCGCCCGGCGTCAGACCTCCTGTTCCTGGGCAACCTCAGAGAGAAGCCAGCCAAAGGCCAGCTCCAGGCTCCTCTAACTGCAGCCAGCAGGAGGGACCCGGCACCACCTGGCTTCAGGCCCAGACACGGAACTGGAACTGGTTTCCTAGCCCTGATGGCTGAGCTCCTCCGGTCAGTGGGGAGAGGGGCAGCCATCCGGTCTCAGCCCCCTGGGCCTCTCTGCAGCATTCCACACCGTGGGCCAGGAGCTTCTGCTGGCTCACCCAAGAGGTGGCAGGGTCCAGGGGAAGGTGCTGAAACGGTTTGAGTCCTTCCTGGAGGGACACCCCCAAGGAGCAGTGATGGGAAACTGCCCCTCCCGCCCAGACCCCTCGCTTGTGGGGCTCCACCAGGGTCCATTCTCTCTCTCCGGTCCTTTTCAACATCTACATGCAACCACCAGGTGAACGGGCCAGACGACATGGACCTTTTTGGGGCCGGTAAGAAGAGTCTTGAGGGGGAAAAAAGGAACTTTGACCATCACCCCGGCTGGGGCAGCAGGACTGTTGCCGTGACCCCCAGCCTTGGTCCTCCACAGAGGATGCTTGGCCAGCATCGCTCCACTAGGGAGAACCTCAGCCTGATACATGTGAGATCCTGCTCCGAGTCCCTCCCTCGTGTGTCCGTTTCCGTCCCCCACTATCTTCCTGCTGGCTGATCTCTCTCTCGGCATTTCACCTGACCCTGAAATCAGCCATAGTGCCCGGCACCAGCACAGCCAAGTGAGATGTCCCCCAGCTTTGCTCGGCCTGCAAAGGACACTGACCCGGCCAGACCAATTAGATAATGTCCCTGGCTGGGGAGGCAAGCTGGGGTCAACAGGTGTCATGGCCAACCCTCCTGCCCAGGACACCTGTCCGTGACTGAGCAGCCGCCTGGTATCTTGAAAACATCAGCCAAGCTGTATCCCCCTGGCTAGCCCATTTCCTCTCCCTCTCGCGTCTGGCTGTTGTGCTGAAAGCAGGAAGGTGGCTGTCCTTCCCAGAACTAACCCGTCCTCCCCAGCAAGAAGGACTGTGGTGGAGGGGCAAACGCTACCTGGTATCCAACATAGGTTTGATTGTTTTACGTCACTGCTCAACTGCGGTTCCAGCTCTTTTTGTCTTGTTTCGATCCCCCCAGCCCCCCGTTTTGTGTGTTCTAATTGTAACCCTTCTGCCAGGCCAAGTTGATAGCCGCAAGGGCCGGGTTCAGTACACAGGGGTTCCCTCTCATTAAAGCAAATGCAAAACTGGCTCGAGCCCCCACCCAGTGACCTGGGAAAATCTTACACACCCCCTGGGCGCCTCAAGGAGGCAATACTTCCCCTCTCGCAAGCACAGAGTCTCGGTGTAGTAGAGAATCTTTAATAACATGAGGCAAACGACATCAGCATTAAATTGGGGAAACACCACAACTAGTGTTCATTAACCAAACCATGAACACCGACCCACCCCAGAAAAATTGGGCCACATCCTTTCCCTCAGGCTCTTGAGTCCCAGAACCCAAACGTCTCTTGAGTCCAGCAATCCACAAATCGCCCAAAGTCCAAAAAAAGTCCAGCCCCGGAGTTCAAAAGTTCACCTGCAGAGTGTTACTCCCCAATCTGGCTAAAATGTGCCTGGGTGTGGGGGAAAGAGGTAAGGGGCACCTTACGTGTCCTGAAGCTGACTGCCCCACAGGGCTCTGCTCCGCTCCACCACGACCGGCTCCGCTCTGCACAGCTCACCGTCTCACGACCGGCTCCGCTCAGCTCGCCGTCTCACGAACACACCGCTGTCTCACGACCGGCTCCACTGCACACTAGATCTTCCGGCTCCCCACTACTTGACACAGTGCTCAGTGATTTCAGCTCTCAGTGATTTCAGCTCATAGTAGTGGTAGCCTTAGTGCTGGTGCACTATAAGGCTGAAGTGAATTCAGCACAGTACCTGTAACAAAACTTTTAATAGACCCAAAATTAGCTCTGACATTCCACAGTGGAGAGAGACAGAGGTGCAATTGGTGCTTCAGGCCCTCACAAAGGGGCCTACACCACCAGGCACTAATACCTGTCTCAAGTCTCTCTCCATTCACAGAGTTTTGGAACCCATGTCCCTTGCCTAGTGAGTGCTACTCAGTTGATGGTGAGTCCTCCATCATAACAAAAAGGCCAAGTACAGTTCCAAGCACAGTTCCCATAATCAGGGTACTAACAATTTATTCTTCCCGCCCCAATAACAGAGACACTGGGGATCCCACAGCAGCCAAAGTGACGATTTGGGCAGTTATGGTCTCATTCTAGGCGGGGTGGGTGTGCCTATGCAAATGAGATCAGCCCCTGAAGTTCTTTTCCACAACTTGCCACACCTCACCACCAGATGTCAGGGTGGAGCCCACCCTGTCTCTGCTTACATCATCAATGAATATCTAACCTTCGGCATGAGCAGCACGGTGCGTCTGCCAGGACACTCAGCTGGCTGAGGTCTCTGCGTAGCAAACCCCAAAGCGTGTCTCACAGTGTTCACTGTGGGACAGTTTCAGGGTCATGTGAACGCCTTGTGACTCTTTGGGCCCACCTGTTCCTTCTAAACAGCAGCATGTCTCCTCAGCAATGGTGGGCACATCCCACCTGTCCGCTGCTCCCTGCACTGGCCTCCTCGGGAATTTCACACCCAGTTGAAGGCCTCAGTCTTTCTCTTCAAGGCACTATATGGCCTGGGCCCAGGATGATTTAGTTGGGGATTGGTCCTGCTTTGAGGATCATTGGACTAGATGACCTCCTGAAGTCCCTTCCAACCCTGATATTCTATGATTCTATGATACCTAAAAGACTCAGTCTCCTGGAGGAAAACCATGGCCCAATGGAGCTCTCAACAATATGAGTGCCGCTCGTCTGTGGGGCAGACAGAACCATCTCTGGGGGAAGTCCCAGACCACAGAACAAAGTCCCCCAAGAACTAAGGGCCATCACAGACCTCACCACCTTCCCTACCGGATGCATTTCTTGGACCCGTCCCTTCTCTACCATACTCAAAGGGCAATAGTCTATTTAACAAAACAAAGGAAACCCTACCAAAACTAGACACTCCCGACCACATGCGTCTCCCTCTGGGCCTGGGGAGGGGATGAGGGAACCAAAGTGTGACAGATGTGTAGTCACAGTGCAGAATGCATGACCGCATGGCGCTCAGACTACACCGATGAGCACACCATTAAAACCCATGTAGATTAATAACATCGCTTATCAGACACCTTACAAAGCCCCTAGGTATAACCTGCTTCAGCTGGCTTGTTGCTTTAGGGGTCTGAGTCTTGCTTTGGGTATATCCTAGATCAGCCTATTTCCCCTCCCCCATTTAAGTAGCACATAACCAGGGCTTGCCCTTCTCCTCCACCGGATAAAAAGGGAGTGGAAGTAATTGTACAAGGAGACAAAAAATATTTTGGCAGCTACTCCTGGAACGTTGGTGCCCAAACCAGGTCAGATGGGCTAAAAGCAACGGGGCCCAGGGGGCTGAAAGTTAGACGGAGCGGGTGATGTGCCGAGAAAGACTTAACATTGCTTTCGAGCTCCGCAGAGGTCTGCTGCAGGCCCGGGACAGCGTGGCGTGTGCATGTCATCCCACGGGGGGGATACGCCATCCTTCGCTGTGCAGGCTGGCTGGGGGCAGGCAAGTGCCCGAGGCTCGGTAGGAAGGGACGTGAGAAGCAGGGTGCTGGGTATGAGAAGCCTCCATGGCCAGCTGTAGAGAATCCTTGCTCAGCGGGTGCCCTGAGGCTCAAGGCTTGTTTGTCAGGGCTGCAGCCACAGCTGGCAGTTCCCTTCTGCTCTGCAGACTCCCCAGGAAGGCGGGGTGAGGCAGCAGCCAGCCCCTGTCAGTGTAACCTGATCACCAGGCTGCTGCTTTGTTGAGGTGGCACCTAGAGTAACAGCTGGAAAAAGTACTACAGGGTGGCTCGTTGGTCTAGGGGTATGATTCTCGCTTCGGGTGCGAGAGGTCCCGGGTTCAAATCCCGGATGAGCCCTGTTTTGCATTTTAGTGTGGGGAGGGTTAAGAAGGATGAATTCAAACTGGAACAGGTGCAGAGAAGGGCAACTAGGATGATCCGAGGAATGGAAAACCTAATTTATGAGAGGCTAAACAAGCCAAGCTGTGGAAGTCTCCTAACCAAAAGAAGGTTGATGGGAGATATGATTGCTCCCTATAAATACATCAGAGGGATAAACAACGGGAAGGAAGAGGAGTTATTTAAGTTAAGCGCCAATGTTAACACAAGAACCACTGGATACAAACTGGCCATCAATAAGTTTAGGCTTGAAATTAGACGAAGGTTTCCAACCATCAGAGGAGTGAAGTTCTGGAACAGCCTCTCAAGGGGAACAGTGGGGGCAAAAAACAGGGGCACCATTTCAGATTTTGGTTGTGGGGGGGCAACTTTAATCATGATTCCAGTGGCTACTTAGACACCTGAAAACTCTAGTTTTTCTTCCGATAATTTCTGACAGGAGCACTGTATCTAATTCCTATATAAAGAGAGAAAATATACAGACACAGACACTTATTAAAGCCATATTTTAAATTTACATGCAAGTTTCAAACAATCAGGAGACAATACAGCAAAATATTCCCAATCCCAAGCCTTGAGGTATCAGTTCTGGAGCTCTAACACAGATCTCAGAAACACACGTTTGATACTTTGTACACTCTCTTAAGCAGATTTTATTTCTCTCTACTAACTCCGGCAATTGTTGTTTTTTAAATGTCTTGTGTTCCAAATTCCGAAGAGGAGAATGAGACACTTAATTTGTTCCAGGAATAGTAAAGGTAAAGAAATGATTGCAAACAAACAAAAAACGCCCCAGAGACGAGCTAAAACAATGGATAACGCCCTGGTCTCATCTTGGCAAAACTGCCAATGGCCTGATATCAGGTGTTTTGAAGCTTCACATTCACAGGCTAAAGTTGCCAAGTTATTTAAGTGCCCTGCTCTCACTGTGGATCATACATAGTCCTTTACTCTCTTGAGCACAGAGAGGTACCTCTCCTTTGATGCTGTAGAAACTGGAAGGCTCAACACAATATCTACAGTAGACAGTGAAAACTGGGAACCCCTTAGGAAGTCATTGAGAATGTTCCAGAAGTCAAAAATTGAAGTCAATTTTTTGGTGCAAAGTGCTTCTTGGCGACTTTGACTTCTGCATCCAGATTGCCAAAATTGGTGCCCATTGATCCATAGTGATCTGCAATTATTTTCAGTTTCTCAACATCCAGAACATGTTCATTCTTTGTGTCACAAGCAGTTAGTACAGAAAGCCAACTGGAGTTGGCAGTGAATCGTCTATCAAGCTCTACAAGAATTCTGTCCAGAACGGGATAGTAGAAATCAGATTTTATAGATTCTTGAGCGCTCTTGGGAACATCATGTGTAGATGACTGACCTAGTGTACTAGAACCAAAAAATAAGGCCAGCTTGGTGGAGATTTTGTGAGGTTTTCTTGCCTTTTTTGTATTGCTGTGCAATGTCAAGTTCCCTGGTAATTATTTCAGCTTCCTCACATAGCTCCTTCCATTTGCTTTCAGATGGTCTCATTTCTTGAAGAGCAGCAGCATTGCTTGCTACTAATTCCATGGCACTTGATAAATTCAGGTTTTCATTTTGCAGGTCTTCTGAAGCACTGTTCAAAATCATGAACGTTCTTTCCAAAACCAAGCGCCTCAACAGGAAGGAACAGCTCTTTAGCCT
Source organism: Lepidochelys kempii (assembly GCF_965140285.1). NCBI lineage: Eukaryota > Metazoa > Chordata > Testudines > Cheloniidae > Lepidochelys > Lepidochelys kempii. Next base: position 348,860,574 of record NC_136380.1, read on the forward strand.
GGCCGTCAAGCCCTTTGCTAGTTGATGGTCCGTCAGTCTTCTGAACTGAAATGGCTTCCCATGTTTCCACTACCGTGCCATATCCTACATGCCGTTTGTGGAGGGAGTCATGCCGGCAAAACCAGCGAGTTTCACATTATCTACCTAGCTCAAGTACCTTCTGACCTAGCTTCTGCTGTGCCATAACAAACAGTTCCTGGTGCTTGTTACTATGGCTAAAGAAGACGTACGGGTCCTGAGCACATGCAAAGACTTCCTGGCACTGGGTGGTGCTGGAACATGTGTCTGCAATGACTAAGCCTGTGAGCATGGCCGTGCACATAAATGGCATGTGTAATCCTTTCCTGAATGTGAGCTCGTACTCCTGGTAAATGCCCACTCAGCACAGAATCACCATAGAACGATAGAAGTGTAGGACTGGAAGGGACCTCGAGAGGTCGTCTAGTCCAGTCCCCTGCACTCACGGCAGGACTAAGTATTATCTAGACCATCCCTGACAGGTGTTTGTCTAACCTGCTCTTAAAAATCTCCAGTGCTGGAGATTCCTCAAGCTCCCTAGGCAATTTATTCCGGTGCTTAACCGCCCTGACAGTTGGGCAGTTTTTCCTAATGTCCAACCAAAGCCACCCTTGCTACAATTTAAGCCCATTGCTTTTTGTCCTATCCTCAGAGATTAATGAGAACAATTTCTCTCTCTCCTCCTTGTAACAACCTTTTATATACTTGAAAACGGTTATCATGTCCCCACTCAGTCTGCTCTTCTCCAGACTAAACAAACTCAATTTTTTCTGTCTTCCCTCACAGGTCATGTTTTCTAGACCTTTAATAATTTTTGTTGCTCTTCTCTTGACTTTCTCCAATTTGTCTTTCCTGAAATGTAGCACCCAGAACAGGACACAATACTCCAGTTGAGGCCGTATCTGCGCGGGGTAGAGTGGAAGAATTACTTCTCGTGTCTTGCTTACAACACCCCTGTTAATACAGCCCAGAATGATGTTTGCTTTCATTTTTGCAATTGTGTTACACTGTTGACTCATATTTAGCTTGTGATCCACCATGACCCCCAAGGCCCTTTCCGCAGTTGTGCTTCCCAGGCAGTCATTTTCCCTTTCGTGTGTGTGCAATATGTCACTGTCCTGGGCAACAGTGTAATTAATAACATGCTTCAAATGCTGTTGTTCTTCAATAACCATTTTTGAAACAGATTCAGCACTTAGATTTTCCACATGGCACCAGCCCAGCGCTGCTTGCTGAGTGAGTCCTTTCCCATGGTAGCGTAAAAGGATCCACAGCTGTTCTTTTTTAGCTGCAGCTTTAGTTTCATCAACAAGGAGAGACAAATACTTGGTGTGTCTTTTTAAGCCCTGTCACTTAGGGTGTGTCTACACAGCAAAAGCTGTGCACAGGTCAGCCTACCTGAGGCAGCTTGACTCCAGCTAGCCAGGGAACAATAGCAGGGAAGACAGCACAGTGCAAGTCTGGGAGGGGCTTTGGGTGCACACGTGGCTTGCTAGCCCACTCTGAGGGCTGTGCTGTGCTCTCTTCGCGTCTATTGCTCCCCGGGCTAGCTGGATGCAAGTTAGCTTGGAGAGACGAGCACACGCGCAGCTTCTGCTGTGTGGACATATCTTTAAACCTGGTGATGACGACAGAGGCTGGTAGCACCTTGTCTACATCAGGACTCCCAGATACAATGCTGGTAGTTCCGGTGGGGAACTTAGCCAAGTTTAGCAGTGGGTGAATTTCCTAGTGCAGACAAGGCCATTGTCAGACTTAATATCAGTTTCTTCTTCTGGAAAGTAGGATAGTATTACCTTAATCAAGCATCACCTCCACCCATGCTCTGTGAGGTTGTCAGATTTTAATTTGTGTGCATTCGTCCTGTTAATGGGAGGAGGGGGAATAGTCCTGAGAGTTGAACTTCTGTTCTGTATGCAGAGATGTGCGTTGTATTTAAGAGTCTGCATGTCTCCTATTTTGATTTATTCTTATAACTTAGATCCTCAATACATTAGCCCCCCACTCTCAGTCTAAACCCTTAGCCCTGACCAAGCTATCATTTGCCATGAAAAGAAAATCAGTGATTACTATATAAGGAAATCACATACCAGCGTGGGTGGCAGGTATCGTAGCCAAGTGTAGGCTGTGCCTTCCCAAACAGCCTAACATGGCCCTGCCCATGCTTCGCCCCCAGGCCAGGCCCTCTCCTGCGGTTCCCAGTCTAGGGCGCTCTGCCTGGCTGGGCATGGGAGTGTCTTAGGAGACATGGAGTGTCTTCCACATTTTGTTTTAAAAGTGTTGTGAGTGTAACCCCTGCCTGCGTGGTGTGCGGTGGTGCCCCTCTAGTGGTAGCTAGGCCAGGCAGCGATTGATGAGCCTGCTACAGCCTTAGCTAAGAGAGAGGTGCCTTTCAGGTCATGCAGTAGAGGCTCATGCATGAAACTCCAGAGGTCCGAGGTTTGATCCCAGCTGCTGACGACTGGGGTTTGTCAGCGTTCCATGAGGCTTGAGGCACAAGGAGATGATTAGCTGTGAAGTAGGGGAAAGGAGAGTGGCTTTAGCAGAAAACACTTTGGTCAGAGCAAATGCAATAGGAGATACATCTGGAAGTTTGGTTCACTGAACGTCACACTCCTCGACTTGATTCTGGGAACAGTCTACATTCAAGTGAATTCAAGATAATGTTGACAGGTCATTATGGGATAGAATCTGCCTCCACTACAACTTTCCCACTGAGTTTAATGGTGCAGAACCCAGCCCCATAACCAGCAGGCTGTGAGTCACTTTCATAGGTTAACAAAAAACGGTGTAAGAAAATGAAAAGACAAATTGGAGTAACCAAGTTCTTTTGTCCTTTTGCCAGGCTCTCTGTGTTGTGTTATTAAAGAGGTTGTAAGCAAGGACGTGCTCCTGCCCTGCATTGTTGGAGTGGAAGGTGTGGTGCATCTTGCGGAAGTGATTGTGAACTGGCAGGACTCAGAAACTCAGGAAATAGTCCACAGCTTCTACGACGGCAAAGACTATCAAGGAGAAAGATTTCGGGGGAGAACCCAGCTCTTCCCTCAGGAATTTTCCAAAGGCAACGCCTCTCTGTTGTTGAAAAGACTAACCCTGAACAACACAGGAAACTACTCCTGCCATGCTTTCTTATATGAGGAGACGCTGCCTAGTGAACACGTGGTGCAGCTTTGTGTGTCAGGTACGCCGTACTGGAATCCGTCCTTACGAAACCTGCTCTTACAGTTGTCCCGAGTGAAAGAGCTAACAAGCCTCAGAGTCACTTTCCCAATGACATTTGCTGTCTGAAGAGCTGTCGTTTCAGGTCTGAATACTAAGCGTAAGAGTTGGGATGATCATTATTAGCCGCTTTATAATGTGGCTTGAAGATCCTACATTCAGACCTTTTGAAAGTGTGATTCATTTAACAGTGTATCCCAGCTCCTACCCCTCCAGTCCCATTCCCAGACCTTCCAGGTACAGAATTTAAATTGAGCATGGGAATCTAAGCCTAAAATGTAGGGTCCTTTATGTCTTCTGCAGTTCTTCTATTTTCGCCCTTTGCTAAAGGTTTGACGCCAGCCCATCTGATCTTTCTCTAACCTGTCCAGCTCTTGCTGCCCACCACTGAAGTGAATTCTTTCTCTTTTCCTCCAGCGACACTGCTCTGGGTCACCCAGTCCCCCCAGAAACCAGTTCAGGCTGTGTCCACGCTACAGGTCTAGCTGTACCAGTGGAACCCCTCCGTGTAGACACAGCGTAGGCTGACGGAAGGATTTGTTTCTGTCGGCGTAGTAACGCCGCCTCCCCAAACAACGTGAGCTAAGCGGACAGAAGCACTCGTCTATCAGCACGGCTGTGTCTACTCTGGGGGCTTTGCCCACACACCTGACTGACACAGCTGTGCCAACAAAGCCTTGTAGCATAGACTTGGCCTGAGTGGGTATGTGAGATCAAGTCACCACAATAAAGTTGCTTTATCCTACACAGCTACGGGTAAAAATACTACTTACTGGCAACAATAAGCAGAGGCAATAATTTACCTAAATGCTGCAAATTTTGAATACTTGTTAGGGGATTGGGAACGGGATTATAAGGGCCCTGGCCCTGTAGGTTTTCACCTTTAATGTACTTATGGGTGTGTGCGTGCGAGCACACATCTGTATACACATCCTGCTGCCTTCTATTGGAAGGGACCGGACACGTGTGTGTGATAGGAGGTCCCTCAATGTCAGATGGGCTGCAGAGGAAGGAAAGTCTAATATTAGTGACAGCTAATGGGGAGTCTGATGTGGTTTAAGATGGCAGGGTCTGGCCAATAGCAATAGAGACACATGAAAGGGAGCACTCCCTCCCTCGTGAGCTCTGCCCAACTCAGAGACCTGCTGAGCAGAAGCACTGTTATCCTGCTTTACAGCTTTGCATCAGTGTTGCCGTGTGAGCTTAGAGCCCCGGCAACAGCTCCTCTTTGGCCACCAACTTTTTCCCCTAGCTAGCCACAAGCTGCATCTCCCCAGCCACTCATCTGCCTCCTCTCCCCAAAACCCCACCATCTCTCACCCTCCTTGGGAGTCATTATTGTCCCAGCTCCCCTTCCCCTCTCCCTCCTTGCCCCTGGGTTCCTCATATATGGCACCTCCCTGTTCTGTCTCCTTCCCCCATCCAGCCCCTCTCACTGGTCACTATCAGATTTCTCTTGTTTTCACACATGAAACTTTGCAGCAGTCAGTTACACTATGGAGCACAATAGTGATTGCATAATTAATGTTGCCCCTGAGTTCTTTGGTACTGTTACGGCAGCAGCGGGGCAAGGATGCATTGGAAGGGAAAGCAAAGAAACACAATAAATGCAAAAACCATGTTAATCGAGCATGAGGTAGGAAGCAGTACTGCAGAAAAGGATCTGGGGGTGATAGTGGATCACAAATTAAATAGGAGCCAACAAGGTAATATTGTTGCAAAAAAGGCAAACATTCCGGGATGTACTAGCGGGAGTACTGTAAGCAAGACACAAGAAGTAATTCTTCTGATCTACTCAGCGCAGATAAGGCCTCAGCTGGAGAACAGTGTCCAGTTCTGGGCATCACACTTTGGGAAAGATGTGGACAAATTGGAGAAAGTCCAGAGAAGAGCAACAGAATCATCAAAGGTCTGGAAAACGTGACCTCTGAGGGAAGATTGAAAAAATCAGGCTTGTTTAGTCTGGAGAAGAGAAGACTGAGGGACCTGATAATAATCTTCAAATGTATAAAATATTGTTATAAAGAGGAGGTGATACATTGTTTTCCTTAACCAGTGAGGCCAGGACAAGAAGAAATGGGCTTAAATTTCAGCAGGGGAGATTTAGTATAGATATTAGGAAAAACTTCCTAACTGAAGGTTTAGACCTGTGTGCAGTTCTGGTGACCCCATATAAAAAAGGTATATTAGAATTGGAAAAGGTACAGGGAAGGGCAACAAAAATGATTAGGGGTATGGAACCGCTTCCGTATGAGGAGAGATTAACAAGACTGGGACTTTTCAGCTTGGAAAAGAGATGATTAGGAGAGGATATGATTGAGGTCTATAAAATCATGACTGTTGTGGAGAAAGTGCCTAAGGAAGTATTATTTACTCCTTCTCATAACACAAGAACAAAGGATCACCCAATGGAATTAATAAGCAGCCAGGTTTAAAACAAACAAAACAAGTATTTCTTTCCACAATGCACAACCTGTGGAACTCATTGCCAGAGGATGTTGTGAAGGCCAAAACTATAATAGGGTTCAAAAAAGAACTAGATAAGTTCCTGGAGGATAGGTCCATCAATGGCTATTAGCCAAGATAGTCAGGGATGCAACCCCATGGTCTGAGTGTCTCTAGCCTCTGTTTGCCAGAATGGTCGACAGTGGACGGATCACTCAATGATTGCCTGTTCTGTTCATTCCCTCTGAAGCACCTGGCATTGGCCACTGTCAGAAGATGGGATACTGGGCTAGATGGACCACTGGTCTGACCCAATATGGCCATTATTATGTAGTTAAGCACTGGAACAAATTACCTGGGGAGGTTGTGGAATCTCAGTCATTGGAGGTTGTTAAGAGCCGGTTAGACAAACACTTGTCAGGGATGGTCTAGATCAGTGGTTCTCAACCTTTCTAGACTAATGTCCCCCTTTCAGGAGTCTGATTTGTCTTGCATACCCCAAGTTTCACCTCACTTAAAAACTACTTGCTTACAAAATCAGACACAAAAATACAAAAGGGTCACAGCACACTTACTGAAGAAGTGCTGACTTTCTCATTTTTACCATATAATTATAAAATAAATGGACTGGAATATAAATATTGTACTTATGTTTCAGTGTGATACTTGAGTCTGTTTTTCAGTTGTGAGCCTTGTCTGAAGCCTGAGCCCTGACACACAAAGCTGAAGCATGTAACTTAGCTTTGTGGGCCCCCTGTGGCATGGAGCCCCCTGATTGCCACCCATAATGCAACCCCCTGGGGCTTGCAGCCTCCAGGTTGAGAAACACTTGATCTAGAGGAGTTGAGTACCCCCTAGAAGACCTCTCTGTACCCCCAGGAGTAGGTGTATGCCTGGCTGAGAACCACAAGTCCTGTCTCAGTGTGGGGGTCTGGACTAGATGATATAGCAAGGTCCCTTCCAGTCCTACATTTCTATGATTATGTGATTAGTTGCACAGTTAAGCAGACAAACATGTGGATAATAGCTGAGCTAGCATTGTGAGAGCCTTACAAGTGACCTCAGCTTTTTTCTTTAAACAGTCTGTGCCGTGTTTTGCTTCTACAAATTTTTAAGATGCCACTGAGAATGCTTGAAGCGTTTTTTCAGTCACCTAGAATGCAACTGATTTCTTTAAACAGAGCAAAATTGCACTCCTTATAATGACTCCTTAACTACTAACTTTGACATTTCAAAGTTGAACTGTTTTTGACTTATCTGCGTGGAAAACAAGAGGTGCAAGGAATATACACTGTATTCCTCCCTAAAGGAGGACACTTTACCACCTTAACTCTGCCCCTCCTAGTAACATCAGCCTTCCGTCTTCTGCTTTATCCAACGGCCTCCTCCAGACAACACACTTCTACACCAAATGTCCACAGCTAATGTAATGCTGATTTTAAAAAAGGTTTTAGGGGTGATCCTGGCAATTACAGGCTGGTAAGCGTAACTTCAGTACCAGGCAAATTGGTTGAAACCCTAGTAAGGAACACAATGATCAGGCACATAAATGAACACACTTGGTTGGAGAAGCGTCAACACAGCTTTTGTAAAGGGAAATCATGCCTCACCAATCTATTAGAATTCTTTGATGGGGTCAACAAATGTGGACAAGGATGATCCAGTAGCTATAGTGTACTTTGGACTTTCAGAAAATCTTTGACAAGGTCTCTCACCAAAGGCTCTTAAGAAAAGTAAGCTGTCATGGGATAAGAGGGAAGATCCTCTCATGGATCAGTAACTGGTTAAAAGACAGGAAGCAAAGGGTAGGAATAAATAGTTTTCAGACTGGAGAGAGGTAAATAGTGGTGTCCTTCCAGGATCTGTACTGGGACCAGCACTGTTCAACATATTCATAAAAGATCTGGAAAAAAGGATAAACAGTGAGGTGGCAAAGTTTGCAGAAAATAATAAATGACTCAAGCTAGTTAAGTCCAAAGCTGACTGTGAAGAGCTACAAAGGGATCTCACAAAACTGAGTGACTGGGCAAGAAAATGGCAGATGAAATGCACTGCTGATAAATGCAAAGTAATGGACATTGGAAAACATAACCCCACCTATACATACAAATTGATGGAGTCTATATTAGCTGTTACTACTCAAGAAAGAGATCTTGGAGTCACTGTGGATAATTCTCTGAAAACATCCGCTCATTGTGCAATGGCCGTCAAAAAAGCATTAGGAACCATTAGGAAAGGAATAGATAATAAGAAAGAAAATAGCATAATGCCATTATATAAATCCATGGTACGCCCACACCTTGAATACTGTGTGCAGTTTGGTTGCCCCCATCTCAAAAAAAGATATATTAGAATTAGAGAAGGGCAACAAAAATGCTGAGGGGTCTGGAACAGCTTCCATGTGAGGAGCGATTTAAAAGACTGGGACTGTTCAGCTTGGAAAAGAGACGACTCAGGGAGGACATGAGGGAGGTCTATAAAATCATGACTAGGGTGGAGAAGGTGACTAGGGACGCATTATTTACCCCTTCACAGAATACAAGAACCAGGGGTCACTCGATCGAAGTTAATAGGCAGCAGGTTTAAAACCAACAGAAGGAAGTATTTCTACACACGATGCACAGTCAACCTGTGGAACTCGTTGCCAGGTGATGTTGTGAAGGCCAAAAGTATAACTGGTTCCAAAAAAAGAACTAGAGAAGTTCATGGAAGGACAGGTCCATTAATGGCTAGTAGCCAAGATGGTCAGAGATGCAACCCCATATTCTGGGTGTCCCTAAAACTCTGACTGCCAGAAGCTGGGATTGGATCCCATTGGATGATGGGATACTGGCTAGATGGGCTAGATGGGCCATTGGTCTGACCCAATCTGGCCAGTTGCACGTTCTTAAGTGCTGGGAAGAGGTAGTTTGGTAAATGGGTCTGTAGAGAAAGATGGGCTTGTGGGAGGGCAGAGTTACTGTCCTGGTACGTGCTCTGTGGGGTACGGCACTTGAAGTAATGGTAAGGCATGTGCTTGTGGCTGGAGGAGAATGTGCAGTTAGATGCCTTAACTCTTCATCTTCTTGCTTCTGCGTGTGTGTGTCAGGCGTGCTGTGTGTAGCAACCCTAACAGCTTCTCCACGTTTAGTGTAATATTCTAAAAGAGGTAGCCTTCCTGCTGGAAGTCGGTGGGTTGGGATGAACAAAAAGAGCAAAGGGGAAGTAGAAAGCTGTAGGGCATCAAATCAAAGAGTTACACAGTGTCTACACGTCAAAAAGTAGTGTAATTTGCGACTGTCCCTATAGTAATGGAAAAAGAACAGTGTGTCCAACAGCAGGTCTCTACTGGTCATCTTATAGTCTGGAACAAGTGGTCTGCTCCTGCCTCCTTCCTCTTAGTAGGCAGACAGACCAATTCACTAACAATAATATTGCACTATTTGTCTCCTCGGTAGCCCTTCTGCTGGTCCCATTTCCAGTCTTTCTTTTCTAATATTGGGGTGTCCCCTTTGCTGACAAACATGCGCCATGGCAGAACCTTCTGCCCGTAAAAGTTGGGGGAGCTGGGTGTGTTTTCAGTGACAGGCCTGCTCTGCCTGAGGCCAGACTCCTCCCCCAGTTTCAGACCTCAGGATTTGTCATGTGGCTCTTTTCTGAAGTATGCGCAGGCCAGCGCCTCAGCTCATGCAGGAGATTGAACGGTGGTGTTAGACAGGAGCCCCTGCCCGAAGAACAGCAAGGGAGGCCCAGGAAGCCTTTGACATGTTAATAGTTTCTGTCTGATGCTGCTTCACGCCTGGAACATTTTAAAGTGTCCCGGGACGAGGTTAGATGGTTGTTTCAGCACCCGTAACGGGGTGACTTGCATGGAGACGGGCGGGCTGCCTGTTCTCCAAGGGGAACCACAAGGGGATTGGTATCTGTGAGCCTCATCCCACAGGAAGTCTGATCAGCTCAAATCAGCTGCTTGAGTCTTACGGTTCTTCTGGGAGGGAGGCAGGAGTCCCCCTCATCTCGTAGGTCCATCACGTGCTCAAATTCCGGGGTGTGACGTTGACACAGGACACCGTCACCTAGGTGTTCCACATAAGAAGGGATGCAAGTGCAGAAAGGAGTCCGGGTCCTCTGCTCTTGATAAGTTTCCCTCGCCCAGACCTGCCCATATTGTACCTCTGGAATAGTGACAGCTAAGGGCCTTCTTCCCGCAGTCACAAGGCAGAGGGCTATTTATCCCTGCGTAGTGACCTGGGATTGTCAGGAAGTCATGGCTCCACCCAAATACTAGGACAGCTCACCTCAAGACGCATAGGTTGCCCAGATCCTGGAGGGAGGCTCAGCCATCACCTGGAGTGTAAAGAAAGTGCCCAGTTTGCAGTCCGACTCTAGCAGATGTGTTTGTTAGCAGCAAATATCTCCAGTGGCCGGTGATGGGACACTAGCTGGGGAGGGCTCTGAGTTACTACAGAGAATTCTTTCCCAGCTATCTGCCTGGTGGGTCTTGCCCACATGCTCAGGGTCTAACTGATCGTCATATTTTTGGTCAGGAGGGAATTTCCCCCCAGGTCAGATTGGCAGAGACCCTGGGGGGTTTTCTCCTTCCTCTGCAGCATGGGGCATGGCTCACTTGCTGTTTTGAACTACTGTAAATGGTAGATTCTCTGTAACTTGAAGTCTTTAAATCATGGTGTTGGGAACACTGGGGCATGGCCACTAGGTAACTCGAGGGGATGGAAGACCACGAGTGTCGATGAAGCCCCCTCGCACTAGGCCCAGGTGTCCTTGGCCCCCCCTCCTGCCTGGAGGCACTCGCAGCAGCTCTGCGTACTAGGCCCAAGTGTCCTTGGCCCCCCCGCCTGGAGGCACACACAGCAGTTATGCTGAGAATCTGCAACAGTATGCTGCGGAGTCAGACTGCCTGAAACTAAGCAAGGCCAAACAGGGGAGATATGGAAGAACAATGCTGAATAAAGCAGCTTTATGTATAGTTTAACAAATGATACAGAGAATCAGGGAACTAGCTGGGAACTGGATTGGCTGGCTATATGGATACTTGGGGCAGCTTGCTATTGGATAAGTATGCTGGGAAAAAGGATGTATAAAAGCCTGTGTAACTTCCTGCTCTGTTGTGCAGGATTTGAGATTTTATTCTCCCTGTACCTTTTTGCAGCTGCAAATAAACTTTTCTGCTTCTCCACCCCGTTGTGATTATTGGGTGTAGCACACCGGGTAACGAACCACTCCAGCTGTTGTTCAGCCTCTCGGCACTGGGTGCCGGCAACAATGGTTTGAGGTCTTCAGTAACTCAGCCAGAGGTTATGGGCCTATAACAGCGGTGGGTGGGTGAGGTTCTGTGGCCTGCAAAGTGCAGGAGGTCAGATGAGATGATCGTGATGGTCCCTTCTGACCTTAGAGTCTGAGACATGAAGCCTCAATCTAATTCCATGAAGGGGAACTGGCAGTGGGGAAGAGAAGAGCAGCTTGTAGGGCTAGGGCCTTGAGGCAGAATGGCACAGACAGATGGGGCCCTGATCCTGCACATTGGTTGAGCTGGGAGAGTTTTAGATCCACCTTGTACGGCTGTCAATAGCTGCAGAATGTGCAATGCAAAGGACGCTCAAGCTTGTGGGTCTCTAACTTGGGAGTGTTTGGAAAGCACCTTTTCTGAAGTATCAAAAGGAAGCTGCAGTTCCTAAGGCTGGTCTCATTCCATAAACCACATTTTCCCCACTCCTGATCAGTAACGTGGTGGGGAGAGAGATTGCCGTGCTCGGAACCACCGTCCGACTCCCCAGCAGAACGGAATGGAACTGTTCAGCCTTTCAATGGAATGGGGTATTTGTGGACACCTTAGAGCAGGTGTTTCAAAAGTGTGGTCTGTGGAAAGCTGGCTGGTCACATGACTCCGTCACAGCCTCCTTATTTCCAGCTCCCAAATAGCATTAAAAGACAGCTAAAGCTGCATTAATACTTTTCTCATATTACTTTTTCTCGTAAGCAAGAGGTGTAATTGCTAGAGAGATGTCATGGAATTGCCAAGGGGGAGAAGGGCTCTGTGGGAGTGTGAACAGGGGGGCAAGTGGGTATATGATGCAAACTCAGTATTAAAACATAGCCTATGCTATGAAAAAATGTAGGAAACTCTTTCCTGGGCATAACCACCAGGACAGGACTTATCTTCCTTACAATAGGTGTTTCACTTCTCCTTTTGCAGAGACGAGGCCAGTTTTTGTATTCACTCCAGATGTCCAAATTCTGCTCCACATACCAGAATTCTGTGGCTCCTAAGAAAGAAGGATGGGGATTAGGGTGGAAATGTGGTTAGCCTGTCAATGAATGGGAACCTAGACATTGTACTCCTGTGCAACCTTAATTTTGCCCCCTTCTTCATATGCAATATACAAAAGTATTTTAATTAGACGAGCACATCATGCTTTTTCCATAGGGTCCTGGCTCATTCAGAGCACAGGATGGATAGTGTTAGAATATAAATATGCCGGCCTGCCTGTAAAGGCCTACACTTTAAGAACTTAGGGGTATTTTTATCACTTAGCTAGTTACAGGGGTATAAAACAAAGAATCAAAATCACAGTCCACCTGTGTAGGGGGCCTTGTCTCCCTAGGATAGTCTGAGGCCTTGTTCTTAGACTATGGCCTTTGGCTAAGCAGTAGGGGCAGCCATAAGCTGGGAAGTGAACCAGTCACCTTGAAATAAGGTGGTGTTGGGCTGTTAGGAAGACAATCCTGTCCTGATAGTGCCCATCACCACCAGATAAAGATGGTTAAAGAAAACTTAGTTTGATAGCATCCTGTCTGGCAAGAAATCACTTCTCAATGGTTGTGGTTGTGAAACCCTCATTTCTGTATTGTTTTATCTTTATGGCCCCCACTTTTCTATTGTTAATCTGTCTGGTTCGCTAATTGTTTCTGTCTGCTGTATAATAAATTTTGCTAGGTGTAAGTTCATTAGGGTAGCGGGATATAATTGGTTAGAGAATTATGTTAGGATTGGTTAGTTAGATTTCAGTAAAATGATGGGTTAAGGTATAGCGGAGAATATTACTACATAAACTGGGGTCAAACAGGAAGTAGGTAGGGGAAATTGGAATCATGGTTGCTGGAAATTTACCCCAGTAAACATTGCATTGTCTGCGCTTCGGACTGCTGGTCTTTTGCTGCTTGCTGTCTGCGTGACAAGAACCAGGGAAGTGGGAGGACGAAGGAAAACCCCTCTAACAGATCGTGCTCACTTAGTAGTTAGTTGATATTTCTTTTTATGCACCACCTTCGATGTGGGGCCCAAGGCTTTATTCACAGAGCTGGGGGGGAGAGAAGAGAGGACACAACAGGGATCAGGATGGAGGGAACTTGCTGCCAGCAGCTGCTGTCTCAACTTGCTGATCTACTTAAAAGGTGCAATACGCGTCTCTCTTTCTCTCACACACCTGGTGTGTGTCTCTGTCTCTCCCTCTCTCTCACTCTCACACACAGGCGGGGTGTGTGTGTGTCTGTCGCACACACACACAGACACACACACACACAGCCCCGGCACTTTGGAAAGTGGAGGGAGTGGTGCGTTCCAGTGGGATAGCGCGGGGTTCATCATCACGTTCAGTTTCCATAGGGAAACTGCCACGGCCATGTTGTGTCTCTTTCCTCCATTCGTGCTGCCTTCTAGAGTGAGAGGCTACATTAACAGCAATGAGTTAACCCTTGAGGGCTCAGCCGAGTGCTAGTTCATCATTTAGCAGTAAGGCATTCCCTGGGAACCATCTCCCCCTCTGACTCCACCCCCTCAACCAAGCTTCCCAATCATCATGGCTGTGTACAGTATTCAATTGTTTCTTTAAAACTGATACTGTGTATATGTGTGTATATATAAAAAAGTCCCTGGAACCTAACTCTCCCCATTTACATTAATTCTTATGGGGAGATTGGATTTGCTTAACATCGTTTCACTTAAAGTAGCATTTTTCAGGAACAGATCTACAACGGTAAGCGAGGAGTTCCTGTAGTTTCTTCTATTCTAAATAGAATGCTGCCTGTAGTGACTCAGGAGCGTGCGTACCAACTGTTAGGAACCGGGGCACAAATCCCCAATTGGCTGTGAGATCTGTACTTCGATTTCACCAACCAATTATCAAGTGTAAACTCCTCAGGCACCATAACAGCCTAACCATGGAGTCACAGACAGTCCCCTTGGGTACGCCGATCTGTCTTGCTGCCCAGGTGACCGTATCTTTGTGAGAGATGGTCCCTTACACCAAGAATCACAGCAATATTCAGGTTACTCCCAGTCCCAAAGGACAAGTGACTGGCCCAGGTCAGTGGCACCTTAGAGCTCACACCAAAGACAAGGCTTGTAGCCGATCCTATAATAAACTATATATATAAAATGTATTAAATAGGAAAAGGAAATAACAGATTATTTATAAGGCTAAAGCAAGTAAACGCATATGCACAAATGAGTTACAATCTTAAGTTTCAAAAGTAATAGAAGCATTGATAATAAGCAAGTGCTATATGACCTTTAGAAAACCTTGCCCCGCAGAGTCTAAGCACTATAGAGATACCTAGTTTCTTCTGATTGGGTTTTTTATTCCCCTTCTCCCATGTGCTCTGAGCTGCAAATTCAGCTGTTGGGAGGAATCCACTTGCGTGACTCCTCTTCGCAGTCGGGAAGAGCAGAACAACAAAGTCTGTTGTCCTCTTTAATGTTCCACAGTAGTCAGTCTGGTGTCAATGGGCCTTTCCTGTTGGGCAGGGTGTAACACCTTCAGTTGCAGATTGGCACTTCACACTGCTTAATGTCTCTTTCCCGTCTGGTGAGTTACATAGTCACAGAGGCTCATAATACAACTGCTCAAATATTACCTTAGAATACAGGATACAGATGTCATAAGTGAGATTAATGCTGACAGCAACTCACAAGCATTTAATAAACCGTAGGTTTCAGAGTAGCAGCCGTGTTAGTCTGTATTCGCAAAAAGAACAGGAGTACTTGTGGCACCTTAGAGACTAACCAATTTATTTGAGCATGAGCTTTCGTGAGCTACAGCTCACTTCATCGGATGCATACTGTGGAAAGTGTAGAAGATCTTTTATACACACAAAGCATGAAAAAATACCTCCCCCCACCCCACTCTCCTGCTGCCAATAGCTTATCTAAAGTGATCACTCTCCTTACAATGTGTATGATAATCAAGTTGAGAAAACCTGGATTTGTGCTGGAAATGGCCCAACTTGATTATCATACACATTGTAAGGAGAGTGATCACTTTAGATAAGCTATTGCCAGCAGGAGAGTGGGGTCGGGGGAGGTATTTTTTCATGCTTTGTGTGTATAAAAGATCTTCTACACTTTCCACAGGATGCATCCGATGAAGTGAGCTGTAGCTCACGAAAGCTCATGCTCAAATAAATTGGTTAGTCTCCAAGGTGCCACAAGTACTCCTTTTCTTTTTAATAAACCGTAAACACCCAACACAGCCTTATAATTCTAATACCTGTTTTAACAACACTAACTCACGGGTGAGGCAGATTGGTCCCAGCCATGTATATGTCCATGTTCAGGTGAGACATGGAGACCTTGGCATGAGCAGGTACCTAGTCTGCCAGCATCACACCACTGTGACAGTGTTGGAGGGGGTCATAAACAGTATTAAAAACAGTGAAATCGCTGGCGGCTGGGAAGCATGTCTATATATAAGGTCAAACGCTGAGAATTCTCGACAGCCTTAGAAAAAGTACACTTTATAAAACCATAGGTCCAGTGTCCACCTCAGTAGGTTGGCACCTAAATAATGCTGATCTTATCCAAGTATCTTTCTATGACGGGGTGGACTAGGCCCTGAGGCCCCCTGCTGGAGGCCTTGTGGCCCTGCCACACCCCACCCCACCCCAGAAAAGGGCAGTAGAGAGGTCCTCCGAGCTGCCTAGAGTGGCTGTGTGGGAAGCAGCCAATCAGGGCCCAGCAAGCTAGTATAAGAAGAGCTGCAGGGCCAGAATGAGACCACTTCCTTGCTAGAGCTGGAGGAAAGTGATTGATGCTGGGACGCCACCAGGACAAGGCTCTGAGTCAAGGGAGAAGAATGTGTGGGAGCCACAAGAGAAGTGGCCCAGGGAATAGTAGCAGCAATGCAGTGTATTTAAAGGGACATTGCAGATGGCTGCTATCTATGGTGTCCCTGGGTTGGGACCCAGAGTAGAGGGTGGGCCCAGGTCCCCCCCACCAGCCACTGGGAAAATGGCCTGAACTTTGAGGCACCCCAGAGCTGGGGCCAGAAAGGCCCTGAGAGGGTGAAGACATTGCCTCCAGGGAAGGAGCCTTAAAACACCGCTCTATTCCGGAGCAGAGACAACGAAAGAGACATTGCAGAGGGCACTAAGAGAGGCCCCTGTTGAACTTGTACCCCAAAGGGGTTTGCTTTGCTTTTATCTCACAGGCAGACTGTGTATGACTTGGCCGGAGGCATGAGTCAGTGAAGATCCACCACAAACAGGTAGAGAGAGAGGGCAGACACATTTACGATGCAGTGTGGATGCTCAAGTGTGGGCCTGGATACACCAAGTCCACAAGCCCAGCTCCCACAGACCCAGACATAATGTGCAGTATAGACAGACCCTTAAAGACCCTCCTCTGCTGTGCTGTCTTCAGCTAATCCAATTACCTTGCATTCCAATTTCCTATTTGTTGTTTTAGTTTCTATAATCTCCGTCTCCCTGTCAACCTTTGGATTGTGAGCGCCTTAGGGCAGGGACCATCCCTTTGAATAACTGGTCCATTGGGGGTGCTCCCATAAACAAAGCAGAAACGATGCACCCGCCTCGTGCAGTCTCTGTGCCCACGGGCGGGGGAGGTGAGTTTCATCCCCAGTCATTAACAGGGCTCTAGCATGGATGAATCGTACAGTGGTTTGAAATCCAGCTAATTGTTTATGAACAATGATTTGTACTAACTGACCAGCTCTAATCTCATTCCAACTGAAGTAAAACTTCCATATGGAGCTGTTCACTATCTAGAGACAAGTGTCTTGGTTCTGTAGCTCTCCAGGAACTCGAGGCCTCAGGGAACTCTGTATGTTGTGTCACGGCCATATCTGGTGCTGCTGACTAGGAGCCGTATTGTTTGTAGCCTTGCGGTATGTTTCAGACACCAGGTGCTACGTGAAATAGTTCTCCAATTTAATATGTAAAAATAAAAGTTTGATCTTCGTTTTGGCTTTTTGAATGAACTAAATAGCGTGTACTACTTCAAACAGGAAAACAAATTCTTACCGCTAACTTTACGTCTTGTTCCTTGATGTGACGTCATCCACAACCTGACTGATTTATCCGTCTGGGGAGTGCACAGGAGGCAACCGCAGTGGGGCACTGGAAAGGGGGTGCAGCTGTGGAGGATCTGTCCCCATGATGCCCATAGTCTCTCTCACTACTCAGTCTCTTAGGCCCAGATCCTCAAAGGTGTTCAGGTTGCCTTACTCCATCGGTCCAGGATCTCTGCAGATTCAGGCAGTGTCGCTGTGTCAGTCACCCGGGTCAGAGTGGGTGTTATGCGTTTAAATACTTTTGAGGATCTGGGCCCTGGATCTGAAACCAGAATCGTTGCAGCCTGGCATGAGATTCAGAGATTCTAAGACCAGGAGGGACCATTATGATCCTCTGGTCTGACTTCCTGTATAACAAAGGCCAGAGAACTGCCTCATCATAATCCCTAGAGCAGAGCTTTTCGAACGGAAGTTCCCCAACTGTGGGCTGCAGCCCAAAGGGGCATTGCACACCCCACCCCAACTGCATCTTTCCACTCCCCTCTCGCCCCTGGCCCTTCAGCGCGGCTCCAGGGCACGCAGCCCTGTCCACTTGCCCTGCCTGACAGTCTGCGTGGAGAGCGAATGTAGGGGGAGGGTCTGGAAGAGAGGGATTTGTCAAGGGCAGGGGAAACTGGGGTCGGGGGAGCAGCAGAGGTGCAGCTGAAAGGTTTCCTCCTTCCTCAGCGTCCGGCTTGTAGGCAGTGTCGGGGGGATTCCTATTTTGCAGTGGGGAGTATCAAAGATCCCCCCCCCCCAATGCACTGAGCTGGTGCCACTTGCCTTAGGCAATGGCCTGAAGTGGGCATCTGGCACCTTTCAAATGCAGCTGCAGAATGGGGCGGGGCCCCCTTTGCTGTGCTCTCTCCCATCCCACGCACTTTCTGTATGCTTTCTGAGACCTTGCTGCTCCTTCTTGCCCATAGAGGCACGTAGGGGCTCAAGATTTCAGTGGGTGGGGGACTTCCTTTTCTTGTGGAAAAACCCTATTAAAAAGGAATAGAAAATGGTAGCTTTTCCATAGGCTTTTGCACCACCCTATAGAACTTCAGAGAGAAGTATCTCTTTCTATAGGATGGTTCAAAAAACCTATAGGAAGGGTTGCGTTCACTCTTAAATGCTATATGTTTTAAGAGACTTCCTATGGTGTCTTGCAGCCTCCATGAGGGTGTCAGCAGGTTCCCTGATATTCTTGTGCCCCAAATCCTGTTGGAAGTAAACCAGAGGGAACCATGAAGGGGATCAGGGAGTACCCGCTAGTGCCTGTTCCTTCTCTTTCTGTGGAGTTTTATTCATACGGGTTGGAACTAGGGGTGCTGGGGCTGCCGCACCCCTTGGCTTGAGGTGGTTTCCATCCCATACAGGGTTTACCAATGGCTCTCAGCACCCCCACACAAATTGTTCCAGAGCCCCTGGAGGTATAGAATCATAGACTATCAGGGTTGGAAGGGACCTCAGGAGGTCATCTAGTCCAACCCCCTGCTCAAAGCAGGACCAATCCCCAACTAAATCATCCCAGCCAGGGCTTTGTCAAGCCGGGCCTTAAAAATCTCTACCAATGGAGATTCCACCACCTCCCTAGGTAACCCATTCCAGGGCTTCACCACCCTCCTAGTGAAATAGTTTTTCTTAATGTCCAACCTAAACCTCCCCCACTGCAACTTGAGACCATTACTCCTTGTTTTGTTCCCAGCAGATAGTTGTCAGCTCTGGGCTTCACATCTGGGGGAGGGATAGCTCAGTGGTTTGAGCATTGGCCTGCTAAACCCAGGGTTGTGAGTTCAATCCTTGAGGGGGCCATTTGGGGATCTGGGGGAAAAATTGGGGATTGGTCCTGCTTTGAGCAGGGGGTTGGACTAGATGACCTCCTGAGGTCCCTTCCAACCCTGATATTCTATGATTCTACCTCATTCCATCAACTTAAATGGTCTAATATTGATGCTGAAGTGTCATTATTGGCTTTAGTGCTGACGGTCCAGCTGGATTAGTAGTGGTCAGCATAGACTACAACTCGGGGTCACTTTTTTTTTTGCACACAGGAGGTGTGCAGATCGAGGCAGATGTCACGGCACTGGGTCACACTTGGCAGTTTGTCTCTGCAGCCAGGAGTGCTAGAAACTCTTCTTAAAAAGAAAGCTGAGATTGTGCACCATCTCAATGTGAGATGTGGGCCACACGGATCCATCGCACAGGCCAGATCCAGCCCACAGGCTGTATGTCCAACACCCCTGCTCTGTACCTTGTTTCTGGGATCTCATTAGCATCTCCATGCAAATAACTCAGATCCACTTCTCCACTCTGGACCTGTCTCCTTCTGTTCAAACTAAAGTCTCAGCCCGTCTTTCTGACACCTAGTCATGGATGTCCAGCCACCAATTTAAGCGTAATACAGGCAAAAAAAGAGTTCTACGTCGTCCTCCTTTCACACCACTCCCATCTCTCAGTCACTGTGGACATCACCACCATCCTCCCTATTACTTGTACCTGAGTGTCATCCCTAACTCTGTCCCCTCTAGAGCCTCACATCCAGGCTGGGCCTGAATTGTCCTAATTCTTCCTGAAGAACATCTGTAAGATCTCGCCTTTCCTATCTCTACATAGCTAACAGTCTTCTCTGTCACCTTGCGTCTTAACTTCTGCAACATCCTCCTCTCTGGCCTGGATCAATCCCATCTTGCCCAGTTTATCCATTTAAAAACACTCTTGCAAAGATCACTCTCCCGGTTTATCATTTCAGCCATTCCCTTCTTTGCATCCCTCCACTGGCTCCTCCTTATCCACCACATACGCACAAGCCACTTGTCTTCACCCTCCAGGCCCTGCAAAGCTTATCCCCGCCTGACCTGTCCTCTCTCATTCACTATTGAAATGTCAACTCTGGCCTCTGATGGGCCGGTGTTGCCAGCCACCATTGTCCACCTGTTAAACTGTCACACGAGTACCTTTGGGCTTTCTCCCATCCTGCCCGTTGCACGTGGGAGGAGATACCTATAAACCGCCGTAAAGCCAACTCATTGTCCTTCATATTGCTCCTTAAAAATCTCCTCTTCCCTGATGCATATAGAAAGCTAGACGTCTGCAAAGCTAGATTGATGTCTGACACCAGCGCCTATCGTGCTGACCAATACAGTCTCGCCTGTTTCCTTGCGTTTCTCCGGGCTGGGTCCCACTGTTGTTGCAGTCTAAGTATAAGACAAGAGACTCTAAGTACGTCGACACAGCAGCTGGCAGCAGCCTCCCGGCCTGGGTAGATGGTGTCATGCAAACAGGGCTCGAGCTAGCATGCTACCAGTAGCCATGTAGCTGTTGTGGCTCGGGCCATAATTTGGGTCCTCCAGCCCACCTGACCCCTGGGTCTGAGCCCAGGTGGCTCGCTGGAGTCTCTTCTGGAGCTGCGAGGCCCACGCTGCTATTTTTAGCGTGCTGGCTTGAGCCTCGCTGGTGTAAGTCTGTCTGCCTGGGCTGGGGGGCGCACTGCCAGCCGCAGTGTGGCCGGTCCCTGGCCCCCACGGGCATGTCTTCCCATGTGTGTGCACAGCACCCGCACAATGGGGCCCTGGTCCATGGTGGGGTCCTGAGGCACTGCCATAATATTACTGATAATCTACCCTGTAAAATGACCCAAGCGCTGAGCTGGCCTCTCTTCCCAAGCGGATCAGCTTGCCAGGGTTACTAGGACGGTTTGGACTTTCTGTACAACAGTCCTGGGGATCTTTGTTTATAAAAAAAAAAAAAAAAAAAAGGTTTCAGAGTAACAGCCGTGTTAGTCTGTATTCGCAAAAAGAAAAGGAGGACTTGTGGCACCTTTAGAGACTAACCAATTTATTTGAGCATGAGCTTTCGTGAGCTACAGCTCACTTCATCGGATGCATCCTGTGGAAACTGCAGAAGACATTATATACACAGAGACCATGAAACAATACCTCCTCCCATCCCACTCTCCTGCTGGTAATAGCTTATCTAAAGTGATCACTCTCCTTACAATGTGTATGATAATCAAGTTGGGCCATTTCCAGCACAAATCCAGGTTTTCTCACCCTGCGCCCCCCCCCCCACAAACTCACTCTCCTGCTGGTAATAGCTTATCCAAAGTGACCACTCTCCTAACAATGGGTATGAAAATCAAGGTGGGCCATTTCCAGCACAAATCCAGGTTTTCTCACCCCGCCCCCCCCCCCCCCCCAACACACACACACACACAAAAACTCACTCTCCTGCTGGTAATAGCTCATCCAAACTGACCATGATTATCATGCACATTGTAGGGAGAGTGGTCACTTTGCATAAGCTATTACCAGCAGGAGAATGAGTTTGTGTGTGTGGTTTTTGGAGGGGGGGGTGCTGAGAAAACCTGGATTTGTGCTGGAAATGGCCCAACTTGATTATCATACACATTGTAAGGAGAGTGATCACTTTAGATAAGCTATTACCAGCAGGAGAGTGGGGTGGGAGGAGGTATTGTTTCATGGTCTCTGTGTATATAATGTCTTCTGCAGTTTCCACAGTATGCATCCGATGAAGTGAGCTGTAGCTCACGAAAGCTTATGCTCAAATAAATTGGTTAGTCTCTAAGGTGCCACAAGTCCTCCTGTTCTTTAAAAAAAAAAAACAGGTTGCAGGAGGATCTGAAAACCAACAAGAAAAATGGCCGCTCAGATGAAGAACTGACTGTTACTTGTGTGTGGCATTGTCGTGCTGCGAGGTCCGCTGAACTACCTGCTCTCTCGCTCCCGTGTTGCCAAATGGGGAAAAAGGCAAAGCTTTCCCCGAACATCGCTGCAGCTCTTCAAACACTCTAGTCTTCGGTGTCCCTGACTTGCCACCCCGGTGCCATGGGGGTAACCGGGTGGGCGGCTCCGTGCTAATAGGTCTCATTGCTGCAGGGCAGCTGCTCCCGGAGCCGGCTCCGTGCTCTTGCTCAGCTTTCTATGGATATGTAAATGCACCCAGCCCTGCTTCCTGCCCCTCTGTGTACCTGGCCAGCGCTTGGTCTACGGGTTCAAAACCCAGCCTGTGAGAGTTGTTTGGGGGGGCTGTTCTCACTCCCCATAACCTCCCCCCGCCACACACACACCTCCTGAGCCTGGCAAAAGGCCAAAGAATGAAAATGGGCCCATACAGAAGGGGGGAGGGGGGACTGTGGAGTCAGTATACAGAGCAAAGCACACGGTGAGGTGTGGCCCTCACACAACGGAGGGGAAATAGAAGCCTCAATACAGACATCTGGCCACTTCCCTTCCCCAGCATTTTGAAAACCCAACCCTTGGTCTGTCCAGACAGGTGAAACGTCTGCCCGTGTCCCCACGGACACCTACGCTGCCTCCGTCCAGCACTTCTAAAGTGATCTGCCTTGCCCCAGTCTGGCTGTCCCTGCACCTCTCCCGGGCGGCTCCTCCTGTAATGCCGCAAGTGCAAACTTATTTTCCTCCCCTGCAAGGCCCTGCACAATTCGGTCCTAACCTACGTCTTGGAGCTTGTCTCCTACCGTCTTCCCCCTGCCCCGCTACTGTGCAATCCCAGCCTCCATTCACTTCCTTCTCCTGCTCCTGTCTGCGCCTTGTTCCACCCCCTTCTCCAGGGAATGGCCTCTCTGTGCCAGTTTGCCAAGCTGCTACCCTGTCCTCATTCAGCTCCTACTAACTAGGGTTGCCAACTCTGACTGAAGCTCTTCTGGGAGATTTCTTTTTCCCCTGGGAGATTCCCTCCCCCTCCCCTCTAACATGACAACTTCGTTTTCTTAAAATAGCCCATTAAAATCTTCTGGGCTGCTTTCAATAGTCCCGGGGACATCGATGCTGGTTCCGGGAGACTCTGGGCCAATCCTGGAGGCAAAACAAACCAAGTGACCTCCCTGCTTCTACCTGTGGATTTCCCAGTGTGCTTTGCCTTCCATCTGTCTGCCTTTTCGACTCTTTGGGACAGGGGATGTTTGCGTACTGTACCGTATCGGTGCTAAACAAATCCTCCTATTGTCTGGCATCACACAGTAAGTTACAGCCATGGGGTGGGGGAACACCATAATGAGGAAGGAGAGAGAGATGAAATCCTTAACAGCCACTGTAGGGCTAGCATAACATGGGAGCTATTGGCAGGTAGCCCAAAGAACGGGGGGAAAGGACAAATGTGTTATGTGTCTTCAAGAACTGGCTGGGGAGAGGGGACGACCCCAGGAGTTGTAGGGTGATAAGGTTAACTTAAATAATGGGCAAATTGGTAAGATTGAAAGTTGTTGGTAATCTGCCATAAAAGCAGTGAAGTTCATGGTGCAGGCCCACCTTCCCTCCAGCTGGGAAGCACTAGGTGTAAAATAAGTGATAAAACGAACCATGCCAAGCTCCTTTAGTTCCTTTCTCTGACACCACAGCTGGGTGGGCAGTGGAAACGAGGTGGTAACACAGCAGTGCCAGTGATTAAACTCCCCGTAACTCCACTAACTTCGGGGGGTTGCAGGGGTGTCACTGTGGGCTACATTTGGCCAATGGAGTGACTTCTTCATGCTGTTCTAGGACTTTACAAGTCCTTCCCTTTCTCTTTGTACACAGCAATTGTCCTCTGACATCAGACCAGTCGTCCATTTAACACAGTAGCACATGGTCCAGAGAGAGGTGAACAAACCACCCTCATGGGTTTACTCCCATCACCGGGTTCACTCACTGCCGGTGACACCTCCTGCTGGCCGTCCTGGGGATTAGCCCCAGCCAGGCATTGCACCCTCCCCTGGCGGTGCCTCTCCTGTCGTCCTCTTGCCCTGCGGACCCCTCGCTCCAGGAACCGCAGCCTCCTCTCCGTGACTCGGTCCCCCAGGCAGGCGGGGGTGAAAGTGGGCTGGTACGGCGTACCAGTAGAGAGTGGCTGAGGTGCTGGCCCATAGTCAGCTGACGTGAAAGAGCTGCCCCAGCAAAGAGCTGCAGTACTGCTTTAATGGCATCGCCCCTTTTGCCCCAGGGCTGCGATTTAAAAAGGCCCCGAGCTCCAGCCACTGCTACCACAGCAGCTGGAGCCCCGGCGGGTGCGGGCCAGGCAGCGCGGATAGGCTGGCTGGGGGACGCTGACCCCCAGCCCCGTCCCTTCTGCCTGAGGCCCCACCCCTTCCAGGGGCCAGAGCCGGCCCCCGTACCAGTAAGAGTGGAATGTTTTGCTCTCCCCCCCACCACCCAACTTTCCATTCGTGTAGGTCGTTCACATAACTTCATGGCTGTAAATAGCATCTGGCTGCTGCTGTGATAGATGCTATGCGTGTGAATAAAATAAATGTTCGTTAGTGTGGCTAATAGGACCTCCGAGAGTGCTTCAGAAAAGGACGTTTCGACGTGCCTGTCTGGCAGGGTTGGATATCCAATAGATGAGAGCTAAAATTGGTTAAAGGAATCAATTCCATACCGTAATGGCCAAGTGCTTGGTTCAGGCTTGCAGCCGTGATGCAATAAACGGCAGGTTCAAATCAAGTCTCTGGAATGCATCCACTGCTGGGATGGGTCGTTCAGTCCTTTGTTCAGAGCTTCAGTTTGTAGCAAGGTCCCTCCAGAGGGAAGAAGCAGGATTGAAGACAAGATGGAGATAATGATGCTGCCTTTTATAGTCCTTTTGCCATGTGGCTTGTGCTTTCTTTCCTCTAACCACAAGCCACCCAGCACAGGGCATGGAAAAACCTCAGAGTTCTGTCCACAGGCAGGTCCCTCCATGCCTGGCTGAGTCCCTAGGTGTATCTGCCTTCTCTCAGTGGGTCAGCTGTACAGCCAATGGCCTGTAATGCGCCATCAAGCCGGCTAAGCAGAGCTGACGCCAAATTGTCTGGGGTGTCACCCAGAAGCAGAGCAAAAGTTTGAAATACAGACAGTAGAGAGCCAATACTTAAAACTTTAAATACACAAATGACACCTACATACAGACAGCATCATCATAACCAGAAAATCATAACCTTGTCATGGACAGCTTACGTGACCTCCTTTGTACAAGATTTGGTGCCACTATATGAAGGGCGGCCAGCCTCTCCCGTTTCCGCTCCTGGACAGCAGCCGGGCCAGTGGGAGCCGCGATCGGCTGAACCTGCAGACGCGGCAGGTAAACAAACCGGCCAGGCCCGCCAGGGGCTTTCCCTGCACAAGCGGCGGCCCTAGTTTGAGAACCACTGGGCTACACGGCAAGGCTCAAAGCGCTGCTGCGGGTGCCAGTGCTCCTGGCGAGGGGATTAGCTCCCAGCGCTGGGGGCCGAGCCTGTCCACACTAGCGCTTTAAAGTGCTCAGACTTGCCGTGCTCGGGGGCGTGATTTTTCACACCCCTGAGCCAGCAGGTTAGAGCACTTTAACTTGCCAGTGTAGATACTCCCTGAGACTTAATTCAGTGAAACGTTTTACATATATCCCCTCAGAAACAAAGAATCCCTTATCCCTGTATCACTGTATCTGATTGCATAGAGTCTCCTCGCAGTTGTCTTACCTATTGCTGGGATTCCCTGAACTCCCTGAATTTTTAATTTTAATTTTTTTCTTCTCATTTTAGAGCTGACTGAATTTCTGGCCTAGTGTCAAAACTTTTTGAGTCAATCCACCAATGGGGGTTGCATTTTTGCAACTGGTATTTTGCCTCTCAGTCTAGCCCTTGGTGTTTGTCCGCATGCCGTTGTGTACAACTTCATTCTCCAATATTCAATAAAGGCAGTATATTATCTCCTATAACGTCCTTCTCCCTGGAAATAAAGCTGTTGTAATGACTGCCATCGTGGGTCAGACCAATAGTCTGCCTAATCCAGTATCCTGTCTTGTGACAGTGATAGTGATGTGCCCCGTGAGGGTAAATGTGTATGCATTCGAATCCAGGGCCGCGTACCATCCAGAAACATATGCAACAGTGACAGGTCCTACTTGGCTAAAAAAGGCCATCTAATGTAGCTAACGGCTACAGATCACAATCTCAGGTACCTATGGTGTGAGAAACTGCTATCTGTAGGAATTAGCTTCATCAGATTGCAGTGTTACAGGTCTCCCATGACCTTCTCATAAACAACCTAAGGAAATGCAACCTAGATGGAGCTAAAATAAGAAGGGTGCAAATGCTTCACAGGCTGAAAGGGCATAAGGAGTGGGGTTCTCCAGGGATCAGTTCTGGATAAGTTTCTATTCAAAATCTGGATCAACGATTGAGATAATGGCATAGAGAGTGCAATTATAAAGTCTGTGAATGATAACAAGCTGCAGGCATACAAAATGGGCAATGACTTCCCAGGAAGGAGTCCTGCCGAAAGGGATCTGGGGGTCAGAGTGGACCACAAGCTGAATAGGAGTCCTGTGGAAAGGGATCTGGGGGTCAGAGTGGACCACACTGAATGCGAGTCCTGTGGAAAGGGATCTGGGGGTCAGAGTGGACCACAAGCTGAATGCGAGTCCTGTGGAAAGGGATCTGGGGGTCAGAGTGGACCACACTGAATGCGAGTCCTGTGGAAAGGGATCTGGGGGTCAGAGTGGACCACAAGCTGAATGCGAGTCCTGTGGAAAGGGATCTGGGGGTCAGAGTGGACCACAAGCTGAATGCGAGTCCTGTGGAAAGGGATCTGGGGGTCAGAGTGGACCACACTGAATGCGAGTCCTGTGGAAAGGGATCTGGGGGTCAGAGTGGACCACACTGAATGCGAGTCCTGTGGAAAGGGATCTGGGGGTCAGAGTGGACCACAAGCTGAATGCGAGTCCTGTGGAAAGGGATCTGGGGGTCAGAGTGGACCACACTGAATGCGAGTCCTGTGGAAAGGGATCTGGGGGTCAGAGTGGACCACACTGAATGCGAGTCCTGTGGAAAGGGATCTGGGGGTCAGAGTGGACCACACTGAATGCGAGTCCTGTGGAAAGGGATCTGGGGGTCAGAGTGGACCACACTGAATGCGAGTCCTGTGGAAAGGGATCTATGCAGAAAACCAGAGCATCACTCTGGGATATCAGCTCTACTCCGTGGTGATTCGGTCGCAACTGGAGTAAAAACTGGAGAGAGTCCAGAGAAGAGAAAAAAGATAAGTAAGGCCGAGAAAACATGACCCCGGCGGGCAGAAGCCTCTCTTTACAAAAGCTGTTTCTTACGATCTAGGCGTATCAGTAACTGCTGCAGGGAGCAGATCTCTACTGGGAGCAATTTCACACCCACCCTCGTGCACTAAAGGGCTCCCGGGGGGCATTGGCTACAGCGGGCCGCAGTTCACGACGGCTGCGGCTTCTTCCCACCTTTGTCGGAGCGGTAACCGCTCCCGGCAGCGCAGTCCTCGGCGGGGCCCTGGAACGCGCTGCCCCCGCTCCCGGGGGTTTCTGCCCCCGCCACAACGGCAACAAAGCAACGAGCCTCCGAGAACGCAGCGGCCGAAGCAAATAACTAACTAGCAGCGGAGGGCGGAGCGACGAGCCGGCGGAGTCAGAGGCTGGGGCGGGGTCCAGCGCCGAGAACTCTCCGGGGAGCGGCGGCGGCGGCGGAGGTAAGAAGCGGCCCGGGCTGCGAGCGGCTTCCTCCGTCTGTCCCGCTCCGAGCTGGGGGGTCCCCTGGCCGGGGCGGGCGACGTGTCTCTCCCAGCTCCCCTTAACGGGGGGCGGGGGTGTCTGTCCTCCCCCCCTCCCCCGCTTCTTTGGCCCGTGGTTAATTTCTGGGGCGTCCCCGGGGGCCCGCTAAGCGCGGTGGGACCCCAGCCGCACCCCCTTCCCCCAGGACAGAGCCCGCCGGGGAGCAGAATCGGGACGGGATCGGGATCGCCCCGAGCGGGCTGTGGGTGGCGAGCGGGGGGAGTCACAGCGGGGGGGGGGGTGTCCCCAGTCTAGGGAGGGGGAGACACAGCCCGACCCCTGCCCCCTTACTAGCGATGGGCGCCCTCCCCTCCCCCCCCCGTTGCCCCTCACCGTAGCCGCACTGGGGGTGCGGGTGGGGCTGCCCCTTGCCCAGCGTGGGGCAGGAGTGCTGGCTGGGGGGGGGGCGGATCACAGGATCAGACAGGCAGCTGCTCAGGCGAGTGAGGTCCCCTGTGGGTGACCCTGTCTCCCGCGGGAAGCCCCGTTCGCCTGCTCCTGGTGGGTGCGGGGGGGGGGGGGCCGCACGTGCTGGCAGCCCCCCCCCACCCCAGCCGAGGCTGGGCCGCAGCGGCTGCTTCCGGCGTCTTTCGTTACCATCGCCAGCGGGGAGCCGCGCGCAGCTTCCAGTCCGGGGCGGGGGGTGACCGGAGGAAACGGAGAAAATATCGGGACTGGGGGGCGGGGGAAGCGCAACCCCCCCCCCAACCCGCCGGAGCCGCAGTATCGGGACAATTGGCCTCCGGAGCGCGCATCACTCGGGGCGCGGGACAAAGAGCTAAACATCAGGACAGTCCCGGTCCTATCGGGGGGTCCGGTCACCCTAGCGCAGGTGGGGGCCGGGCGCCCCAGGCAGGGCGCGGGGGAGACCCAGCTCCAATCCCGATTTACATCCCTAGTCAAGAAGACTCCATTTAATCATGGATTTCGGCAGGAAAGCGCATTCCCCGGGGTGGTTATTACCTGAATACATATTCCTCGCAACTTTCGGAAACCGGTGTAGGGTTCATTTTTAGAAGGGGGACACTCTACATTTTTAAACAGTGATTTATTTTGAAAACTTTCCAGGTTTAGTTTTACAGCGATGTCAGACAATGATCGTTTGGTTATTTCATTTACCAAAGGTAACTGAAGCAGATAGTTATGAAGCCATTGGGAGGTGAACTATCTCCAATTCAACAAGTTAATCAGGAATATTTGGAGGATTTTCTTGCCAGGCTGTATTAGGAGGAGAACATCACCAGACAGACATTGTTTTAAATTGGTTTATTAAACTAAAACAACAATGTTAAGTATGCTGGATTTTTTTCTTCAACAGCAAACATATAATATTTTAACAAAACAAGCATATGAATTTTTGAATTTAGTTAAACATTCATAAAAAGAACAGGAGGAGTTGTGGCACCTTAGAGACTAACCAATTTATTAGAGCACAAGCTTTCCTGAGCTACAGCTCACTTCATCGGATGCATGCCGTGGAAACCGCAGCAGACTTTAACAGTTTCCAGGATATGCATCCGATGAAGTGAGCTGTAGCTCACGAAAGCTTATGCTCAAATAAATTGGTTAGTCTCTAAGGTGCCACAAGTACTCCTTTTCTTTTTGCGAATACAGACTAACACGGCTGTTACTCTGAAACCTTAAACATTCATGTTTTTTAAAATCAAGTTTGCTTGTGTTAAAATTGTTTTTAACTAAAATAGTTAAATGAAATCTTTTTTTAAAAAAACAACAACAAACTTTAAAAACAAGAACAACCATTTTTGCTCTTAACAAGCATGTTATCTCTGGAGACACAAATCCACAGTTTGAGAACTGCAAAACTAAGCATCTCTGATGGTGTCTTCTAGACTGAGCACTGAGTCCCATTGGGGAGCTGGAAAGATTAACCTAAATAATCTATACAGAAGCCCCTGGAACCCCATAAAATTGGGTCCCTAATCCATGAACTATTGGAAATCATTTACAAAACTTTTCTTAAACATGACATGAATGTATTGTCTCATACTATAGAATTACAGTTTATAATCCCTATTCCATGATGAGATATCTTTGAGCTATAATGTATCTTAATTAAAACTTTTAGATAGGTTTTTTCCTCAAAAAGCATTTTATCAAAGAAATCCAATTTAAATTTTAAAAACTCTGTTGTTTTTTTTTATTTTTAAAAAAAGTCTGATTTGTATCCACTCAGATTTCCATCCCAAATGCTGAAAGAACTGACCCAGGAGATTGCTAGTCTGGTAGAAAGGATTTTTAATAATAATACATAATGTCATACCTATATTTAAGAAATGGGAAAAAAGTGATTGGGGCGATTACAGACCTGTTAGTCTAACCTGAGTAGTAGGGAAGATTTTGGAACAAACTATGAAGGAAAATAATTCAATTCATGGAGGTAAACAGAAAAAGGGGTTTTGATGCAACATGAGTTTACCAAAGGTAGATTGTGTCAGACTAACCTGATTTCCTTCTTTGAGAAAATCATTGATTTCTTACATAAGGAAATGCAGGAGATCTGATGATACACCTGGCCTTCTAGAAAGCATTTGACAGGGCACCACATGGGAAATCATTATTCAGCTTAGAGAAGATGGGGGATTAGTACAAGACCTGCAAAGAACTGGCTAACGGGGGGGAGGCAAAGGTTTGTGCTGAAAGGTGACCCCGCGGACTGGAAGGAGATGATCAGTGGAGTCCCTCAAGGATCAGTCTTGGGAGCAGTCTGAGTCCACATTGTTTAGGAATGATTTGAGCACACAGAGTAGGAGTGCGCTAATTTGCTGATTCTCACGGATCCACAGGATCTGCGCTTTGCCCCAGCTTTTTGACAGTCTCCTGGGGGAATCCCTTCAGCGGCCTGGGGCGGGTGAAAGTGCCATGGGAGGTGCTGGCTTGCAAACCCTGTGGCTGGAACCGCAGGTTCTCGCCCCTAAGGGGGCGGAGGTCGGGGGGCTCCCGGCCAATGGGGGCTGCGGGCCAGAGCGGCCCGGCCGTAAGGGTGTCTCGGAGCCACTAGCCGGGGGGGCCGGGCAGGACGGCCGGGACTCGGGTGAGTGGGCAACACCAGCTCTTTCCTGCCCTGCCAGCGGCAGCCCTCGGCCACGGGGCTCGTTTCCCCTCAGCCCCAGGCTGGAGAGCAGCGGGTGAGCTGGTTTCTGTCTGTCCCCGGGGGCTGCCCCCGCTCGCCGTGAGCGGCGGCTGCATGGCCCGGGCGCGGAGTGAGCGCGCTGCGGGTCTCTACTTTACGCACACACGTGTGTGTTGGCTCCGGACTGGCAGTGGCTGCTTGGGCCAGGAGATCTGACGGGAAAGTGCATGCCCAGGAAGCGGCTTGTGAGAAGGGCAGGGCGGATTTGGTGCAGTCTCACTTTCTTGCGTCTTGTGTGAAATCTGCGAAGGGGCAGGACCTGGCTAAGTACTCGTTTACATTAATGTAATGGGAGGGAGATTCCCAAACCTGAGCCATCCTTTGTAGGTGACAAATCTGAGGAATTGTCACAGATTGAAGTGACACTAGAGGAGGGTTTGGAATTAATTGAGACACGTAACAGGAACAAGTCACCGGGCCCGGATGGCATTCACCCACGAGTTCCGAAAGAACGCCAATGGGAAATTGCAGAACTATTAACTATGGTTTCTAACCGGTCCTTTAAATCAGCTACTGTACCCAGTGACTGGAAGATAGCTAAGGTAACACCAATATTTAAGAAGGGCTCTAGAGGTGGCCCAGCAATTACAGACCGGTAAGTCTAACATCAGTACCGGGCAAATTAGTTGAAACAATCATAAAGAATAAAATTGTCAGACACCTAGAAAAACATAAATTGTTGGGCAAAAGTCAACATGGCTTCTGTAAAGGGAGATCATGTCTTACTGATCTCTTAGAGTTCTTTGAGGGGGTCAACAAACATGTGGACAAGGGGGATCCAGTGGACATAGTGTACTTAGATTTCCAGAAAGCCTTTGACAAGGTCCCTCACCAAAGGCTCTTACGTAAATTAAGTTGTCATGGGATAAGAGGGAAGATCCTTTCATGGATTGAGAACTGGTTAAAAGACAGGGAACAAAGGGTAGGAATAAATGGTAAATTTTCAGAATGGAGAGGGGTAACTAGTGGTGTTCCCCAAGGGGCAGTCCTAGGACCAATCCTATTCAACTTATTCATAAATGATCTGGAGAAAGGAGTAAACAGTGACGTGGCAAAGTTTGCAGATGATACTAAACTGCTCAAGATAGTTAAGACCAAAGCAGACTGTGAAGAACTTCAAAAAGAACTCACAAAACTAAGTGATCGGGCAACAAAAGGGCAAATGAAATTTAATGTGTGTAAATGTAAAGTAATGCACATTGGAAAAAATAACCCCAACTATACGTACAATATGATGGGGGCTAATTTAGCTACAACTAATCAGGAAAGAGATCTTGGCGTCATCGTGGATAGTTCTCTGAAGACGTCCACGCAGTGTGTAGCAGCAGTCAAAAAAGCGAACAGGATGTTAGGAATCATTAAAAAAGGGATAGAGAATAAGACGGAGAATATCTTATTGCCCTTGTATAAATCCATGGTATCCCACATCTTGAATACTGCGTACAGATGTGGTCTCCTCATCTCAAAAGAGATATACTGGCATTAGAAAAGGTTCAGAGAAGGGCAACTAAAATGATGAGGGGTTTGGAACGGGTCCCATATGAGGAGAGATTAAAGAGGCTAGGACTTTTCAGCTTGGAAAAGAGGAGACTAAGGGGGGAATATGATAGAGGTCTATAAAATCATGAGTAGTGTGGAGAAAGTGAATGAGGAAAAGTTATTTACTTGTTCCCATAATATAAGAACTAGGGGCCACCAAATGAAATTAATGGGCAGCAGGTTTAAAACAAATAAAAGGAAGTTCTTCTTCACACAGCGCACAGTCAACTTGTGGAACTCCTTGCCTGAGGAGACTGTGAAGGCTATGACTATAACAGGGTTTAAAAGAGAACTAGATAAATTAATGGAGGTTATTAAGTCCATTAATGGCTATTAGCCAGGATGGGTAAGGAATGGTGTCCCTAGCCTCTGTTTGTCAGAGGGTGGAGATGGATGGCAGGAGAGAGCTCACTTGATCATTACCTGTTAGGTTCACTCCCTCTGGGGCACCTGGCATTGGCCACTGTTTGCAGACAGGATGCTGGGCTGGGTGGACCTTTGGTCTGACCCAGTGTGGCCATTCTTATGTTCTTATTAGAAAGTTGCTGTGGTTCTTCTCCCCCTCCCCCCTTCCCCGAAGCTAATGGTTAAGATGTTGCAAAGGGCTGTGTGGACCCCTTAAACCAGGCTTGTTTCATTAGGAATTGCCTTAAGCTAAGTTGAAGTAAGCCGCTCTTAAACCGAAATACAGTAAGTGTGTGCACAGAGAGCTTGGAACTGATTTGATGAAAAAGCAAGTGGAGAAAACAGACCCACCCTCAGGGACTGAGCATCAGCTGACATAGAAGGGAACAAGGATTGATCTTGACTTAACTTCTAGGTCGACACAGCCATGGGGGGGCGGGGCGGGGGGAAGCTCCCTACAGTGGTGCTGGAACAATTTTTATAGTGGGGGTGCGGAAGATGGAAACCAGGTGTTTGGTGTTTGTTACTACTTCAAGCTGGGGGTGCAGCAGCACCCATAATTCCAGCACCTATGGTTTGTGTGTCGCTCCTCACCTCCAGCAGCTGGCCTAAGCCTGCCCCAAGACCCCAGAGGCCAAGGAAGTACAGATGTAAGTGTGGGGGACCCAGGCTTCTCTGAACCGGGTTTGTCAAGGTTCCTCCCCCACTCTGAACTCTAGGGTACAGATGTGGGAACCTGCATGAAAAACCTCCTAAGCTTATCTTTACCAGCTTAGGTCAAAACTTCCCCAAGGTACAAAATATTCCACCCTTTGTCCTTGGATTGGCTGCTACCACCGCCAAACTAATACTGGTTACTGGGGAAGAGCTGTTTGGACGCGTCTTTCCCCCAAAAATACTTCCCAAAACCTTGCACCCCACTTCCTGGACAAGGTTTGGTAAAAAGCCTCACCAATTTGCCTAGGTGACTACAGACCCAGACCCTTGGATCTTAAGAACAATGAACAATCCTCCCAACACTTGCACCCCCCACTTTCCTGGGAAATGTTGGATAAAAAGCCTCACCAATTTGCATAGGTGACCACAGACCCAAACCCTTGGATCTGAGAACAATGAAAAAGCATTCAGTGTTTTACAAGAAGACTTTTAATAAAAATAGAAGTAAATCGAAATAAAGAAATCCCCCCTGTAAAATCAGGATGGTAGATACCTTACAGGGTAATTAGATTCAAAAACATAGAGAACCCCTCTAGGCAAAACCTTAAGTTACAAAAAAGATACACAGACAGAAATAGTTATTCTATTCAGCATAGTTCTTTTCTCAGCCATTTAAAGAAATCATAATCTAACACATACCTAGCTAGATTACTTACTAAAAGTTCTAAGACTCCATTCCTGGTCTATCCCCGGCAAAGACAGACTATAGACAGACACACAGACCCTTTGTTTCTCTCCCTCCTCCCAGCTTTTGAAAGTATCTTGTCTCCTCATTGGTCATTTTGGTCAGGTGCCAGCGAGGTTACCTTTAGCTTCTTAACCCTTTACAGGTGAGAGGAGCTTTCCCCTGGCCAGGAGGGATTTCAAAGGGGTTTACCCTTCCCTTTATATTTATGACAGGGTTTAACCCCTCTGAGCCCAGCTCTTATTCTCTAACTTTTTCCCTCTCTTCTCCCCCCACCCCGTCACCTTTTTTCACTTGTGTTCTTTTCTTGCTCTCTGCCTTTTTTCTCCGTGTTTCTCTCTCTTTTTGTTTCTCTCCTGGTTTTTTCTCGCGTTCTTCACCCCCCTCCCCCACATAGACAGAGAGAAAAGATTGTTTTCTTGATTTCCTCCCTCTCCCATTTTTATTGTAATTTTTGTTTGTAACTTTGTTCATATGTCAGTATAAACAGGCAGCAAAATCCCTTCTCCCAGAAGCTGGAGGGGTGAGTCTGGCCTGGGGGACTTCAGTCTGTCTGTCCCCCGATGTCTGTCCCGTTCAAAGGTTTTGATTGCAGCCATCACTGTAGTATCTAAGGATTCTCCTGCTCGGCTTTTAAAATGATGCCCCATCTGACATTGTGAAAGGTGGATGCCTGGACGTTGCACGGGTAGGGGAGCATATGAACGTGGGGGGATGGGGACAGATGGGGTTGCATGCCAGTGGATTCATATCTGTGAGACGTGCACATCCTGGGTGGGGCACGTGTGTACGAGGAGATGGCTTAGTCCAGGACAGTATTCAGTATTGCATCACCCCATACGAGTTCAGCTGAGTGATGCTGGACCTGCTTCCTCCTGGTCTGACACCGATGACTAATCCGTGCCATTGTGTCATTGAACACAGCTGTTGGCAGTCGGGCTCAGACATGGTGGAATTTTGCTCCTGCATGAATGAGTCGCTGCTACCTGGCTAACGCATTTCTCCTCCCAGTCGCAGGAGTGAAGCACTAGAGGAATGTGCATAGGCAACTTCTTACCCTGAAAAGTCACACTGAAGCCTGTGTCAGCTCAGACATGGTTACACCCTGCCCCCTTTTTGCCCCCATCAATTCTAGTCTCTTGTCTGTAGTCTAATCTGTTCCTGGGCTGCGGGGTGCCAGCAGCCCGCATGCCAACAGCTTCCTATGGATGGTTGAAATATGTGAGGAAGACTTATTCACGAAAGTCATGGCTTTACAAGTTCAGGCCTTTGCTGGACTCCTCTTTACACAATGGAAGGAGAACTATTATGTCCTCTATGGCTGCAGATGCTGGGCCAGTTTCTCCATGTCCTGCATTTTGTGTAGTCACTTGCAAAGGAGAAAGTTCAAATTAGAATAGCAGAGATTTTCACTCCCTTTGCATTGGTGTTACTGACCATGCAAGTGCAGGGCACTGGTGATGTCACGGCAGAGTTAGGAAGGCAGGTGCAGCCTTACACCATATAATGGCAGACAGCTAAAACGTGACACATTTTATAAGTGCTTGTATACAAATGCTAGATGTCTAAATACTAAGATGGGTGAACTGGACTGTCTGGTATTAAATGAGGATACTGATATAACAGGCATCACAGATGTGACCAGCGCCTATCATGCTGACCAACAGAGTCTCGTCTGTTTCCTTGCGTTTCTCTGGGCTGGGTCCCACTGTTGTTGCAGTCTAAGTATAAGACAAGAGACTCTAAGTACGTTGACACAGCAGCTGGCAGCAGCCTCCCGGCCTGGGTAGATGGTGTCATGCTCACAGGGCTCGAGCTAGCATGCTACCAGTAGCCATGTAGCTGTTGTGGCTCGGGCCATAATTTGGGTCCTCCAGCCCACCTGACCCCTGGGTCTGAGCCCAGGTGGCTCGCTGGAGTCTCTTCTGGAGCTGCGAGGCCCACGCTGCTATTTTTAGCGTGCTGGCTTGAGCCTCGCTGGTGTAAGTCTGTCTGCCCGGGCTGGGGGGCGCACTGCCAGCTGCAGTGTGGCCGGTCCCTGGCCCCCACGGGCATGTCTTCCCGTGTGTGTGCACAGCACCCGCACAATGGGGCCCTGGTCCATGGTAGGGTCCTGAGGCATTGCCATAATATTACTGATAAACTATCCTGTAAAATGACCCGAGCGCTGAGCTGGCCTCTCTTCCCAAGCGGATCAGCATGCCAGGGTTACTAGGACGGTTTGGACTTTCTGTGCAGGAGTCCTGCAGACGTATGTGATGGGATTACTTTTTTTTTTTTTTTTAACAGGAAGTTTGGGAGAAGGTCTGAGAAATGGTAGCGCACAGCAGCGTTTGGGTATTGGCTGGACTTTTGCCCGTTGTCCTGGCAGGTAAGGTGACCAATCTACTCTCTTGCTACCGCTTCACCAAACTGGAGAAAGTCCCACGGTTTCCCCTCATGTCTCTGTAGCTCTTCAAACACTCTAGTCTTCAGTGTCCCTGACTTGCCACCCCGGTGCCATGGGGGTAACCGGGTGGGCGGCTCTGTGCTAATAGATCTCATTGCTGCAGGGCAGCTGTTCCCAGAGCCGGCTCCGTGCTCTTGCTCAACTTTCTATGGATACGTAAATGCACCCAGCCCTGCTTCCTGCCCCTCTGTGTACCCTTGGTCTGTCCAGACAGGTGAAATGTCTGCCCGTGTCCCCACGGACACCTACACTGCCTCTATCCAGCACGTGCTAAAATGATGTGCCTTGCCCCAGTCTGGCTGTCCCTGCACCAGATCCCTACTAACTAGGGTTGTCAACTCTGACTGAAGCTATTCCAGGAGATTGTTTTCCCCCCGCAACATGACAATGTAATTTTCTTAAAATAGCCCATTAAAATCTCCTGGGCTGGTTTCAGTGATCACCGTACAGCCACCGCAGTTAATCAATGTCGATTCCAGGAGACTCCAGGCCAATCCGGGAGAGTTGACAACCCTAATCCTAACCCCCACCCTCCGCCGTGTCCCCTTCCAACGTAAGCGCCTCTCGGTGCTGATTTAGTAACACCCCCTCCCCGCGCGGCAGAGGCAAGGTTGATGGAGTTAGGCCGATGCCGTGTCAGTGTAGACACGGCGTCGCTTGTGCCGATTGTTCCTGGCTCTCCGGAACCGTCACACAATGGCCCACGCTGACAGCAGAATCGCTACAGCGCACCAGGTGAGAACGCGCACGGCCGACACAAGGGGCCACGTGTGCGCCTCAACTGCGGTGGCTGTATGTTGATGTACGTTAGGTTGACGTAATCTGCCCTGGTTCTTCGGCCAGCCCTACACGACAGACTCACGCGGGTATAACTGCATTGCTCAGAGCTGTGAAATATCCCCACCCGCAGCAACGTAATCCTGCAACCGAACCCCCGGCGTAGGCGAGAGCTTCTCCCGTCACAGAGCTACCACCTCTGGCAGAAGTGGATTAACCACGCTGGTGGGAGAAGCTCTCCCGTCGGCCTAGGAGCACAGCGTCACTGCTGCAGCCTTACAAGTGTAACCTGCCCTTGGTCTTTCCTCTCTAGTACAGAGTCTGCACCCTACAAATCACTTTCTTTTCCCTCCAGCTGGGAAGCACTGGGTGTAAAAATACGTGATGAAACCACTCATGCCAAGCTCCTTTAGTTCCTTTCTCTGACACCACAGCTGGGTGGGCAGTGGAAACGAGGTGGTAACACAGCAGTGCCCGTGATTAAACTCCCCGTAACTCCACTAACTTCGGGGGGTTGCCTGGGCTGTGTTTAGCCAATGGAGCGACTTCTTCATGCTGTTCTAGGACTTTACAAGTTCTTCCCCTTCTCTCTTTGTGCACAGGAATTGTCCTCTCACATCAGACCAGTCGTCCATTTAGCACAGTAGCACGTGGTCCAGAGAACAGTAAAAGAACCAGCCTTATGTGTTGACCCCATCACAGGGGTTCGCTCCCTGCTAGTGGCGCCTCCTGCTGGCCGTCCTGGAGATTAGCTCCAGCCAGGCATTGCGCCCTCCGCTCGCGGTGCCTCTCCTGTCGTCCTCTAGCCCTGCGGACCCCTCTCCCTCTCCAGGAACTGCAGCCTCCTCTCCGTCACTCGGTCCTCTGGGCACGTCGCCATACATGTCCCCCCCTCCGCCTTCCCGGGTATCAAAGTCTCTCTTGACAAATGGGCTCTGGCAGTCTTCCTGCTCCTTGCCCTGCTCATGCCACGTCATCAGTGGCTGGTCGCGGGCCCTGGCCCCGCTTCTACTCCAGATCCTGGCTCACAGGCCTTCTCATTGGGAGCCAAGGTTCGACTTACCCCATACCTTGCTGCTTTCCCCCTGAGCCTTGCCTGCCTCTCTGGCTCTCCCCCTTCTCTGGGCTTGCCAAGCCACACTCCCAACTCCCCCCTCTCAGGGAGTAACCATGGACTACCCACTGTAGCCCCAAACACACCTCCCTTCTGCCAGGGAGCGAGTTCAGACTTCTGCCCTGCAGCCCCCTTCTGCTCTCAGCTCCTGGACTTTCTACAGGCCCTGCCTGTTCCTGACCAGCTGAGCCTCATTTAATCAACCCCCCCTCCCTGGCTCCTCCTCCAGGTGCAGCTTGGGTAGTTACTTGGCCCACCTACCACCTTTGCCCCTTTAGGCCTTGTGTGGGGTGGACACCCTGTCACTCCCCCCATAGTCCTATTTCTGCATGTCTTTTCCATATCCCTGAACCAGCCTCCCAGATGGAGGAGTTTTATCCCTTATTAATCCTGTTTTATGCAACACTGCCTTCGAGACTTATTGGAATAATAGGAAAATCCTTTGTTTGAGTCCTGGAGGAAGCTGCTCCCCTAGGCGAGACACCTGTAGCTTCCGGGAAACTTCCCTGACCTGAGAAAGAGGGTACCAGAGTTCAGGTCTCCTGTCTAGCTGCTGTTCTTAGTCCCATGCATGTATTGCCCAATGCCACGAACCCCAGCCTTTGCAGGCAGCTGCTGAATGCCCCCACCACACC
This sequence comes from Lepidochelys kempii, assembly GCF_965140285.1. Lineage (NCBI taxonomy): Eukaryota > Metazoa > Chordata > Testudines > Cheloniidae > Lepidochelys > Lepidochelys kempii. Next base: position 348,899,546 of record NC_136380.1, read on the forward strand.
AACATTTCAAAACAATAATCTAGAAGTGAGTTCAAAGCAGCTCACAGCTGACCCCGAACTCGGGTCTCTGTCATGACAAACCCTGATCTTATCACCGCACCTCACTGGTTTTCAGAGTGGGGAGCCAAACCAGGTTTAGTCTCTCTAACTTCTCCCGGAGCCAGGGAGAGAATCCAGGATTCCTGAACACCAGGATTCTACTGATGACTAGTAAATGGTTGTGTAGCCCATTGGGGTTGTCTGTCAAGGCCTCCGCTGGTGGCTGGCCTGCAGAGGAGCTAGCAATTACTCCAGGGCCCTGTCGCTCAAATAGTGAGGTCCTAGCACAGGGCTCTGATGGTCAGGGGCTCAAGCCCTGCTGCTGGTCTCTGGGTTGGGAAGGAACGGGATGGCTGCATGTCATTCACACGGTGCAAAGGCCTCTGTAAAGGAGATGATGTACTGAACTGTGATGAGCTGTACATCCTGGTGGGAATCTGCACGCATCAGGCATGTGTTACATATTTGGCTTGTATAACTGAATGGGGGGACGTGGGGTTTTGTGACGCATCCCTGTATGGTCACGCCCCACAGGTGGAGAGTCTGTGACAGCTCACTGTTGGAGGTCTGTCAAAGATGGGAGCTGAGCATTGACGTGTGTTATCGACAGCATTGTGGACAAGATGTGGATGGACAGGAACACAGGGGCCGTTCTACTTAGCTACGTCCCTCTGTGCTTTTAAGACTTCGGGTGGACGGGTTATGTCCTGAGGCAACTTAGCTGCCCCTGAACCTTTGGTTCTTGACTTCTCGTTAGAAGAAGCCAGCCATGGCCCTAGCCATGACCCCAGCCAGCCATGACCCTAGAGGCTGTATCCCTTGACAAGGGTAATAGAAATTGTTTCAGCTGACTTTGAGTAATGCCATGTTCTCCTTCTCTCTTTCAGCCTGTGACCATGTTGGAATTGAAGCGGATGTCGGTGAAGATGTGCTCCTGCCCTGCATTGTCAAACGTGGAGACGCTATCAGTCTTTCAAACCCTACAGTTAACTGGCAAGTTAACTGGTTAAATGGGAGTTGTGAAGTCGTGAACAGCTTCCACTATGGCCAGAACCATCCAGAGTATCAGTGTGGACAATATAAGGGGAGAACGGAGTTCTCTTCTCAGGGATTGTCCGATGGCAACGCTTCTCTCCTCCTGAAGAATGTGACCCCCGCTGACTTTGGGAACTACACCTGTCATGCCAGTTTATATGAGAACACTCCCCAAACTTTACAGATTGTCCTGCTTATGCAGAAAAAGACCCAAGGTAGGTCAGCGACGTTCCCTTATCAACGGTGCTGTGATGGTTGTCCTTTCAGTGAGAATCCCACGAGCCCTTGAGCATAATTTTGGAGCAGGAGCCTGCTGTGATAAGTGACATTAAGAGAAGCATCCCGGGGATCAGTTTTTTCTCTCCATTACTCTGTGTCTACCACGATCTGTTATTAGAAGTAGAAATGGAGCTTTAACTGTCAGTGCCATGATGGGAGAAGGAAGTGTAGATCGAGTTGGGTTCTTCCTTCTCTCACTCCATCACCAGTAATAGGGACACTGCAGGGCGAATGATGCCCTCTTTTGATCCCCTGTAACCCCATTAGGCTTCCGTGGAAACGTTCCAGTGTAACTAGGGGCACAGTTTGCCATATCGGATCTCTATTTCTGGTGATGTTTGAGGCGGGAAGAGCCCAGCTTGACTCTCAGATCCCAGGATGGGTTTGCGGAGTCTGTCTCTGCCTCCTGGGGGTTTTCCCTACTGGCAGGCGCCGCAGACCCTGTGCTTAGAGGAGTGCAGTGTCTGGGATCGTGGTTGGTTCTGTAGGGGGGCCTAAGGTGTTAGCACGTCTCCTAGCATAGCTTTCTGCTTGGCCATTAGCACCAGGCCAGACACACTGTGTGGCCCAAAATGTGCTTTTTCAAGCCGTCTTTCGGATCATGTACTAAACACGCCAGAGATGCAGTGACGCATTTGAACTCCTTCTGGTGAGACAGGAAGCTCAGTCAAAGGTTTTCAGGGTTTGATTCATGTAGAACTCAGGGAATTTTTATCTTTCAATTTACGGGGAAATAAAAAGCACCAATCCTAAGTTCTAGGTGTTCTGTTATCTCCCTCTTTGTGACCCTCCATTCCCACCATCAGGCTTCCCTGATGCATTCAGGAAACTGAATTCTGGAATCTGTAACCCCAGGACTCCGATTTAATAAGGGACATGGGGGGTGTTTCGGATCCTGTAACTTCAGTGCTCCAATTCTGCCAATAGCATTGTGCCGGCACACGTGAGCGCTCTCCGGCTCACTGCTGCAGCTACCCATTCTGGCCAAACTTCTTCCCCACCCCATTTGCAATTTTGCTCTGGGTCACCTAATTGCTAGGCCATCAATCCATCTGCTACTGGCCACCTTGAGATGAGCCAGATCCTTGCTGTGTCTCAGCCTGCTGCTCTTATTGCTACCCACCTGGATGTCTAGTGTCCCTTCCCCTGAGCATTTCTGCATTTCCTGCCGAGTGCCACCACCATGTTCCCCATCTTTCCTGTGCATTCACTCCTGATTGCTCACCTGTGGGTTTTAAGCCCATAACCCTTATAGCAGAATGCCTGGCTGTATGGAGCAAGCTGTAGTAACAGCTAATTGCAACTGGGAGGGAGGGTTTATATTGGAAATGGCTGGAGGCAGTTCCAGCTTACTTAATCATTTTACTGTTTTGCAGGTGCAACTGTTCAGACAGATGCCTACGTTCCAGGAGGACATGAAAAACGACTCCGCGTTCGAAGCGTTTGCGTGCCATTGAGCGCACTAGTGATTCTTGTAGTAGGGAGCTTTGCAGGGTGCTGTTGGTGTAAAAAGAAGACTACGAAGGCTAAAGAAGGTATGTGCAATAGTGTGTGGGTGAGACGAGTCGTTTTAAAAATCAGTTTTCATTACAATGCCAAACCAGTAAAGAGAAACAAAGGTCCTGTCAACCATGATATCCCCTAGGCAGCAAGACAAAAATATTTGCAAAATAAGGTTTTAACCTATTTCTTCCTGAGACAAACAAATCTTAATATTTGCCCCTCGGGCAGCTGGAGCGTGCGTTACTAACATAAAGGCACTGAAGCACTATGGCCTAGTGGAAAGAGCACTGGACTGGGACTCTCGAGACCCAGAGTCTATTCCTGGCTCTGCCATTGGCCTGCTGGTTGACCTCGGGTAGGTCACGCCCCCGCTCTGTGCCTCAGTTTCCCCAACTGTAAAATAGGAATGACACTCCCTTGTAAAGCGCTTGGAGCTCTCTAGGTGAAGAGCAAGGTATTATGGAACAGTTGTAAAGGTTTAGTAATGCACTTGAAGACCTAAATAAGACCTTTACACAACAAAGGTATAGAGAGCTGAAGAGCATTTCAATAATGGTGTCTTATAGAGCTAGATAAGCCAATATCCAAGGCCGCTTCCTTATCTTACCCATCAAATTCTCTGCCTCTTAGCCTGCGATTCCAGAAAAGCACAAGCTAACAGGGCTCGGGGCTGGCTTTGCCGTGAGACCCGAGCAAGGGGCAGCTGGAGCAGCCCATAAGGCAGAGTGTGATTGTTGCTCCGAGGGGAAGAATCCAGTGGCAGGTCTGCACCTGGTGCAGGTACTTCCCCGGCATGCTGGCAGAACAGCGCTAGGTGGGGCTATGGAGGGTGGATGCAAAGCCCACTCTGCCCGCTCCACATCCTGTCCCCTCTGCTTGCACGGTGGGCCACATACCAGCTCCCCGGAGGCTGCTCTCCTCACCACGCTGCTACCTACGATCCAGGCAGCTGGACACGGGATTAAGGAGGTGACTTAAAGTTTAAAGAATCCGGTCACTAACCCTTCCCCAACCCCTCTGGCCAGCCCTGTGCAGAGACGTGTGACTCAATTAGGAATCGGGTTATAGCTGGATGGGGGAGAGGAGTAAAAAATGTTTCCTGGAGTTACCCAAAGTTCCTAAGGCTTCGCTGGTTATTAAAGCGTTCAGCCCTCGCTAAGGCTGGCAATGTGCTGGCTGCTGCTTCTCTGAGGAGCTGTCACTCCCTAAGCCGCGCTGGCTAGCGCTTGATGGCTCTCAGCGAATGTGCTTGTTCTCCCGTTTCCCTCCGTACCCTCCCCACGTTACCGGATGTCGGGATCTTCCTGGGGGCTGTGAGAACCCAAAAGGTTCCTGTGGGCGATGTGTGTGCAAAGCTGCATGCTCAGCACTTCTTTCAGCTCAGGTTCTACAGTCTAGTGTTTTCTTGTTTGTGTTTGGTGTGTATTTTTGCAGGTGATGAGGAAGCAGCTCAGGCAAGGGAGGAAGTCACATGCCTGGGGAACTCAGAAAATACTTCAAGGAACGTCCCTACACAGCACTGGGTAGCAAGGCTCGATCCTGGGAAGCAGTGACTGAAAACGGTTTTTGTGGGGGGTGGAGAGCAAGCAGCTGCACATGAGCTCCCGGTGTGATGCTGCTGTGGTCAAAAGGGCTAATGTGACCATTCGGTGCATGAGCAGGGATGCATCTTGAGCAGAACTACAGAGGGTATTTTACCTTTATATTTGGCACTGATGCAAATGCTGTTGGAATCCTGTGTCCAGTTGTGGTGCCCACCATTCCAGAGGGATGTTGATGATAAAGTGGAGAGGGCTCAGAGAAGAGCCACAAGAAGGATTAAAGGATGAGAAAACCCGCCGGACAGTGATAGACTAAAGGAGCTCAATCTGTTTAGCTTGACAAAGAGTAGGTCAAGGAGTGCCCTGATTACAGTCCAGGTATCTACATGGGGAAGAAATATTTAATAAATAATATTTAATAATATTTGTTCCTGAGACAGCAAAACTCTGTAGTGATGGGGGAGTGCCTGGTGCTAAGGTGGACTATCAAGGTCCTGAGGCACTATTCGCTCGCCGTGTCTTTTACCCTCATCGCTGACCAGGCCTCTCTGCAGGGCTGCATGCTCTGAGAGACATGAACCCCAGGTTGACCTGGCTCTGCAGCCCTATGTGCTTATGGTTCACCCCCAGTCCAGGGCCACCCCGGTGTGAATGTGGACTATATTTCTCATGAGGAGGGAGGCAAAGAGTGCACTGACTTCACTCTTGGGAGGGCTGGGGAGGTGTGTAACAGGACAGCCTGTCTCTGCAAGGACTGTGGGGACCAGGAAGCAGCCAAGCCCGTCCCACAGAGCAGCCCAGCAGCCCAGTGCTGGGAATCAGCCAACCTGGCTTGACAGCATTTAGAAACTGGGTCTGATTCCCAGCTGCAGCTGAGGGATATAAATGGAGGGTCCAGGAGAGGGCTGAGCATGCTGGTGCGACCCCCCCCACCCCCCCCTTAGACTGGGGAAGGTGGTCCAGAGCCTTTAGCTCCCACAGGCCTCACAGCATCAGCTGAGAACAGGGCAGTTGCTTTTTGTTATTCCATGTTTCCTTTTGGATGGTGTCACGGAGTCCCTGGGCGATGCTCTGGAACTGCTCCCCATGAAGCCAGTCAGGACTCTGGGGCAGTCGCCTTTCTGTGAGCAGCCTGTCTGCAGGACACACAGCTCACACAGCTTCCACCTTCCTGGGTCTGACCTCGGAGCATTCAGCATCCTCTGCCCCTCCGTGTGCTTCCCCACAGCGAGTCCGCTCAGGCGGGGTCCTGGGGAAGCCAGAGGGTCCTGCACCCCAACTTCGCAGTCAGACGTGACTCTCAGCCAGCCAGTAAAACAGAAGGTTTATTAGACGACAGGAACATGGTCTAACACAGAGCTTGCAGGTGCAGAGAACGGGACCCCTCAGCTGGGTCCATTTTGGGGGGCAGTGAGCCAGACAACCACGTCTGCACTTCACTCCATGTCCCAGCCAGCCCCAAACTGAAACTCCCTCCAGCCCCTCCTCCTCTGGGCTTTGTTCCTTTCCCGGGCCAGGTGGTCACCTGATTCCTTTGTTCTCCAACCCTTCAGCTCTCACCTTGCAGCGGGGGAGGGCCCAGGCCATCAGTGGCCAGGAAACAGGGTGTCGGCCATTCTCTGTGTCCAGACTCCTGCACACACCTGCCCTCTAGGGCTCTGCAATGATCATACACCCTTACTCCACCCCCTAGATACTTAAGAACTGCCTAGAGAAAACTGAGGCACCCCCACACTATTCAGAGGAAACATTAAGAACAGTCCCACTTCGTCACAGATGGATGCTGAGGAACACACCGATCCCTGAGCAAAGGGCTACAAACGGAACTGGGGGTGGCCAATTTTGTCCCAAAGTGGCAATGGGGGTCCACCAGCCTACCCTCATCTACAAAGGCATGAAACTGAATCAGTTGCACTGCTCTGATTGACAAATGACTATGTGTAGACAACGGAGGTTTCAGCTCCCACTTACAGTTTGCTTCAGGACTCTATTTTCTCCCCAGCTACAGCTTGCTCGCCTAGCACAGAAAACATCCATCTTTCTAGCACTAGCAGCCCATTGTTCAGGCCTGTTGCCAAAGTTCTAGAAAGCTGAATGAGGCAAATCTAAAGTACTTACACTCCAACGAATGAGAAAACTTTTAAAAATACTATCTCCACTCTACAGTGAGTCAGGAACGCTTGACTGGTCTTGCTATTCTTGCAATCGAACAAGACATCACTTTGTCTTTGTCATACGATGATATTATTACTGATTTTGCAGCCAAAAAGGCAAGAAAGATTGCTTTTAATTAAAAGCAAATCCTTGTTTCAATACCTCTTCATAGAAATGTCCAATAAAATGTTGACAAATTCAAAACATTATATTATTTGTATCATTCTGTCAATAAATCAGAATTTTTTCTATAGTGCTACTTCTTTAGTGCAAGTATAGTCCCTCAGCTTCATAGTGAGCTTAATTAGTTTAGGATGGTTTTAATAAAGGGCACGTGGCAAGGTTTCCATTACTGTCAGCTTATGTTTGTGTTGCTAAGAGCAAGTCGGGCATAGGGGGACCAGTTTCATAATACTGTGTAGGGCCCCATAAATCCTAAGCACGGCCCTGCATCCGACCTTAACATTGTCCAGTCCATAAATTGTGCCTTATTTTTGTTTGGAAAGATGTTAGCAATCGCAGCACATTTTGGGCACTGCCAGAAATACATGATAAATCACTGCCTCTAAAGTTCCATCAAAACCTGACATTTTCACAGCTCGAGCATGATCTGCTGCACAGATTCTTCACAAGGAAGTGTCCCTGGCCTTTTTAACTCATGTTAACCATGTATTTACTTTATAAAACTTGGACGAAACATTATCACAGCAGGCTCCTGCTTCAAAATTATGCTCAAGGGCTCGTGGGGTTCTCACTGAAAGGACAACCGTCACAGCACCGTTGATAAGGGAACGTCGCTGACCTACCTTGGGTCTTTTTCTGCATAAGCAGGACAATCTGTAAAGTTTGGGGAGTGTTCTCATATAAACTGGCATGACAGGTGTAGTTCCCAAAGTCAGCAGGGGTCACATTCTTCAGGAGGAGAGAAGCGTTGCCATCGGACAATCCCTGAGAAGAGAACTCCGTTCTCCCCTTATATTGTCCACACTGATACTCTGGATGGTTCTGGCCATAGTGGAAGCTGTTCACGACTTCACAACTCCCATTTAACCAGTTAACTTGCCAGTTAACTGTAGGGTTTGAAAGACTGATAGCGTCTCCACGTTTGACAATGCAGGGCAGGAGCACATCTTCACCGACATCCGCTTCAATTCCGACATGGTCACAGCCTGAAAGAGAGAAGAAGGACATGGCATTACTCAAAGTCAGCTGAAACAATTTCTATTACCCTTGTCAAGGGATACAGCCTCTAGGGCCGTGGCTGGCTGGGATCACAGTGCTAATTCTAATGAGAAGTCAAGAACCAAAGGTTCAGGGGCAGCTAAGTTGCCTCAGGACATAACCCGTCCACCCGAAGCCTTAAAAGCACAGAGGGACGTAGGTAAGGAGAACGGCCCCTGCGTTCCTGTCCATCCTCATCTTGTCCACAATGCTGTCGATAACACACGCCAATGCTCAGCTCCCATCTTTGACAGACCTCCAACAGCAATAGGTTCCCCAGTGTCATCACACTCGCAGGGAAACCCCAGAGGCTTGGCTGGCAGCAGATCCATCGCCACACATTCCATGCATTATGGATCAGACCAGAACACCCCAGCGTTGCTGAGGCCAACAGCAGGGCTTTGCTCAGTGAGTAAGAGACCTGCACCTGCCGGGGGGACACTTTCCTGCAGAAGCGGCTCCTGAAGGGCGTGGGAGGCAGTGACATCTCAGGAAATCATGTGTGTGCAGACCTACTGCACCCCCCTGCCTCTGGGATCCCCACTTCTGCCAGAATGAAGCCCCCCTCTCAACCTTTAAACATGCCGGAGTGGGACAGCTGCAAGCGGGACAGTCACCAGGTTGGCTGACAACGGGGATTGAACCAACGACCTCAGAGAAAAAAGCGGGAGCGAGTCTTTTGTAAAAGCTGTAAAGAGCCAGGCTCACAAGCAGTGAGCTGTCACAGACTCTCCACCTGTGGGGCGTGACCATACAGGGATGCGTCACAAAACCCCACGTCCCCCCATTCAGTTATACAAGCCAAATATGTAACACATGCCTGATGCGTGCAGATTCCCACCAGGATGTACAGCTCATCACAGTTCAGTACATCATCTCCTTTACAGAGGCCTTTGCACCGTGTGAATGACATGCAGCCATCCCGTTCCTTCCCAACCCAGAGACCAGCAGCAGGGCTTGAGCCCCTGACCATCAGAGCCCTGTGCTAGGACCTCGCTATTTGAGCTACAGGGCCCTGGAGTAATTGCTAGCTCCTCTGCAGGCCAGCCACCAGCGGAGGCCTTGACAGACAACCCCAATGGGCTACACAACCATTTACTAGTCATCAGTAGAATCCTGGTGTTCAGGAATCCTGGATTCTCTCCCTGGCTCCGGGAGAAGTTAGAGAGACTAAACCTGGTTTGGCTCCCCACTCTGAAAACCAGTGGGGTGCGGTGATAAGATCAGGGTTTGTCATGACAGAGACCCGAGTTCGGGGTCAGCTGTGAGCTGCTTTGAACTCACTTCTAGATTATTGTTTTGAAATGTTGGTGTGGTGGGGGCATTCAGCAGCTGCCTGCAAAGGCTGGGGTTCGTGGCATTGGGCAATACATGCATGGGACTAAGAACAGCAGCTAGACAGGAGACCTGAACTCTGGTACCCTCTTTCTCAGGTCAGGGAAGTTTCCCGGAAGCTACGGGTGTCTCGCCTAGGGGAGCAGCTTCCTCCAGGACTCAAACAAAGGATTTTCCTATTATTCCAATAAGTCTCGAAGGCAGTGTTGCATAAAACAGGATTAATAAGGGATAAAACTCCTCCATCTGGGAGGCTGGTTCAGGGATATGGAAAAGACATGCAGAAATAGGACTATGGGGGGAGTGACAGGGTGTCCACCCCACACAAGGCCTAAAGGGGCAAAGGTGGTAGGTGGGCCAAGTAACTGCCCAAGCTGCACCTGGAGGAGGAGCCAGGGAGGGGGTTTGATTAAATGAGGCTCAGCTGGTCAGGAACAGGCAGGGCCTGTAGAAAGTCCAGGAGCTGAGAGCAGAAGGGGGCTGCAGGGCAGAAGTCTGAACTCGCTCCCTGGGAGAAGGGAGGTGTGTTTGGGGCTACAGTGGGTAGTCCATGGTTACTCCCTGAGAGGGGGGAGTTGGGAGTGTGGCTTGGCAAGCCCAGAGAAGGGGGAGAGCCAGAGAGGCAGGCAAGGCTTAGGGGGAAAGCAGCAAGGTATGGGGTAAGTCGAACCTTGGCTCCCGATGAGAAGGCCTGTGAGCCAGGATCTGGAGTAGAAGCGGGGCCGGGGCCCGCGACCAGCCACTGATGACGTGGCATGAGCAGGGCAAGGAGCAGGAAGACTGCCAGAGCCCATTTGTCAAGAGAGACTTTGATACCCGGGAAGGCGGAGGGGGGGACATGTATGGCGACGTGCCCAGAGTGACGGAGAGGAGGCTGCAGTTCCTGGAGAGGGAGAGGGGTCCGCAGGGCTAGAGGACGACAGGAGAGGCACCGCGAGCGGAGGGCGCAATGCCTGGCTGGAGCTAATCTCCAGGACGGCCAGCAGGAGGCGCCACTAGCAGGGAGCGAACCCCTGTGATGGGGTCAACACATAAGGCTGGTTCTTTTACTGTTCTCTGGACCACGTGCTACTGTGCTAAATGGACGACTGGTCTGATGTGAGAGGACAATTCCTGTGTACAAAGAGAGAAGGGGAAGAACTTGTAAAGTCCTAGAACAGCATGAAGAAGTCGCTCCATTGGCTAAACACAGCAACCCCCCGAAGTTAGTGGAGTTACGGGGAGTTTAATCACGGGCACTGCTGTGTTACCACCTCGTTTCCACTGCCCACCCAGCTGTGGTGTCAGAGAAAGGAACTAAAGGAGCTTGGCATGAGTTGTTTCATCACGTATTTTTACACCCAGTGCTTCCCAGCTGGAGGGAAAAGAAAGTGATTTGTAGGGTGCAGACTCTGTACTAGAGAGGAAAGACCAAGGGCAGGTTACACTTGTAAGGCTGCAGCAGTGACGCTGTGCTCCTAGGCCGACGGGAGAGCTTCTCCCACCAGCGTGGTTAATCCACTTCCGCCAGAGGTGGTAGCTCTGTGACGGGAGCAGCTCTCGCCTACGCCGGGGGTTCGGTTGCAGGATTACGTTGCTGCGGGTGGGGATATTTCACAGCTCTGAGCAATGCAGTTATACCCGCGTGAGTCTGTCGTGTAGGGCTGGCCGAAGAACCAGGGCAGATTACGTCAACCTAACGTACATCAACATACAGCCACCGCAGTTGAGGCGCACACGTGGCCCCTTGTGTCGGCCGTGCGCGTTCTCACCTGGTGCGCTGTAGCGATTCTGTTGTCAGCGTGGGCCATTGTGTGACGGTTCTGGAGAGCCAGGAACAATCGGCACAAGCGACGCCGTGTCTGCACTGACATGGCATCGGCCTAACTCCATCAACCTTGACTCTGCCGCGCGGGGAGGTGGTGTTACTAAATCAGCACCGAGAGGCGCTTACGTCGGCGGGAGCCAAACGGAAGCGAAGACACTTCCACAGCTCGTGTGGCCCAAGGCAGCTCACGTCGATCTAACTCTGCAGTGCAGACCAGGCCGCAGGACTCCCGGCTTCACTACTGACTAGCGGCGGGGCTTCGTGCAAGTCATTTCAGTTCAATTTCCCCATCTGCAAAGTGGAGAAATCACCTACCCAGAGGTTGTGATTAATTCAAGTGCTTTCCAAAAATGAGACCCTTCCCGGGAAAGTGGGCCTGCACCCTGGACGTCACTGCTTTTGTGGCAGATTATCAACAACTTTAATTCTTACCAATTTGCCCCTTACTTGAATTAACCTCACCGCCCTACAACACCTGGGGTCGTCCCCTCTCCCCAGCCAGTGTACAATACAGCACAGTACAGAAACAACCCCTGTCCGAAAGAGTCGAAAAGGCAGACACCCGGAAGGCAAAGCACACTGGGAAATCCCCAGGTAGAAGCAGGTCACTTGGTTTGTTTTGCTTCCCCAGAACCGTAATAAACGTTCTGCCCGTGAGCTGTGCAGGAGAACAGGTCTGAGGGTTGGGAGAGGACACAGCGGGGGGCAGGAGGGGTTAGGATTCTGGTTGCCAACTCTCCAGGCTTGGCCTGGAGTCTCGAGGGGGAATCGGCATCGATTTCCCGGTGACTATTGAAACCAGCCCAGGAGATTTTAATGGGATATTTTAATAAAATGACATTGTCGTGGGGGGCGGGGAGGGAATTATCTCCTGGAATAGCTTCAGTCAGAGTTGACAACCCTAGTTAGCAGGATTCTGGTGCAGGGACAGCCAGAGTGGGGGAAGGCACATCATTTTAGCATGTGCTGGACGGAGGCAGTGCAGGTGTGAAGGGAAGTGGCCAGATGTTTGTACTGAAGCTTCTATTTCCCATCCGTCATGTGAGGGCCACACCTCGCCGTGTGCTTTGCTCCGTATACTGACTCCACAGTCCCTCCTCCCCCATTCTGTACGGGCCCATTTTCATTCTTTGGCCTATAGCCAGGCTTGGGGTGTGGGAGAGGAGGGAATGGGGGGGTTGATGCAGAGTGACAACTGCCCCCCCAAACAACTCTCACAGGCTGGGTTTTGAACCCACAGACCAAGCACTGGCTGGGTACACAGAGGGGCAGGAAGCAGGGCTGGGTGCATTTACGTATCCATAGAAAGTTGAGCAAGAGCACGGAGCCGGCTCCGGGAGCAGCTGCCCTGCAGCAATGAGACCTATTAGCACGGAGCCGCCCACCCGGTTACCCCCATGACATCAGGGTTGCAAGTCAGGGACACTGAAGACAAGAGTGTTTGAAGAGCTGCAGAGACATGAGGGGAAACAGTGGGACTTTCTCCAGTTTGGTAAAAAGGTAGCAAGAGAGTAGATCAGTCACCTTACCTGCCAGGACAACGGGCAAAAGTCCAGCCAATACCCAAACGCTGCTGTGCGCTGCCATTTCTGTCGTTGGTTTTCAGACCCTCTTCTGACCTGCTTGTTAAAATAAATAATGTCATCCCATCACATACGTCTGCAGGACTCCAGCACAGAAAGTCCAAACCGTCCTAGTAACCCTGGCAAGCTGATCCGCTTGGGAAGAGAGGCCAGCTCAGCGCTTGGGTCATTTTACAGGATAATTTATCAGTAATATTATGGCAGTGCCTCGGGACCCCACCATGGACCAGGGCCCCATTGTGCGGGTGCTGTGCACACACACGGGAAGACATGCCCGTGGGGGCCAGGGACCGGCCACACTGCAGCTGGCAGTGCGCCCCCCAGCCCGGGCAGACAGACTTACACCAGCGAGGCTCAAGCCAGCACGCTAAAAATAGCAGCGTGGGCCTCGCAGCTCCAGAAGAGACTCCAGCGAGCCACCTGGGCTCAGACCCAGGGGTCAGGTGGGCTGGAGGACCCAAATTATGGCCCGAGCCACAACAGCTACATGGCTACTGGTAGCATGCTAGCTCGAGCCCTGTGAGCATGACACCATCTACCCAGGCCGGGAGGCTGCTGCCAGCTGCTGTGTCAACGTACTTAGAGTCTCTTGTCTTATACTTAGACTGCAACAACAGTGGGACCCAGCCCGGAGAAACGCAAGGAAACAGACGAGACTCTGTTGGTCAGCATGATAGGCGCTGGTCACATCTGTGATGCCTGTTATATCAGTATCCTCATTTAATACCAGACAGTCCAGTTCACCCATCTTAGTATTTAGACATCTAGCATTTGTATACAAGCACTTATAAAATGTGTCACGTTTTAGCTGTCTGCCATTATATGGTGTAAGGCTGCACCTGCCTTCCTAACTCTGCCGTGACATCACCAGTGCCCTGCACTTGCATGGTCAGTAACACCAATGCAAAGGGAGTGAAAATCTCTGCTATTCTAATTTGAACTTTCTCCTTTGCAAGTGACTACACAAAATGCAGGACATGGAGAAACTGGCCCAGCATCTGCAGCCATAGAGGACATAATAGTTCTCCTTCCATTGTGTAAAGAGGAGTCCAGCAAAGGCCTGAACTTGTAAAGCCATGACTTTCGTGAATAAGTCTTCCTCACATATTTCAACCATCCATAGGAAGCTGTTGGCATGCGGGCTGCTGGCACCCCGCAGCCCAGGAACAGATTAGACTACAGACAAGAGACTAGAATTGATGGGGGCAAAAAGGGGGCAGGGTGTAACCATGTCTGAGCTGACACAGGCTTCAGTGTGACTTTTCAGGGTAAGAAGTTGCCTATGCACATTCCTCTAGTGCTTCACTCCTGCGACTGGGAGGAGAAATGCGTTAGCCAGGTAGCAGCGACTCATTCATGCAGGAGCAAAATTCCACCATGTCTGAGCCCGACTGCCAACAGCTGTGTTCAATGACACAATGGCACGGATTAGTCATCGGTGTCAGACCAGGAGGAAGCAGGTCCAGCATCACTCAGCTGAACTCGTATGGGGTGATGCAATACTGAATACTGTCCTGGACTAAGCCATCTCCTCGTACACACGTGCCCCACCCAGGATGTGCACGTCTCACAGATATGAATCCACTGGCATGCAACCCCATCTGTCCCCATCCCCCCACGTTCATATGCTCCCCTACCCGTGCAACGTCCAGGCATCCACCTTTCACAATGTCAGATGGGGCATCATTTTAAAAGCCGAGCAGGAGAATCCTTAGATACTACAGTGATGGCTGCAATCAAAACCTTTGAACGGGACAGACATCGGGGGACAGACAGACTGAAGTCCCCCAGGCCAGACTCACCCCTCCAGCTTCTGGGAGAAGGGATTTTGCTGCCTGTTTATACTGACATGTGAACAAAGTTACAAACAAAAATGACAATAAAAATTGGGGGGAGGAAATCAAGAAAACAATCTTTTCTCTCTGTCTATGTGGGGGAGGGGGGGTGAAAAATGCGAGAAAAAACCAGGAGAGAATGCAAAAAGAGAGAGAAACACGGAGAAAAAAGGCAGAGAGCAAGAAAAGAACACAAGTGAAAAAAGGTGACGGGGGCAGGGGGGAGAAGAGAGGGAAAAAGTTAGAGAATAAGAGCTGGGCTCAGAGGGGTTAAACCCGGTTCAGAGAAGCCTGGGTCCCCCACACTTACATCTGTACTTCCTTGGCCTCTGGGGTCTTGGGGCAGGCTTAGGCCAGCTGCTGGAGGTGAGGAGCGACACACAAACCATAGGTGCTGGAATTATGGGTGCTGCTGCACCCCCAGCTTGAAGTACTAACAAACACCAAACACCTGGTTTCCATCTTCCGCACCCCCACTATAAAAATTGTTCCAGCACCACTGTAGGGAGCTTCCCCCCGCCCTGCCCCCCCATGGCTGTGTCGACCTAGAAGTTAAGTCAAGATCAATCCTTGTTCCCTTCTATGTCAGCTGATGCTCAGTCCCTGAGGGTGGGTCTGTTTTCTCCACTTGCTTTTTCATCAAATCAGTTCCAAGCTCTCTGTGCACACACTTACTGTATTTCGGTTTAAGAGCGGCTTACTTCAACTTAGCTTAAGGCAATTCCTAATGAAACAAGCCTGGTTTAAGGGGTCCACACAGCCCTTTGCAACATCTTAACCATTAGCTTCTGGGAATGGGCCGGGGGGCAAGAACCACAGCAACTTTCTAATAAGAACATAAGAATGGCCACACTGGGTCAGACCAAAGGTCCACCCAGCCCAGTATCCTGTCTGCAAACAGTGGCCAATGCCAGGTGCCCCAGAGGGAGTGAACCTAACAGGTAATGATCAAGTGAGCTCTCTCCTGCCATCCATCTCCACCCTCTGACAAACAGAGGCTAGGGACACCATTCCTTACCCATCCTGGCTAAAAGCAATTAATGGACTTAATAACCTCCATTAATTTATCTAGTTCTCTTTTAAACCCTGTTATAGTCATAGCCTAGTTCACAACTTCCTCAGGCAAGGAGTTCCACAAGATGACTGTGCGCTGTGTGAAGAAGAACTTCCTTTTATTTGTTTTAAACCTGCTGCCCATTAATTTCATTTGGTGGCCCCTAGTTCTTATAGTATGGGAACAAGTAAATAAATTTTCCTCATTCACTTTCTCTACACCACTCATGATTTTATAGACCTCTATCATATCCCCCCTTAGCCTCCTCTTTTCCAAGCTGAGAAGTCCTAGTCTCTTTAATCTCTCCTCATATGGGACCCATTCCAAACCCCTCATCATTTTAGTTGCCCTTCTATGAACCTTTTCTAATGCCAGTTTATCTTTTTTTGAGATGAGGAGACCACATCTGTACGCAGTATTCAAGATGTGGGATACCATGTGTAAGCAGTGTCAGGATGCCTGCTAAACCCAGGGTTGTGAGTTCAATCTTTGAGGGGGCTCGTCCGGGATCGCCTGGGTCAGTACCCCTCGCAAGCACCTGTTGAGTGATCCACTACATTGGGAAACAATTTATATATTTTTTTTGTTTGTGCTTATATTTTGAGGAAATTACTGTTTGTATAATGGCTAATATGTCAGGTTTGTTGGGCCCTGGCTCAGCAGCTTCTAGCTCGGAGGCTGCAGCCTCGGCTGATGATTGGACAAAAGCTCTGGGGCAAATATTGGAAAAGGTTGTGCTGCCCCATGCTGAGTCAGACTCTTGTCGTAAGTTAAGATTATTTGCTGGGGAGGAGGAGTTTGAACCCTGGTTAGAGCATACCACTGAAATGCTGCAAGAGTGGGCCGTACCAGATGCAGAAAAGCGAAGATGCCTTATAGAGAGCCTTGGCGGCCCAGCATTAGATGTGATTCGCACCCTGAAGCTCATTGACCCTGGGGTCAGTGTGAAGGACTGCCTAGAGGCCCTTGAACACAACTTTGGGAGCGTAGAGGGCCCTGAAGACAGCTACTGTAAGTTCCTTAATTCCCGACAACAAAAGGGCGAGAAGGCTTCAGCCTACATACAGAGACTGGAGAGACTGCTTCAGAGAGCTGTCATGAGGGGAGCAGTGACTGCTGAGCAGATGGATCAGACCAGACTGGCTCAAATTGTAAGAGGAACTCAGTATCAGAACCCGATTCTACTTCATCTCCGGCTAAGAGAACGACGGGAACATCCCCCAAGTTACTCCCAGCTGATAAAAGAGGTCCGAGAGGAGGAAGAAAGGCAGGCTGCCAGTGAGTTTTGGGAAGCCCAAACATCGGAGCCAGCCAGCACAACACCACTGCAAATGGCCAGTGTACTGATGGTGAGCACCAGAGAGGAACTTGCCCAACAAATACAGGTCCTGACGGAATGGATAGCTGAGCTGCAAAGTACCGTTGACCGAGTTAAGACTTCTAGGAATAAGAAGCCTCAAACTGTGGCGATTGAGAAGCCCGCACTTAGAGCCACCATCCCCCCCAGGCGAAGGGGGAAAGGTCAATTCTTCTGCTACCGATGTGGTCAGGATGGACACAGTGCTGCCAAGTGCCGTAATGAAGAAAACCCCTCCTTAGTGTATGGAAAGCTGAGGATCAGTTGGGAGAGATCCGGTAGCTGCCAGAGGGTCTGGGGACGGGGACCCCCCAGGTCTGCAGGATTTGAAGATTCCCCCAGAAAAGACTGTCCAGCTGGGATCCCTGCAGGACTGATAGGGCCTCGAGCAGAGGTCATGGTGAGGATCGAAGGGGTGGAGTGTAAAGCAGTGCTTGACACTGGATCTCAAGTGACTATTATATTTCAGTCATTCTACCAACAGATGCTTAGGCACCTGCCTATACAGCCACTGACTGGCCTTGGCCTATGTGGCCTCAGCATGGATGAATACCCCTATCAAGGGTATGTCATAGTGCACCTGGAATTCCCAGAGGAGGTTGCTGGGGTGAGAGAAGAGGTAGACACAGCTGCCTTAATATGCCCTGACCCTAAAGGGACTTCTGATGTGTCTGTGCTGATAGGGACCAACTCCAGTCTCTTCAAGGTACTCGCGGATTACTGCAGAAGGCGGGCTGGGGACCAGTACCTGAATACCCTGATGATCCATACGCTTTGTGCTGAAGCCTATAGGAAAATTGAGAGCGCTAAAAGGGACACATCTGAGCTACCGCTTGGGGCACTGAAGTACGCGGGCACAACCCCCTTAGTAGTGCCTGCAAGGACGGAGCAAGAAGTGCTTGTCATGAGTACCTGTCTGAAAGGCAGTAAAGGGACGTTAGCAATGATAGAGCAGCCGATGGGAGGAGAGCTCCCTGAAGGAGTGCTGGTCCCCAGTGGAGTCATAACCCTACCTGCTGAAGCCCAGGAAAGGGTGACTATACTGATTGCTAATGAAACGAGTCGTGATATTTTTGTGAAGCAAGGACAAAAGATAGCAGACCTCTTTGAGCCTGAGTCGATTGTAAAACCCCAGTATGAAACTCCAGTTCCGGCAATAGACCCAGCAAAGTTTGACTTTGGAGATTCACCAGTGTCCGAGGACTGGAAAGATCGCCTGAGGAAGAAACTTTGTGAAAGATCCAAGGTGTTCTCACTGCATGAGTGGGATGTGGGATGTGCAAAAGGAGTAGAGCACAATATCAGACTACATGACTCTCGACCTTTCAGGGAGAGATCTAGGAAGATTGCTCTCTCTGAGATGGAAGATGTGCGACATCATCTTCAGGAGCTGGCTGCGAATGGCATCATTACAGAGTCCCGCAGCCCATACGCCTCACCCATCGTGGTAGTCCGCAAAAAGAATGGGAAAATCCGGATGTGTATTGACTACCGCACCCTAAACAGCCGTACGGTGGTCGACCAGTACACTATGCCTCGAGTGCAAGACGCCTTAGACTGTTTGCTGGGAAGCCAGTGGTTCTCTGTGTTGGATCTTCGAAGTGGATACTACCAGATCCCTCTGGGAGAAGAAGATAAGGAGAAGACAGCCTTCATCTGCCCATTAGGGTTTTATCAGTTCGAACGCATGCCCCAAGGGATTTCTGGAGCACCTGCCACCTTTCAACGTCTCATGGAGAAAGTTGTGGGAGACATGAATTTACTGCAAGTGTTAGTTTATTTGGATGACCTGATTGTGTTTGGAAGAACCTTAGAGGAGCATGAAGAAAGACTTCTTAAAGTGCTTGATAGGTTGGAGGATTATGGTCTGAAGCTTTCAATTGACAAATGCCAGTTCTGCAGAACCTCAGTGAAGTACGTGGGTCACATTGTGTCCCAAGAAGGTGTGAGTACTGATCCTGATAAAATAGAAGCACTCACTACATGGCCACGTCCAAGTAACTACAGAGAACTCAAGACCTTCCTTGGATTTAGTGGCTACTACCGCAGATTTGTGAAAAACTATGCTACGATTGTAAAGCCTCTGAATGATCTTACCAGGGGACATCAGTCCAGCAAGAACAAATCTAAGTCCAAGAATAAGGGGAGGTCCCCAAAGCCTCCTGTGCAGAGACACAATGGCCCCTTTGCACCATTTGGGCCACGGTGGGATGAGAGATGTGAAAGGGCTTTTCAAGAAATCATTACTTGCCTAACTCATGCTCCAGTCCTAGTTTTTGCTGACCCAAGCAAACCATTTATCCTGCATACTGATGCCAGTTTGGAGGGTCTGGGAGCAGTCCTGTACCAGGAAGTGGAAGGCAAATGTAAACCTGTAGCCTTTGCCAGCCGAGGATTGTCTGATAGTGAAACTCGCTATCCCACCCACAAGCTGGAGTTTTTGGCCTTGAAATGGGCCATCACTGAGAAATTTCGAGACTACTTGTATGGTGCTCAGTTCCAGGTGTGGACAGACAACAATCCACTGACTTATGTGTTAACAAGTGCTAAGCTGGATGCTACAGGGCAGAGATGGGTGGCCGCCTTGGCTAGCTATGAGTTCAGCATTCAGTACCGATCAGGGAGAAGCAATGTAGATGCAGATGCATTGTCCAGGCGTCCGCAGGCTCCAGAAGTTGCTGTGATACCCACAGATGGAGTGAGAGCTATTTGCAGTGTGAGTCGCCGAGAGCCAGAGGCCCGTGAAGACTTTCAGGGATGTGTTGCAGAAGCTTTGGGCCTGCCCCCTGAATGCATGCCTTCTGCTTCGGTGAACTATATTGCATTAGACCAATCTCCTTTGCCCATGCTCAATGCGGCTGACTGGCAAGAAGCCCAGCGGCAAGATATTGACATTCGTGATACACTACTTGCCAAAAGGGAGGGGCGAAGCCCAACTGCGGTTGTCCCACCTAACCCGGAGGGTAAACTACTATTGAGAGAATGGACCAAACTAAAACTGATTCAGGGAGTGCTACACCGAATGACCACTGACCCTTTACAAAAACAACGAGCACAACTAGTACTGCCAAAAAAGTACAGAGCCCTGGCCATGAGGGCCCTGCATGATGACTTTGGGCATTTAGGGATGGAGAGGACCCTGGAACTTATTCGTAGTAGGTTCTATTGGCCCCGAATGGCTGAAGATGTTCGCAGGAAATGTGAGACTTGCGCTCGATGTGTTCAAAGGAAAACTCTGCCCACGAGGGCTGCATATCTCAAGAACATCACCAGCAACAAACCTTTGGAGTTGGTATGCATTGATTTCTTGTCTGTAGAGGTAGACAAGAGGAATGTTGGAAACATTCTAGTAGTGACTGACCATTTTACACGGTATGCACAAGCATATCCCACACGTGATCAGAGGGCCACCACCGTTGCTCGAGTATTGTGGGACAAATATTTCTCAGTCTATGGATTCCCGGCTCGGATACACTCTGATCAGGGGCGGGATTTTGAGAGTCACCTTCTGAAGGAGGTGCTGAAGATAGCAGGAATTAAAAAGTCTAGGACAACGCCTTATCACCCCCAAGGTGATCCTCAGCCAGAGAGGTTCAATCGAACCCTATTAGATATGTTGGGAACTTTGCGACCAGAGCAGAAGGCAACCTGGAGCCAGCATGTCGCATTTCTGGTGCATGCCTACAATGCCACAAAGAACGATGCTACGGGAGTCACCCCATATCTCTTGATGTTTGGGCGAGAACCAAGATTACCCATAGACTTGTGCTTTGGTGTATCAGAGGATGGAGATAGCTATGAAACTCATCAGCAATATGTATCCCGACTAAAAGAAAAGCTGCGGGATGCTTATCGCTTAGCTACCGCTGCGGCTCGGAAGAACGCAGACCGCAACAAACATCGATATGATGCTAGAGTGCGTTCGCAGGAGCTCCAGCCAGGGGACAGAGTCCTGCTGCGAAATTTGGGTATTGCTGGCAAACACAAGATAGCTGACAGATGGAAGGCAATACCTTACCTGGTGATGGAAAAGCTGGGAGATCTGCCGGTCTACAAGATCAAACCTGAAGACGGTCCAGGGCAAATAAAGACGGTGCATAGAAACCTTTTGCTCCCTGTGGGGGAATTGGTAAGCACCCCTTGTGAGATGGGCCACGGCAGGGCCGCCGGGCAGAACAGAGGTGCTAGACCAAAGCCGCCATCCAACACAGACAGTGGGCCCCCTGCAGCTAACTTACCCCTATTCTGCACATCTGAGAGTGAGTCTGAGGAGGAAGACACAACCCTGGTGTATCCTGGGATGGAGACAAGATTTCAGTCTCGATCAGCTGAACCAAACGAGAGTTTTCCCTCTTCCGCCCTAAACCCAATGGCGGAACTATTTAGGCCCCTTTCTGATACCCCGGTGCTGCTGATGAGACCCCCCTGTGATGACACACACAGCTTATTGGACAATGGGGACAGACAGGTAGAGGATGTCCTGGGCACCTTGGACCCTCCAGCGTTAGAACTAGGAGTGCAGGGGCCTACGCCAGTAGCCGAGGGACCCTCCAGGGAAGCCTCTCCATCTGTCACTCAAGAGGATGTTCCCCTTACTTCGGCAACAGAGATTCTCAATAGACGAGACAGGGTGATAAGACCAGTGAAACGGTTAACTTATGATGCACCTGGGGTGACTAGTGAGGAGCCAATACATTTAGCACACAGGCTTGTGGAAGCTAAAGTGGGCTTCCTGAGGCCCTTTGGAGGAAACCAATGAGTTGGTATAAAGGGAGTGTGATTTGTCGGGACGACAAAGTCTCGGCTGGGGGGAGGATGTAAGCAGTGTCAGGATGAGCTCCACCCTGACATCTGGTGGTGAGGTGTGGCAAGTTGTGGAAAAGAATTTCAGGGGCCGATCTCATTTGCATAGGCACACCCACCACGCCTAGAATGAGACCATAGCTGCCCAAATGGTCACTTTGGCTGCTGTGGGATCCCCAGTGTCTCTGTTATTGGGGCAGGAAGAATAAATTGTTATTACCCTGATTATGGGAACTGTGCTTGGAACTGTACGTGGCCTTTTGTTACGATGGAGGGATTCACCATCATCTAAGTAGCACTCGCTAGGCAAGGGTCATGGGTTCCAAAACTGTGTGAATGGAGAGAGGCTGGGGACAAGTATTAATACTTGGTGGCATGGGCCCCTTGGTGAGGGCTTTACATGCTAATTGCACTTCCTCCTCTCTCCACTGTGGAATATCAGAGCTAATTTTGATTTCATTAGAAGTCTAGTTACAGGCTGCTGAGCTCACTTTGGGCTGACAGTGCACCAGCACTGGGGCTCCCCTATTATAAGCTGAATTCACCTAAGCGCTGAAATCACTGAGTGTTGTGTTAAGTAGTGGGGGAGCCTGAAGATATATTGTGGAGCAGTTTGCGGGCCGGCTGGCGAAGCAGTTCGACACGGAGCAGTGTGTGGATGGCAGGAGCTGCTTGTGGGCCGTGGAGCTGAGCGAAGGAGTTCGTGGGGCGGCTGGCGGAGCGGAGCGCAGCTGAGTGAAGGAGTTCGTGGGGCGGCTGGTGGAGCGGAGTGCAGCTGCGCGAAGGAGTTTTGTGGGGCGGCTGGCGGAGCGGAGCGGAGCGCCGCTATGGAGCTATGGGGCGGTCAGCTTCAGATCACGTAAGGTGCCTCTTACCCCCGTCCCATTTCCACCCAGGTTGGGAGGTAAAGCTCCGCCGATAAACTTTCGAACTCTGGGGCTGCCCTGACCAGGGACAGAGACTTTTGGGGCATTGGACTTTTGGGGTTGCTGGACTCAAGAACCAAAGGGAAAAGGGCATGCCCCAATTTGCCTGGGGTGGGTTGTTTTTGCTCATGGGTTGTGTTATGAATCCGGTTGGTGGTGTTTCCCCAACATAATGCCACATTGTTTCTCTCTGTTATTAAAAGACTTTTGCCACACTCAGACTATGTGCTTGCGAGAGGGGAAGTATTGCCTCTTGGAGGCGCCCAGCGGGGGTGGTATATATTTGTCCCAGGTCACTGGGTGGGGGCTCGAGCCAGTTTGCATTGTGTTATTGGAATGGAACCCCTAGATATTGAACCCGGCCCTTGTTGCTGCCAACTCTGACGGGCAGAAGGGTTACATTTTGATTTATACAAGGGCAATAAGATATTCTCCGTCTTATTCTCTATCCCTTTTTTAATGATTCCTAACATCCTGTTCGCTTTTTTGACTGCTGCTACACACTGCGTGGACGTCTTCAGAGAACTATCCACGATGACGTCAAGATCTCTTTCCTGATTAGTTGTAGCTAAATTAGCCCCCATCATATTGTACGTATAGTTGGGGTTATTTTTTCCAATGTGCATTACTTTACATTTACACACATTAAATTTCATTTGCCCTTTTGTTGCCCGATCACTTAGTTTTGTGAGATCTTTTTGAAGTTCTTCACAGTCTGCTTTGGTCTTAACTATCTTGAGCAGTTTAGTATCATCTGCAAACTTTGCCACCTCACTGTTTACTCCTTTCTCCAGATCATTTATGAATAAGTTGAATAGGATTGGTCCTAGGACTGCCCCTTGGGGAACACCACTAGTTACCCCTCTCCATTCTGAAAATTTACCATTTATTCCTACCCTTTGTTCCCTGTCTTTTAACCAGTTCTCAATCCATGAAAGGATCTTCCCTCTTATCCCATGACAACTTAATTTACGTAAGAGCCTTTGGTGAGGGACCTTGTCAAAGGCTTTCTGGAAATCTAAGTACACTATGTCCACTGGATCCCCCTTGTCCACATGTTTGTTGACCCCCTCAAAGAACTCTAAGAGATCAGTAAGACATGATCTCCCTTTACAGAAGCCATGTTGACTTTTGCCCAACAATTTATGTTTTTCTAGGTGTCTGACAATTTTATTCTTTATGATTGTTTCAACTAATTTGCCCGGTACTGATGTTAGACTTACCGGTCTGTAATTGCTGGGCCACCTCTAGAGCCCTTCTTAAATATTGGTGTTACCTTAGCTATCTTCCAGTCACTGGGTACAGTAGCTGATTTAAAGGACCGGTTAGAAACCATAGTTAATAGTTCTGCAATTTCCCATTGGCGTTCTTTCAGAACTCCTGGGTGAATGCCATCTGGGCCCGGTGACTTGTTCCTGTTACGTGTCTCAATTAATTCCAAACCCTCCTCTAGTGTCACTTCAATCTGTGACAATTCCTCAGAGTTGTCACCTACAAAGGACGGCTCAGGTTTGGGAATCTCCCTCCCATTACATTAATGTAAACGAGTACTTAGCCAGGTCCTGTCCCTTCGCAGATTTCACACGAGACGCAAGAAAGTGAAACTGCACCAAATCCGCCCTGCCCTTCTCACAAGCCGCTTCCTGGGCATGCACTTTCCCGTCAGATCTCCTGGCCCAAGTCCTCTTTTGCTTGCAGTCACTGCCAGTCGGGAGCCAACACACACGTGTGCGTAAAGTAGAGACCCGCAGCGCGCTCACTCCGCGCCCGGGCCATGCAGATGCTGAGTTTTGCAGTTCTCAAACTGTGGATTTGCGTCTCCAAGCATGTTGCTTGTTAAGAGCAAAAACGGTGGTTGCTGTTGTTTTTTAAAAATTGATTTCATGTAACTATTTTAGTCTAAAACAATCTAACAAAAGCAAACCTGATTTTAAAAAACGTGACTGTTTAACTAAATTCAAAAATTCAGGTGCTTGTTTTGTTACAATATTATATGTTTGCTGTTGAAGAAAAAAATCCGGAATACTTAATGTTGTTGTTTTTAGTTAAATAAAACAATTTAAATGTCTGTCTGGTGATGTTCTCCTAATACAGCCTCGCAAGAAAATCCCCCAAATATTCATGATTAACCTGTTGAATTGGAGATAGTGCACCTCCCAATGGCTTCATAACTATCTGCTTCAGTTACCTCTAGTAAATGAAATAACCAAACAATCATTGTCTGATATAGCTGTAAAACTAAACCTGAAAGGGTTTCAAAATAAATCACTGTTTAAAAATGTAGAGCCTGTCCCTTCTAAAAATGAAACCTACATCTCTCTCCCAGTTGTGAAGAATATGTATTAAGGTTATAACCACCAACAAGAATGCACTTTTATGTAGAAATCCATGATTAAACGGAGTCTTCCTGACTAGTGATTTAAATCGTGATTTAAATCAATTTGATTTAAATCAAACCCACCCTGATGGAAATTATCCGGTCCTCCTACTTTGAGCACAATAAACTCTCTAAATTTTTCTTCCACCTTAGATGTGGGAATGTCCACTGTAGTTCACTTCTTTCCATGGGCCATCCTGCCTTCATACCTATGGTCCATCCTGAGGCCATCTCTTTTTACGGGGCTAGAATCACAGACCCATAGGGTTAGAGGGGACCACAAGGCTCATGGAGTCCACCCCTGCCAAGATGCAGGATTTGTTGGGTCTAACCCATCCCGGACGGGTGGCTACCCAGCCTCCTTTCCAAAACCGCTAGCAAAGGGATTTCCTGACCTCCCGAGGCGCCTGTCCCAGAGTCCCTCGGCTCTGGCAGTTGGGAAGTGTTTCCTGAGATTTCAGCCAAATCTGCCGGGCTGCAGTTGCACCCATCGCCCCTTGTCCTGCCCTCCGCGGTAAGGGAGAACGACTTTTCTCCCTCTTTTTTGAGGCAGCCTTTCCAGTATTTGAAGAGGGCTGCCATGGCCCCCTCATCTCCTCCTTTCCAAACTCTCACAGTCCCCGCCTAGATGCGTTTGTATATTAAAACAGGCAAGCGGGCATTCAGCGGGGGGGCCCCGGCAGACTTGGAAAGAGACTCGGCTAAACAAAGCACCAGGTCGCTCAGCCTCCCCAGAGCAAGGCGCAGCCCAGCGCCGGCCGAAGGCGGGGGAGGAAGGGCTGGGGGATGAAGCCGGCTGGCCAGCAGCGCCATCCCCGCCGCTTGCCGGGAACCCCCCAGGCGCCAGCGGAGCGGAGGGCGCCCATCGCTAGTAAGGGGGCAGGGGTCGGGCTGTGTCTCCCCCACCCAAGACTGGGGACACCCTCCCGCCCCAGGCGTGACTCCCTCCGCTCGCCACCCACAGCCCGCTCGGGGGGATCCCGATTCTGATCCCCGGCGGGCTCTGTCCTGGGGGAAAGGGGTGCGGCTGGGGTCCCACCGCGCTTAGCGGGCCCCCGGGAACATCCCAGAAATTAACCATGGGCCAGAGAAGCGCGGGGGGACGGGGACGGGGACGGGGATGGGACACCCCCCCCCCGTTAAGGGGAGCTGGGAGAGACACGTCGCCCGCCCCGGTCAGGGGACCCCCCAGCTCGGAGCGGGACAGACGGAGGAAGCCGCTCGCAGCCTGGGCCGCTTCTTACCTCCGCCGCCGCTCCTCCCATTCCGGGTGAGTGCTCGGCGCTGGACCCCACCCCGCCCCATCCACCCCCTTCCCCCAAGTCCCCCCCGCCCCCCTCTTCTCCAACTCCCCCCCAGCGCACCGCCCCCCGCTCCTCCCCCCTCCCTCCCAAAGCATGCAAAGGGAATAGCCTCACATCAAACTCCAAGAGCTTTTCAAGCAGCGTTTGCCTTTCTTTGTCTGTCTGTACATTTGGGTTATCCTGGATGGAAATCCCGTTTCATTGGTTTGTGAGTGTGCAGTGAAATCCATGTTTATGGACATTTACCAAGACAAATCTAACCCTTACGTGCCAAATTATCTTTCAAAAGAAAGGGTCAGAAAGCGGAAAGACGTGTACATAAAATAGTTGGACTAGTTTTGAAACAACTTTCAACTCCTCTTAAACTCTGATGGACCAAAGGATCTCAGTAAGGGAACTGAGTAAAGCTGGGATTTTAGCTTTAAGTTCATCCTGAGAATTTCTCCCCACAAACATACCGAAAAGCAACAGCCAGGAGGCGGAAGAATTACAGCCCTGCTGCATATGCATTAGCAAGACTGCATATTCATGAGCCAAAGGTGCTACCACGACCATCCCCTGAAGGTGCTGAGCCACTGAAAGAGTGATGGCTAGATCCAAATACCAGCTACTCGAGCCCTGAACGAAAAAGGCATGTCTTCCCGCTTCAGTGAGGCTATGGAAAACAGGTGTCTCTCTGAGTTGACACTATGGACACTATGGTGCTAATAAACGATGGTCACATAAACACCACCCTATACTGGAAACCTACTGACCGCTATTCCTACCTACATGCCTCCAGCTTTCACCCTGACCCACCACACAATCCATTATCTACAGCCAAGCTCTACGATACAACCGCATTTGCTCCAACCCCTCAGACAGAGACAAACACCTACAAGATCTCTATCAAGCATTCTTACAACTACAATACCCACCTGCAGAAATGAAGAAACAGATTGACAGAGCCAGAAGAGTACCCAGAAGTCACCTACTACAGGACAGGCCCAACAAAGAAAATAACAGAACGCCACTAGCCCTCACCTTCAGCTCCCAACTCAAACCTCTCCAACACATCATCAAGGATCTACAACCTATCCTGAAGGACGACTCATCACTCTCACAGATCTTGGGAGACAGGCCAGTCCTTGCTCACAGACAGCCCCCCAACCTGAAGCAAATTCTCACCAGCAACCACACACCACACACCACACAACAGAACCACTAACCCAGGAACCTATCCTTGCAACAAAGCCCGTTGCCAACTGTGTCCACATATCTATCCAGGGGACACCATCATAGGGCCTAATCACATCAGCCACACTATCAAAGGCGTATTCACCTGCGCATCTACCAATGTGATAGATGCCATCATGTGCCAGCAATGTCCCTCTGCCATGTACATTGGCCAAACCGGACAGTCTCTACGTAAAAGAATAAATGGACACAAATCAGACGTCAAGAATTGTAACATTCAAAAACCAGTTGGAGAACACTTCAATCTCTTTGGTCACTCGATTACAGACCTAAAAGTGGCAATTCTTCAACAAAAAAACTTCAAAAACAGACTCCAACGAGAGACACAAACCTCAAGCCTGCAGAAGCTTATGGATGTGCTTAACTTCACTACCACCACCAGGCTCATTGAAGTGGGGCCTATTCACAGTAGTAAAGTGTTTGCAAGATCAAGGCCATAGGCTGTGTTTATGCATCACACAGGGCCCATTCTATCCCTGGTGTAACTGGAGATCACATCACAGTGAACTTGGCCCTACTCAAATGTATCAGGGTGAACAAGTCTCAGGCAGCCCCAGTCTGGGTCATGGCTCTCTCCTAGGAACTTTGTTATCTTAGGTAACCAGAGGTACTAAGAAATGCCAGTCTGTAAAACAGAGGTGTTAATAGCTACCAAACTCTGCACAGGGGAGGGGCTCAAGTGGCTGGTGTGAATAAAGGTTGGAAGTTTTTACATGACAGACTCATGTTCTTAAATCACTTTGGCTTTTTTTTCCCAAAATCCCACCAAAGTGTTTTCAAATCTTTCGGTGGCAGGCGCTAGAGAAGGCCGAAGGGTTGGTATTACCATTTCACCCATGTCTGCTGCCTGTTTCCAGCCACCTAGCAACAGATGGCCGAGGAGCGCTCCCCCTCTCCCTCAATTTCCACCACTGGGCATTGTGTGTGGAACTTTTCCTGGCATTAGTCCCTTCAGTCTCCTTCTGGCATATGGCTTTGGTCCGCGTCTCATGCTAGGGCTGCATGTGCACCAGTTTCTCTGCATGGTTGTGAGGGGCCCGAGAATACACTCAATTTGAGCATATTATTGTACACAAGACCCAGGATGCTGACATAGTTTCTCTCTCACCCGTGAGGGTACAGAGACTAGCTGTGTAAATGGGCCTACATTTTCAAAAGTGATTAGTGATTTCGGGTGCCCAACTTGAGACACCCTGAAGGCAGCTGATTTTCTTAAATGATTGAGCACCCGACCTCTGAAAATCAGGCCCCTTTAAGGCAAGTACCCAAAATCACTCGTCACTTTGGCAAATGTAATCCATAGTCTGCAAGTTTTAAGGTTCTTTTCCTATTCAAATAAACAAATACAATTCCAGTGAATCTCTAACAGGCCACCTGTCTACATCCCAGCTGGGCAGCGCAAAACAGAGCCCTCTGAAGTGCCATTATTTATTTAATAAGGCTCAACCAAATCACCCACTGAGCTGTCCCTCCCACTCCCAGGCCGTTCTCTGAACTGGAAATCCAGCAGGCAGGTTCTGTAAAAGGGACCAGCACGGGAGAATGAGATTCTGCCCCCCATTCTAATACGTTGTTTTAAGAAAGTGTCAGCATATGGGGGCAGGGGTCCCGGGGGGCAGTCAGGAAGGAGAGGGGGAGTTGGATGAGGCGGCAGGGGGCTGTCAGGGGCAGGGGTTCTGGGGGCAGTCAGGGAGAAGGGGTGGTTGGATGGGGCAAGGGTCCCAGGGGAGCAGTCAGGAATGAGAGGAGGGGTTGGATGTAGTGGCGGGGGGCAGTCAGGGGCGGAGGGTCTGGGGGTGGTCAGGAGACAGGGAGGGGTGGATGGGGCAGGAGTCCCAGGGGGGCCACCTGGGGACAGGGTGGTTGGATGGGGCAGGAGTCCTGGGGGGGGCTGTCAGAGGGTGAGAAGCGGGGACCAGGCCACGCCTGGCTGATTGGGGAGGGACAGCCTCCCCTAACCAGCCCTCCACACAATTTCAGAAACCTGATGTGGCCCTCAGGCCCAAAAGTTTACCTGCCCCTGATCTAAATGCAAACATCTAATGCAAAATCAGCCTTTTACCAATGCGGTGTGAATAGTAAGACTTTTTTTTAATGTATTAACATATAATTAATCTTGCTATAACTGGTTACTAATATAAGAAGCCATTTGAGTACAAAATATTTATTCTCATTGGGGAATTAATTCATTCTCTGAAAAGGTTTGTCACATTTTTACCCAGAAGCGACAATACCTTCTTGAGGGGCTGTGATGAGGTGCACCTGATGCTTCCAGGCTGCCCATTAGAGACCCCCCGGTCCTTCCACACACTCTGCCCTGGGAAAAGAATAGCAGAGATGGTCCTCCAGGTCTGCCTAGAGAGGCAGCATAGAAGCAGCCAATCAGCATCCATCAGGCTCAGATAAAAGGATCTGCAGGGTCTGAGCAGTTCAGCTCCTGGCTGATGCCTTAGCTGTGCCCACTGGAGCACAGCTGGTTGTGGTCATGTGACCTGGGAAAGAGAGGGTCTGACAGTTGTAGCCCTGAGGAAAAGATGCAAAGAACGGGGCTGTGTTAACTGTCCCTGATCACCTTCCTCTCCTCCTAGTGCTTCAAAATGGATTCCTTGAGGACCTGCTCCATGATCTTTTTCCAGGGACTGAAGTAAGGCTGACTGGTCTGTAGTTCCCTGGATTCTCCTTCTTCCCTTTTTTTGAAGATGGGCACTATATTTGCCTTTTTCCAATTGTCCAGGACCTCCCTGGATTGCCACAAATTTTCAAAATATAATGGCCAATGACTCTGCAATCACATCAGCCAATTCCCTCTGATGCATTTCATCTGGCCCCATGGACTTGTGCACGTCCAGCTTTTCTAAACAGTCCTTAACCTGTTCTTTCACCACTCAAAGTTGCTCACCTCCTTCCCATACTGTGCTGCCCAGTGCAGCAGTCTGGGAGCTGACCTTGTCTGTGAAGACCAAGGCAAAAAAAAGCATTGAGTACTTCAGCTTTTTCCACATCCTGTGTCACTAGGTTGCCTCCCTCATTCAGTAAGGGGCCCACGCTTTCCCTGACCACCTTCTTGTTGCTAACATACCTGTAGAAACCCTTCTTGTTATCCTTCATATCCCTTGCTAGCTGCTACTCCAGTTGTGTTTTGGCCTTCCTGATTCCACCTCTGCAAGCTTGAGCAATATTTTTATACTCCTCCCTAGTCATCTGTCCAAGTTTCCACTTCTTGTAAGCTTCCTTTTTGTGTTTAAGATCAGCAAGGATTTCACTGTTAAGCCAAGCTGGTCACCTGCCATATTTGCTATTCTTTCTGCACATCGAGATGGTTTGTTCCTGCACCCTCAATAAGGCTTTTTTAAAATGCAGCCAGCTGTCCTGGACTCCTTTCCCCCTCATATTAGTCTCCAGGGGCTCTTGCCTATCAGTTCCCTGAGGGAGTCAAAGTCTGCTTTTCTGAAGTCCAGGGTCTGTATTCTGCTGCTCTCCTTTTTTCCTTTTGTCAGGATCCTGAACTCAACCATCTCATGGTCAGTGCCTCCCAGGTTCCCATCCACTTCTACTTCCCCTACCAATTCTTCCCTGTTTTGTGAGCAGCAGGTCAAGAGGAGCACAGCCCCTAGTTGGTTCCTCCAGCACTTGCACCAGGAAGTTGTCCCCAAAACTCTCCAAAAACTTCCTCGATTGTCTGTGCACTGCTGTATTGCTCTCCCAGCAGATGTCAGGGTGACCTGAAGTCCTGCATGAGAACCAGGGCCTGTGATCTGGAAACTTCTGTTAGTTGTCCGAAGAAAGCCTTGTCTACCTCATCCTCCTGGTCTGATGGTCTATAGCAGACGTCCACCACAACATCACCCTTGTTACTCCCGCCTCTAAACTTAATCCAAAGACTCTCAATGGGCTTTTCTCCAGTTTCACCCTGGAGCTCTGAGCAATCATACTGCTCTCTTATATACAGTGCAACTCCTCCACCTTTTCTCCCCCGCCTGTCCTTCCTGAACAGTTTATACCCCTCCACGACAGTTCTCCAGTCATGTGAGTTACCCCACCAAGTCTCTGTTATTCCAATAACATCATAGTTCCTTGACTGTGCCAGGACTTCCAATTCTTCCTGCTTGTTGCCCATGCTTCTTGCGTTTGTGTACAGGCACCTAAGATAACTAGCCAATTGCCCTGCTTTCTCAGTGTGAATCAGGAGGCCTCCTCCTTGTGTTTCCTCCCAGTATCCCACTTACCTCTAGGCTTAGGTGTCCATCCCCTGGCAAATCTAGTTTAAAGCCCTCCTCACTAGGTTAGCAAGCCTGCCTGCAAAGATGCTCTTCCCTCTCTTCGTTAGGTGGATTCCATCTTTTCCTAGCAATCCTTCTTCCTGGAACAACATTCCAGGGTCAAAGAATCCAAAGCCCTCTCTCCGACACCACCTGCACAACCATGTATTTACCTCCACAATTCAATGGTCCCTACCTGGGCCTTTTCCTTCAACAGGGAGGATGGACAAGAACACGACTTGCATCTTAAACTACTTTATCCATCTTCATAGAGTCATGTAGTCTGCAGTGACCCACTGAAGGTCATTCTTGGTTAATTTTTAAATATGTCCTAACCACAAAGCCATTTTTCTGTGGTCTCATTTGAGATTTACAATAGACACGTCATTCCTCACAAAGATGTCTAACCTTGTGTCAAATGTCTTTCATTAATGCTAGCTGTCAAATGTGAGTGGAAGTGATCTGTGTGGTTAAAAATGTAATCCAGTTTTAGTGTACAATAAAAATATTAACTACACAAATGAGCTTATGAAAGTCAGTAAACCATACACATCATACTGTAATTAAAAGAGAGATCTCTGTTTTAGTAACTCAGGAAATGATTTGCTGGTGTGTGATTTCATTATACGTAATCACTGATTTTCTTTTCATGGCAAATGATAGCTTGGCCAGGGCTAAGGGTTTAGACTGAGAGTGGGGGGCTAATGTATTGAGGATCTGAATTATTAGAATAAATCAAAATAGGAAACATGCAGACTCTTAAATACAACGCACATCCCTGCATACAGAACAGAAGTTCAACTCTCAGGACTATTCCCCCTCCTCCCATTAACAGGACGAATGCACACAAATTAAAATCTGACGACCTCACAGAGCATGGGTGGAGGTGAGGCTGGATTAAGGTAATAAATACTATCCTACTTTCCAGAAGAAGAAACTGATATTAAGTCTGACAATGGCCTTGTCTGCACTAGGAAATTCACCCACTGCTAAACTTGGCTAAGTTCCCCACCGGAATTACCAGCATTGTATCTGGGAGTCCTGATGTAGACAAGGTGCTACC
This sequence comes from Lepidochelys kempii, assembly GCF_965140285.1. Lineage (NCBI taxonomy): Eukaryota > Metazoa > Chordata > Testudines > Cheloniidae > Lepidochelys > Lepidochelys kempii. The sequence continues at coordinate 348,932,257 of NC_136380.1, forward strand.
AGCCTCTGTCGTCATCACCAGGTTTAAAGATATGTCCACACAGCAGAAGCTGCGCGTGTGCTCGTCTCTCCAAGCTAACTTGCATCCAGCTAGCCCGGGGAGCAATAGATGCGAAGAGAGCACAGCACAGCCCTCAGAATGGGCTAGCAAGCCACGTGTGCACCCAAAGCCCCTCCCAGGCTTGCACTGTGCTGTCTTCCCTGCTATTGTTCCCTGGCTAGCTGGAGTCAAGCTGCCTCAGGTAGGCTGACCTGTGCACAGCTTTTGCTGTGTAGACACACCCTAAGTGACAGGGCTTAAAAAGACACACCAAGTATTTGTCTCTCCTTGTTGATGAAACTAAAGCTGCAGCTAAAAAAGAACAGCTGTGGATCCTTTTACGCTACCATGGGAAAGGACTCGCTCAGCAAGCAGCGCTGGGCTGGTGCCATGTGGAAAATCTAAGTGTTGAATCTGTTTCAAAAATGGTTATTGAAGAACAACAGCATTTGAAGCATGTTATTAATTACACTGTTGCCCAGGGCAGTGACATATTGCACACACACAAAAGGGAAAATGACTGCCTGGGAGGCACAACTGCGGAAAGGGCCTTGGGGGTCATGGTGGATCACAAGCTAAATATGAGTCAACAGTGTAACACAATTGCAAAAATGAAAGCAAACATCATTCTGGGCTGTATTAGCAGGAGTGTTGTAAGCAAGACACGAGAAGTAATTCTTCCACTCTACCCCGCGCAGATACGGCCTCAACTGGAGTATTGTGTCCTGTTCTGGGTGCCACATTTCAGGAAGGATGTGAACAGGGTGAAAGTAATTTAAGGGATTTACCAGTAGTCTGGAGTACTGAGCAGGGGGCGTGGCCTTTACAGAAACAGGTGTGGCCTCAACTGGAAGACCTAGGGCCTTTAAATACCCAGGCCCTTTAAATCAAGATTTAAAGGCCCCAGGGCTCCAGCTGTGGCTGGGAGCCCTGGGGCCTTTAAATCACCCCCAGAGCTACAAGCTGCAGAGGCAGCTGGGAGCCCTGGGGCTCAGGGCCGATTTAAAGGGCCCCGAGCTCTGGCCACCGCTACCGCAGCAGAGCTCCGGGCCCTTTAAATCATCGCTGGAGCCCTGCCGCTACCCTGGGGCTCCGGCAGCAGGGCTCGGGGGGCGCTTTTAAGCGCCTGGGGTCTCTGGCTGCTGCGGGGAGCTCCAGGGGTTTGGGGCGGGGGGGGGTGCTTTAAAAGCCGTGGTGCTCCCCGCAGTGGCCGGAGCCCCTGGCTCTTTAAATCAGCGCTGGAGCCCTGCTGCCTAGCGCTACCCTGGGGCTCCGGCAGAAGGGCTTGGGGGGCACTTTAAAGGGCCCAGGGTTGCTTTAAAGGGCCCGGGGCTCCCCACAGCGGCCGGAGCCCCAGGCTCTTTAAAGCGCAGCCGGAGCCCTGCCGCCGCTACCCCAGGGGCTCCGGCAGTGGGGCTCAGGCGGCTGCGTGGAGCCTGGGGCCCTTTAAAGTGCCAGCTGGGGAAGCCGGTCCGGCACGGTGTACTGGCTCTTGCCGGTACACCGGACTGGACCGGACTGGCTTACTTTCACCTCTGGACAGTGATGAGCTGCCAAAATCTTAACAACCAGTTCCCTATAAAAAGTTCTGATTTAAGGGATGTGCCCCAGTATCTATTTTTTGTACAAACAAAGTTACCATACGTCCGTATTTTCCCGGGAGGAAAAATCTCCTGGACGGCGATTTAAGAACCAAAAAGCCTGACCTGTCTGGGAAAATATGGGTGTGTGTTAACCCTACCTAAAGTTCTTTTTCAGAAAGATGGGCCTGAACTAGAAATGAGCTCCGGTTCACATGTGCGGGTTCCCGCCACTCCCTGGGGGTGTGCTAGGGTGACCAGATGTCCTGATTTTATAAGGACAGTCCCGATTTTGGGGTCTTTTTCTTATATAGGCTCCTATTACCCCCGACCCCCTGTCCTGATTTTTCACACTTGCTGTCTGGTCACCCTGAGGTGTGCATATGTGTGCGTCCCAGCTGCTCCCTGCCCCCCTCATTGAAGCAGGTGTGCAGGGTTACTGCCCTGGGAACTGCAGGGCACCAGTGGACATGGGGCCAGCTGCAGACAGGGGCGTGGGGCAGGGCTAGCTGGAGGCAGGGGGTGCGGGGCTGGCTGCAGGCAGGGCAGGGGGTGTGGAGCTGGCTGGAGGCAGGGCAGGGGCTGACTGGAGGTAGGGGCTGGCTGCAGGCAGGGCAGGGGGGTGCGGGGCTGGCTGCAGGCAGGGGGTGCGGGGGTGGCTGGAGACGGGGGCTGTCTGCGGGCAGGGCAGGGGGTGCAGGGGTTGGCTGCGGGCAGGGGTGCAGGGGGTGGCTGAAGACGGGGGCTGGCTGCAGGCAGGAGGTGCGGGGGTGGCTGGAGGCAAGGGCTGGCTGCAGGCAGGGGGTGCGGGGATGGCTGCGGGCAGGGGGTGCGGGGGTGGGCTGGAGACGGGGGCTGGCTGCGGGCATGGCAGGGGGTGCAGGGGGTGGCTGTGGGCAGGGGCTGGCTGGAGGCAGGGGGTGCGGGGGTGTCTGGAGGCAGGGGTTGGCTGCGGGCAGGGCAGGGGGTGCAGGGGGTGGCTGTGGGCAGGGGCTGGCTGGAGGCAGGGGGTGCGGGGGTGGGCTGGAGACAGGGGCTGGCTGCGGGCATGGCAGGGGGTGCAGGGGGTGGCTGTGGGCAGGGGCTGGCTGGAGGCAGGGGGTGCGGGGGTGTCTGGAGGCAGGGGTTGGCTGCGGGCAGGGCAGGGGGTGCAGGGGGTGGCTGTGGGCAGGGGTTGGCTGCAGGCAGGGGGTGCGGGGGTGTCTGGAGGCAGGGGTTGGCTGCGGGCAGGGCAGGGGGTGCAGGGGGTGGCTGCGGGCAGGGTGTGCAGGGGTGGCTGGAGGCAGGGACTGGCTGGACACAGGTGGGGTCAGGGGCTGGCTGCGGGCAGGGTGGTGGGTGCTCAAGGAGAGAGCGGCTTGGAGCAGCCCGAGCAGCAGGACGCAGCCCAGACCCAGCAGAGCTGCCGGGGACCCACCAGGCAGCAGCGGGAGCCCCAGGGCCAGGGGTCGGGGAAGCAGCAGCAGCCCCAGGGCTCGTGCCTTGGGCCAGGCGGCAGCCCACATGGCTCCCACAGCACAGCGCCCCTGGTGGCGGGAGGAGGAATGACATCACTTCCCAGCCGGAGCCCATCAAAGCCTCAGCGTCCCCTGCAGGGAAGTGGGGTAATAACCGGTTCTAAACTGCTTCGAAATTTAACAACCCGTTCGCGCGAACCGGCTCCAGCTCACCACTGCCTCTGGATGTGGACAAATTGGAGAAAGTCCAGAGAAGAGCAACAAAAATTATTAAAGGTCTAGAAAACATGACTAAAGGAACTGGGTTTGTTTAGTCTGGAAAAGAGAAGACTGAGAGGGGACATGACAGTTTTCAAGTACATAAAAGGTTGTTACCAGGAGGATGGAGAAAAATTGTTCTTAATCTCTGAGGACAGGACAAGAAGCAAGGGGCTTAAATTGCAGCCAGGGAGGTTTAAGTTGGACATTAGAAAAACTGCCCAACTGTCAGGGCGGTTCAGTCCGGGATAAATTGCCCAGGGAGCTTGAGGAGTCTCCATCATTGGAGATTTTTAAGAGCAGGTTAGACAAACACCTGTCAGGGATGGTCTAGATAATACTTAGTCCTGCCGTGAGTGCAGGGGACTGGACTAGACGACCTCTCGAGGTCCCTTCCAGTCCTTCACTTCTATCGTTCTGTGGTGATTCTGTGCTGAGCGGGCATTTACCAGGAGTACGAGCTCACATTCAGGAAAGGATTACACATGCCATTTATGTGCACGGCCATGCTCACAGTCTGAGTCATTGCGGACACATGTTCCAGCACCACCCAGTGCCAGGAAGTCTTTGCATGTGCTCAGGACCCGTACGTCTTCTTTAGCCGTAGTAACAAGCACCAGGAACTGTTTGTTATGGCACAGCAGAAGCTAGGTCAGAAGGTACTTGAGCTAGGTAGATAATGTGAAACTCGCTGGTTGTGCCGGCATGACTCCCTCCGCAAACGGCATGCAGGATATGGCACGGTAGTGGAAACATGGGAAGCCATTTCAGTTCAGAAGACTGATGGACCATCAACTAGCAAAGGGCTTGATGGCCAGGCTAAAGAGCTATTCCTTCCTGTTGAGACGCTCGGTTTTGGAAAGAACGTTCATGATTTTGAACAGTGCTTCAGAAGACCTGCAAAATGAAAACCTGAATTTATCAAGTGCCATGGAATTAGTAGCAAGCAATGCTGCTGCTCTTCAAGAAATGAGACCATCTGAAAGCAAATGGAAGGAGCTATGTGAGGAAGTTGAAATAATTACCAAGGAAATTGCACAGCAATACAAAAAAGGCAAGAAAACCTCACAAAATCTCCACCAAGCTGGCCTTGTTTTTTGGTTCTAATACACTGGGTCAGTCATCTACACATGATGTTCCCAAGAGTGCTCAAGAATCTATAAAATCTGATTTCTACTATCCCGTTCTGGACAGAATTCTTGTAGAGCTTGATAGACGATTCACTGCCAACTCCAGTTGGCTTTCTGTACTAACTGCTTGTGACACAAAGAATGAACATGTTCTTGATGATAAACTGATCTGCAACTATTTTCACTATGGATCAACGGGCACCAATTTTGGCAATCTGGATGCAGAAGTCAAAGTCGCCAAGAAGCACTTGCACCAAAAAATTGACTTACTTACTAAGGGGTTCCCAGTTTTCATTTTCTATTGTAGATATTGTGTTGAGCCTTCCAGTTTCTACAGCATCAAAGGAGAGGTACCTCTCTGTGCTCAAGAGAGTAAAGGACTATGTATGATCCACAGTGGGAGCAGGGCACTTAAATAACTTGGCAACTTTAGCCTGTGAATGTGAAACTTCAAAACACCTGGATATCAGGCCATTGGCAGCTTTGCCAAGATGAGACCAGGGCGTTATCTATTGTTTTAGCTTGTCTCTGGGGTGGTTTTTGTTTGTTTGCTATCATTTCTTTACCTTTAAGCATTCCTGGAACAAATTAACTGTCTCATTCTCCTCTTCGCAATTTGGAACACAAGACATTTAAAAAACAACAATTATTGCAGGGGTAAGCAGGTTTTATTTATCTCTACTAAAGAGAGTGTACAAAGTATCAAATGTGTATTTCTGAGATCTGTGTTAGAGCTCCAGAACTGATACCTCAAGGCTTGGGACTGGGAATATTTTGCTGTATTATCTCCTGATTGTTCTAAACTTACATATAAACTTAAAATATGGCTTTAAATGGTGTGTGTGTGTGTGTGTGTGTGTGTGTGTATTTTTCTTTCTTTAGATAGGAATTAGATACAATGCTCCTGTCAGCTAATTTCAAGGTTATTATCTGCAGAAAAACTAGAGTTTTCTGGTGCCAAAGTAGCCCCCAGAATCACAGTTAAAGTTGCCCCCCACAACCAAAATTTGAAAGAGCACCCCTGTTTTTAGCCCCCACTGCTTTTCTTGGAAGGCTGTTCCAGAACTTCACTCCTCTGATGGCTAGAAACCCTGGGCCATCAACAAGTTTAGGCTTGAAATTAGACAGTTTATATCCATTTGGTTTTGTGCCAATATTGGCACTTAACTTAAATAACTCCTCCCCCTCCCTGGTATGTATCCCTCTGATGTATTTATAGGGAGCAATCACATCTCTCTTCATCTCTCTTCAGACTCTTCCCTGTCTCTACTGGAAATGTCTTGCCTGATGCATCCTAGGACTGCATTAGCCTTTTTCACAGCTGCATCACATTAGCAGCTCATAGTCCTCCTGTGATCAACCAATACACCCAGGTCTTTCTCCTCCTCTGTCGCTTCCAACTGGCAAATCCCCGCTGGTAGCAAAAATTCTTGTTAGTCCCTAAATGCATGACCTTGCACTTTGCACTATTACATTTAATCCCATTTCTATTACTCCAGTTAACAAGGTCGTCCAGATCTTCTTGTATGATATTCCGGTCCTCCTCCGTATTGGTAATGCCTCCCAATTTTGTATGATCCACACATTTTATTAGCACAATCCCACTTTTTGTGCCACGGTCATTAATAAAAATGTTAAATAAGATTGGTCCCAAGACTGATCCACTAATAACCTCCCTCTAGCCTGACAGTTCACCTTTCAGTACGACACGTTGTAGTCTTCCCTTTAACCAGTTTCTTATCCACCTTTCAACTGCCATATTAATCTCAGTCTTCTCCAATTTAACTAATTTCCCCTGTGGAACTGTGTCAAATGCCTTACTGAAATCCAGGTAGATTAGATCTATTGCATTTCCTTTGTCTAAAAAATCAGTTATCTTCTCAACAAAGGAGATCAGGTTGGTCTGGCATGATCTATCTTTTGTAAAACCATGTTGCATTTTATTCCAGTGACTCTGAAAAAGATATGGAGGTCATGGTGGAAAATCAGTTGAACATGAGCTCCCAGTGTGATGGTGTGACCAAAAGAGCTAATGTTTTCCTGGGATGCATAAACAGGGAATCTCGAGTAGGAGTGGAGATTATTTTATCTCTATATTTGGCACTAATGCAACTGCTGGTTGTCCAGTTTTGGTGCCCACAATTCAAGATAGATGTAGATAAATTGGAGAAGTGTCAGAGAAGAGCCACAAGAACGATTAAAGGATGAGAAAACCTGCATTATAGTGAAAGACTCAAGGAGCATTTCAATCTATTTAGCTTAACAAAGAGAAGGGCAAGGGATGACTTGGTTACAGTTTATAATTACCTAAATGGGGAACAAATATTTAATAATGCGCTCTTCAATCTAGCAGAGAAAGGTCTAACACAATCCAATGGCTGGAAGTTGAAGCTAGACAAATTCAGACGGGAAGCAAGATGTAAATTTTTAACAGTGAGAGTAATTGAACATTGGAACAATTTACCAATGATCATGGTGGATTCTCCATGACTGACAATTTTTCAGTCAAGACTGGATGTTTTTCTAGAAGATCTGCTCTAGGAATTATTTGGGGGAAGTTCTCTGGCCTGTGTTATAGATGATCACAATGGTCCCTTCTGGCCTTGGAATCTAGTAGGAGGAAAGGTTTTTCATAGATTCATAATTAGTCCCTTCTTCAGTTATTCTGTCTCAACATCGCTGAGGTTGGATTTAAGGTTTTATGCTACGATGGGACTTGGATAAGGTTGCGTTGATGTCAGGGTGGCTTCTGAGACCTTCTCCACTCAGTTCCCAAGAACTCAGCTCAACTCTGAACTCATTCCCGAGGTTTCTCTATTGGTATACAATCAAACTATCCTTGAGTTGATCAGGTTCAAGCGTAGAGGATGGGTACAGGGTATACCACACATCCAACGTACATAATCATGAGTCAGCTTATATACACACTTATATATAATACTACTGGTTACCGCACCACACACTTAATGATTGGTCTCCTATTTTTTGTAGACAGCCCCCGTCTAGATGTGTTGCACTATACGTTCAGCCACAGCTGCAAGCTATCACACTTACCACCCTACTATCTCTTTTCTACGAGCGGCGTCTCTTACATATTTACAAGGCTACTGGAAAGTCGGCCTTTGGCCATTATTTCGTGTCCTTGCTCAGAACAGACCTCCAGCCGAGTGTTCTGTCTGCCACGCGCACCTACTGAAATGCAAACGATTGCCCTAAAGGGGCCTGGGATGTGGCACTGCCAGCTGTAAGAGCAACAGGTGTAAACCTAACTCGCTGTGCGACGGAGCTGGATACATTTATGAATGGGATCTCATGACGGGGTTGCCTGCAGCAGCAGCAGACTGGCTCAGTGATGCAGGCGGGCCCTTCCAGCCCTACACAAGGGATGGAGGAGACTTCTCCTGAAACTGGCAATTTTTCCTTTGAACACTAACAGGACTGTTCCCCACTCTTGGGATGTTGCTGCACACCCCACAAATGCAGGAATACTTTGGCAAGCTCTGACCACTGGGGAGCCCTGGTACTATCCAGGAAAGGCTGTGTAAGGGGATGTGGCTTCCCGTGCACCCTCAGTTCCCTCCGTAATGAGTTGCTATCACCAGCCCCAAGATACAAACTGACATGCGCATGATTCTCTCCGGTGCCACAACTCAGACAGTCATCAAGCCCTCGGATCGCTACCCCTTCCTGCTTCTCCACGTGGGCACCAATGATACTGCCAAGAATGACCTTGAGCGGATCACTGCAGACTACGTGGCTCTGGGAAGAAGGATAAAGGAGTTTGAGGCGCAAGTGGTGTTCTCATCCATCCTCCCTGTGGAAGGAAAAGGCCGGGGTAGAGACCCGTTGAATCGTGGAAGTCAATGAATGGCTACGCAGGTGCTGTCAGAGAGAAGGCTTTGGATTCTTTGACCATGGGATGGTGTTCCAAGAAGGAGGAGTGCTAGGCAGAGACAGGCTCCACCTAACAAAGAGAGGAAAGAGCATTTTCGCAAACAGGCTGGCTAACCTAGTGAGGAGGGCTTTAAACTAGGTTCACTGGGGGAAGGAGACCAAAGCCCTGAGGTAAGTGGGGACGTGGGAGGAAGCACGAGCAGGAGAGCACAAGAGGGGAGGGCTCCTGGCTCATACTGAGAAAGCAGAACGATCAGTGAGTTATCTTAAGTGCCTATATACAAATGCAAGAAGCCTGGGAAACAAGCAGGGAGAACTGGAAGTCCTGGAACAGTCAAGGAACTATGATGTGATTGGAATAACAGAGAATTGGTGGGATAACTCACATGACTGGAGCACTGTCATGGATGGATATAAACTGTTCAGGAAGGACAGGCAGGGCAGAAAAGGTGGGGGAGTTGCATTGTATGTAAGAAAGCAGTATGACTGCTCAGAGCTCTGGTATGAAACTGCAGGAAAAACCTCACAGTCTGTGGATTAAGTTTAGAAGTGTGAGCAACAAGGGTGATGTCGTGGTGGGAGTCTGCTATAGACCACCAGATCAGGGGGCTGTGGTAGACGAGGCTTTCTTCCGGCAACGAATGGAAGTTACTAGATTGCAGGCCCTGGTTCTCATGGGAGACTTCAATCGCCCTGACATCCGGTGGGAGAGCAATACAGCGGTGCACAGACAATCCAAGAAGTTTTGGAAGGTGTAGGGGACAATTTCCTGGTGCAAATACTGGAGGAACCAACTAGGGGCAGAGTTCTTCTTGACCTTCTGTTCACAAGCCGGGAAGAATTAGTAGGGGAAGCAAAAGTGGATGGGAACCTGGGAGGCAGTGACCATGAGATGGTCGAGTTCAGGATCCTAAAACAAGGAAGAAAGGAGAGCAGCAGAATATGGACGCTGGACTTCAGAAAAGCAGACTTTGACTCCCTCAGGGAACTGATGGGCAGGATCCCCTGGGAGAATAACATGAGGGGGAAAGGAGTCCAGGAGAGCTGGCTGTATTTTAAAGAATTCTTATTGAGGTTACAGGAACAAACCATCCCTATGTGTAGAAAGAATAGTAAATATGACAGGCAACCAACTTGGCTTAACAGTGAAATCCTTGCTTATCTTAAACACTAAAAAGAAGCTTACAAGAAGTGGAAGATTTGGACAAATGACCAGGGAGGAGCAATAAAATATTGCTCGAACATGCAGGGGTGTAATCAGGAAGACCAAGGCACAATTGGAGTTGCAGCTAGCAAGAGATGTTAAGAGTAACAAGAAGGGTTTCTTCAGGTATATTAGCAACAAGAAGAAAGTTAAGGAAAGTGTGGGCCCCTTACTGAATGAGGGAGGCAACCCAGTGACACAGGATGTGGAAACAGCTAATGTACTCAATGCTTTTTTTGCCTCTGTCTTCACGAACAAGGTCAGCTCCCAGACTGCTGCACTGGGCAGCACAGGATGGGGAGGAGGTGACTAGCCCTCTGTGGAGAAAGAAGTGGTTCGGGACTATTTAGAAAAGCTGGACAAGCACAAAAGTCCATGGGGCCAGATGTACTGCATCTGAGGGTGCTTAAAGAGTTGGCGCATGTGATTGCAGAGCCATTGGCCATTATCTTTGAAAACTCGTGGCGATCGGGGGAGGTCCCGGACGACTGGAAAAAGGCTAATGTAGTGCCCATCTTTAAAAAGGGGAAGAAGGAGGATCCTGGGAACTACAGGCCAATCAGCCTCACCTCAGTCCCTGGAAAAAACATGGAGCAGGTCCTCAAGGAATCAATCTGAAGCACTAGGAGGAGAGGAAAGTGAGCAGGAACAGTCAGCTTGGATTCACCAAGAGCAAGTCATGCCTGACTAATATAATTGCCTTCTGTGACGAGATAACTGGTTCTATGGATGAGGGAAAAGCAGTGGACGTGTTGTTCCTTGACTTTAGCAAAGCTTTTGACATGGTCTCCCACAGTATTCTTCCCTGCAAGTTAAAGAAGTATGGGCTGGATGAATGGACTATAAGGTGGATAGAAAGCTAGCTAGATAGTCAGGATCAACGGGTAGTGATCAAGGGCTCCATGTCTAGTTGGCAGCCGGTATCAAGTGGAGTGCCCCAGGGGTCGGTCTTGGGGCCGGTTTTGTTCAATATCTTCATAAATGATCTGGAGGATGGTGTGGATGGCACCCTCAGCAAGTTTGCAGATGACACTAAACTGGGAGGAGTGGTAGATACGCTGGAGGGTAGGGATAGGATACAGAGGGCCCTAGACAAATTAGAGGATTGGGCCAAAAGAAATCTGATGAGGTTCAACAAGGACAAGTGCAGAGTCCTGCACTTAGGACGGAAGAATCCCATGCACCGCGACAAACTAAGGACTGAATGGCTCGGCAGCAGTTCTGCAGAAAAGGACCTAGGGGTTACAATGGACGAGAAGATGGATATAAGTCAACAGTGTGCCCTTGTTGCCAAGAAGGCCAATGGCATTTGGGGGGGGGGGGGGGGGGGGCTGAAAGCCAGCTAAGGAAACTAAACCATGTGTCAGGTTTCAGAGTAGCAGTCATGTTAGTCTGTATCCGTATAAAGAACAGGAGGACTTGTGGCACCTTAGAGACTAACAAATTTGTTAGAGCATAAGCTTTCGTGAGCTACAGCTCACTTCATCAGATGCAGCCGATGAAGTGAGCTGTAGCTCACGAAAGCTTATGCTCAAATAAATTGACAGGTTTCAGAGTAACAGCCGTGTTAGTCTGTATTCACAAAAAGAACAGGAGGACTTGTGGCACCTTAGAGACTAACCAATTCATTTGAGCATAAGCTTTCGTGAGCTACAGCATCCGATGAAGTGGGCTGTAGGTCACGAAAGCTGATGCTCAAATAAATTGGTTAGTCTCTAAGATGCCACAAGTCCTCCTGTTCTTTAAACCATGTGTGTGGCCAAAAGCAAAGTGCAATTCCCGCTCACACCACACGGGTGCAGCACAGCTCCAGGATTCACGGAATAACGCTAACTTCGTCCTGACAGCACCAGCAAACTTTCCACAGTGAAACCTGGGGGTGCAGCTGCACCCGCCGCACCCCTAGTTCCTGCACCTGTGCATTGGTTCACATCCCGGCATCTCGTTTGCTTTTCCGACCACAGCTGCCCACTGCGCACTCTGCAACGACGCCAAGGTCCCTTCCTTAATTGATACCGTTCATTGAGAGCCCTGTAAGGTGTATGAGTAATTTAATCTTTTCCCTCCAATGTGCAATGCTTTGTGTTTTTCAACACTGAATTTCATCGGCCATCGTGTTGCCCATTTCCTGGCTTTGTTAGGTCTCTCAAGTTCCTCATAGTGCTCTCTGGCCCTGGCTAATCTAAATAATTGTTTGACAATGTATGGACTATAAGGTGGATAGAAAGTTGGCTAGATTGTCCTGCAGAAAAGGACCTAGGGGTGACAGTGGACGAGAAGCTGGATATGAGTCAGCAGTGTGCCCTTGTTGCCAAGAAGGCCAATGGCATTTTGGACTGTATACGTAGGGGCATTGCCAGCAGATCGAGGGACATGATCGTTCCCCTCTATTCAACATTGGTGAGGCCTCATCTGGAGGACTGTGTCCAGTTTTGGGCCCCCCACTACAAGAAGGATGTGGAAAAATTGGAAAGCGTTCAGCGGAGGGCAACAAAAATGATTAGGGGACTGGAACACATGACTTATGAGGAGAGGCTGAGGGAGCTGGGATTGTTTAGTGTGTGGAAGAGAAGAATGAGGGGGGATTTGATAGCTGCTTTCAACTACCTGAAAGGGGGTTCCAAAGAGGATGGCTCTAGACTGTTCTCAGTGGTAGCAGATGACAGAACGAGGAGTAATGGTCTCAAGTTGCAGTGGGGGAGGTTTAGGTTGGATATTAGGAAAAACTTTTTCACTAGGAGGGTGGTGAAACACTGGAATGCGTTACCTAGGGAGGTGGTGGAATCCCCTTCCTTAGTTATTTTTAAGGTCAGGCTTGACAAAGCCCTGGCTGGGATGATTTAGTTGGGGATTGGTCCTGCTTTGAGCAGGAGGTTGGACTAGATACCTCCTGAGGTCCCTTCCAACCCTGATATTCTATGATTCCATGAATGTAGAATAGGCATAACATTGAAGAATTAAAGTTAGCTTAAGTTTGGGTAAGGAAGAGTGTGTGTGTGTGTGCGTGTGTGTTAAAGAAAACCGGTGAGTAGCAAGCAGAAGGAAGGCCTTGAAAATAAGGAGCTATAAGGCCAGAAGGAACAAAGTACAGAGGATGTCTGGTTCAAAGAATAACTAACTAAATGAGGGGAGGTTTCTAAAAAGGCCTCTGACCGACAGAGGTGACTGCAGATGGTTTTCAACAAGATAAGAAGAATCTCTCTTAAAAGGAGCCAACATGGACCTTCCCACCCCACCCATCGGAGTTATTTCCAGCGCTTAATTTGTAATGAAAGAGATGCTGGGGCTGAAGCAATTTTTTTACATTCATAACTGATGCAGCGAGCCCAGAGGCGCCGGGGCTCTGAACTGCCGGGCCCAGAGGCGCCGGGGCTCTGACCTGCCGGGCCCAGAGGCGCCGGGGCTCTGACCTGCCGGGCCCAGAGGCGCCGGGGCTCTGAGCTGCCAAGCCCAGAGGCGCCGGGGCTCTGACCTGCCGGGCCCAGAGGCGCCAGGGCTCTGACCTGCCAGGCCCAGAGGTGCCGGGGCTCTGACCTGCCGGGCCCAGAGGCGCCGGGGCTCTGACCTGCCGGGCCCAGAGGCGCCGGGGCTCTGACCTGCCAAACCCAGAGGCGCCGGGGCTCTGACCTGCCGGGCCCAGAGGCGCCGGAGCTCTGACCTGCCAGGCCCAGAGGTGCCGGGCTCTGACCTGCCGGGCCCAGAGGTGCCGGGCTCTGACCTGCCGGGCCCAGAGGCGCCGGGGCTCTGACCTGCCGGGCCCAGAGGTGCCAGGCTCTGACCTGCCGGGCCCAGAGGTGCCGGGGCTCTGACCTGCCAAGCCCAGAGGCGCCGGGGCTCTGACCTGCCAGGCCCAGAGGTGCCGGGCTCTGACCTGCCAGGCCCAGAGGCGCCGGGGCTCTGACCTGCCAGGCCCAGAGGCGCCGGGGCTCTGACCTGCCAGGCCCAGAGGCGCCGGGGCTCTGACCTGCCAGGCCCAGAGGTGCCAGGCTCTGACCTGCCGGGCCCAGAGGTGCCGGGGCTCTGACCTGCCAAGCCCAGAGGCGCCGGGGCTCTGACCTGCCAGGCCCAGAGGTGCCGGGCTCTGACCTGCCAGGCCCAGAGGCGCCGGGGCTCTGACCTGCCAGGCCCAGAGGCGCCGGGGCTCTGACCTGCCAAGCCCAGAGGTGCCGGGGCTCAGCCCTGGCACAAATTAAGCACTGTTTTTCTCCTATATGAATCCAGGTGCAACAAAAAAGCAGCTGGTCAGGAGGAAGGAGGGAAAGAGATGAGGAAAGGCCTTGGGGAGAAAGGAGGTTATGAATCTTATCTGGATTAAGACTGGAAATCAGGGTGAACTGTCGCCAATCGTTTTTTAGCTGAAGTCAGTAACTGGCAACATTGTTTGTTTGTTAAAGGGAAACTCTTAAAAGGTTTATTGCTAATACCTGATCACGTTGGGGCCGATCAATATGGGTCTAAGCATCTCTGGGTTGAGCCCATTTGTAAGTATCTTGATCAAGAGCTTACCAATGTTTTGTTACTGTTTGGCTGTAATAAATTGCTTATTAATAGGGCCCTTCATTTTCAGTTTTTATTTTATTTAAGTTTTTCTGGGAATTTACCAGTGTGTTTTACCACAACAACAAGAACAGATGAAAATAGTGCAAAAAATCTATAAAGAATTTTTCTGGGTAAATATTGGGGTTTATTTTGGTGGATGGAAAGACGGGGGGGAAAGTATTCAGTAGATTAATGCTTTGAATTCCGTTCATCAGGGTGGTTTGCTGCAGAACTAAAATAGAACGCCCTCTCAGAGCTTAAGAACACAATACATCTGTAATCCCCAAGCAAAACTTTTCATTTGAATAAACAGTTTACTGTTGTAGACTTAGAACTATGAGCCTATAACTATTTACATTTAATAATTGGGCCCCACCATTTGCAGGACATACACTCAACTCCATCCTTTTTTCCTGTTTTTGTTTTTGTTTAAACTTTTGAATACTTCCTTGTGTTCTGATCCATATTCTGATACAGATTTTTGTTTTCTTCCCATTTTAGTGTGTGTCAAATCTTTAAACTGTTATCTGCTAACAGCTTGAAATGTTTACATGGTGGGCATGAGATTCATCAGTACATTCAGATGCGCAGTCACTTCAGCGCTTGCCTGTGTGCCTGTTTGTTTAGTGTGTGTATCTTCTAGACTAATACATAGCCTTATTTCCACAGGCAGCTTTGCACACACACAGACTAATGTATTCTCGTAATACAGATATCTCATGGAATGGACTGTATTTTCCTAATACAACAAGTTATTTTTTATATATTTGAATATTACAAAAATAGGGTGAAAATCAGAAAAAATGGAATGATGCTTTTGTAAAACCTGGGCAATTTCCAGTAAAAATCAGTTTAAATGGAAAACGAAGGGGCTTACTTATTAGTTAGGCTTTCCAGGCATGGTTAGAGAAATTCTGTAAGTCCCATTTGGCCTTTGGATTTAATAAAGGAATTTCGGAGTAAATCAGGGTTTCCCTCGATGCCAGTGCAGAGGTGGAGTCTGGAGTGTCACCCAGAAGCATAGGACAAGTTTGAACTACAGACAGTAGAGAGCCAATACTTATAACTTTAAATACAATAATGATACATGCATACAGATAGTATCATCATAACCAGCAAATCATAACCCTCCCATAGACATCCCACTTGACCTCCTTTGTACCAGATTTGGTGCAACTACAGGACCTTGGTTGCAACAATGATCTCTATACGGTCACACTTCATGTCAATAACGTCACAGGCGGTCAGGGCGTTTCCGGGACCTCCTGGAATCAAAGATGGGACTGGGAGGCATCTCCATCAGCATACAGAATGGAAAATAGAGATTCCAAGGCAAGAACCGCACTGAACTCTGGGACCAGAAAAGCAGGGAAGCACTGCATCCTGGGGGATCTCTGCTCCAGATGTTAATGAACCTATGCCTGCACACACCCAGCTCAGCAGATATCAGACCAATTCTAGTAATGAATCCTTGACTGATATCCAAAATACTGAAGCAACCTAGTTGCATTGTGAGCTCCCTGGAAGAAACACCACCCATAGCCATGAGTGATCAGCTCCTATTGTAAAAGGAAAAGGAGTACTTGTGGCACCTTAGAGATTAACCAATTTAAGAAAACCCTTGAGTCATCAGTTTACACATAAACAAATCTAGTGTTCTCCCTTGAACCACTGTATTTTCCCTACAAAAACCCCTACTCACGCTCCAGTAAGTGTTCTGATGCCTGGATCCAAACTCTGAATCAGTTCCACTGGGATTTCATCTTCTCCTGCCTGATCGTGCTGGGGGTTCTGCCTGTCTCCAGCACTCAGGACCCTGAGCT
The DNA here is from genome assembly GCF_965140285.1 of Lepidochelys kempii. Lineage (NCBI taxonomy): Eukaryota > Metazoa > Chordata > Testudines > Cheloniidae > Lepidochelys > Lepidochelys kempii. The sequence goes on from NC_136380.1 coordinate 348,948,181, forward strand.
ACCACCATCTCCTGGGAACCCCGACCAGTTCAAGCCTCCTGGAGTGGGTGAGATCTCTCTCTCTTGCTCTCTGTTTTCTTTTCTACCTCAGGCAGGTATAGTTCTTTATATATGATTTTTGTAACCTGTAATAATGTAACTGTTATGTGGGTTTAGGCTCTCCTTGTGTAGTTATCACTATTATTCAATAAATAACTTTTACGGTTAAGCTGGTTGCTTCCCTCTCTCTCTCTGCACTTTACTCTGTGTTTTTAGCTTCCCCCATTTTCTCTGCAGCAACACTTCTTTTACCTAAGCTAAAGATCCCTGCAGCGCCCCAAAATACTGTGGGGTTTGCTCATCAAGTGGGTTACGACCAGAACAATTGTGACGTGAAAGCAGGGAGAGGGACGTGCTGAAGCTGTGGCATATAAGGGTGGCAGCTCGAAAGTGCTCCTTCGACCAGTCCACCAACATGTCCGCTGAGTCCAGGGCTCACAGCCGTGCCAGCATGTCCACACTGCAGTGTGAACCTGCGGTAACAACGGCTGCACCCGGGGCTCACAGCCGTGCCAGCATGTCCGCACTGCAGTGTGAACCTGCGGTAACTACGGCTGCACCTGGGCTCACAGCCGTGCCAGCATGTCCGCACTGCAGTGTGAACCTGCGGTAACTACGGCTGCACCTGGGCTCACAGCCGTGCCAGCATGTCCGCACTGCAGTGTGAACCTGCGGTAACAACGGCTGCACCCAGGGCTCACAGCCGTGCCAGCATGTCCGCACTGCAGTGTGAACCTGCGGTAACTACGGCTGCACCTGGGCTCACAGCCGTGCCAGCATGTCCGCACTGCAGTGTGAACCTGCGGTAACAACGGCTGCACCCGGGGCTCACAGCCGTGCCAGCATGTCCACACTGCAGTGTGAACCTGCGGTAACAACGGCTGCACCCGGGGCTCACAGCCGTGCCAGCATGTCCGCACTGCAGTGTGAACCTGCGGTAACTACGGCTGCACCCGGGGCTCACAGCCGTGCCAGCATGTCCGCACTGCAGTGTGAACCTGCGGTAACAACGGCTGCACCCGGGGCTCACAGCCGTGCCAGCATGTCCGCACTGCAGTGTGAACCTGCGGTAACAACGGCTGCACCCGGGGCTCACAGCCGTGCCAGCATGTCCGCTGAGCCCAGGGGCATATAAGGGGGGGCAGCTTGAAAGTGCTGATTGACCTGGTCCACTCAGATTTGCTCTGTTAATGTGTGTGTGTGTGTGCACACGCTGGCTAGCTCCATTGGGAGGGGACTTGCAGAAGGGAGAAGTAGTGCGATAGCACGGGGGGAAAATAAAACTATTTCCCCATGCTCATTCCCTTCCCCCCCCTCCCGGCTCCCACTGTCGCTCACACCTTCTTGTTGGCTGTTGGAGGTGGGCCATCCTGATTGTCACTACAGGGGGATTTTCTCTCCTGCTGATAATAGCTCACCTTAATTGATCACTCTTGTTATAGTGTGTATGGTAACACCCCTTGTTTCACATTCTCTGAGTATATATATCTATGTATATCTTCCTACTGTATTTTCCACTGCATACATCTGATGAAGTGGGTTTTAGCCCACGAAAGCTTATGCTCAAATAAATTTGTTAGTCTCTAAGATGCCACAAGTACTCCTCGTTCTTTTTCCTAATAAATGAGCATACCCCAAAGTAACGGGCAAATTTGGTAACACCCTGCAAGCCAGAATAGAAGCTTCTTGTGCATAAAGTATCGCTCGGGCTTTTCCCCATTATTCTGCCTCTCTGTGTACGCTTGCCCAATAATATTCACATTAGGATGGAACATAGTATAAACACCACGCAATACCTCTCACTGATCTTCAGCAGTAGTCAATATAATATCACATGGTATATTGTGGAAATCCTCAGCGGACATACACTCCCTTAATAATGTTATAAAATCATCGTGAGTTAAGCGGGGTGTAATAGACACATGGGTGAGACATTCTAGTACTGACTCCTTGTTACATTTCACAAGCTGTCTGCCTAACGCCCGCGCTTGTTCTGGTGTCAGAACTTTATCCCTCTCTTTTACCATGGGGGGTTGGTCACTCTGACCATGATACCTGGTGACTGAAGTCACAATCGGGACCATTGGAGGGGCTTCTTCCATCCATGGTGCAGTAGGTTTTACCGAGTGTGCCCGCTCCTTGGCAGCACAAGGGGTATACTGAGGGGGATAAACAGCTTCCCCTTCTTCCATTTCTTTAGTAAATTCCCAGCTCCCCTCCTTGTTTCAGGGGATCCTGGTGTCTGGCACTATGTAGACCTCTACAGGAGCTCAGCTCCAGCTGTAGCTCTTCTGTAGTTCTTTTGCATTCCCTATGATCTGCTTTTTGAGCAGCATTTTCTCTGACCTCTTGCATCAGCCTTCTAATGTCTGCTTGGGTTTCCTTAAGTTCCAGGCTATGGATTTCTGCAGCGTTGTCTGCTGTAGTGGCCTGTCTGTGAGCCTGTGCCACTTGTGATTCCAGCTGCAAGATCTGATTAGGTTTCAGAGTAGCAGCTATGAATTAGTCCGTATCCACAAAAAGAACAGGAGGACTTGTGGCACCTTAGAGACTAACAAATTTATTTGAGCATAAGCTTTCGTGAGCTACAGCTCACTTCATCAGATGCATACTGTGGAAAATACAAGAGGAAGATATGTATATACACAGAGAACATGAAATGATGGGTGTTACCATACAGACTCTGAAATTCTGTGGCCTGCATTGTGCAGGAGGTCAGACTAGATGATCATAATGGTCCCTTCTGGCCTAAATATCTATGAATCTATGAATCTATAAAGAGTGATCAGGAAAGGTGAGCTATTACCAGCAGGAGGGGGGGGAAAGAAACCTTTTGTAGTGATAATCAAGGTGGGCCATTTCCAGCACTTTACAAGAACAGTAGGAGGGGAAATAAACAAGGAGAAAAAGTTTTACTTTGTGTAATGACACATCCACTCCCAGTCTTTATTCAAGCCTAAGTTAATTGTGTCCAGTTTGCAAATTAATTCCAATTCAGCAGTCTCTAGTTGGAGTCTGTCTCTGAAGTCTTTTTGTCGAAGAATTGCCACTTTTAGGTCTGTAATTGAGTGACCAAAGAGATTGAAGTGTTCTCCAACTGGTTTTTGAATGTTACAATTCTTGACGTCTGATTTGTGTCCATTTATTCTTTTACGTAGAGACTGTCCAGTTTGACCAATGTACATGGCAGAAGGGCATTGCTGGCACATGATGGCATAGATCACATTGGTAGATGCGCAGGTGAACGAGCCTCTGATAGTGTGGCTGATGTGATTAGGCCCTATGATGGTGTCCCCTGAATAGATATGTGGACACAGTTGGCAACAGGCTTTGTTGCAAGGATAGGTTCCTGGGTTAGTGGTTCTGTTGTGTGTTGTGTGCTTGCTGGTGAGTATTTGCTTCAGGTTGGGGGGCTGTCTGTGAGCAAGGACTGGCCTGTCTCCCAAGATCTGTGAGAGTTATGGGTCGTCCTTCAGGATAGTCTGTAGATCCTTGATGATGCATTGGAGAGGTTTGAGTTGGGGGCTGAAGGTGATGGCTAGTGGCGTTCTGTTATTTTCTTTGTTGGACCTGTCCTGGAAATCCTGGATGCCCCATCATCTCAGGCATTGGCACCCTGACAGCAGGATTGTCTGGCTATGTAGACTCCCTCCTCAGGAACTACGCTACCAGCACTCCCAGCTATCTTCGAGACACCACTGACTTCCTGAGGAAACTACAATCCATCAGTGATCTTCCTGAAAACACCATCCTGGCCACTATGGATGTAGAAGCCCTCTACACCAACATCCCACACAAAGATGGACTACAAGCCATCAGGAACAGTATCCCCAATAATGTCATGGCAAACCTGGTGGCTGAACTTTGTGACTTTGTCCTCACCCATAACTATTTCACATTTGGGGACAATGTATACCTTCAAATCAGCGGCACTGCTATGGGTACCCACATGGCCCCACAGTATGCCAACATTTTTATGGCTGACTTAGAACAATGCTTCCTCAGCTCCCGTCCCCTAATGCCCCTACTCTACTTGCACTACATTGATGACATTTTCATCATCTGGACTCATGGCAAAGAAGCCCTTGAGGAATTCCACCATGATTTCAACAATTTCCATCCCACCTTCAACTTCAACCTGGACCAGTTCACACAAGAGATCCACTTCCGGGACACTACGGTGCTAATAAGCGATGGTCACATAAACACTATCCTATACCGGAAACCTACTGACCACTATACTTACCTACATGCCTCCAGCTTTCATCCAGACCACACCACACGATCCATCGTCTACGGCCAAGCTGTATGATACAGCCGCGTTTGCTGCAGCCCCTCAGAAAGAAACAAACACCTACAAGATCTCTATCAAGCATTCTTACAACTACAATACCCACCTCCTGAAGTGAAGAAACAGATTGACAGAGCCAGAAGAGTACCCAGAAGTTACCTATTACAGGACAGGCCCAACAAAGAAAATAACAGAACGCCACTAGCCATCACCTTAAGCCCCCAACTAAAACCTCTCCAGCGCATCATCAAGGATCTACAACCTATCCTGAAGGATGACCCAATGCACAGCTACAGACTAGGGACCGAATGGCTAGGCAGCAGTTCTGCGAAAAAGGACCTAGAGGTGACAGTGGACGAGAAGCTGGATATGAGTCAGCAGTGTGCCCTTGTTGCCAAGAACGCTAATGGCATTTTGGGATGTATAAGTAGGGGCATAGCGAGCAGATCGAGGGATGTGATTGTCCCCCTCTATTCAACATTGGTGAGGACTCATCTGGAGTACTGTGTCCAGTTTTGGGCCCCACACTACAAGAAGGATGTGGATAAATTGGAGAGAGTCCAGCGAAGGGCAACAAAAATGATTAGGGGTCTGGAACACATGACTTATGAGGAGAGGCTGAGGGAACTGGGATTGTTTAGTCTGCAGAAGAGAAGAATGAGGGGGGATTTGATAGCTGCTTTCAACTACCTGAGAGGTGGTTCCAAAGAGGATGGTTCTAGACTATTCTCAGTGGTAGAAGAGGACAGGACAAGGAGTAATGATCTCTTGTTGCAGTGGGGGAGGTTTAGGTTGGATATTAGGAAAACTTTTTCACTAGGAGGGTGGTGAAACACTGGAATGCGTTACTTAGGGAAGTGGTAGAATCTCCTTCCTTAGAAGTTTTTAAGGTCAGGCTTGACAAAGCCCTGGCTGGGATGATTTAGTTGGGGATTGGTCCTGCTTTGAGCAGGGGGTTGGACTAGATGACCTCCTGAGGTCCCTTCCAACCCTGATATTCTATGATTCTATGATTCTATGACCCATCACTCTCACAGATCTTGGGAGACAGGCCAGTCCTTGCTTACAGACAGCCCCCCAACCTGAAGCAAATACTCACCAGCAACCACACACCACACAACAGAACCACTAACCCAAGAATCTATCCTTGCAACGAAGCCCGTTGCCAACTGTGTCCACATATCTATTCAGGGGACACCATCACAGGGCCTAATCACATCAGCCACTCTATCAGAGGCTCGTTCACCTGCGCATCTACCAATATGATCTATGCCATCATGTGCCAGCAATGCCCCTCTGCCATGTACATTGGTCAAACTGGACAGTCTCTACGTAAAAGAATAAATGGACACAAATCAGACGTCAAGAATTGTAACATTCAAAAACCAGTCGGAGAACACTTCAATCTCTTTGGTCACTCAATTACAGACCTAAAAGTGGCAATTCTTCGACAAAAAGACTTCAGAGACAGACTCCAACTAGAGACTGCTGAATTGGAATTAATTTGCAAACTGGACACAATTAACTTAGGCTTGAATAAAGACTGGGAGTGGATGTGTCATTACACAAAGTAAAACTCTTTCTCCTTGTTTATTTCCCCTCCTACTGTTCTTGTAAAGTGCTGGAAATGGCCCACCTTGATTATCACTACAAAAGGTTCCCCCCCACCCTGCTCTCCTGCTGGTAATAGCTCACCTTTCCTGATCACTCTTGTTAGAGTCTGTATGGTAACACCCATCGTTTCATGTTCTCTGTGTATATATATATTTTCCTCTTGTATTTTCCACTGTATGCATCTGATGAAGTGAGCTGTAGCTCACAAAAGCTTATGCTCTAATAAATTTGTTCGTCTCTAAGGTGCCACAAGTCCTCCTGTTCTTTTTGAAGATCTGATTAGTTAATGCAGCAGTCCTTGTTTTTTCAGCGTTATTTAAAACCACTTGGTCTAACTGCTGTTTAATTTCCTCCCTCCCGGTCTGGAGAGAGGTGATCTCAGCTTTCAGTTTAGTTACCGCCCTGTGCAATTCCTGGCTAGCCAACGCTAAGCCGTACAACAAAGCACTACGCCTTTCTGCCTTCTTCGGCTGTTTCTTACATAGGCTGTAGTGTTCCCATAGAGTGATAAAGGTAGCCAGGGCATCAGGGCCAAATAATACCCCTTCCTTCTACCCTTTCTACCCTTGCCACATAAATCAACTGCAAAGTCTTAGGAAGTTTTTTTGACTCCAACTCCCATCCTTTCAGTGAGAAGTCACGGTCCATCTCGAGGAAAAATCCTAAGGGCCTTACCTCCGCCGTCCATAAAACTTGTCCCGCAGAGACAAAAATAAAGGAAGATTACAGAGGTTGGTCTCCGCCTTCGCTGGCCTGCCTGAGGGTTTTCCAGAATGCCCTCGGCGACAGCGAACGACACGGATGCCCCTGTGTTGCTGTGCCTTGCAGCAGCCATGCTCTGTAAACCTCTCCTGTTCAGTCAAGTGTTCATGGTTGCTGAACTAGCCCCTTACTAAAAGGCAGCCAAGCCATTTGACTCCTGGGGAGGCCAAGCCGTCCCCTAGTCACTCCGAGTGGAATGACTTCTCGAGCGCCTGGACCCGATCCGGCCATTCTCGAGACAAAAACTATCTCTCGGCAAAAATTAAACCGAGGGAGGAAAGAAACACGTGTTAGCAGGTTTCCCTATCCAAGCCAGCAAGCCGTAGGCTCTGAGCCTTCTTGCCCTTAGTGCCGGGACCAAACCCCCAGCGATCCCGCCCCGAGCCGTTGGGCCATGCTGGTCACTGTACCAATGAAAACCAAATGAAATGGACTTCCGGATGGCAACAACCAATCTCAGAAGTCCTACTGCGGTCACCACTTGTTAGGTACAAGAAATAAAAAAATCGGAAAGGCAGCAGGGAGCCCCCTAACTATACCTGAGCTCACAATCTTCTACAGCATCTGTCATCGGGTTGGCAGCCACCTGCTATTGTGTAACCTCCCTTCCCTCCCTATGATGGAATAATGCCAATGGAAGCAGACGTCTATAAACCAAACAAGGTGTGTTGAGTTAGGGGAAACCGAGGTACACAAATGGGAATGGGAAGATGCATGAACATGAACTGACTCTTATTTGCTTTACAGGGACAGTAACTCAGTGAATGTGTGGCCTGAAGCCAAGGCCCAAGAGTATAAGGTAAGTATAACCTACAAGATCACCCTTCTGAGGGCTGCCCGGGACCTTGATCCTTTGGCTCGTACAGAGCCTCGGGAGAGGAACGCTGAGGTGATCCCGCGCTAGCTTGTCCTTCTCTCCAGCTCCTCGTGACGCAGAAGTGGCAGCTGGGCGCTCACGGGCGGCTAACGATGACGGATGGTGACTGTGGGAGATGGTAATGGCCGTGGGTGACAATTGGTCCGGAGTCTCGACGCCCTGTGGAAGCAGCACCCGTGCCCCTGCCTCTCGGATGAGCAGCCCCCAACTGAGGTAACTGTCGGCCTTAGACAGATTCTCTGGCTCCAAGCCCCTTTGGGAAGTCCCGTAGAATCCCCCAGTAAATCCGGTCCAAACTGGTCCTTGTTTACCGCTGGTGCCACCACTGACTGTTAAACAGGGCGGGAAACACTCCAACTGCCCTTCCAGTCACATGACCAAATCCTCCATGTTGGGTCACAAAATGGATTCCATACCAGTACAATGAGTCATAATGATAGAAACAAAACAAACACAAACTTTAGGAATTTGCCCCAACAGGTGAGGGGCATGGCTTCCACAGTGCGGCGTTAACCCTTCCCTGTTCAGTACGGGGCGAGTTCACCCCATCACAGAGGGTCGCTATTTGTTGGACGAGGCGTTGCTGCTGTTCTTATTGCTGCACTGACAACTCCTGAGCTGCTGCTGTTGTTGTGTTGCATCTCCTGCTTGTCACATACGGTTACACTGTCTCATCGCACACAAAGAGGAGACCCTTTGATCTCGAAAACTAGAGAAGATGCTTCAGTCTGGGCTAAGTAGCTGCTCCTCTTAATGATTTAAATATAATAAAGTACAAATAGAATAGAATATTTCAGCTATTATACAGCAGAACCCCGTTTATCACATCTAATTGGGACCGGGGCCAGATCAAATAATCAAAAGTTCGGATAAGCTGGAGAATGGGAAAGTGCAAGGCTGCAGCACCATCCAGCCCTCACAGGAGAAATCGCCTGCTTCTGGACTGCGGTGTGCTGATTGTTCGGTTAATATGGAGAGCCGGATAATGGAGGGTCGGATAAACGGGGTTCTATTGCATTACATCACAATCTGCCAAGACTCAACATGATAGGACGCCACATATTATACACTGCTATTAGTGATACTCTCAAATGGATCACACCTCCTCAACCTCCCCCCGGCCGCAAGCTAGGTATGAGAGGATTGTTGTCCTAATTGACAGAGCAGGGAAACTAAGGCTGAAAAAGATACAGCGACTTGTCTTACGTCACAAAGCCGGTCCGGGGCAGAGTTAGGAATAGGACCCAGGAGTCCCTGACTTTCAAACTAACCATCAATCTTGAATTTCATACACTAAATGATCAGAATAAAGTGATCTCAAATGAGCTACAGACCAACCACTGTTCATAGTAATGATTCAGCAAATGTTTTAGAGGAACTAGAACGTTAGAGAGAACCAGGAATGGCTCAGAGACAATTAATGGAGAGGAGCAACACAATCCATCAAGCAGATGATTGGTTATGGCTTATTTGCTGGGTCTTAAAAGAGAACAAAGTCCTGAATTTCCTCTCTGTCACTAGACCTCCAGCTCAGGCAATCAGCGTTGAGACTCTGAGGGGTGGGAGCCGAAAGTTCTCACCACCTGGCCCAAAGGATGGCCCGGATCCCCAGTGGGGATCACGGTCCGAGCACTCTTCCTGTCCCATCGCTTTGTGAGGGCCTCCCACAACGAGGGCTGGAGAGCAGCCCCCTCCTCGCCAGTGGAGGGAAGGAAGCAGGGAAAAGGGAAAACAGAAGCGATACAAATCGCAATGTCCTCAGTGACTCTAAGGGACAAAGGCCTAGGTGGGGAAAAAATTCTCCCCCCTTAACCTAGAGTTTCCCGTGCCCAGAATTTGGCCGGCACCAGATGGCTCAGGATGAACAGGTTCCAAACCGTTTTCTAGCTAAATTAGCAGTGGGAAAGGGGGAAACTCCGAAGAGGCTCCTCCTCGCGCTCACGTACCTGAACCTGAATTCTCCCTCAGTCCTCAAGGGGAGACCTCGGGAAGGAGACTCGTGGCAGCAAAGCCCCGGGGGTCTCTGAGGTCACCCCTGCCCTGCAGCCTGTCCTGCCTGGCCATTGTCATGGACTCTCTGTGAGGTCACCGCCTCCCAACCTCCTTTGACCAATCAGCTGAGGGGCTGCAAAAGGCCCTTGTGATGTCACTGCCACCCCCACCCCTGCCCTGCAGGGCTCATGTCCTGCCCCTGGTCAGCCCGTTTGGATGTTTGAGCTGCTCGCCCTGTATCACCCCCACACACTGACTGCTCGCTCTGGGGATCAGGCAGGCCACTCATGAAAACATCAGAGGCTGCTCAATGTGCCACACTCAGGTTTTCAGAGATTTCTAGACTTTAAGGCCAGAAGAAACCATTAGCTCATCTAATCTGAGCCCCACCGCCACCACCCCGGATATCACAGGCCTCCTGTATAGCACAGTGGCTAGTTTGGGACCAAAGCACACCCCGGAAAGGCATCTAGTCTTCATTAGAAGACGTCAAGAGATGGAGAAACCACCACTTCCCCTGGTAGTTTGGAGGAAACTGATGCAGAGAGGGGGAGGGAATTGACCCCAAGGCCACACAGGTGAGTCTGTATCATAATACATATGCACACCGACACTCTGCTAAGGTTGTACAAGCAGCCTTCATTCTGGTGTTTCCTAACGTTTACAGGCCTGGTCTGCACACAGTTCTTTGTACTTATGTAACTATTTTGGGTAGGGATGCATTTATTTAGATCTACCTTAATAGTTGTCCCAGCACAGCTTCTAGCTGCACACAGTTATATCCTCATAAAAGTGCATTATACCGATGTAGCTTATTCCCCTCACTACACTGGTATAAAGCCCCTTTATACTGATATGTCTGTGTCCATACTAGGGAGATTGTAGTGTTTTAATTATACTAGTAGTGATCAGGCAGTACAACATTTTAGTGTAAACAAGCCCCTGCTCACTATCGCTCATGCACCTTTATATTGAATTAGAACAAAACAGTCAGTCTCTCGTTAAGGGGGAACAGAGATTGCCTCTGCACAGGACAAATGACACTCGGATACTTGGCCCTCAGATACTATGGTGATGGGCACCAACTGAGAAACCTAGATAAATAGCTCCATGTAGACAAACGAATGTCAGTGCAGAGGTGTCAAGGGGTTGCGGGTCCCTTTAAGGGGAATCTGGGCCCAGGCTACGTATGGGAAGTTAATTTAAAAGCAAAGAGCCCATGTAGGGCACATGATTGTCTATCAGGCACCTGGCCCTGATCAAAGGCCATCAGGACTCAGCGGCAAGGAAGGGCTCTTGGGAACAGGCTCGTTCTGTTGCTGCAGGAGGAGACCTACAGCATGTTTGACTCTCTAAGGTGTCAGGTAAACTGATGGAGTAGAAAGAGTCCAGCTTTAGCCCCCAGCTCAGCCAATCAGCGTTGAAACTCTGCGGGGCAGAAGGCTGAGGATTCTCACCACCTGGCCCAAAGGACGACCCAGATCCCCAGTGGGGATCACGGTCCGAGCACTCTTCCTGTCCCATCGCTTTGTGAGGGCCCCCCACAACAAGGGCGGGAGAGCAGCCCCCTCCTCACCAGTGGAGGGAGGGAAGCAGGGAAAAGGGAAAACAGAAGCGATACAAACTGCAATGTCCTCAGTGACTCTAAGGGACAAAGGCCTAGGTGGGGAAAAAATTCTCCCCCCTTAACCTAGAGTTTCCCGTGCCCAGAATTTGGCCGGCACCAGATGGCTCAGGATGAACAGGTTCCAAACCGTTTTCTAGCTAAATTAGCAGTGGGAAAGGGGGAAACTCCGAAGAGGCTCCTCCTCGCGCTCACGTACCTGAACCTGAATTCTCCCTCAGTCCTCAAGGGGAGACCTCGGGAAGGAGACTCGTGGCAGCAAAGCCCTGGGGGTCTCTGAGGTCACCCCTGCCCTGCAGCCTGTCCTGCCTGGCCATTGTCATGGACTCTCTGTGAGGTCACCGCCTCCCAAACTCCTTTGACCAATCAGCTGAGGGGCTGCAAAAGGCCCTTGTGATGTCACTGCCACCCCCACCCCTGCCCTGCAGGGCTCATGTCCTGCCCCTGGTCAGCCCGTTTGCATGTTTGAGCTGCTCGCCCTGTATCACCCCACTCACTGACTGCTCGCTCTGGGGATCAGGCAGGCCACTCATGAAAACATCAGAGGCTGCTCAATGTGCCACACTCAGGTTTTCAGAGATTTCTAGACTTTAAGGCCAGAAGAAACCATTAGCTCATCTAATCTGAGCCCCACCGCCACCACCCCGGATATCACAGGCCTCCTGTATAGCACAGTGGCTAGTTTGGGACCAAAGCACACTCCAACATGAAAGTGTTGGTGGACTTTCTTCTTTCCTGCCTGGGACCTCCTTCCCCAGTTCAGTCTTTGTTCCTTTGATGTTTTTGGGTACTGTGTTGTAGGGGGAGTGAGGCCAAGTGATGGTGTCACTTCCCCTCTTTTATAGTTTCTTCCAGCTTTCTGGAAAGATCTTTGCTCATGATGGAGGGTCCCCCCACCCCGGTCAAGCATCCTCCATTGCCTATGTGCTCCCTCTGGGAAGCCTCCATTGTAAACAATTCCTGAGATAGTCTTTGGGCATGTGGATTCCCTTTAATGGGGTCATTAGCACTGTCTAGCTTCTTCATTGTTGTACCTGAAAGGCTGGTCGTGGGTGTTTCCAATTTCAGAACATATTTCAGTAACACACACATAGCAAAACTTCATAACTTCCCATACAATGATAGCACATACAATCTAACAGGGTATTAATGTTCAACAAATCCAGACTTTTAGAATGATACTTTACAAGGCATACTTTGTACAAAACATATCGTAATTACATGGTAGTGGTGAACATGGGGGTGCCAGGGTGTTGCTTTGAGGCACAGAGAGTCACAGTTGTTATCAATGTTGCTATCTTTAGTGTATGAGTAAAGGGCAGCAGAACTGGGCTTTGCCTGTCCTGATTGAGGACCCAGGAGGTGTGGGCTCTCTCTCAGAGCCTCTGCCCCCAGCATGGTTTAACCTGTCCCTCCCCACTGTTCAAAGACAGAGCTAAGTAGGCTCCAGTAGGAGTCCTTTGTTTGATTAAGTGCTCACTAGAGCGGAAATCACCTGTTGTGGGACAGCGTTTCTGAAATTCCCCCATTAGGAGATGACAATCGCTGAGAGCTGAAAGTTACTAAGAGCTGGGCACAAACCTCAAGAGACTGACCTGCAGAGGTCACAGTAGAGAAGCAGGTGACTGCCCCCCACACGCTGTCCTGCTCACAGGTTTATGATTATGAATCCTGCTTGTGGCATTTTCCCTCATTAACTTCGGATGACTTCCCTCCTTCCATGAAAAGTGGCTTTCCTACACGCAGGCTCTGCGAGATAGGAAGTACTGCCTCTCAGAGGCACCCGGGGTGGTGTGTAATTGTCCCAGGTTACTGGTGGGGGCTCGAGCCAGCACCTCCTCTGATACTGCATGCAATATCATCTGTGGATCTGAGCACAGCATGGGACTCGAACTCACCACCTGCCCATGCAGAGGCACCAGGTGCTGACAATGGAGCCCCCATCCACCCACCCCTGGCTTGGTGCTTGCTTAGAGGTGACCAGCAAAGGGCTTGTTAAAAGCTGGGCTTTTACTTTTTGGCTGGTGTGTAATGAAGGGCTGAAAGGTTTTTGTGAGGAGTTTTTCCTCCTGGATTGGTCTCTTAGAAAATGTCAGGAATGTTAGGCCCAGTGTACACTGGCTTTGCGGGGAGGATCTCTGGGATGTTTATAAGGAGATTTAAGATCTTTTCGACATGGGAAGGTTTCTAGTGGCACTTTAGTTTTTCCAGCATAACCTGCTTTGCCCTCCCCACACAAGGGACATTTCCCCACTTTACCTTGCATCTTATCCTCGTATAATTAAACCACTTTGGAAGCAGCGTAACTCTTATGGAATGAGATATGCCACCATCAGCCTCATGGGCATGTGTCCCCATTTGGAATTCACTATACGGCGTCAAGCAGTCCTCCCACTGCTATCCCACACTGCATTGCTTCATGTCTGGATTGGCCTGTCTGGTTACTGGGCACTCACCGCTGCTCTGGGGGTCATATTGATCAAATGTCTGTTTCAATGCTGGCACAAGCCCAAGCGCAACGGTTTGCAACTCTAGCTTGTGGCAAGTGTACAGACCCCAAATCCACAATAGCCACCTGCTTCCCGGTGGTCCTGGATGTTCTGGGCAGAGAAGTGCCTTCAGTTCCATCCTTCCAGCGGTCGCTGGCACGTTAAGATCAGCAGAGAGCACGCAGAAGGCGGGGCACTTCTGGGATTTTCCCAGCGCCATATCCAAGCTAAGGAATAGCAGCAGAATTACAAAAACAAGTCTCCCGGTAATGCTGACCGTACACGTGCAGCAGGGCCAGGACAAGAGAGTGAAGAGCCGGAAACATTCTGAGCAGTTTCCCAGGGAATGCCTGGACCAAACGGACAAAAAAAAAGGGGACAAGCAAGGAAGGATGCCGGAGCTTATGACGAAGCAAACAGGTTCGCTGGAGAACCCTGTTGCATGCGCTCATGAGTAACACCCCAGCCTCCCCCTGTCCTGCAGCCTCTTGAGAGCCCAGAAAACAGAGACGCTTTTAACTTTCTCAACTGCAAAAGGACAGACATTGCACCCATGCTGTTCTGTCTCACCAGGTAGGGCTGGTTGGCCAAGCCCATAATCCATGCTCCGCCCAGAGACACTGGTTCAGGAAAGTATCACACAGCAGCAGCTGCCAGGTTTCATCCTCCTCCCCTAGCGGTATCCATGTGGCGTCGTTGGAAGCATGATGGCAGCAATCTCCCATCTACTCCAAAGCCGCCCATCCACCTGGAGCACCTTGATTATATTAACAACTGTCAGGATCGCGCTGCCCAGACGGGCTTCCTCCGTGTGGCCTGACAGCCATTTTTGAACGTTTGTATTGAAACTGAAACAGGCTGAAAATGGGACCGGCTAGTGAAAACCAGACTGATTATGGGATCCCATGGAAGGAATGGGGAGAATTTGAAGAAGCCCCAGAATGCCAGAAGGTGGCCCTTAACTCATCGCAATATGTGACCCATTGTGCAATGAGCCTAGTGGCCACAGATTCCACCTTGGATACCTGCCCAGAATGCTGTGCACTAATTTCAGGGCAGTATGGACACTGAGTTTCACAAGGCAAGTGACGGAAGCTGTCTTTGGGTTTGTGATACCTGTATAATTATAGCATAAAGAACACGGTCAAGAAGACTTCCCTGTGCAGACACGAATTTAGGCTGAAGCTCCCACGGCAGCTCCAGAATCCCAGTGAGCAAAACCATCTGAAAGCCCTCCCGCTCTGTCCCAGATCTTCCACCACAGAGGCCAATCATCTGTTCTGGAGGCAAATGAGCTTACGCCCAAAGTACAATGAAAACTAGCTGTGAGGAACACTTGAAGGCAACCTAGCAGATGTCTACCACACCGGCTGGGAACGTGAAGACAGCTTGATGGTGGGGTGGGGCTGCTTGACATGCTGTGAGGGTGGTGCCTGGCCATTCTGGGGATTAGCTCTGTGAGGTCAACACCCCTTCCTGCGGTCACACGCCATCTCGCGCTCTCGGTCTGCAGCCCTCTCTTCCTCCAGGAGCTGCTGCTGCCTCTCAGTGACTCAGCCCTCCGGCCAGGTTGCTCAGCGCTCCCCGCTTTGAAGAGTCCTTCAAAGTCTCCTCTGTTCAAGGGGTGTCCAGCAGTCCTCATGTCTAGTGCCCTGACCCTGTCACTCCTGCAGACCCAGGAAGTCTTCCAGCTCACTGCCCCGCCAGTGTCACTTCCCCAGGGGCAGGTAGGAGAACCCGGGCCTGCCCTGTACTCCAGCTCAGGGACCTTACAACACCCAGCCAAGGTCTGTTCAGTCCCCAACTTTGCTGCTTGCCCCCTGGGTTGCTTCCTGCTCTGTGTCCCACAGGCTCCCTTCTCCAACCTGCTCTCTTCTGGGTCCACCCTTCCCTCCTGGCCAGGCCCCCAGGGGCCTACTCTTCCCTTAGGTTCCCTCCTTCCTTCTCTACTAAACAGAGGGTGACCACAAACTTCCTCCCAGCCGCCTTTGCTGCTGCCAGCCTCCTGTGTTTACATGAGCGTAGCCCACCTCAGCTCAGGTGAGCTCCCCTTTAATCAAGGCTCTTCGCCCAGCCTCTATCTCCTTCGTCTGCTGCTTCATTGGCTGATTGGACCTGCCCAGCCTACTCCAGCCCTCACTGAAGCAGCATGGGTAGTGTATCCCATCACACCTGGATGAAGAACTCCAGCCCCAGCCGCTCTCACGGGGGAGACTGTGACACTTCCTGGTGGTCTCCAGGGGTGTGAGGTGCCTCGCTTTGCCCTTGGCACAAGGCAACTTTGTCTGTGCCGCCGGAGGACAGCTCCCTGAGTCCCCTGGCCACGGGCGCCATAAGTCATAGAATCATAGAATATCAGGGTTGGAAGAGACCTCAGGAGGTCATCTAGTTCAACTCCCTGCTCAAAGCAGGACCAAAACCAACTAAGTCCTTCTCTCCAGGCCTAAGGTTAGCGACGGGCACACTCCAGCTCCTTCTTGTGGGTATGGAGAATTTATTCTGTGATCCATGCCAGGGGTTTTTCGAGTTTTGAGTATAGCAGCTGGGTCTCATTATCCGGTGCAGGTTCAGGCATTTATTAAAGACTGAGGCCACGTCTACACTGACAAGCTTCCGACACTGTAAGAGCCCTCGCGTAGCCGCATTATGCCGACGGGAGAGAGTTCTCCCGTCGACATAATGAAACCAGCTCAACGAGTGGCTGCAGCTACGTCGGCAGGAGAGCATCTCCCACCGACTTAGTGCTGTTCACATGACCGCTTATGCCTGTGAAACTTATGGCGCTCAGGGCGTTGGTTTTTCCACACCCCTGAGCGACAAAAGTTTTGCTGACATAAGTGCTAGTATAAACACGGCCGGAGTTCAGGGCACAAAGGGTACGGAAGCCACATGCTGTGTTCTGCGAGCTGCAGGGTTAAGTCTGGGGCACCGTAATGTGACGCGATATCCTGCGTCAGGACACGACACTCCCGAGCCTCTGCTCTGCTGGGCGCTCCCAGAATTCACTGCTCCCCGCTCCGCTGGACACACCACGTGTAGGTTTGGAGAGAGTGAAAACAAGGACGTTTATCTAACGAAGAACAGAGACTCGCGGAGGAGCGAGTAGATATATTGGAAACAAATGGTTCCAGATCAAAGAAAATCATAATATGTCCTCCAGAGCCGGGACTTGATGAACAAGATACTCCTGTGTCCGCTTGTCGTGCCAATCCCTGCTGGCTGCGTCGCTCCCAAAGGGGCAACCGCTCTGCCAGGTGCTGAGCTCTGAGCCCCGGGGAGACACAGCGGGGCTGGAGCCTGGGGGCTCCCATCTTGCATTGCAGAGCCGTGGGGCTCACCCCTGGACGAGGGGAGACCTAGGACCTGGCACGTGAGCAGGGGTGCTGATGCCAGAGAGACAGGGTAAAGGCAGGGCACCCATGGCAGCAGCAGGAGCACAGCCGAGGGCATCTTCTCATTCCAGGGGAGCCTTTGCCAGGTCAGCGAAGCTGATGCAGGTGTTGAGGTGCAGCCTCAATCATCCCTCCCGCGCTGGCCCACCTCCTCCCCAAAAGGGTACCCCCCCGGGGCCTGTGGAGAGCCCTCCATGGACACAGGCACCCTCGCAACTCCACGTCCCCATCCTGCCCATCCCCCGCTCTCCCCCACTCTCCCAGGAAGCCCCCACCAGTAGCCCCTTCCCCAACTCACATGCACCTGAAGCTCCGCCCCTGCTCACCTCCGCCCCTGCCCACACATCCATGGGGTGAAGGTTTGGACTCCCATCTGGGTGCCTGTTGCTCTGGCCGTCATTTGCCCCAGGAGCATTGGAGTTTCTAGAGCAGCTGGGGAGCCAATCCTATTGACCAGCTAGGGAAACTGAGGCAGAGAGCCCCTATAACCGTGGTGGAGAGGTACACACCCATTGTACTCTGACTGACCGCACCCTGCAGCCCCTGCTGAATGCCCTTGGCAGTGCCTGGGACCTGCCTTACCCAGCCACTGGCGCCCAGCAAGGTGTTTGCTGGCATGTGGCTCTGATGCTTTGCTCGCTGAGAAATGAGCTGAGGGGATGTCAGACCAGGCAGATGGGCAAAACACTCTGAACAGACTGGACCTGTCCATGGGCCCTCATCTGGCAGATGTTTGGATTCCTCTAGGGCTGCCCTGTACACAGAAGCCCTAGGTCTCCTGTTGCGGTTACTACCTTGTGGGTAATTAAGGTGACTCTCCACACCCCATCACCTTAATTACCCACAAGGTAGTAACCGCAACTCACTGCTTAAAGGTGAAGATGTTTTGTCCAGCCAGGAACTTTCTTCAAAGTCTTCTTGGGCTAATGCTATAATAATAATAAATCTACCCCTTGCCTGGGTGCCTTTCACAGCAGCACCTTAGAAAGGTGGGTTAAAGTTTTTATCCCTGTTTCGTAACAGTTGGGGAAACCGAGGCATGGCAGGGCGCCAGGATGTGCCCAAGGTCACTCACCAAGTCCCCGGCAGAGGCAGGAGCAGAACTCTGGGCTCCTGCCAGTGCTGCATGATGTTAATTGTGCCACACGAGAAAAAAAAGCCAATTGTGTTTTTTCAAAACAGGTTTAATTTCAAAATATTGGTAAACCAGAGGCAGACACTGCGTTTTATACACACCAGAGACGCAGGCCTGCTGAGGCTTCAGCTAGGGGAGGGGGGGCTCCGAGCGGGGCTGGGGCCGCCATGGCCCACCAGTGGGGTAGCTTAGATCTTAAATCTTTAGGGGTTGGGGCAGTGTCTTCAAATACCCCCAGCCCAGCTCCCCTTCACCATCCGCTGACTTGCTTCCGAGCCACCACTCTTGATTTGGTTCGGTTCGTTCTCCCCCCCACCAGTGTGACCCGGGCCCCTTGGAGCCTTGGGAGGGCAGGGGAAAGCCGGCCCTTTGTAGCCGTCTAAACCAACCGGGGCCACTCTAAGAGGAGATGCGGCTATAGCCGAGTAAGCGAAGATGGGAGAGAACCAGCCGTCGACAGGGTGTAATGCAGGGTGTATTTACAGTGATACAGGGTAACAGCAGGCGTTCACGGCAGTTCTGGCCCCGGGCACCTCACCAGCATGCACCCTTTTAGCGGGCGCCGAGCTCGCAGTCTTTGTCTCTTTCGATTTCAGCCATTTGCTGCCAAAGGAATCGAAGTTCTGAAACTACGTGACCAAAGCGGGAGCTTCCTCTGGGGGTGAGAATTTGCCCCCGAGCCCTCTCAGTTGAACAGCGTGAGTGTTGCTGACTCTGGTGGCAGAAGTGGGATGGGTTTGGGGGATTCTGGGTATATGGGATCAGTGCCACGGTGCTAGGTGCTCTACACACATGGCCCAGAGACAGGCCCAGCTTGTTGGCGGAAGGAGCCCGGTGTTTCGCTGTCTCAAACAGCATCTCAGCTCCCAGGCAGATCCTGGGTTTGCTGGGCCGGCGCTGTCCTTTCCGCTTGCGGAGCGGGCAGGCGGTTCGGACACAGAAGGGGCAAATCTGGGGGTGCCAGTTTTGGTTGGCTGTATTCCTGGAGGTTTCATCACACAACAGACTAATCTTTAATTCCCGGAGACTCCAGGACCATCTTGGAGAGCTGGCAGCCCTCAGCGAATTGCGAGCCTCACACAATCCACCCACCCAGCCCCGCGTTAAAAAACGTCTCTTTACAAACCAGAAAGGCCAAAGGCTCCTTTGTAGCCACACTGGGTGTGCCGTGGCCAGGGACTTTGGGGAAAGACACAGGAAGCTCCAACCTGTTCTGCACCGGGCCTCAGTACCGTATGGGACGCTGGGCTTTACTCTAGAGCTGTGGAACGGGGAGGGCGGTGCCCCACCCTTCTCCAGGCATTACAGGAGGGCTGGCTCCGGTCGCCAGCCGCAGTCTCTGTGTTGGGCTCGGCTCCGTGTGGCCAAGGCGCTCACCCTCTCGGATGGGTTAACACTCTATGGAATCCTCCAGGAGCTGCATCAACGTGACCGGCATCCGGACGTCGCTGATGGGCAAGGGCGCCAGGGGGTCTTGGGACGTGGGCGCTCCAGGATCGGGGCCGTCCTCCTCCAGCGTCTCCTCGCTCACCTCCTCCAGCACCGGCAGCTTGGGCGGGGGCTCGTGCTGCCCGCTGGGGGCTGGAGGCTGGAGGCTGGCGTCTGTGTTGCTGCCGTCGGTGTAGCTGGCACTGCGGGGAGCGGTGTGCTGGCTAGTTGCCGGGGCCCCCTCGGCCGGAGAGCCCCCTTCGCTGGCGGTGCAGTTAGGCAGGGCTTGGCTGGTGGGGAGCGGCTCCTGTTCACTCCAGCCTGCCTCCCCCTGGCCTGCAGCAGCTTGCGGCTTGTCTTGCAAAGGCTTGCTCGGCCCCACCTCCGTCTCCTGGCTTCCCGCCCCAGCCTCTGTCTGCTTTTCCTGGCTGCCTGGCTGAGGGTCGTGCGGCAGGGGCTCTTCCTCCTTCTCCCCCGCTGGCTGGGTCTCCACGGTGCCCTCCTCGGCACCGGGCTCTGCACTGGTGCTGCACTTCCTGGGTGGCGCCTGGTCTTCCTGGCAGGCGTCTTTACACCCTGAGGGGTCGAGCGTCTGCCCATTGGGGAGCGTCGCCGCGGCACCGTTTCCCTTCTCCGCGGGCGCTAACCCTGCCCCGCTCCGCGCTCCCGGCAAGCCGTCGGCCTTCCCCACGGAGTTGGCCAGAGGGCTCGCTTTGCCGGTCTGTGCCGGCTCACTCCTCCCCGTCGGCGTGGCCTGGGCCACCCAGCCCCCGGAGCTCTCCACCGTTGTGTCTCCCAGGTCGCTGTAGCCTTCGTTCTGAAAGTAGATGTTGCCGGGGTGGGGGGCCGACTTCCCGGCGTTGACCTGGGGGATGGAGGGAAAGGGTCAGGCTCTGACAGTGCGGGTGCGCCAAAGGAAAACCCTCCCCCACGCTGATGCTAGCTGGGAAGGCAGCCGGGGAAATGGGGGGCGATCGTCCCCCAAGCTGCCTTCGCCGTGGGGCGGTGGGGGGGACGCAGGCACAGCTGGGAACAGAGTCAGACCCCAACGTTCAATTCTGCAAAATTCAACGATTGACTTAAAAATGATAATAAATTAAGCAACATTAAAAATCTCGAGTCTGGCCTGTCGGGGCCTGGACACGGGCGAGCCGCTTATGCCAGCCCTGCCGAAAGCTGCCTCACCCAGGCTGGGGACCGAAGTGGGCCTAGCGTCTGCACAGGGCAGCTCCCCACATCCAGGCTGTCCCGCCGCACCCCACATGGGAGGGGGCCAATAGCAGGTACAGTTCAAGAGGGCTCCTTCCCAGCCCTGGCATGGAGACACGGTGCCATCCGGGCGCAGAGACAGCTGAAATTCACCAGCCCAGTCCGTCACGGCTAGCGAGGCGTTTCTAAAGCCCAGCTGAAGGGCGCGTCTGGTTTGTCCAGCATGGCACGCCCTGCCCCCGCAGGAGACGCCCCCGAACTCACGCTAGGCTCGGGGGGAGCGCGACCTCGACACCCCGGGGGTGGGATTTTTGCACCACACTCAGTGCCGGCCCCGCTCTGCTCCGACAGGCGTCGCCGGCAGAACTCCCATCGGCTGCGGTGGGAGCAGAGCCGGGCTCTCAAGCCGAGGGGCAGGAATCATCGCGTCATTGAGCCGCCTCAGCCTGCCATCAGCCCCTTGGCTCTGATCTGCGGGCCCAGCAGGACGGAGCTGCCAGCCGGGCCTGGGGGAACCTGCTCTGATTGACACGGTGCGACCCCGATTTACTTTGGGGGAGCAGGGTCAGAATGGGGCCCGGCACCTCACCGTTCACACACCATCTATACACGCCAGGCACCCAGTGGGGCCCAGCCTCCAGGCTGGAAATAGTTCACCCCCCTGACCTTTCGCCGTGCCCGGGGCTTTCTAGCAGGCAGCTCCTTTGGGCTGGACCGGGATCTGTCCTGTCCCCGGGCAGCCCATGCCAGGGCAGAGGTGCTGGGAAGCATGCTGCTGGGGCCAGGTCCCCTCTGGCAGGGCGGGATCAGGGCAGCTTCCCCCTCCCCAGGGGTAGAGACCCCAGCCCACGTGCACCCCACAACTGTGCCTGCCCGGGTGGGGCACTGCATAAGGTGTGAGCTGCACGGCTGCCTGCAGGGGTCAGCGTAGAACCCCGGGGCTTACCCAGTGTTTGCATACAACGTCCATCCATTGCCCCCCCAGTCTACCCTCCCATCCATCAATCCAACTCTCCCTCCCTCCAGCCCCTCAAAATCCCCATCCCCCTGCCCCCTCCCCTCCTCTCCACAACACTTTCCCTTCCCCCACTGTGCACTAATGCGTCCCCTCCCCGGGGTACCCCCATCTGCCCTCAGGGCATCTTCCACGCCCCCCAACCTCAGCAGCCCCCTCTCCCAGCAGTTGGGCCTGGGCAGGCCTCTGCTGCAACCCCCGCTCTGACCCCACCCTGGAGCCCCTCCACTATGTGATGGTTTGCGGGGGGGCAGAGTGGGGCTGCAGGAGGTTGGGGTGGGGGTGACTCCAGGGCAGAGGTGGGGATGCTGGAGGGGGTAGCATGGGGGATGGGCATTCACACGGGAGCGAACAGCACATCTCCTCCTGCCCAGTAGCGGCCAGTCCCTCCAAGGGGCTCCGTAGTCACCAGGGCCCCTCCAGGAGTCACCGCCAAACACAGCAGCTCCCTGAGGGCAGCACCAGCCGGCAGCCCCAGCCAGACCCAGGGGCATTGTGGGCACCCAGCCCCCGGGGAAACCTGGGGGCCTGTTACTCAAAGGTGCTGAGCACCTTGGCTGCATTTGGAGCCGGGGGTGCCAGACGCTCGGCTCCTGTGCCATCTGTCCTCACTCTCGGTGACCAGGCCCATGGCCTGGCTGTCTGAGGGACGATCTCCCCAGAGCTCGTTGTAGGCACCGAGTATTTAAGTGGCTGCTCTAAGGGGACGTCTACACTGCACTGGGTCTGCGAGCCCAGGGCAACTGACTCCCCTAACCCAGGCCATGGCCCCACCCTTGCTCCCCCTATTCCCCTAAACTGGGGGCTCAGCTCAGGTTGCCGGTCTGGAGCTCAGGGCCCAGGCCAGTAGGCAGCCCGGGGTGGCACGGGCTGGCCAGTGGCTCAGGGCATTTGTGGTTGGCTGGCATCTCAGGCTGGCCTGGGGATCAGGCCGGCAGCTCGGGCCAGCCAGCTGGCCCCAGGGCCAGGACGGTTTGGCAGGGGCTGCTCCGACAGCAGATCAAGTGGGGCATAGGGGGTGAGGTGGGGCCGGGGCTTTAGGAGGAAGGGGCGGGGCCAGGGAGCTAGGAGGGGTTCCCCCGCTGCCCATGCTCCCCGCTGTGCACTCACCGGCTGGAACCACTTTAAGCTCTGTCGGGCGGCAGGGCGAGCCGAGGGCGAGAGAAAGAGAGAAGCACAAGGCGTGAGAACGCAGTGAAACAGCAACACACACCGGCCGTCACACGCCAAGGCCTCTGCCTGGCATGCTGGGTCCACGGGTGGCTTCATCGGGGGCCAGGGGAAGGGAACTGTCTCATTTTCTCTTGTGTGGAAGGCTGGTCAGCGCAGCCAGGGGCAATTAGCCCCATTTCATAGGTGAAGAAACTGAGGCCCGAAGCCATGCTGTGATTTGGCCAAGGGTCGTACAGCGAGTCAGTAGCAGGGTTCGAAGCAGTGTATCCCCTTCCATGCTGGGAGCTGGGATAGAACCCCGGAGTCCTGGCTTCCAACCCCCTGCTCTAACCATTCGACCCCACTCCCAGCGGTGGGGCTAGAACCCAGGAGTGCTGGCTCCCAGCCCCATCTGCTCTAACAAGCTGACCCAGTTCGGGTCATCGGACCGGCCTGCAGTGGGGCAGGGGCAGGCCCGCATGGTTTGGGGAGGAAGTGGCATTCCTGGATGTCCCTGCTAGGCGGGGAGCAGATGAGAGGCAGGGGTGAGGGGTCCCCAGAGCTGGGCGAGGGGCCAGGCTGTGCCAAGGATGATTACGGGCGAGGCTGGACAGGGACCGAGTGGAATGAAACAGGAGAACAGGACAGAGGGACAGCGAAAAGCAGAGGTGCCGACTCTGTGGGTGCTCTAGGTCTGGAACACCCATGGAAAAAAATAGTGGGTGCCCAGCACCCCCAGACACAGCTAATCTGGCAGCACCCCCCATCAGCGAATCCGGGGCGCTGCCGTACAGCTGACTGGGGACCCCAGCAGCGAGGGGCAGGTGGGCGGGGTCCCAGAGCGGGGGCAGAGTGGGGGCAGGAAAAGGCGGAGCGAGGGCAGGGCCTTGGGGGAGGGGAGCAGGTGGGGCCCCGGGGGGGAGAGTGGGGGCAGGGCCCCAGGGGAGAGAGGGGGGGGAGTGGGGGCAGGGCCTCGGGGGGGAGAGGGGGTGGAGTGGGGGCAGGGCCCCGGGGGGAGAGAGGGTGGAATGGGGGCAGGGCCTCAGGGGGGGACGGGGGGTGGAATGGGGGCAGGGCCTCGCAGGGGAGAGGGGGTGGAGTGGAGGCAGGATCTTGGGGGGAGCAGGGGTGGAATGGGGGCAGGGCCTCGGGGGGGGAGAGGGGGTGGAGTGGGGGCAGGGCTCCGGGGGGGAGAGAGGGTGGAATGGGGGCAGGGCCTCAGGGGGGGAGGGGGGTGGAATGGGGGCAGGGCCTCGCAGGGGAGAGGGGGTGGAGTGGGGGCAGGATCTTGGGGGGAGCAGGGGTGGAATGGGGGCAGGGCCTCAGGGGGGGAGGGGGTGGAGTGGGGGCAGGGCCTCGGGGGGAGAGAGGGTGGAATGGGGGCAGGGCCTCGCAGGGGAGAGGGGGTGGAGTGGGGGCAGGATCTTGGGGGGAGCAGGGGTGGAATGGGGGCAGGGCCTCGGGGGGGAGAGGGGGTGGAGTGGGGGCAGGGCCCCGGGGGGGAGAGAGGGTGGAATGGGGGCAGGGCCTCAGGGTGGGAGGGGGTGGAATGGGGGCAGGGCCTCGCAGGGGAGAGGGGGTGGAGTGGGGGCAGGATCTTGGGGGGAGCAGGGGTGGAATGGGGGCAGGGCCTCAGGGGGGGAGGGGGTGGAGTGGGGGCAGGGCCTCGGGGGGAGAGAGGGTGGAATGGGGGGAGGGCCTCGCAGGGGAGAGGGGGGGAGTGGGGGCAGGGCCTCAGGGGGGAGGGGGTGGAGTGGGGGCAGGGCCCCGGGGGGGAGAGGGGGTGGAGTGGGGACAGGGCCTCGGGGGGGGGGGAGAGAGGGTGGAATGGGGGCAGGGCCTCAGGGGGGGAGCAGGGGTGGAATGGGGGCAGGGCCTCGGGGGGGAGAGGGGGTGGAGTGGGGGCAGGATCTTGTGGGGAGCAGGGGTGGAATGGGGGCAGGGCCTCGGGGGGGAGAGGGGGTGGAGTGGGGGCAGGATCTTGTGGGGAGCAGGGGTGGAATGGGGGCAGGGCCTCGGGGGGGAGAGGGGGCGGAGTGGGGGCAGGGCCTCGGGGGGGAGAGGGGGTGGAGTGGGGGCAGGATCTTGTGGGGAGCAGGGGTGGAATGGGGGCAGGGCCTCAGGGGGGGAGGGGGTGGAGTGGGGGCAGGGCCTCGGGGGGAGAGAGGGTGGAATGGGGGCAGGGCCTCGCAGGGGAGAGGGGGGGAGTGGGGGCAGGGCCTCAGGGGGGGAGGGGGTGGAGTGGGGGCAGGGCCTCGGGGGGGGGGGAGAGAGGGTGGAATGGGGGCAGGGCCTCGGGGGGGAGAGGGGGTGGAGTGGGGGCAGGGCCTCGCAGGGCAGAGGGGGTGGAGTGGGGGCAGGATCTTGTGGGGAGCAGGGGTGGAATGGGGGCAGGGCCTCGGGGGGGAGAGGGGGCGGAGTGGGGGCAGGGCCTCGAGGGGGGGAGCGGGGCGGGAGCACACCCAGGGAAAAGTGAATTTGGCGCCTATGGAGAAAAGCCTAGCGAAAGGGCAGGCTGCCCCGTAGCACTGGGCTGAGCCCGACCCCTCGCCCCCCTCACCCCTTGGCTGTGGAGCGGCTGGCAGCCCCCCACCCCTCGTCTCACGGCCATTCCTTTCCAAGGCCCCTCGCACGTTTACACCAGGGCCGTGGCTCTCCTCTTCCACCCACAGCTCCACCAGGCGCTTGGGGCGTCCCCCGGGCTTGCGGCTGGGAGCTTAAGCCGTTGCCTGGGGGCTTGTCCACAGGAACAGTCAGCTGGTGGCGAGCCGGGGCGGGAGCCTAGCCTGCCGCGTGGAGAGTGAGCCCCTGGCACCGTGCACTAACCGTTCCCCAGCGCACCCGGGTCGTTTCACAGTGGGGAGGCAGTGGAACGGGCAGTGCGTGGCACCTGGGTCAGACACCAGCGCACGGCAGGCTAGTGGGGGGTAGATTCATGCCTCTGCTTGCCGCGCACTAAGGATGTGTCTAGACTGCACGCTCAGCCTGGGCTCTGACTCAGGTTTGAGCCCAAGCCCCGCTTCCGTCCACACACAAATCAGCCTGACTCGGATCAGCAAGCGCTCAGGCCCGGGGGGGGGCGTAGAGGTGGGACAGAACCCGATTCCCGTCCAAGTCCCGTCATGCTGCAGTGTGGACGCGGCTCAAGCCACAGCCACCAGGCAGGGCTGTGTAGTACAGCGTGGATGTGCGTGCACGGCTGTGAGCCCCGGGTGCAGCCGTTGTTACCGCAGGTTCACACTGCAGTGTGGACATGCTGGCACGGCTGTGAGCCCAGGTGCAGTCGTTGTTACCGCAGGTTCATACTGCAGTGTGGACATGTTGGCACGGCTGTGAGCCCAGGTGCAGTCGCTGTAAGCCCAGGCAGGGCCCTCCTTAGGATTTATGGGGCCCTATGCAGTATTATTAAGCTGCTGCCCCTATGCCCGACTTGCTCTTAGCAACACAACCATAAGCTGACAGTATTGGAAAACTTGCCACGTGCACTTTATTAAAAACAGTTTCATTGTCCGGCCCTCACCCCTAACCCCTGCACTTCCCTCCCACCTGCACCCCCAAACCCAGCCCTGTGCTGCCAGCTTCCCCCACCACACTGCCCCCCCGCCCAGTACCCACCACCTCCTTATGCCCAGCAACCCCCATGCCCAGTGGCCCCTCACCCAGAGATCTTCACCACAGATCCCTATGCCCAGCTATCTCCCACCCACAGACACTCCCCCACTGCCCAGCGCCCCTCTCACAGCCACCCCCCAACTGCCCAGTGTCCCATATTCCCGAGGGAATTCAGCACCAAAAAATTAAATTCTGTGCACAATATTTTACAATTCTGCAAATGTCAATGAATCAGTGGGGAGGCTCCAGCATGGTAGTGGCAAGCATAGGCCGGTGGCTGCCTGGAGGTGGGAGATCGCCTGCAGCCTTCCCCCTCCCCTGCTAGGCAGTGAGATGTCTCTGTGTGCATGTCCAAAGGCCACAGGGAAGCGTTGTACATGACGGCTGGGATGTCAGCCATGACCCCAGATCCATTTGAATGACAAAAAAGAAATAGCTGATACCAATGGCTGAGTCCAGCCCCCATCCAGGCCCTTTCCTGCCACTGCTCTGGGCCATCAACCCCCAAATGGCCTTTCGCTAAACTCCGCACTGCTTAGAGCTCTGCCTTGTTCAAAGCCGCCAGCTTGAGAGGCAGCCCTGGAGGTACTTGGGTCCACAAGAAAAAAACCATGGCCCTTTCCCCCAAATACAAGTTTTCAGCTCCTCCAGCCTCGTCAAGTCCGAGTCCATCTTCCTCCCCAGCGAAGAGCTCGCTCCCTCCCCTGCACTCTGCAGCCCTGCTTGCTGCTTCTCTTCTCCAGGTACATCCCCCTTCTCCCACGGGTTTAGTGCAGGGGGGGTTCTCAAACTGGGGGTTGGGACCCCTCGGGGGTCGCGAGCTGTCAGCCTCCACCCCAAACCGCACTTTGCCTCCAGCATTTATAATGGTGTTAAATATTTAAAAACGTGGTTTCAGTTTATAAGGGGGGGTCGCGCTCAGAGGCGCGCTCCGTGAAAGGGGTCACCCATACAAAAGTCTGAGAACCGCTGGCATAGAGTCAGTTTCCTCCTGCTGCCACTGGACTGTTGTGAATGGGCAGGAAAAGCAAACGCCCCCGTCTTTTATTTCCCGTTAACTTTCCCTCCTCCCCCGCCTGGTTGTGAGCGCGCCTCTCCCTCCTCCCAGCCCGCGTCTGCTGCTGATCCCCCCCCACCCCGACGCTGTTCCCGGCCTGGCCAGGCTCAGCTCGGCTCCCCCTGCTCACTCACTCACATGCAAACGTTCGCTCCTGGCCCTGTGAGGCCCCGCCCGAGCCGGGGCCCTCAGCCGGCCACGAGGAGTGAGTGGGTGGCGGGGAGGGGCCAGGGGCTTGGGTGGGGCAGAAGCCCGCCAGCCCAGCACGAGGGAGGGGCCGGAGTGGCGAGGAGTCCGTGCCGCAGTCAGTGAGGGTGGTGCCCCAAACGTTTGGGTGCCCTACGCAGCCGGGTATGCGGCATATGCCTAAGGAAGGCCCTGAGCCCAGGTTCACACGGCAGTGCGGACGCGTTGGCACGGCCGTGAGACCCGGCTGCGGCTGTTGTTACCCCGGGTTCACACTGCAGTGCGGACGCGTTGGCACGGCCGTGAGACCCGGCTGCGGCTGTTGTTACCCCGGGTTCACACTGCAGTGCGGACGCGTTGGCACGGCCGTGAGACCCGGCTGCGGCTGTTGTTACCCCGGGTTCACACTGCAGTGCGGACGCGTTGGCACGGCCGTGAGACCCGGCTGCGGCTGTTGTTACCCCGGGTTCACACTGCAGTGCGGACGCGATGGCACGGCCGTGAGACCCGGCTGCGGCTGTTGTTACCCCGGGTTCACACTGCAGTGTGGAAACTCAAGCATGGGCTTGGACACAGGGAGTTCACAAGTCCGGGTGCCCCAGCCCGGGGTTCACAATGCCGTGGCGACGTACCCGAAGTATTCAAGTAGACAAGCTGTGAGTGCCCCCATCCCCGTCCCCCTTCTCACACTGCCCTGTGCTCAGCGGTACCGGGGAGGTCCCAGGGGCATGTCTGTCCAACACAGAGCCTAAACAAGGGACGGACACCCAGCACCTGCTTCCCTCTCCTGCCCCTGCCTGACCCTGGGCGCCAGGCTCAGGACTCCTGCAGCAAGGGGTTAAAACTGCCCTGTAACGAAGACCGGGCTTCAGCCTTAGGTGCCCACCGTTAGACCCCTGCCCAGAGCGGTGCTCAGTTAATCACCCCCAGTCCCCTCGAGGCAGAGGGTGAGACGCAGCACTGGGCCTGGTGCCCCCCTGGGCTGGGCACACAACACAACAAGCTGCTACTGGCCATGGGCGTGGCACCCCCAACACGGGGTACCTGCTCGCCATGGCATTCCTCCAGCCGGCTCCCAACTCCCAGCCGCTGGGGGTAGGAGACAGGAACCCAGCTAGGGGAGGGGCACATCTCTTTCTCCTTCCAGGACCAGGGTCTCCTGCTGCCCAGCCTGGGGGAGGAGCTGTTTGGGAGAGCAACAGGCCTACCCCTGCACCCTCCTACCATGGCCTCAGGAGGAAACCTGGGTGGGGAAACCACAGCGGCTGGACCCCACCCATCCTGCTGGCCAGGGGTTCTCCAGCTGCCACGGACCATCCTCTGCTGAACCGATCGCCCCTCCTACACACCCCAGCCTGCCGGGGCAGGATCTCCCAGAGGGTAGCTCTGGATCCGGGGGGCCCTGATGTAAGCAACAAAGTATGGGGCACTCTGGGCATCAGGCTGGCGGACGTGTGCCCTGGACAGCCAAGAGGCTTCAGTAGACAGGGCCCATCACTGAAAGGCCCCCCACCGTCTCCCACTTGGGAACAGCTGGGCTATCTCCAGTCCCGCCTGGGGGGGGCCCTCCATACGTCAGCCGGTGAACAGCCCTGGCGCTGCCCCCCCTGCCCGGGGGGGAATTCCTCCCGCACAGAGCGCTCTCCATGGGGCAGGCTTCCGAAAGTCACCCTCAGCCGCACCAGGGAACACCCCTCATCCATGCGGACAAGGCAGCCCGGGTGAGCCTGGGCACACGCCAGCCTGGGATCCCGGGGAGAAGCCCAACCCAACTGAACCTACCCCCTGCCGTGGTGAGAGCGCCCAGCGGGGCTGGGCCAGGGTGCCTGGCAGCCCAGTGCCACCCCCCCAGTGCCTGCAAAGCCAGCAGGGGTGGGGGCAGGGGGCCATGCTCCGGGGGGCCTTACCACGTTGGGGTGCTTCTCGATGGCCAGGGAGGCCCTCTCCAGGGCCTGCTGATGCTGCTGCCTCTTCTTCATGGCGTGCATGATGAGGATGAGGATGGCGGCGGTGAGCAGGAGCAGTGCCCCCAGGCTGCCAGCGAGGATCCCCACGTCCAGCGGGCCCTGGCTCTGCCCGGCTTCGGAAGGGTCCACGGGGGCTGCGGGGGGAAGGGCGGGGACCCGTTCAGGGAGCGTCTGGGTGACCGGCGGAGCTCAGCCTTTGGCCTGCCAAAGGAAGCTCCCCGGTGACCTCCTCTGGGGATGCATGGGTCAGTGCTGATGGGGCCACCCAGGTCCCCATGGACCAGACCATGGGAGGCGCATGACTCCTCCATTTGGGGAGGCTGGGCGCATCCGGACCATGGTCCCGCCCCAAGGCCTGCCCCCGCTCAGACTCCTCCCCCCGAAGCTCCACCCATGCTCCACCCCCAGCCCCACTTGGCCCCCCAGCCTTGCCCTTTCTCCCAAGACTCCCCCCACCCACTGCTAGCGCCTCTTCGCCCCCTCCCCCAGGCCCCACCCTCTCCTGCGAGGCCCCCATGTGGGCAGAGCGGGGATGGGGAGAGGCAGAGGGAGGGCAGGGCCTTGGGGGGAAGAGGACTAGTGGGAGTGGGACCTTGGGTTGGAGAGCGCTCCAAAGGCGTCCGGCCGGCTGTTTGGGGAGGCATCGCCTCCCCTGGCCTCTTCTACCCGCCGCCCCGGGACCAGACCACATCCCCAGAGCTTCGGCTGCCTGGCCTCAGCTGGCTGCATCCCCGGAGACAGACCCAGCCCACGGGGCGTCCTGCCGGCTCCGTACCTGCCTGGCCCGGCCGCAGCACCTCCACGTTGACCGTCGTGTTGGTGGTCTCCCCTGACTCCTCGTCTCGCGCGATGACCTAGGCAGGGAAGCAGTGCTCAGTATCGCCGGCACTGAGAGAGCCTCGAGGAGCCAGGCACCTGGGAACAGGCCCTCACAGCCACACGTCCACAAGGTGAGGCCTCCACAGGGCTCCTTGGAGACTTAAAGCTTCTGTTCCAGGGTAAATCATACCTTGGGTTTATACAGCAAAGGAGGCAGCATGGTCTAGTGGTTAGAGCAGGGGGGCTGGGAGCCAGGACTTCTTGTTTGTTCCCATTTCTGAGAAGGGAGTAGGATCTGGTGGGGTTAGAGCAGGTGGGGGCAGAGAGTCAGGACTCCTGGGTTCTATTATCATTGGTGTGAGGGAAGTGGGGTCTAGTGTTTAGAGTGGGCGTGAACAGAGAGTCGGGACTCCTGGATTCTGTTCTCACCTCTGCTGCCGACTCACTGTATAACCCTGGGCAGTTTGTCCCTCCGTTTCCCCATGTATAAAACGAGGACAATTTATCACATCTACCACTTCTCCGTGTGTGGATGGGGGAAGCAGTAGACATGATATATCTTGATTGTAGTAAGGCTTTTGGCACTGTCCTTTGAGACTTTCTCATCAGCACACTAGGGAAATGTGGTCTAGATGAAATTACTATAAGGTGGGTACACAACTGGTTGAAAAATTGTACTCAGAGAGCATTTATCAATGGTTGACTGTCAGAATGAGCGGATGTAACTAGTGGGATTCTTCAGGGGTCTGTCCTGGGTCCAATATTTTCATTAATGACTTGGATAATGGAGTGAAGAGGATGCTTATAAAATTTGCATATGACACCCAGCTGGGAGGGGTTGCAAGCACTTTGGAGGACAGGATTAGAATTCAAAATGAGCTTGACAAATTGGAGAACTGGTCTGAAGTCAACAAGATGAAATTCAATAAAGACAAGTGCAAAGTACTTCACTTAGGATGGAAACGCAAAAGCACAACTACAAACGGGAATAACTGGTTAGGTGATAGCACTGCTGAAAAGGAGCAGGGGGTGACAATGGATCACACACTGAATATGAGCCAAACGTGACGCAGTTGCAAAAAAAAGGCTAATTCATTTTGGGGTGTTACGGGAGTGTTGTATGTAAGACACAGGAGGTGATTGTCTCTCTCTCCTCTGCATTGGTGAGATCTCAGCTAAGTACCCCGTCCAGGTCTGGGTGCCACACTTTAGGACAGATGTGGACAAATGGGAGAGAGTCCAGAGGAGGGCAACAAAAATGCTAAAAGGTTTAAAAAACCTGACCTGTGAGGAAAGGTGAAAAAAGCTGGGCATGGTTAATCTTGAGAACGGCAGACTGAGAGAAGACCTGAGAACAGTCTTTCAATATGATTGTTCCTGGGGGAATTCTGTGCCACTGCGCATGCACAGAATTTATGTCCCACGCAGATTTAGTCCCCCGCCCCCGAAAACAGATTCTGCCAGATAGGCACTGCAATTACACCTTTCATCCACCAGGGGCTGCTGTGGCACCAGAAGAGAAGGCAACTGGCTCACGGGCCGGAGCAGCCAGCCAGAGAGGGAGAGAGGCTGCCTTCCCCAGGGAGCGAGGTGAGAAGGCACAGGATATGGGGGAGGGATGGACAGCATGGGGCACACATGGCTGCTGGAGGGATCACACAAATTGGGGTTCAGAAGGACTAGTGGGGGACAGAATGGGGCAGGGGCATAGAGCTAATAGGGTAATAGCATTGAGCCAGGGGCTGAATGGGAGTGGGGGTGCAGGGCCACATGGGATCAGGGGTACGGGAGTGGCGGTGCAGGGATACATGGGGACAGGGGTTGGCTGAGTGGGGGTTCAGGAACACATGGGAACAGGGGCAGATGTGTCTGACTGAATGGGAGAGGCTGGGGCCAACCAGGGTCTGCATGGGGGAGGCTTTCCCACTCCCTAACAATCCTTCCGCCCCCACCCTCCCAATAGTTCCATACTTCTCCCACCCACAAACAACAACCCTTCAGCTTCACCTCCAGGATCCCAGCAATTACTTCCCTTTCCCTCAGCTCCTCCATTACCCCTGACTTCCCCAAGCCTTTGCACTGCTTCTGACGGGGGCAGGTAAATATGGTTCTGTATTGTAGATTAAGAGAATTACTCTGAGTTCTGTATTCATATGCCCAGTAATGAATCGCTTTGTCAAAAAAAAACATTTCCTGAATCTTTTTCGTTGTCTGTATTGTTACAAACATACTTGCTGACAGGTATTTTGAAATAAATTACCAAAATAATTGAAACTGGCATGATTATACTGTGGTATTTTGACAAATAAAATGTGCAGAATTTTGCAGAATTTTAAACTTTTTGGCACACAATTTAAAACTTTTTGGTGCAGAATTCCCCCAGGAGTTGGACCGTTATAAAGAATCTCCTTCCTTAGAAGTTTTTAAGGTCAGGCTTGACAAAGCCCAGGCTGGGATGATTTAATTGGGGATTGGTCCTGCTTTGAGCAGGGGGTTGGACTAGATGACCTCCTGAGGTCCCTTCCAACCCTGATATTCTATGATTCTATGAAAGAGGATGGGGATCAGTTGTTCTCCATGTCCACTAAAGGCAGGACAAGCAGTAATGGGCTTAATCTGCAGCAAGGGAGATCTTAGGAAAAGATATTAGGAAAACCTTCCTTACTGGAAGGGTAGGGAATCGGCTTCCAAGGGAGGTTGTGAAATCCCCGTCACTTGAGGTTTTCAAGAACAGGTTGGAGAAACACCTCTCAGGGCTGGTCTAGGCTGACTTGATCCTGTCTCAGTGCAGGAGGCTGGACAGGGCTGCTCGAGGTCCCTTCCAACCCGCCATTCTCTGATTCCATCACAAAGCCGCGTGCCAGCACAGGGCTTGGGGGGGCGTCACGTGGGAATGGTCCCTGGGACGCGTCCTGCAGCCCATCCTCAGGCAGAGCTCCCAGGACCTGGTTTTGCTCTGGAGATCTCTGCCCGCAGGTACCGCTTGTGCCGTCACGCCCACTTGCCGTGGCAAGGACAGCGATGTCACGAGCAGCTCAGGACCTCAGCAGCAGGGGCCTATAGCCTCACAGAGCAAGGAGCCAGCGGGCCCTGCAGGCCCCCAAGGAACCCACGAGGAGCCGTGCAGATGCAGCCCTGGCCGGAGCCAGACAGTGTCCAGAGAAGTCTCCAGGCCCCGCGCCCCAGGGCTCCCTGCTGCCGGGGCAGTAGGGGATCTGCTGGCAGGACGGCCCCCCTTCCCCAAGCAGAGACGTCTGAGACGGTCTGTTGGCTCCCGGGTGCCCAGGAAGGGCGGGCGTAGCCTGGGGCCACGGCGGCTCCGCTCTTACCTGCAGGAAGTAGCGCTGGAGGGCACGGAGCCGGTCGGCTCGGGCCACGAGGAGCCCGCTCGGCGTGATCTGGAAGAGCTGGGTGTGGTTGGACTGGGGCGTCAGGCTGTACTGGACCTTCGGGTTGAAGCCCTGGAGCCGCACACGGGATGGCAGGGTGAACGCGGCGGGAGGGAGGACGGATGGGCGGCCCCCAGGGCTGGGCGAGGGGTGCCCCCAGGGACAGGTCCCAGCACCGGGATCTCATGGGGGTGGGGTGGCCAAGCAGGCCCAGATTCGGGAGGGGGGATGGAACCGTGAGACGGACTCTGCTCCCCATCCCCCAGTGGGAGCCATGCGGCCAGTCTCCCCTCTCCTCATTCCTTCTCTCGGGGGGGCCATGTCTGCCCCCTTCCACCCATGGAACAGCCCCCCAGCCCTGTGGAGCCCCGGGTTAAGCAGGCCAGATTCCTGCACCCGGAGGGTCGGGAGCTTCCTAGCCCCACGCTGGACAGAGACACACCGGCACTGCTGCCCTCCCGGCACTGCACGATGCCGGCGGAATGGCTGCTCGCCAAGCGCTGCCCACGCCCAGCCAGCCAGCACCAGGCTGCAGCCGCCGGCCGGACGCCCAGGGGCACCGACTGGGTCGGCTCCTCGACTGTGAAATGTGGAGCAGCGCCACTGACTGCCACGGAGCAGACGGACGCCAGCCAGGGCCCTGGCCGAAGAGTCAGGCACAGGCAGCTGCAGGGGGACGCCTGGCCGGTGTTCTCCATAGATAGTGGTCCCTTAGAGCACGTGCCCAAGTGGGCATCACCACCTGGCGGGGGGGTGAGCAGAGGACACAGA
The DNA here is from genome assembly GCF_965140285.1 of Lepidochelys kempii. Classification (NCBI taxonomy): domain Eukaryota; kingdom Metazoa; phylum Chordata; order Testudines; family Cheloniidae; genus Lepidochelys; species Lepidochelys kempii. Next base: position 348,983,001 of record NC_136380.1, read on the forward strand.
CCTGGGCAGGGCAGGGAGTGGGCAGGGGGCATGGCCCTGGGCAGGGTGGGGAGAGCCAAAGGGCACAGACCTGGGCATCGTGGGGAAGGGGCAAAGGGCACGGGCCATGGGCAGGGCAGGGGGCAGGGGGCAGGGGCCATGGGCAGGGTGGGGAGGGGTCAGGGGACATGGGCAGGGTGGGGAGGGGGCAGAGGGCACAGGCTTTGGCCAGGGCGGGGAGGGGGCAGGGGGCACGAACCATGGGCAGGGCGGGGAGAGCCAGAGGGCACAGGCCCTGGGCATGGTGGGGAGAGGGCATGGGGCACGGGCCATGGGCAGGGTGGGGAGGGGTCAGGGGACATGGTTCCTGGGCAGGGCGGGGAGGGGCAGGGGGCACAGGCTGTGGGCAGGGGAGAGGGGGCAGGGGGCACGGACCATGGGCAGGGCGGGGAGAGCCAGAGGGCACAGGCCCTGGGCATGGTGGGGAGGGGTCAGGGGACATGGGCAGGGCAGGGAGGGGGCAGAGGGCACGGGCTTTGGCCAGGGCGGGGAGGGGGCAGGGGGCACAGGCCGTGGGCAGGGGAGAAGGGCAGGCGGCACGGGCCCTGGGCAGGAGAGAGAGGGCGGGTAGATGCGGCTGCCTTGGTGTGACTCACGTCGGGGAAGTCGGCGTCGGCGGCCTGCAGCGTCAGCACCCGGCCGCTGTACGTCAGCACCAGCGCGGCCAGGCCGGGCTCCTCCCGCACAAAGGCCTGGTAGTGGGGCTGGCTGAAGCGAGGCGGGTGCACATTGGCGGCCAGGACCCTCACCCGCACCTCCGTCACCACGTACTTGTTGGCATCGTTCACCTGCGCAGCCTAGAGAGGGCACAGAGCGGGTGGGGTGGGCAGGCTGAGGTCTCAGGACCAGACTGTCCCGTTCAGGCCCCCGTGGGCGCCCGAACCCAGAGCCCGGCCCCAGCCCGACCTACCATGACGCTGAGGCTGAACGTGGGTGTGTGGCTCCGGCTCTCCGCGGGCCGCAGCATGGTGATGGCGCCCGTCACATTGTCTATGTGGAACCTGCCGTGGTCTGTCCCTGAGTGGGGAGAGGAGACGAGGTCGAGGAAGGGGGCAGCTCTGGATCCTGGCATGCTCCCAAGACGGGTGCTGTGCACCAGGCACCCTGGCTTCCTAGAGCCACAGGGGCTGCCCAAAGCCACAGGGTATGAATACAACCCATAGCCACAGGCTGCCACGCAGAGCCACTGGACACAGGTGCCACCCAGAGCCACAGGGTGCCACGCAGAGCCACAGGCTGCCATACAGAGCTATAGGACACAGGTGCCACCCAGAGCCACAGGGTGCCACCCAGAGCCACGGGACACAGGTGCCACCCAGAGCCACAGGGTGCCACCCAGAGCCACGGGACACAGGTGCCACCCAGAGCCACAGGCTGCCACGCAGAGCCACTGGACACAGGTGCCACCCAGAGCCACAGGGTGCCACGCAGAGCCACAGGCTGCCATACAGAGCTATAGGACACAGGTGCCACCCAGAGCCACAGGGTGCCACCCAGAGCCACGGGACACAGGTGCCACCCAGAGCCACAGGGTGCCACCTAGAGCCACGGGACACAGGTGCCACCCAGAGCCACAGGGTGCCACCCAGAGCCACGGGACACAGGTGCCACCCAGAGCCACAGGGTGCCACCCAGAGCCACGGGACACAGGTGCCACCCAGAGCCACAGGGTGCCACCCAGAGCCACAGGACACAGGTGCCACCCAGAGCCACAGGGTGCCACCCAGAGCCATGGGACACAGGTGCCACCCAGAGCCACCGTGTGTCACCCTCAGCAAGGCAGCTGAATGCGGAAGTGGAGAGTGGGCTGCAGTGCATGCTGGGAATCTCTACCCATCCATCCCTCTCTAGTGCACCGATCGGCCAGCATCTTGGCCTCCCCGGCTTACCAAGACTCAGGGGCATTTTCAGCACCCACTGCCCACTGGTTGAAGCTGGCGCTCAGGTTTCTGTTGTGCTCGGGGATCCTGGTATGACACAGATACTAACTCAGCATCCAGCTCTGGGACGATGCCCTGACAGAGGAAGAACCCGGCATGCTGCCCAGAGCCAGAGACCCGTTGGGGACACAGCCATGCAGGCTCCAGGGACCCCACGAGGGTGTCTTCTCAAAGCGACAGTGAGCACAACGCTTGGCTCCTCTCGCCCCTAAGAGCCCTGGACCCTACTGGTTATGTTAAAGGAGAATCCCGATTCACCATTGGCGCGATAGGACCAATGACACATGGGGAGCCGTGCTGACTGTCCACACACAGCCCCGCTGCAATGAGAGGTGGCGTTTCCAGGCTACCCCAGAATCTGGGGCCCCCCACATGCGGCCAAGCGGAGCCAACCCCACTGAAGCCAGGAAGCCCAGGGGAACGGCTGCCCCTTAACGTGCTACAGAGGGTTCCCAACAGTAGCCAATCTTCCAGGTGGCATGTGCCACAGTGACCTAGGCAAATGGGCTGAATTAACCCTTAGCCAGCTGGCCAGCTGCCGACTGGAAAAACCCCAGGAACAGGCTGAGGCTGTTTCCTGGGGATCTGCAGGGACAGGTGGGGGCACTAGTGTGGGAAGTTTCCTTCAGTGGGGTGACTGGGTTGGGCTGGGGCATGTTCCTCCCCCACCTCCCCTCTATCCAACTCTCCCACCCCTGATAACGAGGCCTAGACCCAGCAGAGCCAGGAAGCCCGTGGAGCAGAGTACGGGGGAGATGGGGAGCGGGAGCTGGGGATTGTGGCAAGAGCTGCGGGAGGCAGGGAGTGGCCGGGGAAGGGGAGGGAGGAGAATCTAGCTGGCCTCCATTCTGCAGGGTTTGGCTTCACTGGGGCTTCCATGCACTCAGCAATGGGGGTCGGGGGGAAGGAGCCAGCCAGGCTCAGCCCGCTCCTTAGAGCCGTGCAGCCTGGCTGGGTGATCCAGGCCGGGGTTAATGGCCGACAGTCCCTGCCATCCCCACATTTCCATCTGCTGTCACCTGCGCTTAGCCCCTTCCTGCCCAGCTGTTTAATTTCCTGCCAGAGTCGCTGTGTGCGTGTTTGTGGGCATTTGTGCAGATCTGCACACGTGTGTGTGCATGCAGGCCTGTGCACATGGCATGTGAGTACATGTCTCTGTGTGTGCATGTCTGTGACATACTGTGCGTCTGACTGTACCCCTGAACTCACCCCTTGCACACAGCTGTAATAAGCTTGGTACAAAGTATGCCTTGTGCGGTATCGTTTGAAAACTCATAAGTTGCTGATCATTATTGTCCCGGTAAAATGTGTGTGGCAACATTGAAGTTATAAGGTTCCACTGTGTGGCGTTACTAACACATGTGCCATATCTGGAGAGTGGCCAAACCAGTTCCTTAGAGACAAAGGGCAAGCTCACGCCTCAGCAGGTGTAAACAAGGCTGATGGGCCATTCCTTTCGCAGAAAATCTACATGTTAGCAAAGAAACAGCTTGGGGATCTTGTCCACCCAGACAGCCTTTTGCCAGGCTCCCAGCTGGAGAAGCTTCTCAAATGGGGGAAGGACTATAAAAAAAGGGGGAGACACCCCAAGAACACCCCTCTCTTTCTCTGTGCCCACTACATCCACGTCATCTGAAGAGCAGAAGGAGCACTGTTAGATGGGGGAGGGGTCCTGACCGAAGAAATCGGCTAGTAATCTGCTAACGCATGCGGTGAGAAAACCTTGCTGTGAATTTCACAGAGTTTGTTAAGTCCGGCTCCAGTTGTGTTTTATCTTTATTTTTCTTGGAACCATTTCTGGCTTTTATGCCTCATGCCTTATTTCTTATTTCTTATTTTATGCCTCATGTCTCGTTTTTATGTTCTCCCTGAAAATCTCTCTTTGTAGCTAATAAACTTGTTTGATCTCATCCAGTGTGTTTGAATTGAAGAGTCTGGGGGAACAGGACACATGCATATCATTTTTATTAATTCAATGACGAACTTTATTTCAACTTGGACTGCCCAGGAGGGGGCCAGGCAGGACTGGATGTACATTTCTGGGGGAAATCTAAGGACTGCGGGTGTGTTGGGTCACCCTGCAGGAGAACCCAGGCTGGTAAGAGCCGGGCTATGGCTGGCTGCTGATCACACACAGACGTCGCTGGGAGTGATTTGCATGCGGGAGGCTGTTCGTGAGCAGTGCAGGACTGGAGGCCACAGCAGCAAAGCGGGGTAAAGAGCACCCCAGGTTAGAGGGCAGGGGTGACACAGCTACTCGTTGTCTGGATTGTGCCCTGATGTGTCACAGAGAACATGCATGTGTGCATGTCTGTGCGTGTGTGTCTTCCTGTCCCTGTCCATGGGCACGGTGCTCTGGTGGTTCGCCCCACCCTGAAGCTCTACCTGCAGCTCAGGGATAGCTACAGCAAGGGGAGGAGCTCCGTTAGCTCTCCACGCGGAGCAGCCTGGAGCCACAGGCCCCGGGTTCAAGCCCCGGCTCCCCATGAAGGGTGCTTCTGGTGTCGGCAGCACAGGTGTGCGTCCCAGTGTCCCCACAGCACCCCCATACCTGCAAGGATGGCGTAGGTAATGGCTGCCTTCAGCTCCCTGTCCCCATCTTCTGCGTAGACCGAGCTGGGGACGAGGTGCAAAGGGCCCACCTGGAGGAGACCCAGAAAGGCAGGTGTGATGAAGTGGGACTGTTCTTACTGTTTCCTCCGAATATTGTGGGGGTGCCTCAGTTTCCCCTATGCAGTTAAGGGGTAAGGGTGTGTGATCATTGCAGAGCCTTAGAGGGCAGGTGTGTGCAGGGGTCTGGACACAGAGAATGGCCAACACCCTGTTTCCTGGCAACTGATGGCCTGGGCCCTCCCCCCTGCAAGGTGAAAGCTGAAGGGTTGGAGAACAAAGGAATCAGGTGACCACCTGGCCCAGGAAAGGAACAAAGCCCAGAGTAGGAGGGGCTGGAGGGAGTTTCAGTTTGGGGCTGGCTGGGACATGGAGTGAAGGGCAGACGTGGTTGTCTGGCTCACTGCCCCCCAAAATGGACCCAGCTGAGGGGTCCTGTTCTCTGCACCTACAAGCTCTGTGTTAGACCATGTTCCTGTCATCTAATAAACCTTCTGTTTTACTGGCTGGCTGAGAGTCCCGTCTGACTGCGGAGTTGGGGTGCAGGACCCTCTGGCTTCCCCAGGAGCCCCGCCTGAGTGGACTCGCTGGGGGGAAGCGCACGGAGGGGCAGAGGAGGCTGAATGCTCCGAGGTCAGACCCAGGAAGGTGGAAGCTGTGTGAGCTGTGTGTCCTGCAGACAGGCTGCTCCTGGAAAGGCGACTGCCCCAGAGTCCTGACTGGCTTCATGGGGAGCAGCTCCAGAGCATCGCCCAGGGACTCCGTGACAACAGGGGAGGCCGTGCCCTGAGCTGGGAGCGAAACAGCCCCCCCACCCCCCAGGCCATGTGTGGCTGTCCTCCCAGCATGCCCCACGCCCCCTGGAGATGGCCTGGACCGTCCACCTTGCTCCGATGCTGGCATGTCCTAGTCCCGCTCTCAAGGGCACAGCTGGCCTCAGCAAACCTGGTGGCAGGGGCTTCGGAGGCTCCATCCCCCACCCCACCCCCCATGCTGGGCCAGTCCCCCGGTGCCTACCTTGACCTCCTGCTCGGTGACGTTTGCCGTGTAGATGGGGCTGACGCACACTTTGGCACCATCGTGCGACAGGAAGTTGCACGGCAGGAACTGGGGGTACTGGTCATCCCCATCCAGCACGTTGATGCGGATCCTGGCGGAAGAGTTGTACCTCTCCTTGGTGTTCATCTCCTGGGAGGGGAGCAAACCACGACAGCCAATCAGCCCGGTCTAGCTGCCTCCCGGGGCCGTCTGACCTGCCTGGCTATCAATAGGGTCCCCGGCTGCCAGGGGGCCAAAACCTGGCCCAGTCCAGGGTGTTGCCTGCTCCATCGGCCCATCCTAGCCCAGAATCTCCCTCTACAGCTTCTCTCTACCCATCCCTCAGCCGGATCTAGCTTTAGTATTTGTCTGTCTGCCCATCCACAGCATCTCTCCATCTACCCAGTCAGCCTGTCTGTCCCTCGGGCCCACATCCACAACTGGCAGAATCGATAGCCCTGCCCCAGTGAAAGTCCCATCTCATGGACACGAGCGGAGGCTGGGCTGTGATACAGCAGCCAGAGTGGCCGGTGTCAGGGAGCAGGGTGCCTCCTGCTGGGGAAGAACAGAAACAGTGATGGCCAGCTCCACTTAGTCACGGGGATGCTGGTAGGACGGTTATTGCTGATGCTGCCTGAATGTGGGGATCCTGGCCTGCCCATAGCTGCCTCTCCATCCCAGATGGAGTTACCGTGACCGCGAGCATTCAAAATCAGATTTTAGAAATCATCAATTCCAGGCCCGTTTCTTCGCCTTCTGGCTTCCGAGCATTCTGGGGTCATGTGTTCTAGTCTCCCATCCGTAACCATCTGGGGTAGAAACTCCCCTTTTCTGTTCCATGGGACCTGTGATGCTCCTGGCTTCACAGGACTCCAGGAGCTGGGGCTTTAAGAAATGCCCAGAACGCTCAAAGACCCACCATAAAATCATGGGTGTGGCCAGCACTGACTCTGGGGACATCATTAAACTGTCCCAGCCTGCTCTCCTGCAGCAGGCACATGGAGATTCCCAAGCAGTGTGGGGTGCATGGCACTGTCCCCCACAAAAGACCAGGTGTTTGTAAAGCCCGAAGAGCTCAGCTATGGAGAAGTCTTGTCCAAAGCCTCAGACAGTGTAGCTCAGGCAGCAGGGACCCCAGGACACCCCCAAGCCCTCTCCGAGTCCACACTGGGGCAGTCAGCACTGTACCCCTCATCAGTGATGAGCTGCAAAAATCTTAACAATGGGTTCCCTCCTCACCCCACAAGGTGGTCGTTGCCCACCCCCGACCCCAGGACTCCTGCCCCATCCAACCCCCCCGCATTCCTTGACGCTCCCCCCAGGACCCCTATCCCACCCACCCCCCTCCCCTGTCCCCTGACTGCCCCCAGAACCGGGCAGGAGGGTCTCATGGGCCACCATAGTGGGTGCCCACCCCACCCTTAAGAGCCAGAGGGACCAGCCAGGGGGCGAGGTGGGGAGTCCCGGAGGTGCTTACCTGGGGCAGCTCCCAGGAAGCATCTGGCAGGTCCCTCTGGCTCCTAGGGGCGGAGGAGCGTAGCTGGGGGGGGGAGGGGGAGTGACTGCTCCCCCCACTGATCACATCAAAGTGGAGCCTTAGATGCCGACTCCCTGGGTGCTCCAGGGCTAGAGCACCCATGGGGAAAATTTGGTGGGTGAAGAGCACCCACCGGCAGCTCCCCACCCCGCGCCCGGCCCCAGCTCACCTCCGCAGTGCGTTCAGGGGAGGAGCCGGAGGCGGAGCGGAACTGAGCTGGGGCCGGGGGTGGGGAGGTGCCAGTGGGTGCTCTACACCCACCAAATTTTCCCCATGGGTGCTCCAGGGCTGGAGCACCCGTGGAGTCAGCACCTAAGGCACCGCTCTTGGCCAGTTAAATTTAGACGCCCTTTTAGAAGCGGTTCTCCCTCGCGGAACAACCGGTTCTAAAAGGGCTTCTAAATTTAACAACTGGTTCTAGCGAACCCGTGCGAACCGGCTCCAGCTCACCACTGCCCCTCATGCGGCGCATAGGGAAATCATCTGCATGGATCCAGAGGCAGGACAGGGCTGAGTGTGAATCAGGCAGGGGACACAGGTGGGAAAATACCCTGGGATCTCGGCACTGCCTATTGCCTTCCAGGACTGTCCCAAACTCACGATCCTTTTACCAGGTCTGCTGCCCTAACAGGCTGCTTGGTGGATTAGCTGGGCCACTGGGGGCTCCATACTCGGAATAAGCCACTGGCCCTTCACATGAGCTGCCTGTCTTTTCTGATGCACTGGGGGGGCCACGTTCTGCCCCGGTGCACCCCGAGGCCTCCCTGCCCATGCCCTTTGTTTTGTTTCTTTCTGCTGGGGGGCATGCCGCTTGGGTTTTTACACTGCAGCATCCAGCCCCTGGGAGACTCTGTGGATGACTGGGGATCTGGCAGGTTAGGACAGAAGAGACACCTGATGAATGGAGGGAAAGGCCTTTTTTCATGAAGCCTATTTAACAACGTTGTTCTCTTGAGCACCTGTTTAACTCAAATGCCCGACAAACAGTCAGGCAAAAACTCTCTTTGTTAAAGAGCCGATCCCCTCCCCCAACACCGGGCAGACACGACTTCCTGCTCCTGGTGTAGCAAGGGTGAAATGCAAGCGGGAGGCCCACACAGCCTACATCGTGAAGGAGCAAAAGAAACCACCAGTCCCATGAGGTCTTGCCCTGAAGTCGATGGGGGCTGCATGGGTGGAAGCGAGGCCTGCTGATGAAACTAACCAAGGGATGGGATGCAAGCTCTGGTAGCCTAATGCTTGGTCTGCTAAGCAGACACTGCTGCGTTTCCTACCATCTGGAGAGCAGCTAGAAATCCCCAGCACGGAGCAGGGCGTGAGGTGCCGGAGGCAGGGGATGCTCTGGGGGGGGGCACAGCCCCAGGGGCACACACAGGGCATGGACCAGGAAAGGGAGCCGGCAGTCCCTAAAACCCCAGCCTGCTCCCCAACCCATCATCAATGGAAGGGGCCGGCGGCGTGGAGCAGGGGTGGCGCTGGAAGGGGGCAGGCCAGCAGCAAGGTGCCGCTCAGCTTTAGACCTATTAGGGAAATTAAAAACGGGGATTTAGGACATTCACATTGAAAGGGGAGCTGACAAGATCACGTCGCTCCCAATTAGCCAGGGGAAGACTGGCTTAGTGAGGCACAGGATCTGCTACAGAGGCAGGAGAAACAGAGAACTTGAACCGGGCAGGGACAGAGCCCGGCAGGGCAAGTTGGGAAACTGGCAACAATGGGGAATGGAAACCACACACCCACTGATCTGTGTGTCTCACACTCGCATACTGATCTCTGTTACACATTGATCTCAGTCACACACTCCACAGATCTCTGTCACACGCTGATCTCTGTCATGCCCACCCCAAATCTCCATCACATGCTGATCTCCGTCACACACCCCACAGATCTCTGTCACACCCACCCCAAATCTCCATCACATGCTGATCTCAGTCACACACCCCACAGATCTCTGTCACACGCTGATCTCTGTCACGCCCACCGCAAATGTCCATCACATGCTGATCTCCGTCATACACCCCACAGATCTCTGTCACATGCTGATCTCTGTCACACCCACCCCAAATCTCCATCACATGCTGATCTCCGTCCCACACCCCACAGATCTCTGTCACATGCTGATCTCTGTCACACCCACCCCAAATCTCCATCACATGCTGATCTCCGTCACACACCCCACAGATCTCTGTCACATGCTGATCTCTGTCACACCCACCCCAAATCTCCATCACATGCTGATCTCCGTCACACACCCCACAGATCTCTGTCACATGCTGATCTCGGTCACCCCCCCCCCAAATCTCTGTCACACATCGATCTGTCACACACCCCACAGCTCTCTATCACATGCTGATCTCAGTCACACCCACCCCAGATCTCTGTTACATGCTGATCTCTGTCATAAACCCCACAGATCTCTGTCACACGCTGATCTCTTTGTTTATCACACTCACACACTTGCCTCTTTCTCACACCCATACACATCACACACTGATCTCTGTGCATCTCTCACACTCACACTTCACACTGATTTCTCTATGCCTCTCTCTCACACACACACCGATTTGTATATGTGTGTCTCACTGATCTGTGGGTCTATCACACTCACATGTACCAATATCTCTCTCTCTCTCTCTCTCTCACACACACACACGCACACAGACAAAGACCTGATCTCTCTGTCTCACACCTTCCCACACACTGATCTCAGTGTCCCGTGTCAAGCAGCACTGTGTTAGAGTGGTCTAGGTAGCTTTCAGAGCATGCGGGGATAGCCGAGGGTTGGCTCACTGCTCTGCACTTCTGAAGCCTGGGCCAAATTGGGAGATAATTAATTAGGACTGGGTGGTTAGCCAGCTAACGAGGAGATGGTTAAATGGCAGACCGAAAGGGGGGGCTGGAAGGAAGATCAATAAAGAAGCCTTGGGTCTCCCCACACTCTCTCTTTGGGGGGGCACTGAAGCTTGGGAAAAGCCGGACGGTGCTGGGACTCACAGCTGCATAAGATACTACAGAGCCCACAGGGTGGTGAACTTCGGGAAGTGCGCGTGAGGGCTGCTTGCACGGAGATGCCCGGGGTGGGGAGTGTGCTGGGACCCTGGGGGGCTTGGCTGGGATTTCCCACTCCGGTGTAGGCAAAGGCCCGGAGAGGGGAGCCAACAAGGAGGCCCAGTGACCCGCGCAGCGTAAAGGGACGCCCGAGCTGGGTGATGGAGCAGCAAAAGGAGTTACCGGAAAAAAGCCTCCAAGAGTTTCAACGCGTGGAGAGACAGGCCCTCTCCACCAGGCCAGCAGCCCAACAAGGGAGCCTACAGCCATCCCTTGCAGACGCAGGACCAGCGCTTGGCGAAGCCAGCAGGCCCCCCGCCTGGGAGCGATGACCGGGCGGTGAGCATGGGGCTGGGAAAGTGGGCCAAGCGGATGACCCCGGAGCTCTGGGGTGAACGTTTGAGAGGGGGCTTCGGGAGCAGGCTGGGAAAAGAGGGGCTGGGCCCTCCACACGGCTCCCTGCCTCTCCGGAGAACTCAAGCTGCTATTCTGGCATTAGCAACGAATAAGCCGTGGACGAGGATACTCTAACTGCAGCCGGTTTGGACGGGCTGGGTCTGGCGGCAGAACGATCCAGGCAGGAGTTTCCAGAAGCGAGGTGGTCGGAGGGGACGCGACCAAGGGCCCGGGCACAAAAGTTACAGGATTGGGCCGCTGGGTGGCTGAGGCCAGAGGACCCAGGACTTGGGGAGATCACAGATCAGCTGTTGCAGGGCCTCCCCGACGTCCCTAGGGCCCAGGTGCGGAGGTGCCTACCTGGAAGCAGTGGTTAAACTCCCAGAGGAGTTCCCGGAGGCTGGTGACCCTGGTACAACAACATGGCCATTTACAGGACACGGCCCAGGGAGGAAAGGCAGAGAAGCGCCAGTTATAAGGCGGCAGGAGAGACAGGAGAGGAAGGAGACCCTGCCCACGGGCCGTCCAATGATTTGCGATCAGTGTGGGGCCACAGGCCACCTGAGGGGGCTGCCCCGGATGGACTGGACTCTTGCCAAATTCAGCGCGTGACGGAAAACCTTTGGGAAGCAGTTCAAAGAAAGCCCCCAGTCCCCATGAGAGCTGGGGGGAGACAAAGGAGGCCTGCTGGCCCCTGCCGCGGGGCGCTCATCGCTTAGCAGAGACTGGGTGAAACCCTGATGGACGGTGCCGGGGCGGGGAAGTGAAGATAACCTGTATCTTGAGGAAAGGGAAATCTGCCCAGTGGCTGAGGTGCCTCTGGAAATGTGGAGCCTGTTTAGGTGGAAGGGTTTGGGGTGGCCAGGACATCGCCCCGATCTTTGCCAGAATTTGGCGCCTTTTCCTTTAAGGAAGGGGAGAAACGCCGGAGAACCAAACGGCTCGGGAGCAAAGGCCTGGAGAAGGAAGAAATGGGGCAGACTAGAGCCAAGCCAAGACCCCAAAGACCCCGAGATAGAGAGGAAGGAAATGGGGACAGAAGGAGACCCAGACGGGACGGAGAAAGCGGGCTGGCACCCCACAGAGATTTGCAGAGGCCCCATCCCGAGAGAGCTGCCCAGAGAGGGGTCGTAGGAGGAGGGCGCAAAGAGACTGGCACCATTACCTTAGATGGGATGGAGGAGTTCACAAGGAATGGGGCAGACCAGGGAGATGGGGCGCTGCTACTGACCCGCTCGTGATAATACAAGAGCAAGAGGACGGGCAATCCCACTGAAAGGGGCACGTTTTCTAGCAATAAAAGCAACGTGCACACGGACACACACCTCCAGGTCGGCCTGTGGAACTCACCACCACAAGAGGTCATGGAGGCCCATGGCTGAGCAAGATTAACAGGGACTAGACATTTCGAGGGGTAATTTGAACATCCAGAGTGGTAACCATGAGGAGTTAAATGGTTGTGGATGGGCCTTAACCAGCCTCTCACTACTGGGGGATCGGAGGGGGCATCGGGTATCTTGCCCCTTCACTGTCACTGCAGGGTCCCTGCGCCTTCCTCCGGATCAGCTGCTACTGACCACTCCGAGACAGGAGACTGGATTCAACAGACCCCAATCTGACCCTGTCTAGCAATTCCTATGTTCCTAAACCGACAGCTCATCTAGCCCGGTATCCCCCCCATCCCTGGCACCCCAGCTCAGACTGAAGCCCATTGAGCCTGGTGTCGGGGCTTCAGCAGCAACCAATGCACGATGCTTTGAGGAGGGGGAAACTCCCCTAATAACAGCACGGACTGAGCAGCATTCTGCCCAGGGGGTAGGGGGCAAGGGTCAGAAGCAGCTGGGAACTCCTTGTGAACCTCTTGCCAGTCCAGTGGTGCCCTGAAGCAGGAGAGCTGATTGCCCTGCTTTCAGGGGTACATCTAGAATGCTTTGGACATGGGCTTACCCAGTCCTCAGTACAACCCAACAATCCACTGCAGCAGGGAGTTCCACAGGTGAGTCCCACAGCACTGACTATGGAAAAGCCAACGTTGAGCCTGGGCCTTCGCATCTCTAGGCCAAACCCCACCTCTTTGGCCAGGGTCACCTGGGTATAGCCCCTTGGCAGGCTGCCCCCTGGGCTGGCCCCCTCTGGCTCTGAGAGAGGAGAGAACATGTGACGTGCCCCCAGATACCACGATGACAGGCCATGATGCCAGCCCACATGGGCAGAGGGAGTGGGGCCTCTGCCTGGGGGAATGGGCAAGAGCGAAGCCTCAGGGATCCAGAGCCGCCCACCCTTCCCCACGGCACCCCCTTACCACGGCGTGGACCACGAACTCCAGGTGGTGCTTGGTCTCGAAATCCAGCGCTTTGGCCAGCACGATCTTCCCACTGTTGGGCAGGTCGATCCGGAAGTATTTGCCATCGGCCTGGGTGGCAAAGCGGGGATGACACTGAGTGCTCGGCCGGAGGAACGGAGCCCCTGAGTCAGGCTGGCATGCTGCCGCCCGCCTCTTGGTCAGCAGGCAAGGTCAGACAGCCACACGGGATCATGCAGGGATCCCTGCCCACCCCGAACGCCACTTCCCCCAGCCCTGCACATCCTCCCCCTCCGCATGACACATGCAGCCCTGATCCCTGCCCGCCTACGCCCCCAGTCTGGCGTCCTCGCGCCCCTGGATAATCCACGCCCACTCCAGGGGCCGCTCAGGCCGGCTCAGCCCAGCTCCTCTGGCCTGGCCACGGGGTGAGGGCAGAGCCACCGCGTGACCTTCAGAAAGGGAGCAGTCCCCCAAGGGGCCAGTGCGGGCCTGGGAGGGCGCTGGCTTGGCTGATCCAGCCCCTGCTGGGGATGCGCCAGGAGGGCCAGGTGCCTGCCCCTTCTTCGGGGGCCAGAGGGGCTGCCTGGTGCGTAGAGGTGCCCCGTGCTGCCCCCTGTGAAGCCAGAGCTGCCCCACTGCCCGGCTCCCCCTAGTGCCGAACAATGGGTATTGCATCTCCGTGCACGCCGCTCATCGCCGGCTTGGCTGCCATGACACCCCTTTTCCCCCTGCCGGGGCGAGGGGGCGGGACTTACCGAGGTGCTGTCAATCACATACATGAGGGTGTCTCCATCCTTGTCCTCCGCCCGGGTGGCGAACACCACCGAGTGCACCGCTGCCAGCTGCAGAGGGGGCAGCGCTGGGTTAGGGGCCCCACAGCACCAGCTCAATGGGGCACCATGCTGGAGGGGCTGGGCTTGGCCAGCCTGCCTCCCGGCTGCACCCCACACCTGCCCAACCCCCCTGCAGGCAAGTCCATGCCACCCGGTCACCACTTTCGTGACCACTCCTCCCCTCCTGCCCAGCCCTCCTCCCCATGCCCCCACCAGCCCATCCCCCTTGGCTCTGGGCCCTTAGACTGAGCGGCTCCATCCCTCCCCTGCCCTGGCCCCAATGCTCAGGGACTGGCCTGGGAACGCAGGACCCGAGGCCCAGCTCTCCCCCAGGCTGGGGCGGGCAGGAATCCCACCCGGGCCCCCCGCCCTGTACCTCACTGATGTTCTGGGCCAGGACAGAGTCCTCCAGGAACCGGGGTTTGTTGTCGTTCTCATTCAGCACCTGGACGATGATCCTGTACTCGACCTGGGGGGAGAGGGCCCAGGGCCCGGGAGATGGGTGCCAGGCCCCGCAGGGGACAGATGGCTTCCAAGGTGCCGAGAGACGGACGCACCTCAGAGGGTAAAGCCCCATAGCCAGAACCCTGTATGTGCCATCGGGGAACCCCAGCCAGTGCTCCTGCCCTGCTCCACACAGCACCCCCTGCTGGGAGAGGCTGGGACTGGAGCAGCCGGGAGCTCCCCCCACAGCCAGAGCTCTTGCCCCACTCCGCACAGCGCCCCCTGCTGGCAGAGGCTGGGCTGGAGGAGCCCACTGGCAGCAGCGTTGGCCTGTCGATCTGACCCCGTTCCCATAACCCGTGAGCCTCACACACGCCTGGCAGGCAGGGCAGATGGGAGCTGAGGCACAGCCAGGCTGAGTGACTTGCCCAGGGGCCACCCTATGGTGTCTGCTGTAGAGCGGGGACGTGAAGCCGGGTCTCCCGAGTCCCAGGCTAGTGCCCTGTCCCCTTGGCTGCCCCCCGCCCCCGCTGGGGGGAGTCCGTACCGGAGAGAAGCCGTCCTCTGAGCAGGTGAGCGCCACCATCAGGACAGGGGACTCCAGAGCCTGCAAGACACAGGAGGTGCAGGGACCTTAGAAACCATGCCCCCGCCCGCCCCACACACCCTGCCCCCCCACGGCCGGAGGCTGCTCACCGCCCTGCCGAGCCGGGGGCACCCACAAGTCCCCGGCACCAGCCACAGCTCCGCACAGGCCCAGAGGGCACGAGCCAGCCGTCTGGGGCAGCTGGGGCCGAGCCCCTCAGCACATCAGCTGGTCTAGGCACAGGCGGAGGGACAGCCGGGTGGGGGGCATCACCACTCCAGGCCCAGGCGGTGGACACCCCGGGCACAGGCAGCCCAGGGACAGGCTGCGGGACACCCTGGCGGGGATGGTGCCACCCCAGCTCTGCCCCATTCCTGAAGCGGAGCTGTTATGTTCCCATTCCCAGGCATGCTGCAGGGCTCCCCCCCGATATGTTCCTGAGCTGGGGCATGAACCCGGAGTCCCCGGGGCGAGGCCGGTGCCCAGGGGGCCAGCCCAGCGGCTGGTTGTCTCTGTGCCCCCCAGGAGCCCTTTGAGCTCCTGGGCACTGCCCCGGCAGCCATCCTGCCTGGCAGGGCCCAGGCCAAACAGAGACATGCCTTGGAGGAGGATCAGCCTGAGGGCATCTTGCCAGGGCCATGGTGGCAGGAGCATTGGGGCTGGGGCTCCCCAGGCCAGGAGGGGTGACCACTTTGGTGTTGGGAGTGCTGTCACAAGCCAGCTCGGCACAGCTCTCGCCACCCCACGGGGCAGGCGGGGGGCGGTCGCACCGTCGGAGGGGGAGCGCTAGCAGAGAGCCATCTTCAGCGAGGGCAAGGGGCCCTGTGGCACCTGGGCTCAGGCAATCCCTGGGGTTCAGCAGCTGGCAGCCCAACGTGGTGCCCCCCTCTGGACGGGCACCCCCGGGGGCTGGTGGTACCAGCGGCTCCACCAGAGGAGCCGAAAGGGCATGCGGCCACGCTGAGCCCCGCTGGATTGGCAGTACCCTCCCCGGGGCTAGCCCTCCCAGGAGGAGCAGATGCCACCAGGAGGATCCTGCAGGGGGTTGGGGGGTCTCCCCTGGAGGGGCAGCTATGGGAGAAGAGGCAGCAGCAGCGCCCCCCCCACCTCTCTGTCCAGCGACGCCCCTGGCGAGACGCTCAGCCGCACGGTTTTCCCCTCCAGGTAGAACCACCCGGCGTCGGTGCCACGGAGTCCCAGCTGGAGGCTGCCGCTCTCGGGCTCCCCGAAGACCGTCAGGTTGGCCACAAAGGTGCCGTGGGGGCTGTTCTCCTGCAGCTCCGTGAAGACGTTGCTGCCCCCGCTGCACAGGTCGGCCACAGCTGGGCGTGGGGGAGAGCGGGTCAGAGCCTGCGGTGCCCAGCCCAGCCTGGCAAAGGGGCGGGAGGGGGGCCGGCCCAGCTCCTGGCCGTGGGGAAGGGGCTGCAGCTCCCTGCCCGGCGGTGGGGCGGGCGTTAATGCAGGGAAGGGCGTGGGGGTCCACGGAGGATGGGGCAGCCTGCAGGGGAAGTGGGACGGACTCCTTG
Source organism: Lepidochelys kempii (assembly GCF_965140285.1). Taxonomy (NCBI): domain Eukaryota; kingdom Metazoa; phylum Chordata; order Testudines; family Cheloniidae; genus Lepidochelys; species Lepidochelys kempii. The sequence goes on from NC_136380.1 coordinate 348,999,303, forward strand.
TGCCACGGGCTTTGCGGGCCCGAATCGCCCTCTGCAGGGACCGGCTGGTTCTGATGGCAAATTCCAGCCACTTGGGTCCCTAGGCCTGGGCGAGGGCAGAGGGGTCAGGCCCCAGGGAGGGGTCTGCAGCCCACCTGATATCTGTGGTGCGGAGCTGCCAGGGTCCCCAGCAAAGAGCAATCGGCCTTCAGCCGGTCCCCGAGCCCCCAGGACGTCCATATGGCGCCAATCCACATCGCGCCAGCCAGCACGTCCAGCAGCCCGGCGTGGCTGGTGCGGGCCAGACTCACTGGAAGGCAGCAGGGAGCTCCTTGCCTTCTCTGGCCAGGACTCAGCCCCATGCTGGTGTGCCACCCATCTCTGGCCAAATGGTACCACACTCTGGCCGAGTCCCCTTTCCGGGGGCCAGTGCCCCTCCCTCCCTAGGGAACAGGGACTTCTCTCCATTAGCTGCCTCCCTCGCCATGCCCTGGCAGGCACCCGAGAGGAGGCGAGGGACACGGGGAGGTGGCACATGCCGGGTACGAGCGAGTTGCCCGTGTGCGGGAGAGCAAAAAGGAGGGTGTTGTAGAAAGCTGTGGAATCCTGGGCAGCAGATCGGGGGGCCGATTGTTGGCACGACCCCCTCGTGTCCCGGGGCAGAGCCTGGCCTGGCGGCTGTGCCCCCGCTGGCAATACAGCATGGCTTATCTCGGAGAGGGTGGTTGGCGGGGGGCCCCTCTCCTGGCATCTCAGCCCTGCCCCGAAGGCCAGCCTACCTGTGGTGAGGTGGAAGGACATGCTGACGGCCAGGAGGAGAACTCCACAGGTGGGCGGAGGCATAGTTCACCGCCCCAGTGCCCAGGCGCTCTGTCCTGACACACACAGCTGGGGCGGGGAGGCGGCTGGGGGCCAGTCCCCTGGAGGGGTAAAAGACAAGAGACCCCGTCAGTATGTGGACATCCCCAGCCCCACAGGCCCAGGCCTGGCTGATGCTCCAGTGATCCCTCTGACCCGAGCTGCCCCCCTCCCCTGGGTACCAGCTAACGTACTTCAAACCCTGTTCAGGAACCAGCTACTCTGCCCGTGTAAGTTCCCCTGCTGTACCCTATGCCAGCTAACTGGTGTCCAGGCAGATTCAAACTCCCGGCCCCAGCACCCGGCTCACCCCCCTGGACCATTAGCCGGGGCACCTGCATGGCACAGGCAGGCCGGGATGCCGCTGCAGGGAGATTCTGCGCTGAGGCTGCCGGACACAGACAGACGCTGTGGGTCCACCAGCTGGGTCACAGGGTGAACACGTCCACACAAGCACATCACACATCTAGCTCCACGCAGGACTGGGAGTCCGAGCCCCCGGGCTCTATTCCTGTCTCTGCCACTGACTCACTTGAGCAAGCCCCTTCCCCCTCACTGGGCCTCAGTTTCCCCACCTGTATACATGGGGATAGCGCTACTGACCCACCTGGCAGGAGCTTTGCGAGTCTTATGTCTCAGCGTTTTGAGATCCTGCACGGGAAGGGGCTAGAGAAATGCAGAGACATATTCATTGTCACATTGGGATAAAGTCAGTTCCCCCACCACAGCCATGCAGCCACCTCTGGAGAGGGAGAAGCAGCTGCCTGGCAGTGGACAGCACCACTTCAATCTCTTTGTGCCAGGAACCAGCCCCAGTTTAAGCCACCAGGATTTTATTTAGGTGGAATTTAATTAGCTGGGTTGGCATCTGGACAGGACACTGGGGCTTCCCCCCAACTCTTGCTAAAAAAATGTCCCAGATCTTTATACCCAGGAATGCCCATGGCCGGGGGTATGGTGCAGTGGAAAGAGGGCACCTCCCTTCAGCAGAGCGCTCCCCGCAGCCACGCTGGGGCGCTGGGGTCAGTGCGGACTCGGGAGTGGCGTGACCCCTAGTGCGTCACCCGACACGGGGCTTGTTTCACTTAGTGGCCATCCAGCGAAGGACCAATCACACCCCAGCCTGCCGCGCTCAGGAGAACTGACACGATCCCAGCCTAGTGTGGTCCCTTCTGCACCCCCCACCTCTCTGCTCACCACCAAACAATGACTGGGGCTCACGGACCCCCCCTGCCCAGAGCCAGCCCCACTTGCTCCTGGCTCCTGCAGATGGACAGGGATCAAGGGGCTCCACTCCCTTGCAAGCAGCACCTGGATCCACCCGTGGTGCTATTCTCAGGCAGCCAAGTGGCTGGGGGCAGGGCTGGCCCTGGTGGTCTTCCAGGAGCAGTGAGAGTCCTGCTCGCTCTGCCAGCCCCTGGCACCCACAGCAGCCTCTGCGGGCACTGCTGGACCCAAAGGTCCTTCATGTGCCAGGCTGGGGTGGGTGTATTTATTCCCCCCCTTCAGGGTTTTCCTGTCACCGTCTCAGACAGGGCCACGCCGGACTGTGCCAGGAACGCCGGGTCGCCCCTCCCAGTACCTGGCCCACCACCTGTCCCTTATGCCTGCGGCTTGTGCCCCTGCCAGCTACACACACATGTGTGTCAGAGCAATGGCACCGGCCACACTCACCAGTCCTCACCCCCCCGCACCCCAGAGCCCTGGTCGCTCTTAGCCCCCCCTTCATCTGGGGAATGCCCATCTCCTAGCCCCTGATCACCTGCCCACACCTGCCCCTCCCTGCACCCGCCACCAGCCACACTCCCCTGCAGCGGGTCTGTTTGAACACACAAGGCCACATGCAGAGCAGGGGGAGGGGGAGATCTGCGCCCGCTTATCCCAGGCTGACCCTCACCCACTAAGTTCCCCTTGTCCATGCTGGGGGGCCATGCACCCCACAGGGGCCTGGCAGGTACAGGTGGGCATGTCGGGTAACAGCCTGCTACCTTGTCTCGGCTAGTGACCTCGCTTCTGCAGCTCAAGGGAGAGGGGCTTGAATCTAGGTCCTGGGGTCCAGCCCCAGCAGCAGGAAAAGGACGGCGGGGGCACTTTGACGTGCCACGATCTTCCAAGTGACTGTTCAGACTGCAGCCACTTTGCACCTGTATCTTAGCCCTGGGGCTCACCCCAGCCACACCCATCCCAGAGGGCTGCAGGCCCTGCCCAGACCTGTGTGATTAGCCCAGCTGGGGAAACTGAGGCAGAGTGAGGGGAAATGACTTGCCTGAGGTCACCCAGTGAGCCATCGGCAGAGCCAGGAACTGTTCAACACATTCATAAATGATCTGGAAAAAGGCGTAAACAGTGAGGTGGCAAAGTTTGCAGATGATACTAAACTGCTCAAGATAGTTAAGTCCAAAACTAGCTACAAAGAGATCTCAAAAAACGTGGGTGACCGGGCAACAAAATGGCAGAGGAAAGTCAATGTTGATGCAAAGAAATGCACATTGGAAAATATAATCCCAACTATACATGCAAAATGATGGGGTCTAAATTAGCTGTTACCACTCCAGAAAGATCTTGGAGTTACTGTGGCTAGTTCTCTGAAAACATCCACTCAATGGGCAGCAGCTGTCAAAAAAGCGAACACAGTGTTGGAAATCATTAAGAAAGGGATAGGGAATAAGAAAGAAAATATCATGTTGCCTCTCTATAAATCCATGGTTCGCCCACATCTTGAATCCTGCGTGCAGATGTGGTTGCCCCATCGCAGAAAAGATCGATTGGAATTGGAAAAGGTGCAGAGAAGGGCAACAAAAATGATTAGGGGTCTGAAACAGCTTCCGTATGAAGAGAGATTAATAAGACTGGGACTTTTCAGTTAGAAAAAGAGACGACTAAGGGGCGATATGAGTGAGGGCTATAAAATCATGACTGGTGTGGAGAAAGTAAATAAGGGAGTGTTATTTACTCCTTTTCATAACACAAGAACCAGGGGTCACCAAATGAAATTAATAGACAGCAGGTTTAAAACAAACAAAAGGAAGTATTATTTCACACAACTCAGTCAACCTGTGGAACTCCTTGCCAGAGGATGTTGTGAAGGCCAAGACTATAACAGGGTGTCATGGAGTCCCTGGGCGATGCTCTGGAACTGCTCCCCATGAAGCCAGTCAGGACTCTGGGGCAGTCGCCTTTCTGTGAGCAGCCTGTCTTCAGGACACACAGCTCACACAGCTTCCACCTTCCTGGGTCTGACCTCGGAGCATTCAGCATCCTCTGCCCCTCCGTGCGCTTCCCCCAGTGAGTCCGCTCAGGCGGGGCTCCTGGGGAAGCCAGAGGGTCCTGCCCCCCAACTTCGCAGTCAGACGTGACTCTCAGCCAGCCAGTAAAACAGAGGTTTATTAGACGACAGGAACATGGTCTAAAACAGAGCTTGCAGGTGCAGAGAACGGGACCCCTCAGCTGGGTCCATTTTGGGGGGCAGTGAGCCAGACAACCACGTCTGCACTTCACTCCATGTCCCAGCCAGCCCCAAACTGAAAACCCCCTCCAGCCCCTCCTCCTCTGGGCTTTGTTCCTTTCCCGGGCCAGGTGGTCACCTGATTCCTTTGTTCTCCAACCCTTCAGCTCTCACCTTGCAGGGGGGGAAGGGCCCAGGCCATCAGTTGCCAGGAAACAGGGTGTCAGCCATTCTCTGTGTCCAGACCCCTGCACACACCTGCCCTCTAGGGCTCTGCAATGATCATACACCCTTATCTCACCCCCTAGATACTTAAGAACTGCCTAGGGGAAACTGAGGCACCCCCACACTATTCAGAGGAAACATTAAGAACAGTCCCACTTCGTCACACAGGGTTAAAAAAAGAACTGGATAAATTCATGGAGGGTAGGTCCATCGATGGCTATTAGCCAGGGTGAGCAGGGATGGTGTCCCTCGCCTCTGTTTGCCAGGAGCTGGGAATGTGCGATGGGAGATGAATCACTTGCTGATTCCCTGTTCTGTTCATTCCCTCTGGGGCACCTGGCATTGGCCACTGTCGGCAGACAGGACACTGGGCTGGATGGACCTTTGGTCTGGCCCAGTCTGGCCGTTCTTATGTTCGTATGAATGCAGGTCGGTGCTTCAGGCAGCGGCACGGCTCTCTCCCCGCCGTGGGCCCTCCAGCTTCAATGGCCACAGTGCTGTGCCTGGCACCTGGGTGCACTGGGACAGCTCAGGAACAATCCTTTCCTCTCCTGCCAGAGTAGAGGCAGTGGAACCCATGGGAGCTGCCCCCTGGGAACCTGCCCCCCTGGAAGTGCCCACGGGAACCTGCCCCCTGGAAAGGCCCACGCCTGACCCCATGAATCTGCCCCCCATGAAGCGTCCAGGAGAACCTGACTCTGGGAACCTGACCCCGTGGGAACTTGCCCCCATAGAAGAGCCTGCGGGAACATGCTCCGTGCCCCCACAGGAACCTGCCCCCCTGGAACCTGCCCCCGTGGGAACCTGAAACCTGGAAGCGCCCGTGCGAACCTGCCCCTGTGGGAACCTGCACCAGCGGGAACCTACCCCCAAGGGTACCACCCCCCCCCAAGAACCTGCCCCCTCGGGAACCCGCCCCCAATGGAACCTGCCCCCTGGGAACCAGCAGGAACATGCCCCCTAGGAACCTGCCTGTGAGAACCTGCCCCCATGGGAACCTACCCCTGTGGGAACCTACCCCCAGACGGATGGAAACCTACTCCCACAGGTACCTGCCCTTCCCCCGGACAAGAACCTACCCCTGTGGGAACCTACCCCCACAGGAACCCGCCCCCCTGCAAGCACCTGCGGGAACCTTCCCGTGCCCGGCAGACAATGTCTCTCCACTCTAAATCGAGGTGTGAGACCGTTCAGCCAATTGAATGATCCAATTGGCCCCGTGCCCTGGGCGCTTTCTAATTGGGATCATCCTGTGCTTTGCGAGGCGGCTGAAGCCGAGGTGCTGGCCGAGCGGAGCCGCGATTAGCGAGCCACGTGCGGGGGCGGAGGGGGAGGGCAGGCCTGTGGCCCCCAGCCTGGCTGCTGCTGACACACTGCACGTCCCTGCCAGCCGCTTGGCCAGGCCTGCTGGGTCCCTGGCAGCCCGGGAATCTGCTCCATGCCGTTCCCTGCCCTCAGACCTGCCTACCACCAGGCTACCGCTGCCAGGCAGTGGCCTTCGCCCCGCAGGGGAAGCCGCTCCCTGCAGGATGTGGGAGAGGGGGCAAAAGGGCAAGAACTGCTCAGGCTGATGCTGCTAGCTCCAGCACCTCCTGCTGCTTCTGTCCGTTATTACACGGGGGGCCCTGCCGCACTAGCAGGCTTCACGTGGAACCTGCAGTAGGCCCGGGTGCACCATCTCCTTCCCTAGCGGCTGGGCCATGGGAGGATAAGAGCTCACTGCCGCTGCCAGCTAACGGAGTTCCGCCCTCCGCTCAGTCCAGGGTTATCACACACACAGCCTCAGCAGCGGGAGGCTGGGGGTGACGGGGCCGGCGCTGTGTTGTGAGGGGAAGGAGAGAGGCTCCTCAATCACCCCCCAGCTGCTGGCTCGCACATGCCGTCCCTCGTGCTCAGACCAGCAGTCTCTCCGCTCCCCCAGGCCTGGCCAACCTCTCGCCCCTGCCCCGTGCCAGAAGAGACACCCATCCCAACGCCCCTGCCCAGCCTGGCTCAGCTGCCGCCAGCCTGGGCCCATCTCCTAAGCTGTGGACCATGTGCACAGGTAAGCAAACAGCCTCTCCCCGTTGGTTAGTGACTGGAAAGGCCCAGGCCAGGGATCTCCCCTGGGACCAGCGATTTGCCTGCACCCCCCCTTGAACTCCACCCTCACCCCTCCAACCAAGAACCAAGAATATACCAACCCCTCATCTGAAAGTTCAAATGGTGTATTTACACCCAAACTGCCCAACGCACAAATACAGTGACCTACTGACGAAACAGGGTCTCCACAACCTAAAGGCAGTTCCCAGTGTTTGTCGGTCAAACTTTTCCCATTTATGGACGTCACAAAAGATAGCTCCTGGTACATCTCTGGCCAAAAAGCTTAGGAAGAAGGAAAACTTCCCGCTGGTAAAAGTGGAGGAGCTTGGTTTGCTAGACTGATCAGCAAAGCCAATGCGGATAAACTGTGTGAAAAGGCTGCAAAACACCAAGCCTCTGGACTGGATAGACATGCAGAATGCCCTGTAAGCCAGTCACTGTCAAAGCCCATTTTAGACGTACTTAATGAGGCTGTTAAGAATGCTGGAGACACAACACAGTTCATGCAAACAAACATGGCTGTCACATCAGACTTTCTATTTAAGCAAGAGATATCACGCACTACGAGCTGGAGGTCAATGTTACATGCATTGTCACTTGTTAACCCTGAAGTTGGCACTGGTTCCAAACCAGACCGACAAATCCTCACTATCTTTCTGCAAGCCACTGACTGGTAGAAGTGTGCGGAGCAACAGTGAACGACTCAGCAGTTGAAAAAGTGAAGAACTCTCTCACCACATTCAAAAAATTGCATACATGGCTGATGAATGCACCCATGCAAATGGGCGTCAAGTATTAAGTCACTGCGTACGTTATCTTGATGTCAGTGATAGGCCAGTAGATGCATTTCTAGATGTGCAGGTTATGGAAGACACGTTGGCTGCATCTGTGACAACCTGCATCTTAGAAGAGTTAAATGCTTGTAAATTGGACCCCATACCAATGGCTGCTTGTGCATTTCATGGAGCTGCAAACGTCTCTGGAAGACATGGTGGAGCACAAGCTTTCTCAGAGAAAAGTTTCAGAGTAGCAGCCGTGTTAGTCTGTATCCGCAAAACAAACAGGAGGACTTGTGGCACCTTAGAGACTAACAAATTTATTTGAGCATAAGCTTTCATGGGCTAAAACCCACTTCATCGGATACATGCAGTGGAAAGTGTAACCCTAATCACTCCTGTACGCACCGCAGAGGCCATCTTAACTTTAGTACCCGGAAAGATAATGGAGCAAAGAATTAAGCAATTAATTTGCAAACACCTAGAAGATAATAAGGTGATAAGTAACAACATGGATTTGCCAAGAAAAAATCGTGTCAAACCAACCTGATAGTTTTCTTTGACAGGGGAACAAGTCTTGTGGATAGGGGAGAAGCGGTAGATGTGGTATATCTTGACTTTAGAAAGGCTTTTGATACTGTCTCACATGACCTTCTCATAAACAAACGAGGGAAATACAACCTAGATGGAGCTACTATAAGATGGGTACAGAATTGGTTGGAAAACTGTTCCCAGAGAGTAGTTATCAGTGATTCACAGTGAACCTGGAAGGACATATAGAGTGGGGTCCTTCAGAGATCTGTTCTGGGTCCGTTTCTGTTCAATATCTTCATCAATGATTTAGATACTGGCATAGAGAGTAGACTTATAATGTCTGCGGACAACACCAACCTGGGAGGGGTTGCAAGTGCTTTGGAGGATAGGATTAAAATTCAAAATGATCTGGGCAAACTGGAGAAATGGTCTGAAGTAAATAGGACGAAATTAAATAAGGACAAATGCAAAGTACTCCACTTAGGAAGGAACAATCAGTTGCACACATACAAACTAGGAAATGAGAGCCTAGGAAGGAGTACCGTGGAAAGGAATCTGGGGGGTCATAATGGATCACAAGTGAAATATGAGTCAACAGTGTAACAGTGTTACAAAAAAAGAAAATATAATTCTGGGATGTATTCGCAGGAGTGTTGTAAGCAAGACACAAGAAGTAATTCTTCTGCTCTACTCTGCGCTGGATAGGCCTCAACTGGAGTATTGTGTCCAGCTCTGGGTGCCACATTTCAGGAAGGATGTGGACAGATTGGCGAGAGTCCAGAGAAGAGCAACAAAAATTATTCAAGGCCTACGACACATGACCTGTGAGGGTTTGTTTAGTCTGGAGAAGAGAAAACTCAGAGGGGACATAACAGTCTTCAAGTACATAAAGTTGTTACAAGAAGGAGGAAGAAAAATTGCTCTTGTGAACCTCTGAGGACAGGACAGGAAGCAATGAACTTAAATTGCAGCCAGGGCGGTTTAGGTTGGACACATTAAGAAAAACTTCCTGACTGTCAGAGTGGTTAAGCACTGGAATAAATTGCCCAGGGAGGTTGTGGAATCTCCATCGTTAGGGATTTTTAAGAGCAGGTTAGACAAACACCTGTCAGGGATGGTCTAGATAATATTTAGTCCTGCCCTGAGTGCAGGGGGCTGGAGGTCCTTTCCAGTCCCACACTTCTATGATTCTATGATCTATTCAACTAGCACTAGTAAGAACTGCAGGATCTTCAAAAGACATTAGAAAAGCCATAAATTTAAGGTCTTCATTATACTCTTTTTTCAACAAGAGTCTAAAAAAAACAAATACAGGTGAGAAAACCTGGATTTGTGCTGGAAATGGCCCAACTTGATTATCATACACATTGTAAGGAGAGTGATCACTTTAGATAAGCTATTACCAGCAGGAGAGTGGGGTGCGAGGAGGTATTTTTTCATGCTTTGTGTGTATATAAAAAGATCTTCTACACTTTCCACAGTATGCATCTGATGAAGTGCATCCATATCTAGTTGGCAGCCGGTGTCAAGTGGAGTGCTCCAGGGGTCGGTCCTGGGGCCGGTTTTGTTCAATATCTTCATAAATGATCTGGAGGATGGTGTGGATTGCACTCTCAGCAAATTTGCATATGATACTAAACTGGGAGGAGTGGTAGATACGCTGGAGGGCAGGGATAGGATACAGAGGGACCTAGACAAATTGGAGGATTGGGCCAAAAGAAATCTGATGAGGTTCAATAAGGATAATTGCAGGGTCCTGCACTTAGGACGGAAGAACCCAATGCACCGCTACAGACTAGGGACCGAATGGCTAGGCAGCAGTTCTGCGGAAAAGGACCTAGGGGTGACAGTGGATGAGAAGCTGGATATGAGTCAGCAGTGTGCCCTTGTCGCCAAGAAGGCCAATGGCATTTTGGGATGTATAAGTAGGGGCATAGCGAGCAGATCGAGGGACGTGATCGTCCCCCTCTATTCGACATTGGTGAGGCCTCATCTGGAGTACTGTGTCCAGTTTTGGGCTCCACACTACAAGAAGGATGTGGATAAATTGGAAAGAGTCCAGCGAAGGGCAGCAAAAATGATTAGGGGTCTGGAACACATGAGTTATGAGGAGAGGCTGAGGGAACTGGGATTGTTTAGTCTGCAGAAGAGAAGAATGAGGGGGGATTTGATAGCTGCTTTCAACTACCTGAGAGGTGGTTCCAGAGAGGATGGTTCTAGACTATTCTCAGTGGTAGAAGAGGACAGGACAAGGAGTAATGGTCTCAAGTTGCAGTGGGGGAGGTTTAGGTTGGATATTAGGAAAAACTTTTTCACTAGGAGGGTGGTGAAACACTGGAATGCGATGCCTAGGGAGGTGGTGGAATCTCCTTCCTTAGAAGTTTTTAAGGTCAGGCTTGACAAAGCCCTGGCTGGGATGATTTAATTGGGGATTGGTCCTGCTTTTGAGCAGGGGGTTGGACTAGATGACCTCCTGAGGTCCCTTCCAACCCTGATATTCTATGATTCTAAGTGAGCTGTAGCTCACGAAAGCTTATGCTCAAATAAATTGGTTAGTCTCTAAGGTGCCAAAAGTACTCCTTTTTTTTAAAAAAAAACAACCCTGTATGTCTTGGAAAAAATAGAAGATATGCTGGGATTGAAGTTCAAATTCGTCCACGCTAGGAAAACCCTCTGGCTTTCTATGAGTGATCCATGGCAGTTTGAAAATTCCTGCCACTCTTATTACTGGCTTTGGAAAGTATCTACCAAGATGGGACGGATCTAAGTCGTGAGGCTGTTGGAACTGCTTTTGCAGAGAAGATTCTCTCTCTTGTAAATCTACTGTGGAAACCACTTGGATCATTAAACAACACCATCCAGGCATCTGCTACAACGGTAGTCGATCTCTGTCCAGCAATAGAAGCTCCATTTGGATCAATCAGAGAGCTACCCATTGAAAACGCACTGGAAGAAGCAAAGACTTCAGTCCAGAAGTTGACTAATGAAGGCATTTCTATCGACCCCTTAAGTGAAGAGGACCAGAAGTGTGTGTTAAGCTCACTGAAAAAGTACACGACTTGATTCTTACAAATCTACAACAGCAACTGCTGGAATCTACTCAATCTCTGCATAGCTTTTACAGATGCCTGTCTTCTAAAGCACCGGCAGTTGAGTGGAGTGAGATGCTACCAGCAATGGGGCAGATTAGACAGAATAGAAAACTTGAACACAGAGTGGAATGTCATATGATGAAGGAAGAAGATTGGACTTAAACTTTTTGTTGTCATCACTAGAGGCTCGACACGATCTTTGTGCTCTGTTTCCTGGGATGAAAGAAGTAGGAATTCATCTCTTGCTACTCCCAACAGCTACAGCTGAGCATTCTTTTGCCTCATTGACTAGAATTTTGTGCTCTGAAAGAAGTCGCCTTCTGCCAGATCATGTGAACGTACTAATGAGCATATCAGTGGAAGGGCTGGAAGTACCGGACACACGAGAAGCCACCAACGATGAACGCATTGCATTCGAGAAGTTCATTAGCAGTTGTGCAAAATTACAACAAGGAACCAAGAGGGATGTAGATGTCGTGCTTCAAAGAAGGCCGGAGTAGCCAACTCTAATTTGTGTGGTGATTTTAAAACAAAAGTTAAATTTAATCAAATGGCTGTGAAATATTTTTCAGTTTTTCCTATGGTGCCATACAGCCCCCCTTTACCCTTACGGTCTCACCCCTCAGCCCTCACCCCCCTGTACATTCAAACACCCCCCTAATTTCAATTCCCGGGGGAATACTGCCTGGGGCACCCCAGCTCCTGGATCTGGCTGGCATGTGGGCGGCTCCAGCGAGTAACTCCAGCCCGAGTCTCAAAGGGGCTGGTCTCTGGTCCTGCAGGCTCAGTGGGACTCAACCCAGCCCACGTTATCCCAGTCCCAGCTTCTTGCATTTCCCCAGCCCCAAACCCCAGCTGCTTTAGACCCTCTGCACACTCGCTCTGGCCTCTGGCCAGTCCCCTTTCCCAGTGCATGCTCTTTCGGTCCCAGACTAAGACCAGAAGGGACCGGCTCATCCCATCTGAGCTCCTGTACATGGTAGACCACAGACCCTCACCCACCCACTGCCGCAGCCTGCCTGTAACCTCTAGCCGGGCGGCTGAAGCTCTCAAAGCTCGAGTCAGATGTCAAGTCACAGCTACTTCACCTTGTACTCTAGCTCAGGGGCAGAGAAAACGCTGCCTGGTTTAGTGATGCCTCAAATCTACAAACTGACTCCACCCATTTACAGCAGCTGAGGATCTGGCCCAGAGAGAGGGAACTCAGGCCCAAATCACTTTCGGTTCCCATGACTACATGAAACAAACACAGCATAACCCGCCAACCTCCCACCTTCTGCTCTGTGGCGCCACCTACTGAAATTCAGTTGTGCCAATTTTAGATCCTATTCAAGAGTCACTTCACCCACCACTGGAAAGCAGCCACCTCTGCAGTGGAACGTGGCAGCTGTTTAAAAGAGAGCAGCAACCATGGCTGCATACAAACATGCAGACCCCTGAGCCATCACAGAGGGGGAACCCCCTTTGTGGTCAGCCAGTAGGAAGCCATTTTACTGAAAGGAGGCGAGATAATCGCACATGGACGAAAGCCGGTGCATGCCAACTACAGAGCAGTGGCAGACGGGGAGAGAAGACGACCGCAACATCCAGCTTGAAGCCTCCAGGGGATTCGGGAAGGTGCAATGGAATTGCCCAGGCTGGAACGTGGCCAGAGCAGGGAGACTAACAACCCAACTTGCAAATTAACATATTGAGATCAGTCATCCCAGGACTGGGCCCGTCCTTGAGTTTATGCCTAATTAGGAAAAAAATCCCAAATCCTAGCACATTTGGGGCCAGCACTGGCTGCCAGGGGAGAGCGCCCCATTGAGCACCTCACCCTGCTCCCTGTGGCACAGCGCCCCCTAGTGCTTCACTAGGGCATTGGGGCCAGCACTGACTGCCAGGGGAGAGCGCGTCCTGCTGAGCCCCCTGCCCTGCTCCCTGCGGCACAGCGCCCTCTACTGTGTTACCCCCGCTGGTCCCTACAACATCTGAATTTCCCTTGTAGGTCCCTATGCCTGGTGCTGCCCCGGCGGCTCTGCTCGGTACTTTCTCTCCCTCCCCATTTATGACATGCTCATCACCCCGCGGCAACGCCGTCCTTATCCCTGGTCCAAGGGCAGCTGCTGAGACCCGGGGGAGCTCGGCCTGAGCCCCGCCCCCAGGATTTGGCTGCGTTCCAGGCGAGATGTCCCCAGGCTGGGCGTGGAGGAGTCACACCCCACACTGCCACCTCCCACACCGGCCACACTGAGAGCTCGTATTAGCCCCTTCTCTGCCCTGCTGCCGCTGGCTTTCGGTTAGGGTTTAAATGTAACTGCACTCGCTGCCTGGCTCTAGGGCTGGGGAGGGGCAACCGGGCTGCACCGGGTCAGAGGCGGACTGGGGGGGCACAGCTCCGGCTCTGGGGCTGGCGGATCCTCTCCCCTGGAGAAAGGCTGGGAACCCCATCGCTTGGGAAGGTTACAGGGGACAGTACTTGGGGATGGGAATAGAGGGACACCCGGCACCATCCCTGAGCGAACCAGCCAGCTCCTCGTTCAGGGAGGGAATCCGCCCTCCGTCCTTCACGCGTGCACTGGGGCGACCCACGCTGGAGAAACCCACCCTGGGCACGTCAGGCCTGGCCAGCTCTCGCCCGGCGTCAGACCTCCCGTTCCTGGGCAAGCTCAGAGAGAAGCCAGCCAAAGGCCAGCTCCAGGCTCCTCTAACTGCAGCCAGCAGGAGGGACCCGGCACCACCTGGCTTCGGGCCCAGACACGGAACTGGAGCTGGTTTCATGGCCCTGATGGCTGAGCTCCTCCGGTCAGTGGGGAGAGGGGCAGCCATCCGGTCTCAGCCCCCTGGGCCTCTCTGCAGCGTTCCAGGAGCTTCCGCTGGTTCATCCGAGAGGTGGCAGGGTCCAGGGGAAGGCGCTGAAATGGTTTGAGTCCTTCCGGGAGGGACGCCCCAAAGGAGCAGTGATGGGAAACTGCCCCTCCCGCCCAGACCCCTCGCTTGTGGGGCTCTACCAGGGTCCGTTCTCTCTCTCTGGCCCTTTTCAACATCTACATGCAACCACCGGGTGAACGGGCCAGACGACATGGACTCAAGTACCTGCAGCATGCCAAAGACACACAGCTCTGCCTATGCTTGACCGCATCCCACCACACCACCCTCCGCCAGGACGGCCCAGTGCTTGGATGAGATCAGCTCTGGGATGAAGAGCAGCCAGCTGAAGCTGAACCCGACCACAACAGAGATGATGCTGGTGGACAGGGAAAGTCTTTGGAGGAATTTGCGGCCACGGTGAAGTCTCCTTCGACTGAAGGTTCACATCCACAATTGGTCAGTTCCATTCCTAGTCTAGGAAGACTCTTGGATTCCTCGCTGATGCTGAGCTCTCCCATCGCAATGGTCGCAAGGAATGCTTTCTGCTCTCTCCGCTTGGCTGGGAGACTCTGTCCCATTCTGGAAGATGAAGACCTGGCCTCAGTTATTCCTGCCTTCGCCACCTCTCCGCTGGACGACAGCAATGCGATTTACCCGGGCACGAACACTTCAGCGCTTTGGAAGGTCCAACCAGTACAGAATTCTGCCATTCATCGCCTCAGGAACTCACGCCTAGGTGTGATGTGCTCACCTATCTTCCACTCCCCACCCTGGCTTCCCATAGAATATACACATTAAGTTCAAGGCCTTGATATTTATCTTCAAAGCACTCCATGGGCTGGGCCCAGGGGCATCTACAGGACCATTTAAAGCTCTGGGTCGAAAACTGTGGTGGAAATCTTCACTCCTATGACCCAGTGAACTCTCAACAATAGGAGCAAAGCTAGTCTGTGCAGGAGACAGAATCGTCTCTGAAGGTGGTCTGAGACTGGCATGAACTCCCCCGGGAAATAGGACAGCCACAAATGTCACTACTTTCTGCTCCAAGTCAAGGGCGCCAGAAGAGGGGGGGACCAAGGGGCCATGGCCCCTCTGCTTTTTACCATCCATAAGGGCGAGCGATGGGGGGAGGGAGCAGAGAGGATTGAGTGCGGGGCGGGACTTGGGGGAAGAGGTGGTGGAAGGGTGGGGGTTTAGGGGGGCGGTGCAGCGGGGGGGATCACGGTTCAGACACCTGTGGGGCCCCTCCCCACACTTTTAGGGTGCTTCCACCACTCCTGCTCCAAGTGCCAGGTGCATTCCTTTGACCAGCCTTCTCTAATATAACAACCCAGCAACACGTGTATTTACCAACAACAACCCTACCAAAACAAGCCACTTCACGCACATCTCCCTCTGGGCCGCAGCTGAGAGACCCACCGACCTGGGACGGAGCCGCGTTGCAAAACGCTCAGATACTGCGGTGATGAGCGCGGGATAAAACCCTCTCTCGGAGAGAAGGAGGCTAGGAATTACACAGGCCGTCGCTCCAATCCGTGCCCCCAACGTCCCTCCCGACCCCGCCTCCTCCAGCCCTGCTTTCAGGGAGCGCTTCATGCGCCTTGGGAAGCGTCTGCCTTCAGGGGGCACCGGGTCTCTCGGACACGCTGGCCGTGGGGTCGCCCTGGCCGATTCCCTGATTGTTGCCCCCTGGAGCCGGCCCGGTGTGGGTGTTTGGCTGGCTGGATTCGCGGAGGGGCTGATGCATAGGTACGGCAGGAAGCTGTTAAACGCAGAGCTCCGGCGCGCTTGGCCGGCCGCCACCCCACCCTGAGCTGTCGGCTTGTCAGAGCTCTCAGGGACAGGCGAAGCCAGGATGGGCCTGGCTAGTCCAGAGCCTGGAGACCTCCGAGCCAGAGCCGGGGGCTGCGCAATGTAGTACGGCGACCCCTGCCATTCCCCCAGTCAGTGCTGCCCTCAGTGTCCCAGACTGGCACTAGGGGGCGCTGGGCTGCAGGGTGTGGGGTGATGGACTCAATGGGGGCCCTCTCCCCTCTCAGTCAGTGCTGACCCCAATGCCCTAGGGGGCACTGTGCTGCAGGAAGCGGGGGGGGGGGGGCTCAGTAAGGGGCGCTCTCCCCTCTAGGTGGGTGCTGACCCCAATGCCCTAGGGTGGCACTAGGGGGCGCTGTGCTGCCAGGAGCAGGGCAGGGGCTCAGTAGGGGGCGCTCTCCCCTCCATCAGGGCTGCCTGCAACAGCAGGATCGTCAGCACAGGGCAGGCGAACACGGATCAACCAACCCCACTTCCAGCTCTGCAGCTTGGCAGAGACACGTGAATTTGCCGCCGTGGCAAAGACCAGGGGGCCATCTAGACCAGCATCCCGTTGTTCCACAGCTGCCTAGCGTAGTCACACCCCCCTCTGGTGGCTGGTCCGCACAGAGGATAACAGCCTGCTGCTGCTGCCAGCTAAGGAAGTAGCGAGGCCTGCGTGGTGGAGCTAAACGACTCAAGGCCCATTGACGACCCCAGGGTTGGGGTTGTTACACTGTCCCCAGTGGTGGCCAGCACTGATTGCAGCAGATGAAGGCGTGACAGCTCCCCGAGTCCCTGTGATTCCTCAGGGGTGGGGAGTTCTTCCTGACCCCCCGCTGCAAAGCAGTCGTGCCCTGGAGCATGACGATTGATGGCCTTTGTCACCTGTATTCCACAGGCTTTAATGGCGGGTGCTCTCCCAGTTCAGGTCCGTGTCTAAGTCTCTTTGTCACGTCTTGCCTCCATAAAATCATGTGGCAGTGAGTTCTGCGGGTTAACCGTGTCCCAGCAGACAGCAGACCCCACCCCCCCCCACTGCAGAAGGCCAGGCCGCTCTTGTGCCAAGCTCTCGTCTCAAGCTGGGAACCGAACGCATTCCAAACAGAAACCTGGCAGAATCAATCCGCCAGCATCCCAAATGCCAGCACCGGGGGACGCTTTCCAAGGGCCCGGCTCCACTGGGTTGGCGCTGGGGAGGTGAAACCACATGGGGAGTGTGGGGGGACATCCTCACTGTGCTCTCGCTGTCTACATGCAGCAAGTTCATGGTGGGAGAGAGAGAGAGACGAGCTCCCGGCACCTGGGGACTGGGACGAGAAGCCTGGGACTAGAGTCCTTCGTTCCCTCCCTTCAGGTCCCCACTGCCCCCCCCATGCTCCCATGCCCCCTCTCTATGGACAGCCTGGCACTTTATCAGTGCTGCCCCACCCTCAGAACTGGCCAGTACCAGGGGTGCTGGACCCGCTTCCTTCAAAGCCCCCCCCACCCGCCAGTGCCCGTCTCTCGAATCTCTCGGAGCTGTAGATGTCAGGGAAGTAGGAAATGGCCCAGATGGGACCTAGAGAGATTAGCGAGCAGGAGGGATCAGGGAGAGCGGCTGAATGAACAGAGCAACCGGCATCATCTACAACATGGATTTCCCAGGCTGCCTGCTCCGTCCGTTCAGCCGCTGTCCCAGACCCCCGGAGACCCACTCTCCCAGGCTTCGTGCCTGGCCTGTGAGATCTGCAGGGAAGCACACGGACTCTGCTGGGAAAGCCTGGAGCAGCGTCACACCTGTGCCCCAGCCCTGAGCCTCGGGGGGGGGGGGGGCGCTCCCTCCCTGCAGCTCTCTTCTAACTCCCCTGGGAACTGGCCGAAGATCCCCCCTGCCACGGAGCCCCAGGAGCCGGGCCATGCCCAGCTTGCCAGCCCCCCAAGGATCCAGCTAGGCTGTGACCCATCACGGCGTGCCCCCTCAGCCCCACTCCAGCACGCACTGCTTGGCCATCTTCCCCTAGGGCTCTGTCCTACACACCAGAGGTGGGGCGGGTCCAAGCAGCGACGTAGCTGTGCCACCCTGAAGAGCGGCTTTCGAACCCCAAACCCACCCCGTGCTCCCACATGAGTGTCCTAGGGTCAATGCCTGCCCTGGCTCACTGCCCAGGGGCTGGAATCCCCCTGCGGACCAGCCCACCGGCCTTGGGGTTATTGTCAGGCCAGACCCTTCCTGCCCTCCGGGGCTGGGCTGAGACCCTCGTGTCACTCAACAGCGCCCCCTCTGGCCTGGTGAGGCTCAAGGAGCCCCAGCTGCGAGGACAAGGGCTAGGATGGGAAATGTGGGGGGGGGGAGAACGGAGCCCCGACCCTGCCCTCCAGCCCCAGATACCCCCAGTGAGGATCCCATCACCCGGGGGTCTGTGCCAGGCCCCTCCCCAAGCCCAGGGGAGTCCTGAGGCTCAGCTGAATATGGGTCCACTCACCCTGGCGCCAGCCCCATTGCTGCCCCCTGCCGCCAGGCTGCCAGGCTCAGCTGGGGGCAAAGGCAAGATGGAAGGTACTGGTCAGGATCCCTCACGCAAAGCCTCGGAGAGGCCAGTGGCTTGCAAGGGTGGCATGGCATGGCCCCACCCCACTCACACCGGCCGCGTCGCCCCATTGCATAGACTCCTAGAACCAGAGGGTTGGGAGGGATCGCATGGGGCATCTAGTTTGACCCCCCTGCCAGGACAGAGGATTTGTTGGGTCTAAACCGTCCCAGACAGATGGCTGCTCAGCCTCCTCTCGAAAACATCCCGTGAAGGAGCTTCCACACCCTCCCGAGGTGTCTGTCCCAGTGTCCTACTGTTCTCACCGTTAGGAAGGGTTTCCTGAGATGTCGGCTAAATCTGCCGGGCTGCAGTTGCACCCATCGCCCCTTGTCCTGCCCTCTGCGGCAAGAGGGAACAACTTTCCTCCGTCTTTTTTGTGGCAGCCTTTCAAGGCCACTGCCATGCCCCCCCTGAGTCTCCTCTTTTCCAAACAAACATAGCCAGTTCCTTCTGCCTTTGCATTCCATCCCTTTCATCGTCTCTGCCGCCCGCCTGTCAGTCCTTTCCAGTTTCTCTGCATCCTTTCTACCCATTGGTGACCAAAACCGGACCCAGTCCTCCAGCTGAGGAGCGGTACTTTCACCTCCCGTGACCGGCATGCTCTGCCTCTGTTTGTGCAGCCTTAACATTGCATATGCTTTTTGGGCAACAGCATCACATTGCTGACTTCCGTTGATCCACCACAACTCCCAGATCCTGCTCAGCAGCCCTGCTGCCAAGCTAGTTATCCCCCATTCTGTACTTCATACAGTCATAGGACTGGCAGGGACCACGAGAGGTCATCTAGTCCAGTCCCCTGCACCCAGGGCAGAACTAAGTATTATCTAGACCGTCCCTGACAGGTGTTTGTCCAACCTACTCTTAAAAATCTCCAATACTCTCTAGGCAATTTATCCCAGTGCTTAACCCCCCTGACAGTCAGGAAGTTTTTCCCAATGTCCAACCTAAACCTCCCTGGCTGCAATTTAAGCCCCTTGCTTCTTGTCCTGTCCTCAGAGATTAAGAACAATTTTTCTCCCTCCTCCTGGTAACAACCTTTTATGTACTTGAAAACTGTTCTCTTGTCCCCTCTCAGTCTGCTCTTCTCCAGACTAAACAAACCCAGTTTTTTCAATCTCCCCTCAGATGTCATGTTTTCTAGGCCTTTAATCGTTTTGGTTGCTCTTCTCTGGACTTTCTCCAATTTGTCCACATCCTTCCTGAAATGTGGCACCCAGAATTGGACACAATACTCCAGTTAAGGCCTAATCAGTGCAGAGTAGAGGGGAAGAATTACTGCTCGGGTCTTGCTTACAACACTCCTGCTAATACATCCCAGAATGATGTTCACTTTTTTTTGCAAGTGTTACACTGTTGACTCAAGAGTGGCATCAGAATCCACCCCTCTTCTCCTGCCCCCACCTGGCTCAGGGCCCTCCTTGGGCCACATTAGTCTCTCCCAAGTGGTTTGCTTGGATCAGGGGCCTCTCCTAGGTCTCCTTTCTCCACCCATGTATGTAGCTGGCTGCTCCGTGTGTCAGCCTGGGCACCAGGGCTGGGCTCACAAGCCAGGCATGGGCTGTGGCTGGCCAGGGGAGACCAGTTCTGTGTGCTGATGCAGCCTGTAACCCTGGCCTGATGGCTCAGCCCCTCCGCTGCTCCCCAAGGGCCCCAGAAGCTTGGTGCCGGGGCTTTCAATCCTGTCCCCCCAGCTCCCACTTCCCGGGGACTGAAAGCGGCAGGTGGGGAAGTAGGAGTGCTGGATGCTCTGCTCGAGAGCTGTCTGCTGGGGAACCCGCTGGGCCCAGCCAGGGGGGCCAGGCCTGGGGTCTTACCCCACACGCCCTGCCAGGAGCGGCCCAGGGCATCACTCGGGCTGAGGGCACCAGGTGAGGCGCTTGAGTGTATTCAGTTACCCTTGTACGGGCTTTGATACCCTGCGAGGGGGATCGGCCCCGGTGCCAGGGTGACCTCCAGAGGGCATGGGGCTGCGTGGGAGATCCCAGGGCAGTTTGGGGGTTGGAAGCCTGGACACAGGCAGGGCCCGATCCTGCGAGGGGCTGAGCGTCCCTGAGGGGGCCGAGTGCCCTCTGGCATGTAGGGTCTCTACGGGCCAGGCCCAGACGGTGCTGGGGACATGCTAAGGATGAGCCACTCCTGAGCATGGGCACCTCACTCCCTCAGCCCCCACTTCTGACTGCACCCCGGGCGGGGGGGGGGCTGCACCCGGGGAATGGCCACTGACGCAGCAGCAGGGCCAAAAGTCAATCAGGAGGGAGAAGGGAGGGACCCAGCTGGCTGGGCTGGCAGAGAGGGGTCCTTCCCATTTACCTTGGCTCCACTCCGCCCTCCCCACCCCATGCGGAGCCAGCCTGGTGAAGAGGGGAACCAAATGGCAGGAGTTGTCAACAGGCTTTGAGCTGGGGCCCTTCAGCACTGGCTGCTCCACAGGAGGAGCTCCAGAAAGTGGCCGCAGTAGTAGACCATTATCCTCCATGTGTATGAGCTACGAGCAGGGGACGCAGCACCCACTCCAGCAGCCTGTCTCAGGGCTGGCTGAGGGGAATGCGCCCCCCTTCCCTCCCCCCCGGACACATTCAGCACTGGTGCTGGGCTGGGCAAGCAGATGGGGCCTAGGAGCAGCTGTCCCACACAGCAGCTCCCCCTCTCACCCAGACAAGCGCCTGGCACCTGGCAGGGGGCACAGGAGCTGATGGCAGCCTGCCCCACGGTGGCTGTTGGTAGCGGGTGGAATGGGGCACCGGGGTCTGCAGTGAAGGGTTCACTTGGATCCCCGGCCGATGCCGCTGAGCCGCACCCCATCCACGGACCAACACACAATGCCCCCGGGTCCTTGTGCAAGAGGGGACGGGCCACGGGCCTGACAGCCCAGGAGCCGCCCTCCGGCCCCAGGACAGAACACCCTGGCAGATCTGCCATGGTCGCTCACTTAGCATTGGCTCATACAGTGCCCAGCGGGCATTAGGGCTTCCCGGCCAGCTAGCCAGGCCCAGTCCCTGCAAGGCCAGTCCCTAGGGAACCCCCTGCTTTAGCATGGCAGCTGCCGGTGCCAGAGCCGGGCACTGTGCCCAGGGGAGGGACTGGCCCGATTTGGTGCCTGGGGATCTGAGGCCCCCAGAGCAGAACCACTGGGTGCACGAGATCACAACCGACATCTACCTGGGGTCACCTTCTCCTGGGCACCTTTCCCAGCATGGTCCGTGTCTTCTCTGCCCCGCTCCCGCCGGGCTCCTGACACAGAGGCCAGCTCCCAGAGGCTGGTCTGCCCCAGGCCCCCCTCACCCACCTGGCCCACCTCCAAAGCAGCAGCCATATAACGCCTGCCCGGCTGCCCTGCTGGCCACCTCTAACGCCCATGACCGTTTCCTGCCGTGGAGCCAAGAATCAGGAAGATTCTTCTCCGCTCATCACAGGCCTGTGACGAGAGCCGCCTTGACTCAAACCCAGGCCAGTGGCTCGACAAGAAACCAGCTCAAAGGTCTTCTGATCCCCTGAACTGTAAACTCTCCAGGGCCTCACATTTGAATAGTGCCCAGCTCGATTATTATTCTTTGCATCGCGAAGTCATGTTAGTTTCCTTCCCCCCACCCCATACAAAAACCTGGGCTCATCCCAGGAAATTCACAGGCCGCAGGTTGAATACGAACTAGAGGAAATACTTGTTTGCACTACGCAGAGCTAACCTGTGGAACTCATTGCCAGGGGATGTTGTGATGGGTTCAGAACAGAATTAGATAACAGGACAGGTCCATCAACGGCCGTTAGCCAAGATGGTCAGACGCAGCCCCATGCTCGGGGCGAGACAAAACCTCTGACGGCCAGAAGAAAGGAGGGGAACACAGGGGTGGATCTCTCAAAATTGCCCTGCCCTGCTCACCCCCCAGAAACTGGACCAGGCCCTTGCGGTGCCAGGAGTTGTACAAACCCAGAACAAAAAGCCAGTCCCCACTCCAAAGAGTTCACAATCCAACCCTAACTCCACTGGCCCATTTTCCGAGGAGCCAGCTGATCTGGGAAGGAACCAAACCCTCCTGTACCCTTTGTGATGCAGCATCACGGTGCAGGAGAGCCGGGCTCCAGCGTCAGCGAGGTGGCCAAATGCAGTCATTTGCACCAGCATGGTGCCGCCCTGGTGATCTGGGGGCGTTTCAAGCTCCCATTGCACAGGTGCAAACGCCAGTGCGAGGGGTGAGGCATGGAGGAGGCCGGCCCGGGAAGGGACAGGAACAAAATAACTGGTCCATCTCCTGTTTGATGTTTGTGCAACACCCAACGCCCTGAGGTCCCAATTCTGGGCACCACTGCAGCCCGGCTAGTTGGGGATCGACGGGGAAACTGAGGTACAGAGACGTTAAGCGCCTCCGGAAATCAGCCCCCTAATTTATCTGCCTAGCCCCCAAGTTGGAAAATGCCGGCCTAAGTGATATACGGAAGATCACCTGGCATAGTGCAGGCAGAGAGCTAGGAGAAGAACCCAGGAGTCCTGGTGCCCAGCTCCACCCGCATCACCCCGGACCACAACTGCCCCGTGACCAGGAAAAGCGGCTGGCAGGTGGCACGCTCTCTCCTGCTAGTGGCTGGCATTGTCCCCGCTACAGGGAGGTAGCAAATGGCTTGGCCACCTCAGCGAGCTCACTGGCAGGCCAGCCTCCCTGGGCCCTGCGTCACTGGGACCGGGCTGACAGCCCTGGGCTATGGCAGTGGGGGATGGCCCCAGGCAGGGGGAGATCATTCCACTTGGGCAAGACGGCCCCCGGATGCCAGCTGGAATGGCAGGATTCCCACCCAGCTGTGCTCACACCCTGACATTCCCCACCCCGGCTGAGCTGGGAAATCCCCATGGCCCTTTTGGATGTCAGCAGCTTCCTCGGCTGGCCTAGGAGAGGCCATATGGCCACAGGGCCCCTCCGAGCCTGGAGGCCTGGCTCTGACAGCGGCCAATGCCAGCTGCCTTCCCCTCCCCCACCACAAGTGGGGTTTAGCCATGTTAATCGTGGGGAGGGGGATTTCTCCCCCACTCCATCTGGCCCTCAGCTTAGCGCTCATGGAGCCAGAGCCCTTGTCGCTTTCCTCCCAGTCGGTCTCAGTGGAGTCGATATTCGGAGTCATATGAATGGCCGTCCCCATATGCTGAATCC
This sequence comes from Lepidochelys kempii, assembly GCF_965140285.1. Taxonomy (NCBI): domain Eukaryota; kingdom Metazoa; phylum Chordata; order Testudines; family Cheloniidae; genus Lepidochelys; species Lepidochelys kempii. The sequence goes on from NC_136380.1 coordinate 349,022,649, forward strand.
ACTTGCCTCTGTACCATCCTGCAGCACTGAGTTCCTCGAGTTAACGGGAGGAAATATTGCCTTTCCCATGGGGAAATATGACCCTGACAACAGATGGCGTGGAACAACAGCCGTGCTGGGCAGATCCTGAGGCAAAACCCCCTTGGACTACAATAGCGCCAGGATTTGGCTCAGACATAGGATCCATAAGAAAATAAGAGGCTACTACTGGTACCAGCAAAGGGAGTTGCTTCTTTCGCCCCAGGGGCAACAGTCTGTGCTCTGGTGCTGAAGGTCCCCGGTTTGATCTCTGTGTGGTGGGAGGAAGACAGGCAGGCCAGTTGCCTCTGTGCCCAGCCCCCCAGAGTGGCAAACTGCAGCTGCTCACTACCCCTAGAGGTTCTGACTTCTGACCCCACTGCCCAAGAAACCCCATGCTTCAGAGAGGGTGGGGGGCCCAGTGGGGTTAGCGAGATGCCCCCTCTGCACGATCCCCCTCTAGCATGCTGGGCACCATGGGTGCTACAGGGTCCCTGGGTCCCCTGATTACGCCCAGGCTACCCCTGCCCTCCGCAGCCTGGGGAGCGGGCAGGGCTGGACGTGGGCCAGAGGGGGAAACACCAGAAGGCACAGGCCTCAGCTCACACAGGGAGCCCCAAACAGAGCTGGGGAGAGAACCCAGGAGTCCTGACTGCTAGTCCTCCCCATTCTAACCATTAGACTCCATTCCCAAAGCTGGGATTAGAACCCAGGAGTCCTGGACCCCAGCCCCCCTCCACTGGACCACACAACCCCCTGCTCTGACCACTGAAGCCCGCCAGACTCTCTCTAAGTGAGAGGTGGGGCTGGGCCCTTCTCCTGTCACTTTCCCAGCATGCCTCAGCGGGTGGGGAGACCCCCCTAAATGCCTGCTGGGGGGGCTCTGTATTCAGGTCGCTCCCCCGAAGGGAGCAGGATGGCGGGACTTGGGCTGTGGACACGTCCCTGTCCTCTCGTGCCTGACCCCATGCGCCAGCTGCAGAGCAGGGCTCCCCATTCACCAGCACCCCACACGCTGCCCGTCACGTACTTTGTCCTCTCCGTAGAGTGTCAGGCTGCACCCCAGAGCCGCCAGCCTGGGCCCCTCCCCGCTGAAGGGCTCCGAGCCAGCAGGTGCCCTTGGGCCTCGGGGATGGGTCCGCCCCTGGAGAAGCAGCAGGTAGTTTTCCACGCCAGCCAGGGCAGATCCACTAGAGACCAGGATCCACGATCCACTGGAGACCAGCTTCTTCTGTTCCCCCAGCCCCCTAGAGCAACGGCTGAGGGGGGGCACCCAGCCATCCATGGGGAGCAGCTCCATCTGCCCCCCCCCCACTCCATTTCCCAGGGCAGGGCTGCCTTCACAGCAGGCTGTGCCCAGGCCGGGGGTAATGCCCCTCAGCCCCCTGAGGGGGACTGGGGCAACGGAACACGCACAGAACAGGGGAGAGCAGCGTCCCAGTGAGGGGAATAGAACCCAGGCATCCTGGCCCTTGGTCCCCCCCCACATCCCCTGATCTAGCAGCCGGACACACACACACAGCCCGCTCCCAGAGAAGGGTGGGGAATGGGCAAGGAGCTGCGTGTCCCCCCCCGGATGCCCATGCCGGGGTCACGGTGCCGGGGATCCAGGGCTGGGAAGGGTCGCCAGGTGCAGGAGCCCCGGCTGGTGGTGTGGGGCAGCGGGGGGAGCCAGGGGGAGAGGGGCCAGGCTGCCACCCGGCCCCAAGCGCCTTACCTGTGGGCGAGGGTCCCACGTGTTACCTGATGCCTAGCACGCTGCTCCGCGCCGAGGAGCCAGCCGCCCCCGCCAGCTGCTGGGCCTCATGGCCCCGTCGCTCGCCCCACCATAGCTCCGGGGTGCCGCTGCCCCACGCTGCCCCACGGCACGCCGGGCGCTCCACACTTGCGGGCGCTGGGCAGAGACAGGCTCACGCCGGGCACCAGCTGCTGCTGCTGCTCAGAGGCTCAGCGTTAACCCTGTGAGGCCCAGGCGGGTGGGCGGGCAGCTAATGCCCTTCCTGCAGGCCCATAATTGGATTCGGCTTTGCCCGACACTAATGGATTGATCCCTTTTCCGTCATGTGCCGGCCTTCAGCTCCACTGGGGCCACGGCACGACACCCAGCTGCCTTGCTGCAGGGCCGGGAGCTTGACGGGACCAAGAGGCAGTGGGGTCTAGTGATGAGAGCAGGGGGCTGGAAGCCAGGACTCCTGGGTTCTAACTTCAGCGGGGGAGTGGGGTCTAGTGGTTAAAGTTGGGGGGCTGGGAGTCGGGGCTTCTGGGTTCTGTCTCCAGCTCTGGGAGAGGAGGGGACGGGACGGGGGTCTAGTAGTTAGAGCACGGGGCTGGGAGTCAGGACTCCTGGGTTCTATCCCCATCTCTGGGAGGGAAGGGGGGGTCTAGTAATTAGAGATGGGGGGCTGGGAGCCAGGACTCCTGGGTTCTATTCCAGGTTCCACCACCGACATCCACAGGCAAATCTCTCCCTGCCCCGCATGCCTCAGGCGCCCTCTGTAAACTGGGGGTGATGAAATGTCCCGCCCCCAGAGAGGGGCTTGGGGCTTCACTCAGGATGGCGACGCGCTTTGGGATCTTCCCCTGGAAGATGGTACAAGTCGGGCCGAGGGTTACTGGGGCGGCCCCAGTTGTGACTTTGCTCCTGCTTCTTAAAGCCTGAAACTTCCACTCCACCACTGAGAGAGACACAGAAGGAAAGAACTAGCAATGGTTTGTGTAGGTCCTACCAAAACCCCACCCAGGAGCTCCCCCTCCTGGCTTCACAAGGGTGCTGGTGTGGCAGAGGCTGCTCCCCGGGTGCCGCTGAAGAGCCGGGGCCGCCCCGCGAGCCAGGAGCCCAGCGGAGTCCCGGCGGGTTTACTCCTCCTTGCCCGCTGCGGGGGGACCTGTGCAGAGCCTGGCCCCTTCAAGGAGCCGTTCCTGGGGCGCAGGGTCCCCTGAGACCCACAGGTCTGGGGGACAATAACTTCTGCAAAAGATGGCCCAGCCCTGCCCCCACAAAGGATCTCAGGAAACCTCAGGGGGAACTGCGTGGTGTTTCTCTCCCCACCCCCGCTGGTAGTTCTGGGGGCGGGGGGTGGGGCCCGGGGCCCGCGCTGTGTTTGCAAATGCCCGGTTTTACTCAAATCTTCTTCCACGTTTCCTGCTGCTGCTCGAAATGCCGGCAACAGCCCCAGTCCCCCGGGGCTGCCCTGCCTGGCGTCTCCTGGGCCGCTCCCACCCTGGGCACAGCTCAGCGTTCACCCCCGCTGGGCCCCCTGGGGCAAACGGCGACAGGTGGTCCCCGCAGGGGGGACTCCATGCTGGGATGGCAACCCCAACGCCCCAAATCTACGGCTTGGCTTCACCTACCTTGTCCTTAGCTGGCCCACCAACACCTTTCATGGCCACCTGCTGCAGGCCCCCAAAGGCCAGTGAGTCCCCGTAGCCAAGAAGCCTCCTGCAGTAGCCATGGGCCATTCTGGAGCCCCAGCAAATTTTGCTAGGGTCAGGGCAAGTTTTGAAGCAAAGCCCCGTCAATCGGGCTCCCCAGGTGGCCATGCTCAGAGGGGGCCCCTGTGTCTGGGCATCAACAGGCACAAGGAAACCTGCCCCCAGGAGCAGGTGCTCTCCCCCAGGGTTGCCCCCTCTGAACCCACTGGACCCGGGCCCTGGATCACCGGAGCTGGGGTCGGGGGGAGAGCGGCACAGGCCCATAATAAGACACTTGGCGCAGGCTCTGGGAGACCCCACCTGGGGCTATGGGGCAGCCCGGGCTGGGTGAGCCTAGAGAGAACCCCAGGGTGGGTCCGTGCCCAGCCGCCTCAGGAGATATTCCTGGGGGAGCAGGGGAGGGGGGCGCACGCCCCGGCAGCGGGACTAGACCCACACGGGGGCTACGTGTGCCAAGCTGGGAGCGATTCTACGCAGCAGCTGCTTCGGGCGGGCTCGTCCCACAGCCAGAGACGTAGTCGGCAGGAAACAGACAAACCGGCTTCAACTTCCCTTGGCCTCCCCGGGGGTGAGGTTCAGCTCTTCCGTCCCGCTGCAGCCCGCGGGGGCTGGGCCTGCTCCCTCCTCCCCAGCCTGGACCTAGCCCATGGGCTTGGAGAAGCCAGAGTCAAGTGAGAAAAACAACAGCCGTGCACGACAAGTTCCACCTACGCAGGCCTGCAGGAGCCTGGTCTGGGACCCCGGCCCCAAGCTCCCCGGCAGGACAGAGCCATGCTACAGCCAGGGCGCGCCAAGCTCAGGGGCACCAGGCCCTTCGCAGACGGTCGTGCAGGATCATGGCCCCCTGGCGGGACCGTTCCTGCAGCCCCCCGGGCAGTACCCTCGCCCGGCCGCGGGGCCCTCTGCGTCGCCCTCAGCACCCGCTCCTGCAGCCCCCCGGGCAGTACCCTCGCCCGGCCGCGGGGCCCTCTGCATCACCCTCAGCGCCCGCTCCTGCAGCCCCCCGGGGCAGTACCCTCGCCTGGCTGCGGGGCCCTCTGCGTCGCCCTCAGTGCCCGCTCCTGCAGCCCCCCGGGGCAGTACCCTCGCCCGGCCGCGGCGCCCTCTGCGTCGCCCTCAGCGCCCGCTCCTGCAGCCCCCCGGGGCAGTACCCTCGCCCGGCTGCGGGGCCCTCTGTGTCGCCCTCAGCGCCCGCTCCTGCAGCCCCCCAGGCAGTACCCTCGCCCGGCCGCGGGGCCCTCTGCATCGCCCTCAGCACCCGCTCCTGCAGCCCCCTGGGGCAATACCCTCGCCCGGCCGCGGGGCCCTCTGTGTCGCCCTCAGCACCCGCTCCTGCAGCCCCCCGGGGTAGTACCCTCGCCCGGCTGCGGGGCCCTCTGCGTCGCCCTCAGCGCCCGCTCCTGCAGCCCCCCGGGGCAATACCCTCGCCCGGCCGCGGGGCCCTCTGCGTCACCCTCAGCTCCACGCTGCGATGCGGGGAGCACCCACAAACCAACCCCCACAGCTCCACGCCACGGCAGCTTGACGAGGCCGAGGAGGGGGGAGGAGAAACACCGGTGGAGTTACAGCAGGGATGAGTTTGGCCCGATGAGCCCAGAGCTTTGGGAAGTTGGCCCGGCGGGAGCCCTGGCACTGCAGCTGGTCTGTGTCTGGGCCGGTTTGACTGTATAGGCGGTGGGTCCCATTCAGTACCTGCCCCCAATGCCGAGGGGAGGTCCCCTGGGGAGGGTCAGCACGGGAGGTGCTGGACTGGTGCCAGTTACAGTGCCCAGTGGGGCCGGCACAGGGGACGAGCCCGACGCTGAATAATCCCCAAGCTCCCGCCGGGGCACCGCCAGCCGCGGGTACCTCCTGGCACTCCGGGGGAGCGGCACCCGTCAGGCCCAGACAGTTTTGGAGCATCTCAGGTCTGAATCTCCTGCCAGGCGCCCAGAGCTGTTACCCTGTAGCAAAGCAGAGCTGTCTCCAGGGTCCCGGGTGCGAGTGCCCCCCAGCCTGGCTGATCCGGGGGGCGGGCTCCGCTGACGGCACAAACAGAGGTGTGTCCTGTTCCCAGAGTCTTTGACTTTTCCCACCCCCTGGGAGGCTCAGTCAGCTGGGCTGGCTGTCTCGCCCTGCTGCTACGGGACCCCTCACCGTGGTACCTGGCCTCTTATCCCACCTCCTGCCAGACGGGCTCGAACCCTCTGTTCAGTTAGGGGCAGGGGAGCTCAGCTCCCAATGGGGCGGGGGGTGACAGGGACACTTTGGAACTCCTGCCCCCTCGGCTGGGCCCCACCATCCAGCCCCTCCCCGCTGACTCCAGACCCCTTGACCCTGGGCGGGGGGCGTCCTGCAGCGGGTGAAGAGCATTATTAGTAGCTGTGTCCATTCTGACCAGCCCTGATCTCTCGCTAATGAGCTTTGAGGACAAAGAGGATTAGGGCTCCAGCAGCTGGAGGGCCGGCGGGGTGGGACACGTCCCCGGGATAAAGGGGGCCAGCGGGGGGTTAGTGGGCGAGCCCGGCGGGGAGGTGAGCAGGTGAACACTCGCCTGGCTCCTGCATGGCCGGTGGAAGAGGGACGGAGCCAGGTCTCGAACCAGCCCCGGGGGACGGAGCCTGGCAGGGGTCCACAGGGCACGGGGGGGCTCATGGCAGGAGCTGCAGCGTCTGGACACAGAGGGGTGACCCCGCACAGACCGAAGGGGGCTCTGCTACCGGCCGCACTGGGGTGCACCCCGCGGGGAGAGCGGATCCCAGCAGACACCCCTCCACTGGGGCCCTCAGCCCTTCCCCCACTCCATCCTCCCTGCCCTTGGACCAGCCGCGCCCCCGTCTCCTCCGGACCCCTCCTTCCAGCCTGCTTCGCCCACAGCGGTGCCCGGCACCCACCTTCCCCTATCCCTGCTGTGTCGGCCCTGCGACCTGGGGTGAGTGGGAGCGGGAGGTGGGCGTGAGTTCGCTGGCCCCGTCTTTGCCCGACAGCGACTGATCCATGGGCAAACTGAGCTCACAAGAGTCAGTCAGCAACACCCCTGAGCCCCTGGCCATGCCGGTGCGGGTAGGACCCCTGAGCCCCCTCTCCCTTGAGCTGCAGGAGAATCTCCGCTAGCAGGATGGGGCCTATGACACGCAGCCACAGGGTTCTGTATCCGACCAGCACAGGTCTGCCAGCTGCCCCAGATGTTCCCCCGAATGGATCCCTTCAGGATCCCAGCCTGCCCCTGATTCCCAGGACGTTCTCTGGTCCCGCAGAGATGGGGACACGCTCTGTGTAACTGCTGGGCGCACCAAGCAGGGGTGTCAGGCTCTTCTGCTGCTAAGCTGCCCCCTGCCCCCTGAAGGGGGAGAGAAATGTCCCCAGTGGGTAGTGAGAGGTCCTGATTGTCATATCCCAGCCCCCACCACACCCCACGCATGGTGATCCCAGCCCCCACGACAGCCCCAGCCCCATGCAGGGCAATCCCAGCCCCCACCACGCACGGCGATCCTAGCCCCCACAATGGCCCCAGCCCCACGGAGGGCGATCCCAGCCCCCACGATTGCCCCAGCCCAATGCAGGGTGATCCCAGTCCCCGCCACGCCCCTGGCCCCATGCACATCGACCCCAGCCCCCACCATGTCCCAGTCCCATGCACGGTGATCCCAGCCCCCGCCACACCCGACACACAGCCTTCCCAGGCCCCAGAGGAAGAGCAGCATGATCCCAACTCCGATTCTCCTCCCCTGTGTGATGAAGTGGAGGAGTTTCTTGTTTTTCCTTCTTTCCTATGGGGGATTTTCTTGGTTTTCCTATGGTTTGCATGCAGAGGGGGTGGGACTCAGTTTCCCTAGGTGCTACGGGTTTAACAAGGTGATGGGAGAGGGAGTTTGTTGTTACAGAGGACCGGCGAGGGAACTTGGGACCCCAGCCACTGGCTGGAGAATGGAGACCCCAAAACTGGTGACCTGGTGACCCGGAGCTCAGCTCAGGAGTCCCAGCCGGGTTTGGCCAGTGGGAGGACAATGGGCTGCGAAGAGAGGAGGGGGGCCCAGGCGACTCTGTTTACCTGTCAGAATTCAATGGACAGAGGTGGGGCTTGGGGCCGTGATCTCAGATGCCCAGCGGGGAAGCAGGGGGGCTCTGGGCTGGAGGGAGGGAGCAGGCAGAGCCCACCTGGATGCAGGGGAGACTTGGATGTGCTGTGCTGGGGGAGGCCAGGCCTGAGGCCCTGAGAGTTTCCCGTGCTGTGTTCAACGCTCAATAAACCCTCCTGTTTTATGCTGGCTGAGGGTCACTCTGGGCTAGAGAACAGGGGGGTGGAGGCCCCGGGGGTCCAGAGCAAGTGGACTCTCTGAGGGGGCCCACAGCGGGAAACAGGTGTGCTAAGGCTCAGAGAGGTGCGGCTCCAGGAGTTGGAGGGGCTTAACCCCCGAGAGAGAGTGGACCCCCGGGAGAAGGGCTGTCTCACTGAAAGGGGTACCCCCTATGACGGTGCTTCCTGTGGGAGCCAGCGGAGGTCGCTCAATCAGGGTGAACTGGAAACAGAATGGGGCAGACAAACCCCAAAGGCTGGGGGATATTCCAGTACTTAGATGTACCAAACCAGCTTCTTTCACACCTCACTGGTTACTCAGAAGTCCAAACAAGGAAGTTCCCTTCAAGTGCCCAGCCTCTGGCCTCCCTCCAGACACACACGTCAGATATGATGGCGGTTACTGGAAATCTGATTTCATCATATAAAAGAAAAGGTCCTTCCAACCCCAAAGGAGCAAGCCCCAGACCCAGGTCAAATAATAACTTAGATCTTACCCCAAATTCACAATTACAGCCAATTCTTACTAACTCAACTAACATTTATTAAAAAAGAAAAGAGAGCGTGTTGGTTAAAAGCTCAAGATACATAAATACTTGAGTTCAATTCTTGAGGTCCAGATACAGAGCAGAGATGAGCTCGTAGTTGCCAAAAGTCCTTTTAGAAATAGTCCAGAGGTTAGAGCCCAATGTCCATATTCAGGGTGACTCTGGTCAGTGACTAGGGATCTCCATCCTTATGGCTCAGGGTTTCCCCCTCTTGAACCCAAAGCAGATCTGAGATGAAGAAGGATCCTGTCCCAGGGTTTTTATACATTTCCTGCAACCATTTGGCCTGAGAAAACAATACACTTAACTTTCCTTCTCCCAAACATCCTGGCAATTAGCACAGGGTCATTTATCCATTAAATCGTTCAGACACAGGCTATCCCAACCTTCAAAGACACATACAGACAACAATCCTATTTCACTCAAGTGTCTTCCTAAATGTTAATATTCCTTTTTTGATCTTTGAATCAAAGCCATAGCAATAGACAAGACTCGTTTGCTGACATCACAAGACCTGAGCCAACATCTCCCCTTCTACCGCTAACAATGCCGGCTGCATTTCACAGCTCGGTTCATGTCCAGATCTCCCTAACTTGTCTTTAAAGTTCGGCCCTGTGTCCGGTCAGTCTGTGAGTTAATTAACTCTTTCTGCCCCTGTCACCTTTCAATGAGATATAATAATTTTATTAAGATGATGTTGAAGTAAAAAGAAAACGGTACAGAGTTTAAGCATAGAAGTTTCTGGTTATCAGGGAATAAGGTACAGATTATCAAGGGGTGCGAAATTCGGTTTAGGAGTGGGTGGCGTTATTACACACATAACGTCACACCCCCCATAGACCGCATGGGGCCAAGAGTGGGCACAATCTGTGAGTCCATGACACCCCTCACCACACGCAGCCATTCAGGCCTGGGCAGAGTGGAGAGATCCTGAGTCCTGTCTGTGCCCATGTGCCAAGCTCATGGCACGACTCCGTGCGAGGCGGTCAGCTCAGAAGGTTTCTATGACACCACGCCGGGTGCTTTCCGGGGCTCCCACCAAGGCCTGTCATTGAAGGGGTCCCAACGGGTTACCCTGGCCTCAGTGCAACATGGACTCTTTGCCAGGCTGCCTGCGGGGCACCGCGTGGATACAGCACGCAGGGCCAGAGCTGAGCGGGCCAGCAGTGGACTGGGCTGGGCAAACAGCTAAACAGAGAGCTGAGAATTGAGGCATATGGGCTTGCACGAGAGCCAAGCCGCCGGCTCCTTCTCAGCTCTCCGCTCCACCAGCCAAGCCAGGGCCGGCAGTCAGGGCACCTCGACACCCCATCGTCCGAGGTCTGATGGTTTCTCAGGAGTCACCGAAGTTGCCAGGTGGCTCGACACCATGCTGAGCACAGCTGCAGAGGGGAGACCATCCTCCAGAGCAAATCAGCTCCCACAACGGGCCTCAGTTTCCCCCGAGACCTTTCAGAGGTTTGTGGATACCTGCGGCATCACTCACGTCACAGCCAGCACCCTGTTCCCCCCAGTAAGGGTGAACCAGAACATGCAGAAAAGTTAATCAAACCCCTTCAGATTCTCCTCTGGACCCCCTGGCCCGGAGCCGTCCCACCTGCCAGGAGACATTGGATCCAGGTCTGTTGGTGGGAGGGGAGTCCAGGCCCACTACCCAGGTAGACCCTGGGGGACCTGACTGCCAGGGGAGTCCAGGCCCACTACCCAGGTAGACCCTGGGGGACCTGACTGCCCGAGATTACAGCAGAAGGAAGATCAACATAAAACCCATCAGAAGAGGTGCCATAGGGTGGGGGATCCCGAATCACATCTGGGGGCAAGATTCTCAAGAAAGGGGGACAAAGCAGGGATGTGCCGGGACCCCTCGATCCTGCTGTTAGGGGGCCAGTGGGATCCACCCATCAGAACAGGTCCTATCTTGTAGCAAATACACCCTGATCGCTACCCCAGACTGACTCTGTGGGCAAGCCCCAGCCTGTTTCCTTCAGACCCCGCCAGGAGATACCCAGCCAGAGCCAGGTGCCGCCTGCATTCCCGGAGGGTTATGTCAGAGGCGAGAGGTTCAGGCAAGCCCCCCGCCCTCTGTAGGGCAGCTTGGCTTTGCTCTGCTGTTTCACAGCTGCTGAAGGCTGTGGCTTCGTGCAGAGTTCGGATCGAGGTCTCAGTCCTGGGGCCTTCGGTGGGAAGGGTTAGTGCGGCCACTCGGGGGCACAATCGAGCCAGGCAGGAAGGGTTAGAGTGGCAGGCAAGCCTGGGTTCGGGCTCGGGGAGGGGCGGAGAGTGGGTTGGGGACATGAGGCATTTATATCCAGCTCTGGGCGGGAATTGGGGTCTAGTGGCTAGAGCAGAGGTGCTGACCCTGATACATTCTCCCAATGTCCTGCCACTGTTAATAATTTACACCTTATTTCCTGTCTGAATTTGCCTAGCTTCAGCGTCCAGCCATGGGATCGCCTTAGACCTTCCTCTGTTAGGCTGCAGAGCCCATTCATAGATACTCACAGACTGGGGTCAAGCCACCCTGGCCCTTCTCTTGGTTCAGCTAACAAGATATGGAGCTGCCTGTCCTGTAGCGAGGCCCCGAGAGCTCCAACCACTTTGCAAAGCTTCATTCGTCATCCCAGCCCCGCTGGGCAGCAGCCAAGGATTGCTGCCAACTGGCTGGTGTACATGTGCCCTACTGCCCTCGAGTGGCTGCAATCAGAACAGCTCAGCTGTGTCCCAAGCCCTATACTGCTTATGGAGATTCTCCTTTAGCTCAGTAGCAGGGACTCTGGAATGGGAGAACACCAAGCTCTACCCCCCACTGTCCTCATGCAGCTCTGCGAGGCCCAGCTGGGCAGCACAGTGACCACCATCGCTTTGTTATAGCATTGCTAGCCCCATTGTATAGGTGGGGAAACTGAGTCACAGACCAGCTTGGCACCTGCCCTCCAGCCCCCTGTTCTCACCATGGGATCAGAGTGTCTTTTGCACTGCTGGAGTGACTTTTGAGGGCTGGGGCGGGGCACGGGGGGAGGGGTATTAGCCACAGAGAACTCAATAGTGGGGTGCAGTGACTACTGACCACCCCTCAATCTGTATCTCTATGCTGTGGCTATTTCACTCAAGTGTCTTCCCACACTACCAGAGGCTCGTTCACCTGCACGTCTACCAATGTGATCTATGCCATCATGTGCCAGCAATGCCCCTCTGCCATGTACATTGGCCAAACCAGACAGTCTCTACGTAAAAGAATAAATGGACACAAATCAGACATCAAGAACTGTAACATTCAAAAACCATCCGGAGAACACTTCAATCTCCCTGGTCACTCGATTACAGACCTCAAAGTGGCAATTCTTCAACAAAAAAACTTCAGAAACAGACTCCAACGAGAGACTGCTGAATTGGAATTAATTTGCAAACTGGATACAATTAACTTAGGCTGAATAGAGACTGGGAGTGGATGGGTCATTACACAAAGTAAAACTATTTCCCCATGTTTATTCCCCCCCACCCCACCCCCCACTCTTCCTCACACATTCTTGTCAACTGCTGGAAATGGCCCACCTTGATTATCGCTACAAAAGGTCCCCACCCCCACCCCCCTCTCCTGCTGGTAATAGCTCCCCTTACCTGATCTCTCTCGTTACAGTGTGTACGGTAATACCCATTGTTTTATGTTCTCTGTGTATATATATATATATCTTCCTACTGTATTTTCCACTGAATGCATCCGATGAAGTGAGCTGTAGCTCATGAAAGCTCATGCTCAAATAAATTTGTTAGTCTCTAAGGTGCCAACAAGTCCTCCTGTTCTTTTTGCGGATACAGACGAACACGGCTGCTACCCTGAAACCTATTCCTAAATGTTAATACTCCTGTTTTGATCTTTGACTCAAAGCCATAGTATAGACAAGACTCGTTTGCTGACATCCCAAGCCCTGAGCACACAGCTCCCCTTCTCTCTCTCACAATGCCCCGCATGTCACAGTGCTGTTTGTGATGAAGTGGGACTGTTCTTAATGTTTCCTCCGAATATTGTGGGGGTGCCTCAGTTTCCCCTATGTAGTTCTTAAGTATCTAGGTGGTGGGGTAAGGGTGTATGATCATTGCAGAGCCCTAGAGGGCAGGTGTGTACAGGGGTCTGGACACAGAGAATGGCCGACACCCTGTTTCCTGGCCACTGATGGCCTGGCCCTTCCCCCCTGCAAGGTGAGAGCTAAAGGGTTGGAGAACAAAGGGATCAGGTGACCTCCTGGCCTGGGAAAGGGACAAAGCCCAGGGGAGGAGAGGCTGGAGGGAATTTCAGTTTGGGGCTGGCTGGGACATGGAGTGAAGGGCAGACTTGGTTGTCTGGCTCACTGCCCCCCACAAAAAATGGACCCAGCTGAGGGGTCCTGTTCTCTGCACCTGCAAGCTCTGTGTTAGACCATGTTCCTGTCATCTAATAAACTTCTGTTTTACTGGCTGGCTGAGAGTCACATCTGACTGCGGAGTCGGGGGGCAGGACCCTCTGGCTTCCCCAGGACCCTGCCTGGGCGGACTCACTGTGGGAAGCGCACGGAGGGGCAGAGGATGCTGAATGCTCCGAGGTCAGACCCAGGAAGGTGGAAGCTGGGTGAGCTGTGTGTCCTGAAGACAGGCTGCTCACAGAAAGGCGACTGCCCCAGAGTCCTGCCTGGCTTCATGGGGAGCAGTTCCAGAGCATCGCCCGGGGACTCCATGACACTGTTCATTTCCAGATCTGCCAAGCCAGTCAGGTCAGGCTGGAGGTAATTAACTCTTTCCGGCCCTGTCACCTTTCAATGGGACATTAATAATTTTATTAAGATGATGTTGAAGTAAAAAGAAAACGGTACAGAGTTTAAGCATAGAAGTTTCTGGTTATCAGGGAATAAGGTACAGATTATCAAGGGGTGCGAAATTCGGTGTAGGAGTGGGTGGCGTAAGGGATACATCATCTGCAATCTCCCCGATTGGGGGTAAAAGTTTAGCGGGTCAAAGTACAGACATTGAGCTATGGGGGTGTGTTGTCCACATCATGGCTATGTTCAGGTGTGGAGTATAATGAGTGGATAGGATGATGAGGATGGATCTACCCTCATTTGGTGGGCTTTAATGTTCCGTGAGTTTATGGTTCCAGTTCATACGGTCCAATGGGAAAGTCTCTCGGTCCTTTTCCCGTAGTGGATGCAGGATGTCGTACCAACTCATAGTACACTCAGGACCTCACACAGGGCACGGTGGGCAAAGGTTGTTGACTCTCTGCAGAGACCCAGGTGTGACTGACACCACCTGCCTGGGCCCTGGGCCCCGGGCCCCGTGGAGAGTCCGAGAAGACAGTGGCCACTCCAAGGGAACATTTGGCCCCTGGCAACTAACGCCCGTGGAGCCCTTCCCCCCCCCCCACCAGGAAGCCAGTGGGGTGCGACCAGCTGGGGACCAAGGGGCTGGAAGGAGGAGACGCTCCTGGCCTGGGACTAAGGCGGGCTCAGGGGGCTCTGGGCCGAGCCAGGGGGCAACTGCCTGTTCTCTTGGCTAACCAAGGGCTTTCCAGGCGGTGTCCAGACATCTAATAACCCGACTGCCTGTCCCCGCTGGCTGAGTCCCAGCAGGCGCGGGGCGGGGGGGGTGTCCTCCCCGGGTGTCCAAGCCAGGAGGACTCGCTGCAGGGAGCTCCCGGGGGACGCAGGGGGGCTGGGGGCGCCGAGGATGGGACCCAGGAGGCGGTGAAGCCAGGGGAGCGTGTGCCCCTGCGGGGACTGGCGACTGAAGGGGTCCGGGGCCTGTCCCAGAGCACCGGGCTGGGGATCCCTGACACCCCATCTCACACCCAGAACCGAAGCAGGGAAGCCAGGGGTCAGATTTTCAAAAGAGCCGGCGCTTGGCCCGCAGGGTTCTGGACCCTGCCCGGGCAGGCTCGGGCCCTCAGCCCGGGGCTGGGCTGAGTCGATGCCGGTGCGGTGCCGCGTTCCGGGCCCAGCTGTCCCCGGCCCCCTCTGGGGGCGAGACACCCCCTTTGCCCAGCTCTGAGCGGGTCCCTTCCGCGCTGCCTCTCGCCCGGCTCCGCTCCGGGTTTTCGCTCCGGCCCCCAGAGGGTCCCGGCGCCGGCCCCCTTCCCCGCAAGGGGATCCCGCCGCTGCATTGCACCGAGGGGCGCACGGAGTCCGGAGCGCGCCCGGCTGCTGCTCCCCCCGCCGCCGCCCCGCCAGCTCCGCTCCCCCGCGGGCCGCCCCGGCTGTGCCCCCAGAGGGGACGGGCGCGGTCCCCGGCACCTCCGGCTCCGGGCCAAGGCAGAGCCCGGCTGCGCTGCGGGGTGTGGCGCGGGGCCCCCCATCCCCGTGCGCCCTGCGCCTTGGCCGGTGCTGCGGCCTGGCTCTGCCCCGGGGGCTCCCCGAGCTAAACTGTACAGGGCGGGACCCCCGGCCCCGATCCGGCCCCGATCCGGCCGCCCTTCTCCCCGCGCTCCGTGCGCCTGGCCCCGGGCGCTCGGCCCATGGCGCGGCTGCCCCTGGCCCTTTGGCTCGGGCTGGCGGCGCTGTCCCTGCAGGCCCCGCCGGGCGGCGAGCCGGGCCCCGAGCTGCCCCCGCTCCACTACGGCGACAACGGTGAGTGAGCCCCGCTCCGACGGCCGGGCCGAGGGGACCCACGTGCCCCGCCCGGCTCCGCGCAGATTCCTTCCCGGCGTCGGGAATCCCCTGCCCCGCGGCGGCCCCAGCCCTGGCCCCGCCGGCGAGGCGCGGAGCCCCCCTGCTCCATGGGGGCCCCCTGGGCTCGGGCTTCCGCTGCTGGAGCGGGCCCGGGGCCAGGCACAGCCTGGGTTGCTGGACCTGCCCGGAGGGTTCTCGGTTTGGGGGGCCCAGGGCTGGCCTTGGGGGCACCTAGGGGGGTTCCCTGTTGGAGGGCCTGGGGCTGGCACTGGAATGGAGTTGGCACTGGCCCAGGAGGGGATGAGCCACCCCTGGGCGCTGCGTGTTTCCTTGGGGCGCCCGGCAGCACTTTGGGCCTAGTCACGGTTCTTCTTCCCCTTGGGGTCAGGCTGGGCCCCTTCTTTCCCCCCCTCCACGTGCTGGTTTGGTGTGGGGACGGGGCAGGGAGAGGGGTGACATGAACCAGGGCCGAGAGCCCCAGGGCCTGCCGCCTGGCCTGGGCTGGATTCCCAGGTGATGATTCTCCTGGGGCCTGTTCACTCCAGAGGGCCTGCAGGCTGGGACCCCGGCGTCCGGGTGCCCCCGGCGATATGTGGCTGAGAATGCGGGCACTCTCTGCAGCTGGGCCTCCCACGCCCTCCCGGGGCCATCTCCAGATGTTCCTAACTCTGGGATCTCACCAGATGTGGGGTCACTAAAGATACAAGGGCCAAACCCAGCTGTGGTGGGAGTGGTAGAATCCCTGTCTCTGACACCGGGATCCAGCTGGCCCGTTCCCTTTATCGTACTAAAGGAGGCCTGTCTCTCTGGCCCCCTTGTTGATCTGGGTCAGTTTCAGCCAGTTTCTTAAGGCCTCTTCATTCCAGCCCAACAGGGAGGTGACCCCCACCCCATCCTGCCCTGCAACCATAGCCCGTTTCCCATGCTGGGGAACCACGCAACGGATAAGGGGAAACCGAGGCACACTCAGGCATCGTAAAAATATTCCAGAAAATTCCCACTGTATCACGTTTCTTCCAACTGGAGCAGGGTCACTTTAACCAGTGGCCTGGGGAAGTTTGGCCCCACCGGTGCCCCAGCGTCTCTCCCGGCCCCAGGGGTCTCACAGCACCTGGCTCACCAGGTCCGGCCTCTTCCGTGGCACATGAGGAGCTGCTGTGTGGCCCTGCCCTCCCAGACCCTTTGGGTTTGAAATGGGGCTGGGGTCCTGCTACTGCCTCGTCTCCCTGGGGAGCGAGGAGGGCCATGAATCCACCTTCCTCCGAGTCTCCACCCCACCAATGTCTCCCCATTAACCTTCTGCTCCCTCTGGGGGTCAGATGGGTCTGAGCCCAGGTGGGTCCAAGAGGACATGGGTACTGATACCGGGAGTGGGAGCCCGTCTGTCCCCACCCTCTGTGCCCCTGAGGCTGGGTGGATGCTTCCCTCCAAAGGATCAGCCCTAGCTGGACACTCCCCTGCCCTGGGCAAACCCTGTGCCATCCAGCCTGGGGCAGCCTGCCCGCTGAAGGCCTGATTCCCTACAGGTGTTGCACCCCCAGTCCTGGTGATCCCGCGGTGGGGGTCTGCCAGGCCGGCTGCTCACCCCACTTTGGGTTTACCCGAGTCCCACTCCTGGGGCCCCTCCGCTGGTTCCTGGTCCCAGCACTCAGCTTGGTGTGCCTGGTACTGCCTAGGGAAGGCAGAGAGAGACGGGGCAGAAACGGGGGGGTTCTCCAAGAGTCTGTATGAAGTTGGGGTGCGGCCCCCACCCTGTGGCGCCGGGACATGCCCTTTTGGGGGGAACGCCCCCAAACCAGTAGACGCACCCCCTGCTGGCTCATATGCTCTGGCAGAACCAGGAGTGTTGCATGCAGGAGAAAACACTCCCTGCAGGCATCGCAGCGCCCCCTACAGACAGGCTGCACCGCGGCCTGGGGTTTGGGATCAGCCCGCTTGGGAGCCAGGAGGGTGCCATGGGGAGCCCCACAGGAAACCGAAATGAGGGGGGCTGTCAGGAGGGGAATTTCCCCGCCCCTCAGCTCCATCCAGGCAGGCGTGGGGCAGAGCCCCTGCCCGGCGTATCAGGGAATGCTGCCGGCCTGCCATGGGCCGCACTGCCCATGGGCCTGTGGCAGCAGCCCGGGCAGAGCCGAGGACACCAAAGGCCATGAAGCCGCGCCAGCTGCCCCATCAGCCAGGGCTTGGGGTGCAGCCCGCGGGGCTGCAGCTTCCCGCTCGCAAAGCCTGGGCGGGCTCGGCCCGGTCTCCCCGCGCTGCCAGAGCAGGATGGAGCCGCCCGGAGCCGGCGACCGCTCCCTGCCCCGTGGGGCCGCGTGGCGGAGGGGAGCTGGTGGCAGCCGTCTGGGGCATGTGGGCAGCGAGGCCTCGGCTCTGGGCACCTCGTGTGGCTGACGCTGTCGCTGGCCTCGGCACCGGGGGGAAGGCAACTGGGACCGAGCTGGGGAGGGGGCCGTGTGGCGAACGCGGCTGGGCAGCAGGGGGCTGCAGGCCGGAGGCCCAGGCTGAGAGAGGTTGGGGTGCGGGGACCCCCTGTACGAGGAGCAGGAGACCAGGCCTGGCGCCTGGGGGCGGCACTCGAGAGGGGCTGAACGGCTGCATGGCTCAGGCTGCCCATAGCCACTACCCGGTCTCTAGAGCCGCAGGCCTGGCAGGAGGAGATGGACGTGCTGCGGGGGATCCTGCCGCTGGTGCCCCCGGGCACAGACCCCGCTGGGCTGGGGGGGCTGAGTGAATCCCAGTGAGATCCAAGGTCTCTCTCTCTCTCTGCCTCTCCTCCCCTTGCCCCCCAGGCAGCCCCCCCGATTCCCTCTGCCCCCCTCCACCTTCTTCAGCAGGGCTCCCATGCACCAGGCTCCTGCCGGCTGCATGTGAACACAGCCCCTGGCTGGGCCGTGGGCCAGTACCTGGCATGCCATCCGCAGCACAGCTGCACAGAGCTGTCAGGGACAGCCGGGGAGAATCCTCAGGCGACCCCCCGGCTATCCACCCCCCAGCCCATGACGGTCTGTGCCCAGGGCACCAGCACCAGGATCCACCCCCCAGCCCAGTGGGATCTGTGCTCAGGGGCACCAGCACCAGGATCCAGATCCCCAGGCTTTTAGAGCTGCAGGTTCCAGACCCCCCCAAGTCCCGCGCTGGGGTGAGGGGATGGGGCAGGGGGGTGGCTCTTCCTTCCCATTTCTTCCACTTCTCGGCTCCCACTGGGTCTCTGTGCACAGGGCCAGTGGCCCATGGCTGGCTGGGGGCAAGTTTCGTGTGGGTCCCCAGCTCCCCTTTGCTCAGGGTCAGGATCGGGGGCCCCTTGGGGTTCGGCATCGGTCCAGCCAGGGACTCAGCATGAAAGTGGGGACCGGGGGGTCCCAGCAGAGATCCCCGCGTCCCGCCTGGGATGACGGCTCTGCAGACGGAGATGGAGCGGGGGAGAACCCGGGGGGCGGGAGAGATGCGCGTTGCTAAATCCCCCCCCCGACCCCTGCTTGCTTCGCAGTCATTGACCTGCTGGAGGCGCTGAACGTCACCCGCTCCGTCCAGGGCGTCAGCAGGGCCCCGGGCCCCGAGCCGGGCGCCCCGGCCTGGAAGTTCCGCCAGCGGGTGCCCCACCTGACGCTGCCCTGGGACTACGCCGTCTACCTGCTGGCCAGCTCGCAGGGCGCCCTGGGCTTCCACTTCGTGGCCAGGCAGAGCCAGGGCTCGGCGGGCACGCTCATCTCCCTGGTGTCGCCGGCTGCTGCCGCGCGGGACGGGCGCCCGCTGCTGCAGCTGGCATCCAGCACCCGCGCCAACCAGCTGCGTCTGGACTACCGCGCCGGGCCCGGCATGGAGCCCGCCTCGCTGCTCTTCCCCGGCGGCAGCCCCTTCGCCCGGGGCCGCTGGGCCCGGCTGGCCCTCGACCTGCAGCCCCACCGCCTGGCGCTCTTCGTGGACTGCCGCCCGGCCGTGCTCCTGGAGAGGGGTGGCCTGCGGGACGCGCTCAGCCTGCTGCTGCCCCTTGACCTGCAGATCACCTTCGCCAGCCTGCCCGGGGACCCCGCCAGCAAGTTCCTGGTGAGCCCTGCGCCCACAGGCAGCTGCCCCCTGCCCGCCCCGGCTCCGGACCCGGGCAGCCCTCCATGGGGCTCTGCCAGTGTCCTCCCCGAGCTAGGGCCTAGCAGCAGCGGGAGGGTCCCGTCCCCTCCACTGCCTTCTCCCCCCTAAGCTCAGGACTGTCTCCCTTCCCAGCTCTGCCAGGGCCCCTCACTCCCGAACCGCAGCCCGCTGCCATCCCAGCCCTGGGGGTCCCCCATACACAGCTCTGCCAGGGCCCCTCACTCCCGAACCGCAGCCCCCTTCCATCCCAGCCCTGGGGGTCCCCCATACACAGCTCTGCCGGGGCCCCTCACTCCCGAACCACAGCCCACTGCCATCCCAGCCCTGGGTGCCCCCCATACACAGCTCTGCCGGTGCCCCTCAGTGCCGACCTGCAGCCCCCTGCTATCCCCACCCTGGGCTTCCACCCCACAGCCCTGCTGGTGCCACTCCCTCCCAACCCGCAGCCCCCTACTACCCCAGCTCTGAGCACCCCACACAGCAGCCCAGAGACACACGTGCACACCCCAGTTTCGTGGGTGCAGTGATGTTGGGCTCTCGCCCCTGGTGCTGGCGGGCGACCCGGAGCCTGACGGGCTTCGCTCTCGCTGCAGGGTTATTGGCAGACGGCTGAGATCTCCCCCAGCGGATTCCCACGCCGGCCGTGGCATTGTGAGAACCTGGCAGGTAGGAGCCAGCCATGGCCATGGGGCTGGGATGGGGCTGGGATGGGGCTGGGATGGGGGGTGCATCTCCAGACCACCCCGCACATCCAGCTCCACCCCGAGCTGGGTGGGGTCCCACAAGGGAGAGATCTGAATAAATCAGCATTGCCCCTGCTTAGCAGAGTGCCAGGCCCCCGCAGAATCCTGCTTCCCCCTCCTCCTCCTGTGGGGCGCTTGGCAGGTCTTGGGGGGGACACGTGGGGAAGCTGAGAATGGGGGGCGATTAGGGTGAGGAAGGGGACTTGCCTCTGGGTTGGGACAGAGCCGGGCAGACCCGGCGCTCTCCTCTGGGAATCCTGGATCGGCCGGTCACCGGGGCTGGGGCCTGGCCATGTGATGGCCCCCCAAGCCCTTCCCCGGGGGCCTGGCTGCTCCGGGCCCTTGGACCCTTCCCCCCCACTCTAATCACTAGAGCCCACTCCCCTCTCAGAGCTGGGGATAGAACCCAGAAATCCTGGCTCCCAGCCCCCCTGCTCTAACCACTAGACCCCACTCCGCTCCCAGAGCTGGGATAGATCCAGGTCTCTGTTCTCAGCGTTGCAGCTGCAGTCAGTCCTGGCCCTGTCCCCCGGCCTTTCCTCCCCCCACCAACCCCCTCCCTGGGCTCCTCTCCTCTCCCGCCCCCCGTCTCTCCCCACTGGCCTCAATTCCGGCCCTGGCAGCCATAACAACAGCTGCCCCCGCGGCTGCCCCCGGCCTCATCCGCTAACGAGCAGGGCCTCGGGCAGCCTCCAGCGCTAATTGCTGGGGCTGGCTCCGCTCCACCGCCCCCATTGAGGCTGGGGGGATGGGCCCTCAGCTGCGCCGGGTGCAGGCTCCTGGCCACCGCATGTGGGCTAACCCCCCTCCGGCGCCCCCCTCCCTGGGCAGTCAGTCTGGGATGGAATCGGGCCCCCAGCCATAGATGCAGGCTTGAGGCCAGCCCCCAGGAGCCGGAGGACAAGGAGGATCTGGGGAGATACAGCGGGTGGGGAGCGGAGAGTTTGGGACCTGGCTGGATGTGGGACAGACGGGCAGGGCCCGGCTCTGAACGCTGCCCCTCAGGCACTGCCCATGTGCTCAAGTCCCCGGGCCAGGCAGCCGCGTAGTGCTCCAGGCGCCGGGGGACCCTGGGCAGCCCCCCATCCTCCCCTGCCCCCTCTGATCTGCAGCACATCCCCCCTCCCCCATATGAGCCCAGCAAGGTGCAGAGACCAGCCTGGAACCAGCTATCGGCCGGGCACATGGGGCTCGCCGTGGCCGGTGCCAGTTCGGGGCTGGCCAACCGGCTGCCCTTGGCACTGGCTGCTGGGCCAGGGGGAATCAGCTGTTTCCTCTGGCTACGCTCTGGGTGCTGGGCCCACCCTCGGCTCGGCTGGCTGGCGCTGGGTGCAGGGTGGGATTCGGTGCCCCAGGTTGATGGGCATGAGTGTGCATAACACATGTGAGCTGAGCATGGATGGGGTATATCGGGGGGAGGGGCCCCCATGTATCAAACTCCCCGCCGCAGCATGGAGGTGAGGTGGGCTTGGCCGGCTGAGGTGTCTGGGGAAGGTCTCTGTACCGTCTCCCGGCCTGTCCCCGCTGCAGTCACCAAAGGCCCCGTGGATATTGCCCGCCCTGGCCAGGGCTTTGCCCAGCTTCCTGGCAGGTGCAGGTCCTGGCTCCCAGACAACAGGCCTCCTTTGGAAGGGGAATCCCCACTATTAGCAGTCTTGAGCCCATGACACACATCAAGGCAGCTCTGCATCTGTCCAGCAGAGGGCGGCGCTGTGCACCAGCCATCTAACTGGCACCCTGGTGGCTGCTGGGAACTGGCTTTGAGATGTCTTGGGGGGGGGGCGAGTAGGGGAGGGGTTCCCCAGGGGAGCAGCGAGGGCTGGGGTACATGGGGTTCCCATTTATCCCTTCCCCCCTCCCCACTGCTCCAGGTACCCCCAGGATCCCAGGGGCTGGAGTCATTGGGCTCCAGAGCGGGTGCCGGGGGTGCGCAGTGCCAGGCCATCAGCGGAGCCAGGGGAGAAGTGGCACCAGTTGGGGGGTGGTTCGCAGAGTTCCCTGGGACTCAGGCTTCCCCCCAGCAAACCCCTCGTATCCAGCCCCCAGGCATCCATGGGTAGCACAAGATCCCCGTTCCCACGGGGACGGGCACATGCCAGCCCTGGCGGGATTGGAACCAGCGCTGCGGAACCATCTCCCCCGTTCACGCCCTGCCTGCGGTGTGTTGCAGACCCCTTCCCCGTGCCGTACACCCTGGCGGAGGAGGGGTACCTGGCCGAGCCCCCCTTTGATCAAGGATCCCCCCTAGCCCCGGAGCCGCCGGCCATCGCCGACATCCGCAACTACCAGCAGCAGCCCGGCGAGCCTGAGTTCCCCCCGGGGCTGGCGCGGCCCCACCCGGACGCCCTGGAGGACAGAATGCAGCGGCTGGAGGAGCTGGTGGATGGATTCGGGGCCATGCTGGACATGGTCAAAGCGCAGGTAGGACCCGGGGACGCGGCCCAGCGGGAGGCAAAGCTCCGGGGAAAAGGCACTCCGGAGAGCGGGCAGTTCCTCCGAGACAATAAGGGGCCACTGCAGACTGCCCCCGTGGGAAGGAGCCGGGCCGGGGAGCTGCTAACGGCCGGCACCAGGAAGGCTGACGGGTTTCACCCATGGTTTGTTTCACTAAGGCAGTAAATGGTGAGCGGATACTTCACACGGGTCATATGAACCACCGGGGCAAGGAATGCCGGCCCCGACAGGCCAGGCCCAGGGGAAAGCTCGTCTAGAGAGGTGAGATGTGTTCAAGTCGGCAGGGCCTGATGAAATTCACCCTCTGATGCTTAACGAAGTAGCTGAAGCCATCCCAGACCCGGTAGCGATTATCTTTGAGACCTGGCCACCGGGTGAGGGACCAGAGGGCGAGAGAGGGCAGACGCAGCACCTTTCTTGAGAAAAGGGATCAAACAGGACTTGGGGGATTAGAGACCCCTCAGCCTGGAAGCTAGGGAAGGATCGGCTTGTGAGCACATAGGGGAGAGCAGGGACAGCCAGCATGGATTGCCTCGACCAAAGCATGCCAAAGCAACCTAATTGCCTTCTGGGACGGGGTTGCTGGCCGAGTGGGCGCGATTGGGGGGTGGGGGAGAAGCTGTAGGTCTGATGTAGCTTGATTTTTAATAAGGCTTTGGACACGGTCCCGTGTGACATTCCCTCGAGAGATGTGGTCGCAATGAAATTACTATAGGATGGGCGTGAAACTCATTCAAAGACGGTTCTCCGAGAGTCGTTACCCGGGTTCACTGGCCAGTGGGGCGGCCGTGTCTGGTGGGGTCCCGCAAGGGTCAGGGCTGGGTCCAGGACGAGTCAATACTTGGATTACTGACTTGGTTCCCGGCGTGGAGAATACGCTGCTAAAGGTTGCAAGTGACACCCGGCTGGGGGGGTTGCCAGCCCTTGGCGGGGTGGGGTTAGAATTCAGCGTGAGCTGGGCAAACGGGGGAATTGGTCTGAATTCAACACGCTGAGATTCAATACAGACGGAGGCAGGAGAAATCAAAGGCAAAGCTGCAAACCGGGGAGCGGCCGGCGAGGGGGTGGCGCTGGTGAAAAGGAGCTGGGGGCTACAGCAGATTGGACGTTGAGTGTGGGTCAGCCGTGTCTGGCAGGTGTGAAGAAGGCTACGCTCCTTCTGGGGCGCATTTAGAAAACCTGACCTCGGAGGAGAGGTTAAAAAACGGGACCTGCTTAGTTTTGAGAGAAGGCGACTGAGGGGGGACCTGAGAACAGTCTTCACATCTCACGGGTTGTTCTCCAGAGGACGGGGATCCGGTTTTCTCCGCAGAAGGCAGGACAGGCAGGAATGGGCATAATCCGCAGCAGGGCCCGTTTTGGTTGGATAGGAGGGGAAACGTTATTGCTCTCAGGGTCGATCAGCTTTGGACCAGGCTTCCGGGGGATCATGGGATCCCTGACACTGAGGGGTCTGGCAGGGCTGGTCCAGGTCCATATGGTCCTGCCTCAGCGCAGGGGTCTGTACGTGACGTCTCAAGGTCCCTTCCAGCCCTGATTCTATGAGACTCAGCCCCCTTCCCAGTCAGGAATAGTCCTGGCTCCCAGCCCCCTGCTCTGACCACTGGACCCCACTCCCCTCCCAGAGCCAGGGATAGAACCCAGGAGTCCTGCCCCACCTCTCACCCACTAGACACCACTGCTCCCCCAGAGCTGGGATAGAACCCAGGAGTCCTGCCCCCCTGCTCTAACCGCTGGACCCCACTGCCCTCCCAGAGATGGGATAGAACCCAGGAGTCCTGGCTCCCAGGACCCCCCCGCCCACTAGACCCCCAGCCCATGCTCACGGCTCGCCCGCTGTCTCCTGCAGAACTGGGAGCTGCTGGCCCGCGTGAAGTCCCTGGAGCGCTGTGAGTGCCGGAGGCCGGCGTGCGTGTGGGAGGGGACGCGGCACGAGGACGGAGCCACCTGGGACAAGGACGCCTGCACCGCCTGCATCTGCCTGCAGGGGGAGGTGCGGTGCTCGGCGCGCCAGGACCGGCCCCAGTGCCTCGGTGAGCAGGGGCCCGGGGCCCTGGCTCCTGTAGGGGGCGCTGTGCCATTCAGCCATCACGGCCATGCCGAGGGCTGGCCTGGCTGCCGGTGCTCCGGGGGCATCGTGCCCAGCCTGCCCTCTGCTGCGCGGGGCAGGGCTGGGTGCGGCTGTGCCAGGCGCTGAGCTCTCACCCCAGCGCCTGGCTGGCACCGACCTTTGCCCCTCTGCTGCCGTCAGGGCAGCTCAGCCGTCTGCGGCTCTCGTCCCTCTGCCTGAGCGACTGCCGCGGGGTAACAGCTCTCGTACTGCTGGTGGGGGGAGCTCCCCCTTCAGCGCCAGTGGGCATGCGGCTGCCGGGGCGGGGCACACAGAGAGGAGGGCGCGGGGCTGCCCGGGGCGGGGCACACAGGGAGAAGGGCACGCGGCTGCCGGGGCGGGGCACACGGGGAGGAGGGCGCGGGGCTGCCCGGGGCGGGGCACACAGGGAGAAGGGCACGCGGCTGCCGGGGCGGGGCACACGGGGAGGAGGGCGCGGGGCTGCCGGGGCGGGGCACACGGGGAGGAGGGCGCGGGGCTGCCCGGGGCGGGGCACACGGGGAGGAGGGCACGCGGCTGCCGGGGCGGGGCACACGGGGAGAAGGGCACGCGGCTGCCGGGGCGGGGCACATGGGGAGGAGGGCGCGGGGCTGCCCGGGGCGGGGCACGCGGGGAGGAGGGCGCGGGGCTGCCTGGGGCGGGGCACGCGGGGAGGAGGGCGCGGGGCTGCCCGGGGCGGGGCACACGGGGAGGAGGGCGCGGGGCTGCCGGGGAGGGGCACACGGGGAGGAGGGCGCGGGGCTGGCCGGGGAGGAGGGCGCGGGGCTGCCGGGGAGGGGCACAGGGGGAGGAGGGGGCGGGGCTGCCGGGGCGGGGCACAGGGGGAGGAGGGCGCGGGGCTGCCGGGGCGGGGCACGCGGGGAGGAGGGCGCGGGGCTGGCCGGGGCGGGGCACGCGGGGAGGAGGGCGCGGGGCTGGCCGGGGCGGGGCACGCGGGGAGGAGGGCGCGGGGCTGCCCGGGGCGGGGCACGCGGGGAGGAGGGCGCGGGGCTGCCCGGGGCGGGGCACGCGGGGAGGAGGGCGCGGGGCTGGCCGGGGCGGGGCACGCGGGGAGGAGGGCGCGGGGCTGCCGGGGAGGGGCACAGGGGGAGGAGGGCGCGGGGCTGCCGGGGCGGGGCACGCGGGGAGGAGGGCGTGGGGCTGGCCGGGGCGGGGCACGCGGGGAGGAGGGCGCGGGGCTGCCGGGGCGGGGCACGCGGGGAGGAGGGCGTGGGGCTGGCCGGGGCGGGGCACGCGGGGAGGAGGGCGCGGGGCTGCCGGGGAGGGGCACAGGGGGAGGAGGGCGCGGGGCTGGCCGGGGCGGGGAGGAGGGCGCGGGGCTGCCGGGGAGGGGCACAGGGGGAGGAGGGCGCGGGGCTGCCCGGGGCGGGGCACACGGGGAGGTGGCCGGGCCCAGAGATCTGACCAAATGCCGCAGGGAGGGGCACCGGGCTGGCCCGTGGGTGCTGCCACGTCCCTGTGGGTGGTGTGAACGGTCTGGTTTTGTTTTAGAGCCCTGTGCCCCCAGCCTGTGTTCAAATGGGGGCTGTGCCAGGCCTTGAGCACTGAGCCCTCTGGATTCCTCTGCCAGTGCCTGGACCAGGGGCACTTCACCCACACGTACCCCCCAGCGGGCCCACAGCCCTGCTCTGGGCTCCCAGCAGCTTGCCCCGTGCCTCACCCCTCCCGGCCCGCGCTGCCCCCTGCCAGCCTGGAGCCAGACGGCGTTTGGGGAGGGTGAGCTCTCCTGGGCCGTGCCGCTGCATGGGAATGAGGGTCGTGTGCGTGCCTACGTGTCTTCTCTTGGCGTCCTGCGGGCCAGTTCCCTGCCCCCGGGCGCAGGGCTGGTCTGCACTCCTACCGCCCCAGGCAGGGGGTCCTGACGTGGGGGTGGGGAGGTTTGGGGCCGTGGGTTTCAGCCGGGGCAGTGCGGTGCAGTCGGCAGAGGGAGCAGCCGTGGCTGGGGCCTGTGCATCTCCCGGCTCCGGCTCCGTGCCCCCCCGCCCGGCTGCCCAGTTCACCCACCACCTCCAGCTGCCCCAGGGCGACTCCAACACCATCAGGCGCCCGGTGGGTCAGAAGAGCTGTGGGGCAGTGTCCTGGCGGCCCGGGGTGCTGCTCTGGGACTGCTCCCGAGGAAGCCGGGCAGGACCCTGGGGGAGCCTCCTCTCCGGGAGCAGCCTGTCTGCAGGACACACAGCTCCCCCGGCTTCCACCTTCCTGGGTCTGACCTCGGAGCCTTCAGCCTCCTCTGCCCTCCGTGTGCTTCCCCCAGCGAGTCCCCCAGGCGGGGTCCTGGGGGGCCAGAGGGTCCTGCCCCCCGACTCCGCAGTCAGACGGGACTCTCAGCCAGCCAGTGTGACGATGTGACGCAGCAGGGAGGGGGGAGTGTTGACCTGGGAATGTGCCCTGGGGAGGGGAGACCTGAGAGCCTGTCACCTGAGCCGGGAGGGGGACGGGGAGGTGACACCTCTGCCCAGGAATGTGAACAGGGGCTGCAGCAGGGAACCTGCTGGGTGAGTTTAGTTTCAGTTTGGGGCTGGGTGGAGGAACACAGGGAACCCCAGGGCTGGGGTCTAAGCTCCCTGCTCCCCCAGAAGGACGTGATTGAGGGGTCCTGGTTGTACCCACAAGCTCTGTTCTGGACTGTGTTCCTGTTGTCCAATAAACCTTCTGTTTTACTGGCTGGCTGAGAGTCTCAGTGGATCCCAGGAAGAGGGGTGCAGGGCCTGGACTCCCCCACGCTCCGTGACAGCCAGTAACACAGAAGGTTTATTAGACGACAGGAACATGGTCTAACACAGAGCTTGTAGGTACAGAGAACAGGACCCCCTCAGCTGGGTCCATTTTGGGGGGCCGTGAGCCAGACAACCCCGTCTGCACTTCACTCCTCGTCCCCAGCCAGCCCCCAACTGAAACTCCCTCCAGCCCCCCCTCCTCTGGGCTTTGTCCCTTTCCCGGACCAGGTGGTCACCTGATTCCTTTGTTCTCCAACCCTTCAGCTTTCACCTTGCAGGGGGGAAGGGTCCAGGCCATCAGGTGCCAGGAAACAGGGTGTCGGCCATTTTCTGCATCCAGACCCCTGCACACACCTGCCCTCTAGGGCTCTGCAATGATCATACACCCTTACCTCACCACCTAGATACTTAAGAACTGCCTAGGGGAAACTGAGGCATCCCCACAATATTCAGAGGAAACATTAACAACAGTCCCGCTTCATCACAGGGGGTTGCCGAGGGCTGCTGTGTCCACAGGCTGGAGGTCACGGTTTGAACCCTGCCCCGGTGAGCCCAGCTGGACTGGTGGAGCTCCCGGGGACTACAGGTCCCAGCATGCATTGGTGCCCCATGCCCTGAGCATGGATCAGCTAGCACACCAGTGCATGCAGGGAGCTGGAGTCTCCCTTGGCTGCAGCTCGGCACCTGCCCCGCTCATTCCCCTGGCCGGCTGTGGGGTGGGGCCCTTGCAGGGCTCTGGGCAGGGGCGGGGATCTCCCACCTACTATGCTAATGCTGTGCCCGTGTCCCTCCCAGGCTGCAGCTATGCAGGGCAGCTCTACAGCAACGGGGACGCCTTCGCCAGGGATGCCTGCACCACCTGCCGCTGCCGGGTGAGCGCCCGCAGCCCTGCCAGGCCCCCAGACATGGGCACTGGAGGGGCTGGGCAAACGGACACTGGGGGGGTGGGCACATGGGCACTAGGGGGGCAGGCTCATGGGCATGGGCACCAGGGGGGGCCTGGACATAGACACGGGCACTGGGGGGCTGGGCACACGGACACGGGCACTGGGAGGTGGGGTTGGACACATGGACCCAGGCACTTTGGGGGCTGACACCCCGACGTGGGCTTTGAAGGGAGTTTGGGTGCAGGAGGGGGCTCAGGGCTGGGGCAGGGGGTTGGGGGGCAGAGGGGAAAGCGGGGGGGCGCTGTGCTGGGGGGAGCAGGACAGGGGCTCAGTAGGGGACACTCTCCCTGGCAGTCGGGAAGTGTCTCTCAGGGGCCTGGCCCCCGTGTGGTCCCAGCACTGTTTTGCAGAGCTGGGGATGGACCCCGGAGTCTGGGCCGGCGCTACGTCCAGGAGAGTGCCCCTGCCTCCTTTGCTGCCCCTCTTCAGCTCCCGTTGGGGGCCCGATTCTTCGTCCCATCCTGTCCTTGGCACCGGCTGGTCGGGGGCTGCTGCCCTTTGCCCCAGAGGCAGCTGCATTTCAGTGCTGGGGGGGACCCCTGCGGGGACACAAAGTGCCCTGGGGAAATGCCAGAGAGGAAGGAGGCTAATGTGGGTGAAGGGGATCCCAGGCTGAGCCCGCGTGCTTTGGGGTTCAGGGTGCCAGGTGGTCAGCTCTAACCTGCCAGAGTCCACTCCCCTCCCAGAGTCGGGATAGAACCCAGGAGTCCTGGCTCCCAGCCCCGCCTGCTCTAACCCGCCAGAGCCCACTCCCCTCCCAGGGCTGGGATAGAACCCAGGAGTCCTGGCCCCCCCATATGTCTCACTGCCCGAGCGAGTGCAGCAGATGTTGGTGTGTGCCCGTGTGGAGGCGTGTGCCCGTGTGGAGCCGTCTCCCTGTGCTGAGGCGTGTGCCGTGTGCCCAGGAGGGGGAAGCCCGCTGCGTGACGGAGCAGTGCCCGCCGCCCGCCTGCCAGCACCCGCTCCCCTCGCAGGGGAAGTGCTGCCCCGAGTGCGTGGGCTGGCTGTACAGCGGGCACCGGCTGAGGGACGGGCAGAGCTACCAGGAGGGGCCCTGCAGCACCCTGCACCTGCAGGGTGAGTCCTGGGCACCAGGAGGGGAAGGGGGGCAAGTGGGTCCCACTGCCTGAGGTTCAAACCCAGAACCACTGCCCCCGGCTCAGGGCTGGGCTAGCAGGGGCTGCGGGGCACCGGCAGAGCTCAGGGGGTGGGGGGATCCCAGGGCTGGGCCGGCAGGGGGCTGCGGGTCAGGGCTGAATAGCAGGGCACAGTAGATTTGGGGAGTTGGGGGTGCCAGTCGCTGGGGCATGGGCTCCTTGTACCTGGGGAGAGGGACTCACAGGGCGCAGCGCCCCCCGCTGGCCATACAGGGCTGATCCCGCAGTCTGGCTGCCCCTGCCAACTGTATTTGCTCCCTGTCAGGCTGGGACCGTGCGGTGCCAGGAGACCGTGTGCCCGGAGCTCTCCTGCCTGGAGCGCGAGACCCTGCCTGGGCAGTGCTGCCCCACCTGTCTGCCAGGTGAGGTGCTGCTGGGGCGGGCACATGGGTCAGGCTGGCTCTGGGGTGCCCCTGTTCCCACCCCTTGGCAGAGGCCCAGTGGCGTGTCCCAAGACCCGCTGTGTCTGCAGGGGAGGGGAGGCAGTGGGCATAGACCCTGGGGTTCGCTGTCCCGCCAGGCTGTGTGGGGCGGTGCTGGAGGAGTGCAGCCAGCTCTGGGGGGGACCGTGACGGTGGGAGGGGTCTTTGTTAAAACTAACAATGGGCATTTGTCACATGGCTGCCAGAGCCGGGTACAGGGCAGCACAACCGGGGCACCCGAGCCCAGGTCATCCGAATCCAGGGCAGCCCCTCAGATGCTAAAGGAGTTGGCGGCTGTGATTGCAGAGCCATTGGCCATTATCTTTGAAAACTCGTGGCGATCCGGGGAAGTCCTGGACGACTGGGAAAAGGCTAATGTAGTGCCCATCTTTAAAAAAGGGAAGGAGGAGGATCCTGGGAACTACAGGCCAGTCAGCCTCACCTCAGTCCCTGGAAAAATCATGGAGCAGGTCCTCCAGGAATCAATCCTGAAGCACTTACATGAGAGGAAAGTGATCAGGAACAGTCAGCATGGATTCACCAAGGGCAAGTCATGCCTGACTAATTTAATGATGAGATAACTGTGGATGAGGAGAAAGCAGCGGACGTGTTGTTCCTTGACTTTCGCAAAGCTTTTGACACGGTCTCCCACAGTATTCTTGCCAGCAAGTTAAAGAAGTATGGGTTTGATGAATGGACGATAAGGTGGATAGAAAGCTGGCTAGATTGTCGGGCTCAATGGGTAGTGATCAATGGCTCCATGTCTAGTTGGCAGCCGGTGTCAAGTGGAGTGCCCCAAGGGTCGGTCCTGGGGCCGGTTTTGTTCAATATCTTCATAAATGATCTGGAGGATGGGGTGGATTGCACCCTCAGCAAATTTGCATATGATACTAAACTGGGAGGAGTGGTAGATACGCTGGAGGGCAGGGATAGGCTACAGAGGGCCCTAGACAAATTAGAGGATTGGGCCAAAAGAAATCTGATGAGGTTCAACAAGGACAAGTGCAGAGTCCTGCACTTAGGACGGAAGAACCCAATGCACCGCTACAGACTAGGGACCGAATGGCTCGGCAGCAGTTCTGCAGAAAGGACCGAGGGGTTACAGTGGACGAGAAGCTGGATATGAGTCAACAAGAAGGCCAGTGGCATTTGGGGATGTATAAGTAGGATCACTGCCAGCAGATCGGGGGACGTGATTGTTCCCCTCTATTCAACATTGCTGAGGCCTCATCTGGAGGACTGTGTCCAGTTTTGGGCCCCCCACTACAAGAAGGATGTGGAAAAATTGGAAAGAGTCTAGCGGAGGGCAACAAAAATGATTAGGGGACTGAACATATGACTTCTGAGGAGAGGCTGAGGGAGCTGGGATTGTTTAGTCTGCGGAAGAGAAGAATGAGGGGGGATTTGATAGCTGCTTTCAACTACCTGAAAGGTGGATCCAAAGAGGATGGATCTAGACTGTTCTCAGTGGTAGCAGATGACAGAACGAGGAGTAATGGTCTCAAGTTGCAGTGGTGGGGGTTTAGGTTGGATATTAGGAAAAACTTTTTCCCTAGGAGGGTGGTGAAACACTGGAATGCGTTACCTAGGGAGGTGGTAGAATCTCCTTCCTTAGAGGTTTTTAAGGTCAGGCTTGACAAAGCCCTGGCTGGGATGATTTAGTTGGGGATTGCTCCTGCTTTGAGCAGGGGGTTGGACTAGATGACCTCCTGAGGTCCCTTCCAACCCTGATATTCTATGATTCTATGGATTCGGGCCAGGAACTTGGATCCGGGACCCAAGGAGCTACGTCTCAGGGACTGCAGAGGAGCCGACATTAAAAGGGGAGAGCCCCCTGCTGAGAGCCCATCCTGCTCCGCCCAGCACAACAACCCCCGTTGAGCCCCTGCCCC
The DNA here is from genome assembly GCF_965140285.1 of Lepidochelys kempii. Classification (NCBI taxonomy): domain Eukaryota; kingdom Metazoa; phylum Chordata; order Testudines; family Cheloniidae; genus Lepidochelys; species Lepidochelys kempii. Next base: position 349,054,089 of record NC_136380.1, read on the forward strand.
GCTCCCCCCAGCGCAGCACCCGCTGCCCCACTCACCCCCCAGCGCAGCGCCCTGAGCCCCTGGCTCCCTGCAGCCCAGGGAAAGGAGGGTGTCACGGAGTGTGGGGGAGTCCAGGCCCTGCACCCCTCTTCCTGGGATCCACTGAGACTCTCAGCCAGCCAGTAAAACAGAAGGTTTATTGGACAACAGGAACACAGTCCAAAACAGAGCTTGTGGGTACAACCAGGACCCCTCAATCACGTCCTTCTGGGGGAGCAGGGAGCTTAGACCCCAGCCCTGGGGTTCCCTGTGTTCCTCCACCCAGCCCCAAACTGAAACTAAACCCACCCAGCAGGTTCCCTCCTGCAGCCCCTGTTCACATTCCTGGGCAGAGGTGTCACCTCCCCCTCCCCCTCCTGGCTCAGGTGACAGGCTCTCAGGTCTCCCATCCCCAGGGCACATTCCCAGGTCAACACTCCCCCCTCCCTGCTGAGTCACATCGTCACATCTCTCCCCCCTTCGAGACTGAACTGAGCGGGGTCACGCTGACCAGTGACCTGGGGAAGTTCGGGGCCCCCTCTCCGGGACAGCGCATCCGCTATCAGGTTGGCACTTCCCTTCACGTGGACCACGTCCATGTCGTAATCCTGCAGGAGCAGGCTCCATCTCAGGAGCTTGGCGTTGGCTCCTTTCATCTGGTGCAGCCAGGTCAGGGGAGAGTGGTCGGTGTAGACGGTGAAGTGCCGCCCGAAGAGATAGGGCTCTAGTTTCTTGAGGGCCCACACCATGGCCAGGCACTCCTTCTCGATGGCCGCGTAGTGTTGCTCCCGGGGTAACAACTTCTTGCTCAGGTACACGATGGGGTGTCTCTCCCCCTTTTCATCCTCCTGCATTAACACCGCCCCCAGTCCCGTGTCTGAGGCGTCGGTGAACACCACAAAGGGCTTGTCAAAGTCTGGGTTTGCCAGAACTGGGCCACTGACCAGAGCCTTCTTCAGCGCCCGGAAAGCCACCTGGCACTGCTCGGTCCAGACCACCTTGTCTGGCTTCCCCTTCTTGCATAGCTCCGTGATGGGGGTGGCGATGGCGCTAAAGTGGGGCACAAATCTTCGGTAGTATCCTGCCATCCCAATAAAGGCTTGGACCTGCTTTTTGGTGTGGGGAGCGGGCCAGTCTCTGATCACCTCCACCTTGGCTGGTTCCGGCTTTAGGCGGCCGCTCCCCACCCGATGGCCCAGGTAAGATACTTCCGCCATCCCCACCTTGCACTTCTCCGCTTTTACAGTCAGCCCAGCCCCCTGGAGTCGGTCCAGCACTTGTCTAACCTGGGACACGTGGTCCTCCCAGGTCTGGCTAAAGACACAGATGTCATCAATATACGCCACGGCAAAACTCTCCATCCCCCTCAGGAGCTGGTCCACTAGGCGCTGGAAGGTGGCCGGCGCTCCCTTGAGGCCGAAAGGCAGGGTCAGGAACTCATAGAGCCCCAGAGGGGTGATAAAGGCCGATTTCAGTCGGGCATCTGCATCCAGCGGCACTTGCCAGTAGCCCTTTGTAAGGTCCATGGTGGTAAGGTACCGAGCTCCTCCCAGCTTGTCTAGGAGCTCGTCTGGCCTGGGCATGGGGTAGGCATCCGATACAGTGATGGCATTGAGCTTCCGATAGTCCACACAGAACCAGACAGACCCATCCTTTTTGGGGACCAGCACCACCGGCGAGGCCCAAGGGCTGGCAGATGGCTGGATCACCCCCAAAGCCAGCATGTCCCAGACCTCTCTTTCCAGGTCCTGAGCAGTTTTCCCTGTGACTCGGAAGGGGGAGCATCTTATCGGCGGGTGCGACCCTGTCTGCACCCGGTGGACAGTCAGATTAGTGCGTCCAGGCTGGTTGGAAAACAGCTGTCGGTACGGATGCAGCACCTCCCTGACCTCAGCTTGCTGGGCAGGGGTTAGCTGATCCGAGAGGGGAATTGTTTCCAGGGGGAAACCAGCTCTGGTCCCAGGGAATAGATCTACTAAAGGGTCATCTCCCTGCTCTTCCCACTGTCCACACACGGCCAACACCACGTTCCCCCTGGCATAATATGGCTTCATCATATTCACATGGTACACCCGGCGGTGGTGCGCCCGGTTTGACAGCTCCACCACATAGTTTACCTCATTGAGCTGCTTGACGACCTTGAAAGGGCCCTCCCAGGCGGCCTGTAGTTTGTTCTTTCTCACTGGGATGAGAACCATCACCTGATCCCCGGTGGCGTAGGCACGGGCCCGTGCCGTGCGGTCATACCAGACCTTCTGCTTCCTCTGGGCTCTGGCCAGATTCTCCCTGGCCAGGCCCATGAGTTCCGCCAGTCTCTCTCGGAAGATCAGGACATACTCCACCACTGTCTCTCCATCGGGAGTGGCCTTCCCCTCCCACTCGTCTCTCATCAGGTCCAGGGGGCCCCTCACCCTCCTGCCATATAACAGTTCGAAAGGCGAAAATCCGGTCGACTCCTGGGGCACCTCCCTGTACGCGAACAGCAGGTGAGGTAAGTACTTGTCCCAATCCTGTGGGTGCTGGTTCATAAAGGTTTTCAGCATCATCTTTAGCGTCCCGTTAAACCTCTCCACCAGCCCGTTGGACTGGGGGTGATAAGCTGAGGCCCAGTCGTGCCGGACCCCACATTTCTCCCACAAGCACCGGAGCAGGGCCGACATGAAGTTGGAGCCTTGGTCTGTCAAGACTTCCTTGGGGAACCCCACTCGGCTGAAAATGGTCAGGAGCGCATCGGCCACGGTGTCGGCTTCAATGGAAGCTAAGGGCACTGCCTCGGGGTAGCGGGTGGCAAAATCTACCACCACCAGAATGTATTTCTTCCCCGACCGGGTTGTCCTGCTGAGAGGCCCCACGATGTCCATGGCCACCTTCTGGAAAGGCTCCTCTATGATGGGCAAAGGTCTCAAAGCCGCTTTCCCCTTGTCCCGGGCCTTCCCCACCCTCTGACAGGGGTCGCAGGATCAGCAATACTGCCGGACCGTGGTAAAGACCCCGGGCCAGTAAAAGTTCTGTAGCAACCTCTGCCGGGTGCGCCGGATTCCCTGGTGCCCTGCGAGGGGGATGTCATGGGCCAGGTACAGGAGCCTGCGGCGATACTTCTGGGGGACCACCAGCTGCCTCCTGATCCCACAGGACTCTACTTCCCTTGTGGGAGCCCATTCTCGGTACAGGAACCCCTTCTCCCACAGGAACCTCTCCTGGCAGCCTCTCCTCATGGTCCGTACCACACTGAGGTCGGCCAGGTCCCTGAGCTTCCGCAAGGAGGGATCTTTCCTCAACTCGGCCTGGAACTCAGCGGCTGGGGAAGGGACGGGGCCCGGTTCCCTCTCGCTGGCCAGGTCTGAGGCCTCCGCCTCTCTGAGCCGTGCCCCTCGGCCCTCCCTCCCCACCAGGGTAGGGTCCTGCGCCTCCGGTGTGATACCCTCCCCGAGGTCAGGGCGCAGTGCCCCTCGCCGGCTCTGGCTACGCGTCACAACCAGGGCGGCCTGGGGCTTGCTTGGCCAGTCCTCTAGGTCTCCCCCCATCAAAACTTCAGTGGGCAAATGGTGGTGTACCCCCACATCCTTGGGGCCCTCCTTGGCCCCCCATTTCAGGTGTACCCTTGCCACGGGCACCTTAAATGGGGTCCCGCCCACCCCTGTCAGGGTCAGATAGGTGTTGGGCACCACCCGATCTGGGGCCACCACCTCGGGCCGGGCCAGCGTCACCTCCGCGCCCGTATCCCAGTATCCATTGACCTTCCTTCTTTACTATACGAAAGAATAGTAAATATGGCAGGCGACCAGCTTGGCTTAATGGTGAAATCCTAGCGGATCTTAAACATAAAAAAGAAGCTTACAAGAAGTGGAAGGTTGGACATATGACCAGGGAAGAGTATAAAAATATTGCTCGGGCATGTAGGAATGTTATCAGGAGGGCCAAATCGCACCTGGAGCTGCAGCTAGCCAGAGATGTCAAGAGTAACAAGAAGGGTTTCTTCAGGTATGTTGGCAACAAGAAGAAAGCCAAGGAAAGTGTGGGCCCCTTACTGAATGAGGGAGGCAACCTAGTGACAGAGGATGTGGAAAAAGCTAATGTACTCAATGCTTTTTTTGCCTCTGTTTTCACTAACAAGGTCAGCTCCCAGACTGCTGCGCTGGGCATCACAAAATGGGGAAGAGATGGCCAGCCCTCTGTGGAGATAGAGGCGGTTAGGGACTATTTAGAACAGCTGGACGTGCACAAGTCCATGGGGCCGGACGAGTTGCATCCGAGAGTGCTGAAGGAATTGGCGGCTGTGATTGCAGAGCCACTGGCCATTATCTTTGAAAACTCGTGGCGAACCGGGGAAGTCCCGGATGACTGGAAAAAGGCTAATGTAGTGCCAATCTTTAAAAAAGGGAAGAAGGAAGATCCTGGGAAGTACAGGCCAGTCAGCCTCACCTCAGTCCCTGGAAAAATCATGGAGCAGGTCCTCAAAGAATCAATCCTGAAGCACTTGCATGAGAGGAAAGTGATCAGGAACAGCCAGCATGGATTCACCAAGGGAAGGTCATGCCTGACTAATCTAATCGCCTTTTATGATGAGATTACTGGTTCTGTGGATGAAGGGAAAGCAGTGGATGTATTGTATCTTGACTTTAGCAAAGCTTTTGACACGGTCTCCCATAGTATTCTTGTCAGCAAGTTAAGGAAGTATGGGCTGGATGAATGCACTATAAGGTGGGTAGAAAGCTGGCTAAATTGTCGGGCTCAACGGGTAGTGATCAATGGCTCCATGTCTAGTTGGCAGCCGGTATCAAGTGGAGTGCCCCAAGGGTCGGTCCTGGGGCCGGTTTTATTCAATATCTTCATAAATGATCTGGAGGATGGTGTGGATTGCACTCTCAGCAAATTTGCGGATGATACTAAACTGGGAGGAGTGGTAGATACGCTTGGAGGGCAGGGATAGGATACAGAAGGACCTAGACCAATTGGAAGATTGGGCCAAAAGGAATCTGATGAGGTTCAATAAGGATAAGTGCAGGGTCCTGCACTTAGGATGGAAGAATCCCATGCACCGCTACAGACTAGGGACCGAATGGCTAGGCAGCAGTTCTGCAGAAAAGGACCTAGGGGTGACAGTGGACGAGAAGCTGAATATGAGTCAGCAGTGTGCCCTTGTTGCCAAGAAGGCCAATGGCATTTTGGGATGTATAAGTAGGGGCATAGCGAGCAGATCGAGGGACGTGATCGTTCCCCTCTATTCGACATTGGTGAGGCCTCATCTGGAGTACTGTGTCCAGTTTTGGGCCCCACACTACAAGAAGGATGTGGATAAATTGGAGAGAGTCCAGCGAAGGGCAACAAAAATGATTAGGGGACTGGAACACATGAGTTATGAGGAGAGGCTGAGGGAGCTGGGATTGTTTAGCCTGCAGAAGAGAAGAATGAGGGGGGATTTGATAGCTGCTTTCAACTACCTGAAAGGGGGTTCCAAAGAGGATGGCTCTAGACTGTTCTCAATGGTAGCAGATGACAGAACGAGGAGTAATGGTCTCAAGTTGCAGTGGGGGAGGTTTAGATTGGATATTAGGAAAAACTTTTTCACTAAGAGGGTGGTGAAACACTGGAATGCGTTACCTAGGGAGGTGGTAGAATCTCCTTCCTTAGAGGTTTTTAAGGTCAGGCTTGACAAAGCCCTGGCTGGGATGATTTAACTGGGAATTGGTCCTGCTTTGAGCAGGGGGTTGGACTAGATGACCTTCTGGGGTCCCTTCCAACCCTGATATTCTATGATTCTATGATTCCTCCCATCCACCTCCAGGGGAACAAGGCACTCTCTCCGGAGGGACAGCCCCGCGCCCACCCTGTAAACTGAGCACCCTGAGTCCAGAGCCTCCAGCCCTCTGGTGGAGCTAGCCTGGGGTACTCTTCCCTCCGGGGCAGGTGGTAAACTGGCAGCCCCCCTTTCCTGGGTCATCTGCCCCTCGTCCAGCTGGGTCCCTACCCAGTTAACCCTGGGTAGGTTGGGTCTGCTCAGTTTGTCCCTGAGCCCGGGGCACTGGGACCGTACGTGGCCTCTCTGGCCACAGTGATAGCAGCTCAGGTCACGTTGGTCCCCTCGAGCGGGTCGGAGGGGCCCGACGCCAGGCATTCCCCTTCGGAGGGGGTTCTCCCTATTTCCCCGCTGGGAGGCCCCCTGGTGACTCTCGGGCCTGTTCTTTTGGGACTCCTCCCGGCTACCCCCTGACCGACTGTTCACAAACTCGTCGGCCAGCTGCCCTGCGTGCTGGGGGTTCTCGAGCTTTTTGTCCACCAGCCACAGCCTCAGGTCGGACGGGCACTGATCATACAGTTGCTCCAGTACGATTAGGTCAAGCAGGTCCTCTTTAGCTCGGGCCCCAGCTGTCCACTTGCGGGCATACCCCTGCATCCGGTTGACCAGTTGTAGGTAGGTGACCTCAGGCATTTTACGCTGACTCCGGAACCTTCTCCGGTACATCTCGGGGGTCAGCCCAAACTCACGGAGCAGGGCCTGTTTGAACAGTTCATAGTCCCCTGCCTCCGCCCCTGTCATTCGGCTGTACACCTCCACGGCTTTGGGGTCCAGTAAGGGGGTGAGGAACTGGAGCCTGTCTGCAGGGTCAACCCTGTGCAGCTCACAGGCGTTCTCAAAGGCCGTCAGGAAGCTATCTATGTCCTCCCCCTCCTTCCGCTGGGCCAGGAAGCACTTATCAAAGTTCCTTGCAGTCTTGGGTCCCCCCTCACTCACCGCAGCCGCAGCCGGGGCCCCACTGCTCTTCAGCCTGGCCAGCTCCAGTTCATGCTGCCTTTGTTTCTCCTTCTCCTGACGCTCCCTCTCCTTCTCCTGACGCTCCCTCTCCCTCTCCTCCTGCTCATGTTGACGTTGTTTCTCCTTCTCCTCCTGCTCATGTTGACGTTGTTTCTCCTCATGTTGACGTTGTTTTTCATGATCCTCCAGCTCCCTCATTTTCATCTCCCTCTCCCATTCCAGCCGCCTCCGCTCCAGGGATGGGGAGCTCCGCCGGGAGGATCCCCTGCTGGGTGCCGGGGTCAGGGTGCCCTCGGTATTCGCTGGGCTTCCCCCAACCCCTCCCCCAGACATAGGTAGGAAGGGTCTCGGGATGTCCTCAGCAGCAGTCTGACCCCTCCCAGCCCGGTCAGGCCCCAGGGCCCACGCTGTGTCCGCCGGGCGGCTTCCCTCAGGGACAGGGATCGGGTCATCCAAGCGATCCCTCTCCTCCAGCTGGGCAATCAGCTGTTCCTTGGTGGACCTCCCGATGCGCAGCCCTCTCTGCCTGCACAGCTCCACCAGGTCGCTCTTCAGGCGTTTAGCGTACATCTCCCTGCTGGCCCCTCGCAGGCCGGGCAGCTTCCCACGGTTTCCAGGAAAAGCCCCTCGTGTGCCAGTCCTTCTCGAGGTCACCACCTCTTTGCCAGGGTCGAGCTGCAGATTCCTCCGCCCCTGGGACCGCTCGCTGCAATCCCCCGGGGGACCCTGTTACTGCAAAAGTCTTTCTCTCTGGTCACACATTCCCAGGGGTTAACCGCCCCCCGAAACCGTCTCTCTCTGAATCTTCAGCACGCCTGGTCCCCGTCAATTCCCCTTCGTTTTACTGCTCCCCAGTCACTTACTGCAGGAAGCGCCGTTCACGGGGTGCAGTAGATCCCACCGCTGCCACCAGTTGTCACGGAGTGTGGGGGAGTCCAGGCCCTGCACCCCTCTTCCTGGGATCCACTGAGACTCTCAGCCAGCCAGTAAAACAGAAGGTTTATTGGACAACAGGAACACAGTCCAAAACAGAGCTTGTGGGTACAACCAGGACCCCTCAATCACGTCCTTCTGGGGGAGGAGGGAGCTTAGACCCCAGCCCTGGGGTTCCCTGTGTTCCTCCACCCAGCCCCAAACTGAAACTAAACCCACCAGCAGGTTCCCTGCTGCAGCCCCTGTTCACATTCCCGGGCAGAGGTGTCACCTCCCCGTCCCCCTCCTGGCTCAGGTGACAGGCTCTCAGGTCTCCCATCCCCAGGGCACATTCCCAGGTCAACACTCCCCCCTCCCTGCTGAGTCACATCCTCACAGAGGGGTGTCCGTGTGACCCGACCGCTCTCCTGTGCCCAGGCTGTGAGTACGACGGGCAAAGGCACCAGGACGGAGACGTGTTCCTGGCCACATCCAACCCCTGCATGAACTGCTCTTGCCTGGTGAGACCCTGCACTCCAGGGGCAGGGGTTTGTCCAGGGCCCGCACAGGGCAAACCGGGGGGGGGGCCAGGGCGGGGGTCACAAGGGCTGTGGGTCAGTTCTGAGGGGCACCAGCAGAGCTGGGCGAGGGGAGCCTGGGGCAGGGCTAACGGGGCTGCGGGTTGGGAGTGAGAGGCACTGGCGGAGCTGGGGTCCCCAGGATTTGGGCTCCCCCAGCTCCAGAACAGCCCCTTGGAGGGGCCCCTCTGTGGGCCAGACCCCCAGGGGGTCCCACTCTCCTGTCAGGGCGGCCATGTGGCCTTGCCACCCCGTATCCTGATCCTCTGGGGCTGCAGCGCCAGGCACCGTCCAGGCCACAGCGACCCCCAGGGTCGGGCTCTGCGTCTCTGGCATCCTTAGCCCCCAAGAGAGTCCCCCTCCCCCGTCCAGGTCCCTGGGGTGCCGGGTTTGTAGGGCCAGGATCCCCCCAGGGGACGGGATCCCCCCAGGGGATGGGATGGGGTCGGGATCCCCCCCCAGGGGACGGGATCGGGACAGGACCCCCCAGGGGATGGATTGGGGCGGGAACCCCTGGGAACCCCCAAGGGCTGGGACCCCCCCAGGGGACGGGATGGGGACGGGACCCCCCAGGGGACGGGGTGGGGTCGGACACCGGCTGCGTCTCTCCTGCCCAGGATGGGAACGTCCAGTGCCTCCGACTCGTCTGCCCGCAGCTCCACTGCGCCACCCAGGAGGAGCTGCCCGGGGCCTGCTGCCCCCACTGCCAGGGTGAGCCTGGGGGGGCACTGCTGGGTGAGTGGAGGGAGGGGAGGCAGGGGACAATGTGGGGGAAAGGGGGTGCTGGGGGGGCAGGATCAGGCCCTTTTAACAGGAGACAAGAACCTTCCACTGCAGGAGACGTCCCAGCCCTGCCGGTGCCCCTCACTCCCGACCTGCAGCCCCCTGCTATCCCCATCCTGGGCTCCCCCAGCCCCCCGCAGCCCTGCCGGTGCCCCTCACTCCCGACCCGCAGCCCCCTGGTATCCCCATCCTGGGCTCACCCCCCCCCCCGCCACCCACACTCCTGACCCGCAGCCCCCTGGTATCCCCATCCTGGGCTCACCCCCCCCCCGCCCCGCAGCCCTGCCGGTGCCCCTCACTCCTGACCCGCAGCTCCCTGGTATCCCCATCCTGGGCTCACCCCCCCCCGCCCCGCAGCCCTGCCGGTGCCCCTCACTCCTGACCCACAGCCCCCTGCTATCCCCATCCTGGGCTCCGCCCCCGCAGCTCTGCTGGTGCCCCTCACTCCCGACCTGCAGCCCCCTGCTATCCCCATCCTGGGCTCCCCCAGCCCCCCGCAGCTCTGCTGGTGCCCCTCACTCCCGACCTGCAGCCCCCTGCTATCCCCATCCTGGGCTCCCCCAGCCCCCCGCAGCTCTGCTGGTGCCCCTCACTCCCGACCTGCAGCCCCCTGCTATCCCCATCCTGGGCTCCCCCAGCCCCCCGCAGCCCTGCTGGTGCCCCTCACTCCCGACCTGCAGCCCCCTGCTATCCCCATCCTGGGCTCCCCCCACACCCCCCGCAGCCCTGCCGGTGCCCCTCACTCCCGACCTGCAGCCCCCTGCTATCCCCATCCTGGGCTCCCCCAGCCCCCCGCAGCTCTGCTGGTGCCCCTCACTCCCGACCTGCAGCCCCCTGCTATCCCCATCCTGGGCTCCCCCCACACCCCCCGCAGCCCTGCCGGTGCCCCTCACTCCCGACCTGCAGCCCCGCTCTCCCTGCCCCTACTAGCCGTGGCCTGGGCTCAGTGATAGCCGGGGGGCCAGGGGCCCGATTGATGCCGGTTCTCTCCCACCCAGGCTGTGTGGACGGAGCCGCCCAGCGGGCGCACGGTGAGGAGTGGGTGCCGCGCGCAGACCCCTGCCAGAGCTGCCGCTGCTTGGTAAGGCCACGCCCCCCCCCGTGTCGCTGGGCAGGGCCTGGGGGCCCCCATCCCCTCTGGCCCCAGGCCTGAGGGCACCCCCTGCCGGTGCTCCCCGCTGCCCAGGGCAGAGCTCTATTCCCAGGCTCCGCCCCGCCCGTTATTTGGCTGGACCCTTTCCAGGGGGGCCCTGGGTCTGTCTGGGGGTCTGGGTGGGGTGGGAACGCCCTGGGATGGGAGCTGCTGGCCTGTGAGTGGCCCCCGGAGGCCCTGACATCTCTGGCTTCAAGACTAAGCTCGTTAAGTTTGTGGAGGGGATGGTACGATGGGCAAGTCACTGATCTTCGACTACTAGCGTAGACGTGCCCAATGGCCTGTGGTGGGGTGCCAGATGGGGTGGGATCTGGGTTACGACGGCGAATCCTTTCCTGGGGGTCTGGCTGGGGAGTCTTGCCCACGTGCTCAGGGATCAGCTGATGGCCATATTTGGGGTCGGGAAGGCATTTTCCTCCAGGGCAGACGGGCAGCGGCCCTGGGGGTTTTCGCCTTCCCCTGCAGCGTGGGGCGCGGGATTCTCTGCACCCCGAAGTCTTGAAACCCCGAGTTGAGGACTGGGACAGCTCAGACGTGGGTCCGGGGTCTGTGACAGGAGGGGGCGGGTGAGGTTCCATGGCCTGCGATGTGCAGGACGTCGGACGAGACGATCCTAATGGTCCCTTAAAATCTGTGAGTCTATGCCCCCCCCGCCCCCCCCACAGGAGGGCCGCGCCGTGTGCAGGAAGAGGCAATGTGCCAGGCTGTGCCGCCACCCTGCCAGCCCCCGGCCGGGCACCTGCTGCCCCGTCTGCGACGGTGAGTGAGGGGCTTCTCGCGGGGGGTGGGGGCTGTGCTCCCTGGGGTCGGGGGGGGCGGGGCGGGGTCGATGGGGAAGTGGGTCTGGGCCCCCCTCGTTGCTGGATGGCTGGTCTTATTGGGCCCAGGCCAGGTAATGCCAGGGTCAGTGCCCCCCTCCCAACCCTGGGGCGCGGGCTCCGTGGTCCCTGCATGGGGCCTGCCAGTGAGGGGCCCAGCTGGTGCCAGGCGGGACGGGGGGTGAGGTGGGCACTGGGCTGAGGCCCAGAAAACTTATTGCATGCTCTGGCTGTGGGGCCGGCCCAGTGCCGTCGGGAGGAGGCCCCCTGGGTTCCCGTCCCACCCTGCCAGGGGGCTGGTGCTGGGCTGGGGGCTGCGGCTGTGTCCGGGGATGGGGAACTGGGGGGGGCGCCCTCAGGTTGCATTGCCCTCTCTCCCTGCAGGCTGCTCGTTGGATGGCCAGGAGTTTGCCAGCGGGGAGCCGGTGCCCAGCGGGGAGCCCTGCACCCAGTGTGCCTGCACGGTGCGTGCTCCAGATGGGGGCAGCCTGGCACTGCCCGTCTGCACACCAGAGGAGCTGGGGCCTGCCTCCCCCGGGCACCCCTGGGGAGGGGCTGGCCGGTGTCCCGGCGTCCCCGGGGCGATGCTCTGGGGCTGCTCCCTACGACCCAGCCAGGACTCTGGGGAAGCCTCCTCTGGGGAGCAGCCTGTCTGCAGGGCAAGAAGTTTCCCCAGCTTCCCCCTTCCTGGGCCTGACCCCGGGGCATTCAGTCTCCTCTGCCCCACTGTGCGCTTCCCGCAGCGAGTCCGGGCCCCGGGGGCAGCCAGAGGGCCCTGCCCCCCAACCCCGCAGTCAGCCGGGTTATTAGTCGACGGGAACACGGCGCAGGGCAAAGCCAGGGCTCTGGTCCTCCCCTTGCGCCCCAAGCCAGCCGAGACTCACTCGCTTCCAGCCCCCCGGCCCCTGCCCTGCCCGTTGCTCCTCCTCCGGCCTTTGTCTCGCTTCCCGGGCCAAGCCCCCTCCTGGGTCTCCAGTTAGGAAGAGGCGGCCAGAGCATCCCTGCAGGCAGCTGAAGCAACCCCCGCAAAGGTCCACACACCCTTATTCCCACCACCTAGACATTGGTGCGACACACGGGGAAACTGAGGCACGCCCAGCGTTCATGCAAAACAGTAAGACTCACATACAACATAACAAGAGAAAATCCCCACTTTGTACATCGGGGGCCCCAGAGGGCTGGGGGCCCCTGCTGCTCCGTTGGGTGGGGGGCTGGGCCGGGGCTGGCAGGGGCTCCTGGGTGGCAGGGCTGGGAGGGTCTCAAGGCAGCATGTGGGGCTGGGCCCTGGGGCTCCCCAGACCAGGGCGGGTGGGGGGGGCAGGCTGGGGCAGCGACTGCTAAAGTGGGGGGCACATGTGTCGTGCAGAGAGGGAATGTGTTGTGCAAACCCACCGCCTGCCCGCCTGCCCCCTGCCCGGAGCCCGTCCTGAGACCCGGCGAGTGCTGCCCGCGGTGAGTGGGGCTGGGGGGGGGCGCTGCCCGCGGTGACTGGGGCGGGGGGCTGGTAAGGGGGAACACTGCTTGGAGCGAATGGGGGGCCGGGGCAGGTAGCCAGGGGGAGGAGAGGGCTCGGGGGAGTTCAGGGGGCCTGTTTGCAGCGGGGGGGCTGGGGGGCGCCCGTGGCGTCGCTGCCCTACGGTCGCGATGCCAGGGGCCGGGTGCCCTGGCTGCACCCCCACCGCCCGCCTCGCCCTAGGTGCCAGGACTGCCTCTACGATGCCCAGCCCTTCCCGGACGGCGCCACCTTCACCCCCCCACAGCAGCCCTGCTTGAGCTGCCGCTGCCAGGTGAGCCGGGCACAGGGGCAGGTGCCTGTGGGGGTTAGCGCCCCCGGGAGCCCTCTCCATGGGCCATGCAGATGGCACAGCCCCTGCCCAAGGGATGCCAGTGCCCCGGGTGGGCCGCTGGCCTGGCAGCCTCACCACGGGCAGCCCCTGCTCTTGCCCCGCTCTCCCCATGCTGCAGAGCAGCGGAGACCTGGCAGTGCCAGGCCTGCCCTGGCCAGGGCCGGCAGCAGGCGGGGCAGCAAGCACGGGCTGCGGGGGGGGGCGGGGCACGGGCTGCGGGGCAGCAAGCACGGGCTGCGGGGGGGCCGGGGCACGGGCTGCGGGGGGGGGCCGGGCGGCTGGGCATGGGGCTGTGCCATGCTGGCGGAGGCTCTGTGCCAGCGGGCGGGAGCGGGGGCCCCTCGCCGATGCCCGGCTATGCTCTGGCTCGTGCCCACAGGCCGGGGAGGTGTCGTGTGAGCGCCTGGAGAAGAGCTGCCCACCCGTGCCCTGCAGCCACCCTGGCACCACCCAGGGCCAGTGCTGCCCAGCCTGCCATGGTGAGTAGCTGGCGGGGCGAGGGGAGGGCTGGGGGGAGGGACCAGCAAGGGGCCTCCGGAGCTGCTGGCCCCACGGAGAGCCCCTAGCCCTGGCAGCAGGGCATGGGGGCGGGAGGGTGCCCCCAGGGCCTCCAGCAGAGCCAGCTCCTCCCCTGCATCCCCTGGCACAGGGCCTGGCGCCACGGGGCACAAGAACCCCCCAGGTTACGGGCTGGGCCGGCCTCCAGCGTTGCCCAAGCAGGTCTGGGCGTCCCTCCTGCTGGGTTCTGGGCAGGGCTGGTGCTTCCCTGTGCCCGTCCCGCTTGGCTGCGCTGGGAGGGGGGCCCACGGGGCCCGACCCATCCAGACCCCTGCCAGACCCCCCCGGGCCACTGGGCGGTCAGAGCCAGGACTCTGAGCAGGTGGGGGGAGTTTGAGGAGCTGGGGTCTCTGAAAGGGGGGGTCTCCGGGGTCTCTGAGCAGGGTGGGGGGCGGTAGAGGCTCTCTGGGGGCGCTGGGGTCTCTGAGCCGGCCTGGGGGGTTTCCGGGGGTTCAGCTGGCGGCTGGGGCTGGCAGGCTGCCCCCCCGTGCGGGGTTGTTCACCCCTCTCTCTCCGCGGGCAGCGTGTGAGTACGAGGGGCGCCCCTACCGCCACGGAGAGACCTTCACGCCCCCGGGCCGCGGGCCCTGCATGCAGTGCGTCTGTGCGGTGAGTGACCCGGGGGACTCCTGGGACGGTCACAGGTGGTTTCGGGGGGCCGGGGGGGCTCACCGCCACGTAACCAGCCCCTTCCTGTGCCCAGGGGTGCCTAGCCATACGGGCACAGGGAGAAGGGGACGTGGGTCCCTGGCACCGAGCTAGGGCAGAGCAACGGAGGCCTGGGGGGTTGCTGGGCGGGGGGCACTGGGGCGGGGCAGCCCCGCCGAGGGGTGCCAGGGCTGGGCTGTGCGGGGACACCGGCGTGCCCGGGTCTGTGCCCGCTCATCACTGACACCGGCTCTCTCCCGCAGGCTGGGCACGTGCAGTGCCAGGAAGAGAGGTGCCCCCCCCCTGTCCTGCGCCCAGCCCGTCCGGGACCCCCAGCGCTGCTGCCCCCTCTGCAAAGGTTGAGTAACGCCCGGTTCTGGGCCAGCCCCGGCCCGACGGCGCCCGCGTGCGGCACCGATGCCCTCTGTGCGGGCCGGGGACGTCGCCGGGGCAGGGCGCTGGGTGCTGCTGGCCCGTGGGCATTGACTGGGCTCGCCAGCCCTGGGGCAGCCCCCGGCTGGGTGGGGAAGGCTGCTCGCTCCCTGAGAACAGACCCGCCCCACACCTGAGAGCAGGGCCCGGAGCTGGGGGGCTGGGAGGGCAGGGCCCCGGGCGGGGGAGCTGGGGGCTGGGAGGGCAGGGCCCGGGGGGGGAGCTGGGGGGCTGGGAGGGCAGGGCCCCGGGCGGGGGAGCTGGGGAGCTGGGAGGGCAGGGCCCGGGGCGGGAGCTGGGGGGGCTGGGAGGGCCCAGGGGAAGGAGGGGTGAGCGGTCTGGGGGTCCCCAGGGGCTGTGGCAGGGAGGTCCCCCCTCACGGCCTGCATCCCCCAGTGTGTGTGCTGGCCGAGGAGGAGTTCGAGGAGGGGGCGCAGTGGAAGCCGGACGGGGACCCCTGCACGACCTGCACCTGCCTCGCCGGAGAGCCCGTCTGCGGGGCCCTGCCGTGCCCGCCCCTCGCCTGCCAGCACCCCGCCCGGCTGAGCGGTGAGTGCCCCCCCCCGACCCACCCCCACACACTGCCCCCTGCTCCCGCCCCTCGCCTGCCAGCACCCCGCCTGGCCGAGCGGTGAGTGCCCCTCCCCCCCTGACCCCCCCCCACACACTGCCCCCTGCTCCCGCCCCTCGCCTGCCAGACCCCGCCCGGCCGAGCGGTGAATGCCCCTCCCCCCCCTGACCCCCCCCCCCACACTGCCCCCTGCTCCCACCCCTCGCCTGCCAGCACCCCGCCCGGCCGAGCAGTGAGTGCCCCTCCCCCCCGACCCCCCCCCCACACTGCCCCCTGCTCCCGCCCCTCGCCTGCCAGCACCCCATCCGGCTGAGCGGTCAGTGCCCCTCCCCCCCGACTCCCCCCCACACAGTGCCCCCTGCTCCCGCCCCTCGCCTGCCAGCACCCCGCCCGGCCGAGCGGTGAGTGCCCCTCCCCCCCGACCCCCCCCCACACTGCCCCCTGCTCCCGCCCCTCGCCTGCCAGCACCCCATCCGGCTGAGCGGTCAGTGCCCCTCCCCCCCGACTCCCCCCCACACAGTGCCCCCTGCTCCCGCCCCTCGCCTGCCAGCACCCCGCCCGGCTGAGCGGTGAGTGCCCTCCCCCGACCCCCCCCACACTGCCCCCTGCTCCCGCCCCTCGCCTGCCAGCACCCCACCCGGCTGAGCGGTGAGTGCCCCTCCCCCCCCGGCCCCCCCCCCACACTGCCCCCTGCTCCCCGCCCCTCGCCTGCCAGCACCCCGCCCGGCCGAACGGTGAGTGCCCCTCCCCCCCCGACCCCCCCCCCACACACTGCCCCCTGCTCCCGCCCCTCGCCTGCCAGCACCCCGCCCGGCCGAGCAGTGAGTGCCCCTCCCCCCCTGACCCCCCCCCCACACTGCCCCCCCTGCTCCCGCCCTCCTGAGCGGTGAGTTCCCTTCCCCGCACTGCCCCTCCCCCACTGCCCCCATCCCTCACTTCCCCCCACTCCACCCAGCTCAATTGTGGGTGCCCACCTGGCCCCACCCCCTCCGTTCTGTGGTCCCCCCCGGCCCTGGCTCCGCACCCCTGAGCTCCGGGGCTCTGCGTGGCACCGGGCCCATGGCAGACACCAGGCGCCGTGGGTCCATCCAGCGGGGGCAGCCCGTAGGGCCGGCCGGGCACCGGGAGTGACCCCTCAGTGCCTCCTGCTGGCCCAGGCCCCGCCTGCCGTGGGGCTGGGCCGTGGGGCGGGTGGCCCCGGGCCGATCGGGGCGCCCCGCTGTGCTAACCCGCCTGCTGTCTCCTCGGCCAGGGGACTGCTGCCCGACCTGTGCCCAGTGCTCCTACAACCAGCACCTCTACGCCAACGGGCAGGCCTTCGCCCACCCGCACAGCCCCTGCCAGCGCTGCCAGTGTTTGGTGAGGGGGCCGGCCCGCGGGGCACCGCGGCGGGCGGCCAACCGGGGCCTCTGTGCCCCCGGAGCCGCCCCTCCCCGCTGGGGGGCAGTGGGGACGCCCTCCCCGGTTGCCAGGGTTGTGGTGCCGGACCTCCCAGTCCTCTAGGGTCGGGGGCAGAGCAGGGTGGGGGTGGGCCCGGAGGCCCCGCGGGGTGGGTCGGGGGGGGCTGGGCGCGCAGGCCCTGGGGGGATCCGGGGTCGGGGGCAGAGCAGGGTGGGGGTGGGCCCGGAGGCCCCGCGGGGTGGGTCGGGGGGGGCTGGGAGCGCAGGCCCTGCGGGGATCCGGGGTCAGGGGCAGAGCAGGGTGGGGGTGGGCCCGGAGGCCCCGTGGGGTGGGTCGGGGGGGGCTGGGCGCGCAGGCCCTGGGGGGATCCGGGGTCGGGGGCAGAGCAGGGTGGGGGTGGGCCCGGAGGCCCCGTGGGGTGGGTCGGGGGGGGGCTGGGCGCGCAGGCCCTGGGGGGATCCGGGGTCGGGGGCAGAGCAGGGTGGGGGTGGGCCCGGAGGCCCCGTGGGGTGGGTCGGGGGGGGGCTGGGCGCGCAGGCCCTGCGGGGATCCGGGGTCGGGGGCAGAGCAGGGTGGGGGTGGGCCCGGAGGCCCCGCGGGGTGGGTCGGGGGGGGGCTGGGCGCGCAGGCCCTGCGGGGATCCGGGGTCGGGGGCAGAGCAGGGTGGGGGTGGGCCCGGAGGCCCCGCGGGGTGGGTCGGGGGGGGGCTGGGCGCGCAGGCCCTGGGGGGATCCGGGGTCGGGGGCAGAGCAGGGTGGGGGTGGGCCCGGAGGCCCCGCGGGGTGGGTCGGGGGGGGGCTGGGCGCGCAGGCCCTGGGGGGATCCGGGGTCGGGGGCAGAGCAGGGTGGGGGTGGGCCCGGAGGCCCCGCGGGGTGGGTCGGGGGGGGGGCTGGGCGCGCAGGCCCTGGGGGGATCCGGGGTCGGGGGCAGAGCAGGGTGGGGGTGGGCCCGGAGGCCCCGCGGGGTGGGTCGGGGGGGGGCTGGGCGCGCAGGCCCTGGGGGGATCCGGGGTCGGGGGCAGAGCAGGGTGGGGGTGGGCCCGGAGGCCCCGCGGGGTGGGTCGGGGGGGGCTGGGCGCGCAGGCCCTGGGGGGATCCGGGGTCGGGGGCAGAGCAGGGTGGGGGTGGGCCCGGAGGCCCCCGCGGGGTGGGTCGGGGGGGGCTGGGCGCGCAGTCCCTGGGGGGATCCGGGGTCGGGGGCAGAGCAGGGTGGGGGTGGGCCCGGAGGCCCCGCGGGGTGGGTCGGGGGGGGCTGGGCGCGCAGTCCCTGGGGGGATCCGGGGTCGGGGGCAGAGCAGGGTGGGGGTGGGCCCGGAGGCCCCGCGGGGTGGGTCGGGGGGGGCTGGGAGCGCAGGCCCTGCGGGGATCCGGGGTCGGGGGCAGAGCAGGGTGGGGGTGGGCCCGGAGGCCCCGCGGGGTGGGTCGGGGGGGGCTGGGCGCGCAGGCCCTGGGGGAATCCGGGGTAGGGGGCAGAGCAGGGTGGGGGTGGGCCCGGAGGCCCCGCGGGGTGGGTCGGGGGGGGCTGGGAGCGCAGGCCCTGCGGGGATCCGGGGTCGGGGGCAGAGCAGGGTGGGGGTGGGCCCGGAGGCCCCGCGGGGTGGGTCGGGGGGGGCTGGGCGCGCAGGCCCTGGGGGGATCCGGGGTCGGGGGGCAGAGCAGGGTGGGGGTGGGCCCGGAGGCCCTGCGGGGTGGGTCGGGGGGGGCTCTCGGGAGCGGCCGGTGACCTGCCCCCTGCCCGCAGGACGGGACCGTGCAGTGCTCGCCCGTCGCCTGCCCCCCGCCCAGCTGCCCCCGCCCGGAGAGCCAGCCTGGCCAGTGCTGCCCCACATGTCGGGGTGAGTGTGCCGCTGAGGGGCTGGGCGCCCCTGGGTTCCCCACCGAGCTCTGCCGGTGAGGCCCTGCCCCAAACTGAGCCCCCCCGCCCCGCCTCCCCATATCCCCCCATGGGACTCGGCTGCCCCTTGCAGAGGCAGTGAGT
This sequence comes from Lepidochelys kempii, assembly GCF_965140285.1. NCBI lineage: Eukaryota > Metazoa > Chordata > Testudines > Cheloniidae > Lepidochelys > Lepidochelys kempii. The sequence goes on from NC_136380.1 coordinate 349,072,540, forward strand.
GGCCCCCAGAGGGCACTGTGACCCCGGGGCGCTGCCCTGGGGCAGACGTGCGATGCCCCCGATGCCCCCGTCCATCGCCCGACCGGCCAAGCGGACCTGGGGGGAGGGGCCCGGGGCTGGCGGCCCCCTCGGGCTCCCTGGGGGCACAGGGGGCAGGGGCACCTCCGCAGGGGCTGCAAACGGGGTGGGCTGGGGTGAGGGAGCCAACCCTGGGGGGCTGGGCCTGAGGCCCCGTCACACTGAGCAGCTGGCTGATCCCAGCCGGGGGGAGAGGGGGCACAGGGCAGGGCTAGGGGGCAGGACAGGTTAGGCTGGGGGGCAGGGCTGGGGGGCAGGATGCGAGGGAGGGCATAGGGCAGGGCTGGGGGGCAGGATGGGAGGGAGGGCCTAGGGCGGGAGGCAGGACAGGGTGGGGGTCGGTGGTCGCTGACATCTGCCCTCCCCCCCAGGCTGCAGCGTGGAGGGGGGCGCGGTGGAGGCGGGCGAGCGGTTCCCCAGCCCGCGGGACCCCTGCCAGCTCTGCGTCTGCACCCACGGGATCGTCAGCTGCTCGGCGCGGGATTGCCCTGGTGCCCTGTGCGCCCACCCGCTGCCCGGCTCCTGCTGCCCGAACAACTGCAACGGTGACCCCCGACCCCTGCCCACGGGGGCCACGAGCCGGTCCCCCTCCCCCCTGCCCGTGCCTGGTCTCCCACTCCCCCTCCCCCCTGCCCATGCCCGGTCTCCCACTACCCCGACCCCTGCCCGCGGGGGCCACGAGCCGGTCCCCCTCCCCCCTGCCCGTGCCCGGTCTCCCACTACCCCGACCCCTGCCCGCGGGGGCCACGAGCCGGTCCCCCTCCCCCCTGCCCGTGCCCGGTCTCCCACTACCCCGACCCCTGCCCGCGGGGGCCACGAGCCGGTCCCCCTCCCCCCTGCCCGTGCCCGGTCTCCCACTACCCCGACCCCCTGCCCACGGGGGCCACGAGCCGGTCCCCCTCCCCCCTGCCCGTGCCCAGTCTCCCACTACCCCGACCCTCTGCCCGTGGGGGCCACGGGCCAGTCCCCCAACCCCGATCCCCCGACCACGGGGGACCCCACTGGGCTAGTTTCCCCAGCCCCAGTGGACACGGCTCTGCGGGGTTGGGGGCGGATCGGGCGCTGCTGCACTGGGCCCCGACCCACTGGACGGGACCTGGGCGGCACCTCAGGGGCCCTCGCTGTCTGCCCCATCCTCCCAGCATGCATTGCAGAGGCGGGGTCCCCTCCGTTAGCCCCCCCGTGTCCCCTCTCCGTCTGCCCTAGGCTGCAGCTACGGGGGGAAAGAGTACCCCAACGGAGCCGAGTTCCCGCACCCCACGGATCACTGCAAGCAATGCCACTGCCTCGTAAGTGCCGGGGGGCGAGCGGGGCCCCAGGCCCGAGGTGGTTCAGCGTGGCCTACTGGACACCTGGGTCCCAGCCCGGGCTCTGCTGCTGCCTTGCTGGGGGAAGCTGGGCCGGTTGCGTCTCGTTAGCCCATGGCAGGGGGAGCGATCGTGCAGCCAGCGCCCCCGCCGGCCCCGCTCTGCCTGCTCCCCGCGTTACAAGTGGGGAAACTGAGGCACAGAGCAGGCAAGCACTGGCAGAGCTGAGACTAGAGCCCAGGGCTCCAGTCCAATGGCTGAGCCACTGCCCCCGAGGGAGGGACCCATTTAACCCCGTCCCGGCCACAGCGAGGGGCCGGGGCGTCGCAGTGGACGGTGGTTTTCACGCTGTGCTGGGTGGGGGCTGGGTGGGGTTGAGGGCGGAGGCTGGGGGCACAGTCTGGGGCGGGGGTCACGGGATGGGTGGGATGCTGAGCTGGGGCACAGGGTGGGGTGGGGGCTGGGAGGCAGGACTCCTGGGTTCTCTCCCCGGCAGTGCCCGGCTGGCTCTGACCTGCCTCTCCCCCCTGCAGAACGGCCATGTGCACTGTCTGTTGCGACGCTGCCCGCCCCTGCCCTGCGCGGAGCCCTTCCTGGTGCCCGGCGGGTGCTGTCCCCAGTGCCCAGGTAGGCCGGCGCGCGGGGCAGTGGTCTGGGGGGGTCACGGCCCCTTTCCAGCTGCCCCCCATCTGTCTGGGGGCCGGGGGGGGCTGGGAGGCACCATGGGGCTGTTTGCTGGCAGGGCCGAGCTGAGCCCAGCCCATCTGGGCTCCCGGGAGGTGCCCCCCAGCACTGACCCCACAAGCTAAACCCTCTGCCGCCTTGAAACCCGCCCCTGCCATGGCCAAGGGCAGGGAGCGCCTGGGGGAGTCGGGCGCTCTGTCCCCGGCACCCCCCTCAACCGCCCCTGTCTCCTCCCAGAGCCCCCGGCGGGCTGCCTCTCCGCGGGCGTCTCCTACCAGCCCATGCAGCGATTCTACGACCCCTCGGATGCCTGCCGCCTCTGCATCTGTGCCAACGGGACCGTCACCTGCCAGCACCAGCCTTGCGCCCCCGCCCTCTGCGCCCACCCCCTGCGGCGGGACTGCTGCCACTCCTGTGACGGTACCCCCCAACCCCCTGAGCCCCCCACTGGGCCTCACTGGGCTCCCCGGTCCCGCTGAGCCCCCCACTGGGCACCCCGCGGGCCACACTGGGCTCCCCGGTCCCGCTGAGCCCCCCACTGGGCACCCCGCGGGCCTCACTGGGCCCCCCGGTCCCGCTGAGCCCCCTACTGGGCACCCTGCGGGCCACACTGGGCTCCCCGGTCCCGCTGAGCCCCGCACTGGGCACCCCGCGGGCCACACTGGGCCTCCCGGTCCCGCTGAGCCCCCCACTGGGCACCCCGCGGGCCACACTGGGCCCCCCGGTCCCGCTGAGCCCCCTACTGGGCACCCCGCGGGCCACACTGGGCCCCCCGGTCCCACTGAGCCCCCCACTGGGCACCCCGCGGGCCACACTGGGCCCCCCAGTCCCGCTGAGCCCCCCACTGGGCACCCCGCGGGCCTCACTGGGCCTCCTGAGGCCCCTGATGGACTCCCGAGCCCCTATGTTCTGCACCCACCCCCTGCTGCCGCTCTTGTGATGGTAGCCCCTTTTGGGTCCCCAGAACCCCCTCCCTGGGCCTCCCCAGCCCCCCTCGGCCCCTTGAATCCCACCTGGGTCCACTAAGCATTCCCCCCCAGTACTCCTGGGCTTTGCACGTACCCTCACAGCAGGGCTGCTGCCATTTCTGTGACGATACCCCTTGGGCCCCCCAGCCCCCCGCTGGGTCCCCTGAAACCACCCAGTGACCTGGGCCCCCAAACCCCCCGCTGCACCCCCAGCCCCCGTGCTCTGCTCCCCCCTGCAGCAGGAACACTTCCCCCCAGCCCCCGGCTCTGCTCCTGCCCCACTCTTGTGCCCAGTGCCATCACCCGCTCTGCCCCCAGGCTGCCTGTACCAGGGGAAGGAGCTGCCCAACGGGGAGCAGTTCCCGGACCCCGCGGAGCCGTGCCACGTCTGCACCTGCTGGGAGGGCAGCGTCTCCTGCCAGCCCAGGGCCTGCCCGCTGCTCCAGTGCCCCTTCCCTGCCCGGGGGCCGTGCTGCCAGGTCTGCGAAGGTGGGTTGGGCATGGGGTGCGGGCGCAGGCCGGGCTGGGCTAGCCCAGGGGGCTGCTGGGCTCCACCAGTTGGGGCGCCAGGGTTGGGGGGTGGGTCAGCCCATGGGGGGTGTCTTGGGCCCTGGCCTCCTCTGCAGTGCCTGGCACCGGGCTCACTCTGTCCGGCCCCCACAGGCTGCGAGTACTTGGGCGAGGGTTACCTCGATGGCCAGGAGTTCCCGGACCCCCAGGACGCCTGCGGCCGCTGTGACTGCCTCCACGGCTTCGTCACCTGCACCAAAACGCCCTGCGACCCGCCAGGCTGCCGCCACCCTGCCAGCCCCCCAGGCCGGTGCTGCCCCGTGTGCCAGGGTAAGTGGGGCTCGGGGGAGGGTGGGCACCGCGTGGCATGGCCACTCTCCGCCACCACCAGGCATGGCTGGGGAACCTCAGGCCTTGTTAAAGTGAAGGGGTATGGCCAGTGCCCCCCAGCCCCGCTGGTGCCCCTCATCCCTGACCCACAGCCCCCTGCTAGCCCAGCCCTGGGCTCCCCCTGGTGCCCCTCAATCTCAATCTGCAGCCCCCTGCTGTCCTAGCTCTGCCCCTCCCAGCCCCACTGGTGCCCCTGACCCACAGCTCCCTGCTAGCCCAACCCAGCTCTGTCCCTCCCCAACCCCACTGGTGTCCCTCACACCCGACCTGCAGCCCCCTTCTAGCCCAGCTCTGGGCAGAACCAGGGGGCAGGGTGGAGCCAATCGATGGCTCCAGCATTTCTGTTCCTCACGGGCACCGCAGGCAGGCCTGGGCGGGTACCGATGGGCTGAGCTGGTTTGGCCATTCCCAGTGCCCACGACAGGCCCAGGTGCCAGGGGAGGGGAGGGTGGTCCAGTGGTTAGGGCGCTCGCGTGGGGAGGAGGAGGCAGGTTTTGCTGCCGACGCCCTGCTTGACCCTGGGCAGGTTCTGGGCCTCAACCTCCGTCCGGCCTGGCCAGCGTGACGCCAGCCCAGCCTGCCCCACCCGGAGCGGAGCCTGAGGCCATGCCAGCCTGGCCTGGCCCCCGGAGTGGTGGCTGTGGCGAGAGCCACAGGCGAGAGGCCACCCAGGCCTGGTCTGGGGGCGTTGCTGGCTCCACGGCGGGACGGTGCTGGGCGTGGGGCTGGGCGCAGGATCGGGGCCAGATCTCCCAAGTGCTGGAGGGGGCTTGGGATTGGCGGGTGCTGGAGGGGGGACACCTGGGATATGGGGGGCTGGTTCTCCCCTGCTCTCAATGTCTTTCCTCCCCTCTGGTGCCAGGCTGCCACTTCCAGGGCCAGGACCTCGCGGACGGAGAGACCTTCCCGGCCCCCGGCGGGCGCTGCGAGCAGTGTCGCTGCCTGGTACGTGCCTGGGGGGGCATGGCCGGCCCTGTGGGGAGAGGGCTGGGCACAGCCCCAGGGGGCACAGGGAGCCGAGCTGGCACAGGGCTGGGGTTGTGCCAGGGGGATGGAGCCCAAGGGGAGTGGGGGCGCTGGGGGGCTCAGCATGGCTGGGGGCCTGCCCTGCTCACCCCCGTTCCCTGCCCTCTTGCAGCGGGGAGAGGTGTCCTGCGGGCCCCTGCCCTGCCCTGGGGTGACGTGTCCCCACCCGGCCGTGGGCCCCTGCGACTGCCCCGTGTGCGACGGCTGCAGCTTCCATGGGCGAGCGTGCAGCAACGGGGAGCGCTTCCCCGACCCTCACGACGCCTGCCAGCTCTGCTCCTGCCTGGTGAGTGTCCACCCCCGAAAAGCAGCCAGCTCTGGGGAGGGGCCCCGCTGCAAACAGCACCCCACGGTGCTGGGGACGGGGGTCACAGTCCTGGGGCCAGCTGCCTCTGCAGGGGACACCCCGGGGCCTGGCCCGGGACAGCGGGCAGGGCCTGGGCCAGGAGCCAGCAGGCTGGGAACAGCTGCAGATGGGCGGAACCGTGGGCTTAGCTAAAGCAGTTTCTCCCACGGGACCGTGCCCAGTCGTGCCGCCCTGGGGCCAGCGCTGAGTGCCAGGGGAGGTGCCCCTGCAGATCTAGCCCCCCCCCCCCCCGCAGATTTCCCAGTGCTGGCCTGGCCCTGCCTCCGGGCACCGCGGGGGCTGGCGGCCCCAGGGACGGGGTGCAGGCTCTTGGGGGGGCTTTCGGTCCCTTGCCTGCCCAGGGCAGGAGCCCGGCCAGGTGTGATGCCAGCGGCTCTTGCCCCGCAGGATGGCAGCGTGACGTGTGTGCCCGCGCCGTGCTCCCCCGCCCCCTGCCGGAACCCGGTCGCCCTGCCCGGCCAGTGCTGCCCACAGTGCTCCGATGCCTGCCGCTACCAGGGCCACCTCTACGAGAGCGGGGCCCCCTTCCGCCCCCCGGGGGGGGACCCCTGCTCCACTTGCACCTGCCTGGTGAGTGAGCCGGCCCGCAGTGCCCCCCGGCTCCGCCCGAGCCCCCCAACCTCCACCCCTTTCCCCCTCTGACCGCCACCCTGCTCCGCCCGAGCCCCCCGACCTCCACCCCCTTCCCCTCTGACCGCCACCCTGCTCCGCCCGGTCCCCCCGACCTCCACCCCCTTCCCCCTCTGACCCCCACCCTGCTCCGCCCAGGTCCCCCCGACCCCCACCCCCTTCCCCCTCTGAACCCCACCCTGCTCCGCCCAGGTCCCCCCGACCCCCACCCCCTTCCCCCTCTGACCCCCACCGTGCTGGGCCCAGGTCCCCCCGACTCCACCCCCTTCCCCCTCTGACCGCCAACCTGCTCCGCCCGAGCCCCCCGACCTCCACCCCCTTCCCCCTCTGACCCCCACCCTGCTCCGCCCAGGTCCCCCCGACCCCCACCCCCTTCCCCCTCTGAACCCCACCCTGCTCCGCCCAGGTCCCCCCCACCCCCTTCCCCCTCTGAACCCCTCTGCTCCACTCCCTTCCCCCTCTGACCCCCTCTGCTCCCTTCCCCCTCTGACCCCCACCGTGCTGGGCCCAGGTCCCCCCGACTCCACCCCCTTCCCCCTCTGACCGCCACCCTGCTCCGCCCGAGCCCCCCGACCTCCACCCCCTTCCCCCTCTGACCCCCACCCTGCTCCGCCCAGGTCCCCCCGACCCCCACCCCCTTCCCCCTCTGAACCCCACCCTGCTCCGCCCAGGTCCCCCCGACCCCCACCCCCTTCCCCCTCTGAACCCCACCCTGCTCCGCCCAGGTCCCCCCGACCCCCACCCCCTTCCCCCTCTGACCCCCACCGTGCTGGGCCCAGGTCCCCCTGACCTCCACCCCCTTCCCCCTCTGACCCCCACCGTGCTGGGCCCGGTCCCCCCGACCCCCACCCCGTTCCCCCTCTGACCGCCACCCTGCTCCGCCCAGGTCCCCCCGACCTCCACCCCCTTCCCCCTCTGACCCCCACCGTGCTGGGCCTGGTCCCCCCGACCTCCACCCCGTTCCCCCTCTGACCCCCACCCTGCTCCGCCCAGGTCCCCCCGACCTCCACCCCCTTCCCCCTCTGACCCCCACCGTGCTGGGCCCAGGTCCCCCCGACCTCCACCCCCTTTCCCCTCTGACCCCCACCCTGCTCCGCCCGAGCCCCCCGACCTCCACCCCCTTTCCCCTCTGACCCCCACCCTGCTCCACCCAACCCCCCGACCTCCACCCTCTTCCCCCTCTGACCCCCACCGTGCTGGGGCCAGGTCCCCCCGACCTCCACCCCCTTCCCGCTCTGATGGCTTCCCTTCCTTCCAGGGTGGAGGGGGCGTATCCCAAGCCGGGGGTCCCCCCACACTGACGGCTTTGCCTTTCCCCTCTCAGGGCGGGGACGTGCTCTGCGTGATGGCCCCGTGCCCCCCGCTGACGTGCACCCACCAGGTGATAGAGCCCGGGGACTGCTGCCCCCGCTGCAAAGGTACGACCCACCCTGGCCGCTGCCCGCCCAATATCCCCCAGGGGACAGAGGGCCTATCCCTTTAAGAGAGGCGGGCCATCTACATAACTCCGCCCCAAACAAGTGGTCCATGTCAGTCAATAGTGACTCATTAGCATGTGGGGTCTGTGACCTCTGTTGGTCTATATTGGGCCGATAGTGCCCCCCCGAGTCAGGCAGCTGCAGGCTGTGGCCTAGCGTAGTGGGCACCCACGGGTCCATATCGACCTGTATGATGGACCGTGCAGAGAGCACAGGCATGACATTGGTGTGAGTCTGACCCGCTGCTCTCCCGCAGGCTGCATGTACGATGGGCAGGAGCACGCCGATGGCACCAGCTGGTTCTCCTCCCCCTGCGTGTCCTGCCTGTGCACCCACGGCATCGCCACCTGCGCCCAGATCCGCTGCCTCGGCTCCTGCCTCCAGCCCGTCCAGGTGCCCGGGGAATGCTGCCCACTGTGCGCAGGTGCGAGGGCGGGTGCGGCTCTGCCAGGCCCACACGGGGGCGGGGAAGGGAGCGGGCACAGGGGGCTCAGAGGTGGGCAGCTGCTGCAGAAGAGGGCACGGGGCTGAGCCGTAGGGTTGTAGGGTCAAAGGCTGGACGGGACTGTCTGACCCCCCCAGCCTGGCACAGGCCAGAGAACTGCCCCTGTTACCCCCGTATCGAGCCCAGAGACCTGCGACCCAAGCGCCTCCCAGACAGGCCCCGGGGGCCGGAGCTCCGACGGGAGTGTCCGGCCGTGCACCCGTTAGTGTCTGAGGGACGTCCTCACGCCCGGTGGCCCTGTGTGTGCCTAAGGATCACAGCCTGGCACTGGACGTGTGGAGTCGCTTATCGACTGCGAGCCCTGGATCCCACCCAGCGTCTCTGCTCTGCGGGGGACAGGCCCCTGCTCTGTGCACCTGCGTCCCTCGGTCCTGCATGGGGGACTTTGCATTCGGCTGCACTGAACCCTTTTGGTTGAATGCGCCCAGCATGCCAGGCAAGGCAGATGGCACCATGGGACGGCCCCTCCTCAGCATTATTTACCTCCCCGCCCCCAGGCTTTGCGTCGGCTGCAGGTGTTATCAACAGTGATTCTACATTTACTGTTTCTATGACTAGTGGCTGATCTGGGAGCCAGGACTCCTGGGTTCTTCCGCGGCTCTGGGAGGGGAGTGGGGTTTCGTGGTTAGAGTGGGCAGGGCTGGGAGCCAGGACTCCTGGGTTTGTCCCCGGCTCTGGGAGAGGAATGGGGACTCCCCCCACTGCCCTGACAGGTTTCTCCCCAGATTGCATGTTCGAGGGCCAGCCGTACAGCCCCGGGGAGAGCTTCCAGCCGTCACTGGACCCCTGTGAGATCTGCACCTGTGAGGTAAGGGGACAGGGAGCAAACACTGCTCCCCCTCCTCCCAGGCGGCGGGCTGGGGACACCCCCAGGCCTCCCACACTGTGCACTCGTCCTGGGGGTGCCGCAGCTTTGGGGGTCTGCTCTCCCATCTGGAGTCTTGTGGGAGACTCATCAGGGAGGGGGGCTATTCTGACCCCTGCCCCTGGATTGGCAGGGTGTAACAATGCTGGATCTGGCAGGACCCAACGGAGAGTGTCAATTCAGGACAAATTGCTGAAAACAGGGCAGTTACAGTCCCAGGCTGGGGTTTTTCCACCTCTAAGGCACCAAACCAGACAGACAGAGAGGACTTCGGTCTCACCCACTGGCTGACCACAAGTCACACAAGCAATTCCCTCAGACACTCCAGTTCCCCAGTATCACCACCAGGCCACTGGTTATGGGACAAATGGTTATGAAAACCAAGACCCCAGTGAAAGAAAAAGGAAAACGGTTCTCCTGATCCCAAAGGACCCAAACCCCAGACCCAGGTCAATATACAAGTCAGATCTCACCCACAAATCCCGCTGTTGCCAATCCTTTAGCATCTAAAATCTAAAGGTTTATTCATAAAAGGAAAAAAGATAGAGATGAGAGCTAGGATGGGTGAGATGGAATCAAGGACATCCAGTGATGGCCAAGTTCTTGGTTCAGGCTTGTGGCAGTGATGGAATAAACGGCAGGTTCAAATCCAGTCTCTGGAGAACGTCCCCAGCTGGGAGGGGTCGTTCAGTCCTTGGTTCAGAGCTTCAGTTTGTAGCAAAGTCCCTCCAGAGGCAGGAAGCAGGACTGAAGACCACGTGGAGATGAGGCATCAGCCTTTTATAGTCTCCTCCAGGTGGCAGGTCCCCTCTTTGTTCGTACTGTGGAAAATTACAGCAAAATGGAGTTTGGAGTCATATGGGCAGGTCCCTGCGTGCCTGGCTGAGTCGCAAGGTGTATCCGCCTTCTCTCAGTGGCTCAGGTGTGTCGCTGATGGTCCTTCATGGGCCATCCGGCCGGCTAGGCAGAGCTGACACCAACGTGTCCGGGGTGTCCCCCAGAAGCAGAGCACAAGTTTGAGCTACAGACAGTAGAGAGCCAATACTTATAACTTTACATACAACAACGATTCACACATGCAGACAGCGTAATCCTACCCAGCCAATCACAGCCTTGTCTGAGACACCCCACGTGACCTCCTTTGTACCAGATTTGGTGCCACTTTAGGACCTTGGTTGCACCAATGATCTGTACGGTCCCAGATTCTGTCAATAACGTGACACAGGGTCTGTGCTGTGAGGGGTCGGGGGGACGGGGCAGTAACCAGCCTGGTCTCTGCCTTTCGTTCCAGCGGCTGGCGGTCGGGGGGCCTCATGTGCGCTGCTACCGCAGGCAGTGCCCCAGCCTGGTCGGCTGCCCCAGGAGCCAGATCCAGCCGCCCGGGCCACAGCACTGCTGCCCCACCTGTGCCCGTGAGTACCCTGCGGGCACACGCCAGGGCTGCTCAGCCAGGGCCTGGCACGGGGCGGCCATTGCTCTGGAATGCCCTGTGCCTACCCCACACACCCCACAGCACCCCCTGCTGGGCAAGGCCGGGCTGGAGTCTCCAGGAACTCCCCCCACGGCCAGTGCCCGCACCTCACTCCCCACAGCACCCCCTGCTGGGCAAGGCCGGGGCTGAAGTCTCCAGGAACTCCCCCCACGGCCAGTGCCCGCACCTCACTCCCCACAGCACCCCCTGCTGGGCAAGGCCGGGCTGGAGTCTCCAGGAACTCCCCCCACGGCCAGTGCCCGCACCTCACTCCCCACAGCACCCCCTGCTGGGCAAGGCCGGGGCTGAAGTCTCCAGGAACTCCCCCCACGGCCAGTGCCCGCACCTCACTCCCCACAGCACCCCCTGCTGGGCAAGGCCGGGCTGGAGTCTCCAGGAACTCCCCCCACGGCCAGTGCCCGCACCTCACTCCCCACAGCACCCCCTGCTGGGCAAGGCCGGGGCTGAAGTCTCCAGGAACTCCCCCCACGGCCAGTGCCCGCACCTCACTCCCCACAGCACCCCCTGCTGGGCAAGGCCGGGCTGGAGTCTCCAGGAACTCCCCCCACGGCCAGTGCCCGCACCTCACTCCCCACAGCACCCCCTGCTGGGCAAGGCCGGGGCTGAAGTCTCCAGGAACTCCCCCCACGGCCAGTGCCCGCACCTCACTCCCCACAGCACCCCCTGCTGGGCAAGGCCGGGCTGGAGTCTCCAGGAACTCCCCCCACAGCCAGTGCCCGCACCTCACTCCCCACAGTGCCCCCTGCTGGGCAAGGCCGGGGCTGAAGTCTCCAGGAACTCCCCCCACGGCCAGTGCCCGCACCTCACTCCCCACAGCACCCCCTGCTGGGCAAGGCCGGGGCTGAAGTCTCCAGGAACTCCCCCCACGGCCAGTGCCCGCACCTCACTCCCCACAGCACCCCCTGCTGGGCAAGGCCGGGGCTGAAGTCGCTGCGAGTGCCCCCACGGCCAGTTCTCCCACTGCGCTCCCCACAGCAGCCCCTGCTGGGCCAGACCGGGGCTAGAGCAGCTGGGAGCTCCCCCACGGCCAGCGCCCGCTCCCCATAGTGCCCCCTTCCGGGCAAGGCTGGAGCTGGGCTGTTTCACTGGTCAGTCCGTTCCCGTCACACAGGTGTCTGGCCCTGGCTCCCCCCGGCAGGGCGGGGTGGGGCTGTCTCTTGTGCCTTGGCCCCTCTTCCCGCCCCTCACCCCACTGCCTTTGTGGCTTGCAGAGGCCTTGAGTAACTGCACGGCCGAGCTGGCCGGGAACGAGCTCCAGGCGGCTGGCGACCCGTGTTACACCTGCCAGTGCAAGGTACGAGCCCCGGGGCCGGCTCTGTCCCTCCGCTGGGCCTGCCGGGCTGAGCTGAGCCTGACCCCGCTGCGCGATCAGACCCCCATGCCGGCGCTTGCTCCAGGGGAGTGCGGACGCCTCCTGCCCTCAGCCCTTCGCGTCCCAAGATTGCGCCCCCGGGCCGTGCCGTGCAGCCCCCTCTGTGGTGGGGCGGGGCAGCCGTGGAACGGCGCAGTCATTCCGGGAAGGAAGAGTCTCGTCTCTGACGCACACGGCGCCTTGGGGTGTGCCCACGGCCTGCCCCCCATGGCCCACGTTTAAGGTCACCCCCACCACCGCCCTGGGGCATCGGGCCAGCGCAGAGTGCAGGGGAGAGCGCCCCCTGCTGGGCCCCTGCCCCATTCCTTGCAGCACAGCACCCCCTAGTGCCGCACTGGCAGGCACTGACGCCCGGCGCTGACTGCCAGGGGAGAGCCCCCCCTGCTGAGCCCCCGCCCCGCTCCCTGCAGCACCCTGGGCCTCCCTTGGAGGTCTCCCATCCAAAGAGTGACCAGGGCCAGCCCCGCGTGGTGTGAAGTGGAGCCAGAGCCCAGCAGGGAGAAGTGGGGAGTCCATGACCCTTGATTTTCAGGGTGCCCCCCATAGTGGGAAGGCTCCAGCTCTCCCTCCAGTGACCCTCTAGGGGCTGGCCCCTCAGAGCCATGGAGAGCACGCTGGGTGTGGCCTGTCCGCCCCATGGCTCCCCTGCTGGACCCCTCTCCGGGCCCCCCAGGTTCCTCTCATCCCATTAGCAGCAGGCCTGTCCGAGAGAGAATCGTGAGGGTGCGCCCAGCTCCGGGCACTGGCCTGCATACCCACAGCTGACCCTGGTGTGTGTGTGTGGGAGGGGGACGTGCCACCGCCCCGTCCCATGTGTCTGTGCCCAAGTCGCGGCCCCGTCCCATGGGTCTCTGTGCGCCCATGTTGCCATCCTGGGTTGCCCCCTGTGCCCTGGCTGCATCCCGGCCCCCGCTCTTCTCATTGCAGGATCTCACCTGGGTGTGCGTGCACCAGGGCTGCCCGCTGCTCAGCTGCCCTCCCGCCGAGCAGTTCACCCCCCAGGGCGCCTGCTGCCCCGTCTGTGACGGTGACGTATGGCCAGCGCCTGCTCGCACCCGGAGGCCTCGCCGAGGGGCCCCTTGGAGCACACTTCATTGTGGGGGGGAGGGGGAGCGGCATGGCACCAAGAAGCGGGGGGCTGGGATCTGGGGATCCCTGCATTCCAGGCAGCAAGTCCCCCACTACCCAGCTGGGCACGGAGCCCTGTGGCTGGGGTGCTCGGAGCTGGCCACGCACAGAGGCCACAGGGCAGTTGTCCCTTCAGTGGCAGCAGAGGCCAAGCGGGCAAGGGGGACCCCGAGGCGGTGACGCTGGGTTAGCTTCCCCCAGGTCTGTCTGTCTGTCAAGCACCCGTCCCTGCAGACAGACAGCACAGTGCTAGATCAGAGCTAATAACTCTGAAGCCTAGTGATGGCAAACTGCCGGTCAGCACAGGGCTGACTGTGTGAGAATCCCCCCCGTCCCATCATGTGGCCCCCCCAGGAACTGTCTTGCGCCATCAGTGGCATTGCTGGTCACAGGGCGGCTGTCTGCCCACGCAGTTCCCAGCGCCCATCCCCATAGGTCTGGGGCAGCGGCTGACCCCCCACCCTCCCTTGCAGAGTGCGTGACAGAGGCTGGAGAGCGCCGGGTGCCGGACGGTGAGAGCTGGGTGGAGAGCGAGGACGACTGTGTCAGCTGCACCTGTCATGTAAGCCCCAGCGGGGGCAGCCCCCACCCCAGTCTGGCGCTGTGCCCTGGGGCATCCCCTCCCCCACACCTGGTGTGTCTGTGCCCTGGGGGCTCCATTCCCACCCCCAGCCTGGCGTGACTGTGTCCCTACCCCTCTCCCTCCAGCCAGCGCTTCCCAAACAACTGGCGATTCCCCAGGCGCCGGGCAGGGAGGGGCTTCGCCTGGGGCCCCACAGCAGGGCCTGGAGGGGAACCCAGGAGTCCGGGCTCTGTGGCAGGGATCCCTGGACAGGCCATATGGCACCTTGCTTGGGCTGCCCCCTCCCGGGCCAGCGGGCGCGGGGTACGGAACAGGGGGGCGGGGGGCAGGCCCACCTGTGTGCCAACGAGGCCAAGGGCTGCATTTGGGGGGCAGAGGGCAGGGCTCTCCGTGTGGAAAGGATGGAGCAGTCCCCCTGCGCCAGGCGTGCCCTGTGCAGACTGGCTACCGGTGCCCTCTGTGCCTGGGGCTGCCCGGCTGGGGGGAGAGGGGCGGAGGGCTGTCGGGTGGAGCCGGGCTCCCACTCCTCTCCGTTGTCTCTGCCACGCAGCGCGGCCACGTGGAGTGCCACGTCACGGCGTGCGAGCCCGTCGAGTGCCAGGGCAGCCTGCGGAGGGTGCGGATGCCCGGCTCCTGCTGCTACGAGTGCCAAGGTAGGCGCTGCTCCTGGCGGGCTGGCCGGGTGCAGGGCCCACGCCACAGGAGGGGAGGGGTGGCAGGCCAGTGACTCTGCAATGGCAGGCTCCCTAGGGGCGTGCTGCTCCCCCGGGCGGGTGCCCAGTATGGTGCCAGCCCCTCGCTGACAGATCCTGGAAGGTGGCACGGAAGAGGTTAAAGGGGCTGCACACAGATGGTGCCAGTCTGCGCGGGGCAAACTTCACAGCCTGTGCGGTGAGGCTGATCAGTGTCAGCCCTCCGTCCCAGGTGGGGAAACTGAGGCACCGAGCAGGGGAAGGGGGCCCTCTGCACGCTGCACAGAGACCAGTGCTGGGAGTAAGACCCAGGAGTCCTGGCTCCCCTGATTCTCCCTGCTCGAATCACCAGCCACGCTGCCTTCCGCCTTCCCGCACCGTCTGGCAGGCGGCACACCGGCCCCGCGCTGGGCGGGCCAGACCTGGCGCCCCTGCCTGCGCCATGCCAGTCCTGCCACCTTGCCAGGACCCGGCGCCTGCCCCCAGGCCGCTGTCTTCTGGGCCTGGGGGATCCCCACAATGCTGGCTCCATCCTCTGCCCTCAGACCCAGAGGGCTCCTGCTCCTACCAGGGCCAGCGGTACCCGGCCAGCGAGCGCTGGCAGGTGGACACCTGTACGACCTGCACCTGCGTCTCCGGGGAGGTGCACTGCCAGATCCAGCCCTGCCCCCCGGCCGCCTGCGCCGCGGTGAGTGGGGGCCCAGCTAGGCCCCTGCCCTCCCTCTCCCCGCTGGTCGAGCTCCTTGGCTGAGCCATGGTGGGGCAGGTCAGGGGCCCCCCTGAGGACTTGCCTTGGCCACTGGGGGGGGTGAGTACTGTCCCATTGCCAGGATCCATTGCGCCCACCCCGTTACCCTGGGAGGTGTCCCATAGCCATGCGGGGGGGGATGGCAGCCAGCGCCGGGCGTTACAGGGTGGGAAGGGTGGAAGCCGGGAGGGGGATGGGAGAGGGGCAGCCAGCCGTGGGCATTACGGGGGCAGAGGCTGGCACCCGCATCCCCGTAACGGCCCCTGTGTGCCCAGGATGAGACACCTGCCCTGGCGCCAGGCACCTGCTGCCCTCGCTGCCTGCCCCGCCCCGCCACCTGCCTGGCCTTCGGCGACCCACACTACCGCACCTTCGACGGACGCACCCTGCACTTCCAGGGCACCTGCACCTACGTCCTGGCCCAGGACTGCCAGCGGGAGGACTTCAGGTGAGAGGGGGCGCAGCAGACATGGGCAGCAGCCCCAGGGAGGGGAGCCTGGGGGGAAGGGAAAGGCTGCCTAGTAGTGAGAGCAGGGGGCTGGGGGCCAGAACTCCTGGGTTCTATCCCAGCTCTGGGAGGGGAGTGGGATCTAGTGGGTTAGAGCAGGGGGCTGGGGGCCAGGACTCCTGGGTTCTATCCCAGCTCTGGGAGGGGAGTGGGATCTAGTGGGTTAGAGCAGGGGGCTGGGGCCCAGGACTCCTGGGTTCTATCCCAGCTCTGGGAGGGGAGTGGGATCTAGTGGGTTAGAGCAGGGGGCTGGGGGCCAGGACTCCTGGGTTCTATCCCAGCTCTGGGAGGGGAGTGGGATCTAGTGGGTTAGAGCAGGGGGCTGGGGGCCAGGACTCCTGGGTTCTATCCCAGCTCTGGGAGGGAAGTGGGGGCTAGTGGTTGGCGGTTTGGAGCCCGGACTCCTGGGTTCTGTTCCCAGCTTTGTCCCTAGCCCACCGAGGAAAGCCCTCCCCACACACACAAACCCTGTGCCCGTCTCCTGCCCGCAGCATCCACGTGACCAACGACGACCGGGGGCGCCCGGGTGTGGCCTGGACCAAGGAGGTGACGGTGCGAGTCGGGGACACCGTGGTGCAGCTGCTGCAGGACTGGCTGGTCAGGGTGAGACGGGCGACAGTGCCAGGCTGGACGCCCACTGCACCCCGAGCCTCTGCCCATGGCGGAGCCGGGTCTGGAGCCTGCACTGGGCAGGGCCCTGGTGCGGTTATGGGAGGTCACCTGGAGGCAGGAGGGAACCAGGCTGCACAGGTGGGACCCCGGTGTCCTCCGGTGCCCGCTGAACCCCTGCCCTTCCCTCCCAGGTGGACGGCCAGGTGGTGACCTTGCCCTTCCTCAAGGAGCCCCACCTCTACGTCGAGCGCCAAACCAACACCGTCCTGCTCAACACCAACATCGGGGTGAAGGTAACCGCCGGGCATGGGGGTCCTCTGCCCTGCCGCTGCCCGCTGGGGTGCCGCCCCCAGGCCTCCGATCCAGGCTGCGCCAGCGGGAGGGCATTGTCACGCAGGCATTTCAGACCGCTCCTGGCTGGTGATCCAGCCCGGGGCCTGGCAGGCAGAGCAGCACCTGTGACTGGCGGCTGGCTGGGCCCTGTGCCCCGCGTTCGGGGGGTGCTGCCCATCTCCCCTCTCCCCCCAGGTCCTGTGGAGCGGGCGCTCACA
Organism: Lepidochelys kempii; assembly: GCF_965140285.1. NCBI lineage: Eukaryota > Metazoa > Chordata > Testudines > Cheloniidae > Lepidochelys > Lepidochelys kempii. The sequence goes on from NC_136380.1 coordinate 349,089,034, forward strand.
GCTGGAGGTCAGCGTGCCCGGCACCTACAAGGGGCACATGTGCGGCCTGTGTGGCAACTTCAACGGCCACCCGCAGGACGACACTCGCCTGCGCTCGGGGCAGCTGGCCCGCTCCGAGGCCGCCTTCGGCAACAGCTGGAGGGTGAGCGGGGGCCGCCCCAGGGACAGCAAGCCAGGTCCTCCGGCTGCCCACAGCCCAGCCCCCTTCCCCGCCATAACTCCCCCCCGCCCGGCTCCCTTCTCCACCATCACGCCCCCCAGCCGGCTCCCTTCCCCCTCGGTATCCCTCTGGGGTGCCCATCATGACCCCCGAGTGCCCTGGAGTGAGGGCTGCGACCCCCAACTAGGGGGAATTGTATGCGGAAGGGAGACAGCCATGGGGAGGAGGTAGCCAGGACATGGGCAGCCCCCCTTGCCCTACTCCCTGCAGCGCCCCCCAGTGCCACACCAGGGCATTAGGGCCAGCACTGACTGCCAGGGGAGAACGCCCCCTGTTGAACCCCCCCCTTACTGCAGGACAGCACGCCCTAGCACCGCCATAGGGCGCTGGCCCCCCAGCCCCTGCCCTCCCTCCCTCCCTCCCTGCAGCCCCCGGGCTCTGCTGGGTCTCCAGGCTGGGTGGGTGCTGGGGGCGATCCCCCCTCCCCGCGCTGACGGCGTCTCTGGGGCAGGTGCTGAGCGGTAACGGCACGGGCGGGCCCTGTGCCGACGGGCGGGATGTGGATCCCTGCAAGGAGGCCGGCTACCGCGCCCGCAAGGAGGCCAACGCCCGCTGCAAGGTGCTGAAGTCGGGGGCGTTCAAGCCCTGCCACCCCCTGGTGCCCCCGGAGCCCTTTTTCGCCGCCTGCGTCTACGACCTGTGTGGGGCCGGGGCCGGGGCCGGGGCCGAGCCCTGCCTGTGCGACGCGCTGGAGGCCTACGCCGCCCTGTGCCGCCGGGCCGGCTTGGCATTGAGCTGGCGCTCCCCCACGCTCTGTGGTGAGGGGGGGCGGGGGCCAGGGCTTCCCACTCCTCCCACCCGGACCCTCGCAGCCCCAGGCCCGGCCGTGACCCCCACCGGTCGGGGGGCGGGCCCTGGGCTGGCTCAGATCGGGGTAGGGGGGGAGCCCCGGGGCGGGGGAAGGTCCCGGGCTGGCTCAGATCAGTGGGGGGAGTCCCTGGGGGGCAGGTTCTGGGCTGGCTCAGATTGGGGGGGGGGCAGGACCTGGGGGGGGCAGGCCCTGTGCTGGCTCAGATTGGGGGGGAGCCCTGCAGGGGGGCAGGCCCTATGCTAGCCCAGATGCAGGGGTGCAGAAGGGGCAGGTGGTGGGCACAGCCCCAACCCCCTGGGGAGATTCAGGCTGGCCCCATGGCCACAGGGGCAGTTCTGGCTTCTCACCCTCGGGGCTGAGCCTGGGCTGAGGGGGGAGGCAGGTCCCAGGACTGCCTCTTCCCCCCCCGAGCCCTGGCACTGACCCCTCCATCTCCCTCCAGCCGTCGGCTGCCCCAAGGACCGGGGCTACGTGTTCGACGAGTGCGGCCCGCCCTGCCCCAAGACGTGTTACAACAAGGATGCGCCGCTGGGGGCCATCGAGTCTCGCTGCTTCACGCCCTGCGTGCCCGGGTGCCAGTGCCCCGCCGGGCTGGTCGAGCACGAGGCCCACTGTGTCCTCCCCGAGGCCTGTCCCCGGGTCATCTACGACAGCCTCTGAGCCCTGGGACTCCCGCGTCCTCCGCCATGGCCCCGGGGCCGGCCACGCTCCCTCCCACAGCCCCTGGGTCGCCCGCTTCCTCCGCCATGGCCCCGGGGCCGGCCACGCTGCCTCCCACAGCCCCTGGGACGCCCGCGTCCTCCGCCATGGCCCCGGGGCCGGCCACGCTGCCTCCCACAGCCCCTGGGACGCCCGCGTCCTCCGCCATGGCCCCGGGGCCGGCCACGCTCCCTCCCACAGCCCCTGGGACGCCCGCGTCCTCCGCCATGGCCCCGGGGCCGGCCACGCTGCCTCCCACAGCCCCTGGGACGCCCGCGTCCTCCGCCATGGCCCCGGGGCCGGCCACGCTGCCTCTCACAGCCCCTGGGACGCCCGCGTCCTCCGCCATGGCCCCGGGGCCGGCCACGCTCCCTCCCACAGCCCCTGGGACGCCCGCGTCCTCCGCCATGGCCCCGGGGCCGGCCACGCTCCCTCCCACAGCCCCTGGGACGCCCGCGTCCTCCGCCATGGCCCCGGGGCCGGCCACGCTCCCTCCCACAGCCCCTGGGACGCCCGCGTCCTCCGCCATGGCCCCGGGGCCGGCCACGCTCCCTCCCACAGCCCCTGGGACGCCCGCGTCCTCCGCCATGGCCCCGGGGCCGGCCACGCTGCCTCCCACAGCCCCTGGGACGCCCGCGTCCTCCGCCATGGCCCCGGGGCCGGCCACGCTCCCTCCCACAGCCCCTGGGACGCCCGCGTCCTCCGCCATGGCCCCGGGGCCGGCCACGCTCCCTCCCACAGCCCCTGGGACGCCCGCGTCCTCCGCCATGGCCCCGGGGCCGGCCACGCTGCCTCCCACAGCCCCTGGGACGCCCGCGTCCTCCGCCATGGCCCCGGGGCCGGCCACGCTGCCTCCCACAGCCCCTGGGACGCCCGCGTCCTCCGCCATGGCCCCGGGGCCGGCCACGCTCCCTCCCACAGCCCCTGGGACGCCCGCGTCCTCCGCCATGGCCCCGGGGCCGGCCACGCTGCCTCCCACAGCCCCTGGGACGCCCGCGTCCTCCGCCATGGCCCCGGGGCCGGCCACGCTCCCTCCCACAGCCCCTGGGACGCCCGCGTCCTCCGCCATGGCCCCGGGGCCGGCCACGCTCCCTCCCACAGCCCCTGGGACGCCCGCGTCCTCCGCCATGGCCCCGGGGCCGGCCACGCTCCCTCCCACAGCCCCTGGGACGCCCGCGTCCTCCGCCATGGCCCCGGGGCCGGCCACGCTCCCTCCCACAGCCCCTGGGACGCCCGCGTCCTCCGCCATGGCCCCGGGGCCGGCCACGCTCCCTCCCACAGCCCCTGGGACGCCCGCGTCCTCCGCCATGGCCCCGGGGCCGGCCACGCTCCCTCCCACAGCCCCTGGGACGCCCGCGTCCTCCGCCATGGCCCCGGGGCCGGCCACGCTCCCTCCCACAGCCCCTGGGACGCCCGCGTCCTCCGCCATGGCCCCGGGGCCGGCCACGCTGCCTCCCACAGCCCCTGGGACGCCCGCGTCCTCCGCCATGGCCCCGGGGCCGGCCACGCTCCCTCCCACAGCCCCTGGGACGCCCACTGTAATGATGCTGGTTCTGGCAGGATCCAACTGAGAGTGCCAGTTCAGGACACATTGCTGAAAACAGGGCAGTTACAGCCCAAGGCTGGGATTTCTGTGCACCCCACTGGCTAACCACAAGTCACACAAGCAATTCCCTCAGATACTCCAGTTTCCCAGTATCACCACCAGGGCCACTCGTTATGGGGACGACTGGTTATGAAAACCAATACCCCAGTAGCAGAAAAACAGTTCTCTCGATCCCAAAGGACCAAGCCCCAGACCCAGGTCAATATACAAGTCAGATCTTACCCACAAATCACACTGTTGCCAATCCTCTAGCATCTAAAATCTAAAGGTTTATTCATAAAAGGAAAAGATACAGACGAGAGCTAGAATCGGTGAAATGGAATCAATCACATCCAGTGATGGCCAAGTTCTTGGTTCAGGCTTGTGGCAGTGATGGAATAAACGACAGGTTCAAATCCAGTCTCTGGAGAAAGTCCCCAGCTGGGAGGGGTCGTTCAGTCCTTGGTTCAGAGCTTCCGTGTAGCCAAGTCCCTCCAGAGGGCAGAAGCAGGATTGAAGACCAGGTGGAGGAGCTGCCGCAGCTTTTCTCAGTCTCCTGCCAGGTGGTCTCTGCTTTCCTTGTCCCAGAGACAAGCTGCCCCTCACAGGGCCTGGAAAACCCTCAGAGGTCTGTCCGTAGGCAGGTGCCTGCCTACCTGGCTGAGTCGCAAGGTGTATCTGCCTTCTCTCAGTGGGTCAGGTGTGTCGCTGATGGTCCTTCATGGGCCAGCCGGCCGGCTAGGCAGAGCTGCCACCAACGTGTCCGGGGGTGTCCCCCAGAAGCATAGAACAAGTTTGAACTACAGACAGTAGAGAGCCAATATTCATAATTTCAACTACAAAAACAATACACACAAGCAGACAGCAGAATCATAACCAGCAAACCCCAACCTTGTCTTAGACACCTCATTTGACCCCCTTTATACAAGATTTGGTGCCACTTCAGGACAGTTGCAACGATGATCTATACGGTCCCAGTTCACGCCAGTAACCTCACACCTGCGTCCTCCGCCATGGCCCCGGGGCTGGCCACACTCCCAGTTGGTGCCCCAGATATGACCCCTGCAGCACCCATGGGGGACTCACAGGGAGCCTGGCAGCTCCAATACTCCTCCCCCACCCACAGGGAGGAGGCAAGGGTCTGCCACCCCCTTGTCCCCACTTTTTCCCCTTGGATCCCCCCCAGGTTGCCCCAGCCAGGGCATGCAGCCATGGGGGTGCAGGGAGGGGCAGGGTGCCAGGCTGGCCATGGCTCCCACACGCCCAGCTGCAATGGCTTGAGGACCATTTCCTGAACACCAGCCCCGGCAGCACAGAGTGGGGAGAACGGACGCCTGGGTTCTATCCCCAGTACCCCCTAGGTCTCGGAGTCCCATCCATGCCCTTAGCATCAAGTCCTGCAGGCCCCCTGGGGGTAACGGTGCCCTGACACTAGTATTGCTGGGCACACAGGCTGGCATGGAGCCCCCCCCGGTCTGGATCCACCCCTGTCCGTACCCCGCCCTGCCCAGCACCCAGTGGCATCGTCAGCCAGCAGGTGCCATCAGCCAGTCACATGGGGTGCTGTGTCCTGGCACAGATGGGCTGGCCAGTCCCCCTGGCCTTGGGGAAAGATGCCAGGTGCAGATTGTGCCACCCCTGTGCCCCTTTGGCTGGACAGGGGCAAGGGTATTTATCAGTGTGGTGGGGCTAGGCCAGACCTCACCCCCTATGCCCACAGCAATAAACATGGTAACCATGGGCAAGCGTCTGGTCCTTGGGCAGCGGCCTCTGGCCAGTGGGGGCCTGTGGCCCATCACCCGGGCATCTGCTGCTCAGGCAGCCCTGCGACGTTGCCCACGACCCAGTGTGGCCCGTGGAGTCAGGGCCGCAACCAGCCCAGCCCCTCCTGTGCCTGGCTCGCCCCATGGGGCCCAGTTGCACCAGCTGTGGGGGCAGCTAAGTGGCAGGGTTCAGCTGGCTCAGAGTCCCTGGGTGGCCCTGCCCAGGAGCCTGCCAGGGGTGCATTGGCAGCAGTGGCTCCCCACTGCCCACCTGGCCCCCAAGGCTTGGGGTGCAGCTCCCTGGCCAGGTGCCAGCGATGCCCATCTGTATCGCGGCAGGTGCTCTCTGTGGGCAGAAATCCCCCCCACCCCCGCAGTGCTCTGGGCACCTGGGGCCATGTCTTCCCAGGTGCCCTCCAGATCCTCACCAGGAGCCAGCGGGTCGTCCCCCAGGGCACTCGGCCCTGCCCTGCCCACGCCCCTGGCCCTGCTGCTGTGGAATCACTAGTGCTGCCCGCGAGCTGCATGTCTCCGGATGCCGCCTGGCGCCCTGCGGAGCTCCCTCTCCCTGGGGTGGGGGCTGGTCACTGGCTCTGTGACCTCCCCCCATTTCTCTCCATCCCCCCCCCGGGTTCCATTGATGCTTTGGGGGGAGGCTGCCTGCAGCTGGCACAGACGGAGCCCAGCCCCTCGGAGCAACGCTGCCGTCAGCCCAGTGCCCCGTGATGGCAAAGGAGAGTCCACCGGGGGGGGGGGGGTGGGACGACTGATCTCACCTGAGCCTCCCGCAGTGTGGGCCACCGGGAGCCGAGCTGGAGCCAGGACTCCTGGGTTCTTTGCCCAGCTCTGGGAGGGCAGTGGGGCTGGCTGCTGCTATAGACCTGCTCAGGATTGTTGTTCCTACACCACCCCCCACCTCCCCGGAGGGTCCTTGACAAAATGCCCTGAGGGTCGGGTTGCGGGGGGGGGGGTGGTTCCCTTCATCCCCCCGGCCCTATGGGCCATTCTGCCCCAGGGACAGGCACCAGCCAGAAGCTCAGCCAGGGACCCAAAGCCCTGGAGCCAGGGGGCAGTGGCCGTGTGCCAGGAGGCAGGGGGAGAGCCGTGCCAGGCTCAGAGCCCAGTGCCAAGACCCCCTGGCAGGTGCCCAGCTGTGCCCATCGCAGTGGATCAGACAGGCCATCACAGCACCCAGCCCGAGACACTCACCGGGTGGCCACGTCCCGCCCCAGGGCCTGGCACCCCCCAGCACCACAGGCTGCAAACTGGGGTGGGGCACCCCTTTGCCAGGATAGGGGCAGGAGGGCACCTGCCCCAAAGAGCGTAGCCATGGGCAGGGGAGGGAGATGGGCCCCCTTGCCCAACCCCCACACTGCAGCTCAGATGTCCCGAACCTGACACCTGGTGCCCCTGCATAATTGAGGAGCTGCCAGCAGCCAGGGAGCCGGGCGCCTGACACAGCCACCACCAGGTACGATTCCCCCCACACACATACACGGGGCACCAGCTGCCCCCCGGCATGGTGCAGAGGCTGGGGTGATGGGCACAGGACAGCATGGCAGGGCCCTGCATCTGCTCAGGGCTGATTCCTTGGCTGCCCCTTGTGAGCATCTGCAGGCTGGGGACATGGGCACTGCCCACTTGGGGGGCATCCTTAGCCCATTGCCAGCCCGGGCCAGCTCCCAGCCTCGGCACACTGCGGACCCTCCCTGGGTCGGTCCGGCCCCTCCCAACCTACCCGTCTGTGGGATGCCCAGCCACCCCCTCCAGGCTTCGAGCCCCCGGGGGCCATGGTGCCGGGGGGACCCCATCACCGGGGCCAGTAGTGCCAGACATGGGGGGGGAGTCCTGGGGCCTGGCGCAGGGGAGCTGTGGGGGGTGCCCTGGGGTAGGTGCACGGGGGGGGCAGGTCCTGGCTCCAAGCCGTAGGGGAGCTGATCACCACCTCCTCCGCAGGCCACCAGCTGCCTGAGATGGACCCATTGCCCCAGGAGGCCCCGAGCCTGTGGGAGCTGTGTGGGCTCCACCCGCAGGGGGCCCAGAGGCCAGGGGCCACGCACCAGGTGAGACGGGCCCCACACAGCCTCTCTGGGCAGCTGCCACGTGGGGGGGGCTGGTGACCCCCTCGCCCCCAGGGGCCAGACCACTGCCCCATTGCCAGCTTGGTGGGACAGGGCTGGGGACACCCCGGGGTGCTGCGCTGGCAGGAAGCCTTGCAGGGGCTGGACCCGGTTGGGTCAGGAGGGTCCAGTGTGGGGCAGCTTGGCCCATGGCTCCTGTGGGGGGTGGGCAGGTGCTGAGGGCAGCTGGCATGAGCTGGGCACATGGGCTATGAATGCCAGAGAGATGGTGTGAGCTGGACAGCACCCTGCAACCTTCTCCGCTGCACTCCAGCTCCGCCAGGGCCCCTCAGTCCTGACCCGCAGCCCCCTGTTACCCCAGCCCCCTCCCCACTCAGTCCCCCTGGGGCTGACCCTGCCTTCCAGTGCCCAGTTTGCACATTGCTGTGATGCCCCCTCCCGGTGCCCCCCTGTGCTCTCCTGCAGCAGCTGCTGGGGAGCAGGCTGGGGCTGCTGGCACCGTCCCCACCCCTCTGAGCCCTTCTCCCCCCAGGGCTGTGGGGCTGGGCCCCAGGGAAGCTTCTGCACCGAGATGCTGCTGGAGACGCTGCTGGCGGCTGGATGGCGGCACCACCTACTGGCACAGGTGCGCTGGGCTGGGTCAGACCCTGCGGAGTGGGGCAGGGATCTAGGCAGGGCTGTGGCCCATGGGGCAGCCAGACCCCGGGGAAGGGGCAGCCCCTGGCTCTCTAGTGCCCCCCTGTGGCAGGCTGAGGAGCTGCTGTGCCCCGCCATGCCCAGAGGGGGGCAGCGTCCGTCACTGTGTGACCTGTCCAGGTCCTAGCCAGCGCCTGCCCCACCAGTGGCTGGGGGGAAGTGCCCCCAGCACAGGGCCCACCCTGTGTGGCAGAGGGGCCAAGGCCTGGGGTCCCTTAGCCCTGAGGGTCCATGCCAGGGCCCAGCCGTGTTCGCCCCCTGGCTCCGGCCCTGCGCTCGCTCGGTGGCTCCCAGAGCTGAGCTGTAGCATCTCTTCCCCCTCCCCTCTGCCCTATCTGCCTCCTGCCCCCCTGCACTCCTCCTGGCTCCGCTCCCCAGAGACTCCCCAGCTGTCAGCCTCCTGCCCCCCTGCGCTCCTCCTGGCTCCGCTCCCCAGAGACTCCCCAGCCGTCTGCCTCCTGCCCCCCTGCGCTCCTCCTGGCTCCGCTCCCCAGAGACTCCCCAGCCGTCTGCCTCCTGCCCCCCTGCGCTCCTCCTGGCTCCGCTCCCCAGAGACTCCCCAGCTGTCAGCCTCCTGCCCCCCTGCGCTCCTCCTGGCTCCGCTCCCCAGAGACTCCCCAGCCGTCTGCCTCCTGCCCCCCTGCGCTCCTCCTGGCTCCGCTCCCCAGAGACTCCCCAGCCGTCTGCCTCCTGCCCCCCTGCGCTCCTCCTGGCTCCGCTCCCCAGAGACTCCCCAGCCGTCTGCCTCCTGCCCCCCTGCGCTCCTCCTGGCTCCGCTCCCCAGAGACTCCCCAGCCGTCTGCCTCCTGCCCCCCTGCGCTCCTCCTGGCTCCGCTCCCCAGAGACTCCCCAGCTGTCAGCCTCCTGCCCCCCTGCGCTCCTCCTGGCTCCGCTCCCCAGAGACTCCCCAGCCGTCTGCCTCCTGCCCCCCTGCGCTCCTCCTGGCTCCGCTCCCCAGAGACTCCCCAGCCGTCTGCCTCCTGCCCCCCTGCGCTCCTCCTGGCTCCGCTCCCCAGAGACTCCCCAGCCGTCTGCCTCCTGCCCCCCTGCGCTCCTCCTGGCTCCGCTCCCCAGAGACTCCCCAGCCGTCTGCCTCCTGCCCCCCTGCGCTCCTCCTGGCTCCGCTCCCCAGAGACTCCCCAGCCGTCTGCCTCCTGCCCCCCTGCGCTCCTCCTGGCTCCGCTCCCCAGAGACTCCCCAGCCGTCTGCCTCCTGCCCCCCTGCGCTCCTCCTGGCTCCGCTCCCCAGAGACTCCCCAGCCGTCTGCCTCCTGCCCCCCTGCGCTCCTCCTGGCTCCGCTCCCCAGAGACTCCCCAGCCGTCTGCCTCCTGCCCCCCTGCGCTCCTCCTGGCTCCGCTCCCCAGAGACTCCCCAGCCGTCTGCCTCCTGCCCCCCTGCGCTCCTCCTGGCTCCGCTCCCCAGAGACTCCCCAGCCGTCTGCCTCCTGCCCCCCTGCGCTCCTCCTGGCTCCGCTCCCCAGAGACTCCCCAGCCGTCTGCCTCCTGCCCCCCTGCGCTCCTCCTGGCTCCGCTCCCCAGAGACTCCCCAGCCGTCTGCCTCCTGCCCCCCTGCGCTCCTCCTGGCTCCGCTCCCCAGAGACTCCCCAGCCGTCTGCCTCCTGCCCCCCTGCGCTCCTCCTGGCTCCGCTCCCCAGAGACTCCCCAGCCGTCTGCCTCCTGCCCCCCTGCGCTCCTCCTGGCTCCGCTCCCCAGAGACTCCCCAGCCGTCTGCCTCCTGCCCCCCTGCGCTCCTCCTGGCTCCGCTCCCCAGAGACTCCCCAGCCGTCTGCCTCCTGCCCCCCTGCGCTCCTCCTGGCTCCGCTCCCCAGAGACTCCCCAGCCGTCTGCCTCCTGCCCCCCTGCGCTCCTCCTGGCTCCGCTCCCCAGAGACTCCCCAGCCGTCTGCCTCCTGCCCCCCTGTGCTCCTCCCCCGCCCGCTCGGCTCCCCGGCTCCGCAGCATCTCCCCACCTATCTGCTCCTGTCCCCCGGCGCTCCTCCCCCGCCCTGGTCCCCAGATCTGCAGCATCTCCCCACCTGTCTGCCCCCTGGTGCAGACACCCCCCGGGCCCATCTGCAGCTGATGTGGCCCTTGGATCCGGGCTGGCACAACCCCTTGGCCTCATCTACTCTGGGGCCCCACATTCCCCCCCCCAGATTGCCCAGCTTGGCACAGGGGTGAGGGGGAGCTAGTGTTGATGTGACCTGGGGCAGAGCCCATCACTCCCCAGGCTGGGATAACAGCTCACTACTGCTGCTGGCTGGCACTGAGCCAGCAAGCCGTGGGGAGGGGGAGGGGGCCTTTGACTTCAGCCTTGTCCCTCGTTCCCCACCCACACCCCCTGCCCTGCAGCTTTACTGGGACTTCCAGCTGCTGGACTCCGACGGCGACGGCCGCCTGCCCCCCCGCGACGCGGAGCTGCTGCTCCGGGAGGTGCCGGGAATGGGCGCCAGCGGGCCAGCCTGGCACAGCTTCCTGCAGGAGCACAGGCATGGCCTGGCCTGGCGAGACATAGAGGTACCCAAGCAACTGCCCAAAGACCAAGGCTGTGGGGAAGGGGAGTCTAGTCTCTAGTCCAGTCAGCCTCACTTCAGTCCCTGGAAAAATCATGGAGCAGGTCCTCAAAGAATCAATCCTGAAGCACTTGCATGAGAGGAAAGTGATCAGGAACAGCCAGCATGGATTCACCAAGGGAAGGTCATGCCTGACGAATCTAATCGCCTTTTATGATGAGATTACTGGTTCTGTGGATGAAGGGAAAGCAGTGGATGTATTGTTTCTTGACTTTAGCAAAGCTTTTGACACGGTCTCCCACAGTATTCTTGTCAGCAAGTTAAGGAAGTATGGGCTGGATGAATGCACTATAAGGTGGATAGAAAGCTGGCTAGATTGCCGGGCACAACGGGTAGTGATCAATGGCTCCATGTCTAGTTGGCAGCCGGTATCAAGTGGAGTGCCCCAAGGGTCGGTCCTGGGGCCGGTTTTGTTCAATATCTTCATAAATGATCTGGAGGATGGTGTGGATTGCACTCTCAGCAAATTTGCGGATGATACTAAACTGGGAGGAGTGGTAGATACGCTGGAGGGGAGGGATAGGATACAGAGGGACCTAGACAAATTGGAGGATTGGGCCAAAAGGAATCTGATGAGGTTCAATAAGGATAAGTGCAGGGTCCTGCACTTAGGACGGAAGAACCCAAGGCACAGCTACAGACTAGGGACCGAATGGCTAGGCAGCAGTTCTGCGGAAAAGGACCTAGGGGTGACAGTGGACGAGAAGCTGGATATGAGTCAGCAGTGTGCCCTTGTTGCCAAGAAGGCCAATGGCATTTTGGGATGTATAAGTGGGGGCATAGCGAGCAGATCGAGGGACGTGATCGTTCCCCTCTATTCGACATTGGTGAGGCCTCATCTGGAGTACTGTGTCCAGTTTTGGGCCCCACACTACAAGAAGGATGTGGATAAATTGGAGAGAGTCCAGCGAAGGGCAACAAAAATGATTAGGGGACTGGAACACATGACTTATGAGGAGAGGCTGAGGGAGCTGGGATTGTTTAGCCTGCAGAAGAGAAGAATGAGGGGGGATTTGATAGCTGCTTTCAACTACCTGAAAGGGGGTTCCAAAGAGGATGGCTCTAGACTGTTCTCAATGGTAGCAGATGACAGAACGAGGAGTAATGGTCTCAAGTTGCAGTGGGGGAGGTTTAGATTGGATATTAGGAAAAACTTTTTCACTAAGAGGGTGGTGAAACACTGGAATGAGTTACCTAGGGAGGTGGTAGAATCTCCTTCCTTAGAGGTTTTTAAGGTCAGGCTTGACAAAGCCCTGGCTGGGATGATTTAACTGGGAATTGGTCCTGCTTTGAGCAGGGGGTTGGACTAGATGACCTTCTGGGGTCCCTTCCAACCCTGATATTCTATGATTCTACGATTCTATGATAGTGGGCAGAGCACAGAGGTGGGGGGGGGGGGCTGGGAGCCAGGACTCCTGGGTTCTATCCCCAGTTCTGGGAAGGGGGGTGTAACGATGCTGCCTCTGGTGGGACCCAACCTAGAGTATCAATTCAGGACAAATTGCTTAGAGCAGGGTGTGACGAAGTGGGAATGTTCTTAATGTTGTCTCTGAATACTGTGTGGGTGCCTCAGTTTCCCCTAGGTATTTCTTAAGTATCTAGGTGGTGGGATAAGAGGGTGTGATTGTTGCAGAGCCCTAGAGGGCCAGTGTGATGGTGTCTGACAGAGAATGGCCGACACCCTGTCTCCTGGCCACTGACGGCCTGGGCCTCTCCTCTGCAAAGGTGCCAACTGAAGGGGTTGGAGAACAAAGAGACCAGGTGGCCTCCTGGCCTGGGAAAGAGACAAACAGAGGCCAGAGGAGGGGCGGGAGAGTTTCAGTTGGGAGCTGGCTGGGGAAATGGAGGGAGGCCCAGATGGGGCTCTGGCCTCCCTGCCCCCCAAGATGGACCTGACTGAGGGTCCTGTTCTCTGTACCTGCAAGCTCTGTGTTAGACAGTGTTCCTGTCGTCTAATAAACCTTCTGTTTTACTGGCTGGCTGAGAGTCACGTCTGACTGTGGAGTTGGGGGGCAGGACCCTCTGGCTTCCCCAGGACCCCGCCTGTGCGGACTCTGTCCTGGCATCCCTGGGTGATGCTCTGGGACTGCTCCCGACGAAGCCAGGCAGGACCCTGGGGGAGCCTCCTCTCTGGGAGCAGCCTGTCTGCAGGACACACAGCTCCCCCGGCTTCCACCTTCCTGGGTCTGACCTCAGAGCATTCAGCCTCCTCTGCCCTCCATGCGCTTCCCCCAGCGAGTCCGCTCAGGCGGGGTCCTGGAGGGGCCAGAGGGTCCTGCTCCCCCTGACTCCTCAGTCAGACGGGACTCTCAGCCAGCCAGGAAAATGGAGGTTTATTAGATGACAGAGACATGGTCTAACACAGAGCTTGTAGGTACAGAGAACAGGACCCCTCAGCTGGGTCCATTTTGGGGGGCAGTGAGCCAGACAACCACGTCTGCCCTTCACTCCATGTCCCCAGCCAGCCCCAAACTGAAAACTCTCTCCAGCCCCTCCTCCTCTGGGCTTTGTCCCTTTCCTGGGCCAGGAGGGCACCTGATTCCTTTGTTCTCCCACCCTTTAGCTCTCACCTTGCAGGGGGGAAGGGCCCAGGCCATCAGCTGCCAGGAAAGAGGGTGTCGGCCATTCTCTGTGTCCAGACCCCTGCACACACGTGCCTGCTAGGGCTCTGCAATGATCATACACCCTTAGCCCACCACCTAGATACTTAAGAACTGCATAGGGGAAACTGAGGCACCACCACAATATTCAGAGGAAACATTAAGAACAGTCCCGCTTCATCACATCTCTGCCCCCTTCAAGACCGAACTGAGTGGGGTCATTTTAGCTGGAGACCTGGGGAAGTTTGAAGCCACCAACGTTCCCATGGATGCCCCAGCATCTCTCCCGTTCCTTGGTGGGAGTTACACCAGGCCCTTCCAGTTTCATGCCCTCCCTTAGGTCGGGGTTGGTCGATAGCACTCACATGCCGCATGGGGGAAGGTTTATGCGGCCCGTGCCCTTTGGTCACCCCAAAACCCCCAGGGGTCAAACTGGGATCGGGTCTTCTCCCAGAGCTCCAGTCTGGAGGGCTGCAATTCGGGCTCTCTTGGTTAAGAGCCCCCATCTTGACCTAGGCCACATACTGTTCACTTACAGAACTAGCATGGAGACATCCACTTCTCAGCAACCTTGTCTCCCCAACAAGCTGGCCAAACACAGCCACTTGGTTATAGGACGGTGTACCTTTCTTAACAGCTCTCACTCCATCTGAGACCTTCTCAGAGCTATCCACACTGGATCTTTCGACAGGAAAGTCAGTGGATCCATTCACAACAGAACATTTCTGGCTGTTAGGAACTGAAACTTTCTTGGTTAATGTCAGGTTTCAGAGTAACAGCCGTGTTAGTCTGTATTCGCAAAAAGAAAAGGAGGACTTGTGGCACCTTAGAGACTAACCAATTTATTTGAGCATAAGCTTTCGTGAGCTACAGCTCACTTCATCGGATGCATACCGTGGAAACTGCAGCAGACTTTATTTATACACAGAGAATATGAAACAATACCTCCTCCCATCCCACTGTCCTGCTGGTAATAGCTTATCTAAAGTGATCATCAGGTTGGGCCATTTCCAGCACAAATCCAGGTTTTCTCACCCTCCACCCCCCCACACAAATTCACTCTCCTGCTGGTGATAGCCCATCCAAAGTGACAACTCTTTACACAATGTGCATGATAATCAAGTTGGGCCATTTCCTGCACAAATCCAGGTTCTCTCACCCCCTCACCCCCCTCCCAAAAACCACACACACACTGATGATCACTTTAGATAAGCTATTACCAGCAGGACAGTGGGGTGGGAGGAGGTATTGTTTCATGGTCTCTGTGTGTATATAAAGTCTGCTGCAGTTTCCACGGCATGCATCCGATTGAAGTGAGCTGTAGCTCACGAAAGCTCATGCTCAAATAAATTGGTTAGTCTCTAAGGTGCCACAAGTCCTCCTGTTCTTTCTTGGTTAAATCACTTTCACACCCTTCAGTTGCTGTAAACTGCTTGCAAAGACTCCATGAGGATTCCTTTCTCCAGGGGCTTTTCTATGCAACAGTTCACCCCTCACAGAAATTCTGCCCTTACCCTCTTCACCTAGGGCTTGCTCTAGAGGAACACTTTCCTGAGCAACAACAGACTCTTTCTCGGTCTCCCTCACATCCAGAATCACCTCTGGCCCATCCAGAGGATTCCTACACAATCCCCTTTCAGGCAAACTTACAGACTTCCTAGATAAAAGGCCAGAAGCATTCTCCTTCCCTTTGCCACACACAAGTTCAGGAATCTTTTCCTTCTTGCTACAGGTTTCCACACGCTCAGTAGGTAACACAATCAAATCCTCTTTCTGCTCTCCTTGTGCCCTGGCTAGGATCTCACCCTGATCAGACAGAGTTGCGACACCCTTTCCCAGCCACACACTAGCAACGGGCAAAATACAAGCACCAGAATTGTCTGGTCTCTGGGGTTTTGCATAGACACTAACTGGATGCGACCTAGTTACAGGGCCATTCTCCTGAGCAGACACAAACTTAGGACCCTTCCCTTCCTGGGCTTTAGCTGAATCCAGAACCAGCTCTGAGACAACTGCACCATTCTCAACCATCACAGGCTGAAAGGCCCCTTCTGTCTGCTCCACAGACAAAGAAGAGCCGGACACACTTTCTCCTTTCCCAGACACCCAGCTTGGGATCTCTTTCCCCTTGGCCCAGCACACAAGGCTGGTCACAGACAACTGCTTGGAGATCAGGGTAGCTCCCTCCACAGGCAAGTCAACACCCCTGATAGACACAGGCACGTTTCCTTCACTGTCCCAATTCTCCACCCAGCTAACAGGTAAGGTCCAGGGACTCTCATCTTCCACTCTCCTCGCCTTCCCACCCTGCTGACTGGACACAGCCATCAGCTCACAAGGCTGCCTAGGCTCATCCAGACTTTCCTTACCAAGCACCTTGCCACTCCCCACAGATCCCCTGCCCTGCCTGTGAGTCCCTCCGCTCAGCTGGGGTCTTAGCTCCCCCCATGCTCAGCGCTGCCCTTGCTGTCCCAGTGGGGGTAGGCAGCAAGCTCCCTGCTTTCCTCACTACATCAGAGCCAGCCTGAGCCCCCTCTCCGGTGTGCAGGGGGGCAGGGAGCATCTCTCGGTCCCACCCAGCCCCAGGGGTCTGCTCACAGGCAGGCAGGTAGCCCGAGCCTAGCCGCTCCTCCCCGCTGCCAGCCAGGTCATCTGCCTTTTCACTGACCATTTCCCCCTCCGCCGATTGGTTCCCTGGATTCAAAGGACTCATCGAGCAGCTGGAGAGGCCTAGGGGACCTCCCAGGGGTGAGTGGGGATAGACCCTGGGGGGCCAGTTCCTCAGGGAGCCTCGTTACTAAATTGTTCACCCTGGTTAAGGGGGGGGTGTGGACGCCACCTCACTGCCTTTGAGCAGGCTGGAGATTTGAACCAGGGGAACTCTGCAGAAAAGCCCCAGTATCTAGCTGGGTCCTAAGACCATAGACGGGTCAGCCAGATAGGTGGGGAGGTGGACAGGCTTCCACTCCTGACCCCAACCTATATGTGTGCGTGGAGTTTCCTGGGCTCAGGCCCCTCCGACCCCCCAGTGGGAGGAGAAGGGGATGGTCAATGGGGAGACATTCCTGGGGTGGTGAGACCCTGGGACACAGAGAACTGTTGTCAGGCCCTGGGTGGTGCAGCCCCCACAGATGCTGCAGGGCTGAGAGACCTGGGTAAAGGTGCCAGGGACGAAGCCCCTCACCCTGCCTATGGCCCAGATCCCTGTGCAGACACAGGAGGGGTGGGGCTGGCTGGACGTTGGGGTTCTCCAGGATATCAGCTGTGAGACCCTGTTGTGGGGTGACTGTGTCTCTTTGGGACAGGATCCAGGCCCGGCTCCTGTAACAGACAAGGGTTTGAATTTGAATCCAGGGAACCAATTGGCAGAGAGGGAAATGGTTAGTGAAAATGCAGATGACCTGGCTGGGGGGAGGAGCTGCTAGGCTTGGGCTACCTGCCTGCCTGTAACCAGGGCCCGAGTGGGACCAAGAGATGCTCCCCACCCCCTGCACACCGGAGAGGGGCTCACGCTGGCTCTGATGCTGTGACCAAAGCAGCGAGCTCGCTGCCTGCCCCCACTGAGACAGCAAGGGCAGCGCTGAGCATGGGGGGAGCTGAGACCCCAGCTGAGCAGGGGGACCCACAGGCAGGGCAGGATGGCTGCCAACCAGGTTTGCCTAGTCCAGAGGTGCTGCTGGGAAGTGATCCCATGGCAGGGAGGAGGTGACCCAGGACAGGGCTCAGCGGGGCTGTGACCCCAGGCCCAGCCCGCAGGAGGGAGCAGGTCCCACTCCCTTCCCCAGCAGCTGAATCCCAGACCGAGCTGCAGAAGGATCCCTCCTTGGAGGAGCTGAGGGAACGTGCTGGCCGCAGGCTGCAAACCCCCTTGGGGAAGGCTGCAGGGACAGATTCCCGTGGGAGAAGGGATTCCTGTACCGGGAATGGGCTCCCCCAGGGAATGTAGAACTGTGGGGGATCAGGAAGCAGCTGGGGGTGCCCCAGAAGTATCACCCCAGGCTATTGTACCTGGCCCACCATGTCCCTCTCTCGGGACACCAGGGGATCCAGCACCCCAGGAATGTCTCCCCATTGACCACCACCTTCTGCTCCCACTGGGGGTTCAAGGGACCTGACCCCAGGAGACTCCACACAGACATATAGGCCGGGGCCAGGAGTGGGAGCCTGTCCACCACCCCACGCATCTGGCTGACGGAGTCTACGGCCTTGGGACCCAGCAAGGGAGCTAGACACCAGGGCTTTTCCGCAGGGTCCCCCTGGTTCAAATCTCCAGCCTGCTCAAAGGCAGTGAGGTGGGCATCCACATCCCCCCCTCCTTAACCAGGGTGAGCAATTTAGTAACGAGGCTCCCTGAAGAACTGGCACCCGGGGGTCTATCCCCACTCACCCCTGGGAGGTCCCCTAGGCCTCTCCGCTCCCCCACCGCCAGTTCATGCTGCTTCTGCAGCTCCTGCAGCTCTTTCTCAGGCTCTCGCTGTCTCTCAGGGTCCTCTCCAACCCCTTCAGTTGGCACCTTTGCAGAGGAGAGGCCCAGGCCGTCAGTGGCCAGGAGACAGGGTGTCGGCCATTCTCTGTCAGACACCATCACACTGGCCCTCTAGGGCTCTGCAACAATCACACCCTCTTATCCCACCACCTAGATACTTAAGGAATACCTAGGGGAAACTGAGGCACCCAGTATTCAGAGAAAACATTAAGAACATTCCCACTTTGTCATAAAGGGCAGTCACAGCCCCAAGCAGGTGGTTCTCCACCTCTAAGGCACCAAACCAGCCAGACAGAGAGGACTTTGGTCTCACCCCACTGGCTAACCACAAGTCACACAAACAATTCCCTTCGACACTCCAGTTCCCCAGTATCACCACCAGGGCCACTCGTTATGGGGACAAATGGTTATGAAAACCAACACCCCAGTGAAAGAAAAACGGTTCTCTCCATCCCAAAGGACGAAGCTTCAGACCCAGGTTAATATACAAGTCAGATCTTACCCACAAATCTCGTGGTTGCCAATCCTTTAGAATCTAAAATCTAAAGGTTTATTCATAAAAGGAAAAGATACAGACGAGAGCTAGAATCGGTGAGATGGAATCAATGACATCCAGTGATGGCCAAGTTCTTGGTTCAGGCTTGTGGCAGTGATGGAATAAACGGCAGGTTCAAATCCAGTCTCTGGAGAAAGTCCCCAGCTGGGAGGGGTCGTTCAGTCCTTGGTTCAGAGCTTCAGTGTAGCCAAGGCCCTCCAGAGGGCAGAAGCAGGATTGAAGACCAGGTGGAGGAGCTGCCGCAGC
This sequence comes from Lepidochelys kempii, assembly GCF_965140285.1. Classification (NCBI taxonomy): domain Eukaryota; kingdom Metazoa; phylum Chordata; order Testudines; family Cheloniidae; genus Lepidochelys; species Lepidochelys kempii. Next base: position 349,107,348 of record NC_136380.1, read on the forward strand.
TTTTCTCAGTCTCTTGCCAGGTGGTCTCTGCTTTCCTTGTCCCAGAGACAAGCTGCCCCTCACATGGCCTGGCAAACCCTCAGCGGTCTGTCCATAGGCAGGTGCCTGCCTACCTGGCTGAGTCGCAAGGTGTATCTGCCTTCTCTCAGTGGGTCAGGTGTGTCGCTGATGGTCCTTCATGGGCCAGCCGGCCGGCTAGGCAGAGCTGACACCAACGTGTCCGGAGGTGTCCCCCAGAAGCATAGAACAAGTTTGAACTACAGACAGTAGAGAGCCAATATTCATAATTTCAACTACAAAAACAATACACACAAGCAGACAGCAGAATCATAACCAGCAAACCCCAACCTTGTCTTAGACACCTTATTTGACCCCCTTTATAGAAGATTTGGTGCCACTACAGGACCTTGGATGCAACAATGATCTCTACGGTCCCAGTTCATGTCAATAACGTCACGGGGTCTACTCGGTAGAGCAGGGGCCGGGGAGCTGGGACTCCTAGGACTCCTGGGTTCTATTCTCTGCTCTGCTGGTAGCTGTGAGTCTGCCAGTGTCCCGGCCTCACTCACTGTCCCTTGTGCCAGGCGTTCAGCTGCTCTCTGGGGAGGGGTGGCAGAGGGCAGCAATGGAGCTAGGGCGGGGGGGCACTGTACCCTGGGGCCCTGCCAGCTGGACTGATTGCAGGAGCAGGCTGGGGGGGGGGGAGTGGACGCAGGGCTGGGGGGGGCGGGGCTGGCACTGTCTGCATGGGAGCAGGCGGGTCCAGGGCTGCCCTGGCACTGACCCACCCGTGTGTCTCCTGTCCCCAAGGCCTGGCTCTCTGCAGACCGCCAGCCACACCCAGGGCACGCCTGGGCCCCTGGGCAGGGACGCCGAGTGGAGCCGGGGACATGCTGCCCCAGCGGGACGGTAAGGAGCGGGCACTCCCAGGGGGCCGAGGGACAGTGCATTGCCAGCGTGTGCCAGGCCTGCCCCCGGGGCAATCACGACCCCCCCTCCCCTGAACTGGCATTCAGCCTTACTAGCTGGGCCACTGGGTCATGGGTCCTTGTCCCACAGCTGCCAGCCCCCCATAACTCCCCTCCCTGGGCCATGGACTGCCCTGGCAGGTGCTCTAAGGCAGGGTAGCTTGGGCTCTGGGGCCCGTTTACCCTGGCCGTGATGCCCAGGGGGCACTGGGGACGCCTGGCCTCCAGACTGAGACTCCCACACACTCACTGCATGCCTGGTCTGCTGACAGCCAGGATCCAGGCCAGCTGGGTGCTGATGGGACACTCTGTGCCTTGTGGGGGCTCATCCCTGGAGAACGCCCCCCCCAGGCTCTGCCCTATCTGTGCCCCCTGCCAGATACTCACTGGTCACCCTCCCTCCCTGCAGGGTGCGGGCACCGAGGACAGCAGCCTCCTGTGCCCCTGGGCAATGCACCGGCCCTGGCAGCTCCTGGATGGGTAAGTCTGACTCCCCGCCCTGGCACTGCTGCCCTCCCCTCGCCCATGTCTGACAGTGCAGCCCCCCCAGGACCTGAGCCATGTACAGCAAGGGGGCGCAGCCAGTGCTAAGCCAGGAGACAACAGGGTGGGGAGGGACGGGCATTGCCGACCTGCTCCTGCCCCATTGTAACCCGAGCAGTGCCATGGCGGGACACAGCTGAGGGGTCCGGGGTGAAGCCCCACCACCCCCTTCCCCTCCCCCAGCACACGGCAGGGCCCAGCACCGCCTGTGGGAAGCCGGGCCCCGGACACTGGCACCAAGCCAGGGCCCAGAGGAACCCACAATGGGGCAGGAGCCAGGCCAGACGGGCCCCATCCAGGGCAGAGGGTAGGACATGGGGCCAGACAGGCCCGATCCAGGGCAGAGGGTGGGACTTGGGGCCAGACGGACCCCATCCAGGGCAGAGGGTGGGACATGGGGCCAGACGGGCCCCATCCAGGACAGAGGGTGGGACATGGGGCCAGACGGGCCCGATCCAGGGCAGAGGGTGGGATTTGGGGCCAGACGGGCCCCATCCAGGGCAGAGGGTGGGACATGGGGCCAGACGGGCCCCATCCAGGGCAGAGGGTGGGACATGGGGCCAGATGGACCCCATCCAGGGCAGAGGGTGGGACATGGGGCCAGACGGGCCCCATCCAGGACAGAGGGTGGGACATGGGGCCAGACGGGCCCAATCCAGGGCAGAGGGTGGGACTTGGGGCCAGACGGGCCCGATCCATCTGGGGAAGCAGTCATGCAGGGGGGCGCGGTCATGGAGCCCCAGAGCTGGGGGTGACTCCTGGCCTTGCTGTAATGTTGCCTCTTCTCTGACTGACGCTCTGGGGCTGGCTCTCTCTCACTACCCCCCAGGATCAGGCCCCATGGCTCTGCTACAACCCCACTAAGGGCAAGTGGTGGGCACCTGGCTGGGACACCCTCAGCAGCACCAGGCAGGCCCGAGAGCCTGGAGACGTCCCCGTCCCCCATTCCTCAGTTTCCCCCCGTGTGGCTGTGCTGTGAGGTGTCCCAGACCCCAGGGGCAGGCCGCGAGGGCATGGGGCTGGGTGTGAGTGCTCCCTGCGGGCGCAGGCCAGGCGGGACAGAGGACCTAACCCTGACCCCTCCGCGGGAAGGTTCTGGGACTCGGCGCCCTTCCAGGTGGTGTCGCGGCACGAGGCGCTGGCCGGGCGCAGGCTGGTGGCGGGGCGGCGAGCGGTGCCTAGCTGGACGAGCGGGGCAGAGGCTCTGTGGAGCAGAGCTGCCCAGGTAGGAGCCGGGCGGGGGGACAGCCACAGCCCGAAGGTCCACACCCCCCTTCCTACCGCCCACCCCGCCACCGTGCCTGCCCTGGGCCCTGTCTTGCTGTCAGAGGCTCTCCTGGGTTCGGGTGGGTCCCCCCTTACTGCTCTGCCTGGCACCGTGCCCCGGGCAGGGCAGCCCCGCTGGGCCCACTCAGCCCCCGCTTGTCTTCCCATGGTGGGCACTCCTGGGTGGGTGTGGGTGAGGGGGTGCGGGGCACGGCCGGGGAGGGGCTGGGGGGCACGGTGAGGGGGTGCGGGGCATGGCCGGGGGAGGGGCTGGGGGGGCACGGTGAGGGGGTGTGGGGCACGGCCAGGGAAGGGGCTGGGGGGCACGGTGAGGGGGTGTGGGGCACGGCCGGGGGAGGGGCTGGGGGGCACGGTGAGGGGGTGTGGGGCACGGCTGGGGGAGGGGCTGGGGGGGCACGGTCAGCAGGCGCAGTGGCGTGGGGCACGGCCAAGGGAGGTGGTGGCTCCAGGGAGCTAGCAATATCTGGTGCCAGGGTGGCTGCCAGGCCTGGGACCCGGGTTGCTCCCGCACCTCCTGGTTCTTGCTCCGTCCTCAGGTGTGAGCTCGGCCCAGCTCCCCGGGCTGGCCTGGCCCTGAGGAATCGCCTTGGTGCCAGGCTCTGCCGCTGGGCCGTTGGCCTGGCTGAGCACCTGGATGTGGCGTGGCCCGGGTGGGGCAGGACCGGCAGCTTGCACGGCCACGGGGCTCCGGGCAGCCTGTGCCGGGCACCTCACAGCCACGTGCTGTACGGGGCGGGTCCTGGGCACAGTGCGGTGCCATGGGGGGCGGGGGGGAGGGACTGGGCACAGCATGGAGGGCGGGGGGGGAAGTGGTCGCGGAGCCTGTGGCTGATCCCGCTGCCCCTGTGCCGTGGCCCGGCGTGCCCAGAGAAGGGGGGTCAGATCTGGTGGCACCAGGCGCCGGCTGATCGCGACAGAGGGTCCCAGGGGCGCTGGCGCACTCTGGGACTTCCTTCCCCGGAGCCAGGGCCGGGACACGGGCTGGCTCACTGCCCCCCGCCCCCCCCCACGCTTGGCCGTCTCCTGCCCCAACGGGTACAGCCCCTCAGCAGCTACTGGGGGCAGCGAGGCCATGGGGGGTGGGGGGGCGAGTGCCCAGACGAACCTGTGCAGTTATACCTGTGGGGGGCACCGTGCCCTCTCTGGTCAGCAGCCCAGCTGTGGCCCCTGCCTCGTTTCCGGGGGTGGGGGTTCAAGCCTCCAGAGGTGCCCACCCAGGTGGACCCAGCTGGCTTCGGGCAGGTGACTCGGGACAGCACCAGGGAGCAGAACCCAGGTGCCCATCGGCCCCGACCACTGGCCCTGCCGTGGGACGCAGGTCCCAGCACCTGTCTGGCTCACACCCAGCTCGCACGGGCACCCCTGCTCCGGGCCACACCCGTGCTAGGCACCATAAGGGCAGCCACGAGGGGGTGCTGTGTCCAGCCTAGCCCCCACCCACGGGCTGCCCCCTGCTGGTCCCAAACCCCTCCCTCATGCTGCTCTGGGGCAGGGCTCCCCATGGCTGAGCGGGTGGAGGGGGGGTCGTGGGGCCCCAGCAGCCCCAGGCACGGCAATGGGTTTATCATCGGGCCGCCACAGGGTTCGGGGTCCATATAGGGTCTATAATGTCTGGCTGTGTCTCGTCTAAGCCCCAGGAGATGCCGTGCAGTGAGCCAGGGGCCCTTCATGCCTGGGAGCTGCTGCAGAGAGAAACAGGGGCCTGGCAGCCCCACGAGCAGAGGTCGCCGGAGGCCCCGGGACCCCCCCAGAGGGAACAGCGGCTCCTCCTGGCCCCAAACGTGCTTCAGCGGCAGGGAACTCCACAGCCGGCACCAGAGGCCCAGGAACGGGGGGAGCTGGAAACCCGGCAGCCGCAGGGGTCTCCACCAACGGCCCAGCGGGGGCTACAGAAAGCGCCGGGGGCCCAGCCGCTCCAGGGAGCTCCGCAGACAGAGCGGGCGGCTCTTGAGCCCCAAGATCCACAGGCCCTCGAGGCCCAGGACCAGGGGGAGTCCAGGGCCCAGAAGCCCCAGGGGCGCCCACACGGGGAGCAGGTGCCCCTTCCGGTGCAGTGGACCCCACAAGGGGACCCAGCGGCTCTTGAGCCCCCTGAACAGAGGGAGCCACTGGTCCTTCAGCCCCAGCAGCTGGACCCCCCTGAACCCCCACAAAGGGAGCTGGGGCCCCATCAGGCTCAGGGGGTGCTGCAAAGGGACAAGACTCCACTGGGGCTGTTGGGGGCCCTGGAGCCCCAGGGGTCCCTGGGGAGGGACCTCGCAGCCTTTCAGGCCCAGGAGCCGTGGCAAAGGGAGCCGGAGGCTGGCCAGCCCCAGGACCTTCGCGCTGGCCTGGGACCGATGGGGCTGCGAACCCCTGAGCCTGCCCAGAGGCAGCTGGAGACCCGGCAGGCCCCAGGGAGGCCGCAAAGGGAGCCAGGAGCTCCTGAGTCCCTGGGGGTCCCTCAGCTTCAGGAGGTTCTGCGGAGGGAGCCCCAAGGACAGCAGGCACTGCATGCCTGTCGGCTCTGGGGGGCTCCACAGTCAGAACTTAGTGCTCCACAGCTCCAGTGGGAGCCCCAGGCCCCTGCACCCCAGGAAGTGAGGGGCCCCCCAGAACCCCTTCAGCCTCAGGGATCTCTGCAGAGTGACCTGGAGCTTCTGCAGGGGGAGCAAGGAAGGCCCCAGGAAGGGAGGGAGCCAGTGGGCCCCGTGCACCAGGACCCAAAGGGGGCAGAGCCCCCTCTGCCCTGGGACACTCCCCAGAGCGAGCCAGAGCCTTGGGGGACCCAGGGGGCTCAGCTGCCGGAGCCATGGGGGTCTCAGCTGAAGGAGCCCTCAGGAGCCCCTCAGCCCCAGGGAGCTTTGCTGAGGGACCCCCCCTGGGTTCATCCCCAGGGACTGAGGGAGCTGAGACCAGCCCCAGTTCTGGGGCCAGGGAGCATCCAGGCCCAGGGGATGCTGCACGGGGAGGAGCTTCCAGCCCCTCGGCTCCAGCCAGCGCTGCCAGGGGAGGCCACCCCGCTGGAGCTGGGGCCGCTCTGGGCCCAGGGGCACCTGCAGGGGGACCCCAAAGTGAACCAGCCTCGGGAGCTGGGGGGGCCACGGATCCCACAGCTCCACAAAACTCCACTGGGGCCACTCCAGCCCCGGGAAAGTCCAGAGCTCCAGGAGCTGAAAGGAGAAGAGGCTCCCCAGGTCCCTCAGCTCAAGGGATGGGGGCCAGGGGCCTGTCAGCCCCAGGGAGCACTGCTGAGGGAGGCTCTTGGGCCCCGGGAACTTGGGGGTCCCCAGGTTCTTCTGCCCCAGGCACTGATAGGACCAGAGGTGGCCCAGCCTTGGAGAGCTCTGCTACTGGAGGTGGAGCCTGCTCAGCACCGGGAGCAAGAGGCCCTGGAGCCCCTGGAGCCAGAGACTGAGGAGCCCCAGGTGTCCCTGCAGAGGGAGCTGGAGACTGAGGAGCCCCAGGTGTCCCTGCAGCGGGAGCTGGAGACTGAGGAGCCTCGGGTGTCCCTGCAACAAGAGCCAGAGACTGAGGAGCCTCGGGTATCCCTGCAGCGGGAGCCGGAGGCTGAGGAGCCTCGGGTATCCCTGCAGCGGGAGCCGGAGGCTGAGGAGCCCCAGGAGTCCCTGCAGTGGGAGCCAGAGGCCCTGGAGCCCCAGGTGTCCCTGCAGCCGGAGCCAGAGGCCCTGGAGCCCCGAGTGTCCCTGCAGCCGGAGCTGGAGGCTCTGGAGCCCCAGGTGTCCCTGCAGCCGGAGCCGGAGACTAAGGAGCCCTGGATGTCCCTGCAGCTGGCTGGGGAGGTGCTGCCGGCCCAGGGTGCTGTCCAGTGGGGACAGCAGGCCCATCAGCTCCTAGAGCCAGCGGAAGCCACTGGGCCTTCCCCACCCAGCCCTGGGCATCCAGGCCAGAGCCCTGGGGAGGCCCTGGAGTGGGATCAGGCAGTCCTCGGTACTGGAGGCTGTGGGGCGAGCCCTGGCTGGGCGGACCAGCACAGCAAGCGTGGAGAACAAGCCATGGGGCCATGCTGGGTAAGGAGGGGCAGTGGGGAGGGAAGCCCTGAGGCAGGGGATGGAGGTGGGGCCCATGGTGCAGAGGGGGTGTGGCCTGTGCCATGGGCTGGGGGCTCCCATGCCTGGTGGGGGAGGGGGCGTGACCAGTGCCATGGGACGGGGGGGCCCCATGCCCGGGGGCAGGGGTTGGTGGCTGGGGTGGGAAAGCTGCTCAGGGATCTGGTGTTCCCCAAAGCGCCGCAGCCCTGCAGCCCCCTGCCTGGAGCCCCCCAACCCGAAGGGAGGAGACCAGCTCCCAAGCAGCTCACGCAAGGAGCGCCGAGTGCGGGAAGCTGCCACCGGAGCCTGCCCTGGAGACAAGAGGGGTACACATGCCCCCCCCCAGCTCGGGCACTGCCAGCTGGGAGGGGTTTGGCCCAGCCCCCAGGGAGCTGCGCTGAGCTCAGGGCGGGCTGGGTCCAGGTGCCCCCCCTAAGCCGACCCTGGCATGGGCCCATCCTATGCCCGCTAGCCACGTCCCAGCCCCATAGAGTCACAGCTGGACCATGGCTTGGTGCCGGCCCGAGTGCCCATCTTCCCTGGCCCAGGCACTGCGGGGTTAGCGTGGTGCCCGTCACGGTGCCGTCTGCACCGACCCATGGGCCAGGATGGGGCCCTTGTGCGGTGGGGGTGCTGCGGCCTGGGAAACCCAGGGGCTTGGGGGGTGGGCCGCGCTCAGGGGTCACCCGCTGCGGGAAGAGGCACATGTAGGGGGAGGGGTGTCTCGCTCAGCTGCCCGGCCCCCTGGCACCCCCGTCCCTAACGCTTCTGGTGCCATTGCAGCCTGGCCTACCCGCCCCATGCGGCCAGCTGCGGGGCAGCCCCCTGCGCCGGGAGAAGGCCTTTATCCGCCCCTCCCGGAGGGAGCAGCAGGAGGCCGTGCGCAGGCTGGCGGAGCTGCAGCTGGAGGGGGGGCACAAGTACCGGCGTGACAAGGAGCGGCAGCTGCTGCGGGTGAGGCGGGGGGGCTGCCCGGACTCGCCCCCCACACGGGCCCTGCTGTGGGGGCAGGGGTTGTCCTGCCCAGGGCGCCCCCAGGGGCGAGGCTGGGGAGTGTCACCGTTCTGGGCCCGGCCCCTGCGGTGTGGGGACCAGAGTGCCCGCCTAAGTGCCCCAGGGCCCGGATGCCCCCTGGCGCTGCCCGGGAGGTGGGACGGGATCCTTGGGGCAAAGATCGGGCCAGGCAGGGGGTGCAACTCCGGGGCAGGCTGGCACCCCACGGGGCGCTGCACCCTCTGCCCTGGCCTGTGCGGAGCTGGGGGGTGGCTGGGTCCCACTCTGGGCACTCTCTCCAGCCCTGTGGAGGCTCCGTTCCCCTGCCCTGGCAGTGCCAGGCCCCGGAGCTCCCCGGGCAGGGCTGGCACAGCTGCTCTGTGCACCTGGAGAAGGGGCCACTCCTTGCCCAGCTGCCCCCTCCCCGGGCTCTCTCAGGTTCGGGTTCAAGCCCCCACCCCGTCTCCCCCTAGTTCCAGGAGCGACTGTCCATCGCCAGGCACAGGTCGGTGGAGAATCTTCTGGGGAGACCCCAGCCCGCTGCGGAGCCTCAGCTGCAGGCAAGGGCTCTTCTGCTGCCCAAGGGGGGGGTCCAGCCTGGTGTGGGGTGGCGATCACCCCAGAGGGTGGGAGGTGGGATCCAGCCCAGTGTGGGGCTGGGGGGAGATGATCACCCCGGGGGGGGGGGGAGTGGGAGCCAGCCCAGCATGGGGGCAGTAGGAAGCAGTTGCCCCAAGGGGGATGGGGGGGTGGGATCCAGCCCAGCGTGGGGGCAATAGGAGGGCCGGGGGGAGGCAGTGGCCCTGGGGGTCAGGGCACAGATGCACCAGCAGTGGCAGATGACAAGACCCTGTTGGCATCTCCCTAGATGGGGCGGGGGGCTGCCTGGGGCTCAGGGAGGTGGCCTGTCCCCCTGCCCCGCTCTCTCTGGGGCGCCGCTCCTCCACGCTCGAGGCTCTTGGCCGGCCAGGCCAGAAGTCCCCAGGCGGCTGGCTGTGCCCCGGGGGCAGGCTGGGTGGGGCAGCGTTGGCTCAGCCTGGCCCGTCCCCCTGGCAGGAGGCCCGGGCACAGCAGAGGGTGGCGCTGAAGCAGCACCTGGAGCAGGTGAAGTGGGCGCGGACGCGTGGCATGCAGGCCAGGGGCCACAGGCAGGTGCCCGCGGGGAGCGGCATGGCTGGGGGGGCGGGGGGGCAGAGGAGCAGTCCTGCAGCATGGGGCCGGGGAGCCGCTGGGGTGCCCTGGAGTCTCGTCTCTCGCTCCAGCCCACTGGCTGCTCCGAAGCAGGGCTGGGGTCCCTGCCATTCCCTCACCCGCCCCCCCGCATCGCTGCCTGGGGGCAGGGCTGGCCTGGGCAGGAGGGGGTCGGAGGGGAGTGCGGCTTGCGGGAGGGGGTCGAGCAGAGCAGCAGGGCGTGTGGGGCCAAGACCCCCAGCTCTGGCCTGGGCCATCCCACCCCTGTGCTGGCTGTCCTGCCTGCCTCCCCCCCAGGCTCATTCTGGCCCCAGGGTGCCCCCCCCCTCGCTTGCCCCAACTCTGGCCCAGACTGTCCAGTCACAACCCCACCATTACCCTGCTCCCCCAGGGCTGGCCGCCCCTCCCCCGTGCTGGCCCAGGGCTGGCCGCCCCTCCCCCGTGCTGGCCCAGGGCTGGCCGCCCCTCCCCCGTGCTGGCCCACGCTGACCCATGCTGGTCTCTCCACAGGAACACGCTGAGTTTCCAGGAGCTCTTGGAGCCGCTGGTGCCACCGGGTGAGGAAGGCAGCAACCTGAGCCCGGCTGGGAAGGCCTGAATATGGGTGGGCATGCAGGGATGGGCGGCCCCCTCCCCTCGCTCCCAGCCCGGCATTGCCCAGCCGTCAGGGGGCCGCCAGCACACAGCCTGTGATGAAGTGGGGGATTTGCGTAACGTGTTGTATGAATAGTTTGTGTGCCTCAGTTTCTCCATGTGTGCCTCAGTTTCTCCATGTGTGCCTCAGTTTCTCCATGTGTGCAGCATGATTAACTAGGTGGGGGGGACTCAGGTGTGAGCATCTCGGGGCTGCCTGGTCAGACGTTGTGACCGATTTTGCCGGAAAGACAACAAAGGACGGAGGAGGGGCAACTGGGCATGACTGGGGGTGGGGGGTGGGCTGTTGGCCGCAGGACACTCTCCAGGGTTGGGACTCGGGGGACAGGCCAGGGCTCTGGCCCCCACAGATGGACTTTGCTGAAGGTTCCTGCTTTCTGTGCTAACAAGCTCTGTTCTCCACTGTGTTCCCGACCACTAATAAACCTCCTGTGTCCCACGCTGGCTGAGTCCCTGCTGGCTGCGGAGTTGGGGTACGTGGCCCCATTGGGGGTGAGTGAGGTTTCCCCAGGTGTCCCAGCCAGGGGGACTCACTGTGGGGAGCATGGATGGGGGGGGCTGAACGCTCTGAGGTCAGACCCAGGAGACGCTGTACCCAAGGGGGATTGCCCTGGTGAGAGCGCGCCCTGAGGGGTGTCACACTGCCCCCAGGGTCCTGTCGGGCCCCCCCTGAGAGCGGGGCTGGAGCCCTGAGCGCCTAGGGAGTCCAGGGAGCCAGAGCCACCCCACAGCCTGCTGCCCAGCCACCCCGGGCTTTGACTGAGGTGGGGCAGACACCACAGCCAGCTGTGTGCAGGGCTGGCCCCATCCTTCTTGGCTCCCCCCATGCTCACCATGGCTCAGAGCTGTGGGGCTGGAGATCCCGGAGCGTGGGGGGTGCTGTGGGGCTGGAGATCCTGGAGCGTGGGGGGGGGGCGTTGTGGGGCTGGGGCACAGGGAAGGACAGGAGCCGCAGCTCAGGGGCCATTCCCAGGGGCTGGAGAGGAGGCTCAGGGGTGCTGTGGGGCTCAGGCCCTCCTTCCCCCCATGGTGGCTCTCTGGGGGGTCCCCACCAAGAGGGCGAGGGACTGCCGGTGAGGACAGTGGGCAGCCACCAGAGATCCCCAGTGGATGGAGACACTGGCTAGGCAGGGGAGCCCCCTGGCGCTGCCAGGGGCCTTGGAGAGGAGCCCGCAGGACTGTGCAATGGCTCTGCCCACGTGCGGCCCAGCCTGGCACAGCCTACAATAAAGTCACCCACCCTTCACCTTGTGTGAGGATGTGACTCAGCAGGGAGGGGGGAGTGTTGACCTGGGAATGTGCCCTGGGGATGGGAGACCTGAGAGCCTGTCACCTGAGCCAGGAGGGGGAGGGGGAGGTGACACCTCCGCCCAGGAATGTGAACAGGGGCTGCAGCAGGGAACCTGCTGGGTGGGTTTAGTTTTCAGTTTGGGGCTGGGTGGAGGAACACAGGGAACCCCAGGGCTGGGGTCTAAGCTCCCTGCTCCCCCAGAAGGACGTGATTGAGGGGTCCTGGTTGTACCCACAAGCTCTGTTCTGGACTGTGTTCCTGTTGTCCAATAAACCTTCTGTTTTACTGGCTGGCTGAGAGTCTCAGTGGATCCCAGGAAGAGGGGTGCAGGGCCTGGACTCCCCCACACTCCGTGACAACTGGTGGTAGCGGTGGGATCTACTGCACCCCGTGAACGGCGCTTCCTGCAGTAAGTGACTGGGGAGCAGTAAAACGAAGGGGAATTGACGGGGACCAGGCGTGCTGAAGATTCAGAGAGAGACGGTTTCGGGGGGCGGTTAACCCCTGGGAATGTGTGACCAGAGAGAAAGACTTTTGCAGTAACAGGGTCCCCCGGGGGATTGCAGCGAGCGGTCCCAGGGGCGGAGGAGTCTGCAGCTTGACCCTGGCAAAGAGTCGGTGACCTCAAGAAGGACTGGCACACGAGGGGCTTTTCCTGGAAACCGTGGGAAGCTGCCCGGCCTGCGAGGGGCCAGCAGGGAGATGTACGCTAAACGCCTGAAGAGCGACCTGGTGGAGCTGTGCAGGCAGAGGGGGCTGCGCATCGGGAGGTCCACCAAGGAACAGCTGATTGCCCAGCTGGAGGAGAGGGATCGCTTGGATGACCCGATCCCTGTCCCTGAGGGAAGCCGCCCGGCGGACACAGCGTGGGCCCTGGGGCCTGACCGGGCTGGGAGGGGTCAGACTGCTGCTGAGGACATCCCGAGACCCTTCCTACCTATGTCCGGGGTAGGGGTTGGGGGAAGCCCAGCGAATGCCGAGGGCACCCTGACCCCGGCACCCAGCAGGGGATCCTCCCGGCGGAGCTCCCCATCCCTGGAGCGGAGGCGGCTGGAATGGGAGAGGGAGATGAAAATGAGGGAGCTGGAGGATCATGAAAAACAACGTCAACATGAGGAGAAACAACGTCAACATGAGGAGAAACAACGTCAACATGAGCAGGAGGAGAAGGAGAGGGAGCGTCAGGAGAAGGAGAGGGAGCGTCAGGAGAAGGAGAAACAAAGGCAGCATGAACTGGAGCTGGCCAGGCTGAGGAGCAGTGGGGCCCCGGCTGCGGCTGCGGTGAGTGCGGGGGGACCCAAGACTGCAAGGAACTTTGATAAGTGCTTCCTGGCCCAGCGTAAGCAGGGGGAGGACATAGATAGCTTCCTGACGGCCTTTGAGAATGCCTGTGAGCTGCACAGGGTTGACCCTGCAGACAGGCTCCAGTTCCTCACCCCCTTACTGGACCCCAAAGCCGTGGAGGTGTACAGCCGGATGACAGGGCCGGAGGCAGGGGACTATGAACTGTTCAAACAGGCCCTGCTCCGTGAGTTTGGGCTGACCCCTGAGATGTACCGGAGAAGGTTCCGGAGTCAGCGTAAAATGCCTGAGGTCACCTACCTACAACTGGCCAACCGGATGCAGGGGTATGCCCGCAAGTGGGCAGCTGGGGCCCGAGCTAAAGAGGACCTGCTGGACCTAATCGTACTGGAGCAACTGTATGATCAGTGCCCGTCCGACCTGAGGCTGTGGCTGGTGGACAAAAAGCTCGAGAACCCCCAGCACGCAGGGCAGCTGGCCGACGAGTTTGTGAACAGTCGGTCAGGGGGTAGCCGGGAGGAGTCCCAAAAGAACAGGCCCCCCCCGATGCAGAGAGACAGTCACCAGGGGGCCTCCCAGCGGGGAAATAGGGAGAACCCCCTCCCAAGGGGAACGCCTGGCGTCGGGCCCCTCCGACCCGCTCGAGGGGACCAACGTGACCTGAGCTGCTATCACTGTGGCCAGAGAGGCCACGTACGGTCCCAGTGCCCCGGGCTCAGGGACAGACTGAGCAGACCCAACCTACCCAGGGTTAACTGGGTAGGGACCCAGCTGGACGAGGGGCAGACGACCCAGGAAAGGGGGCCTACCAGTTTACCACCGGCCCCGGAGGGAAGAGTACCCCAGGCCAGCTCCACCAGAGGGCTGGAGGCTCTGGACTCAGGGTGCTCAGTTTACAGGGTGGGCGCGGGGCTGTCCCTCCGGAGAGAGTGCCTTGTTCCCCTGGAGGTGGATGGGAGGAAGGTCAATGGATACTGGGATACGGGCGCGGAGGTGACGCTGGCCCGGCCCGAGGTGGTGGCCTCAGATCGGGTGGTGCCCAACACCTATCTGACCCTGACAGGGGTGGGCGGGACCCCATTTAAGGTGCCCGTGGCAAGGGTACACCTGAAATGGGGGGCCAAGGAGGGCCCCAAGGATGTGGGGGTACACCACCATTTGCCCACTGAAGTTTTGATGGGGGGAGACCTAGAGGACTGGCCAAGCAAGCCCCAGGCCGCCCTGGTTGTGACGCGTAGCCAGGGCCGGCGAGGGGCACTGCGCCCTGACCTCGGGGAGGGTATCACACCGGAGGCGCAGGACCCTACCCTGGTGGGGAGGGAGGGCCGAGGGGCACGGCTCAGAGAGGCGGAGGCCTCGGACCTGGCCAGCGAGAGGGAACCGGGCCCCATCCCTTCCCCAGCCGCTGAGTTCCAGGCCGAGTTGAGGAAAGATCCCTCCTTGCGGAAGCTCAGGGACCTGGCCGACCTCAGTGTGGTACGGACCATGAGGAGAGGCTGCCAGGAGAGGTTCCTGTGGGAGAAGGGGTTCCTGTACCGAGAATGGGCTCCCCCAGGGGAAGTGGAGTCCTGTGGGATCAGGAGGCAGCTGGTGGTCCCCCAGAAGTATCGCCGCAGGCTCCTGTCCCTGGCCCATGACATCCCCCTCGCAGGGCACCAGGGAATCCGGCGCACCCGGCAGAGGTTGCTACAGAACTTTTACTGGCCCGGGGTCTTTACCACGGTCCGGCAGTATTGCCGATCCTGCGACCCCTGTCAGAGGGTGGGGAAGGCCCGGGACAAGGGGAAAGCGGCTTTGAGACCTTTGCCCATCATAGAGGAGCCTTTCCAGAAGGTGGCCATGGACATCGTGGGGCCTCTCAGCAGGACGACCCGGTCGGGGAAGAAATACATTCTGGTGGTGGTAGATTTTGCCACCCGCTACCCCGAGGCAGTGCCCTTAGCTTCCATTGAAGCAGACACCGTGGCCGATGCGCTCCTGACCATTTTCAGCCGAGTGGGGTTCCCCAAGGAAGTCTTGACAGACCAAGGCTCCAACTTCATGTCGGCCCTGCTCCGGTGCTTGTGGGAGAAATGTGGGGTCCGGCACGACTGGGCCTCAGCTTATCACCCCCAGTCCAACGGGCTGGTGGAGAGGTTTAACGGGACGCTAAGGATGATGCTGAAAACCTTTATGAACCAGCACCCACAGGATTGGGACAAGTACTTACCGCACCTGCTGTTCGCGTACAGGGAGGTGCCCCAGGAGTCGACCGGATTTTCGCCTTTCGAACTGTTATATGGCAGGAGGGTGAGGGGCCCCCTGGACCTGATGAGAGACGAGTGGGAGTGGAAGGCCACTCCCGATGGAGAGACAGTGGTGGAGTATGTCCTGATCTTCCGAGAGAGACTGGCTGAACTCATGGGCCTGGCCAGGGAGAATCTGGCCAGAGCCCAGAGGAAGCAGAAGGTCTGGTATGACCGCACGGCGCGGGCCCGTGCCTACGCCACCGGGGATCAGGTGATGGTTCTCATCCCAGTGAGAAAGAACAAACTACAGGCCGCCTGGGAGGGCCCTTTCAAGGTCGTCAAGCAGCTCAATGAGGTAAACTATGTGGTGGAGCTGTCAAACCGGGCGCACCACCGCCGGGTGTACCATGTGAATATGATGAAGCCATATTATGCCAGGGGGAATGTGGTGTTGGCCGTGTGTGGACAGTGGGAAGAGCAGGGAGATGACCCTTTAGTAGATCTATTCCCTGGGACCAGAGCTGGTTTCCCCCTGGAAACAATTCCCCTCTCGGATCAGCTAACCCCTGCCCAGCAAGCTGAGGTCAGGGAGGTGCTGCATCCGTACCGACAGCTGTTTTCCAACCAGCCTGGACGCACTAATCTGACTGTCCACCGGGTGCAGACAGGGTCGCACCCGCCGATAAGATGCTCCCCCTTCCGAGTCACAGGGAAAACTGCTCAGGACCTGGAAAGAGAGGTCCGGGACATGCTGGCTTTGGGGGTGATCCAGCCATCTGCCAGCCCTTGGGCCTCGCCGGTGGTGCTGGTCCCCAAAAAGGATGGGTCGGTCCGGTTCTGTGTGGACTATCGGAAGCTCAATGCCATCACTGTATCTGATGCCTACCCCATGCCCAGGCCGGACGAGCTCCTAGACAAGCTGAGAGGAGCTCGGTACCTCACCACCATGGACCTTACAAAGGGCTACTGGCAAGTGCCGCTGGATGCAGATGCCCGACTGAAATCGGCCTTTATCACCCCTCTGGGGCTCTATGAGTTCCTGACCCTGCCTTTCGGCCTCAAGGGAGCGCCGGCCACCTTCCAGCGCCTAGTGGACCAGCTCCTGAGGGGGATGGAGAGTTTTGCCGTGGCGTATATTGATGACATCTGTGTCTTTAGCCAGACCTGGGAGGACCACGTGTCCCAGGTTAGACAAGTGCTGGACCGACTCCAGGGGGCTGGGCTGACTGTAAAAGCGGAGAAGTGCAAGGTGGGGATGGCGGAAGTATCTTACCTGGGCCATCGGGTGGGGAGCGGCCGCCTAAAGCCGGAACCAGCCAAGGTGGAGGTGATCAGAGACTGGCCCGCTCCCCACACCAAAAAGCAGGTCCAAGCCTTTATTGGGATGGCAGGATACTACCGAAGATTTGTGCCCCACTTTAGCGCCATCGCCACCCCCATCACGGAGCTATGCAAGAAGGGGAAGCCAGACAAGGTGGTCTGGACCGAGCAGTGCCAGGTGGCTTTCCGGGCGCTGAAGAAGGCTCTGGTCAGTGGCCCAGTTCTGGCAAACCCAGACTTTGACAAGCCCTTTGTGGTGTTCACCGACGCCTCAGACACGGGACTGGGGGCGGTGTTAATGCAGGAGGATGAAAAGGGGGAGAGACACCCCATCGTGTACCTGAGCAAGAAGTTGCTACCCCGGGAGCAACACTACGCGGCCATCGAGAAGGAGTGCCTGGCCATGGTGTGGGCCCTCAAGAAACTAGAGCCCTATCTCTTCGGGCGGCACTTCACCGTCTACACCGACCACTCTCCCCTGACCTGGCTGCACCAGATGAAAGGAGCCAACGCCAAACTCCTGAGATGGAGCCTGCTCCTGCAGGATTACGACATGGACGTGGTCCACGTGAAGGGAAGTGCCAACCTGATAGCGGATGCGCTGTCCCGGAGAGGGGGCCCCGAACTTCCCCAGGTCACTGGTCAGCGTGACCCCGCTCAGTTCAGTCTCGAAGGGGGGAGAGATGTGACGATGTGACTCAGCAGGGAGGGGGGAGTGTTGACCTGGGAATGTGCCCTGGGGATGGGAGACCTGAGAGCCTGTCCCCTGAGCCAGGAGGGGGAGGGGGAGGTGACACCTCTGCCCAGGAATGTGAACAGGGGCTGCAGCAGGGAACCGGCTGGGGGGGTTAGTTTCAGTTTGGGGCTGGGGAGAGGAACGCAGGGAACCCCAGGGCTGGGGTCTAAGCTCCCTGCTCCCCCAGAAGGACGTGATTGAGGGGTCCTGGTTGTACCCACAAGCTCTGTTTTGGACTGTGTTCCTGTTGTCCAATAAACCTTCTGTTTCACTGGCTGGCTGAGAGTCTCAGTGGATCCCAGGAAGAGGGGTGCAGGGCCTGGACTCCCCCACACTCCGTGACACCTTGGCACGGCCCTGGGGCTGTTACCATGAAGGACGTGCCAGGCCCTGCTGGTTGCCTGTGCCCACCCTGAACTCGCCGCAGGGCTTGGTGCCCAGCCTGACCCTCACCGGCTGCCACTCCCAGAGCCTTGACCCTGCCTGGAGGGGCCCTGGCAGCCACAGGCTGGGCACTGGCCAGACGGGGTCAGGCTCTGCCAGATCCGGGAGCCAGGCCCAGCTGCCTTGGCATGCCGCTTTGCACAGAGGCGGTTAAAGGGGAGGCCCCCGGGCCCTACATTTGGTTAGTGCCCGGCCGGGTGGGTGAAGGATGCACAGAGTCAGCAGGGCAGCACCAGGTGGTCGTGTTAGGAGAGCCCAGCATCCCAAGCAGCCAGCGTGATCCAGGGGTGGGGGGACTGGCCCAGTCCCAGGCCCAGAGCCCCATGGCAGGGGAGGGGGGTCGGGCTCTCACAAGGCCACATCGCGTGGGTCCAGCAGCGAGAAGACCCCATTCTTGCGGAAGAAGCTCTCGATGCGGCACTTGGGCGACGGGGGCACGTAGACGTTGACTTTCCCTGGGCAGAGACACAAGGGAAGGGCGGTGAGCTGGGGGGGCAATGATCTGGGGGGTGACAGACCAGAACCCCAGACCCCCCCCACCCCCGAGTTGACTCATTGCCAACCTTCCCCCCCGGCAGCACTGGGCTCCCATGATCTTGCTTGGTGAGTGTCCCCTGTCACAGGGGTGACCCCAGAGCGCCCCCACTGCATGCCCAGCGAGCCAAGAGGGGACCCCGGCTTTAACCCCAAGCCCTGGCACCCCCCCCCCGGGCAGAGCCGCTCGCTGGGCTATTAGCCGGCAGCTGATGCTCCAGTTGGCAAGGGTGAAGGGCTGGGGCATGAGGCCACCGTGGGCAGAGGAGTTGGCTTGGGGGGCAGCTGGGGAAGCTGTTGGGCCAGTCTGGCTGGGAGACCTCCCACCCCCGGGAGGCGGGCCCAGAGCATGTGAAGGCTGAGGGGACATGGTGACTGTCATCGCAGTTCCAGAGCCCACGTGGCACCTGGCTGCAGCTGCAAAATGCTGAGAGCCTGGTGGGCTTTGCTCGGGGGGTTGTCACAGCTGGTGCTGGGCCGCAGGCCAGGCCCCCTCAGCACTAGAGCCTCCTGGCCAAGAACCACGGCCCTGCCTCTTGAGCCAGAGGGGAATCTCCATCACACCCCAGCACTATAGGGCCTATGACACACAGCAGACGAGATCTCATCCCATCCAGCAGAGGGCAGGGCTGCCCCCACCCCCAGGTCATTAGCACAAACCCAACCTGTGCCAGCCACGTGCCCCGACACCGTGGGGGAAGGGGCTGGGGAACCCCCGGCCCACAGCGCCAGCCGCAAGAGATTTGCTGTACGCAAACGAGCTCAGGCCGGCTGTGCTGATTGGCCCAGCCCGCCGCGAGGTCACAGCCGGCGTCATGGAGCCGTTCCGGAGGCACTGCCCCGAGGGGAGAGCGCCACCCCGCAGAACCCCCCCCCCCCCCGCCAGTGCAGCCCCGGGCTATGGGGCGAGACGGCCCTGCGGGCACAGGCGGGAGGCGGGGGCAGGGCTCACCCATCTGCCAGCCGTAGAGGAAGTTGGTGGTGACGGGGGTGTAGTACTTCTCCTCGGGCCCGCAGGTCGTGCGGAGCCGCAGGTACCGCCGCCGGCCCTCGCCGTCCTGGGAGATGCCCTGGTACAGCAGCTTCCGCACCTCCGGCGCCACGGGCTTCATCTCCCCCTCCGGGATGCCCGGGGCGGCCCCGGCGGGCGCCTGGGGCGGCCGCTGGGCCTGGGCCACGGGCGCCGGAGACCGGAGGGCGGGCAGCTTGAGCGGCTCCCGGGCGGCCCGGCGCCGCTGCTCCTGCTTGGCCTTGACGGACGCCCCGAAACGCTGGCGCCAGCGGAAGCGGAGCCGCAGCTCCTGGAGGTACTGCTCCTTCCAGAACTCCTGCTGCAGCGTGTCCATGCTCAGCGGGCGCGCCATGCTGGCTCCCCCCGGGCGCCCTGCGCTCAGACGCCCGCCCCTGCCCCGAGAGAGCTGCGGGGGCCCCCCTGTGGCAAGGCTGAGCTGCGCCCCGAGGGCCTCCTGCACCGGGTACCCTGTGGGCACAAGTCCGGGGCTCGGGTCCCGTCCCTGCTGGTACCATTGTCAGCTGTGTTGCCATGGCAGCCGCATCACACCCCTGAGCTCACAGAGGCCAGGGGGCAAGGGGCTGCCTGGCACGGACCCGGCTGCTGCCCTGCTCCGGGGCCCAGCAATGGCTCCAGGGCAGGGACGTCTGAATCTCACCCGGAGCAGCCCCCCAGCGGTGCCCTCCATCAGCAGCGGCTGCCCGCGGCCCCTGCCGGCCAGCCCAGGGGGCACTGAGCCTGGGCATCGCGCTCACATGCTGGCTGCCCCCGTGGCACCTCGGTGAGTGTGTGTGGGGGGGAGACCAGCTGCCCCAAGGATCAGATGGGCCAAGGCTGTACTGGTGCTGATGGGAAAGGGGGGGATGCCCTGGGAGTCACCCCCCCCCGGTGACATTATGAGTGTAATATAACGTCTCATTGAAAGGTGACAGGGCCAGAAAGAGTTAATTACCTCCCAGCCTGACCCAGGGCCAGACCCCACCCCAAACCGCCCCCCCCCGGGATCCCACCCCCTATCCAATCCCTCTGCTCCCAGTCCCCTGACTGCCCCGACCCTTATCCACCCCTCCCCGACAGCCCCCCAGGAACTCCCACGCCTTATCCAACCCCCCTGTGCTCCGACCACCCCAGAACCTCCACCCCATCCAACCGCTCCCTGTCCCGACTCCCCCCCAGGGCCCCTTGCCCAACCCCCCCACGGCCGCCCCCTTACCATGCCCCTCAGAGCGGCAGGACAGCAGTGGAGGGGCAGGAGCTCAAGGGCCGGGCAGGATGGTCCTGTGGGCCGGATGTGGCCCACGGGCCATAGTTTGCCCACCGCTGGGTTAATGGATAAATGACCCTGTGCTAATTGCCAGGATGTTTGGGAGAAGGAAAGTTAAGCGTATTGTTTTCTCAGGCCAAGAGGCTGCAGGAAATGTATAAAAACCCTGGGACAGGATCCTTCTTCATCTCAGATCTGCTTTGGGTTCAGGAGGGGGAAACCCTGAGCCATAAGGATGGAGATCCCTAGTCACTGACCGGAGTCACCCTGAATATGGACATTGGGGTATAGCCTCTGGCCTATTTCTAAAAGGACTTTTGGCAACTACGAGCTCATCTCTGCTCTGTATCTGGACCTCAAGAAATTGAACCCAAGTCTGTCTGTATCTTGATCTTTCAACCAACTCTCTCTTTTCTTTTTAAATACCTTTTAGTTGACTTAATAAGAATTGGCTGTAAGCGTGTATTTTGGGTAAGATCTAAGTTATTATTTGATCTGGGTCTGGGGCGTGCTCCTTCGGGATCGAGAGAACCTTCTTCTGTCACTGGGGTGTTGGTTTCCATAACCATTCGCCCCCATAACGTGCGGCGCTGGTGGGGACATTGGTGTGTCCGAGGGAATTGCTTGTGTGACTTGTGGTTAGCCAGTGGGGTGAGACCGAAGTCGGGCCGGCTTGGCGCCTTAGTAATAAAGGACACTGAGCTCTGGGCTGTGACTGCCCTGCTCTAAGCCATTGGTCCTGAACTGATACTCTCCGTTGTGTCCCCCATGAGCTCTGCAGTGGCCTGGTACAAAGCCCAGCCCCTTCCCAGGGGCTGCGAGCTCCTGCCGCTCTGAGGGGCATGGTAAGGGGGTGGCAGTGGGGGGGTTGGGCAGGGGGCCCTGGGGGGCAGTCAGGAGACAGGGAGCAGTTGGATAGGGTGGAGGTTCTGGGGTGGTCGGGGCACAGGGGGGGTTGGATAAGGCATGGGAGTCCCTGGGGGGCTGTCGGGGAGGGGTGGATAAGGGTCAGGGCAGTCAGGGGACTGGGAGTGGGGGGGGGGGGGGAGAGGCTACAAGCCCCAATGGATTAAACCTGGGCCCGTACTTCTGGCTGTTAGAATACCCCCCGCCCCCCCAAGGACTTGCAGAGGGATCCAGAGCAGATGGCACCCGCCAGCAGATGCCAGCTCCAGGGGGCAGGTGCTGTGCTTGGGGTGGGCGCTAGCAGCCCAGACTCCTGGGTTCCCAGCTCTGCCAGACTGACCTTGGGAGGGTCAGTGCCTGGCTGCAGGTATTTGGGGCCAGGATCCAAGGTTCTGCTGGGGGCAGCCTGAGGCTGGAAGGAAGCAAGCTGTGCAGAGGGCAGGGGGTCCCCCAAAGGCACTGCCAGCTAGGCAGGGGGCAGATCAGTGGCATACAGGAAGCTTAGGCCACCCTCAGAGGGAGCAGCACGGGGTGATGCAGTTCAGATAGCAGCTGGATAGGGGGGCTCTTGCCCCACTAGGAGGGGTCACCCACCTGGGGTGCCCCTCAGGCTCATAGACTGGGCACAGCCCCTAACCTGAATGCCCCACAGGATGGGCAGTGAATGGGGTGGGGAGGGGGCGGCTGGGAGCCAGAGCAGACAGGCTCCCCGGCCCCTGGTTCCCAGGGCTCAGAGGCCGTCTCTGGCTCTTGACACACAAGCTCAAATCATGTCCCCCAGAGCAGCACATGCCCCAGGCTGGCACCTCGGGGGCTGGGGAAGGCTCTGTGTTGACAAACTCTGGGACAGGGCTGCCAGCACCAGGCCGTGGAACTGGCGAGGCCCCAACACCCCTAGAGCCTGGCTGGTGGGCAATGCCCCAGGGCAGAGCATGCCCCCTAGAGAGCACCTGGGCTCCGCTCGGCCTGCCCAGGGAGTGAGGAGCAGGGGGGCATCATCACTGCACCCTCAGCTGGCCCTGGAATGGGGGTGGGCTGCTGGGCTTCCCTAGCAGGACCCGCCTGAGGGCAGACCCAGAGACCCCCCCCTTGTGATCATCTCCCTGACCCCAGCCCAGAGCCCAGCCCAGCTCGCTGTATAAACCATGCCACCCCCAGCCCTGCTGAGCTGTGCCAATGGTTAATTCATTGGCCCTGAGCCAGTCCCCCTGGGCCGCGCTGGCCCCAGCTCAGTGCCCTCCTGGCTCATCTGCCCAGGCCGCTCTAGCGCCCCCCTGCCACGCAGGCACCCTGTAACACCGACCGTGGAAGCTCCTGGCCGGCTCCCAGCACCCCGGGCATAGTGGCCTGGCTAAAGAGTCCCTCCCTGGCTCTCCCTCCGCTCTGCAGCAGCAGCCGGCCCACACGGCTCAGCACTTCCACCGCCCCAGCCCTGCCGGCAGCAGCAGGGTCCCCCTGGGTCTGTCACGCTCTGTGCAGAGCCAGGTCTGGGCAGGGGACAGCGAGCTGCCCCCAGGCAGGAGGGCAGGCCCAGAACCAGGCTGGGAGCGGCCCCAGCCGGCTGGAGCTGTCCCATGCGGGCAGGGAGCTGGCACAGGCCAGCTCCTCCCCTCAGGGCTCTGCCCAGCATTGCAGCCAGCTGGGACATGGTGAAACTGAACCCGGGAGGCAGGAAGCAGCCAGGGCAGGGAGAGGAGCAGCCACCAAGGGAGGGAGAGGGAGAGGGAGAGAGCCCGGGGGCAAGGAGACAGCAGCACCCATATTCAGCGGCCCCTCCTCCCGTTCAGGAGCAGCAGATTCACCAGCCACTGGCACTCCCCACCCAGCACCTGCGCTCATGAACTAGCTGGTGCCACCGGCAGGGCCAGGCTGGAAGGGCAGAGGGCATCACCCGCTGGTCAGCTACCGGCCCAGCCGCGGCTCCGCAGCCGGTTTCCCTGGGGCCGTGGCTCCGCAGCGCGGTCAGCAGGGGTGCAGGTCGCTGCACATCCCTTCGCCCGCCTAGGTCAGGGCCAGGAGCCAGGCCAGCCTGGATGCCGCCCGCCTAGGTCAGGGCCACCAGGCCTCGGGCTGGTGCTGAGGACAAGGCAGCTGCTGGCTCCTCACAGCCGCATGCGGGTGAGTCGCAGCCACTTCCCCTTTCGGGGTCATGGGACGGGCTCATAAGCAGCCCCCCCGCCGGGGACAAGCCAGCGCCTGCCTGGGGAGGAGGTTTGCTGGCAGAGCGTCACTGGGAGCGAAGGCTGGTGACTGCCGAGAGCCGCCAGCCTCCCCGCAGCCCCCGCCACGGGCAGGTGCAGGAGAGGGGGCAGGTGTGTGTGTGTGGGGGGGGAGGTCAGGATTGCGCGCACACCCCCATCTCCACTGCGGGCAAGTGACCGGCCTAACCAGGGAGCTCCCGGCAGGCGGGAGAATGCCAGTGCAGCGAACCGGGAGCTGGGTTGGGACTGGCCCCATCCGGCAGGAGCTGTCCCGGACAGGCAGGGAGCTCAGCACAGGCCAGCTCCTCAGCCTGGCTCGGTTTTAACCCCTCGCCCTCCAGCTGAGCCCCCTCCGTGCTGGTGCTCTGCCCACACCAGGGCCTTTGGGGCGCAGCCCGGCTCGGGAGGGCGTCTGCCCCAGCACAGAGCACAGGAATCGGGGGTGAGGGAGGGGGGGCTCCTCTGCTTTAATGTAACAGCTCAACCGTCACAGGAACATACACGAGGCGGATCCGCCAGCAGCACACGGAGGGACAGGGGGAGCCGGGGCTCTGGGAAACGGGAGGTGTGCGGCCGAGCCAGGGGCATGGGCCAGCTCTGGCACCCACCTTGCTGCTGCCCCCCCATGCCAACTGGCACACAGCCCCTGCCCCCAGCACACAGGGGCTCGGGGAGGGTTCGGGGGCAGCAGCATGGATTGGGTGCATTTGGCCCTCAGCCCCACAGCTGGTGGGAGGCCCCTGGAGCCCCAGAGGGGGTCAGAGGAGCAGGGTGGGGAGGACAGCCACGTAGGCCCAAAACGCCCCCCCCCCCCCCCCCCCGGGAGCCAGTCTGGGCCCGGACGCCCCAGCACAGGGGGCTGCAGCAATTCAGCCCTGGGGAGGGGCAGATGCTGTTCCGTGCCCCCGAAGAACGGCAGGAGGGGCCGCTCCCCCGGGGCTCAGCTGGGGCCCGCTGGGGCGACCGGGCCCGAGGCCGGAGGGAGCCGGCCGGGGCCCGGGGCCGGCAAGGCCGGGCAGCGCAGCCCCTAGCGCAGGTCCTCGGCGGTGAACATGCCCCTGGCGCGGCGCAGGATGGAGTCCTTGGCGGCGTCGTAGGGGTGCTCCTTGGAGGGGATCTCCAGCACGGCGGGCAGCGAGCGGGTGTGCGCGTCCAGCACGTGCCGGATCAGCTCCGCGATGAACTGGTTGATCAGGATGATGCCGATGTCCTCGCGGCTCAGGAAGCTCCTGGGGGGGGGAAGCGGGAATGGGGGGGGCTGCACCAGGGGGAACTGACACCCCCCCCCCCCAAGCCAGCATCTGCCCCCCCAAACCATCACCTGCAGACCCCCCAGGGAACCTGCAAAGCAAAGCCGGACTCCTGGGTCCCCCGCAGCTCCAGGGTCAGCTCCCCGCACCCCCTGGCTGCCCCCCCCCGCGCCCCGGTGGTCCCTCCCGGCTCCCCTCCCTCCCCCTCCCCGCGCCCCGGTGGTCCCGCCCGGCTCCCCCCCCTCCCCCTCCCCGCGCCCCGGTGGTCCCGCCCGGCTCCCCCCCTCCCCCTCCCCGCGCCCCGGTGGTCCCGCCCGGCTCCCCCCCCTCCCCCTCCCCGCGCCCCGGTGGTCCCGCCCGGCTCCCCCCCCCCCGCGCCCCGGTGGTCCCGCCCGGCTCCCCCCGCCCCCGCGCCCCGGTGGTCCCGCCCGGCTGCCCCCGCCCCCGCGCCCCGGTGGTCCCGCCCGGCTCCCCCCGCCCCCGCGCCCCGGTGGTCCCGCCCGGCTCCCCTCCCCCCCCCGCGCCCCGGTGGTCCCGCCCGGCTGCCCCCCCCTCCGCGCCCCGGTGGTCCCGCCCGGCTCCCCTCCCCCCCCCGCGCCCCGGTGGTCCCGCCCGGCTCCCCCTCCCCCGCGCCCCGGTGGTCCCGCCCGGCTCCCCCCCCCGCGCCCCGGTGGTCCCGCCCGGCTCCCCCCCCCCCCCGCGCCCCGGTGGTCCCGCCCGGCTCCCCGCGCCCCGGTGGTCCCGCCCGGCTGCCCCCCCCTCCGCGCCCCGGTGGTCCCGCCCGGCTCCCCCCCCCCCGCGCCCCGGTGGTCCCGCCCGGCTCCCCGCGCCCCGGTGGTCCCGCCCGGCTGCCCCCCCCTCCGCGCCCCGGTGGTCCCGCCCGGCTCCCCCCCCCCCCGCGCCCCGGTGGTCCCGCCCGGCTCCCCCCCCCCCCGCGCCCCGGTGGTCCCGCCCGGCTCCCCCCCCCCCGCGCCCCGGTGGTCCCGCCCGGCTCCCCCCCCCCCCGCGCCCCGGTGGTCCCGCCCGGCTCCCCCCCCCCGCGCCCCGGTGGTCCCGCCCGGCCTCCCCCCCCCGCGCCCCGGTGGTCCCGCCCGGCTCCCCCCCCCCGCGCCCCGGTGGTCCCGGCCGCGCACCGGAAGGTCTCCTCGATCTCGGTCAGGCTCGTGTCCTTCTCCACCACCAGGAAGTTGGGCTTGCGGTGCTTGTTGAGCTCGCCCACCCCGCCCAGCAGGAAGCCCGTCACCGTGTCCTCGTCCCCCATCACCGCGATCAGCTTCCCCCGCCCGGCCATGGCTCGACTCCGCCGCCGCTCGCCGCCGGCCCCGGAGACCCTCGGCGCGCACGGCGCAGGCGCGGCCGGCCCCTGCAGCACCCGCCTGCGCGTGCGCGGCTGGCTCCCCCGCCCCCCGCCATTCGGAGCATGCGCATCTCGCGCCGACCGCTGGGAGGCTGGCGGAGCGGTTCCACGCGTGCGCGGGCGCTGCCTGCGGCCTCCTGCGCCTGTGCGCTGTGACCCCCCCCCCCCGAGCTCGGAGAGAACCCAGGAGTCCTGCCCCCTCCCCCACTCTACCCCCCCAGACCATGTGACGAAGTGGGAATTGTTTGTAGCATTTCTTCTGGCGCTTGGCCGTGCCTCAGTTTCCCGGGTGTGCGGCTTTGTTCCCAAGCGGGGCAGGGCCGGGAGGACTCACCGGGGTGGCCCCAGCTGGCTGGGCCCTGGGCCCTGGGCCTGGGCATGCCCCCGAGCACCCGGTGCCCCCGGAGCGCCGAACCCCCCGCCCGGCCGCAGGGCCGGAGCTGCGGGAACAGGGCCCGGGGGGCAGGGGTGGGTGGACTCGGACCATGGACTGAGGGAGCCTGACCCCGGGGCTCCCTGCGGCCTGGCCTGGCTGGGCTCTGGGCTGCCCGAGGCCTCCTGGGCGGGGCGCCCGCTACTGCCTACACCCACCTGTGCTGCCAGCCGGGGCCGCGGTGCCGCAGATGCCGGGCGCGGGGCCAGTCCCCAGAGGCCCTGCACGGCTCCCCCGCGGTGGGACGCCCTGAGCAGAGCTCATGGGGGTGGGGAGCCTGGGGGGCTGCAGGCCCAGCCTCAGGGCACACTGAGACGGCGGGGATTAGCCTGGAGGCCGTGAGCCCCCTGGGGAGTCTGCCCCACTGAAGGGCTCCTCCCAGAGACTGAGTCAAAACTGGGGACACAGCGCTGACCATGTGGGTCCATGACAGACCCCCCTCCCCTCCCAGAGCTGGGAGAGAACCCAGGAGTCCTGGCTGCCAGTCCCCCTGCTCTAACCACTTGACTCCCCTCCCCTCCCAGAGCCAGGGATAGAACCCAGGAGTCCTGGCTCCAGCCCCCTGCTCTGACCCGTCCGCTCCCAGAGCTCGTGTAGGGCCAGGCCCTCGTGCGCCATGGTGCGAGGGGTGTTGATTTGTGGGTGCTCAGCCGCCCTGGGGAACGTTTGCAGAGGCTCCTTTGTTCGCTGCCGAGCCAGGGCCTGGTTCTGGACCCCACGGCGTCATTCTCCTCTGGGCGGCCCGATTGGCAAACCCCCGGGCAGAGCACTGCCTGGGAGTCTGGCGCACCCGCCCTACCCGGGGTGGCAGCCACTCCGGCAGCACGTGAGCGGGAGGCGGGAACCCTGGGCCTGCACTGATGGCATCACGCTACGGAGCCACCTGCCAGCAGGCCAGGGCCAGCCCAGGGAGCCCAGCTCAACCCGCAGCCGCTGTGCATGACCCTAGCCTCGGGGGGGGGGGCGGGTCAGAGGCACCTGGCTCTTCCCTCCCCCCCCTCGCCAGCTGGGCCACACTGCACTGAACTGTGCCAGCCACGGGGCAACCACCGGGCTGTTCCCCAGCTCCTGGGGGGAGTGGGGGTCACCAGCTCTGGCTCCACAGGGCGGGGGACCCAGCTAATCCAGAGTAGCCCAGACCATAATTTGGGTTCTGGGTAGCCTGGTCCTGTGTTTAGGGCCCATGCCCAGCCCCCACATTAGGGGGCACCATGGGGGTCGGCTGCTGGCCCCATCTAGGGGGATCCACCCCCAGCAAGCTCCAGGAGCAAGGCACCACTTTTTGGCCCTGACCAGTGTCTGTTGCACCCGCTGTTTGTGCCACAGTCTCTCGGCCTTCCCGATCTAAACCGGGACCCCCTGGCAAGGCACGGCTGCCCCATCCTTGGGGGGCTCAGTGCAGCTGGCAGCAGGGGCAGGAGTCGCCAAGCTGTGACGAAGTGGGACTGTTCCTAATGTTTCCTCTGAATACTGTCAGGGTGCCTCAGTTTCCCCTAGGCATTACTTAAGTCTCTAGGTGGTGGGATAAGGGGGGTAATTGTTGCAGAGCACAGGGCCAGGGTACATAAATGGCCGACACTCTGTCTCCTGGCACCTGATGGCCTGGCCCTTCCCCCCTGCAAGGTGAGAACTGAAGGGTTGGAGAACAAAGGAATCAGGTGACCACCTGGCCCGGGAAAGGGACAAAGCCCAGAGGAGGGGGGGCTGGAGGGAGTTTCAGTTTGGGGCTGGCTGGGGTGAGGAGTGAAGTGCAGACGGGGTTGTCTGGCTCACGGCCCCCCAAAATGGACCCAGCTGAGGGGGTCCTGTTCTCTGTACCTACAAGCTCTGTGTTAGACCACGTTCCTGTCGTCTAATAAACCTTCTGTGTTACTGGCTGGCTGAGAGTCCAGTTTGACTGCGGAGTTGGGGGGCAGGACCCTCTGGCCCCCCAGGACCCCGCCTGGGGGACTCGCTGGGGGAAGCACACGGAGGGCAGAGGAGGCTGAAGGCTCCGAGGTCAGACCCAGGAAGGTGGAAGCCGGGGGAGCTGTGTGTCCTGCAGACAGGCTGCTCCTGGAGAGGAGGCTCCCCCAGAGTCCTGCCTGGCTTCCTCGGGAGCAGTCCCAGAGCAGCACCCCGGGCCGCCGGCCAGCCCCACTCATGGAGAATCGGGGGGGGGGGGCAGGGAAGGGAGGGGATGAACCAGCCGGAGGCTAACATTACACAGGAGGGGGCCAGCCGCTCCGTCTGCCCTTCAGCTCCCCCCAGCTCGGTGGGTGCCAGAGCATGCGGGGCCCGGCTGGGTGGGTAAGACTTGGCACAGGGCTGGGAATGCCTGGCCCTGGGGAGCAACGGCCCCAGGCCACGGAGGCAGCCCTGCTACTGGGAGCGGCTGGGGCGGGGGCCTATCCTGTCGCCCCATCCTGGCCCCACGGCGCAGGACACACAGGCAGCAGCACAGAGCACCTTAGCAAGTCACTTTATTTCCCTGGCAGGTGGCCGGCCCCGGCGCTCGGCAGAGAACGAAGCCGGGAGCGCCAGGGGCTCCCCTCGCCCGTACACACCCAGAGGCACTCACAGACCACGCACCGGGGCCGGGCACCCGGGCGGGGGTATTTTTAGGGTGTGGTTTTTTTCAAAAAGCATCAGAAGCCAGACAGCGAGTCGGCCACTGAGCAGCCCAGGGAGGCAGTGGGCAGCACCAGAGGCCAAGGAGGGGCAGAAGGGCACAGCAGGCATTGGCCAAGGGCAGGGGATGACCAGACACCTACCAGGCCCCCAGCACCCTTGGGAGCTCCCCACTTCCCCAGGGCTTGGCTCTCCAGGCTGTGTGCATGGGGCCAGTGGGCTCCGGCCTGGTGGGTATCACAGCCCACTTGGTTTCCCCTCCCTGGCACCGGCTCCACGGCCTGCTGCTCTGGGCTCGCGGAGCGGACCCCAGACACTTCCTGCCCACTGGCCTAGCCCCTCTCAGCACCTGTGAAGCAGGGGCCCCTCAATCTCCCCCTGAGCTGGGCTGGCATGTCCCTTGGTGGCACCCTCCAACCAGCCCCTCCCAGGCACCTCCCTCGGTCCTCAGGGCTGAGCCTCTCGCTCAGAGTGGGGAGAGGAGCCCTAGGGTGCACACTGACCTCTCCCTCCCCCACCACCACAGCAGCTCACCCATTGCTCACGTACAACCGGGAGCCCCAACCCTGGAAAGCGGCTTCCTGCCCCTGGCCCTTTTCCTGCTCAAACCTAGCCTGTCTACAACCTCATCTGCCCTGTCATGCCCTGGGCCATGCTCTCTGCCAGTCTGTGCCCAGCCATGCCCTGCACCCATCTACATCCCAGCCATGCCCTCCTCCCCATCTGTGCCTGGTCTGCACCCCAGCCATGCCCTCCACCCCTTTTGTGCCCTAGCTGTGCCCAACTGTGCCCAGTCTGCACCCTGACCATGCCCTCTGCCCTGCCTGTGCCCGCTCTGCACCCTAGCCATGCCCTCTGCCCTGCTTGTGCCCACTCTGCACCCTAGCCATGCCCTCTGCCCTGCCTGTGCCCGCTCTGTGCCCTGGCCATGTCCTCTGCCCCTCCAGCTAGGCTAGTACTGGAGGAAAGCGAGAGAGGAAGTGATGAAAAACCACTATAAAAAGTTCCTCTCTTCCTTTCACCCAGTTCAATGCCCCTAACAGGGCCCCGCAGAGAAGTATTGTGGGCAGCTGGCTGGTGCCCCTGCAGAGAAGCATTGTGGGCAGCTGGAGGGCAGCCTCGCAGAGGAGCATTGTGGGCAGCTGGCGGGTGCCGTTGGACAAGAACAGTCCTTGGTGCCGGGCAGGACAGTGGAGTCCGTGGCTGATGGCTCTTCACCCGTGGACGGGACGGAGTTCGTGGGGCACCGGCCGGGGAAGGGGGGGGAAGCGTGTGTGTGTGTGTGTGTGTGTGAGTGAGTGAGTGTGAGAGAGAGAGGAGGGGAAGGGGGTGGGCGCCTCGCCGTGCCCAGGGAGGCGCCGCAGCTCCCGGCGCTGGCTCCTGGCTAGGGCACGGTGACCTGGTAGGGGCTGCCCGGCACGCCCTCGTCGCCCCATTTGAGGATGAGGACGTAGTCCCCCTTCTCCTTGACAGTGTAGGTGACGTTATACACCCGGTTGCCCATGTGCTTGACGTACACCTCCTCGCACGGCGTCTTGGGGCCGTGCACACCGACCATCAGCATGTTGGTGCCTGGGGGGGCAGAGAGCGCAGCTGGGGGTGAGGAGGAGAGCGTGTCCCGGGGGGGCGGGCTCAGCTTGGGCCAGGTCCCTGCAGAGCACAGTGCCCCGAGCACCAGAAACCCCATGGAAGCCGGGCAGCCACAGCGATGGAGGTAGGGCCCACGTCCTCCCCCCATATGCCCGCCCACCGTCCCCCCCAGCTCTCGGGGGCTCACGCTGACCCTCAGCGGTGCCCAAGGAGACCTGGTTGCTGAGTTACCTCCTGTGCCCCATAGAGCTCACCCCACATTAGCGCCCCTCCCCCAGCCATGTGACCCACTAATCCTGCCCCCTGCTGGACAGGCTCATCCCCTCCCCACTAAGCCCCATCCCTCTCCACCAGGTCCACCCCTGGAGGCCAGAACCTGCCCTTCCCACTAGACCCCGCCCCATGAGGCCAGGCCCCGCCCCCTCCCATACCAGCCTTGCTGCAGTCCACGGTAAAGGTGTTCTTCTGGCCCACGAAGGCCTTGGTGAGCCCGGGCCCCCGGGCCACCACCTTGCTGGCGTCGGAGGAGAACTTGGGCATGGAGCTGAAGCTGCTGCCCACGGAGGACGAGGACTTGGTGACCGTCTCCACCAGGACAGTGGACGTCTCGTGGAGGCTGTGGCCGCCGGAGAGACGTGGCCCTGGAGAGGGGCAGGGGGACACGTAACCAACCACCCCCACCCACGCGGTGACCCTCTTCTGGCCTGCAGCCTCCAGCCAGCCAGCCCCTGCTGCCTGAGCCCCACACCCACCTTTCACGCCCTCCAGCCCGACCAGGATCCTCCCCTGCACCCCAGCGGAGGGCATGGCTGGGACCCTGCCCCACCAACCATGCGTGGCCAGGCTCCGCCCCCCTCCCCATGCGTGGCCAGGCTCCACCCCCCTCCCCATGCATGGCCGTACCTGTGACCTTGGCTTTGAAGGGGCTGCCCACGATGTGCTGGGGGCCGCCATACTTGATGGAGATGAGGTAGCTGCCGGGCGCCATGGGCGTGTAGGTGACTCGGTGGCCCTCGGGGCACTCCTGGCAGTCCAGCTTCACCTTGGAGGGGCCGTCGATGGTGACGGCCAGGGCGCCCGAGCCAGCGTTCACGGTGTTAACGAAGAACTCCGAGGACACGCCTGGGACGGGACAGGGGTTAGGGCGCAGCGGGGGCAGGGCCTGCCGGACCCAGACCCCGGGTGCCAGGAGCAGGGACCCTCCGCAATGGAGGGGCAGGGGGCTGCAGTGCCAGAAGCTACGCGGAGCCGGGGACAGTGAGGGCCGTGGGTGCCCACAAGGGGGAGATACCAACCTCCGAGGGTTACACCTCTGGGTGTTGGGAGAGAGACGGGCACAGTCCCCCAAGTGCCAGCACATGTGGGGGCAGCCCAGGGCAGAGTGCCCCCTTCCCCAACCCACCCCACTGCCCGCTGGATCTCCTTGGCAGGCTCCCATCCAGGCTCGGGGACTGGCTCCAGCGCCTGGATCCCCTCCCTCGAGTGGCGCCAGGCCAGGCACAAGGGCACCAGCCGGTGCCGCGTCCTTCCCCCCTGCGGAGAGCAGCCGGCGGCAGGGTTGGGAGCGGGCCGCACGCCCCTACCTGTGATGCCGCCCTCCAGGCCTGGGCCGTACGCCGAGACGAGGCCCGGGTCCCCAGCCTGGCTCTGCTCCCCAACGCGGATCTTGAAGGGGCTGCCCGGGATGTGGCGCCCGTTGAACTTGACATCGATAGAGTGCACGCCATTCTCGCGCGGGATGAACCGGATGGTGGATTTATCTGGGGGGAGAGCAGGGCTTAGAGAGCCCGGCCCGGCCCCTCACCAGCACCCGCCTGGCCCGGAAGACACACCGAGCCTCGGTGGGTCCGAGAAACCCGCCCAGCCCCTCGCCGGCACCCGTCCAGCCCACCCAAGGCTCAGGGGGTGTGAGGAACCCGCCTAGCGGCTCTGAGGAACCCGTCCGGCCTGGCACAGGCTGCCAAGGCTGCTCACTGGGGTCCAGCTAAGACGGCGCCACCCTCAGGCCAGTGACTGGCTCTGCATCTTCTGAGTCTCCAGGCCCCCGTGGGGCAAAACCGCTCCCGGCCCGGAGGCTTGGTGCAATCGCCCATCTGGCCAGCCCCGGGCACCTCCTCCTGCCCATGGCCCGACCCTCGCGCCTGCCCTGAGCCCGGGCGCCCTCACCGCTGTCCAGCTCCGAGATGTAGCACTCCTCCACCATGCCCGAGGGCGTGTGCACCTTGGCGTCAATCACGCCCCGCGCCCCGTTGAGCTGCACCGCGAAGGACGCTGGCTGGTTGACCTTTAACCCCGTCTCCTGCAATGGCAAAGGGGGGTGACGCCGAGGCCGGGGCGATGCTGGGAGTGGCAGGGGCCGGTTCCCGGGGGGAGGCCAGTGGAGCCTTGGGTTAACCCAGGGTGGGACCATCACCCCCCAGCACAGAGGGGGGCAGGGGGAGACCCACAGCAGTGGGCACGTCAAAGCCCTGCCCCCTGCTAAATCTGCCCCCCCCGGACCAGATGGGCACATGGTCGCGGTTCTGGGGTCTTCCCAGGCTGCAGGGACCATGGCCCCAATGCAATCCCCCCATCTGCTGCGGGATATGCAGGGGGCTGCGGGTTGGGACTGAGGGGCCCTGGCGGGGGGGGCGGGGTGGGGGGGCTGAGGGTCAGGATTGAGGGGTATCGGCAGAGCTGGGAGGGGGACTTCAGGGCTGGGCTATCAGGGGGCTGCGAGTTGGGACTGAGCGGCCCTGGTGGGACCGTGGCTCGCATCCCTCTGGTGCCAACACTGTGCACTGGCCCCTGGCACCGAGCGCCCGCCCCCCCGCCAGGCTGGCCACGTGGTACCTGGAGGCTGGTCACCGTCAGCCTGCGGGCGTCGTCGGAGAGGGAGGCCACCGGCACCACGAAGGGGCTGTCGGGGACATGCTCCTCGTTGAACTTAATGGACACCTCGTAGTCCCCTGGGGAGCAGAGCCAGCGGGACGGGTCAGGCTCAGGCCCGGCAGCCCGGGGCACCGGCGCAGCTCTAAAGGCCAGGCTGCCGACCTGTGCCGGGTCCCATGGGCCCAGGGCTGGCGCCATGACGGGAGCAGGGATTGGGTGCTGGCCCCAGGGCCACCGAGTCCCTGGGGGCTGAGTCCTGCAGCTCCCAGGCCAGGCAGTTGGCCCCAGAGGACCCAGAGAGCCGGCCAGGCTGGGTTCAAGGGGCCCCGCAGGCGGTGGGGGTCTGGGGGTAGAAAGGGGCAGCCTGATCTGGTGGGGGAAGGACTCCTTTGTCCCCCAAAGCTGCCAGATTGGGAGCAGGAGGCTGGGGGTGTGGGATGGCTGTGGGGACGTGCAGGGCCCTCCATGCTGGTGGGGGGACGCCTGGGAGCAATGTGCAGAGGACGGAGCCCAGGGATTGCCTGCCTCTGCACCGCCGGCCGCCCCACAGCGGGACAAGAGGGGTCTGACCCACGGGTGGCAGCAGCCCAGGCTATGGAGGACAGCCAGGCAGACGGGGGGCAGACGGGGGGTTGGTGGGGGGCTGGCGGGGCAGTGAGGAGCCAGGGCCCGGCCCCCCGCACCCACCTGGCTCCTGCACGATGTAGGAGACGCCGCAGGAGCCGTCCTTCCGGTCCTCGAAGGCGATCTCGGCCTTGCTGGGCCCCTCGATGGCGATGGAGAGGCCCCCGGCGCCCGCCTCCCGCGTCCAGATGCTGAACTCGGCTGGGGGCAGAGCGCGCCGTCAGGGGCAGGTCCTGGGCCCAGCACACCCTACACTCCAGCTCCCCTGGGGCCCCAGCTGCCCCCCCAACGTCCCAGCCGCCCCCAAATGCCCGAGCTGCCCCCATCCCAATGCCCAAGCCCCTTCTAAATGCCCGAGCCGCCCCCATCCCAATGCCTAAGCCCCCCCAAATGCCTGAGCCGCCCCCATCCCAATGCCCAAGCCCTCCAATCTCTCCCCCCACCCCCAATGCCCCATGCTCCCCTCCAGCCCTGCGGGCTCTGGTGCCCACCTGGCGCAGTGCCCACCCCCTACCTGGCACTCCAGCGACGCCCCTCTCCAGGCCAGTGCCCCCAGCACGCACCTTGTGGGCGCCCCCCTCGCCCATGGGCCCCACGGTGAACTGGAAGGGGCTGCCAGGCACGTGTTGCCCGCGGTACTTGACGTGGACGGTGTGGGCGCCCATCTCCTGGGGCACGAAGCGCACGCTGTAGGCGCTGTCCTCGCCCTCGATGATCTCCGCGTCGGCCGTCTGCCCCGACGGGCTGGTCACCTGGGCCGTCATGGTCGGGGCGCCCGCCTCGCCTGGGCAATGAGAGACGGGCGGGGCCGTCAATCAATCACAGCCCTGCGGCCCTCCCCCTGCCGCCAGCACTGCCATGCAGCCACCTCTGGGGCGGGGCACCACCTGTCTGGCATCTGCAGACTTGACCACCCGCACGGCCCCTGCGGGCACAGGCTCTGCCTGCCACACTCGGGGGGTGCTGAGCCACAAGCTGGCTGGCAGCTGCGGCACCCGCCCCAGGGCAGTTTGGGACAGGAAGGAAGGAGGGTCCTGGGCTGAATGGGCAGGGAGTGGGCATGGAGACACCTGCCCTGGGATCTGGGCAGGGTACTGGGGCTAACGCCCCCGAGGGGCAAAGAGCCAGGGGTAACAACGGCCAGAGATGGGGCCAGCAGCAGAGCGCCCCCTAGTGCCACCCTGGGGCATCGGGGCCAGCACTGCCTGTGAGGGGAGAGCACCCCCGGCAGCACAGCGCCCCCTAGTGCCTCGTGGCTCGCACACCCGGAGGCGTGGAAGACACCGACACGTTTGCGTGGGACGCGCCTGCAAACCCGATGCGCCCATGAGACCCCCAGCGCTGCCCCATCCTTTCTGCCTGCCCTGGCAGAGCCAGGGACAAGCTCCGGCTGCCCTGTGCATGACAGGGGGGCAGCCGCCTCCCCCAGTGCCCCCCAAGGGCAGGACGCCCCCCCACAGCTGCCATGCTGCTGCCCATGGATAAGGCACACATGTGCCCCCCGCCCCGTGCCGGGCACGCACCCTCCTGGGGCCGGGCGATGCTGCCGAAGGACCCGAGGCTCTCGCGGCCCAGGAAGTCGCCGAAGACGTTGTGGAAGGGGGCCCCGCCGACCTGCGTGGACTCCTCCACCCGCACCTCCCGCGTGGTCTCGCCGCCCCGCGTCTTGCTGATCTCGGTGCGCTCCGTGCGCGTGTACGTATGGCTGCTGCGCGTGAAGGTCCGCGTGAGCCGCTCCTGTGCCGACACCATCTGGAACCAGTTCCCTGCGCCACGCCGGGGGGAGGGCATCAGGGGGGGGCGCTGGGCCCCCGCCCGTCTCCCGCCCGCCCCCCGCAGTGCCTGCTCCTCCCCAGAGCCAGCGAAGGGCCCTCCCCGTCATCTCCACCCCGGCCCCGAGCCCACCGAGGGCTGCGAAAGGCTCCCAGTCCTGGCCCCCCATCCACAGGGCTCAGCCTTCCTGCCAGGGGCCCAGGCGGGGCAGGCAGCCCCCCCCCCCCCGACCCACATCAGTGTTCCCTCCTGCCCGGCTGCATAGGGCACAGGGCTGGGGGCCCCGGGCCAGGCCCTCGGAGCAGAGCCGCCCCCCGTTTCCCCCCCAGGCTGTACCTGGGATCTTGAGGTTGAGATCGCAGGTGCTGCCGATGCTGGCGATGGAGGGTGCCTGGCGCCGGCGCGTGATGCTCTCCTTCATGCGCCCCTCGCCCGTCACCTTCACCGTGAAGGGGCTCCCTGTGCACGGACATGCCAGTCAGCCGCGCCCCCTGGGCTGAGGGGAAACCGAGGCACGGAAACGGCTTCCCCAATGCCCAGGAGCCACCTGGGTTGCTTCTCTGCCTTCAGGAGCAGAGCTGGGGATAGAACCCAGGAGTCCTGGCTCCCAGCCCTTCCCCCCACTCTAGCTGCTCCACTGAACCACATTCCCCTTGGCAGGCCGCCGTCCCCGGTGGCCAGTCTCAGCCAGCCTGGCTGTGCCCCAGCCATGCCCCCCGCACCTGGCACGTGCTTGTCGGCGAACTTGATGTTGATGATGTAGTTGCCAGGCTCGGTGGGGCAGTAGGTCACCTTGCAGGTGCCGTCCTCCACGTCCTCGCAGTTAATGTCCACCTTGCTGGGCCCCTCGATGGACAGGCCCAGCCCGCCATAGCCTGGGGACGAGTGAGCGTGAGCATCAGAGGCACAGTGCCAGCCGGAGCCCCCCACAGGGCACACTGCCCGTCAGCACAGCGCCTGGGACCCCCACAGAGCCAGCCAGAGCCCCCAACCGGGCACACTGCCCGTCAGCACAGCGCCTGGGACCCCCACAGCGCCAGCCGGAGCCCCCCACAGGGCACACTGCCCATCAGCACAGCGCCTGGGACCCCCAGAGCGCCAGCCGGAGCCCCCCACAGGGCACGCTGCCCATCGGCACAGCGCCTGGGACCCCCACAGCACCAGCCGGAGCCCCCCCATAGGGCACGCTGCCCGTCAGCACAGCGCCTGGGACCCCCACAGAGCCAGCCGGAGCCCCCCCACAGGGCAAGCTGCCCGTCAGCACAGCGCCTGGGACCCCCACAGAGCCAGCCGGAGCCCCCCACAGGGCACGCTGCCCGTCAGCACAGCGCCTGGGACCCCCACAGCACCAGCCGGAGCCCCCCCATAGGGCACGCTGCCCGTCAGCACAGCGCCTGGGACCCCCACAGCACCAGCCGGAACCCCCCCACAGGGCACGCTGCCCGTCAGCACAGTGCCTGGGACCCCCAGAGCGCCAGCCAGAGCCCCCGACCGGGCATGCTGCCTGGGATCCCCACAGCACAGTGCCTGGGATCCCCACAGCACCAGCAGGAGCCCCCCCCCTGCACTGGGCATGTGGGGGTGTGCCCCACACTTCGTTCCCAAGGGCTCAGCCCCAGCTAGACCTAATCGCCAGAGCCCCTCCTTGTCAGGGGGAATGGGGTTCCCCGTCCTTCCCCTGGGGTCAATTCCAGGCTGGATCCATGCCCCCCAACTCTGGTCAGGACGTCCCCCAGATCCCAGCCCTGTTGGGAACCCCCCCGCCACTCCCCAGCATGAGCCTCACCTGCGGTGCGGGTGTCCACGATGAACTCAGACACCTCGAAGGTGTGCCCCTCCACCAGCCCCTTGCCCCACACCTTCACCTTGCTGGCGTCGCCGATCTCCGACTGCCCCACCAGGATCTTGAAGGGGCTGTTGGAGACGTGCTTCCCGCTCTTCCGCACACTCACCACGTGCTCCCCCACCTCCTTGGGGGTGAATGAGATGCCTGGGGGAGACAGGCAGGTCAGTGCCCGCGGGCGATGGGAACTGCTGCTCAGAGCCACGGGCCCAGCCGGCCTCAGTGCTCCCTCCCCTGCCGCCCACGCCAGAGCCACAGGCCCAGTGCTCCCTCCCCTGCCGCCCACGCCAGAGCCATGGGCCCAGCCGGCCTGGTGCCCCCTCCCCCGCCGCCCACGCCAGAGCCACGGGCCCAGCCGGCCCGGTGCCCCCTCCCCCGCTGCCCACACCAGAGCCATGGGCCCAGCAGGCCTAGTGCCCCCTCCCCATGCCAGAGCCACGGGCCCCACTGGTCCGGTGCTCCCTCCCCCGCTGCCCACGCCAGAGCCACGGGCCCCACTGGCCCGGTGCTCCCTCCCCTGCCGCCCGCGCCAGAGCCATGGGCCCAGCAGGCCCGGTATCCCCTCCCCCGCCACCCACGCCAGAGCCACGGGCCCAGCAGGCCCAGTACCCCCTCCCATGCCGGCCCGGTGCCCCCTCCCCCGCCGCCCATTGCCGGAGCCACGGGCCCCGCCGGCCCCAGTGCCCCCTCCCGTGCCAGCCCAGTGCCCCCGTCCCCGGGGCTGTACCGATGTGGCGGTTGGGCAGCCTCTTGAGCAGGCAGGGCTCCTCGTGGCCGGAGGGTGCCCGGATGGAGGCCGTCAGCAGGCTCAGGTCACTCTCGCTGATCTTGAGCGACACATCGGTGGAGGTGCCCACGTTGAGCTGGGACGTCCGCATGGAGTCGTCCCCTGTCATAAATACAAAGGAACGCTAACCACCTTTAAATCCCTCCTGGCCAGAGGCAAAAGCCTCTCACCTGTGAAGGGTGAAGAAGCTAAAGGTAACCTCGCCGGCCTCTGACCACAATGACCAATGAGGGGACAAGATACTTTCAAAGCAGGAGGGGTGCAGGGAGGGGACAAAGCCTCTCTCCCTCTCTGTCTGTGTGATGCTTTTGCCGGGGACAGAACAGGAATGGAGTCTTAGAATTTAGTCAGTAATCTAGCTAGAGATGCGTTAGATTATGATTTCTTTAAATGGCTGAGAAAAGAGCTGTGCTGAATAGAATGACTATTCCTGTCTGTGTGTCTTTTTGTAACTTAAGGTTTTGCCTAGAGCGATTCTCTATGTTTTCAATCTAATTACCCTGTAAGGTATCTACCATCCTGATTTTACAGAGGTGATTCCTTTACTTCTATTAAAATTCTTCTTTTAAGAAACTGAATGCTTTTTCATTGTTCTTAAGATCCAAGGGTTTGGGTCTGTGGTCACCTATGCAAACTGGTGAGGATTGTTATCAAGCCTTCCCCAGGAAAGGGGGTGTAGGGTTTGGGGAGGATTTTGGGGGGAAAGACTTTTCCAAGCGGGCTCCTTCCCTGTTATATATTGATTAGACGCTTGGTGGTGGCAGCAATAAAGTCCAAGGGCAAAAGGTAAAATAGTTTGTACCGTGGGGAAGTTTTAACCTAAGCTGGTAAGAATAAGCTTAGGGGGTTTTCGTGCAGGTCCCCACATCTGTACCCTAGAGTTCAGAGTGGGCAGGGAACCTTGACAACCCCAGATGGCGGGAGAGGGGGTTGTTACTGGGGGGCACAGCCCGGGGTGGGGGGAGGGTTTGGGGGTGCAGCTGGGCCACAGGGAGGGGCCTGTTGCAGGGGGAAGGGGCCGGGCAGGGGCAGGCAGGGGTCCTGGGGGCTGGGTGGGGGTCCGTTGGGGTGGCGAGGGCTCCGGGGCCTGGGTGAGGGCAGGTGGGGGTCTGTCTGGGTGGTGGGGGCCGCAGGGGCTCGGTGGAGGCCCAGTGGGCTGGCGGGGGCCCCGGTGGCTGAGTGGGGGTCCATCAGGTGTAGGTGGGGGTCTGTCGGGGTAGTGGGGGCTCCAGGGGCTCGGTGAGGGCCCGGCGGAGTGGTGGTGGCTCCGGGGGCTGGTTGGGGGCTGGCGGGGGCCCCGGTGGCTGAGTGGGGGTCCATCAGGTGTAGGTGGGGGTCTGTCGGGGTACTGGGGGCTCCAGGGGCTCGGTGAGGGCCCGGCGGAGTGGTGGTGGCTCCGGGGGCTGGTTGGGGGCAGGCGGGGGCCCCGGTGGCTGAGTGGGGGTCCATCAGGTGTAGGTGGGGGTCTGTCGGGGTAGTGGGGGCTCCAGGGGCTCGGTGAGGGCCCGGCGGAGTGGTGGTGGCTCCGGGGGCTGGTTGGGGGCTGGCGGGGGCCCCGGTGGCTGAGTGGGGGTCCATCAGGTGTAGGTGGGGGTCTGTCGGGGTAGTGGGGGCTCCAGGGGCTCGGTGAGGGCCCGGCGGAGTGGTGGTGGCTCCAGGGGCTGGTTGGGGGCAGGCGGGGGCCCCGGTGGCTGAGTGGGGGTCCATCAGGTGTAGGTGGGGGTCTGTCGGGGTAGTGGGGGCTCCAGGGGCTTGGTGAGGGCCCGGCGGAGTGGTGGTGGCTCCGGGGGCTGGTTGGGGCCTGGCGGGGGGGCTCACCGGTGATCTTGGCGGTGAAGGGGCTCCCCGGGACGTGCTGCTCGTCGAAGCGGACGATGACGCTGTAGTCGCCGGGTGCGGTGGGCAGATAGGACACGGTGCAGGTCCCGTCCTTGTTGTCTTTGCAAGTGATCTCGGCCTTGGACGGGCCCTCCACGGCCAGCGACAGCCCCCCTGGGGAGCCGGCCGTCAGGGGTGCCGCAACCATGGCCCCCCACCCTTCCCCTGCCTGCCCCCTGCCCTGCCCTTCCCCCCAGCCTGCCCTGCCCATCCTCCCCCACCCTTCCCCTGCCTGCCCCCTGCCCTTCCCCCCACACCAGCCCCCCATCCTCCCGTCAACCTTCCCCTGCCAGCTCCCCAGCCCTGCCCCACCCCTCCTTTCCCTGCCCCCAGCCGCCCCCCCGGTACCTTCGCCGGCGCCCTTGGTGACGATGGTGAAGGTGGCCGGCCTGTTGACCATGCCGTGGCTCAGGCCGGGCCCATAGGCGCTGACGTGGCGGGGGTGGATGGCGTCCACGTAGAACTGTAGGGGGCTCCCTGGGGAAGGGGAGGCAGGGGCACTGTGACTGGGGGCTGGTGGGGTGTGTGGGGTGGTCCTGGGGGGCGGGGGCAGGGGCACCCTGATAGGGGGCTCATGGGACACTGGGGGTCCTGTGGGGCAGGGAGGAGTGGGGGCTTGCAGAGAGATTCTGGGGGGCATGGCCCCAGGGGCTGGGCCAGGCTCAGAGCCCCCCAGCTTGGCCCAGCCTGGAGGGAGAGGCTGGCACTGAGCCCTGGGGACCCCAGGGGCAGGGGGTCCCATGGGGAGAAGGCTCGAGAGAGCCCTAGGGCCCCCCGCCTACAAGGCCTGGGCTCTCAGGGGCCATGGGGGGCCGGCTCCTCAGAACCAGGCTGGCGCTAGGGGGTGCTGGGTCTGCGGAGGGGGCAGAGCCTGGGGGCTGGGGAGGAAGGGGCCATGGCACCAAGGTGTGGGGGATCATCTGGGGGCTGAGGGGGTGGCCCCAGGGCTCTCTGGGGCCTTCTCCCCATGGGACCCCCTGGGCCTGGGGCCTGGCATACAGGGCAAGGCCCTGTCGGGAGCATCCCATCCTGGCAACAAGGGGAAGGGATGAGGGCGGGGTACTCCCATCACCCCCATGGGGAGCTGCGGGTGGGCCGGTCCCGGGTGTTCCCCAACCCCCCCAGGAGCCGTGGCCGGGTGGGTCCCGGGGCCCCCCAGCTGTGGGCGGCCGGTCGCTCACCGGGGATGTGGTTGCCATCGTATTTGATGTCCATCTCGTGCAGCCCCTTCTCCACAGGTGCGAACCTCACGGTCACCGTCCCGTCCTTGTTATCCGTGATGCTGGGCCGGGCCGTCTTCCCCGAGGGCATGCGCACCTCGCCTGGGGGGAGGGATCGGGGGGGACACCGTCACCGGGCTCCCTCCGCCTGCCCGGGTACTGCCCCATGCCTCCCACACTGCTCCACTCCCCGCGAGCTCTCCCCCGGTCCGCCCCCCCAGGTCTCCCACCCCCACACCCGCTCTGCTCCTGAGCTCTCCCCCGTTACTACCCCCCTGAACTCTCCCAGCCGTACCCCCTCCCTCCATCCCCCCAGCTCTCCCACACCCTCATCTCTCCCACCCCCACACCCGCTCTGCTCCTGAGCTCTCCCACCCCGACCCACCCCCAACCTCCTCTCCCACCCACTTGCTCCAACCCCCCCCCCCCGAGCTCTCCCCCCACAGTGCAGTCCCGCCCTGCCTGGTGCTGTGGAACTGGGTTGGAGGCCCCACGCCGCCCACCCCAGGCTGGTGCCCCGCCCACAGGGCCCCTGTGGTGCGGTGCCAGGCTCCCCCCGCCCGTACCGGTGATCTCCCCTTTCTGCACGGTGAGGGGGATGACGAGGTTGAAGGGCCGCAGCATGGAGTCCAGGCTCTCGGCGGGCGCGACGGGCTGGTCCGTGGCCTGGCGGGGTGGAGGGAGGGGGCAGAGAGAGAGAGCATTGGCAAGGCAGGCAGGGTGCCCGAGGCGGAGCAGGACAGGAGCAGAGAGCGACAGGCCCAGGGCCCCGCACGGGCCCATGGGAGACAGAGCTGCAAGAGAAGGGGGGCGTGGGGGTGCGGGGACCTGGCGAAGGTACCCCAGATGGTTGGAGCTCATTGTGGGGGGGGGAAATCACTGCACCCAGAGCTTTGGGGGGGCCCTCATCCCGTGGCACCAAAACCCTCTCAAGGGAGACAGGCGGGGGTCCCCCCGGGTCTGCGACTGCCCCCAAGCCTGCCTGGAACCGGGGCCTGTGCCAGCTGGGTTTGAGACAGACAGTGCCGCTGGCTCCGCATGGCCACGGCACACCAAGCACCGGGGGGATTCGCCCCGGGCAGATGCCCGGGCACCTACAAGGGAGGGTAACGACGGAGGCTGGTGGGTGCCCTGCCGAGGGCGAGGGGGGCCCAAGCGAGCCCAGGGCTCAGAACCAAGAAGCGTCCTGGGCAGAGATGGGGGAGAGGCAGCAGGATAGGGCAGAGAGAGGCAGCGGGGCCGAGGGGGGCTCCTGGTACCCAGCGCGCCGGGTAGCCGCCAGCCTGGTGCGGAGAGAAGGGCTGGTGCAACTGGAGCGAGTCGCACGGCTCTTCGACGTGGGGGATGGTCTCGCACGCCTGGCGGGAGGCAAGGAACAGATTAACGCAGGCGGCCATGCCGGGCTCCATGGCTCGTAGCCACGCTCCTGGGGGGTGCCCTGCAGGATCCCTCAGACCAGGCACAGGAATCGCTCGCCCGGCACTGAAATGCAGCCACCTCTGGGGGTGGGATGCAGCAGCTGGCAAACAGCCCCGCAGCAATAGTGTCCAGCGAGGAAGGGGCCCCGCAGCTAAGGCGGGGCTCCCCTGCAGCACCCTGGCTGGGGGACCTGTAACACCCAGTGCCCCCACACGCTGCACGATGGCAGCTCGGCGCCCCCTAGTGCTACCCTGCGGTACTGACAAGGGACCTACACCCCCTCCTGAGCCCCAGCACAGCGCCCCCTAGTGCCGCACTGGGGCCAGCACTGACAAGGGAGCACACTGAGCTCCCCCCCTCCTCCCTCCCAGCACAGCGCCCCCTAGTGCCACATTGCGGTCAGCGCTGACCCCAACGGTCCCAGCGGGACCTCCAATCCCCGGGTTTCCCAGCCAGTCTCCCCGCCCACGGCCGGCCCAGCCCCACCCCGCCGAGCTCGCTCGCCCCCGGACCCACCAGCACGTGGAAGGGGCTGTTGGGGATGAGCTCGCCCCCGAAGCGGATGGTGATGACGTATTTGCCCGGCTCGGGTGCCGTGTAGTAGATGTCGAAGGTGCCGTCGTGGTTCTCCACCACGTCCACGTCCAGCTCGGCCCCGTCCGGCGTGGACACCTTGCACGTCACCTTCCCTTGCCTGCCGCCTTGGCATCCACCGTGATCACCGTCTCCTCCCCGATCTGGATGGTGGGGCCCAGGCAGGCGCCTGCGG
The DNA here is from genome assembly GCF_965140285.1 of Lepidochelys kempii. Lineage (NCBI taxonomy): Eukaryota > Metazoa > Chordata > Testudines > Cheloniidae > Lepidochelys > Lepidochelys kempii. The sequence continues at coordinate 349,150,677 of NC_136380.1, forward strand.
GGTGGAGGGATGTGGTCGGCGGGGGGGGGTGGGGTGGGGCAGGTGCCAGGGCCGTGCCATAAGCAGGGATGGCATCTGGCCCTGCCGCTCCACCCACCCAGCTGAAGGGAGCTGAGCATGGCCGGGGTGTTGTAGGGGCTCTGGCCAGCCACTGGGGGGAGCTGTGATCCCTGCCCTCAGCCAGGGGTTTCAAATCCCACCCCAGGCAGCCCACGCCCTAGGAGTCGGGCTCAGAGCAGCCACCAGAGGCCCTGGCTTCTGGCTGCTTTGCCCTGCTTAGCCTGGCCGTGCCCCGGGTCCTCCCCATGGCTCACAATGGCCAGAGCCTCCCTCAGCCACAGAGAGCAGGACTTACCCAGTCCATGGCCCCCAATGGACACTGCGAAGAGAGGGAGGGAAAACTTGTGAGAACAGGGCCAGCCACAGAGCTGGGGCATGGGGCTTCGGGTCGGGAGTGAGGGGCAGAGGCCAGAGGTCATGTGGGGCGGGGGACTGGAGGCTGTGTGGGGCAGGAGGGGGGCTGGAAGCCACAGAGGCTGCATGGGGTGGAGGCCACGTGGGGCGGGGGGTCAGAGGCTGCATGGGGGTATGAGGCAGAGTTTGTGGGCCACAGGGGACAGGAGTCCGCATGGGGCAGAGTCTGGGGGCTGCTTGGGGTGGGGGCTGGAGGGCACGTGGGGCAGAGTTCGGGGGGGTCACAGGGGGGCAGGGGCCGGAGGACACATGGGGCAGAGTCCGGGGGCTGCATCAGGAGGGGCTGGAGGACGCGTGGGCCAGAGGGCGCATGGGGCAGAGGGCCTGTGGGGCAGAGCCCAGGGGCTGCATCAGGCAGGGGCCGGAGAACGTGTGGGGCAGAGTCTGGGGGCCGCGTGGGGCTGGACCCACCTGTGACCAGGCACTTGCTGGCGTCGCCGCTGGGCTGGGCCAGGGTGCGGAAGGGCGAGAAGGGGATCTCGTCGCCCCCATACTTGATGGTGATGGTGTAGCGCCCCGTCAGGTCGGGCACGTAGGACACCGTGTAGGTGCCGTCCCCGTTGTCCCGGATGTTGGCCTTCTTGGGCTTGCCCTCGGGATCCTGGCCAGGCACAGACGGGTCACAGCCGCTCGGCCGCCCCAGCTCCCCAGCCCAGGGCAGTGGGCAGAGCCTGGCTGGGGGCCCTCCCTTCCACCCCCTAGGGGGCTAGTGCCCCCATCACAGCCATGAGCCCCCCAGCCCAGTACCCCCCCCGTCACAGCCATGGGCCCCCACAGCCCAGTACCCCCCATCACAGCCATGGGCCCCCACAGCCTGGCACCCTGCCATCAGAGCCCTGGGCCCCCCTAGCCCAGTACCACCCCAACAGAGCCCTGGGCCCCCCAGCCTGGTACCCCAAATCACAATACCATGGGCCCCCCAGCCTGGTACCCTGCCATGAGAACCCTGAGCCCCCCAGCCCGGTACCACCCCAACAGAACCCTGGGCCCCCCAGCCTGGTACCCCACAATCACAACACCATGGGCCCCCCAGCCTGGTTGCAGAGCACCCCCATCAGAGCCTTGGGCCCCGGCCCCCAGCGCCTGGTTGCAGAGCACCCCGGAGCCTTGCCAGCACTCACCAGGATCTGCACAGTGAGCAACCCCTCGCCGGCGTCACGCGCGTCGATGGTGAACTCCACGGGTAGGCTGGCGGGGATGCCCGCGGCACTGAGGCCTGGCCCGCTGGCCCGCACCTTGCTGGCATCGTGAGCCGGCAGCGCCTTGATCTTGAACGGGCTGGAGGTGGAGAGGCCGGAGTCAGAGCTGGGTCAGGCCAGCTGGACGTGACTGAGGCTGGGCTGGTGGAAACTGGTTTGGGACTCGGGGGGAGGGCCCAGGGCTCTGGTCCCCCCAAGCTGGACTTTGCTGTAACTTCCTGCTTTCTGGGCTAACCAGCTCTGTTCCCGACCACTAATAACCCTCCTGTGTCCCACGCTGGCTGAGTCCCTGCGGGCTGCGGAGTGGGGGTGCAGGGCCACTTTGGGGGTGTGCGAGGCTGCCCCAGGTGTCCCAGCCAAGTGGACTCACGGGGTGAGCCGGCAGCTGAATGCTCCAAGGTCAGACCCAGGAAGCGTTGAAGCCGAGGAGGCTCCTTGCCCTGCGGGGAGACGCTGCACCAGAGTCCTGCCCGGCTCCATCCCCAGCGGGGCAGGAGCCCCGAGCCTGGGACTCCGGAGGGTTAGGACTCAATCTGACCTTACTCCGGAGCCTGCCCCAGCCCCCTGCCTCCGGCCGGCTATTTGTCCAGCCAGGCCCGCGGGCTCCAGGAGCCATTGTACTTCGGCCTTGTGCTCCCCCCCGGCGGCACAAGCCCCCTCCCCCACACTAGCCCCTCCCCCAGGCTCACCTGCGCGGCACCTCCTGGTCGGCGTACTTGACGGCCACGGTGTAGGGCCCATCGCTGGCCGGGGTGTAGTTCACCTTGTGGGTGCCGTCCCCGTTGTCCCGCACGTCCACCGGCTCGGCCAGGCCTGCGGCAGAGGGGCACAGCCCAGCGGGCTCAGTGCGGGCACCAGGGGAGCCCCCCCAATGGGTACCGCCCTGCTCAGAGCCCCGCGGGGGGGGGGGGAATGAGGGGGGATGGGTAGCAGGGGCTGCCCCAAGCCCCCTCTCCCCATGAGCCACCCCTTCCGCCAAGCCATCCCATCCCCCACCCCCACCCCCTACCCCAAGCTGACCCATCCCCCGCCCCTTATGAGCCACCCCATTCCCCACCCCATGAGTTATCCCAACCCCCTACAAGCCATCCCCAGGGGGTTTGATGCCCCATTCCCACGCTGCGCCCAGCCCTGTCATGCCCAGCCTGGCACTGCCCAGCCGTGGTGGGGGGAGCCCAGGGGTCTGCTCCAGGTACCTGAGGGCCCGAGGACTGTCACCTCCAGGGGCGCCAGCCCGGCCTTGCTACAGTCAACGGTGAAGGTCTGGGGGACGCGGGCCCGGACGCCAGCCCCCAGCCCAGGACCCGAGCACTTCACCTTGCTGGGATCCACCACGTCCTTCACGGGCACTCGGAAGGGGCTCCCTGTGGGGAAAGGGGTGGTCACCAACCGGGGGGCAGCTGGACCCCAGCCCCCAGGGCAAGGCAGGGAGCCTGGCCTGCACTGACTTCAGGGGGACTTCACACCCGGATCGGGAACAAACCCCACGCCCCAGGGGCCGCCAGCCTGGCCGGGAACCACCACACCAGCCGGCCCGGTGCCCCCCGGCCCCGGACCAGAGCCGCGGGCCCAGCCGGCCCGGTGCCCCCCGGCCCCGGACCAGAGCCGCGGGCCCAGCCGGCCCGGTGCCCCCCGGCCCCGGACCAGAGCCGCGGGCCCAGCCGGCCCGGTGCCCCCCGGCCCCGGACCAGAGCCGCGGGCCCAGCCGGCCCGGTGCCCCCCGGCCCCGGACCAGAGCCGCGGGCCCAGCCGGCCCGGTGCCCCCCGGCCCCGGACCAGAGCCGCGGGCCCAGCCGGCCCGGTGCCCCCCGGCCCCGGACCAGAGCCGTGGGCCCAGCCGGCCCGGTGCCCCCCGGCCCTGGACCAGAGCCGCGGGCCCAGCCAACCCGGCGCCCCCTGGCCTCGGACCTGAGCCACCGGCCCAGCCGGCCCGGTGCCTCCCGGCCCACCCTGACACACCCTTGGCCAGCTCCTACCAAGCCACCCTGCAGCACCCTGGCCTGAGGCGCACGTGGCAGGACGAGGAGGTGACCCCAGCCTCCCAGCCCAGCTGGCTGTGACCCCATCCCCCAGCCCTGTGACCCCCGCCCCCCCGCCCAGCCTGTCCATGGCCCCTGGCTGCGGCTCCTACCTGGGATGGGGCGCCCCCCGAAGGTGATGTTGACATCGTAGTCGCCGGCCGTGAAGGGGATGTACTCCACGCTGCAGCTGCCGTCCTTGTTGTCCTTGCAGGACATCTTGGCCTCCGAGGGCCCCTCGATGGCCAGGCCCAGCCCGCCGGTGCCAGCACCCCTGCCAGGAGAGCCCGGGGCCAGTCAGAGCCCCCGCTGACCACCCGGGAAATCCAGCTCCGCCTCGGCCATGGGCCAGAGCAGAGGCGTGGGAGGGTGGGGGGAGGGCATCTGGGGCCTGGCCCCGCAGTGCACCGCTCCTAGGTCAGGGGGCTAAAGAGGGGCTCTGGCCAGGAGCAGCTGATGCCAAAGGCAGCATAGGGGGTGACCTGCCCCAGGGAGCCCCCTCCTTGCTGCCAGCCCTCAGTTATCTCCGGTGAGGCTGCTCTGAGCCAGGAGGGTCCCATTCGCCCCAGGCATGGCACATGCTTGCTAGAATCTTGCTCAGCTCTTGGCCTCTTGTGGCAGGGAGTTCCACAGGCCAATCGCAGTGGATGCATTTAGTAAGCGTCTGTCCTGGCCCTGTGCTGTTACCCAGAGTCCCCAGCCAGACCTTCCAGAGCCAGGCCACGTGGCCGGCCAGCAGTGCCAGGACAGGGTTTTCCTTCCCGCAGGGCCGTGCCCGTCCCCCCTCAGGGCTTTCACACCACGGAAGCCGCCCACCTCACGGGGCAGGGAGTGGTGTGGGAATGGGACCCAGAGAGCCACTCGCCAACATCCATCCCCCACCCCGGCCCGGGCCATGACCGCGGCGGCTCCGTGGTCTCCCCCTCTCCCCAGCAGATCCCGGCGGGACAGGGGCCGGTACCTGGTCTCCACGGTGAAGCGGTTGGACTTGTTCACCAGCCCCCCCTCCAGGCCGGGGCCATAGGCGCGCACACGGCTGGGCTCGCAGCCCTCGGTGACGGCCACGCGGAACGGGCTCTTGGGTACTGGCACCTCGTCATACGTCACCTCCACCCGGTGCAGGCCTGGTGTGCCAGACGGGGCGGGGAGGGGTCAGGAGCTGCCTCTGCTCCCCCCCAACTGCCCCTGCCCCCCAACTGCTCCTGTTCCCCCAGTTCCACACAGGGGTCAGGAAGCTCCCTCCCCAATGCCTGCAATGCCAACTGTGGGGCAGGGAGCCATGATAACCTTCTGTCCCCAAGGGGCGCTGCACCCCCAGACCCCACTGGGATTTTGGAGCTGGGGGAAGGGGGGGGCCTGGTCTCTGCTCCCCATCACGAGAAACCAGGCCAGGTTTGACATGGGTTCCTTCCCCTCCAGCCCAGGCAGCCCCATGGGGTATAGAGGCCCCTGGGACACCCCTCCCCAAGCTGAGCTGGAACCTGTCCCACCCCCACCCCAGTGAAATCCTCCTTCAGGAAGCCCCGAATCCCAAATCCACCACCCCCACCCCCACCAGGGTTGGGCTGTGGACCCAGCTCCCAGGCGACAGGTGCACCTGGAGTCCCCCGCCCTGGCCGGAGCACGCCAAGGTCTCTAACAATAGCCACAGACTCAGGGCAGCTGGCAGGGCCTGGGCACCAGAACGCCCCCCACTTGCCCGGCCCAGGGCACCTGCTCCCTACGGTCCAGCGATAAATCATCCCCCGGCTCGGCCACGGCGTCCCAGCCTTCCCAACTCGGACACTGATTTATAGCGTGACCTCAGCCAGTCGGTGCACCTCTCTGTGTGCCTCAGTTTCCCCCTCTATGCTGGGGATAATTACCCTGACCCTGGGCCTATATGGTGCTGTCTGAATGTCAGGGCTACTACACGTTGAGGGCAGGGATAGCCTAGCCCAGGGCTGGAGCTGTGGGTGGCCCTGACTGGGGGGGCAGGGCTCCTTACCCTCCTCGTAGGCCGTGTACTGGACGCGGTAGGTCCCGTCGCCGTTGTCTGTGAGGTAGGTTTCTGTCTTGGCACCCGAGGGGTTAATGACGCGTGCCTTGATGTGGCTGCCGCCCGTCTTGGTGAGCGAGCGGGCGTCCACGGTGAACTCGGTGGTAACCTCGCGAAGGACACCTGGCGGAGCGAGCGAGCGGGCGGTGAGTGCCAGTCTGCGGGCGCCGCTGCCCCCCAGAGAGCGCCGCACCGGCCTATCAGCGCGCCGGAGCCCGGGCTGTGCCAATCAGCTGCCAGAATCTTGGCTGAGGTGGTACCCGGCAGGACGTTTGGTGGAACCCCCTTCCTTGGCAATGGGCCCCGGGGGGCCCCCATCCCACCCCCGGAGCCAGGCAGAGCTGCACAGGGCCAGGGAAAGGACCCCATTCAGGAGGGAGCCGGTCGGCCTGGCCACACCCAAAGAGCAGAGATGGGGGGTGGGTAGGGGGACATACGGGATGGGGGCATGGGGACAGAGGGGGAGAGATGTGGGGGGGGGGACGGATGGAGGGGCAGATAGAGAGAGAGACAGGTGTGTACAGGGACGGCTAGAGGGATAGACAGAGAGAGGGTGTGTGGGGGATAGATAGATAGATAGATAGATAGATAGATAGATAGATAGATAGATAGATAGATAGATAGATGTGTACAGGGATGGGCAGACAGACAGACAGACGGGGGTGTCGGGGGATAGCTAGACAGACAGACAGACGGGGGTGTCGGGGGATAGCTAGACAGACAGACAGATGGGGGTGTCGGGGGATAGCTAGACAGACAGACAGACGGGGGTGTTTGGGGAGACAGACAGACAGGTAGATAGACAGGGGATGTCGGGATAAATAGACAGACAGATTTAGACAGACAGGTAGACAGGGGGTGTCTGGGGACAGCCAGCGGGGCCCTCACCTCGTGGCTCCACGCCGGGCCCGAAGACCTTGACGGCGCTGGTGTCGACGGCGGGCTGGACGTTGACGCGGGCGGGGAACTTGGGCACGGCGTGCCCGCCGTACTTGATGGTGATGGTGTAGGTGCCGGGGAAGGCGGGGCTGTAGGTGATGGTGTAGGTGCCGTCGCGGTTGTTCTGGATCACCACCTCGGCCTTGACCCCCGCCTCGGAGACGATCTCGATGGTGAGCGCGGCCTCGCCCGCCTTGGAGCAGTCCACCAGGAAGGTGGCGGTCTCACCCACTGTGCCGCGCTCCAGCCCCGGCCCGCTGGCCGTCACCTTGCTGGGGTCGAAGAGCGGCTGGATGTTGGCCTTGAAGGGCGAGCCGGGGATGTGGGACTCGGCAAAGAGGATGTTGATGGAGTACTCGCCCGGCTCCGTCGGCAGGTAGGACACGGAGCACGACCCGTCCCCGTTGTCCTGGCACTCGATCTTGGCCTCGCAGGGGCCCTCCACCGTCAGGCCCAGCCCGCCAGTGCCCGCACCCTTGGTGTCGATGGCAAAGGGGGCCGGCTTGCCCACGAAGCCGCCTTCCAGGCCCGGCCCGTAGGCGCACACCTGAAATGGGAGCGGGCGCACATCAGCGGGGCAGGAACGGCCCTGGGGGCAGCTGCCAGCGATGTCTTCTCTCCCCTCTGGCCATGGGAGGAGACGCGAAGGCTGCCCGCTCCCGGTCGGGGTTACGTCTCCCTACATGGCATGGGGGGTACCCCAGCCTGGCTGGGCAGTGGCAGACCCTGCCCCCCAAAAAGTGATCCCAGATCCAGCCCCAGGGAGCAGGCTGGGAGGGACCCCATCGGGCCCAGCCCTCCCTGCCAGCCCTGGAGCCTGGGACACTGCCTGGCATCTCCTTAGCCGGGTCGCACCCTCCTGTGTCCTGCAATGCCTGCTCTCTGCCTGGCACCAGAGCACCGGGGGGTCAATTCCTCACTGTCATCGCTCCGGTCTGCGAGAGCTGGGAGCGCAGCCCCCTGGTGTGGAGAGGGGAGCTGGGGGGCACCGCAAAGACGCCCCGGAGCAGACCGGGTGGGCGGGGGAGCCGGGGGGAGCCTGAGGAGCTGGGTGTGAAGGAACTCCACCCGTGGCATGCTACCAGGGCGACAGGAGATGGTGCCCGGCCCGCAGGCAGCCCCCGCCGCTCACCTTGGACGGGTCCGGAGGCATCACCCCCTCGACGGAGAAGGGGCTGCCCGGCACGGGGTGCCCATCGTAGGCCACGTCCACCTTGTAGGGCCCCTCCTCGGGGGGCATGTACTTGACGGTGTGGATGTCGTTGCTAGTGCCCGTCTCCACCTTGCAGGGGATGGGCCGGCGGGAGGGCGAGGTGATCTTCACGTCCACCTGGCCCTGCCCTCCGGCACCACGTGTGTTCACCGCGAACTCCTGGTCCCTGCCCACGTCCACCTCTGCAGTGCGAGATCAGGGCAATGGAGCTGCGCCCACAGTGTCAGCCCCTCGCCCGACACACCCCACCATGCCAGCCCCTCGCCCGCCGTGTCCCACAGTGCGAGCACCTCTCCCACCGAGCCCCATGGTGTCCCCCCTTGGCACCCCACCATGCCAGCCCCTCACCTGCTGTGCCCCACAGTGCGAGCACCTCTCCCACCGAGCCCCATGGTGCCCCCCTTGGCACCCCACCATGCCAGCCCCTCACCTGCTGTGCCCCACAGTGACACCCCTTTGCCCACCACACCCCACCATGCTAGCCCCTCGCCCGCCGTGCCCCACAGTGCGAGCACCTCTCCCACCGAGCCCCATGGTGCCCCCCCTTGGCACCCCACCATGCCAGCCCCTCGCCTGCTGTGCCCCACAGTGCGAGCACCTCTCCCACTGAGCCCCATGGTGCCCCCCCTTGGCACCCCACCATGCCAGCCCCTCGCCTGCTGTGCCCCACAGTGACACCCCTTTGCCCACCACACCCCACGGTGCCAGCCCCTCGCCCGCCATGCCCCACAGTGCCACCCACCCACTCGCCTGCCACACATCGCAGTGCCACCTCCATCTCCACCCACTCCTCCTGCACCCCACTGAACCATCACCCTGGCATTTTCCAGCCCCTCCAGCCCATCCCCCGGGTCTCTGGGCGCGGCCCTGCCCCCACTCACTGTTGTTGAGTCCCTGCACTTTGACCTTGCTGAGATCCAGGGGAGGCGCCACGCTGACGGTGAAGGGGCTCTTGGGCACGGGGTCCCCCCCGTACGTCACCGTCACAGCCAGATTGCCCTGCGCGGGAAGAGCAACCGAGTCAGGGAACGGACGGGGGGTGATGCCCGGCAGGGAGCCGCAAAGCCCAGCTGTGGGTGTGCAGGGGGGAGGGGGGGACGATCTCCGGTTGCTGGGCGTGTGGGGAACGATGCTCGGCTGGGGATGGGGTGGGGTATGTGCGATGCCTGGCTTCTGCATGTGCGGGGAGGGTGATGCCCGGCTGTAGTAGGGGGCGATGCCCGTCTAGGTGTGTGTGTGCAGGGGAGATGATGCCCAGCTCTCGTAGGGGGACGGTGTCTGGCTCGTGCAGGCGTGTGGGCGTGATGCCCGGCCCTGGAAGGGGGCGATGCCTGGCTGGTGTGTGGGCGGGGGAGGGCGATGCCCAGCCCTGGAAGGGGGCGATGCCCGGCTGGCGCGCGCCCCGGCCCCTCACCTGCTGGACGGCGGTGTACTTGACGGTGTAGGAGTAGTCGTGGTTATCGATGATCTCGAAGTCCCGCACGGCTGGGCCCTTGGCCGCCCCAGCGAACTGCACGTCCAGCTTGGCCTTGCCGGCGCCCTTGGTGAACACGGTGAAGTGGGTGGGTTTCCCGACCTCCACTCCTGGTGGGAAGGGGATCGAGGCGCCGGGTCAGCATCCTGCCAGCCCAGCTTCCCCCGGGCGCCCTGCACCCACCCGCCACACAGCGCCCCCTGGTGCCATGCAAGGCATCGGGGCTGGCACTGACTGCCTGGGAGAGTGCCCCCCGTCGAGCCCCTGCCCCGCTCCCCCCCACACAGCGCCCCCCGCCGAGCCCCGCCCTGCTCCACCCTGTCCCTGCAAGCACCCCAAGTTCTCTTCAGAGGTCTCCCATCCGGGTGCTGTGCAGGCCCCATACTGCTCAGGGGGGACTGCCAGCCTGGGGGGGGCCCATCCCCTGACCCGGGGGGTGGGGGCACTGCAGCCTCCTAGCCCACGGACACCCCCTCACCTGTCCTGCTGAGCCCGGGCCCCTCAGCCTTCACCTTGCTGGCGTCGTGGGACGGGTCCACCTTGATGCGGAAGGGGCTGGTGGGGATTTCCTGGGGGGCACAGGAAAGAGAGGGGTGAGAGAAGTCCTGCTGGCTGGAACCTGAGTCTGGGGGGCCAGGATCCCATGGAGGGCCAGACAGGGGGAGACCCTCCTGCTTCTCCTCCTGGAGCCCCCCGCCTACCCGGCAATCGCCCAGCCGGCTCCAACATGCTGCCCCCTCTGGGGTGGAACACGGCAGCTGGGCGGGTGGGCTGGATCCACCAGTGGGGACGTGAATTCGCAGCCATGGGTCCCAGAGCTGCCCCGGCCAGGCCCCTCCAGCAGCACAGACGCCCCCAGGCATGGGGTCTGCGCTGGCCACAGGGCTCCCATCACTCTCCCCCAGGGGCCTCCTCCTTAGCCTGGGACAGCAGCACGCCCAGCCCAGCCCAGCCCAGCCCCCACCCCCGCCGGCTCAGGGGGGCAGCCAATGGCAGGTCCCTCCCAGTATCCCCAGTGCCAGGGTGAGAGGTCACAGGGAGCCCCCTACAGTATCCCCAGTGCCAGGGTGAGAGGTCACAGGGAGCCCCCTACAGAGCCCCTTGAGATGCCCCCCCAAGGGGGGGGCACCTGGGGAAAACGGTGGCTTTGACGCTGGTCTGAGCCCCCCTGAGATGAGATGGCCCCATGCGCCATTCCTCTGCCCTGGGCCCAGCATCAGTCCCACACCCGGCTGGCGAAGAGCACCACAATGGTGTAATACCTGGTGCCAGGCCATACCCAGCTGGCGAAGAGCACCATTATGGCGAAATGCCTGGCACCAGTCCATACCTGGTTGGGAAAGAGCACCATGATGGTGTAATGCCCGGCACCAGTCCATACCTGGTTGGCGAAGAGCACCATGATGGTGTAATGCCCGGCGCCAGTCCATACCTGGTTGGCGAAGAGCACCATGATGGTGTAATGCCCGGCGCCAGTCCATACCTGGTTGGCGAAGAGCACCATGATGGTGTAATGCCCGGCACCAGTCCATACCTGGTTGGCGAAGAGCACCATGATGGTGTAACGCCCGGCGCCTGGCGGCGTGTACTTCACTGTGAATGTGTCGTTGTCATTCTTGATGATGTCAAATTCGATGTCAGCCTCCACTGGTCCCACCACGCCTGGGGCGCACTTGATCCCAATGCTCACATCCCCTGCAACAAAAGCCGAGGCAGCCCCCATCACCGGGGAGCTAGCCAAGCCGCTGCGGGAGCTGGCACGCAGGGCGCTGGTCATGGGGGGCTGGACTGGCTGAGCCCCAGGGGCAGGGGGGCTGGCACACAGTGGGGGCCGGGTAACGGGGGGGGACTTGCTTTCTAGCCCTGGGTAAGGGCGGGGAGGCTGGAGGACACAAGCAGCCCCCATAACCCCCTAGGCCTGCCCCGAGAGATCCTTTGAGGCCAAGGGGCAGCTTGCTCTTCATGCCCCATGTAGCCTGCGGACCCGCAGCCAAGCTGGCCAGTCCAGGCCCCACAAACATGGTGGCGTTTGCAATAGTGGTGTGCCCATCCCACTAGAGATCGGGCTGAGACCCATCACGCTCGCTACACACGTGGGCCCCTGAAAGCTATCAGACGGCAGCCCTGACAGCGGTGCCCTGAGCACAGCTAGAGTCCCATGGGGCCGCGCACCACCCAGCAGAGGGCATGGAGAAGCAGGGATGCCCCACAGCCCCTCGGCCAGCCCTACCTTGCCCGGCCTCGCTGCAGTCCACAGTGAAGTAGGTGGGTTCGTTGGCTTTGAGCCCCGTTTTCTCCACGCCGGGGCCGTACACCTTCACCTTCTCCGGGTGGCTGCCCTCACCCACGGTCACCTGCCGGGAGCAACGCGCCGTGTCCATGGGCCCTGGCTAGCCGCGGGGCCCAGCCCCCCGCCCCACACCCACAGGGGGCCGCTCCATCCTTGGCGGGCTGGGCAGGACGCCAGGGCCAGCTCCTTTGGGACACCGCCGGGAAGGGGATGTTTCCAAGCCAAGTGGAGGGCTGGGATCCCCCTGAATCAGGAGCCCCCTCAGCGCCCTGCCATTGCCTCGTCGCTCCTCTGGGAGCTTGGCGGGGTGCCTAGCCGGCGGGCACCGGTGCCCACTCAGTCCCCCACCGGAGGGCCAGCAAGAGGCAGGGTCACTCACCCGGAAGGGGCTCTTGGGGATGTTCACCCCGCCCCAGGAGATGATGATGGTGTGTTTGATGGGCTTGGTGGGCACGTAGACGCAGTGGAAGGTGTTGTCACCGTTGTCCTTGATCTTGATGTCAATGGGGAAGCCCTCAGCATCCTGTGGGCACAACTGGGAGCTCAGCCGCAAGGCGGGCACCAGAGGGCAAAGGTCACCCCCGCCCCAGGCTGTGTGCGGGCCAGAGAGAGCCACCCCTCCTGCTCCCTGGAGGATCCTCCAGTTCCCCCTGTGGAACCTGGTACTGCATAGGACAGGGCTTTGGCTGGTACCCCACTAGTGCCACGTGCTCCGGGGGATTCCTCACTTTGGACTGGATTTATAGCCGGTCTAACTCAGATCAGATCATGGGCCCATCTGGCCCGGTATCCCGCCTGCCTGCTGCTTCGCGCCGTGGGCCCATCTGGCCCGGTATCCCGCCTGCCTGCTGCTTCGCGCCGTGGGCCCATCTGGCCCGGTATCCCGCCTGCCTGCTGCTTCGCGCCGTGGGCCCATCTGGCCCGGTATCCCGCCTGCCTGCTGCTTCGCGCCGTGGGCCCATCTGGCCCGGTATCCCGCCTGCCTGCTGCTTCGCGCCGTGGGCCCATCTGGCCCGGTATCCCGCCTGCCTGCTGCTTCGCGCCGTGGGCCCATCTGGCCCGGTATCCCGCCTGCCTGCTGCTTCGCGCCGTGGGCCCATCTGGCCCGGTATCCCGCCTGCCTGCTGCTTCGCGCCGTGGGCCCATCTGGCCTGGTATCCCGCCTGCCTGCTGCTTCGCGCCGTGGGCCCAACTGATTTTACAGTAAAGATTTTACCATTTCATAGTAAAAATCACAAATGAATCAAACTGTCCCAAAGACTCTGCCTAGAGAGAAATTCCAGGCTGCAATAAGCAGAGTACAGCAGTGGGGATGTATTACCGACCGCCTGACCAGGGTGGTGCAGTGACTGTGAAATGCTCGGGAGATTAGAGAAGCTATAAAAATAGAAAACTCAGTAATAACGGGGGATTTCAACTATCCCCATAGTGACTGGGTCCACGTCACCTCAGGACGGGATGCAGAGATAAAGTCCCGGACGCTTTCGAGGACGGCTTCTTGGAGCAGCTTCACGAGAGGAGAAGCAACTCTGGATTTAGTGCTGAGTGGAGCCCAGGATCAGGCCCCAGAGGGGACTATAGCTGAACTGCGTGGTAATAGCACCAACGGACATCCCGGGGCAAGGAGATCCCACCCCTCCCGAGGGAGCCCAGTCCAGGGCTTCACCACCCTCCTCGTGAAAAAGTGTTTCCTAACGTCCAACCTAGACCTCCCCCACTGCAACCTGAGACCATTGCTCCTCGTTCTGTCATCTGCCACCACTGAGACCAGCCCTGACCCTGGACCCATCTAGCCCCGTCTCCTAGCCTCCAACAGCAGCCAATGCCGGCAGGGAAATGCCCCCAGTGTACCCCACAAGCAGGAACCTGCCCTCTGGGTAATGCTTGGGTCCTCAGCAGAGATTGGCCCTTGGGGCACTGCCCCGGATGCCCTGCCAGGGCTGGCCCCAGCAAGGTACCCTGCGCTGAGACCCCCACTGGGGCCCCTCCTACCTGGGCATAGATCTTGAGCTCGGCTTTCCCTGCTCCCCGCGCGTCGATGGTGAACTCCGCCGGCTTGTCCACGATGCAGCCGGTGGGCTCCAGGCCGGGCCCGAAGGCCTTCACCTGCCGTGGGAGAGCGGGACCTCAGCCAGGCAGCCCGCCAGGAACGCACGACTGGGCGGGGTGCGCCGTGCCCTGCGTGGGCCGGGCAACAGCTCCCTGCCCCAAAGGGACCCCCCAGGGGAGAGGGGACCCCAGCCTCCCACCACCGAATGCCAGCGCTGCGGGGAGAGAGCCTGTCCCTGCCAGGGTGCATGGGGGGCTGGGACCCCTGGGAACGGGGCTGGGACCCCCCCAAACTCATTTCACCCAGGCCCCAATGCAACTATTGGATGGCAATGATCTTTACTCTGTGCTGAGACAGCGCCCCCTAGAGGGGAAAAGCCCTGTACCCCATTCCTGACCCCACTGGGCCAGCCAGTCCCCTGCCCTGGAGCCAGATCAGAACCAGCGCCCCCTGGAGGAGAAAGGCCCTATGCCCCATTTCCCGCCCCACTGAGAGAGCCACCCAGCCCCCCCGCCCCCAAGAGGATCTGTCCTCAGTTTCCCTAGTTAATTTTAGACTCATCCATCTGGCCAAAGTTTTATAAAATTCCTTCTGTGCCTGTCTCCTGAGACCCACCCCGAGCTGGGCTCCTGGGGGAGGGGACCCCCATGCCTGAGGAGGCAGGGGGAGAGGGGATGAGCCGGAGTGGGGGAGCAGACAGGCGGCAGAAAGGTTGGACTGCAGCTGATGGGTCATAGGCCCTGTACTGCACAGAGCTAATGGAGAGTCTCCTGCAGCTCAAGTGGCAGGGGCAGGGGCTAGGGAGGCCAGAAAGGGCCGGGGCGGCCGTACCTTCTCTGGGAAGTACTCGTTGGTGGCCGGCTTGATGTGTGCGATGAAGGGGCTGTCCTTGATGTCCTCGTCGTCGCAGATGACATGCACGGCGTATTCCCCAGGCTCCGTGGGCCAGTAGCGCACGTCGCACGACCCGTCCCCCTTGTCGTCGCACTCGATCTTCGCCTGCGACGGGCCCTCGATGGAGAAGCCTGCGGGGGAGCCGGGGGCCAGCATCAGCGGCTGGGCCAGGGCCCCCCTCCCGCCCCGCAGCCGCCGACCCCCACCCAGCCCACGAGGCCCCGGGACGATGGCAAAGGCTGCCCAAGCCCACCAAAGGGGGGATGCTCAGCAAATTCCTTCCACGCACCCCGCTCCCCCTGAGCCCTTGCCCCCTCCCCCCCGGACCCCGCCGCCCGCTCCCCCAGATCCCCTCCTCCCCCTGGGGCCCCGCTCCCCCAGATCCCCTCCTCCCCCCAGGGCCCCGCTCCCCGCTCCCCCAGACCCCTCGCCCCCCCTGGTCCTGCCACCCACTCCCCCCATATCCCTCCCTTCTTCCCCCCGGGCCCCGCCGTCTGCTCCCCGAGATCCCTTCCTTCTCCCGGGGCTTTGCCGCCACCTCCCCCAGATCCCTCCCTTCCCTCAGGTCTCCATCTCCTGCTCCCCCAGATCCCTTCCACCCCCGAGGGCCCCACTGCCCACTCCTCCAGGTCCCTCCCTGCCGCCCACCGCCCGCCCTCTTACCCAGGGTCCCCACTTCGGTGCCAATCGCCTCCACCACGAAGTCGGCTGATTTGCCCACCACGCCAGTCTCCAGGCCCGGGCCCCAGGCCCTGACTTTCTGGGTGCCCGGCTCCGGAGCCACCTGCACCTCGAAGGGGCTGCGAAGGAGACAGAGGGTCAGAGCCAGGGGACCCCGGGCGGCCAGGCTGCTGCTCTGCGCCCGGGACACCACTAGTGTAACGAGCGTGACAGGGCTCAGCCACTCCCCGGCTCGAGAGCGCAGAACGACCCTGGGCAGGAATCTGCAGGCAGTGCCGCCAGGGCGCTCCGAGCTCCCCCTCCCCCTCCCACGCACGCGCGCATGCAAGGCTCCGGCACTTGTCCAGACACGGCTCCAGCCCCAAGCGCCACGCGCCAGGCCGGTCCCTTACCTGCGGGGGATGCTATAGCCACCCCAGGAGATGGCCACCACGTATTTGCCAGGCACCATGGGGTAGTAGTCACATTCGTACACCCCCTCGCCAGCCTCCCGCACCTTCACCGGCTCCTCCGTGCCTTCTGCAGAGAGAGGGGCAAGGCGGTGAGAGCCGAACCAGGCCGGGGAGCACCCCGCCCGGCCTGGGCAGTGCACGCAGCGGGACTGCTGCCCAGCCACCGCGTCCGTTGCCAGTAGGGCAGAACCTGGCGCCTTCCGCTCCAGACACACTGTGCTACAGAGCCGGCCAGTGTGCCATGCTCTGTCCAGCAGGGGGCAGCAGTGACACTCACCCCCCCCACCCCCGCTCGACACGTGACTCAGTTTCCCCAGCACTCTGACCCAGGTGCTGCTCTGCCCCGGCTGAGGACAGGCTGACAGAGAGAGACGGATCTTTCCAGTGATGCTCCAGGGCACTGGCCCTCGCCTCCCACCCGAGCCCCACACAGCTTCCCCTCCTGCCCAGCACTCACTCGGCCCCTTCACCACGACCTTGAGCTTGCCACTGCCAGCGCCCTTGGTGTAGACCTTGAAATCAGCCACCTCCTTGACTCGCACGCCCTTGGGCTGGAGGCCACGGCCCGTGGCCCGGCAGGCATTGGGGTTGCAGGCTGTGGGGATAGAGAAGAGAGAGCTTAGAGGGGAGGTGCCCCGGCTGCCACCCCCCTGCTCCTCACCCAGGTCACCCAGCTGGCTTGCTGGCCTGGGCCTGGGGGCTGCACTGGGCCCGAGGCTGGGAAGCAGCTTGCCCTCTGCGTGGCATGTGCGGTGGACCAGCACCCGGCCATGTCACTTGGAAGATCTCACATCCCGGGTGGCCTAGACCCCCTGCAGCCGGGGCACCCAGGTGTCTGTGCCCAGGCCAGGCAGCCTGTAGGCCCACAGCAGGGGCTGGAGAAGGATTAAACACACACACACAGCCTGCAAAGGGCAAGGGGCTGTCTCACAAGGGGGCAGACAGACCTAGCCTGGAGGGGGAGGACGGGGGGGGGGGGAGTGGGGAGACGCTATTGACATAATCTGGGACCCTATAGATCATCATTGCAACCAAGGTCCTGAAGTGGCACCAAATCTTCTATAAAGGGGGTCAAATAAGGTGTCTAAGACAAGGTTAGGATTTGCTGATTATGATTATGCTCTCTATATGTGTGAATCGTTGTTGTATGTAAAGTTATAAGTATTGGCTCTCTACTGTCTGTAGTTCAAACTTGTGCTCTGCTTCTGGGTGACACCCCAGACAAGCTGGTGTCAGCTCTGCCTAGCCGGCCGGATGGCCCATGAAGGACCATCAGCGACACACCTGACCCACTGAGAGAAGGCAGATACACCTTGCGACTCAACCAGGCACGCAGGGACCTGCCTATGGACAGACCGCTGAGGGTTTTCCAGGCCATGTGAGGGGCAGCTTGTCTCTGGGACAAGGAAAGCAGAGACCACCTGGCAAGAGACTATAAAAAGCTGCGGCAGCTCCTCCACCTGGTCTTCAATCCTGCTTCTGCCCTCTGGAGGGACTTGGCTACACTGAAGCTCTGAACCAAGGACTGAACGACCCCTCCCAGCTGGGGACGTTCTCCAGAGACTGGATTTGAACCTGCCGTTTATTCCATCACTGCCACAAGCCTGAACTAAGAACTTGGCCATCACTGGATGTCATTGATTCCATTTCACCAATTCTAGCTCTCATCTGTATCTTTTTTCCTTTTATGAATAAACCTTTAGATTTTAGATTCTAAAGGACTGGCAACAGCGAGATTTGTGGGTAAGATCTGACTTGTATATTGACCTGGGTCTGGGGCTTGGTCCTTTGGGATCGAGAGAACCGTTTTCCTTTCAGTGGGGTGTGGTTTTCATAACCATTCGCCCCCATAACGGGTGGCACTGGTGGGGATACTGGGAAACTGGAGTGTCGAAGGGAATTGCTTGTGTGACTTATGGTTAGCCAGCAGGGTAAAACCAAAGTCCTCTCCATCTGGCTGGTTTGGTTTGCCTTAGAGGAGGAAAAACCCCAGCCTGGGGCTGTAACTGCCCTGCTTGAAGCAATTTGTCCTGAATTGACACTCTCCGTTGGGTCCCACCAGAACCAGCAGCGTTACAGTCCGAGTCTGTCCATAGGCAGCTCCCTGCACACCTGGCTGAGTCGCAAGGCGTGTCTGCCTTCTCTCAATGGGTCAATTGTAAAGGTGCCACAGGATTCTTTACCACTTTTACAGATCCAGACTAACACAGCGACCCCTCTGATACTTTATTCATACAAGCTCTGGCAAATGTGTGGAACCCAATTAACATAGTCAATGTAGATATTAATGTTGTCCATAGTATAGGAATCTTGGCAGTTAGTCGTGAAAGCAATATGGTAGTGTGCCTCAGTTTCCCTTTTCATACAGCACATTAGGTCTGGAATGTCTTTTCCCCAGGGAAAAGTTTCAAGCCTGTTTACAGGCACTAACTGTGAAACATCCGTATTACAAGGCCTTTTTAACATAAAGTGTGTTTTTATGTATCACTCTGAGCAGGTTTAAGGGTTTTTCATAAGATTAGGCACATTGTACATTTTTACAGTTCTTGTTAATAGCAACACATTAGTTCAAAAATTACCATGAGCAATAATAACAAATTCATTGCAAGTGTCCATCTACAGTCAGAAGACGGGGAGTGGCTGGGTCATTACACATACTGAATCTATTTCCCTAAGTTAAGTATCCTCACACCTTCTTGTCAACTGTCTAAATGGGCCACCTTGATTATCACTACAGAAGTTTTTTTCTCCTGCTGATAATAGCTCTTCTTAACTAATTAGCCTCTCTCAGTTTGTATGGCAACTTCCAACTTATCTGTATGTATATATCTATCTTCTTACTATAGGTTCCATTCTATGCATCTGATGCGCAAATAAATTTTTTAGTCTCTAAGGTGCCACAAGTCCTCCTTTTCTTTTTGCGGATACAGACTAACACGGCTGCTACTCTGAAACCTGACATCTACAGTCATGTTTGTCATGCCACACCTTTGGCTCAATACCATTGGGGTTTTGGCATTTTAGGGTTAACCTGTGGCTTCCCTTTATAAAATTAAGTTCTCTTTTTCCTCCTGAAGGATCAAACCCTGATTTCTCTTGCTTAAGAGAATTCACTGGCTGGTTGGGTGTGCTCTCTGTGCTAACAGCTATTAGCAAGTCCATCTTCTCCCTGCCAGCCAAGTAATTTGCATTACCCCAGACAGGAGCCAGTTCACCAGTTTTCAGATCCTAAACTGCTACCAATTCCAAGGCTGGACTCTGTTTTAAAGAGATACCGTCCATTTTCACTAACAAGCTAGACTCAAAGTTCTGTGGTCCTTCCATTACCAACCTCTGATTCCACATGGAATTAGATGTTAAGTTCACCAAGATACTACAAGTCATATCCAAAGTGCCTGGAGATGACAGTTTACCGGCCATCCCCTGCATTCTCAAGAGATTAACTGCCCAGCTGTTCTGCTCTGCAGACTCAGCTACCCTGTCTTCCCTCTGAACCGGAGACACAGACTGTTCACTTACCGAATCAGCATGGAGACACTCCTCTCTCGACAACCTTGTCTCCCCCACAAGCTGGCCAAACCTAGCCACTTGGTTATAGGACTGTTCAACTTTCTTAACAGCTTTCACTCCATCTGAGACCTTCTCAGAGCTATCCACACTGGATCTTTCAACAGGAAAGTCAGTGGATCCATTCACAGCAGAAAATGTCTGGCTGTTAGGAACTGAAACTTTCTTGGTTAAACCACTTTCACACCCTTCAGTTGCTGTAAACTGCTTGCAAAGACTCTATGAGGATTCCTTTCCCTAGGGGCTTTTCTATGCAACAATTCATCCTTCACAGAAATTCTGCCTTTTCCCTCTTCACCTAGGGCTTGCTCTAGAGGAACACTTTCCTGAGCAATAACAGACTCTTTCTGGGTCTCCCTTACATCCAGAATCACCTCTGGACCATCAGGCGGATTCCTACACAATCCCCTTTCAGGCAAACTGACAGATTTCCTAGATAAAAGGTCAGAAGCATTCTCCTTCCCTTTGCCACACACAAGTTCAGGAATCTTTTCCTTCTTGCTACAGGTTTCCACACGCTCAGTAGGTAACACAATCAAATCCCCTTCATGCTCTCCTTGTGCCCTGGCTAGGATCTCACCCTGATCAGACAGAGTTGCGACACCCTTTCCCAGCCACACACTAGCAACGGGCAAAATACAAGCACCAGAATTGTCTGGTCTCTGGGATTTTGCCATGACACTGACTGGATGCAACCTAGTTACAGGGCCATTCTCCCGAGCAGACACAAACTTAGGACCCTTCCCTTCCTGGGCTTTAGCTGAATCCAGAACCAGCTCTGAGACAACTGCACGACCCTCAACCATCACAGGCTGAATGGCCCCTTCTGTCTGCTCCACAGACAAAGAAGAGCCGGAGACACATTCTCCTTTACCTGACACCCAGCTTGGGATCTCATTCCCCTAGCCCCAGCACACAAGGCTGGTCACAGACAACTGCTTGGAGACCGGGGTAGCTCCCTCCATAGGCAAGTCAATACCCCTGACAGACACGTTTCCTTCACTGTCCCAATTCTCCACCCAGGTAATAGGTAAGGTCCAGGGACACTCATCTTCCACTCTCCTCGCCTTCCCACCCTGCTGACTGGACACAGCCATCAGATCACAAGGCCGCCTAGGCTCATCCAAACTTTCCTTACCAGGCACATTGCCACTCCCAACAGATAACCTGCTGCTCTTTTCACTACTCTGAGGTACTTCCAGCAAATCACAGTTACCTTTTCCAGGTTCACTTTTACAAGCTGTACTAGCCAACAATCCATCACCCATCAAAAATCGACCCTTTCCTTCCTCAGTTAGGGCTTCCACCTGACCATCCACTTTCATCTGCTCCTGAGAAACATTGTCCTGACCAATGAGTTCTTTCTGCTCTTTATCTAACTCCAGATTCACTTCTGAGACATTAGACAGACATTCCGAAACCTCATTCACAGACAAACTGCTCTTTTCCTTAGACAAACCTTCGGAGAAACCCGCCCCAGGCAAATCATTGCCCATGATAGACACAGGTTTAAGATCATTCCTTTCCTGTGACTGGCTACCTGGACTGAACAAAGCTTTAATATTTTCCCCAATCAAAAGATCCTTAGGCAGTAACTTCCTTATACCAACTATAATTTCATGTTTCAGAGTAACAGCCGTGTTAGTCTGTATTCACAAAAAGAAAAGGAGGACGTGTGGCACCTTAGAGATGAACCAATTTATTTGAGCACAAGCTTTCGTGAGCTACAGCTCACTTCATCGGATGCATACATATAACTTCATGCTTAGAACCATCCCATTCAAGGTGGATTCTGGCTAAAGGCACGCTTACAGTAAACTCACAGAGGACTACAACATTCACACTATTATTTGGTAAGTAATCTTCCTCTTTCACTAGATCTGCTTTAACAAGAGTGATGTTAGAAGCCGTAATTTGCCCTAAACAGCTTTTACCATTGACTTTTACACTCTCTGAATTTTTCACCACAACTCCCATCCAGAGCATTGGCACAATGTATGGGGCCACCCTCTACTGAATTCACAGTAAGAGCATTTCCGTATAAGGTGGCAGTGTTGGGGTACATTTGGTTACACCCAGACAACTGCTCAGAGTCATGCAACGTACCAACATTGTTATAAACTGGACTTCCAAGAGGATACAGTTTCTGCTCTTCTTCCATTGCTTTTTTGACTGGAAGCAGAAGTCTGGGCGTCTTCTGTTGCATCTGGTGAGCTTTCTTCTTCCTTTCATCAGCTTCTTTTTCAAATTCAGCATTCCTTTCTTTGGCTTCTTTCTCCAGCTGGGCCAAGGCTTGCTTCGCTCTCATTCGAATATCTGCCAGTTTTTGTTCATGCTCAAGTTGCAGATTACTTGCTGCCTTCTGCATTCTAATTGCTTCTCAGGTAAGCCCTGTGCTCCTGCCTTCTGATCACTGGCCATTAACAGAGCTCTCAGTTCTTGATTTGTAGCTTTCTTTCTAAAGCTTATCCTCTTTTCTGAACACAAATCTTTCAGGGCTTTTTTATCAAGCCCCTCATATGCTCTTTGCTCACCCATTGCAACTGCTCTTTAACCAACCAAACTCTCAATACCAAAAGTCAAATTTGGATAGTGTGGGGTTCTGAACCAAAGCTTAATTGACCTGGTTCTGTGGATTCTAGCACGACTACGCCACTGTAACGATGCTGGTTCTGGCAGGACCCAACGGAGAGTGCCAATTCAGGACAAATTGCTTCAAGCAGGGCAGTTACAGCCCAAGGCTGGGGTTTTTCCACATCTAAGGCACCAAACCAGCCAGACAGAGAGGACTTTGGTTTTACCCCACCGGCTAACCACAAGTCACACAAGCAATTCCCTTAGACATTCCAGTTCCCCAGTATCACCACCAGGGCCACCCGTTATGGGGGTGAATGGTTATGAAAACCAATACCCCAGTGAAAGAAAAACGGTTCTCTCGATCCCAAAGGACCAAGCCCCAGACCCAGGTCAATATACAAGTCAGATCTTATCCACAAATCTCGTGGTTGCCAATCCTTTAGAATCTAAAATCTAAAGGTTTATTCATAAAAGGAAAAGATACAGATGAGAGCTAGAATCGGTGAAATGGAATCAATGACATCCAGTGATGGCCAAGTTCTTGGTTCAGGCTTGCAGCAGTGATGGAATAAACGACAGGTTCAAATCCAGTCTCTGGAGAACATCCCCAGCTGGGAGGGGTCGTTCAGTCCTTGGTTCAGAGCTTCAGTGTAGCCAAGTCCCTCCAGAGGGCAGAAGCAGGATTGAAGACCAGGTGGAGCAGCTTTTCTCAGTCTCTTGCCAGGTGGTCTCTGCTTTCCTTGTCCCAGAGACAAGCTGCCCCTCACATGGCCTGGAAAACCCTCAGAGGTCTGTCCATAGGCAGGTCCCTGCGTACCTTGCTGAGTCGCAAGGTGTATCTGCCTTCTCTCAGTGGGTCAGGTGTGTCGCTGATGGTCCTTCATGGGCCATCCAGCCGGCTAGGCAGAGCTGAACCAACATGTCTGGGGTGTCACCCAGAAGCACAGCACAAGTTTGAACTACAGACAGTAGAGAGCCAATACTTATAACTTTAAATACAACAATGATACACGCAAGCAGAGAGCATATTCCTAAGCAGCAAACCCTAACCTTGTCTTAGACACCTTATTTGACCCCCTTTATAGAAGATTTGGTGCCACTACAGGACCTTGGTTGCAACGATGATCTATACGGTTCCAGTTCATGTCAATAACGTCACAGGGGGGTGGAGAGGCACAGAGCTGGGGGAAGAAATGGAGGGGCAGGGCTAGCAGTAATGAGGGGCACTGAGCAATGGGAGAGGTGGCAGCTCCCAGCAGGCTGCAAGGGCATCCTAACCCCGGCTTGCCCTGTGCCTCAGTTTACCCATCTGAAGAATGGAGCCCCCCACCACACCCCTGGCGAGCTAAGGAATATCTGGGGCTGTTATATGTAGACCACTGGCGATAGGGGGGCGCAGCACAGGGCCCGGGGCATGGGCTAGAGGGGACCTAGCAGGCCCACCCCACTGGCCCCAGCCCGGCAGCACCATTCCCCCCACTCCTGCCAGTGTCCCAGAGACCCCACCCCTGGCTCGCTGCCCTCCTCCTGGGGGAGGCACTGTGCCACGCAACCCCCGCTGTGCGGGCATCCAGCCGGCCAGGAGCTGTTGGACCCTCCTGGCCTGCGGAGCTGGAGCTGGTCTGCCTGGGACCTGGGGGGCACCGTCAGGGGCCTGGCTCCCCCACGGGTGGGGCTGAGTGTGAACGGGGCGGGGGAAGCCATCTCAGGGCAGCCCAGCAGCGGGAGGAAGCCACGGTGAGTCAGGGATTCCTGTTTGCGTGGTGGGGCTGGGGCTGGCGGGATGGAGAGGTCGCCCGGGGCTTCCGGGTCACAGAGCAGCCCCGGGCGCCGCATACCAGGGACAGGTGTCTCCTGGTCGGCAGGGGGATCAGCACCACCACTGCGGTGTGGGGGGGTGTTAAGAGCCCCCCTTCCCACGGGCTGCAGCAGACAGGGCACAGCAACCCCGTGGGGCAGAGGCTGTCCGGGGCAGAGTGCTGCAGAGCACCCAGCAGAGGCACAGGCTGCCATAGAATCATAGAATATCAGGGTTGGGAGAGACCTCTGGAGGTCATCTAGTCCAACCCCCCGCTCAAAGCAGGACCAATCCCCAATTAAATCATCCCAGCCAGGGCTTTGTCAAGCCTGACCTTAAAAATAACTAAGGATGGAGATTCCACCACCTCCCTAGGTAACGCATTCCAGTGTTTCACCACCCTCCTAGTGAAAAAGTTTTTCCTAATATCCAACCTAAACCTCCCCCACTGCAACTTGAGACCATTACTCCTTGTTCTGTCATCTGCTACCATTGAGAACAGTCTAGAGCCATCCTCTTTGGAACCCCCTTTCAGGTAGTTGAAAGCAGCTATCAAATCCCCCCTCATTCTTCTCCTCCGCACACTAAACATAGAATCATAGAATATCAGGGTTGGAAGGGACCCCAGAAGGTCATCTAGTCCAACCCCCTGCTCAAAGCAGGACCAATTCCCAGTTAAATCATCCCAGCCGGGGCTTTGTCAAGCCTGACCTTAAAAACCTCTAAGGAAGGAGATTCTACCACCTCCCTAGGTAACGCATTCCAGTGTTTCACCACCCTCTTAGTGAAAAAGTTTTTCCTAATATCCAATCTAAACCTCCCCCACTGCAACTTGAGACCATTACTCCTCGTTCTGTCATCTGCTACCATTGAGAACAGTCTAGAGCCATCCTCTTTGGAACCCCCTTTCAGGTAGTTGAAA
This sequence comes from Lepidochelys kempii, assembly GCF_965140285.1. Taxonomy (NCBI): domain Eukaryota; kingdom Metazoa; phylum Chordata; order Testudines; family Cheloniidae; genus Lepidochelys; species Lepidochelys kempii. Next base: position 349,175,263 of record NC_136380.1, read on the forward strand.
GGAGCTATCAAATCCCCCCTCATTCTTCTCTTCTGCAGGCTAAACAATCCCAGTTCCCTCAGTCTCTCCTCATAAGTCATGTGTTCCAGTCCCCTAATCATTTTTGTTGCCCTCCGCTGGACTCTTTCCAGTTTTTCCACATCCTTCTTGTAGTGTGGGGCCCAAAACTGGACAGAGTACTCCAGATGAGGCCTCACCAATGTCGAATAGAGGGGAACGATCACGTCCCTCGATCTGCTGGCAATGCCCCTACGTATACAGCCCAAAATGCCATTGGCCTTCTTGGCAACAAGGGCACACTGCTGACTCATATCCAGCTTCTCATCCACTGTCACCCCTAGGTCCTTTTCTGCAGAACTGCTGCCGAGCCATTCGGTCCCTAGTCTGTAGCGGTGCATGGGATTCTTCCGTCCTAAGTGCAGGACTCTGCACTTGTCCTTGTTGAACCTCATCAGATTTCTTTTGGCCCAATCCTCTAATTTGTCTAGGGCCCTCTGTATCCTATCCCTGCCCTCCAGCGTATCTACCTCTCCTCCCAGTTTAGTGTCATCTGCAAACTTGCTGAGGGTGCAATCCACACCATCCTCCAGATCATTTATGAAGATATTGAACAAAACCGGCCCCAGGACCGACCCTTGGGGCACTCCACTTAATACCGGCTGCCAACTAGACCTGGAGCCATTGATCACTACCCGTTGAGCCCAACAATCTAGCCAGCTTTCTATCCACCTTATAGTCCATTCATCGAACCCATACTTCTTTAACTTGCTGGCAAGAATACTGTGGGAGACCGTGTCAAAAGCTTTGCTAAAATCAAGGAACAACATGTCCATCACTTTCCCCTCATCCACAGAGCCAGTTATCTTGTCATAGAAGGCAATTAGATTAGTCAGGCATGACTTGCCCTTGGTGAATCCATGCTGACTGTTCCCTACCACCCCGCTCTCTGACCAGGGTCGCCTCTGTGCCCCGCTCCCAGCCCTGGCATCAGGGATCCCCCAGCCCCACTGGCTTTTCGGGGAGGGGTCAGCCAGCACCTCCTGGTGGGCTGTGGGGCTGGCATGAAGGGTGGGCACCAGCGAGGGGGCACGGAGCAGGCTCTCACCTTCGGAGATGTTGACGGCGAAGGGGCTCCGGGGGATCTGGGTGCCGGCAAAGGTGACGCAGATGGTGTGGGGTCCCTCCAGCACGGGCCGGTAGGTGCAGCGGAAGGTGCTGTCACCTTTGTCCTCCAGCACCACCTCCACGGTGTCGCGCCGGCCCTGCGGGTCCACGATGACCACGCCCACGTCACCCGTGCCCGCACCTGGCACAGACGGGCAGCATGAGTGCCAGATCCTGGCAGGGCTCCCCCAGCCCCCCCAGGCCCTGGCCTCCACCCCACACCCCTACCTGCTGTGTAGATGTCGAAGTAGGTGGGCTTGTTGGCCACGTTTCCCACGGGCTCCAGGCCGGGCCCCCGCGCGGTCACCTTGTTGGCATCGCCCAGCGCCATGCCCACATGGACATTGAAGGGGCTCTTGTCGATGTTCTGCCCGGCAAACAGCACCGTGACCTGGGCCAAGAGAGCGCTGGGTGAATCCCTGCCCGGGCCCCAGGGAGCGGGCGAGGGGTCAGCCGCAGCCAGGGGGGCACTGGGGCGGCGGCAGAGCCCCCTGGCCAGGAGGGGGCTGGGCTTCTGTTTGCATAGGACTTGTGACATGCCAGAGCACTTCCCGGCCTGAACGCTCCTGAATGCGGCCACCTCTGGGGGGAGACACGGCAGCGAGGGCAGGAGAACCCCGCATCCAGCAATCGAACAGCCCTCTGTGACTGACATAACCTGTGACCGGGTAGATCATATATATATTTGCAGAAAATATTGTACAGAGGTTGTCGTGTGAGGTGTCATGGACAGGTTAGGATTGGCTGGGTAGGATTATGCTGTCTGTATGGGTGTATCATTGTTGTGGTTGAAGTGATGAACATTGGCTATGTACTTGTATCTCAATGTGTTTGATTCTAAGTAGCCTCAGGGAAGCATTTGGTCAGCTTCTTGAGAAGGGACTATTCTCAGTAAGTGCCCAGTCAAGAAACGCTTAACTGACAGTGGACCTTGGGAGAAGCCGATCCACATCCGAGTTCTCCTGGGAGCCTTCAAACTAAGTTGGGGGGATTTGACAGCAGCCTACTGAAGGGGGGTCCAAAGAGGATGGAGCTCGGCTGGTCTCAGTGGTGGCAGATGACAGAACGAGGAGCAATGGTCTCAAGTTGCAGTGGGGGAGGTTTAGGTTGGATATTAGGAAAAACCTTTTCACTAGGAGGGTGGTGAAGCACCAGAATGGGTTACCTAGGGAGGTGGTGGAATCTCCTTCCTTTGAGGTTTTTAAGGTCAGGCTTGACAGAGCCCTGGCTGGGATGATTTAGTTGGGGATTGGTCCTGCTTTGAGCAGGGGGTTGGACTAGATGACCTCCTGAGGTCTCTTCCAACCCTGATAGTCTATGATTCGAACATGTAAGCAATGGCGTCGGCCTGTAGAGAGCTGAGTCATGCAGGGACATGTGACTTGCCCACGTGACTCCAAACGCCATCTTGGTGCTGTGAGGGGACCTGCCACCTGGAGGAGACGATAAAAGGCAGCTGCCTCATCTCCACGTGGTCTTCAGTCCTGCTTCCTGCCTCTGGAGGGACCTTGCTACAAACTGAAGCTCTGAACCAAGGACTGAACGACCCCTCCCAGCTGGGGACGTTCTCCAGAGACTGGATTTGAACCTGCCGTTTATTCCATCACTGCCACAAGCCTGAACCAAGAACTTGGCCATCACTGGATGTCCTTGATTCCATCTCACCCATCCTAGCTCTCATCTCTATCTTTTTTCCTTTTATGAATAAACCTTTAGATTTTAGATGCTAAAGGATTGGCAACAGCGGGATTTGTGGGTAAGATCTGATTTGTATATTGACCTGGGTCTGGGGCTTGGTCCTTTGGGATCGGGAGAACCGTTTTCCTTTCACTGGGGTCTTGGTTTTCATAACCAGTTGTCCCCATAACAAGTGGCCCTGGTGGTGATACTGGGGAACTGGAGTGTCTAAGGAAATTGCTTGTGTGACTTGTGGTTAGCCGGTGGGGTGAGACTGAAGTCCTCTCTGTCTGGCTGGTTTGGTGCCTTAGAGGTGGAGACCCACCAGTCCGGGGCTGTAACTGCCCTGCTTGAAGCAATTTGTCCTGAATTGGCACTCTCCGTTGGGTCCCGCCAGAGGCCACATCGTTACACCCCCCGGGACATGGGGAGCCCCCCCCAACCCTCACACAGCAGCTGTGTGGCCCTGGACAGAGGGGCCGACAGGGCCCAGCCAGCGGTACCAGCCCTTCCCCGTCCCGCAGCACCAGCTGGGGGCTCCAGCCGGGCGGGCAGCTCACCTTGTGCAGCCCAGCCACCTTGGGCACGTAGGTCACCGAGTACGTCCGCTTCTTGTCGTTGTTGGGGACCACCTTGGCCTGCGGAGGAAGGCCCCAGAGGTGAGGCTGGGGCAGAGGCTGTGCCAGGGGGGGCTGTTCCCCAGCACCCCACCCTCAGCAGGGCCCCAGCCGTGCCCAGCTGTGCCCCAGGGCGACTCACTCACATGGTGCCCACCAGAGAGAGGAGAGCAGCAAGGTGCAGGGCATCATTGAGAGTCACAGAGGGAATCAGGGTCAGAGCTGGGGATAGAACCCAGGCGTCCTGGCTCCCAGCCCCCAGCTCTGACCCACCAGAACCCACCCCACCCCCCTCCGAGCTGGGGTTAGAACCCAGGCGTCCTGGCTCCCAGACCCCCAGGTCTAACCACTAGACCCAGCTGCTCAGAGCTCCTGCTCTCTGTTTGCCCTGGCCCCACCAGGGGGATCCCCAGGGCAGGGGGTGCGGGAGTGGCAGGCCGGCCCCCAGGAGCCCCTACCTCCTCGGTGTGTCCCTCGGGGTCCTCGATGTAGACCAGCACCTCGCCCAGCCCCGCCTCCAGGGTCTCCACCGTGAACTGGGCCGGCTTCAGCACTGTGTTCCCGTGGGGCTCGATCCCTGCGGCGCCGGGACAGTGGAGCTCAGGGGGGGGGCACCAGCCGGGGCTGCTCCCCCATAGCCCTGCCCGGAGCGCTTCTACCCCTCCCCCACAGCCCCAGTTCCTGCCCCTCCCCCACACCCAGTTCCCTGCCCCCAGTCCCTGCCCCCATCCTGCCCTGTCCAGATGTGCCTGCAGCCCTGGCTCCCGGGGGCCCCTCCCACGTGGGGCAGGGTGTTATGGAGCAGGTACCCCTGTCCCAGGCCCCCCCAGCCCCAGGGGTGGGGCCCTACCGGGGCCGTAGGCAACGGCCTTCTTGGGGTTCAGCTGCTTGGAGCGCAGGGGGGCCCCGGGCTTCAGCTTGGCCTTGGGGAACTGGGACAGGTAGGTCATGACGGAGTGTTCGTCCACGTCGGGGTCCACGATCTCCTCCGGGGCGATCACCTGGGGGGAGGGAGCGGGGCCTGTGCTCAGGGCGTGCCCCCGAGGGCCCCCCAGCCCCACCGAGAGCCCCCCCGCCCCGATGCGCCCCTGCCCCCAGGAGCCCCCCAGCCCCACCGAGAGCCCCCCCACTCGACGCGCCCCTGCCCCCGAGAGCCCCCCAGCCCCACCAAGAGACCCCCCCGCCCTGACGTGCCCCTGCCCCCGGGAACCCTCAGCCCCACTGAGAGCCCCCCCGCCCCATGCGCCCCTGCCCCCAGGAACCCCCAGCCCCACCGACAGCCCCCCCACTCGACGCGCCCCTGCCCCCGAGAGCCTCCCATCCCCACCGAGAGCCCCCCACCTAACGCGCCCCTGCCCCCGAGAGCCAACATCCAGAGCCCCCCAGCCCCCCCCAAGAGCCCCCCACCCAACGCGCCCCTGCCCCCGAGAACCCCCCATCCCCACCGAGAGCCCCTGGCCCCGACATGCCCCTGTCCCCGAGAACCCCGCAGCCCCACCAAGAGCCCTGAGCCCCAACGCGCCCCTGCCCCCTAGAGCTGACACCCAGAGCTCCCCAGCCCCACCGAGAGCCCCCCGCTCTGATGCGCCCCTGCCACTGAGAGCTCCCCCAACCCCACAGAGAACCCCGCAGCCCCAACATGCCCCCCCAGAGCTCCCAGCCTCCTAAGAGCCCCCAGCCCCAATGTGCTGCCCCCAGGGCTCCGCTGCCCCCCAATCCTGACTTGGGTGGGGGCCGAGGGGGCAGAAAATGTCAACCTGGGTTCCCAGCAGCTGGCCAGCCTGTTGGGGGCCGTGCCAGGTGCTGAGTGGGAGCCACCAACCCCTTCACCCTGAGGCGCCAGTGTAACACCCCCTTCCGCTGCCCCGGATGCATTCCCCAGCGCAGGGACAGGCCCTGTCTGGGTCCCTAACAAGGCTGGGGTGACACCCAGGCCCACCCAGCCCCAGGGGCAACTCTCCCATGTATACCCTGAGATGGGAAGCAGGCCCAACTGGTTCCCGGGGTGCTGGCTGGGGGAGCTGTGTCCATGCCTGGCTTCCCCGCCTGCCCCCAGCCCAGAGAACAGCCCCGGAGTGCCCAGGGTTGCCCCCCATCTGGCCCCCATGCGGGTGGGGGTGTGTGCCCCAGCCCAGAAGTGGCCCCAGAGTGCCCAGGGGTGCCCCCCCGTTTGGCCCCCATGCGGGGGGGGGTGTGCCCCAGCCCAGAGAACGGCCCCAGAGTGCCCAGGGTTGCCCCCCACTGAGAACCCCCCCGCCTCGACGCGCCCCTGCCCCCGAGAGCCCCCCAGCCCCACCGAGAGACCCCCCGCCCTGACGCACCCCTGCCCCCGGGAACCCCCAGCCCCACCAAGAGCCCCCCCGCCCAGAGAATGGCCCCAGAGTGCCCAGGGGTGCCCCCCATCTGGGTCCCGTACCTGGGGCACGCCCAGCCAATCGTCCGCTTGCTGCATGGCTTCCCGGGCATTCTCCACCGGCTGGTTGGGGTCCCAGGTCTCCCAGTCCGGGCACAGGCCTATGGGGCAGGAGTTTGGGAGACGGAGTCAGACCGGCGGGCGGGGCAGGCACGGCCTTGGCAGAGAGATACGTCTCGCCAGGAGCCCTGCTGACAATGGGGCATTGTGGGCTTCCCTGGCACTGTGCCAGCTCTGGTCTGGGGGCTCCTGGATCCCTGCTGGGGTCTCCACAGGCATGGGAGCCCCCCACTCTTGCAGGGGGGAGGAAACAAACAGGAGCCAGATTCCTGTGCCCCCCGATTGGACTCAGGACGGCTCCTTCCTTGCTCCTGTCCAGCCTAGAGCTGCCTGCGGAGGGAGTGCGCCGAGTGGTAGAGCCAGGCCTGGCCCTGTGCGTGCCTCAGTTTCCCCATCTGGGCCATGCAGCAGGCACGGGTGTATTGGCCCGGCCAGGCTGGGAACGTGTTGGGAGCTTGGCGCTCCCAGGCAGTGAGAGCTGGCGAAGGGCAGAGAACTGGACTGTTCCAAATATTAGGCTCAGAGCGATGTGCCCGTTGGTGCCACGCCCAGAGCCGCCCTCCACGTGGTGCTGCGCTCCCCCCTACCCTGCCCAGTGGCACCCAAGGTGTCTGGCTAAGCCCGGCCGCTGCCAGGTACCATGTCCCCAGCGCTGAAATGCAGCCCCCTCTGGGGTGGGATGCAGCAGCTGTCTGCCAGAGCAGGGCAGCCGGGCAGGATGGGAAGAGGAGATGGCAGGCCTACAAGCCGTGTGCGCAGGGGGACAGGGAGATGGAGGACCCCCAAGCTGCGGGGGGATAGGGAGATGGGGTCCCCCCAAGCCATGTGCACAGGGGGAGGGGGAGCTGGGGGACCCCCGAGCTGGGGGGGGGGGAAATGGGGAGATGGGGGCCCACAAGCCATGTGTGCATGGGGGACAGGGACCTGTGGGATCCCCAAGTCATGTGCGCAGGGGGACAGGGAGCCCATGGACCCCCAAGCTGGGGGGGGGGGCACACCTGTGTGTGTACCTGTGGTGGGGGGGGCGCACCTTGAATGGGGGCACATGTCTGGGGGGGGATTTGCGCTGCCGTGTGCTGTGGGGTCTGCATGTTGGGAGTGGGGGAAGGGCAGGGCATGGCCTTGTGTGTTGAGTGTGGTGCACAGGCCCTGGGGGGGTTCGGGGGGGGCTGTGTGTGCTGGGAGGGTGCTGTACAGGGAGTGGGGGGCAGGTGTGTACAGTGTGTGGATATCGGAGCTGGGTGTCTGTCAGGGGGGTGGGGGTGTCTGCGGGGGTGAAGAGGGGATGTCTGTAGGGGTCTTTGTATAGGTGGGTGTCTGCAGGGCGTCCGTGTAGGGGAGTGTACTGGGTGTGGGTATATAGTGGATGTCTGGGGGTGTACAGGGCAGGGGTGTACTAGGCACGTGTACAGGGCTACAGGGTGGGTACAGGGCAGGAACAAGGGTGTGGGGGGCATACAGGGAGGTATGGGAATGTATGGGTGGCATATGGGGGAACAGGGGAGGTACAGGGGCATATGCGGGGTGTGCGGCATATGGGGAGTACAGGGGGCATATGGAGGGGTACAGGGATACGGGGGGTACAGGGCAGGTACAGGGGGTATGAGGGTGTATGGGTGGATCTGGGGCTGGTATGGGGGGGTACAGGGCAGGTATGGGGACGGGGGGACAGGGGATATGGGAGGATCCGGGGCAGGGCTGAGAGGGTCCAGGGGTGTATGGGTGGATACAGGGGGTCTGGGGCAGGTCAGGGGGGTGCAGGGGATACGGTGTGGCAGGGGGTCCAAGGGTGTATGGGTGGATACGGGGGGTCCAGGGCAGGTCAGGGGATATGGTGGGGTCCAGCGGGTCCAGGGGTGTATATGGGGGGTCCAGGGCAGGTATGGGGGGGTTCAGGGGGTATGGGTGGATACGGAGGGTCCTGCGGGGTATGGGTGGATCCGGGGAGTCTGGGGCAGGTCCAGGGAGTCACTCACCCGGGGCGCAGTTGTCCACCAGGGCGCCCAGGGCTTTGCCGTCCTGCCAGTCCCGGTGGAAGTTGGTGATGGGCAGCTGGGGCACCTTGTTCTGGATCCAGCCCAGCAGCCGCTGCTTCGGCGTCTGCTTCTTGGCGTCCTCCTCGTCCTCGTCCTCCCACATGGGCATGGAGATGGAGTAGTGCAGGATCAGCGTCCACACCAGCCCCAGGATCAGCTTCAGGTTCCCGTCCACGATGGCTTTACTGTCTGTGGGGACAGGGGGGTCAGGCAGGGGGCGCCGGCTGCCCCTTGGGGGGGGTCTCACGGGCATCAGCAGCCCCCTTGTGGGCATCGGGCCGGGATCACCCGGGACATGGCTGGCAGGTGCAAAGCAGCCCCCCCGGCGCCCCTCACACCCGACCCGCAGCCCCATCCTGCCCCCTGTCCTGGGGGAGAGCCAGAGGCAACTTGCTCAGGGCGGGGGCAGGGGGGAAAGATCCCCATCGCCAGTACTCCCCCCACCCCAACAGTATCCTCAAACTGGGCAGCTGGGGGCTCCCCTCGGCAGTGACCTGGGGGCCCCCCACCCATGGCTCTCCAGCGGGGGTGCATGGGGTGCTGTGTGACCCTCCCCTGCCCCGCCCCACCCCCTGTGCCCCGTGCTCTGGCAGCGTGCCAGGCCTGGGTCCAGGGAACAATGCGCCCGTCCGCCCCTTCCTGCTCCTCACTCTTTCCATAAACACTCGCCGGGCGGAGCCGCAGGGGCCGGGCTGAGAGCAGAGCTGGGGGGGGCCCTAACAATGGACCCCCCCCAGGTCTTAGGCTCAGGAGGGACAGGGGGTGCCCCAGGGCAGGGGGGCCCAGTGCAGGCCGAACACTGAATGCCTCCAATCCAGCCTGATCCCCCCCCTGCCGCCCCACTGCAGCTCCTTCCCCCTCCCCCTGCGCCTCTGGTCTCTGCCCTGGATTCCCCCCGCCATGCTGTCACTCCGCCGCCCCACCCCGCCCCACACGGCCAGGCATCCTGCTAAGCCCAAGCTGCGGGAGAATCCCCGCCAGCGCGGAGCGCTATGGAGCTTCTGACACACAACCGGCCAGTCCCCCTCCCAGCCCGCAAGGGGCAGCGCTCCTCCCGGAAGCACTGCGCCATGGCCTGTGGGAGAGGGGAACGCCGGCCCGGCTTGCTTCACACCCCCAGCAGGCCCTGCACCTCTGCCCGGCTGAGGGGGCAGCTGGGCCAAGCGGGGAGATGCCAATGCTGGAGGAATGGTGGGCCCATTCCTGGGCGCGGTGCAGGCTGGGTCTGTGCCAGCCCCCTGCCCCAGCTGGACGCCAGTGGGTATGCCCCGGGTGAGCAGGACTTTCCCACGAGGGTGCCCTCCGCTCAGTGCTGGTGCCACGCGGCGGGGCGTGACCCCTGCCATCCGGCACTTGTCAGCTTTGCCGGCCATGTTCTGCCCTCCCATGGGGCAGGGAGGGACTGTCTCATACCCAGCGTCACCCAGCGGCCGCACCTCACCCCAGAGGTGGCTGCATTTCAGAGCTGGCGGCCCAACCCGCATGTGGGTCTGAGACGTCCATGGGCCGCTAGCTCCGCACGCCGGGGACGCGAGGCTGGGGGCTGCCGGGCTCAGCAAAGCATGAGCGGCCTTCCAGCGGCGTAGAGCCTGGGCTCCCGGGGGGCATCGCTGCACAAACCCTCCTCGCCCGGACTAACAACGGCCCCCTGCCAGCACCGGGAAACTGAGGCAGGGCGACTGACTCAACCAAGATAAACCAGTGATTCAGTGGAAAAGCCAAGCACAGAACCCAGGAGTCCCGGCTCCCCCACCTCCCCAACCATTTAACTCCCCTCCCCTCCCCCAGCCAGGAATGGAACCCAGGAGTCCTGGCTCCCAGATCGTCTGCTCTAAGCACTACACCCCTCCCCAATATAGCCCCCTGGCCTCCCGCTCCTCCCCACTCCCAAGGCTCAGCTTCCCCCCCACCCCACCCCCCGCACCTTCGCTCTGTGGGTTCCCCCCAGGCAGCCCATGTGGGACAGGGGCAGTTGGGATGCTAGGTGAGTGGGGGGCCCTGCGCTGTGGCCCCCCAGCGTGTGGGGGAGGGGAGCCGGGATGCTAGGCAGGGGGGAGGGGCTCTGCGCTGTGGGCGCCCCCCCCCCCGCCGGCGAGTGGGGGAGGGGCGGTGGACATGGAAAAAGCGATTGGATTTGGCCCAGGGAGGTAATGGGCTGCAGATGTTCCCAGCCAGGCTCCATCGATCCCTGTGGGGGGAGGGGAGCGCGGGGGAGGGGGCAGAGCAGGGGCGGAGCTGTTGCCGAAGGGGACCCCCCCCAGCGGGCGCAAGGGGGCCGGGTCCCGTGCCCAGCGCTGACCCTGACGCAGGCCGGGCGTCCTGCCCAGCCAGCCTCTGACCTTGAGGCGACCTGGGGGGGCTGATCCCGCTCCGGCGGGTGAGGGGGCAGGTCTGGGAAACCGGGGAGCACCCAGCCCCAGCTTAGCCCAGGATGGGGCGACCAAGGGAGTGGCCCAGAGTGGCCCAACCCCACCCCCAGCTCTGCCAGCCGCAGTGCCAGGGCTCGAAGCCTGATTTGTTCTGGCTCGGAGGGGGGCTGTGCTGGGGGGGGCAACAGCTGCTGTTCCCAAGGGCCCCCCCAGCTGCCTTTGTCCACCAAAGGGAGCCGCTCAGCTGTTCGCTGCAGAAGGGGCAGCAGCCGGGCAGCAGCTGCGAGGGGGGGGAGCGGGGGGTGCTGTGGGGGGGACACTGAGAAACTGGCTCCTTTGTTCCAAGGGGCCAGGGGTCTGAGCAGAGAGGCCTGGGGCCCAATCCTGCACCCAGGCCGCCGAGCCTCAGCCCCAGGGGATTCGCCCCACAGATGGGGGGGGGGGTTAGGCCCCCGGGTTTGGAAATGACCTGTGCATTCCCCACCCCCCACCCCATGGTTACTGCTGGGAGCCTTGCAGAGATCTCAGCGGGGCCAGCTGGGGGGTCAGCGTCCCAGGGAGAGACTACGTGGGCAGAGCAGGGGCTCAGCAGGGGGCGCTGCACGGAGGGGCAGGGTGGGGGCTCAGCAGGGGGCACTGTGCTGGGAGGGCAGGGGCTCAGCGGGGGGCGCTGTACTGGGGGGCAGCGGGGCCCCCTCATGCAGCTGCTGCCTTGCAGAGGAGGTGCAGAGGTGAGCTCCTACCGAGCTGGCATCGTTACAGTCCAGGGGTCCTTGTGCCCGTTGCTGGCGAGACCCCCCAGCCAGACAATGCTCCAGTGCTCTCAGGGCTGAGCTCATGTTAATCCCCCCATCAAGACAGCGTCACCGTGTGGCTCTCAGCCGACCGCCACATTCCCCAGAAGTGGCTGCACTGCCCCATGGGGCCAGGTGTGCACCCCAGGATGAAAGGCTCTCCCTACCCCCAGCTGTTATGCGGGGGGGCCTGGCTCAACCCAACATTAGGGGCACCAGGTTTAAATCCCGGGGGGTCGGGGGGATAGGCCCCCTTGAGCTACACCTGCTCTGGGCCTGCCCCCCCAGCCGTGCCTAGGCCCTGGGGGCCACACTCAGATCCCCCTTTTCCATCCCCGCACTGGGAGGGTCCCCCCAACCTCCCCCAGAAGAGCCCTGGTCCTGGATGGGAAGTGGGGGGGTCGGCCTGTCAGCTCTGCGGCTGGATCAGAGGGGCCGGGAAGCAAGACAGCACGTCCGGGGGCCCCTGAAACCCACCCAGAAGAGGGCAGCAACTGGAGACAGTGAACATCTGCGCCCAGCTGTGGGGTCCCCTGCCGCCCCCCACCCAGCCCTGCTGCTGCACTTCTGACGGCTGAGTCCATCCCAGCGTGTCACCCCTTGGCAGGCCCTGGTGCCAGCACTCCAAGCTCTGCCCTCTGCCCAGCCCCCCAGAGCAAGGGGGAGACCCAAGGCCCCCCGCTGGGGCGGATCCCCCCCACCGGGTCTGAACATGCCAGCTCCATGCGTGTAACGAGTGTACAAGGCTCAGTTCCACCAGACTGAGGGGGCGATCAGACAGGTGGGGCAGGCAGGTGGCTGGGGGGGAAGGCGCGGGCCGGACCCTGCCGTCCTTCCTCCAGAGGGCTTTGCGGCACTGCTGGGCCAGCAGGACGGGTTAGGTCCCCGGCAGAGCCCGGCTGACCCAGGCTGAGCGGTTGCGAGGTTTCCCAGGGCTCCAGCAAGGGGAAACAGCCCCAGCGGGAAGCTCGGCTTTCCGGCCTCGCGACTCCGGCCACCCCCCGCTCATTGCTGCGGCCTGAGGTCAGCGCCGAGCAGCCCAGCCCGCCGTCTCCGGAGAGATGAGCTCACCACAGCACTGGAGGGAGCCAGCGGGCGGCTGTGAGCACAGCCGGGGGCGGAGGGGGCCTGGCGTGCGGCCTGGCCCCTCCCGGCCCCGGCAGGGAGCCGCAACGACCGCCCCAGGCCCAGATCACGGGGGCTCACTGAGGGCCACACAGCTGCCGGGCCTTGCTGTCTCCCGCGGGGGGAAGGGGGGGCGCCCTGCCTGCAGTCCCTGCCTGCGATGCCCCAGGGGTCTGCCACAGTCACCAGGCCCACGCACGGCGCCACGGCCCGGCTGGCTGGCATGGCCAGTCGGGGAGCAGGGATGGGGACGAAGAGCGGGGTGGGGTCACTGGGGGCAGGGCTGGACGGACGGAGCCACAGTGGGAGCGGGCGGGCGGGCAGTGCCACGGTGGGAGCGGGCAGGCAGAGCAGCAGTGGGAGCGGGCAGGCAGACGGAGCCCCATTGGGAGCGGGCGGGCGGGCAGGCAGAGGGAGCGGGTGGGCAGATGGAGCCGTGGTGGGAGCAGGCGGGCGGGCAGGCAGAGCCATGGTGGGAGCGAACAGGCGGGCAGGGAGTGGGAGTGGGAGCAGGCGGTGGGAGCGGGCGGGCAGATGGAGCCGTGGTGGGAGCGGGCGGGCGGGCAGCCAGAGCCACGGTTGGAGCGGGCGGGCGGGCAGGCAGAGCCACGGTTGGAGCGGGCGGGCGGGCAGAGGGAGCGGGCGGGCAGAGGGAGCCGTGGTGGGAGCGGGCAGGCGGGCAGTGGGAGCGGGCGGTGGGAGCGGGCAGGCGGGCAGTGGGAGCGGGCGGTGGGAGCGGGCAGGCGGGCAGAGGGAGCCGTGGTGGGAGCGGGCAGGCGGGCAGGCTTGCGGGCAGAGTCACGGTGGGAGTGGGCGGGCAGACGGAGCCGGGGGGGGAGGGGGCGTTTCCACGTCAGGAGGCGTCAGCCCCGGCACGTGGGACGGGCCCCTTACCCGGGAGAGTGGCCTCTGACCCCCCCAGCACGACACACCCCCTGCCCCAGGGCCACACGTGCCCCAGAACCTGCCAACTCAAGCCCATCCCTGGGCTCCCGACCCCACCCCCACTGCTTGAGAACCAACCCGAGTGCGACAAGTTAGCAATGTGCTGATTGGCTGTTTCCTCTGACATCACAGATCCCGCCCCATTGCTCTCACCAATGGGTTGTGCCCAACATTATCGCTCTCTTTGACCCACTGCTGTAACCCCACCTGCTCCCCCCACCCGTGACACCGCCCCTATAGCCAGTCCCAGCCACGCCCCAGTGACCCCACCCTACTGTTTGTCCCTGCCCCGCCCCTAGTAACTCCGCCCCCTTCCCCAGTGACCCCGCCCCTGCTGTCAGTCCCCTCCCTGTCCCCAGTGACCCCGCCCCCACAATTGTTCCCCTCCTGCCCCTACCCCAGCCCCATGTGGCACCCACTGTCTGCCCATTGCCCCGTCCCCCCACCCCCCCAGCTTCCCCCCCAAACTCCCCATGGCAGCTCCCAGGCTCCTTGGCTGCACAGTGGGGGAGTTGCCCGGCCTGGGGGTGGGGGGAGAACAGCCCTGGGGACGGGAGAGGGGGGCACTGGGCCTGGGGCTGATGGCACTGGGCTTGGGGCCGACTGCCCAAGCTCAGCTGCTCATGGCAGCTGCCCCGAGCGAGCAGGGGCTGGGCCCGTGCAATGGGAGCAGGATTAGTTGGAGAATGTCGCCCCAGCCCCTGCCACCCACCAGCTGCCACCCAGTCCCACACTGGGGTGGGGGGGAAGAACCAGGCCTAGGTGCCCCCTCAGGGTGCTTCTTCCAGCGCCTCCCTGGCTGGGGGGGCGGGGGAAGAGGAGGGGAGGAAGGGCTCCATCTCCCTGGGACCCCCGGGATGGGGTGGGATGCTGTGCTGGATGCACCCATGGGGCAGGTCGGGGGGGGGACAGTGGGGTAGATGGGCCTATGAGGCGGGGTGAGGGGGAAGGATACTGGGGTAGATGGGCCCATAGGGTGGGGAGAGATCTAGGGAGGGGGCAGGGTAGATGGGCCTATGGAGCAGGGAGGGGCAGGACACCAGGCCAGATGGGCCCGTGGGTCTGACTTAAATCGCCTGGCCTGTGGGCTGCCCGGGGGAGCGCTCTGGGCCCAAGGGGCTTTGCCAGCCGTGGGGCAGGAAGTGGAGCCGGGACAGGTGCTGGGGAGATTCCTGGAATTCCAGCCTGGGGCTGGCCATGCCGCCAGGCCCTGCAGACCAGCCTCCGAGGGCTCCCTGCCCCACGGCCGTGTGGAGACGGGGCCCCGCTGCCAGGGGCCCCACGGGGATCAGCTCACGGCTCGAGACTAACAGCAAACTTCTACCAGTGCCCCTCACTCCCGACCCACAGCCCCTGCCAGCCCAGCTCTGGGCTCCCCCCTGAGGTCTGCCGGTGCCCCTCACTCCCGACCCACAGCCCCCTGCTAGCCCAGCTCAGGGCTGGGAACCCTCCAGACCCAGCAGATTGGATTTCTGTGGGGCTGGACAGAGACTGGGGGCTCAGCCCTGCCCCAGCCCCCTTGCCCTGCAATAGGGCAAGCCCTCTCCTAGCAGAGAGGATGAAAACCCGTCCAGTGCCTGGGGAGCTGAGGGGATCTGGGACATGTGCCCGTGGCTATAGAGAGCCAGCCCCAGGGCACACACGGTCCTGGGTGGTGGAGGTAGCCTGGGAGGGGAGAACAGCCCCCCAGGAACCCCCAGCCAAATCCCAGCCAGGGGCAGATCCGGGCTCAGAAGGCACCAGCCGAGCAGCGGGGTAGGGAACGGGGGAGCCAGGCCTCCCCCTCCTTTGGCCAGGGCCTCTCCGCCTCCCCTGCCCCACGGGGGCTGCGTGGGAAGCCGGACTTAGCCCCTGCCCCCGCGCCACAGGCCGGGTATCTGGCAGCTGTGAGCCCCCGCTTCTCCTCTGGCCCTGCAGCCCCTTTGCCATGTCCCACTGCCCCATCGGCCCCCTCATGGCTCCTCCCTGCCCCAGCCTGCGGGCAACCCCCTGGGTCCAGACCCTGTCCTGGCTGCTCTCACTCGCTCCCATCCCAGCTACCCAGAGCTCACAGCATCTGCCCTTACCAAGCCCCCCCTCCCCCCAAACACACCCCGTGCCCAGGAGCTCACCGCCCACTTGGCGGGGAGGGGGGACGGTTTTGGACACCAAAGGGTTAACTCCGCAGGCTAAGTCTGTCTCCACAGCCCTTTTTAGGCTTCAGATCCAGGGTCTGAATCCCACCCCCCCCCCATCCCGCCCACACCACCCAGAGGGAGAACAATAAATCCGGGCCAGGCCGCCTCTGCAGCCAGGCAACAGCTGCTGGGATCAGGTCTCGGCACGGCACGGCCTGGGCTGGGATCTGAGCGGGGGCCTGGGCCAGGCTGCAGCCGCCCCCTCTGAGTGAGAGGGAAGCCAGGCGGGGCGGCGCGGGTCAGGTCTGGGCGACGGGCCAAAGATCTGTCCTAGCTCAGGCAGGGATGAAATCACAAATGGACCGTCACGGCGTGGGGCCACGGGGGGGCGGGGGAGGAGGCTCCACAGGGCTTTGCAAATGGCCACGCCGACCCTCAGTGGCCTGCTGCCCCTGCAAGCAGCTCTGGACCCAAGAGAATCGCTTGCCCTGTGCCGGAATGCAGCTGCCTCTGGGGTGGGATGCGGCAGCTGTTTAACCGCGGCAGGGCAATGCCACATGTTTCAGGGCTGAACCCCCTGTGGAGCCAGCGCTGGGCAGACAACAAGGGCCAGAGCTGGGGCTGGATCCGCCCCACGCTTCAAGGGGCCCCCTCTCTGCTCAGGAGGCTGGGGCTAGCCCCACACGCTGCTCGGAACAGATCTGTGAGCCCTGCCCTTCGCTCTGTGAGCCAGACAGGGATGCTCAGAGACGCCAGGGAACAAGTGTGCGGCCTGGGTGGGGCTGCTCCAAACACTCAGTTCCTCCCCTACTATGAAGGCTGAACAAATCAAAGCCCCAGACCGCCCAGAAAGCTCTCTGGAGCATTTACTGCCCCTCTCGCTTTGCCCCCATGCCCTCTGCCAACAGCAGCAGCCTGTCAGCACCCCCAATGGATGGGGAGGGGAAGGCACAGGTCTCCCCCACACCCCCCGGCCTGTAGCCCAGCCGGATCCCGCCTGTCCTCCTCACACGGGGAAACCCCTGCCCCTCGCCAGGCCGGGCGGGGCTAGCCACAGGGATGGGAGGACAGGAGCCCCCTGCACAGAGATGTGGGGCTGCGGCTGATCTCACCCCAGCCAGCTTTCTGCCAGGGGCCCAGCAGGTTTCAGCGGGGGCCGTGAGAGCCGGGGCCCTCAGATTCGTTTGTTTTTCCTTCCTGCCCGTGTGGCTCCAGCCATCCCCCCCATGCCGGCTAATCCCCTTAATTCCCTGTCCCAACCCCGCACTGGTCTCCCCCTGCCAGCGTCTCCCACGCTGTCCAGCCTGCTGGGGCAAACTCTTGGGGGGGGGCAGCCTGGTATGGGGAGAGCCCCCCCCAAGAGAGAGGAGGGAGAGTTTCACTGTCCCACCAAAACACACACAAGCAAAACCAGCACAGGAAAAGGAGCCGCCTGGGCCCGGTGTTGACCTCTCCGAGGAAGGGCACCTGGCTGGCCTGCTTGTGAACTGCACACCAGGGAGAGGCAGCAGCTGTGTGTGTGAGTGTGAGCGGGAGCGAGACCTGGGGGGTGTACGTGTGATATCAGCGTGGGGGTGAGATCTGGGGGGTCAGGGTGAGCAGTGTGTGTCTAGGGGAGAAAAAGCGAGGTACATGTGTAAGGAGGCCATCGGCTTCAGTGTGCGGCGCCCTGTGAAGGGATGGGGGGGGCGGAAATGGGTGTGTGTGGCACAGAGATCAGTGGGTGTGTCAGTGGCAGGGCACAGTGTGCGAGAGACCTGTGTGTGTGTGTAAGGGGAACAAGGGCACTCGTGAGACACAGATGTGTATGTGTGCGGGTGGGTGTGTGACTGTTAGTGACACACAGAGATGTGTTAGTGACATGCGGAGACCAGCGGGTGTGAGGTATGAATGTATCAGTGTCACTCCCAGACCAGCATGAGCGAGTGTGTCTGGGGCACGCAGATCAATGTGTGTGAGCAGGTGTGTCAGGGGCACACACAGGTCAGTGGATGTGAGGGACAACGCATTGTGTGAGAGAAATAAGTGTGTGTGAGCAGGCGTGTCAGTGTCACACACATCAGTGTAAGTCAGTGATTCTGAAACTTTTGTACGGGTGCCCCCTTTCACACTGCACGCCTCTGAGTGCGACCCCCCCTATAAATTAAAACCACTATATTTTCTATATTTAACACCATTATAAATGCTGGAGGCAAAGCGGGGTTTGGGGTGGAGGCTGACAGCTCGCGACCCCCTGAGGGGTCCTGTCCCCCAGTCTGAGAAGCCCTGGTGTACGTGAATGTGTCAGGGACACACAGATCACGGTGTGGGAGCAGGGGTGTCCGTGTCACGTGCAGATCAGTGGGTGTGAGGGCGTGTGTCAGAGACAACACAGTGTGTGAGAGATCAGTGTGTGGGTGAGGGGGTGTCAGTGGCACATGCTGTGAGGGTCAGCAGCATGTGCAGATCAGTGGGTGTGAGTGGGCGTGTCAGGGCACACTCAGATCAGTGTGCGTGCGTGGGTGTCTCGGGGCACACTCAACACAGTGGGTGTGGGTGGGCGTGTTGCGGGCACACTCGACACAGTGGGTGTGGGTGGGCGTGTTGCGGGCACACTCGACACCGTGGGCCTGTCGGGGGCACACTCAGCACCATGGGCGTGAACGGGCATGTCAGGGGCACACTCAGCGCCGATCCCGCTCTCTCCGTCTTCTCCCGCCCCGGCGCTCGCCCATGGACACCAGCTTGACGTGCTCCCGCCCCGGCCCCTCCCGCCCCGGCGCTCGCCCATGGACACCAGCTTGACGTGCTCCCGCCCCGGCCCCTCCCGCCCCGGCGCTCGCCCATGGACACCAGCTTGACGTGCTCCCGCCTCGGCCCCTCCCGCCCCGGCGCTCACCGATGGACACCAGCTTGACGTGCTCCTGCCCCGGCCCCTCCCGCCCCGGCGCTCACCCATGGACACCAGCTTGACCTGCTCCCGCCCCAGCCCCTCCCGCCCCGGCGCTCACCGATGGACACCAGCTTGACGTGCTCCCGCCCCGGCCCCTCCCGCCCCGGCGCTCGCCCATGGACACCAGCTTGACGTGCTCCCGCCTCGGCCCCTCCCGCCCCGGCGCTCACCGATGGACACCAGCTTGACGTGCTCCTGCCCCGGCCCCTCCCGCCCCGGCGCTCACCCATGGACACCAGCTTGACCTGCTCCCGCCCCAGCCCCTCCCGCCCCGGCGCTCACCGATGGACACCAGCTTGACGTGCTCCCGCCCCGGCCCCTCCCGCCCCGGCGCTCACCGATGGACACCAGCTTGACGTGCTCCCGCCCCGGCCCCTCCCGCCCCGGCGCTCACCGATGGACACCAGCTTGACGTGCTCCCGCCCCGGCCCCTCCCGCCCCGGCGCTCACCGATGGACACCAGCTTGACGTGCTCCCGCCCCGGCCCCTCCCGCCCCGGCGCTCACCGATGGACACCAGCTTGACGTGCTCCCGCCCCGGCCCCTCCCGCCCCGGCGCTCACCGATGGACACCAGCTTGACCTGCTCCCGCCCCAGCCCCTCCCGCCCCGGCGCTCACCGATGGACACCAGCTTGACGTGCTCCCGCCCCGGCCCCTCCCGCCCCGGCGCTCACCGATGGACACCAGCTTGACGTGCTCCCGCCCCGGCCCCTCCCGCCCCGGCCGCTCACCGATGGACACCAGCTTGATGTGCTCCCGCCCCGGCCCCTCCCGCCCCGGCGCTCACCGATGGACACCAGCTTGACGTGCTCCCGCCCCGGCCCCTCCCGCCCCGGCGCTCACCGATGGACACCAGCTTGATGTGCTCCCGCTCCAGGAACTCCAGCGCCACGGACACGTTCTCCAGCTTCATCTGGCGGAAGTTGGGGCGCGCGTGGTACTTGCGGTACATGCGCTTCTGGCTCAGCACCTCCAGCAGCGCGATGAGCCGCAGCCCGTCGCCCAGGTCGCGCTGCAGGTCGCCCAGGCGCTTGTGGACGCACTTGAGGTGCTCGTTGCACCAGCGGGTGAACGTGTTCTGCTGGATCTTCTTCCAGGGCGCGTCCTCCGCCAGGTCCTTCTCCGTGGCCGGCATCTCCTCCGCCTCCTCGCCGGCCGCCGGCGCCTCGGGGCAGCTGTGGCTGTTCATCTCCGCCGCGAACTCGCTCCCGGACCCGCCCCGGCGCGGCCGCGAACTCGCTGCCCGACGCGCCCCGGCCCGGCCGCGAACTCGCTGCCCGACGCGCCCCGGCCCGGCCGCGAACTCGCTGCCCGACGCGCCCCGGCCCGGCCGCGAACTCGCTGCCCGACGCGCGGCTCTCCCGGCCGCGGCGATGGCGAGGGGGGCTGGCGCCGGCGGCTCCCGGCTGCGCCCCAGTGGAGCGGCGGGCCCCGCGCAGGGGGGTTTTAACGGGCCGCCTCCGGCCCGCCCGCCGGCCCCCCCCGGGCCCCGCGTCAGGACGCAGGACTCCCAGGAATGCCGGGCCCTGACCATATACAAGTAAGAGCCGAGCGGGAACTTTCTCTTCCTCCCCGCGGAGATAACGCCCGGGCCGCGGATTGGGCGCTAAGGAGAGCGGGGGGCTGGGATTGGCTCGGCCGCCGCCCCCCCCGGGCTGACGCCGGGGACATCTGGCTGCTATTTTTAACCTGCCCCAAACCAGGGGGAGGGGGAGGATCCTCTCTCCTTGTAGACAATGGCAGGGGGGCAGGGCCCCTGCACCCCCCACAAACCCCCGCAGGACCCCAGTCCGCGGGGGGCACCCTGGGAAGAAGTGGGGGCTGGAGGGGGGACAGGCACCTGGAGCTCTAGGCGCTGTCCCCGCCCCGGGGCTTTGCTCCAGGCCTCCCTGTGCCTCAGTTTCCTCCTCTGCCCCTCGGAGGGGGGGATACCAAACCCACGTGGGCAGGCGGGCCGGACTTCATTCATCCGGATGTGCGCCCAGCGCTTGGGGATCCCGGGTGGAAGGTGCTAGAGCGCGGCCGAGTGTGATCAGCGCTCAGAAAAAGCCCTCTCATGGAAAGCCCTGGCGAGCACGGGGGAGGGGACGGGACGGGCCTGGAGTGCCGGAGGGGGCTGGGAGCCCGGAGGTTCATATTTCTCTCATGATGCGCCGCTCAGAATAGCCCATGAGCCGTGTGGTCACAGTGAGCCCGCAGCTCAGTGCGTGACGTGACGGGCAGCTTGGCTGGCTGGCTGAGCAATGGGTCGGCTCAGGCCCGACAGCACGGCCGGGGCCTCACCTGGCAAACGGCTCCCGCGCCCGGCTAAACGGCTCCCGCGCCCGGCTAAACGGCTCCCGCGCCCGGCTAAACGGCTCCCAGGTTAGGGTAAATGGCTCCCGCGCCCGGCTAAACGGCTCCCGCGCCCGGCTAAACGGCTCCCGCGCCCGGCTAAACGGCTCCCAGGTTAGGGTAAACGGCTCCCGTGCCCGGCTAAACGGCTCCCGCGCCCGGCTAAACAGCTCCCAGGTTAGGGCAAACGGCTCCCGCGCCCAGTAAACAGCTCCCACACCTGGTAAACAGTTCCCACTCCCGCCCCGGTAAATGGCTCCCAAGCGGGGGTAAACAGCTCCCATGGCCGGTAAACAGCTATGAGGCCTGGTAAACAGCTCCCGCCCCGGTAAATGGGTCCCGTGTGGGGTAAGCAGCTCCTGCCCCTGGTGAGCAGCTCCCACACCTGGTAAACAGCTCTCACGCCACTGCCACAGGGTGGGCAGCCCAGCACAGAGGACTGGAGCCCGTGCGGCTACTCTCTTTCCCTTGGCACAGGAGCTACTGGCCAACCCCTAGGGTTGCAGGAGGCATCTGGGCATCTCCCAGTCCCCTGGCAACGTCTCCAGTAACACCAGCTGTGCTCCTGGGACATGGGAAGCCTCAGGCTTTTGGGTTCTTGGTGGGCACGTGGGCCCAGCACCTCTCTCGGGGCCCTGCATGGGGCGTCAGGGCCACTCCCGCCTGCTAGCGGGCCTTGCCGGTGTCACGGGGCTGAGAGTCCGGCTGTCAGGGAGGAGCAGGAGTCATTAACCAGCGACTTTGCCAGGCGGGAATGGCTCCGGGCCAGGCTTCACCACAATGTTTCTGCCTTTTCCCTTTGCTCTGGGGCTGGCCATGGGATCCCGGGGCGCTGGGGGGTTCCCAAGTCACATGGTGGGGCTCCCCCCGCCCCCAATGAGCATAGCACTGGGGTCACATTCCCAGGTGAATGCTGGCGGGATGTCAGTGTCACATCCACTCCCCGCCCCCACCCAGCATTCCAGCGTGTCCTCGAAATCCGCTCCCCGCACCCCCGGGTGCCGCCCCGCGTCTGCTCCCCGCCAGCCACGGAGGGGTGGATTCCAGCAGCACGGGTACTGACAGGCCGCCAACTCCCCCGAAGAGAAGCCGGGTAGTGTTTGCACCAGTGCTGCCCGGTTCCCCCTGCTCCCCCTCTGAGCTTGGCCCAGGTTTCTCCTGTTTCAGCCCTGCCCTTTTCCCTTCTCTTCCCGTGCGCCCAGTTTGAGCCCAGTGGGAACCACCCAGACCCGCCCCCCGGCCCACGTGCCGTTCACTCGGCCCGCCACTGCTTGGCTGGCAGCACAACTCCCGAGGCAGCAGATTGCATTGGACCCAGTTCTCCTGGATAGAAATAACCCACCTGGTCACCCAGGCCTGAATAGCACCCAGAGCGGATAGAATATCAGGCCGTGTTTCCTCAAGGGACAAAGGACACGGCGTGTCTGAATCCCGCCTGCCCCGTGACATCCCAGCTCCTCCCGGGCACTTGGCTGAGCTCCTAGGAGCAGGGATGCCCTGGGGACCATTCGTTCCCGCTCTCTCTGCTCCGGCTCGTTCCTTACCACGTCTGCACCCTAGAGACAGCGGGGAGGGAGCCGTAAAGCTGGACACTGGGGTGATGGGCCCGGTGGGGGCGCGTGAGTCAGACCCCACAGCTCTGCTGCACAGACCCAGAGCCTCCCCACTGTGCATCCCCGGGGCCCTGCACGGATGGCAGCCAGTGGGGGGCCGGGGCCGCTGGGGTCAAGCAGCTCCTCCCGTGGGGTGGCCAGCGCCGGCACATGGCCAGCGTTGGTGGCTGCCGAGGGGCCTAACCCCTGGAGGATCAGAAAGGGGATGGAAATCAAGCGCAGGGCAAGCAAGGGACATGCATGAATAACACACAAGCTCTGGGCTGGGGGCTCCTGAGGTGAAAGTGGCCAAGGAGGAGAGAGACAGTCTGACGGGCAGCCCCTCGGGGGCATCGGAGGGGCACTTCCAGCTAAGCTGGGGCCGGCTTCGTAGCGTGGGACAAAGCGCCGGCCAGACGTCGCCTGGAATCCCGCATGCAGGAGAGCTGGCTGCGCCCCGGCTGGGGGCGGACCAGGGCTGGGATGGGGGGCTGTCTCACGACAGGAGAGTGGACATGCCTGGGAGGGGATCCGTCGGGGCGGGGGGTGAACGCCAGGGACGGGGAAAGCCAGGGAAGCTAAAGGATGGAGCCGGCACAGGACCAAATAACTGGCCAGGAGGGAACTGAAGCTGGCAATGAGAGGGTGGCCTCCTGTGGGGCCAGCATGGCAAATGAACCGGCCTGCAGCTGGAGGTGGGGAGATGTGGGAACGGGATCACGCAACGGGGCTGGAGTGACCCAGGAGTCTCGTCCGGTCCTGTGTTCCCTTCCCCACCCCCCATCCCAGATCCCGGCCGCCAGCCTGTGCCCATGAGCGCGTCACCCCACCCGCGCCCACCACCACGTCCCCTGACATCTCAGCACTGTCCTCCCTCGGCTCCTGGCCCTGGCCTTGCCACCCACCCGGCCTCAGCCTCGCACCCTGCTTCTTGCCCCAGGGCCTCATCCCGCTCCTCAGCTCTCGCTGCCCAGCTCTGCCTCCCTCCGACCTCGGCTGCGCGTGTCTCTGCACAGCCCACCATCTCCTCTTGTGTTTGCTTGGTCGCGAAGCTCCCTGCCCTGGGCTGCGAAGGCCGGGCAGGGGGGGTGCGCCAAGAGGCAGGGGTCTAGAGAGGGAAACACCCAGGCTGTAGTTTGGAAAGGAAACGAAGAGGAGGGGGCATTGGCAAGGGGCAAACGAAGCCCTTGTTTACACAAGGCAGAGTTGGCCTGTGGAACTCATTGCCACAAGATGGAATGCAGGCCAAGAGCTGAGCAGGGGTCAGGACAGGCCTGGCCATTAGTAGAAATAACGAACATCCGCAGTCCCCTGCACATGGGCAAGGGTGGGGGGCCCAGGCGTGGGGCATCGGCTCTTACGCTGCCTTCTGGGCAGGACAGCCAGCGGGGGTCGGGTGTCCCCGTCGGTTCCGGTTTCTCACTCAGACAGCAGCTCGGGTTTAAAGCGGCTCCTGTGACCAGGCCATGAATCATCCCCTGGTCCTGCCTCATTACTCGTCCTCTCCGATCTCCCGGCTCACCGCCAGCCCCTGGAACCTTCCAGCCCATGGAGAGCCAGCGTGCGCCCTGCTATAGCAAAGGGCAGCAGGCCCCCTAGTCCCATGGTTGCAGGGGCCTCAGGCTGCCCCATGACACCCCTCCCCCCCAGAGCTGGCAGGGGGCAGGTTATGGTCACCCCCAGGGAATGACTAGGAGGAATGGGATAGGATAGAATTAGGAAAGGATCCAGGGGCGGTACAGTGCGGGGGGGCGGGGAGGCAGCACAGTGTAGTGGTTAGAGAAGCGGTTTGCTCAGAGTCAGGACTCCTGGGTTCTATCCCTGGCTTCTGGAGGGGAGGGGGGTCTGGTGGTTAGAGCAGGGGGTAGTGGGGGTCAGGACTCCTGGGTTCTATCCCTGGCTTCTGGAGGGGAGGGGGGACTGGTGGTTAGAGCAGGAGGGGTGAGGGCCAGGACTCCTGGGTTCTATCCCTGGCTTCTGGAGGGGAGGGGGGTCTGGTGGTTAGAGCAGGAGGGGTGAGGGTCAGGACTCCTGGGTTCTATCCCTGGCTTCTGGAGGGGAGGGGGGTCTGGTGGTTAGAGCAGGGGGGTAGTGGGGGTCAGGACTCCTGGGTTCTATCCCTGGCTTCTGGAGGGGAGGGGGGTCTGGTGGTTAGAGCAGGAGGGGTGAGGGCCAGGACTCCTGGGTTCTATCCCTGGCTTCTGGAGGGGAGGGGGGTCTGGTGGTTAGAGCAGGGGGGTAGTGGGGGTCAGGACTCCTGGGTTCTATTCCCCGCTCTGCCCCTCCCCTCTGGGTGAGTCCCCTGAACACTCTGCCTTGGTTTCCCCAGCTGCGATACAGGGACCCATCCCGCCGGCCGCCCTTGCTGGGGGAACGGATTGCTTGCCAAGGGCGCTGAGCCCCTCGTGGCAGATGCTGGAGCTGGGAACGGCCCTTCAATATTTCAGAGCCAAGGTGACTCCCCCCTGGTGCTACAAGCTCCATCGACCCAGCTGAGCAAAGAACCGGAACAAATGAGCAACCAGCCGAGCGGCTGACAGCCCAGCCGGGGCCCTTGCTGCGAGGCCGGAGCTCCCTCGGCTCAGGGGCGGATGGACGGACAGCGGGGCACAGGGAAGGGGCAGCTGGTCGCATCCCCAGCTCCCAGGCCCTGCCAGGCATGTGCCCGATGCCCTGCACTTAGTCCGCGAGGGATCAGCCAGCCCCAGCTCCGAGCTGGCCCTGGGAGACGAGCCCCGCTGGGCAGGCACGGAGCAGACACGGTGCCCAAGCAGGTGCTGGAGGTCCTGGGCACTGTCTGCCCAGAGGCCACGGGGCAAACACCACCCTGCCCTGGGTGAGAGACGTGCTGCATCCCAGGTAGGCCCAGAGCTGCGTATCCAGGCCACACCAGACCTGCATCCCGCACCCTGCGGCACCTAAGCAGGCCATCAACCCGCGGAGCCTGTGTCCTGCCCTGGCACAGGTGCTGACAGCTGCTGGGGGCGGGGGGGTGTGTGTCAGTCCTAGCCCTGGCCAGCATGGTACATAGTGAGGAGACCCCTGCAGGGATCAGCCTGAGCTTTGACCTTATTCATAGGCTGCCCAGCTCTGAACACTATCCAGCAGCAGCATCCCCTGCAGCAAGGAGTTCCCCAGATCAGCTCCACGCAAGAGGTGGCGCCTTGTGCTTGCTCTGCGCCCGCTGCCCTGGGTGTGTCCTCTCCATGGGGCGGGGGTGAGGAGCCGGGGCACAATGGGAGCCAGACCAGAGAGAGGGGGGCTGCCTGACGGTATCCCCGAGCGTGGCGTCACGCGAGGACCTGGAGCCCCAAAGGCCAGGGAGCTCTCCCGAGATGGCGAATCCCCCACTGCCCCAGTCACCCATGCTCCCTGTTCACAGGACATGCCTGGTTTCTGATTGAAATTGGTCCAGCTCCAGCGTCCGGCCGGGGCTGCTTGTGCCACCTTTCCCTGCCAGCTCGGAGCACCCAGGGGTGCCCGGGAGTTTCTCCCCATGGATGGCCTCCGGCCCTGTAATCCAGTCTCCCCTCACTCTCCTTTGGGTGAGCTGACCCGCTGAGCTCCTTCAGCTGCTCACGGGCACCAATTTCCTCCAGCCTTTGCTCGCTTCCGCGGCTCTGCTCTGCACCCTCTGCAATCATCCCACATCCTTTTACTACCTGCCCCTAGAACGGGGGGCAGTATTCTCCCCAGCAGCATGTGGCCAGCCCGCTGGGGTGGGGGCTAGTGAGAGAGGCCGCATGGGCTAGTGGGCTAAGCAGGGGATCCTGGGTCCCAATCCTGGCTTGTTGGGTGACCTCGGGCAGATCACCTCCCCTGCACTCTGCCTCAGTTTCCCCCTCTGTACAGTGGAGAGCTTGGCCTGACTGCTCCCCTCCAGGACTGGCTATTGAGGCTGGGGGGGGGGGGGCTGTGTTGGGGAGAGGGCTGGGCAGGGAGGTACTAGGAGGCTGGAATGGGCCCAGTGGATCCAAGCCCCAGCTAACTCCCCACTCCCCAGCCATCATCTCCAGGCTGCAGTCCCTGCATTGGGCTCATCAGGGAGAGTCATGTGCAGGGCCCTGGGGGAGGGGAGCTCCATGCTCGGGGTGGGGGATGGGGGTCTCTGCAGCCGGCCGCCTGGGATTCCTGAATAACCAGGAGCAGAGGGAACCCGAGCCGGGGCCGCTATTAATAAAGGGCCGAGTCAGAGTGGACCCGGCATCAGCAGCCAGAAATACTCCTCGCCCTTTGCACACTCACGCCAGGCGTTGGGGACAGTCACAAAGCACACAGTGCAAACGGCAGGGTGCGTGTACGGAGACAGACAGACAGATAGATGGTTAGACTAGATAGGTATGGTCTAGCTTGACTTTAGTCAGGCTTTGATACTATCTCGCATGACCTTCTCATAAACAAACGAGGGAAACACAACCTAGATGGAGCTGCTACAAAGTGGGTGCAGAACTGGTTGAAAACCGTTCCCAGAGAGGAGTCATCAGTGCTTCACAGTCAGGCTGGACGGGCATATCGAGTGGGGTCCCGCAGGGATCAGGTCTGGGTCCGGTTCTAATATCTTCATCAATGCTTAGATACTGGCATTGAGAGTACACTTAGAGAGTTTGTGGGCGATACCACACTGGGAGGGGTTGCAAGTGCTTTGGAGGACAGGATTAAAATTCAACATGATCTGGACAAACTGGAGAAATGGTCTGAAGTAAATAGGATGAAATTCAGTAAGGACAATGGCAAGCACTCCACATGGGAAGGAACAATCAGTTGCACGCATACAGAATGGGAAATGACGGCCTAGGAAGGAGGACTGCGGAAAGGGATCTGGGGGTCCTAGTGGACCACAAGCTAAACATGAGTCAAGAGTGCAACACTTGCAAACAAAGCAAACGTCACTCTGGGCTGTATTAACAGGGGTATTGTAAGCAAGACACGAGAAGTAATTCTTCCGCTCTACTACGTGCTGATTAGGCCTCAACTGGAGTATTGTGTCCTGTTCTGGGTGCCACATTTCAGGGAAGATGTGGCCAAATTGGAGAGAGTCCAGAGAAGAGCAACAAAAATGATTAAAGGCCTAGAAAACATGACCTATGAGGGGAGATTGAAAAAATTGGGTTTGTTTAGTCTGGAGGAGACCAGGCTGAGAGGGGACATGACAGTTTTCAAGTATATAAAAGATTGTTATAAGGAGGAGGCAGGAAAAATTCTTCTCGTTAACCTGTGAGGCTAGGACAAGAAGCAAGGGGCTTAAATTGCAGCCAGGGAGGTTTAGGTTGGACATTAGGAAAAACTTCCCAACTGTCAGGGTGGTTAAGCACCAGAATAAATTGCCCAGGGAGGTTGTGGACTCTCCAGCATTGGGGATTTTTAAGAGCAAGTTAGACAAACACCTGTCAGGGATGGATAATACCTAGTCCTCCAGCTCCATGCTCCCCCACGTCAGCTCCCCGGCCAGCCCAGGAGCGCCCTGCCGGCCACACTGCTGGCGACACTCAGGTGCCCCCCCTTGGCACGTCGGCCCCTCGAGGTGGGACAAGGACTCTGTACACGTGCAGCACCTGGCACCCAGGGCCCCGGTCCTGACTGGCAGCTCTCGGCACCATGGCACTGAGGATGAGGCGTGGGGAGCGGGGAAGAAGGCTGCAGGTGCCGGGGCGGTTGTACAGGATGGTGAGGAGTGGGGACTGTTTGAAAGTGGAGAGAGATGGGGGGGGTGTCCGTCCTGGGGCTGTGCGTGTGTGTGTGTCCTGGGGGGGGTGTATGTGCTCTCAGCCTTCCCCTTGGCTCCGCCCCACAGGACTGACCCCTCGCCCCACTCAAGACATGGCTCTTGCTGCCAGCCCAACCACTGGGCGCGCTCCTCCGGGGGGCACCTGGGGTCCACCTCCACCAAGGCCAACGCTGCCCCCTTGCCCGGGTCGCCCAGGTGCTTCCAGGGCTCGGCCTGCTCCAGCCCCCTGGCTCACTGGGGGGCTCTAGCCTTGCACGGGCTGAGGAAGGCGTTGCCCCTCCCTCCATGCAGCCCCTGCCCTTCCCAGGAGGCCGCCACCTGGGGCCCATTCCCCTGGTCCCACCGGCCCGGGTGGGCTCCCGGCTGCTCCCCCAGCCCAGGGGGGAGGGTCCCTGCTGGGGCCTAGCCAGAGAGGCCCAGCCCGGAGGGTCAAGTGAGCCCGTTCTGCTCCAGCATGAGCTCTGGGACCCCCTGCACAGACCCTGTGCGATGGCCAATCTGCCCTGTCCCCGGGGGAGCCGATCCCGGGATCGGTCGCCACCCTGGCCACAGATAGCACCGTGGGGCCAGCATCCGCCTCGCCTCAGCGCCCAGCCACCGGCTCTCGCTCAGCCTCCATCAGCTGGTCACAGAGCCCCCGGCTCTCCGAAATCCCCCCCCCCCGCCCCAGGACCTGCAGATGGGATCCAGCCACCTCACACCCGCTCTTGGTGAAGCCGGCACACGGGCGGCCTCTGGCATGATGCGATCCCCACAGCATGGAGCGGCAGAAGGCTGGGAGGGGAGCCCTGGGCCAGAGGGGGCCGGCAGCGGGGAAGGGGCTCAGCCCGTGTGATTTAGGGGCAGGCTGAGAACCCAGAGCCTCGCTGGGCACCTCCAGCTGGGGCTGCCTGCCGAGCACTGGGGCTGGCCAGGGAGGGCAGCATGGCCTAAGCCCTCCAGTTACGGGGGGCCCCTCAAGCAGACAGCTCCCCGGGGGCTGATCTGCCACGCTAGGCCCTGGCCTTGCACACACTCAGCCCCCGTGCTGCTGAGTCGGGGGGGGGGGCAGCCCCCAGGAGCCTGGCACCATCAGACAGTCACACTGTGCCTGACCCTCGCAGCTCAATATAGCAGCTGAGCACTGGCCCGAAGCACCTGGCTGGCGCGGCCCAGGGTGAGGAACACGCTCCCTGCCAGCCGGCAGAGAACATGGTGTGCTTGGCCAAATGGGCCCTTGCCCCTCCGCAGAGGGGCGGTGCGGGTCAGAGCTCAGGGGAGGGGGCCTCGGGCTTGCAAGGGGCATTTCACCAGCCAGCCACCCTCTGCATCTGCAGCCCCAGCGGGGTCCCACCGAGCAGCCTCCGGCCGTGTGGGGGAGTAGAGAACCTAGACTCACACCAGCACTTCACAGCCCAGCTGACCTGGCCCAGATAGTCCCGATCCCCGGACCTCTGCCTGGCTCGCCGCCCTGAGGCCCTCGGGCTGCGGGCCGCACGCTCCCTGCAGTGCCCAGGGCAAGGGGGAGTGTCCTGGCTTGGGCTATGCTCAAGGCTCTTACAGTGCGTGGGGGGCAAACTGGTCCAGGCCTGGCCCTGAGCCTGCTCACGAGGGTGCTGGACAGGGACAGGCTGGGCTAGAAACCTGGAGCTAAGAAGAGCAGCTGGGGAGCGCTCTGGCTCCTGCCTGAGCTGGCTCTGGGGAGAAGCTGGAGCCCCATTTCTCCAGCCTGGCGTTCTCTCCACCGTCACGGAGCAGCGATGCAGATGTGCCATCAGCTAGCCCCGAGGAGAGCACCCCTGTGCAGTCACAGCGGGGCCCAGCAACCCCCGCAGCCAGGAGCTCCTTCTGGGCTTGGCTTTATGCTGCCTCGGAAGGTGCCCATCCCCACAGCATCTGGGCCATTCTGGACAGGGCCCAGGGTTGCAGCTGGGGGAAATTTCCCATCGACTTCCCCAGAGCAGGATCCTGACCATGGCTTCAGAGCAGGCAGCGGCTCCCCTCAGGTCTGTCTCCCAGCACAGGCTGGGCCAGCCCCCTTTGGTGTCCCCAGAAGTAGGGCCTGCTCAGGCCGGGTTCTTGCTCTACCCCGGGCGCAACCTGTGAGTCTGGCTCAGCCCCCGCCCAGCACGAGGCAACTCCCAGGACAGATCCAGGCTCCGTGGATTTAGAAAGTTCTTTTACCAAGTTACAACATTCAACAACCACAAAGAGAGGGAGCCCCCAAGCACGCGAGTGGGGGGGGCAGCTGCAGCTCCAGTTGGAGAGCAGGGACGCAGGGCTGGGCGGGGACAGACCAGAACAGGAGCCGGCCATGGGGCCAGGTCAGCCTCCCGCAGCCCAAATGCAGGCACTTCCAGAATACATGCCCAGGGAAAGGTGTCAAGCTTTGGGGCCATTTTGAAGCCCCCATGAGAGCCCCTTTCTCTTCAACGGCCCCCTCCCTGCCCGTCCATGCTGACCGGTCATGAGCAGTCGTGATACCAGTGAGCTTGCAAACGCCACCCACACAGCCCTGGGGCCAGCGCCCACGGCTTGCATGCCGAGGGCAGAAGAAAGGGGTGCACTAACATTGAAATGAGGTGACGGGGGAAGGTTTGTAGCAGGGGCCCTCGGGCAAAGGGGTTACAGCAAGATGCAATGCCCGGGTGGAGACGAGGGAACCATGAGGACTCCCGCTTTAAAAATAAATAACTCTCTCTCCCTAGGGACTGTCTGGCACCTGGGTCTTCCCTGCTGAATGGCACCGAGACAGTCAAACCTTCCCAGACATGGAGCACAAGTGTAAAGACAGATTTTAAATATTGCCAACTAAAAACCCTGGCCCAGGCTTGCCCGCTGCTTCAAGCACCACGTGACCTCCTTGGTTTTCAATTTATTGCAGTGGATCACGCCGAGCGCCGGGCCAGCAGGGGGCAGGGTTCTGGTGGGTGGGGCGGGGAGCATTGGGTATTGGTCTCTAGCACCCCCCTCGGGCTGACCTGGAGAGGAGCCAATGTGTTCTGGAGAGGGGAGTGGGGAGGAAGAGGTGGGCGCAAGTTCGGAAGGACTGGGCTTCGGTGGAGGTGTAGGGTGGAGACCTGGCACAGTCCCTGGCAGAAGGGGGGGTGGCAGGCTGGTGCCCATCCTCCCTACCCCGGCCAAAGCCTATCCTGCCACTCCCAGGCTGTCGGCAGCTTGTCCGAGGTAACAATGCTCCATGGCAGTGGCCACATAGGGGCACCGAGAACCAGGCAACGTGAACCTCCCCTGGCGGGGCACACAGAGGGGCTCCCGGCGCAGCTGGGCTGGCCTGGCTGGGAACCAGACTCGCGTTGGAAATGGCGCCAATCAGCAGAGACTGGACCAGAGCCCTGGCTGGGGTTCCCTTGGGATCCCAGCTCCCCCATGGCAGGGCGGGGGCTGGGATGGCAGGGGAGCAGTGTGGGTCAGGGCGGGGGCTGGGATGGAAGGGGCAGGACGGGGGCTGGGGCTCCACTGGAACAGGTTCTGTTTGGGGAGTCGATGGCAGGGATCCCTTGTACCCCCCACCTCCCCACTAGTTGGTGCTATGATCCAATGGGACCGGACCCAGCTCAGAGGGGGGAGCACCAGGGATGGCTGAGGCTGCTTTCCAGGGAGCCCCTCACTCTCCCCCGGGGCCTGCAGCCCACCCCCTCCCTATCCCAGCCACCCCGCACATCCACGCACCCACCAGAGCAGCATCCTGGGCTGACCTGCAGGAGGCTGGAGTCTCCCTTCCCTGCCCCACAGACGCAGTGTCCCTGACCCTGAGCCCCGATGCAGTAACGAGGGGGCAGATGCTGCCATGGCGTGACTGACCGGGGGGGGGTGACCTCCATGCACTGAGGGGGGCTGGAGCAAGGGTCTCCAGCCCTCCCAGTGGCAGCAGGCCATGGGGGGTAAGGGGCGGATCTCGCTTGCGTGTGTGGCATGGCCCGGGCGCAGCGCTCCTCAGGCTGGCATGGAGCTGGCGCAGGACCGCTTCAGGCAGGGGTACAGAAGCAAGGCAACCGCAGCTACCGCAAAGAGGATGATGGGCTTCAGCCCCCCGGCCGGGACCTGTGGGAGGAGATGTGGGGGAGGTCAGTGCTGTGCCCCGCAGCCTTCCAGCGCCTCCAGGGAGCCCAGGCTGCTCAGCGGCTGCAGGGTGGGGGCCAGGCTGGGAGGCAGCTGGAGCCTGGGGGGGCGGGTTCTCCTGGAGCCCCCATTCCAAACGCGCGCGTGGCCGAGCTGCAGGGTGATGCCAGCAGGAGCGGACCCCGGCAAGCAGGGAGCGGTGAGCACCTCGGACCGGGAGTTCACCAGCCGCCCTGCGGAGCTACTGGCTAGCTGCTAACAGCTGGGTGGGGGGCAGCCTTCCCCAGGGGAGCACGGAGAGATGGGGTCCCTTGCTCTCACACACTCCCTCTCTGGGGGGACCCTGGGCTCAGACCCAGTGGGCCTCAATCTCCCAGGGCCACTCCCCCGTCTTGTTTCCCATGGCCCCAGTGATGGGGCGCCCGCCCCTCCCCTCGCCTAGCCCGCTGGTTCCCACCCTCTGGGGGGCCAAACGTTGTCCCACGATTCTTGGCGGCCACAAAGGATTGCGGGATTTGAGTCCTGGGAAAAAACCATGGGCAGCTGGGGGATGCTGTGAGGGGGTGGGGGGATGGTGAGGGGTCTGAGGCATGCAGGGGGCTGGCTGCTTAGCAGGGGGGGTTGTGCTGCGCTCCTCGCCCCGCAATGGGCACTCAGAGGGCTTTGCCCGGAGATCCCAAAGCCTCTCACCAGGGCAGGGACCTGGTGCTGCAGCCCGATTGTGGGGAACACACCGGGGCTCTGGCCGAGGAGGCAGTGGAGATGGGGCTATGCCCCAGTGCTGAGGGCATCATACCTCATTACTGATGCCCCTCAAATCCTCTGCCGGTGCACAGTGCCCCCTGCTGGCCACCTGGGGCGCAGGCCCTGCCACTGGGCTCAGAGGGGCAGGAAGGGCCTGGTGTGACAGCAGGGGAAGGGAGATGGTTGCCCCAGCGCCATCCTCCCACACACACACAGGGGCACTTGTTGCCCTCAGCAGTGGGGACGAGGTGGCATGTCTTTAGCGTATCTGACCTTTGAGGCACCAGCCCCTTTCCCAAGAGGGCATGCCCCTCCCCAGCACTGTCTCTGGCTGGCGGGCCGGAGCAAGCGCCTGGGGAGAGGGAGAGCAGAAGGGTGGATGAGGGGAGAGGCGAGGGGCAGGGATCGGAGGGCAGGTGCTGGAGGCTCAAAGCAGCGGCGGGACTGGGAGCAGCCTGCCATGCACGGGGAGAGCCAAGCAGGGGCCTGGGCCAGGCCGCGGGAACGGGGAGATACCAGTACCTGATCCGCATTAGGAAGAGGTCTCGGCCCACCAGCACCAGAGCAGAGCCACTATAACAACCAGTCCTATGAGGGGGAGGGAGATCTCGGGGGCAGGGTGGCTCTATGGGGGGAGAGCAGGGAATGGAATGGGGCGGCAGCCACAGGCCAGGGGGTGGGGGTGGATGGAGATGAGAAGGGAGAGAAAAGAG
The DNA here is from genome assembly GCF_965140285.1 of Lepidochelys kempii. Taxonomy (NCBI): domain Eukaryota; kingdom Metazoa; phylum Chordata; order Testudines; family Cheloniidae; genus Lepidochelys; species Lepidochelys kempii. The sequence goes on from NC_136380.1 coordinate 349,208,679, forward strand.
AGATTAAATCACAGGCTGCTTGGCCTTGTCTCGGTGTCACCCTAGCCCTGCCCCAGCGGGCTCTCAAAGCTGGGGAGGGGGCGGCTCCTGCTGGGGGGCTGAGCCACGGGAGGGGGCGCTGGGGTGGGCTCGTGGGTCAGGCTGGGCCGCGGGTGGGGGCTCCCTGGCTGAGTGTCCTTGGCCCAGTGTGCACCAGGTCAAGCCCCAGCTCCAGCGGCTATTGACCAGCCCCGGGCTCAAACCGTCGCCGTCCAGGTCCAGGCAGCTTCTGTGCCCGGCTGGTAGCTCCCCCCAGCACTGGGCGCTGCTTCCTGCATGCCACTGGCTGAGACCCCCCTATCGCCCCCACTCAGGCTCCCCACTGGCTCCCTGGAGCAGCGTCCCCCTCTGCCTCAGCGGCTCCAGCCAAGAACGGGGTCTGTGGGAAAGTGGCGGGCACCCGCGAGGCGGCAGCTTGGCACAGCCATCGCCCACAAGCCCCATCCCTTGTGGGAGCGTGGCACAGTCAGCACCCACTGGGCACCCCCCACGGCAGCGTGGCAGCGTCGTTACCCACGCCTGTCACCTGCGGCGCCCCTGCCCGCGGCCGTGTGGCACCCCCGGGGCACACCTACCCGCCCGTCAGCGGGGACGGTGCCGTTGAGTCTCTGGATTTCCGCCCGGCACAGCCGCAGCTCCTCCTGCAGCTGCTGGCGCTCCTGCTGGATGGCCTGATACTGCCGCTGCAGCTCCCGCAGCTCGGTCTGCATGTCCTCACACTGCAGGGGCAGGGAGAGGGGCATGAGCAGCCCCTGGGGAGCCCCTCCCCTGCCCTGCAGCTCCCGCCCGGGCAGGGCCAGGGTGAGTACCTTGCTCTGGGCCAGCTGCACCTTCTCCTCCTCGCTCTGCAGCTTGAAGCGCAGGCTCAGCTCGGAGTCGTCCTCCTCGTCCTGGCTCAGGGGCTCCTTGGGGCTGGGGGCGCTGATGGTTCTCGTGTTGTCCACCATCTTGAAGGAGACGCTGCCGCTCAGGCGGGGGCTGGCGCGCCGGGGAGAGAGGGTCCGGCGCACCGGGGCATGGATCACTTCCGAGTCCGTCGACTTGTGAGACTCTTCCGACCTGCTCCTGGATCTGCAACGGGAGCCCGCAGCCCCGGGCAGAGACTGCAGAGCCGCTCCTGGCCCACCTGGCCCCCATGGGGAGGAGGCGCCTGGCCCAGCCAAGGGCAGAAGCCTCCCGGCCCAGCCCAGCCAGCGAGAGGTGGCCTGGCCCAGCTCAGCCCAGCTCAGCTCCGCTCCAACAGCCCAGCCAGCGGGAGGTGGCCTGGCCTAGCCCAGTTCAGAACTAACCAGTCCAGCCCAGCACAGCCCTGCCCCAGCTCAGCTCCGACGACCCAGCCAGGGGCCTGCCCACCTGCTCACAGATCCCCTGAAGATTCTGGTTCAAGCCCCAGCTGCCAGAGGGGACAGGAGGCAGGTCCTGAGCCCAGCTGCCACCTGGGGTCTGAGGCTGGGCTCCCCGGCCTGCCCCACCCTGTTGACCCTTCCAGCCCCCTTACCTGTACTTCTGGGCTTCCAGGTTCTCCAGATGGTGCACCATGATCTTGTTGCTCTCTTGCAGGGTCTGGTACTCCTCTGTCAGGTCCCGGTACTGCTCCCGCAGGGACAGCAGCTCCTCTGGAAACACACAGGCTGCAATGGGGCACAGCCCGCAACAGGGCTGCCACCTCACAGGAGACCTTCACCCCCACACTGCCCCCTACAGCCCCCGCCTCACAGGAGACCCACACCCCCACATTGTCATGGAGTGTTGGGGAGTCCAGGCCCTGTACCCCGCTTCCTGGGATTCACTGAGACTCTCAGCCAGCCAGTAAAACAGAAGGTTTATTGGACAACAGGAACACAGTCCAAAACAGAGCTTGTGGGTACCCCCAGGACCCCTCAGTCAAGTCCTTCTGGGGGAGCAGGGAGCTTAGACCCCAGCCCTGGGGTTCCCTGCGTTCCTCCACCCAGCCCCAAACTGAAACTAACCCCCCCCAGCAGGCTCCCTTCTGCAGCCTCTGTTCACATTCCTGGGCAGAGGTCCCCCTCCCTCTCCTGGCTCAGGTGACAGGCTCTCAGGTCTTCCATCCCCAGGGCACATTCCCAGGTCAACACTCCCTTCTCCCTGCTGCGTCACATGGTCACACCCTCCCCCCAGCCTCTGCCTCACAGGAGACCCACACACCACAGTGCCCCCCATGACCACCACCTCCACAGCTCCCTGGGGCTGCTTTCCAAGCACCCATTCCATTCCAATGCCACCAGTCTGGGGCTGCGCCTGGCTCAGCCCTGGGGCTGGGGGTTCCTACCCACCACCACCTCCCTGCTACCAGTTCCCACCCACGCGGCACAGCTGGGAACCAACCGCTGGGAGCAGAATCCACCTGGGTGCAGACAAGGGGAGGACACCGGGGCTGTGCACGACACCCCCAGCACCATGCTGACAGACGGGAGCCTGCCCCATTCTGGACTACCCACCCCACCCGCTGCAGCACAGAGCCCCCTAGTGCTGCCCTACCCAGCTCGTTACAGCCCAGTGCCCCGGGACAAAGTGGGAATTTTCTTAATGTTTTGTATGACTACAGAGTGCCTCGGTTTCCCCTATGTGTTGCACAAATATCTAGGGCTAGGTGGTGGGACAAGGGTGTGTGATTGTTGCACAGACCCCTAGGAGGCAGGTGTGACTGCCAGATGGCTGCCTGCGCACAGACGAAGCCAGGGCCCATCCTCTGCAGGTGTTGGAGAACAAAGAGAGGTGGAGGCCAGGTGCCTGGCTTGCTGGGAAAGAGACAAAGGAAGGAGGAGGGACAATGGGGCATGACTGAGGGTGGGCTGTTGGAGGCTAGTCAGTCTCCAGGTTTGGGACTCAAGGGGAGAGCTCAGGGCTCTGGTCCCCGCAAGCTGGACTTTGCTGTAACTTCCTGCTTTCTGTGCTAACAAGCTCTGTTCTACGCTGTGTTCCCGACCACTAATAAACCTCCTGCGTCTCACACTGGCTGGGAGTCACTGCTGGCTGCAGAGTTGGGGTGCATGGCCCCATTGGGGGTGTGTGAGGCTTCCCCAGGCATCCCAGCCAGGTGGACTCACTGTGGGGAGCATGGATGGGGGGGACTGAACGCTCCAAGGTCAGACCCAGGAGACGCTGTACCCAAGGGGAAAAAGAAAAGGAGGACTTGTGGCACCTTAGAGACTAACCAATTTATTTGAGCATAAGCTTTCGTGAGCTCAAATAAATTGGTTAGTCTCTAAGGTGCCACAAGTCCTCCTTTTCTTTTTGCGAATAAAGACTAACACGGCTGTTACTCTGAAACCTGTACCCCAGGGGGATTGCCCTGGTGAGAGCACGCCCTGAGGGGTGTCACACTGCCCCCAGGGTCCTGTCGGGCCCCCCCTGAGAGTGGTGACAGAGCCCCAAGCCTGGGCACCCGTGACAGCCCCCTAGCGCCACGCTCGGGTATTGGGGTCAGCACTGACTGCCAGGGGAGAGCGCCCCCTGCTGAGCCCCCCACTTCCTGCAGCACAGTGCCCCCTAGTGCCTCACTGAGACCAGCACTTACTGCTGGGGGAGAGCATCCCCTGTTGAGCCCACCCCCACCCCACTCCCCACAGCTGAGTGGGGATCCCAGGGGCAATACCTTGGAGCACAGCCAGCTTGTCAGCGGGGCCCTCAGCCCGGGCCTGGCCGCTGGCCTTCATCGTGATCTCGGCGCGCAGGGTGGTGATCTCCGTCTCATACTCCTCGCGGACCCGCTGGAAGCGCTGCAGCTCGGCCTGCAGCCGGCACAGCTGCTCCTGCAGGGCGGCGATCTCGTTCTCGTGGATGGCAGCCACCTCCTCCGCCTCCAGCCGCAGGCCGTGGATCTCTTCGTTGGCCTCCTGCAGCTCCCGCTCCGCCTGCTCCAGCTCCGACTCCTTCATATCCTGCAGGGTGCTGAACTCGTCCTTCAGCGTGCGCATCTGAGCTGTGGGGGGAGAGGCGGGGTGAGGGCCTGGCGCCAGAGCACCATGGCTGCCCCGTCGCCTGTCCAGTGCCTTCTGGCCAGGGGACTGCAGCGAGGGATGCGTTCGAGAGCCAGAATGATCCCAAAGCACCCGCCAGCCTGCATGCACTAGGATCACTTCACCCACCACTGAAATGCAGCCACCTCTGGGGTGGGACGTGGCACTTTGGGACAGGAAGTAAGGTATAACCACATAGCCAATTGAATCTCTGGGCAGTGGATCCGGGCAGGCAGGATGAAAAAAGGCGAATGGCGCATCCCACCCAGTCCCCACAGAACAGCCAGGCCCCCCAAGAGACACCTCCCACCTGAGGATGCCTGGCCCCAACCTGCAACAATGCCAAACGGCTTTGCCTCCCAGCCCATCTGCTGGCTGCCACAGGACCTTCTGCTGGCCTGCTCCAGCACCACCTCTGGGCTGGCTCCTGGTCCTGCCCCAGGAGCCTAATCCCTGGCCAACCCACCTGCCCTCCGCTGGGGCCTGCTCCGACCACCAGGCCAGGAACGGACAAGCAGGGAGGAGCGGTGCCTGGAGAGCACCCACTGGGTGGGCGCAGGGGGAGGGAAGTGGGTGGAATGAGGAGCACAAGCCGGGGGGGCGGTCCTGGGGACAGTGGGGTTGGGGAGGCAGTGGGGGAGCGCCTGGGGGAGCTGCGGGGGGGGGGGGTGGATATAGGCCAGGCAGGCTGTGGAGGCAAAGAGCTGGGAGTGTGGAGCAGGGGAACCATGGCATGAGAGTGGTGAGGGAACCGTGGGGTATGCCTTTGGGAGTGGGGGGAGGGGGTGTGTAGGGGTGAAGAGAGCCATGCTGGGGATGACAGTTTGGGGGTGGTTGGGAGGGGCGAATCCTGGCAGGTGCAGGGCGGATCCCTTGGGAGCAGGGGTGATTGGGGGAAGTTGGGGTGTGGCTGGGTGGGAGCAGGGAGTACCCCCTGGAAGGCTGACCTTTGGGTTACGGTCCCCTGAGTGAGTGGTCCCTGGGGGGTGAGCTGGGGGGTGGAGACCCTGGGTGAGGGTGCCAGGTGGGGGTCCCCGAGCAAGGGTTGTCAGGGAGGCTTGTCTCACGGGGGGATTCCCGGGGCAGGGCCTGCTAGGCAGGAGAGTGCCAGGGAGGTAGTTGCTGGGGTGGGAAGGTCCCCGGGAAGGGTAGTTGCCTGATGATTACTGGACCGGGGGCGGGGGCTCCCTGAGAGGCAGTTTCTGGGTGGGTGGTCCCTGGGAGGCAGGTACCTGTGGGTTGGTTGCCAGGCGGTTGCCAGGCAGGGGGTCCCTGGGGGGTAGGTCCTAAGGGGGGCTTGTTTCTGGGTGCGGTGGTCCCCAAGGGGTGGTTGCTGTGCAATTACCAGGGGGTACCCGGGGTGGGGGAGGCCAGTTGCTGGGCAGTGAGTCCCCAAGGCGGTTGCCAGGTGGGGACTCCATGGGGGGCAGTTGCTGGGGAGTGGTGCCCAGAAGGTGGTTGCCATGCAAGGGGTTTCTGGTGGGTAGTTGTCGGGCAGGAGCTCCCTGGGGGATGGTTGCCAGGCGGAGGGGACCCGGGGGGATGGGTGTCAGGTGGGGAGGACCTGGGGCGGGGATTGCTGGTGGCGCTCCCTGGGAAGTGGCTGCTGGCAGGGGATTCCTAGGGGGCAGTTGCCAGGGAGATCCCTTGGGGGTAGTTGCTGGGGGACCCCTAGAGGGCGGTTGCTGAGTGGGGGATCCTTGGGGGTGATTGCTGGGCAGGGAGTCCGCAGGGGGCAGTTGCCAGGTGGGGGGTCCCCAAGGGGTGATTTCTGGCTGGGGATCCCTGAAGGGCAGTTGCTGGAGGGTTCCAGGGGGGTGGTTGCTGGGTGTGGGGGACCCCTGGGGGTGATTGGCAGGCAGAGGTTCCCAGGGGGCAGTTCGACTGGGGGGGTTTCTGGGGTGTGGTTGCTGGAGGTGGGGTATCCCTGGTGCAGTTGCTGGGGCGTGTCTCTGGGGGGCAGTTGCCAGGGTGCCCTGGGGGAGGTTGCCAGGGGAGATCCTCAGGGGGCAGTTGCTGCAGGAGCTCCTGGGGGGTGGCTGGGAGGGCCCCTGGGGGCAGTTGCCAGGGTGATCTCCAGGGGGCAGTTCCTAGGGGGTCCCCTGGGGGCCAATTTCCAGGGAGGGTCCCAGGGAGTGGTTTCTGGGGGGATCCCCAAGGGGTGGTTGCCAGGGAGCTTGCCAGGGGGCAGTTGTTGGGGGGTCCCCAGGGGGCGGTCACCGGGAGGTTCTGGGGGGCAGTTGCCGGGAGGTGGTTGCTGGGGGGGTCCCTAGGCTGTGGTTGCCAGGGGGTCCCCAAGCCAGTTCCCAGGGGGCGGTTGCCGGGGAGTCCCCAGGGGGCGGTTGTTGAGAGGTCCCCAGGCCGGTTTCCAGGGGGTGGTTGTTGAGGGGTCCCCAGGCTGATAGCCGGGGGTGGTTGCCGGGGGGGTCCCCGGGCTGGTTGAAGGGGGGTCCCCGGGCCGGTTGCTGGGGGGCGGTCCCTGGGCCGGTTGCTGGGGGGTCCCCGGGCCGGTTGCCGGGGGGCGGTTGCCGGGGGGTCCCCGGGCCGGTTGCCGGGGGGCGGTCTCCGGGCCGGTTGCTGGGGGGCGATTGCCGGGGGGTCCCGGGCCGGTTGCTGGGGGGCGGTCCCCGGGCCGGTTGCTGGGGGGCGGTCTCCGGGCCGGTTGCCGGGGGGCGGTCTCCGGGCCGGTTGCTGGGGGGCGATTGCCGGGGGGTCCCGGGCCGGTTGCTGGGGGGCGGTCCCCGGGCCGGTTGCTGGGGGGCGGTCTCCGGGCCGGTTGCCGGGGGGCGGTTGCCGGGGGGTCCCCGGGCCGGCGGCACTCACTGCCCACGGAGGTGGAGGGCGTGAGCTCCATGGCTGCCTCCCCTGGCTCCAGGCCGGGCTGGCCCCTGCGCGCAGCCCGGGCGACCCCGCGCGGTTCCAGCTGCTCCGGCCCGGCCTGCGGCTCGCGCCCTCTGCTGGCGGGGCCAGGCCCAGGGACCGGCAGGGCCGGGGCCTTCCCCTCTGCCCCACCAGTGCACCCCCTGCCTGCTGCCCCCAGGGCCCAGTGCGACCCCCCCCATGGGCCCCAGCGTGGCACGGCCCCCGTGGGCTACGGGCCCCAGCGTGGCACGGCCCCCGTGGGCTACGGGCCCCAGCGTAGCACGGCCCCTGTGGGCTACAGGCCACAGTGCAGCACGGCCCCCGTGGGCTACAAGCCACAGCATAGCACAGCCCCCGTGGGCTATGGGCCCCAGTACAGCACGGCCCCCATGGGCTACAGGCCCCAGAGTGGCACGGCCCCCGTGGGCTACAAGCCCCAGCGTAGCACGGCCCCCGTGGGCTACGGGCCCCAGTACAGCATGGCCCCCATGGGCAACAAGCCCCAGCTTAGCACGGCCCCCGTGGGCTATGGGCCCCAGTACAGCACGGCCCCCATGGGCTACAAGCCCCAGCGTAGCACGGCCCCCATGGGCTACAGGCCGCAGTGCAGCACGGCCCCCATGGGCTACAAGCCACAGCGTGGCACAGCCCCCGTGGGCTATGGGCCCCAGTACGGCATGGCCCCCGTGCACTACAAGCCCCAGCGTAGCACGGCCCCCGTGGGCTTTGGGCCCCAGTATGGCATGGCCCCCGTGCACTACAAGCCCCAGCGTAGCACGGCCCCCGTGGGCTTTGGGCCCCAGTATGGCATGGCCCCTGTGGGCTACAAGCCCCAGCGTAGCATGGCCCCTGTGGGCTTTGGGCCCCAGTATGGCATGTACCCTGTGGGCTACAAGCCTCAGCGTGGCATGGCCCCTGTGGGCTTTGGGCCCCAGTACGGCATGTACCCTGTGGACTACAAGCCCCAGAGTGGCACGGCCCCCATGGGCTACAGGCCCCAGCATGGCACCACCTCCTTGGACTACAAGCCCCAGGTGGCACTGCCCCCATGGGCTACAAGCCCCAGCATGGCACTGCCCCCATGGGCTACAAGCCCCAGCATAGCACTGCCCCCATGGGCTACAAGCCCCAGCATAGCACTGCCTCCTTGGGCTACAGGGCCTGGCTGGTGCCCCACGCAGCTTCTCATGGACTCTCAGGACAGCAGGGACCATCTAGTCAGCCCCTCAACCCCTGCTCCTTACTGGGCTCCCCTGGGCTGAGACACTGAGCTCCCCAAATCTTCATTCATAAGCTTCAAGTTACAGAGAATCCATCATTTACTCTAGTTCAAACCAGCAAGTGCCCTGTGCCCCATGCTGCATGGGGCCAGCTGTAGGACACACACAACCTGCTGGCTCTTGGTGTGACCTGGGGCAGGTTTGATCCCTGGAAGCCTATAGGGTTTGGGTCCTGGCTCCCCACCCAGGGCACCAGAGCATTGTCACTGGCAGGCCCCGAGGACGGGAGGCAGGAGCTTGCTTAGATCATCAGAGCCTGAGTGTGTTCAGATGACAAGTTTGGTTGATAAAGACGGGATGCTGGCAGGCCAGATGCCAGCTCATGCCATGGTCCCCTTGTCTCAGCTGGACACTGACAAGCTCAGTATTAGAACGGTAAGAATGTGTTGAGTGTTTAACCTTGATGGCCAGTTGTGACTTGCTGCTGATATTAATCCCACCTGTAACATCTATGTCCCGTATTGTATGGTAATATTTGAGCAGTTGTGTTGTGAGCCTCTGTGACTGTAAATCACCAGCCAGGAGAGAGACTCGTGGGAAGGGCTGATCTCCAGCAGAAGGTGTCACGCCCTGCCCAGCAGGAAAGGTCCATGGATACCAGACAGACTATTGTGGGACAGGAATTTCCCTACACACCATCAGCAACAGGTTCTGCTCTCCTCCCAGTGGAGAAGAGTCAGGCAAGTGGACTCCTCCCATCAGCTGAGTTTGCAGCTCAGAGCATGTGGCAGGAAGGGGATAAAAACCACAAGCCAAAAGGACCTGGTGTGTATCTCTATGATGCTTGGACTCTGGGGGGACGCGGGGGGAAGGTGTTTGTAGGAATAAACAAGAGATCACCAGTGCTTAGCCTGGGTTAACCCTGAAGGACATGCAGAGCTTGCTTATTACAGAAACGTCTAGTACTTTGTGAAACTTAAGACTGGAACTCATTTGTGTATCTATGGTTACCTGCTTTAACCTGGTACATAACTCTCTGGTTTCCTTTTCCCATCTTTTGCTAGTTTATTATAAGATTGGCAACAAGCATTGTCTTTGGTGTGAGATTTAAGGTGCAATTGACCTCGGGCAAGTGACTTGTCTTTTGGGACTGGCAGTAACCTGAATATTGCTGTGATTCTTGGTGCAAGGGACCATCTCTCACAAAGGCAGGCTCCCCTGGGTGGCGAGACAGTTTAGAGCACCCAAGGGGACTGTCTGTGACTCCATGGTAAGGCTGTGGAGTTTACACTTGATAATTGGTTGGTGAAACTGAAGTACAGAACTCTCAGCCAGTTTGGGGTTTGTGCCCCAGTTCCTAAGAGTCTGCCCTGAGGTTGCTAAGTATCAGAGGGGTAGCCGTGTTAGTCTGTATCCACAAAAACGAGTCCGGTGGCACCTTAAAGACTAACAGATTTATTTGGGCATAAGATTTTGTGGGTAAAAAACCCACTTCTTCAGTGGGGTTTTTTACCCACGAAAGCTTATGCCCAAATAAATCTGTTAGTCTTTTGTGATGTTATTGACATGACCTGTGACCGTATAGGTCACTGCTGCAACCACTGTTATATATTTGCAGCAAATATTGTACAGAGGTTGTTGTGTGAGGTGTCTATGGAGAGGTTAGGGTTGGCTGGGTAGGATTATGCTGTCTGTATGGGTCTATCGTTGTTGTGGTTGAAGTGATGAACATTGGCTATGTACTTGTATCTCAATGTGCTTGATTCTAAGTAGCCTCAGTGAAGCATTTGGTCAGCTTCTTGAGAAGGGACTATTCTCCGTAAGTGCTCAAACAAGAAACACTTAACTGACAATGGACTTTAGGAGACAGCAGTCCACATCTGAGCTTTCCTGGGAATGTTCAAACTAACATGTAAACAATGGCATCCGCCTTCAAAGAACTGTCATGCATGGACATGTGACTTGCCCATGTGACTCCAGGCTCCATCTTGCTGCTGTGATTTCCACAGTAAGAATGGAGGGGTGTCCTTCCACATGGCAAGAGACTATAAAAGGCAGCTGCATCTCCTCCATCTTGTCTTCAATCCTGCTTCTGACCTCTGCTACGAAATGAACTTTAACCAATTTTAGCTCTCATCTATATTTCTTTCTTTTTATGAATAAACCTTTACATTTGAGATTCTAAAGGATTGGCAACAGTGTGATTTGTGGGTAAGATCTGATTTGTATATTGACCTGGGTCTGGGGCTTGGTCCTTTGGAATGGGGAGAATCTTTTTCTTTTCCTGGGGTGTGACGTTGCACTCTATATGATTTTATAAAAATATGCTAATGAGTGTGAATATAATGTAACTGGAATAGGCTTCATGCAAAAGGTCTCTTGTAAGGTATCATTACAAAGCTTATAATCTACTGAGTGTGGTCCTCCTATTTGTATAAATGTATCACTCTTGTATCTGAAACTAGAAATATGAAATATAACTCTGAGGTCCTATTGTAGTTATGCAAAGTGTGGGCCATTAATGGTGGTTTGGAATCTTAATGGCTCCCATTAACCAGGACTTTGTGACTTTGTCCTCACCCATAACTATTTCACATTTGGGGACAAATGTATACCTTTAAATCACCTTTAAGTACCCGCATGGCCCCACAGTATGCCAACATTTTTATGGCTGACTTAGAACAACGCTTCCACAGCTGTCGTCCCCTAATGCCCCTACTCTACTTGCGCTACATTGATGACATCATCATCTGGACCCATGGCAAAGAAGCCCTTGAGGAATTCCACCATGATTTCAACAATTTCCATCCCACCATCAACCTCAGCCTGGACCAGTCCACACAAGAGATCCACTTCCTGGACACTACGGTGCTCATAAGCGATGGTCACATAAACACCACCCTATACCGGAAACCTACTGACCGCTATACTTATCTACATGCCTCCAGCTTTCATCCAGACCACACCACACAATCCATCGTCTACAGCCAAGCTCTACGAGATAACTGCATTTGCTCCAACCCCTCAGACAGAGACAAACACCTACAAAATCTCTATCAAGCATTCTTACAACTACAATACCCACCTGCTGAAGTGAAGAAACAGACTGACAGAGCCAGAAGAGTACCCAGAAGTCACCTACTCCAGGAAAGGCTCAACAAAGAAAATAACAGAACGCCACTAGCCGTCACCTTCAGCCCCCAACTAAAACCTCTCCAACGCATCATCAAGGATCTACAACCTATCCTGAAGGACGATCCCTCACTCTCACAAATCTTGGGAGATATGCCAGTCCTTGCTTACACACAGCCCCCCAACCTGAAGCAAATACTCACCAGCAACCACACACCACACAACAGAACCACTAACCCAGGAACCTATCCTTGCAACAAAGCCCGTTGCCAACTGTGTCCACGTATCTATTTAGGGGACACCATCACAGGGCCTAATCACATCAGCCACACTATCAGAGGCTCGTTCACCTGCACATCCACCAATGTGATAGATGCCATCATGTGCCAGCAATGCCCCTCTGCCATGTACATTGGCCAAACTGGACAGTCTCTACGTAAAAGAATAAATGGACATAAATCAGATGTCAAGAATAATAACATTCATAAACCAGTCGGAGAACACTTCAATCTCTCTGGTCACTCGATTACAGACCTAAAAGTGGCAATTCTTCAACAAAAATACTTCAGAAACAGACTCCAACGAGAGACTGCTGAATTGGAACGTATTTGCAAACTGGACACCATTAAATTAGGCTTGAATAAAGACTGGGAGTGGACAGGCCATTACACAAAGTAAAACTATTTCCCCATGTTTATTTCCCCCACACACACTGTTCCTCACATGTTCTTGTCAACTGCTGGAAATGGCCCATCTTGATTATCACTACAAAAGGTTTTTTTTCTCTCCTGCTGGTAATAGCTCACCTTAACTGATCACTCTCGTTATAGTGTATATGGTAACACCCATTGTTTCATGTTCTCTGTGTATATATATATATATCTTCCTACTGTATTTTCCACTGCATGCATCCGATGAAGTGGGTTTTAATCCACGAAAGCTTATGCTCAAATAAATTTGTTAGTCTAGAAGGTGCCACAAGTACTCCTGTTCTTTTTGCGGATACAGGTTAACACGGCTGCTACTCTGAAATCTGTTTTACTTGTAAGTCTTCCTGTATACCTGTGTGCCGGCAAGTGAGTAATTAAGTCTTACAGTGACATGTAATCATGTCACCTGAACTGGACTCCATCTTTAACCTGGTGCTTTTCCACTGAGAAGGAGGGGTGGGAGACAAGAGGGACAAAGGATTCCCGCCTTATGCAAAAGATATATAAGTGGGTGACAAAGTGAGCAGCCATCATGAGAAATCCCCTAGCTACCACCTGAGCTGGAACAAGGTCTGTACCAGGGGAAAGGATTGCGCCCAGACTAGAAAGGTGTCCGGTCTGTGAAAGAAACTTATTGAAACATCTCTAAGGGTGAGATTTTATCTGTATTCAATTTTTATTACTGTACTAGACTTAGACTTGCATGTTTTATTTTATTTTGCTTGGTAATTCACTTTGTTCTATTACTACTTGGAACCACTTAAATCCTACTTTCTGTATTTAATAAAATCACTTTTTACTTATTAATTAACCCAGAGTATGTATTAATACTTGGGGGGGGGGATCAGCTGTGCATATCTCTCTATCAGTGTTCTAGAGGGCAAACAATTTATGAGTTTACCCTGTATAAGCTTTATAAAGGGTAAAACAGATTTATTTAGGGTTTGGACCCCATTGGGAGTTGGGCACCTGAGTGTCAAGGACAGGAACACTTCCTAAGCTGGTTTCAATTGAGCCTACAGCTGTTAGGGGATGTGGTTCAGACCTGGGTCTGGGTTTGCAGCAGGCTAGCGGGTCTGGCTCAAACCAGGCAGGGCACTGAAGTCCTAAGCTGACAGGGCAGGAAAGCACAAGCAGAAGTAGTCTGGTCACATCAGGTGGCAGTTCCCAAGGGGGTTTCTGTGATCCAACCCGTCACAGGATTGGCAACAGCGGGATTTGTGGGTAAGATCTGATTTGTATGTTGACCTGGGTCTGGGGCTTGGTCCTTTGGGATCAAGAGAACCGTTTTTCTTTTACTGGGATATTGGTTTTCATAACCATTCGTCCCCATAACAAGTGGCCCTGGTGATGATACTGGGAAACTGGAGTGTCTAAGGGAATTGCTTATGTGACTTGTGGTCAGCCGGTGGGGTAAAATCAAAGTCTTCTCTGTCTGTCTGGTTTGGTTTGCCTGGGTGTGCAAAGGAACCCCAGCCTTGGGCTGTGACTGCCCTGCTCTAAGCAATTTGTCCTGCATTGATACTCTCCGTTGGGTCCCGCCAAAGGCAGCCTCGTTACATCTCTACGGTGCTACTGGACTCCTCATGGTTTCTTCATCCTGAGATTGGGACTCACTGCTCAGTGACTGCAGGCAGCGTTACACAAGGTAATAGTGTTGTCAGGTCCTTAGACCTCTGTAAGGCATGTGACTTGCTACCTCAGGCCATTTTGATTAAGATACAACAGTGATATAAAATTCACCCGGCACATGTTCAGTGGATTAGAAGCCGGCTCACTGCTAGGTCTGAAAACATAACTGTCAATGCAGGTGTGTGTCTAGTGGGGTCCCGCAGGGATCGGTTCTGGGCCATTTTGCATTTTTATCAATGCCCTGGAAGAAACATGGTGCAGTTTGCAGGTGACACAAAGCCTGGGGCAGTGGGAAATGAATAAGAGGAGAGGTCACTGATTCAGCACGATCTGGATCGCTTGGTAAGCTGGGCACAAGCAAACAATATGCGTTTTAATACAGCCAAATGTAAAGTCACGCATCGAGGAACAAACAAGACAGGCCAGACTTACAGGATGGGGGTGGGACCAAATGGGAATTGTCTGTTGTATTTTTATGACCCTTTGTGACGGGTTGCACCAACCGCACACAGGAGAGGCAAGGGTTAACAAACTGTTCTGGGCCCAAGAGGCCATGCCCCTGTGGAGGGAGCATTAAAAAGGGAGCAGGTCAGCTCAGTTGAAGCTCACCGAGGAGCAGAGCAGCCAGGAAGCCACTGGGCTCCAAGCCACCAGGGTCACGCCTCCTAGCCGCGGAAAGCCATTTGACCGTGGGAACCGAAGGGGACAACCTGCTGTGGCCAGCAGAGGAGAATCTGGAGACTAATCAGAGGGAACACGAGAGGGACCCCACATCCCACCCCAAGACACCACCAGAAGGACGGGAATGAGGGTAGGAAGCGACACAGGGAATGCACGTGAGGGTGTCGGGACCTGAACCCTGTGGCAGGATCCACTGTTTCGAAGGGCTCCGGATCGGAACCCTGTGGAGTAGGGTGGGCCCGGATTCCCCTACCTTCCCCCACCACTAGACGACTCTACCCCCTGAACTATAGCCACTCGGTAAAGGGGCCTTTGGACTCTCACCGTGATATGGCACACCCCAGAGCATTGCCATTAGGCAGCGCTGTCAGCCCAGAGCACTCAACTAACCCCCGGAAACCCCTACGCATGCCTCAGTTTCCCATATATGCTACATGGTTACCCAGTGTGGGGAAAGGGACTGTTTGCTTTCAGGCCAGGCTGGAAGACATAGGCGTGCATGTCCCCCAGCTGTCTGAGCTGGATGGGTCATTAAAAAGGACTGGCCGAGGCTGACCTCATGTCAATGGAGGGTCCGAGAAGACAATGGCAAGCCCAATGGCCCAGACACTGGAAGCCCATGCCCCAGAAGTCCAGTAATCCCTGCGGAGTGACCAAGTCCCTCCCAACGGGCTGTCTCCGTGGGACTGGCTGAGCGGAGTTCCCGGTGCGAAACAGAAGGGCTGGAACCCCATAGCTTCAGTCTAGAAGGCGGGGAGGCTGCGTGGCCATCGCTGGAGAAAGAGCGAGACCCCGTAGAAGGGCTCGTCCTAGAGACTGTTCCAAAGCTGGGGGCGAAGCCCTGACCCAGGGGCTCTGAGACAGGGCGATTTTATCCTGGGAAGCGGAGACTCTGAAAGAGACTGAGGGGGTCACGGAGACAATCAGCTGAACACGTTGTGGCCAAAAGGGCTAATGCGATGCCTGGCTACATAAGCAGGAGTAGAAGGGAGGTTCTGTTACTTCTGTCTTGGGCACTGGGGCGACCGCGGCTGGGATTCAGTGTCTGGTTCTGGAGCCTACCCTTCAAGAAGGATGTTGGTAAATTGGAGCGGGGCCAGAGAAGGGGCAGGGAGGGATAGGTCAGTGGTTTGATCATTGGCCTGCTAAACCCAGGGTTGTGAGTTCAATCCTCAAGGGGGCCATTTAGGGATCTGGGGCAAAAATTGGGGATTGGTCCTGCTTTGAGCAGGGGGTCGGACGAGATGACCTCCTGAGGTCCCTTCCAGCCTGGATAGTCTATGATTCTAAGAGCCACAAGAAGGATGAAGGGATCAGAAAAGCAGCCTTACAGTGACAGCCTCAGAGAGCTCTATCTATCCAAAGCAACGGGCTGACTTGATCACGGTCCATAAGTACCCACAGGGGGGCAGAATCTGATAACAGAGGCTTTTCTGTCAAGCAGACAAAGGTCGAACAAGCTGCAGCGGCTGGAAGTTGACCTAGGCAAACTCGGGCTGGGAAGAAAGCGTCATTTTTAACAATGAGGGTAATTGACCTTTAGACCAATTCACCAGGGTCGTGGCCGATTCTTCATCACTAACCATTTCTGTATCCAGATTGCATGTTTTTCCGAAAGATCTTCCTTCTTTCAAACAGGAATTATTCAGGGGAGTCCTCTGGCCAGGGTTACACAGGAGATCAGAGCAGATCATCACAGGGCTCCCTATGTCCTTATGCTTAAGGCTATGATTTAGTTACGGGGTTTGCGGAAGTCACGGAATCCATGACTTCCAGCGACCTCCGTGACTTCAGCCTGCAGTGGTCGGGAGCTACAGGGTCCCCCGGGGGGCTGCTCGTGGGAGCAGGGAGCTGCAGGGTACCCCCACCACCTCTGGTACTCCCGGAGCTCCAAGCTGCTGCGGGTGGCAGGGAACCCCTAGCTCCTGGCCACCACAGGGGAACCCCGAGCTCCTGGCCACCGCAGGCCCCTGGAGCTGTGGGCGACGGGGGTACCCCACAGCTCCTGGCTGACACTGGAGATGGGAGCACCCCCAGCTCCCAGCCCCCACAGGCAGTGGGGGGACCCCCCGGAGCTGCGGGTGGCAGGGGTACCCCACAGCCCCCAGCTGCTGCAGGTGGTGTGGGCACCCACAGATCCCCATTTTATCACTGATGTTTTTAGCAAAAGTCACAGACAGGTCACGGTTTCTGTTAATTTTTCTTTTTGTCTGTGACCTGTCCGTGACTTTTACAAAAAATGTCCCTGACAAAATCTTAGCCTTACTTATGTTCTACAAATCTCTGCCTCACAGGGCCCGGGGGAGGTGTCAGAGAAGGGAGGGGGCTATTCTGAGCAGAGAAGCTTTTCGGTTACGGTTGTAACGATTCTACACCCAGGCAGGGCTTCGGCACACAGGGGTCCTCCTGGAAGCAGTGGGAATAACTGCTCCAAAAGCCCCACCTGCGGGGAGCTAAAGAAGAATCCCTGTCAGTTGCTAGCAGTATAGGGCCTATGAGACACACCTGAGCAGTTCTGATTCCACCCGGGAGAGCACAGAGGAGATGTGTGATTTCTGTACGGTGCTTAGCTCTGGTGGGAGACCAGCACTTCACCAGCAGAGGCTTTGCAGGCTGAGAAGGTTTGAGTTGCTCTGGGGAGGCAGCGCTGTGGAAAGTGACCACCCACCCCTGATTTCATGGTATCATCCCCAATTAGTTACGTTCAAAGCTGACTGCAAAAAGTTCCAACGGGATCTCACAGACCTGGGTGACTGGGCAAGGAAATGGAAAATAAAATTAACTTGTTGATAAATGCAAAGGGATGCACACTGGAAAACATAACCCTGACTATACAGAACGAGAGGGTCTAAGTTAGCTGTTAGCACTCGAGAGAGAGATCTTGGAGTCACTGTGGATAGTTCTCAGAAAACATCCACTCAATGGGCAGCGGCAGTCAGAAAACCGAACAGAGTGTTAGGAACCATTAGGAAAGGGACAGATAACACAGAAAATACTGTAATGCCACTGTATAAATCCATGGTACGCCCACAGCTTGAATACTGCGTGCAGCCCTGGTTGCCCCATCGCAGAGAAGATCCATTGGAAGTGGACAGAGTACAGCGAGGGCCACACAAATCAGTAGGGGTCTGGAGCAGTTTGCATGCGACGAGAGATTAAAAAGACTGGAGCTGTTTGGCTTGGGAAAGAGACCATGGAGGGGGATGTGACAGAGGCCGTGACGAAGTCAGGCCGGACAGCTGGAAGGCAGGAGAATTAGCCCTAGAATGATTAAGGTCCTTTTCCCTACAAGCTGAGAAGGGGTCACCTCATGTCAATTAGGGACCCCGAGACCAATTAAGGGCTGTCTGCATCCTTTGCCACCCCCACTCCAGAGGAGAGTGGGAGCGTTATTCACCCTTGGTTTGTAGTGGAACTTGTTTCTTTTTTCCCTTCAGTTAGTGGAGGGGCACTGCGTGGGCCTGCCTGGGAAATATGCCTCCCCCCTGTCCAGCAGGAGAGTAAACACCGTCCAGAGAGGGGCTGACTTCCTCCCAGCCCCCACCACCAGAGGGGGGAGCGCTGAGCCCGCCGTGGTGCGGGGAGGCGCCTTGCCACAGGGCTATGAAATCACGATTGGGGTGGAGAAAGTGAGTAGGGAAGTGCTATTCACCCCTTCACAAAACACACGAATCAGGGGTCACCCAATGAAACTAACAGGCAGCTGGTTTAAAACACACCTAAGGAAGTATTTCTTCACACAATGCGCAGTCAACCTGTGGAACTCCTTGCCAGGAGATGTTGCGAAGGCCAAAAGGGTAACTGGGTTCAAAAAGAACCAGACAAGTTCCCAGAGGACAGGTCCGTCAATGGCCATTAGCCAGGATGGGCAGGGATGCAACCCCACGCTCTGTGTGTTCCTAAGCCTCTGTTCACTGGAAGCTGGGACTGGGCAACAGGTGGAAACGTGGATCACTCAATAATTGCCCTGTTGGGTTCATTCTCTCTGGGGCACCTGGCACTGGTCACTGTCGGCAGACAGGAGACTGGGCTAGATGGACCATTGGTCTGACCCACCATGGCCATTCTTATGTTCTTGATTTGTCCCTTAGCGCAACTGCCCCATATTTTCGGATGTACCAAAAGGCGTTAAAACAGAACAGAAGGAGCATTTCATACATGACATGGAAGCTCACGAGAACTGTGTGGTCTCCTTGAGGGCGGCAGACACGTACCCGCCCTGCTACAGGAGTTGGTGTTCCCCTGAAATGTCCCGCACAAGAACGTGCCGCCCCTCGCTTTTCACATGGTTTTTCCATCCCACAAAGGGGATCGCCCCAGCGCTGCATCCAGCAAGGACAGACAGGGACAGAGCACAGGGGGCTGGGAGACCAGGCGGTCCCACGAGAACAGCTCTGACCACATCTGGCTGGGCTGAGCGATGCCTCGGCGGAGGCCGAGGGTGCACACACTGGAGAGAATAATTCCACACTGGCCGAGGGATGGGCCGAGGGGACCCACTAGGCCAGTGGCGTCCAGGCCAGGAGGGACCTAGCTCACTAGGATTTTAAATCAGACGGGCTCCAAACCCCCAGCGCCCTGTGCTCTGGCCAGTCCCGCAACAGTAAGGCTCTTCCTGGCTGTCCATTTCCTCAGGCCTGGGACTGCAGAACTATGAAGAGACTCCCCACCTGCCCGGTAGCAGACACGTGTGAGTGTGTGCTCACGTACGAGTGTGAACACGTACGTACCAGCCAGGGCAGGTGCTATTTACAGCTCCATTGTGCACACGTGCACACAAAGCGCTAAGTAATGGAGTCGGGGCTAGAAATCACAGCAGAGGGGACCCGGTAACCTCACCGCACGCTGGCAGGGAAGCTGAGCCCAAATCGATTTTCCCAGCCGCCAGAGGAGCATGGGACACATCTGGGGTGTGAGGGTCAAACGAATCAGAATATAAAGGTGCCAGTGAGTGACCAAGCAGGTCCCCCAAATACCACGTCACCAATTGTTTGAGGAGTTTGGGGGGTCCTCCACCCCGCATATTTGTCCTCGTGTGGAACATAGGAACAGCCGGACTGGATGAGAGCCAACGAACACCCCGCGAGCCCAATGTCCTGTCACTGGCAGTGCCCAGCAACAGATGCTTCAGAGGAAGGTGTGAGAACCCCACAGTAGCAGACGTGGAATAATCGGCCTCCCACTTTAGGTGTCTACTAATCAGAGACCAGCTCAGACCCTGAGCCAAGCACTCTGCTAGCCCTGCGGGAATGTCTGTTGTCATTAATAATGCTGCAGAGCCATGGCCAATCCCTTGCTGAAGCTTGGATGAGTTCTTGGCCTCAACAACTTCCTGTGGCAGGGAGTTCCACAGCCCAAAACACAACCAGCAGAGTGCGTGGCCCTGGGGTGAGCAGAGGTGTTTTGTAATTGAATTCAAGGGAAACATTCCCCAGAAAGAGATAAAAAAAAAACAAATCAAAACAAGGTTCATGCTTTTTTTAAAAATGAGCCGGGGGAGGGAGGAATAAAGCCGAAAATACAGTCAATCAAAGGAAGCAGAAGATCTGAAAGGGGAAACGTTATTCTTATACAGACAGAGGTTACTTTTTACAGATGGGAAACTGAGGCACGGGGTAGCTCAAGTGATTTGCCCAAGGTCATACAGGGAATCTGTAGCAGAGCTGAATACAGAACCGAGATCTCTGTGCCGGCCCCACTCCAAGGGCCATCATGGCTCCATCTCGGCTGAATGCATCCCAGGGCTGGGGCTGTGCTCAAAGCAGGGAGCTGTAGAGAAAAGGGTCTTTAGGGGTAGGGCCTTTGCACCACCCCAAGCTTAGATTCCTAGATTCCAAGGCCAGAAGGGACAATTGTGATCACCTTGTCTGACCTCCCCTATAACAAAGGCCAGAGAACGGCCCTAAAGTAATGCCTAGAGCAGACCTTTTAGAAAAACATCCTGTCTTGATTTACAAATGGTCAGTGATGGAGAATCCACCACGACCCTTAGTAAACTGTCCCAATGGTTAATTGCGGTCACTGTTAGAAATGCATGCCTTATTTCTAGTCTGAATTTGTCTAGCTTCAACTTCCAGCTGTTGCGGTCACAGTACACATTTCTCTGCGAGGGTGAAGAGCCTGCTAGCAAATATTTGTTCCCCTAGTAGATACTTACAGACTGAGATCAAGTCACCCCTTAACCTCCTCTTTGTGGAGCTCCTTGAGTCTGTCACTATCGCAGACCAGAAGAAGGGCTCTGGATAGGGTGACCAGATGGCAAGCGTGAAAAATTGGAGCACTTCTTTTGGGTCTAGTTGCGTATATAAGACAAAGCCCCTTCTATGAGGACGGTCCCAATAACACCAGGACGTCTGGTCCCCCTAGCTCTGTGTGGTGCGAAAGTTCGTCTCTTTTGCTAACAGAAGTTGGTCCATTACAAGATAATACCTTGCCCACCTTGTCCCCTCTATCACCACAGGGCAGGTTTTCTAATCCAGGGGCTCTCAGCCCTTCCAGAAGATGGGACCCCTTTCAGGAGTCAGATGTGTCTTGCATACCCCAAGTTTCACCTCACTTAAAAACCACTTGCTTACAAAATCAGACATAAAAATACCGAAGTGACCCAGCACCCTAGTACTGACAGATTGCCAACTTTCTCATTTCATCTGGGCGAAATCTGAGTTTGAACTGACTTCGTTAGTGCTTTTTATGTAGCCTGTTGGAAAACTAGGCCAATATCTAGATGAGTTGATGTACCCCCAGAAGACCCCTGCG
The DNA here is from genome assembly GCF_965140285.1 of Lepidochelys kempii. Lineage (NCBI taxonomy): Eukaryota > Metazoa > Chordata > Testudines > Cheloniidae > Lepidochelys > Lepidochelys kempii. The sequence goes on from NC_136380.1 coordinate 349,229,691, forward strand.
TGCCCCCAGACCAGGACACAGGATTCCAGCCATGGCCACACCAGTGCCAAATACAGATGGAATTTACCCTCCCTGCGCCTACTTCTGCATCCAAGGATCGCATTAGCCCTTCTGAACACAGCCTCACCCCGTATCAGGGCGACTTGCCCCTTTAGGGCGGGCGGATCTGGGTCTAGCTGAACTACCGAGGCACCCCTGGGCTGGATCGGGTGGTTCCTATAAAGGGCAGCAGGTTGCTGGAGCGCAGGGCAGGAAAGAAGACAGGCAGAAGACCCTGACACCAAAGGGTTTGGGCCCCAAGACCAGGAATCTGTGGCTCCAGCCAAAGCAGCAAAGGCCCCAGCAGGAGGGCCTGGGGCAGGGGGAATTGGAGACTGCTGGGTGTGGGCACGCTGCAGCCGAAAGACCTGAGATATGGGGTTTCCCTTGTGAGGCCGCAGGCAGGGAAAGTGTGGGAGAACCCGAGGGGAGGCTCACCCTAGGGGGGCCGTCCTGGGACTCGGTGGTTCATGAGGTGAATTGCAAAGGGCTGGCGGGTGGGTGAGGCAATCCCTGGTGGAGTTTGGGTCGGAAGAAATTAACAGGGCACTGCAGAGCCACCCCCCAGCCATGATGCGGGGAAGGGGGGGCTGGACACAGGGGACCCCACTTCGGCTGTATTGAATTACACATTGTCCGCTTGTGCCCAGCTAGTCAGCTCGCTCTGTGTCTCTGACCCGTCCTCTTCGCCGCCCCCTCTTCCCCCGTCTCTGGGCCCTCTGCAAACTGCCAGGGAGGAGCAAATGTTCAAAGGCCCCAGGTCATTAAGGAAATAGCACAGGGCCAGGAACCGATCCCTGCAGGACCGCACTGGAAACACCCCGTCAACGCTGGCTCCCGGTTTACACTTACAGCGGGTGACCCAAACCACGGGGGCGGGGGTGGGGCGGGGTGTCATTTGTTTTCTTTCGTTAGTGGCCCAGACAAGTGTCTGAGCTCCCCCGAGCTGGGAAGGGAACCAGAGCGTCCCAGCGAAATACAAGCTCGGCCAGAGCGTCCCAGGAGTGAGCCCCTTCTGCCTGATCTGGCCCACCTTATAATTCGCTTGCCCGCTCTGGTTCCCTTCCCCCGACCTGCAGAAGAGCTCGGGGAAGCCCGAAGGCTCGTCCACTTCAGCAAAGCTCCGCTAAAAGACGTTCCCTTGGCTCTCGAATACCCTGGCACCAACACGGCTACCACACAGCGAGCAGGGCGAGCCCCAGCAGTTAGGCAGTTTTTAATCCATTTAAGCCACCAGCACAGATTAGAGCAACCCCAAGGCCTGCCCCGAGTGATAACTGGCAGTCTGTGCCCCCACAGGCCTGCTGTAGGGGGTGGAGTAGAGCTGGATGCCCAGGATATTGCCCTTTGCCCCGATCTAGCTAGCACACAGCCCCCTGAGCCATAGGGAACCCCTTTCTGGGGCTCATCTCTAGCCCCCTATCTTACTCGCCCTCTGGAGGGTGCTTTGTTTAGAGCAGCAGCAGGTGGCTCGGCCCTGCCTCTCCTGAGCCCTCTGAGCTGACACCCCTGGGGGCGCTGCGTGTGCCTGGGAGCAGGGGCAACGGGGGAGCCCTGGGGTGGGCAAAGGCCCCGTTTCTTGCACTGGCTCGTGACCGACTGTTTCCAAACATTTTGGAGCCCAGCGGCAGCCGCTCAGTGGGGAGCCGGCAAAGCAGCCCTGCCCCACAGGGCTGCAGCAGAGTGGGGCAGGTGCTGGGAAATAAAGGGTTAAATGATCTGGAAAGAGAGCCCCCCGGCCAAGCAGTGATGGGCGGCCACTGCTGGGCCGGGGCCTGGCAGCTGCTCAAAGGCCCACAGCAATGCTGCCCGGCCATTCAGGACAGGAAGCGAAGAGGAATCTTGTTTCAAGGGGATGGAAGGAGCGAGAATGGAATTGCCTGAGTTGGAATTTGGCGAGGACATTGGGATTAACGTCTGTCTGTCTGTCTGTCTGTCTGCCAAATGAGCCCATCGCCAGCCACTGCTCCATCTAATTTCTGGGAGAGTCAGAACACGAAGCAAGGCAGGACATGTGAAAGGCCATTCGCTCAGGGAAGGCCCCGGCCAGTCCACCAGTGCTAAGTATTCCCAGTCTCGGAACAAGCACACCATGGCGTGACCGGGCAGCAAAGGAAACCATTTTATCCCCAGCACGGGCAATAATTAACCTGTGGAACTCACTGCTGGGGGGGGGTTACCTTGGAGCCTCTGGATCTGTTTGGTGAAGATCTCAGCCTGCCGGGCACTGGCCAGTCGCTCGTCCTCCAACAAGCCTGCAGCAGAGAGCGCGAGGTCAGCAGGCAGCGTGCAGAGACCCTGCTCCTGCACCCACCCTGCCATGTGGATCAGAGGAATGGGGCTGCAGGCCCGCAGCGCCTCAGCTGGGCTACATGCCACGGTACACAGGGAGGGACGTCCTGGGGGAACATGAGCCCAGCTGAGCCCTCCAGGGGGGAGAGGGAGAATTGCCCCCAGCCACCCCACGAGCATCTGGAGAGAGACAGAAGGGACATGGGAAGGGCATGGGCGGGGCTGGGAGCCCTGCGTGGACCCCAGCCCGCCCAAGGGAACGGGAAAGCACATGGCACCGAGGGAGCTGTGCATGGGAACCTGTGCAAGCACGAGCCCCCCCGTGCCCCATGGTGCTCAGGAGAGATCACAAGCCCCCCTGGTGCCCCATGCATGGGGACCTGAGAGAACATGACAGAGCTCTGGTGAGGCCACACCTGGAGTATTGCGTCCAGTTTTGGGCCCCTCGCTACAGAAGGGATGTGGACAAACTGGAGAGAGTCCAGTGGAGGGCAACGAAAATGACCAGGGGCTGGGGCACATGACTTACGAGGAGAGGCTGAGGGAACTGGGCTTACTTTGTTTGCAGAAGAGAAAAGTGAGGGGGGATTTGATAGCAGCCTTCAACTACCTGAAGGGGGTTCCACTGGTCTCAGTGGTGGCAGATGACAGAACGAGGAGCAATGGTCTCAAGTTGCAGTGGGGGAGGTCTAGGTTGGATATTAGGAAACACGATTTCACGAGGAGGGTGGTGAAGCCCTGGACTGGGTTCCCTAGGGAGGTGGGGGAATCTCCATTCTTGGAGGTTTTTAAGGTCAGGCCTGACACAGCCCTGGCGGGGATGGTTTAGTTGGGTTGGTCCTGCTTCGAGCAGGGGGTTGGACTCGATGACCCCCTGAGGTCTATATGATTCTGTGGAACACGCTCCGTGCCAGGAGTTCACGAGAGACGCCCTGTGCACACAAGTCACCTTCCCGTGCTCTCCTGCTCACACGACTCCGCATGGCCCCAGGCCAGCGTGTGCCGCCCTTACCCTGTAGCTCCAGTGAGTCATCCTCATGCTTCGCGGTCAGCTCCCGCGTCTCCTCCAGCTCCTTCAGCAGCTGCAGCACCTGGGCCCTCAGGTCTTCCATCTCCTGGTCCGTCAGGCCCAGCTGTTTGTCGCCCTCTTCCGTGAAGCCCACTTTCCCCACATCCTCCTCCTCTTCCTCCTCTGGGTCCGGGGCATCCACATCGCCTGGCAAGGAACACTATGTGAGCCACCTGCCGCTGACCTCCAGCCCCTCGCAATGCACTCACTGCTTGTGCCCCAGGCCACGGCTTGCAGCAGGGAGCCAGACCACCCCCTGCCATGCCAGCCTGGTACCAGGCCTCTGAGCCCACGGCAGAGACAAACCTCTGAGTCATTGCAGCGTGGAGGGGCAAAGGCCACCCTGGCCCGGCTGGAGAAGCGGATTCCACCCCGCCGCACGCGACCCACTGGCTCCACCTGACGGCAACGGCCGGAACCTCTCCAGCCAATTGGCTCTCGAGGTGGGGCACCCGCCGGGCCCACACAGGCAGCCACAGGGATGAAAAAGGGGGTCCCCTCCTGAGGTCCATCCAGAGCTGACCCCAGGGGCCTGAGAGAAATGGCTTGGCTGGAGGCAGATGGGGGAGAATTGACGGGGCTTCCCAGAGCCGCTCGTTAAAATTCTGCCCCCATGGTGACCGGAGAAAGGGGTAGGGGCTGGAGTCACCTCCACCGATGCTGCTAAGCCCCCATGCCAGGCACTGTGTACCCCTGGCGCTCAGAGGACCACTGCTCCGGGGCCACGGGCAGGCATTTCCCAGGGCCTTGGGGTCCCCCGCAGAGTCCCCGTTTCTCCACCCGTCACAAGCACACACCATCCCTCCGTACACTTGTTTCCTCCCTAAGTGGCTTCCTGGACATGGCAGGAGAGGACAGATGACGTGGCAGGCAGGTCCCTGCTACCCTGGGCAGGGGTGAAGGGCTGGGATCCCCTCTCAGCGCCACCCCATCAGAGGCTCCCAGGCCTCAAGGGAAAGGGCGGGGGGGACTGGCGGCTGTCTTTCCTCACTTTGCCTGTAACACAGACAGTGGCAGCTCCCCACTCCCTGGGGCGGGCGGTTCAGCTTACAAGGAGGAAAAATGGACCACACAGGGCCCCACCCACTGCCTCCGTCCTGCCCGTTTGCCCATCTAACACCCCTCCCCCCCCCGCAATGGGGAACATCATCGACTGCTCGGTTAGAACCATCGCTCGCTGCTGCCCCTCACCATGGCATCTGGGCGCCTGCCATATACAAGCTGTAGCATCAGCCAAGTCCCCAGTGGGCTTCAGGGAATCCGTGGCACCTCCCCCTTTGGGGGCGTCTGGGGAGAATGCAGCTAGTTTAAGCATGTAGAAACGTCAAACCTGAGTTCATGCAATGGCCAGATGACAAAGGTAGGCCCTAATCCTGCAAATGCTCGTGCACGTGAACAACGTCACACCCAGGACTAACCCCAGCATGACCAGTTACTCACACGGGGCACATAGGATCAGACCTCATTCCCGCAGGACGCCGGGCAATCCCAAAGTTAGGGATCTCCTAGCAGCCCTCAGTGTCCCCCCATGGCCCAGCCTCAGTCAGATTCTCTTCTAGTTTACACCAGCATCAGTCTGGATTAACTCCGCTGACGTCAACAGCCTTGCCCCGGGGTTAAAGCGACGGGAGAGGAGGGTCACAGGACAGAGATCCATGGAGCCACCTGAGTGGAACTGACAAGCTTACGGACAAAGTGTAATGGGCCAGGGTATGAAATACGAGGTCAGTGGCCTCACACCAGGGATGGACTTGGCCCAGTCCATACAATGGGAATGAGTTACTCTTGTGGTATTCCTGCCTCCTTGTGTTTTAGAGAGTTGACCAAAGGGGGATAGGCTAGAGGTCTATAAAGTCATGACTGATGTGGGGACGTGAATCGCGAAGTGTTATTTACCCCTTCCCATAACACTCGAACCAGGGGTCACCCAATGAAAGTAAGAGGCAGCAGGTTTAAAACAAACAAAAGACAGTACTTCTTCACACGACACACAGTTAACCTGTGGAACTCATTGCCAGGGGAATATTGTGAAGGCCAAAAAGGAATTAGATAAGTTCCCGGAAGATAGGTCCACCAATGGCTATTAGCCAGGAGGATGGGCAAGGATGGTGTCCCGAGCCTCTATTTGCCAGGAGGATCAGGGACGCAGCCCCCCATGCTCTGGGTGTCCCTAGCCTCTGGCTGCCAGAAGCTAGGAGTGGACGAGAGTGGATGGATCACTCGATAACTACCCTGTTCTGTTCATTCCTGCTGAAGCGTCTGGCACCAGCCAGGAGACAGGGCTAGATACACAATGGCTCAGTCTGGCCATTGTTATGTTCTTAAAGCAACAGCATCAGGTTAAAACCTTTTGTTTTTTAATCAGGGGGCAGACTTTCAAAGACACATAGGAGCGGGCCATGCCCACACAGGAGGCCAATGGGAGCCGGGCATTTGCCTCCCCCTGCTGCTTTTGAAAACCTCTCCCAAGATAATGAAACCAGTCAGTTCTTCCAGCCCCAGTCCCTCGGTTACTTTCCACAGGTTCCTCATCTTGGAGAGTGAAACCAGGCTAGTCCGGTCCTGCTGCCAACTCGCCAGGCCTGGCTGGAGGCGGCCAGGGCCGGGTTACGGACCCCGAAGGACAAAGCGGGCGTTCTTTAACAATCCAGTCTAACGGGAACTGACAGGACAAGAAACTAAAATAAACCCAGAGACCGGATTCTCTTGGTCCCACAGCTACTCTAAGCTTCTGTTTACAAACTGAGGTTTGGGCAGATTTGACCTCCATGGTGCCTTTACACTTGCAAAATTCTCTTCTCCCCACCACCTGAGCAGAGTTAAGTGTTTTCTATTTGGACAGTCACGTAGGAAGAGGCTGAGACAACGTCTCTGTTGCGCTGGCCCGAAGGGACATGGCCCTTTGCTAAACACACAAAGAGTATTTTTAAGGAGCGCAGTGGTCCCCGATTTTGATGATTTACGACGGAGAGGCTGTTCCCCACCCAGAAAAATAACTTGTTTCTTCTGCTTGCTTTTTACCCCAAGCCTCAGGGACATGGAGTCTGGTCTGGGTTGACTGGAGAAGCGGTGGGAGGTCTCTGGGAGATGCAGGAAGCTGGTGCAGGGGTATGAAACCTGAGCCAGCCTTGCTCCCCTGGGAGGGGCCTGCAGCACAGCCCATGACCCGGCCCGAAAAGCACGGGGCTCACGCGCACTCGACTTTAATCTCCTTGGCAGGTGGGTGTCTTCAGCCAAACTGCAACATCGCACGGAGCTGCCACCGAACAACATGTTACGAGGCCTGCACCATGAGTGCCACAGATTCGGTAACGAACTGGAGGGATGTCTGGGTCAGAACTGTGCACCCATGTGTCATATGCACTATACTGCGACCAGCTAGTGATGAGTCCCCTTTAGCTCTGCGGCTGGTGCATTTGGAGCAGGGGGGGTCTGGGTGCGAGCTCGGCTGTCGCTGGGGAGCTCTGGCTGTCCAGGGTGGCCCTGGAGTTATTGCAATAATGTTTCTACCTGCACAATTGGAAAAGCAGCCAACAAATGAGTCCCTGCCCCACACACGCTTCCTGCAGACAGATCCGAGGTCCCACCACTGCTCCCCTGAACCGAGCTGGAGCAAGGACTCGCTAGCTGAGACCCTCTCTTCGATTAGCATGCTGAAAGCCCTGGCACCAGCCCGTCCCCCTTTAGAGTGACTCTCCCTTGTCTGGTAGGGACAGAGAAGGGAGCCAGCCGGCTCCTAGTGCGACCCCAATCTCCTTGGCAAGCTCCATCCCACTGGGTTTGCCAACTCTGCCTCGGAGAGCAGGGGCTTGTGACAGCTCTAGGAGCTAGGCAGGCCAGGGCTCTGCTACTGACTTCTTTCTGTGGCCCTGGGCAAGTCCATTCAGCATCCAGTGCCTCAGTTTCTCCCTCTGTAAAATAGGGGTAAGGATCCCAAGCCACCCACCCTGAGGAGCTGGGAGGATGAACTCCTTAAAGTGCCTTGAGATCCACAGTGAGGGAGGGAAGTGGTCAGTGAAAAGCATTGACAGGGCCCATACACCATTCCCTGTCCCATCGCACTGGGGCGGCCGGGGGGCTCCATCCTCAGCCAGGCAGCAGGCTGGTTTCTTGGGCACATCCATCAGAGGGCTCTTTGGTCTCCTCTCAATGAGCTCCTTGCAGCCCAGCCGTGGGGCGCTGGTAGCTGGGGGAGTCTGGGCTCCAGAGGAGTGGGGCTAGCTGGCTGTCCAGAGCCCTGGATTCTCTCTTCCCACTCCGCCAGCCCGGAATCCCATCCCCACGAAGAAGACAAGTCATGGGGCACTCGCATGGGACGGCTCGTTCTGGCCGTTCTCCCGCCCGGGGTCCGTCTGGCCGATTTCCAGCGTCGGCTCTTCGGGGTGCCCACTTGGTGCTGCTGTAATTAATGGGGACGGGGGAACGGGCGCCCCTTCCCGTGCGCAGCGTGAGACCACAGGGCTGGCTCGGCCAGGGCTGGGGCGATGGAGGCCCAGCTGTGAGCAGCGAATCCCTTCCACGAGGAATAAAAGGAACAAAAGCGAGGTTTATCCTGCTTCTTTCCCCGCCCCCTGGGATCTCCGGCCTCCCTGCCCCAGAAGGCCCGGGATAACCCCATCACCGCGCAGTGCGGGTCTAGCCCGTCGGGAAGGAGGCCGGGACAGGCACCTCCGCTGGGAAGAGAACCCCAGTGGCACAGGACCCAGATCTCCTGATTCCCAGTGCAGGGCTCTGGGCCCTGGGCCCCACGGCAGCCCCGATGGCGCATGGACAGAGAGGGCCCTGCTGCCTCACTAGCCAAGTCCTTCAGCCCCCAGCCTCTCTGCGGAGGCTGCCAGCCGGGTCGTGGGGGCTGACCCCCCCCGCCCTCGCCCCATTGCACAGTGGACAGATCGGGCTCCCCGGGAGGGGCGGAGCCACCCGAAGCTGCGAGCCCCAGAGCCCAGGGCTGCTCAATAATGCATGGCCAGCCGGGCCAGCCGCGCTGTCTGGGCCACATGGGGAGGGACCGGAGCCGCCCCAGCCACAGGCCCGCTGGAGTGGAGGAGACGATGGCCCCGGTGCAGGACTCTCCCTGCAGACCCCCAACCTGCCCGGGACAGCCGAGCTCTCCCGGGCTGCAGAGACGGGGGGTAGGGAGGCGAGCGACTGGCGGGGGGCTGGGAATCCAACGGGCGAGCTAGGCTGCGCCCCACCCACCCGGCGTGGGGGAGAGACCCAGGCTCCCCCTGCAGGAGGGTCTCCACACACGGGGGGCAGCGGTGACGGGGGCGTAACAGACACTGCCTCTGCTGGGGACCCACCCCAGGCCCCTCACCACCGAGCACCTCAGCTCCCCCGAGCGTGCCAAGGGAGAGGCTCCACCGGAGGGAGTAGTAGGCTGCTCCGGCCACTGGGGCTGGCCACTAGGGGGAGCCGGGATCGCGGCCTGGCGGGAGCCGGGCAGGACGACACCAAGGGGCAGGAGGCTGCGGTCTGGGCTCCGCTGTCCAGAGCCGGCCCAACGGGGCGAGCTGGGACCGGGCAGGCAGGAGAGCAGCTGGGCAGCCCCCGGGCTAAGGCCTTGCAGAGGCTCTGACGCTGGGCTACAAGATGCCACCGTCTGCCCCTGAACTCAGCGGGCTGGACCGGGCCAGGCTGGTCGAGGCCAAGCTGGGCCGGGAGTCTCCTCTCCAGGCCAGTCCCCAGGCCGTGGCTGTGCCCGGCGGCCGGCAGCGCTGGGACGGGTCCATGGAGCATGAGGCGGGGTGTGAGCTGCAACCAAGGAAGCAAGTGAAGCTTGTACCGCCCGGCAAGCGTCTGAGGGGCACCGGCAGAGCTGGGGGGTGGGAGCCTGGGGCTGGGCTAGCAGGGGGCTGCGGGTCAGGAGTGAGGGGCACCGGCAGAGCTGGGGGGTGGGAGCCTGGGGCTGGGCTAGCAGGGGGCTGCGGGTCAGGAGTGAGGGGCACCGGCAGAGCTGGGGGGTGGGAGCCTGGGGCTGGGCTAGCAGGGGGCTGCGGGTCAGGAGTGAGGGGCACCGGCAGAGCTGGGGGGTGGGAGCCTAGGGCTGGGCTAGCAGGGGGCTGCGGGTCAGGAGTGAGGGGCACCGGCAGAGCTGGGGGGTGGGAGCCTGGGGCTGGGCTAGCAGGGGGCTGCGGGTCAGGAGTGAGGGGCACCGGCAGAGCTGGGGGGTGGGAGCCTGGGGCTGGGCTAGCAGGGGGCTGCGGGTCAGGAGTGAGGGGCACCGGCACAGCTGGGGGGGTGGGAGCCTGGGGCTGGGCTAGCAGGGGGCTGCGGGTCAGGAGTGAGGGGCACCGGCACAGCTGGGGGGGTGGGAGCCTGGGGCTGGGCTAGCAGGGGGCTGCGGGTCAGGAGTGAGGGGCACCGGCAGAGCTGGGGGGGTGGGAGCCTGGGGCTGGGCTAGCAGGGGGCTGCGGGTCAGGAGTGAGGGGCACCGGCAGAGCTGGGGGGTGGGAGCCTGGGGCTGGGCTAGCAGGGGGCTGCGGGTCAGGAGTGAGGGGCACCGGCAGAGCTGGGGGGGTGGGAGCCTGGGGCTGGGCTAGCAGGGGGCTGCGGGTCAGGAGTGAGGGGCACCGGCAGAGCTGTGTGATGGGCAAGACCCCAGGGCGAGAACCTCAGGGAGGCGGCAGACTGGGGGGGTTGAAGGGCAAGCTGACCTGCAGCCCCCATCTGCTGTTCCAGTCCTGGGTACTCCCCATCTCTGCCCCCCCCAGCTCAATCTTGCACCCCTCCCACCCGCCGTTACAGCAGCCCGGGGCAGAGCCGGGCAGTGGCTCGTACCCACACAGGGCGGGCAGGCCAGGATCTCACAGGGACACATGCCCCCCGCACCCCAAACAGAGTTCACTCTTTGACACGCCCACCCGGCCTGGCAGCGGGTCCCACTGGGGGCGGGGGGCACCGAGTTCCCCACACCTGTGGGCCAGGCTCTGAGCCTGCCCCATGCGTTCAGGCGGACTCCCCCGCACTGCCAATCAGACCCAGCCCGACAGGGGCACGGGGGGGGGGGGGGGCAGGTGTCTGGGCTGCTTCATTCAGCCTCTGGCCCCCACTAGCCTCTGGGCTATTTTTAACCCTGATCTATGTTTTGCTCTGGGCCCCCGCTGTCAATTACGCTCCTGTTCCCATGACAACCGAGAGGAGCCCAGAGACATCAGGGGCCAGAACCCCTGGGAATCTCACCTTTGCCACCTACCGGCTGGGCTCCTGGGGGGGCCTCGGACCCACCCCCTGGAGCGTGCTCTGGGGAGGGGCAGGGACGTTCCCCCCCACCACCCCCCTCCAATTCTGCCGGTGCCCCTCACTCCCCACCCACAGCCCCCTGCTACCCCAGCGCTGGCTCCCCCCCAACTCTGCCAGTGCCCCTCACTCCTGACCCGCAGCCCCCTGCTCCCCCAGCCCTGGACTCCCCCCACCGAGCTCTGCCAGTGCCCCTCACTCCCGACCCGCAGCCCCCCCCCATCCCTCTCTCGGCCAAGCCCTTCCCAAACTACTGCCCCCTTGGAGCATGGACGGGAGAGAGCGGCTGGAGCAGGGGAAGAGAGGAGAGTGACTGGGGCGGGGCGGGGGGTGGAGGAGGGAAGCTGACAGTGAAAGTCGCAGGAGGAGGGGAGATGAGGCAGGTGCACACAGGGCCCCAGCCTGGGCGACCAAGTGCCCCGTGCCTGTGCCCGCAGACAGCTCGGAGCGATGGGCACCGCCACCACCCCACCCCGGGGGGGCACTGACTCTGAAACCTACTGATGGCAGGTACCCCAGCAACCCGCGGGCTCACTCTGGCACAAGCGGGAGGGGCTTGCCTCTTGGGCGGAGCTTGGGAGAGTCCATCCCCTCGTTCTTTTCCAAGCTGCCCCTTGGCGCAGAGCCGCTGCCCAGCAAGGGGGAAGCCATGGCAGCGAATCAGCCCAGTTCCGGTTCCTCACAGGCCCCGTGGACCAGTCCTCCCCGCACAGCCCCTGTGCCAGTGGGAATGGGCAGCCCAGAGAGCCGTTGGCCCATGCTGATCCTAGCCAGGACGCTGCGCTCCAAGAGCCACTCCCCCCACACCCCCATCCGCTGCTGTTCTGTGACAGCACATGGGGGGTGAGCTCCCTGGCACCCCCAATCTGCCCCCCCCAACACACACATGCTCTGGGGTTCTGCCCCCAACTCTGCAAGGGGAGTGGGGTCTAGTGGTTAGAGGTGGGGTGGGGGGGCTGGGAGCCAGGACTCCTGGGTTCTCTCCCCAGCTCTGGGAGGCGAGTGGGGTCTGGCAGTTAGAGCAGGGGGCTGGGAGCCAGGACTCCTGGGTTCCAATCCTGTCACGGATGCTTTTCCCTGAGTTCGCTGGGGCAGGGCATTCTGAGGCTGAATGTCTAATGCGCCTTGATGTGCTCAGATGCCAGGGCAGGACAGCACCATGTTGCCCTTGCTTCTGCTCACAGACTGGGGGGCGTCAGGACTCGGGGAGCCAGCCTGTCCCCCGCACTCCAGGGGCCAGTGCAGGATCATTTTCCAGGGTTCTGACCCACAACTGGACAGGGGCCCCTCCATGCCCCACACACGGACCCATTCCAGCATCTCCTCTCCCTCCCAGTAGCCCTGGTCACTCTGGGGAGGGTGGAGGCTGCAGGGCTGGGACGTTCGCCCCCCTCTCCCCCCATCCAGAAACAGCTCCTCATCTGCGTCCACAAGTTAATTACATAACTGGGTCACGTGCCATTCCCGGGGGGAGGAATGCAGCCAATGTGCGTTGAGCTCCCAGGGATGGAGGGGAGTCGCCTGGCACAGAGGCCAGCTGCCTGCCCAGGCAGAGGTGCCCCATCATACCCCCCCCCATAGTCAACGGACACCTGGTCTCTACCCTGGGGAGTCAGGACTAGAACCCGAGTCCCTCTGCTCCAAAGAGCTGGGCTGAGCCCAATGGAGCAAAAGGAGAGCTCCCTCGGCCAGCGCAAGCAGTGGGCCCTTATCCCCTTGCAGGGCAACGTGCACAGATGTGCCCCCAGGGGAACTGCACAGCTCTCCCCCAACTCTGCTGAGCCATGGTACCCGTAAGTGCCCATCCCCATGCCAGCAGAGCAGCCCCACCCAGACAGAGCATCGTGCTAGTTAGCCTGGCCCCAGGACATAGCCAGACATCCCTGAAGTCCCCGCAGCCCAGCCCCCGATCCCAGCCGGGCACCCCTGGGGTCCTCGCAGCCCAGCCCCCGATCCCAGCCGGGCACCCCTGGGATCCCCGCAGCCCAGCCCCCGATCCCAGCCGGGCACCCCTGGGATCCCCGCAGCCCAGCCCCCGATCCCAGCCGGGCACCCCTGGGATCCCCGCAGCCCAGCCCCCGATCCCAGCCGGGCACCCCTGGGGTCCTCGCAGCCCAGCCCCCGATCCCAGCCGGGCAGCTCACTCCCCCGCTCCCTGCTCTGGGGGGTGCTGGGGGGGGTGGAGGGCGCAGCATGTGGGGTGGGGGGCAGCCCAACGGCGAAGGGATGGAGAGCTGTGGGGAGGTACAGGGCCCAGTGGGGAGGGTGGAGGGCTGTGGGGGGGCATCTGGAGGGGGGCACTGGGGGAGTTTGGCAGCCCGGCGGGGGGACTGGAGGGTCTGGCGGGGGGGTGTCCGGCGCAGGGGGGGGCACTGGCAGAGGATGGCAGCCTGGCAGGGGGAGGATGGAGAGATGCAGGCGGGGGTGTCTGGTGCGGGAGGGGGGCACTGGGGGAGGATGGCAGCCGGCGGGGGGGGATGGAGAGATGTGGGGGGGTGTCCAGCACGGGGGGGGGGCACTGGGGGAGGATGGCAGCCTGGTGGGGGGAGGATGGAGAGATGGGGGGGGCCGGGGGGGTCACTGGGGAGGATGCCAGCCCGGCGGGGGAACTGGAGGGTCCGGCGGGGGGGGCACTGGGGGAGGATGGCAGCCCTCAGGGGGGGATGGAGAGATGCGGGGGGAGAGTGTCCGGCGCGGGGGGGGGGCACTGGGGGAGGATAGCAGCCCGGGGCGGGATGGAGAGATGCGGGGGGGGGAGTGTCCGGCGCCGGGGGGGGGGCACTGGGGGAGGATAGCAGCCCGGGGGGGGATGGAGAGATGCTGGGAGGGGGTGTCCGGCGCGGGGGGGGCACTAGGGGGGAATGGAGGGTCCGGCGGGGGGGATGGAGAGATGCGGGGGGGGGTGTCCGGCGCGGGGGGGCACTGGGGGAGGATGGCAGCCAAGCGGGGGGGATGGAGAGATGCGGGGGGGGTGTCCGGGGCGGGGGGGGCACTGGGGGGAATGGAGGGTTCGGCGGGGGGGATGGAGAGATGCGGGGGGGGTGTCCGGCGCGGGGGGGGCACTGGGGGAGGATGGCAGCCAAGCGGGGGGGATGGAGAGATGCGGGGGGGGTGTCCGGGGCGGGGGGGGGCACTAGGGGGGAATGGAGGGTCCGGCGGGGGGGATGGAGAGATGCGGGGGGGGATGTCCGGCGCGGGGGGGCACTGGGGGAGGATGGCAGCCAAGCGGGGGGGATGGAGAGATGCGGGGGGGGTGTCCGGGGCGGGGGGGGCACTGGGGGGAATGGAGGGTTCGGCGGGGGGGATGGAGAGATGCGGGGGGGGTGTCCGGCGCGGGGGGGGCACTGGGGGAGGATGGCAGCCAAGCGGGGGGGATGGAGAGATGCGGGGGGGGTGTCCGGGGCGGGGGGGGGCACTAGGGGGGAATGGAGGGTCCGGCGGGGGGGATGGAGAGATGCGGGGGGGGATGTCCGGCGCGGGGGGGCACTGGGGGAGGATGGCAGCCAAGCGGGGGGGATGGAGAGATGCGGGGGGGGTGTCCGGGGCGGGGGGGGCACTGGGGGGAATGGAGGGTTCGGCGGGGGGGATGGAGAGATGCGGGGGGGGGTGTCCGGCGCGGGGGGGGGCACTGGGGGAGGATGGCAGCCAAGCGGGGGGGATGGAGAGATGCGGGGGGGTGTCCGGGGCGGGGGGGGCACTGGAGGGTTCGGCAGGGGGCATGGAGAGATGCGGGGGGGGGTCCGGCGCGGGGGGGGCACTGGGGGAGGATGGCAGCCCGGCGGGGGGACAGGAGGGTCCGGGGGGGGGCTGCAGCCCCACTGACCTGCCCGCTCCTGCCTCCGGCCCGGCTGCTGCGCCATGGCCGCTCCCCGAGCCGCTGTGTGGACGCGGAGCCAGGGCGGGGGCGGGGGCGGGGGCGGGGGCAGGGGCGGAGCAGGGCCGCCCCCCCCAGCTTGGGGGCGGGATCCAGCGGGGCCCCCCGCAGGGCCTGCTGCGGGAGAAACCCCCCTCCGGCCTGCTCCGCTGCAGCCGATGTGGGGGTTCACCCCCCCTCCCCCACGGAGGCCTTTAACTCTTCGCCTTCTGGAGCCTGGCCGGGGGGGTTACCGGGGGCCACGCGAGCCCCGGGCGCGGACAGGGCAGGATCGGGGCCCCCTGCTCCGGGAGAGCCATGCTCCGTGCTCCGGCCCCAGCCCTGCGCAGCCCCTTGGGATCGCTCACCCAGGGGAAATGCAGCCGACTCTGGGGTGGGGTGTGGCAGCCGGGGCATGGCCCTGCGGCCGCCCCCCCTCAGGGAACGGGGGAGGGGAGACCCTGTGTCCAGCTGCGGGGGGGCCGGGGAAGGCTGGGGCTGGGGGCTTTGGCCAGGAGGGTGGAATTTAGAGCCCGGCCGGAGTGTGGAATGACCAGCAAGGCCCCGGGGGGGGGGTGTCCCTGCCCCCTTCAACCCACAGGAGGCAACCCCGCCCCCCACTGCACAGCGCCCCCTTACCGTGCTCTGGGGCATTGGGGTCAGACTGGCTGTGAGGGGAGAGAGCCCCCCCCCGCTGAGCCCCTGCCCCACTGCACAGTGCTCCCTAGTGCCACATAGGCGTCATCACTGAATGAGTGGGGAGGTCCCCTAGGGAGCCACTCACATTAGTCCCTCTTTCTCGGGGCCTAGCGAGACCCCACCTGGGATCCTGACTCAGCTCTGGGCCTGAAGCACCACAAAGCTATCGGCATGAATACGAGTCAGGGCCAGCAAAAGCACACACCCATTCCCCCTGGCAGGGGGCCGGGACCCTGGCCACTCGCCGCACCAGCTCTCTTCTACAGCCCGCCACGGACAAAGCCGGAGGGCCTTGGGAAACGTGGCCCGGCGGAGGGAATGCAGCACGGAGAGCGGGCATCCCTAGAGAAACAGGTTACCAGGCACTGCCTGCCTTTTCAGGTTGTTGGGGTTCTTTTTACCAGGATCATATTGCGTATGCACCACGTTGTTATTGTAGCGTTTCCCCTAAGAGCGCTGGGCTCCGTGCTGTGGTTTGTTATTGTAGGGTTGCTTTGATGGTAATGCCTGTGGGAGCCAGCGAAGGTCACTCAATCAGGGTGAACTGGAAACAGAACGGGGCAGACAAACCCCAAAGCTGGGGGATATTCCAATACTTAGATGTACCAAACCAACTTCTTTTGCACCTCACTGGTTACTCAGAAGTCCAAACAAGGCAGTTCCCTTCAAGTGCCCAGCCTCCGGCTTCCCTCCAGACACACACGTCAGATATGATGGCGGTTACTGGAAATCTGATTTCATCATATAAAAGAAAAGGTCCTTCCAACCCCAAAGGAGCAAGCCCCAGACCCAGGTCAAATAACAACTTAGATCTTACCCCAAATTCACGCTTACAGCCAATTCTTACTAACTCAACTAACATTTATTAAACAAGAAAAGAGAGCATGTTGGTTAAAAGCTCAAGATACATAAATACTTGAGTTCAATTCTTGAGGTCCAGATACAGAGCAGAGATGGGGAGTTTGTAGTTGCCAAAAGTCCTTTTAGAAATAGTCCAGAGGTTAGAGCCCAATGTCCATATTCAGGGTGACTCCGGTCAGTGACTGGGGATCTCCATCCTTATGGCTCAGGGTTTCCCCCTCTTGAACCCAAAGCAGATCTGAGATGAAGAAGGATCCTGTCCCAGGGTTTTTATACATTTCCTGCAACCATTTGGCCTGAGAAAACAATACACTTAACTTTCCTTCTCCCAAACATCCTGGCAATTAGCACAGGGTCATTTATCCATTAAATCGTTCAGACACAGGCTATCCCAACCTTCAAAGAGACATACAGACAACAATCCTATTTCACTCAAGTGTCTTCCTAAATGTTAATATTCCTTTTTTGATCTTTGAATCAAAGCCATAGCAATAGACAAGACTCGTTTGCTGACATCACAAGACCTGAGCCAACATCTCCCCTTCTACCGCTAACAATGCCGGCTGCATTTCACAGCTCGGTTCATGTCCAGATCTCCCTAACCAGTCTTTAAAGTTCGGCCCTGGGCCCGGTCAGTCTGTGAGTTAATTCTTTTCAGAGTAGCAGCCGTGTTAGTCTGTATTCGCAAAAAGAAAAGGAGGACTTGGGGCACCTTAGAGACTAACCAATTTAGTTGAGCATGAGCTTTCGTGAGCTGTAGCTACAGCGAGGGAGTGAGAGAACCTGGATTTGTGCTGGAAATGGCCCACCTTGATTATCATGCACATTTTAAAGAGAGTGGTCACTTTGGATGGGCTATTACCAGCAGGAGAGTGAGTTGGGGGGGGGGGTGGAGGGTGAGAAAACCTGGATTTGTGCTGGAAATGGCCCAACTTGATGATCACTTTAGATAAGCTATTACCAGCAGGAGAGTGAGGTGGGGGGAGGTATTTTTTCATGCTTTGTGTGTATATAAAAAGATCTTCTACACTTTCCACAGTATGCATCCGATGAAGTGAGCTGTAGCTCACGAAAGCTTATGCTCAAATAAATTGGTTAGTCTCTAAAGGTGCCACAAGTCCTCCTTTTCTTTTAATTAATTCTTTCTGGCCTTGTCACCGTTCAATGAGATTTTATATTACACTCAGAATGTCACAGTTGCCCCCTAGGTACAATGGGCTCCGTGGTCTGGTTTGTTATTATAGGGTTGCCCCTAGACACAATGGGCTCTGTGCTCTGGTTTGTTATTATAGGGCACTACACTGGCCCAGCTCTGAGCTGCTTCCCCCGTGCTGTGGGCAGTGCCCACGAGGCCCCGGGCATCTCAGTGACCCAGCACATGCCCACGAGGCACTGAGCAAAGGAGCAGTGGCAAGAGAGACCCGTGCGCTTTGGACATTGTCCGCCCTGCAGAGGGCAATGGAACAGGCAGGCCCACACACAGACACACACAGATACACACAGTACATCACACCTGCTTCCTGATCCCCAGTGCCCCCGCTCACCCCTCTCCCCCTAATTCCTCAGCACCCCACGTCACTCCCCACTGAGCATCTGCTCTGCGAGCTGCGCTGATTTGCAGAGCCCAGAGCTGGGCCTGATGCCTCCCGGCTGGGCCTGCTCTCTGAACCCCTTCACTTTGCCACAGACTGTGCACCCGGGACAGGGCACTGCACCGGAGAGGTGGCTGCCAAACTGTGCCCAGGCCTGCGTTAAAGAACCTTTTGAACGCCCTGCTCACCAGCCGGGTGAGGGCCAGCCCATGTCCAAGCTAAGAACGGGCCTGGAACTTGCTCGCCGCTCTCTGTCCCTGCCAGGACTGGAGTTCAAGGCTCCAGGTCCCCTCGGCAATGCAGGATGACACCCCAGGGGCAGGGCATTCTGCACACTTTGCTGTGGCTGCTCCGAGTGAGGCTGGTGTCAAGGTTCTCTCCTCACTCTGAACTCTAGGGTACAGATGTGGGGATCTGCATGAAAACCTCCTAAGCTTACTTTTACCAGCTTAGGTTAAAACTTCCCCAAGGTACAAACTATTTTACCTTTTGCCCTTGGACTTTATTGCTGCCACCACCAAGTGTCTAACAGATACATAACTGGGGAAGAGCCCGCTTGGAAACATCTTTCCCCCCCAAAATCCTCCCCAAACCCTACACCCCCTTTCCTGGGGAAGGCTTGATAACAATCCTCACCAGTTTGCATAGGTGACCACAGTCCCAATTGATCTTAAGAACAATGAAAAAGCAATCGGATTCTTAAAAGAAGAATTTTAATAGAAGAAAAAGTAAAAGAATCACCTCTGTAAAATCAGGATGGTAAATACCTTACAGGATAATGAGATTCAAAACATAGAGAATCCCTCTAGGCAAAACCTTAAGTTACAAAAAGACACAAAGACAGGAATATCCATTCCCTCCAGCACAGCTTATTTTCTCAGCCATTTAAACAAACAGAATCTAACGCGTCTCTAGCTAGATTACTGACTCTATTCTAAGACTCCATTCCTGTTCTGTCCCCGGCAAAAGCATCACACAGACAGACAGAGAGGCTTTGTTTTTCCCTCCCCCCAGCTTTTAAAAGTATCTTGTCTCCTCATTGGTCATTTTAGTCAGGTGTCAGTGAGGTTATTTTAGCTTCTTAACCCTTTACAGGTGAAAGGGTTTTTCCTCTGGCCAGGAGGGATTTTAAAGGTGTTTACCCTTCTCTTTATATTTATGACAGCTGGCATCAGCTCGGGTCCCAGCAGACTAAAAGACATGCACTAGGTCTTAAAACATTGTACCAAATTAGCGTCCTTCTGAAAGCCTGATAGTTTTCCAGGCTGCAAAGCAGAGTCACTCCCAGCGAGAGGAGCTTGGGACCTCCGAACCCCTGACCCCCTGGGACAAAGTGAGAATGTTCTTAATGTTTTCTCTGAAGACTGTGTGGCCTCAGTTTCCCCAATGTGTTACTGAAGTGTTTAGGTGGTGGGACAAGGGTGTGTGATCACTGCGTAGACCCCTAGTGGGAAGGTGTGATGCCAATTGGCTGCCTGGGCACAGACAATGGCTGATACTCTGTGTCCTGTCAACTGATGGCTGAGGCCCATCCTCTGTAGGAGCTAGCCGGAGGTGTTGGAGAACAGAGACCAGGTGACCTGTTTGCCCTGGGAAAGAGACAAAGCCCCGGTGGGGGAGCAGCTGGGCGTGACTGAGGCTGGGCTGGTGGAAACTGGTCAGTCTCCAGGTTTGGGACTCAGGGAGAGAGCCCAGGGCTCTGGTCCCCCAGATGGACTTTGCTGAAGGTTCCTGCTTTCTGTGCTAACGAGCTCTGTTCTACGCTGTGTTCCCGAGCACTAATAAACCTCCTGTGTCCCACGCTGGCTGGGTGTCCCTGCTGGCTACGGAGTGGGGGTGCCTGGCCCCTGTGCGGGCGTGTGAGGCTGCCCCAGGTGTCCCAGCCAGGTGGACTCACTGCGGGGAGCATGGACAGGGGGGCTGAACGCTCCAAGGTCAGACCCAGGAAGGGTTGAAACCGAGGAGGCTCCTTGCCCTGCGGAGAGTGGCCCTGCGGGGAGACACTGCACCAGAGTCCTGCCTGGCTCATTCCCAGCGGGGCCGGAGCCCCGAGCCTGGGACTCCGGGGCAACCCGACCCCACCGCTTCTGCCACAGAACTAAAGGAGAATTGCCATCGCTAGGACACATAGCAGAGCAGTTCCCCTTCTATCCAGCAGTGGGCAGTCTCTGCCGTCACGCTGTTGCTCATGACAGGTTCTAGTCCCCAGTGCAGTAAAAGGAAGAAGTCCGTGTTAGTTCAAGAGCGTGCTCCTTACATTGCTGTGGCATGTTCCGAGCCAAATGACCCCCAAACACCTCACTCACTGATTGCTGCCTCTCTAACCCGCTGGCCTGCAGCCACCTCTGGGGCGGGACGGCGGAGCTGTTAAACCGTGGCCAGCAATGCTATAGACAGCGGAAGACAGGAAGTGGAGAAGAAGCCAGTTGAAACCAGAGGAGCTGGGTTGTTAGTCCAAGAGAGGAATCACTAAATGGGAACCTGGACGGGGCATCAGGGTTCACACCCTGAGCCTTGCCGAAATTGCCAAGGGATCTTTACCTGTGCTCCGGACCTCGTTTTTATCATGGATCGTTTGGAAGGGGGCCTGTCTAGCAGCACTGCGCCCTGCAGCATCACGCCCACTGGGGGCACCAACTCAGCTGGGGGCACCTCTACTGAGCCCCCCAGTTGCTTCCTTCAGGAACCCCCTGGCACCACAATAGGGCACTAGGGTCAGCACTGGGGCAGAGGGGTGACTGCTCCCTTACTGAGCTCTGCACCCCACTCCCTGCTGCACAGCACCCCCTAGTGCCACACTGGGGTATTGGGGTCTGCACTGGGGGAGCGCCCCCTACTGAGCTCTGCACCCCACTCCCTGCTGCACAGCGCCCCCTAGTGCCACACTGGGGTATTGGGGTCTGCACTGGGAGAGCGCCCCCTACTGAGCTCTGCACCCCTCCCTGCTGCACAGCGCCCCCTAGTGCCACACTGGGGTATTGGGGTCTGCACTGGGGGAGCGCCCCCTACTGAGCTCTGCACCCCACTCCCTGCTGCACAGCACCCCCTAGTGCCACACTGGGGTATTGGGGTCTGCACTGGGGGAGCACCCCCTACTGAGCTCTGCACCCCACGCCCTGAAGCACAGCGCCCCCTAGTGCCACCCCGAGGTACTGGCTGTGGGAAGAGTGCAATGGAGCTGCTTGCAGCACGCGGATTTTCCCTCTAGGTCCCCCCAGTGCTGCTCATGAGGTCCGAGTCTGCCCTCGGTGCCGGACGTACCGCACCTGCTGAGGTCCCTGGCTCTGCTCACCCGTCACCCCACTAGCCCCCGTGTCTAGCGAGCACTTACCCAGCGGGAGAGATCCCAGCTCCTTGCGCCCGGGGAGGGTCCCTTCCGCCGCCCGGCTCGCCTGGGGGTGGAGGCCTGGCTTGGGTTGCAAGACAGCCACGCACTGCACGCCGACGGCCTGGCTACGCGACAACCCTGGGCTGGGACTCGAAGCGGCTCGCCGCCCTGCTGGAGAAGAAGAATAAAGCAGGGGCCTGTTCACTCGGTAAAACTCCACCGGGGACACAGGGGCAGCCAGTTAGTGCCGCTCCCAGCCCCAGGGGGAGACAGGCCAGGTCCGGCCGCAGGGCCCGCCCCCCGCTCAGACCACCCCTGCGCTGGGGGAGCTCCCCCTAGAGGGGAGAGCAGGGGCGGCCGGTCAACGGGGGGATTGCGGTGGACACCGGTCCCTGGGAATTGCCCTGAAAACCTCCGGCTTCTCTCTGGATGGGCAGCCACTGCCAGCTGGAGGGGGAAAGGTTCGTTCAGGCCCTCTGCCTCTGTAACCGAGTGGATCCAATCTGCCAGCCCAGCCCCGTGCGTCGCCCCATCCCCTCTCCGGTCGCTGCCGTCCCGGGAAGTGCAGGGGCTGGGTCTCGGGGTGTCTTTCCCCAGCAGCCAGGTGGTGCTGTGCAAGCTACAGGAGGCCTCCACCCCTGTCCCACTGTCCTGTTTGCAGGCGCTTCTCCCGTCCGCTCGTGGGGCTCACGTATCCCGGGGCAGGCTCTGCCTCTGGGTGAGGGAGTTCGGACCAAATTAATGCTGGGGAAGGGGGAGGGGAGGAATCCATTTCCCCATGATAAAAAAGGAAATCTCGTGGTGTTCTGTTGAATGGCTGTACCATCAAAATGGCAGGGGGATGGGGTGTGAGTGCTGAAATGGGGCCAGGAAACAGCCCTGTGAAGGGCACGGGGGCCTTGCGGTGACCCTCGATATTGCTGGGACTAAGTTATGGCTCGTTCAAAAACGGCCGCCTTTTGATACCTTTCTGAAAAGGAACCCCACCCCACACACCCCTCCGAGGCAATTCCACCTTCAAACCCAGGGTTAAGCGAGTATTAGGGGTGCACAAATAAGAGCTCAAAAACCAGGCTGTGACAAAGTTAAATCAGGGGACCTGACTCCATCGCTTTTAAGCCATGGTCCTGAACTAACCCAGTACGGCTGCTGCCCGAGAGCTCTGGACCGTCGCTCTGGCTGCGGGGTCCCACTGAAATCTGACCCGGCCGTTCCTGTGACTGGATGGTGGGGTGGCTGGGCCACATGGCGCTGTGACCCAGCGCACAGACACTCTGATCTGGTACGGCCCCGCGCAGGGGACTCTGACAAGACCTCGACTCCTGGATCTCCGTCTCATTCACTGTGGGGGCAAGAGCGAGGGGGAGATCCCCTGCTGAGGGAGCCCCGGGTGTAGGGGGACAGACCAGAATTTCCCCCTTCACCCCAAGAAATATCTGAATTGGCACCACTGAGGTTAGGTCATGGGCAACCTTAACTCTTCCCCCTTGCAGGCATCCTTTATGCTATAGCCTGTAGGTACATGATCACATATGATTTCTCAGCTATGACAATGTCAGACATTCATTCACTGCAGCCTTAGGTACCTGGGTAGTGTCTTGCAGGGCTGCATCCTACTCCGTATGACGGAGTGCCCAGGAAAGTCATTTATAGTTAAGTACACTGGTAATGTTCTTATATGACATACAACAGATTACGTGGAACACCACAGACTTGGATGGCAGATGTAGGCCACCCAAGTTAGCCTCCTCATCCGCTGACTCACACCCCAGAAAGGCCGTGCTGTGGGTGGAGAAGAAAATGCACCGTTCTTATCTGCTAGGGAAATGACTGTGCTACATACCTTGGAGCGAAGATAACCCAGCGCAGACCAGGACAATGACTAGTATGATAATGAAACTAGTGCCAGGATAAAAGAATAGAAACCATGTTATGAGATGCTGCATACACTTATCTATGATATTCTATTTTCTTATCTAAGTACCCAAAGGTGATCATGAAATTAAAACCTGCACCACAACAATGCATGTGTGCAAAGGGGGCAGAGTTAAGGTTAAGTGAGCAACCTTAACTTTGGCTTTCCCTACCATTTGCACCATTATCCTTGCAACGGTACTAGTCTTTTAATGCAGTTATGGATGGAATATGCACATGATGCTATATTAATAGACCATTGCATCTCATCCCATCACACAGCGCTATGCAAAGCCAGGGGGCAGCAGCTCCCACACTGATCAATGCCCCTCTGCCATTCTGGTCACTAAGAACCTCTGCTATGTGCTCTAAAAAACCAAGCAGACAATCCAGAAAGCCAAATATTGCCAAACAATCATGAATCTAGGAAAACAGGAGGACAGATTCTTTAGAACAACGCTGCTTGATCACACGGAGAGGTGCTCTAGAAAGACACACAGTCTTATAGACTCATAGATATCAAGGTCAGAAGGGACCATTATGATCATCTATTCTGAGCTCCTGCACAATGCAGGCCACAGAATCTCACCCACCCACTCCTGCAATAAACCTCTCACCTATGTCTGAGCTATTGAAGTCCTCAAATCATGGTTTAAAGACTTCAAGGTGCAGAGAATCCTCCAGCAAGTGTCCCGTGCCCCATGCTACAGAGGAAGGTGAAAACCCCCCAGGGCGTCTTCCAATCTGCCCTGGAGGAAAATTCCTTCCCAACCCCAAATATTGCAGTGGGGGAGGTTTAGGTTGGATATTAGGATAAACTTTTTCACTAGGAGGGTGGTGAAACACTGGAATGCGTTACCTAGAGAGGTGGTGGAATCCCCTTCCTTAGAAGTTTTTAAGGTCAGGCTTGACAAAGCCCTGGCTGGGATGATTTAGTTGGGATTGGTCCTGCTCTGGGCAGGGGGTTGGACTAGATGGCCTCCAGAGGTTCCTTCAAACTCTGTTATTCTATGATTCTGTGGTGATCAGCTGAACCCTGAGCATGTGGGCAAGATTCACCAGCCAGACACCCAGGAAAGAATTCTCTGTAGTAACTCAGATCCCACCCCATCTAACATCCCATCACAGGCCATTGGACCTATTTACCATGAATAGTTAAAGATCAATTAATCAGTCTAGCCAGAGGCTCTCAAAAGACACCCTAGATGGAGAACAACACTAGAGAAATACACTCGGACGGTTAGTCGCTAGAGATGGGGCTGGATGGAGGTGAGGAGTGAGGATGTCCTTTCCATTTTCGTCCAGCACAATGCGAGATCAGGCTATCCTGTAGCATCCTCCAATATCCGTCTCTGACCTTTCTAGAGTGCCCATTGCCATGGTAAGGAGTTACGGCAGGAATACACTATCCCGGAAAGGCAGTGAGAGAGGAAGATGCGCTGAAGGCCTGAGGTGGGCCAGCCATAGGGGCTGAGAAGAGCCAAGCCCCGCAAGGGCTGCCGAGCGAGATCTCGGCGCTGTGCAGGGGGAAGGGGGGAGCTTATGAAATTGGGATCATTTCTAGGGCTAGGCAGGTTTGGCCGTGTGCGGCTCTTGTGGGTCAGTTTCTGCTCTGGGCTCCGATTAGCCTCTAGGCTGGAGATGGGAGTTTGGGGTAAGCAGCTCAAGGGAGCCCTTTGTCCTTAATCCTCCTTCGATCCCCCCCCCCAAGGGGTCAGGGGGCTGAGCCAAGCTCCTCTCATTAAGCTGATTTCACCTTGCTCATCCTGGCTGGGAGGGGGCTGCTCCACCTCGCAGCTCCCCACCACGTGCTGCGTCCCAGCTAGCGCTGAGCCCGATCTTCTCCCTGGGACGGGGCGGGGAAACAGGGGGCACCGGGCCAGCTGCAGGCCTCCCCTGTAACCCAGCCTCAAAGGAGGTCAGCTTTTGCCTGGCCTGGCCTGGCTGGGATCTCCAGGGGTGGGTGCGTGTGCTGCCCCCCAAGCGGAAAGGAGGGTGAAGCTCAGCTCACACCATTTCCCAGGCTGTGCAGTGTAGCCTGCGATCTCCACTGTGGGTCAGGGCGGCCAGGGGATGGGGGAGCATTGCATGAGGGGGACCGGGGTGAGGAAAGCAGCTGCCTCTGGGAGGGCTCGTCACACAAAGCCCCAGGCTCCGCATGGGCCCCCCGGCCTCTCCTAGAGCCATCTTCACCGGTCTCCGTGGGCCGGGACCTGGCTGCCTCAGCCCTTACTGCCCCCAATGACACGAGCACTGCGAGTGACCAGGGCAGAGCCCAGGGTCAATGTGGGGCTGGTAGGGGTGGAGGTTTCTAAGATGCCCAGAGATCTGAACAACCCTCCCAGGTAGCAAGGGTCTCTGGTAGCCCAAGGAGCTCAGGATCTCTCCACGTCCTGTTTGAAGTGTGCTCGGATGGCCCCGTCAGGGGAGCGAGCGTGGTGGTGAAAGGTCGCGCCCCCTCGCACGGCCTGGAAAGAGCACGAGGCTCTAACACGGAGCCGTGTTTCTAGGGGACACCAGGTGGACAGCCAGGCCAGTCTGGTAGTTGCACTACCAGACTCTGACGTGGCCGAGCCACGCGCACGGCCCAGCCCTGCCCCAAACACGGCGGCTGAGTCGTTTCATTGCTCTCTGAGCCCCGCCTGTAATATGGGGCTATTAAGACTCCCTTCCTTGTACCCTTTGGCTGCTTGTGAGTAGAGGGGCAGGGGCCAAGAGTGAGTGGGTGTCCAGTGCTAAGCACAGCGGGGTCCTGAGCTCGGCTGGGTTCTGTAGGTGTGACTGGAATATAATAATATGGGCCTGTCGCGGATCCCACTGCTTTTAAACAGGCCCTTGGAAGAACCCTTCAGTGGGCCTGACCCCCAGCGGGGCCCACGCGTCCGTCAGGGCAGGCCACGCGGCCTCCGAGACACCCG
Source organism: Lepidochelys kempii (assembly GCF_965140285.1). NCBI lineage: Eukaryota > Metazoa > Chordata > Testudines > Cheloniidae > Lepidochelys > Lepidochelys kempii. Next base: position 349,255,495 of record NC_136380.1, read on the forward strand.
CCCTCCTGTTTCGTGCCGCGAGCTCTGCCCAGCTGAGACAGATGCCTGGTCTGAGACTTGTCCACTCTGCAGGGACCAGGGCACCGCAGCCAGCATGTGCAGGGGCGCCAGGCAGCCGTTCCCAAACAGAGCAGGGTTCATTAGTCGACTGGACACGGCCTTGGGAAGTCTGTAGGTCAGCGCAGAGAGAGGAAGGAGAAGGCAGTCCATGCTGGCCAAGCCCATGCGCCACCCGGCCAAGCGGCCAGGGAATCCATTTCCAGCGCTCTCTCCCTGGCCCGTGTCTCTGTCTGCCAGCCCCAGGTGAGAGCTCCCGAGTCTCCCCAAAGGCTAGGTCTGATCCAATTCCCAGCCGCGTCACCTCCTGGTCCATCGTCCCGCTCCTGCAGACCCAGGCTGAGCTCACACCTTCCGCCTGCTGGAATTTCCCAGCCTTGGGGTTCCTAGTGTCTTTCCAGACTCTCCCTTGATCTGGGTCAGTCTCGGCCAGCCCATTCATCCCACCCAGACAGTCACATGACAGCCCCCCTCACATCTCCCGCTCGGCCCCCAAAGCGGCATTTGAGCCCTTTCCCCGCCCTGGGAAGTGTGGAGCGATCGCTGAGCAAGTAAGTCAGTGCCACCATGGGTCTCCTTCACTGAGATATGGCAGGAAATTCCCACTTTGCCACCGGGACACATGTGGACCTGCTGCGGCAGCACCCAGCAAAGTGATGTCTTTGCACCCGCAAGATCTGGGGGAGGATTTGTCCCTGATAGTCTCTGGCTGGCTGGACCCAACAATTCAGGCAGGATCACTGGCCTCTGGGGGTTTTCTCACAACCCTGCTTCAGGCGAAGGGAAAATTCTCTGGGAAACCCTCCCCACACTAAAATGCAAAACAGGGCTCGTCCGGGATTTGAACCCGGGACCTCTCGCACCCTAAGCGAGAATCATACCCCTAGACCAACGAGCCACCCTATAGCAGTTTTTCCAGCTGTTGCTCAAGATGCCACCTCAGCAAAGCAGCAGCCTGGTGATCGGGTTACACTGACAGGGGCTGGCTGCTGCCTCACCCCGCCTTCCTGGGGAGTCTACAGAGCAGAAGGGAACTGCCAGCTGTTGCTGCAGCCCTGACAAACAAGCCTTGAGCCTCAGGGCACCCGCTGAGCAAGGATTCTCTACAGCTGGCCATGGAGGCTTCTCATACCCAGCACCCTGCTTCTCACGTCCCTTCCTACCGAGCCTCGGGCACTTGCCTGCCCCCAGCCAGCCTGCACAGCGAAGGATGGCGTATCCCCCCCGTGGGGTGACATGCACACGCCACGCTGTCCCGGGCCTGCAGCAGACCTCTGCGGAGCTCGAAAGCTCGCCTCGCTCACCAATGGAGGTTGGTCCCATAAAAGTCATCACCTCCCCCGCCTTGTCTCTCTAATATCCCGGGACTGACACGGCTACAGCAACGCTGCATACGCCCATTGACCGAGTTCGGATTCTCTCTCTGATCTGTGCAACTAAAGTGTGATGAACGATTGAAACAAACTTACTAAGATAATGTAAATATTCAACTGTACCGAGGCAATGTACAGTCCTGCTCTGGCCCGTTCACCCGGTGGTTGCATGTAGACGTTGAAAAGGGCCAGAGAGAGAGAACGGACCCTGGTGGAGCCCCACAAGCGAGGGGGCTGGGGGGGAGGGGCAGTTTCCCATCACTGCTCCTTGGGGGTGTCCCTCCAGGAAGGACTGAGTCAGCAGTGTGCCCTTGTTGCCAAGAAGGCCAATGGCATTTTGGGATGTATAAGTAGGGGCATAGCGAGCAGATCGAGGGACGTGATCGTTCCCCTCTATTCGACATTGGTGAGGCCTCATCTGGAGGACTGTGTCCAGTTTTGGGCCCCACACTACAAGAAGGATGTGGATAAATTGGAGAGAGTCCAGCGAAGGGCAACAAAAATGATTAGGGGTCTGGAACACATGAGTTATGAGGAGAGGCTGAGGGAGCTGGGATTGTTTAGCTGGGATTGTTTAGCCTGCAGAAGAGAAGAATGAGGGGGATTTGATAGCTGCTTTCAACTACCTGGAAGGGGGTTCCAAAGAGGATGGCTCTAGACTGTTCTCAATGGTAGCAGATGACAGAACGAGGAGTAATGGTCTCAAGTCGCAGTGGGGGAAGGTTTAGGTTGGATATTAGGAAAAACTTTTTCACTAAGAGGGTGGTGAAACACTGGAATGCGTTACCTAGGGAGGTGGTAGAATCTCCTTCCTTAGAGGTTTTTAAGGTCAGGCTTGACAAAGCCCTGGCTGGGATGATTTAACTGGGAATTGGTCCTGCTTTGAGCAGGGGGTTGGACTAGATGACCTCCTGAGGTCCCTTCCAACCCTGATATTCTAGGATTCTATGACTCAAACCGTTTCAGCACCTTCCCATCGACCCTGCCACCTCTCGGGCGAGCCAGCGGAAGCTCCTGGCCCCCAGTGTGGATCGCTGCAGAGAGGCCCAGGGGGCTGAGACAGGATGGCTGCCCCTCTCCCCACTGACCGGAGGAGCTCAGCCATCAGGGCTAGGAAACCAGCTCCAGTTCCGTGTCTGGGCCTGAAGCCAGGTGGTGCCGGGTCCCTCCTGCTGGCTGCAGTTAGAGGAGCCTGGAGCTGGTTTCAGCTCTGAGCTTGCCCAGGAACGGGAGGTCTGACGCCGGGCGAGAGCTGGCCACCTTCTGTCGGAGACCAGCACTTCACACGAGTTAACGCCTCTCTCCCGTCTGGTGAGATACTCTCTCACAGAGCAAAACTCTCAAACATTACCTTACAATACAGGTGTGACAAGTCCCCCGCTGCCCCCCGGATCCATCTAGAACTGGGGTACCATTGAGCCACCCAACCCACCAGCCTGGGCTCCGTCTCACACTGTACTGCTGTGAAAAGCTGCAAAGCCCTCTCCAGCCGGCACTTTCACCAGCATTCACCCAGCTGCAGTTACATGCAGGCTCGTTGACCAGCCCCTGCATGGGAAGGCTACAGTTAAGGCAACTTCCAGATCCCTAGGCACACACCCCTCTAGAGTATAAACCCAGAATTATACCATCTGGAGCTGCACAGGGAACTGTACAGCTTAAGCTCATAAAATTCACCCTCTCCCTCAATGTGGAGAGGACTATGCAACAGCCTTCTGTCCCTGGGTTATGATTCCCACACACTGGTTTAGACAAATGTAAGCGGGAGAATAGTCCCACTCTTGTGGGGAACTTTCCTGGCTTCTGCACTACCTCAGTGAAGTGGGCTAGCGAAAGGATCTGAGTCCTCGCTCCCACTTCCTTTACCCAGTGGCCTCCCTGCCCTTGAGGACTCCCCTTCCACTCTCCTGTCTGGCAGAGTCCTCATAACCCCAACAAGGCTGGGCCCAGGATTCTTGAGGGGCTCGACCCCCAACCCTGCTGTGGTCACCTAGGACAGGGGCTAGGGTGTCCCCACTCCGGGGTACTCTCTCTGCACTGGGCACTTCTCTGACCCACTGACCATTACATACAAGTTAAAGCAAATGCAAGTTAATTAATCAACAATTAATTTTAAAAAGAATAAGGAAAAATGGGAAAGGGTTAAAGGAAACACATCACCCCGCTCTGTGGCAGGGAACATCACAAACAGGGTCTCTGGAACATCAGGGCAGTTCACAGTCTGTTCCTTGTAAGTCCCAGGCCTTCTTCTCCGGCCCTGGCCGTGCTGCAGGGATGCTGCTGGTCGGACACTCGCTGTGGTGGTGGCCACACGCTCTCAGGCTCTAAGTGGTAGGACCCTTCTTCCCAGTGTCACCCCTGCCCTGTCGGGGTTACGATCCAAGCCTGGCCTGCAGAGCCTCTTGGCTGAGGCATGTCCCTGTGCTGGGCCCACTGCCCAGGGTCCCCCTCGCTCTCTCCAGCTGCTCACCGCGCCCAGCTCCAGACTGCTCCAGCCCCGGCTGCTCCACTCGGTCTCTGCCGGGCTGCTGCTCTGCCTCCGGCTCCCTGGGCTGCTTCTCTGGCCCCTCCGGCTCTGGTTGCTGCAGCTCTGCTCCCAGGACAGGTCTGCTCTGCAGGCTGCTTCTGTGACTCTGCGCCCAGCACTGACCTGCTTCCTGGGCTGCTTTTCTGGCTGCTCTGGTTGCTGCAGCTCTGCTCCCAGGCCAAGTCTGCTCTCTCTGGGCTGTGCCTCTGGCTTTGGGGCTGCAGCTCTGCTCCCAGGACAGGGTCTGCTCTCTCTGGGCTGCTTTTCTAGTCCCTCTGGATCTGGCCCAGCTCTGCTCCCCAGCTTAGCTTGGGCCCCTGCTTTCTCCTTAGCTCGGCCCCACTCTGTCTGACCCAGGCAAATCCAGCTCACACGGAGGACGGGACCTCCCTGGCCTCCTGACTCCCTGATTAGCCTGCCCACCCTGTCATTCAGGCTGACCTGGAGCATTGGCCTCTCCCCATTGTTCCTGGGGGCTGTCAGTCTCAGGGTCCTGATTCCCCATCGACCCTTCTCCCTTTTTAGTGCTGGGAGCTAGCAACTAAAAACTAAAACCCCCCACTGAATGTTAGTAAGGGGGCAACAGTCCCCTTACACAAAGCAAAACCAAGTTTATTAACTACAAAAGATAGATTTTAAGTGATTATAAGGGATAGCAAACAGATCCAAGTAGATTACCTAGCAAATAAACAAAAAACTCAAACTAAACTTAATATACTAAGTACAGTGGATATGAATTAGCAGATTCACACCCTAAGAGATTATACGAGCAGGCTGCAGATACTTAAGGGGCAAGCTGCACTTGCTTACAGTTTGGAATCCCAGGTCTTTCATTCACAGGCTAGAAATCCCTTTAGCCTAGGTCCAGCACTTCCCCCAGTTCAGTCTTTGTTCCTCAGGTGTTTCCAGGAGTCTTCTTGCATGGGGAGGGAAGAACCCCAGATGATGTCACTCCCTGCCTTATATAGCTTTGGCATATGGTGGGAACCCTTTGTTCCAAAGCTTGGTTCCCAGATCAGTCTGTAGAAAAACAATGACATCCCAAGATGGAGTCCAGCATCATGTGGCCTGGTCACATGTTCCTGTAGAGTCCTAGCCGCCATAACTCACAGGCATCCGTAGCCTTCTCAGGAAGGATCCCCGGATGGGAGATAAGGTTCTCCTAAGGTCTACTGTTTTTTCTTAATGGCCCATTGCCCTGAATAGGCCGTTCCCCATGCACTATCTAGACTGAAAGCATCTTGTCTAGTGGGCGTTCCCCAGGTGTAACTACATTGGAAATGCAGAGACAGAGTCAATATTCATAACTTCAGAGACCAAAATGATACAGGCAGACAAACAGAGAATCATATTCAGCAAATCACCTTTCCAATGACACCTCACATGACTTATTTTGCATGAAATACATCATAACTATGTTATAATCATATCCTAATAATATCACTGTGAAGAATATGGGGTGCGGTGTCACAATGGGCTACAGCTGTTACAGGTGAGATGAAGGCCGGCAGCACCTCACAAGCTTTCAATAAAGTCTGAACACTCCCCACCCCCTGATAATGCTAATACCTGTCTGAACAATACAACATCCAGGGGAGCCAGCCTGGGCCCAACCATGGAGCCGTCAGCGTTCCACTGAGGGATGGGGACCTTGGCATGAGCTGACACCTGGCCAGCCAGCGTCGGGCCCCGCGGAGCAGCTGCGAAGTGGGGTGTTGGTGGAGGCTGGAGGAACAGGGCTGGGATTCAGGGTGCCTTCCCTGGAAAAGGACAGAGCCCTTAGGCAGTCTGTCCCCTTGGGGGGGGAGGGGCAGGAAAGCAGCTGAGGGAGCAGGACCTGGCCCCTTTAATGGCTCTCTGGATCCCCTGCTCTGGCCCTGCTGGCGCTGGTCCTGTGCAGGGCCCCCGGGAGCCGCCCCCCCCACTGGAGCAGCAGGTTTGGGGGTTGAGCCCCCCAGGAATCCTGGGCCCAGCCTTGTTGGGGTTACGAGGACTCTGCCAGACAGGAGAGTGGAAGGGGAGTCCTCAGGGGCAGGGAGGCCACTGGGTAAAGGAAGTGGGAGCGAGGACTCAGATCCTTTCGCTAGCCCACTTCACCGGGGTAGTGCAGAAGCCAGGAAAATTCCCCACAATAACGGGACTATTCCCCCACTTACATAAGGTGCAACTGACCTGGGGCAAGTGACGGAGTAATCCGAATATTGCTGTGCTCTTTGATGTAAGGGACCATCTATCACAAAGAGAAGCTCACTTGGGTGGCCAGGCAGATCGGCGTACCCCCCGGGGACTGTCTGTGACCCCACGTGAGGGAGTTTACACTTGATAATTGGTGAAATCGAAGTATAGAACTCACAACCAAATTGGGGTTTGTGGGCTGGTTCTTAACAGTCTGCGGTGAGGCTGGGACTCGCGCCCGTGAGCCACTATGGGACAGTTTGACAGCCTTAATTATAGACTCCACATATACAGAGAATAATTTGTGCTTTTGGTTTCCAGCACTGCCAGTGTCCCCTTTCACAGCTCGTTGGTCTAGGGATGTGATTCTTGCTTATGGTGCAAGCAGGCTGCATTTGTCTCCCTCCTGACGGGGGTTTTTTCGGGCTGCACAGTTCCATGACTATATTGTAATATCCCCAGCAAGCCAGACTGCCTGAAAGGCTGGCGTCTGCACTTTGCTCTCTCCCCAAAGGCGATGCCCAGTGTATCGCTGTGGTTATGTTACCATCTGGCTCCTTTGAAGCAGCCCCATTTATTCATAGGGTGAAAGCATTACAGAGAAGTCCTGCGGAGACAGACCCTGGAGAGACCTGGCCACTACGCTGGGACTGATGCACCTCTCCGAGCATTCACAACGACTCACACGCCGTTGTCACACCAGTCGGGGGTGTTAGGCACAGGGACCTTCAGTTGGCATGGTTAGAGCATGGCCCAAGTCCATCTGGCCAGCCCAGAGCCCAGCCAAGCTGCGGTGAAAGCCGTGGTCTGGCTCTGTCTCAGTTTGAGCTCCCTGGGCAGGTCCCAGGTGAGAGCCCTGTCTCCCTACAGCAGCTGGCTGTACCCTGCACCTCACCCCTTCCCAGTCCTTTGTGCTTCAGCTGGGGTCTTTGCTCAGCTCCCTGCTGAGGGGCTGGGAAATCCATCTACCTCTAGGGCACTGTCCTGGTGACTGGATTTGCCATTGACTTCTTGGGTCCTCCACTGATATAAGGTCGGCCTCGGCCACACTGGGTAGTCAAGCACAATATAGGGGAAACTGAGGCACATATCAGCTTAATAAAAATATTACAGTAAATTCCCATTTTGTCTCGGAGGCTCACTCCAGACACCTGACCCACTGCCCGAAAACCTCCCATTGCCCCCAGCTGGGACCTGGTTAGTTGTCTAGGGGTCAGCACTGCTGCTGCCCCAGTGATCTTGCCCTGCCCGTGCAGTGAGCACATGGAGACAGATGAGGGAAGGTCACACCTCTTCACACCCAATGCCGCTCCCTTACCGGCTACTGCAAACCAAGGGGAACGTCACAGCCGGGCACAAGCGCCAATATCCCTGAGATCTGGGAATGTTCTGCTCTCGGGGCAGGCTGACCATGAATGGGGCTGCAATCCACTCCTGAGGCACCTGGCTTTCCCTCCCCCAGCTTCAGAATGGGCTCCTGTGCCATACCCAGGGCAGAATCCAGACAACGAGTAGCTGTGTCTCCCCTGCCCTCTAACCTGGGGTGCTCTTTACACCGCTTTGCTGCTGTGGCCTCCAGTCCTGCACTGCTCACGAACAGCCTCCCGCATGCAAGTCACTCCCAGCGACGTCTGTGCGTGATCAGCAGCAGCCACAGCCCGGCTCTTACCAGCCTGGGTTCTCCTGCAGGGTGACCCAACAGTCCCAGTCCTCAGATTTCCCCCAGAAACTGATGTCCTGCATGGCCCAGCCCTCTCCTGGACATCACAAATATATTGTGCCTATTATTACTCTAAGGGAACAATATCCCAGCTTATTATTTTAAGTAGTTATCCAGACAGTTCAACTTAACACACTGGATTAGCTAAAACAACAAATCAAGTGTATTAGCTACAAAGAGCGATTTTCAGTGAGGCCCAGGAAGGAGGCGTAAGAGTCAGACACAAGAAAAATAAAGATAAGACATTTACGGGTGCCCAACCTCACATACTCTATTAGAGTCAAAGCAAAGTTGTCTGGCCAGGTGCCTACAGCGATCTCCCTGAGCAGCCCCTTGAGGTCAGGACGCCTCCTCCAGAGTCCAACAGCGGCTTCCTTTGTCTTTTCCGGTGCAGAGAATGCGATGGGCAGGGGGACGGAGAGGGGTGTCTGCCCCTCCTTTGTATAGTCCTGTCCCCCCATCTCCAGCTGGGAGCCTAACGACAGGCCGTCTGTGAGGACAGGAACCCTATGCTGTTTCTTTGCTAAGACGTAGCTTTTTGCCCCACCCAAGAACGGGCACTGAGCAGGTAATGGCCCACAGGCCTTGTTTACACCTGGCCGAGGTGTCGGCTTGCCCTGAGGAACTGGTTTGACCACTCCCCAGATGTCTCTGGAAAACCTGCTTTTAGTCCTGATTTCTGCTCGTGTTTACAACGTCACATGTCAGGCTGTGCCGTGCACGGCGCCCGGCTGCTACTGATCAGCAAATGCTGAGTTTTTAAACAGCTCACGAGGCATCCCTCGTGCAAACCAGTGTGCAGGCTGTGAACACGGGGTGTGTTCTGTCACAGCTCCCCCCTCTCAGCATGGCTTATCGCCAACGCAGCAACGTTCCTAGGGGGAGACGCAAGCAATGGGCCCCTTAAGGAGCCAGGGATTGGTTTTGTGGGGGCTCTGGTTTGCTGGAAGTGGCTTGACTCAGGGTCTAGTGGCTACTGTGTCTGAGCCACCCAAGGTGTAAACTGTAAGTGCTGTAAGGTGTGCCGAGGAGCCGGGGGAGATTGCTCTTCAGCTGCTTGAACCTCAGAGGCCACATGGTCTTGTGGTTGCCAGCACTGCCAAGGTCTCCTCTAAGATAACATCTGGCAAACATCTTTCCCCAGCTGGCTTGTTGGTCTAGGGGTATGATTCTCGCTTTGGGTGCGAGAGGTCCCGGGTTCAAATCCCGGACAAGCCCATTTTTAATGGTTGGGGGATCTGCCAGAATCACGAAAGCTCATGCTCAAATAAATTGGTTAGTCTCTAAGGTGCCACAAGTCCTCCTTTTCTTTTTGCGAATACAGACTAACACGGCTGTTACTCTGAAACCCCCAAGAAGAGAAGCTCAGTGAAGAGGAGGAGGAATTTTATTGCCTAAAATCCATGGCTGTGCCCAGCCTGGCTGCCAAGGCCACGTCACAGCTGGATGGGAACGATTAAGGTTCCCCCACCGCAAACTTTTCTGATGCTCAATAGAGCCAGATGTTTTGGGGTCTCCTCCTGCCTGGCCGACCTTAGCGCAAAAGCCAGGGGTGGCCCTTGGAGTCCCTAAGTGCCTCCCCAAAGCTCCCCACCCACGTTGCTCTGACACCCAACATTGCGGGCGGCTGGTTTCCATGGCCGGCTCCGCTACAGTTTCTATTCGGCTGCCAAAGCCGAGCCGATCTCAGGGGTTGGAATGTTTCAGCTGGTGCCAGTTAATACGCAAAGGAGAGGCGACCCTGGGGAAGCTGAGATGTGGCCTTGGAAACCAGGTTTGGGCACTGCTGTGCTATACTAGGGTATCGTAAGGGCCCCGCTGTGCCGGGCAGCCCCATGCCCCGGTCACGTCCCCGCCGCGCCGGGCAGCCCCGGGCCCCAGTCACGTCCCTGCCGCATCGGGCAGCCCCATGCCACGGTCACGTCCCCGCCGCGCCGGGCAGCCCCGGGCCCCGGTCACATCCCCGCTGCGTCGGGCAGCCCCGGGCCCCGGTCACTTCACCGCCACACTGTCCTCCCCCCATGCTCCATTTTGGTGCCATGCTGTGATGTTATTGACATAATCTGTAACTGTAGACCCCTGTTGCAACCACTGTTATATATTTGCAGCAAATATTGTACAGAGGTTGTCGTGTGAGGTGTCTATGGAGAGGTTAGGGCTGGCTGGGTAGGATTATGTTGTCTGTATGGGTCTATCGTTGTTGTGGTTGAAGTGATGAATATTGGCTATGTACTTGTATCTCAATGTGTTTTGATTCTAAGTAGCCTTACATTATGTAAGGCACTGAATTTAGCCGTGAGTAGCCTTAGTAAAGCACTTGGTCAGTTTCTAGAGAAAGAAATTTGCAAATTGAGTGCCCAATCAAGAAACACTTAACTGACAATGGATTTTGGGAGACACCAATCCACATCTGAGCTCTCCTGAAAACGTTCAAACTAACATGTAAGCAGTGGCGTCCGCTGGCAAACTGAGTCATGCAGGGACATGTGACTTGCCCATGTGACTCCAAACTCCATTTTGCTGTAATTTTCCACAGTACGAACAAAGAGGGGATCTTACACCTGGAGGAGACTATAAAAGGCTGATGCCTCATCTCCATCTTGTCTTCAATCCTGCTTCCTGCCTCTGGAGGGACTTTGCTACAAACTGAAGTTTTGAACCAAGGACTGAACGACCCCTCCCAGCTGGGGACGTTCTCCAGAGACTGGATTTGAACCTGCCGTTTATTCCATCACTGCCACAAGCCTGAACCAAGAACTTGGCCATCACTGGATCTCATTGATTCCATCTCACCCATCCTAGCTCTCATCTGTATCTTTTTTCCTTTTATGAATAAACCTTTAGATTTTAGATTCTAAAGGATTGGCAACAGCGGGATTTGTGGGTGAGATCTGACTTGTATATTGACCTGGGTCTGGGGCTTGGTCCTTTGGGATCGGGAGAACCGTTTTCCTTTCACTGGGGTCTTGGTTTTCATAACCAGTCGTCCCCATAATGGGTGGCCCTGGTGGTGATACTGGGGAACTGGAGCGTCTAAGGGAATTGCTTGTGTGACTTGTGGTTAGCTGGTGGGGTGAGACCGACGTCCTCTCTGTTTGGCTGGTTTGGTGCCTTAGAGGTGGAGACCCACCAGTCCGGGGCTGTAACTGCCCTGCTTGAAGCAATTTGTCCTGAATTGTCATTCTCAGAAGTGTCCCACCAGAACCAGCATCGTTATTATACGTGCACAGTGTGGCCAACCCTCCCCCAGCTGTTTGGGCACATGCTGAGCCCGGCAGGATGGGAGAGGAGGGGAAAGACGGCAACAGGAAATGTAGGCTCCAAATCTCTCCTGCCGCGAGACCCCGGCGGAGCCACAGACCCCAAAGGGAAAGGCTGGGAGCCCCCTTTCAAATGGCTTGGGACAGGGTCCGAGGGGGAACGCGCTGGGGTGCACCTGCCGGGACTGCTCCGTCTCCTGGCGGAAAAGAGGGAGGCAGGTGACAGCCGCCCACTGGGGTGCCTCTGGATTCACGGCCCCCACAACCCACCTCCCTGAGGTCCGTCCACCCAGCCCCACTGAACAGAAGCAGGCTGCCAGCCGCCCCCTGCCCTTTCTCCCCCCGGAATCCCCTAGAGTCCACACAATCGGCTCCCGGCTGCGCAGCCAACAAGATTACCCTCTCAGGGGGTTTAGGGGACAGGAGGTAAGGGGCTTAGCGCCCCTAATCCCAAACTTTGTCCATAGGAAGCTCAGGCTTAATGCCTGATCCCCCCATGAGCCCTTAAGTGGCTTGTCCCCTCGGGGATTGTATATTAGAAGGGGGAAGGGAGCCGGGGCAGGCTCCGTGCAGCGCTCCCGGCCAGCAGGATGTCGGGGGAAGAAGACTTTTACCTCTTTGAGAACATCTCCTCGGTGGGGCCCTGGGACGGGCCCCAGTACCACATCGCCCCGCTCTGGGCCTTCTACTTCCAGACGGCCTTCATGGGCTTCGTGTTCTTCGCCGGCGTGCCCCTCAACGCCATCGTCCTCGTGGTCACCATCAAGTACAAGAAGCTGCGCCAGCCACTCAACTACATCCTGGTCAACATCTGCCTGGGGGGTTTCATCTTCTGCACCTTCTCCGTCTTCACGGTCTTCATCGCCAGCTCCCAGGGCTACTTCATCTTCGGGCGGCAAGTCTGCGCCCTGGAGGCCTTCCTCGGCTCGGTCGCAGGTAAGTCAGGGAGAGGGGCTGCGGGCAGGCCCCAGGGGGGTCCCAGTAGCCCTGGGCTGCGGCGTGGGCTCAAAGGGGGGGCACTGGGGGGCACTAGTGAAGCCGGTGGACCTCCAGCTGTTTGCACCAGCTGAGGGTCTGCCTTTACTTTCTAATTGCTTCCCTCCCCGCTGCCGGGGCCTCAAGGAGAGGCCGCTCCGCAGCGGGGGCTGCTCTGGGGACGAGGCAGACGTGAGAGGAGGCAGGAAGCGCTGGGCAGCCCCGGGGCGCAGATCCAAGGCGTTTTAAAAGCCTGACGCGCCCCTTTGCAGGCGCAAAACTTGCGCGGAAAGGCCGGTCGCCCTGACGGCTCGTGCAAATTGGGGGACTGCACACGCACACAGCTGCTCTGGGCTATCGGGCCCTGTGATCACAAGCCTCTGACTGCCAGGAGCTGGGAATAGGCGACAGGGGCTGGATCACTCGAGATTGCCCTGTTCTGTTCGTTCCCTCTGGGGAACCTGGCACTGGCCACTGTCAGCAGAGAGGATGCTGGGCTGGATGGCCCAGTCTGGCCGTGCTTATGGTCCTGTGAGCACAATTAGGCAGCTGGTTTCTTTTAACGATCAGGCCCAAGTAGAACCGAATGGGGGTGGGATGTCCATAGGGGAAATCAAGAGCAACAGGGGGGGACGCTGGCAGGCAGTCAGTGGGGATGGGGCCCCCAGGCTTAAGGTGTTGGGCCAACCTTCTGTGGTTCCCCTGGGATGCCCACATGACCTACCGCTCCGGGTGGAGATGGGAACTGGGACGGGGTGGGAGAAGAGCTGAGGAATCCATCTGGAGAGGAGAGCAGGCACCTCCATATTCCCAGGGAAGCCCCAGGGCAGGCAGGGTCGGGGTGGGGACCCTCTTCAGCCATCCTGTTGCTGTCCTTTACTGCATCTTCTCCGGTCCCCGCAGTGCCAGGCATCAGAGCGGGCGTAAGCTCTGAATGCATGGCAGTGTCATAGTTCCTGAAGGGCCCAACACCCACGAGGGGCGATTTCCTGCTGCCTTCACCGGAGGCTGGACGGAGCCAGTCCAGGGGAGCCCTGTGCAGACAGGCTGCAGCCCTGGGAGAGCTGCTGTGCTAGGCTGCAGAAGAGCAGGTGACCGTGGCAGCCTGGCAGATCCAGTTGCAGGATCGGGGCCAGAGATTTTCACCTTCATTCACAAACTGGCCCCTGGGGTGACCAGGCTGCTGTCACCGCTGGCTTCACTCCAAAGCCAAACCCGAGTCTGGTGGATGTTCCACAATCCAGGGGGACGAGGTGAAGGGGGACGAAATGACTTTCCAGGCAGCTTCTGCTGCGACCCGCCCCTTCCCGTCCCCAGATAAACTCACCCGGCTCCCCAGCCCCGCTGAGATGCGAGGGGAGTTTCCACCAGCTGTTTCCCCGGGTCACTCTGCGTGCAACAAATGCATGCGGAGAACTGGCCGTCCCCCACCCCCCCACCTGTGTCCAGAAGTGTCTGTGGTGGGGAAGCAGGGGTCTGGCTAGTGGGGAAAAGGGAGAAACATGGGGCAGAGGTTCAACAGGCCAGCTCCACGTCAGCTGAGCTCCTCTCAGTATCCTGTCCATGCACCCCAGGACGCCAGCGAGGTGGGTTCGGGGGTCCCTGGCGGTGCATCTGGGCACAGGGAGAGGCTGGAGGCTGCAGGGGGATGCTGGGCTCTGGGATTGTATGGGTTAATCTCCCTGTGCCTTCCCCAGGCCTGGTCACCGGGTGGTCCCTGGCCTTCCTGGCCTTTGAACGCTATATCGTCATCTGCAAGCCCTTCGGGAACTTCCGCTTCAGCTCCAAGCACGCCCTGATGGCGGTGGCGGCCACCTGGGTCATCGGCATCGGTGTCTCCATCCCACCCTACTTCGGGTGGAGCCGGTAGGAGCCGGGCAGGGAGCTGGGGGCAGGGGCATTCGAGAGGGAGGAGGAAGCTCCCCTGACCAGCCGCCCCAGTGTGCCCTGGGCCTGCCTCTTTCCAATCACCTTGCCCAGCCTCGTGGCATTGCCTGGCAAACGCCCCTGCCAAGAGGGAGCAGATGTGGGGGGCCTCCCCAGCCCCATGGCAGAGTGCCTGGCAGGCTGAGCCGTGAGCCAGCTCTGCAGGGAGCTGGTGGTGTGCAAAGCCTCTCGCGCCGAACTGGTTCAGAGGCAGTTTTGCCAAGCGCCGGCTTCGCACCTGGGCTGCCGCCCCGATGGCAGCACAGGGGACTGGGCTATTCGGTCTGATCTCTGGGCTCGAGCTCTGGCTGGGCAGGGCACGCGCCGGTCCTGGGACGTGTTCCCGGCCTGAGAGGTCAGGAGCCGTCAGGCCTCAAAATCTCGTCATTCTGATTCCTCTCTTGCTCGCACATGGATGTAGTAGCCAGGCTTACGATTGGCCTGGGAGCAAGGAACCTTCTCCCCCTTGCCTGTGCAGTCACTGTGCTCCTGGGAGCAGAGGGACTGCTTTCTGCTGGGGAACAAGCTACGCCAAACGGGGCGGGGGGCGGCTGGCCCTGCCCATCCCGCCGGCCCTGGCCAGCGGAGGTGGTGGGCTGTGCCGGCTGCAGAAGGCCGAGCAAGCTCTGGGGAAGTGCCGTGCCCTCTGTCTTGCAGGTTCATCCCCGAAGGCCTGCAGTGCTCGTGCGGCCCAGACTGGTACACGGTGGGGACCAAGTACAGGAGCGAATACTACACCTGGTTCCTCTTCATCTTCTGCTTCGTCGTGCCCTTCTCGCTCATCTGCTTCTCCTACTCCCAGCTGCTGGGCGCCCTGCGAGCCGTAAGTACCCGCTGCAGAGAGACAGGACGGTGAGAGCCAGGTCATGCTGCCGGTTCCCAGGGCACCTGTCCGCTAGCAAGTGTGCGGAGTGTGTGTGAGACGGGAGGGCTGCACGCTGGCAAGTGTGCAGTGTGTGTGTGAGACGGGAGGGCTGCACGCTGGCGAGCGTGCGGTGTGTGTGTGAGATGGGAGGGCTGCACGCTGGCGAGTGGGCGGTGTGTGTGTGAGACGGGAGGGTTGCACGCTGGCGAGTGGGCGGTGTGTGTGTGAGACGCGAGGGCTGCACGCTGGCGAGTGGGCGGTGTGTGTGTGAGACGGGAGGGCTGCACGCTGGCGAGCGTGCGGTGTGTGTGTGAGACGGGAGGGCTGCACGCTGGCGAGCGTGCGGTGTGTGTGTGAGACGGGAGGGATGCATGCTGGCGAGCGTGCGGTGTGTGTGTGAGACGGGAGGGCTGCACGCTGGCGAGTGTGCGGTGTGTGTGTGAGACGGGAGGGCTGCACGCTGGCGAGCGTGCGGTGTGTGTGTGAGACGGGAGGGCTACACGCTGGCGAGCGTGCGGTGTGTGTGTGAGACGGGAGGGATGCACGCTGGCGAGCGTGCGGTGTGTGTGTGAGACGGGAGGGCTGCACGCTGGCGAGTGGGCGGTGTGTGTGTGTGAGACGGGAGGGTTGCACGCTGGCGAGTGGGCGGTGTGTGTGTGAGACGGGAGGGATGCACGCTGGCGAGTGGGCGGTGTGTGTGTGAGACGGGAGGGATGCACGCTGGCGAGCGTGCGGTGTGTGTGTGAGACGGGAGGGTTGCACGCTGGCGAGTGGGCGGTGTGTGTGTGAGACGGGAGGGCTGCACGCTGGCGAGTGGGCGGTGTGTGTGTGAGACGGGAGGGATGCACGCTGGCGAGTGGGCGGTGTGTGTGTGAGACGGGAGGGATGCACGCTGGCGAGTGGGCGGTGTGTGTGTGAGACGGGAGGGATGCACGCTGGCGAGTGGGCGGTGTGTGTGTGTGAGACGGGAGGGTTGCACGCTGGCGAGTGGGCGGTGTGTGTGTGAGACGGGAGGGTTGCACGCTGGCGAGTGGGCGGTGTGTGTGTGAGACGGGAGGGATGCACGCTGGCGAGCGTGCGGTGTGTGTGTGAGACGGGAGGGCTGCACGCTGGCGAGTGTGCGGTGTGTGTGTGAGACGGGAGGGATGCACGCTGGCGAGTGGGCGGTGTGTGTGTGAGACGGGAGGGATGCACGCTGGCGAGTGGGCGGTGTGTGTGTGAGACGGGAGGGATGCACGCTGGCGAGTGGGCGGTGTGTGTGTGAGACGGGAGGGCTGCACGCTGGCGAGCGTGCGGTGTGTGTGTGAGACGGGAGGGATGCACGCTGGCGAGTGGGCGGTGTGTGTGTGTGAGACGGGAGGGTTGCACGCTGGCGAGCGTGCGGTGTGTGTGTGAGACGGGAGGGTTGCACGCTGGCGAGTGGGCGGTGTGTGTGTGAGACGGGAGGGATGCACGCTGGCGAGCGTGCGGTGTGTGTGTGAGACGGGAGGGCTGCACGCTGGCGAGCGTGCGGTGTGTGTGTGAGACGGGAGGGCTGCACGCTGGCGAGCGTGCGGTGTGTGTGTGAGACGGGAGGGATGCACGCTGGCGAGCGTGCGGTGTGTGTGTGAGACGGGAGGGATGCACGCTGGCGAGTGGGCGGTGTGTGTGTGAGATGGGAGGGCTGCACGCTGGCGAGCGTGCGGTGTGTGTGTGAGACGGGAGGCTTGCACGCTGGCGAGTGGGCGGTGTGTGTGTGAGACGGGAGGCTTGCACGCTGGCGAGCGTGCGGTGTGTGTGTGAGACGGGACGGTTGCACGCTGGCGAGCGTGCGGTGTGTGTGTGAGACGGGAGGCTTGCACGCTGGCGAGTGTGCAGTATGTGTGTGAGACGGGAGGGTTGCACGCTGGCGAGCGTGCGGTGTGTGTGTGAGACGGGAGGCTTGCACGCTGGCGAGTGTGCAGTATGTGTGTGAGACGGGAGGGTTGCACGCTGGCGAGCGTGCGGTGTGTGTGTGAGACGGGAGGGTTGCACGCTGGCGAGCGTGCGGTGTGTGTGTGAGACGGGACGGATGCACGCTGGCGAGTGGGCGGTGTGTGTGTGAGACGGGAGGGATGCACACTGGCGAGTGGGCGGTGTGTGTGTGAGACGGGAGGGATGCACGCTGGCGAGCGGGCGGTGTGTGTGTGAGACGGGAGGCTTGCACGCTGGCGAGCGTGCGGTGTGTGTGTGAGACGGGAGGGCTGCACGCTGGCGAGCGAGCGGTGTGTGTGTGAGACGGGAGGGCTGTACGCTGGCGAGTGGGTGGTGTGTGTGTGAGACGGGAGGCTTGCATGCTGGCGAGTGTGCAGTATGTGTGTGAGACGGGAGGGTTGCACGCTGGCGAGTGGGCGGTGTGTGTGTGAGACGGGAGGGATGCACACTGGCGAGTGGGCGGTGTGTGTGTGAGACGGGAGGGATGCACGCTGGCGAGCGGGCGGTGTGTGTGTGAGACGGGAGGCTTGCACGCTGGCGAGCGTGCGGTGTGTGTGTGAGACGGGAGGGCTGCACGCTGGCGAGCGAGCGGTGTGTGTGTGAGACGGGAGGGCTGTACGCTGGCGAGTGGGTGGTGTGTGTGTGAGACGGGAGGCTTGCATGCTGGCGAGTGTGCAGTATGTGTGTGAGACGGGAGGGTTGCACGCTGGCGAGCGTGCGGTGTGTGTGTGAGACGGGAGGCTTGCACGCTGGCGAGTGTGCAGTATGTGTGTGAGACGGGAGGGTTGCACGCTGGCGAGCGTGCGGTGTGTGTGTGAGACGGGAGGGTTGCACGCTGGCGAGTGGGCGGTGTGTGTGTGAGACGGGAGGCTTGCACGCTGGCGAGTGGGCGGTGTGTGTGTGAGATGGAAGGGTTGCACGCTGGTGAGTGTGATTGCTTTGCAGCTCTGACAGTCTGAACGGGTGATATTTTGCCTGTAGCTGGTCTCCGATGTTAGAAAATGCCGGTCCGTCTAGTGAGGAGCGTGCCAAAGAGGCGCCCAGACAGACGGACGGACAGGTGTCCTCCACAGAGCCCCCACCACTGGGACAGTTCAGAGTTGCTTTTCTAATACCCATGGCTGCAGGGACCGGTTCGTGGGCTTGGTCTGTAACACACAGTCAGGGCCTGCTGCCCCCACAGGGAGAGCGGCTCATGCCAGTGGCTGCGAGCGCCCTGCTCTCAGACTCGGTCTCAAAGGAGCGTGTGTTTCTGGTAACTAAAGCCCGGGTGGATGGGGCATTGTGACTCCTGGAGGAAGCCCCCGGGGATGATCTTCTCCCTGTTGGAGTCGGAGCTGGGGCCAGGCGAGCAGCGGGGTGGGAAATCAGACCTGCCACGAGGAGACGAGGGACCGTCTGGCCGATCCAACCCTGGCTCAGCAGCCCGGCTCTCCGGAGCTACCCCGGTGGAGGAGGGGGCTAGGAAAGGGGTGCCTGGGAGCCTGCTGCTCATGCCCGGGGGCCCTGGTGGGTTGCCTGCAGGT
Source organism: Lepidochelys kempii (assembly GCF_965140285.1). Classification (NCBI taxonomy): domain Eukaryota; kingdom Metazoa; phylum Chordata; order Testudines; family Cheloniidae; genus Lepidochelys; species Lepidochelys kempii. The sequence goes on from NC_136380.1 coordinate 349,273,852, forward strand.
AGCGGCCCAGCAGCAAGAGTCAGCCACCACCCAGAAGGCGGAGAGGGAGGTGTCCCGCATGGTGGTGGTGATGGTGGGCTCCTTCTGCGTCTGTTGGGTGCCCTACGCGGCCATGGCCATGTATATAGTGAACAACCGCAACCACGGCCTCGACTTGCGCCTCGTCACCGTCCCTGCCTTCTTCTCCAAGAGCTCCTGTGTCTATAACCCCATCATCTACTGCTTCATGAACAAACAGGTGAGCGTTTCCTTCCTTCCGTCCCTGGTGGGCAGCGCGGCTCGGCGTGCGCCACGGACCAGGCCTGCCCCGGCCCACGTCCCGGGGGGTCCCTGAGAGCGGGATCTGGAGCAGCCCAAGTCCCTTCCCAGGTACAGCCAGGATCGGATCTGGAGAAGTGGGGTGGTTGCCCGGAGGGGTGCACGGAGCCTGCCCTGGCGGTCACTGGGTCATGATATTAACCATGGGCCCGACATCAGGCCTGGCTGAGAGCAAGGGCAGGGCAATGGGGCTGTGCTGACGCCAGGTTCTGCTCGGGTCCCTGCTCCGGGTTCCCAGGACATGGCCTGGGGGGCAGAGGGCATGGTCAGCACTGTACCCGGGAGGAGAGCAGAGGGCAGGCAGAGAGTCTGGGCCTAGGAGTCATAGAGTTTAAGGCCAGAAGGGCCCATTAGATTATCAAGTGTGACCGCCTGCCTCGCAAAGGCCATGACCAGCCCCCAGACACCCTACGGGGAGCCCAACGACTTTGTTCCTCGGGGAGCCACAGGCAGAGAACAGGGGAGACCGAGGCCTGGTCTACACGACAAAGTGAGGTCAGCTTAGCCAACTTGCTCAGGGCTGTGAAAAATGCCTCGTCTTGTGGGAGGTAATTAAGCCGATGTCAGCCCTGGTGTAGACAGTGCTAAGCTGCCGGTAGAAATTCCTCCATCAGCCTAGTTGCCACTCGAGCTGATTAGGCGTCAGTTGCCCAGGCGAGGCCAGCCGGAGACCTCGCCCCATGCTGCTGAGGAAGGCGAAACCCCCTCGGTCCCTGCCAATCTGGGGGGAAATTCCTCCCCCACCCCAACTCGGGGGTCAGCTGGAGGCTGAGGATTGGCCAGACCCGCCAGGCGGGCACTGAGAGAGAGGGCTCTCGGCACCACCTCACAGCACGAGCCTAACCTGCCCGGTCTGCTGATGGCAACGCAGATCCCCCCAGGCGTGTGGGCACTTCCTTGTGGCAGCCCGTGAGCCGAGGCCAGAGGGCTAGCAGCAGCCACCTGGCCCGGGTGGGGGGCAGCGCAGCAATGACCCCGGTCCCCCTTTGGGATGCTCCAACCCACAGCCAGAAGCACGTGCTCTGCCAAACGGCGTCCCTGTGCAGGGGGCAGGGGGCGTGCGAAATCCTGCCACGACCCTTTGTGGAGCAGGTTTGCTGAAAGGGGGGCGGATGTGGTTACGGGGGGCTGGATGGAAGCATCCTGCGGGCAGTTGCCCCCCCGGGGGTGGCCAGCTGGACCACCCCGGCAATCTAACGGTGCAGGGGGGTGGCACTCTCTCCCCGAACAGTTCCGCGCCTGCATCATGGAGACGGTGTGTGGGAAACCCATCACGGACGAGTCCGACGTGTCCAGCTCCGCCCAGAAAACCGAGGTCTCGTCCGTCTCCTCCAGCCAGGTCAGCCCCAGCTGAGGAGGCTGCGGCATCTCCCGGAGCCCTTCCCGGGACACCCACGCCCAGGGGGAGCAAGCACCGGGCTCCAGCACGGGCTCTGAGAGGAAGCCCCGAGGCCCCACAGCCCGGCCCCACGGCTGCGCCTCCGACACACTGCACTGTAAATTTCAATTGCTGAGCTGGCCCGCGCTCACCGACCCCCGATGGGAGGACGGATCGAACCGGCTGGGGACAGCAACCCCACGCTGCCCCTGGGGGGGCCCCCCGTTGACCCTCCCCAGCTGCTGTCCCCCAGGCTGAGTCTGCCCCTGGCACCGGCAGCGTGGGGCAGGCTGAGTGGTGAGAGGGGGGCAGGGCAGCTTTGCCTTCTCCCAGCGTCCCCCCGTCGGGTCTGCTGACCGGCCGTCATCGCTCCTTCGTCCAAGCATGGCCCCGCCGACCCAAAGGAGACCGCCCCAGCTGGGGAACAGCACACAGTGCTTGGGAGGGGGAGGCAGGCAGAGGAAGGGGTAGAGAGGCAGTGTGTGGTCAGTGGTTAGAGTGGGGGTGGGCTGTGCATCAGGACTCCTGGGTTCTATCCCCAGCTCTACAAGGTGAGTGGGGTACACAAGAGGAATGGGGGTCTAGTGGGTTAAAGCAGCGGGGAGCTGGGCATCACACTGCCTGGGTTCTATCCCAGCTCTGGGAGGGGAGTGGGGTCTAGCGGTTAGAGCAGGGGGGCTGGGTGTCAGGTCTCCTGGGTTCTATCCCCGGGGGCTCTGGGAGCGGACTGGGGTGTAGTGGTTTACAGTGGGGTGCGGGATGGTTGGGTGTCAGCTCTCCTGGGTTCTGTCCCTGGCAATGTCCCTGACTCACAGTGTGAAAGTCACTTGCGCTTTCGGTGGCTCAGCTGAGAAATGGCTGATGGCACCGACCCCCCCTCACATTGGTGAGGTCGGCCCGCCTGGCTGTCAGGTGCTTTGAAATCTCTTGCCGAGTGTTGCACCATTGTTGCGGTGAGGGCAGCTAACGGCGCCTTGCAGTCGCAGTTTCCTGCTCCCCTGCGGGAGCCAAGCCCGGGATTCTGGGGACAGGCAGCATCCTCTGGCCAGCACTCTAGGGCCCATTCCTCCACTGCACCACCTTTACCCACTCTCCCCACGGAGATCAGAGCAATGCGGGGCTGGAAGGGACCTCGAGAGGTCACCTAGTCCAGCCCCCTGCGCTGAGGCAGGACTAGGTAATCCTAGATTGTCCCTGACAGGTGTTTGTCCAACCAGTTCTTAAAACCCCCCAGTGATGGGGAATCCACAACCTCCCTTGGGAGCCTGTTCCAGAGCTGAACTACCTAGGGAGGCGGTGGAATCTCCATCCTTAGAGGTGTTTAAGGCCCGGCTTGACAAAGCCCTGGCTGGGATGATTTAGCTGGAGTTGGTCCTGCTTTGAGCAGGGGGTTGGACTAGATGACCTCCTGAGGTCTCTTCCAACCCTAATCTTCTAGGAGTCTATGAACTACCCCAAGAGTAAAGAAGTTTCTCATAATATCTAACCTGGATCTCCCTTGCTGCAGATTAAGCTTCTTATCCTACCACCAATCCACATGGAGAATCATTGATCCCCATCCTCTTTATAACAGCCTCATATCTGAAATCTGTAGCAGGTCCCCCGTCAGCCCTGGGCGATGCTTCCCCTGCCATACGGTCACAGCTCTGCAGAGCCATTCCCCACTGCTCTCCCCAAAACTCAACAGAAAGGGTCTCCAGGAGCAGGGTCCAGGCGCCATATGCCCCCCCGGCCCTGACACTTTGTCAGCATCCTCCTCTTCCAACAGGAAAGGCAGAAGAGAGAGCGAAAGAAGAAGTAGACCCAACCTCTTGTTTTAGCCCAGACAGCCCAGAGGCCAAAAGGGTGGGATTGACATCATCTTCTGCCCCCTCACTTGGGACACCAGCGTGAGCCCCCTGGCTCCCTTTGACTGAGAATTGCCCCCATTTCCTGAGTCACTTTACCCATCACCCCTGAATTTGTCTGGCTCATTCTGGGTGCCAGGGAATTGAGAGGGCCCATTTCTGCCCTGTTGTACCCCCCTGAATTCAGCGGGGCTTGCAGCAGGTTTGGGGGGCTGGGATCTGCCCCTCAGCCAGGGTTAATTAATTTGCATGCTCAGGAGCCAGAAGACAGGAGTGTAGCAAAACAAAACAGCTGACCGGAGGGGTAAGTCCAAACTGCCACCTCCTTGCTGTGACTGGTCCCTTCGCGGTGGTTGTGAGGGTCTGAGCACCCAGGTCTCATGCACCCCAGTGTGCAGGTGGGAACAGCGCCAGAGAGACGCGGCCAAGGTCACCCAGGGCATGTATGGCAGAGTCAGGTCTTGAACTCAGCTCTGGCATCCCAGCGCAATGCCTTAACCACAAGCTCCGCCCCCAACACAAACCGCCTCCCTGGTGGCGTGGGGCGTCAGCAGGCATAAGGGGGTGTCAGGTGCCCAGATACCACAGTGAGGGGCACAGCATGGTACAAGCACAGACCTTCCAGCCGCGCTGAGACTGGGCCCCACGCTGGGTTCGGGGTGGGGTATTTATATACCCTGGTGGGAGGTGGGGAGAGAGGATGGAGGCTACACCTGGGCATGGTCTAGGGTAGGGTGAGAGGGCACAAGCTAGGCTCAGGAGGGAGGGAGCTATCCCTCAGGGGATGGAGACGGTACCTGGTCCCCGCCCAAGGTGATGGGGCTGGCTGGTAGCCCTGGCTCTCCCTCTGTGTCTCTGTTGTACTCCCCAAGGCAGATCTGGGGCAGGCAGGGAGGGGGGTCTTTTCTAAAAGCCCCAGGCCCAAGCCCACCCCCTTCCAGAGGCCCATTGGAGAAGAGCCCTGCCAACCCAGGTCCTGTCTGTTCTCGGTGGCTGTTCAGCACTCCCCGGCACTTCTGGGGAGGTGTGCCCCCTTCTGAGCTTGGCCCGCAGTGCCTCTCCCTACAACCCAGCAGGGCTAGTGTGTGTGGTTTATAAAACACCTGGGGACCCTGGATGATCCAAAGCACTGTGTGCACGGGAAGGAGGCTTCTCGTTTCCCTCCCGCCTTTGGTGGGGTCAACACCAGTAGCTTCCCCACCTGGTCCTCTGCCAGACCCCGCCAAAGCGAGAACCGCTCAGCAGTCCCACTCATTACACAGGGGAATGTCCATTCTCTTGCAATGCAGGGGTCCGGGCTCTGGAATCCAAAGTATCTCCTTCCGCAACCAGCGATTCACCTCAACCCCCGGACGCTGCAGGCTAGGGCAGAGTCCCAGAGCCGTGCTCCCAACATATGTTTGTATTTAAATGTACAGAGCAAGTGCAATACCTGCAAACCCCTGTATCCCCACTTGCCCATTTGCCTTGTATTCATCCTTGTAGCACAGGGTAATACTCTAGGAGTGGTTATGACAATAAAACAATGCGAATGGGCTGAACGCAACACGGTGGTGGTGAGCCGTTTTGTACCCGTCAGCCCGCTAAGGTCGCAGGAGCAGTGAGGGCTCTCCCAGGGCTGCCTGTTCCCGGGGGATGGGACGGTGGCGACTCCCAGACCAGGATTAGCTGGGCATGGCCCCGTTTCCGACGGCTTCATTCCGGGCAGCCTGCTCGCTTGCAGAACCGCACCTGTGCGTACAGTTGAACCCATGAACTTCTCCATTAACGCACAATCAGGTTAAAAAAGGCAAATGACCTTTCCCCAAGAACGCGCACGTGGCTTCAGCCTGACCTAGCATTTGCCCACGGCCAGAGCCAGTGGTCAGTCCCAAACAAAACCCAAGCCTTCGACGGCTTCGGTATTTGCCTTGTGCAATCGCTATTATCAAGGGCACTCACCTCAACCAGGAGGCTGCCTGGCCCTCTTTGCAGCCACATGCTTTGCTTTTCGCTGTGGGTAACAAACCTTCACAGGTTAGCAGAGCCACGGGCAGGGCCTGTTACTTCTTCACCCTTGCTAACATTGCTACAAATCATCCCAACGATGACATTTGGACGACAAGGGTTCCAGGACCAGCCCTAACGCAAGGCTGGGCTGGCTCCCTGTGGAACAGTTACAGACGCTCAACCCCCTAGGGACAAATGCTTCCTTTGCCCCAGAGCTGAGCAGAACTTGAAGCCGAGCCCCACATTTAACGAGACGGGGAGGTGGAATTATAAAACGTCTGCATTTTACCTAGCGTTCTAGCTAGGCACTTATCAGCCCTTCATCACTGTCGTGTCTGACCACCTCACAAGCGCTAATGGAGTTTGTCCTCACCCCCACCCCGACATAGGGAGACATTATCCCCAATTTAAAGGTGGGGAACTGAGGCACAGGCTGGGTGAAGTGGCTTCTCCAAACTCTGGTTTCAGAGTAGCAGCCGTGTTAGTCTGTATTCGCAAAAAGAAAAGGAGGACTTGTGGCACCTTAGAGACTAACCAATTTATTTGAGCATAGGAATTGAACTCAAGCCCAGTGCAGCACCCTGACGACTAGAGCATTCTTCCTAACATCAGGTGGGACAAACGCTACCTTTCAAAAGAGCAGAGAAAGGATATGACAGTGCACAGGGCTGCAGCAAGCTGCGTGAAAGGGCTGCTAACTAGGAGGTGTGCAGACCAACAGGAAAGTGGGATCTGGTCGTTAACAGTGACTGTGGCTTCCAGTTTAATTGACTCACACTTCCTCCATTGGTGGGACGTCAGACCAGTGAGGCCGTCAGATGCCACTTTTCAATGAGTTTGGATCCAGTTAGCGACACGGTTGGGTCTAAATCAAGTTTGGGTTCAAAAACCATGGTCAATACTTGTACCACATCAGCGACGTACCACATCCGCCTTGGTCTTCCCAGAGACGAGACGCCTCTTCTGAGTGTGGGCTGGGCTCCTTAACCTTCCCCATGTAACCAGGCTGACCTGGCCTTCCCGCCATGTTCACCAGGGGCAGGGCATCACAGTGGGCCTGCCCTCTGTGCCCTGCTGAGGCACGCTGGGTGAGCTGCCCCACTTTCCCAGCAGCACCGTAGGTCTGGCTGCACAAACATAGGGGAGGCAAGTTTTCGGTGGTGACATAAAACACACCCTGCCCCCAAGCTGAGTTGGTGTAAATGAGTCGGGTGAGGGCATCTCAAAGAAGTTACATCAAGTCCTCAGCCCGGAGGGATCCTGTGATAAATAAAGGGGGGAGGAGGGTAGCTCCCTTTTATGGACACCCAGCCAGCCAGTAGCTATAACATCCCTCTTAGTAGCTGTTCTCCACTTGCTTTACCTGTAAAGGGTTAAAAAGTCTCACTGCGATGCATAGGTAAAAGGAAGGGAGTGGGCAGCTGGTCAAAAGAGCCAATGGGAAAGCTAGAACTTTTTAAAATTGAGAAAAAACTTCCCTTTTGTTTGTCTGTTGTTTTTCCAGGGAGAGGCAAACAGGGCAGCAGCTATGCTATAAAAAGCTTAGGGCCAGGTACAAAAACTTATCAAGATCATACCTAGAAACTGCTCATTTGAAACCCCAGATATGTACGTAGACCAGGAATTGTCTAGGAAGACGCGATGAGGTTTATCCCTTTGATTCCTTTATGGCTTGTGGACTCCTCTGTGCTAACCCCAGTGCTTTTGTTGTGCTTGTAACCTTTAAGCGGGACCTCAAGAAAGCTATTCTTGGTGCTTAATCCTTGTAGTTACTCTTTTAAAATCTAGCAATAGCCTGAGTTCCCAGATGTATTTTCTTTCTTTTTTTAATAAAATTTACCTTTTTTAACAACAGGATTGGATCTCTGTGTCTCAAGAAGGTTATGCACGTTTTTTAATTAGCTGGTGGCAACAGCTGATTTGTTTCCCCCTCCCCCCATAGCTCTTCCCCAGAGGGGGGTGAAAGGGCTTGAGGGTACCCCACAGGGAGGAATTCCCACGTGCACCTTCCTGGGTCCTCAAAGGGGTTCTTCACTTGGGTGGTGGCAGCATCTACCCATCCAAGGTCAGAGAGAAGCTGTAACCTTGGGAGTTGAATACATGCCTGGAGTGGCCAGTATTTAATTTTTAAAGTCCTGATTTCCCACTCGAAGTGCCAGAGTGAGGAATCAGCCTTAACAGATCCTATGGAACTGGGACATACAGACCCTTCCCACAGACCCCAGAGAAGTGGAGGAGAGCAGACAATAGAAATCCAGCTGCCCACAGCCTGTGACTGCATTGCTCCAAAGGGGCTGGGCTTATGGGACTTAACACAGAGGGCACGCGAAGAGCAGGACAGATGGGGATGGTGGTGCCCTAAGCAACGTTTGACAGCCCGGGAAGGCTTTAGATTCAGAAAAGGGCAACAGGCACAGGGTAAGGACCAGTGAAACAGGTACATTACACCAAGACACCATATCGAGATAACCTCAAGCATTCATACATAAGAACAGCTATGCTGGGTTAGACCAATGGTCCATCTAGCCCAGTAACCTGTCACCAGTACCACGTGCTTCAGAGGGAATGAACAGAACAGGGCAATTTATCGAATAGTCCATCATCCTGTCATCCACTCCCAACTTCTGGCAGTCAGACGTTTAGGGACACTCAGAGCAGAGGGTTGGGTCCCTGCCCACCCTGGCTAATAGCCATTGATGGACCCATCCTCCAGGAACTTTAGTTCTTTTCTGAACCCTGTATTAGTTTTGGCCTTTACAATATCCCCTTGCAACCGGTTCCAAAGGCTGACTGTGTTGTGGAAAGAAGCGTTTCCTTTTGTTTGTTTTAAACTTGCAGCCTGTTTTAAACTTGCTGCCTGTTAATTTCATTGGTTGAGCCCTGGTGCTTTTGTGATGTGAACAGGTAAACAGCACGTCCTTATTCACTTTCTCCACCCCATGCAGGATTTTACAGACCTCTCTCATATCCCCCTGTGTTGTCTACTTTCCAAGCTGAACAGTCGGAGTCTTTCAAATCTCCCCTCATGTGGAAGCTGGTCCAGACCCCGAAGCATTTTTGTTGCCGTCTCTGTACCGTTTCCATTTCTAATGTAGCTTTCTGGAGATGGGGCAACCAGAGCTGCAGGCAGTGCTCAAGGTGTGGGCGTGCCATGGGTTTATAGAGAGGCATTATGATATTTTCTAATGATCTGTCCCTTTGCTAATGGGGCCTAACATGCTGTTCGCTGTTTTGACTGCTGCTGCACATTGAGCGGACGTTTTCAGAGAACTCTCCGCAAATTTGCAATTTCTGATTGGACAGTTCAGGAAGTTGTCAGCTGAGGCTAATACTTTGGGGGAAGAAAGGGAAGTCCAGGGGACGCAGGAGGTAACTGAACGCTTTCCCTCTCCTCTTTGGACATGCATTGATGATGGCTCAAGCCCAACATGCAGGCAGCCTTCCTGATGTGAGGGAATTTTGACAAGATTCCTTCCATTCCACTAATAGCAGTAACACGGGGAACCCTACTGTCGTAAGCCTCTGTGCGTAGCGCGTGTGAATGTAATGGTGGGGAACGCCTGACCTGTAGAGCAGTGGGATGCAGTCATCCCTTGTGGAACATGTTGGCTCCCTTTCCCTGCCTCCTGTTAAAGCTGGCCTGAAAAAGGGCTGCAGCAGCATCCATCTGTCAAAGTCACCAGCACTGAACAGTGGCCACAAACTCAGCCAGGTACCAGAGGGTGGAGGCGGAAATGCAGGCATGGTAGGAGATCAGGGCCGGGGAGCAAAAGGGGCTGGGGGAGGCAGTGAAGTGCCAATTCACCCTTCATACTGAAATAGGAGAGATTGGTACCTAACCCAGGAATTGTTTCCATCACCTTGATGAGAAGGCACAAACATTAAAGAGCCTTTGGGTTTCTTTCCCCAGGAGAGGCTGGTGTAGCCCTCCTCGGCATGCTTCGGGATTTTACCTATTTTCCTCCCTCTGGCACATTTTAAAATCCCTGCATCACAGGCACTTCGCAGCCAGGAGGGCACGAAGATCCCTCTGGACCCTCAACCAAAAAGGACGTACAGCAGGGCTTGCTAAAATAGGGTTAGTTGACTAAGTATCAGTTGCAGCCCCAGCTCTCGTGGTACCATGATCCCTCTGGGCTTCCAGCAAGAACGGGAGAGACAAACGCTGCTATTTCCAGCACAAAACACAGGCAGAAAGAACTTTTAACAGGAGTTTCAGGCCTTTACACAGCAGGGGTGGGAGGGGGAGACCTTTTTCCTTTGCAGGTCACCTCAAACAATACAAGGACAGCCAGCAGAGCGGCAAAGGGAAAGTCAGAGGCAGCATAAAAATATATGCAGCAGAAATCTGAAACGTGATGGGGAGTTTCTGAGGTTGAGACACGGGGAGATGACTCCAGCTGGCAGCGAATGCAGTGGAGAAGGTGTTTGCATCAACCGGAGTCATTTGTTGTCGAACAGGCACAAAGGTGGCCAGTGGCAACTGAACACAGAGGGGGAAAAGGCGACAAAGACCCTGGCATAAACTGAAGCCTGTCTATGGAGCAGTTTTTATAGCCAGGTGCCCCCATTTACTAGGGCAAGTGCAGGGTCTGATCAAGGAGCAGAAGGCGGAGCTGGATCCCTGCACAAAAGCGAAGCTAGCGGAAAGGTTTGAGAATGGGAGTGACGTGCCATGGCAGCTACGGACATGCAGCCCTAGCCTTGGAATCCTCTTTCCCAGCACAACGAAACCTCCCTTGCTTCAGATCTCTCATCCCCACCTTGGGTGTGGGCATATTAAGTCCCTAAAGTAGTGTGTGAAATATGGGAATCTATACAGGGGAAATCCTGCAGCCTTTTGCTGCTTAGGCCTGCCAGCTGCATTATTTATAACACATAGGGCAGGAATCAGGTCTTCCTCTTGGTCTAAAGCCCTGAACACACCAGCACCCTCTGCAAACCACATGCAGGAAACCAAGCCACAGCATTGTGCACAGGCTCTGGTCTGGAGACGTGGCGATAGAGAAGGCTGATAGAGATAGCTGCAAGAGCTGGGAAAGGCCATCCAAAGAGAGAATAAAGATCAGAATAGCTAAGGCAGTGATACACACGGATAATGCTGCAGAAGTGGCAATGTGCAGTGTCTAACCCCAGGAGATGGTCACAGATGACCCCACACTTACAGAGATCGGAGCAGAGGGCCTTGCCTACGCTAGGAAATAGCACCAATTGGATCCACTGTGCCATGCTGATCGTGGTTTAGCTGCAAGCACAGACGAGGACATACCACGGTCAGCCCCAGTTCACCTAAAAGCTGCTGTTTCCTAGTGTAGATGAGGCCAAGGAGATGGAGAGGAAACGGAGCTCAACTCCTACCCAGCATCTCCAATCTCATTTAAGTTGTCCAAATGAAAGTATTCTCTGCCCGTACAGGAAGCTACTGGAGACAAAAATAGGCTTATAACTTCAGATGCTGCATCTGTGTCTATACAGCCGCCAGCGGTTCAGCTTTTAAACAGACATCCAGTAACAGATGCCTGTTTTCCAAAGGAAGGTCATCCAGCATAGGTAAATATTAGATTGTATCGACCTAAAACTGCAGTGGTAGTTCCAATCTGAGACATTCCCCCCGCAATGTTAAAAGCAAAGACTATTCCATGCCAGCAGTGGCAGCATCTCAATGCTAGGAGAGCGACCCCTGAACAGCTCGGGGCTCCTGAGAATTGCATCGATGGAAAGTTCTCCGAGTGACTTGTTCACATGGTTGTGTGCTAGAGGCAGTTTTATCTTCACCTAGTATAAAAACCTTCTAACTTGCTGGCTGACAAAGCAATCTACGTCAGTGTACTCTGCTTAACTTTACAGTGTCAACCTGTGGAACTCATTGCCAGGGGATGTTGTGAAGGCCAAAAGTACAACTGGGCTCAAAAAAGAATTAGATAAGTTCATGGAGGATAAAGTCCATCAATGGCTATTAGCCAAGAGGGTCAGAGATGCAACCCCATGCTCTGGATGTCCCTAAACCTCCAACTGCCAGAAGCTGGGAGTGGACGATAGGAGATGGATCACTCGCTAGTTGCCCTGTTCTGTTCATTCCCCCTGAAGCGTCTGGCATTGGTCACTGTCAGAAGACAGGATACTGGGCTAGATACACCATTGGTCTGAGCCAGTATAGCCGTTCTAATTTTCTTAGCCCATTCAGGATGCAAGTCCATAAACTGAGCCAGGGCTCTGCTCCCACAAGGTGCAGTTTTATAGAAGTACTTATTCTCGCTGCAGCATCCCACTTGTACTGTTTCTTAGTGATGACAGACTACAGATTATTCCAATACAACTAACAGATCATTCCTAGTCTCAGTTGCTGAATGGTAACACACCACACATTTGAAGCCACAGTGAATGTAAACAGTTTTATTGAGACAGTTTTACGTCTGACATACATTATAAAAATCTGTTTACACTCTACAAAACAAACCTAGAGGATTAGCATTCATGGGAACAGACACCTTGGGTGTGCAATCTGTTTTTCACCAGCTTTACATTTGCTTCGATACATACAGTAGAAGTGGGAAAACGCTGAGATTAAACTGATGTGCATTGCAGAGCACTGAATATGGCCAAACCTCTCCTGATGCTGAACATATGAAATAGGTTTTACTTTACTGGTGAAAGAATTAGTGTTTATAAAGTGTCTGCACCAGTCATTAGTGCTGACAGCAGCTGTGCAAACTTCTGCCACATAGCTCTGTAAATGCATCTCAATTGTGACTTTGAACAGCACTAGCCCATTTCAAAGTCCTGAGCCTCACACACAAAGACACCCAACTGTGTCAAAACCACATGGAGGTTTTATGATAGGACGAACGGAGGCCAGGAGGAAATGGAATTCATTTTAAATGTGAGACCCAAAAGCAGCTTGGGTCACCAGAAATGTGAGGCTATGGCCTTCCTGTAGTGAGCCCTATCACTGCTGCATTACCTGGCCTTCATCCCCTCCAGATTCCTTTGCTATGTGTAAGTTTTGTTTATTAGAGTAGGATTCTTCCTGGCTTTATCCCAAAACCATAAAGCACATCCAAGGGTCAGAACACCCATACTTCAGGGGTGAACACTAAAGGCACGTATACCATACAAATCTCATATACAATGCTTGATTATGATTTGATCCATTGTCTCAAGTTATATCAAAAGTGTGTTATTTGTAGAAAGTTACATGAAATAATAGTACACATACTTAATGTTTCAAGCCTTTAATCCTTGAAACAAACCAATTTAAAGAAAAAGAGGCCCAAGTTTATTACAGTTAAGGGGCCAGAAGAGGCTGGCGTTAGTGTTTACAGGACTATATAGTGAAGGAAATGACCTATGTTTGCAAACACAGTGATTGCTTTAGACGAATTTCAACACTCCCCCACTAGGCTCCACACATGAGAAGTGCAAGTGACCCACTAAGCTGTGCAAAATGGCACTCCAAGGAAGAGTCACCAGCTAAGGTAGAGAAGTCATCTCTTGGCAATCACTTATCTCTGGCTCTCTAACAGCAGTTCTCCCTGGTTAAAGAAAAAAGCATAAGGAAATACCTCAGGATACAACGAAGTAAGTGGTTTGCCTTCTGAGGTAAGAAAATCCCTGGTAAAATAGGCAGCATATGGTTAAAAATTCACAAGAAGGTAAGAACACTGCTGCAAAGCTTTCTACTAATACTGCTGTTTAACCACTGCACAGGAGCAGAACACACAAAGGTTAATTTCAATCTTCAGAGTTTTTATTCTCTGGTTTCTTGTAGCCTTGTTGTTTCTTAGTTATCCTCTTTTGGCGCATTTCATCTTGAGGTTCCTAAACTGACAACCTAGCCCCAGTTTGTTTTTGTTTTGGCAGGTAAAGGCACTTCAATGATGTATGATTTGCAGAAGTCTAATGGTTTAAATAAAAAGGGAGCCCCTCCCATTTCCATCCCTAACCCCATGGAGCAAGCAGCACTCATCCACTTTGTTCCTTGCCTTAAGGGACCAATTTAGGATCAGCCACTTTTCCTGGTTGATTTCCCAGTATAACATACAGAGGGTCACATCAGGTCAGCCTCTTGCCTCATCTAGTAGGGTCACATGGCTTTGATTAACTATGTACATGGAAGCCATATGGATTCAGAAGAATGTAATGCACAAGTAACTTGCATTTACAGAGACCCTGCGGCAAACACAAAACTCAGGCTGAGGATTTTAGCAGCATCTGCAAGACGGCCCCACCTCCCAAGTATTTCTGGATGGAAAGCTTCAGATCACACTTGCTGTATTAGTTCAAATTCCTGGAGCTCCGAGAACAGCAAAGGCCTCATGAAGGAATGCTCTGGAGAAGAGCAAGCACAGGTTTGTCTTGCTGCCGCCATACACCATGGTGCCTATTTTGAAGGGGTCTGCAAAGCAGGAATGGCCAAAAGGCAGTCTGCAGTCACACAGAATCCCCCAATTCTACAGTGCTGTCCACAGACAGACAGCTCCCAGCATGCAATGTTCTTGACTTCGTGGGACAAGATACAGCATTGCATTTTGGGAGAATGTCTTTTGCACTGAAGATGACTGCAAAGTGCTCAGCTGTAGCACATTGTGTGTTGCCCTTGGGCTCCGAACAAGCTGCCATTGTGGCCCTCAGGCTGAATTTGCATTCCCCAGTCTAAACAAACATCATATAGCTTTGTTGCTTGACCTTATTGTTCTGTGGCTTGTAAAAAATTCTGTAGCTATGTCTATACAACATTAAGGGGGATAGAGGGAGGTGGGGCACTGGGGAAGGAACTATCATTGCTCTGCAGCTAACTTTTCAGGATATGCATTCTTCATTTCACACGGAACCCAAACAAATACAAAAATAAACAGAACTTGTTAGACATAAAACAAAGTGTAAATCTAAAAACCACAAGTGTTATCATTACAGAGTCACTTTTCAGAACACCATGTCCCCATCCCTTTGGGAAAGGGAAAGGGGACAGGACAGGATTTTTCACCTCATAGCCTGAAATAACAGTCTCAGTAGTGAAAACGTTTCTCATGTTAATCCAGAAACTGTAAAAAATAAATTACTTTTAAGAAACAGGTTTCTCTGTACATGTCTTAAAACTCATCGTGTCGTACTAAGGCTTCCCCGAAGTCTGTGGCCTGGCTACCCACGAACAAGTCATACTTGTCAACGATCTCCTCTTTGGTGAGTTTGCCATCCTAAAATTAAAAAGAATATGTTAGTCAAGTTTATTATGGTAGTGGCTAAGGAGCAGCCAAGCATTCAGCTCCCACGGTGCTAGGTGCTGGACAAACACAGCAGAGGAGACTGTCCCCACCCCGGAACAGACCAGACAGACACATGGTTGGCGGAGGGGTGGAATACACAAGCAGAGTGAACAATGTGATGGTGGTAAATGTCATGGCAGTGCCACAGGTTGTGTGTTGTGGGTTTTTTGGGTGGGATTTCCTTATGAGGGGCTCAGCTACATGGGAAGAGAAGGGAATGGAAGGAGGTAAATGGGACTGGTGCTCAGTGAAGCTGGGGTAAGGAGATTTGGGGGGGGGGGAAAGGGGAGAAGAGGGAAGGGCTGGATCAAGCAGCCAATCAGTGCAGGGCAGAGAGAGCCCAGTCACAACTGTAGAGAGCTCTCTGAATGGCTCAAGGGCCCAGCTTTCCTCATCTGCTCCTACTGCTGGCTCCTTTCTCAGCATTCCCCCAAGGTCACATGGTGGGGAGCAGGTACCACCTGGGCCCTAGTTTCCCCAGAGCGCGTGTGCGTGCGCGTCTCCCCTGCACAGTTCTGTGAGCTCAGATTCACGCAGCAGCCATGACAGATTCCCATCCTCTTAGTTATATGGAGACAATTTTAGAGACCATTGCAGGTTTTCACCCAAGGCATTCTGGGGAGGGTGCGGTGAAGAGAAGGGCTCATGCCTTGTTCTCCAATATGGCAGAGATGTGCCTGCCTCCCTAGGCAAGAAAAGGGGAATCTAATCAGATTGCTCAATAAGAGTGTTTGCCAAACTTTTTAAATAGTCGGTGCTAGCTCCAGGAAAAAAGGGTCCTAGAGTTGTTAAGTTTACTGAGGTAAGCTCCAAAATTACTACTGAAAGGGAGAGCATCAGTGGAGCTGCTCACAGTAACTCGGGCTTCTTGCCAAAATTACAAAGTGATCCTCAGAGACAATTCTGAAATGGCTTTTGAAGCTTCCATCCTGCACAGGACAAGACACTGAAGGGGACCAAGCTCCTCTCACCTTGTTCTGATCAGACTCGTAGACAAGGTGCCGTGCTTCTGCCTCAGCGTGGTCGTAATCCGAGGGGAGGATCCAATCTTTTGTCTCCTCCTTGTCCATCTTCCCATCTCGATTCTTGTCTCTGAACTCCACAAACTGCTCCCGCTCGGTCTTCACCCACTCTGGCTCATCAGCATCGCCATCATGACTGTACATATCCCCTGAACAAGAACACAAGACAGCTGCTGATGCAAGAACACCCCCTCACCTCTTCGTTCCACTTGGGACTGTGCAAGCAAATCGTAAAGCAAGGTGGTTACATCTAAGTTAAGCAGCAGTCATCCCCATCTTCAATACGGACATGCAGCCAGTGGAAACTGCAGATCCCCGCATGCAGTGCTACAGCCTTCTTAAAGCATTTGCTGCAGGATGCAGCCCTCTATTACATACGACAGTGACCACAGGCCACACCACAGATCTAGGGAGCTGCATATTTTCCACCCATTTTCCCAGTGGCCACCTAGCCCTGGATCTCGTTACTTTAGTGAGATTAGCCCAGACATTTAGGTTTAAAAAGGTTACTTTAAACGTGTTTAGAGAAATGTGCAGAGTCTCTATATTGGCATATATTTTAGAGTCAGAGGCATTTATTACCACACTTATTCAATGCCAAAGCTTTCCATTAAAAAAAATAAGAGCTAAAATGACAGCTGCTCTGTTACTTACTACTGCCAAGAGAAGTGGCTGCACTGTTCTGCAATTGGCAGGCCCCATAATATATCAGAGAGCAGCCTATGGACTTAGAGCAGATGTTCCCCTCTACCTAGGTTCTGTGATCAATCATACTTGCATTTTGTCTAGTTACCCTCAAGCAAATTATACATGTCATTTTGGTTATGCAGTTAACTTGGAATTACATAGTAAGGATTGACATGGGGAAAAAAAATATCAAACTCAGTTTCAAAGTTAGGGAGCAAAGAGGGACCCATTAGAAAAATTCCAGAGAGTAGGCAAGGGAGATTAAAGAGCATGACTGCTTTGGCACAAATACTGGTCACAAGAGGCTACAATGTAATTTCATTTGAGAGTATCTTTTTACAGAGCACTGATGGGAAGCGAACACATTATCAGCAGACTCAAGGACAGCGTGCAAGTTGCTTACCTATGTATTCTTCCAAGTCAATGACGCCATCCCTATTCTTGTCGATATCTTCCATGGTTTCCTATTTAAAAAAAGGACTAGGTTAGCCTCAAAGTTCATGGACAAAGAAAGGACTTTTTATGGCTCTCTACCACCTAGAGGAGAAAACATGAGACAGCAAATTGCCAGCAGTTCAGCTGTCCCTCCCCACACTGCCGTGTGCTGCTCCTGCCCTCTTCCTTGGAGCTGCTCCTGGGAGCCTCCTGCTTGCTGTGCCTGGGGTGGGGGAAAAGAGGGATGCTAATGTCAGGGTGTCCCCCTCCCCCTGTACCTTATCTCCACGGGTAAGGGAGAGGAGAGGAGAGAAGAGGAGAGGAGAGGAGGGAAGAACACCTACAGGAGCTTGCTGGCAGCAGCTGCTGTCTCAACTTACAGATCTACTTAAAAAGGCAATGTACTTAGAGTGGGGTCAGCCGTACTTGAAGGAGCAATGCCCGTCTCTCTCTCTCTCTCTCTCTCTCTCTCTCACACACACAGTGTGTGTGTCTGTCTCTCTCTGCCATGCTGTCTCCCCTCCCTCCATTCGTGCTGCCTGGTAGAGTGAGAGGCTACATTAACAACAATGTGTTAACCCTTGAGGGCTTAGCCTAGTGCTAGTTCATCATTTAGCAGTAAGGCATTCCCTGGGAAATATCTCACACTCTTCCACCCTCTGACTCAACCACCTCAGCCAAGATTCACAATCATCATTACCATGTACAGTATTAAATTGTTTAAAACTTATAGTGTGTGTGTGTCTATACATAGTCTTTTGTTTGTTGAAAAAAAATTCCCTGGAACCTAACACCCCTCCCCCCCCCATTTACATTAATTTTTACAGGGAAATTGGATTCGCTTAACATTGTTTCACTTAAAGTAGCATTTTTCAGGAACAGAACTACAACGTTAAGTGAGGAGTTACTGTATATACTTTTTTTTATAGGAGGATTAGCTGATACACCTGTGCTTCAAAAAATAGCAATTGCTAAATGGAAAAATCTCCAAAACAGCCATCAAATGCAGCTGCGTATGGAAGGTCTGCTCTGGTGCACAGCATAAGAGGACAGACTGACAAAGGAGTTTAAATGTGCCCTGGAAGTGGAACATAATTCCACCCCCTTCAGCAACATGTGCTGCATGCTACCACTAACCAAGTGAAGAGGAGCCACTTAGCATGTCAGTGACAAGAAGCATCTTTTCTTCTCTTAGCTCCTGCAAAGCCAATCAGGGCATTCATTAGGTTTGCAATGCTATCCATCACAGAACTGGCTGCTGCCTGAAACTGCCGCTTATGGGGAGGAGGGGTCAGGCAAGATTTTTTTTTTCAACATTTGGAATAGTGTATAAAAACCTCAAAACTTTAGGATAAAAAATGAAACCTTACAAAAAGCTGTGCCCACCAGTAAGTAAACCTTATACACGACTCCCCCTCACCCAACAGGCCAACGACGTACTCCTGTGAGATCACGGGTAACTGGGAGATACCAGACTGTTACTAGCCTGAGATAGCAAGTATAAAAACCTCTTTATTTTACTTCCTCCCTACACCTTAAGGCCCCAGGTCATCTCAACCTGCTTTCTAAATGGCACCCACCTGTACTACTATATCTTTCATGTAGTCATATTCTTCTGGATGCAGAAAGGCAGTAAATTCTTCCTTGGTAGCAATCAAGTCTCCATCCTTGTCAGCCATTTTGAACCTTCGTTCATCCCTCATCATCATCTGTTTGTAGTTGAACCCATCATCAGGGTCTGGGTCATCTGGGCAGAAACAGACAAGTTATACCCATTTTAGACTCCAAAGCTCATCCACAAAACAATTGCACCAGTATCGCATTTCAAATTTTCCTTTTGCTGTCGACTAGGGAAAGTTCACAATGTGTGTCAGGAGAGCCCAAACCTTGCACCTCCAAGGGTTACAGTGAAACTCATTAGGACTCCAGAGACTGCACCTATTTTGCATGAAGCGGAAAAGGTCTCCACTGGTTCTACATTTTAAACAGAGGGGCATCTTG
This sequence comes from Lepidochelys kempii, assembly GCF_965140285.1. NCBI lineage: Eukaryota > Metazoa > Chordata > Testudines > Cheloniidae > Lepidochelys > Lepidochelys kempii. Next base: position 349,292,792 of record NC_136380.1, read on the forward strand.
AAGAGACAAGTGTCAACATGAAACGCTCCCAAGCTTATCTCAGCTGAGGACACTTTCATCAAGATAAACATTGTATTCTGACAACTGTAATCTCATTGGGCTATGTCTTCTCTGTGTTAAAGGTAGGAGAGACTGTGGGCTAGAGTTTGGCTACTCTTGGAATAGAATATGTAATGGAATTATGCTCTTCCACAGCGGTGCAACAGGCATTTTCAAAGCAAGAGCAACACTGCTGACTGTCCAAATCTACATACTTATATGTGCCCCAAGAGTATCTGAGGGCCTACTAGGGTGATTAAATTTAATCAGACTTCATATAATTTGTATATGAAATTACTATCCTATTTATGGGGCCCGTGTTTGTCGCAAGGTTTCTTAATTAGCAGCGAATACTTGAGGACAAAGTACATTTAATAACTAAAATAGTAATAACATACAGGTGCCCCTTTGTCAGAGTAATTAATCATATCCTGGGCTAACAAAAGCACAGTTTAGAGTTTATTTAGTCCAGAATGTGGTTACCATCTTGTGAACATGAAACATTAAATTAAATACTGACACTTTAAAATTCTGATTAGGCAAATATTAAACAGTAAAAGGAATTTTGATCTGGTGAATGTATGTTCAGTTGTGACAGTTTGGGGGCTATACTATTATTGTCCATTTATCTACTAAAAGCAAAAACATTATCTCTCTGTGGGTAAGTTAGCACCCAAGCTATACAGTGGTCTGGTTGACACTCCATTTGCTACAACTTCTGCAAATGGCACCGTCAATTCAAGTTATGAGGTCACCAATCTCACGTTCATTTTTACATGGAGCAGAAGTATAAGGAATACATTTCTTTTAAGTGTAACTTAAAAGACAAGGATAACTGCTTCGAGAAACACATATGAAACAACAATGTGAATTAATTAAGGGTAAATTAAAGGAAGCAAATAACTATCTAGCTTGCTCTTTTTTTTTTCCTCCCCCCCGCTGTGTCAAATCCAGGTTTTCTCACCTTCCGCCCCCCCCCCCCCCAACTCACTCTCCTGCTGGTAATAGCCCATCCAAAGTGACCACTCTCCCTACAATGACAGGTTTCAGAGTAACAGCCGTGTTAGTCTGTATTCGCAAAAAGAAAAGGAGGACTTGTGGCACCTTAGAGACTAACCAATTTATTAGAGCATAAGCTTTCGTGAGCTACAGCTCACTTCTTCAGATGATAATCAAGGTGGGTTGTCACTTTGGATGGGCTATTACCAGCAGGAGACTGAGTTTGTGTGTGTGGGGGCAGAGGGTGAGAAAACCTGGATTTGTGCTGGAAATGGCCCAACCTGATGATCACTTTAGATAAGCTATTACCAGCAGGACAGTAGGGTGGGAGGAGGTATTGTTTCATAATCTCTGTGTGTATATAACGTCTGCTGCAGTTTCCACGGTATGCATCCGATGAAGTGAGCTGTAGCCCACGAAAGCTCATGCTCAAATAAATTGGTTAGTCTCTAAGGTGCCACAAGTACTCCTTTTCTTTTTGCGAATACAGACTAACACGGCTGTTACTCTGAACAGTGTATATGGGAAAATTCAGAAAGCTGTCTTTGGGACACAGGCCGCATGTGGCTCTAATCATAGGCTGAACTCCACAGATGGAAGAGAATGCAGATCCAGAGTACTTAAAAATAAATAAATAAATAAAAAAATCACTGTTTATGAGCAACATACCAGCAAGGCCAGGTGCCAGGTTCTGAAGCCTGCATATGAAGTTGGTGCCATTTAGAGCCAATATTAAACATAAGCAAAGAATATAATGGCTTTGTTCTTTAACAAGGACATCAGATCATAATCTAAGCAAATCTTCCACAGAGAGCCTGCTTATTGTATCATTGTGCACAGCCTCGGTGCACAGAAATTCCTTTTGCATTCTGGTGATGTATGCTAAAGCATGGGGTACTCAGAAGCTTACACACACTATTCAAGTGCAGCAGTGAAGTGACTAGCATGGTCTTGGAGCTTACTAACATGCTGTTTCATTTAGATCACAAAAACCTAATTTTAAAAATACTACATATAACAGCCAAAAGAGCCGCAGTGAAAGAGGATGGTGTTTCAGCTCCTACAGCATGAAAGATGTATGTTCTCAATTAGATAAAGGGATCTGTTAGTTTCCTGGCTGGGCGTCAAACGTTTGAGAGGCATTTCCAAATTTGTTCATGCCAGAAAAAGGGAAAACAGCTTTTCACAACAGACATGAAGATCTTTCACCAGATACTATTATGGAAAAGTATTGACCTTTGAACAGAAGTGGGAAGCCAAGCCATTACACATATATGGCTGTCAGGGACAGATCAGCATTGTAGTTATGAAAGGAAGACCGGAGTAGTTTTAATATATTAACTATTTAGTAGATAAATATATCTGTATATATAAATTGTATATAATGAAGTGAGTAAGAGGTGGTGCAAGTGCATTATGAAGATTTTATCAGCATTAACCTGAGGCACTGGTGAGTAATGTGCCCATCCCAAAATCCTGGGAATGAGATCTTTATGGCATACCACCTTCTCATGGGCTCTACATATGCCATATGTGTTACAAATAAAACTTGAGAAATATTTTGAGTATATTACTTTGTTCATTAGGACATTTTAAATATACCCCTGCAGAGACAGGGGTCTGATCCAACTGCATGGGCTTCAGAGAAAGCCATAAAAACCCTCAGGATGACCCAAGATAGTTTTTCTATATACTTAACATTGTCAAATTGTAAAGATCAGATACCTTGGAATATCCCAGGACTAGAAACAAGTGCTGTGGATCCCATCAGAAATCTGGTATTTTCCCTTTCTAGTTCGTGGTATAAGACTTGTTTCTAGTTCTACAGGGTCACAGGATCTTTCTTTTTAACCAGTCATTGGTGCTGGACTGAACATTGCCGGTCTTAGTTTTAACGGGTTACTTAAAAGTGGCGGGGAAAAGCCCCAAACCTCACAGCTGTCTAAAACTGCTCAGCGGAGTGAAGTGATAGAAACAGCCCTGGAGGGACATGGATTAGCCAGAAGAGAGCAGACAACATGCAACATACATTTTGAAAGCATGTAATAAATTTATTATGTGAGTCCAGAAACAGTCACACTGCTCTGCAAAATTTATTCCATCATACCAACTAAAATGATTAGTGGTTTGGAACGGGTCCCATATGAGGAGAGATTGAAGAGGCTAGGACTTTTCAGCCTGGAACAGAGGACACTAAGGGGGGATATGATAGAGGTCTATAAAATCATGAGTGGTGTGGAGAAAATGAATAAGGAAAAGTTATTTACTTTTTCCCATAAGAATTAGGGGCCACCAAATGAAATTAATGGGCAGCAGGTTTAAAACAAATAAAAGGAAGTTCTTCACACAGCACACAGTCAACCCGTGGAACTCCTTGCCTGAGGAGGTTGTGAAGGCTAGGACTATAACAGGGTTTAAAAGAGAACTAGATAAATTCATAGAGGTGAAGTCCATTAATGGCTATTAGTCAGTATGGGTAAAGAATGGTGTCCCTAGCCTCTGTTTGTCGGAGGGTGGAAATGGATGGCAGGAGAGAGATCACTTGATCATTACCTGTTAGGTTCCCTCCCTCTGGGGCACCTGGCATTGGCCACGGTCAGCTGACAGGATACTGGGCTGGGTGGACCTTTGGTCTGACCCAATATGGCCATTCTTATGTTCATACTACACCTGTATGCAATCCAGGTTACAAGTCCCTTTGCTAGTCTTTGTTCTCCCACAGCCCTACTCAAAATAGCCCCTCCCTCACCAACTCCCCCCTTCAAAGATCTCCACAGATATTGCCAGTCTTTACTTCTTCGTAAACCAGATCTAGGCCCTATGTCACAGGGCCACCGCTAAAAAAAGGGCAGGCCCCCACTGGAACTGGGGGTGGAGTGGAGAGGAGAAACAGAGCTAAGACATATATTTTATTTTTTTCGTCCTAAGTTTAAGAAAAGACAGTTGAGGTCGTTCTTCAGGAGCTTCAAATTCCAGAAATGTAGCTGTTGTTAAAAGCCAAGTGAACCACAATTTATACAGAGACAACATACAGTACCTTACTACAGCATGGCTGCATTTCCACAGCCACATATATATTTCTGCAGATACTGAAGGCCACCAGTGGATAAATATGGCTAGGGAAAAGCTTTAGAGCTTCAAGTGGGATTTACAAGCAATGGAGAGTTAAACTAAATGCTAAACAAAGGGTCTGCCCAGAAGCCTTGAATAAAACTGTCAATCTGAGCAGTAATCTTGAATTTTAGACTAGATTTTTAAATTAAAATTAATCAATAAAGCAGAGTTACAAAGCTGCATCTTCATACAAACTTTAGCTTTTAAGATTCTTCTGTGTGCTTGCCAATTTCACGGTCCTCTTACTAATATGAAGGAAAAGATTGTTCCCAGTTGAATCTTATACTACTGCAAGAGCTCTCCATGCTCTGTGTTACACAACACTTCTGCTTTATTGATTAGCGACTACTGTGTCTGCAGGTTTGACATCTCGCCCCTTACCCAGGTAAGTGCCATATGTCACGTTTCTGTACTCATCCCAGGAGATTAATCCATCTTGATTCATGTCAAACTCCTGCCACTGGCGTTCGACATTGTCATACACGTACTTCTTCTGGGCCTTCTTAATCCAGGCTTTCAGCTCCCCCTCCGTCACAAACCCATCCTTATCCGTGTCTATTTTATCTACAATCATTCTACAAGACAAAACAGCAAGTTTCAAGGTGCCAGCTCCACAAAGCTTTTACCCCAAGAATAAAGACCTACCTAAGATGTAGCCGTAGGTGGCATTTTTATACTCTTCCCAGGAAATGAGGCCGTCCTCATTGAGGTCGTGCCCCTTCCACTGACGCTCTACATCCTCGTAAATCCAGCGTTTTTGTGCAAATTTAATCCAGTCTCTGAGCTCCTCCACAGTTACAAACCCGTCCTTGTCTTCATCTATTTTACTTACAATCTTTCTGTAGAAAATGCAGAGAAATGCAGGAAAAGTTAAGGGAAATAAGGCTCTTTCTACTCAGAGCAGCGCATTTTAACGGGCAGCACACTGCACCTGTATGCAGGAGTGAACAAGTCAATTCCAAACTGTAACCCAGCAGGCTACCCAAAACTGCCTTCTAGCTGGTGTCATCCTATATGCGTTTGCCAGTCGCACAATTTTAGAAAGTGATTTACAAGACTGATGTAGAGAATACTTGATTCAGAATGGACAGAGCACAGTTCAGCCTCAGTAGGTCACAGGCTACTGGAATAGTGACTTGTTCGTTCCTCTTCATAGCCGTAAGAAAAATACAGCTTCATCATATATTGATGCAAAACACAATGCATCACAGCACGACAGAGAGGATGCCACAGTTATTTTGTGATTCCTTACGACTCTGATACATTCCCTTCTTTCCCACCTCCAACGCCCTGCCTGCTGGGAAGGACAGGCCTCATCAGGCTCCCATTTCCTCAGCACTCCCCTCATTGCCTCCTGTCTGGCAGCTTATGGAATGCTCCTTGAGTCACACTCTATCCACTTTTAGATCATGCAGAGCACAAGGAGCTGTTCCAAACACATCGGTGGAGTACATAAGAACAGCATGTTAGGCCGCATGTGGCTCTAATCATAGGCTGAACTCCAGTTCAGTTGACAACGTGAAGATCACCAGAAAGGCAGTGACTTCAGGGAACAGCCAAAAGCGGTGCTGTAAAAGCTTTGGAGCAAGAACCTTCTCAACTCCGAAGGCTGGGCTCTTTCAACAGCAGACACACACAAACATGCCAGCCACAAGAATCAGGTTTAGTAGTGTGTTATGACTGACCAAGCACAATACCAGATCAGATTCAGAAAGAGTGATGAAAGTGCCTTTCACATGTAAAACAAGGAAAAATGGCATATCAGAGGGAGGGGTGGGTTCAAATACCCATTCTGACATTTTTAAGGAGCAAAATTTTACCCTAGTCCCCACTCTTCCCATTGCCAGCTTTTTCTAGCCAATAACTTTGCAGGACTGTGAAATTAAAATGCAAAGCAATGATGAAACCTAAAGGCTAGAAAAGCAAAACAACCTGAAAAGAGGATCTCTTGCATATTTCTACATTCTGTAACCAGTTTTCCGAGCTAGACATTTCTCTTGCACTAGAAGAGAACCTGTTGATCTTTCCCACTAGAACACTTTCTTCACAAAAGCAATAAAAACAAGCTTGTTTAATTTTACAACTGACACCCCAAGCAAAGCTTGTTACACACGTAGGAAGAACAGCTCACATTCTGGGAAAGCGTTCATTGCCTCAGCAGCACTGGGAGCCAAGCACTTTGGAAGTTATGAAAAATGTTGGTTGGCACAGTGACCACCCAGGTGTGATTTCCAAGGCAGTCTCTTGCTCCTCGAGCTAAGTGTGCCACAGAGTGGACACAGTAATTCCAGGCAGGAGGCAATCATTTCTCGTGTCAAACAAAGGCAACTCCCTATGCCTCCTTCAATAACCTTCTGATCTAGTCTTCCTCATCCTGAAAGAGTATGATTGTGACAAGCACTTGAGGTTGTGGGTGTATATTGTAAAGTTAGGAAAAATCTATTCCCTGGACATGCTACTATATAACTGTCCATTTTTAAAAAAAAACACACCTTCACCTGAAGCCCATGGTATTCGTGTCAGCGACAGAATACTAGACTAAAATGGATCATTGCATGCAGTGTAATTGTAGCTGCGTCGGTCCCAGGAAATTAGAGAGAAGTTGGTCCAATATTACCTCACCCACCTTGTCTCTCTAAATGGACCATTGGCTGATACAATATGACAATGCCTATGTTCCTACCATCAGGATTCCTTTAGGAACTTGGAGGAACTGAGACGGAGAACAAATACAATGAAGGTGATCTAATGTGCAATAACTTCATACTAGGATTTTAAAACAAGGAAACTTACAAAAAGGGTGCTATGTATTAGTTTTTCCAGATGAAAGTGGCACCCGTTTGGAGAACTAAAACAAGTATTTCACGTAGACACACTCAGGTAGTTTATTCTTGAAATTCAGGCTTTTATAAAAAGCAAGTCTTTGCAGAGCCTTGCAGAAAACTTTTTTTTTTTTTTAAGTGCCAATCACTAGATTAATTTGGACTTAAATCTTTCCCACTCAGTCCCTGCAACATGAACATTCCATCTTTGTGCAAAGCATAGGGCATATATCGTCACCTCAGTAATGTCTCCAAAACCAGTTGTCTTGCAATTGTTTTTGTTTGTGTCACTTATAAGCATTTTGGGGCAGGGGCCCTGTCTTGTCTGTTTACAGAGCGCCTTCTTACATTTATGATGCAAGAATCGTACATGAGAATTTAAAAAGCAAAATTGGTCTAATTTAATTGTCAAGCTGAGTGAAAAAACACAGAAAACTAAATTGCAAAAAGCAGTTTATGCTGTAATAATTTTAGTGTTAATACCATAAAGACATTTATTTAAGTTTTATAGTTTTTAAACCTTAAATAAAGCTGAAAAATTGTATATTAGAGCATCTGGCAAGCTAGGAAGGCTGTATGCTGAGGTGTCATAGGTGGGGCACTCACAAAAGCCACTTCAACAGCAGCTTTCAGTATTGGGTAGGCTTATGCTTCAAAGTGTAAAGCCAAATATAAACCAGAGTGGTGACAGGTGCAGCTACGTGACACTTGGACAGAGGGAATGCCCTGTTATGCTGAAGAGCAAACAACTGCTGTGCCCCAGCTCTTACTGTTATCCTTCTCAAGGTCATATCCTGGCATTATCAATGGGAGCCAATTAGAGTGAAAGTAGTAAGACAAAAGTTAATTAAAAAGTATGCTATTTTCACTAGCTTGTGCCAACGGGTGTGGTTTTTGTGCAGCAGTCACCTCCTAGATGGGAATCAATATGGCTAGAGAGCTCCTGCCAGGGGTTTTAGTTTTCCCTTAAGACAGAAGCCAAGCTTTGTTTAAATAATGGCAACTTGCCAGCACCCAGTTACCTTGAACTGTATGGAGTGGAGCAAACAGCAACATGGAGGTGATGTGTCAGGGGCACATAACAAAATTCATTTGGTGAGGATGGGCCAGAGGGGTTCAGAATGTGGAAGAGGGCTCAGGCCTCAGCCATCGCAGGTCCGGGGCTGGGCTGGGGAGAGGCATCTCTCCTCACTGCAGCCTGAGCGCCTGCGCGGCGCTTAATAGGTTGCTGCATGGCTGCGCAACTTAGAGGGAACTTAGCCCAGCATGCAATGTTTTAACTTGATATGAGAGGCAAGACCATATTGCATGTTGACACCTATAAAGAAACAACTCCATATTAAAGATGAGATGTGCTGCAGACAACCTATAACTTTACAAGGCTACATTTGGCTTGCAGGTAGCATTTGAGCTACTACTGACTTTTGAACCCCATTTAAAGTTTTAAATTTAGAACATTTGTACCAAACAGTCATCTGGTATAGAAGAAATATCAATATACTTGAGTTTTAGGATTACATTTCAAAGAATGGGAAAAACTATTTTGCAAAATTCCAGATGAGTAAAAATGTGAGGTAGTTCTTCTCAAATGAAGTAAAAAGCTAGTTAATTTCCTTACCCAAGTCTCTCCTTGCTCTCCTCTGGTGTCAGCTGGTCAAAGGTTTTGGCCTCATCTGCACCAAGGAAAGCATCATGGTCATACTCAAAGTTCTGTGCATCATCATGGACCTTGTCACTGAGCTGCGGGTCATGGTGAACACGGTCCTTCTTGTCCGTGGGTTTGGTGAGGACACAGACCGCACAAAGGGATAGGTACACAAGAAACTGCTGAATAGTCATGATGATTCAAGATGAACCTTTGGGATATTAACAGACAAGCCATTTAGGGGTTTGCTTCTCCCAAGATACTCATTCAGATTCAATTTTCTGTGTTTAATAATGAACGATGGATGAATCCAGACACCCGGAATTTCTGCCCAACTTTTCATTTTGTTCTGCCTTACTCACCCAAGGATTACAAGTAGCCACTGCATTTCTATAGGGCCCCCCTCCGAGGCTATCAACAACACCACGCAGATCGGCCTTCAGCAAGGCTCTTCCAAGACCTTTATTGTCAAGTCCACAACTAGTGTCTTCAGATGATTTAAAAAATACAATTGAATCGGTTTAAAGTTATGGGAGTTTGAAAATTGCATACTGAACATGCACCATTTTTTGCGGTTTCCAGGCAGACACACACGTGTGTTATGCACTAATTAAGTGCATACACCACTAATTAAGTCTGCAGTCTTCAAAACTGGTTTGCTCACATCAATTGTCCGTGCCTTTTAAATTAGAGCCAATTTCTTATAAGCTTGTCTTATTTTGTAGCTCACAATTAGACCTAAACAATTTGAGGCAAATTTGAAGTAAGTTAGGTCAATAATTTTGAAGTTATTAACATTTAAAATTGACAAGTCTTGGTTAACTGTTATCTCCTACAGGATTGTTTTGTTTTGTTTAACTTTTTACACAGTGCCCATCAGCAGGATATACAGGTGTCTTGCAGACATAAGAAATCCCACTGAAGTCAATGGGACTCCATATTAGTGGAGCCCATTTAAGGAACGGGGCCTTAGCCTACCCGATGAACAGACACTATTAAGCCTTTGGCAAATGGTTGCTTTTTAAGTATATGTCTACACAACAAGTGTTACAGTGGCACAACTGCAGCACAGACACTTGCTACAGCAACAGAAGAATTCTTTTCGGTCACTGTAGTAAATCCACCCTTTCCAGAGGCAATAGCTAAGCTGATGAAAGAATTATTCTGTCGACCTCTTGGTACTTACACCAGAGCTTAGGTCGACAGAACAACAACTCTTGTGGTGTGAATTTTTCACATCCCTGAGGAAGGTAGTTTGGTTGTGTCACGGAGTGTGGGGGAGTCCAGGCCCTGCACCCCTCTTCCTGGGATCCACTGAGACTCTCAGCCAGCCAGTAAAACAGAAGGTTTATTGGACAACAGGAACACAGTCCAAAAACAGAGCTTGTGGGTACAACCAGGACCCCTCAATCACGTCCTTCTGGGGGAGCAGGGAGCTTAGACCCCAGCCCTGGGGTTCCCTGTGTTCCTCCACCCAGCCCCAAACTGAAACTAAACTCACCCAGCAGGTTCCCTGCTGCAGCCCCTGTTCACATTCCTGGGCAGAGGTGTCACCTCCCCCTCCCCCTCCTGGCTCAGGTGACAGGTTCTCATGTCTCCCCTCCCCAGGGCACATTCCCAGGTCAACACTCCCCCCTCCCTGCTGAGTCACATCGTCACATCTCTCCCCCCTTTGAGACTGAACTGAGCGGGGTCACGCTGACCAGTGACCTGGGGAAGTTCGGGGCCCCCTCTCCGGGACAGCGCATCCGCTATCAGGTTGGCACTTCCCTTCACGTGGACCACGTCCATGTCGTAATCCTGCAGGAGCAGGCTCCATCTCAGGAGTTTGGCGTTGGCTCCTTTCATCTGGTGCAGCCAGGTCAGGGGAGAGTGGTCGGTGTAGACGGTGAAGTGCCGCCCGAAGAGATAGGGTTCTAGTTTCTTGAGGGCCCACACCATGGCCAGGCACTCCTTCTCGATGGCCGCGTAGTGTTGCTCCCGGGGTAGCAACTTCTTGCTCAGGTACATGATGGGGTGTCTCTCCCCCTTTTCATCCTCCTGCATTAACACCGCCCCCAGTCCCGTGTCTGAGGCGTCGGTGAACACCACAAAGGGCTTGTCAAAGTCTGGGTTTGCCAGAACCGGGCCACTGACCAGAGCCTTCTTCAGCGCCTGGAAAGCCACCTGGCACTGTTCGGTCCAGACCACCTTGTCTGGCTTCCCCTTCTTGCATAGCTCCGTGATGGGGGTGGCGATGGCGCTAAAGTGGGGCACAAATCTTCGGTAGTATCCTGCCATCCCAATAAAGGCTTGGACCTGCTTTTTGGTGTGGGGAGCGGGCCAGTCTCTGATCACCTCCACCTTGGCTGGTTCCGGCTTTAGGCGGCCGCTCCCCACCCGATGGCCCAGGTAAGATACTTCCGCCATCCCCACCTTGCACTTCTCCGCTTTTACAGTCAGCCCAGCCCCCTGGAGTCGGTCCAGCACTTGTCTAACCGGGGACACGTGGTCCTCCCAGGTCTGGCTAAAGACACAGATGTCATCAATATACGCCACGGCAAAACTCTCCATCCCCCTCAGGAGCTGGTCCACCAGGCGCTGGAAGGTGGCCGGTGCTCCCTTGAGGCCGAAAGGCAGGGTCAGGAACTCATAGAGCCCCAGAGGGGTGATAAAGGCCGATTTCAGTTGGGCATCTGCATCCAGCGGCACTTGCCAGTAGCCCTTTGTAAGGTCCATGGTGGTAAGGTACCGAGCTCCTCCCAGCTTGTCTAGGAGCTCGTCCGGCCTGGGCATGGGGTAGGCATCAGATACAGTGATGGCATTGAGCTTCCGATAGTCCACACAGAACCGGACCGACCCGTCCTTTTTGGGGACCAGCACCACCGGCGAGGCCCAAGGGCTGGCAGATGGCTGGATCACCCCCAAAGCCAGCATGTCCCGGACCTCTCTTTCCAGGTCCTGAGCAGTTTTCCCTGTGACTCGGAAGGGGGAGCATCTTATCGGCGGGTGCGACCCTGTCTGCACCCGGTGGACAGTCAGATTAGTGCGTCCAGGCTGGTTGGAAAACAGCTGTCGGTACGGATGCAGCACCTCCCTGACCTCAGCTTGCTGGGCAGGGGTTAGCTGATCCGAGAGGGGAATTGTTTCCAGGGGGAAACCAGCTCTGGTCCCAGGGAATAGATCTACTAAAGGGTCATCTCCCTGCTCTTCCCACTGTCCACACACGGCCAACACCACATTCCCTCTGGCATAATATGGCTTCATCATATTCACATGGTACACCCGGCGGTGGTGCGCCCGGTTTGACAGCTCCACCACATAGTTTACCTCATTGAGCTGCTTGACGACCTTGAAAGGGCCCTCCCAGGCGGCCTGTAGTTTGTTCTTTCTCACTGGGATGAGAACCATTACCTGATCCCCGGTGGCGTAGGCACGGGCCCGTGCCGTGCGGTCATACCAGACCTTCTGCTTCCTCTGGGCTCTGGCCAGATTCTCCCTGGCCAGGCCCATGAGTTCAGCCAGTCTCTCTCGGAAGATCAGGACATACTCCACCACTGTCTCTCCATCGGGAGTGGCCTTCCCCTCCCACTCGTCTCTCATCAGGTCCAGGGGGCCCCTCACCCTCCTGCCATATAACAGTTCGAAAGGCGAAAATCCGGTAGACTCCTGGGGCACCTCCCTGTATGCGAACAGCAGGTGAGGTAAGTACTTGTCCCAATCCTGTGGGTGCTGGTTCATAAAGGTTTTCAGCATCATCTTTAGCGTCCCGTTAAACCTCTCCACCAGCCCATTGGACTGGGGGTGATAAACTGAGGCCCAGTCGTGCCAGACCCCACATTTCTCCCACAAGCACCAGAGCAGGGCCGACATGAAGTTGGAGCCTTGGTCTGTCAAGACTTCCTTGGGGAACCCCACTCGGCTGAAAATGGTCAGGAGCGCATCGGCCACGGTGTCTGCTTCAATGGAAGCTAAGGGCACTGCCTCGGGGTAGCGGGTGGCAAAATCTACCACCACCAGAATGTATTTCTTCCCCGACCGGGTCGTCTTGCTGAGAGGCCCCACGATGTCCATGGCCACCTTCTGGAAAGGCTCCTCTATGATGGGCAAAGGTCTCAAAGCCGCTTTCCCCTTGTCCCGGGCCTTCCCCACCCTCTGACAAGGGTCACAGGATCGGCAATACTGCCGGACCGTGGTAAAGACCCCGGGCCAGTAAAAGTTCTGTAGCAACCTCTGCCGGGTGCGCCGGATTCCCTGGTGCCCTGCGAGGGGGATGTCATGGGCCAGGTACAGGAGCCTGCGGCGATCCTTCTGGGGGACCACCAGCTGCCTCCTGATCCCACAGGACTCTACTTCCCTTGTGGGAGCCCATTCTCGGTACAGGAACCCCTTCTCCCACAGGAACCTCTCCTGGCAGCCTCTCCTCATGGTCCGTACCACACTGAGGTCGGCCAGGTCCCTGAGCTTCCGCAAGGAGGGATCTTTCCTCAACTCGGCCTGGAACTCAGCGGCTGGGGAAGGGATGGGGCCCGGTTCCCTCTCGCTGGCCAGGTCCGAGGCCTCCGCCTCTCTGAGCCGTGCCCCTCGGCCCTCCCTCCCCACCAGGGTAGGGTCCTGCGCCTCCGGTGTGATACCCTCCCCGAGGTCAGGGCGCAGTGCCCCTCGCCGGCTCTGGCTACGCGTCACAACCAGGGCGGCCTGGGGCTTGCTTGGCCAGTCCTCTAGGTCTCCCCCCATCAAAACTTCAGTGGGCAAATGGTGGTGTACCCCCACATCCTTGGGGCCCTCCTTGGCCCCCCATTTCAGGTGTACCCTTGCCACGGGCACCTTAAATGGGGTCCCGCCCACCCCTGTCAGGGTCAGATAGGTGTTGGGCACCACCCAATCTGGGGCCACCACCTCGGGCCGGGCCAGCGTCACCTCCGCGCCCATATCCCAGTATCCATTGACCTTCCTCCCATCCACCTCCAGGGGAACAAGGCACTCTCTCCGGAGGGACAGCCCCGCGCCCACCCTGTAAACTGAGCACCCTGAGTCCAGAGCCTCCAGCCCTCTGGTGGAGCTGGCCTGGGGTACTCTTCCCTCCGGGGCAGGTGGTAAACTGGTAGGCCCCCTTTCCTGGGTCGTCTGCCCCTCGTCCAGCTGGGTCCCTACCCAGTTAACCCTGGGTAGGTTGGGTCTGCTCAGTTTGTCCCTGAGCCCGGGGCACTGGGACCGTACGTGGCCTCTCTGGCCACAGTGATAGCAGCTCAGGTCACGTTGGTCCCCTCGAGCGGGTCGGAGGGGCCCGACGCCAGGCGTTCCCCGTGGGAGGGGGTTCTCCCTATTTCCCTGCTGGGAGGCCCCCTGGTGACTCTCTCTCTGCATCGGGGGGGGGCCTGTTCTTTTGGGACTCCTCCCGGCTACCCCCTGACCGACTGTTCACAAACTCGTCGGCCAGCTGCCCTGCGTGCTGGGGGTTCTCAAGCTTTTTGTCCACCAGCCACAGCCTCAGGTCGGACGGGCACTGATCATACAGTTGCTCCAGTACGATTAGGTCCAGCAGGTCCTCTTTAGCTCGGGCCCCAGCTGTCCACTTGCGGGCATATCCCTGCATCCGGTTGGCCAGTTGTAGGTAGGTGACCTCAGGCGTTTTACGCTGACTCCGGAACCTTCTCCGGTACATCTCGGGGGTCAGCCCAAACTCACGGAGCAGGGCCTGTTTGAACAGTTCATAGTCCCCTGCCTCCGCCCCTGTCATTCGGCTGTACACCTCCACGGCTTTGGGGTCCAGTAAGGGGGTGAGGAACTGGAGCCTGTCTGCAGGGTCAACCCTGTGCAGCTCACAGGCATTCTCAAAGGCCGTCAGGAAGCTATCTATGTCCTCCCCCTCCTTCCGCTGGGCCAGGAAGCACTTATCAAAGTTCCTTGCAGTCTTGGGTCCCCCCGCACTCACCGCAGCCGCAGCCGGGGCCCCACTGCTCCTCAGCCTGGCCAGCTCCAGTTCATGCTGTCTTTGTTTCTCCTTCTCCTGACGCTCATGTTGACGTTGTTTCTCCTTCTCCTCCTGCTCATGTTGACGTTGTTTTTCATGATCCTCCAAGCTCCCTCATTTTCATCTCCCTCTCCCATTCCAGCCGCCTCCGCTCCAGGGATGGGGAGCTCCGCCGGGAGGATCCCCTGCTGGGTGCCGGGGTCAGGGTGCCCTCGGTATTTGCCGGGCTTCCCCTAACCCCTCCCCCGGACATAGGTAGGAAGGGTCTCGGGATGTCCTCAGCAGCAGTCTGACCCCTCCCAGCCCGGTCAGGCCCCAGGGCCCACGCTGCGTCTGCCGGGCGGCTTCCCTCAGGGACAGGGATCGGGTCATCCAAGCGATCCCTCTCCTCCAGCTGGGCAATCAGCTGTTCCTTGGTGGACCTCCCGATGCGCAGCCCCCTCTGCCTGCACAGCTCCACCAGGTCGCTCTTCAGGCGTTTAGCGTACATCTCCCTGCTGGCCCCTCGCAGGCCGGGCAGCTTCCCACGGTTTCCAGGAAAAGCCCCTCGTGTGCCAGTCCTTCTCGAGGTCACCACCTCTTTGCCAGGGTCGAGCTGCAGATTCCTCCGCCCCTGGGACCGCTCGCTGCAATCCCCCGGGGGACCCTGTTACTGCAAAAGTCTTTCTCTCTGGTCACACATTCCCAGGGGTTAACCGCCCCCCGAAACCGTCTCTCTCTGAATCTTCAGCACGCCTGGTCCCCGTCAATTCCCCTTCGTTTTACTGCTCCCCAGTCACTTACTGCAGGAAGCGCCGTTCACGGGGTGCAGTAGATCCCACCGCTGCCACCAGTTGTCACGGAGTGTGGGGGAGTCCAGGCCCTGCACCCCTCTTCCTGGGATCCACTGAGACTCTCAGCCAGCCAGTAAAACAGAAGGTTTATTGGACAACAGGAACACAGTCCAAAAACAGAGCTTGTGGGTACAACCAGGACCCCTCAATCACGTCCTTCTGGGGGAGCAGGGAGCTTAGACCCCAGCCCTGGGGTTCCCTGTGTTCCTCCACCCAGCCCCAAACTGAAACTAAACTCACCCAGCAGGTTCCCTGCTGCAGCCCCTGTTCACATTCCTGGGCAGAGGTGTCACCTCCCCCTCCCCCTCCTGGCTCAGGTGACAGGTTCTCAGGTCTCCCATCCCCAGGGCACATTCCCAGGTCAACACTCCCCCCTCCCTGCTGAGTCACATCGTCACAGGTTGATCTAAGTTTTAGGTGTTGATGAGCCATAAGTCTACAAATGCATAGTGCGCTAATAACAGAGAGGCAACAGCTGGCCTTTGTCAACTGGGTCCTGTCGGTCATAGAACTAGGATATTCTCCCCATCATTTTTCCCCCTCAATAAATCTTGTGCGACCAGCAGCAAAAATCTACATTACTACGTTAAAGTTGCAGCGTTAAGGACTAAACCAAAAAACAATCACGTTATTCTTATCCTATGATTCACCATATTTAATGTCTTTTAAAAAGATGCTCTGTTTCTTTCAAATATGAGGAATTATATTAGTATCACCTCTATTGGAGGTGCAGCAATATTGACTGAAAATAAACAAAACCCCAAAGATGTGCAGCCCTCCAAACAAACACTTGGTTTGCCACTGTCAAACTCATTCAGTGCAGAGGGCTGAATTTCACTTTAAAACATTTTCTGTGGTTTTGGGAAAATTAAGACTATATACTCTTCTTGATCTACAACAGAATTCCTACGGATGTCAATGTACAGTCTGCACAAAGATTAATGGCAGAATGTAGTCTTAATACAGAAAATGTTTTTGTTTTTGTTCAGTAACTTCTTGTATTCAGCATCACTCAACGGGAAAACTCTCATTTTTAGGAGCATTGTTCCCCAACCCCAACCTCCTTTCTTTACTTCTCTCCCACTTCCTGGGTCTTTATATCGCTTCTCCTTTCTTCCTTCTGCATTTCCTTCACTGAAGTAACTCCCAAATCCACCCACCATGGGTTTCACTCCTACTCTTTCCCCATGCCATCTGCAATGATCAGAAATGAATTAGTTAATGACGACATTTAAAATTGTATCATTAAGCTTTAGAGTTAACACTCCAGTTAGATTAATAGGGACAGGAAAGCACACCTCAGCACAATTGTTTCAGGCTGTCTGCAGACTCAGGAAGACAACGTGGCTATTCACAAAGTATACTTGGCAACCATGAGACCGAGAAACTGTTTTTCAAACAACATTCTGCAGAATCTAAGATTTTAACATTCCATGTAAGCCGCATCCTGCCCACACAGCCTTATGGTTTGACACCATTGACCTAGATCAGGGGTCTCAAACATGCGGCCCGCGGGGTTATCTCCTGAGGCCCACCAGCTCCTCGCGACCCCCACAGCGTTTACCTAGAGCAGCTCTGGCCCGGCGCACACCGGGGACAGGGCAGGCTCCCTGCCTGCCTGCCCTGCCCCTGCGCGGCTCCGGGAAGTGGCTGGGACCTCGGGGAGGGGGACACACAGGGGTCTCGTCTGTGTGTTGCCCTGGTCGCTCCTCTAGATACCCCCCCCAAAACTCCCATTCCCAGCCAATGGGAACTTTGGGGGAGGTACCTGGAGGAGCGGCCAAGGCAACACACAGACCCCTGTGCCCCCCTCCAGGTCCCGGCCGCTTCCCGGAGCAGCGCAGAGGCAGGGCAGGCAGGCAGCCTGCCCTGCTCCCCGAACCCCTCCTGCAGCTGAACCCCCTGCCCTGAGCCCCCTGCCACACCCCTCCTGCACCCGACCTCCTGCCCTAAGCTCCCTGCCGCACCCCCTGCCGCACCCCACCCCCCTTCCCTGAGCTCCCTGCCACACCCCACACCCCTCCTGCACCCCAACCCCCTGCCCTGAGCTGCCTGCCATACACTGCACCCCGATCCCCTGCCCTGAGCCCCCAGCCACACCCCTCCTGCGCCCCCTGGGGGCAGGGAGGGGGCAGAGTTGGGGTGGGGATTTCAGGGAAGGGGTTGGAATGGGGGCAGGAAAGGAGTGGGAAGAGGCGGGGCCTCACGGAAGGGGTGGAGTGGGGGCGGGGCCGGGAAAGCGGTGGGGGGTGGGGTGGTCAGTGGTGCGGCCCTCAGGCCAATGTACTAGTCTTCATGTGGCCCTCGTGATCATTTGAGTTTGAGACCCCTGACCTAGATGCTACTTTATTGCCTCCAAATTAAACATAGGTACTATCTCCAAAAGTTGAACGTTGCAGCCAAATTAGAAATGATACATTGCAGAGAGATACTACAACGATGCACAGCCTGGATTAAAAGACAATGAATGCAAATACACACTGAAGACTAATGTTTAACTTGGAACAGTTCAAATATTCTGGTTTGATTTATTAGATTCATGCAGTAAGAAGATTCAATTAGGGCAATCATAGCCCTAATTGTCCTTAGCCCAACACATCCAATACAAATAGGTAACAGAAACTGTAGACTATTTATTCTGAATCCTGATCAGTTAGTTCAGTAGTCTTCAAACCCTAGAATCAGATTACAAATGCACATCTCTTCCCCTGGCCCCAAATTTTTTTTTAGGAGACAGGTATTACATAAAAGTGGACTCATGAAGGGCAAACTATTCTAGTCTCCAAAGGTAAGCAAGTGTCTCTCCCATCTCTCACACAAATATTTCCTTTGATTATCTGATTTAATTAGCCATATCTTGAAGTTAGAAGTATGAGTGGGTAACATACCTATACCCAATATCTAAATCATAGGCACTCACATTCACCCACTATGGTATAAGTGGAGATGTTTACATAAAAAGAGTAAAGTCCTGCAAGAAGTAGCTTTATAAAACTAAGTTCTATTTCACAGAAATAGGAGTCATGAAAAAAGCCTCCCACATTAGTTTAAACTACTTCAAGAGGTTAAAAAGCCAACAACAAAAAGGAAAGTTTGCCATCCTTTAAGCAAGTGAAACAAGTAGGAAAAGTTAAATAAATACTTGAACAGTTACTTGAGTCTTCTTGTAAATCACAGTATTTCTGTTGTTTAAGTGGCGCATAACCACATTACAAATATTAGTTTAAGATGATGTAAATAGCACAGTAACGAATAATACCCAATGGATTTGTGCAGTCTGTTTGCCACATGAATCACTGTGAAGCTGTTAGGATGAGATTCAATGCCACATTCAACACAGATGTAGGTTTCCCAGGCAGTGGAAGAGATTAAAGATTATTATGACTGAAGAAATAATCAGATGAAGATAATCCTGCTATGTAACTAATATTCACACCAAGAAATATGAAGTTAAAACAGATGGAACAAGCAACCCTGACAAAGAGCTCCACCATTCATATTACGCAAGAACTCTGTATTTGGAGTTGCCAATCTCAAAGCAGATCACATTATAACTTGTGATATTGAAGCTAGACATACCGTGGTTATAAATTACAAAGCCTTTATATCAATCATGGTATGTCTTCATGTTCTGGTTCTTATCTATGAGAAGATTTAGAAGAATCAGCAGGTTCTCAGAGTACCAGAATAAAATAAAGGTAGAGAGAGACTTCAAAGATTTGTACTGTTTTGCTTAGAGAGATGTATAAGAAAGAATATTACAGAGGACATATGGCATATTGCATGGTAAAGAGAAGGCAAAAGAGGAGCCCATATTTAATTACTCATAATACAAAAACAAGGACATTACATGAATCAAAATGCTGCAAATAACTAATCATGCCCCCACATACACACACAATTCATAATTCATCTATGACTTCATTATCACAAGGTATCATTGAGCATGGGGATTTAGGAAAGTTTAAAAGAGTATTAGACATCACTTACACTTTGAAATCAGAAGGACAAGCCCAATTTGCTGAAGTATTCCAAGTAGCGAAACACTTGAATGATTTAATTTCTGAATACGATCCCTCTATGGAACGAAGCCTCAAAATCACACATAGTATTACGGAAGATTTGAGACCACACCAAGAAATGTTTGAGCAGCTCAAGAGACAACAGCGACAGTTGCCGATCACCATGTTTTTCAAGGAAGAACAGCCAGCAGCAGATGAGCCTACGCAATCAACTTGAAAACCATGTACAGTTTACTGTACTTTATGGGCGATTTAAGGGATTTGCAAGGGTAATTTTGACTATACGCGATTTTAGCCTTATGCACTGACTTTAGAACCTAACCCCCATGTAAGATGCGAGTCCACTGTACATCATTCCCCATTTTCTAGCATAATAAATGTAAAAATTAAGAATCTGAATGTAAATTAAGCTATATAATTGCTTAAACAAATGTATAGCTACTGTGTATCCTTCTGGTTAGCAAAAAGAAGCACCAAATTTAGCATAAAATCTATATTTAATTGCAGATCAACATATTTTAATGGTTACTAACCAGTAAAAATCAAACTTTCCTTAAGAAAATAAAGTATAAATGAACGATTAAAACTGATGATTTAAATCAAGGTTTTCTGCTTGCTGATTTAAATCATGATTAAAATCAGTGACTCAAATCACTTTGATTTAAATCAGTCCATTCTGGTAACATAACTGTAGATGGTTTTCCAGAAGAGCCCAGTCTCGTCAGCATTAAAAACTTGTTCTGGAAGATAGCTCTTTTCTTCTATGATTTTCTTTAATTGTTCGGGGTAGGCTTTTGCTGCCTCTTCATTGACAGAGGCAGCTTCACCAGTAGACTGCACGTTTTTGAGGCTAAAGCGGTTCCTAAAACTGTTAAGCCAACCTTGGCTGGCTTTGAATTCTCTCTCATCAGAAGGCTGTTCCTCTTCAGCGGGAGGTTTGAACAGCGTGTAGAGGCTAAGAGCCTTTTCTCGCAACGTGTTGCCATCGATAGGCACACGTTTACAGTTCACGTCTTCCAGCCATAAGTTTAATGCCATTTCAGTCTTCACTAAAGTCTTATCATGCACCTGGCTCATCACCTTAACAGTTATTGGAGCACTTAATGCCACGGCTTGACGAATTTCTCTCTCTCTCGAATCTTGATGACATGGATGCTAGATTCGTTGTGGCCATATTTATGCGCCAGATTGGAGACCGACATACTGTCTCTCAATAAGTCCAGCACAGCCAGTTTTTCCTCCAGCACTGGAACAGATCACTGTTTCTTTGGTTGAGCACCAGACGAAGTAGTTGGCTTGCATTTAGGGGCCATGTTGTATGAAAAATACGTACAGTATCTTTAAACACTAGAATCACACTCAGTGCGGCAAGATGCTCACACGATGAGAGGCATGCGGGAACTGAGACAGACTGAGGGAATAGCAAATTTACGTCTCCCATCTCACGCTCACTCCAGGGCATACGCTCATCAAGTGGAATGGTGGGTGGAATCGCCCGCACTATTTACAGGTATCTTGTTATTTTTCTTTATTTTTGCCGAGCGCGTATAGTTGAATTCGCATAAGTTAAATGTGCATATGATGTGACTCACCTGTATTTCTTATTTATAAATTTATATACTTGTGATTTGTGTCAAGCTCAGCATTTTTTAAAATTTAAGTACCTTAAATGTGCTGGATACATTCAAAAAGAATAATCAAAAATAATTTTAAATGCAAAACAACTGATTTATGAAACAAATACATATTATTTATAGGTAGTGAATTGAACTAATGGTTTCTGGTCACCATGTCCTTCACAATTTCAGAACTAGTAGATCTCATCCTATCACACCTAGTTTTTTTTCCACAGATTGGAAGAAGAAAACAAGCTTTCCTGCTTTTTCAACTCTCAATTGGTTTCTTAACTTTGAAGGAACTACTAGTAATTGAACTGAACTAGCTGAATAAACTGAAATGAAGTAAATATTCTCTCTGTACCTGTAGAAGAAGCTACTGCTAGCAGAAGCTGGTTTAGCACTTCAGCAAATTCTGGTTCCAGGTGCTCAGCCAGTGATTTCCATCAGTTCAGTGGTCTGACTTTCATTAAAAATTGGTGATAAACATGTACTGTTTAATACTATTTTTTGTGTATTAAAATAATTTAAATTAAATATGGTAAGTTTAAGCCTTAATATAGGCTGTCAATTGCAAATAGGTTTGTTTTTAAAAAATAAACCTGTATTTAGTTTAAATTTTACAAAAATGCAATTTAAATAGAAAATAGGATTTTTTTAAACAAATCGTCTATTTTTATCAACCCTGTATGCTACACAGCAAAAGGGTTGGGTTTTTGCTTAATGAATGTAAACCCTTATGCTTAGGGCATTAAATCAAACACTAAATGAACAAGGTTAAGAAAGGTTTCAGAGGAACAGCCGTGTTAGTCTGTATTCGCAAAAAGAAAAGGAGTACTTGTGGCACCTTAGAGACTAACCAATTTATTTGAGCATGAGCTTTCGTGAGCTACAGCTCACTTCATCAGATGTTTACCGTGGAAACTGCAGCAGACTTTATATACACACAGAAATCATGCTTTTATGAGTAGGTTATTCCATAACTATTCATTGTAGGGTTTCTTATACTTTCTGCTGAAGCATCTGGCTGTTGCCAGAGCCAAGTTACAGGATTTGATGGACCACCGGTTGAATCCCATCTAGCAAATCTTGTGTTTCCTATAAATGCCTTAAACCAAGCCTGCCCAACAGAACAAGGAGCAGACAGAGAAAGAATGTAAGATTTAGAAAGGCAACCAACCTACTTTCTGATCAAATTTAACTGCACTTCATATGTCTGTATGGAAAACAAATGCATAAAAGCATTTCCTCCCTCCTGGCTATATAATCAAGACGATCAAACATGGAAATTATAAGTGGGTAGGCAGGTGGCCAGTCAGTGATTTATCTTTTGTTCACCGATTGTTTAAAAAAAAACAAACAAAAAAAAAACTTAAGTACTGTCACCCTGAATGCTGGAACATTTGGAAGGAGGGAGGGGAACATGATCTGGAAACCCCCAAGAATGTCAGGAGTTCTCAGCTGCCTTCTGCAACAGAAACATGTATCACCATAAAACTAGGATTCCTCAGCTCCATAAAGCATTCAGGCAGTCTGCCATCTTAACTGTGCATGAACATATCTACTCTGAAGAGAGAGAACACCCAGCAAACCTGATTTGCCACAGAGACTCCCATGCAACTGTTCTATTTGATTTAATTTAATTTTGTTCATTATTTCAAGTTTTGATATTCTAATCAAGGAACATAACTGTACTACTTTAAACAAAAAGTTCTGCCTCTAAAGATCTCAAAATGCTTTACAGACACTAATTCAGGTCTCACAACACTGCTCCAGCCATAGACATTATGGTTATGAAAATTATTAGTACTTATATACTGCTTTACATTTTCAAAACTCTTACAAACACAAGAAATGTGATAGCAGATGCTTCAGGGAAAAATTTAAATATTCTATAATGAAATTGAAAATGTCCAGAACCACCACCTGGTAAAGGAAATTTTTTGCCAACCTCAGGAAGTTAGCAGTTGGCTTAATTCCTGAAGCATAAGGGTTTATATCTTTTATTAATATTAATTATAATATCCATAATTTTATTAAAGTTTCTAATCCTACTAAGCTGTTGACCTCAGTATCTTGTTGTTCAGTTCATTCCATCACATTAAAAAGATTTAAATGTGTTGCTTTTTGTTTGCTGTATGTCCCTGTGTTCTTGTATTATGAGAAAGATTAAGCAGGAACAGGCAAATGACTTTCTCTATGCTATGTCATTTTTATATTTCTCTATTTTGTGCCAAGATTTTTTCTACTTTTTAAATTAAACTGTCCTAACCTTTTTAATTGTTCCTCATGTACAACTCTTTCCATGCATCTAGTCAATTTTATAGACCTTCTCTGAACCCTACAAGCTGGGATGACCAGAATTTAACACAGTATTCAGGTGGAGAGTAAACATCATATTAAGGAGTACTTGTGGCACCTTAGAGACTAACAAATTTAGTTGAGCATAAGCTTTCGTGAGCTACAGCTCACTTCATCGGTGAATGCATCCGACGAAGTGAGCTGTAGCTCACGAAAGCTTATGCTCAACTAAATTTGTTAGTCTCTAAGGTGCCACAAGTACTCCTCTTCTTTTTGCGAATACAGACTAACACGGCTGCTACTCTATAATCCCATCATATTAAGGTGTCTCCATATTACAATTATGGTTTGAAACCAGTTTGTAATGCTTTCATATAACCCTGTTACAATGACAGAGACAGAATTGTGTCCACTGAAGTTTTTCTGCCTTAGAGATGCCTGAATCATCTATGAACCCACTCGTCAGATGCGGCCTACCCTATACTAATCAACATTTTCTGGGAAAACTCAGAGCACTCTAATGACATGCACACAGAACATTTCAAGTAGATAATACTTCCAGCTCTGTGTGTTAGCACATACCAGAGTGTAAAGGGAAACCTGCAAAACCAAACACTTTTAAGGGGGTCCTATCCACACCAGAAAAAAGAAGAAGAAAAAAACAGGTGTGCAAGACTGGTTACAGGAAGACAACCATGTGTCAGACTAGTCTTCTGGTAGGGATGATGCTGTTAGATGCCACAATTGCAGAGTTTCATGCATGCTGTATGTAGACACAAACGACACTCTGAAGCAGTTTGTTGGTTCTAACCTGTAAAGTTGTAGCATGGTCAGGACCGTAATCATTTCAGGGTGGATAAAAATAACTGATTTAAAAAAAAATTAGGATTTTTCCTCAAAAAGCATTTTATGAAAAAAAATCCGATTTAAATAAAAAAAATCTATCTAAAGATAGTTTTAATTAAGATACATTATAGCTCAAAGATATCTCATCATGGAATAGGGATTATAAATTCTAGTTCTATAGTATGAGACAATATATTCATGTCATGTTTAAGAAAAGTTTTGTAAATGAGTTCCAATAGTTCATGGATTAGGGACCCAATCTTATGGGGTTCCACAGGCTTCTGTATAGATTATTTAGGTTAATCTTTCTATCTACCCAGTGCTCAGTCTAGAAGATACCATCAGAGATGCTGAGTTTTGCAGTTCTCAAACTGTGGATTTGTGTCTCCAGAAGTAACATGCTTGTTAACAGCAAAAATGTTTTAAAATAAATAATATATAGAGGTGAGAAATAACAGACCTCAACTATATTGTACCTCTGCAAATTTGTGTACACAGAGTCCATCCCTTACCTCTCTCTAAAAGTGCAAAGTTTCAAAAGGTTCAATGAATAGAAGATTGTTGGGAGCCAAATAGATCTGGACAAGGGGAAGAAGTCTGGAGATAAATGTGAGAAGCGAGGGACATATGCTTGTTTTGTTTAAAATATTATATGTTTGTTGTTGAAGAAAAAATTCAAGAATACTTCACATTGTTGTTTTAGTTAAAAAAAATATTTAAATGTCTGTCTGGTGATGTTCTCCTCCTAATACAGCCTGGCAAGAAAATCCTCCAAATATTAATGATTAACCTGTTGAATTGAAGATAGTGCACCTCCCAATGGCTTCATGAATATCTGCTTCAATTACCTTTGGTAAATGAAATAACCAATCATTCATTTTCTGATATAGCTGTAAAACTAAATCTGAAAGGTTTTCCAAATAAATCACTGTTTAAAAATGTATAGTGTGTCCCTTCTAAAAATGAAACCTACATCTATTTCTGAGTTGTGAAGAATATGTATTAAGGTTATAACAACCAACAAGAATGCACTTTTATGTAGAAAACCATGATTAAATCATGATTTATATCAATTTGATTTAAATAAAATCCACCCTGAATCATTTTAATCATTTCCACCCTATCCAAACATTAGACTCCTCTGACACAATCTCATACCCACTATCAGAGATTTTGTTCCAATGCAAACAAGAGAAAAATCTTTAGCTAAAGTTATTATTAAAGAGAATGTTTTCCGCAAGTCAACAGTTCTGTCTACAGAATATGACAAAACTTTTGCAACATCTAAAGACCCTCTAAATTATGTTACAATCAATAGGAAAAGCAAGCCATCATTCACCTCACTGATGTAAGTTTTTTCCACTAAGTCACAATAAGCAAGCCATGAACTAACAATATGTTTATAATCAACACTAGCCCACTCTCTGTTAAGCTACCTGCATAAATGGGTACTGGGGTTCATCGTGGGTACTAGGAAGTGGTAATTAATGGCTTGAAGTTGAGAGACCTCTACTTGCAACAATAGGAGCTCATAGCAATCTTAACTTGTTTAAGATCTGAATGCTGATCTTCA
This sequence comes from Lepidochelys kempii, assembly GCF_965140285.1. Taxonomy (NCBI): domain Eukaryota; kingdom Metazoa; phylum Chordata; order Testudines; family Cheloniidae; genus Lepidochelys; species Lepidochelys kempii. The sequence goes on from NC_136380.1 coordinate 349,318,555, forward strand.
TGTTATTCCTTTCTTGCAAATAAGTATCTGCAGCAAGAGGTCACTCACAACAGTGCAACACCTGAATGGCTCTTTAGCACCTAGCACAAGGGAGTCCTGGTCTATGACTAGAACTCCGAGGTGCTACAATAATACATTAAAAAAAAATCTCTTCCAGCACACAGAAAAAACATGGACAACACAGCTCAACAAATCTTGAAATTATGCTCAAGTTTGTCTTTTAATAATATTAACATGGATTCCATGAACCAGCCCGTGGCCTAAAGATATGTCTTGTCACACAAACACCAGATCTTCACTCATGATCCTGGTTGAAAATCAGGAGGTGCAGTACATACTCACCTGGTGGCGGAGAGAGGGAATAGTTGACATTGCTCACACAACCGCTCTAGTCAAATACAAAGAAATATTTACTGGCTTTGAAGTTTTTCCATTTCAAAATCTGGTGGTTACAGCAAAGGTCACTGCTGCATAGGGTGGACAAGGGGAAAAGAATGCAGCAACCCTCAGCACGAGGCATGGAGAAATAGCTGTAGTATCCAACTGCACTGTTTTCATAGAGATGACTATTTTAGAGAGATTGTTTCACATACCCCCATGTAGCTAATATGTCAATTCACATATCCTCTGGGACAAAGTATAATGGAAATGCAAAATTACTTATTTCAGGGCATTTATACAGGTCTTTTATCATCTGGGTATCTAAACTCTACTTAGTTTTATTATCCATCAATATGAGTAATGGTGAGAAACAGTACAGCAATTTACCGTGGGTGAATAAAAAATTCATTCACCCGCACAGCTGACATTTCAACAACTTGAAACCTTATTTGGCTCTTCTGTTAACATTCAGTGAACAAGACAACAGACATGCTGTTTTTTATTAAATAAAAAATTCAATTTTGAAGTGGCGCATCTCCTCTCAATTTCTCAAAGGGTGATGCAATAAATCAGCACAAATGACCATCCAGTGAGCCACATGCCATTCCAGATACACGTACAGGGTCACATCCTAGGTCTAAAGAGCTTTTTTAAGTAGTGACAGACTTCAGGCCCTTATAAGTCATACAAGCAGCCACAGGTAAGCTCCTTGTGGGCAGGGCTAGTCTTGAGGCTGGCCCTAAATCTCTGACGGTCCGAAGCTGGGCCTGGACAACAGGGGATGATCACTCAATAATTGCCCTGTTCGGTTCACTCTCTCTGAAGCACCTGGCACCATCTGTTGGAAGACAGGATACTGGACTAGCTAGACCGCCGATCTGTCCCACTATGGTATGGCCGCTCTTGTAGTCTCCATGCGGCGCTCAGTGCCGAACACACGAATGAGGCTTTGTCAATAAGGAAGGCTCTTGGTGAGTTAAGTCTCACGCTTTCAGGGCCCTTAAAGTCCCCTCCCCCCAACTGTGGCCTCTGGAGCAGCTACACAAACACCAGGGTTGGTTCTGCAGCCACCAGCCGCTGCACCCCGCGTCCCTTCCCTGGCCTGCCCCACTGACCCTGCCCCCAAGCCAGGCTGGGGCGCTTGCACGAGGGCGGGCGCGCGCCACGCCCTCGGGCGCTGCACGAGCGCCCCCCCCCGCCGCGTCGAGGAGGGGGGGCGCCGCGGGCGGGCTTGGGGCGACCCACCCCAGTCCCAGGCGGGGGCGAGGAACAAAGGCGCACCCCCCCCGCACACACACACACACTCACACACACACTTCCAGCCGCAGAACGTCACGGCCAAGCCGCCGCTCCCCGCGTGAGCCCCGGGCCAGAGCGCGCCCCCAGGCGGGCCCCAGGCTCCCCTCCCCCGCGGGGGCGCCGCCCGGCCCTGAGCACCGGGCCCCCAGGCCGGGGAGGGCCCGCAGCGCGCGGGGGCCCGGCCCAGGGCTGTCACCTCCCTTCCCGGGTGACAGGCCCCAGCGCCAGCGGGTGGCGGAGGCCGACACCCCCGGTTACCTTCTTCCCGCCAGGAGACCCTCCGGCTTCGCTCTCCCTCAGCTCGCCACCCGCCGCGCGGACCGGAAACCGCGGCGCCCGCCCCGCCCTCGGCGCCCGCCCGGCCACCCAATCAGGAATCGCCCCCGCCTCCCTCGCCGCCACGCGCGGGGCTCGGATTGGGCGCCCCGTCGGCTTTCCTCCCGCCGCGCGGCGGCGCCGGAGGGCTGCGGCGACTCGGCCTGGATTGGCTGGAAAGCGCCACGTCCTCAGGCGCGCGCCGGCTCGCGGGTCCGCCCACTTCGGGGCTTCCCTCGTCCCTCCGCCCGCGCGCCGGCGTCCGGGGGGTGGGTAGGTGGGTGCGTGCGGTCTCTTCTCTGCGCAAGCGTCGACGCTGAAGCTGAGGCTTGGGATTGCCACGAGCGCAGAGGAATGAGGGGGGCGCGAGGGCAGGGAGTGACCGTTAGAAAGGGCGGGAAAAGAAGGCTATGGCCGTTGGCGGAGGGGGAGGGGCGATCCCGGCACTGGGAGGCGAGGCAGCCCTGGGCTCTCACGACCTTTTCCATGGGGTTGGCGGGCTACTCCCGTCACGGGTCCTGCCTGGTCTTGTGAAGGAGAGCTTCGGAGTGGAGGCGGAGTAGCAGCCGGGTTAGGCTGTATCCGCAGGAAGACCGAGGCGTCCTTGTGGCACCTCAGAGGCTGACACATTTATCTGAACATAAGCTTCCCTCAGCTACAGCTCACTTCTTGGGACGCATGCAGTGGAAAATACGGGGGGGGGGGGTTATATACACAGAGAACATGAAACAATGGGCATTACCAGACAGACTGTCACGAGCGTGATCAGGACCGGTGAGCTATTACCAGCAGGAGAGCGTTGTTCTAAGTCAGCCATAAAAATGTTGGCATACTGTGGGGCCATGCGGGTTCCCATGGCAGTGCCGCTGATCTGAAGGTATACATTGTCCCCAAGTGTGGAATAGTTATGGCTGAGGACAAAGTCACAAAGGTCAGCCATCAGGTTTGCCGTGACATTATCGGGGATAGTGTTCCTGACGGCTGGTAGTCCATCTTTGTGGGGAATGTTGGTGTAGAGGGCTTCTACATCCATAGTGGCCGGGAGGGTGTTTTCAGGAAGATCACTGATGGATTGTATTTCAGAGTAACAGTCGTGTTAGTCTGTATTCGCAAAAAGAAAAGGAGGACTTGTGGCACCTTAGAGACGAACCAATTTATTTGAGCATGAGCTTTCGTGAGCTACAGCTCACTTCATCGGATGCATGCCGTGGAAACTGCAGCAGACTTTATTTATACACAGAGAATATGAAACAATACCTCCTCCCACCCCACTGTCCTGCTGGTAATAGCTTATCTAAAGTGATCATCAGGTGGGCCATTTCCAGCACAAATCCAGGTTTTATGGATTGTAGTTTCCTCAGGAAGTCAGTGGTGCCTCGAAGGTAGCTGGGAGTGCTGGTAGCGTAGGGCCTGAGGAGGGAGTCTACATAGCCAGACAATCTTGCTATCAGGGTGCCAATGCCTGAGATGATGGGGTGTCCAGGATTTCCACATTTATGGATCTTGGGTAGCAGATACAATAGCCCTAATCGGGGTTCCAGGGGTGTGTCTGTCCGGATTTGTTCTTGTGCTTTTTCAGGGAGGTTCTTGAGCACATGGTGTAGTTTCTTTTGGTAACCCTCAGTGGAATCAGAGGGTAATGGCTTGTAGAAAGTGGTGTAGGAGAGCTGCCTAGTAGCTGCCACCCAAGAAAAACACTAACCCAGGAACCTATCCTTGCAACAAAGCCCGCTGCCAACTGGGTCCACATATCTATTCAGGGGACACCATCATAGGGCCTAATCACATCAGCCACACTATCAGAGGCTCATTCACCTGCACATCTACCAATGTGATATATGCCATCATGTGCCAGCAATTCCCCTCTGCCACGTACATTGGTCAAACCGGACAGTCTCTACGTAAAAGAATAAATAGACACAAATCAAACGTCAAGAATTATAACATTAAAAAAAACCAAAAAAAAAGGAGTACTTGTGGCACCTTAGAGACTAACCAATTTATTTGAGCATAAGCTTTTGTGAGCTACAGCTCACTTCATCGGATGCATACCGTGGAAAATACAGAAGATGTTTGTTTTTATACACAGGGTTTAACAAGAACATCTGAGGAAAGGGGGGGAGGGGGGCTAGGAAAACAAGGGGAAATAGGTTACCTTGCATAATGACTTAGCCACTCCCAGTCTCTATTCAAGCCTAAGTTAATTGTATCCAATTTGCAAATGAATTCCAATTCAGCTCTCTCACTTTACATAAGCTATTCTATTATCAACAGGAGAGTGGGTTTGTTTGGGGGGGGTGGGGGGGGTAAGAAAACCTGGATTTCTGCTGGAAATGGCCCACCTTGATTATCATACACATTGTAAGGAGAGTGATCACTTTACATAAGCTATTACCAGCAGGAGAATGGTGTGGGGGGAGAGAAAACCTTTTGTAGTGATAAACACCCATTTTTTCATGATTTGTGTGTATAAAAACAAACATCTTCTGTATTTTCCACAGTATGCATCCGATGAAGTGAGCTGTAGCTCACGAAAGCTTATGCTCAAATAAATTGGTTAGTCTCTAAAGTGCCACAAGTACTCCTTTTCTTAGGAGTGGAGTTGGAGGAAATGCATACACCAGTGGTGCCTCCCATTTTATGAGGAGAGCCTCACCTTGGGAGTGGTGCCCCAGTGCTGCTCTGGGGCAATATTATGGGCACTTGGCATCCTGAGCTGTTGCAAATAGATCTATGGTGGGGAACCCCCATAGTTTGAATATGGATTTGAGAATTCCAGGATCCATCTCCCACTTGTGTGTTTGTGAGAAATCCCTGCTTAGTGGAGCCACTGTTGTATTCTGACATCCCGGCAGCTAGGATGCTGAGAGCTCTGTGTTGCTGGTGATGCACTTATGATCGCACTCCCCCTTGACGGTTTATATAAAACATGTGTGCTATATTGTCCGCAAGGATCTTGATAGGTTTCAGAGTAACAGCCGTGTTAATCTGTATTCGCAAAAAGAAAAGGAGGACTTGTGGCACCTTAGAGACTAACCAATTTATTAGAGCATAAGCTTTCGTGAGCTACAGCTCACTTCCTCAGATGCATATCGTGGAAACTGCAGCAGGCTTTATATATACACAGAGAATATGAAACAATACCTATTCCCACCCCACTGTCCTGCTGGTAATAGCTTATCTAAAGTGATTTCCAGCACAAATCCAGGTTTTCTCACCCTCCACCCCCCCACGCAAATTCACTCTCCTGCTGGTGATAGCCCATCCAAAGTGACAACTCTTTACACAATGTGCATGACAATCAAGCTGGGCTATTTCCTGCATAAATCCAGGTTCTCACATCCCCCCCACCCCCATACACACACAAACTCACTCTCCTGCTGGTAATAGCTCATCCAAACTGACCACTCTTCAAGTTAAAATCCAAGTTAAACCAGAACATCTGGGGGGGGGGGGGGTCTTGATGGCATTGTTCTTGATTAAAGGGAGAAAGTGCTCGCATACATTTCAGACTGCCCTTAGCTCCAATAAGTTTATGTGCAGGTTGGACTCTGCTGGGGATCAGTGGCCTTGGATCATATTGTTGCATAGATGTTCCCCCCCCTCCACCTATTAGGGAAGCATTTGTTGTGGTGGCAGTTCTTTGTTGGAAAGGGACTCCTGAGCAGATGTTCTTTGGTTGTGTCCACCATGTTAGCGAGTCTTTTACACCTGTGTGGCATTGAGGAGTGTCTGTTGAGAGAGTGACTGTGCGGTATATACACTGTTCGAAGCCAGGCCTGCAAGCATCTCCTGTGGAGTCAGGCATGTTTTACAACAAACGTTGTTGATGTATGCCCCAAGAGTTGTAAGCATGTTCTGGCGGATGTTTGGGGGCTGTCCATCACCTTTGAAATTAGGTTGACTAGAGTGAGAAAGTGTTGTTGAAGTAATATGGATGCTGTTGCTGTGAGACAATTGAGGTAGGCTCCTATGAATTCCAGCTTTTGGACAGGAGCTAGTGTGGACTTTTGTACATTTATTGGCAACCCTAGATCCGTGAACAGGGTTATTGTGTTCTGCATGAAGTTTATTGCTTCTTGCAGTCATCTAAGTATGGAAATATCACTCCTCCTTATCTGCAGAGGTGAGCTGCAATGACAGCAAGATCTTTGGAAAAACCCTTGCAGTAGTGGAAAGGCCAAAGGGTAGTACTCTGTATTGGAAATGCTCTTTCCCTAGGGTGAATCTCAGGACTCTTCTGTGTGATGGGTGGATGGTGATATGAAAATAAGTGTCCTGAAGGTCGAGGGCTGAGAGCCAATCTCCTTTCTCTAATGCCAAAATCATTGTGGTTAGTTACCATTTTGAAATGTTGTGTTTTTACAAATTTGTTGAGTTTTCCTAAATCCAGGATGGGTCTCCACCTGCCAGTCTTTTTCTTAGTTAGAAAGTAATGTGAATAAAAACCTCTCCCCCAGTGTTGTAATGGTACGGGTTCCATGGCACCTAATTGTACGAGGTGATTTATTTCCTCTTTTAACAGATGCTCATGAGAGGGGTCCCTGAAGAGGGACGGGGAAGGGTGGGTGGGATAGAAATAAAGGGGATGGAGTAGCCCTTCTGGATAATCTCTGAACTCATTTGTCTGTCTTGATGGTGTTCCAGACTGAGTAGCATCGTGACAGATGGTCTCCAAATGGGTAGACTGTTTCTGGTTCTGGAGTCAGAGTTTGCAGGTTTCGTTGCCTTACACCACACCTGCAAAATGATTGTTTAGAGGTGGATTGTTGAGATGTTGAAGGCTGATCATGGGTCTGCTGTCTGTTCTGTTTTTGTTTATGCTGTTGGTCATATTGTCTTTATGCCATACTCTCAGCCACAGACCCAGAATCTCTGATTGGAAAACCTGTTCTGTTTCTTTTTGTTTGCAGATATGTAAATGCTAAGGGTTTTTAAGATTGCCCAGGAGTCTTTTAGGGGTGTCATGAAACATTGGTTTCTGCCCCTCGAAGGGTAACTCCTCGACTGTTGCCTGGACCTCCTTTGGAAATTCAGAGAGGTGGAGCCACGATGCACCGCACATGACCACGGATGTCGTGATGGATCATGCTGCTGTGTCTGCAGAGTCAAGGGAGGCCTGGAGGGCCATCCTGGCACTGAGAGACCCTTCAGAAATGTTTGTCTTGTACTGTTTTTTTGTCATCTGGTACATTTTCAATAAAAGTTGACATTTTGACATACATTGTATGTATATTTGACCAGCAGGGCAGCATATTTGGCTATGTGAAACTTCAATGTAGCTGAGGAATAAGCTTTCTGCCCAGAATGGTCTAGCCTTTTCCAGTTCTTATTATATTGGGTCTTTGATGGATTGGACCCCCCTTTTTGGGGGTCACCAAATGTGCTGGGGTCCCAGTGAGCCTGCCTGTCTCACCAGCCTGGGTTTCCCTCACTCTGAGCTGCTGTGACCAGCTCTCAAGCCCCTTTCCAGCACACACACAGGTAGGGACCCAGCTATTGAATCACACAGAGCCTGCAATCAGCTCTCTGTGGGAGGACTCAGCTAAGGGATTGCCCAGCACTCACATGCTCACCTCCTTTGTGGTGTAAACCCAAAATAATATTGTCTTGCACTGTATAGCGAGATCTGCACAGCGCAAGCTCATAAAAATCACCCATCCCTCAATGTGGAGGGAGTTATGCACAGCTTTTTGTGCCCCCTACCCCTAGTAATGAGTTGCACAAACTCTGTTTTGGTATAAGCTTATTTCTTGTTTATTAACTACAAAAGATAAATTTTAAGTGACAATAAGGGACAGCAACCAGAACAAAGCAGATTACCTTAGTAAATACACAAAAACCGCAAACTGAGCTTAACACATTAGATGGGTAGGATATAAATTAGCAAATTTTCACTCTGAGTGATAAACAGTCTGGCAGATTCTTAAGGCTCAAGTTGCCTTAGCTTTCCTAGGTTTTCATACACAGGCTAAAGATCCTTCTAGCCTGGGACCACCACTTCCCCTTCCCACAGTCCAGTCTTTGTTTCTCAGGTGTTTCCAGGTGTGTTGTTGTAGGGAGAGTGCGGTCCCCCATAATCTCATTTTCCCCCCACTTGCTGGAAAGCTCTTTTGCTGTGACTGGGGTCAAACAGTTCCCACTGTGTAGTGCTATCTCTGAGAGGTTTCTATTGTACACAGTTCCCAGAGTAATCCTTATGCTTGTGTGCATTTCCTCAATAAGCCATTAACGTTGTTTGGCCTTTTTACGGTCGTACCTGAAAGGCTGCTTGTGGGTGTTTTCAACCTTAGGACATGTTTCGGCAACACATACATAGCCAAACTTCATAACTTCACATAGGACGATAGACAGTAATATTTCATTGGACTATATGGGGTAGCAGATCAAGACTTTTAGATTGACATCTCACAAGGCATACTTTGTATAAGACATATCTTAATGACATGACAGTGGTGAATATTGGGATGTCAGGGTGTCACAGGGGCGTTCAGGACTAGTGGTGTTTCTCCCTTTGATTGACTGTGTCTACCACTAAGGAGTTTGGTGGGGATGTCTGAATAAAAATATTTTTTGTCACACCTCTTACACAAGGGTGGTGCAGTAGCTGGAGTCTGCCAGATGATTTTTGCAGGCTCCATAATCGCATCATTTATCAGCAGGACTATCTTTGCTGATGGGGATGCCTGGAGTATGTCCATGAACTAATGTTGGAATTCTGGTAGCTGTGCCACAGAAATGTCTAGGGACTCAGCAGCCCTTCTGAAGAGGTCCTGAAAGGATTTGAAATCATCCCCATAATAGGGGGCGGTGGCATTATGGTTTCATCTGGGGATGAAGATGAGATGTGAGTAGGCGGCGAAGTGTCATGCTTGGCTGCATCCTCAGGTTCCTCAGTGTCTTCCTCTTGTGTTTCTGAGGGTGCTGGGACAGTTGGTTAAGGGGACTGAGCTGTTCTGAACCTATACAGGCTAGGGGGCCTATGGTTTTGGGCCTTGTACATTGCCCATGGATCCCAGCATGACCAGTTAGGTGGGAATGGTGGAGGGGGGGGGGCAGTGCCCATACCATCCTATTATATCCTCAGGTGGTGGGTGCTGAGATGGTCCTGGCTTGGGTGGGGAGTGGTGAGGAGTGTACATTGCTGCATCATCCTCTCTCATCACTGGAGAGAGAGTAGGGGCTGATCCGCAGGGAGTAGGTCAGCTGGCTTGTTAACGATCTGGATGTGGTGCCCTCTGGGCCAAGTAGAGGAGATTCTGGTGTTGAAGCCACCTTCATGCCTCATAAATTGCTATGGTACCATAAGGCTTGGTGCCAGAGATGGCATGGTGGATGGCCCGGGAGCATGAGTTAAACTTCCAGTGCCGAGCATTTATGGCTGTGTGGCACAAGTACAGCAGGTGGCGCCATTGTACCACTTGGTGCCGAGATCTTTGGCTCTGTGGGTGCTGAGTTGGCAGTTTTCACTTTAGTGTGTGAACTGCCATTACAGCTTGCCTGCTTCAGCTGTAATGCTTCAGGGTCTTCAGCTTGTCGGGAGCCCTCGGTGCCGGACGTTCCCGATGCCTCATGGTCTGGTGCTCTTGGTGCCGGGGCAGATTTTTCAGTAGGAGATTGCTTTCTTTTGGATGACTCCTGGTGCGGGGATGTCTGCAACCACTTTTTTGTAGCCTTGGAACAGGCTCCTTGGCGGCTGTTGTTGGAGCAAAGTCCCTGTCAGAGGCTGCAGCTGGCAACCGTTGGCCGGGGGTGACCTGGACTTGGGGTCGGAGGCTGGCCTCAGGGATTTCTCCATTCTAAAAATCATAGAATATCAGGGTTGGAAGGGACCTCAGGAGGTCATCTAGTCCAACCCCCTGCTCAAAGCAGGGCCAACCCCCAAATAAATCATCCCAGCCAGGGCTTTGTCAAGCCTGACCTTAAAAACCTCTAAGGAAGGAGATTCTACCACCTCCCTAGGTAACGCATTCCAGTGTTTCACCACCCTCCTAGTGAAAAATATTTTCCTAACAGCCAACCTAAACCTCCCCCACTGCAACTTGAGACCATTACTCCTTGTCCTGTCCTCTTCTACCACTGAGAATAGTCTAGAACCATCCTCTTTGGAACCACCTCTCAGGTAGTTGAAAGCAGCTATCAAATCCCCCCTCATTCTTCTCTTCTGCAGACTAAACAATCCCAGTTCCCTCAGCCTCTCCCCATAAGTCATGTGTTCCAGACCCCTAATCATTTTTGTTGCCCTTCGCTGGACTCTCTCCAATTTATCCACATCCTTCTTGTCGTACGGGGCCCAAAACTGGACACAGTCCTCCAGATGAGGCCTCACCAATGTCGAATAGAGGGGAACAATCACGTCCCTCGATCTGCTGGCTATGCCCCTACTTATACATCCCAAAATGCCATTGGCCATCTTGGCAACAAGGGCACACTGTTGACTCATATCCAGCTTCTCGTCCACTGTCACCCCTAGGTCCTTTTCTGCAGGACTGCTGCCTCGCCATTCGGTCCCTAGTCTGTAGCGGTGCATTGGGTTCTTCCGTCCTAAGTGCAGGACCCTGCACTTATCCTTGTTGAACCTCATCAGATTTCTTTTGGCCCAATCCTCCAATTTGTCTACGTCCCTCTGTATCCTATCCCTGCCCTCCAGCGTATCTACCACTCCTCCTAGTTTAGTATCATCTGCAAATTTGCTGAGTGCAATCCACACCATCCTCCAGATCATTTATGAAGATATTGAACAAAACCGTCCCCAGGACCGACCCTTGGGGCACTCCACTTGACACCGGCTGCCAACTAGACATGGAGCCATTGATCACTACCCGTTGAGCCCAACAATCTAGCCAACTTTCTACCCACCTTATAGTGCATTCATCCAGCCCATACTTCTTTAACTTGCTGACAAGAATACTGTGGGAGACTGTGTCAAAAGCTTTGCTAAAGTCAAGAAACAATACATCCACTGCTTCAGGATTGATTCCTTGAGGACCTGCTCCATGATTTTTCCGGGGACTGAGGTGAGGCTGACTGGCCTGTAGTTCCCAGGATCCTCCTCCTTCCCTTTTTAAAAGATTGGCACTACATTAGCCTTTTTCCAGTCATCCGGGACTTCCCCCGTTCACCACGAGTTTTCAAAGATAATGGCCAATGGCTCTGCAATCACAGCCGCCAATTCCTTTAGCACTCTCGGATGCAACGCGTCTGGCCCCATGGACTTGTGCACATCCAGCTTTTCTAAATAGTCCTTAACCACCTCTTTCTCCACAGAGGGCTGGCCACCTATTCCCCATGCTGTGATGCCCAGCACAGCAGTCTGGGAGTGGACCTTGTTCATGAAGACAGAGGCAAAAAAAGCCTTGAGTACATTAGCTTTTTCCACATCCTCTGTCACTAGGTTGCCTCCCTCATTCAGTAAGAGGCTCACACTTTCCTTGGCTTTCTTCTTGTTGCCAACATACCTGAAGAAACCCTTCTTGTTACTCTTAACATCTCTTGCTAGCTGCAGCTCCAGGTGTGATTTGGCCTTCCTGATTTCATTCCTACATGCCCGAGCAATATTTTTATACTCTTCCCTGGTCATTTGTCCAATCTTCGACTTCTTGTAAGCTGCTTTTTTATGTTTAAGATCCGCAAGGCTTAACAGTGAAATCCAAGCTGGTCGCCTGCCATATTTACTATTCTTTCGACACATCGGGATGGTTTGTCCCTGTAACCTCAATAGGGATTCCTTGAAATACAGCCAGCTCTCCTGGACTCCTTTCCCCTTCATGTTAGTCCCCCAGGGGATCCTACCCATCAGTTCCCTGAGGGAGTCGAAGTCAGCTTTCCTGAAGACCAGGGTCCATATTCTGCTGCTTACCTTTCTTCCCTGTGTCAGGATCCTGAACTCAACCAACTCATGGTCACTGCCTCCCAGATTCCCATCCACTTTTGCTTCCCCCACTAATTCTTCCCGGTTTGTGAGCAGCAGGTCAAGAAAAGCTCCCCCCCAGTTGGCTCCTCTAGCACTTGCACCAGGAAATTGTCCCCTACATTTTCCAAAAACTTTCTGGATTGTCTGTGCACCGCTGTAGTGCTCTCCCAGCCGATATCAGGAAGATTAAAGTCGCCCATGAGAACCAGGGCATGTGATCTAGTAGCTTCTGCGAGTTGCTGGAAGAAAGCCTCATCCACCTCATCCCCCTGGTCCGGTGGTCTATAGCAGACTCCCACCACTACATCACTCTTGTTGCTCACACTTCTAAACTTAATCCAGAGACGCTCAGGTTTTTCTGCAGTTTCATACCGGAGCTCTGAGCAGTCATACTGCTCCCTTACATACAGTGCTACTCCCCCACCTTTTCTGCCCTGCCTGTCCTTCCTGAACAGTTTATAACCATCCATGATAGTACTCCAGTCATGTGAGTTATCCCACCAAGTCTGTTATTCCAATCACGTCATAATTCCTTGACATCACTAGGACCTCCAGTTCTCCCTGCTTGTTTCCAAGGCTTTGTGCATTTGTATACACGCATTTGAGATAACCTGCTGATCGCCCCTCATTCTCAGTATGAGGTAGGAGCCCTCCCCTCACAGACATTCCTGCCTGTGCTTCCTCCCAGTATCCCGCTTTCCCACGTACCTCAGGGCTTTGGTCTCCTTCCCCCGGTGAACCTAGTTTAAAGCCCTCCTCACTAGGTTAGCCAGCCTGCTTGCGAAGATGCTCTTCCCTCTCTTCGTTAGGTGGAGCCCGTCTCTGCCCAGCACTCCTCCTTCATGGAACACCATCCCATGGTCAAAGAATCCAAAGCCTTCTCTCCGACACCACCTGCGTAGCCATTCGTTGACTTCCACGATTTGGTCTCTACCCAGGCCTTTTCCTTCCACGGGGAGGATGGACGAGAACACCACTTGCGCCTCAAACTCCTTTATCCTTCTTCCTAGGGCCACGTAGTCTGCAGTGATCCGCTCAAGGTCATCATTGGTGCCACGTGGAGAAGCAGGAAGGGGTAGCGATCCAAGGGCTTGATGAGTCTCGGCAGTCTCTGTCACATCGCGAATCTTAGCCCCTGGCAAGCAGCAGACTTCTCTGTTTTCCCGGTCAGGGCAGCAGATAGATGACTCAGTCCCCCTGAGGAGAGAGTCCCCGACCACCACCACCCACCTCCTTCTCGTGGGAGTGGTGGTCATGGAACCCCCAACCTCAGGACAGCGCATCTCATGCCTTCCAACCAGCGGAGTCTCCTTCTGCTTTCTCCCCCCAGATGTATCATCTGGTCCACTCTCCATAACGGTACCCATAGAGAGAACATGAAAACTGTTACTTACCTGTGTCTGCGTTGCTGGTACCCGAACATTCCCCCTTCTTCTGGGGGTCACATGTTGCCAAGCTTCTTCGCTGGCCTCTTGGCTCCGCTGTGCAACCTGCTCTAAATCTTTAGAGCTTTGTGCCCGTAGAAGCATATCCTGACTTTTATCCAGAAAATCCTCAGATTCTCGTATGCAACACAGGGTCAATATCTGTTGCTCCAGACCTTCAATCTTCTCTTCCAATATGGACACTAGCTTGCACTTTGTACAGACAAAGTCACTTCTGTCCTGTGGAAGAAAGATAAACATGGCACATCCAGTGCAGGTCACAATAGCTGAACCCCCCCGCCCCTTCCATATCACCTTTCTACTCTGAGCTTCCTCAGAGAAGTTGGCAAGATGTAAGCCTCACTGGGCTCACTCCAGGCAAACTCCCAGGCAAATTCCTGCTGTGTGCTGCTCAGCTGGTTCACCGCTGCTCATGAGGAGCTTCAGTTGGAGATCCCTGACTTTTCTTGTCCTGGCTGTTAGCTTTCTGCAGCGTGGGCACTTTTAAGTAATGTGCATCTCGTCGAGGCAGCGGACACACTGAGCGTGGCCGTCAGAGATCGGTATGGAGAGTCTGCAGGTCAGGCAGTGTTTAAAACCAGGTGAGCCTGGCATGCCTGACAGAGTTGGTCCCTTAGAGAAAAACGTTAAGGCTAAGGCTGTACACCTGTCAGAGAGGTGGGGGAGGGGGGTGAAGGATTTTTAATGAAATTAAAGAAATTAGGGTAGGGCAAGTGGATAGGGAAGCTAACTACAACTAAGCTAACATTACCGCTATGAATTATCCACTATAATTTTTTTCTGAAGTAAAAGAGGGTGCTGCTGATTGCTCTGACTCAAGCCAAAGGTGGTAGAGCAGGAACTGCGCGGGGACAGTTGGCTATGCACTGCTATGTAACCACTTGGGAGTGGCGCGAGACGGCTACTGTGTGTGCGCGGCCCAACCGGGCACTACTACCACAAATCTCCAATTGCAAGTGCAGGGTCTCAAGACACCTAAAGTGGAGCACCTACAGGGACACTCCTTGAAGGACACGTGGATACAGACAGATGGTGGAGTATAAGGAAATCATAGAAGATTGGGGTTGGAAGAGACCTCAGGAGGTCTAGTCCAACCCCCTGCTCAAAGCAGGACCAACCCAACTAATCACCCCAGCCAGGGCTTGGTCAAGCCGGGCCTTAAAAAGCCACTAAGAATGGAGATTACACCATCTCCCTAGGTAACCCATTCCAGTGCTTCACCACCCTCCTAGTGCAACGATGCTGCCTCTGGTGGGACACAACTGAGAGCATCAATTCAGGACAAATTGCTTAGAGCAGGGCAGTCACAGCCCCAGGCTGGTGGTTCTCCACCTCTAAGGCACACCAAACCAGCCAAACAAAGAGGACTTTGATCTCACCCCACTGGTTAACCATAAATCATACAAGCAATTCCCTTAGACACTCCAGTTTCCCAGTATCACCACCACTCGTTATGGGGGTGAATGGTTATGAAAACCAATGCCACAGTAAAAGAAAAAATGTTCTCACGATCTCAAAGGACAAAGCCCCAGACCCAGGTCAATATACAAGTCAGATCTTAAGCCACAAATCACACTGTTGCCAATCCTTTAGAATCTAAAATCTAAAGGTTTATTTATAAAAAGAAATATGGAGGAGAGTTAGAATTGGTTAAATGGAATCAATTACATACAGTAATAGCAAAATTCTTGGTTCAGGCTTGTAGCAATGGTGGAATAAACTGCAGGTTCAAATCAAGCCTCGGAGTACATCCACAGCTGGGATAGGTCATTCAGTCCTTTGTTCAGAGCTTCAGTTTGTAGCAAAGTTTCTCCAGAAGGAAGAAGCAGGATTGAAGACAAAATGGAGATGCTGCTGCTGCCTTTTATAGTCCTTTTGCCATGTGGCTTTTGCTTTCTTTGTTCCAACCACAAGCCACGCAGCACATGGCATGGAAAAACCTTAGAGTTCCATCCATAGGCATGTCTCTGCATGCCTGGCTGAGTCACAAGGTGTATCTGCCTTCTCTCAATGGGTCAATTGTATAGCTGATGGTCCTTCATGGGCCATCAAGCCAGCGCGGACGCCACATTGTCTGGAGTGTCACCCAGAAGCTTAGCACAAGTTTGAAATAGACAGTATAGAGATGCTTATAACTTTAAATACAAAAATGATACATGCAAGCAGATAGCATAATCATAACCAGCAAATCATAACCTTGTCATAGACGTCTTACTTAACCTCTTTGTAGAAGATTGGGTGCCGCTATATGACCTTAGTTGCAACAATGATCTATACGGTCAGTTTATGTCAATAACGTCACACCTAGTGAAATAGTTTTTCCTAATATCCAACCTAGTTTTCCCCCACTACAACTTGAGACCATTGCTCCTTGTTCTGTCATCTGCCACCACTGAGAAGAGCTAAGCTCCATCCTCTTTGGAACCCCCCTTCAGGTAGTTGAAGGCTGCTATCAAAACTCCCCTCACGCTTCTCTTCTGCGGACTTAAGTCATGTGCCCCAGCTCCCTAGACATTTTCATGGACTCTCTCCAATTTGTCCACATCTTTTCTGAAGTGGGGGCCCCAAACTGGATGCAGTAGTCCAGATGTGCCCTCACCAGTGCCGAATACAGGGGAATAATTCCTTCCCTTGATCTGCTGGCAATGCTCCTACTAATGCAGCCCAATATACCGCTAGCCTTCTTGGCAACAAAGGCACACTGTTGACTCATATCCAGCTTCTTGTCCACTGTAATCCCCAGGTCCTTCTCTACCGAACTGCCACTTAGTCATTCGGTTCCCAGCCTGTAGCAGTGCGTGGGATTCTTCTGTCCCAAGTGCAGGACTTTGCACTTGTCCTTGTTCAACCTCATCAGATTTCTTTTGGCCCAATTCAACAATTTGTTCAGGTCACTCTGGACCCTCTCCCTACCCTTATGATCTTAAACATAAAAAAGAAGCTTACAAGAAGTGGAAGGTTGGACATATGACCAGGGAAGAGTATAAAAATATTGCTCGGGCATGTAGGAATGTTATCAGGAGGGCCAAATCGCACCTGGAGCTGCAGCTAGCCAGAGATGTCAAGAGTAACAAGAAGGGTTTCTTCAGGTATGTTGGCAACAAGAAGAAAGCCAAGGAATGTGTGGGCCCCTTACTGAATGAGGGAGGCAACCTAGTGACAGAGGATGTGGAAAAAGCTAAAGTACTCAATGCTTTTTTTGCCTCTGTTTTCACTAACAAGGTCAGCTCCCAGACTGCTGCGCTGGGCATCACAAAATGCGGAAGAGATGGCCAGCCCTCTGTGGAGATAGAGGTGGTTAGGGACTATTTAGAAAAGCTGGACGTGCACAAGTCCATGGGGCCGGACGAGTTGCATCCGAGAGTGCTGAAGGAATTGGCGGCTGTGATTGCAGAGCCACTGGCCATTATCTTTGAAAACTCGTGGCGAACCGGGAAGTCCCGGATGACTGGAAAAAGGCTAATGTAGTGCCCATCTTTAAAAAAAGGGAAGGAAGAAAGATCCTGGGAACTACAGGCCAGTCAGCCTCACCTCAGTCCCTGGAAAAATCATGGAGCAGGTCCTCAAAGAATCAATCCTGAAGCACTTGCATGAGAGGAAAGTGATCAGGAACAGCCAGCATGGATTCACCAAGGGAAGGTCATGCCTGACTAATCTAATCGCCTTTTATGATGAGATTACTGGTTCTGTGGATGAAGGGAAAGCAGTGGATGTATTGTTTCTTGACTTTAGCAAAGCTTTTGACACGGTCTCCCATAGTATTCTTGTCAGCAAGTTAAGGAAGTATGGGCTGGATGATTGCACTATAAGGTGGGTAGAAAGCTGGCTAAATTGTCGGGCTCAACGGGTAGTGATCAATGGCTCCATGTCTAGTTGGCAGCCGGTATCAAGTGGAGTGCCCCAAGGGTCGGTCCTGGGGCCGGTTTTATTCAATATCTTCATAAATGATCTGGAGGATGGTGTGGATTGCACACTCAGCAAATTTGCGGATGATACTAAACTGGGAGGAGTGGTAGATACGCTGGAGGGGAGGGATAGGATACAGAAGGACCTAGACCAATTGGAAGATTGGGCCAAAAGGAATCTGATGAGGTTCAATAAGGATAAGTGCAGGGTCCTGCACTTAGGACGGAAGAACCCAATGCACAGCTACAGACTAGGGACCGAATGGCTAGGCAGCAGTTCTGCGGAAAAGGACGTAGGGGTGACAGTGGACGAGAAGCTGGATATGAGTCAGCAGTGTGCCCTTGTTGCCAAGAAGGCCAATGGCATTTTGGGATGTATAAGTAGGGGCATAGCCAGCAGATCGAGGGACGTGATTGTTCCCCTCTATTCGACATTGGTGAGGCCTCATCTGGAGTACTGTGTCCAGTTTTGGGCCCCACACTTCAAGAAGGATGTGGATAAATTGGAGAGAGTCCAGCGAAGGGCAACAAAAATGATTAGGGGACTGGAACACATGAGTTATGAGGAGAGGCTGAGGGAGCTGGGATTGTTTAGCCTGCAGAAGAGAAGAATGAGGGGGGATTTGATAGCTGCTTTCAACTACCTGAAAGGGGGTTCCAAAGAGGATGGCTCTAGACTGTTCTCAATGGTAGCAGATGACAGAACGAGGAGTAATGGTCTCAAGTTGCAGTGGGGGAGGTTTAGATTGGATATTAGGAAAAACTTTTTCACTAAGAGGGTGGTGAAACACTGGAATGCGTTACCTAGGGAGGTGGTAGAATCTCCTTCCTTAGAGGTTTTTAAGGTCAGGCTTGACAAAGCCCTGGCTGGGATGATTTAACTGGGAATTGGTCCTGCTTTGAGCAGGGGGTTGGACTAGATGACCTTCTGGGGTCCCTTCCAACCCTGATATTCTATGATTCTATGATTCTACCCTCCAGTGTATCTACCTCTCCCCACATCTTAGTATCATCTGCGAACTTGATGAGGGTGCAATCTAACCCATCATCCAGATCATTAATGAAAATATTGAACAAAATCGGCCCCAGGACTGACCCTTGGGGCACTCTGCTTGATACCGGCTGCCAACTAGACATTGAGTCATTGATCACTACCTGTTGTGCCCAATGATCTAGCCAGCTCTCTATTCACCTTATAGTCCAGTCATCCAGCCCATACTTCTTTAACTTGCTGGAAAAAATACTGTGGGAGACTGTCCCAAAAGCTTTGCTAAAGTCAAGGTATATCGCGTCCACTGCTTTCCCCATATCCACAGAGCCAGTTATCTCATCATAGAAGGCAATCAGGTTGGTCAGACATGACTTGCCCTTGGGTGAATCCATGTTGACAGTTCCTGATCACCTTCCTCTCCTCCAAGTGCTTCAAAATGGATTGCTTGAGGACCTGCTCCACGATTTTTCCAGGGACTGAGGTGAGGCTGACTGGTCTGTAGTTCCCCAGATTCTCTTTCCCTTTTTTGAATATGGGCACTATATTAGCCTTTTTCCAATCGTCTGGGACCTCCCCTGATCGCCATGAGTTTTCAAAGATAATGGCCAATGGCTCTGTAATCACATCAGCCAATTCTCTCAGCACCCTCGGATGTATTGCATCTGACCGCATGGATTTGTGCATGTCCAGGCTTTTCTAAATAGTCCCTAACCTGTTTTTTCACCCCTGAGGCATGCTTACCTCCTTCCCATGCTGTGCTGCCTGGTGCAGCAGCCTGGGAGCTGACCTTGTCTGTGAAGACTGAGGCAAAAAAACAAAACAGCATTGAGTACTTCAGCTTTTTCCACATTATCTGTCACTAGGTTGCCTCCCCCATTCAGTAGGGGTCCCACACTTTCCCTGACCTTCTTTTTGTTGCTAACATACCTGTAGAAACCCTTCTTGTTACCCTTCACATCCCTTGCTAGCTGCAACTCCAGTTGTGTTTTGGCCTTCCTAATTACACCCCTGCATGCTCGAGCAATATTTTTATACTCTTCCCTAGTCATATGTCCAAGTTTCCACTTCTTGTAAGCTTCATATTTGTGTTTAAGCTCAAAGATTTCTCTGGTTTCAGAGTAACAGCCGTGTTAGTCTGTATTCGCAAAAAGAAAAGGAGTACTTGTGGCACCTTAGAGACTAACCAATTTATTTGAGCCTGAGCTGTAGCTCACGAAAGCTCACTTCATCGGATGCATACTGTGGAAAGTGTAGAAGATCTTTTTATATACACACAAAGCATGGAAGAGGTAGTATTTTTTCATGCTTTGTGTATATATAAAAAGATCTTCTACACTTTTCACAGTATGCATCCGATGAAGTGAGCTGTAGCTCACGAAAGCTTATGCTCAAATAAATTGAGTAGTCTCTAAGGTGCCACAAGTACTCCTTTTCTTTTTTTTAAGATTTCTCTGTTAAGCCAAGCTGGTCGCCTGCCATACTTGCTATTCTTTCTGCACATTGGGATGGTTTGTTCCTGTGCCCTCCATAAGGCTTCTTTAAAATACAGCCAGCTCTCCTGGACTCCTTTCCCCCCCTCATTTTAGCCTCCCAGGGAATTCTGCCCATCAGTTCCCTGAGGGAGTCAAAGTCTGCTTTTCTGAAGTCCTGGGTCCATATTCTGCTGCTCTTTCTTCCTTTTGTCAGGATCCTGAACTAGACCATCTCATGGTCACTGCTGCCCAGGTTGCCATCCACTTCTACTTACCCTACCAATTCTTCCCTGTTTTGAGCAGCAGGTCAAGAGGAGCAAGGCCCCTAGTTGGTTCCTAACTTTCTGGATTGTCTGTGCACTGCTGTATTGTTCCCCAACAGATGTCAGGGTGATTGAAGTCTCCCATGAGAACCAGGGCCTGTGACCTGGAAAGTTCTGTTAGTTGTCCGAAGAAACCCTTGTCTACCTCATCCTCCTGGTCTGGGGGTCTATAGCAGATGCCCACCATGACATCACCCCATCGCTCTCACGTCTAAACTTAACCCAAAGACCCTCAACAGGCTTTTCTCCAGTTTCACACTGGAGCTCTGAGCAATCATACTGCTCTCTTACATACAGTGCAACTCCACCTTTTCTCCCCTGCCTGTCCTTCCTGAACAGTTTATACTCCTCCATGACAGTGCTCCAGTTATGTGAGTTATCCCACCAAGTCTCTTATTCCAATCACATCATTGTTCCTTGACTGTGCCAGGACTTCCAGTTCTTGTTTCCCAGACTTCTTGCATTCGTGTACAGGCACTTAAGATAATTAGCCAATTGCCCTACTTTCTCAGTAGGGATCAGGAGGCCTCCCCTGTTGCACCCTCCTCCTTGTGTTTCCTCCCAGTACCCCACTTACCTCAGGGCTTCGGTCTCCATCCCCTGGCGAACCTAGTTTAAAGCCCTCCTCACTAGTTAGCAAGCCTGCCTGCGAAGATGCTCTTCCCTCTTTGTTAGGTGGATCCCATCTCTTCCTAGCAATCCTTCTTCCTGGAAGAAAATCCCATGGTCGAAGAATCCAAAGCCCTCTCTCCGACACCACCTGCATAACCACACATTTACCTCCACAATTCAATGGTCCCTACCTGGGCCTTTTCCTTCAACAGGGAGGATGGACGAGAACACCACTTGCGCCTCAAACGCCTTTATCCATCTTCCCAGAGCCACATACTCTGCAGTGACCCACTCAAGGTCATTCTTGGCAGTGTCATTGGTGCCCACATCCCCAGTAAAATAATAAGACCATATTTGTCAGCATGATAAAGTCATGATCTCTCCACACCAGCAGCCTAACCGTTGTCAAGATTTTTGTAAGTGTCACAGAAAAGGTGAGTTGAGGAGGGCTCTGAAGGTGGATAATAAGGTGGCTTTGCAGATGTTTAGGGCGAGCCCTCCCAAGCGTGTGGGGCAGCATGGGAGAAAAAATGAAGGGATTTGTTTGAAAATGTAACAAGTGGCCAATGGAGGCTGGTTATGTGGGCCGACTGGAGGTGAGCATGAACAGTGCCTGAGCAGATAGGTAGGTGGGGCTTGATTGTGAAGAGCCTTTAAAGTGAGTACAAGCAGCTTATGTTTGATGCAGTGGAGAAGAGAGAGCCTGCGATGGGTTCAGTCACAGAGACCCCCTTGAGACTGTCACCTGGTGTGCTGAGACTACCTCTGTGCTCGTTTTCTCTGCCAGTTTGGGCCTCCAGAACCCTGCCTTCTTGAGCCAGACACACAAGCCTGCTGCAACACAGACCCAGGGTCTGCAGTTTTGGGGGTGTGGTTCAGACTTAACTGAAAACAGCTTAGTAAGTGCTCCTGTCTCCAGCACTGAGACACCCAGCTCCCAATGGCATCCAAACCCCAAAGAAATCCGTTTTTCTCTGTATAAAAGCTTATACAGGTTAAACTCAAACTGTCCGCCCTGTATAACACTGATAGAGAGAGATGCACAGCTGTTTGCTCCCCCAGGTATTAATCACTTACTCTAGGTTAATAAATAAACAAAAGTGATTTTATTAAGAATAAAAGTAGGATTTAAGTGGTTCCAAGTAATAACAGACAGAAGAAAGTCAGTCACCAAGTAAAGCAAAAACATGCAAGTCCAAGCCTAATATGTTAAGAAACTGAATACAGGTAAATCTCACCCTCAGAGATGTTCCAATAAGCTTCTTTCAGAGTAGACACCTTCTTAGTCTGGGCCCAATCCTTTTCCCTGCTACAGTTCTTGTTAGTTCCAGCTCAGGTGGTAACAAAGGGGATTTATCATGACTGCAGCCACCTTTGTTTTGTTCCACCCCTTTTATAGCTTTGGCACAAGGCAGGAACCCTTTGTCTCTCTCTGGGTTCCCACCCTTCCTTCTAAATGGAAAAGCACCAGGTTAAAGATGGATTCCAGTTCAGGTGACATGATCACATGTCCTGTGAGACTTCATTACCCACTCGCTGTCACACTATACAGGAAGTCTTACAAGTAAACAGAGCCATTTACAACCAACTGTCCTGGTTAATGGGAGCCATCAAGATTCCAAACCACCACTAATGGCCCACTTAATTAATTGCATAATTACAGTAGGACCTCAGAGTTACATTTCATATTCCTAGTTTCAGATACAAGAATGATACATTTATACGAATAGGAGGACCGCACTCAGTAGATTATAAGCTTTTTAATGCTACCTTAAAAGAGACCTTTTGCATAAAGCATATTCCAGTTACATTATAAACATATTTTATAAAAATATGGAATGCAACATTACAGCGCCATTGGAGGGATTCAAAGGAGGGATTCAAGCAACAGGCTAGGAAAATGATCTATGCAGCAGCATTTTGAATGGATCTAAGCTGGTAAGATTGCATCTGTCAAGGCCGGAGAGAAGGATGTTATGTCAAAACATCTTCAGGTTACATCAAAACACTATCATGCACATCACTGTTGTCATTTTACATGAAAATGCTATCACATTGTGTCAAAAGGACAGCACACAACAACATTGTATTAGATACAATGATATCACATTGCATCGGATGTGTGACCCTAAGAGCTACTCAAAACCCCCTGGCAGAGGACCCACTATATTGTGGCACTTATCAGGCCTAACACACACACTCACTACCACCCAGTACACTTGTCAAGGTTCCTTCCCCACTCTGAACTCTAGGGTACAGATGTGGGGACCTGCATGAAAGACCCCCTAAGCTTATTCTTACCAGCTTAGGTTAAAAACTTCCCTAAGGTACAAACTTTGCCTTGTCCTTGAACCCTATGCTGCCAGCACCAAGTGTGTTAAACAAAAAACAGGGAAAGAGCCCACTTGGAGACATCTTCCCCCAAAATTTCCCCCCCTCCCCAAGCCCTACATCCCCTTTCCTGGGGAAGGCTTGATAAAAATCCTCACCAATTGGTACAGGTGAACACAGACCCAAACTCTTGGATCTTAAGAAACAATGAAAAATCAATCAGGTTCTTAAAAGAAGAATTTTAATTAAAGAAAAGGTAAAAGAATCACCTCTGTAAAATCAGGATGGAAAATACCTTACAGGGTAATCAGATTCAAAATATAGAGAATCCCTCTAGGCAAAACCTTAAGTTACAAAAAGACACAAAAACGGGAATATCCATTCCCTCCAACACAACTTATTTTACCAGTCATTAAACAAAAGAAAATCCAACGCATGTTCTAGCTCGATTACTGACTAACTTAACAGGAGTTGGAAGCTTGCATTTCTGATCTGTTCCCGGCAAAAGCATCACACAGACAGACAGACCCCTTTGTTCCCCCCCACTCCAGATTTGAAAGTATCTCGTCCCCTCATTGGTCATTTTGGGTCAGGTGCCAGCAAGGTTACCTTAGCTTCTTAACCCTTTACAGGTGAAATAGTTTTGCCTCTGGCCAGGAGGGATTTTATAGAACTGTATACAGAAAGGTGGTTACCCTTCCCTTTATTTTTATGACAACACTGCAGTCAGCATATGTGTTCAGAAGGTATCTTGTAAGGGATCATATGTAAACTGGTGAAACACAGGTCAAGAATATTGCTGTGGGATGTATATACAGGATATGGATAAAGAATTATACGTGTGTGCTGGAAATATGTTCTTAACATGTGTTTGGGAGGTAGTGCATAAAGCATGTCTGCCCTAGACAAAGGAGAGTGGATTCCCCTGCCTGACTGGTTTGCCTACAGGCAAAGAACAATGACATACATTAACATATAAGGTAAACAAAGCAATGAAGCTAACAAGCGGTGGAGGAAAGAGTTTAGCAAGCACATCTGGGGGACAGAGCCTGCACTCCAGGAAGCCTTCCTTGCTCTTAAGGCAAAGACAATGGACTCTGCAAAATATAAGGTGAGCAAAAAGACATTCTAGTTATCCATCCCTTAGGGAACAGCACCCTCTGAGCCTGTGAAAAGTGGAACCTCCTATCTGAATGGCTGGTGTTGCTGGTAGCTTGATGGAAGTGAGAAACCTGCACAGGGAAAGATTGTAACTCGCTAGAATTATATTTTAGGCACTAGAAAGCATGTTTTGGTTTGTTTCATATGTAACCATACCATCTTTTCTCTTGCTTAGCCTTTTATTTTATTTAAAATGAATTTTGTAATGTGGTGTTACACCACCGTGGGTTTGGCTCTGGTGGCTACAGTTTCAAGCTTAACAGAGTTAGAGTCTTTGGGAACACAAACACCAAGGGTAGTGACCACACAGACATTCACAAGTACAAGGTCCAGACTGTTTTACAAGTTTTATTAAAGATACAATTAAAGTTATGATTACCCAAGTGTAGTGAAGCAAAGACTCACCAGCATGGCACCTCCTGCTGGTCATCTTGGGAATTAGCTCTTCAGCCTCAGAGCACCTTCTGCTGGCCAGTGTCTCACCTACCTCAGGCCCCCGTATCCCTCCCAGACCCCAGTGCCCTTTACCTTGGGGTGCTGCCCCAGCAGTGCCACACCACGCTCTGGGTCTCCCCTCCCAGGGGAACCCCCAACCCCCTCACCCACCTTGCCTCAGTGGCTACTGCCAGTTCTCATCTAGCCCCCGTTCACTGGGACAAACGGCAGTCTGTCATGGCCACTCATCATTGGCAAGGAGGTTGGACCAGCTGCCTTTGCCTATCTCTGGGCTGCACCTCCCAGTACCTGCATAGGCCTTAACCAGGCTGGAGCTCCCCAGCTCCTCTGGCCTTTCCCCAGCCCTGCTCCACTCCAGGGTCAGGAGCTAGAGAGAGACTGACCTAGCTCCTTCCTGAGTCCTTATAACAGGGCTAGGTGTGGCCTGATTGGGGTGTGGCCCCAGCTGTGGCTGCTTCCCTAATCAGCCTGGCCTTTTCTCTCCGGAGCGAAGTAACTGCCCCGGGTGACGAAGTGGGACTGTTCTTGACGTTTCCTCTGAATACTGTAGGGGTACCTCAGTTTCCCCTAGGCATTTCTTAAGTTTAGGTGGTGGGATAAGGCAGGGGATGTAATTGTTGCAGACTACAGGGCCAGTGTACATAAATGGCCGACACTCTGTCTCCTGGCAACTGATGGCCTGGCCCTTCCCCCCTGCAAGGTGAGAGCTGAAGGGTTGGAAAACAAAGGAATCAGGTGACCTCCTGGCCCGGGAAAGGGACAAAGCCCAGAGGAGGAGGGGCTGGAGGGGGAGTCAGTTGGGGGCTGGCTGGGGGCGAGGAGTGAAGTGCAGATGGGGTTGTCTGGCTCACTACCCCCCAAAATGGACCCAGTTGAGGGGTTGTGTTCTCTGCACCTACAAGCTCTGTGTTAGACCATGTTCCTGTCATCTAATAAACCTCTGTTTTACTGGCTGGCTGAGAGTCCCGTCTGACTGCGGAGTTGGGGGGCAGGACCCTCTGGCTTCCCCAGGACCCTGCCTGGGCAGACTCGCTGGGGGAAGCGCATGGAGGGCAGAGGAGGCTGAATCCTCCGAGGTCAGATCCAGGAAGGTGGAAGCCGGGTGAGCTTTTTGCCCTGCAGACAGGCTGCTCACAGAGAGGAGGCTCCCCCAGAGTCCTGCCTGGCTTTGTAGGGAGCAGTTCCAGAGCATCGCCCGGGGATGCCGGGACACCCCACTACATCAAGCATACAGAAATTCTATACAGACCTATGCACAAGTTACTAAAAGGGCTTCTAAATTTAACCAGCCAAGAGTGGCGCCTTAGGCGCTGACTCCATGGGTGCTCCCCCCACCCCCCACCAGGCTTCCCGCGAATCAGCTGTTCGCGCGAGAAGCTGGGGCAGGCTGAGATGCAGGCTGCGGCTTCCCGCTCAGGCCCAGGGAGGCGGAGGTGAGCTCGGGTGGAGGGGGGGGGGTGCGAGGAGGGCCGCCCATGCCGCAGCAGGTAACCGGGGTGGGGAGGGCGCAGGGGAACTGCTCCCTGCCACAGCTCACCCTTAGCCACCCTCAGCCTGAGCGGGAAGCCGCCGTCTGCTTCTCAGCCCTCCCCGGCTTCCCGCCGAACAGCTGATTCGCGGGAAGCCGGGGGAGGGGGTGGAGAAGCAGAGCGGGGCGGTGCGTTCAGAGGAGGAGGAGGAGTGGCAGCTCCCCGCCCCGCGCCCGGCCCCAGCTCACCTCCCCTTCTCCTCCTCCCCTGAACGCACCGCCCTGCTCTGCTTCTCCGTCCTCTCCCCCGGCTTCTGCAGACTCAAGTGGAGAACCAGTGTTGCTGGCCTAGGCGTTAATACACTGCTGCAGGGCAGAAGTGAGGGTGGCGTGGTCTGGTGTTGCCACCCTTCCTTCTGCCCTGCTGCTGGCGGGGCGCTGCCTTCAGAGCCGGGCGCTTGGCCAACAGACTCTGCTCTCCGGCCGCCCAGCGCTGAAGGCAGCATAGAAGTAAAGGTGGCAATACCGCAACCCCCCTAAAATAACCTTGATGGCCAATAACCTTGATGGCCAATAACAGAACACCACTGGTCATCACATACAGCCCCCAGCTAAAACTGCTCTAGCATATTATCAAGGATCTACAACCCATCCTGAAGGATGGTCTCTCACTCTCACAGACCTTGGGAGACAGGCCAGTCCTCGCTTACAGACAGCCCCACAACCTGAAGCAAATACTCACCAGCAACCACACACCACACCACAGAAATACTAACCCAGAAACCAATCCCTGTAGCAAACCTCATTGCCTACTCTGTCCCCATATCTACTCTAGCGACACCATCAGAGGACCCAACCACATCAGCCACACCACCAGAGACTCATTCATCTGCATGTCTACTAATGTGATCTATGCCATCATGAGCCAGCAATGCCCCTCTGCCATGTACATTGGCCAAACCGGACAGTCCCTATGTAAAAGAATAAATGGACACAAATCGGACATCAGGAATGGTAACATACAAAAACCAGCAGGACAGCACTTCAGTCTTCATGGACATTCTGTAAGAGATTTAAAAGTAGCTATACTTGAACAAAAAAACTTCAGAAACAGACTTAAAAGAGAAACAGCAGAACTAAAATTCATTTGCAAATTTAACACCATTAGTTTGGGCCTGAATAGGGACTGGGACTGGCTGGCACATTACAGAAGCGCTTTGCCTCTCCTAGAATTGACACCTCCTCATCTATTATTGGGAGTGGACTACATCCACCCTGATCGAATTGGCCCTGTCAACACTGGTTCTCCACTTGTGAGGTAACTCCCTCCTTTTCATGTGTCATTTCATGGCCTGGGAACTACAGGCTAGTCAGCCTCACCTCAGTCCCTGGAAAAATCATGGAGCAGGTCCTCAAGGAATCAATTCTGAAGCACTTAGAGGAGAGGAAAGTGATCAGGAACAGTCAGCATGGATTCACCAAGGGTAAGTCATGCCTGACTAATCTAATTGCCTTCTATGATGAGATAACTGGCTCTGTGCATAAGGGGAAAGCAGTGGACGCGATATACCTTGACTTTAGCAAAGCTTTTGGGACAGTCTCCCACAGTATTCTTGCCAGCAAGTTAAAGAAGTATGGGCCGGATGACTGGACTATAAGGTGGATAGAAAGTTGGCTAGATTGTTGGGCACAACGGGTAGTGATCAATGGCTCCATGTCTAGTTGGCAGCCGGTATCAAATGGAGTGCCCCAAGGGTCGCTCCTCGGGCCGGTTTTGTTCAATATCTTCATAAATGATCTGGAGGATGGTGTGGATTGCACCCTCAGCAAGTTTGCAGATGACACTAAACTGGGAGGAGTGGTAGATACGCTGGAGGGTAGGGATAGGATACAGAGGGACCTAGACAAATTAGAGGATTGGGCCAAAAGAAATCTGATGAGATTCAACAAGGACAAGTGCAGAGTCCTGCACTTAGGATGGAAGAATCCCATGCACCGCTGCAGACAAGGGACCGAATGGCTCGGCAGCAGTTCTGCAGAAAAGGACCTAGGGGTTACAGTGGATGAGAAGCTGGATATGAGTCAACAGTGTGTCCTTGTTGCCAAGAAGGCCAATGGCATTTTGGGCTGTATAAGTAGGGGCATTGCCAGCAGATCGAGGGACGTGATCGTTCCCCTCTATTCGACATTGATAAGGCCTCATCTGAAGTACTGTGTCCAGTTCTGGGCCCCACACTGCAAGGATGTGGAAGAATTGGAAAGAGTCCAGCAAAGGGCAACAAAAATGATTAGGGGACTGGAACACATGACTTATGAGGACAGGCCGAGGGAACTGGGATTGTTTAGTCTGTGGAAGAGAAGAATGAGGGGGGATTTGATAGCTGCTTTCAACTACCTGAAAGGGGGTTCCGAAGAGGATGGATCTAGACTGTTCTCAGTGGTAGCAGATGACAGAATGAGGAGTAATGGTCTCAAGTTGCAGTGGGGGAGGTTTAGGTTGGATATTAGGAAAATTTTTTTTACTGGGAGTGTGGTGAAACACTGGAATGCGTTACCTAGGGAGGTGGTGGAATCTCCTTCCTTAGAGGTTTTTAAGGTCAGGCTTGACAAAGCCCTGGCTGGGATGATTTAGTTGGGGATTGGTCCTGCTTTGAGCAGGGGGTTGGACTCGATGACCTCCTGAGGTCCCTTCCAACCCTGATATTCTATGATTCTATGATTATATAATGCCTGCATCTGTAATTTTCACTCCATGCATCTGAAGAAGTGGTTTTTTACCCATGAAAGCTTATGCCCAAATAAATCTGTTAGTCTTTAAGGTGCTACGGGACTCCTTGTTGTTTATGTGGATACATACTAACACGGCTACCCCTCTGATACTATTTAAAGAAGTGTTGTTTACTACTTCTCATAACACAAGAATTAGGGGGTCACCAAATGAAATTAATAGGCAGCAGTTTTAAAACAAATGAAAGGACGTATTTCTTCATACAACGCACAGTCAATCTGTGGAACTCCTTGCCAGAGGATGTTGTGAAGGCCAAGACTATAACAGTGTTCAAAAAAGAACAAGATAAATTCATAGAGGCTAGGTCGATCAATGGCTATTAGCCAGGATGGGCAGGGATGGTGTCCCTAGCCTCTGTTGGCAAGAAGCTGGGAATGAATGACAGGGAATGGATCACTTGCTGATTCTCTGTTCTGTTCATTCCCTCTGGGGCACCTGGCACTGGCCACTGTCGGAAGACAGGATACTGGGCTAGATGGACCCTTGGTCTGACCCAGTAGGGCCATTCTTATGGTCTTATGTTATGTTCCCATTGAATTAAATGGTAAAATTTCTTTTGACTTCCATGAGTGAAGGTTCCAACCCCAAGTTTGTTAACTGTGTTTTAAAACACAGTTTGAGTTTCATTTATTGCAGACTTTGCTGGTAAAGTAAATTAAAACAAAGTAAATTCTCTTCTTCCTGAGTCGTCTGACAGGCAGGATGCATTTTTCTTAGGGCGTGTCCATATGAACAGTTAGTGCACTGCAAGATGGGGTGTAAATCAACCTTGCACTAACCTATCACATCCTAACCATCTGTGTAGACCCTGCTCTACTCGGCAGCTTTTGCCGACAAAACAGTGGAGGTGCACACACTACAAAGCTACTTTGGCTGGCAAAACTCTGCTGTTTTGCCGACAAAATAGAACCACCTTGCCAAGAGGCATAGAGCTTTCTGCGGCAAAGTTCAAACGTCAAAGCATCAGTGTAGATGCTGCCGTTCATTATATCACCAGAACTGGCCTCCCCCAGTATCCCACAATGCCTGCCACGACTGCTTTGCTCACTGGTTTGAACTGAGCTGCCCTGCAGGCATGTGCCCCTCTTCTTTCAAAGCTCCAGGAGGTTCTGACAGCTGATCATGCCGCTCCACTTCATCAGCAAAGAGCAAATCATTAATGTGGAATCCTCCTGCTCTCCCCCGCACTATGAACACAGCAGCTGAAAATGGGCTCTTCAGTCTAGCAGACAAAGGTCTAACAAGGTCCAATGGCTGGAAGCTGAAGCTGGACAAATTCCGATTAGAAATAAGGCACCAATTTTTACCAGGAAGGGTAAATGACTACCAGAACAACTTGCCAAGGGCCATGATGGATTCTTAATCACTGGAACTTTTTAAATCAAGGTTGTATGTTTTTCTAAAAGATCTGCTCTATTTCAAACAGGAATTAATTCAGGGAAGTCCTATGGCCTGTGTTATATAGGAGGTCAAACTAGATAATCACTGTGGTTCTTTCTGGACTTATCTATGAAACTATGAATATCCCTGCTAAAAACTTACTTCTTCCACAAGGTCTGGAATTGGGGAAAATGGAAAATATTAGATGATGGAGTGGGGCACAAAAATAGCCAAGAGGAATTCCAAACTCCTGATCTCCTGGAGCATTTTGACTTTTTATATCTGATTTATTATTAACTCTTATGATTATTTGTATTACAGTCAGAGCCAGGGGCCACATCTAAGATTAGGTCCCCGTTGTGCTAGACACGGCAAAAACGCATAGTCCCTGCCATGAAAACCATCTAAATAATCAAGACAGGCAAAGGAAATATTATGATTACTTTTTCATTTTACAGGTTTCAGAGGAGCAGCCGTGTGAGTCTGTATTCGCAAAAAGAAGAGGAGGACTTGTGGCACCTTAGAGACTAACCAATTTAGTTGAGCACAATATTTTATTTGAGCTCAAATAAATTTGTTAGTCTCTAAGGTGCCACAAGTCCTCCTCTTCTTTTTTCATTTTAAACTCTCTGGGACAGGGACTTTCTCAATGCTTGCGCATTGTCCAGTGCCAATCACATGGTGCTTGACAAATAATAAATAAAATTAAAATAATACATTTTTGCATACATCGTACCAATGGGTACACATAGGCTTCTGGTGAACCTCATCGATGTGCCTGTATTTCTGTTGCCTTTCTTTATGCCAGAGTTAAATAGGAAATTTAAATAGGAAATGGTTGATTTTTCCAGTACTCAGGCTGATCGGGTGCTTTTTGGGAAGATTCTGAGTGAGAGTATTTGAGATGGGAAGTTGAATTATGTATCAACTAATCCTCAATTTGACCTCAATTGCACTAGAAAAAAAAATCTCAGTTGACCAAACCTGGTTTTAAAACATACATAAGTTTTGTCTTCAAATATGGCATGACATTTTGCTTGGAATAAAATAACGTTAGTACACGTTGTTGTCAGATGCCACCGGTGTGGTGCTCTGCTCTAATTGATGAAGATAACGGTCGGCTGTGTGCGTGTGTTCCCTCTGTGTGCTGCCCCGGCTCCGCAGATCACTGGGACAGGAGACCCCGAGAGAACCCCCAGTGACCACAGACTCTGATAAGGTTCGAAGGCACCTGGCCAGGTTTATTGTCAAACGAAGCACAGGAACAGTTCCCCACAGACAGGGCCGGTGCAAGGATGTTTCGCGCCCTAGGTGAAATTTCCACCGTGCGCCGACCCCCACCCCAGCCCACTCCGCCAGCTCCCAGCCGTGTTGCTCCGCTTCCCACCACCACCGCTGGTCAGTTCGGGGGCAGGCCTGACCTCTTCATCCAAGCCCCCTCCCCCAAGCGACAGTGCTGGGAGCTGGGGGAGTGGAGCGGCCTGGGGCCGGGTCGTTCTGCTTCTCGCTGCCACCAGTGAATGCGGGGGCTGGTAGATCCGACCCCTGCTGCCAGCGCCAGGCCCCCCGCTAATCCCCCACACTGCTCTGGGCCTCCCTGCCCTGCTGCTGCACCCCACAGCTCCTGCCCCTGCAGCCCTTGAGCACAGCCTCCCCCCCAGAGGGGCTGGCCCCCCAGCAGAGCAGCTGCTCCCCCCACAGGGAGGGTGCAAGTACTTGGGCTGTGTAGAGCACCACCATAGATAGGGACGGCCCTGCCTGTGCAAATCCATTTAGAGCCAAAGAGGTTACAAACATGTCCTTGAAGTCAGAATCTGAAGACAATGGGAGTTGCACAGGTGTAACTGAGGAAGCAATATATCCAGCAGAACCTCTGGCACTAGTGACCACTTGTGAGATGGGAGGAACCCAGCTTGACAGTCAGAGACCAGTGTGAGTCTGAGGGGCTAATAGAGAAAACAGGCCATATTTTTAAAGATATTTAGGTGCCTAGTGGGATTTTCAAAAGTATGTAAGTGCCAAAAACCCATGACTAAATACTGCAGGTGCCTAAATTCACTCGGCACCTGTCATGGAATGCTAAACTGTATTATATTATCAAACCATTAGGTGGCATACTGTGTAAAATACCCTACTTAAGCTAACCTCAGCCATACCTGACAGAGTGTTAAAGGATCTTACACTGAACACGTCTGGAGTGTACAAGCAAAGCTCCATAGCCAGTCCACTTCTGGTACAGAGGGACATGACATGGTGTCAGGAGTAAACTAACAGAAAGAAAACACCAGCAAAGGCTGCAGACAGAAGGAACAGCACCAAACGTTGCAGGATCTCATCCACATGCCATTCTTCAATGCCCCAGAGAACTTCAGCTTTGACAAACCTTCACAATGAAAAGACCGGAAGCAGGATTTTGCAAGATTTTGCATTGCTACCAAACTGTATAAAGAAACTGGAGATATCCAGGTATTAACTTTAATTTATACGATGGGTAAGCAAGCATAGCGTAACTTTAAATCCTTTGGCTTTACTGAAGACAGTCATAAAGATGACTATGAAAGGGTTCCAGCTAAGTTTGATGCATTCTTTATACCTCAGAGAAATATGGTGTATGAAAGAGCATGTTTTCATCAGAGAATTCAAGGACCAGGGGAAAATGTTGAATGTTTTCTAAGAGTTCTGTATATATTGGCTGAAAAGTGTGATTTTTATGGGAGCGCAAATAATGAAAATATCAGAGACAGGCTGGTTATTGGGTTAACAGATAATAACTTTTCACAAAAAGAACAGGAGTACTTGTGGCACCTTAGAGACTAACAAATTTATTTGAGCATAAGCTTTCGTGAGCTACAGCTCACTTCATCGGATGCATCAGCTCACTTCATCGGATGCATCCAATGAAGTGAGCTGTAGCTCATGAAAGCTTATGCTCAAATAAATTTGTTAGTCTCTAAGGTGCCACAAGTACTCCTTTTCTTTTTGCGAATACAGACTAACACGGCTGAAACTTTTCACAGCAGCTACAAATGAAGAGAGCTTAACCCTTGTCACAGCTATACAGAGAGCAAAACAGTCAGAATTAGCCAAACAGAACAAAAGGCAGGAGCAATTTGAAAAACCTGAAGCTAACTTAGAAGCTATAAACAGACACTTGAGTGTTAAAAGTATGATCATAAAACCCGGGAGGCAAGGAGAGAGAATGCCCAGGCTAAGAGGGACGAATTCCAGTCTACATGCACAAGGTGTGGAAAAGGTCCTATTCCAAGAGATGATGCATGTCCAGCCAGAGGCACATGGTGTAATAATTGAATGAAATATGGACATTTTGCAGCTGTTTGCTGCACCAAAGCAGTGAGACAATTGACTCATATTACAGACAACCCAGAGCCATTGTTTCTGGGATCTATCAGGTGTGATGATATAGAGCCTGCCTAGAGAGTGAAACTGAATATTCCTGGCAATGTTGTTGTAACCATGACTGTCCCAGGGTATTAGAGAGACAAGGTGGGTGAGGTAATAGCTTTTATTGGACCAACTTACGTTGGTGAGAGAGACAAGCTTTCAAGCTACACAGAGCTCTTCTTCAGGTCTGGGAAATGTACTCAGAGTGTCACAGCTAAGTACAAAGTGGAACAGCTTGTTCCTTTAGTTGTGACACTCTGAGTACATTTCCCAGATGTGAAGAAGAGCTCTGTGTAAGCTCGAAAACTTGTCTCTCTCACTGACAGAAGTTGGTCCAATCAAAGACATTACCTCACCCACCTTGTCTCTTGAATATTCCTGGCAAGACTATTTACTTTAAAATAGACTCTGGAGCTGACCTCACAATCATCTCAGACGGGACTTACTATCACTTTCAACCTCTCCCTGAGCTGAAGTCACCTGACACAGCTCTGACTAACCCTGGAAGTATTCTGAACTGCCTGAGCCAGTTCACCAGGGAAACAAGTTACAAAGACAAAAGCTATGCATTCAGAGGACATGTGGTCAAAGGATCAGAGACCAACAACCTCCTCAGCCGTCGTGTGGCAGCCATGATCAGACTAATGAGAAAGGTGGAAGAACTTGATGGAGGATTTGATGATATTGGACTTTGGAAGGGAGATCCAGTACAAATCAACTTAAGAGACCAGGCTGAACCATACAGTGTGCAAAACCCCCAACTGGCGGTGAAAAGAGACCTTGGAAGAAACTAGCTGCAGATTTATCTGAATTCAGGGGACATTATTACCTGGAAACAGATCTTAAGATGTTTAAAGAAAACTTAGTTTGACAGCAGTCTGTCTGGCAAGAAATCACTTATCAATAGTTGTGGCTGTGAAATCCCTCACTTCTTTATTGTTTTGTCTTTATGGTCCCCACTTCTCTGTTGTTTATCTGTATGGTCTCGGTCTGGTTCTTTGATTGTTTCTGTCAGTTGCATAACTAATTTTGTTGGGTGTAAATCAACTATGGTGGTGGTGACTGATTGGTTAAGGCAGGGGTCGGCAACCTATGGCACACGTGCCGAAGATGGCACCCGAGCCGATTTTTAATGGCACGCTGCTGCCTGCTGGGTCCTAGCCACTGGCCCCACTCAGCCTGCTGCCGAACCCAGGCCGGGATCCCATTAGGCAGCAGAGTGCCATTAAAAATCCTGCCCGCCCTGGCCCGCTCTTCTCCGCCCCACCCCCACCCCGCGGGGGCAGAGTGAAGAAGCTGGGTCCTGCCGGCTGCTGCTGCAGGGCAGGCAAGGTCCCTGCTCCCCCGCCTCTTCCCCCAGTGTGCTGGGGCCCTGCCCCTCCTCCTCTCCCTCCTTGCCGCCCATCAGCTGATGGCCCTTGTGAGGGAGGGGAAGAAGCGGAGCCGCAGCACGCTCGCTGCCCCGGGGAGGAGGCGGAGAAGAGGTGGGGATGGGGCCTTGGGGAAGGGAGGGTGGAATCAGGGCTTATCTCCTCCAGCCCCCTGCCGTAAGCCGCTCAGGGCAAGGGGCTGGGAGCACCCCCATGACCCCAGCCCACACCCCCAGCCCTCTGCCCTGACCCCTACACCTCCCCCCCACACCCCAGCCCCCTATCCTGACCCCTGCACCCCCCACACTCCCAGCCCTCTGCCCTGACCCCTGCACCCCCCCACACCCCAGACCTCTGCCCTGACCCCCGCACCCCCCACGACTCCAGCCCTGACTGCAGCACCCCCCCACATACCCAGGCCCCCCACGACCCCAGCCCTTACTGCAGCACCCCCCACATACCCAGCCCCCCACACTCCATGCCCTGACTCCTGCACCCTTCTCACACACACCCAGCCCCCTGCTCTGACCCCTGAACCCCCCACACATTCCCAGCCTCTGCCCTGACCCCTGCACCCCCCACATTCCCGCCCCCACCCTGAGCACCAAACGGGAGGTCCTGTACCCCTCGTGCCAAATGGGAGCTGCCCAGGTAAGCACTCCACACCCAAACCTCCTGCCCCAACCCTGAGCCTGCCCCCCCTTTCTAGCTCCTGGCCAGACCCTGCACCCCAACACCCAGCTTGTTCCTTCACCCCCTGCCCTGTGCTCAGTGCACCCCCAACCTCAGCTCAGTGCAGAGAGAGAGGGCCGGGATCCCAGACCAGCAGCGGGCTGAGCGGGGCTGACAGCCAGGACCCTAGCTGGCAGGAGCCGGTGGACGGAACCCCAGACCGGCAGTGGGCTGAGTGGCAGCAGGCTGAGCCGCTCAGCCCACTGCCGGTCCAGGGTCCCAGCCACCAGCCCCGCTCAGCCCGCTGCCGGTCCGGGGTCCCGGCCGCCGGCCCCGCTCAGCCCGCTGCCGGTCCGGGGTCCCGGCCGCCGGCCCCGCTCAGCCCGCTGCCGGTCCGGGGTCCCGGCCGCCGGCCCCGCTCAGCCCGCTGCCGGTCCGGGGTCCCGGCCGCCGGCCCCGCTCAGCCCGCTGCCGGTCCGGGGTCCCGGCCGCCGGCCCCGCTCAGCCCGCAGCCGGTCCGGGGTCCCGGCCGCCGGCCCCGCTCAGCCCGCTGCCGGTCCGGGGTCCCGGCCGCCGGCCCCGCTCAGCCCGCAGCCGGTCCGGGGTCCCGGCCGCCGGCCCCGCTCAGCCCGCTGCCGGTCCGGGGTCCCGGCCGCCGGCCCCGCTCAGCCCGCTGCTGGTCCGGGGTCCCGGCCGCCGGCCCCGCTCAGCCCGCTGCCGGTCCGGGGTCCTGGCCGCTGGCCCCGCTCAGCCTGCTGCTGGTCTGGGGTTCTGGCTGCCAGCGCCTCGCCAGCCGGGGTCCTGGCCGCAGGCCCCGCTCAGCCTGTTGCCGGCCTAGGTGATCGGAACCCCAGACTGGGAATGGGCTGAGCGGGCCAGCGGCATAAGATCAGCATTTTAATTTAATTTTAAATAAAGCTTCTTAAACATTTTGAAAACCTTGTTTACTTTACATACGACAATAGTTTTGTTATATAATATACAGACTTATAGCGAGAGACCTTCTAAAAACGGTAAAATGTATTCCTGGCACGCAAAACCTTCAATTAGAGCAAATCAATGAAGACTCGGCTCACCGCTTCTGAAAGGTTGCCGACCCCTGGGTTAAGGGATTGTTTTACAATACAGTAGGATTGGTTAGAGAATTGTTGAGTAATATTTTAGTAAAATGATTGGTTAATATACAGCTAAGCAGGACTCCAGATTCACTATATAAACTGGGGTCCAAAAGGAAGTTCTTTGGCACCAACTCCAGGACACAGCTCCAAGATCAGAGCTGCCAGGCCTCAGCACCCTGCCAATCACACCGTGCAGAAACTGGAGTCCTCAGATGACCTGATCCTGACTGGCCACCAAGAAAAGTTCATCGGCCTTATTGGGAGTGGTGAGTGTTGTGTGCTTCGTGTGTGCATTCTGATGTGGTGACTGTTAATAAACAGAGGTTAAGGATATTCCTGTGTAAGGCTCTTTCACGGGTAAAAGACCCTGTAAACCCGCAAAAGAGTACACCCTGAGCCCTATGAACTGGGAAAGGGTGGGGTGCTTAAATTTACAGGGTTATGCCTTGAGCCCATGGGAGGGTAAAGGTGGGTTCCCTAGAGTGTGCAGGGGCGACTGGTTTGTATAATTGTTGGTGGTGCCCAGAATGGGTCCAAGTCCTGTGCAGGTCCCTCTCTCCCCCCCCCCCCCCCGCACCACCGGCCTAAGGCTCTGGGAGGGAGTTTGGGTTCGGGGTCTGGGCTGGAGCAGGGGGTTGGAGTGCGGGGAGGGGCAGGGGGGACTCTGGGAAGGCATTTAGGTGTGGGGTGTGGGCTCTGGGCTGGGGCAGGGGGTTGGGGTGCAGTTGGTGGTGTGGGGGCCAGGCTCTGGGAGGGAGTTTGGGTGCAGGGTCTGGGCTGGGGCAGGGGTGCAATAGAGGGTGTGGGGGGCAGGCTCTGGGAGGGAGTTTGGGTGTGGGGTCTGGGCTGGGGCAGGGGTGCAATAGGGGGTGTGGGGGGAAGGCTCTGGGAGGGAGTTTGGGTGTGGGGTCTGGGCAGGGGGTTGGGGTGTGGGATGGGGTGCAGGGGGCAGGCTCTGGGAGGGAGTTTGGGTGTGGGGTCTGGGCTGGGGCAGGGTGTTGGGGTGTGGGAGAGAGTGAGGGGTGCTGCACTTACCTCGGGCGGTTCCCAAAAGTGACCAGCACCCCCCTCTGGCAGCAGCTCCTAGGCGGGGGCCCGGAGGGGTCATAGAATCATAGAATCATAGAATATCAGGGTTGGAAGGGACCCCAGAAGGTCATCTAGTCCAACCCCCTGCTCAAAGCAGGACCAATTCCCAGTTAAATCATCCCAGCCAGGGCTTTGTCAAGCCTGACCTTAAAAACCTCTAAGGAAGGAGATTCTACCACCTCCCTAGGTAACGCATTCCAGTGTTTCACCACCCTCTTAGTGAAAAAGTTTTTCCTAATATCCAATCTAAACCTCCCCCACTGCAACTTGAGACCATTACTCCTCGTTCTGTCATCTGCTACCATTGAGAACAGTCTAGAGCCATCCTCTTTGGAACCCCCTTTCAGGTAGTTGAAAGCAGCTATCAAATCCCCCCTCATTCTTCTCTTCTGCAGGCTAAACAATCCCAGCTCCCTCAGCCTCTCCTCATAACTCATGTGTTCCAGACCCCTAATCATTTTTGTTGCCCTTCGCTGGACTCTCTCCAATTTATCCACATCCTTCTTGTAGTGTGGGGCCCAAAACTGGACACAGTACTCCAGATGAGGCCTCACCAATGTCGAATAGAGGGGAACGATCACGTCCCTCGATCTGCTCGCTATGCCCCTACTTATACATCCCAAAATGCCATTGGCCTTCTTGGCAACAAGGGCACACTGCTGACTCATATCCAGCTTCTCGTCCACTGTCACCCCTAGGTCCTTTTCCGCAGAACTGCTGCCTAGCCATTCGGTCCCTAGTCTGTAGCTGTGCATTGGGTTCTTCCGTCCTAAGTGCAGGACCCTGCACTTATCCTTGTTGAACCTCATCAGATTTCTTTTGGCCCAATCCTCCAATTTGTCTAGGTCCTTCTGTATCCTATCCCTCCCCTCCAGCGTATCTACCACTCCTCCCAGTTTAGTATCAAACTCCAGTTTAGTATCAAAGGGTCTCCACGTGCCGCTGCCCGCAGGCCCCACCCCCACAGCTCCCATTGCTGCAGTTGGCAGAGTTGGCACTCGGGGTGGGGGCAGTGTGTGGAGACTCACCCACACACATGCAGAGACGTGCTGGCCGCTTCTGGAAGCGGAGCAGGCAGGCAGGAAGCTGCCTTAGCCCTGTTGTGCTGCTCGTGGTGGCAGTGGGGGCCCCGGGCCCT
The DNA here is from genome assembly GCF_965140285.1 of Lepidochelys kempii. Classification (NCBI taxonomy): domain Eukaryota; kingdom Metazoa; phylum Chordata; order Testudines; family Cheloniidae; genus Lepidochelys; species Lepidochelys kempii. Next base: position 349,357,584 of record NC_136380.1, read on the forward strand.
TTTAAATTGCCCGGGGGTGGCAGGTGGGGCTGGGGAAGAGACCTGGCCCCGAACTTTGGTGGAGCCAGGCCCCTGTGCTCTCATATTGGTGGAGCACGGGCACCACGGGCCCATAGAACTCGTGGCCCCTGAGCGTGTGTGTAACAGAGAATTTTGTGCGGGTAACACTGATGGGAAGACAAACCAGAACGACTGTTCCAGTAAGATCCTATCTCCAGCCACGCAGAGAGCAGCCAAAGTGGATAAAAGGGTTTCTGAACACTTTAACAACAGACATCACGCCGAGAACTGCTGGGTCTCAAACCCGGTGACCGGGTTTGTGCCAAACTGGATGGAGAAGAGGGAGGGACAACTGCAGCTGTCGAGAAATACAAAGAATTCAGGGCCCAGATCATGTGACTGAGACTGCCAGTGAAGAGTGAAATAGAAACTGTCGACATCTGCAGTTTGTTATGCAGAAAGAAGAATCAACAGGTCAAATGCTACAGACTGTAGGTGCAGAACGAGATGACGAAGATTCAAGGATTCCAAACCGTCATTGCAACTAGCAGACGGCCAGAGGCCCAAGTTGTTACGCATTCAGGTCGTGAAATTCGAAAACCAGCACGATTCAGAGACACTTGACAGCCTGAGCCGACCTGAACTTGAAAGAGAGCGCGACAGTGTAAATGTGGAGGGTGAGAAAACCTGGATTTGTGCTGGAAATGGCCCACCTGTTGATCACTTTAGATAAGCTATTACCAGCAGGACAGTGGGGTGGGAGGAGGTATTGTTTCATGATTTCTGTGTGTATATAAAGTCTGCTGCAGTTTCCACGGTAAACATCTGATGAAGTGAGCTGTAGCTCACGAAAGCTCATGCTCAAATAAATTGGTTAGTCTCTAAGGTGCCACAAGTACTCCTTTTCTTTTTGCGAATACAGACTAACACGGCTGTTCCTCTGAAACCAGTGTAAATACTGTATGTGGTAGGAATGCAGAACTGACAAGGAATGCAGATGTAATCGGAGGCTAAACTGTGTTATACTCTTCCACTCCAAGGTGGTGCTCGGTGCTAACCTCAGCTAGGCCCCAGGGTACAGTCAAGCACCTGACGATGAACGCCGCTGGAGCGTACAAGCAGCGGGTGAGAGCTGGATTCGGGTCAAAGAGGAAAGGCCCGCTTGCTGAAAGGCAGGAATCTGCTTTCTGTAGCAGGAATGTTACATGGAGAAGCATAAGTCACTTAGGAGGGTCTGGAGACTTGGGCTGAAGTCGACTGGATTTATCACAAATATTCCCAAGCCAGGAATGCAGCTGGGGCAGCCATCACAGCATCCTCTGGCTTCCCACTAGTGCTGGCCCACAGTGCATCTCATGGAAGCTTCTTTGACTGACGCGGCGCTTCCTCTCCTACAGCAGAGGTCGCTGTGTCCCACTAGCCATGTTGGTGCGACCTGTCAGTAGGACAGGGATGCTGAGATAAGAGAGGTTTCAGAGTAGCAGCCGTGTTAGTCTGTGTCCGCAAAAAGAAAAGGAGGACTTGTGGCACCTTAGAGACTAACCCATTTATTTGAGCCTGAGCTTTCGTGAGCATCCGATGAAGTGAGCTGTAGCTCACGAAAGCTCAGGCTCAAATAAATGGGTTAGTCTCTAAGGTGCCACAAGTCCTCCTTTTCTTTTTGAGATAAGAGAGTGGATTGGATTTGAGAAATCACTGCTGATGGCTTTCAGAGGGAACCCCAAACCAGAGCTGTGACTGCTCAAGGCCCTGAGAGATCCCCCGGCAGTTTTCATCAGAGTGGAGGGGTTAGCCGTGTTGTTTCCTCCCCTTCCCCATCAGAAAGCCCTGCTCCAGGAATTGCAGGCTACCTCCAAAAGTCTCAGTTGGATACAGGGTTCCTATTCACAGCCTGCTTTAAACTGTTGCTGTGCAATGTTAAACAGCTTCCACGTTCCACCCCAGAAGTGACTGCATTGCATCAGTTGGTGAAGTGATCCCTCTGGCCAAACAATCAGTGTGTGAGTTCAGTGGTCCCGCTGTGTTTCAAGATCTGCTTTATTCTGCATTGGGCTCCAACAGGCAGCCTCTGGTGCATGACAACAAGCGTTTCCCAGCACCCTGCCCAGACTCTCTGCTTGGGAAGCTCAGCCCTTAAAGGCATGACCCCCTCCCCTGCATCCAAACACCACAGAGCAATTTGCAAATATTTTGTTAATACAAATTGCAAGTTTGCTTTGGGACTATTCGTCGTGCCACACAGAGATGCACTTTAATACTACAACATTTAGGCACTTGAGCAAAACCAAAGGTATTTGTTATTCACAAGTGTTCAGAACACCACAGGGTTTGTTCATGAAACCTGCAAGTTTCACAGGTTTTAGCTTGAATGATTAGTCATCTGGAAACTCGTACTGGAAAGTTTTTTTTGTCTCCCATTATCTGCTGGTTTTCATTCGTTAGTCTCATGTTTAAAATGTTGCAGACATCTGTTCAGGGAGCACTAGCCACACCATGTGATTTAGGTGACCAGTCACAGACCACAAAGAGCGAACAGTGGCCACTACCTGCTGGCAAACAAGCCATCGCTTGCCATTTGTGTGCATAAGCTCAGTGTATGACTAACTAATGTGTGCACAGAAGTCGGTATTGGGTCATGAACAATTTGTGAACAGAAAGGGCCAAATGCATCAGAGCATATTTCCAGCAAATAATGTGTCCCGCTCACCTTGTCCGTCTGGTTTATACAGATCTTTGGTGGGACTCTGCGGGGAGACAGGTTATAATAGATGCCTGGCCTGATGCTGGGGGGATGAGCAGGGATGCGGGCAGGGAAATGACCAGCACTGCTTTAGATCAACGAAGAACCTCCACCTGCTAAATCAGGGCAGGATGTTGCCTTTCCCTCAACGAGTTCAGCAGAACAGAAGCCAGGAGTGTGCAGGAAACCCCCCTGAATTGAGACTCGTGTGTGGGGGGTGGCTTGCTTTTTACACTGGGGCAGGCTGCAGCATGGACTCTGGAATCGAGTACATCTGGTTAACCGGAGAGTAAACTCATGCCGGCCATGGAAACATGCAATGCAGCAGGAGGCAGCTGAGGGTGTTACTGCCCTGGGGCAGGGGGATGGCTTTTAATTCTTCTTCTTCTTTTCTTCCAGGAAGTCCAGGCTCCTGCGGGCGACAATCCATGTAGGTACCCAGCCACCTTTGCACAGTGTTTGCTTTGCAGAGCGAACCCGTCTGACCCGAAATTGGAGCGTGAATGGACAAACAGGTGCCTGGAGTAGAGCTGGGAACATGAGGAGCCAGCCCAGCCCACTGACCGGCCAAGTCCTTGATGCTGACTCTGACTAATGACACTCGACTGTCTGGTGTGCAATGCCAAGACCGATGGTTTAGAGGAGGCAGCTCTGGAGGGTCACTTCACATGGGGTATTGCTATGTGAACCCAAAGGGAACGGCAGGTAAGAGGGAGGGTTTGGGTGGCTCTGGGGCTGGGGAGATGCCCTGAGAGAGATCCTATTCCCTTGCTGCGCTGTCCTCCGGAGAGCTGCGCAAGGAGCTGTATCGGCCCAGGGGCTGTCCACCAGCCGACTGTGTTCTCAGGGCGCAGGGCACACACTGTGCTAGCTGACAGACACTGGAGGGATCACAGCTAAGGGGCAATGGCAAGGCAAAGACACCGGAGCCGTGGTTTCTGGGGTTAATGGGATCTGGTTTACACGGGATCGAGGCCCTGATCTGCCTTCTCTCTCTCTTTCAGTTCTTTGCTGTCAGTGGTGGGATGCTGATCAGCCAGGCCGGGTGGAGAGCTGCAGCTGGACTGTAATCGGGGGCCAAGGCTGGGGGCAGGGCTGGAGCAGAGCTGGGGGTAGAGGGGGCTGGGTGGTGCTCCCCGTCACCCCCATGGGGGCTGGCCTAGGGCCTGCTGCAGCCCCAAGCCTGGTCTCTGGTCAGACGAATCCTGTCTCTGGGTGTTGGACACATTGGTCTCCTGGACTCTGGGCTCAAGCCTTCGCCAAGTGAGGGAGGAGTTATTGTTCTTGTGAGGTTCTGGGTGAGCCAACTGGCAGGTCCCCACCCCCGACTGCATGGCCTTTTCCCCTGTGAGTGCGTGGTTTGAGCCCAGAACCACAAAGATACTTTGGTGTCTTCACCCTGGCCATAGGCGCCTAAGGCCCAGTTTTGGCTTCGTGAAACTCCCACCGAACCCAGTGTCTCCGGACTCACTGGGTACCTAGTTTTCAGGGGGAAAGGGCCCCTCAGTTCACACCTCGGCTCCGGACTGATGGATAAACTGGGGGAAGATGGACATTCGGCCGCCTACGTCGCAGGCGGGACCTGGTCTGTAGCAGCGCTCGGAGGCCTCCCGCAGATCAGAGCCCATTCAGAATCCAGCTGCTGGAGGAGGCCATGGTCCCACCGCCAACCCCCTTGTATCTTCTAGCTCAGTGGTTAGCGTGCTCTGGCTCTCCACTGTGGTTAAATCATGATTAGAGCAGGGGGATGGGCCCTGGGTCTCCCACCTCCCAGGTAGATCCCCCAACCAGACGACTCGAATCACTCCCAGTCTCTCTCTGGCCCAATGACTGCTCCACTGAGGGGGAGGGTGGGGCTAGCCTGAAATCAACCAGACGAGGGGGGCTCCTGCTAGGGTTTGGAGCTCTGACCAGTCGGGGGTTTTGCAAACCATATTTGCATTCACTGGGCTTTGTGCTTTGTCATTTGAATCCCAGCCCCCCTGGTCTATCACGTATAAAACACGCTTTCTAGCTACGTGAGGTGCCTGTGCTTTGTGTTAGGGACAGAACAGTGGATAGTTATTCCCACCCCTGCTTTCTTTCCAGCCGTGAGTTTGAAACGCGCAGCCTGGATCTGAAACCGGGCTAAGTGAGATCACCAACCCTCGCGCTAGAGGAGTCCACTGCCTCAGTCTTTTATTTCTCTGGGGTCACTGCAGTGCAGCTGAGGTCCTTCCTTAATACCAGGCAGCTTTGAATTGCAGCGCGAGGGGGCCGCTCTCAGCCCTGGGTTTAAGATGGAGACTCGAGAGCGGATTGCTGGGACCCGCAGGGCCGCCAGGGGAACTTTCTGTAATATTGTTGGCAGTGACTCTGGGCTGGGGAGAGCTACTCCATGGGTGCAGAACTCTTAAAAAGCTGCTCCTGGGGCAGAGACACCAGGTGCATGTGTTGTTAGGATATAGATATTCAGGCCTGTCTGCAAAGGCCTAGACTCTAAGAATTCAGGTGTATTCTTATCACTTGGCTAGTTCTAGAGGTATAAAACAGAGAATCAAAATCACTGTCTGCTGGTGTAAGGGCCTTCTCTCACTGTCACAGTCTGAGGCCCTGTGCTTAGGCTAAGGCCTTTGGCTAAGCAGCAGAGGCAGCCATAAGCTGGGAAGTGACCGGTCACATTCTTACAGTTAAAATTGGTTAGTTAAATTTCAGTAAAATGACAGGTTAAGGTTTAGCTAAGCAGAACTCAAGTTTTACTATATAGTCTGCAGTCAATCAGGAAGTAAGGGTGAGCATGGGAATAGGCAATGGGGGGTGAGGAATTGGAATCATGTTTTGCTAAGGGGGGGGATGGGAACAGGGACACAGGCGTAAGGCTCTGTGGTCTCAGAGCTGGGAAGGGGGACACCGAGGAAGGAAACTGGAATCATGCTGGCTGGAAGTTCACCCCAATAAACATTGAATTGTTTGCACCTTTGGACTTCGGGTATTGTTGCTCTCTGTTCATGCGAGAAGGACCAGGGAAGTAAGCGGGTGAAAAAATAAGCCCCCTAACATGTGTCACGTAAGGTAACTGTCTGGGTGGGATGAATGGCTGCAATTCACCCATTTCAACTGAGAGTCCGGAAAGACAATGGGAACCCCAGGACTGAACAAGTAACACCTAACGAGGGGAAAGTCCGACAGGCAGAAGGTGTGAACCCAGCCTGGGTCTGCAGGACAATGGACCGAGAGGTGACTGGAGGCTGGGATAAAAGCTGGCCCTTGGAGACACCAGCTCATGTGGGACTGGGAGACAGACAAGGACAGGGACAGAGTGAGGAAACCAAGATGTTTTCTTCAGGAACATGGCTGAAGGGATCCCTGCCTTGGCCAGTTTGGACAACGTCTTAACCTTTGGTTCTCTGTGCTGACCTAAGGACTTCCCAGGGCTATGTTGCAGTTGACTAATAAACCCTACTTTATTTGGAAAGGGCTGCCTGGTGTCACTGCAAATACTTGCAGAGGTGCACTGGCCCCTGGAGAGCGGACAAGTCTCACAGCACAGGCTGGAGCCCAGGGGCTCAGCCTTGGGGCTGCTCAGGCCGGGTGGCCTCCCCTTAAGAAAGAGTGGGAGCCCTGGGGTGTCTGTCACAGTGAAGCAGTTCCTCCAAGGGGCTGTTTTAAAGCCAGGGCGTAACATCCTGTGGGGCCATGACACCCGTGCTCTCATTCAGCACTTCATGAGGTAAGATTCAAGTATCGAGTTCACCTGGCAGTTCTTGTCATGGGGGTTTTTGTGGGCTCCCGTGCTCGTTCTGCGGTTCCCGTCTCGCTGGTTTTCCATGCAATTTGCCTTTCTCCCGGGCAGGACAGGTGTGGAGTCTTCCTTTAGCTCCCCTTCTCCTCAGGATGCTGCCATCTTGAATTGCCTGACCCCAGCTGAGAGAGACACATGGCAGAGGTGAGGTTCAAGACTGCAGGGCACCTCCCTTCTAGCTAGTCCCAGGGAGTAACGCAGCTGCCTTAGCAACTCAGCCCCTGCGCAGCCCCCGCTCTCCGCAGGAGTCGCTACAGAGCTGTGGCTCTCAACCTATTTACCACAGTGGGCCGCATCCAATACTACCGCTACGGCCCTGCGGAGGCCACATGGGCTGCAGCGCTCTGCTGATTGGGCCACAAGTGGCCCGCGGGCCGCAGGTGGAGAATGCCAGAGAAGACGGTGATTGCGGAAGTTTGATGCTGACTGAATCCCTTTGCATCTTGGAGTACGTTAGTCGTGGCTCTTCCGGGCTCCAGCTCAGTCAGGGGTTGGGTAAGGGCGTGTAGCTGTCCGGGTGGTTATATTTTCCCATAAGCTTTTTTAGGGTCAAGGAGCCATTTGCAGGGCTATAACACAACCTCTGGTAGTGCAGTTCCTAGCTGGTGGAAAGAGAATGAGGAAACCAGCTCTCCTGCCATTTCACCCCCACAAATAGCTCCCTACAAGTAAAAAGAAAAGAATATCCTGGAATTTGTGCGTTCCCCCCACAGGGTATCAGCATTGCTGCACAATCCAAAGCGACAGCCCCCGGGATGGACATCTACCCCTACAACAGATACAGGAGTTGTGACAAAGTGGGAACTTTCTTAACGTTTTGCATGAATATGGTGTGTGCCTCAGTTTCCCCCATATGGTGCACAAGTATCTAGGTGGGGGGGCAAAGCTGTGTGATCTTGCAGAGGCCCTAGCGGGCAGCTGTGAGTGCCATATAGCTACTGGTGCACAGACAGTGGCCAGCGCTCTGTCCTGCAACTGATTGCTCGGCCCATCCTCTGCAGGAGCCAGCCGGAGGTGTTTGAGAACAGAGAGAGAGAGAGAGAGAGGTGGAGCCCAGGTGACCTGTTTGCCTGGGAAAGAGACGAAGGAAGGAGGAGGGGCAATGGGGCACGACTGAAGGTGGGCTGCTGCAAGCTGGTCAGGCTCTGGGTTGGGACTCAGTGGGAGAGCCCAGGGCTCTCGCCGCCCCCAGGATGGACTTTGCTGCAGGTTCCTGTTTCTGTGCAAACAAAACTCTGTTCTACGCTATGTTCCAACTGATTAATAAACCCTCCTGTGTCACACGCTGGCTGAGCCACCTCCGACTGTGGAGCTGGGGTACATGGGGGCATGAGGCTGCCCCAGGTGTCCCAGCCAGGTGGACTCACTGTGAGGAGCATGGACGGGGGGCTGAACGCTCCGAGATCAGACCCGGGAGGCGCTGTAGCTAAGAGGGCTTGCCCTGGTGAGAGCGCACCCTGAGGGGTGTCACACTGGCCCAGGGTCCTGTGGGACCTCTCAGAGAGTGGTGCCAGAGTCCCAAGCCAGGGCACCCATGACAGGAGCAATGAATGCGTTAGTTAGCACCCCACAGCTCGCTACAGAAACTACAAGGCGGCTCACTGGCCGCAGAGGGCTGGGAAAGGGCTGACAGCTCCTCTCCTCAGAGCTACGCTCTCCCACTCCTGCAAACAGAGCAAGGAAGTAACAGAGCTTCAACCAGGAGCAGGAGGCTATCCCTGCTTCCAGCCAGCGTCTCTGGCCAGCAAGCCATCCCTGGTTCACCACCGGCAAGAGCAGGTCTGACGAGATTTAGTGGCTCCCTGAATAAGCCCGACTCCTACAGCTTGACTCCGACTGTCAGGGGATGCCATGCAGGAGACAATCCAGTCTCAACAGTGGTATCAATGTCACTTCCCAGTGAAAGGCAGAGACTTCACAGCAGGGAGAGGAGGAATAAAAGCTTGTTCGAGACACAGTGTCCAGGTTGTGGAGTTTTTATTTTACAGGGAGGTCGTACTGGGCACTAGCAAGTTATAGACAGGCTCGGCTGTGCTTCGCGTCCAGTGCCTTAGACAGAACCATCCAGCTACACTTTTGTTTTTCCTGTTTGGGTGGTCACCTGCCCTGGTCTCCACATGGCTCTGACAGAGCAATCTGAGGACGGGTTTCGACCCTCCCCTAGGAGGCCAATTCCAGAGCAGCCATTACTGCCCACCTCACTCTGCCATCTGGGTCCCTGTGCCACTGTCAATCCACAGAGCTTCCCATGCTTCAGGATTTTGAATGGGTGATTACAAACCCCTTTGGGAGGGGTTAGAGCAGCGGTCCCCAGAGTGCAAGCACAGTTCTTTGCCTAATGTAGTCAGTACATGGTCATCCTCAGCTTGACTACACCCAGTGCAGACTGCATGGCCTGCTCCAGGTCCAACATGCAATGATGGTCTTGCTTGGCTGAAGATGAAGCACTGAGTGCTCAGACAGGGAGTGTCTGGAGGCCACATCCATATTGTCATGATGAAGAGGGCTGCGTTCTGCTCCACTCTGCTGCGTGTTAGCTCAGCCTGCTGGCAAGCTGCCAGCGGGACAGTGCACCTGGAAAGATGTCCAGGGGCATCCAGAGTGAAACTTGTCTCACTGCCTGTCAAAGTGATTTTGGTCTCCTGCCTAAACCTTCTGAGCTAATGGTGTCTTTGACTGTATGTTGACTTCTACTAATCTGAAGGCTTGAAGCACCACAGCCAGCTGCAAACAAATGCCTTTCAGGATGTCGATAAGAGGATAAGTCAGGTTCCGGACGCTGCAAAGGACATTCAATAGGAATAGCAGCAGGGGCTGCAGGAGGCTGTTAAACACGCCAACCAAGAAGGGCTTAAGAACGTGATCTCCTACAGTTGTCAGCAGGCCCACCACCAAGACCTGGAGGGAGAAGATGGATTTTGGTTAGTTGTTTACAGAGTTATTTATATAGCTGAATATATTCACTAACCAGCAGTATGTACTGTATCCAGCCAGGTGTAATGGAACTGCTGAGTTTATGAATAATTCGTGCAGGACAGTCCACTAGCAAGGACCCTGTGAACAGACCAACCATTGAGGTTGATGGTATCCAGATACAAGCTCAGGCTGGAGGGAAGTTCTCCATGCTGAGAAGGGGGAAAGCAGACAGAAGAGGCCAAGAGATTGAGGGTAGAAGGAACAGTTGAGAAATCTCCATTTGTCTCCACCACAGAAAACGATAGCCTCTGTGTAGTACAGAAAAATCCAAAGTCACAGCAAAGGTGAAACTTCCCCAGGTATTACAGAGCATTGGTAACTGCTCTAGGGGTTAAGATGAAAACTAGCTTCCCATTACAAGCCTGGTTTTCAACCCCTTAATCCAAAGGAGCAAATCCTTTTGAAACTCTATATGACACATCTCATCCCAGGGTAGAATCTGACTGAAGTACTGGAAGGGAATCGGGAGTTTTATTCTTAGGGCTGTAAACATTTTTCCATCATTGACTGTGACAAATTTCCATCCCTTTTCCTAAGCTAGCTTTGGCTCATTCGTCTCCCAAACAGCTGGGCCTCCAACCTCCAGAGCCACTTTGCTGCCTGAGCAGAGGCACGTTTCGGTGTTTGGGGAAGTGACGGATTTATAGCAGGGTTTTGTTTGAGAATTTCTTAATGTTTGTGTTTTGAATGTGAGATTCTTCATAATCTGCATTTCTCTGTCTAGACAACATGGGGGATCAAGATACTAGTCTTCCTTTAACTCCTTTTCTGGAAAGCAGGGAGAGCTTCCAAGCATGGCATGTTTGCTTGTCTTAGACTGGACAGTTCTTTTATGAATCAATTTCTTTGGTTCCCAAAACCAATCATGCAGGTAAAATTAGCCAAATGTTGGAAGTCCCTGAGCCCTCCAATTCCTAGAACACACCCTTCTCTCAAAGGGAAGAGGAGTTCCAGACGCGCCTCAGACTTTGAGAACGTTCCTGAGGCTATGCAGCAAAGGCCACTGGCCTCAAAAGCCACAGACTCCTCAGGGGTTATCCTCTTTTCTATATAGGAAAGTAAGTTGTGTTCCCTGAAGGCCAACATATCTCTGGACCCCATTTACCCCGCCCCCTGCGCTGGGAGTTGTTGATTTCACTATTTAGGCTAGGGCTTAGGTTACAAAGGAACCAGCACTTATAGAAGGAGAAAGTGGGATACATACACCCCGCATAGAAGACCTACTGCAAGAGGGTCAGCTCAAGGAAAACCTCTCCCCAGCCACGATGCTTCACTCACACAGAATCCACCCTCTCCTGCATACCCAAACATCACAGAAAAGCATGTTTTGGTTAGAGTTTGGCAAGTACTTAAAAGAAGCCATGTTGATAAAGCAGAGTCAGGACTTTCATTTTTGAGTTTTCCATTTCTCCTCTTCATCCACCCACAAACCTAAAGCCACCCCCTGTAGCATCAACTCCTAGGAAAGTTCTAGGGAACATCCTGTTTCCTTCAGAGGACTGAAGTTGTGCCCACCTCTACCAATACAGTCCCACATTATGTCTGGGCAGACTATGGTTTTAAATTGAATTGGGATAGGCCAAAGGCATGTGACCAAAAAAGGATGAGGTCATGAGAAAGAAGAGCTAGTATATTAAACTTACAGTGACCATTGGAAATACCAGTGTTCTCTTATTTAAGGTTTGGGCTAAAGTAATAGACATAAACCACAGTTGATTGGGTACCAGGTGCAGTAAATAATTGGATATAAAAGAAAATCTTTCATCTGGCCTTAGGTAAGAGCTGATACTTGGCAATGACATCACTTGTTTGTTAAAGTGTACTGAAAAGTAAACTCTTAAAGGGTTCATTGCAAATACCTGCCTGACCATGCTGGAGCTGACCTATACGGGTCTACGCACCCCATTTGTGAGTATCTTGCTCAAATGTTTGTAAATGTTTTGTTACTGTTTGGATGTAGTAAATTACTTAATTAGTTAGGCATGTTCAGAGCAATTTCGGCCTCTAGTTTAACAAAGGAAAGTAAGGTTAAATCAGTGTCATGGTCGTACCCTGCAACAGTGAGGATGATGGAACCCCACCATCACAATCTGATCCACCTAGGGTGCTGCCAGAGGTGCCTTTCAAGGAGCAGGGAGGCCAGTGGAGCTCTGGGAAGGGCCCTGCTCACCTGGAACACTGATTTGCCGAGAAAGCGGACCAGCTCAATAAGGAAAACAAGGACCACGTTCATCAAGATCCTCAGCAGGCCAAAGAATTCCCTCAGGTTTTGCTGAATCACCTTCTCAGAGCTGCCAAATGGAGAGGAAATACAGGTTCTCACGCTGGCAGGAAAGACCAGGCTCTTTGGGAATGAATCATGCTAGCTCTGCCCTGGGTGTTACATCAACACAGAACTACTGTAAGAGTAAAATGACCCCCGAGCCCCACCTACCCACACTAGGGGCCAACGTTTTCAAACGTAGGTGTTGAGCTCCATATTCAGGCACTTAAATAAGTGGCCTCATTTTCAATGCTGAGCACTCATCACCCAATGAGCCTTGTGAGTACTTGGCCCCTCTGTCGTCAGGCTGCTTATTTAGGTGTCTAACTTTAGGTATCCAAGAGTCAAAGCTGTGGTCAGGAGCTTGAAGAACCCCTTCCCCCATCCCCATCCTGCATTTGATTAAGCTGCCCAAGGGCCCAAAGCAAGTCAATGGCAGAAGCTGGAAGAGAACACGGAGTCCTGATTCCCAGTCCCCTCCTCTAGCCACACTCCCCTTCACATACACAAAACCTGTCTCAGCCTCCGACCTTTCAGCTAAAAGCAGCTAGATTATTTTAGTCTTTCAATATTACTCTTTATTAGCTGGCTGGACAGGTTGTTCACAAGCAATGCAAAAAGTTCTTCCCCCTGGGCTGAGCACAATTCGTCCACAGCACAGTGCCCTGCTCATCCAAGAAGGGAGAAGTCAGCTCTCAGATCTAAATAAGTCTCTCACATGGCAATCTGGAGTACTACCGACAGGCACCATCAGAGAGGATGAACGATTCCATAGCTTATAGGGAAAATCCAAGTCTTAACTAGCCCTTACCATTGAAAACTGCTCATCTATGAAAAAGAACGTTATCTTGCAACAGCTCATAGATAGCCTTCATGTATTACTGCAATGGTATAAGAGATCGTTATTTGTGGTGGTGGTAAAAATCTCTCCGCTGCATTGTGCAATACTTTCACCAGCCTACCTTCTTCAAACATTCTGTTCAATAATTGTCCTGTGACAGTAACGGCCAGAGCAGGATGCCTGACTCTGCCATTCAGCAATTTGACTGAGAAAGAGATGCATCCTCGCTGGCTCAAAATGATTCGTTCCTTTACATCAGGAACAATAGGAGGCTCTGGAGGCTGGCCAGCTCAGGGTAATGGGTTATGAAGACTTCCATCTCCTGGTAACTAGCGAACCAGTGACCCAGAGTTGCTACCATCTGCTGGGAGCTCAGTGGCCCGCCAATGTGATACAGCGGTCTAAGTTGGAGTCCCCATTACAAAAGACACCCAGAAAATGCACTGGCCTCATGTTAGGTTGCCTCAGAGAGAAGCTGGTTACAGATGTGCTGTATAGGGCTAGATATCATTAGGGTTATTGCACCCAGAATCCTAGCGGTGATCTTTCTCAGAATCATAGAAATGTCAGGCTGGAAGGGACCTTGAGAAGTCATCAAGTCCAGCCCCCACCCGCCCTGTGGCAGGACCAAGTACACCTAGATCTTCCCCAACAGGTGTTTGTCCAACCTGTTCTTAAAAGCCTCCAATGACAGGGATTCCACAAATGCCCTAGGAACCCTATTCCAGAGCTTAACTGCCCTTAGAGTTAGAAAGATATCCTAATATCGAACCTAAATCTCCTTTGTTGCAGATTAAGGCCAGTACTGCTTGTTCTGCCAATAGGGGACTTGGAGAACAACTGATCAGATCCTGCCTCAGCCGTCTTGTCTCAAGACTAACCATGCCCAGTTTTTGAACCTTTCCTCACAAGTCAGGTTTTCTAAACCTTTGATCATTTTTGTTGCTCTCCTCTGAACTCTCTCCAACTTGTCCACGTCCTTCCTAAAGGGCGGCACCCAGACCTGGGACACAGAACTCCAGCTGAGGCCCCGCCGAGCAGGACAATGACTTCCCGTCTCTTACATACATTTCCCTACCTTTCCAGGGCAGAGTTGAGGTCAGCGAGAAGGGGCTGGGGAAGAAGACACCCTTGCACTGCTACTGCCTTCACTGTACCAAAGAAGTGCAATTTTCAGGGCCACTAGTCAACGGTCCATTCATTTTAGAAGGGAAAATAAATAAATAATTCGAGACAGCTGCAGGCGGGGACTTCCCACAGGACAGCGAGTGCTGGTTACCTTTCTGCCAGCTTCATCATGTAGGCTCTCTCATGATCTTTCTTCGGCTGGTAATAATGTCTGTTTCCATAGTCAAAGCAGTACATGCAACTGGAAGAGCCAAAAGCGACACAGTTGTTGGGGACCCTGGGGCATGGCCACTCGGTAACTCGAGGGGATGGAAGACCACGAGTGTCGATGAAGCCCCCTCGCACGAGGCCCAGGTGTCCTTGGCCCCCCCTCCTGCCAGGAGGCACTCGCAGCAGCTCTGCGTACTAAGCCCAAGTGTCCTTGCCCCCCCCCGCCTGGAGGCACTCGCAGCAGTTATGCTGAGAATCTGCAACAATATGCTGCAGAATCAGGCTGCCTGAAACTAAGCAAGGCCAAACAGGGCAGATATGGACGAACAATGCTGAATAAAGCAGCTTTATGTATAGTTTAACAAATGATACAGAGAACCAGGGAACTAGCTGGGAACTGGATTGGCTGGCTATATGGATACTTGGGGCAGCTTGCTATTGGATAAGTATGCTGGGAAAAAGGATGTATAAAAGCCTGTGTAACTTCCTGCTCTGTTTCAGAGTAACAGCCGTGTTAGTCTGTATTCGCAAAAAGAAAAGGAGGACTTGTGGCACCTTAGAGACTAACCAATTTATTTGAGCTCACGAAAGCTCATGCTCAAATAAATTGGTTAGTCTCTAAGGTGCCACAAGTCCTCCTTTTCTTCCTGCTCTGTGTACAGGATTTGAGATTCAAATCTCCCTGTACCTATTTGAAGCTTCAAATAAACTTTTCTGCGTCTCCACCCCCTTGTGATTATTGGGTGTAGCACACCGGGTAACGAACCACTCAAGCTGTTGTTCAGCCTCTCGGCACTGGGTGCCGGCAACACAGTGAACACCCACAGTGTGCAACTGTCTACCTTTCACACTGTGAAAGCTGTCAGAACGGGCATCCCAGACGCTCCAGAGCCACCATTATCAACAAACAACGTTGCACACTAACTCTGGATGGACTGGAGGGTGGGGGGGAGGGGAAGGGAGGAAGCTATATGCGGCAGGCACCACAAAGATGTCCACAGACCATGCTATTAATGGAGGGGAGTGCGCCCTCTAATGGCACAACAGAGAAGTGCTCTAGCAAGGCTCTGTGCACAGAATTTTTTGTCCAAAAGGTTTTTCTCAAGAGTTTTAACAAACATCTACTTAAATGGTGATTATCTGAAAAGTGGGGTGGGGGTGGGAATTCCACGGTACGGTCCCTCAGTGACTCAACAAATGTATTCAGTTTGCCAGTAAAGATGTTTCCCGCCCCCGCATCCTCCCCGCAACTACCAGTTCTGCAAAGTTCCTTGATAATAGAGAGTCAAGCTGGGCTCTTTCCATCCCATGGGCCCCCCACTAACAGTTCTACAGGCTGAGTTATGTTCTCACTGACATCTGTGCCACTCCATTAGCTGCTTGCACAGGTGTAACTGGAGCTTAGCAAACCATTCTGTTGCTGACACCTGAGAAGGAAAAGACTCCAGCTTGCTCTTCCCTAGCATGTTGGTGCTGCAGATCTAGTAAAAATAAAAAGCACCACAAGAATGTGCAAACAGAACTCTGAATATACAAAAGGAGCAGCCCTGTTGGGTAATATGTTACCACTTTTACAATTGCTTTTCAGAGGACGACACTTTTAATCACCTTTGTCTGCACTGGTGAATGTATAGTTTGGCAATACTGGCCTTAATTAAAAAATACAAACTGAAGAAATGATTGCCAATTGGATGAGACCTGGAAGGCCCTGGAGGTCAAAGCTTTGGCCACCCCTTTTTCAGGCTGCTGTGGTCACCTCTCTGGGGTGGATCATGGTAGCTGTTTAACAGAACACAGCAAGTGTTTAGAGCAGGAAATGGAAAAAAAAAAAAACTTTCCAGTTGAAAATGCCGGTGAAGTTTGAGGGCTGGTCTACACACAGAGTTACGTCAGCTTAACCACATTGCTCAGGGCTGTGAAAAACATCATGTCCCCTGCTATGCAATTAAGCCGACCTATGCCCTCCTGTAGACACTGCTAGGTTAGCAGAAGAATTCTTCCACTGACATAGCTACTGCCTCTCGGAGAGGTTGATCTACTACAGGCACGGAACAACCCCTCCAGGTGCTGCAGGGAGTGTAGTAAATGCCTATGCTACAGAGCTGCCGCAGTACCACTGTTGCGTTTCTAGTGTAGACGTACTCTTAGGTAGGAAAAATACGATAACCCATATTGGGGTTTGGCTGGAACACCAGGATTAATACCGCTGTTACTGCAAGAAGTGCTCTACAGCTTTAGAAACCAGAGGCGACAGGAACAGCCTGGGAATCTGTCTGTGTGCACTTATGGATTCCAGTTAGATTTTACATTTACACCCCTATGGGGGTTGTTCGCAGCATTGTACCTCTTGTGTTAAAAGAAGGGGGACTGGGCCTCTGCCCTGAATGGGACAAATTCACAGACCATCAGTTGGTTAATAACCTTGCCCTAGCAGGGCAATGGAGGCTCCTTGGAAGGGCTATTGACTTTCTAATGACTTATCAGATCCATCCCCTCTGAAACAAAGGGGTGTATGGAGGTGAACCTACCACAGCTGGGGTCCAAGGTCTCACACTGGGGCTCATGACCAAACCCCCTCTTATAAGCCAGAGTGCTTCAGTGAGCGCTTGAGCAGAGAGAGCCCAGAAGCAGAAGACTAGGCAGCAGGAGAGGGGGTGCAGAAGAATCTGGGGTTCCCTGGAAGACACTGACTAAAACCCAAAGGACTCTCTGGAAGGGTGAGGAAACTGAGGCAGGTCCTAGCATACAGGTGTTTGTTGTTTCTTATAGATCTATGTATCTCTTGTGCTCTCTCTAATAAAATGAAAGTGTGTGTATTTAGTAACACCTTGGCAGAGGCTGCATGTTACTTGCTTAGGGTACGCCTACACTAAAAAATTAAGTTGACATAAGTTCGGTCGGCCTCCAGCTACCGCAGTAATTAAATCAGCGCACACTGCATTCCTTCTGTTGGTGGTCTGCGTCCTCACCAGGATCGCTTGCACCAACTTACGTGGCACATCGTGGGGCACTGACAGGCAGCGTAAGCAACGCAATGTCGACATGCACACGGCATCGAGCTAACTACATTGACTTAAGTGCTACGTCTCTCGCGGAGGTGGAGTTATTAGGTCGGTCTAGTGGGCAACTTACTTCAGCGTGAGCAATGTTACAGTGTAGACGCTTACAGAGTTCAGTTGATGTAAGCTGCTTTACATCAACTGAACTCTGTATTGTAGACCAAGCCTCAGACTGTCACTTAGTCCCTCAAAGGGGAAACCACAAACCAGAGGGTCCAAAGCTTTTGTGAAACTCTGGGAGCAAGTAGCTGCTACTGAGGAGTTTGGGGAGAGCAGTGGTAGTTTCAGGGCCCAGGGGTCCCCACTGCCAAAAGGGGTGTCAGACATGGGGGCTGCACCTGTACTGCCTGACTAGAGGTTCAAAGCCAGAGAGACAGTACCTAAACTTCATCCAGCCCTTGCAAGCCAAAAGCCTGTGGGACCCAAGGTTTGGGTGCAGTACAGCAGCCTGCTGAGTGTCCAGGAATGGGAGCTCATCTAGGGGTGTAACACCACATATGCTCAGGACAGAAGTTATGCATCATCTGAAAGATGGTGCCTCCAGCAACACTGCGCTCCTCTCTCCCTGAGAGGGAATGGGGCTTGGTTCACTACCCACTCTGACTCAATGACCCAGTCTACCTTAATTAGTTTGGGGGAATATAAGAAAATCGCATACCAAGGGATGTTGCTGCAGTCACCAAATTCATCCCAGCCTAGAACTCCCTACTAGATGCCCAACTCCCAGTATTTAGGGATCAAAAACGCCCTGAGAAGAGGGGAATGGGAGAGCGAGTCCACAGGAAAGGGAAACAACAGGTTAGAGAGGCCTTTTCCAGGAGCAAGAAGGGAATCAAGCATTTCACTTACTGGTCATCTTTATAACTAACATCTGTTACAGTCCCCACTTTAACTCCTTCCTCCATGGGACAATCAAGCTTTCTATACAGTGGCTCCGTAGTGAACCCATAGTTAATCCAACCAAGCTGTCAAAGAGAAGATACAAAAGTATACATAAAACATATTAAACTATTTTACTCTATCCAAAACTCAAGGACTGTTTCTAACACAATTTCTGGAAGAGAAATGTTCTTTGCATTCCTGCGCTTTTGGATGGCTTTTTTTTTCTGATAAGCTCATTAGTTTGTTCTTGTTGAATAACACACTCATGCTGTATATGGTTCTTTGTAGAATTAGAAAAAATAGACCTGAAGTCTCCCCTATAAAGGGCAGTGTAGATGCAAGGGCATGACTTCAGGAGATGGGGGGGAGAAAGAATAAAATCCTCCCCAGTAACTATCATTCTGGGGAAGCAACTCCTCCTTGAATGTACTGATGGTAAATGACCACGGGAATAAACTACCAAGGGAAATGGTGGATTCTCCATCACTTGATGTCTTCACACCAAGACCGGATGCCTTTGTGGAAGATGAGCTTTAGCCATACAAGTCACTGGGCTCAATACAAGGGAAACTGGGGGAAACTGACCAGGAAGTCAGAGTAGATGACCAGACGGTCATCTTCTGGCCTTAAACTCAAAAGGGAATTGGCCACTCTTGGCAACATCAGAAGCTCTCCTTGTTCAGGGGTCTATTATTACCACTCCTAACGACGAATACCATGCTTTATGTCCAGTATCAGTCATTCATTCAGTTCTTGACCTGCTCTGCTGTGACGGTCAATGATGGGGGTTTACATGGGGGCACCCACCTGTCCACTACGAACAGGACTGAGATCCACTAGCTCACTTCAGACCCAAGTGACAGCCGTGACGATAGCAACTTCCAAGCTGGGTTGGCTGGGAACCAGTCACAACAAGCGAAAGGCTTTGTACCCCAGTCCTCTACAGTGAAGGGTTGTAAAAACCAACCCTCAGCAGCAACATCACCACATGCCTCAAGGAAGTGCTGGTACTTCACAACCTCTAACTCTGTCAGAGAAAAGACACGACGAAGTGGGGGGATAGGATAGAGGTCTGTCAGATCACAAATGGGGTGGAGAAAGTGAACCAGGAAGTGTTATTTACCCCTTCACATAACACATGAACCAGGGGGTCACCCAATGAAAGTAAGAGGCAGCAGGTTTAAAACAAATCTAAGGAGGTATTTCTTCACACAACACAGAGTCAAACTATGGAACTCATTGCCAGGGGATGTTGTGAAGGGCAGAAATATAATTGGGTTCAAAAAGAATTAGGTAAGTTCCTGGAGAATAGGTCGAATAGCTATTAGCCACGATGGTCAGGGATGCAACCCTATGCTCTGGGAGCCCCTAAACCTCTGACCACCAGATGCTAGGACTGGATTGGATAAATGCCCTGTTCTGTTCATTCCCTCTGAAGCATCTGGCCACGGCCACTGTCAGAAGACAAGTTACAGGGTTCGATGGACCATTGGTATGACCCAGTATGGCCATTCTTATGTCATTTAGGAACTGAGGCCCTATATAGGATGGCATGGTGCCATCTTCACCTTTAGCAAAAGAAGGTCCAGCTCTGGCTTCATACAGTTAGTTGTACCCTCTCACACCAGGAGAGAATGTGGTCCCCAAGTGAGAGTGAAAGAAAAAATGAGCGTGCATCAATGCTAGAGTTTACTGTCCATGAATAGGCCTGGGTAATGTACCTACCTATTGTAGGGTTAGCCATTGTGCCCATCACTATAGCAACCAAGCACTGAACAGCTCTCCCGGGGATGACTTGTATACAGATGAGATCCACACCAGGATTGAGGTGCATTGGCAGAGCTGTGCTGGGACAGCTGGCACAACACAGCACCTGCTCACCATGCCAGCCTAAGCCACTTAGTTCCTCATTTCCAAAAGCCCAGCTTTCTTCTGCTCTGTTCTCTTTTAAACCAGCTGACCAAAATGCTGGATGGACTTTATAATAAAGACAGGCCCAAGTATCAAAGCTCCCTTGAAGCATGTGCATGCGCATTAGAGGTCGGGGTGGGGCACAGAAGTTGGGGTCCAATGTATTGCTTCATCTCTGGTTTGCAAGGGACTTGGTAAAGTACAAACACAGCCAAGTTATGATTTGGCTCTGCAGAACGGCATGGAGGCCTGAATATGGGGCCCACAGACTGCATTGGGGCAGAACTCTGAATATGCTCAGGCGTACCTTTTGGGAGTAGAGGGCAAAAACCCTTCAACATAGATCAGTCACTGCTCTTGCAGCTCTCTGATCACCATCACAGGTTGGCCAGGACCTCTAGGCAGAGTCGTCTCAGCTGAGAGAGTGCCATAGAGACACAAAGTATTGGAGTTTTCAGAAGTCAAGTGACTTGGAGAGAACTGTGCTGTTATCCTGAGATACACCCAGCTTTTGGATAAAAGGAGTTTTTAGGCACAGCAGAGAACCAGACAGGGTTTCCAGTCCAACCTCAGACACAAGTAGAAGGTAATCTAGTGGTTAAACCTCTTCCTAAGGAGAATTTTATGAACTAAGCAGACATTTCCGGAAGACAGAGCTCTTCAAAATCCCCTTCAGAAATGAAAGCCAAACCTCTAATCTCCATTCTGTTAGCACAACAGAGGTCCTGGATTGAGAGGAACATCCCAGTTTGGGCTGATCAAGTGCTGAAAGAGTCTGCAGAACAAATGACACAAGGATGAGCAGCCCCCCTCTAGAGGCTCCCACATTTCTTTTTACAGGGAGGCACTTTCATATCAGGGTTAGAGCTGAGCCCGAGTGGGGACAGGACAATTCGAGGGCTGGTTGAAGGCATCCAAGGATAGTCACACTCGGAAAAGTATCTTCGATTGAAAGCTCTTGGCACAGCATCTGCCTGACCCTGATCTGAGCTTTTGGGCATTACCGTAAAACAGATAATAAATATGAAAACTATGAAATAATAATCAGCACTTCACTCTTCACTATCACCTGGAAAAAATGCCGGACTGAGAGAGATTTGAAGAGCTCCATCAATTTACCTTATCCAAAACCAAGATCAAGAAGAAGATGGATCCCAGCCCACCTCCTAGCTGCTTGCTCAGTTACCAGTGGGGATGCAAAGAGCAGAAGATTTTCAGTGTTTAGGTAGGTGTTTGCAGCACTAGCTATTGGGGAGAAAATAAAAAATCATCTATTGACTTGTAAACTAAGCACTCTGGCTCCTCAATCACAGCCTGAGGCTGCCACTGCTCTCACCTCTCCAGATCCTTCTGCAGCTGGGGTCTCTCCTGCTGACGTTTACTGTCATGGCCACTTTTGGCATCATGTGCCAATTTGATCACAGCTGAGTTTACACCAAACACACTCTGCTTTCTATTACGCTTGTCACTCCAGCAGCCAACCGCTTCCATTACAGGGATTGAAAAACAAGAGCAGAACAGGTGTAGCTGATCAAAGGCTAAGTAGAAAAGAAGAGGTTCCTCGAGAATGCCCCCGGACAGCTTGCAGAGGCCATGAAGTAGCTGCACAGGATGTGGAGTTGAGAGTCTCCAGTGGCTTTGTGGATGAGTTATGTGTTCGCCAACTGGGCTACAACGCCGCTTGAAGCCTCAGAGATGTTTAGCTGCTGTAACAGGAGACCAGAGACCCGTGTGAGAACCACTGAGCTCTACACAACACAGCTCTGCAGTCTAGTTGGCTCCGCAGATCCGGGCCCCACAGAGGGATACTGATATATTTTAAGGTACCATTTCAGAATCAATTACTCTAGCACAGGCCAAGTCTATAAATCGCTACAGTTAACTTGTGCACTACATTATGGATGCATGTGTGTTGCTAGGCAGTCCTGGCCAGAGTCTGACAGTAAGATGGCTGCAAACGCTGCATGCTGTAGTGGCTAGGCACAGTGCGGCACATGGAGGTCGCTTCCGACACATATATATCGAAATAGGACTCTCACAGTCCTATGCTGTACTGAATTGGGAACTGCCAGATGAAGCTACAGAAGGCTTTGGGCAGCCTCCACGCAAGTGGGTACAGATGATCCGTTACCTCTTTCAGTTCCTCTTCACGCTCCACTACAGAGCCCTCAGCCCACTTCCTTCCTGCTCCTCCCAGTGGAGGGGGAGAGTTCCTCTTCTCAAGCCCAAAGTTGTTCTTGTTCCCTCTGCCATCTGGGAAGCAGGGTAGCTGGGTCTGGTTTGGAGAGGATTCTAGACAAATATCCCAAGAAAGGAAACAAAGAGGAGCGTTAGAGTCAGATATGGCCACCAATGAAGTCTGGGCTCGAGGGGGGTGGGGCTTGCAGGTTTCTTTGTTTTTTTCCTCTCTTTCTTTGGAAAAAGAAATGCAAACAAGTCAGTAGCTCCCCCACAAGCAACAGCTGGCTGAGTCAGGAATCAGATTTCACAGCAGCTGGGAGCTTAGCCAGCCTCCCATTCCACCAGCACCATGATGATCACCACACATTTCCTTTAGCATCACCACAGTCTATCAGATTAACATAGACTGCCTGAAACCACATCCCAACTGGCTGGTTGCATCATGCTGAAGTCACACTGCCCACCTGCTGCATACATCTCACGATGTCGCTAGCTAAATCATGCACCTCCAGCAACGCAGGCCTCCCTCACCAGAGACAAAGCAGCTCTCCCTTAGCTTGTGATAGCAGGTTTCTTCCTACCCCTGCCCCTTTGCTTTTCCTGCCTTTTTCCAGGCTGCATCTTGCACGTGAACTCCCCACCCCAGTACCCAAAGCAATATCAAACTATTCACTCACATCCCTCCTTAGCACTCATTTCTTCTAACAAGACTCACTTTGTGTAGTGTTCCTTGCCAGAGAGAAGAGGCAGAACCAGGCTGCGATCAATACAAAGGGGACTCTTCACTGAGGCAGCAGGACACAGACAGTCCCTGTGGTTTTCCCTGACTCTATAGCTTCCAGACTGACTGACAGACACAATTTGTGCTACCAAGTGTCACTTCTCATCTCCTGAAATCCTGGCCTGGACCATGCAGTCATGGAAAGACCTGCTGACTATGCTAGTGGTATCAAAAAATCCTCCAGTTGCCTAAAGCCTCTCACAGCTGACTTGTTTGGTCTGCAAGCAGCTTGGGACAGAGAACACATCTTCCTGCATGGAGCATGCTGCAGGCACTTAATACATCTTTGGAGCATGTCACTGTGTCTTCCAACTCAGAGCAACAACATACCCTTTGCATTTAGGTACTGCCTCCAATGTGCTAGGCACGGTCCAAACACACAATCCCTGCCCTGAAGAACCTATGATCTAATAATATTTGGCACTTATAAAGCTGGGCCAGTATCATCACCCCATTTCACAGATCGGGCAAACGAGGCAGAGAGGTGAAGTGACCTGCCCTAGCTCTCACAGGGAGTTGGCAGCTGAGTCATGAATAGAACCAAGGAGTCCTGGCTGCCAGCCCCACTCATATACAAATTACAAACAGATACAGTCAGCAGCAACATACAGCCTTCTCCTGCTCAGTGACCGTGCCTGGCCTGGGCCAAGTTACCTTCAGTTTGTGTGCTCTTGGTAAGGGGCTGCATCCGCCTCGGACTTTTGATCTCAGACCGAGCCTCTGAGTTGTCACACTCCTCTCTTTTTTCAGCTGGTGCTACGGCCAGCTTAGCCAATGGTGGTGGATCTCCTGTTGGAAAGTAAACAGTACAGGCTCTCTTTTTGTGAAAGAGGCAATGAAGAGGCATTCAGGGCACAGACAGAAGACTGAATGGATAAGAAAGGAGACAGTGGACAGAGTTTAGTACAAGCTCTACCAAGGATCATCTAGTCCACCCCCTACCAAGCCAGGACACACTCCCCAGATAGGGGATGGTATCACACTCTAAACCAATCATCTTTTACTGTTAGGTGGTTACCTACTAGTCAGACAATATTAGACTGCAGCTGTTCACTCCTCACTCTAGTGCCAGGTACCACCGTAAGCCATTCTTCTCCCTCTCTAGAAGTCATTCAACTTTCAGATACTTTTAGAAGTGTGTTTCCCTTGGGCATTGCCTGGGCTAGTTGGACATGTCTAGTTCTCACAGCTCTTCCTCACATATCAAACCCTCCAGCCTCGTCATCAATTTCTCTGTACTCTGAGTTGCCTCTAACTGATCTTTGCATCTCTCTGGGACTGAAGTGATGCTCAGGGGGGCGGAGACAGGACAGCTGTACCTTTCTCCAGTGCGTTCTGGCAAAGGGCATTGACAACATTCATGAATTAAGCCACCCACCTTCCACCTCTTCTGTGCCAATTCATTCATTGATGCATCTCCCTTTCCACTCATCTCAGCCAGAAAAAGTCCCCTGCTCACATACATAGCATGACCTGGTTCTCTATTTCAAATTTGGCTTCTGCTCTCTGATGCAATTGGATGGTAGCCATGCACAAGGCCTGAGAAAGGGTCAGCACACAGTCATTTGGAAACTAAGAAGTAGCTAGGATACCAAGTGGCTAGTTCACTGTAGCTGCCATTCTGCCCCAATCTCAACTTCTATACGATTTTTACACTCAGGCAGGGTGGTCACTGCTAGCTTGTCTCTGTCCATGGAAAATTCCTGAGTCCACTGGATTTTCAGACAAAGCGGAAGCGCTCTTTCCCTCCACGGCTTTGTTTATACCTTACAAATGCTGGGTACATTTCAGAGCAGGATAGCCTCTTGTGGAACAACATGCTTACTCCGCTCTAAATGCGCTCCTCTTGCTCCAGCCTGGTTTCCAATGACAGAAATGGAGCAACTGGAGTTTAGAGGTTTGGTTAATCTCTAATGTTAATATATTTCTGCAACAGGATCCAGCTAACTGAGAGATCCTGTAGAGCAGTGGTTCCCAAACTGGGGTTCGTGAAATGTTACAGGGAGTTCTCAGGAAAAATTTCCCTAATGGCGGACAGAGCTCTCCCTAGGGACCTTGGGCAGCACGGGGCCAGCAGCCCAGAGCCTTTGGACTTCCAAGAGCTAAGCAGTTCAAAGCAACCATATCTATCACACTGAGGAGATTTAAACTTCAAGACTCCTTATAAGAAATGGAAAGGGAGGGGGATGTTTTTTGCTGTTTTTAAAATTAAATAGGCAACTAGTATTGTTTTTAAAATTATTATGAAGAACAAGTTTAAGCTTTGCTGTAACGTGTGTTGTTTGCCTGGACTGCTCAAGACCTGAATGCTTGTGTAGGAGGAACTCTTTGAGTTGGCTTCTTAAATACCTTCCTGCTGTTTCACATCTGATACTCCTTGGTGAAACATAGGAGCCTTGTCTTATAACAGGCTTATTCAAAGTGATACAAGCTATGAAAGTGGGATCTTGGAAGAGTGTTGCCGTTTTCATAATGTAATAAAAATACTGTAATAATAAATAGTGTGTAATAAGCATGTCATAAAAACAAATTTTATGTTTCCAAGATCACTGCTTTTATAATTTATACTCAGATAAAGGAGAAAATCCCTGGAAATATTCATTTTTAGGAGGGGGTTCACAAGACTTGACATTTTAGTGAAAGGGGTTCACAGGTTGTTAAAATTTGGGAACCACACAGAGAAAAGCAGAGCTGGAATATTTTTTAGGCAGAATAAAGTATGCAAAGCACGGTTCTGGTTCTTGTAGAAGGACTTCAGGCAGAATCATTCCTTCGATTGTGAGGGGCCTGGGTCGGTATCTATGTTTTTGTCTTGTTTTCTTGATGTTTTTATTTACCTTGAGCATGTTCTGTTGAGCTGGACTCATAAACAAAGGCTCTCTGATTTTTCACGGAATGTTGATGAGATTTAGCATCTTTGGGGTCTTGATCTAAGAGAAATTAAGGAAAACAGGTACAAGAAGTAAACTGTCTACTGAGCCAAGCCACAGCCACTCACATGCCCCAGAGATGGCCACAGTAAAGAGTCCTGAATGGAACAGGATCACTTTTTTCCAAATCAAGAAGTTATTCCAGTCCTGGGTTCCCCACGCACACAGCAATTCTGACGTCCCTCAGTCCTGGCCCACAGCCCTTCTGGTCTTCTACGCTTGCATCCCCACACTGCTCTACCAATGCATCCCTCTACTCCTGAGCTAGAACATCCTCTACTGCTGAGAATCTGCTCAGACCAAGCAAACCCGCCACTCAGGTTGAACTGTGCTAATCTTGTGGCAGTTTGGGAAGGTAGAATATGCACAAGGCTGAGAAGAGCACAGCCATATAACAGTACATTGAAGGTAGTAGAGGGTTATATTTGTGTCTGATGCAGAAGTCATCTGTAAGTGCCAGTTACTCAGATGTGCTCTGTGCCAGCCCATCGGATTGGTGGGAA
Organism: Lepidochelys kempii; assembly: GCF_965140285.1. Taxonomy (NCBI): domain Eukaryota; kingdom Metazoa; phylum Chordata; order Testudines; family Cheloniidae; genus Lepidochelys; species Lepidochelys kempii. The sequence goes on from NC_136380.1 coordinate 349,383,770, forward strand.
GCTGGTAAAATTCACTGATATACGATTTGTATATTTTTAAAGAAATCAGCTTCATAAAAAGATGAGATCCTTTAACAAAGGCTTTGAGCAGTGGGGCTGGGGTAAGGGGTAAGGAGAGAGTGGAGCTGCAGCAAGCTCAGCTCTCCAGGCCAGGGTTGACAGGACTACCATACTTGGCTCTGCTGCACCCTCTGTGGGCAAGCAAGGTGCAGGACTGATGGCCTCACAGGTATGTCTACACTGGAGCTGCAGGTGTAACTTCTAATTCTGGCAGACAGACCCGAGCCAGCCGCGATGGACTAGCATGCAACAAATGGAAGTACTGCTGCAGCAATGTGGAAGGCTAGCAGCCTGAATACATACACAGGGCTTGAGACAGGAGTGTGCTCCAGCTCCAGAGTAGATTAAGAGCCCCATCCAGTTCTTCAGCTTCCCCTGTCAGGAAGATGCTGGACTGGAAGACAACTCCAAGTGACTACAGAACATGAGATCTGTTCTCCAGGCCAGTCAGAATACAACCCAATAATGACAAACCTGCCTTCACATCTATCAGATAAAGTAATCTGTTACAGTTTCAAACAGGACCTGAAAGGCACCCTACAACCTCATCTTCAGGAGAGTTCTGGGGACATCACCTATCGAAATTCCCTTAAAGTCCTCAAACGGAGGTTTCTTCTGATCCACTCTCCTGCTTGCCACCTTTTTCCTTAGTGCCTGAAGATGGCTCTCCCCCTCAGCAGAGGCTCTGGACACTTGCGAGTGGGTGAAAGCAATATTCATCCATGAACTGTAGAGATTAAAGGTCTAATTAGGAAAATAAAGGGCTACATACATAGAATCATAGAATATCAGGGTTGGAAGGGACCTCAGGAGGTCATCTAGTCCAACCCCCTGCTCAAAGCAGCACCAATCCCCAAATAAATTATCCCAGCCAGGGCTTTGTCAAGCCTGACCTTAAAAACTTCAAAGGAAGGAGATTCCACCACCTCCCTAGGTAATGCATTCCAGTGTTTTAACACCCTCCTAGTGAAAAAGTTTTTCCTAATATCCAACCGAAACCTCCCCCACAGCAACTTGAGACCATTACTCCTCTTTCTGTCATCTGCTACCACTGAGGGTATGTCTACACTATGAAATTAGGTCGAATTTATAGAAGTCGGTTTTTTAGAAATCGGTTTTATATATTCGAGTGTGTGTGTCCCCACAGAAAATGCTCTAAGTGCATTAAGTGCATTAACTCGGCGGAGCGCTTCCACAGTACCGAGGCAAGCGTCGACTTCCAGAGCGTTGCACTGTGGGTAGCTATCCCACAGTTCCCGCAGTCTCCGCTGCCCATTGGAATTCTGGGTTGAGATCCCAATGCCTGATGGGGCTAAAACATTGTCGCGGGTGGTTCTGGGTACATATCTTCAGGCCCCCGTTCCCTCCCTCCCCCTGTGAAAGCAAGGGCAGACAATCATTTTGCGCCTTTTTTCCTGAGTTACCTGTGCAGACGCCATACCACAGCAAGCATGGAGCCCGCTCAGGTAACCGTCACCCTATGTCTCCTGGGTGCTGGCAGACGCGGTACAGCATTGCTACACAGTAGCAGCAACCCCTTGCCTTGTGGCAGCAGACGGTACAGTACGACTGGTAGCTGTCATCGTCATGTCTGAGGTGCTCCTGGTCGTCTCTGTGAGGTCGATCAGGAGCGCCTGGGCAGACATGGGCGCAGGGACTAAATTTGGAGTGACTTGAGCAGGTCATTCTCTTTAGTCCTGCAGTCAGTCCTATTGAACCGTCTTATGGTGAGCGGGCAGGCGATACGGACTGCTAGCAGTCGTACTGTACCATCTTCTGCCGAGCAGCCATGAGATGTGGATGGCATGCAGTCCTTCTGCACCGTCTGCTGCCAGCCAAAGATGTAAAAGATAGATGGAGTGGGTCAGAACAAGAAATAGACCAGATTTGTTTTGTACTCATTTGCCTCCTCCCCTGTCTAGATCACACTGCAGTCACTCACAGAGAAGGTGCAGCGAGGTAAATCTAGCCATGTATCAATCAGAGGCCAGGCTAACCTCCTTGTTCCAATAACAACGATAACTTAGGTGCACCATTTCTTATTGGAACCCTCCGTGCAGTCCTGCCTGAAATACTCCTTGATGTACAGGCACCCCCTTTGTTGATTTTAGCTCCCTGAAGCCAACTCTGTAAGCCGTGTCGTCAGTCGCCCCTCCCTCCGTCAGAGCAATGGCAGACAATCGTTCCGCGCCTTTTTTCTGTGCGGACGCCATACCAAGGCAAGCATGGAGGCCGCTCAGCTCACTTTGGCAATTAGGAGCACATTAACCACCACACGCATTATCCAGCAGTATATGCAGCACCAGAACATGGCAACGCGATACCGGGCGAGGAGGCGACATCAGCGCGGTCCCGTGAGTGATCAGGACATGGACACAGATTTCTCCGAAAGCATGGGCCCTGACAATGCATGCATCATGGTGCTAATGGGGCAGGTTCATGCTGTGGAACGCCGATTCTGGGCTCGGGAAACAAGCACAGACTGGTGGGACCGCATAGTGTTGCAGGTCTGGGACGATTCCCAGTGGCTGCGAAACTTTCGCATGCGTAGGGGCACTTTCATGGAACTTTGTGACTTGCTTTCCCCTGCCCTGAAGCGCATGAATACCAAGATGAGAGCAGCCCTCACAGTTGAGAAGCGAGTGGCGATAGCCCTGTGGAAGCTTGCAACGCCAGACAGCTACCGGTCAGTTGGGAATCAATTTGGAGTGGGCAACTCTACTGTGGGGGCTGCTGTGATGCAAGTAGCTCACGCAATCAAAGATCTGCTGATATCAAGGGTAGTGACCCTGGGAAATGTGCAGGTCATAGTGGATGGCTTTGCTGCAATGGGATTCCCTAACTGTGGTGGGGCTATAGACGGAACCCATATCCCTATCTTGGCACCGGAGCACCAAGCCGCCGAGTACATAAACCGCAAGGGGTACTTTTCGATAGTGCTGCAAGCTCTGGTGGATCACAAGGGACGTTTCACCAACATCAACGTGGGATGGCCGGGAAAGGTGCATGATGCTCGCATCTTCAGGAACTCTGGTCTGTTTCAAAAGCTGCAGGAAGGGACTTTATTCCCAGACCAGAAAATAACTGTTGGGGATGTTGAAATGCCTATATGTATCCTTGGGGACCCAGCCTACCCCTTAATGCTATGGCTCATGAAGCCGTACACAGGCAGCCTGGACAGTGGTCAGGAGCTGTTCAACTACAGGCTGAGCAAGTGCAGAATGGTGGTAGAATGTGCATTTGGACATTTAAAGGCGCGCTGGCGCAGTTTACTGACTCGCTTAGACCTCAGCGAAACCAATATTCCCACTGTTATTACTGCTTGCTGTGTGCTCCACAATATCTGTGAGAGTAAGGGGGAGACGTTTATGGCGGAGTGGGAGGTTGAGGCAAATCGCCTAGCTGCTGGTTACGCGCAGCCAGACACCAGGGCGGTTAGAAGAGCACAGGAGGGCGCGGTACGCATCAGAGAAGCTTTGAAAACCAGTTTCATGACTGGCCAGGCTACGGTGTGAAAGTTCTGTTTGTTTCTCCTTGATGAAACCCCCTGCCCCTTGGTTCACTCTACTTCCCTGTAAGCTAACCACCCTCCCCTCCTCCCTTTAATCATTGCTTGCAGAGGCAATAAAGTCATTGCTGCTTCACAGTCATGCATTCGTTATTCATTCATCACACAAATAGGGAGATGACTACCAAGGTATCCCAGGAGGGGTGGTGGAGGAGGGAAGGAAAATGCCACACAGCACTTTAAGCACAGCACTTTAAAAGTTTACAACTTTAAAATTTATTGAATGACAGCCTTCTTTTTTTTGGGCAATCCTCTGTGGTGGAGTGGCTGGTTGGCCGGAGGCCCCCCCACCGCGTTCTTGGGCGTCTGGGTGTGGAGGCTATGGAACTTGGGGAGGAGGGCGGTTGGTTACAGAGGGGCAGCAGTGGCAGTCTGTGCTCCAGGTGCCTTTGCTGCAGCTCAACCATACACTGGAGCATACTGGTTTGGTCCTGCAGCAGCCTCAGCATTGAATCCTGCCTCCTCTCATCACGCTGCCGCCACATTTGAGCTTCAGCCCTGTCTTCAGCCCGCCACTTACTCTCTTCAGCCTGCCACTTACTCTCTTCAGCCCTCCACCTCTCCTCCCGGTCATTTTGTGCTTTCCTGCACTCTGACATTATTTGCCTCCACGCATTCGTCTGTGCTCTGTCAGTGTGGGAGGACAGCATGAGCTCGGAGAACATTTCATCGCGAGTGCGTTTTTTTTTCTTTCTAAGCTTCACTAGCCTCTGGGAAGGAGAAGATCCTGTGATCATTGAAACACATGCAGCTGGTGGAGAAAAAAAAAGGGACAGCGGTATTTAAAAAGACACATTTTATAAAACAGTCGCTACACTCTTTCAGGGTAAACCTTGCTGTTAACATTACATACATAGCACATGTGCTTTCGTTACAAGGTCGCATTTTGCCTCCTCCCACCGCGTGACTACCCCCTCAACCTTCCCCCCTCCCTATGGCTAACAGCGGGGAACATTTCTGTTTAGCCACAGGCAAACAGCCCAGCAGGAATGGGCTCCTCTGAGTGTCCCCTGAAGAAAAGCACTCTATTTCAACCAGGTGACCATGAATTATATCTCACTCTCCTGAGGATAACACAGAGAGATAAAGAACGGATTTTGGTTGAATGCCAGCAAACATACACTGCAATGCTTTGTTCTACAGTGATTCCCGAGTACGTGTTACTGGCCTGGAGTGGTAAAGTGTCCTACCATGAAGGACGAAATAAGGCTGCCCTCCCCAGAAACCTTTTGCAAAGGCTTTAGGACTACATCTAGGAGAACTGCAAATGCCAGGGCAAAGTAATCCTTTCACATGCTTGCTTTTAAACCATGTATAGCATTTTAAAAGGTACACTCACCAGAGGTCCCTTCTCCGCCTGCTGGGTCCAGGAGGCAGCCTTGGGTGGGTTCGGGGGGTACTGGCTCCAAGTCTAGGGTGAGAAACAGTTCCTGGCTGTCGGGAAAACCGGTTTCTCCGCTTGCTTGCTGTGAGCTATCTACAACCTCCTCCTCCTCATCATCTTCTTCGTCCCCAAAACCTACTTCCGTATTGCCTCCATCTCCATTGAAGGAGTCAAACAACACGGCTGGGGTAGTGGTGGCTGAACCCCCTAAAATGGCATGCAGCTCATCATAGAAGCGGCATGTTTGGGGCTCTGACCCAGAGCGGCTGTTCGCCTCTCTGGTTTTCTGGTAGGCTTGCCTCAGCTCCTTCAGTTTCACGCGGCACTGCTTCGGGTCCCTGTTATGGCCTCTGTCCTTCATGCCCTGGGAGATTTTCACAAAGGTTTTGGCATTTCGAAAACTGGAACGGAGTTCTGATAGCACGGATTCCTCTCCCCATACAGTGATCAGATCCCGTACCTCCCGTTCGGTCCATGCTGGAGCTCTTTTGCGATTCTGGGACTCCATCATGGTCACCTGTGCTGATGAGCTCTGCATGGTCACCTGCAGCTTGCCACGCTGGCCAAACAGGAAATGAGATTCAAAAGTTCGCGGTTCTTTTCCTGTCTACCTGGCCAGTGCATCTGAGTTGAGAGTGCTGTCCAGAGCGGTCAGAATGGAGCACTCTGGGATAGCTCCCGGAGGCCAATACCATCGAATTGTGTCCACAGTACCCCAAATTCGAGCCGGCAACGTCGATTTAAGCGCTAATCCACTTGTCAGGGGTGGAGTAAGGAAATCGATTTTAGGAGCCCTTTAAGTCGAAATAAAGGGCTTCATTGTGTGGACGGGTGCAGGTTTAAATTGATTTAACGCTGCTAAATTCGACCTAAAGTCCTAGTGTAGACCAGGGCTGAGAACAGTCTAGATCTATCCTCTTTGGAACCCCCTTTCAGGTAGTTGAAAGCAGCTATCAAATCCCCCCTCATTCTTCTCTTCCGCACACTAAACAATCCCAGTTCCCTCAGCCTCTCCTCATAAGTCATGTGTTCCAGTCCCCTAATCATTTTTGTTGCCCTCCGCTGAACTCTTTCCAATTTTTCCACATCCTTCTTGTAGTGGGGGGCCCAAAACTGGACACAGTACTCCAGATGAGGCCTCACCAATGTCGAATAGAGGGGAACGATCACATCCCTCGATCTACTGGCAATGCCCCTACTTATACATCCCAAAATGCCATTGGCCCTCTTGGCAACAAGGGCACACTGTTGACTTATATCCATCTTCTCGTCCATTGTAACCCCTAGGTCCTTTTCTGCTGAACTGCTGCTGAGCCATTTGGTCCCTAGTCTGTAGCAGTGCATGGGATTCTTCCGTCCTAAGTGCAGGACTCTGCACTTGTCCTTGTTGAACCTCATCAGATTTCTTTTGGCCCAATCCTCTAATTTGTCTAGGGCCCTTTGTATCCTATCCCTACCCTCCAGCGTATCTACCTCTCTTCCCAGTTTAGTGTCATCTGCAAACTTGCTGAGGGTGCAATCCACACCATCCTCCAGATCATTTATGAAGATATTGAACAAAACCGGCCCCAGGACCGACCCTTGGGGCACTTCACTTGATACTGGCTGCCAACTAGACATGGAACCACTGATCACTACCTGTTGAGCCCGACAATCTAGCCAGCTTTTTATTCACCTTATAGTCCATTCATCCAGCCCATACTTCTTTAACTTACTGGCAAGAATACTGTGGGAGACTATGTCAAAAGCTTTGCTAAAGTCAAGGAACAACACGTCCACTGCTTTCTCCTCATCCACAGAGCCAGTTATCTCGTCATAGAAGGCAATTAGATTAGTCAGGCATGACTTGCCCTTGGTGAATCCATGCTGACTGTTCCTGATCACTTTCCTCTCCTCTAAGTGCTTCAGAATTGATTCCTTGAGGACCTGCTCCATGATTTTTCCAAGGACTGAGGTGAGGCTGACTGGCCTATAGTTCCCCAGATCCTCCTCCTTCCCTTTTTTAAAGATGGACACTACATTAGCCTTTTTCCAGTCATCTGGGACCTCCCCTGATCGCCATGAGTTTTCAAAGATAATGGCCAATGGCTCTGCAATCACATCCGCCAACTCCTTTAGCACTCTCGGATGCAGCGCATCTGGCCCCACGGACTTGTGCTCATCCAGCTTTTCTAAATAGTCCCGAACCACTTCTTTCTCCACAGAGGGCGGGTCACCTCCTCCCCATGCTGTGCTGCCCAGTGCAGCAGTCTGGGAGCTGACCTTGTTTGTGAAGACAGAGGCAAAAAAAGCATTGAGTACATTAGCTTTTTCCACATCCTCTGTCACAAGGTTGCCTCCCTCATTCAGTAAGGGGCCCACACTTTCCTTGACTTTCTTCTTGTTGCTAACATACCTGAAGAAACCCTTCTTGTTACTCTTAACATCTCTTGCTAGCTGCAACTCCCGGTGTGATTTGGCCTTCCTGATTTCACTCCTGCATGCCCGCGCAATATTTTTATACTCCTCCCTAGTCATTTGTCCAATCTTCCACTTCTTGTAAGCTGCTTTTTTGTGTTTAACATCAGCAAGGATTTCACTGTTAAGCCAAGCTGGTCGCCTGCCATATTTACTATTCTTTCTACACATCGGGATGGTTTGTCCCTGTAACCTCACGAAGGATGCAGATGAAGTTTCCCTCCCCTCGGGTTAAAAGCCAAACCTAAATTATTCGTGACGATATCTACAACCCCGTCAGTAAACCTGTGATCTAGTTGCGCAGATTAAGAAGATATTTGAACCAGAAGGGGAGAAAAATCAGCTGTCTGCGTTTTGTGGCTGTGTAAACAATTCTAGGACGGTTGGCCACGTCCAGGTGATTTGGAACATGAACATCTGATGTTCCGTCAAAGAGAAGTTCTCTGTAGTTGGTGCTGCAATGCTTCCATCCGATCCCCACACGAAGGAATTCTCGTGTACAGCAGGGATACAGACTGACTGCTAGTTTGCCATGCAAAATCTCATAAACCTTATGGTGAAGTCCTTGCACTATCTCCAGCTGATCCCCACTCAGCCCCTTGACAAATGCCGAGTTTATGGCTCAGTTCCCACAGCTCCGCAGATGAGAGCTGTTGTGCTAACTGGGCCTACAAATTTACCCTAATTGTGAGTTAAACTGTAAAATGTGAAGGAACATTTATAGAGCGTGTAACAAAATGGAGAAACTAGAGCTACTGGTGCAGGAAGTGAAGCCAGATACTATAGGGATGTCAGAAACATGGTGGAATAGTCGCCATGACTGGCGTACAGGTATTGAAGGCTATGTGCTGTTCAGGAAAGACAGAAATAAGGATAAAGGTGGTGGAGCAGCATTGTATGTTAATGATGAGGTAGACTGTAAAGAAATTAGAAGTGATGGAATGGATAACACAGAATCCATTTGGGTCAATATCACTTTGGGAAAGAAAGCTACCAGAGGCTACTCTAGGATAGTGCTTGGGGTGTGCTAAAGACCCCAGGATCCAATCTGGATATGGATTGACACCTTGTTAATATTTTTAATGAAATAAATACAATTGGAAATTGTATGATTATGGCAAACTTTAATGTCCCAGATATAGATTGAAGGACAAGTGCTACTAGTAATAGCAAGGCCCAGATTTTCCGGGTTGTGATAGCTGGCAGATGTCTTCATCAAACAGTCATCGAACCAACAAGAGCTGATGCCATTTCCGATTTAGAATTGGTGAGTAGTGAGGACATGGTTTGAGTGATCATGAGCTAATTCAGTTTAAACTGAATGAAAGGATAAACAAAAACAAATTTGCACATAGGGTCCCTGATTTCAAAAGTGCAAACTTTAAAATATTAAGGGAATTAGCTAGGGAAGTGGACTGGACTGAAGAACTCAAGGATCTGAATGTGGAGGAGGCCTGGAACTACTTTAAGTCAAAGTTGCAGAAACTCTACCTGCATCCCAAGAAAGGGGAAAAAATTCATAGGGAAGGGTTGCAGACTAAGTATCACAAAGAGGTGATAAAGAGAAAGCAGAAAGCCTACAAGAAATGGAAGATGGGAAGGATCAGCAAGGAAAGTGTAGGGATAAATGAGAACTGCTAAAAGCTAAGCAGAGTTGGACCTTTTAAAGGAAATTATGTCCACCTAAGTTAGGTTGGCGTACAGCCGATGCAGTAATTAAAGGAAAGAAGAAGTAGGATCGCCAAGCACTGAGGATGGGGTGGAGATTAAAGATAATCTACGCATGTCCCAACACCTAAAGAAATACTTTGCCTCAGTTTTTAATGAGGCTAAAGAAGAGCTTAGGGGCAATGGCAGGGTAGTTAATGGGAACGAGGATATGGAAGTAGAAATTACCATATCCAAGGTGAAAGACAAACTCAAACAGCTTAATGGGACTAAATTGGGGAGCCTGGATAATCTCCATCCAAAAATATTAAAGGAACTGGCACATGAAAATGGGAGCCCAATAGCAAGAATTTTTAATGACTCTGTAAACTCATGGGTCACGACTGGAGAATTGCTAACATCGTATCTATTTTGAAGAAAAGGAAAAAAAGTGATCCAGGAAATTACAGGCCTCTTAGTTTGACCTCAACTGTATGCAATGTCTTGGAACAAATTTTGAAAGAGAAAGCAGTTAAGGACATAAAAGTAAACAGTAATTGGGACAGAATATAACATGGGTTTACAAAACGTAGATCATGCCAGACCAACACGATCTCCTTCTTTGAGAAAAAAAACCTGATTTTTTTGACAAACGAAATGCAGTAGATTTAATCTATCTGGATTTCAGTAAGGCATTTGATAGAGTTCCACATGGGAAATTATTAGTTAAATTGGAGAAGATGGGGATGAATTTGAAAACTGGAAGGTGGATAAGAAACTGGTTAAAGGGAAGACTACAATGGTCATACTGAAAGGTAAACTGTCAGGCTGGGCAAAATTTATTAGTAGAGATCCTCAGAGATCGGTCTTGGGACCAATCTTATTTAACATTTTTATTTCTGATCTTGGCACAAGAAGTGGGATTGTGCTAATAAAATTTGCAGATGACGCAAAATTGGGAGGTATTGCCAATATGGAGGAGGACCGGAATATCATACAACAAGATCTGGACGACCTTGAAAACTGGAGTAATAGAAATGGGATAAAATTTAATAGTGCAAACTTATGCACTTAGGGACTAACAAGAAGATTTTTTTCTATAAACTGGGGATTTATCAGTTACAAGTGACAAAGGAAGAGAAGACCTGAGTGTGTTGGTTGATCACGGGATAACTATGAGCTGTCAACGTGATTGCGGCCATGAAAAGGGCTAATACAGTCCTAGGATGCATAAGTGAGGTATGTCCAGTAGAGACAAGGATAACGATACTAACACTTCCAAGGCACTGGTGAGACGTCATCTGGAGTACTGTGTGCAATTCTGGTCTCCCATGTTTAAGAAAGTTGAATTCAAACTGGAATAGGTGCAGAGAAGGGCTACTAGGATGATCCAAGGAATGGAAAACCTGCCTTGCGAGAGGAGACTCAAAGAGCTGGAGATATGACTGCTCTCTATAAATATGTCAGCGGGATAGATACCAGGGAGGGAGAGGAGTTATTTCAGTTAAGTGCCAATGTGGACACAAAAACAAATGGATATAAACTGGTTATCAACAAGTTTAGGCTTGAAATTAGACAAAGGTTTCTAACCATCAGAGGAGTGAAGTTCTGGAACAACCTCCCAAGAGGAGCAGGGGAGGCAAAAAACCTAACTGGTTTCAAGACTGAGCTTGATAAGTTTATAAAGGGGATGGTACAAGGAAATTGCCTACAACTGCATGCAGCCGATCGGCAACTGCTGGTAGCAAATATCCCCGAGAGCCGGTGATGGAGCACTAGATGGGGACGGTTCTGAGTTACTAGAGACTTCTTTCCCAGGGTCTTGCCCACATGCTCAGGGGCCAGCTGACCATCATATTTGAGGTCGGGAAGGATTTTTCCCTCAGGTCAGACTGGCAGAGACTCTGGGGGTTTTTAGTCTTCCTCTGCAGCATGGGACACAGGTCACTTTCAGGTTTAAACTACTACAAATGGTGGATTCTCTGTAACATTAAGTCTTTAAATCATGACTTGAGGACTTCAGTAACTCAGCCAGAGGTTATGAGTGTGTTACAGGGGTGGGTGGGTGAGGTTCTGTGGCTTGCAATGTGCAGGTCAGACAAGATGATCATGATGGTCACTTCTGACCTTAAAGTCCAAGATACCAGGCCAGAGAGAAGGAGCCAGATGACGTTTCCATCTCTACTGGCTAAATCCAAATACCACCTGGGATATCAAACTTTGTCACACGCCGCCCCCACCCCTTTGTGTATTCTTTTCCTTCCCCACATTATTTCTTCTCCTTCTCATCCCTCCCTCTCCTTTTTACTTCTATTTAATAAGAGTCTGGCTTAGCTGGCCAAGACTGCATATTTTGCAATTCTGCTGTAAGCCTGTGAGCAAAAAAAGGCAGCTACATGCAATGCCTTAAACAGTCTGAAGCTGGGACAAGTCTGCCAAGTCTCTGAGGGTATCCCCACACAGCAACTAGACACCTGCAGCTGGCCCGTGCCAGCTGACTTGGGTTTGCAGGACTCTGGCTGTGGGGCTATTTCACTGCTGTGCAGACCACTGGGCTTGGGCTGCAATGCAGACTGTAGGATCCTGCGAGGTGGGAAGGTCCCAGAACTCAGGCTCCAGCCTGAGCCTGTAACTCTACACAGCAGAGAAACAGCCCCGCAGCCTAAGCCCCACGAGTCTTCTTTGCTGTGTAAACATACTCTGTGTAAGCATACTCTGAATGCCTGACCAGACAGTGTGCTGGGTCTGTGTTTCTCAAGCAGTGAGGCTGCAAGAGTCAATACCAGAGCCAGAAGCTGCATTTTGTCTCTTTGCTGTCCTTTTCTCTCCCCCTTTTGTGTTTATTCCTCTTGTCTTGTCTTCTAGGAACCAGGATTGGACCTGAACAGCAGCAGCAGCAATGACAGAGCGAAGTCCTCATGTTGCTCTGGATATTTCAGGAGCTGCACTGCTCTGGAGTGAATGTGTCCAACCCTCCTTAGCCAGAGGGATGGGGCAGTCACGGTAACGTGTCTTGATAGTAAGAGCAAATACAGTAGAGCGAGAGGGAAACCCACGCGGGGAAAGAGAAAAGCTATGAACCATAATAGCACAACTACCTCTCCAAAAGGCAGAAGAAAATCTCCCAGTTTGGGCGGTGCTAGTTGGGGATGGACCTACCCATCCTGCTGTGGAACTCCTGCTCCATTCCCTTGATGGCTTTGCTGCTTCTTCTGTCCCTCCTCTTCCTGACTGCAAAAGGACTCGGTAGCACCAGCCTTGGGAAAGATGCAGGATGTCAGCAGTCTCATATTGCTAACCAAAACGTTTGTATCACAAGGTGAAGACACCAATTTAAAATTGCTCTTTAAAACAAGGCATGCTCTCCTTCGCTTGAGATACATTACAGCACCCAAGGAACTAGCTAGGGTTATAGATGGGGAAAGAAAAGGAGGACTTGTGGCACCTTAGAGACTAACCAATTTATTTGAGCATAAGCTTTCGTGAGCTACAGCTCACTTCATCGGTTGCATTCAGTGGATAATACAGTGAGGAGATTTATATACACACAGAACATGAAAAAATGGGTGTTATCATACACACTGTAAGGAGAGTGATCACTTAAGATGAGCTATTACCAGCAGGAGAGCAGGGGCTGGGGGGAAGAAAACCTTTTGTAGCGATAATCAAGGCGGGCCATTTCCAGCAGTTAACAAGAACGTCTGAGGAACAGTGGGTGGTGGTAGTGGGGGGAAATAAACATGGGGAAATAGTTTTACTTTGTGTAATGACCCATCCACTCCCAGTCTCTATTCAAGCCTAAGTTAATTGTATCCAGTTTGCAAATTAATTCCAATTCAGCAGTCTCTCATTGGAGTCTGTTTTTGAAGTCTTTTTGTTGTAATATTGCAACTTTTAGGTCTGTAATCGAGTGACCAGAGAGATTGAAGTGTTCTCCGACTTGTTTATGAATGTTATAATTCTTGACATCTGATTTGTGTCCATTTATTCTTTTACGTAGAGACTGTCCAGTTTGACCAATGTACATGGCAGAGGGGCATTGCTGGCACATGATGGTATAGATCACATCGGTAGATGTGCAAGTGAATGAGCCTCTGATAGTGTGGCTGATGTGATTAGGCCCTATGATGGTGTCCCCTGAATAGATATGTGGACACAGTTGGCAATGGGCTTTGTTGCAAGGATAGGTTCCTGGGTTAGTGGTTCTGTTGTGTGGTTGCTGGTGAGTATTTGCTTCAGGTTGGGGGGCTGTATGTAGGCAAGGACTGGCCTGTCTCCCAAGATCTGTGAGAGTGTTGGGTCATCCTTCAGGATAGGTTGTAGATCCTTGATGATGCGTTGGAGAGGTTTTAGTTGGGGGCTGAAGGTGATGGCTAGTGACGTTCTATTATTTTCTTTGTTGGGCCTGTCCTGTAGCAGGTGACTTCTGGGTACTCTTCTGGCTCTGTCAGTTTGTTTCTTCACTTCAGCAGGTGGGTATTGTAGCTGTAAGAATGCTTGATAGAGATCTTGTAGGTGTTTGTCTCTGTCTGAGGGGTTGGAGCAAATGTGGTTGTATCGTAGAGCTTGGCTGTAGACGATGGATCGTGTGGTGTGGTCTGGGTGAAAGCTGGAGGCATGTAGGTAGGAATAGCGATCAGTAGGTTTCCGGTATAGGGTGGTGTTTATGTGACCATCACTTATTAGCACCGTAGTGTCCAGGAAGTGGATCTCTTGTGTGGACTGGTCCAGACTGAGGTTGATGGTGGGATGGAAATTGTTGAAATCATGGTGGAATTCCTCAAGGGCTTCTTTTCTATGGGTCCAGATGATGAAGATGTCATCAATATAGCGCAAGTAGAGTAGGGGCATTAGGGGACGAGAGCTGAGGAAGCATTGTTCTAAGTCAGCCGTAAAAATGTTGGCATACTGTGGGGCCATGCAGGTACCCATAGCAGTGCCGCTGATTTGAAGGTATACATTGTCCCCAAATGTGAAATAGTTATGGGTGAGGACAAAATCACAAAGTTCAGCCACCAGGTTTGCCATTACATTATTGGGGATAGTGTTCCTGACGGCTGGTAGTCCATCTTTGTGTGGAATGTTGGTGTAGAGGGCTTCTACATCCATAATGGCCAGGATGGTATTTTCAGGAAGATCACCGATGGATTGTAGTTTCCTCAGGAATTCAGTGGTGTCTCGAAGATAGCTGGGAGTGCTGGTAGCATAGGGCCTGAGGAGGGAGTCTACATAGCCAGACAATCCTGCTGTCAGGGTGCCAATGCCTGAGATGATGGGGTGTCCAGGATTTCCAGGTTTATGGATCTTGGGTAGCAGATAGAATACCCCAGGTCGGGATTCCAGGGGTGTGTCTGTGCGGATTTGTTCTTGTGCTTTTTCAGGGAGTTTCTTGAGCAAATGGTGTCGTTTCTTTTGGTAACCCTCAGTGGGATCAGAGGGTAATGGCTTGTAGAAAGTGGTGTTGGAGAGCTGCCTAGCAGCCTCTTGTTCATATTCCGACCTATTCATGATGACGACAGCACCTCCTCTGTCAGCCTTTTTGATTATGATGTTAGAGTTGTTTCTGAGGCTGTGGATGGCATTGTGTTCTGCACGGCTGAGGTTATGGGGCAAGTGATGCTGCTTTTCCACAATTTCAGCCCGTGCACGTCGGCGGAAGCACTCTATGTAGAAGTCCAGTCTGTTGTTTCGACCTTCAGGAGGAGTCCACCTAGAATCCTTCTTTTTGTAGTGTTGGTAGGAAGGTCTCCGCGGATTAGTATGTTGTTCAGAGGTGTGTTGGAAATATTCCTTGAGTCAGAGACGTCGAAAATAGGATTCTAGGTCTCCACAGAACTGTATCATTCTGGGGGTGGAGGGGCAGAAGGAGAGGCCCCGAGATAGGACAGATTCGTCTGCTGGGCTAAGAGTATAGTTGGATAGATTAACAATATTGCTGGGTGGGTTAAGGGAACCATTGCTGTGGCCTCTTGTGGCATTGTAGTAGTTTAGATAGTTTAGTGTCCTTTTTCTTTTGTAGAGAAGCAAAATGTGTGTTTCAAAGTAACAGCCATGTTAGTCTGTATTTGCAAAAAATAAAAGGAGTACTTGTGGCACCTTAGAGACTAACCAATTTATTTAAGCATAAGCTTTCGTGAGCTACAGCTCACTTCATTGGATATAAGTGGCTTGTCTAGTTTTTGTAAAGTCCAGCCACGAGGAAGTTTGTGTGGAAGGTTGTTTTTTAATGAGAGTATCCAGTTTTGAGAGCTCATTCTTAATCTTTCCCTGTTGCTGTAGAGGATGTTGATCAGGTGGTTCCACAGTTTCTTTGAGACCGTGTGGCACAAGTTGTCAGCATAGTCTGTATGGTATGTATGGTATGATGGGAAAAGAACATTAGTCTTGGGCCATACGGGGTGGTCAGGTGTTTACTACATTTAGACAAAGTTCCACATCACGCAGTTTAGATTCCCCTCCCCCCTCACCTAAGGGCCAACTTTAGGCATCTGCACCTCCTGCAGAGGCCCCAAATTCTCCTAAACACCACCCATCTCCTGGGACCAATGAAGGACTGATCTCTAGTGCTAATTTCCTAGGGTTTGGTGTCCTGTCCAGTTTTAAGGGCCCCAGGTGATGGAGCTTCCATGATATCCTTGATGAGACTAGAATCCACAAGCTAATCCACATCACTGCTCCAAAAGTCCTTCCTGTAGAAAAGACTGGTCTAGTAGCCTTAGGTGACTGTGGACCTTGAACTCCTGAGTTTTGCTTCTCGCTCACTGTAATGCTTGAGTAAATGACTCCCTTCACCCTGCATCAATTCCCCAACCTGTGAAATGGGGAGGATAGTCCTTACCTAGCTCACTGGTATGTTGAGAGGTTTAGCATCAGTGAAGTGTTTTGAAAAGCTTGAATTTACCATGGCCAAATTATCTCCCCTGATCTTCCCTTCCAAATCCTCTCCATTCCCTGCAGCCTCTGTAAGGATGGTTGGCACCATCACCACCCTCACCTTCATTCAGGCCCATAACCTGGGAGTTTCCTTTCATTCCTCTCTCTCCTTTCCCCACATATGCAAGTCATATCCAACTCTTGCCACTTCTTCCTCCATAACCTCTCTATCTCTGCAGCTAAGAGCTCATGTCCAGGCCTTTATTTCCCATATCGACCTCTACAACTCCTCCTCTTCTCTGGCCTCCCTGCCATCCACTTCACCTTCTCCAGTCCACAAAAAGGTCACTGTGCATTATCCCCTTGCTTCTTTAGAGTCACTGATTGCTTAGGAGTCCCAATAATTCATGAGTGAAGGACTTCACCCCTGAGTACCAATTAAAGTCAAGTGCTGCAGCTAAAATCTTACCAAGAGTTCCGACACTGCTAGCCTTCCATATGGCTCCTCCTCACAACTGGAAGAAGAACGAGAACTGTCCCAAGGACTGCTCAGTGCATCAATGTCCTGAAATACAGAAGGAGGCGTCCAGGTCAGAGCCCACTGCACTTTTGATTTCCTAACATCTCTGTGTCATTTCAACAGGATATGGTGTTCTCCTTCAGCTGCTGCAGAGCGCTGCGGCCAGTAAACAGGTGGTGCTGTGTTCCATCACAAAGGTAGCTGCATTTCAACATGGGGAAGTCACAAAGTAATTGCTATTTTTATGGTCCATAAAATGCGTTGAAGTCCTCCTGCATGAAAATTGCCATACTGGATATCAAAGATATAAGACCACAGTGAAGGCTGACCAATAAGATATTAACCCTGCAATGTTCAGGAAGATTTTAATCATTTCAGGTATGCTTTGCAAGGGTGGTAAGCACATTATATCTTCCATACACTCACCAGAACTGGTCTTTTGCTAACAAATAAACTAGTTAATTGGCTTAAATATAAAATATACGTGAAAGTAAAAGGTATGGAGTTGAAATGTTAAAACTTGACTGATCTGAATATAAGTCCGTGTTGTTTTAAGCTTTCAAGACTGGATTACCTAGCTAGAAGGCCAGATATGGATTGCTAACTGCATTTCATTTTTGCACTGTACATGGTGAAAGATGCTGTCACTATATACAATGTGGAAGAGAAATCACCATGATAATTACTGTAATGAAAACTGGAAGGAAAGTTTGTGGTTGGAGCCAGAAAAGCAGCTATATTTAAAAGTTTCCTTCTTACTCAAGCCATCTTCTCCTGTGTATCTCTGAGTCACACTGTAGCTGCTCAGTTCACTAACACAAATTGCTCTCCCAACTACAACAATGCAGCTATGGCTGAGAGGTGGATTCTGATCTGCCTCGTGCATTCCACAATACGCTGGAAGACCTGTCAGCTGAGAGCCTGACTGCTACCTTCCCAAAACTCTTCTGGCTGCTCTTCCATGTGACTCCCCACTCTTCCTCTATTCACATAAATGATCCGGGAGAAGCACGAATACTGCCACGAATACTATTACTCAGCATCACGAATTATAATGCAGACTTGGAAGTGAGTGCATGAGTCATAATGCCATAGACCATATAATGCAACAATAGCGAACTGATTCAGTAACAGCCTCTGCCTTATTCTCTTTTTCCAAGTCTAGCCACTACCACTTCCTAAGATCAGTTAGCTATTTCAGGTTAAGGATTTTAGACAATAAGTTAGTTTCGTTACTGTGCGCAAACTAACTTTGTGTGCAGATTCCTTCTCCCATATACAGATACCACCTCTCCTGCTTTTCCCCATAACCCTGAATCCATGGCAGACTCCTCAGCAAAGATGCAGGTGAGCAGTGAAGTGAACATGTTCTAACTCTCACATGGCCCTAGGTCTGACTAAGCGTTTCCACTAGAAAACAAACAAAATTTGGGTTATTCTGGAGAAGTTTTGCGCTGAGGTTTTCGGTTTACTTGGATGCTGAGCTCAGGGGGATGAACTGGCATCAGAAAACGAGCACCACGCCAAATCATAGAGTTCTGCACCATCACACTCACAGGGCAGAGATCCAGGAAGAGGGATGGGGCCAAGCGTCCAGCTTTCAACTGGAATGCCCGGTCAAAAAGGGACCCTGGTGGCGGTGCTGACTGGGCTGTTAAAAGTCTGGTCAGCAGTGCAGCAGGGGCCCAGGGCTAAGGCAGGCTCCCTACCTGCCCTGGCTCTGCACTGCTCCCAGAAGCGGCTGCCAGGTCCCTGTGGCCCCAAGGTGCTGAGGCAGCCAGGGAGGCTCCATGTGCTGCCCCCACCCCTTGTACCAGCTCCGCAGCTCCCACTGGCCGGGAACCATGACTAATGGGAGCTGCAGGGGCGGTGCCTGTGGGCGTGAAGGCAGCATGCACTGCGCAGAGCTGCCTGGCCGTCCATGTGCCTAGAGGCCGCAGGGACCTGGCAGCCGCTTCCTCGGAGCCATGGTCATCGCCGCTAGGACCCCACACCCCTTCCCGCACCCCAACCTCCTGCCCCAGCCTGGAGTCCCCTCCCACCCCCAGCCCCACCCCCAGGTAGAGTCCTCATTCCTCCTGCACCTCAACCCAAAGCCCCCTCCTGCACCCCAAACCTCTCATCCCTGGCCCCACCCCAAAGCCTACACCCCCAGCCCAGAGCCCATACCCCCTCCCACACCCCAACCCCCTGCCCCAGCCCAGTGAAAGCGAGTGAGGGTGGGGAAGAGCGAGCGACGGAGGGAGCAGGGACGGAGCAAGCGGGGGCAGGGCCTCGGAGAAGGGGTGGGAGATGGGAAGGACAGGGGTGTTCGTTTTTGTATGATTAGAAAGGTGGCAACCCTAGATGGGGAGGGGTGTCCCTCTGTGGCCCCAATTTTAAAGGCACAGATGTGAACGCTCCCTCACATCTGGGACCAGTTCATAAACTGAGAGGCAAACCCCATGCTGCTCCTGCTAAGGTTATTCCTGGGGGTACGTACCATGTGGCAGGCCTGGCTGCCGCTTCCTTCCAGGAAGTCTCTGGGAGCTGCCTAGCAGTGCAGAAGGGCATGGAGCGGGGGTTGTAGGTGGGCAACTGGAGTGGGCAGAGGGTGACACCCAGGGGCGTAAGGGGGCCTAGCACCTGAGGGAGGACTTAGGGCAAGGAAATGGAGACGGTGTGGGGGTGAAGCTGAGGCTGAGAGGCTAGGGGTCCCGAAAGGGCAAAAGCCGGTACTGGGCAGGCCTAGGAAGTGGAAGGGGCCTGGAGTCGGGGGGGAGCTGGAGCTGCCTGGGCAGCAGAGGGAAGAGATTGGGGTGGTCCGGGGGGGGAGAGCTGGAGCTGCCTGGGGAGTGGAGGGAAGAGATTGGGGTGGTCTGGCGCTTGGGGGCGGGGGAGCTGGAGCTGCCTGGGCAGTGGAGGGAAGAGATTGGGGTGGTCTGGCGCTCGGGGGGGGGGGAGCTGGAGCTGCCTGGGCAGTGGAGGGAAGAGATTGGGGTGGTCCGGCGCTCGGGGGGGGGGGAGCTGGAGCTGCCTGGGCAGTGGAGGGAAGAGATTGGGGTGGTCTGGCGCTTGGGGGCGGGGGAGCTGGAGCTGCCTGGGCAGCAGAGGGAAGAGATTGGGGTGGTCCGGCGCTCGGAGGGGGGGGGAGCTGGAGCTGCCTGGGCAGCGGAGGGAAGAGATTGGGGTGGTCCGGCGCTGGGGGGGGGCTGGAGCTGGAGCTGCCTGGGCAGCGGAGGGAAGAGATTGGGGTGGTCCGGCGCTGGGGGGGGGCTGGAGCTGGAGCTGCCTGGGCAGCGGAGGGAGGAGATTGGGGTGG
Source organism: Lepidochelys kempii (assembly GCF_965140285.1). Classification (NCBI taxonomy): domain Eukaryota; kingdom Metazoa; phylum Chordata; order Testudines; family Cheloniidae; genus Lepidochelys; species Lepidochelys kempii. The sequence continues at coordinate 349,403,580 of NC_136380.1, forward strand.
TCCGGCGCTTGGGGGGGGGGGGAGCTGGAGCTGCCTGGGCAGCGGAGGGAAGAGATTGGGGTGGTCCGGCGCTTGGGGGGGGGGGAGCTGGAGCTGCCTGGGCAGCGGAGGGAAGAGATTGGGGTGGTCCGGCGCTGGGGGGGGGGGCTGGAGCTGGAGCTGCCTGGGCAGCGGAGGGAAGAGATTGGGGTGGTCCGGCGCTTGGGGGGGGGCTGGAGCTGGAGCTGCCTAGGCAGCGGAGGGAAGAGATTGGGGTGGTCTGGCGCTCGGGGGGGGGGGGAGCTGGAGCTGCCTGGGCAGCGGAGGGAAGAGATTGGGGTGGTCCGGCGCTGGGGGGGGGGGCTGGAGCTGGAGCTGCCTGGGCAGCGGAGGGAAGAGATTGGGGTGGTCCGGCGCTGGGGGGGGGGCTGGAGCTGGAGCTGCCTGGGCAGCGGAGGGAAGAGATTGGGGTGGTCCGGCGCTTGGGGGGTGGGGAGCTGGAGCTGCCTGGGCAGCGGAGGGAAGAGATTGGGGTGGTCCGGCGCTTGGGGGGGGGGGGCTGGAACTGTCTGGTGCTGAGGAGCAGAGGAGTCTGTGGGATGGGGCGGGGGGCTGCAAGGAGGCAGCTGGGGTTTTCTGGCACTGAGGGGCACTGCGGCCTGTGGAGGGGGTCTGGTTGGGGTGGAGCGGGGGTGGGGCTTTCTGGTGCAGAGGGGAGTGGGCCTGCCTAAGGGGGAGGTGCCGTGCCGTGCCGCGACTGGCTGGGGGTGGGGCTGTCTATGGGGGAGGGACCGTGTATGAGGGGGCGTGTCACCACTGGCTGGGGGCGGGGCTGTCTCTGGGGGTTGCTGTGGGGGAGGGGCGGTGTCGCGGGTGACGGGGGGCGGGGCTGTCTATGGCGGTTGCTGTGGGGGAGGGGCTGTCTATGGCGGTCGCTGTGGGGGAGGGCGGTGTCGCGAGTGGCCGGGGGAGGGGCTGTCTATGGGGGTCGCTGTGGGGGAGGGCGGTGTCGCGAGTGGCCGGGGGCGGGGCTGTCTATGGGGGTTGCTGTGGGGGAGGGGCGGTGTCGCGAGTGGCCGGGGGCGGGGCTGTCTATGGCGGTTGCTGTGGGGGAGGGGCTGTCTATGGGGTCGCGTGGCGGGGGGCGGGGCTGCCAGGTAACCGCCGCACGTAGCTCCCGTCTGCTACCAACGGCCGCCCGCGCCAGGCGGCCCCCAGTGAGAACTGACCAACCCGCGGCGGCCAATCGTTGAGCCGGGCTGGGTGAAAGGGGCGGAGCGATCTCAGGAGGCGAACCAATGGGAGCGGAGAAAAGCGAAGGGGCGGGGACAGTTTCATAGCCCTCGCTGGCGGCCCAGAGGAAGCCGGGGAGGCCCCTAGTCCCCCTTCCCGCTGCATCCCCCGCCTCCCCCTCGCGGCGCTGAGCGAGTGCCCAGGTGCATTGTGGGTACGCGGGTCGGCATTGGCCAGGGTCCGGGCGGGGCCCGGCCAGGGGGCCCGGGGGGCGCAGGGCTAGGAGGGGGCAGGGCCCAGGACGGGGCACGGCCCAGCCAGAAGGCCTGGGGGGTGCAGGGGCAGGGCATAGCTACAGGGCTTGGGGTGTACTGGGCTGGGCAGGGGAATGTGCAGGGCTGGCAGGTGCAGGGTATAGGACGGGGGGGTGCGGGGTCAGGAGGGGTCAGGGCCTAACCACAGGGCCTGGGGTGTGCAAGGCTGGGGTGGGCACCCGTGCAGCCAGAGGACTTGGGGGTACTGGGCCTAGGACAGGGGTAGGGATGTCCCAGGATGGCGGCACTGCAGCCTGGCTCCTTCAGCCTAGCCCTGTCTCACTCGAGCTGTGGGAGCAGCTCCATTAGCTGCTGGGAGTATTGGGCTGTTACCTCTCTGGACAGGAAGTGGATGTGATGCGCACGCTCCACCAGCATGTGGCAGCAGCACTGACCCTCGCAGAGCCCATCCCTGCAATGCTGGAGTGAGGTGATGATGCCTGGAGCCATGGCACCCTTGGTGATGTTCACGAGGGGAGCTTCCCCCAGGGAACTACTGCACGCCAGCTACTCATCAAGGTCCTGCCCTACTGAAGTCAGTAGGGACGTTACCATCCACATTAACTGATGCAGGCTCAGGCCCCAAGTCCAGAATCTAAATACCCCAGGTGTCAATAACCAGACACTGACATAGGGCATGAACTAGAGGTAGGACTGCACAGTCAGGACCAAAAACAGAACAGGGATATGAATGACATGAGCAGCAATCCTCATGAAGTGAACTATTCTTAATCATATCACAAACAACCAGGCTGGCTACATATTCATATCCTAGATTGATGGCTGTGTCAAATAGAGGTCCCCAAACATCTAGGCCTTGTAACTTGTATCCTGTAACTTTAAATTCATTATTCCTAGGTGTGGAAGGATTTCTTTTTTTTATTGGTTGATGTCGGTAAAGCTCAGTTTCCCTGTACACTCCCAAACTGACAAAAATATTTTCAGCGATAACAATAGAAATGTACAGACAGGCAATGTAAGAAAGATGCTGCTTGAGAACTTACTGTGGTTTAGAATGTTGAATGAGGCTTGTTACAAATGGACTAGCGTATGAATAGTGAACAGGTGTGATTTATTGATTTAAGGATATTTAATTTGTATGATTTTGACAATTTGTGTTTTAACAGTTTGTAAAGCTTTGCCTTTTTGAATATCAGTGTCTATTGTCCTTAGTCTGCGCCCCCCCCCATATCCCACAATTGAAAATTTAAACGGATAAAAATCTAAAAAAAAATGCTTAAAAATAAACATTGATATCAATCAAAATTATAAAAAAGTTAAATTCTGCCAAGAGTAATTATTTTCCAGTTTAATTTCTCTCACTTGACTTAGTTACATGCCACTTTGTGTCCCAGCCAGCAATCACACCAAAATATCACTGATTTGTTAAGTAACCAAAATAAACAAATCCTGGACACTTTAGAATCTTTAAATCGGGATTTGACATCTTTTTAAGAGGAGAGAGGTTTTGTCTGGTTAAACCACAAGTTATTGGCCCTGATACAGGAATCGCAGCATGAAATTCTATGGCCACGTTATGCAAGAGGTTAGATTAGATTATCATAGCGGTCCTTCTGGTGTTAAAATCTGTGAACTTCCTTTACATCACCTCCATTTGACAAATGAGGAGAAGGTGGCATGTTGAGGAGAAATGACCCACACAGCAAGTCAAGAGCAGAGCTAGGAACAGAAACCAGGAGTCCTGATTCCCTGTCACCAAGCCAATATCTATGTTAAATTCAACATTACCTTTGAAAAAGAGGAGATAAAAGTCTGTGATTGTCAGTCTAGTATTTCTGACATCTTTATGGGGAAACTGGAGACTTGCAGCTTGTGTGGGAGGTTTTCTTCATGTGTCTATCTCTGCAGCTGGAACGGGTCTGATGACTAAATTCATTGACACAGTACTGTGGAACAGCTCAGGTACTGTCAGAGATCCCCTGGGCTAAATCCCAACCTTTTATCCAAATTAAATAACATTCCTGGTCAGCCTCAACAATGCACGTGAAGCTGATCAAATCAAGTAAATGAATATTTTACATTTCTGTGGAACTTTTCAGTTTCAGATATTTAGAAGTGACTGGCAACAGCTGTTTGGTGTGTGGAAACACTGTGCAACCTAACTATCGTGGCTGCTGCTACAATACCAGCAGGAATAGCTGGGAATATCTTGCTCTGAAATACAGCCACCCTGCTGTGAGTCAGGAATCTGGGACATGGATCAACAGAGAGAATTTTGGACCAAGGACTTCAGAGCAAAAACCCTACTTATGAAAAGTGCCATGGAATCCTTAATACATACATAGAACAAACAGAATATTGGCACTCAAGGTCTCATCTAAAAGACCTTCATGCAGTAAACTGCAGGGAGCTCATCAGTTTATTGACCTTGGTTGGAAGGATGAAGAGCTAGGGGAACCCTGCTGGAATCTGAAGCTGTGATTTCATAGAATCTGAGTGTCTGGAGGCTCCTGGTTAGCAGTTGCAAAAACTGCTTTAGCTAAGAAAACCTATCATTTCCTACCAAAAACTCTTTGGTGAGAGGCTGGAATATTTTAAGCTGTGCAAATCAGAATTCTGCTTCGTTAGAACGGAGTTCCAGCTTGTTGCTTTTAAAGGAATATGTTCCAAGGGAAGTCTTGTCTCGAAAGGAAGGTTTGGAAAGAAGATGTAATGGAACAAATAAATTGTTTCAGTTCCATTCTCTTCTGAGCCCCAGATCCCTGCCACGTACTGAATGGCCAGCAGAGAGGGATATCACTCCATTCCCCTTTGTGTAGGATGGCAGGCATGGAAATCTCATTTTGCGGTTAAGTTTTGACATCAGGATTAAAAAGAGTTTAATCGGGTTAATTTCACTTCACCAGGTGACTGCTGCGTGGGTGGGACACAGCACGCACTGGGTTCTCTTGAAAACACTTCAGGCTTCTACTGGGCCTGGAGTAACTATGATGTGCTCAACAACAGCTTACACCCAGTGCTTAAAAATACCACCAATGGTATTGCTCCTTCCTCTTTCTAAAAAGTGTCACAACATCTTGGACAGCTGCTTGTGAGATGGACACCAGCTGGAAGACGGGACCTCAGCCTAAATTCTCCGAAGCAGAGCATCTCTCTGGAGCACCCATTGTGCTATGCTGCAACACAGCTGTTCTTAAACGGTGGCCCCTGGACCAATTGGTAAGCCTCAGGGCATTTGGTCCCCACGTAGCGGGCTGGCCACATAGGGCTGGCTTCTCCTCCTTGTAGGCAGCTTCTGCACTTCATCAAAAGCTAGTTTCAAATACTATACAAATCTCCCCTGAAGAAGTGTTATCCCAGTGTGAGAGACTCACCTGAGCCCACCTTGGCTTGCTGGGTTTACTAACAAGAGTGTGATGCCAATGAGCCACACCAAGGTTTCCACTTGGGACAGAGCTTGGATGAAGGTACCTAGAAGAGGCCAGTCAACAGCTGGCCAAGGGAAGCCATTTTCTCCACGGAAGAGGAGGGCTGGCAAGGGTTCCCAGGCACACACTGAGTTTGACAAGAGAAGCTTCATCGTGAATGAAGGGCTGGAGTGGATGGGCTGCCCGTGCGGGGGAATAGCTCCCCCATCCAGGTGAAACTCATGTCTCAGTCAGTCCAACTCAACCGTACTGGGGAGGTGAGGGGCTGGCACAGATCTCTGGCTAGATCAACAGGTGGCACAGGGCAGGATACCTAGGGAGAGGGGCTGGCCCGGGTGAGCGGCTCCCCAGGCAGGTGAGGGGCTGGCCCAGGTGAGCGGCTCCCCAGGCTGGTGAGGGGCTGGCCCAGGTGAGCGGCTCCCCAGGCAGGTGAGGGGCTGGCCCAGGTGAGCGGCTCCCCAGGCGGGTGAGGGGCTGGCCCGGGTGAGCGGCTCCCCAGGCGGGTGAGGGGCTGGCCCGGGTGAGCGGCTCCCCAGGCGGGTGAGGGGCTGGCCCGGGTGAGCGGCTCCCCAGGCGGGTGAGGGGCTGGCCCGGGTGAGCGGCTCCCCAGGCGGGTGAGGGGCTGGCCCGGGTGAGCGGCTCCCCAGGCGGGTGAGGGGCTGGCCCGGGTGAGCGGCTCCCCAGGCGGGTGAGGGGCTGGCCCGGGTGAGCGGCTCCCCAGGCGGGTGAGGGGCTGGCCCGGGTGAGCGGCTCCCCAGGCGGGTGAGGGGCTGGCCCGGGTGAGCGGCTCCCCAGGCGGGTGAGGGGCTGGCCCGGGTGAGCGGCTCCCCAGGCGGGTGAGGGGCTGGCCCGGGTGAGCGGCTCCCCAGGCGGGTGAGGGGCTGGCCCGGGTGAGCGGCTCCCCAGGCGGGTGAGGGGCTCCCCAGGCGGGTGAGGGGCTCCCCAGGCGGGTGAGGGGCTGGCCCAGGTGAGCGGCTCCCCAGGCGGGTGAGGGGCTGGCCCGGGTGAGCGGCTCCCCAGGCGGGTGAGGGGCTGGCCCGGGTGAGCGGCTCCCCAGGCGGGTGAGGGGCTGGCCCGGGTGAGCGGCTCCCCAGGCGGGTGAGGGGCTGGCCCGGGTGAGCGGCTCCCCAGGCAGGTGAGGGGCTGGCCCGGGTGAGCGGCTCCCCAGGCGGGTGAGGGGCTGGGCCGGGTGAGGGGCTCCCCAGGCGGGTGAGGGGCTCCCCAGGCGGGTGAGGGGCTCCCCAGGCAGGTGAGGGGCTGGCCCGGGTGAGCGGCTCCCCAGGCAGGTGAGGGGCTGGCCCGGGTGAGGGGCTCCCCAGGCGGGTGAGGGGCTGGCCCTGGGCGGGTGCGGGGCTCCCGGGCGGCGAGGCGGGGCTGGCCCTGGGCGGGTGAGGGGCTCCCCAGGCGGGTGAGGGGCTGGGCCGGGTGAGCGGCTCCCCAGGCGGGTGAGGGGCTCCCCAGGCGGGTGAGGGGCTCCCCAGGCGGGTGAGGGGCTGGCCCGGGTGAGCGGCTCCCCAGGCAGGTGAGGGGCTGGCCCTGGGCGGGTGCGGGGCTCCCCAGGCGGGTGCGGGGCTCCCCAGGCGGGTGAGGGGCTGGCCCGGGTGCGGGGCTCCCCAGGCGGGTGCGGGGCTCCCCAGGCGGGTGAGGGGCTGGCCCGGGTGAGCGGCTCCCCAGGCGGGTGAGGGGCTGGCCCTGGGCGGGTGAGGGGCTGGGCCGGGTGAGCGGCTCCCCAGGCGGGTGAGGGGCTCCCCAGGCGGGTGAGGGGCTGGGCCGGGTGAGGGGCTCCCCAGGCGGGTGAGGGGCTCCCCAGGCGGGTGAGGGGCTGGGCCGGGTGCGGGGCTCCCCAGGCGGGTGAGGGGCTGGCCCGGGTGCGGGGCTCCCCAGGCGGGTGCGGGGCTCCCCAGGCGGGTGCGGGGCTCCCCAGGCTGGTGAGGGGCTGGCCCGGGTGAGCGGCTCCCCAGGCTGGTGAGGGGCTGGCCCTGGGCGGGTGAGCGGCTCCCCAGGCGGGTGAGGGGCTCCCCCTGGGCGGGTGCGGGGCTCCCGGGCGGCGAGGCGGGGCTGGCCCCTGGGACGTCCCGGCAGGGGGTGCGGCTGAGCGGCGGGGGCGGCGGCCCCGCCATGCGGAAGTGCTGGGCGGCTGCTGCCGAAGTCAGGAGCCCGGCCCGGCTGACAGCGGCCCCCGGGCAGCGAGGGGAGCAGCCCGGCAGGAGGGTCCAGGAGCCTCCCGGCGCAGGGTGAGTCGCGGTCCCCTCCTCCCCGGGCTCCGAACCCCCCCACCCCCCGGGGCCCCGTGACTCCCACCCCCGAGTGCCCCAGCGCCCCTCCCTTGCTGGGGGAGCCCCTGAGTCCCTGTCCTGTGCCAGCCCTAGAGCCCTATGCCTGTCCTGTGCCAGCCCTAGAGCCCTATGCCTGTCCTGTGCCAGCCCTACAGCCCTATGCCTGTCCTGTGCCAGCCCTAGAGCCCTATGCCTGTCCTGTGCCAGCCCTACAGCACTATGCTTGTCCTGTGCCAGCCCTACAGCCCTATGCCTGTTCTGTGCCAGCCCTACAGCCCTATGCCTGTCCTGTGCCAGCCCTAGAGCACTATGCCTGTCCTGTGCCAGCCCTAGAGCCCTATGCCTGTCCTGTGCCAGCCCTAGAGCCCTATGCCTGTCCTGTGCCAGCCCTAGAGCCCTATGCCTGTCCTGTGCCAGCCCTACAGCCCTATGCCTGTCCTGTGCCAGCCCTACAGCCCTATGCCTGTCCTGTGCCAGCCCTACAGCCCTATGCCTGTCCTGTGCCAGCCCTACAGCCCTATGCCTGTCCTGTGCCAGCCCTACAGCCCTATGCCTGTCCTGTGCCAGCCCTACAGCCCTATGCCTGTCCTGTGCCAGCCCTAGAGCACTATGCCTGTCCTGTGCCAGCCCTACAGCCCTATGCCTGTCCTGTGCCAGCCCCTGCCCAGGGCCAGCCCCTCCCTATGCCAGCTCCTCGTGTGTCCAGGCTCAGCGCGGACAGGTGGGGGGCTGGCACAAGTGCCCCGGGGAATGGCGCCTCTATTTATTGGGGTGAAAAGTTTCCTGGACCGGGACCCCAACCCCGTGGGAGAGAGAGAAACTGAAAGCTGGTGGGTCCCCAGCTGAGGGGCTGGTGGGAGCTGAGGCAGCCCCCTGCCCCCGGGAGCTGCTCTGCCCCCACCCCCTGGTGTCATTAGCGCAGAGCTCTTGATCCAGCCGATATTGTTTTTTCAAGCTGATCCAAGTGAGGTGCGGCACAAGCGGGTTTATCTCTGAGTGCTGGAAACACAAACCTCCCAGATGGGCTCACTTCTCCTCACTGTCCTGCTTCTTCCTCACTGAGATAATGCACTCTGCTCTCCTGAGTCGTGTGTGGGCACACAAGCGCGCACACGTGCTCTCTCCCTGCAGAGTTGTGTGTGTGTGTGTACATACACTCTCTCCGTGCAGGGTTGCATGTGTATACACACACGCTCTCTCTCTCTCTCCCTGCAGAGTTGTGTGTGTGTACACTCCCCCCCCCCCCCAGGGTTGTGCTCTCGTTCTCTCTCTCTGTCTCTCCAGAGTTGTGTCTACACACAAACCCCTTGTGTACAAATTAAAGGAAGCCCCCCCCTTCCCCAAAACAGCAGGTGGGGAATAAAGACCAAAAGTTTCCTGCTGCCATTGGCGTGCGGCACAGACCTAGCAGGCTGCTCCGGAGAGCAGGACCTGCCGTGGAGATGGGCCCAGAAGGGTCCCATGCTAGATGAAGAGAGGGAGTGGGGAGAGTAGCAGGAGACCGCGCTGTTAGAGGGTTTACTTCTCACAATCAATGCAAGAGCTTTAATTGGGTTATTCCCCCTTGTGCCTATTCCTCTGTGTGCCATGTTCCCACCTTCCCCAATTCCCCACAGAGGAACATTTTTTCCCCATGTTAAGCTATTTTTCTCGGCTCAGTGACACATAGGTAGTGGGCAATCCGCTGGCAAATACCTAGGAGAAGCAGGATTAAATTAATAAAGACCCTGGCAGACAGTGTAGGTTTTACTGACAGTTTGTCAAAGGAGTTTTCAATGCTACAATGAAGACAAAATTAGGAAAACCCATCACACAATGTGGCTTTTAACCTTCCCCTGCCAGGATTGTATTCAACCGCCACAGCCCGAGAGAGGCAGCTTGTGGCACTGAATTCTAACAAACAGGAAACAGACGAGTGGGATTTGCTGGGCCAAGGCGAACAAATTGGAAACGAATAACAACTTTTAAAAATTCTCTCAGTGCCAACAGTTGAGGGGTTTGTTAGGAACAAGGAGATGAGATTTCTTAAAAAAAAACAAAAACAAAAACCAATGCAAATGTGACCTTTAGTTCGCGAGCCTCCCTTTAAAAAAGAGACAATTAGGATGAATATGGGGGAAACTCAACAAAAGCACAGTCGTTGATCGTATAACCCCCACCCAATCCTGCACTGGCTGACGGTGGCTGGATTGAATGTCATAGGCCTGCCCACCTGTCGTCTCTAGAACTTCAGGATAGTTTTTTTCCTATCAATGGCAGCTTCACAGAGATGGTGGTGGTGGTGTTTACCTTTCTCCAAAGCAACAGGCCCTGGCCATTGCCAAAGGCAGCAGCATACCAGCCTAGATGGCTCACCATGCTTCTGGACGAGTTGCAGCAGGGTTAACTGGTCATCCCTCCCAGAGCCCAGTTCTCCTTGTAATAATAAACTCATCCCTTGAATACAGGTGCTAGGAGGTGAAAGGGGAGTTCCCCTCCTTAAGCAAGGCTGTAATGACAAACACAATGACCCAGGCAGGGTGGCACAGTAGAAGCTGGTTCAGAATGCTGAATTTGTCATTTTAACAGCATGCTTCCCTGTTCCTTTCAAAAACCTAGCCCAGAATAGCAGCTGGAGGGTGGGGGAAGCCAGGCTGTTGCAGCAGAAAGGGGCAGGAGGACCTGAGTCACACACTAAACAGGGACCTGTGTGTGGATGTAAGTGTTCAAACTTGGGTGCTTCTAGCCAGACACAGAATAAGGACACTTATTTAATTGCTTAAGTGTGGATTTAGTTGTCTAAATATAGACACCCAACTCTGAAAAATGTGACCATAATATAATTGCCCAGGATAGCGTATATAGTCCTGCAAAACTTTAGGGACCAATCCTACAAGGCTCTCCTGGACAATTCTCCCTCGGATAATATTGCCTAGGAGAGCCAGTATTAATTGACAGCTGCTGTTAAGGTTTCATTGCTCCCAGAGATTACACTATAGATTCTTTGGGAGCTGGGATTGTCTCCCGGGGTTCTGAAATGTACATGTGTTTTTATTACAAAGGTCTGAAGTCATCTGCAAAACAGCTAATCCGAGTTCCCTCTCTCTACCTAGGTATTTAGATACTGTTGAGTCACAGGCACAGACCTATGGGAAAGTGAGAGACTTAAGTACTGCAACCTAAGCTGGGTGTCACTCTTGCCTGCCTGGGGTTTGGTTGCTTGCATATGAATTCCTTCCTTTTAACTGAGCTTCTGGTACTGCAAGATTTCCAAGACAAGGCAAGACATGTGGTCTGTCCAGCACCTACCACGGTGGGGCCCTGATTGAGGTCTCCGGGGGTTACTTGCGGTACAAATAAGAGGGGAAATGAAGGGGGTTGTTACGGACATGGCTAGGCTGTTTATACTCCTCCTCCCAAAGTTATGGAGTTTTCACGCTTGGTAGCTGAAAACCCATGTCTATTTCTGATGATTTGAGGAAGTGTCTCTCTCATTTTTATTTCAGATACTGAAGTTAGAAAAAACCCCAACCCGAATTTCAAATTCCCCTCTCTAACATCGAATTCAAAGCCAGACCTCCATGGGCTTCCAAGAAGTCTTGGGCCGCCTCTTCTCTCTTTCCATTCTGTGAACTACCTTAGGTAAGTCCGCTTGTCTTTTGCACATTAACTTTATGAAGGTGTCCGCTAGTGGGAAACATCCAGGCAGGAATTGATAGTGGTGTAGTGGATGTTGTATTTTTTATCTCGACCTGGTGTCTGCAGCACTGTTACCGACTAGAACAATGTGGTTATGAATGGTTAATTGCGGCTCAGACCGGGAGCAGAGCTGTGTGGGAACTGTCTGTTCTTGTAAGATCATTGTTCATGTTTAATTAACAGGTGGGAGAAGGGGTTGTAAATAAGAACCTGTTACCATGTCACCCAGCTACAGACTGTGGTCAGGTCAGAATCAAGGTTTAAGGATTGAGATAAAACTCAAGAGTCTGGAGTTAATGAAGTCGGTTTCTCCGCCTTCCACCTCCTTTAAGAAATAATGTAAAGGGACACGGTTGTCTTGAAAATCGGATCTATCTGAAAATGTTGGACCTACGATAGTTAAAAGTAGCACATAAGACTAGGAAACCTGAGAGACGTTCGCAGAAAAGCAAATCTCTGTCTTTGCGCTTTGTCATGTGGCATTTTACAGGGCTCTGTAGAGTCAGTTTCGCTGTTCCTCTTTACAGTCAATCAGTCGCTTGGTGTTTCCCTTGCTGAAAAGAAATGTAGCGTTTTTTAAATTAACTAACTTCCAGAGAATTCCCATTTCTGATGGAGTGCCTTGTATGCATCCAATGAAGTGAGCTGTAGCTCACGAAAGCTTATGCTCAAATAAATTGGTTAGTCTCTAAGGTGCCACAAGTCCTCCTTTTCTTTTTATTCCTATGGCTGTATTTTGAGAATGCCTAGGGATCCCCCTCTGGGAGCAGGACCACATTGTGCTAGTTTATGTACAAACACAGAACAAAAATCTGGCCTGGAGAGGCTAAACTGCCTGTGAAAAATGAGTGAGGCACACAAATATTTTCCTGGGTTCTGCTTACTGCGGTTTCAGCCAGTCTGCCCTTTCCTCACATTAAATGGTCCCCGCGCAGCCACCTCCGAGCAACGTGATTAAAATGATCTGGGGCTCATTTCCATGGGTTTCCACACGGGGAAGAGCCTGAAAAGATTGGGATCATTTAGTTTTGGAAAAAGACAAATAGTAGATAATACCCACTCCTGCCATGAGCGTGGGGGACTGGACTAGATGACCTCTCGAGGTCTCTTCCACTCCTATGATTCTATGATCTCTTAAACTAGCCAAGGCGTGTTAAATTTGATGTTCCGTTTGAGGTTACTGGCTAGACCTAAATGAAGTAGCGGGTGTGGTTTAAACTGAGAGCGATCATGAAGATGTGCATGAGATGTTCGTTTACAGAAAGAATCAAAGGGGCTTCCAATAAATTCCAGCAGCATTAATCTTTGTCAGCACGAACAGGATGACTGTATGAATTTCATACGGTAACAGGGATGCTGGCCAGCTGGGAGGTTGAGAAATCACCTCCCACCTTTGTGAATAGAGCCTCAAAGGGAATTTTTGCCTGATGCCTTGTCCAACAGAATGGCGGTAGAGAGTGAGCTGGTTTGCATGGGAGGACAGGCTCTCTGAATCGGCGTTGCAGGGAGATTCTCTCTTGTCTATTTTTTTTCCTTAGTCCTATTCTCAGGAACATACAGTTTGCCAGCCTAGATCAGAACATGGGTCCGTAGAGCTGAATATCGTGTCTCTAGCAAGGGCCAGTGCCTGCGACTTCAGAGTTGAAGTCCCTATGAGATGTCTCATCTGCCCCATTACATGGTATTGCCATTCCTGATATCACCTGGGGATCAGCCTGGGGCTGGATGGCAGAAAGCCTTTGCAAGCTTAGCCTTCCATCTCAGCACATCTGAGCTCTGGCCAAGGCCCTACAGAGCCCTGTCTCTGCTGTATCTCTCCCCTCTTTTCCACTCACTTGCTTTCCTCTTTCCTGGTGTCCCTCCCTCAAACCTTCTTCCTTCGCCAGTCATCCCTGGGTTCTTCTCCACGCTCTTACCAGGGGCCCGTGCACTTGCACTGCATGGCTGTGATGAAGTGGGAATGTTCTTAATGTTTTCTCTGAATACTGTATGGGTGCCTCAGTTTCCCCCAGGTATTTCTTAAGTATCTAGGTGGTGGGATAAGAGGGTGTGATTGTTGCAGAGCCCTAGAGGGCCAGTGTGATGGTGTCTGCACAGAGAATGGCCGACACCCTATCTCCTGGCCACTGACGGCCTGGGCCTCTCCTCTGCAAAGGTGCCAACTGAAGGGGTTGGAGAACAAAGAGACCAGGTGGTCTCCTGGCCTGGGAAAGAGACAAACAGAGGCCAGAGGAGGGGCAGGAGAGTTTCAGTTGGGAGCTGGCTGGGGAAATGGAGGGAGGCCCAGATGGTGCTCTGGCCTCCCTGCCCCCCAAGATGGACCTGACTGAGGGTCCTGTTCTCTGTACCTACAAGCTCTGTTTTAGACAGTGTTCCTGTCGTCTAATAAACCTTCTGTTTTACTGACTGGCTGAGAGTCACGTCTGACTGCGGAACTGGGGTGCAGGGCCCACTGGCTTCCCCAGGAGCCCCACCAGGGCAGACTAGCTGTGGGAAGCGCATGGAGGGGCAGAGGAGGCTGAATGCTCTGAGGTCAGACCCAGGAAGGTGGAAGCCGGGGGAGCTGTGTGTCCTGCAGACAGTCTGCTCCCGGAGAGGAGACTCCCCCAGAGTCCTGCCTGGCTTTGTAGGGAGCAGTTCCAGAGCATCGCCCGGGGATGGCGTGACGGTGGCTCTGCTGCGTAGGATCTTGGAGGCGGGGACTGGGTCTTATTGTTTGTCTTTTATGCACCATTTCTGAAGGCCGGGGTTCAAATCCCACTCAGGTGATGCAGTTGGGAGGGAAACAGCCTCCTGGAAAGCTCAGGACCCTCCCCTTCCCCTGCCCCCCAGCCTGCTGCATGTCTGTGTGTGGACATGGGGCGAGCTGGGGGTTGAGTCACTTTGCTGACATATTCTGTGGCTCTTGCTTTCTTTGTTCTTAATTTGCCTGTTGTCAAATGTAGGAGGTGGGCAGGTGCTCAGAACGGAAAATCAAGGCCTTCCACGTGCAAAGGGAGACGTTCTGAATGAAGGGAGGTCGCCGGAGGTCCCTGTCAAGAGGAATTGGGCAGCCACAGATGTCTGTGGGCCCAGTTGGGTTCAGGTGCATTGGCAGAGGGTGGCTGGGGGCTCAGGCCTGCAGGAACAAGGGTCTGGATTGAGGGGCGTGGCCAGAGGAGGCCCAAGGCATCAGCACATCTGTGGTGGGGGAGCCCCAGGACTGGAGCAGCAGCAGGTCTGGTACCTGAGCCCTGCTTGCCGGAGACCCAGATGGGGTAGGAGTGATGGTGTACAGGTAAGCGGGCTGGCGTTTCTCCACCATGCACCTTGTAGATGGAACCAATTCACTTTTGGAGCGATGGTTTTGTTTCCTTACCCGGTTTCTGCAATGAGACAGATCTCCAGGGAGAGCTTGGGATTTTGTTTCCCGCGGGGCTTGGCCTCTCAGAGAAAGACCCAGCTTGCAAATGTGGGGCTCCCGGCTCTTTACTCACACGCCAGTTGCTTCACCCGTCCGCCCGTCACATCCGTGGTTGCTGCTGTAGCAACCTATGTGATGTCACTGGCCGGGTTCTGAGACCTAGATGTGATGAAACAAGCAGAGGCTTAAATTGCCCAGGGGGAAGAAAGGCAGGGAGAGAGCAGGACTTCAGATAGGCGGGGGAAGAGCCATCAAACTCGGGAACCTGCAGCTCATCCAGAGCAAAAGTATTGGCCACCTCTCAGCCAATCAGATAGCAATATGCAAATCTCTGCTTGCTGGCTGGCTCGGAGGAATATTTTTTCCCCATGTCAGTGTAGACCCTATGCTGCTTACCTTGACCGTTACTGGCTTTCAGGGGCCGTCCCCCGATGCCCCACGCTGACAGTAAACTCAGAACTGCGCTCCGGGTGGGGGCGCGCACCCCGCCACAAGGAGCCGTGTGGGGACCCGCACAAGCGATGGAATAACCTCTGGGGCTGCGTGCCGACATACGTGAGGTTGATGCACTTTTGTGTTGGAGACGTGGCCTAAGAAGAATGGCTGCAGAGTGATGTCCATGGGCTCGGCCGCAGGACTTGCCAGTGCGTTTGATGGGACGCTGAGCGTGTGCCGGTGGGGACGCTGCCGTCAGGTTTCCGTGATCAGCAGGATGTCCTGCCCCTCGAGAAAGAGCGGTCTGTGTCTGTATGGCCCGGTGACTAGAGCCATTCCCCCAGGCCATGCTTGGAGCATGCGCACCTTCAGCTGGCCTCCAAATGTGCCCCCTTGTCACTGGGTCCACTCGCTGCCTCCTGGTTGCTCTGGGGATTAGCTTTGGCCAGGCATTGCGCCCGCCTCTGGCAGCATCCCTCCTGCCCTCTGCACCTCAACCCTCTGTGGTCCCTCTTCGTGCCTTGGCCCCTCCGGCCAGGTCACTGCGCGCTTCCCCTTCCGGGGGTACCAAAGTCTCTCTTGACACATGGACTCTGGCAATCTTCGTGCTCACTGCCCAGCCTGTGCCACTTCCCCAGCGGCCAGCAGGGGAACCCAGGCCCACCCACTGCTCCGGGTGCCAGCCTGGGGACCCCGTATCTGCAGCTGTGGCCTGCTTTCCTGCAAGAACCTGTTGCTCCTTCCTACAGTGCCTGGGCTTTATACAGGCCCCTCCTGTTCCTGCCCAGCTGAGCTGCCTGTCTGATCAGTCCCTGCTCCCTGGCTGCTCCTCCAGGTGCTGCCTGGGCAGTTAATCTTGCAGCTGCACCCGATTCCAGCCAGGGAGGATGGAGTCAGCAAGCGGATCCTGCCCTACTGAGTCAGCCTGGCCTGAGCCCCGTTGGCAGGATTCCAGGGCCACTGGAGTAACTCCTCGCTCTTACAAAACCTGCCATGGTGTCGGAGACCAGGACATGGTGGTCATGCCCAGGGGTTAGAGCAGGAGTTGGTGACTGGGACTGGAGCCGGAGGCAGACATCGGAGCAGAGACTCAGAGCAGGTTACCCTCGCCTGCAGTGAGGCAAGGCAAGGGAGGAGGGGACTGGCAACCCGGAGGAACAGGTCCTATCGCAGCCATGGGCGAATGCTCTGAGCAGCCCCCAAACTGCTGCTGCGGGGCACGGTTCCCACCAGTCAGGCAGCCGACTCCAGGTCAGCTGCACTCCTGTAGGTTGCTGGAGCCTGACTCCAGCTCCTGACCCATGGTCTCAATAGCGTCTGTGCACTGACTCTGTTCCCTGGGAAGGCTGAGGGGCCAAGTCTAACGTGCCGAGATTCAAACCTGTGAGTGCGGAAACTCTGGGCGTGATGCTATTGGCTGCCTGTGGCTCTGCCAATATTTACTGTCTAGGTCAATTCTTGTTAATCTCGGCAGTAATCTTACCCGGCACTCACCGAGCACTTTACATTTCCAAAGCGCTGAGCAAACTTTGGCTGGCTCCCAATGACAGTCAGAAATCTCTCTGAGGGCTTGGGGTTAACACTCTGCTTCAACCAGGAAACCCAACTGCTCACTGAGCAGCACCATGCAGAGCAGATCCCAGGTCACGAGGGGAAAGGGCTTGAGGATCATTCCTGGCCCCATTTATACTGAACCCTCCCACAAAGGAAAACCCGCAGTTCAGGGGTACTGGTAGCTTATCCCCAGAGTTTCAGGGCTGGAACTGAGGTTACAAGTTGGGACCGAGTTGTTGGCAGAGCAATGTGTGGGGCGCCCAGAGCTGGCATAGCAGGGGCTGCGGGTCGGGATTGAGGGGCACAGGCAAAGCAGTGGGGAGTGGGGGGAGCCCAGAGCTGGGATAGCGGGGGGCTGCGGATCAGGAGTGAGGGGCACTGGCAGATCTTGGGGAGGGGGGAGCCCAGGGCTTGGAGAGCAGCGGGCTGCGGGTCGGGATTGAGGGGCACCAGCAGAACTGTGCGCGGAGAGCGTGGAAGAACTGGAAACTTGAATCTGTTTTCTCAATGTAATTTATTTGCCTTGATGGTTTTTGGTTACCTGGCTTTCCAAGAATGTCCGGGTCCTGGTACAGTAACAATAACCAGCTGCCAGCAAACCAGAGCTTCCCTCTGCCTGCTCTCCTGGGAGGATCAGAAGTGCGGTGTGTGAAAGCAGGCGATTCTGGGCAGAAACCCGGTGGACAAGGCAGTTGCAGCTGCCCACAAGTGATTCTGTGTTTCTTCGGGCGGTGTGGATGTGGGGGGCGGGGGTCAGTTATGCAATTACCTGACTGGCCAGAAAGATATAGGAAGAAGCGAGAAAGGAGCAGAAGAGTAGAAAAAAAGGAGAGAGAGAGAGGAGACAGGAAAGTGGACCATAAGGATGAGGTCTGGCTATGTGGAAACATAGGTAGGTGACATTTATGGCCTAGAGTACAAGATCATAGGTGCACTTAGGAGAAAGAGATCTCCTCTAAAGGGTTGCTCCTTGAGGGGTGTGACTGTCTCCATGATGAGAGACAAGATCTCCTGCGTCCAGCCCCTTGGTCTTTCCAGGGTGCAGGGAGGCTCCCTGATGGGGGTCTCGCGACTGATGCATAACAGGGAAGGCTCAGAGCTTGAAAAGATACCGAAAGGAGGCCGGTGAGCACAGGAAGCTGGTTGGTGAGAGAGAGAAGCCAAGCTCTGTTTTGCAGTGGGTCAGAAGGGGTCCTGGCATTGACTGAGCCAAGGGTAGCAAATACAGGTTTGCCCCCAGATTTGGTGACCGTGTCTAGAGGGAGCGTGTTGCATTCTGGGCTGTGCCGGGGCAGAGTGTCACAGCTGGAATATTGGGAAAGGGGCTGATTTTCCTCCTGCATTTGGCAGCTGTCCATGGTTACACACCCCCTGCTTCGGGCTGTTGGCTGTGCTCTGCGTTGGCTGTTCCGGCGGGGCTGCCGGTGGCGATGGGCCCCTTGTCAGGGCGCTGGAGAGCGTTCTGTGAGCACGCGTGGCCTGCGTTGGAGTTAGGAAAGGTTCTGCTTGCAAAGAGGGGATGTTTCCTCACCTATTGTGTGTCATTTCCTTTCTGGCTGTGACTAAGCACCGATCTGAAACCTCCACTTCCCTTCCCTGCCATGTGGCAAGAACTCCCAGGGCAGGCGTCTGACCCACCAGGCAGGGCTGCCCTTGGCAAGCCGTCCGACGCGAAGGGATGCCCAGGAGGCCAGCTGCCCGCCACGCAGCTCTGAGCAGCAAAGCCCTTGGATGTGAGTTTGCACTGTAACTGGGTTTGTTAGTGTGTGTGCGCACGCGCCACTGCCCCCTGCTGGATGGAATCAGAACTGCTTGTGCATGTGTCCTAGGCCTTGCAAAGCTAATGGCGAGTGGAGGGTCTCCTTTGGCTGAAGAGATAGGGGTGTTGTGGAGCAGTAATAATAGATAATATGGAGATACACCGATCTCATAGAACTGGAAGGGACCTTGAAAGGTCATAGAGTTGAGTCCAATCCCCTGCCTTCACAGGGGGACCAAGTACTGTCCTTATTTTTGCCCCAGATCCCTAAATGGCCCCCTCAAGGATTGAACTCACAATCCTGGGTTTAGCAGGCCAATGCTCAAACCACTGAGCTATCCCCAGTAAGATCAGGGTGCTATCCCCGTGGTGCTGTGACGTTCCAGATGCACACAGGGTGCAGCCTATGTCCCCGGCTGGCCAGGATTTTGTTGTTGTATGTTGTATTTTGCACTCTCCAGCGTTCTTTACCTCCTTCTCTTAGCAGCTGCTCACAAGCCTCTCTTACCAACCATTCCTAGCCCCTTCCATGTGGGCCAAGGCTGGTTTCCGCTGCCCCAGCACCATGTGTGGTGGCCAGCCCACGGCCAGAAGCTGTTTGCAGAGCACGGCAAATTTTATTGGTCCTGCAAAACCCAAGCACTGCACCGCACGTTCCCGAGCACTGTCTCTTGGCGCCGTGTCTAGTAGCCAGCTACACCTGGATCCGCACACCTCTCCTCCAGAGCGTGCTCTTCGTAACTTTGCGGCTGTTACTTCTATGTTCGTGTAAGTACCCTGGTGCGGGCGTGGCTAGCAGAATGCTGCACCCCCTGCTGGTTGGTTGTGGAGCCCGGAGCGTGACCAGATAGTTTTTTAAAGCAACGGCAACCATGCAAAGTTCTGTTGTCTCTCAATGTTCCCGTCTAACCCTTCCCTAGTGGGAGGGGTGGGACTTGGTGACCTTTTCTGTTCCTAATTGCTTAGCTCAGCCAGTATCCTGCCCTGCCTGTTACTGGTGGGTTGGTGCCAGTTACTACAAATATTCGGCCAATTAAGTATTTTTTAAGTCTTTCCAAAGATACCTGTTTTTTAAGAGTGCAACTTAAATTATTTCTAGAATCCCCACAAGCCTGGAAAGTCCCCTGTCGTCCCCCATGCTGGTCATGCGGTGCAGGGTAGCAAAATGTTGGTAGCAAAGTTCTGCTTTCAAGTAGCTGTACTGTGAAGTCCCGGGAGGGCATGAATAATGTGGAAGAAGGCTGTTTAAAGAGCAGTGAAGTGCTGTTCCCTCTGGCTCTGGGAGCTGAAAGACAGATGCGGGAACTGGATAAGGGGAAGGCTCCTGTTTTTTCCCTCTGCACATGCCCTTAAATCTTGGTACATCAGTTTCTGCTGCAAGCCTAGAATCTGTTTATTGGCTCTTCATCCTCATGCATCAGGGCATAAACTGATCGGCAGCTGGGGTCAGGAAGAGGTTTCGTGGGAAATGCATGGTTGTGGGAGATGAGGAGGCATTCTGATATCCTCTGGAGCAACTAGCACCAGCCACTGTTAGGTACAGGATGCCAGACAAACTGGACCACAGCAGTGTTTGCACAGAGCTGACCCCAATTCCTACTCCCCCTTGCTCAGCTGCTGGCATCGATTACCCCAGTTCCCTTGCCTGACATCTGAGGGGTGAAGAGAGCTCTGCAAAGAGTGACTCCTAGCTGAAATCAGCTCTGGCTGAGAGTAGCTAAGCATGGCTTCTACCACTGTCTATCCAGTACCTCCCTTATAGCCTGTCTCCATGCCTCAGCTTCCTCCTCTGTACAGTGGGGCTAGTGATATGCACTCATCACCAGTACAGGGCCTATGGCACACAGTCAAGCAAGCCTGCTTCCATCCAGGAGATGGCAGCTCTTTGTATTCCAGTAGCACTGAAAGGCGCCCACCAAGGGTCCTAGTGTGCCAGGTGCTGTACACACAGATAAAGGAACACACAGTACGGTCCTTGCCCCAGAGAGCGTCGAAGGTGGGCTACAGCAGATGGGTGACACCAAGCGTACAGGCAGGAAGATGGACATGGTGCCCAAGAAACAATCCCGTTTCGTGCACTCAGCAGCAGGCCCACGCTGGCCAGGTGTTTGGGGCCGGTTTCTGTCCTTTGTTCCACACTCTGAGGCAGAGCTTTTCCCTGTTCATCATCAGCTCCCTTTCTGCTTTGGGGATTCCTGGTGAGTGTGGCGTGTGTGTGTGTGAGACAGAGGTGGATTAAGGTCTCCTGAGGCCCTGGGCTGGAGCAAGGGTGGGGCCCTGGTGCTGGAACCATGACCCTGCCCCACCCTGTCCACCTGCGGCCCTGCCCCTTCTGCCTGAAGCCCCGCCCATGGCCCCACCCTGTTCCATCCCCTTGCCCATGGCCTGCCTCCATTCCACCCCTTTCCCCACAGCCCTGCCCCCCGCTCACTCCTGTCCATGCCTCTCTCCCCCCGCTGCAGAGAGCAAGAGCTCCTCCAATCCTGGAGTCATGGCGAGGGAAGATTTTTCCGGGGCCCCCAAATTGGCTGGGGCCCTTGCGCATGGGCCCTGTTGGCCCGTGGGGTAATCCGCCACTGGCATGTGTGGTGTGAATGGCACGTAACTGTTTGGTTTTTTTAAGTCTCTAAATCACTACCGCATGCTTAGCTCTCCCGAGAATGGAAGCGAGAGAACTCTCCTAGACAGTCGTTTTGTTCTGGCTTTGTACAGCTCCTGGCACGTTCGAGGTTTTCCCCATTTTCTTCTTACCTGCGTCCCAGGAAGGACTAGCTCAGCCAGTTGTTTTCTGGCCACTGGGGCTGAGCGGAAGCTGCAGCAGGTTCTAGTCAAGCAGAGCGGGGCAAGTGAGGGTGTCTTAAAGGAGAAGGGTGGCACAGAGTTAAGAATTGCACCCTAGGTCGTGTCTGAGCCCTGGTTCAGCGGGGAACTTAAAGGCAAGTGCCTAACTTTAAGCATATGAGGAAACTTAGTGAAGTCAGTGGAACTACTCATGTGCAGGGCAGCGATATTCTTTTTGTGGGAAACTGAGGCACAGAGAGACTAAGTGGCTTGCCCAAGTTAAACAGGGAGTCTTTGGCAGAGCCAGGAATTGCATCCAGGTCTCCCAGCACCCTCCCCACTAGATCTACCCCGGCCCCATCAATCAGGAACTTCTCATACTGCACTATGGCAATTACCAACCTGACAGACTCATCCTGAAAGGTATTTTGGTGCCTAACTTCTATTGGTTTCAGCCTTTGAGGATCCAGGACTTAGCAAATTTCACTTCTAAGCCCCTTTCTTCCTCCTGCTCATTACTCTGTCCACTGTAATGGCCCCCGGAGTGTATGTGGGGATCGGGGCCACTGCATTGGGTGGACAGGATCAGAACTGTGTGCCCTAGTCCTCTGTCTGTCGCTTACCATTGCTCTCGTGACAGGGGCCCGTGTTTTCACAACAGCTTGGTTGTCGTTCTCCAGACTGACCCTAGCACCCAGCACAGTGACAAATGCCCAGTATTACAGGGACAACATCAGTCTAACCGGGACATTTCCACGTGGAAAGCTGCACCTAACAGTAACTGACAGCGCACTGGATAGTCAGTGTCAGTTTTCCTCTGGGTAGTCAGCTGTTTGGAGAGAGTCTTCCCTGCAGAAACAAGGACAAGAACTACATTTGCTAATTTAAATCAACCTGCTCTGTTACAAAGAGGAAACCTTGATTTAAATAAACAATTTTAATCATGTTTTGCATTTGCACTTTTTATTTTTCTAAAGACAGGTTAGTTCGCGTTGGCTGGTAACCATTAAAACACATTGATTTGCAGCCTTTGTGCTAAATTCGGGGCTTCTTTTTGCTAACCAGGAGGATATGCTATATTGAGACACTTTTATTTAAGCAATTATGCAGTTTGAAATACATTTATTCATCTTCTTAATTTTTACATTTTTATTAAATTAGAAAATGGGGAATGAAACGTTTCTTATACAATAGATGATTAAGTTTAACTTGGATGAGAATTCAAATTCAATTAAAAATGCACAAAAACACCGTTTTTTCCCCTTAAACTAACTTAAAAGTGCTGGATGCTTGAGAAAAAACAATTGATCAAAAAGTTTATCAAAACATGTTTTGCATTTAAAACTAACGAGTTATAAAAGAAAGGAAGTATCTGCAGTTAGTGAACTGAATGGATTGTTTCTAGTCACCACATCCCTCAAGGTTTTAGAATTAGTAGAGCTCATCCTCTCACACCTAGTTTTTATTTACAGATTGGGAGAGGAAAACAAGCTTTCCTGCTTTTGCATCTCCCAATTGGTTTCTTAATTTGAAGGAACTAGTAGTCATTGAACTGACCTAGCTGAATAAGCTGATCTGAAGAAAATATTCTAAAATAGTTTAGAATTTCAGCAAACTCGGGTTCCAGGTGCTTCACCAGCAACTTCTACCGGTTCAGTGGTCTGACTTTCTTTAAAACTTGGCAGCGAACATGTACTGCTTCATAGTATTATTTCGTATTTAAATTAAATGATGTTGATAGATTATAATAAATGTAGGCCTTAACATAGGTCATCAATTTCAAATGTAATTTATGTAATTAAAAAAATATTTATATACATTTTAAAAAATCCAATGTTTTAAATGGATTTTTATCCTTTGGTTTGTAAGAACAGTTCGGGCCAGGTGAGTCCAACACCACCAGATATGGGGTGGCTGTTAGTCCTGGGGAGAGTTTGCAGATCCTTTTGGAAGGGGACGAGACTTGAAGTGGCCGTTGTCCCTTTAAGTGTCGCTGGCCCCAGTGCCCACCCCGGGGCACTTCCTCATTCCTGTGCTCTGCAGAGCAGCTGTTCCCTCTCACTGCTTCCTGTTGCCTAACCAGGGTTTATTCCATAACAACGCTTTACTCTTCCCTGTGGTCGTGTATTTTCCTCGGGAGGCTTTTTGGAGCAGCGCTCTCTGTAGCTTTTCATCAGCTCTACTGAATTAGCCTCACTTTTCCTCCTGATGATTGTTGTTGCTCTTCTTCGAGCTCCTTCCTCTTGGTCTGTCTCTCTGCTGCGGACGTGCTGCAGGCAGAATGTAAGCGGGTGGCTGCATGCGCTCCATGTGTGCCCCCTACAGGCCCCGGCACTGTGGGTCTTGGGTCACTCCAGTGCGAAGGGAGGGCAAAATGCTACCCGGTCGGGATAGACTAGCCTTGCACTGACATTGAATGCTCAAAAACCATGAGCCAGCCCCGGTCCCCCACCATCACCACCGCGGTCATGAGACTGGCTTAAAAAACCCTTGTGATTAAAATAAATATAGGCAGGGTTCTTTGCAATTGCCTTCTGGGTTCGATGCTGTTTGGGTCACATTTTCAGGCTTTTCACAACCACCATGGCTAGAAAGGTACCTGTTTTTTTTTTTTTTTTTTTTAAAATGGCAGCTGATATTCTCCTGCATTCACATGACTCTAGGAACTGGTGCTTTAAGTTAAACACCTGCTGTCACGAGAGATGGCCATCTGGCACCTGTCGTAAGAGGTGACACCAGGTGCAGGGCCCCAGAGGAATTAGCCCACAGTTGGCACTAAGACAAGTGGGGTAACAATGAGCACATCACAAACCATGGCTATGTATAGGGCCCTACCAAATTCACGGTCCGTTGTGGTCAATTTCACGGTCATAGGATTTAAAAAATCATAAATGTCTTGATTTCAGCTATTTAAATCTGAAATTTCATGGTGGTGTAACTGTAGGGGTCCTGACCCAAAACCGAGTCCGGGGGGGGGGGGGTTGCGGTACCGTTACCCTGACTTCTGCATTGGTCCCGGTGATGGCGCTGCCTTCAGAGCTGGAGAGGGGCGGCTGCTTCCCAGGAGCCCAGCTCTGAAGGCAGAGCCGCCGCCAGCAGCAGCGCAGAAGGGAGGATGGCCTGGTGTGGTGTCGTCACCCTTACCTCTGTGCTGCTCCCGGCAGAGCGGGGCCCTCAGTCAGCAGCCGCTGCTCTCCAGCCCTGAAGGCAGCACAGATGTAAAGGTGACAATACTGCAACCTGCCTAAAATAACCTTGCCACCCCCCTGCAACTCCCTTTTGGCTCAGGATCCCCAATTTGAGAGAGGCTGTGGGATCTGTATGGTATAGGGTAAAAGCACCCACAAGACCAGATTTCACGATCTGTGACGCATTTTTCATGGCCGTGAATTTGGTAGGGCCCTAACTACGTATGCACATAAAACCCGTGCTTGTCGGTGGGGCCTATCCCAGCCTCCGACTCCTTCACTTGCAAATAGCACATGATTGACATGACTGTCGCGTGTGTATCTGCGGAACACGTGCCTTGATCTAGCTGGGAGCTGAGATGCACACCGGGAAGCGGTTTGACTTGAGGGGGAGTTTGCTGTTGGGGGAAGGAGTCCATGGGTGTGTTTGGCTGGGCACATGAGCCGGGCTGCGGGTGGATGTGAGCGTCGACTCAGCAGCTGTTTCGCTGGATGTGCAGTGGTTCTGTCCAAAGGAAATGCGCTTGAGCAACCTCGATTCTTGGGAAATCAAATGTTTGTCTTGGGAATAAAATAATAATAGCCTGCATTCCACCACTCTGACGCTTGCTGATCAGTGCCTTACGCCGCGTGCTGCCCCACAGACCTCCCTGCGGCTAGTTACTACTAAACGGGAGGACAGGTGGCAGAATCTTGCCCAATAAGTTGAGGAGTTGCACACCCATCACTGAAATGCAGCCACCTCTGGGGTGGAATGTGGGAGCTGCTTCACAGTGGACAGTAACGCTGGAGAAGAGTTTGAGACAGGAAGTGAAGCCTGACACTCTTTGGAGGGACCCTCCTCTCAGGTTAAAGGCAAGGGACCAAAAAGAAACCTGGGGTTGCTTGAGTTCAAGGGAAGAAACGGGCCAAAGAAGTTAACGTAACCCAGTCACTGTCCAGCATCAAACAGTGTTAAACAAGGTCCTGAGTTTGGTGTACAGAGATCTATGTCTGCTTTCCACAATGGCAAAGGCAACATCCAACATCCCGTTAGCCTTTACTAAAGGTATGGAAAAGGGAGAAAACTAGTTCAAGCCTGTGAAATGTATTCTCTTAAGTGAGGCTTTCCTTTTCACAGCCTCCCATGTCCCCTTTCCCTTTAGCTGGGGAGAGTTTTAGAAGGAAACCCCCCCTTGTTTGACCAGCCCTTAGGTGGTACCAAAGATGGGGGTAACTGTCCTTTGGGGGAGAAGAGAAGTTCTATTCACTGAGATGGGCTGGCGCTCGGGTGACCAGATGTCCCAATTTTTATAGGGACGGTCCTAATATTTGGGGCTTTGTCTTATACAGGCGTCTGTTACCCTCACCCCCATCCTGATTTGTCAGACTTGCTATCCGCTCCCCCTAGCTGGAGCGGTTGTTTCTGCTTTTTAATGTCTGGTCCTGTTTCATCCCAGGTGGTGGATGGGATTCAGCTGGAGCCAGTAGGGGTGGCTGTGTCATCTGGGTCCCTCTCTCTGGCCTGGCCTGGTCTGGTCAGGACATCTGTTAGGATTGGCACTAAGGTCAGGGGTCCCAGGAGCTGGGGTCGGGGGTGGCTGCCAGGATGCTGATGCTTGTGTGTCTGTCCTTCTGTCTGTTCTTTTCCCCCAGAGTCTCTCTCTCTTTAAGGACCCCAGAAGGGAGTGGTGGGTGGAACAGCCCATCCCCGCATTATTTTGTCCACTAATTAGGCCTAATATCCGACACACCAACTTCAGTTTGTTAATTTCCGGTTCCACATCTTCTGTTTTTAACTAGCATCGTTTCAACAGTCCTGGGATTACAGCGACATGGGTATACACTAATCCGGTTTCTCTCTCTGGATTTCTTGCACCTGTTCCCTTCCACGGTGGTCGTTGTACACAACGGTGATGTTCGATGACTGTATGCTCGTGGTGTGTGTATGTAAACTCCAATGTATTCAGTGCAAGGGAGGTCACAGCTGTGTGCCCAGAGCTGGGGGTTGCAGGGTGGGGCCTGGACTTTGGGTGGGTGATTAAAATACACACGGAGCAGCCTGTGAAGAGCCCCGCAGGGACCAAGGGCTGTGCGGGGGTGCAGTCAGCACCCACCAGGGAGCTGTGCCACTTGGGGGAAGGGGCTCCCCATCGTGTGGGGTGTCTAAGATCATACTAGACTGGAGGGAAGAGCTTTCCCCAGGCCCTGGGCTAGGTGGAGCCCCCGCCACCCCCGCCCCACCTCCCCGGTGGGTGTCTGTCGCTCTCCTCCCCAGGGGACGAGATGACGTTCCTGTTTCAGGGCTCTTGCCAAGCTGCCTGAGGGCATGGGAGCAGCGGGCTAGGTGAGGCTCCTCCCCCAGGTCTACAGGAGACGCGTGCTTGGTGTGTCGCCCCACGCCCTGCCGGCGCCAGGTGGCCTGACCAGCCCGGCGACTCGCCCAGCTCGGGCAAGCTGCAGCAAGCAGAGAGCCTCCCTGCCCAGCCCAGAGACCCTCCCGCTCTGCAAATACCAGGGTGTTGCGGGCCCCCTATAGGGCATCATCCTACCTCAGAGCTTGGCCTACCCTCCCGGAGCGATAGGTGTGCAGCCCCCTCCATGACTGTCTCCTCTCCAGGCTCGGGGCTGTTCAGTGCTCCCCCCATCCACCCTCCAAGCTTCGATGGGCCCGAGGGCAGGGCGCCGTGTGCCCCACACCCGGTGACCTGCTCCCATCGGTGCAGATTGCACAGGGCTGGGCTTGGCACTCACCTCAGAGAGAGTGAAGGAAACGCTGAGGACTGGCAGCAAATGGGGAGAGTCGGGAGCTGTGCAGCACGGCAAGGGGATCCCCTCCTCCTAGGCCCTGCCAGCCCCGCCCTGCCCATGTGGGCTGGGCTTTCTTCTCTCCTTTCCCCTGGCTTATTTGAAATCCTCTCTCCAAAGAAGCTTGGAGCGGAGGAAAAGTCCTGCTGCGTCTCCTCCATTTCCAGCGCCTGAACCCCTCCTCCTGGCAGCGCCGTTGTCCCAGAGCTGAGAGGAACCTGCCCTCCTGGCGCTGCCCCCGCATCAGCCATGCTGTAGCCAGTGTCTGCCAGCTGGCAGCTGTGAAGCCTGGGAGGGAGCAGGTGGAGCTCATGCAGAGTGTGGGGTTTTGTTTGTTTGTTTGTGTGTAGGACCTACAAAAACTGTCCCTTTTTTTTCTCTCTTGGCAATAACAGGACTTGTTTTCTGTGTGAGAAGGTTCATAGATTCCAGGAGTTGAAGGCCAGAAGGAACCACATTAGCTCACCTAGCCCATCCTGTATCACGGGCCATTACATTTCACCCCGTTACCCCTGTTTTGAGTCCAATAACTTGTGTTCGGCTAAAGCAAATCTTCCAGACAGGCTGCCAGGCTGGATCTGAGGACCCCAAGCAATGGAGAACCTTCCACGTCCCTTGGTAGTTTGTGCCAGTGGTGAACCACCTTCCCTGGTCACAATTTTTACCTGATTTTAATTTGTCTGGCTTCCGCTTCCAGCCAGTGGTTCTTGCTCTGTCTGTCTTCATGAGAACCTGGTATTTTCTCCCTTTGCAGGCACTCAGACTGTAAATCGAGTCACCTCTAAATCTTCCTTTGATCAGATAAATAGATTGACTCTTGATAGTCTCTTGAAGTCTAGATAGTCTAGATAGTCTCTTGAAGTCTCTTGCTGTCAGGCATTTTCTCCAGCCCTGCAATCGTTTCTGTGGCTCTTTTCTGCACCCTCTGCGATTTTCAACTTCCTTCTTAAAACGCAGCCCCCAGAACTGGGCTCAGTATCCCAGAAGTGGTCTCACCAAGGCCGGGTAGAGAGGTAAAATCGCCCTGCTGCTCCTAGGCACCGCTCCCGTTCATACATCCCAGAATTGCATTCGCCTTTTTGTTGCCACAACATCCCCGTGGGAGCTCATGTTGAGCTGCTTAGCAACTGTGACCCCAGAGTCTCTGCTTTCGAGGATCCCGGCCCCCATTCGCGTCCTGTGTTCCTTGTTCCTAGAGTTGTAACTTGTACAAACGTTTTGTTTGCCTGGGCCCAGCTTCCCAAGCGATCCAGATCGCTCGGTCTGACTTCAGGGCTCCGCTGGGAACCCTCCCATCCAGTGTTGGCTCCCTGTTGACAGCTCTTGTCTGAGATCTGTTAGCTGGTCAGGCCCTAATCCAGCGTGCCCTGTAATGCAGTGCTAGCTTGGGGTCCTCTGGGGACCTCAGGGTCACAGCCAAGCAGCCTCGTGGCAACCTGCTGATATGTTGGGCCGTGGGCGGCTGGCGCTGGGGTTGTTTCCGCAGGCCTGTTTCGAAAGGCCTAGCAGCTGGCTCTCGGGGTTTGTTTTTTCCCTCTGCGTCCTCAGCAACAAGGCCGTGTGCATGCCCCATGGTGCCCTGCAGGGGAGGCCAAAAGAGGAAGCAGGACTGGAAGGAGAAGCTGTAGACCAAGTGCCCGGGCACAGGGAGAGAGGTGGTATGGAGCCCGTCCCTGGCAGAGCCCCGGGGTTCATACAGCTCAGCAACCCCTGCTCCCGCCCCATCGTGAGCCCCCTGCTCCTGGGAGCCAGCAGCCCCACCCCATGCACTGGGGGACCCCCCCAACATAAGCCAAGCAGGAGACCCCACCCTGCAGTACCACCAAGAGGTCCCCATCCCAGCTGACCCTTGCCCCAAATATAATTTGAGCCAGGGCACCCCTCAGCCGGGATGCCCCTTCCCCCACCACATGGACTGGGGCCTGGATCCCCCATCCCTCTGGCACAACCTGCCCCCATCCCAGGAGGTGTCCCAGCTGGCCAGGATCACACCATGGAGGTGTGAGTGGAGGCCCTGGCAGCAGGGGAGGAGCGAACAAGCAGGCCCCGCCACCTAGAAGCAGCAGCCGCTGGCCTGCATTTGGGATGGGATGGCTGGCACGGCAGTCACCTTGGGAGAAGTGGGGCATCCCAGGGGAGTGGGGGAGGGGACGGGGACTCTGGGCTCACAGGAGAAAGGAGCATCTCAGTTCACACCGTGTGTGTGCAGGCGGGGCAGGAGTTTTGGGGGGCTCTGGGGGTGGGGAATGGGCCCCTCACGACTAGGGCACTGCCCTGAATCCAGCTTTGCTTGGCAGTAACGGGAAGGCAGCAGGTGCTGGCAGGTTGGCGGCCTACATGAGATGAATTTGTTGGGTCTCTGCCCAGTTCCTAATGAGCAGGTGTCTGCATCAGAAAACATCCCTGTAGATGACACCAGCTGGCCCCCTCCTTGGCAGTCCCAGCAGAGAGGCCGAGGACTTGTTGGACCTGGAGCCCGACCTCCGTGCTCATATGGTGGGAACAGAGTTGCCCCTGGCACTAAGAATTTTTAATGCAAAAATAATATTCCAGGTCATCTATGGGGTTGAAATTTGGTTAAGGGGACAAATTTTGGCCTTAGAGATTGTTCAAAATATTTTTTTGAGGAGACTTTTATTTCTCCCAAAGTCTACCCCTGCCTCGTTTTTACATGCCAAGCTGGATGTTCTTTCTGTAAGTAGTAGAGCTTGCATTGCTTTTCTTATATTTTGGTTTAAAATCTGTCCCCTTCCAGATTATAAATTGCCCCTTCTTTGCCTCCAGGAGATGGAGGAACAACCTGTGTGCTCCTTATTTCCATGGTATAACACTCACCAATTTATCACAGCTGTGTTGGCTTTTTCTGCTACTCACTTTATTGTCAATATCTTTTAATTGATATCATCAGCTGCTCAAACAGAACATGACAGCCCATACTCAAGAAGAATATCTGGCTATGACTCATGATTCCAAGTTTGCTTTTGGTTTTTTCCTTTGAAGATGGCGTATGTCTTTGAACTATATTGGAGTGAGTTCTCAAACCCCTGTTGCTTAAGGCACAGACTCAGCTAAGATTCCATACCATGGAAACTGCTGTCCTTCAAGCTGTTGAGAAGTTCCTTCACATCTTCGGCTTTGCCGATGTAAATCTGGAGTGCTGGAGGACCTACCTCACTCTCTTTTGGATTTTAGAATTTTCCAGCTTCTGAGAGCACGCGGGATTTTACCTCTTGTGCAGGAAACGAGCTTTGATCACCATCTCCAAGGATGTTTTTAGTTTCTTCTCAGTCGCTGGCAGTAATCAAATCAGTGGCAATCTTTGCCCTTTTAGCATTGTGCTGAAGAAGAGAGTTTTTATTAGGCTCTGACTGACATTTTAATGGATCATGTATATCAGTGTTTCTCACCGACCGGTTCGTGGACTGGCGCCCGTCCCTGAGATCCCCCTGACACAGTTTAGGAAGGCAGCAAGCCCGTCTATGGTATCGAAAAGGTTGAGAAACATGGATATAGATGTGGTTACTTTAGATTTGTAGGTTTGTCTTTTTGTATTCGCAGCAGACGTGTCATAGGTAAGGCTACGATTTAGTCACGGAGGTTGCGGAAGTCACGGAATCCATGACTTCCAGCGACCTCTGGGACTTCAGCCCGCAGTGGTGGGGAGCTGCAGGGTCCCCTGTTGCCCGCGCGGGAAAGGGAGCTTTAAGGTACCCCCATCACCTCTAGCGGCCCCCGGAGCTCCAAGCTTGCTGCAGGCGGTGGGGGTACCCTACAGCTCCTGGACGCCGTGGGTGGTGGGGGAACCCCTGAGCTCCCGGCCGCCGCGGGCTCCCGGAGTACAGGCAGCAGGGGCACCCCAGAGCTCCTGGCTGCTGCAGGCGGCGGGGGCCCCAGCAGCTCCCAGCCATGGACAGTGGGGGACCCTGGAGTGCCGACACGCAGTCCGCGGTGGGAGCTCCTAGCCGCCGTGCAGCTGCCCCGTTGCAGGCGGTGTGGGCACCCACAGATCCCCATTTTGTCACGGATATTTTTAGTAAAAATCAGGGACAGGTCACGGCTTCCGTGAATTTTTGTTTATTGCCTGTGACCTGTCCGTGACTTTTACTAAAAATATCAGGGACCAAATCTTCGCCTTAGTCACAGGGCGATTTAATAAAATTGACTTGAATAAAGAAAGAAGACCAGGCTGGACAAACCCCCAGCAGAGATGGTCCAGGGTTACTTGGTCCTGGCTCAGCGCAGAGGGCTGGATTTGGTGACCTCTTGAGGTCCCTTCCAGCCTGACAGATCTGGGGGTCTGTGAAGAACGGGGAAGGGAGGACTCTGCCTCCCCCCCACTATTATCCCTGCCCTTCCCCCTCCCCTCATTCCTTCCCCCTTAGCTCTGCCCTCTCCCCTGGGTACCTGGCCCTGTAACAGACTCTCCCTCTCTCTGTCTGCAGGCTAGTGGCCGGCGTGGCCCTGCGGGCCGTGAGTCGCCATGAACACGCATCCCCGTCGCATCCGCCTGAAGCCCTGGCTCATCGCCCAAGTGAACAGCAACCAGTACCCAGGCTTGCAGTGGGTGAACCCCGAGCGCAAGCTCTTCTGCATCCCCTGGCGCCACGCCACCCGGCACGTCCCCACACAGGACGATGAGAACACCGTTTTCAAGGTGACCGCCCAGGGGGCCTGTGGGATGCCAGGCTGGGCTGGGGGTACCCTTTGGGGCACATGGCACCCAGCTGACATGTAAGGAACGGGGTTGGCTGGTCATGCGCGCAATGCGACGTGACCCCAACTGGGACTCCCAGGAGCTGCTGCACTGGGGCAGGCTATGGGTCCCTCTGCCCCCTTGGGATGGGAGGTTCATGGGATGGCATAACCCCCTGGTGTCCCAGAATGCACCCTGCTAGCTGCATGGGACTAGCCACCAGGCCGCTCAGTTAGCCGCCTCTTGAGGTGTTTGAAAAGGCCTGTTTTCCCCCCTGTGAAACGGGGCCGATCGTACCAGCCTCGCAGCAGGAGGCGTGATGTCCGCACCCCTTTTTGAACTGCCCTGTGGACGCAGCTGCGAGGGGTGATGTGCTGCTGTCAGCCAGGCCCGGAAGCCCGTGGCATTTTATGCCAGCCGGTGTCACTGCAGAAGCCGACACAGGCTCTGGCCCTGGTGCTGGCCCGCCAGTGAATTATACGTTGTGTCAGGAGAGCATCTCCGAGCTGCCTTCTCCCCAGGCCACCCCCTGGCTGCCCCTTGTCATCGCTCAGCCGATGGCAGCTCAGGAATGAAACTTTAATCAACTGACCATACAGGCGAAAGCTTGGATTTCCTGAGCTCCTAGCACTGGGGCTGGGCTGGGGCTTGACCTATGTCTGTGACCACCCCCCTACCCCATGAATCCCAACCTCCCAGGCCTGGGCCAAGGAGACTGGCAAGTACAATGAAGGTGTAGATGAGCCGGACCCAGCCAAATGGAAAGCCAACCTGCGCTGTGCCCTCAACAAGAGCCGCGAGTTCAAGCTGATCTACGACGGCACAAAGGACACGCCCATGCAGCCCTACAAGATCTACGAGGTGTGCGAGGGCCACCAGCCCAACGGAGGTACCAGCAGCCCGGGCAAGGGGGATCCAGGGGATAGAGTGTACTCAGACTGTCAGAAAGCCCCTCGCCAAAGGCTCTTGAGCAAAGTAAGCTGTCGTGGGATAGGAGGGAAGGTTCTCTCATGGATTGGTAACTGGTTAAAAGATAGGAAACGAAGGGTAGGAATAAATGGTCAGTTTTCAGAATGGAGAGAGGTAAATAGTGGTGTCCCTCAGGGGTCTGTTCTGTGGCCAGTACTGTTCAACATATTCATAAATGATCTGGAAAAGGGTAAACAGTGAGGTGGAAGAATTTGAAGGTGATACAAAACTACTCAAGATAGTTAAGTCCCAGGCAGACTGTGAAGAACTGCAAAAGGATCTCTCAAAACTGGGTGACTGGGCAACAAAATGGCAGATGAAATTTAATGTTGATAAATGCAAAGTAATGCACATTGGAAAACATAATCCCAACTATACCTATAAAATGATGGGGTCTAAATTAGCTGTTACCACTCAAGAAAGATCTTGGAGTCACTGTGGCTAATTCTCTGAAAACATCCACTCAATGTGCAGCGGCTGTCAAAAAAGCGAACATAATGTTGGGAATCATTAAGAAAAGGATAGATAATAAGACTGAAAATATCATATTGCCTCTGTATAAATCCATGGTTCGCCCACATCTTGAATACTGCGTGCAGATGTGGTCGCCCCATCTCAAAAAAGGTATATTGGAATTGGAAAAGGTTCAGAAAAGGGCAACAAAAATGATTAGGGGAATGGAACAGCTTCTGTAGGAGGAGAGATTAATAAGACTGGGACTTTTCAGCTTGGAACAGGGACAACTAAGGGGAGATACGATATAAAATTATGACTGGTGTGGAGAAAGTAAATAAGGAAGTGTTATTTACTCTGTCTCCGGGGTTGTGAGTTCAATCCTTGAGGGGACTGTTCAGTTGATCTGGGACAAAAAATGGTGATTGGTCCTGCTTTGAGCAAGGGGTTGGACTAGATGATCTCCTGAGATCCCTTCCAACCCTGATATTCTGTGATTTCATAACACATGTACTGGGGGGGTCACCAAATGAAATTAATAGTCAGCAGGTTTAAAACAACAAAAGAAAGTATTTTTTCACACAAGGCACAGTCAATCTGTGGACCTCCTTGCCAGAGGATATTATGAAGGCCAAGACCATAACAGGGTTCAAAAAAGAACTAGATAAGTTCATGGAAGATGGATCCATGAATGGCTAGTAGCCAGGATGGGCAGGGATGCTGTCCCTAGCCTCTGTTTGCCAGAAGCTGGGAATGGGCGACAGGGGATGGATCTCTTGATGATTCTCTGTTCTGTTCATTCCCTCTGGGGTATTCCCTCTGCCATTGGCCACTGTCGGTAGACAGGATACTGGGCTAGATGGACCTTTAGTCTGACCCAATATGGCCGTTCTTATGGTAAGGGGGGACTGGGTTGGGGGAGGAGGGGAACTGGGGGCAAGCAGGGTACCTGGAAAGGAGGCTGCTGGGAAAAATGAGGGTTGGGGTCCTCTTTTCTGAGGGGGGGGGCAGGGAGGATAACACCCTCCCTGCCCCCCCGCCGCCTGGGCTTCTCTGGCCTATTTCCCATCTTCGGCGGCCCCACCTCAGAGCTGCAGAGGCTTAGGCAGGGGCTGCCTGGTGAGCCCCTCAGTGCTTGGGGGGGCTGCCTGTGCCTCCACCCAACAAAAACCCCACAAACAGGCCCCACAACACCTCCAGCCCCCTCCAAAAACCAGGCCCCGGGACCCACTGCCCCTGCAACCCAGCTACCAGGCCCCGTGACCCCCCTTCCCTCGCCTCACTCAGCTACCAGACCCCATGACACCCCATCCAGCAAACTCACCCTGCAAACAGGGCTCGTGACCCATCCCTGACAACCCAGCTAACAGGCCCCATGACTCCCCACCAAACCCCGGCTAACAGCCCATGTGACCCCCCCCCCGCAAGCCCTCAGCCCCCTGCACCCCAACCCCATGCCTCAACCTGCAGCCCCCTCCCACACTCTGAGTCCATCGGCCCCACCCTGGAGCCCCCTCCTGCACCCCAAACCCCTCATCCCTAGCCCCACCCCAGAGCCTGCACTCCCAGCTGGAGCCCTCACCCCCTCCTGCTCCCCAACTCCATGCCCCAGCCCTGAGCCTCTTCCCGCACCCTGACCCCCTCATTTCTGGCCCCACCCTGGAGACTGCACCCCCTCCCGCACCCCAACCCCCTGGCTCAGCCCAGTGAAAGTGAGTGAGGGTGGGGGAGAACAAGCCACTGAGGGAGGGGGAATGTAATGAGTGGGGGGTGGGGTCTCAGGGAAGGGGCGGAGCTAGGGTGTTGGGTTTTGTGTGACTAGAAAGTTGGCAACTCTACCCCCACACACTCGCAGCACCCAGCTAACAGCTCCCATGACTGCCCACCCAGCAAACCCGCCCTGAAAACAGACCCTCTGACCCACCTCCCACAACTCAGCTAACAGGCCCCTGGACACCCCCCAGGCCCTCCAAAAAACAGGACCCATGACCCACGCCCCACAACCCAGCTAAGAGGTTCCGTGACGCACCCCAGACACCCTCGCTCGGCCCAGAAAACAGGCCCCATGATCCCGCCCAGCTAGCAGGCCCTGTGACTCCAGCCTCACCCCCAACTAACAGGCCCCATGACTCCCACGTGTGGCTTGCTAACCGCCCCCGTGTCTCCATTGTAGACTCGCTGGCCGGGGAGGATCACACCTGCTGCCTGGGCGAGGAGGATGAGGAGGTGAGTGAGTGAGGGGGTTGGTGGAGCTGGCCAGCGCGTGAGTGTGGGTGCAATAGGGCCAGAAGGCTACTAGCCATTACACACTTCGCAGGCTGCCGGAGCTTGCCATTGAGTGTCCCCTGAAAACCCGGGGCAGAGTGCTGCGCTTGCCCCACCTGCTGAACAGCGCTGCGTCGGCTAGCCCACGGGCTGGCTGCCGAGGCCCTGGGGTGGGGGAATCCCTTCGGCTGCATGGGCACGCCCTAGTGTTGCCAGGCGTCCGGTTTCCAACTGGAACCTTCAGTCGAAAAGGGACCCTGGCAGCTCCGGTCAGCACTGCTGACCGGGCTGTTAAAAGTCCGGCTGGCGGTGCTCCGGGGCTAAGGCAGGCTCCCTGCCAGCCCTGGCTCCATGTGGCTCCCGGAAGCGGCTGCTATGTCCAGCTCCTAGGCACGGGGTGGCCAGGGAGGCCCCACCCTGAGGGCCGGCTTTGCAGCTCCCATGGGCCAGGAGCCACAGCCAATGGGAGCTGTGGGGGCGGTGCCTGCAGGGGTGGGCAGCGCGCAGACCCACCTGTCCACACTTTTGCCAAGGAGCCGGACATGCCGGCCGCTTCCGGGAGCTGCCTGAGGTCAGCGCCCCCTGGCTGGAGCCCATACCCCACACCCCCTCCTGCACCTTAACCCCCTGCCCCTGCCCTGAGCCCTCTCCTGGAGCCTGCACCCCCTCCTACACCCCAATCCCCTGCCCCAGCCCTGAACCCCCTCCCTCACCCAAACTCCCTCCCGGAGCCCGCATCCCCTCCTGCCCCCGCCCTGAGCCCCCTCCCGGAGCCCGCATCCCCTCCTGCACCCCAACACCCTACCCCAGGCCTGAGCCCCCTTCTGCACCCCAAGCCCCTCATCCCTGGCCCCACCCCAGAGCCCGCACCCCCAGCCGGAACCCTCACCCCAACCCCCTTTCTCAGCCCTGTGAAAGTGAGTGAGGGTGGGGGAGAGCAAGCGACGGGGGGGATGGAGTGAGTGGGGGCGGGGCAGGGGTGTTAGGTTTTGTGTGATTTGAAAGTTGCCACCCCTCCTCTGCCCCCTCCCCTGGGTCTGTCACAGGCCCCTGGGCGCCCTCCCCCAGTAACCGAGCACCTCCTGTCTCTCTCACAGCTGCAGAAAATGACGACGCTGACGATAGTGGGTGAGTGCTGGGGGGCCGGCCGGGGTGCCTGGCAACTTGGGGACGGGGCTAGCAGGGCTGGTCTGCTCCCTCCATCTACTTAGCCCCGGGGACAAAGCCACTCTGCTCCCCGGTTAAACCCCTCCCTCCCTCGGATGCCCTGCAAGCTCGGGCAGTGCCCAGGCCCTGCGGCAGGCGATGGGGCTGGTGCCAGGTGCCGGCGTGGCCTGAGGCCGGGGATGGTGATGGAGCAGGGCGACCTCATCCAGCTCGTGGGCCGGGACGCCAGCCGGGGCGTCTCTCGGCCTTGCCCCGGCCCATTGGCGGGGTCACTGCGGCCCAGTTGCCCGGGGCCAGCACCCCTTGGTGCAGAGTCTCGTCACCCCTGAGCACCCCCCTGCATTCCATAGGGCTCTGAGGCCCTTCCTCTCCCTATGCCGTCCTCATGCCTGAGTCTGCCCCCTCCGCCCCTGCTTCGCCCGGACCCCCGCCTCCACAGGGGAAGGAGAAGGGGCTGTGACTTGGTGTGGGGTCCTGCCGGCTCAGCCCCATGGGCTCCCCCTGCTCTGTGCCCAGAGCCACCTGCAGCCGATCAGGGAAGGTGGGGCAGAGGAGAGCGATGCACTCAGCAGCCTCCAATGCCCCCCGCCCCAACTCCAACGGGAGCCTGAAAGCTGTGGGGAGAAACACAGGGTGGTCCCTCTCTTCCCCAGTCACGGGCTGGGTCTGTCCCCCAAGCAGACAGTCCCAGCTACCAAAGTGCCCTGGGGGCTTGGCTGGCACAGCAAGATCCCACTCCAGGTTGGGGGCTGCCCCTCTTTTACCCTCGATCCACCCTCCCGTGTGGGGCACTAAAGGACCAGCTCCCATCCGGAAGGGTCAGTTGTTTTCCTCCTTTGCTCTCCGTTAGGGTGAGGGCCCTTGCACCAGGGTTGCTGGAGAGCAGGAGCCGTGTGCCGAGGGGGTCCCGGCCCGCTGGCCCGCCCCCAGGGCCTGGGTGTTGGGTGTCGTGGGCTGGAGCCGGCATGGCTGGCGATGCCAGCGGCTGGCTTGGGCTGACGAGGGGATCCTGAGCCAGGGTGTTTTGCTGTCTTGCAGATGGCAGCCAGGGCGTGGAGCCACTCCCCTCCTACGTGTGGCCGAAGCAGGAAGTCCAGTATCCCAACGCCTGCGGGAACGGGTCCTTCCCGCCGCTGGGCACCCAGGAACTCCTGCACCCGGACGTGTCGGCACCTCCGCCTCCCACCGTCGGTGCCTTCACCGCCGGGGAGCTGCCGGCCCAGAACCCTACCGGGAGCATGCCGCTGGGGGGGCCGGGCAGCCTGCAGAACCTGCCCCCCGCGGACGTGTCTCTGCAGCCCATGGAACAGTTCATCCCCGACCTGCTCATCAGCCCGCACATGCTGCCATGTAAGACCCCCCTGCCCGCCCGCTCTGCCTGGGGCTGCCCTCCCCATCGGTGCTTCCTTGCCCTGTCCCTTCTAGTCTGGGGCGCGAGCTCCCCGGGGCGCGGGCTGCATGCCGTTCCCTCCGGACAGCACCTAGCGCCGTGACCAGGCCGGGGGAGAGGCTGAGGGGAGGTAGCGGCGTGACGGTAGCACAGGGTTATCAGCCCCCCCCCCCCCCCCCGATTGCCCCGGCTAATGGGCTTGTCTCGCTCTTCCCGCGGCCAGTGACCGACCTGGAGATCAAGTTCCATTACCGCGGCCGGCAGGCCAGCTCCCTGACCATCAGCAACCCCCACGGGTGCCGGCTGTTCCACAGCAGCCTGGAGCCCACGCACGAACAGGTGGACCTCTTCGGGCCCGTGACGCTGGAGCAGGTGCGGTTCCCGAGCACCGAGCACATCCCCCACGAGAAGCAGCGCTTCTATACCCACCAGCTGCTGGACGCCATGGACCGGGGCCTGATCCTGGAGCTGCAGGGACAGGACATCTACGCCGTCCGGCTGTGTCAGTGTAAGGTCTTCTGGACGGGGCCCTGCGCCGGCGAGCGGGCCGGCCCCAACCCCATCGAGCGCGAGAGGAAGATCAAACTCTTCAGCCTGGAGAGCTTCCTCAACGGTGAGCGGAGGGGTCCCTCCGCATCCTGGCGCCCCGGCCCTGGCCTCCCCACGTGGCTTCTCTGCCCCCAGCTTTCCTGGCTGCCATTCCCCTAGGGCCCCCCTCCTCTGGCCCTGGCCCTGGCCCCTCCCACACGGCGGGAGGGCGGGGCGGGGGGGGGGGATTGCTAGATGCTGGGTGGCGGAGGGGATTAGAAATGCCACGGGGTCCCCGCCCCTCATGCTGTGTCTCCCTGTGGGGCTCCCTAGGGCTCATCCTGTTCCAGAAGGGGCAGACCAGCACGCCGCCCCCCTTCGAAATCTTCCTCTGCTTCGGAGAGGAGTGGCCGGACCAGAAGCCGAAGGAGAAGAAACTTATCACTGTCCAGGTAAGGGGTCCCCCACCCGCTCTCGCCCCTGGGAGCAGGGCCTAGGGCCCAGCTGCGGTCCTGTCTGCTGGTTTGGCTCTGTTAAGGACCCTCCGCCCTCTCTGCCCTTGCTCCTTCCCAGTCTGCAGCAGGACACGCCAGCCATGGAACTATGGCCCTTCCAAGCTGGGGTGCCTGATGGCCCAGCGCCCCGGGCCCCTGGACTGCACTGAACTCCATGCACGCAGGCCAAGGCTAGAACGAGGACGCACCCGCAGACCC
Organism: Lepidochelys kempii; assembly: GCF_965140285.1. NCBI lineage: Eukaryota > Metazoa > Chordata > Testudines > Cheloniidae > Lepidochelys > Lepidochelys kempii. Next base: position 349,442,534 of record NC_136380.1, read on the forward strand.
ACATGGGCCCCCAGCAACAGCCCAGAGAAGGCCGAGTGGTTGGGACCGGGGGGCGCCTGCAGCTTGCGAAGGGGGAGTTGAGGGCCAGGCGTGTGTGCGATACCCTTCCCGAGCAGGGGGTCACCAGAGCATCTCGGGCTGGGAGTGGGGTGACCGATCAGTACTTGGACGGGACACTCGGTCACCAATTCCTCGCTGCTCCCTCATTCAGCAGGCCCCCTGGTCATGCCGACCGCTCCGTCCCTCCCCTCCCTGGGCCAAGCTCGGAGATTTTCACACTGCCTAATCGCAGCCCTGGCCTGCTGGAAGGGGTGGAGACGCAGCAGCAAGAGGAGGCTGTTACCCGGCAGGGTTCAGCGGAGAGAAGGGAACATGCTCGGAGCAGGACTGTAGCAGGGACTCCCGAGCGGGGGCTGGGTAACTCAGCCCCGGATCCTTCCAGGAAGTGGGGGCAGACAAGGGGTTGAGGCTGGGAAGGGGCAGGGGTGAGCAGGCTGCAGAGGGGAGCGGGCTAGCTACGGCCTGCTGTTTGTTTGCCACCCAGGTCGTGCCAGTGGCCGCCCGCATCCTGCTGGAGATGTTCTCTGGGGAGCTCTCCTGGTCGGCGGACAGCATCCGCCTGCAGATCTCCCATCCGGACCTGAAAGACAAGATGGTGGAGCAGTTCAAGGAGCTGCATCAGCTCTGGCAAAACCAGCAGAGCCTGCAGGCCCCCCCGGCCTCGACCCTGGAGCCAGGCCCGGGCCCTTGGGCAATGCAGGCCAGCAGCATGCAGCAGTGAGGACGTGGGCACGTCGCAGACACTCACCCGCTTCCCCTCCCTCCTGAGGGGCGCCCGTGTGAGCCTGGCCGTGCACGCCAGCCCCAAGGAGGGGGAGACGAGGCAAACTGATCTCCACTGCTTCAGCTACAGGGCAATGCTCCGCCGGATCCGTCAGCGCAGGCTGCCCCCCAACCTCCCAGCTACCAGCTGTGGCCCCCAAAGGGGCTGGGGGGAGGGGGCTCTTCCTGCATGGGATGGGTGGAGGCCGGCCCACACCATCGCCTGCTGGGAATACGCTAGGCTGCGGGCCAGGCCCCACCTTGCCAGAGCACTGCAGGGCCAGGCCATGCCTGCCATGGAGGAAAGAGACTGGGTTAGACCCACAGCCCTGGGCATTTATGGGAACTCTGCCTGGGGGGTGGGCAGCAGGTGCTGGGGCCTGCTGAAAGGACAGGCCCGGCCGTTGGGCCTGATCCAGCCCGCGGGCGCGGCTGAGCCAGAGGCGATGCTGCATTCACAGTGTCCGGGAGCTGGCGTCACGGCCCCGGGAGCTGGCCTGGCACAGAGATGTGGCAAGGGAAGGGCTCAGCTGTTAATAAAAGCAACCACTTGCCTGCGTGCGCGGGGCGTGTGTGAGGCTTCTTCTGATGGGGGCCGGGGGAGAGGACAGGAAGGGAGCCGGCCCGATGAGCGTTCAGCGTAGGGAAAAGCACACGCTGAGCCCCCAGCCCAGAGCTCCTGCGCTCACCGAAACGCGCGCCCCCCCCCCCCAGGGGGAGAGGAGCTAGAGTGTAGCAAGCCCAGGCCTAAGGGCCCGCCCGGGGCTTGGCCGGCCGGGACCACGGGCAGCCTTTGACCGGCGGATTCTCTGCCTGCCTCAGCAGCCAGGGCGCGCGTGCAGGCCCAGCCGACCGCCTGCAGCCGTGTGCGCGTCGGAAACTGACCAAACCGCCCCGGTTCGGGCTCCAGCACAGTGGCTGGGGCGGGGCCCTGCTGCTCCCCAGCCTAGCCAGGCCCCCAGGGAGCCGAAGCCGGGTTAGTTGCAGCCAGGAGTCTGAAGTGTTAATGACTTGGCAGCTGCCGGGCAGGTTAGCCCCCTCTTTACCATTTGTAGCTGCTGGGCCGTAACCTCCTCAGCAGCGGGGTGCTTCCCCCCGAGTTTGTCACGGCTGCGGCACCGGCTGCCTGACTGAACAAGTGGGGCTGAAAAAGCCCCAGCAGGCACAGCGGTGTCTACGTTCCCTTCCCCGCGGCTTTGGCCTGGTCAGTTTTAGAGGCCAGGCAACAGCCCTTCCTTTGAGACAGGCCCCTGCTTGGACGCTGGGCTCGGCGGGGTTTCCGCAGACCCCGACTGCTCTGGCTGCGGCCGAGCGCCTGTGGAGACGTTTTAAGCCGTTTGCCTCAGGGTAGAGCATCATGCAAAGCACGTGTCCCTACGTACCAAACCCCCAGCGGAGCAGGACACGGGCCGACCAGCCAGCCCATGCCTGTGTTGGCAGCTAGACAGCAGGGTGCCTGGTACACAAACCTGGGGTCGGACAGTCCTGGTGTCCCCGAGCGATGCTCTGGGCCTGCTCCCTATGAAGCCAGGCAGGACTCTGGGGGAGCAGCCTGTCTGCAGGACACACAGCTCACCTGGCTTCCACCTTCCTGGGTCTGACCTCAGAGCATTCAGCATCCTCTGCCCTCCGTGCGCTTCCCCCAGCGAGTCTGCCCAGGTGGGGTCGGGGGGGGGGGCAGAGGGTCCTGCCCCCCAACACCACAGTCAGACGGGACTCTCAGCCAGCCAGGAAAACAGAAGCTTTATTTGACGACAGGAACGTGGTCTAACAGAGCTTGTAGGTGCAGAGAACAGGACCCCCTCAGCCGGGTCCATTTTGGGGGGCAGTGAGCCAGACAACCACGTCTGCACTTCACTCCTCCTCCCCCTCCAGCCCCTCCTCCTCTGGGCTTTGTCCCTTTCCCAGGCCAGGAGGGCACCGGATTCCTTTGTTCTCCCACCCTTTAGTTCTCACCTTGCAGGGGGGAAGGCCCAGGCCATCAGGTGCCAGGAGACAGAGTGTCGGCCATTTCTGTACCCTGGCCCTGTGCTCTGCAACAATTACCCCCCCTTATCCCACCACCTAGAGACTTGTAAATGCAGAGGGTCTGGTTACCTTTCCTTGGCTGATGGAGGGCAGGAAGATGGGCAAACATAACGGCCATACTGGGTCAGACCAAAGGTCCATCTAGCCCAGTATCCTGTCTTCCAACAGTGGCCAATGCCAGGTGCCCCAGAGGGAATGAACAGAACAGAGAATCAGCAAGTGATCCATCCCCTGTCACCCATTCCCAGCTCCTGGCAAACAGAGGCTAGTGACGCCATCCCTGTCCATTCTGGCTAATAGCCATTGATGGCCCTATCCTCTATGAATTTAGCTAGTTCTTTTTTGAACCCCATTATAGTTTTGGTCTTCACAACATCCTCTGGCAAGGAGTTCCACAGGTTGACTGTGTTGTGTGAAGAAATACTTCCTTGTTTGATTTAAACCTGCTGCCTATTAACTTCATTTGGTGACCCCTGGTTCTTGTGTTTGAAGATTAAATAACACTCCCTTATTTACTTTCACCACACCAGTCATGATTTTATAGACCTCAATCATATCTCCGCTCAGTCGTCTCTTTACCAAGCTGAAAAGTCCCAGTCTTATTAATCCCTCCTCATACGGAAGCTGTTCCATGCCCCTAATCATTTTTGTTGCCCTTTTCTGAACCTTTTCCAATTCCAATATATCTTTTTAGAGATGGGGAGACCACATCTGCATGCAGGATTCAAGCTGTGGGCGAACCATGGATTTGTAGAGAGGCAACGTGCTATTTTCTGTCTTATCTATCCCTTTCTTGATGATTCTGTTGGCTTTTTTTTTTGACTGCCCTTTTTTAAAAATTGGCCTCACATTAGCTGTCCTCCAGTCATCTGGTGCAGAAGCTGATTTACATGATCGGTTACAGGCGACAGTTAGTAGTTCTGCAGTGTCACATTTGAGTTCCTTCAGAACTCTTGGGTGATACCATCTGGTCCTGGTAACTTTACTGTTTAGTTTATCAATTTGTTCCAAAACCTCCTCTATTGACACCTCAGTCTGGGACAGTTCCTCACATCTGTCACCTAAAAAGAATGGCTCAGGTTTGGGAATCTCCCTCACATCCTCAGCCCTGAAGACCAATGCAGAGAATTCATTTAGTTTCTCTGCAATGGCCTCATCAGCCTTGAGTGCTCCTTTAGCATCTTGATGGGCCAGTGACACCCCCCCCCCAAGTTGGTTTGTAGGCTTCCTGCTTCTGACAGACTTAAAATTTTTTGCTATTACTTTTGAAGTCTTTGGCTAGCTGTTCTTCAAATTCTTTTTTGGCCTTCCTAATTCTATTTTTACCCTTCACTTGTCAGAGTTTATGCTCCTATTTTCCTTACTAGGATTTAACTTCCACTTTTTAAAGGACGCCTTTTGCCTCTCACTGCTTCTTTTACTTTGTTGTTTAGCCATGGTGGCTCTTCTGTGGTTCTCTCACTGTTTTTCAATTTGGGGAAAACATTTAAATTGAGCCTCTATTACGGTGCCTTTCAAATTTCCATGCAGCTTGCAGGGATTTCACTTTCGGCGCTGGACCTTTTAATTTCTGTTTAACCTCATTTTTGTGTCGTTCCCCTTTCTGAAATTAAATGCTACGAAGCCTGAGCCTAGCAAAGTCAGTGGCAAATGAGCACCAGCTGGCACTGCCAAACACCCTGGGTGGATGACAGTTGTTCAGTGCACATGGGCCCTGTGCTGGCCAGCTGAGGGAACTACTCACCAGCACCTCCGAGCACAGACCTACGATTCCAAAAGATGAAAGCCCTAAGCCAGGCACGTTCACTGCCTTTTAGCCCTGGGCAGGGCAGGGCAGTTCCAGCCATATGGCCCTGCAGGCAAGTGTCAAGGAGAAGAGCTATAGATTTGCTGCTTGGGTAGTATTTAATTGTGGCTCATTCAGCCACGATGGCCTAGCATATAAACCTTTACCAGGCTCCTTTGAGCAGTCCCAGGCTGCTGTATTGTTAACTAGATCTCTGGCTGCAGGAGAGAACCTTGCTCACCAATACGTTGCATGGGAAGCTCACCTGGTGCTTATGAGTCTCACACCGCGGCTCGCTTTGACTAGCCGGCTGGTACAGCGTGGGGGCCTTGAAGGCACGCTGCTTTTACACAACGGACACCAGAAGGCAATGAAATGGCGGTCACGCTCAATCACCCTGCTCAGAAGCTCGCTGCAGTGCAATTAAAAAAAAAAGGCACCTTGACTCTGATCCTCTTTGGTCGTTTACTTATTAAGTCATAAAATCCAGCAATTCCCACCAGACCTGGCCTGCATTAGTGCGAAGTAGGGAGGCTGCAGGGTAATTTCAAAAGGTACGACCTAGGATTACAGCGAGAGCACAGCAATACAGCCAGGTTAGTGAATGCTACTGTGCCAATCAGCGTGCAAGGGAGAAGCGAATTCTCTTCCTCAAGTAGCAGGAGCCAAGGTGGCTGGAGAAGAGGGTTAAACTGGGATTGAGTCTTGTGACTAAAGCACTGAAAATTAAATATCACGGCACTTGGCACAGTCCCTTCCAACCGGTTACTACAATCCGCCTTCGCTGGTACTACCCTTTAAGGGTAACGGGGTCTTGCTGCCAGTTGAAGCACGCGGACAGATCCTACGGTTACCGGGATTTCGGAGCCAGGGCAGCAGCCGGGGGCAGTCCCGCTCCTCGCCGGAGGCGTCCAGACTGGTTCAACAGCCAGAGACATGAGGCACAAAACCGACATTTTAATTTTTTAATTTATTTTTTTGTTTTTTTCGTTTGTCTTGTTCTCGAGATGGCTACAACACCAGACGGAACAGCATGCGCTCAATTCTAACGCCTGCACAGGGTCTCGGGTCTTGTCAATGTAAGATTCCCCAGGGAGTCGTTTCCAAATCTGTTGAGTAAAATAGTCAGCCCCGTCACTGCGACCTCGAGAGCCCTTCTCCTCTCTCCCCCTCACAGTAAAAAACCCAAAGAAAACCAAATTTAAAAAAAAAAAAAAAGAACCAAACTAAAAAAAGAAAAATATATATAATATATAACAGTCTATCGCAGGCGGTTTCTCCTCCCGGAGGCCGACAGATTGATGGCATCAGATTTAGCGAGGGGGGTGCGTAAAGAGGGCAGGGTGGGGTAAGTTTAAACTTCCAGAGCTCTGGAAGTGCGCTCCACAGGGGCGACCAGCGGGATCCCCACGGTGCTGTGTGGGGGAACCCACTCCTCCGGATTGCTCTTTTAGAAGGGGTAAGGGGGAGTGGAGGGAGCTCGGGGAGTTCCGGAAGTGGGCTAAAAACCTGGGTGCCTTCCCCCCTCCCAGTGCAGACAAGGGGTTTTGCTAGGTGTGTATTTTTAATCCCCACGGTTTCCTTAAGTAAATTTTATTTTATTTTTCATTTCACAGAAAGTTTTCTACTTTGTTTGGTGTTTTTTTTTTGTTTTTTTTTTTGTTTTTTTTTTGCTACCAGGCAATTTTTTTTCCCATTCTTGTTTCATTTCTCTCTCTCTCTCTTTTTTTTTTTTATTTTTTTGTTTTTTTTAAAGCGAGTCCATCAGGAAAGCAGCGTCCCCCCCACGATGCCGTAGGTCCGGCTGCAGCCATCTTTAGTCAGGTTGAGTTGCCCTCCCACTCACACCCAGTAACGTCACTGGCTTGTTCTGGCGGGGGTGCGTCTCTTCGGGTTTGACGATGCGCACTAGAGTGAGTGAAAGCCCTCGGCCACAATGAAGTCTGCTGATTGTGGGACATTCTTGGTTTTGTTATTTCCTGTCTTCTAAATAAAAAGACATTCCTGGAGGGGGACAGAAAGCAGAGTCAGGATTTCCAGAGCAAGGCGATTTATGGCTACGAAGAGAGGCTCCCACCTGCCCCAAAGAGCTCACCGCCTAGAGAGACGCTCTGGACTCCCGAGTGCCACAGGGCCCAGTTTACTGCTGGAAATACAGAGTAACTCCACGGCTGCGACAGAGCCCAGAGGCTGAAAGTTGCACCGAAGGCACTAAACAAAGCTTTTATGGTCTTTAATTGAGTGTTGGTGAACAACAGTCCTGGGATGAGCTTCTCTAGCCACATGGACAGCAGCAATGCCCGAACCTGCCCCCTAGCCAACATGACTCTCTCCTGACCTGAAAGGCCCCCTCGAGGAGGATGGATTTAGAGCTTGGTCTATTTGCAGAGACCAAGGAGTGCTGCTGATTTGTCACCCATCCATTGGGAACTCCCACTGAGTTTCATACTGACAATCAAGCTGCCCTCAGATGCTCAAGACGACTCATCCATCTGGGCTGAATTGGAACGTGCAGCCTTGATGTGAAAGACCCCATTATCCCAAGCTGTCACCGGCCCTTTACAGATGAAACAGCTGCTGAAGCTAACAACTGGGGGGTGCCAGCAGGTGAGGGCAGCTCTAAGTCAGCAGGGCCACATTGCACACATCACCTCTGGCTAGAAACCCTGGCTTCCCACCAGCCAGCACTCTGAGGCCCAGCAGGGCTTTCACAGATTGCCGTCCCCCTGCCTTCTGGGACAGCAAATGGCCTCAGGAGTCCATCACCCACAGGGTGCTGGATTATTTTGTCCATCAACCCCTGGCTGTGCATTGGCTCCATGGCACATGCCAGAGAAACGCTCCAGAGGTAGCTACTCCCTTTGGTTACATGTGCAACACCTGGTAGCCGGTGTCCGGGGATGGGCTCAGCGTGTGGGCTCAGGGTGAGAACGCAGATTGCGTCTGAAGTCGAGGGTTTTCACACATCGGCCACTGACCAGCCTTTCACCCCAGACATGGCCTAGGATGGATTCACTTCGATACATGGGCCTCAGGCTGTCTTCTCCACCACGGTGACCCAGGATTCTCACAACCAGCCCCCTCTTGGCATTTCTCAGAGTCACCGCTCTTACCACCCGCTGGCAACCAAGGGGTTAATTTGTGCTACAGGCCCCAACCCTGCCCTCCCTGAAGTCGGGGACAGCTCAACCAGCAGGGTGCCCTTGCTGGGAGGTGTCCACCGGACCTGGAGCGCGACCAGACAGCATCTACTAACCTGGAGACAGGCACAGAGTGGGCGCGCAAGCTATCGAAACAAGCGGGTGAAGTCCCTCAGGGCCCAGCACACTTGTTTACATTCCTCAGCACTGAAAGACAAGGGTGGCTGTTAGGGGAAGGGAAGATCCAGGCCCTTGCCAGGGAAGGCTGAGTTGAAGCAGAAGCTGGGAGATGCTACAGGAAGTCAGGCCTGTGCAGGCCCCTCGTTCCCCCCGACACAGACAGCAGCGGGCTGCGTCACAGCTGCCGATTTCCCACCTTAGCGACCTGGGGCCGAGCGTGAACTTTACCGACCCTCCAGGGAAGTGTCTGAACACTCAGGCAGCCTGACCGGGCTTCAGCGAGGACACACTGGGTGCGATCGTGTGGTCCCAGCACAGGACTGGGGGTCAGGGGCTCCCGGGCGCTGGCGTGAGTGTTTCAGTTTTCCTACAGGCAAAGAAGGAACGCTGCCTGCTGCCTCCCAAGAAGGGCTGGGAGGACCAGGCTGCAGAGATGAGAAAGCTAAGCAGGAAAACATCCAACCGAGAAGGGGCCTTGATAGAATCCCAGAATGACAAGGGCCCTGGCCCAGCTCCGGGCCTCTGACTTTCTGACTGACGGCGACACAAGGCTGGCGTTTCACAAGGGCGTGAAAGAGCTGGAGGAACAGGCCGGGCCATGCTGAGGTGATCTGCCCCTTTACCGCTGGGGGGGGGAACAACGCCCATGTGCAGGCCCGGGCAGAGCCAGCAGCCCAGGCAACCTGGAGCTGCTGAGTCACAGGGCAGAGAAGACCAAGGTGAGTGTTTGAGGGCAACGTACAGGCCTGTGAAAGCCCAGTGGGCGGAAGGAATCCCAGAGCTCGTCCTGCTTCGGAGCAGGGCAGCCAGTCACCTAACTCCCTGCGGTTTCCCTCCTCCATGTGACACTGCATGGACTCACGGAAGAGGAGAGAAAGCGATGGAAAAGGAGGGGACTCTAGACCCCAGCTGGGGCTTTCTGGCATTCCTGATCACTCGGGACACAGACTGCGGCCTCGGTTTGCACAGAGCTCTCATGGGCTTGGAAAGTCAAGAGCGGATTCTTCCCCCAGGAAACCCAGCCCAGATACGCTGCACAGGCCCTGGCGGAAGGACCCCCACTTGTGTGCAGCCCGCCCACAGGATGAAGGGGAAATCACCAGAAATCAAAGGGTTAATGGGGGTGGCGGGGCTGGGAAGGGTCACGAAGCCTCCAGGGAACAAGCTCCTTCCAACCACCAGTTATGTACCAACACTGCACAATTCGAGCATTAGCCTGCTAAACCCAGGACTGTGAGTTCAATCCTTGAGGGGGCCATTTGGGATCTGGGGCCATTTGGGATCTGGGGGCTGGTCCTGCTTTGAGCGGGGGGTTGGACTAGATACCTCCTGAGGTCCCTTCCAGCCCTGATATTCTGTGATTCTAAGTAAGCAGGGCTGAAGGGCACTAAGGAACCAGAGTGCTTGCAGCACATACCGCAACAGAACAGCCAGACACCACGGTGAGGGGCACGTAACAATCAGTTCTGGAGTGTAGTTGGTTTAGAACAGGAGGCAAAGAACAATATCCAACTGAACTCCTCTTCCTCGCCTAGCCTGGGCAGCAGAATGGAACTGCCCAGTTTAAGAACATAAGAACGGCCTTACTGGGTCAGCCCAATGGCCCATTTAGCCCAGTGTCCTCCTTCCGACAGTGGCCAGTACAAGAGCTTCAGGGGGAGTGAACAGAATAGAGCAATTTTACAGAGATACATCCATCTCCCCCTCCCAGCTTCTAGCAGTCGGATGCTTAAAGTCATCCAGAACATGGGGTTACATCCCTGACCACCATAGCTAATAGCCACTGATGGACCTATCCTCCATGAACTTATCTAGTTCATTTTTGAACCCAGTTATACTGCTGGTCATCACACATCCCACGGCAATGAGTTCCACAGGTTGTGTGTTGTGTGAAAAAGTACTACTTGTTTGCATTAAACCTGCTGCCTATTCATTTCATCGGTGACCCCTAGTTTTTTTTGTTTTGTTTTTATTGTGGGTGAGGGTAAATAACTCCTCTATTCACCTTTCCTGCACCAATCATGATTTTACAGACCCTCTATCATAACCCCCCTAAATCATCTCTTTTCTAAGGTGAACAGTCCCTGTTTTTTTCCGTCTCTCCTTGTACAGAAGCCATTCCACACCCTCAGTCATCTGTGTTGCCCTTCTCTGAACCTTCTCCAGTTCCACTCAGACAGCGTGACCAGAACTGGACACAGTATTCAAGGTGTGGGCGCACCATGGATTTATAGAATAGCATTCGGATATTTTGTCTTATTTTTCATTCCTTTCCTAATAGTTCTTAACACTTCATTCGCTTTTTTTGACTGCTGCTGTGCGTTGAGCTGAAGTTTTCAGAGAACTAGCCATGATCCCACCAAGATCTCTTCCTTGAGTGGTAACAGCTAATTTAGAACCCGCCATTAGATACATGTAGGTGGGATTATGTTTTCCCATGTGCATTACTTTGCACTTATCAGTGTTGAATTTCATCTGCCAGTTTGTTGCCCATCACCCAGTTTTGTGAGAACCCTTTGTAACTCATTGCAATCTGCTTTGGACTTAACTATCTCGAGTAATTTTGTATCGCCTGCAAACTTTGCCACTTCACTGTTTGCTCCCTTTTCCAGATCATCAATGAATATGTTGAACAGCACAGGTCCCTGTACAGACCTCTGGGGGACCCCACTATTTCCCTCTCTCCAGACCATTTATTCCTACCCTTTGTTTCCTATCTCTTAGCCCGTTACTGTTCTAGGAGAGGACCTTCTCTTATCCCAGGACAACTTAATTTCCTTAAGTGCCTTTGGTGAGGGGCCTTGTCAAAAGGTTTTCTAAAAAACCATGTACACTATATCCCCTGGATCCCCCATACCCACATGATCATTGATTCCCTCAACAAATTTGAATAGTTTAGTGCTTGGGCAGGACGCTGGAGCTACCCAAATGTCTGAGAGCTGCAGGGGTCACAGAGGCAATGAGTAAGCTCTCAAAGATGAGCAAGTCAAAGGGATACCAGGCCGTGGAATTGATCGCTGACCCAAAGCATTCTCTTAAAACCAAGAGAAACTGACATCTATTCCAAATGATGGACCTCGCTACCCAAATGGCAGAGCAGCATCTTCACTCAATGCCTTGTAATCAGACACCTCCATTGCTTGAGATAACGGGAGCACCCAAGCAATCCACTTGCAGAGAGTTCTATCAGACATCAAGGCCAACATTTTCAAACATGGAGGCTCTCAAATTCCCATCTCAACATGGGACGTTATTTTCAGAGGGGCTGAGTCATCACAGCTCCCACTGAGTCAACCTCTCGGAGAAGCCAAGTCACAGGCATCAATCCTTTCACAGTCACAGAATCCGGGGCCACCTGTGCCAAGGCAGAGACTCCAGGTTAAACAATCAGTGCTTCGGTTTTCAGGACAATCACAGGGACAATCTGCGTTGTAAATGACAGGGATTGGGTCAGTAGCTAGCTGACTGGCCAAGTGACTGGAATCGTGTGGCCTAGCTGTCGGAGCTCTGGAACAACTCAGGTCTAACCCTGGCAGCTGCAGGCTCCCTCTGTGACTTGTAAATGGAAGATCAGTCTTTCCTCACAGGAGCGGGATGCGTGCATACGGGGCTATATCATTTATAAGTATTATTCCCGTTAGTTGATGCTTTGTGGTCTTGCTCATCTGTAAGAGCTTTTCCACTCGTTGCCTCAGTGACCCAAAGTGCAGGGGCTGACAGCAGGGGGCAGGTTGATTCTAAGTTTACCTTTAACGCTTACATAACAAAGGAGGATTTTAGATTGGCCCCTGGGTTTTACCAGCGGAGAGCCTGCAAGTACCACAGAGCACTCTCAGCACAAGAAGCACCATGGCAGACTCCTGGGCCGCTGGCTTTAGTGGAGGTACTAATTCTTTGTAAGGGACACCTCTGGCAGCCCTTGTAGAACAATGCAGATGATCGCTGCATTTGGGGTCAGGAAGGATTTCCCCCCAGGTCAAATTGGCAGAGCCCCTGGGGGGTTTCACCTTCCTCTGCAGCCCGGGGCGCTTGTTGATTTCAATTAAAGTATATAGTGGATTCAAGGTAACTTGAAGCCTTTAAACCATGATGTGAGGACTTCAGTAACTCAGCCAGAGGTTATGGGTCTATTACAGGAGGGGGCGGCTGAGGTTCTGTGGCCTGCGATGTGCAGGAGGTCAGACTAGATGACCACGATGGTCCCTTCTGGCTTAAAAAGTCTCTGACGATTGAGCGGACAGTCATACGGAACAGCCCAATGGCTGGCCCTAGATAGGTGCGTGGGGGTGACTCATGGTAACACCTGTGTGAACAAGGGCATCCTGCCAACACGGAGTTCACTCACCTAGTCACCTCCTTGTGAAAGTCCGTAAGTTGTTTGTGCGTCACTTGGATGGCTCCCCCGGTTGTTTCCTTTGGTAAACCCTTCAGTGAATTCTCTAGCCAGCGACAAAATGTCTGGAGAGGGAGGGAGGAAGGAAAAAGTTAAACATTTTATTGCTGTAAAAAGAAATCTAGACCAAGTTTGGGTTCAGGTGCTGGCAGGCCCTGCATCCCCAGGCAGCGTTGCTAGTCAGCCTGTTAGGAAAGAGGGCCTATTTTTAAGTTTCATTTTTACGCGTTGTCTTTGTACAGCCGGAATGAATCATTCCAAGCAACTACTAAACCCTGCTTGTGCCCAGATACTGCTCGGAATGATTCACAACCCAGCAGGGACAGATTCAGCTCGGGTTGAGCAAGGACTGCGTTTTGTTGCAGCGGCTATCAGCCCATAGGCACCTCAAGAGCGCAATCTTCCTGTGCTGGCTGAGAACTGAGAACCCACTTTGGAGGGAGGGTGGGGAGACAGGATCGGCGGTAAGTCTTGAAGCAGGAAGGAGTAGGAACGAAGTAGAGAGAGGGACAAGCCAGCTAGCAAGAATCACAGAGCTAAAAGCGCTGGGATTGGAGCACTTGAGGGAGGTGGAGTAGGGGGTGGGTGCTAATCTTCACCGCTGTAATTGAAGAGGAGATGCGATTTTTTTTTATTCAGGCTGGTGAAATTGACCCTGGATGTTCTGACAGCTACTAATCGCTTGCCCCACCTTTCGTTCGATCCCATCCCCTGAATCCCCCGGGCAGGCCAGTTTCTCCCCGTGCCAACACCGGGCTCAAGGCAGTCCTGCGTTAGACTTCTACTACATTTTCTTTCCAGGGGCTGCCCGGCCAACCGTACCGGCCTGTCGATCTGCATGATCTCCCAGAGCACCTCGGCTACGTCGGGCAGGGTGTAGGGCGGCAGGCAGAAGCAGCAGGTGTGCAGCAGCTGGCTCACGAGCTGCTGGCCCAGCTGGTTCATCACTTGCCCGATCAGCTCCTTCCGCAGTTCGAAGTCCTCCTCGTGCTGCAGAGGGAAGAGGGGCCGCGTGAGCAGTGCCCAGCATGGTGGCCTGGGGCACATTTCCACCTCTGCATCCCTTCCCACCTCCCAGCGCTATTTGCTCATCGAGGCCGAACTCGCTGCAGTGACCGACGCGCCGGAAAGGTAGCACCCTGGGTTCCGGTGCTGCCCGCTGGCACCGAGCAACCTGGCATAGGCAGGGCACGAACACCGGCACCAACTGCCCTATGGCCCCAGCAAGCAACAACTGGCCTTTTGTTGCACGTGGCCTGAGTGAGAGCCAGGAACCAGGCTCCTGGGGCAAGGGGCCAAGAGGAGAGACCAGGGCAGCGGCGGTTCACCCTTAGGAAGGCATTTCCTCCAGCAGAGCACTACGTGAGCGACGCTACTGGTCTGGTTAACCTGGGAACAGCACTGCAGGCTAAGGCTCCCCATGGGCAGGTGGGAGTCCAAATCTCACCTGGCTTTGAATGGTTCATCTGTCAGCTGCAATTCCAAGAGCAACACAGATAAATGCAACAAGCAAAGCAACACCCAAACCAGCCAGCCTCTCTCTCAGGTGGGGGTAAAGCTCAGCTTCCCCGAGCCGACTGGGCAGGGCCGTATGTGACCCCACCACTAGGAGAAGAAACGCTGGAATCACTCACGTCATTGGCCACCCCGGTGTGGACAAGGTCACGCAGGAATTTCATGACGCTGCAGTTTGCGTCCCGATGGTCCAGGGTGGTGGAGGCGATGGCCCACTGCAGGATGGGAATGATCACCTGGCTGCGGAGCAAGGTGATTGGGCTGCGCTGGATGAACCTGGGCAGGGCAGAGAGAGATCAGGGCGCGATCAGTGAGGTGTGAGCTAGAAGGCAGTTTTGCTTGGCAGGCTGGTTTGGACGGACGCCCCAAGGACACAGCCGCAGTGGGGTTCAGAGGAACGTTCCCTTCCCTCCAGCGCTAGTCAGAGCAAGACCCCGGAGCCTCCAGCTCCCACCGCCCTCCTGATTCACAGGCCAGCCCCAGAAGGCAACTTCCTGACTGCAAGCTGTACTGCACTGCCCCCTGCTGGAGACTAAGTTATCCTCCATGCCGACAGCTGGAACTCGAGGAACCGGGGAAAGTCCCGACCACTTCCAAATCCAAGGTCACGCTGTGCTGCAGCCAAAGCACCTACGGCAGCTACCGAGGCGCCTGGGCTGGCAGGGGACTCTGGGGGACGTGCATGTGCTGCGAGGGTGGCTTTCTTGTGACAGGTTTCAGAGGAACAGCCGTGTTAGTCTGTATTCGCAAAAAGAAAAGGAGGACTTGTGGCACTGCTATGGGTACCCGCATGGCCCCACAGTATGCCAACATTTTTATGGCTGATTTAGAACAACGCTTCCTCAGCTCTCGTCCCCTAAAGCCCCTACTCTACTTGCGCTATATTGATGACATCTTCATCATCTGGACCCATGGAAAAGAAGCCCTTGAGGAATTCCACCATGATTTCAACAATTTCCATCCCACCACCAACCTCAGCCTGGTCCAGTCCACACAAGAGATCCACTTCCTGGACACTACAGTGCTAATAAACAATGGCCACATAAACACCACCCTATACCGTAAACCTACTGACCGCTATTCCTACCTGCATGCCTCCAGCTTTCACCCTGACCACACCACACGATCCATCGTCTACAGCCAAGCTCTGCGATACAACCGCATTTGCTCCAACCCCTCAGACAGAGACAAACACCTACAAGATCTCTGTCAAGCTTTCTTACAACTACAATACCCACCTACAGAAGTAAAGAAACAGATTGATAGAGCCAGAAGAGTTCCCAGAAGTTACCTACTACAGGACAGGCCTAACAAAGAAAATAACAGAACGCCACTAGCCGTCACCTTCAGCCCCCAACTAAAACCCCTCCAACGCATTATTAAGGATCTACAACCTATCCTAAAGGATGACCCAACACTCTCACAAGTCTTGGGAGACAGGCCAGTCCTTGCCTACAGACAGCCCCGCAACCTGAAGCAAATACTCACCAACAACCACATACCACACAACAGAACCACTAACCCAGGAACTTATCCTTGCAACAAAGCCCGTTGCCAATTGTGCCCACATATCTATTCAGGGGACACCATCACAGGGCCTAATAACATCAGCCACACTATCAGAGGCTCGTTCACCTGCACATCCACCAATGTGATCTATGCCATCATGTGCCAGCAATGCCCCTCTGCCATGTACATTGGTCAAACTGGACAGTCTCTACGTAAAAGAATAAATGGACACAAATCAGATGTCAAGAATTATAACATTCATAAACCAGTCGGAGAACACTTCAATCTCTCTGGTCACGCAATCACAGACATGAAGGTCGCTATCTTAAAACAAAAAAACTTCAAATCCAGACTCCAGCGAGAAACTGCTGAATTGGAATTCATTTGCAAATTGGATACTATTAATTTAGGCTTAAATAGAGACTGGGAGTGGCTAAGTCATTATGCAAGGTAGCCTGTTTCCTCTTGTTTTTTCCTACCCCCCCCCCCCAGATGTTCTGGTTTAACTTGGATTTAAACCTGGAGAATGGTCAGTTTAGATGAGCTATTACCAGCAGGAGAGTGAGTTTGTGTGTGTATGGGGGTGGGGGGGATGTGAGAAAACCTTGATCTATGCAGGAAATAGCCCGACTTGATTATGTAAAGAGTTGTCACTTTGGATGGGCTAGCACCAGCAGGAGAGTGAATTTGTGTGGGGGGGTGGAGGGTGAGAAAACCTGGATTTGTGCTGGAAATGGCCCACCTGTTGATCACTTTAGATAAGCTATTACCAGCAGGACAGTGGGGTGGGAGGAGGTATTGTTTCATGATTTCTGTGTGTATATAAAGTCTGCTGCAGTTTCCACGGTAAACATCTGATGAAGTGAGCTGTAGCTCACGAAAGCTCTTAATTGGTTAGTCTCTAAGGTGCCACAAGTCCTCCTTTTCTTTTTTCTTGTGACAGTTATTGACGAGCCTCGATTCGTGGGTGCAGTGGGCAGGCCGTTCTGATAGGATTGTGAACATTAACCTAAGGGTACCAGGGGTGGGGGGGGTTGCCATTTGTACAGCTTATAAATCCAAAGGAAGAGAGGGAATTAAAGATGGAAGCTCCCTCTGCCTGGGAAGCACTCAACCGCCCACTGAGTAAGGAGCAGAACCAGCCAGACGTAAAGGAGCAATCCCGTGTTTAGGCGGAGTGGTTACCTGGTGGCTAGCCGGAAGAGGTCGTCCACGGTGTCTGGGTGGTTCTGAAGGCCATTCTGCTGCTCTAGGAGCTGGAAGGTAGGCAAGCACAGTGCCTAGGAGAAGGGGTAAGGGGACTGGTTAATTAAATTAACGTACTCCATGATCTCTAGAGATGGCATGCGACACTGAGTCTGTCATAGATTCATAGATATTAAGGTCAGAAGGGACCATTATGATCATCTAATCTGACCTCCTGCACAACGCAGGCCACAGAATCACACCCACCCACTCCTGTGAAAAACCTCTCACCTATGTCTGTGCTACTGAATTCCTCAAATTGTGGTTTAAAGACTTCAAGGAGCAGAGAATCCTCCAGCAAGTGACCCGTGACCCATGCTACAGAGGAAGGCGAACAACCTCCAGGGCCTCTTCCAATCTGCCCTGGAAGAAAATTCCTTCACGACCCCAAATATGGTGATCAGCTACACCCTGAGCATGCGGGCAAGATTCATCAAATCTCAAATCTCCAATAGCCAATGAAGATAGCTTCTGGAATCCAGTTAACATGATATGAAAGGAGTCACAAATGAATACATATCAGTGTACTGAGGCAGTTGAATAAGCTACACTCTGGCTTTTTACATGGTGGGAAAAAGTACATGAGGAAACCCTAGTTAAGCTAGCCAATAAATTCCATTACCCTTTCTCCCACTTAAATATACAGGCCATCAGTTATGACATGGAAATGAGGAATTCACATTTCAATTTGTCCTCAGGGTGTAGGCAGAGAAAGGAGGGAAGACGAGACAAGGGGGCAGAGGGAAGAAGAGAGAGGGGGCATGCTCACTTTGCAGCATGCAGGCTTTTCGGATTACAATGGGGCACTGTTGCGGGGGTGTCTGGTGGTTTACAGAAGTCTGAGCTCCTAGATCCAGGTGGAAGCAAAACCGCGGAGGCAGAGCACCTGGTCGCTTAACTCTCTCCCAATTTTCCTGGTCTCCCTGAATCATTCAGACTCACCCACGCAGCCAGGAGTAATACCGCCCACACGCTTACAAATCGCCTTGCATTTATGGGGCTCAAATCACTTTACAAACATTAACTTAGCCTTAGGGCCCCGGGGAGGCAGGAATCAGTCTCCCCGTTTTAGAGACAGGAAACCTGTCCAAGGTCAAACAGTTCTGGGACACACCCAGGTGTCCTGACTCCAGCTGTGGGGCCTAAGCCATAGGACGGTCCCTTCCATGCCCGTACACAAGCAGTGCATTAGCTGGGAGGAGCAGTGAGGGTCCAGTGATGGGGCTCCATGAGCGGCCGGGGTCCCCACAAACCAGTGAGGTGTAGCTGGCGGAGCCCTGACTTCTTGGCCGCTCGCTAGCCAGCAGGTGCCAGAGATGCAGAATGGAGACAGCCAGGCTTAACCTTCACCCAGTGCTGGGAACGCATAATGCCCCAAGCACGCAGATGCTGTGTCTGAGCCAGTCACAGCTTGGGCAGTGCCTAGATCAGGGAGCGAGCTGCGCTTTTAGAAGGAACGTTATGGGTTCAGAAGCACCATCAGTTCCTTATCCCCTTCCTCCCACCGCCCCCCCACTGGGTGTTTTGATTTCCTGTGCTGGATCCATGTTTATTTACCAGCACAGGGGGCCCACGCTGGGAACCAGCACCACATCAAGGAATTTCAGGTGGGGCAGGGGCTGGTTTGGGTTTCACTGACCGGGCATTTGGCACAGTGCAGCAATCCCTGCCACTGGCACTAACCACAGCAATCGACACGAGAGAAGAGGGCATTTAAACAAAGCGTTCCTCTTTTTGGCTGTTTACACAGCTGCCGTCTGGGCGGGAGACGTGCCCCATATCAGGTCGGGACCACTGTGAACATCAGACAAAGGTCATACGGAAGCACCCTGGGGAAAGCCACAGCAAGCTCGGTCCAGCGTCCTCATCTGCACCAAGGGATGCGGCTGCACCAGCTGCTGAACAGGGGCGAGTCCCAAGGGCAGCCCAGCGGAAATATTATCTAGAACATCTGAGCGACTTAGGAGCTGAAGACCCATTTTCAAAAGCGACACTTGGAAGATGAACTCCCATCGGCTTTCAGTGAGAAACGCACGGAGGGGAAAAAAGGCATCAAAAAGCTGAAGCCTAGTGGGACGGCAGGGAGTGGGTACCGTTTATACACATAACTGGACGTGCCTTCATGACACCTACCTGCAGCATGTCCAGCAGCCCCTGCCGGCAGCCTTCCTCCATCCCGTACTCGTCCACCAGGATGCTGCCAAGGTACAGGAAGCAGGAGTGCTGGTGTGCCTGGTACACGTTCACCATCTGCCAAGGACACAGCAAACTTACTCCAGCTCACGTTCCGCTCCAAGACACGCGGCCGACGTCAGCTGGCCCCAGCCAGGAGCTCAACAGAGCAGATGTGTGTCCTACCACCAGGAAGCCCATGGCCTGGCCAGGTTTCCAGTCCCCAGTGGCGATTCGCGTGCAGTACAGGAGAAATTCTCCCCTATAAAGGGCCAGCTTGGCCGGATTCCCCAGTCTCCGCCCTGACAGAGGCCTATCCCTGAGGCTTCAATGGAGGGTGGCTGCCCGGGCCCATTCCCGTACTTAGCTGTCCCTGGAGAGCGGGGGGCTTCCCGTCCAACCGCTGTTGACAACCAACAGTTGCCCAGAAGTAGGGCTGGTTTCCCATGTCATTAGAGCAGCCGCATGTGTACTCATGAAGCCAGCACGGCTTCCTCTTACGTCGCACCTGGCTTCGGTATTTATAAAGCAGTAACCACGAGAGTCTCCCCCAGCTCAGAGCTACCTGTGCACCGTGACCTGTTTACAGGTATTCCAAGTGTCACACAGACTTTTAACCGTCCCAGACCTCCCAGCCTCCTGGGGGCTGTAAATCTCACCCAGGGGCTCAGCCACCTGACCAGTTGTGAGATTTCGCTTTCTGCGCACACCGATTCAAGACACCCCGACCGGGCGAGACGCTCCCCCACCACGTGTCTCCCCCGGGCGCGCTCACCTGCGTGACCAGCGGCTGCAGCAGGGCCGCAGACCCTTTGCCGACACAGCGGACAGCAAAGCGCAAGCACCGGCAGCAGCGTTCCACAATGCGGTTGTCGGCACGATGTTTGTTCAGGGTCTCCGACAGGACCGGCCAGATCTGAGTGAGCACAACAGGGAGGGCTCAAGGTACTCGGGAGGGACCCCACAACCACCCCAGTGACTACGATACTCTGTGTCCCGACAGTCCCCAGCTGCTGGCAAGACACCCCCTCAGGTACACCACCCAACTGCCAGGCAACCGAAGCTGCGGGCACCTCCTGGATGGAAGGAGTCCTTCCCGCGCATCCAGTGACCCCGGCTCTCACACAGCCATGGATCTCAAAGCACTCGACAAAGAAGGGGCTACAACGTTTTACTCAAGGTTTGCCTTAATTCCTCTATTTACCAAGGAAAGGAGTGAAAGCAACTAGGATACAAGCCCATTGATTCTTCATGCCCAATTTCCCCCTCCCAGCAGTTCTACAGCAGCCTCTCCTCTGATTACAGGGACAAGCCAGCAGTGACTGTACGTGGGGCTCATTCCTGCTCACCAGCCCAAAGCCAAAGCTACACCTGTGGAGACCAGATCTGCCCCGAGCATTCAGTGACGGGGACACCCCAATTCCTGGCTAGACGCGTACGGAGAAGGATGGCCCCAGGCCTGGCACCGATGTTCACTTACTTCCTGTATGACTTTTTGGCACGGATGGGTCTGGCCATTTTCTACAATGGGGTTGGTATGCCTGGGAAAAGCAACAAAAGGGTCAAGTGCCTTTTTAAACACGAGCTATTCTGTGTTAACTCAGTGCTGGTGAAACACACCTGGGTGACAGCCCTGACCACCGAGGGCCTCCATTCCCCCCCAGCACACGTACTGCATAAACACAAACAGAATACGCTTCCCACATCTGGAGACACGACCTGGGAGTGGGGGAGGGGAATTTAATCTCTTTAGCCCCTCTGACGAGAGGACAGACAAGAGGGTCACCTTGGGGGCTGGTTCTGGGGCTGCAGACCCATTGCGTACTGGACTCCAGCACATTTCCTAGCCAGAAGAGTCACTACTGATAAGGCTGTACTTTATTGCCTGGTTTCCGGTTCGAGGCAGGGCATTACACACAGTAACTATGGCATGGGGTACACAGGAGCCCACCTGGCCCTCTCCACAGCAGAGAAAGTTACTTATCCTATAGTAACCAGAGGGCCTTTGAGATGCGTGGTCCCTATCTGTAGTCCACTGTGCGTACGCATGTGCGCCACACACTCAGACGGAGAATTCTGGAAAGCAGCTTCCATTGATCCACGCAGGTGCCATTGTCTCCTCGTTCCTCCAGCTGAGGAGATATAGGGCGGGGCGCCCTGACCGCCTTTCCAGTTCCTTCTCTGCAGCTAATTCAAGACTGCTCGGAAGCAGAGGGGAAGGATGTGGAGGTAGACTACAGACAGGGACCACACATCTCAAAGAACCTCCAGTTACCCAAACGCAGCGGTTCTCAAACTTTTGTACGGGTGACCCCTTTCACATAGCACACCTCTGAGTGCGACCCCCCTTATAAATTAAAAACACTTTTTTATATATTTAACACCATTATAAATGCTGGAGGCGAAGTGGGGTTTGGGGTGGAGGTTGGCAGCTCGCGACCCCCCCATGTAATAACCTCGCGACTCCCTGTGGAGTCCCCACCCCCAGTTTGAGAACCTCTGCTCTAAGGTAAGTAACTTTCTCTTCTTTAAGTGCTGGTCCTGATCTGTATTCCACTGGCAGCGACTGACCAGCAGGACTCAAGGCAGATGGGGGGCCTGCGGATGCAGACAGCAGAGCTGTTTCAGGGAATGCTGTCCCCAAGCAGGCGTCAGCGGAGGAGTCCTGCACTGAAGCATGTCTTGGGAGCGTGCGGAAGGAACTCCATGCAGCTGCTTTGCAAACGTCAAACAGAGTCACTTCTTGAAGCGATGCCATTGACGTGGCTTGCGTTCTTGTCGAATACGCCTCACCCCAGGTGGGGGAGGAAGATTAGATAGCCGAGAGAGTAAGATACAGCCAGAGATCCATTTGGAGATCCTCAGAAGATACTGCTTGACCTGGGACTCTTCCCGCTACAGCGATAAACAGCCTGGGAGATTTTTTGACTGGCTTTGTCCTTGTGCAGGTAGAAAGACAAGGCTTGTTGATGGGATGGAGTCTTCTTCAGATGTGTGGTGTTTTGGAAGAGACACAGTTAAGTGGCCTGACTGGTTCAGGTGAAACAAACTGCTTTGGGGGGTGAGTTTAGAATGTAAAACACAATGAAATGGTCTCTACGGAACACGGTGTAAGGAGGATTCACCATCAGTGCTCCGAGCTCACCCACCTTCCTGGCTGAGGTGACGGCTACCAGGAATGCAACTTTCATGGGAAGGACAGACATGGAACAAGTAGCGAGGGGCTCAAAGGGAGGCCTAGTGAGGACCCAAAGAACAAAGTTTAAGTCCCATTGAGGAACAGGTTTCCTTACTGGCAGAAAGGTTTGGATTAGACCCTTCCAGAATCTGGTACTCAGTGGGTGAGTGAAAATTGAGCAACCAGCAGAAGGTGGGTGAAACGCCCTGATTGCTGCCAGGTGGACACAAAGAATTGATGGGAAAAGACCCACTGTGTTGAGAGAAAGAAGATAGTCCAGAATACGGGGAATACCCGGAGCTTCTGGGCATTAAGTTTTTATTGCACCCAGATAAAGAAATGCTTCCCCTTGCTACGCACCGTTTTCTAGAGGAATCTTTTCACCTGTTGGTAAGGATTGTTTGCCCGGCTTCTGAGCATGAACGTTCTAGAGTTTGAGCCCAACCAAAAACCACGCCCTGAGATGGGAGTGCTTATGGGTTGGGGTGCTTGGGGCAGATCAGAAAGGACCAGATGATGACATGTGTAGGAGACTCGGGAACCACAACTGTCTGAGCCAGTTGGGACTGATGAGAGTGTCTTGTCCAGACGAATGTTCTGTAAGACTCGATGTGGGAGTGGTAAGGGAAGGAAGGCAGAATTCAGATGGTCTGACCACAGAAGGAGAGCGCTGCCCTGAGAGCAATGTCCTAGGCCTCGTCTGGAGCAGTGTACGTTGCACTTTGTTTGTCAGAGGCAAAGAGACCGCGTGGAGGTTCCCCATCAAGCAAAACTACTGTTTACCACGGAGGCATGGTTGATAGCAAAGTGTCTGCTGAAGGAGTCCACCAGGAGATTTTGATTTCCTGGACGGTGAACTGCTGACAGGGTGATATCATTGCTGATGTACCAATCTCACAGAGTGACCACTTCAGCACACAGGGGAATGGATCCCACTCCTCCCTGCTTGTTGATGTAAAAGACGGTCGTCGTCATATTGCCTGACACTACGAGGACTTGGGGACCTGAATGAATGTGAGAAAGGGTTGGGCTGCTCTCAAGTTCCAGAATATCGCTGTGCATCCTGGGGTCTCAGGATGTCCAAATGCCTTGCGCTGTCTGGCTGTCCACGTGAGCTCCCCAGCTTAAAAGGGAGGCATCTATAGTGACTGTCTGGTGAGAGGGGAAGGAAGGGAACGCCCATGCATGCCTGGTGGGGATACTTCCACCACAGTGGAGATGACGTTACTTTAGTGGGAAGAGTTCCTATGGCGTTCATGGACTGTTGGTTTGGGGAGTACGCTGTTCTGAGCCATGGCTGAAGGCAATGAAGATGGAGTATGGCAAATGGTGCGATAAGCACAGATGAAGCCATGTGCTGCAGGATGGAAAGACATTCTGATTGCTGTTTGAGGGTGGTTCACGACCTGTTCTATGAGGTCCTTCATCGCTTGGAATCTGTGCACTGGCAGATAAGCCCTTGCCATGACTGACTTTAGGGAAGCTCCAATGAAGTCTACAGTTTGCACTGCAGTGACGACAGACTTTTCTGAGTTCATGCCGACCCCTAGGGAAGACAGGAGTTAGAGCACTGGTGAAGTCGACTCATAAGCATCTTGATATGTCTTGGCAATGAGACAGAGATAGGGGAAGATGGTGAAGCTGTGACACCTCATATGGGCTGCTACTACCAAAAAGAACTTGTCAGAGACCCTAAGGGCAGTAGCAAGACCAAATGGGAGCGCTCGGTGTTGAAAATGGTCAGGGGCCACCATGAACTTAAGACAATATCTGAGTGGGATGAATGTCCACGTGAAAATACATGCCCTTCATATCAAGAGTTGTAAACCACATGCCCTTTTCCAGGAATGGGATCACAGATGCCAGTGTGACCATGCAAAATTTCAGTCTGTGAATAGAAGAGGCTGAGATGACACAGACTGAGGATAGGTCTCCAGCCCCCCTTCTTTTTGGGTATCCCGAAAGCATGAAGCCATGATTCACAGTGCTGCACCTACTGCTGATTGAGCAGTGGGCCTGGCAACCAACTTGCCTTCCTCAACGAGAGCTCGTAACGGAGCTCCATCTTGTTGTGGAAGCTTGTCCAAGTCCATGAATTTGGAATAGTTCAGGTAATCATACTTTGGCAACAGTACTTGGTAACTGGCTATTCTGAACTGAAGGCTAATAGAAAGGAAGACCTTCCTTCCCAATAAAATCAATGCATTTACCCTCTGTATTGACTGGAGTAGGTCTAGGATGCTGCTGTCTAGATATCTCCATGGCAGTCTGGACAACCAAAGAGTTAGGCACAGGATGAGAAAATAAATTCCACCCCTTTGGCTGGGACAATATGGTGTTTTTCTGCCCTCTTCGGAAGGGGTAAAAGTGACTGAGGTATGCCAGACTGTTCTAGCTCATTCGTTAACAGGAAGTGCTATTCAGCTGGATCCAGACGTTTGGAGAACTTCCAGAAGTTTACATTAAGGATCCTAAACTTCCTCCAGGGAGATCTGTAGCTCCTCTGTAACCTTACACAACAATTCCTGGAACTGCTTGCTGGAGGGATGGGTATCAGAGTGACTGCTTCATCCAGAGATAAGGACGGTCTCCATTGGTACCACCGGATCCTGCTCATAAACTTGCTCTTCCATGGGGCCAGAGGAAGCTCTGTCTGTCCTCTTGCAGAGGAGGGATGGACTGACTCCCTCATGGATCATGTCGACTCTGGAAGATGGTCCAGGTCCCTGGGACTCCAGAACAGACAGTAGGAGGGGTCAAATGGGGGGTTGTGGAGGTCCCCAGGGCATGGGGTACCAATGGTTCTGAGGTAGGTAATGAGATAGGCGCTGGTTCCAGGCTGGCCTGGGTCCTTTGTCTGGGAAGGCGTGCACTGGAGGAAGTGATGTCGGTTCCTTGGGTAATTCAGTCTCCCAAGGGGAAAAAAAAAGCCAATTCTGAATCCATTGGCCAAACCGACGGTTCCGCAGAAGGGAAAAGACGCCTGGACAATGGAATGGGAGACAGACTCCTCCGACAAACTGCATCTCCTGGTAGAGTCAACGCCTCCCTCATGAGGGAAGGACCTTATGGTGATGGAGACTGGAGATCAGGGAGACCAAAAATGTCAGATGTAGCGCAAGATTCTGTTCGCCCCAGAATAGGAGGTGGTCCGTCTGCCTGAACCAACGGAGCCGGAGGAGTTAGTTTGTGCCACAGTCGGGTGAGGCAGTACTGTTGGTGGTTGAGACTCTCTATGGTTGCCTTTTGCCAGTGCCAGAGGCATTGTTGCCAGCAGAGTGGTCTGGTGCCAATGGAGCCCTGGGTTTGTGGCCCTTTTTGTCATGCCCCCGAGCCGACTCATGGCACAGGCTGAGCAGAAAGACTTGCTTGACTTAGCAGGGTTGTATCTGGCTGCTTTGAAGTGGATTTAGAGGAGAATTTGCTCTTGTGCTTATGAGAGCACTCCCGGCCCACCTGACAAGGAGTTCATTCCCTCGCTCCTAAGTCTGACTTCACGGCATGAAATGCACTCCTTGATGAGTCAGGCCAATGTATGGGGTGTCCCCAAGCTGGGGCCTGACTGCAGCCTCATGACCTTCTCCATTAAGTGCTTCTTCAGAGGAAGTTTCCACTCCTCACAGGTATGACTGAGGAAAGAGCAGCAGACAGTAAACCTTGCTGCAACGTGAGCTTCCCCCAAGGATACTAAGATATGTATGCCTGTGACAATGGACGCAGCTCAGTGAATGGTGGGACTTTCCATTCCCCACTCGGCTAGACAAAGACACTCCCTCTGAGCTACATCTTTATACCCTGATACAAACAAGTTAGTTACGGTCCCTCTGACATAGTTAGTTACTGCCCCCTGACGTGGCTAGTTATCACCCATCACCTTGTACATGTTGGTTTAAAACAAACATTTTTATTACGTACTGTTATCCTGACCTTATCTTTCAGGAGGGGTCAGTGTGTTCCTTTTATCCTTGGGGAATGTTTTTGAACCATCCTTGATATCGGGCTGTGTTTGCGTGAGCACTCTGTGTGTAGTACTTCTTAGGAATGTGAATTTCTGCAATATCAGCCCTGTTCTTGCTAGATTCTGTGAGCAGGTCCTGCCTCATACCAGGCCTATGATAAAAGGGCTTATGTCTCAGGCTCTCTTCCTACTACAAGAAGGAACTTGAGAGGCGGTTGGTTTGTTTTGCCCTTTATCTCCTGGGTTGGAAGCACAGGACAGCGAGGGCCCATGTGTAGATCAATGGACACTGCTTTCAGGAACTCTGACAGCAGGCGCCTGGATACATGCATACCCACAGTGGAATAACATAGGGCGAGTGCACTTGAAGAAGAACGTATCGTTTTTACAGACCTTTATAAATGAGAACCTCTGGCTGGTTCAGGGATTTTAAGTTGATCTAGAGAGATCAGCAGGCCCCTCCCAGCCCCCAGCAAGACAGTCTTACTCAGGAGCTCCCAACAAAGCCTGCATTAGTCCCCACCTCTCTTACCTAAATATGACAGCCAGTCGATCTAGGGGCACAGTGGGGTCTGAAGACAGGCCATTGCTCGGCTCCTGAGACAGCAGCTGGAGAAACAAGCAAAATTAGCTGAGATTTCAGTGACCATACGGAGCTCCGTTCTGAATGGCTGTTGTCCCGAGAACACAAAGTAAACTGACAGGTTTCAGAGTAACAGCCGTGTTAGTCTGTATTCGCAAAAAGAAAAGGAGTACTTGTGGCACCTTAGAGACTAACCAATTTATTTGAGCATAAGCTTTCGTGAGTTACAGCTCACTTCATCGGATGCATACTGTGGAAAGTACACAAGATCTTTTTATACACACAAAGCATGAAAAAATGGGTGTTTACCACTACAAAAGGTTTTCTCTCCCCCCACCCCACTCTCCTGCTGGTAATAGCTTATCTAAAGTGATCACTCTCCTTACAATGTGTATGATAATCAAGTTGAGCCATTTCCAGCACAAATCCAGGGTTTAACAAGAACGTGGGGGGGGGACGGGACAAGGGGAAATAGGTTACCTTGCATAATGACTTATGGGGGAGAGAAAACCTTTTGTAGTGGTAAACACCCATTTTTTCATGCTTTGTGTGTATAAAAAGATCTTGTGTATTTTCCACAGTATGCATCCGATGAAGTGAGCTGTAGCTCACGAAAGCTCATGCTCAAATAAATTGGTTAGTCTCTAAGGTGCCACAAGTACTCCTTTTCTTTTTACAAAGTAAACTGTGCCTCTTTCACACCTCACAAGCAATGTTCATGTCTCAGACTCCCCATGTTCTGGCCAATGCAGAGCAGAAGACTCTTCTGTTCGTAGACAGAAGTGGGGAGTATCACACTATGAGCCTGAAGGGAGAGATATGGGACTAGGGCTTGTGAAAAGATTTGAGTGGTGACTAGTCTCAGCTGCACAAGATGGGAAGTTCCTACTACCTACGGCTTTTCCATGGGGCATTCAGAGCTTACTTGACATGGATTTCAGACAGAATGGCAAAGGAGAGCCCTACCAGGAGGAGACAAACTGATCAGCTGGTGAGCACGCCTCACAAGTTACTCACATCAAACTGTACACCACACTTAACTCAGCTTCCACAACAGAGAGGGAGCCATTCAGCCCACAAGGCTCCAAAATGGCAGGTCATTTTAGGAATGACATATGGGAGTATCCCATGCAATCTTACTTAGCTGCCCGTCCCCTCACTTCCCAGCCCTTTCCACTTTTTACCTTCCTTTAGCCAAGACTCCAAATGAAAAGGCATCGTGGGCTACTTATACTTCAGGGATGGGTAAGTGGCCCGTGACCACCATCAACTACACTGTAGGGGTACAGTCCATAGAGACTATAGATTTCAGCATGCAAAGATCCATCTTGATCACAGCAGAGATGAAGCACTGCATGCTGGGAGATACAACATGAGGAGACTAGCTCCATACTGAAGCTGCAATCGGCTACATTTCATGCAAATTGGCTCATGTATTTACAACACTTTCAAGCGTTCTGCAAATCTGGTTCTTACACCTATTTAAGTTACTATGCTCCTCTCTGAATCAGATCCTCAGCTGGTGTCAATCTGTGTAGCTGCACTGACTTCAGCGAGCTACAGCAGCGTATGCCAGCGGAAGTTATGATGCTGTATTTTCAGATCTTGCTTCACGCTGTTGTCGTTCCCACGTTATTTCCCCATGCTCAGAATAGTAAGTTGCTCAGTGCTATGGCACTTGTAGAACACTGCAGCCACAGTGGAAGTTTTCTACTGAGCAACACACAGAAAATTCCTACTACAGACTGGCATAACCAATCCAGCTGCAGAACAAGGCAAAAGTTCTGCAACTGCAGTGCCCCGAAGTACCTTTTTCAGTGCCATCACCTGAACGGCACACAGTTCGCTGAGGCACTCTGCTATCTTTTCCAAGGGTAGCCGGGCAAGAACTAATGCTGTCCCTGGAATGCAAGAGGAAAAGAATTCAGGGAGAAGGTCGAGTGGAAGTTTAGTCAGTTTCAGACACTAAATGAACAAGTTTCCCCACATGGATCCAACTGCAGCAAAATCAATTGAAAATCTCCCTACACACAGCAGGAAAAAACATCTAATAATATCCACATGTCCTGACTGGACATGAAGTTATTACCCCTCAAATAAAACACATTCCTCTGAATATACCACAACTTGGCATTGCTGCTTCATTTGGATCAGACGCTGAAACGGATGTGTGGGATGGAAGACGAAAGATGCCGGCGTGCTGGAGTAAGAGAAGAACCTAGATGAATGAAAAATTTAGCAACCCCACTCAAATCACACTTGTGACCGGAAAAGAAAAGCACGATGCACCATTGAGCTTAGAATAGGCACAAAACATTTCTGTCATAGCACGTCATTATGTAGTAAAAGCTCTTTATATTTCAGCCTAATTGCAATAACCCTGGAAAATTACACACTTTTGGGGGACGGAAAAAAAAGTAAAACCTTATACTACAGCATTTTAGGGGTCTTACAGTCGGTACAAAATCAAACACCACTTGCATTGCCCCGTCACTGCCCATTGCTGTAAGGGCCCGTGGTAACAACAGCATCTTACCTAAAACGTACTCAGAGCACAAACATAAAATGATATGCAAAATGTGTTAATGCAACATAAAGGGTGCAGTCAGGCACTGGTCAGGAAATGCACAAGTTAAGGTTGCAACAGCAGCAGTCGTTTTAGCCAAGTGTCACTCAGTGCAAGTTTCCTGGCATGTGTTTTACAACGTAAATTGGAAATTGCATATTAAACCAGAAAACATGGACAGCGTTACCTCTCCTTGACATGGCCAATACAATACTGCTGAGGAACCTTCACTTTGCCCTTTCCTAACCATGCAATTCAATGTTCTGGTATCAGAACTCACGAGTATTTAAACTCCCTCAGTGCAATGTGTTGTTTTGTTTAAAGAAAACAAACCCTCCAGGCAGCACAAGTGCTAGGATTGCCTGAAACCCCTTAAAAAGAATGTTAGATGCAAGGTCCTGCAAATCTTTAACGCAAGGCACATTACAGACGCACAAGCAATTAAACAGCTAACGACATACATTGATAAGTACAGTAAAAGCTAGGTTATCCGACACTTTACCAACTGGAAAGCGCTATAAACCGGCATTTCTGATCTTACTGAAAGTCCGGTTTATAGTACAGTTGGTGCAGGGCCGGCAGGTGGCTCGGCTTGCTCGCCCTGCCCCGCCCCAAGCGCTGGCCCCACAGCTCCCATTGGCCAGGAATCGCAGCCAATGGAAGCTGCGGGGGCGGTGCCTGTGGGCGGAGGCAGCGCACAGAGCTGTCAAGCCACACCTCCACCTGCAGGCCAAGAGCTCCCATTGGCATGGTTCCCGGCAAATGGGAGCTCCGGAGCCCGCGCTCGGGGAGTGGTGAGTACACAGAGCCGCCTAGCCACGCCTCTGCCTAGGAGCAGCAGGGACATGTCGCTGCTTCCAGGGAGCCGCCTGAGATGAGCGCCACCTGGATCTGGCACCCCGAATCCCCTCCCATGCCCCAACCCTCTGCCCCAAGCCTTCCTGCACCCAAACTCCCTCCCAGAGCCCACGCCCCTCACCCCTCTCACGCCCCAACCCCGAGCCCCTTCCCAACACCCAAACTCCCTCCCTCTTAGTTAACCAGAAATTTTTTACCTACTGGCACCCTCTATTCCCCCAACATGCTGGATAACAAAGCTTTTACTGTACTTCTGAAAGACAGCTTGCTGCTTGAAGACCTTAATGCAAGTTGATGGCTATTGACATACATTGAAGAATGAACATTAAAAACTGCACGAGTGCAAATCAGTCTGTTTCCAGAAGTACAAAAACTTTTGTTTTCCACTGTGCATGAGCCGAAGCCAGTTTCCATGAACTCAGAACTATTATCAGACTAGCTTCAAATTCGGTCCCATTGGTACTTAAGAATATTTTCATGCTACATGTCAACGTTCTACCAGAGTCACTGAATGAAGTGTGGCAGTAGGTTTTAAAGCAGAAAACCTGTATTTTTCTACTTCTTCTTCAGAGCTGAGCATAACTGAAAAAATTCGGATCCAACTTTCTTTAAAACAAAAACAAAAAAAAAAAATCACCTTTGGGCCAAGAATAGGCATGGAAAATTCTGGCCTGAAAGTGATTTGGTCAGAATTCACTGTGATTTGAGAATGTCAACTGAAGTGTGACACTGGGGGCTGTAATACACCCCCTCGGTGACCCTCACAATATCGAGTGCACGTCTGCACTAAGCAGTAAGTCCTGACAGCGGTGTCTGGGCATGTGAGGAAATACCTTTAAGGAGTCCCACAGCAGCCTCTGGAGACAGCATGAAGGAGTCGAGGGAGCGGGCAATCTCCAGCAGGCCGTTAAAGTGCTGAGCCATATGGTCCCGGCATACTGAGCAGATATTGTGAATAGCTTTGGCAGCAGCAGAGGCCAGTGACTTTTCACAGAGACCTTTCATCAAGTAACCCAGCACAGGATCTGAGAAGAGAAGAAACCCACAAGGAGACACTGGATTATACAGAGGACTCCCACAGCTTCATTTTCTGCCTCATTCTAAGAGGCACACTGGTTTATCTGTCCCGCATTGACCTTGGAGAGGTCACATTTCCCAGAGGGAAGCCAGCTGAAGTGCAGAGACTGAGCTAGTGTCAACGGCTAGACTCACCCAGGAACTGAGGGTTTCTGTCCACGACTTCACTCATTTCTCCCACCAGCTCGATGCTGGTGTAGCGGACAGCAGTGTGTACGGATTCGGGGAGGCGCACCACCCCCTCCAGCACCTCCACCAGCGTCGGATTGTTCTCCCTGGGGACAGAGGACAGTGGTTACTCAGTATCTGGCACAGTCAGTCCTATTCCCAAGCAAGAAACCGACAGTTTCAGCCTTCAAATAGCAGAATCGATGGAAGTACCAGCTAGATCAAGGAACCATGAGTCGCTACCCTGAGGAGCCTGGATAGAAAGTCTGGACACACCGCCCAGCGGGGGCCAGTATCTTTAACAATAACTGTAACAATACTCAGCACTTAAACGCTATTCAGTCCAAGCTTTACACCGGGGAGCCAGAGCCAGGGGAGAGGACCACCAAGCTCCAGAATACTAGCGGCAAGAAAGAGCAGCAAGCTGAAGAAGAGTGAATGAGAAGAGCCATCTGGTAAGAGCCAGGGTTATGGGGCAAGACAGAGAGGAAAACACTCAGCAAGGAATTCAACGGGCATTCCTGATTAACCCTGAGCGGCACTTGTACTCAGATCATTGTGGGGCTCCTACTTGGATGCACACAGGACCCTTCCATCGCCACCCACTCCACTGGACACAAAAAGCATCTCTAAGATACAAGGAATCCAACTCATCAGCCCGAGACATCATCTGTTTTATCCTGCCCTGTTCCATCAGCTATGCCCTGAACTAGGGGAAGTGCGCCTCCTAGTGGTACCAGAAGGGAATTCAGCCCTATTGGTGGAGGTGTCTCACTCCACCAGCATGCCTGTGTTTTCAGCTGTTAACCAAGTAATCAGCGACCAGGAGGAGCCACAGTGGGAAAGGCTGTGTTCAGAGGAACAAGGGTCAGTGACCCGGGAGACACAAAGCAACAAGATGGTCAAGCTCTCAGAAACCTCCATCACTCTTGCTACAGGGGAATGACGTTAGAAAGGAGAAGAATCATAGAATCATAGAATCATAGAATATCAGGGTTGGAAGGGACCCCAGAAGGTCATCTAGTCCAACCCCCTGCTCAAAGCAGGACCAATTCCCAGTTAAATCATCCCAGCCAGGGCTTTGTCAAGCCTGACCTTAAAAACCTCTAAGGAAGGAGATTCTACCACCTCCCTAGGTAACGCATTCCAGTGTTTCACCACCCTCTTAGTGAAAAAGTTTTTCCTAATATCCAATCTAAACCTCCCCCACTGCAACTTGAGACCATTACTCCTCGTTCTGTCATCTGCTACCATTGAGAACAGTCTAGAGCCATCCTCTTTGGAACCCCCTTTCAGGTAGTTGAAAGCAGCTATCAAATCCCCCCTCATTCTTCTCTTCTGCAGGCTAAACAATCCCAGCTCCCTCAGCCTCTCCTTATAACTCATGTGTTCCAGTCCCCTAATCATTTTTGTTGCCCTTCGCTGGACTCTCTCCAATTTATCCACATCCTTCTTGAAGTGTGGGGCCCAAAACTGGACACAGTACTCCAGATGAGGCCTCACCAATGTCGAATAGAGGGGAACGATCACGTCCCTCGATCTGCTCGCTATGCCCCTACTTATACATCCCAAAATGCCATTGGCCTTCTTGGCAACAAGGGCACACTGCTGACTCATATCCAGCTTCTCGTCCACTGTCACCCCTAGGTCCTTTTCTGCAGAACTGCTGCCTAGCCATTCGGTCCCTAGTCTGTAGCTGTGCATTGGGTTCTTCCGTCCTAAGTGCAGGACCCTGCACTTATCCTTATTGAACCTCATCAGATTCCTTTTGGCCCAATCTTCCAATTGGTCTAGGTCCTTCTGTATCCTATCCCTCCCCTCCAGCGTATCTACCACTCCTCCCAGTTTAGTATCATCCGCAACACGAAGAAGAGCAACACGATGAGTTTTGATGCTTGGCAGTCTGAGCCGGTGAATCTACAGGCAACAGACTAGCAACCACCTCCTCCCTGGAGCACCTGCCCTGTAGAGACCGGATAGATTTGTTCTGGCAAAACTCGAACACCTTGCCAACACTTAATTTAGCCTTCCCCTCCCCTGTTTTGCTAGTCCTCTGTGACTCAGTCGTCTGGTGTCAGGGCATCCCAGACAACAGAGAGCGCCAGCCTCCAGGGACCGGCGCAGTTACGGAACTCCTGCCCTTCTCCTCTACCAGCCGGAAAGCAATGGCCTTCCGGATCCTAGGGCCGCTGCCAGCAGGGGATGCGCCAATAATCGTTTTACAGACTCGTGATGCGAGCTGCAATTGAAACAGTACTTTACAGAGTTGTTCCCTGCCCTGAAGGGCTCCCCGCCTTCCACAAGCCAGACGAGAGATACCAGGCAGTAACATTGGGAGGGATTTGAGGAGCAGAGGGCATTGGCGGATGGCACTGGCTGAGGGTGCATTAAGGAGAGGGGCTGGGAAAGAACAGAGAATGGGGAGAATGAAGGCAGAGGCCGGGTGATGCACGGTCCTGACGGTACACAAGGAGGGAGTCCAGCACCGAGGTATCTGGGGCTCCTCACTTACGTTTCACATCAGCAGTAATCTCTCTCTCAACTGAGGAGCCCTGTGGCACACGAAGGTCTCTGCATGAGCTTGCAGGACCTGCATTTTTAGCGGGTAAACCTGACTTGCTGGTTGGGGGGACAGCGGCTCAAGCGCTACAGACAAGAGCAACTCAGGGCTGCTCAGGGTATTTTCAGCCGTCCCTGAATCTTGGCAACTGGTTCTCCTGGCGGGGTCCTGCACCCCAGTGGAGGCACAGCATTCGTACCTGCCGCAGATCTCTTGGCTCCCGCACAGAACAATGAGGGAGCAAAGAAATCTGTGGGGAAACACACGCCCCTTCCGCGGCAGCCTGGGAGCATCTGCTGGGAGCAGCTGAGAGCAGATCATCGGGGGCGGGGAAGCTGGGCGGGGAAGCTGGGCGTGCATGTGCCCCTGGAGAGACATTAAGTGGGTGGGGCTGGGCGGGTGCCTGTATGAACCAGTGAGACAGACTCACTCTGTCCTTCTCGCTCGCCGTTGCTGTGTCCTGGAGGCGTAGGGCTGGGTGAAGCAGGCTCTGTCCCTGAGGCAGAGCAGAAATGTAACAACTAAGCAGGCAGGCTGCTAATGTTCCCAATGTTAGTTAATTGTTCCTATTCTTAGCCAATTCAGGCTCCTATATCTTGCCAGAGCATGCAAAGGAGCCTTATTGTAAAGGACACTGAGGGAACCCTGAGCTAGGAAGGGCTCTGGGCTTTCTCGTGTTTTTTCCCCTATGCCAGAGAGGGGGCACAAGGGGGCTAGATTACAGCTGAGGATCTATTTCACTTATCCATTGGAAAAAAATGCAGGACAATGATTAGCGAAACTCTCCGACTTCCATGTGTGAAAGTCTGAGCAATTCAAAGTGACAGTCTGCTTCACAGAACACCAAACAGCAAACCAAAACTCCTGTAATTTAAATGAAAATCCAGGATTAGAACTGGAATGCAGGGTCTTGGTTACTGTGTGTTTGTAACTTAACTTTCAGGTGTTTAGGAAATGCTGAACAGCTACTGCGACTGTTTTTCTGTGTGATAGTTCAAATAAATTACCAAAATAAGTGAAACTGGTGTGATTATATTGCATTATTTTGACAAATAAAATATGCAGAATTGTGGATGTTTTGGTGCAGAATTCCCCCAGGAGTAAACTGGTCAGCTGCAGCCAGAGCCCCGAAAACAAATGGGACGAGCCCCTACACCCAATCTTCACAGAGGCAGGCAGTGCCTGATACTCACTGGTCAACGCTCTTGGCTATAGAGGCCATGATGAAGAGAACAGCTTCCGTCACCTCCCAGGGAGGGTTCCCATCCTTCAAGGTAGCATAAAGCTGTGGGGCAGAGAGAGTCGGTCACACAGGAGGATTAAGAAAGTCAGGCAGCAGCAGGGTAGCACCTCTCCTTGGGAAGTGGCAGAAGAACCTGTTTGCTCCTCTCCTCCTAAACTGCTTTCCCAGCACTCTCTGGAGCCTGGTTCTGCACCGAGGCTGATCTAATGCTCACTGCTAGCGCCGCGGTCTCAGAGGAGGCCTGAAGTGCGCTGAGGCCTGTGACAAGACCCACTCGGCGGCAGCTCCTGGAGGCGATCTCACCCCGCCACCAAGAACCAGCTTTTATCACACAGCGGAGTGACTGCAGCGTCCTCACTGCTGAACGCCCCGAGGGGCAGCGTAGCGTGGCGTCAGCCGGCAGAGAGGAAAGGAACCTGGGAGACGGCCCCTGGGGCCCAGCCAGACCACACAGTGGTGAACGTGACAGGATATGCAGAGATCCTTCATTTTGTCAAGGAGGGGAGAGTACACGCTCCACTGTAGCTGGAGTGGGCTCTGAACTAACAGCGAGTGGTAGGGGACACGGCAATCCAGGATCAAGCCACAGGAGCCGACTCTGGCCAGCCTGGTGGAGGTGAGCAGCCAACACCGCCACAAGGAGAAGACACGGCCTCTCAGGGTAACAATCCATTCACAGAATATGGACATTACATCATCCTGTGCGTGCAAAGCCACGCTAAACATGCCCAAGGCAACAGAATCCCCTCCGAGGCAACTTATCCAGCGCCACGGCAGCATTACTAGGGGCTCACCTGGGCAAAACATTCCACCGATCCAACCAGGAAGATCAAGTCCTTCACCAGGTCCGAGACCCTCATCCGGAACTCCCCGAAGTCATCTGTCTCCTCCGGGACACCCTCCTAGCAGAGATTTAGAGTTGGAGGAAGTGGGGTTACAGCAGCTAAGGGGACTTCCAGACCCTAATTCACCCACAGAGCAAGGGAAGGGCAAGACAAGCTATTACATTAAGCCACCCTAAACCATGTGATCCTCTCTGCCATCTCAGCCGAAGGGGATTTCAAGGGATGGAAAGCAGGAGCACCAACATCATGTCAAGCGAGGTGTCTGGGGCTCATGATTGGCCCACTCCACACATCCTGCATTAACAGGCCAGATCCTCTCCCCGCACTGAGCTCCGGAAATAAAGGCAAGCTCTCAGACCCATGCAAAGTCTCCGGGAGGTGGGGGAATACAGCCGGGGATGGCACTAAGTATTCCAAGCGGCTCAGGCTCCTTCAAGAAGGGAGACAGTGACCAGCGGGGAGGACAGTCAGGTGAATGTGCTCAGCCTGCAATTCCACACTGGCATTTCAGCTGGGGGAGAAGGGGACCCAAGAATGGCAAAAGCAAAAATGAGACCTGCCAGCACCCAGCTCCCCCATCATACACCCAAGAGTCATTCTAGGGCAGCACAGCCACCAGACCTCTCTGCCGGAACACAGGCTGGCTTGCTGAAGGGAGGGGTTGTCAGATTAGGCCCTCTAAGTATATGGCAGTTTTCGTTACTGCCCAATCCCGTCATTTCCATCCCTAACTGCAGATGGAAATGAGGGGGGTGGGCGGTAACGAAAACTGTTACGTGCCTGGTTCCTTAGCTAGCCATTACATGCAGAGCCGTTACACGTCTGGTTCCTTAGCTAGCAGTGACAATCAGCGCGTGGGGAAGGTGAGCTGCATTTCACCAGCCCCCCCAAGTCCACTGCAGCCTACTGGAGCAGGGGAGGAAAAAGGAAGAGAGCTGAACGCAGCCTTACGTGGTCCGGGTCAAGCTGACAGTGTCTGGCCAGAGCATGCAAAAGCCTCTGGATGTAGGCTTTGAAGATGCTGTGTATGACTGCATCATCTGTTTTGTACAGATGCTCCCCCAGTCTGTACCAGAAGTTAAAGGAAATTTCTACCACCTGTTGGGAGAGGAAAAACAGCCACTCGTCATTTTCACAGACAGGATTTTGCCCCCATCCTCCTAGTGTGGAAAGTCGTCAGAAGGCTGCTGCTGAAAAGCACCGTCACAGGCTCCACACTTACACCTGCAGCCTCAACAAAGCCACGAGCAGCTCCTTCGGCTTCACAAACCTGCATTTTTCGCTTGTTGTTTAAGCAGTTGATTTAAAAATCAAACAAGTTAGTGCTGGGACAGCGTTTGGATGAGTGACCCTGCAGAGTAACAGTGAAGATGTCCCCACGCTGGGCATACTCTGGCCTAGGGAGCCATCCCCGAGCAAAGGGGTAATTCAGCCTCCTGGCTTCAAACCTCTTCAGATACTAGTGTGTCTTGCAGCAGTGGATAGAGCTCACTAGGAGCTCAGCTGAAGTCATCAGCTCATTTCATGTAGGTCAAACATCTGTCAGACAGAAACCTCCACCCCCTCCTCGCTCAGGCATGAGTCACCCCAATAACCATGGAAAGATAATGTGACTCACATCGCAAGGCCTGGGCCACACATAAAAACTGCATCTAAGAAAGCACTGCACCCTGAGTGTGGACCCAGTTACATGCACAGACGCATGCTTTATATCGGTATAACTGTGTCCATATGAGGGGTGGGGTTAGTATAATTATCAGCCAAAAGCTGACAGTTATCCTGGTACCCAAACTGTGTGCAGATAAGGCCTAAGGGACTTCTGTGTATTTGAAAACCCGCACCTCTAGAAGTTAACAGCATGCTAGCCCACTTAAAACCCAGTCAGTCCAGTTTCTACTTTTCTCATGAAGAGAGACTAATTTTAAAGGCTTGACTCCTCCATCAGTAAAGTTCTATGTCCCAAATAAAGTGACGGGTGCATAGGTAGTTATGAAACCAGGTCTGGCTGGTGACATGTATTAGTGCTATATGTAACGAGCACCAATCCATAAATCAGTACCTCTGTGATGGGGGCACATTTACTGAACACAGATCTGAATAGAAGGGGCACAGCAAACACAACTAAAGGTCAGTCAGCAAAATTTTAGTTAATCAAACTGTCCCAGGGGATATCCCAAGAGTGGGAGATCTGGGGAAATCCCACATCTTACATGTGATATTTTGCTATTCTGAGCTTCAGGTGGTGTGCAAAAGTGTGCCGGGGGGAGAAAGCGAGGGGAGATGAGATCACTCATCTGATTTGGGTGGACATGCAAGAAATTACCGCTACATTGGAAGCCTCAGAGAACATTTACCTACGTGGAACATTGAAAAAACCCATTACAAGGGCTAGCCTTATGGGTGAGCTGTGGTCAAGAGGCAAGGAGTGAGGCGGGCCTATAGTGTGAGGCAGCAGAAGCGAGCTAGGGGCAATGGGTCAGGGGGAGGCAGCAGAGCTGGGAGCAATGAGGGTGGGGAGCAGCAGGGGCCAGGGGAGGCACCAAAATACATGTTCACCCAGGAATCTATTCTCCCTAAGGCGGACCCTGACTGACTACTGCACAGAGAAGATGCAGGAAGCAAGATACAGCTCCTAGCAGGTGAGAGGTTTAAAATGCTTTCAAGCAAATTGATGAGGGACTTTTCCTTACCTCTTCCATCAGGAGAGGCTGCCTCGGGTTTCTATCTCAGGCACAGACGAGTTAAACAATACCTTCTGCATCACAAATTCAGAGCAAGGCTTTCAAGGCCACTATGGAACGGGACCTGAAACCTGCCCAAACTCGCTAGGCTATAAAGAAAAGCTTTCTGAAGATCTGATTGAGGAAGAAGAGTGAGTAACGCACTGAGTCCTACCTCATACTGTGGATGGCCTGCACAGATCAGCAACAACTCCAGCGTGCGCAGGTCCCCCAGCCCGTGGCCTGGTGAACAAACAATTTTATCCAGAAACGTCTCACAGAGTTCAGTGAAGACACGGCAGTAATTGAGAACCCTGTTGAAGGAAGTGAAGCAAATCATGTTTCACATGCAAATACCCAGTGATATCGTAAATACAGGGAGAAACTGTCTCCTACTTATGTACAGCATTAGCTTCCTGCAGCTAACATGCACTAAGCAGTCATCTCAGAGGCAGGGGTACACTGAATCCTTCCATTTCAGCAGCCTTTTTATCCAGAGACGTTTCTAATTCACCCCCCAAATTCAGGGAAATGGGGTTACAATGTGCTGAAGAGCATCATAGTTGTGGGAGTTATGTGCTTAACAAAATCTGAACTAAGAACGGCCATCCTGGGTCAAGACCAATGGTCCATCGAGCCCAGTATCCTGTCTTCCAACAGTGGCCAGAGCCAGATCCTTCAGAGGGAACGAACAGAACAGGGCAATCTCGAGTGATCCATCCCCTGTTGTCCAGTTCCAGCTTCTGGCAGTCAGACATTTTGGGACACCCAGATTATGGGGTTGTATCGTTGACCATTTTGGCTAATAATCACTGATGGACCTATCCTCCAGGAACTTAACTAATTCTTTTTTGAATCCAGTTATGCTTCCAGACTTTGCAACATCCCACAGCAAGGAGTTCCACAGGTTGACGGTACGTTGTGTGAAGAAATACTTCCTTATGTTTGTTTTAAACCTACTGCTTATTAATTTCATTTGGTGACCCCAAGTTCTTGTGCTATGAGAAGTAGTAAACAACACTTCCATATCTACTTTCTCTACACCAGTCATGATTTTACAGACTTCTATCACATTCGCGCCTTAGTCATCTCTTTTTTAAACTGAGCACTCTCTCTTTTTAATCTCTCCTCATATAGAAGCTGTTCCAGACCGCTAATTATTTGTGTTGACCTTCTCTGTACCTTTTCCAATTCAAATATATCTTTTTTGAGATGGAGCAACCAGAGCTACATGCAGTATTCAAGATGTGGGCGTACCATGGATTTATAGAGAGGCAATATGATATTTTCTGTGTTATTATTTATCCCTTTCCTAACATTGCTAGCTTTCTTCCCCCCCCCCCTTTTTTTTTTTGGCTGCTGCACATTGAGCAGATGTTTTCAGAGAACTATCCACAATTATTCCAATACCCCTTTCTTGAGTGGTAACAGCTAATTTAGACCCCATCATTTTCTATGTGTAGTTGAGATTGTTTTCCAATGTGAATTACTTTATACTTAACACTGAATTTTATCTGCTATTTCGTTACCCAGTCACACAGTTCAGTGAGATCCCCTTGGAACTCTTTGCACTATCTGGAATAATTTTGTATTCTCTGCAAACTTTGCCACTTCACTGTTCACTCCCTTTTCCAGATCATTTATGAATTTGTGAAACAGCAGGTCCCAGTACAGATCCTTGTATTGACCTCTCTCCATTGTGAAAACTGACAGTTTATTCCTACCCTTTGTTTCCTATCTTTTAGCCAGTTACTGATCCAGGAGAGAACCTTCTCTTATCCCATAACAGTTTACTTTGCTTAAGAGTCTTTGGCATGTGAAACATCTAAGGCTTTCTGAGAGTCCAAGTACACTATATCCACTGGATCCCCTTGTCCACATGTTTGTTGACCCCCTCAAAGAACACTAGACTGGTGAGGCATGACTTCCCTTTACAAAAGCCGCGTTGACTCTTCCCCGACATATTGTATTCATCTATTTGTCTCATAATTCAGTTCTTTACTCTAGTTTAAATCGATTTTCCCTGTACTGAAGTCAGGCTTACCGGCCTGTAATTGCCGGGATCACCTCTGGAGCTTTTTTTAATAAAAAATAAAAATCAGGGTTACATTACCTATCCTCCAATCATTTGGTAGAGTCTGTTTTAAGTGATAAGTTACATATCACAGTAGTTCTGCAGTTTTACATTTGAGCTCTTTCAGAACTCTTGGGTGATACCATTTGGTCTTGGTGACTTATTACTGTTTATCAATTTATTCCAAAACCTCCTCTATTGACACCTCAGTCTAGGACAGTTCCTCAGATTTGTCACCTAAAAAGGACAGCTCAGGTGTGGGAATCTCCCTCACATCCACTGCAGGAAAGACCAATGCAAAGAATTCATTTAGCTTCGCTGCAACGGCCTTGTCTTCCAGGAGCGCTCCCCTTTAGCGCCTGGATCATCCAGTGGCCCCAGTGCGTTTGGCAGGCTTCCCACTTCTGAGGTACTTAAAAAGAAACATGCTGCTGTTAGTTTCTGTGTCTTTAGCCAGTTGGTCTCCAAATTCATATTTTGGCCTTCCTTGTTACACTTCTACACTTGCCGTGTCAGAGTTTATGCTCCTTTCTATTTCCCTCAGTAGGATTTGGCTTCCAACTTTTAAAGCTGCCTTTTTGCCTCTAACTGCCACTTTTACTCTGCTGTTAAGCCATGGTGGCATTTTTTGGTCCTCTTACTGGTGGGGGAATGCATTTAGTTTGAGCCTCTATAATGGTGTTTTTAAAGAGCTTCCCTGCAGCTTGCAGGCATTTCACTCGTGACCACTCCTTTTAACGTCCGTTTAACTAGCCTACTCATGTTTGTGTAGTTAGCCCTTTCTGCAGGCGTACCATGGATCTATGTCGAGTGTGATATTTTCTGTACTATTATTTATCCCTTTCCTCATGGTTCCTAACATTGTTAGCTTTTTTTTTTGACCGCCGCTGCACACTGAGTGGATGTTTTCAGAGAACTATCCACAATGATTTTAATACTCCTTTCTTGAGTGGTAACAGCTAATTGAGTGTAGTTTTTAGTAGTCATTTTTGTGTAGTTAACCCTTTCTGCGGTCAAATGGTACTGTGGTGGGCTTCTTTGGTATTTTCCCCTCTACAAGGGTGTTAAATTTAATTACACTATGGTTGCTATTACCAAGTGGTTCAGCAATATTCACCTCTTGGACCAGATCCTGTGCTCCACTTAGGACTAAATCAAGAATTGCCTCTCCCTTTATGGATTCCAGGATGTGCTGATGAAAGTGAAGACCACTGCCTGGTCTAAATTGGGTTCCTCAGAGTGAAACTTTAATACGTACCCAGGACAACTATGAGACTGTGGTTCAGGAGAAAGTTTAGGACATCCATCTCCATCGCTGCAAACAGACCCCAAGAAGTCTACCAAAATCAACCTCAAATGCATTCGGCACAAGAACAGGACATACAGTACCAGAATGGAGGGACTGTGCAACAGCGTATGATACACAAGTACGTGAACCAGCTTTATCAGCCTTGAATTTTACAGCAGCATGTCACAGACAGGGAGGCAATTTGTGTTAGAAGACAGGATTGCTGTCCTGGAAATATCTTTAGAAAACAATTTGAGGGGCTGAGTTGAACAGCAAAAACCTGTCCTCAAACTAACCAGCTTTGCTATTCTGTTTGAAGGAGGAAGATCAAAACCAAGACCACAGAGACAGTGAGGGCTGATTGCCGAATGTGAAGTCTCTCCGTTTGCCATCTCTCAGTTCCCGAGGACCGACAGCACAGCATTGTGTAACAGACAGCATGGCCGAGTGGGCTGAGCACAGGACTGGGAGTTCTAATGGCAGTTCTAGGAGTGATCTGGGGCATGATCCATGGAAAGCCACCACCCTCTTCACCTTCATTTTCCCCTCTGATAGTGCTGACTTCAGAGGGAGGTAGCAAGGAACACTGGCTGCAGGGTGGGGGAGAGGAGACACTGCCACAAGAGATCTGCCAACTCACTTCCCATCTCTTGCCTTTGTTTCTCCTTTTACCCTTTATTCTGTCTTGTCTCTCTGCACTGTAAACCCTCTTATTGTGCTAGGCACTGTACAAGCAGAGTGAGGCCTTGATCTTGGTTGGAGCAGCTAGATGCTAACATCATAAAACCAACAAGAAGGGCTCTTTAACATCGGCACAGAACTCTGTAGATGGAAGGCAGGACAAGTCCCATGCCGTAGCACTCACAAGGCTGGTTTTCGTCCCTCTCCGGAAGGCTCAGCCATTCCACTCTCTGTCTCTCATCACTCCATGAGAGGCGCACAGCGGCACGTCTTCTGCTGCCCTTTGATAAGAGCAAAGCACCAGCGTGCCTGCAACGCTCCCTCCTGCCTGCCCAAGCTCAGGTTGCTCGCCGCCGGCAATTCGAGCCTGGCGTACTGACGGCAAAGGGAAGCGCCATTAACTCAGCCATCCCTGTTCTGTGAGCAATCATTTGCATACGACACTCCAGAGCGCTGCACAAACACAGCCGATCCCAAGAATAGCTCTGAACAGACAAGTTGACAGTTAATTATTGCAGCTCTCCCCCCTCTCCAGGAACACCGGAGGCTCATTTGCTTACTTGTCTAAATCCTCCCGGGCCACAGCCATGTGATAGGCGGCCTCCAGCGTCAGGACTCCCTGGAAGAGCTGCAGTGCGAGGGGCAGGTTGGTCTCCACATTTTCAATAGCATAGAGAGCCGAGCACACACAATCAGAGGCTGCCTCGTGCAGGTTTGAGGACGTCTTGTCTTGTCGCTGCAGGACAGAAGGGGAGGAAAGGAGCCAGGTGACTGAGGAGCGATAAACAAGGCTGCACCTAACGAAGCTTTTGTTTCATCTCAAATACCAAGGCACGTTTCTTAATACACAGCTCTCCCCACACCACCTCCTTAGCCTGCCCTGCATAGCCTGCTGCTGTACCCAGGGGGCAACTGACCTTCGCCTCATGGAACCCTTCTGGCTTCTCTACATGGCACGTAAAGAGGTGGAACAGAATGACTCAAATCTCAGGTTTGAGATATTTCAGCACCATGGAAAAATTGTACTACCCCTTTCTCCTTGGGTGGTGAAGCGGAGGGGAAACACCCCCCTGAAGTGCGGATAAAATACTGGTTTTATTATCCTGGTGGCTTAGGGTGGGCCCTGCCTGGTAAACATTCATGGCCATT
Organism: Lepidochelys kempii; assembly: GCF_965140285.1. Lineage (NCBI taxonomy): Eukaryota > Metazoa > Chordata > Testudines > Cheloniidae > Lepidochelys > Lepidochelys kempii. Next base: position 349,486,272 of record NC_136380.1, read on the forward strand.
GTGCAAGGCTCATTTCACAGAAGCTTTAATAGCTACGATAGGGCTGGGGGCAATTAGGAAAGGAGACAGGGCTGGCGTACAAAGAAGGAGAGAGCAGACAGCGAAGAGGAGCGGAAACAAAGGAATAGCAGTAATCCGGTGCACACCTATAGATGCCCTTTCATAAGGGGATCCTCAAGCATTTTGCAAACATTGAATAATTAAGCAGCACAATCCCTTGCGAACAAGGAAGGGCAGGGAGAAATTAACTGCAAAAACTATCATTAATGTAACATGCAGGCTGAAAAGCTGAGCACTCAGAAGTCAGAAAACCCCAGAGGATAACAGTTTCTATTGCAACATTAACTCAGACTTGTTTCATGCATTAAGGGCTGTCTAGTCCTCTTTCCATTGTTAAATGGGAACCTTAATTTGCATTTTTGTTTGCTTAGATTGTATCGTGCAACAAATGCAAAGCAAGTTACCCGTTTCATAACGGCATAATAATAAAACATTAGACAATACCTCATCCATGCAACAGGTCTGAGTGAACAATGCAGGACGAACTGGTACCATTTGGGAATTTCTGACTTGTGTGTGCTTAGCTCAGCTCTTCAACTTTCATGTTGCATTAATGCAAGTTTTTTACATTTAATTTTCCTGTTTTACTGGAGCTCTTTGGGGTTTCCATACATATGGAGAAAGAACAGCTAACTCAGGAAAGTCTGAGTTAAAGGTGTCAGAAAAAGGAGGGATAAAAGCGCAGTACTGTACATGAACAAAATATTGACTTAAATGTTCAGAACTTGGAAAATCTACAGCCAGTTTTGTTTCTTTGATGAGGATTACAAACCAAGCCAAGTTTTATGCTTCTAGCCTTGAAAGTTAACGACGTTTGAATATTTTAAATCCTGTGCAGATGGAGAGAACTTTATTCCAACACTCGCCTAATGCGAACAAGTGTTAAAGGCACCTTGCTCAAAGCCTTACAAAACAATTCACCTTTAAGCATAGTGAATTTCAGCCAGGAAGAACTGTATATGAGGGATGCAATGTTGTAGCCCTGTCAATACCAGGATATTAAAGATGCCAGGTGGTGGAGGTAATTTCTTTTATTGGACCAACTTCTGCTGGTGAGAGAGAAAAGCTTTCAAGCCACAGATTCTTCAGGTCTGGGAAAGGTACTCCGAACGTCACAGCTAAATGCAAGGTGGAACAGATTGTTTAGTGTAAGTAGTTATGCTGGTCCCTTAGAATATGAGCTAACTACTTATGCTAAACAATCTGTTCCACCTTGCGTTGAGCTGTGACGCTCAGAGTACCTTTCCCAGACCTGAAGAAGAGCTCTGCGTGGCTCGAAAGCTTGTCTCTCTCACCAACTGAAGTTGATCCAATAAAAGATATTATCTCACCCACCTTGTATATGATGGAGAAAGTTATGAGCTCCTAAAAAGGGAGATTAGTATAAAACCTTGCACTCATTCTTAATTTAAGTGGTCAGTAACAGCAACTGATAGCAATGTTCAATTCGCAGATGGGAAGCAGACAGAAGTTGAAGTCAAACTTACTTCAAGTCATAAAGAACATCAGTGACAGAAGCTGGAATGGAATCCAGGAGCCCTGGCTCCCAGCCTCATGCTCTAAGAACTCGACCAGTGGTCCCCAAACTGGGGGGGTGCACCCTCCTAGAGGGGCACAGAGGAATGTTTGGGGGGAAGGGGGTGCGGTGGCGAGGTCCAGGCCAGCCCCCACAGGGGGCAGGGCAGGGAGTGCCACCCACCCCAGCTCCGCTCCACCCCCAGCCCAACTCCGCCTCTAGCCCCAGCTCCTCTGCGGAGCCAACTGGACAGTAATGGAGAGGGAAGCACAGACCGATTCCATTACTGGTAAGAGGGGGGTGGGGCACGACAGGAAAAGTCCACCAGTGAACTAGACAAAGTGGAACTGGAAGCATCAGTGAACTAGACAAAGTGACCTCTTAATAGAAGTTGAGAAAACTGATGATGAATGGGCGAGACTGTGAGAACAGGAGACCAGATCGACTAGAATTTTGTGAACTTCTTTGCGGAGGTACTGTCTGCCAGAAAGTATAACTGAGTTTGCAAAGATTACAGGATCATGTGGTTTCTGCAATCCAATGCCACCCCACTCCCACTCCAGTCCTGCCCTGGACCAATGTGCTATAACTGGAAACAGTACGGTGAGCCATTTCATGACCCATCTGGGGTTAAAACTGCTGAATCCCAAGCTACACAGAGGAAGGATTTGTTGCAGTAGGGCTTTCGACAGGAATGCAGGCAAAGGGAATAACGGAGTCCAGGGGGCGAGAAGGTGTCTTACCATCTGCTTTAATTAAAAACGTTCATACCACTCAGATCAAGGACTTTCAAATGCAGCATGAGAAGAAATACATGGTTCTTTTCACTATCTGAATAGCTGGAGGTTGGGAGTGTAGATGGATGATGACCCTGATGATCACCCTGAAGAAGGTGCAGGTTTCTCCCTCCTCTATGGTACACAGCCAAACTGGAGAACAGGTCTTACATTCACATTTTAAGTCTACTGTGTTTTTGGCCCAGGGCCTTCACCTATCCATCCCCCAATAATCCCTTTGCAGTTCAGAAAACCAAGATTTTGTTTGAGTTGCTCTTTTCCCCGCCTATTTCACTCTAGAGAAATGGAGCGAGGTTTCCTCCCCGACTCCATGAGCCACAGTCCTTTGCTGTTCATTTCTCTTACTCGGTAAAGGCTAAAAATGACATCTTCAACCCTCCCTTTCACCATGCTGTGCTTGGGGCTAACTTCACCCCAGTCTGCTCACAAAGAAACTTCGCCATTCACCTTCATGGTCTCTGACCCAGAATGGAATAGGATCAGATTGGAAATTCACAGAGAACGTAAGCATCACCCCCTTCTCCACTTCCCTGTCCAGTCCCAAGTTCAGGATTCAGTGCAAGAACGCTGGCCCATGTTCTAGGCGTATCTCAGGTCAGCGACAGCAGCAGCTGGTTCCAGAAAACTGGAATCCTAAACTCGGGACTTGACATGTGGACAGAAGCAGCACTTAAACTGGACTCTTGCTCTTAAGAGAGTCCTGTGCTCCTGTTGACACCCACTTCTCCAAATTGCCAGTTCTTGACAGCCTTCAGGCTGGAAATCGAGGGGGCACTAAGCAGAGCTATTTGGGGCACTGGGGAAGAGCTAGCGTACAACCAGCAGCACAGTGGGATAAGAGATGGGTTGGGTCTCATACTCAAGACAGAGAAAAGGGCCCAGGAAGGGGAGTAAACTTCTCTTTATGACCCGCCATGCAGACCACCAATGAGCTGTCATCCTAGTGTGCCAAAGTTTACAACGGATTTGTAACAAATCTGCACAGGGATTTCAAACTGATTTAAAAGTTTTGCTGCTCCTCTCCTGGTAAAAAGTTAACATCGTTCTTCCCGGGCAGAGAGGAGCTCGGTCAATGGCCTGAGCGAATACTCACCAGCACCTCGAAGAGGAGGGACAGTAACTTGCTGTTGGCCATGAAGTTACTATCCAGAACTCCCAGGTTGAACCAGCTCCCCAGGCAGCGGAAAATTTTCATGAGCATCTTCTCATCGTTGCCTGCTTTCTCTACACAGGTCATCTGGGGAGAAAGAGCAGGGACGGAGAATTGGTTAGAGACCCGAAGTTACCAGTTCATTTCCACAAGCACAAAACTGACGCCCTCCTGCGTTCAACAGGTTTCTGGAAGCTGTGAACAGAGAGGATCAGCGTTTCAAGGTACGCAGCATCCATGGCGTGATCGTTGAGGGATGAACTGTATTTAAAAACCAGAATTCCCCCACACCCATCAGTGTCAACGTGAAGAGACTCGTCTATATCACTAAATGACACCCCACGCCTAAAATCAGCCTCTCGAGAAAAGCGCATGGCAAGAAACATGAGCCACGTACTATACCCGGAATGTCAGTCTGGCAGGACAAGTGAAGGAAGCACGATCGAGATAGGAGATGACTTGAGCCCCCCCGCCCTGCCTAAATAGACAAGCCCCCCACGTGATCTAGGGACTAAACCAAGCACATCAATTGACTTCAACTGCAGTGACAGCACATGGTGAGAAAAGCAGCTTGGAATATGTTCACCCCTCCACAGCACATCAATTTCCTACAGGGTCCTGTCTCAAAGATAGATGAAGCCCAGCCCTAATGAGCTTCCTATTTGCCAAGTCTCAAGTTAAGATTTCCTTATGCTCACTGCTGCAAAATACACTCGCATCACTAGCGTCTCGGTGATGGCTTTGAAAGGTAAAAGGCGTCGTTCAGGCCCGCTTGAGGACAATCATTACACCATCGTGCCGCAAGAAACTGGGGAGTTATTTCTGACTGTGGCTGGGGGCCCTCAGCCTGGGGGAGGGAGAGCCTTCTGTTGTTCATCAGCAACCCCACTGACAAGGTTTGCCAGGACCCATCCAAAGGGGGCCCTTTCCGTGCGAAGCTAGAAGAACAGCCTCATGTTTTGCCCAGTCAGGGCTTGAGTGGACCCTGGACCACCCCAGCTCCAGGGAGAATGGAGCCTACAAGTTTGACAGTGTACCTTAACTTTCCATACCAAATGGAACCTTGACAGTGTACCTTAACTTTCCGTACCAAATGTTTTAAGAGGGTCATGCTTACTGGTCACTTGATAATCTAGTCCAGAAGGCTAGTAGCTCTGTACATTATTACAGCCTCTAGAGGACTCCAATAAACCCTCTGTCTTATTAGACAGAGGTTTTATTAGGACAGCAGGGGGTCTACTTAGCTCATGGAGAAATCACACAATTTTCATGGGTTGGTCACGGCATAAATGGAAAATTTCGCAGATGGGTTACATATCCCTGAAATTCACTATTTAGACTGCGATGAACCCAAGAAAATGGTGCAACTTCTCCCACAGCATTTCTCAGACTAGGGGTCCAGATCCAAAAAGGGGGTCAGAAGCCTATTAGGGGGCCGCAGTATTGCTACCCATACGTCTGTGCTGATGCTGGGGGTTGCGCTGCCTGGGCGCCAAGCTCTGCCGGCAGAGCGGAGAGCGGCGGTTGCTGGCCGGGCGCCCAGCTCTGAAGGCAGCGCCACCGGCCAGCAGCTGCAGAGAAGGGAGGGCACGGTATCGTCATCCTTACGTTGGCGCTGCCTGAAGAGCTGGGCACCAGGGCAGCAGCTGCTGCTCTCCGCTCTGCCTTCAGAGCTGGGTGGCTGGAGACCAGATTTCTTGGTCTGTAATGCAATTTTCACAGCAGCGAAGAATTTGGTAGACCCCTAAATATAAGTAACTTAAAAAAATATGAGCTAAATCCTATATGAGTTATATATATAAGTTAAATCCTAGACAGAGACACCCGATTTCTTTTTGCTCTTCAGGCAGCTCATTAAAATGCTCACTCTGGACTTTGGAAAGGAAATTTGGGTGGTCTGAATACAGAATCTTTAATATATGCAGAGCGCGCCGGGGCAAAGCAAACACCTGGGTGGAGTCTGCCTGGCAAAGCAAACAAATGACAGGCTGTCCCACGATTTTCTCTCAGAAGGCATATCTGCAGACGGACCACCAGCAGATATCACCAGAGAATTGCCACCGTGCTGCCAAAAGCCACTTTTCCTTTCAGACTTCAGGAGGGTCATCGTGGTGGAACATGCTCAGAGATTCTACCACTGGGTCCAGCTGGCCTGCTCATGATCCTTTATGATCCACCATCAGCTTTTGACTAACCCGGGCTTCCCACATCATCTCTACTAAGACAATAAGCAATCAGAGAGACATGAGCTTGCTCAACTAACCAATTAACTAATCAGACAGCCGGCTTCTCTCTCTTCACAGAGAAAGTGCCAGAGGTGGCTAGAGCGAAAAAGCAGCACAAAGTTTTAAGGGTAACACTTCTGCAGATCCATAAAGATAGAACTTAGGCTTTAAACTAGGTTGAAATTTAAACCAGCTAATTCTAGTACAGGCTCCAGGGTGAGGTTCTGTGGCCTGCAAGGTGCAGAAGGTCAGACTAGCTGATCACGATGGTCCCTTCTGAAAGTCTCATAGACTTTTACAGTTAGAATCTGGATTAAACCAACTGGCAAAATTAGGAATGTGTTCTTCACGGCCATCCTTATATACACAGGTGCATTGTATGGTGTGAGTTGTTTTTTTTTCTGGGGCGGGGTGGGGGGAGAAGAGAGGGGAGAAAGAAAGAGCAGACACATAATCAATCTGCCTCTGAAGCATTAGATATTGGCCACCGCTGGACATGGGATACCTAACTGATTGGACCGGTCTGGTCTGACCCCATGTTCCTAACCTCCCCTGCTCCTGTTCTTGGCTATACATTTGTATGGAGGCAGCCTTTTTGAACTTTTAAACTAAGCGTTAAGCTACCAGTTAAATTTGAAAAGAAAAGAATTAAACTTCAAAAGCAGTTTGAACACAGGAAAATGAGGAATTCTGGACAGCAAGGTAATAAACTGGGGGATGAGTGCAGTGCCGGGTCACACCACAGAACAGGGTTAACCCCCATATTATTTATACTCCTGGTGAATATTTTATTTGTCAAAATAATGCAATATAATCACACTGGTTTCAATTATTTTGGTAATTTATTTAAACTACAATATAATAGATGGAGAAGAGGAGTGGGGAGCACTGGCAAAAATCCCCAACCCCCGCCCAGTAATGTAACTAGGTTTGACCTTTTATTTCTAGTTATTAGACAACAAATATATGCAGCCATAAGCTCAGTGTCACATCATAGGCACCTGAAGAGCAAGTGAGGGCTGGGGAATCAAACTCACAATTTATAGTGACTACTGACCATCTCCAAATAGATCAGTAGCAAACAGTTCATGGAGCACATTTTGATAGGAAATTTTTTCAGTCCAAAAATTTAGTTCAGTTCTAATCACTAAAGCACCATAAGCATTTCTAAGGCCATACTGTCCTTTACACCACTCTGGCAATGTAAAGGAGCCTTAAAACTTTTACACCTGTTTTATACTCCTGCGAGAATTCACAAAGACAGTGGGAACAATTCACTAAGCAGGCAGGCTGCTACATTCTGCTCTGCCTGAGGGGACAGAGCCTGCCCCATGCCTATCTCCTCAGAAACACCCCAATGCCCTCTACCCTTCCATGCCGAGCATGCTGCAATAGGAAGCGAGAGGAACAGTGTCTCTCCCTCTCTCACATGCATGACTGCCAAGCGCTCCCTGCAGTGATTTATGTCTCTACCAGCTGATCCAGGAACCCAAAATCGACCTGCCTGTGCTGCCAGGGATGGGCGCATGACCGCTCTTGCAGTTTCCCTATCAGAATTCATTTTTCTGCGGGGGACATGAATTCTGCGGGGGACATGAATTCTGCGCACGCACAGTGATGCAGAATTCCCCCAGAAGTAATTATTTAGCATCTTCACTGATGAGCTGGAAAGAGGAAGTAACCAGCATGTTAACCAAACAAATGAAACTAAACGGTAGGGAGTGAAGAGTCTGGGGAAAAAGTTACAAGCAACAACAAGGACACAAATACAAGGACCTAGACTGAATAAAAAGGAGCTGAAAATAAAGTGAGATTTAACACAGGAGAGATATGGAAAGCCGGGGAGTCAAGACAAACACAAGACTATATTGGACAATGAACTGGAGGTGCTTGTTACAGGATAGCAAAGAAAAGGGCAACATGCTCCATATGATTTGGAGATCCTTTGGGGCAGAAGTACCCCATCACATTGCAGGAAGCCTCTTTATGGCTTCAGAGCACAACCAGAATACTATGCCCAATTCTGAGCAATCAGGTATCAGAAAGATACAAACAAGCTGGAGGCGATCCAGAGAACAAAAGGAATTAGAAATGGGCAAGAGAGTTGTTTCACAAAGTAAGGTTAAATAGTCTACATATGGCACAGCTAATCAATGGCTAGAAGGGAACATAATAACTGTCTGCAAATAACAAAGGGTGTAGTATCAAACTGAGAAGGGAATTTGACTAGGGATGCTGGAATGGGGGTGGGGGGAGGGGCCACAGCCTCATCACTTTTAAAAGAGGGAAGGCGGGGCCTTGGGGGGGAGTGGGTGGCACGAGGGGCAGGGCCATGGTTCCGACACCAGTGTCCCCCTTACTTTTAGGGCACTTCTGCCACTCCTGAATTTGACATCTTATGAAGTTCTGTAACTAGGAGTAGTGGCATTAAAGAGTGCACAGGAAAATTTAGGGTGAGCTTGGTCGGGTGATGGAATAATTCCCTCAAAGGAAGTGGTGACCCACATCACTGGTGGCATTCAAAACTGGATTAGACAAAGTGCTGAAGACACCCTGGGGAATGAACCTGCACTAAGCGAGAGGTGGTTTTAAAGGTGAAGAAGAAGAGAGGTATGCAGATCCGTTCCAACTCCAACAGCTACGAAAATGAGAAAAATTATGGCCAGAGTTGAAGCAAAAGGAAAGCAGCTGGAGGAAAAGACTGGGGAACAGACAGCAAAGCAGACACAGATGCAAAGGGCAGCGAAAGGAGAGAAACAGAGAAAGCATGGGCTGCAAAGCAAAAAAATAATTTCTGTTACCATCTATTATAATTATAATACATCAAAATGCAATTCCATCTGGGGTTCTAGGATATTAACAGCCTTATTATGCACAGCTGGGGGGCATGTTGTATTTCCCATTTAAATAAGCAATGTGAAATGGTAAAAACTAATGAGGAGCTCTGCATTAATGTGTGTGGGGGCTGTATTTCAGTACAGCCTGGAGCTGGGTGGGGAGGGGTCCAGATTGGTATCTCTTGAGTATTTAGTTCAAACAATTTAGTAGGAAACGAGTAAAGCATCCTTGGGAAAACACTGACTGAGTAAAGTGGGGCTGGATATAGTCTAGTCAGCTCCTTTCAATCTCTGTGAACTGCTTTGGAGACGGGTTGATTCATTTCACTCCTCAAACCCAAGTCACAAGCCTTGTTGAGCACCAATGTCCTCAAGCGGTTAGCTCCCTGGAGAGCCTGGGCTCCCCTCAGTGGCACACCAGTGGGAAAACATCTAGAAATTGACCTGTGGATGTTGATTTTTCCATCCAGGTACATTTTTGCAGTTGCCACCATATAGGATCCTTTGGGTGAACAGTACGGGAGCATTGGGAACATAAGTACACCCCTGTACCCTGATATAATGCAGTCCGATATAACGTGGTAAAGCAGCGCTCCGGGGAGCGGGGCTGCTTTACCTCATTATATCCGAATTTGCGTTACCGCAAGCGGTTCCTCTGCGCCCCACCCACCACCTTATTTGCTGCGGCCCCCCCGCCCCAGCTCACCTCCGCCTACGAGCGCGCCGCAGCTCCGCTTCTCCTCCCTCCCAGGCTTGCTGCGCCAATCAGGTGGAGCGGAGGTGAGCTGGGGTGGGCTGCAGCACGTAAGGGGCAGAGGAACCACTCCCCACCCCAGCTCACCTCCGCCTCCTCCCCTGAGCGCATTGCCGCCGCCGCCCCGCTTCTCCCCACCCCCCCACAGACTTCCTGCACCGAACAGCTGATTGGCGTGGCAAGGCGGGGGTGGGGGAGGGGAGAAAGGTGTACATTTCTTCAAGGCATTGCACGAAGGGCATGGGTAAGTCAAGAAAGAACTCACAGTAAAAATAAGATACATAAGATGTCCTTTAGGTAGCTGTAAACCCTAAAGTGCTTATTCTGACAAATCAATACCTCTTATTCGAGAATTACTTTAAAGTTTCTCTCTGCCAGTCTCCTTTTATATTAAAATAAGGTAAGTGAATGGTCTGAGATCCCTCATCTTTTTATAATCTATAAATAAGGCCCTACTTAATTCACGGTATTGCAGACCCCACAGGTGGCCGACAGCGGAAAAAACAATGGACATTATTACTTTTCCATGATTTTCCATGGCTTGTCCACAACTCAGCCACGATTCAAGTAGGGCCTTATGTCTAAACGCATTTAGCGCCAGTGAGAGCTGCTAGACTGACAGCCCAGGAGGCTGAAGGCCTTTAAGCACAGAACAAAGAGTGGCAGGGCAAGTTTCCTCCCCACATTGCCCCTCACTAACGTGTCTCAATCCTGACCTGGAGAAACTAGCTGGAGGGGTAGTTAAGTATCCATGACCAAACTCATTCCTTGGCCTACTGCTTACAGCTGGGGGCCAGCTGTGCTTTTTTGTTTGACTCTCATCCGCTAGGGACTGGAGAGAGCAACTAGTTTCATACTGGCGCTGTTAGGAGCCCTGATAGCTTCCTGATCACTTCCAACCCGGGCTAGATCTGAAATAGTCTCACCCGAGCAGGCTGATTTGTCACATGCCTGCATTCCAGGTGATCTACTTACTAGAAGGGAGATCACTGTACTGGAGTAATAAGCCAGGTCTTCAATGATTTCAGTACGGCGGTTGGCTCCAATGCGCAAAGATCGGCTATTAACCTCCTCTGGTAGCACCGTGAGGATCTCCAGCAGAAAGGGCAGTGATGTCACGTCGTTACTGTACCTGAAGCAGACAGAGTGGAAAAGAGGTGAAATGGCATGGAGAAGAAAGGGGCTCGCCAACATGCACGATATCGAACTCCACAAGCGTCTAAGCACCTTTAACACCACAGTGGGAGAGGAGAGGAATCTCACTGGAAGAGATTCTGGACAGAGTTGTCCGAAAGCACATGGTCTGGATTCATGTCAAAAGCAAACGTTAGGCTATGAAATAAATGAGCATTACCGACCCCGGTTTGGGGTTTAGTTCTCCCACCATAGTCGGAAGTGCCTGTCAAGGAGGATGACAAAAAACTCTTGTTCTACAAATACAAGCAGTTAAGTCCTATTACATGCAGACGCCGCCAACAATGATGTCATGCAATCTCCATTTCACATTGCAGTGGCTTTGTCGAGTGGAAACTTCGCACAGCACCTGCACCATTTCACGACAGCGCCCTGGGTACGTGCTGGCCTCATGCAGTGACAAGCATTGCTGGATGTGGATCCTACTTTGAGCTCCAGTTGCTCAGTGACAGTACTCAGCCCTAGCAAGAAGCGAAAGGAATGTCTCACGACACTAACTAGCTACAGTTGCAACCCGTGAAGATGCAGCATTGACTGGCTTGAGACTCCTGATCAACCCTAAACCAGAAGGATACGCCAGCTATGCGCGCGAGAAAGGGATTGTAAAGTAATACAGAAATGGAGCTGAGGAAGACTTAGACCGGAGCCCCAAAAAAGCATGCACGGCTTCCATCACAGATATGTCTATAAACTGACTTGCCACTCGCCTCACCTAGAACACTTCACGACTATAATTCAATTGGAATCAGGAGCTACTTAAATTATCAGTCACAGAAAGGTTATTTTCTAGCACTTTTTCAACTCTTTTGTATCCGTTGTGCTTTCAGTGCAGTTGTGCTTTCAGATCATTACCTTTCTTTTCGCATTCCTGTAGGCCAAGTCTTGTAGGAGTGGAGTGATTTGTAGGGTTAATATTTCTATAAAGCTTAATGATATAAAACAAATACTTACTTTTCCACCAGTGTCTGTACACAGCCCTTCCAAGAAGCCATTTGTAGGGCGAGATCTGCTATGGCTAATGCCAGCTAAAATGTGGGGGAGGAGGGAAAAAAGAACAAGTCTAAGACCAGTGCTAAAAACACGGAGTGTCCAATTTGTGCGGCTAGACAGGGGGAAAAACATCCAGTTTCTGTTCAGCAACACTGGGAGAAGTCAAACCCTCTGTGAAGGAAAGCCAGACCCCTCCAATCTCATGGGAATCTCACAGGACTTAGTAGCCACGAGCCACAGTACTATTTCTCTGGTGTGTAAGCAGCAACAGAATACTCATAACCAATGCACCACTCCACCAGGACAGAAGGGGCTGCGTGACTTTTGCTGGGCACATCATTTAGTCACAGGTAACAGTCTCATTTCCTTCAGGCTGAGGGGTCATAGGGCCTTCAACTCACCTTTCAGACTGAGGCCAGCACTCTCCCACCCACTTGCAAACTGCAGTATCTGATCCAGATGGCCAACCATCTTCTCCATGGCTGCAAACCTTCTCTCAGGTTGGCTAGTGGAGGCTGCATCATACACACTATTCCCTAGAAACTTAGCCAGTCTCCTTGGTAGCACTGTGAGGTTATTTGCATTTAATTTGGAACTGAAGCCAGGTACAGTTCCTCTGCTATAAACAATTTTCATCCAGGCCCAACCTTGCCTGCACAGAAGTCAAATGCAAAATTCCCATTGACTTCAACCAGTGCATGATCAGACCCTGCAGGCTGATCGAGGACCAACAGGTAGCAAGGTTGATTTGGACTTCATAGGGATGTAGTGACAAGTGCTCTGCAGTGTCACGCAGGAGAGCTAAGTTGACGGCATGAAGGAATAATTAGTTCAATATCTAAGATGAACACAGGCCTGGGGAAATGGTAGCACCTCACGTCAGAGACCTTCCAGTCTCTGAGGGTGTTTTGATGGGTAATTCAATGTTGTTTTCATAGCTGAGCAGGGAAAAGATCCTTGTATAGCAGCTCCGCCCATCACTCTCCCAAAGCAGCACAGAAAGGGGTAAAATAATGTATTAACATATTGAATCACTGCTGAATTCATCATCGGACAAGAAATAAACTAAGCTGAGCCTATAAATGGAGATACTGCTCTGACTGGGTCTAAAGGGCATTGATTTTCCTTTTCTCCGTTTTTCCTGCTCCACGCTAAATGAAGAAGAGCCAGGGCACATGAATGCTGGATTTCTGAAAGCCAGCAGTGAAAAACTTTAGTTATGATTAAACATGACTAGCAGCATCTATTTCTTGCCCTTTCTCCTAAACAAGGCAGCAATTATTGCACAGAATGGATTTGACGGGGCAGTGGTGTAAATGTTACAACGTGTCCACAATGCATATCTAATTAAGGCACTGAATTATTCATCCTTTATTACGGAAAAGTGGTATGCAACTGCCTTGAGAAATGCTCCTTTTCCACCCCTACACCAGGAGTAACACACAGTTTACCTGAGTTACAATGACCGGTGACAGATCTTTCAAGTTCTGGATGTGGGACAGTAAAGAGTCCCGCAATGAAGCATGCGAGTCTGTGGGGAGTTCATAGAACGACGTCTGAATCTTCATCTTCATGGTCTGCGCTGCGAAGTAGCATGATTCTACATCCTGCCGGATCTGTAGCAACTGGTCTGAGATCTCCCACGCATGAACCTAAAGGCAAATTGGAACATTGCCGTCAAGCAGAGAAAGACATGGAATAGAACTCAGATTAGCTAAACATTAATTGGCAGGGTTTTTCGAACAAAATGGACTTTCCACAAGTTTAAGCATCAAGTCTGTAAAAGGAAGAACCCAGAATTCCTGCAGTTACAACTCCCTTGTTCTTAGCAAGACTATCACCAGAAGTGTTGAACTGGGGACTCCCTTCTGAAGGCGTTGCTGTCAAAAGTGTCAGTCACTTAGCAGAGGCTGGTTACACAGAGATGCCAGGCTCAAGCACAACGTGAACCAACTTCACCTCACGGTAAAAGAGCAAATCATACACCTGACATGGGAACTGCTTAGCATTTCCAGTAAGGCGGCTACTTTGGTGATTAAACGGAGAGTCAGCTTTGCCAGTGGACCTTGGTTTACACAGGCAATGCTTACTGCACTTCCACTCCTGTTCTAAAACAGCGTTCATTGCCAGATGTGTGACAAATCACAGTTCAGCAGCACAAGACGCGCTAGCCATTCACCAGCAGCACCATTCACCATACAGCCTGAAGCTGCAGTCACCTGGGACTTTCCAGACCCGCTTCAGAATCCCAGCTGGGCCTCACAACACATTTCCTGGACCTTCACAAGTGACTAAGAACCGCACCTGAGCTGTTGATAGCTAAATGAAGTCATTTCATGGGGTCAGGGGAGAGAGAGAGGGAACAGAAATTACAGGAAAATATTTTAGTAATAATCATTCTGCAATTAGCTCTTAGATCTGCGAACGAGACTGGAATGCAGCTCACACTCCAATGACAAAAACGGCCAGATTAGCAAATAATGAGGTGGCCAGGGCAGTCTTACAGAGCGATCCTGACATCCCAGTAAGCTGGGTCCTCTGAGACAAACTGTGTTCTAATACAGCTGAGCCAAGTGCAAAGCGACGCATCTAGGAACCAGGAACATAAGCCACAGCTACAGAATGGTTCCCGGGGAGGAACCAACATGAAAAGGGGCTAGGAATCACAGTAGACAAGCAACTCAACCTGAGCTCCAGGTGCAATGCTGTGGTGCAAAGGGCCGTGCGATACTTCGACGTATAAGCAGAAAAGCGGTGAGTAGGACTTGTGACGTACAAGAGGTCAGACTAGATGATCTAATGGTCCTGTCAAGCCTTAAAACACACAAAACCTAGGTTAGGTTATCATCATTCCAGAGTGAGTCATGAAAATCAGACCTACAATTCCTCTGTTTAGTTAGCGTGGTATCTGAGCTCCAAATGCACTCTCTCCTCTAACACAGAGAGATCACTCTTTGCCAGCATGCAGTAACAGTAGAACTGCCCCTTCTCGTTACGTCCCTGTAACAAATCCAGTGTGCCGGGAGGGCTGTAAAACGGGCACATGGTGGAAGTGCAACCCTTTCCCCATTTCCCCCCAAGCCCCAAACTCCACTCTGATGTTGCACACTGCATGAGACACTGCTGCTCACTATGCCCTGGGCAGACTGCTCTCTCCGCCGCCCCATCCGAGGAGCCACACACGTCCCAAAAAGCCTTCCAGCCCTGTGCCCGGAGCACTGTGCTGCGTTGGATCAGCGTGCAGCTCTACCTCAGCAGCAGCGGGATGCCTGCTGCTTGGCACGGTTCTGTTTTACCGCACGCTTTACGTTCGCATACAGGACTACGCTACAGTAACCCCGGCACCTGGGAGCAGAACTCATTTCCCCTCCAAGCACCCCACGCTCAACTCGCGTTCTCCACATCTCTCTCACACAGCATCTGAAGTCAGAATTGTCTTTAGTCTACAAGCCCATCATCGTTCAAACCTGGGAGCCTAACCCCCAGCGAGATGTCTATGTGAGCTTCAACAAGGGCAAAGTATGGTTTCCCATTGTAACATCTTATAAAAGCGTGAGCATTCTGGTCAGCAGGCACAAGTTTTCTGTGCAGCTCTCCTACAAAACAACGCTTGAGAACCCAGTGGGGAATTAGGACATTGTCATCACAAATACATTTCGACTTCACAAAGTGCGGTTACACTCAGGACCCACCCCCATGGGTGCCTGAAGGAACACAGGCCATATCTACGCCACAGCTGTGCTGCCATAATGTAGACACTCCCTACACTGACAGAAGGGGCTTTCCCATGGATGTAGGTCATCTGTCTCTCCGAGAGGCGGTAGCTAGGTTGACAGAAGAATTCTTCAATGGACCTAGCCGTGGCTACACGGGGGGTTAGGTCGACCTAACTACGGTGCTAAGGGAGCAAAATCTTTCACAGCCCTGAGTGACGTATAGCTAGGTCGACCTAATTTTTAAGTGTAGACCAGGCCTGAGCCTTCATTTCAGGATGCACCTGACACAACGTAACTGCAGACCTCATTCCAAGATGTTTGTTTCAGCTATACGCATTCTCTTCGCAGTAAGGCGTGGCAGCTGAAATCTCACGCCAGAAGCACTTTAAAAAAAAAAATCTGAAAACGATTTGCACATATTGTGTTTAATACGAACCGCACAGCTTTTTACATTCCCAATACAGAACAGAAATGCATCCAACACTTGTGCCTTTTTCTTCATTGACAATTCTATCATTTCTGTCTACTAATGGACCATTGTATTTATTCCTTTTGTTCCTAACATACTTTTTAAGAAAACTGATTTTCCTTAACTCTGCTGGCTATACATTTCTCCTTGTGCCCTTCTGTTTCCCTTATCAATTTTCTACAATCACTAGCTTCTGATTTATATTCATAATCACTATCAACTTCCCCTTTCTTCCATTTTTATATGTTTTGTTGTTTGTAGTTGCTTTCGCTTCCCCACTAAACTGGATTGGTTGTTTAGCCAGAGAAACCTTCTCTCTCAGTTGTGGCTTTTTAGGCATCCATTAAAATGTTCTTCTACAGTTCCCAGTTATCATTCACATTTTTCTGTTTAAATTCTTTCCAACAACTGATCTGGCTCAACTGTTTTCTGTTTTGTGAAACTGGCCCTTTTAATGCACTAAGTATATATATTGCCAGTTTGGATTTTATTCTAGTCACATATTACAAATGTAATCAAGACACAATCACAGAAATGTAGGACTGGAAGGGATCTCCAGAGGCCATCCAATCCAGTCGCTGGCAGGACCCAGTACACCTAGCTTAGACCATTCCTGTATTTCCAAACAAATATTTTTCTAACCTGTTCTTAAAAACCACAAGTGATGTGGAATCCACAACCTCCCTCGGAAGCCTACTCCAGAGCTTAATATCCTTCTAGCGAGAAAGTTTTTCCTAAAATCTCCCTTGTTGCAGATTAAGCCCATTACTTCTTGTCCTGCCATCAGCAGATATGAAGAAAACTGATCCCCGGCCCTTTTGTAGCAGCCTTTGACATATTCAAAAACTTACTTGGTCCCCTCTGAGCCTTCTTTTCTCAAAACTAAACATGCCCCGTTTTTTTTAACCTTCCCTCATAGGTCAGGTTTTCTAAACTTTTTGTTGCTCTGCTCTGGACTCTCTCCAATTGGTCCTCACTTTTCTTAAAGTGTGGCACCCAGAACTGGACACAGCACTCTGGTTGCAGGCTCACCAGCACCAAGTAGAGCAGGACAATTGCCTCCCGAGTCCCGCATAGAACACTTCTGTTAATGCATCCCAGAATATTAGCTTTTTGCATAACTGCACCATATGGCTGACTCAAATTCGATTTGTGATCCGCTATAACCCCTCCCCCAATCCTTTTCTGCTGTCCTGTCACCTAGCCCAGTGGCTCTCAACCTTTCCAGACTACTGCACCCCTTTCAGGAGTCTGATATGTCTTGTGAACCACAAGTTTCACTTTGCTTAAAACCTACATGCTTACAAAATCAGCCATAAAAATACAAAAAAGTGTCTCAGGACACTTACTGAAAAATTGCTTACCTTCTCATTTTACCATAGAATTATAAAATAAATCAATGGAATATAAATACTGTACTTACACTTCAACGTATCCTAGATACAGCAGTATAAACAAGTCATTGTCTGTGTGAAATTTTAGTTGCTACTGACTTCACTAGTACTTTTTATGTAGCCTGTTGTAAAACTAGGCAAACATCTAGATGAGTTGATGTACTCCCTGGAAGACCTCTGCATATCCCTAGTTGAGAACCACTGGCCCAGTTATTCCTGATTTTGTAGTTGTGCAGTTGATTTTTCCTTCCTACGTGTAGCACTTTGGACTTGTCTTGATTGAATTTCCTCTTGTTGACTTCAGACCAATTCTCTAATTTTTCAAGTTCATTTTTCAATTCTAATCCTGTCCTCCAAGGAGCTAGAAACCCTTCCCTGCTTGGTGTCATCTGCAAATTTTATAAGCATACTCTGCACTCCATTATCCAAGTCTTTAATGAAAAATGATCATTTGTGCCTAAACCACCAACTTTTGGGTCTGTGATCATTTTTTCTTTACTGTCAAGCTGAAGTCTAATACAGAATTCCCTTGTGTTGGATGCAAAACTTTTTGAATTAGAAAACCGTTATGTAGAAGGTTTAGAAATCCCTAGAACGTTTTAGTACTGGCACCCAGATTGAAGTCCCCTGGGGAAACACAGCTTTTCCTCCAATACATTACAGATAGGAGCTTCAGTTACCGGTCATCCTGTTCCCTCGTGTGATTCAGTGATTTGCTGCAGATACCAAATGAGGGCAGGCCACTATATTTCATAGGGGAGAAAACAAATGGAATGACTTTCCCAAGGCCACAAATCTATGTTCGGGCCGAGATTAGAACTCAACTGGTTGGCACGGACTTCTGTAGTCTTGAGCAAAGCAAGATCTAATTTGGATACAGCAAGGATAATTCTGGGCGCTTTACAGTAAGGAAGGAAGACAAGGCACCAGCTCCCGAGACTATAACCTAAATATTAAACATGTTGATATATTTCAAAGGCATTTTGGCCCAGAAAGCAATACACATGCAGCAGCTGCATGCTTTCTGAATGTGCACAACAATACACAGACATGAGACTAATGGCAAATCAAAAAAAAATTCAGCTTGTTAAAGGAGCCCCAAGATATTACTTTGGGCACAGTTACGAACAAATAGGGTTCTGTTCAGCTCCTATATCCCCTTTGCTTTAAATACCAGAACAAAGGAAATATGCATCAAAAATAAAATAAAGATTTAAACCCAGAAGCACCTGGAAATTAGGAGTTAATACTGAAACTTCTTCAAATTCACCCCTTGGTGCCTAAAGGAGACAGCGGGGGGAAACTTACATGCCCTGATTAGCTGCAATATCTAGACACAAGGTGAGTTAAGGACAGTTTCATCCTTTGCTTTGACTTCTCTGGATTTTGTAGATTTAAGAAAAGTTCTTCATAGAGCAGTTACTCTGCAGGACTGGATTTCATTCTAAATGCAGGTCCCCCCTCCCTTTCCATGCATAGTGCACTTGCCCAAATGATCTTTGTCTCAAACACCAAACTGGCATTTGCTCTGGAGGCTTTCATGTCCAGTGCCACTGCAGCCATCGCAGGCAGGGCACTGCTCCTGAGACCAAAGTCCAACACACCTTCAGAAGGCAGACTGCGTCCAAGGTGGACATGCTCATGCATCCCACAGGGGCTCATTTTCAAAGGGAACTGAACAGGCCTGAATCAATTACTAGTGATTTTGGAAGAGATTTATGGACCTCTCAGGTGCTGCCTCCCTTAAACCAGATGTCTTTGCTGTCTGAAAGTTCTTCATCTTTCAGTCCCTCTTTTCCAGCTGCTATGTACATCTGTGACAAAAATCTACTAAAGGCATTCTCTCTCATAAACCCAGCTATCACCAAAGCCTCATTACACGAAAGGCCTTGCCCACTGTTTGAAGCAGCAAAACATGTTCCAAAATGGTTCTAACAAAATCATGCTTGACCAGTGTTTACAGACATAGCTGTAAGCTAGCTGGACCTCCCAGCCCAATTTGGACAAGGAGAGTTGAAATAATTTTAGACTAATCACACCAGACTCCAAGGTAATCAATCTATAGTAAGAGACATACCAACTGCAGTCTACAGATCACCAATGGTCAGCAGAGCCCTTCTCGGTCATCTGCAGAATTAAATATATTGAGAACTGCGTAGTGGGAGGGATTGAGATGCTGGGAGTGGGTCACGAGAAGGTCTTAGCTCGTGGCCCATAGCACAAAGGCTGCAGAACTTACTGCATGATTGACAGTTTAACTGTACAGACAAGTTCACAGTCTAACACGATTGTTACAATTTTAGTGTTTGGAAAGGTTTCCAACTCAGTCCCAACAGCCCAGACATGGGCTAAAATGAGGCATTTTCGTGGCCTGAATTAACTCCAGTATATCTAGAAATTATATAAACCCTTCACAGCAGGCTCCATCCAGGAGATCGATCTCAGCAGGTTTGCTGGGATTCCAGGCAATACAAGTTAAAATATTTTTCATACTAGAAAATTAACAGAGACTTTTAGAAACACTGTAGCAAGATCAGAAACAAAACTGAAATGTAACTATGCAACAGCAGAAGGGGTGAGGGAAGACCTTAAATGGACACCATCAACTTGGGGGGGGGGGAGATCACAATTTTCTATCTGCAATAGCCGCAACAAACATTTCAGAACGCTGCAACCAGCAAAAGCGTCCACCTCCTTTGTTTACTTTGTGAATTGCACTAAACCAACTGTACAGTCAGCGCTAGGGAGAAAGTGATGTAACTAAAGAGACCCTCTGTCACAGGCCCTGCTCTCCCACCCTTTGCAAGCAGTTCTCACACACTCGTACGGCTACTCCCACTCTGTCACAGGCCCGTATAAAGAAAAGAGCAGGAAATCCTCGTATAAAAACTGTAATGGATTTTTTTTTTTTTAAAGTAACTCGGGACACAGAAGATGCTGTATCAGGAACTGGACTTTTTAAAATTTAGTCAGTCTGAAAAAATGTGAGTTGATGTCGTCCCCGGCACATGACGGCCGAAGTAGTTCCAGGGGAGATAGTGGAAATCACCAAAATGCAGTGGCTGTTTGGGTTCCAACTTTAACCATTCAATCTCTGAGGCCACAGGAACTGGGAGCTTTCTATAGGTTACAGTCAGTTTGGGGACAGAGAGTGGCATATAACTGCAATGGAGGCATTATTAAGTGGAAGCAGGACTGTCCTAAGTGGTCCTAGCTCCTGTCTTCAGATGGTGGATGCTCTCTCGAGTGGGTTTCAGGAAGGATGAAGACGCATCCCGAGGAGGGACCATGTAGCAAGTTACAGATGCACTCTTCTTTGAAGCTGTGATGATAAAGACTCAGCATTCCCCCTCACCTACATGTACGCTCTGCTCCTGACTAGACTCCCAAGGACGCGTCCAGCTGTAGGAACGAACGGGCCTGTCCATAGGGTTATATGAGAAGCCCCGGGTTCTCCCACTTTCGTGATCATGGTAACCCAGGTATCCTAACCAAATAATGTGGGAAGTTACATTCTGACTCCATAAGTTCCCACTGAGTTTCAAAAAGGTAACAACATTCTCTGGCCCAAACTATTCTACAGCATTGTTGTTTAACATCTGCAGTATCCCACCTCAGAGGCAGTCTTCATCACCAGAGAGAGAGAGATCTTTCTTGTTCTATTCAGTTCGGAAAAACCAAGCCCAGCACGGTGTCTGAACTGTTTAGAACACCCTTTGGAATTACTTTAAATGAAAGGAAGTTTATTAAAAAAATAAGATGGCTTCGTAATGTAAGACTCTAAAATAGCCTTGTCAAAACAGAGAGGTTAAGGGTTAAGATAAAGTTCTTTAGTCTTACATGCAAAGCTCAAATAATTGGTCAAATTTGCACCTATCAAGGTTAAGACTGGCTACAGGTCTGGTTTCTTCAATAAATCTTTTAAGAGTTATACATAATCTTGCTTGTGTAGAAGATTTTTGTTTGGTCCCTGCAAGTACCTTTGTCATACTGGGGTCAGTATTTTACAACAGATATAGTAAGGGTTGAGAACTAAGGGAGGACGTACAGTGCAGAAAGGGAGCCTTAAAGCTTCAGACTCCTCATCCGTAGGTTCTAAAGATCCACACCCAATAGGCTTTGTCTCAAAGAACCAGCTTCCACAGACAGATAAAACAATAAACCATTTGAAGCGTGACATCTAGCAACAACGTGAAATATGAGATTTACGTGGCTGTAACAAGAGACACGGGTAAATAAGGGGACTGGAGAACTGAGAGACCATACTCACACGAAGATGTAATACTGCTTGCAAAGAGGCAATACCCTCTCTCAGTTTTAATGAGCTGCCAGATTAAAATTCATAAATTTAAAAAAAGACTACCTTAGCAAACTTAACACCTTCGAACAACAGAAGTGAAATCTAATTTACTATTCAACTGGTTACTAGTAGTCTGCCGAGTAAATCAGCTCTGACAATGAAAATAGACTTATTTCAAATCAGTTTCACTTTCTAGTTTGTAAATACATTAGGGGAACACCATGTTAGTCTGTATCAGCAAAAAAACCTGAGGAGTCCTTGTGGCACCTTCGAGACTAACCGATTTATTTGGGCATAAGCTTTCGTGGGCTAAAACCCACTTCATCGGATGAATGCAGTGGAAAATACTGTAGGAAGATATATATACATAGAGAACATGAAAAAAATGGCTGTTGCCATACCAACTGTAATGAGACTAATCAATGAAGGTGAGCTATTATCAGCAGGAGAAAAAAAAAACTTTTGCAGTGATAATCAGGATGGCCCATTTTTTGTTGAAGAATTGCGACCTTTAGGTCTGAAATTGGGGGAACAATATCAGATTGCAAACAGGACAGAAGATTAGTAACCCCTTCTGCCACACTGAGGCCTAACTAAGCAGGTGGCAAAACAAGTGCCATCCTCTCTCTCTAACTGGTCAGAAAAATAGCACCGTCTAATCACGCACAGACCTGGCTATGGCGATTCACATTCATGATCTCCAGGCAGTATTATTCCAACCAAAATCTAGGAACGAAGCCACATCCACCCACAGAAGTGCCAACTTGTTGGCAATAATTTGTCTGCTTAGACACACAGGTTGCCATAACACCACCGCCCTGGCGCGTCACGCTCTGCACTGGCTCCCTGCTGCATACACGTCCACTTCAAGGCCTGATAGTCAAAGCCATCTAGGAGATCGGTCCTAACTGCCAGAGATGGCCTCTGCCTCCATATTCATGGCCTCCCACGAGAGCTTCATTCCACCTGAACAAAGGAGTCTATTAGAAGGGCGGCACACGAGTTGACTCTCCACAGGAATTGGCCCTCAACCACCACAGTCACTTCCATGAAAGAGAAAGCAGATCTCTCTGCTTTCAAAACTCGCTTCAACTCAGCTTTCCCTCCGTGTGTTATAAAAACACAATATACCCACTCTTGCCCCCACATAGCCTATAAACTGATCAGATTATTTCTCCAACAGGCTGGGGAGGGAGAGGTAATGCTATGTCTATTTCAAACACTTGGGAAGCACTTACACATTGTATGATAATGATGTAAGTGTCTAAACAGATTCAATCTTCCAACAAGGCCTTGCTCCCTGGACTGGTACAATCCACAGTTCTAGGGGGAAGAGCTGGCGGTATATATAAGAGCTGTGTGATTTAGAATTAATTCTGAGAGGAGTCACATCTAAAAAGGCTGCCTTAGATAAGAGGTTGAGAACAATGATAAGAGGAAAAATTCTTGTGGCTCCTCAAAGCCACTTACACACAGGACGCAATGTCTGAAGATATCAGTGAACCGTATTTTCCGCTTCTGCACAAAAAACAACAAAACACACAAACAGAGACAGGACCCTTTAAGAACCCTAACACACCTGTAACTGCATTAGTACAAAGACAAGCATGAAACGGATATCAGCACTGTGCAACGAACATGTGTGAATTTCATTTCTAAAATGCCACAAATAACCCCCACACATCTATTTCTACATTCACATCTTTTAGGAACTCACTGATTGGTTGGGTAAGGAAAGGAAGTGCAGCCTTATTTGCTACTGGACAAAGCCTCCCACGCACAGGAAGAGAGACTGGCACATTGCTTCCAATCTGCACCGAGTTCAGACTGAATGATTGAAAACTCAAAAGCCTCCCTCTCAAATTAAAAATTCAATGGGGTACTCACCAGGTTAAAAGCTCTGTATTTACTTCCACTAGCAGCATATTAAAATAGAAGCATTTTCAATATTTACTTCCCACACTTTATAAGGTTTACATTCTCCATTTCTCTCTGTTTAGACATTGAAAAGAAACTAGCCAGTTTCACTTTTGTGGACAGTCTGTTTCTAGTATATTTCATAGATGTCTTAGTGTTTGGGTTGCAAAAACCTACAGGGGAATGTTTTTCCCCCTTCCAAAAAGCTTTCTACTGGAATTTTGAAAAACAGTCATGGAATCATTTCCAATGGCATCAGTTTTGTAAAATGCTTGTTTTTACAAAGCCTAAATCCACGCTAAATTTCATACATCACTATCTTTTTAGCTGATTGGGAGGAAAACGTGGAGGAGGGAGAGGGGAAGTCTACACTGGAGTTAGCCTTGAAAGAATAAAGTAAATAAAATTATACTGCTATAATCCAGGTTTAATTTCACCTTTTTTAAAAAAAAAGTGTTAGTTAACCGGCATTAATACCAATCCACACGGTCTTCTGAACATCAGATGCCTGGGAACGCAGCTCTCTGTTGCAAGTATATATTGCACACTATTTTTATGAACTTGTTCACACAGATTGGAAGCTAGCCAAGTAGCAGTAAAACAGAGACTCCTCCACGGTGGAGGTCCTATTCTGAAATACACATTTATCAAATGAGCAACGATCGCATACACATAACATCTGCATTATATAGATAAAAATAAACTCAAAACCTCCAGGAGATAGCATCTTTTATTTAACTCAAAACACAGGGTGCAGATTTTTTTGGCCCAGTGGCTTCTGCATTTTGTGGTTTAAAGACCTTGGAATACTCCCTACAGGTGAGTAGACCCCAAGGCCATGCACAGAAAGTCTTGAGGTTGTGGAAAGCAAACTTCTTATAAGACACTCCCTTAGCTAATTTCCTACCCACATGCATTACATTTCTGGAATAAGTGATAGTTTAAAAGAAAAAGAAAAACAGTGACTTCTGAAGGAAGGAGCAGACGGACAAATCTGAACAGCTCAAATAAATAACCAGAGAAGCACAATGCTGACTTAGATACCTTCAAGGGGAGGAACAACTAGACACAGAACCAGACAAATCAGGGATGGCATAGTATTTACCAGAGGTGGTTACCACCCTGGGGAAAACTAGTTAGTCCCAGTTTAAAGCATTTTCTATTTTAAAAACTGTTTCATTAATGCACACAACATTACACTTAATTTTAATTACATACTAAAATCATAGATTCATCTAAAAAGTTTAATCAGTTTTACAGCTATATCAGAAAATGAATGATTGGTTATTTCATTTACCAAAGGTAACTGAAGCAGGTATTTATGAAGTCACTGGGAGGTGCACTATCTCCAATTCAACAGGTTAATCATTAACATTTGGAGGATTTTCTTACCATGCTGTATTAGGAAGAGAATATCACCAGACAGACATTTAAATTGTTTTATTTAACTAAAAACAACAACATTAAGTATTCTGGATTTTTTTCTTCAACAGCAAACATATAATATTTTAACAAAACAAGATATGTCCCTCGCTTCTCACCTTTATCTCCAGACTTCATCCCCTCGTCCAGATCTATTCCACCCCCAACAATCTTCTATTCATTGAACTTTTTAAAACTTTGCACTTTGAGAGAGAGGTAAGGGATTGACTCTGTGTACACAAATTTGCAGAGGGACAATAGAGTTATTTCTCACCTCTCTGGAGACACAAATCCAGTTTGAGAACTGCAAAACTAAGCGTCTCTGATGGTACCTTCTAGACTGAGCACTGAGTCCCATTGGGTAGATAGAAAGATTAACCTAAATAATCTATAGAGAAGCCTCTGGATCTCATTTACAAAACTTTTCTTAAATATTACATGAATATATTGTTCATACAATAGAATTAGAATTTATAATCCCTAGTCCATGATGAGATATCTTTGAGCTATAATGTATCTTAATTAAAAGTATGTTTAGATACTCAAAAAGCATTTTATCAAAAAAATCTGATTTAAATAAAATAATCCAATTTTTATTTTTTAAAAATAACTGATTTTTATCCACCCTGTTATAGGAAAATGACAAATAGTGCAGTGTTGTAAGCTTGACAGCATTAAGCAATTAGAAACACCCAGAGCTGCAGATAGCATTCTGAAGCAGAAGACCAACTCTCTCATGTAATGGATAGTTTGAGCCTATTCTTCAGTTTTGAATGGAAGTATCCAAAGCTTGAAAAGATTTGTTCTATGCTTGCTGGACACTGATGCAATTTTTCCCAGCTTCCTGATTTAAACCGGGTTTAAGCCAGTATTTACCAGCACCCTGTCCTAAAAGGGTTTTTCCTTGGGAAACTGCCAAAATAAACAGATTAAAATATTAAATAAATTTGCTTCCCATGATGATTCTAGTAAAAATGTCTGATCACATCCACTCATACTGGCTTCTCAGTTGCACTCAATCAGTAGGGCCATATCACATGACTTATGTGCCCACTGGAACCAACCAACACAAGTCAAATATCCAATACTCATAAGCCGCTGATGCATAGTCTAAGCCGCTCTATGGACTATAAAAGTTATTCAGGATAGTTGAGAATAATGAATACCAAGAAACCCTTAATTTGCTCAAAGACAATTTGTGAATGGAAAAAAAGATCTTAAAAACTCAAATTATTCACTACAAATTATTTCCCCAGTTCAGGTTACAAACCAGCATTATTTAAAAAAATAAAAATCCCCCCCCCGCCCCCAGATTGGCAAGCACTTGATCAGTGTAAGTGCTGCTTTGAGTATATACAGGATGTTGCTGAAACTCTTAAGTTGCTGGCAGGGTTTGTTAGGCCGATGGTCAACAAAGAGTTGAAGTGGCTCATGGCTCAGAGCCAATTACTTTTATTATTGAACCAACAGGACAAATCAGATTACACCCAAGGGGATTGGATTTGTTCATCGGACATGAAACAAGCCTCTTATTCCAGGTTCATAAACTATGTTGCAGCTTCAACACAAGTTGATGCACTACGGGTATGTCTACACAGCAAAGAAACAAACCAACCAAACCCCACATCAGTGAGTCAACTGGGTCAACTGACTCAGGCTCACACTATGGGGCTAAAAATGGAACGTTTATACTGCCATTTGTAGCCCTGCAGCACAACCCCGACCGAGTCAGTTGACCTGAGCTCTGTGACTCACTAACATGGTTGTTTTGTTCCCCCACACCATGCCAACGTACACTAAGTGACTGCCATAGAGAGTTAAGTTCTCAGATGGTCACAAGAAAGGGGGTGAGGAAGGCAGGGGAGACTGTAAAGGATTTTCTGTTTTTTCTATCCTTCAATTAGTTCCTCCCACAAGGTCATAATTACCCAGTGTATAACACTGTACACATAGGAGACGGGATTCTATTCCTCCCTCTGCCGTTCACTCATTGTACAACCTTAGGCAAGATAACGTCTCTCTGTCCCAGTTTCAAGTACTTTAAGCTCTACGGACGGAGTCCCACAGAACTGCTTGATGGTATTAATAAAAAAGGGCCAGTAAAGAGACGCTGCTCCTTACTACCAAGTCGAGGTAAAGTGCTTGCATTTCAGTGGTGTTTGCTGCCCTGGCTAACAGTTTATATAATGAAATTCAACTCAGAGGGAAGACTGAGAACATAGTAACGGCCAGACTGCGTCAGACCAACAGTCCATCCAGCCCAATATCCCACTTTCTGAGAGGCGGCCAGGACCAGGTGCTTCAGAGGGAATGAACAGAACAGGGCAATTTCTCAAGTGATCCCTGTCATCCAGTTGCAGCTGTTGGCAGTCTGAGGTTTAGGGACACTCAGAGCATGGGCGTGCATCCCTGACCATCTTGGCTTACAGGGCCATCAATTGCTATCCTCCACGAATTTATCGAATCCTTTTTTGAGCTGGTTATACTTTTGGCCTTCACAACATCCCAAAGCAAGGAGTTCCACAAGCTGACTGTGTGTTATGTGAAGAAGTACTTCCTTTTGTTTGTTTTAAGCCTGCTGACTATTCATTTCATTGGGTGACCCCTAGTTCTTGTGTTATGTGAAGGAGTAAATAAGACTTCCCTACTCACTCTCTCCACACCATTAATGATTTTATAGACCTCTATCATACCACCCCCCCCTTAGTCATCTGTTTCACAGAACTGGCCGGAAGCTCAAAAGGTCATCTAGTCCAGTCCCCTGCACTCAAGTATTAGACCATCCCTGAAAGGTGTTTGTCCAACCTGCTCTTAAAAATCCCCATAAGCTGAACAGTCCCAGTCTTTTAAGTCTCTCCTCACATGGAAGTTGTTCCAGACCCCTAATCATTTGTGTTGCCCTTTCTGTACTCTCTCCAATTCTAATTAGGGTTGTCAATGAATCGCAGTTAACTCACGCGATTAACTCAAAAAAAAATAATTGTGATTAAAAAAATTAATTGTGATTAATTGCAATTTTAACTGCACTGTTAAACCATAGAATACCAATTGAAATTTATTAAATATTTTGGATGTATTTCTACATTTTCATATATATTGTATTGTTTTGTAGCTGAAACCAAAGTGTATATTATTTTTTTACAAATATTTGCACTGTAAAAATGATAAATGAAACAGTATTTTTCAATTCACCTCATACAAGTACTGTAGTGCAATCTGTTGTGAAAGTGCAGCTTACAAATGTAGATTTTTTTGTTACATATCTGCAGTCAAAAACAAAACAATGTAAAAATTCAGACCCTACAAGTCCACTCAGTCCTACTTCTTATTCAGCCAACCACTAA
This sequence comes from Lepidochelys kempii, assembly GCF_965140285.1. Taxonomy (NCBI): domain Eukaryota; kingdom Metazoa; phylum Chordata; order Testudines; family Cheloniidae; genus Lepidochelys; species Lepidochelys kempii. The sequence goes on from NC_136380.1 coordinate 349,514,357, forward strand.
GACAAAAGTTTATTTACATTTACAGGAGATAATGCTGCCCTCTTATTTACAATGTCATCAGAAAGTGAAAACAGGCATTTGCAATTCAATTTTGTAGCTGGCATTGCAAGGTATTTACTTGCCAGATATGCTAAACAATCATATGGCCCTTCACGCTTTGGCCACCATTCCAGAGGACATGCTTCCATGCTGATGACCCTCTTAAAAAAAGAATGTGTTAATTAAATTGATCACTGAACTCCCTGGGGGACAATTGTATGTCCCCTGCTCTGTTTTACCCACATTCTGCCTTATATTTCATACTATAGCACTCTTGGATGATGATCCAGCACATGTTCATTTTAAGAACACTTTCACTGTAGATTTCACAAAACACAAAGGTGGTACCAATGTGAGATTCGTAACTGACCCAAGGCCTTCCAAAATCTGATCTGAACAGGGTGTAGAGCATGCTTTCAGAAGTCTTAAAAGAACAACACTCCAATGCGGAAACTACAGAACTCGAATCACCAAAAAAGGAAAATCAACCTTCTGCTGGTGTGATCTGACTCAGATGATGAAAATGAACATGCGCCGGACTGCACTGCTCTGGATTGTTATCGAGCAGAACCCGTCATCAGCATGGACGCATGTCCCCTGGAATGATGGCTGAAGCATGAAGGGACATATGAATCTCTAGCAAATCAGGCACATAAATATCTTGCAACGCCGTCTATAACAGTGCCATGCGAACATCTGTTCTCACTTTCAGGTGACACTGTAAACAAGAAGCGGGCAGTATTATTTCCTGCAAGTGTAAACAAACTTGTTTGTCTTAGAGATTGGCTGAATAAGAAGTAGGACTGAGTGGACTTGCAGGCTCTAAATTTTACATTGTTTTATTTTTGAATGCAGTTTTTTGTACCTAATTCTACATTTGTAAGTTCAACTTTCATGATAGAGACTGCACTACAGTACCTGTATTACATTAATTGAAAAATAGTATTTCTTGTTTGTTTGTTTTTTTACAGTGCAAATACTTGTAATCAAAAATAAATATAAAGTGAGCACTGTACACTTTTTATTCTGTGTTGTGATTGAAATTAATATATTTGAAAATGTAGAAAACATCCAAAAATATTTAAATAAATAGTATTCTCTTATCAACAGTGTGATTGTGTGATTAATCACGATTAATTTTTTTAATTGCTTGACAGCCCTAATTCTCATATATCTTTTTGAAATGGAACAACCAGAACTGCACACATATTCAAGGTGCAGGCATATCATGGATGTATACAGTGGCATTATGATATTTTCTGTATTCTCTAACCCTTTCGCAATGGCTCCTAACATTTTTATCTTTTTTGACTGATGCTGTACATTGAGCAGATGTTTTCAGAGACTATCCACAATGGCTGCAAGATCTCTTTCTTGAGTGGTTACAGCTAAGGCCTTGTCTACACTGCCACTTTACAGCACTGCAACTTTCTCGCTCAGGGGAGTGAAACCCCTCCCCCCCCAAGCGCTGCAAGTTTCAGTGCCGTAAAGTGGCAGTGTAGACAGCGCTCCCAGAGCTGGTAGCTATTCCCCTCGTGGAGGTGGGTTTTGTTTCGTTTTTTTTTTTAATACCACTAGGAGAGCTCTTTCATGTTCAAGTGCTGCATTGCTAGTGAAGACATGCCCTAATTCAGGCCTCATCATTTTGTATATATAGTCGGGATCATGTTTTCCTATGCGCATTACTTTGCATTTATCAGCATTGCATTTCATCTGCCATTTTGTTGCCCAGTCACCAGGTTTCGTTAGAGCTCTTTGTAAGTCACTGCAATCTGCCGGAGTCATTTTACACAGTATGTGTACACTGCATTTAGACACCCACAGCTGGCCCATGTCAGCTGGCTCAGGCTGCGGGGCTGTTTGGGATCAGGCTTGTCTGGGACCCTCCCACCTCGCAGGGTCCTAGAGCCTGGGCTTCAGCCCAATCCTGAATGTCTACACCACAATTAAACAAACAGTCACCCTGAGCCCCTTAGCCCGAGACACCTAGCACAGTCCAGCCATAGACTCTTAATTGCAGTGTAGACATATCCTTATTGTCTGCAAACTTTGCCAGCTCACTGTTTACCCCTTTTTCCAGATTATTTATAAGTATGTTGAACAGTGCTGGTCCCAATACAGACCCCTGGGGGACCCCGCTATTTAAAGCTCTTCATTTTGAAAACTCACCGTTTATTCCTACTCTGTCTCCCATCTTAAACCAGTTACTAATCAGCGAGAGGATCTTTCTTCTTATCCCTTGACTGCTTAGTTTGTTCAATAGCCTTTGGAGAGAGACCTTGCCAATGGCTTTCTGAAAGTTCAAATACACTATGTCCACTGGATCATCCTCATCCACGCTCGTTGACATGCTCAATGAATTCTAGTAGATTGGTGAGATGTGATTTCCCTTTACAAATGCCATGCTGACTCTTCAACAACATACCATGTTCAGATGGGTCTGATAATTCTGTTCTTTACTATAGTTTCAACCAGTTTGCTTGGTACTGAAACTAGGCTTACTGGCCCATAATTGCCAGGATCACCTCAGAGCTTTAAAAAAAAAAATTGGCATCACATTATCTATCAGTCAGCCATCTGGTCCAGAGGCTTTATTAAGTGACAGGTTACACACCACAGTTAGTAGTTCTGCAATTTCATATTTGAGTTCCTTCAGAACTCTTGGGTGAAGACCAGCTGGTCCTGGCGACTTCTTACTGTTAAATTTATCAACGTGTTCCAAAACTTCTATCGACACCTCAGTCTGGAGCAGTTCCTCGGATCTGTCTCCTGAAAAGAATGGCTCATGCTTGGGAAAACAAGGTTTTGGTTTCAGGAAGATCACTGCAACCTGATGGAAGGCAGGTGAGCTCCTAATGGGACTTCTGGAAGAGCTGCAACAGGTTGCAGTTAGTCTGGAGAGAATAGAGGAACATTTTCCATCTAACCACCTAATTTAGGCGCATTGTACAGAAGAGGCCAAAGAGACTTTTATAGTGGTATTTTCAAAAGGACGCTCATGGTGAACGTTTTGCAGCTACACCTCAGCAAGCTTTTCACTAGCATGGTCTAAATCCTCCTATTACTCTCCGCAACCCAGGAGAGATGAACCATCCATTTTAAAGTGTTTTGCTGCTGCATGACTCACTGCTACACACAGCCCTGAAACTGCCAACACCACTGAAATCGACTAAACCCTCTTTTACAACACAGCCTGGTAAGAGCTGAGTGTGTGTAACCCACCAATAATTATGCAAGGGATTAGTACTGCTTATTAAACACAAACCAACCTCACCCCAGACAGTCCCAAGCTACGTCCACTCTCTCGGCGAAGAAGGCTCATTAAATCAAATGTGAGATCTAGTCCAGCCCCACCACTCACCTCCTATGACTTCGGGCGAGTCATTTCGTCTGTGTCTCATTGTCTCCGTTACGTGGCAATAGCACTTGACTTCACAGGGCTATTAGAGGATTTAATTAATTCACATCTATCAAGCACTTGGGAAGTCTGGATAGAGATGCTGAAGAGTGTGACGTATTATTCCTCAAACCACAAACTGGCAGCTGGAGGAGGTCATACTACTATTGTTAATAGAGGATTAATTAACTTTCAACACCATTCCACCCCTTTGAGGGGGACATTATTATTTCCCTTTTAACACAGAGGAAAAGAAGATTAAAGCAGTGAGATTCCCTCTGTGGCCTGGACAAGTCAGATGTCAGAACAAAGAAGATCTATCTAACTATAAAGTTCACCTCTCTCTAACTGGTAGTTGAGAGGAATCCTGTAAAGAATGGTTTAGACCAGTGGTTCTCAACCAGAGGTCTGGGGTCCCCTAGCTGGCCACGAGCAGGTTTCAGGGGGTCTGCCAAGCAGAGCCAGAATTAGACTCGCTGGGGTCCAGAGCAGAAAACAGGAGCCCCACTGCCTGGGGCCGAAGCCCGGGGCCCTGCGCCCTGCCACCCGGGGCTGAAGCCGAAGCCTGAGCAATGTAGCTTTGTTGGGGCCCCTGTGGCATGGGGCCAAAGGCAACTGCCCTGCTTGCTACCCCCTCATGCCAGCCCTGGCTTTTGTATGCAGAAAGGCAGTTGTTGTGGCACAGGTGGGCCGTGGAATTTTTATTGCATGGGGAGGGGGAGGGGTGCATAAATAAAACGTTGAAAACCCCTGGTTTAGACTAATGACTTGCTATGTTCGGAACGGAAACTAATTCCACCCCAATCCACTCACTGGACCAAGACCTTTAGCGTTTGGAGGAACAGCTCAGGAGCCTCCTACAAAATCGTGAGTGAGAGAGAGTGTGAGAGAGAGAGAGAGAGATCTAAAAAAGCAACAGAGCCAGCCGTGCTGTTAACCTGGAGGCGAGCTAGGTTCTCAAGGAAAACATTTGCACTACGACACGCGAAACAGAGAGCACAGTCCGCAGCTAGAAAAAAAGATTTCTGAAATCGCTGGAACAACGAGCTCTCATGAGAGGAGATGCGAGAGTTATGTCTCTATAAGGGGATCCTTTGAAATAGGTCTATCGTCTTGCTAGAAATCCTATCTGCCCCACTGTCTAAGCAGTAGTTTCACAGAGAAATGCTTGTTCAGTCACTATGGATTGCTTTTTAGTGACAGTAACTTAGGTGGGGGAGTCATGCAGAGGGAATAGTTACAGAGCGATCAATTAAGCAAGAGAAGGAAGATAACAAAGGCTAAAAAGGAAAACTGTGGCCCACTAATTTATTACACCAGGCAACCCCAGATAAATACACATATGAATCATAACCAATAGGAACAAGGCTGGAGCCCAAATCACAAATTTACAACAGGGATGGGACCAGATGATAAACCCCACTGAAGGGAGAAGTTTTGAGCAGGAGATTTGACAGCCGTGTCTGCACTTCTTGATGAGAGATTCTGTAAATTAGAGGGCAAACATAGTACAGTCTACAGAGTCCTACAGAGCAGTCAGCCGGCTGATGCCATTCTCTTTAGTGTAGTGGTGCAGCCCTCAGGGACTTCCAGTCCCAAAATTCAATAAGTCATCTTGATAGAAAGCAGCTCTCCATAGGCTTCCCTCAACTGTTTTTAGTCACGTATGCCCACTCTGGTTTTGTACGGTTTCCCATTTTGCCCGAACGCCTGAATGAGCCTTATTCAACACAGGTCAAAAACCCACCTGTAATGATCACCACACGCACCGTGCTTGTTCTCTTTGTACTGTACCATAACATGCAAGTCTGTCCCCTCAGATTGTTAGCTGCCCTCTAGGGTAGAGATGTAGTAGTTTAATATAGCTCACCTGAGAAAAGCATCTGACTTTGTACTTACAAGTTTAGCAAAACTAAACACTTCTCTTGCTCACATTTTACCTCTGTGTGAACATCCCCAAAATCATTTCTAGAGCAGATCTTTTAGGAGAACACCCAATCTTGATTTTAAAATTATCACCGACAAAGAATCCACCACAGCCCTTGGTAAATGGTTACAATGGTTAATTACTCTCACTGTTAAGCTCATTGTTTGCTGCCATCCTCTCGTTAGTGAGGAGGTGCAGCCTGCAAAAATGACAGGTATACAACACTACGTTTCAATCCGAGTAGAGGCAGTATGCATACTGGGACCTGTCGTCTCCATAGGCTGAAACTCTTATAATACCAGCGAGAGGCAGCACTCAATTTTATGGAAATTAAGTGCAAGTCCTCAGACTCTTGGAAAGTAACCAGTTTGCTCTTCAGCTGGAGTATTACTAGTTACCCAAAACTACACAAATTTGATTCATCCTTTTACTCGATCTTTCCATTTATCAGAACCTGTGGAAACAGTCATAGCTTGGAATGTCTCTGAGATATCTAGGCACTCAGCTTCGTCCCACTACTTCCCATTAAGTTAACAAGGAAAATATTTGTTCTCTGTCACAAAGGCTTAAGAACATACTAGCCCATAGAAAATTTGGAGCAGCAAGATTGTTAGACTGGTCAATTCTACTACTGCTGCCTAGGTCCTAAGTAGTAGTAAAAACTGACCGGAATACTGGAAAACTTACCGGAAACTCAAGTTGCACTGCGATTCCTTGGAAACTCTGAGCAGCAGCCAAGGACTTTGGGGGAGGATGGACCACACAGGAGAGAGGAGCCAACCACAAGCCAAAGTCAATACAGGAGCACCACTATAGGTAAGTTTGTGTCACGGCTTCTGTGTAAAGGTCCACCTTTCCAAGTCTTCTGTAATCAACATGCTTAGTTGGAGTCCTTTGAAATCAGATGTGTATCAGAAAGGTGCAGGGTAGGCTTAATGACCCAATGTTGAGGTTATTTGAGCTAGGGGTTGCAGAGATTACATCCTCCCCCCCCGCAAAATTAGCCATTTTTCAAAAAGTTTCTAGGTAGGTCCCCTTCTCCCCCTGAGCCAGAGATTGGTCTCAGTCAACTGAGTTTTACCCATGGCACCCACTAAATCTATGGGGGACTCAAACGGAGAACGGTATTTGAGAAAATGTAAACTTGTGCGTGCACAAGCACCAATACAGAAAAATGGTTACAGGGTTTTCATTCCTGTCATTTTATGTTTTAAAGCTTAACTCTTGTAAGTTCTCTAAAATCCAATCGGTTATTCAGATTGCTCTAAAATTTGGCTTGCCTTATAAGGGGCATGGGTAGCATTAGTGATCCAAATGTGGGGTCATTTGACAGAGGGGTTCCCAAGTTCCCTACCCAAAACAGTTTCCTGCTGCTGCTAGGTCCTGTTAAATTAGTGACTGGATGAATCACACCTCTGAGACTGATGGGCATGAACTCACCCTTCAATGAACAAAACTAAAGGTAAATTAATCACAAGCCCCCACCCAAGACAAAAGGAGTTTTAGACTGACTGGCTGGATGTTGCTATGATCTGAGTCATGGGTGGCAATTTTATTGTGGGTGGAAAGAAATCTGAGTATTTATGGAGGAAAACTGGACACGACTGCTTGCTGGGAGGGGAGTGATATTAGGAGGCAGAGTGGGGGAATAGGGAGAAAGGGGAAGGGTGTCAAGGGAGAGGAGAGTGGTTGGGGGCTCAGGTGAAGGAGGTGCTGGCGCTAGAGAGAGTGGAGGGGTGGGACACTGGGAAGAGAGACATGGAAGTCAGTGGCAGGGAGAACAGGGGCAGCGGCACCTGTCAGCCCCAGTCTCCCATCCCACGTGTGCACTCAGATCTGAGGGGTTCTTGCCTCTCTGGGAGTCTGAGTCCCTTCGCTGCCCCCATATATGTGCCAGGATCTATCGGGGTTGGACCCACCTCACGTGAGCCAGACAGGTTCTGGGGAAAGGCTTACCCTTTTGGGAGGGACTGAGGCCCCCTCCCTGCCCCGATCTGAGTCAGGATCTGGGGTAGTCCTGCCTCTTTGGATGAGGAGCCATGAAGAGGTATACTTCATGCGGATCACAGGCACTCAAGCACCCAGGAGGGGGACGAGAACACCCACTGAGATTAATGGAGCAGGTCACAGTCTCAGAGCTATTGTATTCACCTCCATGGGGTGTTCTCATTGAGGTGAATGGGCCATTTCACACCTTTCAGAGCCTGCAATGCTGCAGATGGAGGTATAAAGGAGGCCTTGCTCTCCATCATCTCTATCTTCCTGTGGCCTGGGCTACACTATAAAGCTAGATGGATACAAGGCAGCTTACAGCGACCTACCTGTGCATGTGTCAACACTCAACTGGTCTCCCACTGATGTAACTGCAAAATGCCCCATTAAGCTGACTGACCCCTGGTCTATACTGCAGAATTACTCTAGTATAACTACATCGCTCAAGAGCGTGAATAAGTCACGCCCCTGAACACAGTTACCGGTGTAGACAGTCTCTCATGGAGTGGGTTCACTAAGCCATCAGGAGAAGCTCTCACCCGTCATTTAAAGAGTGTCTCCATTAAAGCGCAGCAGCTGCACGGATGCAGAACTGTCTGCGTAGCTGTGCCCTGAGCAGCCCCATCTCCCCGAGCAGCATAGAGCCACTGCCAACACGCACAGGTTGACGCAGTGCGAGTGCACACGATCTGAACCGCCCTCCAGCACCTGTCCCACAGTGACCACTCTGGTCACCATGGTGAACTCCGCTGCCCCGGGGCTGCGTAGCCTGGAAGCCCCCCTCCCCTTTAAAGCCCTGCAAATTTCTGAAATTCCTTTCCCTGACTCAGCAAGTGCACCTCCGAACTCTCCTTTGTTGAGTGCAACTGCCAAGCTGCCCATGCTCCAGACACTGGATCTCCTGGGCCTGTGGGGACAAAAGGCTCTGCAGTCACAGCTCCGGACCAGCCATAGAAATGTCGACACCTACGAACAGATTCCTCAGGGGACCCAGGAGAAGGGATCAGGAGCAGTGCTGCATGGAAGCCGAGGAACGCAGCAAACATATCAGAACACCAAAAGAGATGCATGCCATACTCAGCTAAGGCCCCGCAAGTCTTCCCTGCACACCCCCGTGGATACCTCCAAGGGGCCCAAGTCACAGAGCCCTGCCGGGAACAGTGAGAAGGTGGTGGTGGTGGAGAATGAGGAGTTTGGGGGACAGACGACTGGGGGATCCAGCTGTGCAACGAGCCAGGACCTATTTTTGACTCCACCGCAGTCCAGCCAGTCGGGCATGGGCAAGCCTGGTGCAGGGGAAGGAACCTTGGGTAAGTGTAAATTTTCAATTGCAGGGATGGTGCCCCCAAAGTAGCAGGACACATTTCTGACTCAATAATTTACTCGAGAGGTAGTGGTACAACCAAGAGGGACAGTTGGTACCTGCTTTTCATTCCCCACTAGAGACTTAGGCGGGAGAGAAAGGGGCATTTGGAGCAGTGTGTCTATGGACACAGGGATGTCCCTTGAATCCTCCTGCAAGATCGACGAAACTTTCCTGAAGGCAATCTGCAATCCTCTGCTGAAGGTTTCTAGGAAGGGCTGCTTTATTTATTTCTTCCTCCCACATTACTCTGCAATAACTCCAGCAGGCACCATTGCTGTACATAGGCTAACAGCATATGGGCCCAGGCAGCTTCTGGATACCAGCAGTAACTGCTCTCTCTGCCTTTGTTACCCTCAGCAGTGAGATACCAGCTAAAAATCAACCCCGTCTGTGGAAAATGGCACCAGTATTTAGTGTCAATGTCCTATACTAGTAGATTGATGCAACCAGCCAATTCCCTCCTCATTGCCCCAGCCCCAAGTGGGCCATACTCAACATGGCTGGTGCCGCACACAAGCAATCCCAAGCAGAAGTGAGAAGATAGTGCCTAAAACTTTAGGTGAGCAAGAGGAGTGAGTTTGGCAGCTTAAGTTTGGGTAGTGAACAGAGTGACAATGGTACCTCTGGATGTTTTATCTGCAGCTGCTGCCATTGTGGCCTTCAGGGGCTCCCTCTCCACACCCATGGAACAGCCAAGCCAGATAAGGAAAAGATAGACGACGACTTGGGATTTCATGTTCAATGAAATCTTGCAAGCCGGTGCTGGACTGGACTGTGATCACAGGGCCTGGGGGATGAACGTTGTGGACAGCCTGGAGAAGGCAAGAATGGAGAGAAGAGAGACCCAGGAGTCCAAGTATGAAAAGCAGAGGAAGATGCACAGGACATAACAGGGCTTCTCAAGCAGCAAACCACAGATGCTAGCAGGCTCTGGGGCACCTGCACATTCAACAACCCGAGGCTCATGTGCCTCTGCAGCCCACTGTAAAAACTCAATATAGAGACCATCCCTAAACCTCCCTCCAGATTCCATGTGGCATCAGGGGTCACTGAACTTCCCCCACCACTCCACCCTGAGGGACATTAAAGACAATCACAGGTTCAGATACATTGACCCGTGAAAGCCATGGTTGTGTACCTACATGAACATAAGTGTTCTTTCCTCTTCATAGGTTCTGTTCTCAAAATTTATTAAGTTTTTAATGTATTTGTTTTAAAACAGCATGGAGTTGGTGGGGTGGTTTGTTTTTGTAGATCCTTTTTACAGAATAAAATTCTATTATTTGGAACATAATTCATCTTTATTAGTTCACAACACATGCTGCTGAGTGCTCAGCAGTTCTGAAAGCGGCCAGTTACCTGTTACTGCACACAACTCATAGGATCAGTCACAAACAAAATTAATAGGTGCACTGACAATGTTATATTCCTACATGCACAGCAACCACCACACAATTCCAACCAGGCCATAAAAAGAGCAGGGCCTGGTAGAGTATACAACACATGTTACTGTGGCTCACTGTTAAAAATGGTCTTTCACAGCCTCCCTGAGCCGGATAGCTCCGTGCTGAGTTCTAATATCCCTTGTATTTGGCTGTTCAAATTCAGTAGACAGCCACTTCACCTCCGCCCTCCACCGGCAGAAACTTTTCCCTCTTTGCTTCTCAGATATTATGCAGGACAGAGCAGGCAGCTATAACCACTGGGATATTTTTCTCACCAAGGTTCAGTCTTGTGAGTAAACAATGCCAGCGTCCCTTCAAATGACCAAAAGCACTTTCAACTGCACCTGCCGAGCTGGTAGTTGAATCCTTCCTTGGTGTTGTCAAGGTGACCAGAGTATGGCTTCATAAGCCAAGGGAGAAAGGGGTACGCTGAGTCCCCAAGAATCACTATTGGCTTTTCAACATTGCCAGTGGTAATCCGCCAGTCAGGAAAAGGAAGTCCCTGTTTGCAGCTTTCTGAAAAATCCTGCATTCTTAAAGATGTGAATATCATACGCCTTCCTTGATCAGCCCACACTGATGCCGGTGAAACATCCCCGGTAATCCACCAGACGGCATAACCATAGAAAAGTAGCCCTTTCTGTTGACGTACGCTGTGGCAAGGTGGTTTGGTGCCAACAGAGGGACGTGTGTGAGGTCTATCGTCCCTCCTGCAGTTTGGTATCCCCACTGCTGCAGATCCATCCATACACCATGTCCTGCACACTGCCCAGAGCCACAGTCCTGCATAGCAGGAGACGATTAATGGCCCACCACACTTGCATAACGGCAACCCCCACGATGGATTTTCCCGACTCCCAACTGACCGGTAACAGTCTGAAATTGCAAGTTTCCACAGTGCAATTGCCACTCACTTCTCCACTGTCAGGTAAGTTCTCATTTTGGTGTCCCTGTCCTGCAAAAGGGCTGGTGCAAGCTCGGCACACAGATCCAGGAATCAGAGTAACAGCCGTGTTAGTCTGTATTCGCAAAAAGAAAAGGAGTACTTGTGGCACCTTAGAGACTAACCAATTTATTTGAGCATGAGCTTTCGTGAGCTACAGCTGTATGTGTGGAGGAATGTGGCCTTATGCATCCGAAAGTTCTGCAGCCACTGCTCATCAACCCAAACCTCCATTATAATGCGATCCCACCAGTCAGTGCTTGTTTCTCAGGCCCAAAAGCGGTGCTCCACCATCTGCAGCTGCCCCATGAACGACACTAACAACCTAGACTTGGTTCTTGCTATGTCCCACTGCAACCTGTCCTCCAAAAAATCATTACCAATCGTTACCCCATCCACTCAGTTCTTCTTGTGGATCTTCAACTACTGCAGGACCGTGCATCCTGTGCTTGCTACACTCATGACAGTAGTGCAGAGCTGTGCAGGCTTCATGCTTCTGTCTGAGACGGCAGACAGTGAGGAGTGTGCCACGGGTTTATGGGATTTTGAAAAAAGGTACAAAAATGATGGGATACAGATATTATGCTATGGAGACAGTTGCAAACTTGGGAAATTGACCCTGTGCTCCCATTTACCACTGTGCAGCTCATTTTGGCCCCATCATGCATTGCCAAAATTTCCCAAAAGACCACCTGCTGGATCATGGCGAATTGCAGTGAGATATCTGCCCGTGGTGCACTGCACTTCATTGACACAAGCTCTCCTATTGAGTATGTGCATCGCTGAAACATGGAGCCAAGAACACACACAAGCGATGTATTACGTGTGGCAGCTGTATGGTGATGTAACTTGAGTTGACATAAGTTTGTATCATAGACATGGCCTGTTTAAAGGACAATGTGCTCTAAAATCTGCACATTTGCATGACTTTTCTTGAAATGTGTTATGCTTTATGGGAGTACACAGCAAGGTTAGTGACCCAAATTTCAAAAAGTTTTTGGGTGGATTTTTCTTTGCACCAAGCTAGAGGAAAAACTAGTGCTGTGATGTGGGTCAAAATGGTCTCAATTGGTCAGTTTTACCCAAGATAGCGCATGGCACCCACTAAGTCTTTGGGGAACCCAAATTGTGAACAGTATTTAAGACCATGTTCACTGCTTTGCTTACATAGATGTGTAGTCTGGAAGAATACAGTGTGCATGCATCAAAGAGAAAAGGCATGAGAGGAGAGGCATGAAAGGCATGCAGCCACTTTATGCTTGCAGGGGTAGTTTTAGGGAACATGCCAACACCACTGCCCATGGTGAACATCCCACCACTGATGTTTCAAGCCTGAACCTTTGTAGACCTGTGCAACGAATATGTAACAACCTACGTTGCTTGATACGAAAAGATGTATGTTTTGTACCCTCTGATGTGAGCAGAAAGGGAAAGAGCAGCATGTGTACCTTCAAGATCCAGTACGCATCTTTTCAATGCCTCCACCATTTAGCGTGGGTACATGTACCATGCGGACTGAACCTGGAGTGTATCTAAATAATTTCCCGTCAGCTCCAGGGTATAGAAGGAATCCTGAGGGTGAGTGAATGGGTTGTAGAAGGAGGTGAAGAGCTTGCACATTTCAGCAACTGGTGTTGGCAGAGTAAAGGTGTGTGTTACTGGGGTGCATTAGAGCATTGCTGAAAAAGGGTAGGGTTAAGGTTTCCTGGGCATCCTTAACTGTGGATTTCCTGATTTTTAGAACTTTGAGATTTACTCAACTCAACACTCTTAACAGGTCGACATACTACCAAGGAAACTTCACTCTTTATGAATATAGCTTTTTTGCCACTGAATTAGAGTATTGGTCTGTTGAGTTAAAAATATCATCACACTACAACAGGCCCCAGCAGAGACTAGGGGCTATTAAAAGATTACAAAATGGGCCAAGCAGATAAGGGGAAACAGTAGGCATGATAAAAGTTTTAACACAGGCCCATGTGACATTATCATAAGCAAACTAGGGAAATGTGAGTTAGATGAAATTACTAGAAGGTGGGTGCACAACTGGTTGAAAGACAGTACTCAGAGTAGTTATCAATGGTTCACTGTCAAACTGGGAGGATTTATCTAGTGGGGTTACTCAGGAGGTCAGTCCTAGGCCCAATACTATTCAATATATTCTTTAATTACTTCAATAATGGAGCGGAGAGTATGCTTACAAAATCCGCAGAGGACACCAAGCTGGGAGGGGTTGCAAGCACTTTGGATAACAGGATTAGAATTCAAAACGACCTTGAGAAATGGAAGATTTGGTCTGAAACCAACAAGATGAAATTCAATAAAGATAAGCACTTAGGAAGGAAAAAATCAAATGCATAACTACAAAATGGAGAATAACTGGCCAGGCGGTAACACTGCTGAAAAGGATTTGGTGGAGGGCACAGTGGATCACAAAGTGAATATGAGCCAACAATGTGGTGCGGTTCAGAAAAAAGCTAATATTCTGTTGTGTTTTAACAGAAGTGTTCTGTATAAGACACAGGAGGTAACTGTCCCACTCTATTCAGCACTGGTGAGGCCTCAGCTGGAGTAGCGTGTCCAGTTCTGGGTGCCACACTTTAGGAAAAATGTGGACAAACTGGAGTGACTGCAGAAGAGAGCAACAAAAATGATCAAAGGCCTAGAAAACCTGATCTAGAAGGAAAGGTTAAAAAACACCCGGGCACATTTAGTCTTGAAAAAAGATAACCAAGGGGGAACACGGTAACAAGTCTTCAAATATGTCATATGCTGTAATAAAGAGTCAAGTCAAAGTTTCCCCAAGCCAATGGCTCATTGGGCTGATGCATTTAAGGCACGTCAGTTTCACAGCCAACGGTACACAAGGACACAAGTACAATGTGGCCAGCATCACATCCGACTGCCTATGACTGCCCTAATCCAATGGATCAGATACCCATTTTGCAGTTGGGTGAACTGGAGGTGGCCCTTCTGTGTCAGATCACGCAAAACTCAAAAGTCCCTTGAAAAAGGTAGGACAAGATGTCGTCAGCTTAATCTGCAGCAAAAGAGATTTATTAGATATTAGGAGAAACTTTCTAACTATAAGGATAGTTAAGCATTAGAGTAGGCTTCCAAGGGAGACTGTGGAATCACCATCATTGGCCAACCTGTTCTTAAAAACCTCCAAACACCTCTCACAGATGGTCTAGGTTTAATTTGTTCCTGCCTCAGCACTAGGGGCTGGACCTGATGACCTCTGGAGGTCCCTTCCAGGCCTATATTTCTATGGTTCTAACCCATTCCCAACAACCAGGAAGCATTGGGTGCAGACAAGACAATATCCTTGAATAATGACAAGACTGGCAACACTTTATATTGGCTTCTAGCTAGTAGATTTAGCCCTCTGACTAATGTCTTGTAACACCGTCCGGACCTGCCTAGTATCAATCCCCTTGAAGATTCAGAAGCCAGGAAATAGTACAGTACTCCAAACTTATTGATTAGTTGAGAGTTTCCCAGCATGTCACTTACAGGGTCCTTAAATGTGGCTTGTAATTGCCATTAGATCTGCCATGTTAGATACAGAGATAGGCTCCAAGAAGTTGCCAGAAAGCTCAGGCCAATACTTCTTGGAAGGGGAGAAGGGAGTCAAATAAGCAGTGTTGAATTGATGCATCTTATCAACAACACAAAAGAAGGGATGTTTATAATCCCCGCAAAAATGAAAACTCAAGAATTTGTCATTCACATTTCCTCCTTTTCAGACATTGCAAAGATTGTGCAAAAGAAGGAGAGTCTGCCTTTCCTGTCCCCCATTAAGGAAGTATGCTTCCCTGTGAATGCTCAGGGAGGAAGAACAGGTCTTTCTGTTTCAACAGACTATTTTTGAAAGAAAGACAGAAAGACAAAGCCTAGAAAAATTCACTCACCAAGTTGGAATTTTACAGGGAAGAAGGGGAAAAAACAAACACAAAAAAACCCAACAACACTATTTAGAAACCTAGTGGAACTTTCTGGGGGCTGCTGATAGTTTGAGAACTTTCTTTGAATACTGAGGAGGGAGGGAAGAGAGAAATCCCTTCAACAATACTTAAAATTAAACAACAAGACGATATTAAAATTAGGAAAATAGGAGAAAAAAATCACAATATTGCATAGAGTTTGAATAGAACCAATAAAAGGTTACGCATCTAAATGTAAGAAAAGCAGAAGTCTGGATCTAGACAGGAGATAATGGAAGACTTTAATCAACACTATAAACTGACAAGACAAAAGAGGAAGTCTGAGTAGAAAAGCATCAACCACAATACAATACATGATCAATACCACGGGTATTTGTAGCAGGTCTCATCAATAAATTTTTAGGGACTTTCATGGGCCAATTTATAATTATGTATATATTAAGTTTCTCTCTAGTTAATGCATCCGATGAAGTGAGCTGTATCTCACGAAAGCTTATGCTCAAATAAATTGGTTATTCTCTAAAGGTGCCACAAGTCCTCCTTTTCCCTATTTAAGATACAAAGCAATTTTTATATTTTTATAAAAGAATAGATCTGTTAATAAATAGACTAAAAAGAAAAAAAAGAGCCATTACAAAGCAAGACATCTCCGTTACGAATAAACTATTAAGACAAAACCACAACAGCAATCAGTAGAGGAAGTGAAGTCTCCCCCTGCTGTCACAATTCACAGCAGCTGAACAGGGCCAAACTACAGGGGAGCTCCGAATTGGAAAAGTACTGGGGTGGAGTCCTAAAGTAACACACTGTGACCCATGTCTGTTTATCTTGCTATCAGGGCAGAGAAAATTGCCTACAGTGAGATGCAAAATCAAATCTTTCTTACAATGGTAAAATAATCCGAACGGTTAGACTACATAGCAAAAATTAGTTTGCTTTACTGTATGTCCTCAACTATACATTTTATCTATTTTTAACCACAACTTGCATATTAGCAAAACTTTTTGTTAACTGCTCCTGAATTTCAGATTCTAACCGGTGTAACACAGTGTAATAAAAATCCTTGTATGTCAGTATAGTACTTTAACACGAGGTTCTTAACTCCTGTTAGTAAAAACGTACGTGTCACAAAAAATCTAGCATTATTACAGAACAAGCAGTATCAACATCAAACCCCCGATCTCACTTCAGACAACACAGATAAGAGGAGAAAATATGCAGTTCTTTCTGGAACAAAGAGATTCTTTCCTTTCAAATATCTGGGACTCCTGAAGGCAACAACTAGAAGCCTGGACTCCGATCATATAAGCTGCAGTCTCCAGAACTTGAGGACTCGCCTGCAGGGGCCAGGGTATATTGTCATTTCCATGCCCACAGAGCTGGTAAAGATCAGCAGGAGCGAGCTCAGGGTTGTTTGCGGTCTAGCGCCACCCCAGATGGCTGCAGTGATCCCTGGGACTCCATAAAGCCCTTTCGGATGCTGGGGGCTGGGACGCCCCAGAGAAACACGAGACTGCTCTGGTTTCAGGCTGGCGAGCAGGGAGGTTCAGAAACCGGAGCCCAGGGGCAGGCTGCTAACCAGGAATCTCGCAGGAGAACCAGTGCCCAGGGCTCCCACGTGGAGCCAGCTCGCCCCCCCCCCCAACGCAGAGAGGGCCCGGCGCCCCCTCCCTGTCTCCGGAAGGGGGGAGAGGCCGGGCCCGGGTCCGTCCCCGCCCGCAGACACATTCAGCCCCGGCCTGCTGCCCTCCCCGCACGCGTGGCGCGGACCCGAGAAACCCAGCCCCCGTCTCGGGCCCGGCCCGGCCCGGCGCCCGCTGCGGGACCCAGACCCCGGGGAGGGCGGTGAGTCTCCCGGTCCCGGCCGCTCCGCCCCCGGCCTCCCCGCAACACGAGGCCCCCAGCCGGCCGCGCCACAGGCCTCCGCGCGGGCCTAGCCCTGCTGCCAGGCCTCCTCCGGCGCACGGGGCCCGGCCCGGACCAGCTCCGCCCCCAACGCCAGCCGGCGCCGCGCTGGGGCTCGGGGAGCGCCAAGGCCGGCCGCGCCGCTCCCAGCCCCTGGCCGGGGCCGCCCAGGCTCCGCCGCCCGGGTCCCCCTCGCCGCGGCGGCCCCGCGCCATGGCCCGTCCCGGGCTCCCCCCCGCGACCGCCCGGCCCGCGCAGTTCCCCAGGGCGCGCTCCCGGCCCGAGGCCCCGCCCGGTCCTCCAAGGCCCCGCTCCCGACCTCTGCAGCTCCCCGGGCCCCGCTCGCCCTCGCCGAGCTCACCCAGCGCCACGGCCCGGCCCGATCTCCCCGGCCCGGCCCCGCTCCCCGGCCCGGCTCGCCCTCGCCGAGCTCACCCAGCGCCACGGCCCGGCCCGATCTCCCCGGCCCGGCCCCGCTCCCCGGCCCGGCTCGCCCTCGCCGAGCTCACCCAGCGCCACGGCCCGGCCCGATCTCCCCGGCCCGGCCCCGCTCCCCGGCCCGGCTCGCCCTCGCCGAGCTCACCCAGCGCCACGGCCCGGCCCGATCTCCCCGGCCCGGTCCCGGCCCCGCTCGCCCTCGCCGAGCTCACCCAGCGCCACGGCCCGGCCCGATCTCCCCGGCCCGGCCCCGCTCCCCGGGCCCCGCTCGCCCTCGCCGAGCTCACCCAGCGCCACGGCCCGGCCCGATCTCCCCGGCCCGGCCCCGCTCCCCGGCCCGGCTCGCCCTCGCCGAGCTCACCCAGCGCCACGGCCCGGCCCGATCTCCCCGGCCCGGCCCCGGTCCCGGCCCCGCTCGCCCTCGCCGAGCTCACCCAGCGCCACGGCCCGGCCCGATCTCCCCGGCCCGGCCCCCCGACCTGCCCCCGGCCCCCGCTCCCCGACCTGCCCCCGGCCGGCCAACTAGTCTCCCAAATGCGGCGCGGCCCGGCCCCGCTCCCCGGCCCCCCGACCTGCCCCCGGCGCGGCCCCGCTCCCCGCTCACCGATCGCTGCAGCTCCCCCAGCCAGCAGCTCGCCCGCTCCTTGCCGCTCGGGTCCGGGTCGTGGTAAAGCGCCTGCACCGCCTGGTACACGAGCTGCAGGCTCGGCTTCCCCGCGCTGCCCCCGCCGCTCTCCATGGCTCCGGGTCCCGCACAGGCCGCTCCGCGCCCGGCCCCAGCCCCTCAGCAGCCGCCGCTCCCGGCCGCCGCCATCTCCTCGCCCGGCCGCGTCCGTTACCGGGAGGGGCGGTGTCACCCCGAACGCGGCCCCCCGGAAGCGCGCGGCCCGCGCCCCGCGTTCCGCCCGCCCAGCCTGCCCGCCCGCCGCTCGGATACGCGGCTGCGCAGCCACCCCGTCGGGCACCGCCCCCGGCGCGCTTCCGGCCGGTGCCCCCGCCACACCTGTCCCCCGCACCCGGAAGTGACCTGCGCTGAGAGGCGGGAAGGAGGCGCCCCTCCTGCTCGGGCCCCCCTTGCCCAGCCCCGCGGGCCGCTCCTCCGAGTAACCCCCCGCGACTCCCCCCGGCCGGGCCCGTCACCTTCCGGGGCGGCGGCCTAGACCCGCTCACAGCCCTGGGGCGCCGCCAGAGCCCCCCTTCCCGGCCGGCCCCCCGCCCCCCAACCACATCTGGGGCCTGCCCAGCCCTCAGCCCCGCTCCAGCCCCCCCCCGCCCCCCAACCACATCTGGGGCCTGCCCAGCCCCCAGCCCCGCTCCAGCCCCCCCCCGCCCCCCAACCACATCTGGGGCCTGCCCAGCCCCCAGCCCCGCTCCAGCCCCCCCCCCGCCCCCCAACCACATCTGGGGCCTGCCCAGCCCTCAGCCCCGCTCCAGCCCCCCCCCGCCCCCCAACCACATCTGGGGCCTGCCCAGCCCCCAGCCCCGCTCCAGCCCCCCCCCGCCCCCCAACCACATCTGGGGCCTGCCCAGCCCCCAGCCCCGCTCCAGCCCCCCCCCGCCCCCCAACCACATCTGGGGCCTGCCCAGCCCTCAGCCCCGCTCCAGCCCCCCCCCGCCCCCCAACCACATCTGGGGCCTGCCCAGCCCCCAGCCCCGCTCCAGCCCCCCCCCGCCCCCCAACCACATCTGGGGCCTGCCCAGCCCTCAGCCCCGCTCCAGCCCCCGCCCCCCAACCACATCTGGGGCCTGCCCAGCCCCCAGCCCCGCTCCAGCCCCCGCCCCCCAACCACATCTGGGGCCTGCCCAGCCCTCAGCCCCGCTCCAGCCCCCGCCCCCCAACCACATCTGGGGCCTGCCCAGCCCCCAGCCCTGCTCAACCCCCCTGCCCCCCAACCACATCTGGGGCCTGCCCAGCCCTCAGCCCCGCTCCAGCCCCCCCCCGCCCCCCAACCACATCTGGGGCCTGCCCAGCCCCGCTCAACCCCCCCCGCCCCCCAACCACATCTGGGGCCTGCCCAGCCCTCAGCCCCGCTCCAGCCCCCGCCCCCCAACCACATCTGGGGCCTGCCCAGCCCTCAGCCCCGCTCAACCCCCCCCCGCCCCCCAACCACATCTGGGGCCTGCCCAGCCCTCAGCCCCGCTCCAGCCCCCCCCCGCCCCCCAACCACATCTGGGGCCTGCCCAGCCCTCAGCCCTGCTCAACCCCCCCGCCCCCCCAGGGTCTGCCCAGCCCCGCTCCAGCCCCCCCCCCGCCCCCCAACCACATCTGGGGCCTGCCCAGCCCTCAGCCCTGCTCCAGCCCCCGCCCCCCAACCACATCTGGGGCCTGCCCAGCCCTCAGCCCCGCTCAACCCCCCCGCACCCCGCCTGGGGCTTGCCCAGCCCCGCTCAACCCCTCCGCCGCTCCCCCAACCACATCTGGGGCCTGCCCAGCCCTCAGCCCCGCTCAACCCCCCCGCCCCCCAACCACATCTGGGGCCTGCCCAGCCCTTAGCCCCACTCAACCCCCCCCCCGCCCCCCAACCACATCTGGGGCCTGCCCAGCCCTCAGCCCCGCTCAACCCCCCCCCCCGCCCCCCAACCACATCTGGGGCCTGCCCAGCCCTCAGCCCTGCTCAACCCCTCCGCCCCCCAACCACATCTGGGGCCTGCCCAGCCCTTAGCCCCACTCCAGCCCCCGCCCCCCAACCACATCTGGGGCCTGCCCAGCCCTCAGCCCCGCTCAACCCCCCCCCCGCCCCCCAACCACATCTGGGGCCTGCCCAGCCCTCAGCCCCGCTCAACCCCCCCGCCCCCCAACCACATCTGGGGCCTGCCCAGCCCTTAGCCCCGCTCAACCCCCCCCCGCCCCCCAACCACATCTGGGGCCTGCCCAGCCCTCAGCCCCACTCAACCCCCCCCGCCCCCCAACCACATCTGGGGCCTGCCCAGCCCTCAGCCCCACTCAACCCCCCCGCCCCCCAACCACATCTGGGGCCTGCCCAGCCCTCAGCCCCGCTCAACCCCCCCGCCCCCCAACCACATCTGGGGCCTGCCCAGCCCTTAGCCCCGCTCCAGCCCCCCCCCCGCCCCCCAACCACATCTGGGGCCTGCCCAGCCCTCAGCCCCGCTCCAGCCCCCCCCCGCCCCCCAACCACATCTGGGGCCTGCCCAGCCCTCAGCCCCGCTCCAGCCCCCCCCCCGCCCCCCAACCACATCTGGGGCCTGCCCAGCCCTCAGCCCCGCTCAACCCCCCCGCACCCCGCCTGGGGCCTGCCCAGCCCTCAGCCCCGCTCAACCCCCCCCGCACCCCGCCTGGGGCTTGCCCAGCCCCGCTCAACCCCTCCGCCGCTCCCCCAACCACATCTGGGGCCTGCCCAGCCCTCAGCCCCGCTCAACCCCCCCCCGCTCCCCGAACCACATCTGGGGCCTGTCCAGCCCTTAGCCCCGCTCAACCCCCCCCCGCCCCCCCAGGGTCTGCCCAGCCCCGCTCAACCCCCCCGCACCCTGCCTGGGGCCTGCCCAGCCCTCAGCCCCGCTCAACCCCCCCGCACCCCGCCTGGGGCTTGCCCAGCCCTCAGCCCCACTCAACCCCCCCGCTCCCCCAACCACATCTGGGGCCTGCCCAGCCCTCAGCCCCGCTCAACCCCCCCCCCGCTCCCCCAACCACATCTGGGGCCTGCCCAGCCCTTAGCCCCACTCAACCCCCCCCCGCCCGCCCAGGGTCTGCCCAGCCCCGCTCAACCCCCCCGCACCCCGCCTGGGGCCTGCCCAGCCCTCAGCCCCGCTCAACCCCCCCGCACCCCGCCTGGGGCTTGCCCAGCCCTCAGCCCCACTCAACCCCCCCGCTCCCCCAACCACATCTGGGGCCTGCCCAGCCCTCAGCCCCGCTCAACCCCCCCCCCGCTCCCCCAACCACATCTGGGGCCTGCCCAGCCCTTAGCCCCGCTCAACCCCCCCCGCCCCCCCAGGGTCTGCCCAGCCCCGCTCAACCCCCCCGCACCCCGCCTGGGGCCTGCCCAGCCCTCAGCCCCGCTCCAGCCCCCCAACCACATCTGGGGCCTGCCCAGCCCCCAGCCCCGCTCAACCCCCCCCGCCCCCCAACCACATCTGGGGCCTGCCCAGCCCTCAGCCCCGCTCAACCCCCCCCAGCCTCCCCCAGGGTCTGCCCAGCCCCGCTCAACCCCCCCGCACCCCGCCTGGGGCTTGCCCAGCCCTCAGCCCCGCTCAACCCCCCCGCCCCCCAACCACATCTGGGGCCTGCCCAGCCCTTAGCCCCGCTCAACCCCCCCCACCCCCCAACCACATCTGGGGCCTGCCCAGCCCTCAGCCCCACTCAACCCCCCCCGCCCCCCAACCACATCTGGGGCCTGCCCAGCCCTCAGCCCCGCTCAACCCCCCCAGCCTCCCCCAGGGTCTGCCCAGCCCCGCTCAACCCCCCCGCACCCCGCCTGGGGCTTGCCCAGCCCTCAGCCCCGCTCAACCCCCCCGCCCCCCAACCACATCTGGGGCCTGCCCAGCCCTTAGCCCCGCTCAACCCCCCCCACCCCCCAACCACATCTGGGGCCTGCCCAGCCCTTAGCCCCGCTCAACCCCCCCCGCCCCCCAACCACATCTGGGGCCTGCCCAGCCCTCAGCTCCACTCAACCCCCCCCCGCTCCCCCAACCACATCTGGGGCCTGCCCAGCCCTTAGCCCCGCTCAACCCCCCCACCCCACCTAAGGTCTGCCCAGTGCCACTCAACACCCCCCCCACACACCCACACACCCACCCACACCTGGGGCCTGCCCAACCCTGCTCACCCCCCCCCCCCCCGGTCTGCCCAGCCCCGCTCAACCCCCCCACACATACACCTGGGGCCTGCCCAGCCCCGCTCAACCCCCCCCCCGCACCCGGGCCTGCCCAGCCCTCAGCCCCGCTCAACACCCCCCCCCGGGTCTGCCCAGCCCCGCTCAACCCCCCCTCATCCCACCTGGGGCCTGCCCAGCCCTCAGCCCCGCTCAACACCCCCCCCCCCCGGGTCTGCCCAGCCCCGCTCAACCCCCCCGCACCCCGCCTGGGGCTTGCCCAGCCCTCAGCTCCCCCTCCCCCCCAGGGCCTGTCCAGCCCCGCTCAACCCCCCTGCACCCCGCCTGGGGCTTGCCCAGCCCTCAGCCCCGCTCAACCCCCCCGCTCCCCCAACCACATCTGGGGCCTGCCCAGCCCTCAGCCCCGCTCAACCCCCCCGCTCCCCCAACCACATCTGGGGCCTGCCCAGCCCTTAGCCCCGCTCAACCCCCCCCCCGCCCCCCAACCACATCTGGGGCCTGCCCAGCCCTTAGCCCTGCTCAACCCCCCCCCCCACACACACACACCTATGGCCTGCCCTGCCCCGCTCAACCCCCCCACCCCACCTAAGGTCTGCCCAGTCCCACTCAACACCCCCCCACACACACACACCCCCACACACACCTGGGGCCTGCCCAGCCCCGCTCAACCCCACCCCACCTGGGGCCTGCCCAACCCTGCTCACCCCCCCCCGGTCTGCCCAGCCCCGCTCAACCCCCCCACACACACATACACCTGGGGCCTGCCCAGCCCCGCTCAACCCCCCCCCACACACATACACCTGGGGCCTGCCCAGCCCCGCTCAACCCCCCCCCCCCCCCCGCACCCGGGCCTGCCCAGCCCTCAGCCCCGCTCAACCCCCCCTCACCCCACCTGGGGCCTGCCAAGCCCTCAGCCCCGCTCAACGCCCCCCCCCCAGGGCCTGCCCAGCCCCGCTCAACCCTCCTCCCGCCCTCCACACCTGGGGCCTGCCCAGCCCCACTCAACCCCACCCCACCTGGGGCCTGCCCAGCCCTGCTCACACACCCCCCCCCCGGGTCTGCCCAGCCCCACTCAACTCCCCCACACACACCTGGGGCCTGCCCAGCCCCGCTCAACCCCCCCCCCCACCTGTTTGCCCACCCAGCCCCTGCTCAGCCCTCCCATCCTCTCCAGCCCTACTCAATCCTCGCCCCCCATCCCCAACCACACCTGAGGCCAGCCCAGCCCTGCTCAACCCTCCCTCTGCAACCACACCTGGGGCCTGCCCAGCCCCACTCAGCCCTCCCATCCCTTCCAGCCCTACTCAATCCTCCCCCACCCCAATCCCCAACCACAACTGGGGCCTGCCCAGCCCCTCCAGTCCTGCTCATCCCACCCTCCCACTTGAAAGACACCTGGGGACTGCCTTCCCTCTGCCCCTTCCCATCCCCCCAGTTTCCCTACCCCCAAACACACCTGGGGGGCTATGCTTCCTCCCCTGCTCATCCCACCTGGCTGTGCCCTCAAATACTCCAGGGGGCTGCCCTAGCCCCTCCTGCCTGGCTAAAACCCACCTGCCCAGCTCCACACCCCCAAATACCTCTGGGGGCTACCCTCTCCCCCAGCCCTGCTCATCCCACCTGGCTGTGCCCCCCATCCCCAAACACACCTGGGGGCTGTTCTGGGTCTGCCCAATCCACCTAGCTGGCTGTGCCCTCAGTTAAGTGTTTTGCAGCCCCCTACCTTCCAAACACACACGTAACTGGGGGCTGTCCTCCCCCACCACCACTGGAACAACCTCACCCAGCTGTGCCTTCTATCCCTCGGTCAAGTCCTGCCCAGCCCCCATGCCCCAAACACGCACACCTGGGGGATACCCTACTCAACCCACCCTACCTGGCTGTACCTTCAGTCACATCCTGCCCAACAGTCCCCTGAAACACACACATATACATACCTGGGGGCTGCTCTTCTCTGCCCAGGCCTGCCCAGCCCCGCACCCCTTGGGCGTTGCCTGCTCTATTAGTCAAAAACCAATCTCTGCCAGCTGCTAGGCCTGGCCTGCCACTCATCTGGGACTGCTTCTTATCCATATTCCAAGGAGTGTCTTGTTCTTGTCTCAGCTCAGACGAGTGACCCGATTTTAACAGTCGCTTTCTGAATAACGAAAAGGAGGACTTGTGGCACCTTAGAGACTAACCAATTTATTTGAGCATAAGCTTTCGTGAGCTACAGCTCACTTCATCGGATGCATTCAGTGGAAAATACAGTGGGGAGATTTATATACATAGAGAACATGAAACAATGTGCGTTACCATACACACTGTAACCAGAGTGATCAGGTAAGGTGAGCTATTACCAGCAGGAGAGCGGGCTGGGAGGGGGGAACCTTTTGTAGTGATAATCAAGGTGGGCCATTTCCAGCAGTTGACAAGAACGTCCGAGGAATGGTGCAGGGGGTGGGGGGAGATAAACATGGGGAAATAGTTTTACTTTGTGTAATGACCCATCCACTCCCAGTCTCTATTCAAGCCTAAATTAATTGTATCCAGTTTGCAAATTAATTCCAATTCAGCAGTCTCTTGGAGTCTGTTTTTGAAGTTTTTTGTTGAAAAGGTCTGCTATCAAGCATTCTTACAACTACAATACCCACCTGCTGAAGTGAAGAAACAGACTGACAGAGCCAGAAGAGTACCCAGAAGTCACCTACTACAGGACTGGCCCAACAGAGAAAATAACAGAACGCCACTAGCCATCACCTTCAGCCCCCAACTAAAACCTCGCCTGCGCATCATCAAGGATCTACAACCTATCCTGAAGGATGACCCATCACTCTCACAGATCTTGGGAGACAGGCCAGTCCTTGCTTACACACAGCCCCCCAACCTGAAGCAAATACTCACCAGCAACCACACACCACGCAACAGAACCACTAACCCAAGAACCTATCCTTGCAACAAAGCCCGTTGCCAACTGTGTCCACATATCTATTCAGGGGACACCATCACAGGGCCTAATCACATCAGCCACACTATCAGAGGCTCGTTCACCTGCACGTCTACCAATGTGATAGATGCCATCATGTGCCAGCAATGCCCCTCTGCCATGTACATTGGTCAAACTGGACAGTCTCTACGTAAAAGAATAAATGGACACAAATCAGACGTCAAGAATTATAACGTTCAAAAACCAGTCGGAGAACACTTCAATCTCCCTGGTCACTCGATTACAGACCTTAAAGTGACAATTCTTCAACAAAAAAACTTCAAAAACAGACTCCAACGAGAGACTGCTGAATTGGAATTAATTTGCAAACTGGATACAATTAACTTAGGCTTGAATAGAGACTGGGAGTGGATGGGTCATTACACAAAGTAAAACTATTTCCCCATGTTTATCCCCCCCCAACCCACCACTGTTCCTCAGACGTTCTTCTCAACTGCTGGAAATGGCCCACCTTGATTATCACTACAAAAGGTCGTCCGTCCGTTTCCCCCCGCTGCCCCGGCTCTCCTGCTGGTAATAGCTCACCTTAAGGGATCACTCTCCTTACAGTGTGTATGGTCACACCCATTGTTTCATGTTCTCTGTGTATATAAATCTCCCCGCTGTATTTTCCACTGCATGTATCCGATGAAGTGAGCTGTAGCTCACGAAAGCTCATGCTCAAATAAATGGGTTAGTCTCTAAGGTGCCACAAGTCCTCCTGTTCTTTTTGCGAATACAGACTAACACGGCTGCTACGCTGAAACCTTTCTGAATAACGAGGCGCTTTGTCCTTACTCCCATCACCACAGATAAAGGGAACCTTATCTGCCTTCTCCAGATAAGATGGCGCTTTCCAGATTACTGGGGAAAGTGGTAACACTTTTTAGCCATTGTTTCTACACTGCTAGTTGGAGAATTAATTTACTGGTTCAGCACGGCTGAGGCTCCTGCGGGCTACTCAGTGGATTTCTGGGAGCAGGGGGGCAGTATACTGGAAAGCATTTACAGAATTGGGCAAAAATGTCTCACCCATAGTGCATGGCAAGATGAGCACTAAAATGGTGGTTTTTATAAGCTTTATGACTTGTGGCACCATAAAGGCTACACTTTTCATGATTCTCCTTCCCTTCCTCCCCCCCCACTTATATGTCTAAAAATTGAGATTTAAATAGGTGAAAGTCAGCCATTATTAGCATAGTATATTCTATATCAAATCCTTTAGAGATGATACACACTGCAAAATCACTTCCCCCCCCCACACTACAATGGAACCACCTCTGACGTTAAAGGTGGTGGCTGTTTAACAATGCATTGCAATGCTGCACAACAATTGAAAGGAGACTTGAATGTCCAGTTGAAATTGCAGTGTGAATGGAGGAAAGTAAAATATAATTATACACACTCATATTTTGCCTGGTCTATGAGTCTAACAACCCTCTCTTGCTTAAACGTCTCATGCCACGATCAAATTTAGTCTTACACCACGGATATTCTAATCTTACCTCCCTTGTACAGCATTTGTCTTAGAAGTCATTGGTGATTGGTGTTCAGTGTGGGTGACGCAGAAGGAGAGGACATTTAGGGGTCAGCCGGTCACTGGATGGGAACAACAGGTAAAATCCTGCCAGTCCATCAACGAGCCAGCCCTGCAGCTGGATAGGATTTTCCTCTGTTAGCAAAGGGGATATTCATGACTGTCCATGAATATCAAGCAGGTTTCATGCTAAGAAGACACAAGCCACAAATCTCCACTAGCTGTTTGGTGGGATCTCTCAGGTTATTCCACACCTCCAGAGTGATTAGAGACAGAAAACAATTATTTGACTGTGGAGTGGCCCAGTCCATGAGGAAAAACCTTTGTAATGGGCTGGGAATGGAATGTATTGTCTGGATATTTTCCTCAGTTACACGTTAGATGGGGGTTGTTGTCTCTTTCTGATCCTCTTCATCCTCCCCCGGGCTATGGAAAAGTATGTCCTCTGTTTCACTCATTCTGTTCATGCTTTCATTGGAATCGTCAGGAGTGGCAGTAATACGTTTCAGAGGATTGCATTGTGCTACACTGTGAATGAAATAATCCTGCATGCAGCAGATATATTGTTAAACACAGTAAACGTACACACTAGAGATCATCCAAACAATATAAGCTTTTTCAACATTTTCAGTGTATAAAAATAATTTGAATAACCCTCAGATCAAGGCTGGGCTTGTCAGTGGAGCCGACTTGGTTTAACATACACTACTAAGGAATAAAAATTATACTTCGGAGGTGTCTTATCCATGGAGCCAATACCAGAGAAGAGCTGACACAGCTAAAATTCAGACTTAAATAGATGGAAGGAAACTTCCATAGTCATGACTAGCAGGATTATGTCAAAGGTTTTGCACCCAATTTTCAGATGCTGCCCTTCTCTTCAGGGACAGCCATAACGTGTTCCAGATAAATAACTCTTGTGGCTATTGCTCTTTGCACTACAGAATAATAGGTAGACCAAGGCAGAGAGGGTTCTGAATAACTGGGTTTACAAAATGTACACAAACATGTGAGCCTAGCTACATATACACACTATTGCTCTGACTGGTTTCTAAACTGGTTTCTGTAGACAACGTATGTCTACACCGGAGCTAGCAAGTGTCATTTCCAGCTGGAGGAGACATACCCACTTTAGCTCTGATCAAGCTAGTGCACTAAAAACAGAAGTGTAGCCATCGCCACAGAAAGGCTAGCTGCTTGAGTACGTACCTAGGGTCTCAGATGGGATCATATTTGGGGTGGCTACTGTAGCAACAATTCTATTTTTAGTGCTCGGAGCAATCAGAGCTAGCACAGACATGTCTGCTGGAGCTGGAAATTACACTAAAACACAGAACACGCTGAGCACCGCTAGAGGGCTCACAAACTATTTAAAGGGATACCCCCTATTCCTATTCACTACCAAATAAGCATTTCAAACCTCCAACCGGGCTTCATCCTGGACATTGGCCAAAACTTTTCAAATCTGAGTGCCTAAAGTTAGATATTTGATTTCATATTTAGGCACTTACCTAACAAGCCTGATTTTCAAAGGTGCAAAGCGTTGCTTGCTCCTTAGCTCTGAAAATCTGGTCAGTTTAGTTAGATGCTTAAATCGGGATTTAGGTGCCTAACTTTGAAAATGTTGGCCCCGTTCCTTATAAATACGAAGGGTTAGATTTAGTATGGAATATTCTATAGTATATCCTATAGTGTATCCTATTCTACCACGTAAGTAGACCCTTATTCCTGAAGTCAACAGTGACTACTCATAGAGAAAAGAGGGCAGACTCCGGCTCCACATAGATAACCACATAAAACAGGAAGTAGCAATAACCTTCACTCATGTTTCACTTTTGTAATTCTCAGTCTCCCATACCTCCAATTATTTATTGTCAGGCTTTGCGATGCTCTGACTCGTTTAAGGCCAGATGCTGCTCTGCTACGTAGGCATAACTCTGGAACAACACCACTGACATAAGTGAAGCTGCTTTGGATTTACACTGATGTGAGACCAGAATGTGGCCTTACAGTTAGGAAGGTTTTCCTGAGATTTAATCTTAATCTGCTGTGCTGTAGTTTGAACCCATCACCCCTTGTCCTGCCCTCTGTGGCAAGAGAGAACAACTTTTCTCCATCTTTTTTATGGCAGCCTTTCAAGACCACTCTCATGTCCCCACTTAATCTCTTCTTTTCCAATGAAACCTATCCAGTACCTTCAGCCTTTACCCATACGGCTGCATTCCATCCCTTTGAGCATCTTTGTTGCTCGCCTCTCAATCCTTCCAATTTCTCTACATCCTTTCTGTACATTGGTGACCAAAATTGGACACAGTTCTCCAGCTGAGGCCTAACCAACGCTGAGAAGCGTGATACTATCACCTCCTGTGATTTACATGTCATGCCCCTGTTCACGCAACCTAAAATTGCATTTGCTTTTTTTGCAACAGCATCGCATGGCTGACTCATGTTGAGGTTGTGATCCACCAGAACTCCCAGATCCTTCTCAGCAGTGCTGCTACCAAGCCAGTTATCCCCCATTCTGTATTTGTGCATTTGGTTTTTCTTCCCTAAGTGGAGCACCTTACATTTGTCTTTATTGAATTTCATTTTGTTGTCGATAACCCAGATCTCCAATTTATCAAGATCCCTTTGAATTTTAGCGCTATCCTCCAAAGTGTTGGCAACCCCCCCAGCTTTGTGTTATCTGCAAATCTGATCAGTCTGCTCTCTAGACCTACATCCAAGTCATTAGTAGAAATGTTAAATAACACCAGACCCAGAACAGATCCCTGTGGAACCCCGCTTGAGACCTCCCTCCAATCCTGCATCAGTCCATCTTAGTTTGCAGTTGTTTAACCAGATATGTATGCACTTAATGGTAGTTCCGCTGAGCCCACATTTCTCCAGCTTACTTGCTACATGTTAATCATGACAGGACAAATCCAGGCGTCCTTCCTCAGGACTTTTGCTATTCAATTCTAAGCAGACTTTCTCATCAGAAAAAGATTTTCAAGATGCAAAGAGTCATGTGGGTGCAAAATGCAAAACCTGCCTCTAATGCCGTCAGTGCTTTCTGAAACATAGGCTATTTATATGTCATGTATGCTAAGTGCATGGGATGAGAGCCACCTGCCTGTCTAAACTGTTCTGTCCCCAAGCTGATACCCTTTCACATGATCTGGTCATGTAACAAATATAAATGCTTTGGGGACTTCATTGGTGAATTTATAGACAAGCTCTTAGAGCAAGACATAAAAGTCAGGCCCTTCCTTCTTGGCAACATGCTAGTAAATTTCACGTATATAAATAAAAGCAACACGAGAACATTTAGTTCTGTCCAGGAAACGGAGGAGGAACAGGTGGGTGGGTTCTGACCCATCACACGCGTCAGCACTAAAGCTGTAAACACACTGCTGTATGGGATGCTCTTTGCCCGGATAAACAGAAGAGGTCTTTGAGGAACTTTGATCACCAGGGTGAGCTTTGCCTTCTCCTGAGTGCTGAGGAGCAATGCGAGTAACCCAATGCTGAATACAAAGTCAAGTGTTCTGTATTCGCTGTCTGCACAAAGTCAGGGAAAACTGTGAATATTTGGATTTTCTGGATGAGACGTTTGAGTACTGACAGCCGTCCAGGTCGCTGATCTTTGAGCTCATGCTTCAGTCCCACTTCAGATGCATTACTTGAGAGTCTCACTGCTGGATTTTATATAACATGGGTTGTTCTTTGTATTCTCACAAATACAGTTCAACTGGTTTGATTCAGTTACCATTTATTTCCATTGTGAAGGAGAAAGCTAAAACCTAGTGTCACAGTTTCAGGGTAACAGCATCCACACCTCAGTGGTCCACTCCAGGAAAGCTCGGTCAGGGCTTAGGTCTCCAGCCATCACCTGTCTCTGGCAGGGGACCCTTGTTCCACTCCCTTCTGACCAGGGACTTTAAGGCCATACAGCTCCCTGCCTTGTACTGTGATATCCCCAGCAAGCCAGTCTGCCCAATGGCCGGCACCTGTACTTTGCTCTCTCACCAAGGGCCAGGAACAGCAGTTATGAGTCACCACACAGCTCTTTCTAAGCAAGCACATTCTAACCCTAACCCTATTAAAAACAATAAACAGATTTAAACACACACTAAGCATACCAGGAGTCACCATCAGTCTTACAGTGCCCTGGTAAAGTCTTTCCAGCCCTTCCGCAAGACTTGGGCCCCCCTTGGACAGAAGGTCCTGTCCGTTTGCTGGGCAGAAAGAAGGCCCTGAGTTAGTTCAAGCTCATACTTTTATACCAAACCCCTTTCTTTGTCTCCTAGTCTCCAGAAAATGCAGCTTGAACCAGTCTATGTAAACCACCCCAGGGCTGGAGTTTCTCAGGAGTCATTTACACTCTATGGGGTAGCCGCCCCCGACTGTTTTTAGCTCCTGTAGAAGTTGTGGTTACCTTCCCCCATGGTGGAGAACACAATCGGACATCAACCCAATCCTCAGTTTAATACAGGGAGATGGCGTGGTGTTGCAAAAGCTGTCGCATCTCGTTCCATGTGACTGTCTCCGGCATTGGTGGAATGCTTTGTGGGTCCCACTCACTGCAGCTGGGGATCTGTGATACATTCAGGGGCTCTGGGATACTTCTGTTTATTCCAAGACATGCTCTTTGCTTGTTATAGTTTTACTCAATGGCACTGCTGAAAGTTTAAATAAAAGGAAATTGAATACAAAGGAGCTGATGTTCGCTATAATGTAAACCTACAAGAGCAAGGACATTTGCCGGTAGGCCTCCAGTGTCCTCAATACTCATTGGCATGGTTTGGCTTATTTCACCTACCATACAGAGAAACTTGTGGGAGAGAACGTCTTTGCTTTTGCGGGTTCATGGCACAAGTGTGATTTTAGGGTAGAACGATTTACTCTTTTACAGGCCCCCACGGCACTTCTCGGCACTTCCCTGAAAAGAAGAGTCCTTGCCCTGAAGAGCTCAACAGCTAACCGGCGGATTTGACAGACAAGTAAGGACACAGGTTACCCTGTTGTAATGACGCGGTTGCTCAGTTCAGGCACTTGTTGGAGGGCATGCGTATTTTTAATACGTGTAGAGATGCTAGAAAAGTACCAGGGCCAGATTTGCAGTAGGTCAAACATGGAGGTTTAATCCCCCCTGAAATCAACTGGGTGATCTAAGGGATGAATTTGGCCTTGTAGTTCTTATCCAGCCTGTAACAGGGTGGCCCCAAACCTGGCGTCGGGCCCTGCATTGGCTTCAGTTTCCACACTCACGCGTCAGCCAGCAGCCAACTCACCTGCCAGTGCCTCAGTGATGCCTCCACCTGTCACGACTTCATTGCCTTTCCCAAGGGAGGCGTTTACTGTTCAGTCACAAACATAGTTCAACGTCGATCAAAGCCACGTCTACGCCAGAACGTTTTACCACTGCCAGCATTGCAATGTCACGAGAGCATGTGCACACGTGGCTGCCTTCGCTGGTGGCACATTTGCATTGGTGGGGGGGTTGAAACACCAGTAGTGATCCTGGGAACCTAACCCTTTGCTTCCCTAGCTCATAAAACTGCAGTGGGCTCCTGGACAGCAGCAAGGAGAGATTTAACTGGCATCCGAGCAGGTTCAGGATGACTGTGTTGTGTAGCATTCGGTAGATAGATGGTAAGGATGTTAACCAGGCTGGATCTCATCGAAGAAAATATCCCGATCATTGTCACTGCACGCTGTGTTTTACCTAATATCCGTAAAGCAAAGGGGGAAACCGTCACTGGCAGGGTGGGGGGAAGTGGAAAGGCCGTCTGCTGACTTTCAGCAGCTGCAACTCAAGGGCCCATTGAGGCCCTGGACAGCTGAAGGTGGCCTTGTGCTTTGACCGTGCACCATCCCCAGGCAGCGTGCTGCTTTGTGTTAATTTGTATCTCTTTATGATTAAATGGTAGTTGGCTGGCATCTGAATTGTCAATTGACGGTTAACGTACTGGGTACATCTGGAGAAGGGAGGCTGGTTTTGGAGGTTGCGTGACTGTCTTGCAAGACCAAATAAATACATCTCTATTGGCACAAACCACCACTTGACCGAGCAGTTGTAAGTGATAAAAATACTCCTCTCGATCACTGCAGACCATTTAAAAAGACTGTGTGAGCTGCCGAGCTGCCCTGCATCAGTCCCAGGTCAGTGTAGGGATATTCATAGCAGTGCTCCTTGCTCCTACTGTGGCATGCTATGCTGGTGTCATGGGAGGGGATGGGCCTGGGCCCAGAAACAGAATTGTCCATGCTGTTTGCAACAGCTGATGGGGCCTAGGGGAGTTTTGTAGCATCTGCATTTGCCATCTCAGGAGCTCCATAATGTCTTGGCGGATGTCCCTGGGCACCCTCTTGTCCCTCTGCTGGCTCTCCCAGTCTTTCTGCCTTTCCTCCAGAATGTGTCTTCTCCAGTACCTTGTTTCATGCCCCCCCGACTCAGAGCTCCAGAGGAGACCGGAGAACATGCCCTTCCTTGTCCTTTTCTTCTTCCTCCTGCTCAAGGTCAGTTTTTCAGCAAGTGCAGAAGGGGTACCCTCGTTGAGGCCACTGCTAACAACAGGGCAGACAGACATTGTTAGAGTTAAAAGAGTTGGCAGATAGGAAAAGAGAGAGAGAAATCTCCCTAAAAGGCTCCCATAAGGATCTTAATAAAACTATGAACAGCATCAGACTAGCTTCAGAGCCGTTGGTTTTAGGACAGGTCAACAGTTCCCAGCATGGTGAGTGCATAGGGGGCACTTTTCAAAACCGGTTGCCCTGAGGAGATGGGGGTGGTTGGCCAGGCACCCCAGCTAATAACTGGAGGGACAGCACAGTAAATATTACCAAACTTATTACAGGCAGTGGTGATTCTGGCCAATATGCCACTCCTGGGGGTGCCATATGCTGCCGCACTCCTAGTGCTGGTGGAACTCATTGCAGGGAGATGTGGGAAAGTTGCCTACTGGGGTGGAAGAAACAAAGCAGCCCTGCTGAGAAACGTTCAGGCAAATCTCAAAGAATGCCTGCTTCCATACTTCATCGAAATGGTGCCAGATGACTAATGGGAGATCTATGGCAAGATCAACGCCGTACTCCAGAAAAGAAGGGAGGTTACCACGGCCTAGCCCTACAGGCCACTTCAGAGCCAAGTGCCCTGAGTCAGCAACAAACGCCCTCTACTTCCTTCTACTCCTAATTTCAAGCACAGCATGCAAGGAATTTGTTTTGGACTTGAACCACCATACTGAATGTTTTGATACTTGCAGTATGTGTTTGCTGGGTACTTTTAGCCGTAACCCAATCAGATGGTCTGAATGAACAGCTACTGGACTGCGTGCAGGAATTATTTTTCATTTCCTGTGTATTTTCCTTGAATGCTCAGTATGGTTCTCTTTCTCCTTGCGATGAATTGATTTAAGTGGCTAGGAATTCTCTTTGCTCACCCTGGCTGAAGCATGCAGTTGGAAATGTTGATGCGTTGCTTGCAATATTTGTTCTCCTGTTTTGCCTATAACTGGCAGTGCACATTCTAAGAAACCAGCTATGCAAAAGATGATTCCAAACTTTGTTCCCTGGCCACATGCGTTCAGCACCCGTTTTGAGAGGGGGAGGAGCTTCAAGGCAGCCTGTGAACATAGTGTGAAAAAAGCCATGAATTAAACACGCAAACTCAGCTCCTTTCCCCTTCTGCAATGGGTTCCTCCTCTGGGCTCCTCTGGGCCAGGTTCAGCTCTCCAGGGGGTCTTCAGCCATCACGCCCCCTCCTTGATGAGCTCTTCATCGCTGGGCACTTCTGGGGTTCCATCCTCCAGGTCTCACAAGGGGTCCCCACCAAGTAAGACATCCAGCTCCGCATAGAAGCGGCAGATCTGGGGGGCAGCCCCAGCTTTTCTGTTGGCCTTCTTTGCCTTTCGGAAGGCCTGCCACAGCTCCTTCCCCTTTGCCCAGCATTGGGGCTCATATGGCCATACCCCTGCTGCTGCATCCCCTCTCTGCACACATCTGAACGGACAAATTTGGAGACAGGCCAGTCCTTGCTTGCAGACAGCCCCCTGGCCTGGGACAAATGCTCACCAGCAGGCACACACCACACAACAAAAACACTAACCCAGGAGCCTATCCTTGCAACAAAGCCTGTTGCCAACTGTGTCCACATATCTATTCAGGGACACCATCATAGGGTCTAATCACACCAGCCACACTATCAGAGGCTCGTTCACCTGCACATCTACCAGTGTGATATATGCCATCATGTGCCAGCAATGCCCCTCTGCCATGTACATTGGCCAAATCGGACAGTCTCTATGTAAAAGAGTGAATGGACACAAATCAGACGTCAGGAATTATGGCATTCGGAGACCAGTCAGAGAGCACTTCGATCTCCCTGGTCGCTCGATTGCAGACCTGAAGGTCGCAATACTACAACAGGAAAGCTTCAAGGGCGGACTTCAACGGGAGACTGCTGAATTGGAATTGATTTGCAGACTGGACACCATTAAATTGGGCTTGAATAGAGACTGGGAGTGGATGGGTCATTACACAAAGTAACACTGTTTCCCCACGCTAATTTTTTTTCCCACTGCAGTTACTCACACCTTCTTGTCAACTATTGGAATGGGCCATCCTGATGATCACTACAAAAGGTTTTTTTTCTCCTGCTGGTAATAGCTCACCTTAACTGATCACTCTCGTTATAGTGTGTAGGGCAACACCCATTGTTTCACGTTCTCTGTGTATATATATATATATATATATACATCTTCCTACTGTATTTTCCACTGCATGCATCCGATGAAGTGGGTTTTAGCCCACGAAAGCTTATGCTCAAATAAATTTGTTAGTCTCTAAGGTGCCACAAGGACTCCTTGTTCTTTTTGCGGATACAGACTAACACGGCTGCCACTCTGAGATCTTTGTTTCTGTGGTTCTTCGGCAGCTAGGCTTGTGTTTCCCCTTCTCCCCAAAGATTGAGGCGATCCAGGACTTCTTTCCCGGACCAGGCAGCACCACAAGA
This sequence comes from Lepidochelys kempii, assembly GCF_965140285.1. Taxonomy (NCBI): domain Eukaryota; kingdom Metazoa; phylum Chordata; order Testudines; family Cheloniidae; genus Lepidochelys; species Lepidochelys kempii. The sequence continues at coordinate 349,550,043 of NC_136380.1, forward strand.
TTTAGCCAGAGCATTGCATGGAGCCAGCCCTGCGTGTTTGCCAAGGTGGGCTGGTAAGAAGACAAACATTTCAAAAATACCTGGGGACTTTAAAATGAGCTTGGCCTTCTTCTCCTGGTGGCCCCTGGCCTGCAGAGTTCAGAGCTGTGGCCAGAGTGGTCTTGGTTGCAAGGACAGGGGCATTGTGGGACTGTTGCTGGAGGACTGGGGGGAGGGATAGCTCAGTGGTTTGAGCATTGGCCTGCTAAACCCAGGGTTGTGAGTTCAATCCTTGTGGGGGCCATTTAGGGATCTAGGGCAAAAATTGGGGATTGGTCCTGCTTTGAGCAGGGGGTTGCACTAGATGACCTCCTAAGGTCCCTTCCAACCCTGATAGTCTATGATTCTATGACTCTTTTTACCGGTATGGGTAATGGGCGTCTAGACAGATGTTCCACTGGTAGACCAGTGCCGACTGAGGGTGTGTGGCCTTCAGGGAGGAGCTCCCTGGCAGAAGGTCAGGGCTTCCCTGACAGGACTCGAACCTGAGGGGGTGTGCATCAAAAATGTGCCAAAATAAAACAGGTTTTACCAGTCAACCTGTGCAGTGTAGACCAGGCATCTGCTGTTCCCTACGTAGCACATATGCGCAGCGAGGCCCTCTCCGCAGCTGGTGTGGCAAGCCCACTTTCCCTGACCCAGAGTCTCCTCCCCACCGTCCATGTAGGCTTAACACTGGCTGCTTGTTGGTCTTGTATCCACCACCTGGGAGACAGCTGGCTAGTGCCAGGCGAGGGGGGGGAGCTAAATCCAGCTCCCACAAAGGGCCGTCCCCCTCTGTGACACAGACCTCATGCCGATAACGCCCCCCATGGGAGTCAATGGACCAAATTGCTCCATCAACGCCCGGAACGAAGCCAGCACCTGGAGCATCGCTTGAGCGAGCCCTGAGGAGGCGTGTGAGTTTCATGACATAAGTGTTGGTTACAGAGTCGCTCCTCTGAAGTGCCAGGAGTAGGATCCTCTATGGTTTCGACTACAAACCAAGTGCAATGGGTAGGATAGAAGAGAAGGGGAAATGGCAGAGGGAGAGGAAAGTAAAGCAAGACTTCCGGGGAACCAGGCTGGCCTCACCGATCATTGTGTTAGCTTTTTTGTTAAGTGGATGGAAGAGTTTGTCTAGTTTCCACCCGGCTGGCTGCTTAAATGCTATTTTCTAACTTCTTCCAGCAGCACCTCGGTGGATTAGGATAGACAGCTCCCTGCTGCGGGTATCCGCTGCTATGTAGGTGTCCGTGTCACATGCTGCCTCGTTTCATTGGCCAGCGCTAATAGTTGGCTGCAGCGAGGATAAAAGCCTACTATTTAGTGACCGTGAATGGAGCTCCTCCTCTGCTGTAGCGACAGGGGCTTGGTCTTTTGGTGCAGAAGGTCTCCAAGTCAGGCGCCCTGCTGAGCCTTACGCCTGTCTGGATGCAGACCTATGCTCAGTGTGTAAATCCCCAGCTACACGGCAGCTATTGCTGTGTCCCTGTGGGTTGTACGGGTGCCCATCATCATGGCCTCTGAGCATAGGGTGACCAGACAGCAAATGTGAAAAATTGGGACGGGGGTGAGGGGTAATAGGAGCCTATATAAGAAAAAGACCCAGAAATCGGAACTGTCCCTATAAAATCGGGACATCTGGTCACCCTACCTGAGCACCTCCCTGGCACAGCAGGGTCCGTAGTGAACTCAATTGAATCTGCTGCTCTTTTCCCCTCCCTGCTTCTAGGAAGCTCTGCTTGGGATAATTCTGGGGGTGAGAGGGGAGCAGGGACAGCATTATTCTGTTGTAATATGGACTGGCCTTACCTGTGTAGATAGGACCCCACCCTCTGAAAGGAGCTGCTCTGTAATCCCAGTAAAGACTCTGGAAGCAGGCCCAGGGCACAGCTCCTTAACATTGTCCCATCCACACAGACAAGTCCAAACCCTGTTACATCATGGCTGGGGCATTTGTCAGTATCAGCTCGGAGCCATGACCTCCTGTGCTGTCTAGTGTAGACATAGTGTGTGAGCTGCGGAGAGAGAGAGAGGTTGAGCCACCACCCTCCATCAGCATCATAGAGCTTCTCTGTCTGCTGAGAAATGGGGCAGACCCACCCCAAACTGGAGGCTATTCTTCCATACGCTATGCCAAGCCAGTAACAAGAGTCAATGTCTCTCTCACCCCACGGATCAACAAGAAGTCAGACATGCAGTCTCCTTAGGCGTTCCAGCCCTTGTGTCACCACCCGCAGACCAGACTTCATCATGAATGGTTATTTAAAACCAATTTCATCAAACAAAGGGTTCTTCTAATCCCAAGAGATCAGCCACTGAGCTAGGTCAATCTATAAATCAGATCTTACTCAATGATCACGCTGTTGCCAATCTATTAGTATCTAATAACTAAAGTGTTATTAATAAGAGAAAAGATAGAGGAGAGAATCAAAATCATTGGTTCTCAATCTTTTGTACTGGTGACCCCTTTCACATACCTAGCCTCTGAGTGCGACCCCCCCTCCTTATAAATTAAAAACACTTGTTTATATATTTACACCATTATAAATGCTGAAGGCAAAGCAGGGTTTGGGGTGGAGGCTGACAGCTCGCGACCCCCTGGTTAAAATGGTCAAGGAAAACAAATACATACACTCATTGCAAAATTCTTGGATCAAGTTTGTAGCAGTGATGGAATGAACTGCTGGCTTGTAATGTCTCTGGTAACTTCCAAAACACTGGAAAGTCCTCAGTCCATTAGCTGTAACGCTCCTGTTAGTGTAAGTCCTTAGTCCAGAGATCAGAGCAGGAAAGAGGCAAAATGAAGATGCTTCCAGGGTTTTTTATACCTTCTCCCATGTGGAGGGAACTTCACTGTCCCAAACAAAGCTCCCAGCACCGTTTGTGGAAAAGTCCAGGCACAAGAGTCCAGAGTCACATGAGCTAGACACATGCCCTTGCATGCTTCGGTGAGTCATAGGAGCAGCTACTACCCATATTCTGGCTAAAACATCCACAGGAAGGCTCGGGAAGGAATAAGCTTCATGTGTTTGTTAATGGGCCATCAACCTGAATGGTCCATTCACAATATGCTGGCTAGACCGGATGCAAACTACCTTGTGTTTTGAAATACAGGTATATAGTCAATATTCATAACTTGAGATACAAAAATGATGCATGCATACAAACCGGATAATCATATTTGATTGGTTGTAACTTTTCCATGGATGCCTTACATGACGTACCTTATATAAGATTTGTTGCAATTATATAACAATGGTAGCAACAATAATATCGAGGGTCATATTTTAATCATAGAACATCACCAAAGCTCTAGCTCTTGCATTTCTTTCTGGGGAAATTCACCTCTCTGGAGAGGGCCAGCACAAAGCCTATGCAACCAGTAAATCCCCAGCTGAAGGGCAGCATAGGCCCTGTGCTCGCTGGCAGCGGAGGGGGAATTTCACCTTCTGTGCATCAGGAAAGGTGCCGATGTGGCTGTTTCCAACTGGCTCCATTTTTTATTCAACCCTGCATTCCTTATGTGTACAAAACTGCCAGGGCTGCAGCGGGTGTGGGATGGGCAGCGAATTCAGGAACAGAGCCTTCCACAGTAAAAACAGATGCAAATCTCTCTGCAGATGAGGAAACTTACAGTGCAGCTTTATTCTCTTTCAACGAGTCCAGATCTAAATCGCTCCACTTCTGGCACCCCAGCCTCAAGGGGAGAGCTGGAAATCCAGCCAGGCTCCTGCTTTTGCCACGGACTCCCACAGCTACCAGAACGGCTCCAACCCCTCAGCGGTGTCCGAGCAAGCGGGACTCTAGCTCACTCTCTGACTGCTGCAGGAGTTCCGCGGGGCAAGAGGGAAATAAATGCTGGCTTGTGTGAGGGGTAGGGAGTCTCGCAGGAAGCAGAGATGTGGAGTCAGATGGGGCCAGTTCTAAAGCTCCTTTTCTGACCATATCTGCCCTTGAGATTTTGTGCAATCACTAGTGTCTTTCCAAAGCAAAATTCCTTTGTGGTTCGGTCTCTGAATGAGTCAGTGATTGGCTAAATCCAAAGAGCTTCCAATCCAGCAAGAGGGCTGCTTGTTAACAGGCCCATCTCCTCCTCTCTGGCTAGCACCTTCTTTTTGTGCCACCACCTGGCCTCCTCTCGCCTCTCCTGTATCTAAGGTCCATGGCCCAGCTTTTGAAAAATAGGATCAAGTGGTTCCGGTCTCAGAGCAGCAACGCGATATAAGGTGCTCCAATTATCGTAATAAATTAATGACTGTCGTTCCATTTATAAACTCCCCTGCCCGAGGGAAGAGCTCGATGTGCTGGGAATCTTCATCTAAAATATATTGTCAGAAAGTAAACTGGCAACTCCCCTCTAAAACGAGTATCCAACCCATGGCCCACGGGACAGATCCTGCCTCCCTGGGGTCCTTGTGTGGCCGATCCAGATTGTGTAGAATCTCAGCTTTTACCTTAACAAGAAGTGTTTAAAAACGTTCCTAGCCCTCAAGGCTGCGAAACAACCTCTCAAAGGTGAACTGATGCCGTGTTGTCTTCCCGAGCCCTGGTTCACGTAGCTGCGTTGCTCATGGATGGTGTCATAAATATAAAGGGAAGGGTAAACCCCTTTGAAATCCCTCCTGGCCAGGGGAAAGCTCCTCTCACCTGTAAAGGGTTAAGAAGCTAAAGGTAACCTCGCTAGCACCTGACCACAATGACCAATGAGGAGACAAGATACTTTCAAAAGCTGGGAGGAGGGAGAGAAACAAAGGGTCTGTGTGTCTGTCTATATTCTGTCTTTGCCGGGGATAGACCAGGAATGGAGTCTTAGAACTTTTAGTAAGTAATCTAGCTAGGTACGTGTTAGATTATGATTTCTTTAAATGGCTGAGAAAAGAACTGTGCTGAATAGAATAGAATCATAGAATCATAGAATATCAGGGTTGGAAGGGACCCCAGAAGGTCATCTAGTCCAACCCCCGACTATTATAAATAACTATTTCTGTCTGTGTGTCTTTTTTGTAACTTAAGGTTTTGCCTAGAGGGGTTCTCTATGTTTTTTAATCTAATTACCCTGTAAGGTATCTACCATCCTGATTTTACAGGGGGGATTTCTTTATTTCTATTTACTTCTATTTTTATTAAAAGTCTTCTTGTAAGAAAACTGAATGCTTTTTCATTGTTCTCAGATCCAAGGGTTTGGGTCTGTGGTCACCTATGCAAATTGGTGAGGCTTTTTATCCAACATTTCTCAGGAAAGGGGGGGTGCAAGTGTTGGGAGGATTGTTCATTGTTCTTAAGATCCAAGGGTCTGGGTCTGTAGTCACCTAGGCAAATTGGTGAGGCTTTTTATCCAACATTTCCCAGGAAAGGGGGGGGGTGCAAATGTTGGGAGGATTGTTCATTTTTCTTAAGATCCAAGGGTCTGGGTCTGTAGTCACCTAGGCAAATTGGTGAGGCTTTTTACCAAACCTTGTCCAGGAAGTGGGGTGCAAGGTTTTGGGAAGTATTTTGGGGGGAAAGACGTGTCCAAACAGCTCTTCCCCAGTAACCAGTATTAGTTTGGTGGTGGTAGCGGCCAATCCAAGGACAAAGGGTGGAATATTTTGTACCTTGGGGAAGTTTTGACCTAAGCTGGTAAAGATAAGCTTAGGAGGTTTTTCATGCAGGTCCCCACATCTGTACCCTAGAGTTCAGAGTGGGGGAGGAACCTTGACAGATGGGAAACACCCCCGCTCCTGAGCGCTGTACTCTGCCAACCTCACCCCCATGTTATGTTGACGGACGAATGCTTTTGTTGACCTAGCTACCATTGGTCAGTGAGGTGGTGTTCCTCCAGCAACTGGAAAACCCCTTCAGTTGGGGCACACTTTGTCTACACTGCAGGGTTTTGCTGGCGTAGCTATGGCACCATAGGGCATGTCTCCACTGCCGCAGTTACAGGGTCACAATGTAGATGCTTCCTACATCAGCAGAAGGGGTTGTCCCATCGCTATAGTTAATCCTCTTCTCTGGGAGGCGGCCGCTAGGTCGACAGAAGAAGCCTTCCATAGACCTGGCCACAACTACACCAGCGATGAGGTCAACCTAACTCCGGTGCAGAGGGTGTACAGGTTTTCAACAACCCTGAGCGATGAAGCTAGGTCAGTCTATGTTTTAGGCGTGTAGCTCATAGTTTCATGGATTCCAAGCCCAGAAGCGACCATTGTGATCATCTAGTCTGACCTCCTGGCTGTCACAGGCCAGAGACCTGCCCCACAATAATTCCTAGAGCAGAGTTTTTAGAAAGACATTCAGCCTTCATTGAAAAATTATCAGTGATGGAGAATCCACCACGGCCCTTGATAAATTATTCCAATGGTTAAATACTCTCACTGTTAAAAACGTACGTCTTATTTCCAGTCTGAGTTTGTCTAGTTTCACCTTCCAGCCATTGGACCGTGTAAGACCTTTCTCTGCTAGACTGAAGAGCCTGTTATTAAATATTTGTGGATACTTAGAATCATACAATCACAGGACTGACAGGGACCTCAAGAGGTCATCTAGTCCAGTCCCCTGCACTCATGGCAGGGCTAAGTATTCTCTAGACCATCCCTGACAGGTGTTTGTCTAACCTGCTCTTAAAAATCTCCAGTGACGGAGATTTCGCAGCCTTACCAGATATGCCCGTTACTTTGGGGTATGCTCATTTATTAGGGTTACTCTGCAGGGATCTTTAGCTTCGGTAAAAGAAGTGCTTCAGAGAAAATGGGGGAAGCTAAAAACACAAAGAGTAAAGTGCAGAGAGAGAGAGGGAAGCAACCAGCTTAACCATAAAAGTTATTTATTGAATAATAGTGATAACTACACAAGGAGAGCCTAAACCAACATAACAGTTACATTATTAAAGGTTAATACCTGAGGTGGAAAGGAAAACAGCGAGAGAGAGAAAGAAGGGGATCTCACGCACTCCAGGAGGCTTGAACTGGTCAGGGTTCCCAGGTGATGATGTTAGCTCAGGGTCCTGAGAGCAGGAGACAGGCAGAGCCCCCAGCACGATCAGTCAGGAGATGGAGTCCCAGTGGAACTGATGCATAGTTTGGATCAAAGCATCAGAACCCTTACTTGGACATAGGTAGGGGTTTTTGTAGAGAAAATACAATGGTTCAAGGAAGAACACTAGATTTGTTTATGGGTAAACTGATGACATAAGGGTTTTCTTTTGGCTAGACAATAGGAGCTGATCACTCTTGGCTATGGGTGGTGTTTTCTTCCAGGAAGCTCACAGTGCAACTGGGCCGCTTCAGTATTTTGGCTATCAATCAAGGATTCATTACTAGAATTGGTCTGATAATTGCTGAGCAGGGTGTGTGCAGGTGTAGGTTCATTAATATGTGGAGCAGAGATTCCCATGATGCAGTGCTTCTCTGCTTTTCTCGTCCCAGAGTTCAGTGTGGTTCTCTGTTCTCCATTCTGTATGCAAATTGAGTTGTCTCCCTGTCCCATCTTTCATGCAGATGAGGCTAGGGGAGTGGCCTCTGTTCTCCATTCTGTATGCTAATGAAGATGTCTTAATCTTGTCACCCTTGTCAGGGGGGGTCTAGGTGTGTCTCCCAACGCCCTTCACTGCTCTCTGAAAGTTTTTTCTCTGATGGGTTTTGGTTTAAGAAGAAACTGGTGATGGTGTGCGTGGGGGGGAGGTGTCTTTCATGAGTCAGACAGGCTGGATACTGCACCCTGGTTCCCGAAAAACACAGAGCTGACTGGTATCACTAGGCAATTTATTCCGGTGCTTCACCACCTGGACAGTTAGGAAGTTTTTCCTAATGTCCAACCTAAACCACCCTTGCTGCAATTTAAGCCCATTGCTTCTTGTCCTGGCCTCAGAGGTTAAGAAGAACATTTTTTCTCCCTTCTCCTCATTACAACTTTTTATGTATTTATAGACTGTGGGCAAGTCACCTTTTAACCTTCTCTTTGTTAAGCTAAATAGATTGAGCTCTTTGAGTCCATCACTATCAAGTTTGTTTTCCCGTCCTTTAATCACTCTCCTGGCTCTTCTCTGATCCCTCTATAATGTATCTATGTCCATCTTGAATTGTGGGCACCAGAACTGGACACAGGATTCCAGGATTCTGGTCGCACCAGTGCCAATTACAGAGGTAAAATAACCTCTCTGTTCTTACTCGAGATTCCCTTGTTGATGCATCCCGGGATTACATTAGCTCTTTTGGCCACAGCATCACAGTGGGAGCTCACATTCAGCGGATGATCCACCATGCAACCCCCAGCCCATAACTGTGCTGGGATAGGCCTTGGGGTGAAGGCATACCCTGAGTCTGCAGATAGCCTGAAGCAGTGGCTCCATGAGACATGAACGCCTCCCTGCCGCCTTCCCACCCGTTCATCAAACTGGGGTGCTGTATTTGGTGCCTAGATACCATGGTGCGAGGCACTCTACAAATAGATCAGATAGAATCCACTGAGGACTCTGTGCCAGAAGGTGCCCAGATACCACGGTGACAGGCAACTAGACAGATTCTCCCTACTCTCAGCATCTGCTGCTAATATGGGCTGCCAGCCCCCTATTGCTTCTTGGCTCAAGACAGAGGCCACAGCCCAGGGAGTTGACAGGGCCAGGCTAGGAGATGAAGTTGGCATGCAGGCCAGATTCCCGACCCAGCCCTGCCACCGAGCATCTTGAAATCTCCCTCCTCCTGGCCTGGTGTCTCCAGGCTGCATGATCCAAACCCTCAGGCAATTAGCAAAGGTGCTCCAGGAAAGGAGGAGGAGACACGCAGGGAAGCTGAGGCTCTGCAGGCCTGTAAACCCTGGTTCCAGCCCACGCTGTGTCTGGGCTGAGGACAGATAGTGACTCAGCACTAAGCCAGGGCCAGTCAGTGCACGCAGCCTCTGAATTAGCTGATGTGCAGCTGGGTGCACCCAGCCAGTTCCTCCTCTTGCTGTCTGCCCTGCAGCTGCTGCCCCCGGCTTTCCCCTGGAGCTGCCATTTGCTGCATCTCACCCTGGCTGGCGCCCAGCCCAGCCCCTCGCAGGAGCTGCTGTCACATTAGCTGCATGGGTTCGGCTGGCACAGTCGGCTCCTCCTGTAGCTGAGTTTCTGCAAGCCTCACTGAGTGCCCAGAGCCCGCTGCAGGTCAAATCCTCGCCAGGGGTTTGCTTTGGGGCTCCCGGGTGGCAGCTGGGATGACCGATAATTTGACTCTTGGGAGTAAAGCCCAATTCTGGTCAGCCTTCGCCCCCACCGCAGGGATGGTCATGCACAGCACTCAAGATGATGCAATCAATGTGCAGAAGCAACCTACACAGAGATTTTCCTGTTCCTCAGATCTCTGTTACCAAGGGGCTGTGGGAGGCCAGATGGTCATTTTAGTCCAGTGAACATGCCCTGTTACGTCAGCGCGACGCATCTGTCTCCAGGGGGTGCGTGCGTGTCGGGGTTTGCCGCTGTGTGGCTGCTCTCTGGGTTGGTGAGGGTGTACCTGACGGCATGTGGCTCTGGATGTGCACATCTCTCTCCTTCCGGTTCCTCCTTTGTTCTGGGCTGGGGAAGGCTGGGCTGGGGAAGGCTGCTTTGTTAGTCAGTGTTCTTTCTTTTCTCTTCGGTAGACCTCTCGGCACCACCATGATTTGCACATCCTCCTGCCTGGCTGAATGGAGAGGGCTTGTCGGTAGATCTCACTACCTGCATGTGTGCACACGCGTGGGAGACTTCCCAGGTATCCTCTGGCTACAGAGGAACGCTCTTTGCTGGCGATTTGTTGCTGTTTCTTACAGGGGCGCTGGAACAGGGTGGCCGGGGGCCACGGTCCTCCCGCTTTTTACCAGCCATAAGGATGAGTGACGGGTGGAGGGGCGGAGAGCAATGAGTGGGGGTGGGGTCTTGGGGGGAAGCGGTGGCGTGAGGGCGGGGACTCAGGGGACGGGGTGAGGTGGGGCGGGGTCTTAGGGGCAGGGTGGAGGCGGGGCCACGGTTCAGGCACCTGTGGCCCCCCCTACTTTTAGGGCGCTTCCGCTGCTCCTGGTTTCTTACGCCCAGGAATGGCGCTGTGAAGGAGTGAGAGGTTCATCCGGTTTCAGGGTGGATTCTGCAAAACGCCTCTCTGTCTGCTCCTGAAAAGCAGTTTGGGAATTCCCTTAACTCCTCACGCCTCAGCAAATGGCTGTCGACCTCCTGCTGCTCCCTACAGCAAGATGGGGACTCCTTTCTGTCTGTGACCTGTGGTGACAGTCCCATGCCCCCGTATCACAAACAGCTTGTGCTACAGCCGGGCTCATGGTGTCGCTGGGGTGGCACACACCATAACTTTGTATTTCCCGGTTTACAGAGGGCTAAGTGTAGCCACTCTCTGCAGGCTGGATGGGCACGGAGCAGCGCTGGGCAACCGGCACGCTGCATTAACAGTGTTTTGGGCCATTGAATTTCCTTGGTTTTTAAAGAAATAATTTTTCAAAATCTCCATCAACTGCAGCCCAGCTGTCCCCTCTACAGCCTCAGCGATTCTGCTGGCCACAGAGTGCACTGGCTGCTAGAATCATGTGCCTAAAAATGCAAAGTACTCTGGAAAATCACACCAGGGTCTCGGTGCCTCAAGCTGGGCACCCAAAATTAGGGGACGCCCGACAATTTCAGCTTTGATCGCTCTGTGCCTCAGTTCCCCCATCTGTAAAATGGGGATGGTACCACCCTGCCCCACAGGAGTGTTGTGAAGATAGATTCATTACCGGATGTGAAGCGCTCAGATACTGGGGTGAGGGTGTCAGAGAAACACCCCGGAGGAACCGGATAACTGTATTCAATGCAGGGCTGGATGATGTGTGGTAAATAAGGCCAAGGCCTAGGCCTACACATGGAATGAGGACAGGAAGAAATATTGAGCAACTAGCCATTCCTTGACTGAGGCAGGGATGCTGTGGGAAAATAGCATGTGATCCTGTCATTAAAGACTAGCTCATACTACGTGTGCACAAGGAGGCTGAATGAAGGTTGCCTGGGTAACCTTGTTTCTGGCAGTTCCTAACTTTTGTGTGCTTGACTTTGCAGTCTTAATAATGTTCTTTTAAAGCAGGATTACCCCTTTCCGAGCTGAGCAGCCAGCCAAAGTTTGGTATTTTCTTTGATGGAATCTTGCTTATTTGCAAAGAGCGTACCAAATCCTGCTTCTCTGAATGCAGGAGAACCCAAACCCCGGGGAGAGCTTATCATAGAATCATAGATGAATAGAATATCAGGGTTGGAAGGGACCTCAGGAGGTCACCTAGTCTGACCCCCTGCTCAAAGCAGGACCAATCCCCAACTAAATCATCCCAGCCAGGGCTTAAAAACCAAAAAGGAAGAAGCTTCCACCACCTCCCTAGGTAATGCATTCCAGTGCTTCACCACCCTCCTAGTGAAAAAGTTTTTCCTAATGTCCAACCTAAACCTCCCCCACTGCAACTTGAGACCATTACTCCTCGTTCTGTCATCTGCTACCACTGAGAACAGTCTAGATCCATCCTCTTTGGAACCCCCTTTCAGGTAGTTGAAAGCAGCTATCAAATCCCCCCTCCTTCTTCTCTTCCGCAGACTAAATACACTTCTTTGCGTAGAGCTCCAAGCCTCCAGGTTGTCCTGGCTCTCCACCTCAAACTCTCTCTCACACACAAACTGTTCCCCCAAGCACAGCTCCAGCCCCTGTCTTTTAAAACCCCCAGGATTCAGCTTTGACTCAACGTTTTCCTGTGCCTGTGATTTTGGGTGATAGCCACCTGATTACAATGGCATCTTTACATTTATTCTGAATGGAAGGCAACAGCCACAGCTGACTCATTACAAGGTTTAGCCCAACGCATAACAGTTGTACTTTGGGGTGTAATTTTGTAACCTTTTATCATATCCCCTCTTGTTTGTCTCCTTTCCTTTGTTTTTGGTCTCTCTGTAACAGGGCGGTCTGTCCCTGTGGGCCTGGGGCCAGCCCGCCCTGTTTGATTTACAGACCCATCTGGGAAGAGATCTAGTAATTAGCAAAGCTAGTCAGTGGCTCAATGGGGAAGGGGGGCTGGCTGCTGTGTCTGGGCTGGGAAAGAGATACAGTGTGAGAAACCACTGAGCCCCTGCAGCCTGTGTTGGGCTGGGCCCAGAATGACTTTGTGTTGTGTCACTTTGCGAGTTTTTGTTTGAATTCATAACCTGTGCCCGGAGGGAAGGGCCTGAAAGAGCCTTGGGTGTGATGTTAATGTGACAAAGTTGGGAATTTTCTTTGTGCCTCGGTTTCCCCTATGTGTTGCATGATTCACCTGTGGTGGGACAAGGGTGTTTCATCTCTGCAGAGATGCCTAGAAGATCAGGTGTGACAGCCATCTAGCCGCCTGGACCCAGATAATGGACGGATAGTTTGTAACTTAGCAACTGATGGCCGGGGGGCCACCTTCTGCAAGAAGCCAGCAGGCTATGACTAGTTGGAGAACAAAGTGTTATACAAATAAAATAAAAAACAGCAGGATCTTATTAAAGGGGAAAAGGCAAAATACCACATTTATTGTGAATACAGAAAGAATCCTAGTAAGCAGTTACTTACAGCTATAACATTCCATTCAATTTCATATTTATTCACACATTCATTCATACAAACACACACACACACACACAGGTTCTGCAAGGTTGTTATCATAGTTACCAGCCTTAGAGTTGCTCATGCCAAGCCACTGGCCAGGTGGCCTGGACATGAGGAGGGAGCAGGGCCTCGTCAAATGCACATCTGACGCTCCTGGAAGTTGGTTTGCAGAATCAGACCCCAAAGGTCTCACTTTCTAGAGTCCATTTTTACAGGAATTTCTTCCTAGGCCAGTCTATGGGAATTGCTTCATCATGCTGTTGCTGAATCAATCAGCAGATGGCACATTCCTGACAGTTCCATGCTGCCAGATGTTATCTTGTTCTTTGGTTCTCCCATCCTTGAGGCTGATGGGTGGATTCCAGTCTGCCCTCCGGGGTCCTCTGGTTATTTCCACTTGACGCCTTCTTCAGCCGATGGACACTGGATTCTTAAGCTGGCACCTCCCTGATCATTCAGTTATTATCCACACCAAGCATCCATCCACATACATCCTGTATCTCTATTTTAATCACAATTGTTAACAAAGCGAGATGAATACAACAAAAGGGCGGGGAGTCTCTGGGTGCTGTTTCTGTTGTTACAGAGTATTGCTTTGAGTCTCTCTCTGTGTGAGTAGTTGTAATTACAAAGAATTGCTTTGAGAACAGACTCTGTCTTAGAATGTACTAACGCAATTAGCAGCTTGCAAGTTTCACACATAGAGGGAGAGAAACAGCACCAAAAACCAAGAGACCTCTTAATTAGTAATACCCTGGAATTTAAACTATGGGGAATCAAACTCATTTGTGATTTTAATACAGAACTTCTTTAATATCATCCAACAAAAGGAAGAGAGGTGGAAGCCAGGTGAACCGTTTTGCCTGGTGGGAAACTCAACGAAGGATAGAGGAGGGGCAGCTGGGCATGACTGAGGCTGGACTGTTGGAAGCAGGACACTCTCCGGTTTGGGGTCTCGGGGGGAGACCCTGGGCTCTGGGCTCAGGGTCTGACGAAGATGGACTGAGCTGTAACTTTCTGGATTCTGTGCTAACAAAGAACTTTCCTGCACTGTGTTCCAGACCATTAATAAACCCTCTGTTCTACAGCGCTGCTGGCTGGGAGTCACTGCTGACTGTGAAGTTGGGGTGCATGACTCCCCTTTGGGGGCATGTGAGGCTTCCCCCAGGTGTCCTATTCAGGTGGACTCATTGCAGGGAGCATGGAACAGGGGAGCTCCGAGGTCAGTCCCAGTAGGTGCTGAAGCCAAGGGGGCTTGCCCTAGTGAGAATGCATCCTGCAGGGTGTCACACTGCAGACGGTGCTGCCTGGGTTTGATTCAGAGGTGTCCAGAGCCCCAAGCCTTTGCACCTGTGACAATTAGTCCTTTCTGAACCGGGCAAACAGGCCAACAGCAGCCCTACCCTCTCTTCCAGGCCACACTCATTCTTGTTGCTCTTCTTTGACCCCCCTCCAGTTCTGCGATAGCCTTTCGGCTGCGGGGACCTGCACCCCGTATCCAGGCGAGGCTGAATGTTTGATTTAGATGCAGACATTATGACATTCTCTGGGTTATCCTCCATCCCCTTCCTGACGCAACCCAGCTTCTTGTTTGCTTTTCTGACTGCAGCTGTACATTGAGCAAAGGTCTCCATTGAGCAGTCCCAATGCCGCCAGCTCCCTTGCTTGGGTTGATACAGTCTGGGCAGAGCCCTGGAAGCTGTTTGGGTAGGTTAAATGTTTCCGTCCCATGTGCATCACTTCACATTTATCAACATTGACCTTCATTCACCAGCCGGTGGCCCAGAGACCATCCTAGGTGAATCTAGTGCAGTCCTGCCTGGTTCTGACTAAGCGAACTCACGGTGTCATCTGCAAGTGTTGCTATCTCACCACTCACCCTCCTTTTCAGATCATTAATATGTTGAACCCAGGACCGAGTACAGAGCCCCACTGTTAGCCTTGGCCCAGGATAAAAACTGACCCCACTCTTTGCTTCTGACTTCCAGACAGTTTTTGATCCAAGACAATACTTTGCCTCTCATTCCATGATGACTACTTAGCTTCTTTAGTAGCTCTGCCGCAGGACCCAGGGGCACCATTTAGGGAGGGCAGGGGGGGCTGGAGCCTCCCCCCACCCAGTTTCATACAGGAGTTGTGCGAGCTCCTGTCAGTGGAGCTCCAAGGTGGAGCTCTTAACTACAGCACTAGGTTCTGCAGAGGAGAGGAGCCTCTGGGGCAGGGAGTCAGTGTTTTGTTTACAAACAGAGGCAGGGTGATTAAGATAGGAAAAAGAAAAGGAGGACTTGTGGCACCGTAGAGACTAACCAATTTATTTGAGCATAAGCTTTCGTGAGCTACTGTAGCTCACAAAAGCTTATGCTCAAATAAATTGGTTAGTCTCTAAGGTTTATTTGAGCATAAGCTTTCGTGAGCTACTGTAGCTCACAAAAGCTTATGCTCAAATAAATTGGTTAGTCTCTAAGGTGCCACAAGTCCTCCTTTTCTTTCTGCGAATACAGACTAACACGGCTGTTACTCTGAAACCTAAGATAGGAAAGCGCTGGTGATTAAATTAAGGATCTGGAAGTCCTTAGATGAGCCTGTAAAACAGGAATCTCTGGGAGGGAAGGGAAGGGGTTGTTTTAGAGAGAACATAGGCAGGGACTCAGAAAAAATAAACCCAAGGCCTAGTGTTGCAGAATTTCCGGTGGCCCAGGTTGAGAGGTATATTCATTCACGAGATCTATGCTGTCAGCACAAGTGCTCATATGTCAGGCCACTCGGTCTTCACCAGCCTTTGCCTACCCCTTCTCGCCTCTGGCCCTTGGTATCCTTGGAGTTCACTGTAGAGCTACCCACACCCAGGGTCGCACCAGCATCCTTCTCACCATAAATCTCCTCCCTACAATGGCACACTTTCCATTCACTCCCTCCCAACTGCTCAGGGAGCGACTTGCCTTTTTCTAGATTGTGTTTTTCAGCTCCATGGGCTGCCAGCCGGAGCGGTCTCAGATCAAGGTTCACAGTTCACTTCCTGGTTTTGCCGCAAACTTTGCAAAGTCCTAGGAATGGAATCACTTATCTCCTTGGCCTATTGCCCGCAGACCAACGGGCAGGCAGAACAAGCGATCCAGATCCTCGAGCAATACCTCCATGGCTTTCTCACTTATCGCCAAGCTGACTGGGTGATCCTCCTGCCACATGCAGAGTTTGTGTACAACTCCTCCACCCATGCATCTGCTGACACAGCCCATTCTATGCAACCTGTGGTTTCCACCCTCAACTTCATTTGGCTGCACCTCCAGACTCCCAAGTCCCTGCCACAGCAGACGTAGTTGCCCACTTTCACCAAGAGCTTATCAAGCCCATCGAAGCCTCCAAGGAGGCACACAAACATCATGGCAACTGAAAATGCCAAGTCACACCAATGCTATCTGTAGAAGAGAAGGTCTGGTTATCCTCAGAACACCTAACATCCACCCGTCCTTCAGCTAAATTGGACTATCAATGCCTAGGCCTATTTAAGATTGCGGAACAGATTAACCCTGTAGCATTTAGGCTCCAGTTGCCAGAATACTTGAAGGTCCACCTCATTTTCCACGTGTCTGAAACCTTATGTGGAGAATTCCTTTCCCAGATGCTCTGCTTCACCACAACCTTCCTTAGTTGTCCAGGACCAAAAGGAATATACGGTCATGGAAATTCTAGACTCTAAGCGAGTTCAAGGCCTCTTATCTGGTAGACTGGGAGGGCTATGGACTGGAAGAGCGATTGTGGGAGCTGATAGAAAACATCCATGCTCCAGAACTCAGAGGTTCCATCAGAAATAACCCCTGAAACCATGTTCTGTGGCCCCTCGCAGTTGCCCTTGCCGGGAGGATACTGTCAGGGGCCAGCTTGCAGCAGAACCAGTCTCCTGGCACCCAATGAGCACAGCTGGTCCAATAGAAGCTGGACCACCCCGCTGGCTGCAGGGGTCTGCAGGTTGATTCTTAAGCGCAAGAGCAGCAGCAGCCCAGTGCTGCCCAATGCATTCCTAGCCTGCAGCTGTGCTTGCTCCTGCCCCAGCCTGTATCTGCCCTAAGCCTCCAGCTCCTTCCTGACCTCTGACTCCCAGCTCAGGCCCTTGGCTCCCCCTCCTGACTGCGACTCCAGCTGAGGCTTCGGTCTCTGACTCCTGGCTAGGCTACAAGCCTTGGCTTTGCTCCTAAACCTGCCCATCTGGATTCAGTTCTAACTGGTAGGCCAGACTCTTGCTCCAACCACTAGGCCAGACAGCTAACAACTCGGTCACTGACACCCAGGGATCTTGAAAGGTGTGTTGTGTGGGGTGTTGATCATTGTAGCAGTGAAGATATGTCTGCAGGTTTTGCATCTGTTGTTCTGGCAGGGTCTGGTGCCACTTTGAGTTGGTGGGTCCTGGTCTGTGGGGAGCTTGCTTCTGATGAGCTTGGCGAGGTTGTGGGGTTGTTTGAAGGCCAGAGGAGAGGGTTCAGGAAAGATTTCTTTCAGGATGGGGGCCCCATCAAGCATGGGTTGTAATTGTTTGATGTTACCCCCTAGGGGTTGCAGTGTGGGGTAGTAGGTGACAACTCGGGGTGTGCAGTCAGAGGCCTCCTCCCCCCTGTTCCTGTATTGAAGCAGATTCTCTTCGGACATTTGGGGGGCCTGATCCATGATATAATTGTAAAAAGAACAGGAGTACTTGTGGCACCTTAGAGACTAACAAATTTATTTGAGCATAAGCTTTCGTGGGCTACAATTCACTTCACTGGATGCACAGCATGGAACATATAGTAAGAAGATATATATATATACATACAAATAAGTTGGAAGTTACCATACAAACTGTGAGAGGCTAATTAGTTAAGATGAGCTATTATCAGCAGGAGAAAAAAACTTTTGTAGTTACTTGAAGGCTGCATTTGGCATAGGCTGTTTTGGTTACTGTGAAAGCACTCAGCGCAATGGAAGGAGATTTTCTCTCCAAATCAAAATAAATGTGAAAGTAAAATATGAATAACGGTGGCCCCAAGCACACAGGACGACCCTTGTACTGTGGCTCTCCAGTGTGGCTCGGCAGAGGGGTAAAAGTCCACTCCCAGGACTCCGGCTGCAGGAGCTGGGCCAGAGCTGATAGTTACCTTGTCACACTTAGCATGGACAGTGAAACTCGACCTGGCAGTTTCACTTTGTCGGTGCTCTCACTGTCTGGTCCTCCTGCACTAATGCTGGCATTTCTGGGTTTCCAAAGCCGGTCTTCTTTAAAAGAAAAAGAGGGGACCAGGCAGTTAGTAAATTATTTTACAAAATGGAACTCCTGGGTTGCCACAGCTTGATTGGGCCTCTTTAAAGCACAGGACTGACAGGGGCCTGAGCAAATGGATCCGCAGAAAGCGTCGATCAGGGATTAAAGCAGGGAGCTGGTGACTCAGATTTTCCCTTTCAGAAAAGCCAGGTACAATCCACCGGCCAAAACCCCTGTAATTACATCAGTGCAGAGTTGCTCAGGTGTAACTAGGAGCAGACTGTGACCTGGCATCTTTACAAACCAATGGGAGCCGGCCCGTGAACTCAGCACAGCAAATGCCTCCAACAAAGAGCTTGCAAAGATGTGATGTGACTCCCAGACTCTAGGAACAGCTCCTTGAAGTCCCTGGGATTCCCTCCAAGAGCTTTAGATTTGCTGTTGACCGAGAGGTGACTAGTGCCCTCTGGTGGTGGACGGTATGGATGAACCAAAGGCTTTTAGATGGAAAAACAGTTGTGTGTTTTTTCCTGTAGTTACAATTACTGTTTCCCTGCTGCGTACAGGCAAACAACAAAATCCCAAACAGGTTCCCTGAAGAGCACCAGTCAGATTTGCTGTCTCTCTGGGCTGGAAGGAAGAAAACACTTCACAGTCTCAACTGGGGAGAAAAAGAAAAAAACCCAAATGTAAGCAGTGTCAGGATGAGCTCCACCCTGACATCTGGTGGTGAGGTGTGGCAAGTTGTGGAAAAGAACTTCAGGGGCCGATCTCATTTGCATAGGCACACCCACCACGCCTAGAATAAGACCATAGCTGCCCAAATGGTCACTTTGGCTGCTGTGGGATCCCCAGTGTCTCTGTTATTGGGGCAGGAAGAATAAATTGTTATTACCCTGATTATGGGAACTGTGCTTGGAACTGTACGTGGCCTTTTGTTATGATGGAGGGATTCACCATCAACTAAGTAGCACTCGCTAGGCAAGGGTCATGGGTTCCAAAACTGTGTAAATGGAGAGAGGCTGGGGACAAGTAGTAATACTTGGTGGCATGGGCCCCTTGGTGAGGGCCTTACATGCTAATTGCACTTCCTCCTCTCTCCACGGTGGAATATCAGAGCTAATTTTAATTTCATTAGAAGTCTAGTTATAGGCTGCTGAGCTCACTTTGGGTGGACAGTGCACCAGCACTGGGGCTCCCCTGCTACAAGCTGAATTCACCTAAGAGCTGAAATCACTGAGTGTTGTGTTAAGTAGTGGGGGAGCCTGAAGCTCTATTGTGGAGCAGTTTGTGGGATGGCTGGTGAAGCAGTTCGACGCGGAGCAGTGTGTGGATGGCAGGAGCTGCTTGTGGGCTGTGGAGCTGAGCGAAGGAGTTCGTGGGGCGGCTGGCGGAGCAGAGCGGAGCGCAACTGAGCGAAGGAGTTTGTGGGGCGGCTGGCGGAGTGGAGCGCCGCTATGGAGCTATGGGGTGGTCAGCTTCAGATCATGTAAGGTGCCTCTTACCCCCGTCCCATCTCCACCCAGGTTGGGAGGTAAAAAGCTCTGCAGATAAACTTTCGAACTCTGGGGCTGCCCTGACCAGGGACAGAGACTTTGGGGGCATGGGGCTTTGGGTGATTTGGGGTTGCTGGACTCAAGAACCAAAGGGAAAAGGGCATGCCCCAATTTGCCTGGGGTGGGTTTTTTTTGCTCATGGGTTGTGTTATGAATCCTGTTGGGGGTGTTTCCCCAACATAATGCCACATTGTTTCTCTCTGTTATTAAAAGGCTTTTGCTACACTCAGACTATGTGCTTGCGAGAGGGGAAGTATTGCCTCTTGGAGGCGCCCAGCGGGGGTGGTATAGATTTGTCCCAGGTCACTGGGTGGGGGCTCGAGCCGGTTTGCATTGTGTTATTGGAATGGAACCCCTAGATATTGAACCCGGCCCTTGTTGCTGCCAACTCTGACGGGCAGAAGGGTTACACGATGAACCAAAGGTTTTTAGATGGAAAAACAGTTGTGTGTTTTTTCCTGTAGTTACAATTACTGTTTCCCTGCTGCGTACAGGCAAACAACAAAATCCCAAACAGGTTCCCTGAAGAGCACCAGTCAGATTTGCTGTCTCTCTGGGCTGGAAGGAAGAAAACACTTCACAGTCTCAACTGGGGAGAAAAAGAAAAAAACCCAAACAAAACCCATTTGACATCACGGTTTTGGAGCGGTCGTGAATATTCGAGAATGAGTGTAATGTCAGTCTCACCCCCCGCCAAGGAGTTACCAACACAAAGTTCAGTACAAGCCCAAGTCTCCCTGCTTACGCCTTGAGGAGAGACAGGAGCTGGTGTCTACAGTAATGACTACTCAAACTTATGTTCCTTTACAAATCAGTTTCATCTAGGAGTGATGACGCATGCTAAAATACCTTAATCACAATTGTATTATTATTGCATGGAAAGAATTAAGCTTCTTTCCCTGCATTTGTAGATTTTAAAGTATTTGGATTTCTTTCAAGTGAAACTTCCATTCTGAATTTCCTTGGTGTGTAATGCTTGCTTTGGGATAATTCCAACATCCCTGTAATTTTTTTTTTAACCTTTAGGATACTTATATGTACTCTCAACCATACCTCCATCTCAGTGCAGATTTTAACAAATCTAGAGTTACAAACAGCATCGTCAGAGATGTAATATGCCCTCGCTTCTTTACAAAGTGGGGAATAAGTGGAAAAGTTTTGAAAAGCAGGATTTTAATGAACCTGGAGCTATTTGATTCCCCCTTGAATGAGGGATCACAGTTGCTCAGCTGGGTGCATGAGGGAGCTCAGTTTCCTCTAAAGCATCTGGCCTAGATCCCCATCAGAGACTGGGGAATATCCAACTGCATGGCCCATGGGTCTGTTTAGATGAGCCAAACCCTACGTTACCAGCAAGGTGCTGTAATATTTGCTGTAAAGTGCCAGCTTCCACGCTTCAGAAGTGAGTTAATTTTTCCCCACAGCTGGCCTTGACCATTTGAAACCCAGAACTGGGGATTCACACTGCTGTTACTACTGCCATGTCAAGATCAGACACCCAGGTTCAGGCCTGTTCTACTCACAGTTTTTGTGCTAATTTAGCTATGTTGGGTAGGGTTGTGGCTTCCTACCATAAATAGTTAAATTCGTATGTCAGAGGGACCTCTCAAGTGGAGGGTCTAGCTCTAATGAAACCCTCACAGGTGCTTTTGTGAAGGCTAAATCCGAATTTTAATTTGTCCTTCCTCAAATGGGGAAAGGAAGTGCCCCTTGCATGAAAAAAGCCCACGAGGAATGCAGGTTTCAAAGCCCTGGTTTTCAATATATAATTGTCCCAGGTTCACACTCAGTGCATGAGGTTTAACCCTCCCAGCACCCAGATTCAGATGGCCTGGAGCTTCTGGCACGTCAGTTCCCTTCCTAACAGTTCCGTTGTACTGCACGCAACTTGCCACTCTGAGGATCACTAGGCGGCTTCCCACACACCTGCTCTTCCAGAGCCACTCCCCTCCAGTCAACTCAGGAAAGCTGTTCTGTACCTGGCTTTCCCCCTGTGCTGATTGGCCCAGACTCTGCTTTTCTCACCCAGCCTCCGCTGGTTTTTGAGGATCAAGCCGGGGCAATGAGGTCCTGCTTTTCTTGGCTAATGGTTGTCATGGCAACCCCAACTAGTTTCCAGGTGTCAGCACCCTGAGTGGCTGGAACCTGCTTACTTCCCGGCGAAAGTGAAAATGGAACCAGAACAGGGGAACGGTGCAGCATGAAGAGACATAAAGCAGAAGGGAGGGAACCCCCGTCCCCAAGACTGATAATGTCTCTACTCCATTCCTGTCACATTCACTTACTCACGCCACATGCAACGTTAAGTGTTTTAAAAACCACAGAGACGCCATAAAGGTAAGGAAGGAAAAAACCTCCCCTAACTTATAACACCCCACAAAGCCCCCGGCCCCTCCGTCACATGGTCCAACCTCTTGTGTCGATGCAGTATAAGAATAGCTTATACCCCTTCCCACAGGAGAACATGCTATGCCAGTGTGAATGCATGTAATTGGGGAAGGGGTGCAGAGGTAACACGTATAACTCCATTACACCCCCCTTTTTCCTGCTCCTCACCTCAACACAGGCCACAATTCCATCTTTTCCCAAAGCATTACACAGAGTTAAACCTCAGGGCCGGGGTAGGTAAAACCGGGAACATAGCTGTTACCAGTTCCCAGTCCGCTTCAAAGACAGAGAATCGGACAATTCCTTAGTAAAGAAACATTTAATGCACACCGTGACAGGGTGTACCAGCCCTGCACTGGCTCGGCAGCAGTTAATCACGCTCTGTGGGGCAAGGAGGCAAAGCTCCCCCGGATCCAGCTGGAACCCAGATATAAAAGGGAGCAACTCAGCTCAGTCTGGGCGGACCGCTGAAGGGAATGGAGGCGCGCTGCTGGTTCCCACGGAGGGAGTGCTGATACTCCAAGATGCAGAGGCCAGCCAGACTGGGATGACCAATGACTCCCAGGCACCACAGAGGAAGAAGAGGCTGTGGGACCCCCCCGAGATGGCTAACTATAGAGGAATGGGTAGGAAGTAATCCAGGGGAACCTGATGGGGAACTGGTCATAGAACCGAGGCTTGGCTCAGTGTCTTTTGGCAGGATTCCCACTGAGCAGGTGGCAGGGAAACCCTCCACCGCTAGGGGCCTGGGTTGGAACCCGGTGGTGTAGGGAGTGCCCAGGTCCCCCAAACCCAGCTGCCACCCACCGTGAGGCAGTGGCCCACTTCCCCAGCCACTCTGGCCATGGGGCCACACAGCCCTGACGAGGAGGGCGGTGATATTGATTCTGGGCACTAGCCCCCCAGCCCTGCAAGGAAACACTGCCTTATTGATTCTGGCCACTAAGTCCTGCAGCCCTGCAAGGAAGGGCTGCCTTATTTACTCCGGCCACTAGGCCACATTGCCCTGAAGCTTATGGTGCTCAGTTGGATTGAGCTGTGGGGCTATAATGCCTGCCCCCGTTCCCAAAGGGGAACAGAGTGTACCAGCCCTGCGACACACACAAATATGGTGAACCGTATTTGGAATACTTACGAATAATTTTAAAAACAAAAGCTATTAAGTTCTTATACAGATTCCCCCTCCCCCTTTGTTGCTGTTTGTGTACATTTAAACGCAAGGTTCCAACATACCACCTACCCTTCAGCACCCCCCTACAAACCCATTCCCCTCTGATCTTCTCTCAGGGATGATTTCTCACTCTCTATAGTGCCACCAAAGCATGCAGCTTGTGTCACCTGGATTCTTCCTAGCTGGAGCAGAAAGAAGTGTTTGAAGAGACTGAGATACCACCAGAGCCTTGTCAACAAGTCAAAGTTTGCAAGTGGCATGGGCCACTGTGGGAAGACAAGATATGGGGCTAGACGGACCATTGGCCATTCGTATGTTCTTAAGTCGGGGGTCCTCGCAGCTCGCAGTATCCCAGCCCTTGGGTTAAGAGTTTTGTGACAGGCTCAGTTGCCGGTGAAAGAGAAATGCGTAGCAAGTATCCCAAGTGGTGCAGGGATTGGGATCGACACAGAAAATATCCATTCCCTGGACTTCTCTCAGACTGTCACTAGAGGGCACTACCTTCCCCCCAGAAGCCCAGCAAAGTCAGGTTAAAACTGTGCAAACCCTCCCTTCAAAAAGCGCTGCCCCCTTCTCTCATGAAGTGAGACAACAGGGTCCCAGGTTAACGCAGTTACAGCAGCTACCTGTAAGTTCCATAGGCCCCTTCGCCCGAGGGGAACAAATGCTTCCCTCCCGGCTCTTCCGTCCATAAAGCACTCCAAAGCGGACCAGACGTTATCTCAGTGGAGTGTCCCTAGTAAATGAAACTGGAACAGCGCTGACCTGTATCCAAAGTGGTACAGGGACTGGTCCCTGCCCTCACAGGGGACCCACCTCTAGATCCTGCATCACTCAGCTGCTGACTCCCCCATGCTGTCTGTAACTCCAATATTTATTTATAACCTTCCTCTCCACACAGATCATAGAATCTCAGGGTTGGAAGGGTCCTCAGGAGGTCATCTAATCCAACCCCCTGCTCAAAGCAGGACCAATCCCCAATTTAATTTATTTATTTATTTTGCCCCAGATCCCTAAATGGCCCCCTCAAGGATTGAACTCACAACCCAGGATTTAGCAGGCCAGTGCTCAAATCACTGAGCTATCCCTTTCAGATACCACTCCCTCAAAACAGAGTAAGCTGGAGTGAAGGGAAGTGCAGGTAGGGTTTATTATTCTGGTGGGGTCTGTGTATTTCTCGTGTGATTAAGCAAAGAGAGTTAACGGGGCACACTCACCTCTTGAGCACCACCTGCTGCTGCGAGCGGTACTGCAGCCTTTTCCCTGCTCCTGGCACCCCCCACCTCGCTTGGTGGGTCTTCAGTGGCTGAGCCCTCCAGCCACGTGACGGAATCAAAATGAAACCCTTTCCGGGTAACGGAAGTCCAGCAAAACCACCTGCCCTCACCAGCGTCTTCAGCCCTGGCTCGGAGCCCTTTAATTTCAGCCTTTCGCTTGGGCCTCCAAATGAAATTTGTCCCCTTCTTGGCAAAAAGAACAGGAGGACTTGTGGCACCTTAGAGACTAATCAATTTATTTGAGCATGAGCTTTCGTGAGCTACAGCTCACTTCATCGGATGCATACTGAAGTGAGTATAGTTCACGAAAGCTTATGCTCAAATAAATTGGTTAGTCTCTAAGGTGCCACAAGTCCTCCTGTTCTTTTTGCAAAGACAGACTAACACGGCTGCTACTCTGTCCCCTTCTTGGGGATACCACTTTGCTGGTGGGGGAACCTGGGCCCAAAGGCTAGCCCAGGTTCCGACCCAGGGACACTCAGCACCTCCTAATAGCCATTGATGGTCCTATCTTCCAGGAACTTATCTAGTTCTTTTTTGAACCCTGTTATAGTCGTTGCCTTCACAACAAAGAGATCCACAGGTTGACTGTGCGTTGGGTGAAGAAATATTTCCTTTTGTTTGTTTTAAACCTGCTGCCTATTCATTTCATTTGGTGACCCCTAGTTCTCGGTTTATGAGAAGGAGTAAATAACACTTCCTTATTTACTTTCTCCACACCAGTCATGATTTTATAGACCTCTATCATATCCCCCTTTAGTCATCTCTTTTCCAAGATGAAAAGTCCTAGTCTTATTAATCCCTCCCAATATGGAAGCCGTTCCATAACCCTAATAATTTTTGTTGCCCTTTTCTGAAACTTTTCCAATTCCAATCAATCTTTTTTCAGATGTGGGTTCCACATCTGCACGCAGTATTCAGGATGTGGGCGTACCATGGATTTATATAGAGGCCACAGGATATTTTGTGTCTTCTTATCTATACTTCGCCGAATGATTCCCAACATTCTGTTCGGTTTTTTGACTGTCACTGCACATTGAGTGGATGTTTTCAGAGAACTATTCACAATGACTCCAAGATCTTTCTTGGGTGGTAACAGCTAATTTAGACCCCATCATTTTCTATGTATAGTTGGGATTATGTTTTCCCATGTGCATTTCTTTGCATTTATCAACATTGAATTTCATCTGCCATTTGTTGCCCAGTCACCCAGTTTTGTGAGCTCTCTTAAAACCTCTTCGCAGTCTGCCTGAGACTTAACTATCTTGCGTAATTTTGTATCATCTGCAAATTTTGCCACCTCACTGCTTACCCCTTTGTCCAGATCATTTAGGAATATGTTAAACAGCACTGGTACCAGACCAGACCCCTGAGGGACATCACTGTTTACCTTTCTCCATTTTGAAAACTGACCATTTATTCCTACCCTTTGTTTTCTATCTTTTAACCTGTTACTGATCCATGAGAAGACCTTCCCTCTTATCTCATGGCAGCTTACTTTGCTTAAGAGCCTTTGGCGAGGGACATTATCAAAGGCTTTCTTAAAATCTAAGTACATGTTGACTCTTCCCCAGCAAATCATGTTCATTGATGTGTCTGATCATTCTGTTCTTTGCTATAGTTTCAACCCGTTTGCCCGGTACTGAAGTCAGGTTTACCGGCCTGTAATTGCCAGAATCACTTCTGGAGCCTTTAAAAAAAAATGGCCTCACATTAGCTATCCTCCAGTCATTTGGTACAGAAGCTGATTTAAATGATCGGTTACAGACGACAGTTAATAGTTCTGCAATGTCACATTTGAGTTCCTTCAGAACTCTTAGGTGATACCATATGGTCCTGGTGACTTATTACTGTTTAGTTTATCAATTTGTTCCAAAACCTCCTGTAATGACACCTCAATGTGGGACAGTTCGTGTTCTGTTAGTGACTGTCACGGTGCTTTACTGTGAGCTCGACGTGCCCGTGGGGTCCTGTGTGTGCTGCTCACCCTGATGCAGTCTAGAGACAGGAGAAGCAATGTTCCAACACAAAGAAAGAGACTGATTTATTTCTCTTTTCTCTGTAACTTATGTTTTTACTTCATTTACAATAAATCAGATCCAAAACAAGCTGGGGAAACTGGTGCCATGTAAATGTAAGTCATGGTCAGGTGAGGTGCGGAAAGCAAAGATGGGAATAATTATATAGACACACAACAGGCACTCAGCAAAATGCAAATGCAAAAACTCAACGCTGTTAGAAGAAACTCCACACCTATTTGCTGTGTGGATATTAGAAGGCAGCAGAGCTGGAGGGTAGGTTTGCGTAGAGACAAGGATGGTTGCACTGTCCCTCTGAGTAGAAACAGCTGCTCAGTATCAGAAGCTAAACTCTGCTCTGCAGTGATGCTTACAAAACACTTGACAATGGCTGGGTAGCTGATGGGCTGAGACCACTGTCCATTTCGCTGACCAGTATTGTCTGCCTCTGCTCCTGCATCTGTCTGCTGGTTCCCTCCTGTTGTCTCTTGTTGCAGACTGTAGACTCTTTGGGGCCAGACACAATGGGGTCCTGGTCCATGTCTTGGCTACTAGGCGTGACTACAAGATAGGTAGCTAATAATAATTAGCAGCAGCAGCAGCAGCATATGCTATAGTCTGAGTCATTTGCAACACGAATGTCATTGTTACACAGGTGGGGAAAGTGACTCACTTCAGAAGGAGGTCTTGGTGTGTCCAGGGAAGGGAAAGGATCCCCCATGTTCTCCAGATCTCCAGTCTCCTGCTCTATTGTTGCCACGAGTGGACTTCCTCCTTTATTCAAGAGAATGACTTTCAGTCTCGTGAATGAAGTCACGTATGGCCTCAGCCTCAGTGGTTTGGGAGTTCTGCTGGAATATTTCTGCCACCTTTTCCAACTTCCTTTTCAGTAGTTGCCTCTCCGGGTAGTTGTCTGGAATGGCGAAACCTGTTTTGTACATCTCAGCTGCCTCCCACACTGACTTCTGCTGGTAAAAGAGGAAATTTCCCCAGTGAAGGCAGACTGCTTGCTGACACTTCTTGCTGAGGCTGGGCATTTCACTCAGGAGATTGAGATAAATCTCTTCTTGGTAGTGAGGTGTGCTTTCTCCATACATTTCAGCTAAAGCCAGCCTTGAAAACACAGAGGCTGGATCTTTCTGCACAGCCTTTTTGAAGGCCTCAATAGCTGCTGCCAATATTTCTTCTCTTCTGCTGCATTTGGCCCCCCACAACTGTATCTTGTAGCAATAACCAAGGTCATAGTGAAGGAGATGATAATTGGGTTTCAGAGAGATTGCTCGCTCTAGAATAGAAATTTTTTTTTTAACGAATTCCCGTTCAAAGAACTTGGCTGCATGTCTCAGGACCTCAGGGTCCAGGCTATTCTGAACAACATGTTCTAAGAGGGCTTCTGCTCGCTGTCTATCCGATTTCTTAAGGATCTCGGCTAAATACACCTTAGCTTCATAGTTTTGCTGCTGTTCAGGGATAATGTCTTCCAACTTCTCTCTGGCTTCATTCCAAGACGTAGAATTGTATGAGTGATCCCATGATGCAAAGGCTGCGATTGCCAACCCTGCAAGAAATTCCCCATTTGCTTCATCTTCTCTTAATGCCATTTGGAAACACTCTGTGGCTTCTTTGCCATTGCGGAAGCCTGCTGCTAGGAGAGACCAGCCTTTCTGTGCATGTATCTCAGGGATCTGAGCTGCATGTGGAGAGCGGCTCTTCAGGGAGCTGCAGATCTTTCTGACCTTGTCCAGGTAAAGTTCAACCAAATCATAGTGGGCCAAGTGATAATAGATCCAGGCGTAGTTACCGTAAATGACCAGGACCTGCCGGGGGAAGTTATCTGGGTGATCTCTTTGCAGAATCTTTTCGGCTTCTCTAAGGCTTTGCAGAGCGTCTTCATATTGCCCTTGCAGGTGGCAGAGATAAGCCTGCATGGCAAGGAGCGTGGGCTGGTTCTGGTAGTGAGTGTGGGCAATCCTGAGAGCCAGAGTTTGGAGGAGGTGAACTGCATCTACCTGGTCTCTGATTTCAAAGTTCCAGGTGAAGTGGCACTGGAGGGCCTGCAGCTTCTCCTTCAGACGCAGAGTGCTGTAAAGAGAGGGGAAAATGAGACTCCATTTGGGCTGAATGAATTTCCACTACATGCTACAATGATGGGGCAGTGATTACAGAGTGACAGGGTTTCTTTCTGGTTAAAAGCAAATTGCTAAGTGGCAACAAAGAACTAAGCCTGGATTTCAGTGTCTGACGTCCTCACTCTCCCATGCATGGGACCAGTATGAATGAGTTGAATCTAACCTTTGTGAAATCCTCTTAGTACTTCCTGTGTCCTAGAAAGCAACACTGCAAAACCCCATGACTCATTGCAGTAGATGCAGCCTGTGGTATTTGTTATGTCACAGAAAGCTCCCCGCTTTGTAACGTCAGGAGAATTTCTCAGGGGGGAAATAACAATGTACAAAACATTTGTTCAAAATGTGTTTCCCTGTTTGAATGCTCCTCCAGCACCAGAGCTGCTAAGTGAGAGTATTTAGAAGTGACTGTTTTGTTGTGCAGTTCACCTTTAGGGCTGAAGCTAGCTATTAACTGGACTATTTGATGCGTGTTATTCCAAGCCAAAATGTACATCATGATGTCACAACACAGAGTTTACAAAACAAAGGGATTTCCCATGTAAGAACTTGGTGAATCTGGAGCTAAGGTTGCAAATGCAGTATGGACCAATAATGTAAGGTATGGGGGTTAACTTTAATAGAAATGTCATTTTTAAGGAGCTGACATCTAGAAAATTGAATCTTCAGGGTGCGCTTAAACCCCCTCAAACATTGGAAATCATCTGGCTGCCCACTGGGGTCATTTATGTCCTGGGATACGTATATGTGTGTGTGGAGAGAGAGTCTCGCACTGACTTCAATGGGGGCCATTTATCCAAGGAGACAGGAAGGGCCTGACTCTCATTTACACAAAGGCTAGTTCCCAACACGCTGGCAGCGTAAAGCGAGTGTAAATAGAAAGGCCCCTTCGCACGGCCAGGGTGCTGTGAAATGGCCGCAGGGTGTGCCTACCCTGCAGTGAGAGGTGGGACCGTAGCATGGGCTGCCCTTCCGGCACTAGCTGTAACCTAGATATCACAGCTAAAACCAGCAGTGACGCTTGGCGGTGCAGGACCTGCAAGCCCGTCTGGCCCCCCGGGTATGTAGTATTGTTTCTAGCCCACATCCGGGTCTGTGCCACTGCGGCTTCACTGCTCGTTTTAGTCCCACTAGTTAGATTAAAGCTCGCACGGGGATGCCTACCTGAGCTAGACACACCTGTGACTGCACTGTAGCCATAACCTTAGTATCAATGGGAACGGGGCCCACTCTAGTCAGTAGGCAGGAGAGAAATGTAATGGGGAGATTCTGAGGGTCGGCAGAATGTAAATATTCTGTCTCCGGACATTTAATTGAGACAATCGAGGCCTGTTACACCCCTCCCCCTGCTGTGCATCCTGCGTGCAGATGTGGTTGCCCCATCTCGAAACAGATAAATTGGAATTGGAAAAGGTTGAGAAAAGGACAACAAAAATGATTAGGGGCATGGAACGGCTTCCATGTTAGGAGAGATTAATAAGACTGGGACTGCTCATCTTGGAAAAGAGACGACTAAGGGGGGATATGATTGCAGTCTATACAGTCATGACTGGTGTGGAGAAACTAAATAAGGAAGTGTTTTTGGGAACCTGAAATATAGTCAGCCTGGAACAAGCACCACACTGAACAATAGAACAATCCTCCCCCCCCGCCTTGTTAGACTCACAGGACTCCCCCCTCTGCCTTGCTAGACACATAGCCGCCCCCCCCCCCGCACTCCCTCCAGCTGTCCCTGCGCTCTGGTCTGGTGCCGGTGCCCTGCGCTCAGGGTGGTGCTGGGGGGGCAGTGGGGTGACGTGGTCTCAGCTCCAGGCTGAGCGTTCACAAGAGCCCCCCCTTGCAAGCAGCTGGTTCCCCTCCCTGCAGCCTCCCCGGCGCTGTAGCTCCGGGCTCCTGCTGCTGCTGCCTTTTCTCTCTGCAGTTCCTGGGCTGGTCCCATCCCACCCCCCCGGCTGCCCCTTGGCTCCAGCTCCCCAGGGATCAGAGTTAATCTCTCCCCCCCCCCCCCCCGCAGCCAGGTTTCCTGAGCTGTAGCTCAGGAAAGCTTATGCTCAAATAAATTGGTTCATCTCTAAGGTGCCACAAATCCTCCTTTTCTTTTTGTGAATACAGACGAAGACGGCTGCTACTCTGAAACACAACGGAGAGGGGGGGACAGGGCTGGGGGGGGGGCACTCTCTTACCGACTCCTCCGTTGATGCGGAGCGAAGCCGGAGTGACAGCTGGCCAGAGGGGGAGCTCTCCGTGAAGGTGGAGCGAGGGGAGCTCGCAGGGCGAGGTGCCAACAGTGACCTGCACTAGCCCTGAGAGGCACCAGCCTGGAGAGTCAACAGGACGCAGAATTACCCCAGAGTGACCCCGCCCCAGAGCTTTCAAAGCCGGAGATTTACAGCCCCAGAAATGCGCAGAGGGGGGTGGAAAGCTGCCTGACTTTAGCCCTGGCTGGAAATGTCCCCCCCGCCCAGCGACCCCAATGCTCCTACCTCATTGCGATCCGCTGAGTCCCAGCCCGGCCAGGGGAGGTGACGGCTCCTTTCAGTGCCCCGGGTTTCTTCCCAAGGTGTGGACGTGCCCGGTTCTGGGAGAGACCCGAGTTCTGCCCGGGCAGGCTGGACTGTGGCCGCCCGGACGATGCTGCCCTTCTTATGCAGGGCGGGTTGCTAGCTGGGGATCTCACTGGTTTGGCTGGGGAGCTGCATTTCCCCGGAAAGCGGCAGTGAGCAGGAGAAAAGGAAACTGAAACTTAACTTTCCCTTCCACTTGTCAGCTTCAGCGTCCCCTCAGCCTGAGTCGCCACCTGCAGCTCCCTGGGTGACATGGGACTAGTTATGGGTGTGTGTGTTTGTGTGTGTGTGGGGGGGTGTGTGCACACACGCTCTTGCACACGTACAATCCTGGCCTGGGCTTTCCAGGGCACGGACGGGGTCACTCACCATCACCGCGCCGCGGGCGCTCCCTGCTAGCCCCCAACCAGCTCCACAGCCCCCTGCCCCGAACCGGTTGCCCGCGTCCCGGCCCCGGCCAGCCCTTCCCCACCACCGGGGGGTGTTCGTATCGCCCTCACGCACTTCCAGGGCCCTGCCTGGGGCACGGAGCAGCGAGGAGCAGAGGGCGATGACAGAGGCAGGGCAATTAGCCAAAGGTGAGAGCTTTGTACCTGCTCCCCCAGGTCTCCTCCTCTCCCCGAACCTCCCCCAGCTTTATCCGCGCAGGGTGCGACTTTCCAAAGGCCCCCCGCCCGGTTTAGTCACCCAGGCCCCATTGGCTGCCAGCGTGATCCCTGCTCCTCAGTCACTTGGGCACTTTTGAAAATGCCTCCCCCACATACAAATGAAACCCTCTAAAGTGAGGAAATAATAGTCAGGTTGTGACGTTATTGACATGACCTGTGACCGTATAGATCATTGTTGCAACCACTGTTATATAGTTGCAGCAAATATTGTACAGAGGTTGTGGTGTGAGGTGTCTATGGAGAGGTTAGAGTTGGCTGGGTAGGATTATGCTGTCTGTATGGGTCTATCGTTGTTGTGGTTGAAGTGATGAACATTGGCTATGTACTTGTATCTCAATGTGCTTGATTCTAAGTAGCCTCAGGGAAGCATTTGGTCAGCTTCTTGAGAAGGGACTATTCTCAATAAGTGCCCAGTCAAGAAACACTTAACTGACAGTGGACCTTGGGAGACTCCAATTCACATGAGAAGTCTTCCTGGGAATGTTCAAGGTAGCATGTGAGCAATGGCTGCTCTCCCTGTAAAAGAATTGAGTCATGCAGGGACATGTGACTTGCCCAAGTGACTCCAGACACCATCTTGCTGCTGTGATTTTCCACAGTAAGAACAAAGGGGTGTCCTTCCACATGGCAGAGGATATAAAAGGCCCTGGAAATCCCTCCATTTTATCTTCAATCCTGTTTCTTACCTTTGGAGAGACTTTGCTACACTGAAGTTCTGAACAAAGGACTGAATGACCCATCCCAGCTGGGGATGTTCTCCAGAGACTTGATTTGAACCTGCCGTTTATTCCATCACTACGACATGCCTGAACCAAGAACTTTGCCATCACTGTATGTCATTGATTCCATTTAAGCAATTTTAGCTCTCATCTATATTTCTTTCTTTCAATGAGTAAACTTTTAGATTCTAAAGGATTGGCAACAGTGTGATTTGTGGGTAAGATCTGACTTGTATATTGACTTGGGTCTGGGGCTTGGTCCTTTAGGTTTGGGAGAACCGTTTTTTTTTATTGGGGTATTGGTTTTCATAACCAGTCGTCCCCATAACGAGTGGCCCTGGTGGTGATACTGGGGAACCGGAGTGTCGAAGGGAATTGCTTGTGTGACTTATGGTTAGCCAGTGGGGTGAGACCAAGTGATCTGTTTGGCTGGTTCGGTGTGCCTTAATAGTAAAGGAAACCCAACCTTGGGCTGTAACTGCCCTGCTCTAAGCAATTTGTCCTGAACTGATACTCTCCGTTGTGTCCCGCCAGAGGCTGCATCGTTACCCAGGTTCCCTGTGCAGCCTCATCTCTTCCCTTTGTACTGCCGCATGCTGGTGCGCTCCTCAATGAGACGATCGCGTTCTATCTCCGTGGGGCCCCTGCCTGGTTCACTGCGCTGTGGGGACAGTGTGGGGGTCTCTTCTGTTCCGTCCTACATCGGTTCTTACGCTCTGCTCCTCATTGCAGTGTCTGAGCGCTTTCCAGCTGTGCATTAATTACTGTGACTCACACCTGTCACATGTTTGGTTTCTCCTCTCCCAGAGGGAGAAGCGTCTTTCCAGAGGGTTTTTTAAATATACATTTTGTTTTGTTTCAGAAGGTGGAGGATGTAAAGGGGGGAAGGCCGGTGGCTAGTTGCCATTTCCTTCTCACTAATAGGGAGGAGCTGGCTGTGAATCTGAAGGTGGAAGGCAACTTGGGTGAAAGTGACTACACAGCGATAAAGAGTTTGTGATCCTAGGAGAAGGAAGCAGGGGGAGCAGCAGCATAAAGACAATACACTTAAAAAGCCGATTTCAACACACTCAGGGAATCGTTTGCCTGGTTCTCTGCCCTCGATCGGTAGGGGGGACTGTCCCATCATTGAGGGGTGAGGGGGGAACAGCCAGCACCCTAGGGCCACATCTAGAGCAATTTATTTAAAGGGGATGCAAAGCCGCGGTTGCTTTTTGTTGGGGGGTGTCGGTGCCTGAGGCCTGGGCTTGCGAGGGTTAACGGGCCCTGACCAGCTCCCAGCTGAGAGCTCCTTGCTGGAGATGCTTAAATGCTCCTTAAAGGGAAAAATCCCATCATGTCCCGTGGGCTCCCCAGCCCCGGTCATCCGAGGCTCTCAGAGCAGCCCGAGGCCTTGCCAGCCGAATGCATTCTCCCCAGAGTGAGGCAGGCTGGCAGGGGGTGGGGCCTCACCATAGCCTGCTGCGTTTCCGGCCCAGCTCTTTCTGATTCCTCACGCTCCCTTTAGGTTTCATTTCTCTGCGTTTCAGCTTCCTGATCTCTGTACAAAGAGCTGGCAGGTGCCCAGGACGGGGAGTGGGGGCAGCAGGAGAGACGTCACCCACCCTTCCCCTCTGAACATCCCCCTCCCCACACCCCCCTCCTGCGAACACTTGCACGACTCACATGCATGCCCCTGTGAACACATTCCCCCCCGCACACCCCCCCCCCCAACTGCTGTGCTGGGGCTGATCCTGGCTCTGTGGGGCCCTGCAGAGGGTTGCAGGGGTTGGGTGGCATAGAAGCCGGGCTGCGTCTGCCCCTCATGCCTGGTCTCTGTGCAGGGTTGAGTAACTGGGGTGTCCAGCTGGTGGGAGGGATCCGTGTTCCCCATGGGCTGTTAACCCTCCGAACCCCTTCCTGTTGTCAGCTCCCAGTGGCTATGTGAGCAGGGAGTGACTGAGCTCTCCTCTAACATCTAGTGATGGGATGGGGGAAAAAGACTTCTGTATTTACATGAGTACGTAAAAGGTTGTTACAAGGAGGAGGGAGAAAAATTGTTTTTCTTAACCTCTGAGGACAGGACAAGAAGCAATGGGCTTAAATTGCAGCCAGGGAGGTTTAGGTTGGACATAAACTTCCTACAGTTGCTGTAACTACAGGGTTTGGCAGCTCCCTGGCACGGTGAGTCGCTCCTGCCCAGAGCACAAGACTAGGAGCAACGTCCGGGTCAAACTGTCATACAGACATCCACCTTTTACCAAAAAAGCCAAAGAAACAACAAAAAAGATAAGAACGTTCAAAGCACCTTATTTGTGTTTCTATTGCATTTGGGTCTAGTAAACAATAGAGACACCTGTACATTATTTTTATTATTGAGTCTGCAAAATACAAACCCTACATTTAGATAAATTACAATGGCATGGACGTGTCCATGTGCATATTTGTTTGTTTTTCCTAAAGTTAATTAAGTCTTTTGGGAAGAATTGTCAGAGCAGCCACCAGCAAGAGTTGGTGGATGCATGGTGGCCACCACAAATTTTGTTGTGAGAAGGCCTGGTGTAAAGACAGAGCTACTTGACGCAATTGAGAGCTGTTCTGTTAAGGGGTCACTAGGGCTGAAATCACTGATGATGAGCTCTAGCTGCCGAGCCATCGACCTGGTGAAGGACAGTGGTGCAGGGAAAGAGAGCGCCTGAGCAGTGAGGTTTCCCGCTACCCACCGAGCGCTGGGTTCAGTGGTGGGACCTGAGAACGTGGCATCGCAGAGAGCAGCGGGTGGCGGCAGAGAAGCAGCAGCAGCGCCGGGGTGACCGATGGTGGCAGAGGGAAGGGTGGCAGCAGGGTCCGTTGTGCTCGATGCACGTCCTGGGTGGGGGTGGGAGGCGAACCCACATGAAGGCCCCTCTGAGCTCTGGGTCTTTGCTGACCAAGGACAGCCAACTGTGAGTGGGGTGCAGTGGAGGGAGAGGGGAGCGATGTGCTAATGGGACATTCATTCCTCGGACTTTCCCACCAGCAGCTGGGAAACTGAGGCAAAAGACACTGCCCTGTGTTAAAGGGGAAAAGGACTGAAAGGCAAAGGAGGAGTGTGTGTGTGTGATAAGAAAAGAGATCCTTATGCTTTCAGTCTCCCTAGGTTCGGCCTCCCTGTCCAGCGTCTGTCATCTGGAAGGATCCCTTCTCCTGCAAAGAGGACCCCTCCCACCCTAAATAATGAGGAGTCAATCAGTAAAGGTAAAATCAAATAAAGTGTATTGAAGGGTTTATAACAAAGAGTGGGAGAAATAAGAAGGGGAATAAAGAGCAAAATTGCACAATACAGTGATTACCCCCAAACTCAACCCTACAATACAGATATAAAAACCATCTTCACAGATCAAAGCGACAGCAGGTGCTTGGGACCTCAATCCTCTGGCTAACGGCAAGGCTTTGGAGAGGAGCTCCAAGGAGTCCCTTGATGTTCCTTCGGGGCCACAGGAAAACAGAACAAATGGTACGCTCAGGAGCACAGCGATGGACGATGAGAAAGGTAAGTGCTGTTTCTTGTCCTCTCTTCTCTTTAGAGGTGAGGAAGCTGTTGGAGGAAAATCCCTAGGATGGATAGATGTCTGCAGGTAAGACCCACGACCCATGACCGTCCCTAGCTGCCACTCAGTTGGACAGCCCTGAGGCCATGTTCGGGGCAGCTTTTTATACACTTGCCCGGGAAACCCCTTAGAAAAGGCGGGAAGCCCCTTCTGGGAAACCCCTTAGGAAAACCAATTCTGACTGGAAGTTGTTTACAACTCCAGGAGAAATAAAAGAGCGGGAAAATGGACCTATAGCTCACGTGGGCATAAAATTCCATTTTGAAACCAACATGGATTCCTGTAGTCACAAAACATACGAAAATGAACCCACCTAACAAAAGTGTGCTGTGGGGTTGGCTTGGCTTATGATCACATGTGTTTGAATGTGGTTGTGATGTTTTCCCAAACTAATGCTGGGTTCCCTTTCCCTTTCAATAGCAGTTCTCTTTTGTAAAACACAGAGTCAGTGCCTGTGAGTGGGGACGTATTGTCTCTTGGAGGCGCCCGGGGCGGTGTTAAGTTTTCCCAGATTACTGCGGTGGGGGGGCTCGAGCCAGTTCTTTGTGGCAGTGTTAGGAGGAACCCCTAGATATTGAACCTGTGTGGGTGCTGCTGACTCCACCATGCAGAAGGCTGAAGTTACATTGTGGTAGGCCACGCCTAGAGGTGCCACTCAGGTCAGGGCCTGTTGTATTAATTTAGATGGGCCAAAGGTGTTAACTACTCCTGAGGGAATTCTGCACCAAAAAAATAAAAATTCTGTGCACAGTATTTTAAAATTCTGCAAATTTTATTTGTTAATAAGTAAATGTGGATGCTCCAGTGTGGCAGTGGGGAGCACAGGCCACTGGCTGCACGGAAGTGGGAGATCACGCTGCAGCACCCCCCGACCCCCCAGGACAGGACTCGGCAGTGAGGTTGCTCTGGACCCTGATACAGCGCAAGGGCTGGACCTCCCCCGAAACTCCCAGGGCCCTGCCCCTCTGCACCGGGCACACCAGGTGTGGGCAGGCAGGCTCAGCCCAGCAGGATCCAAGTGTGGAAGGGCTTAGTGTGGGGGGCAGGGGCATGTTTTCTGCACACACAGTGGTGCAGAATTCCCCCAGGAATAGTAACATAACCCAGTCACTGTCCAACACTGACCAGTTGGAAAAAGGTCCAAGGGGTGGTATTCAGGGACCTCAGCCTGCTTAGTACTGTGGCAAATGCTTCCAGCTCTGGTGGGGCCTGATGTTTACACAACCGCTAGAAACGTCCCTGCTTTGTGTGTCTGAGTGGAGATGAGATCAGGAGGAGATGGGTGGGCCAGAAGAGAGAAGAAACTCTGGTTATTGCAGATATCTAGAGGGAGACCAAGTCCTGTCCCTTATCCAAAAGGCCAGGCCCATCCTGCCTCCCTCTGAGGGTCCCCTTCCTCTCCTCCACTGAGATCTGGGCAGTTCAGAACACAGTCAGAGGGGGCTGGATGGATGCCTCTATGCAGGGCCAGGATTGGGACAGAGGAGACACACACAGAACTGCATGCTCAGGAGAGTTTATTCTTGTTGTGGGCTGCAGCCACTGAGGGGAAGGGGCAGGAGTGTAACTAGAACAGACACACTTCGGAGAAGAGAGTTTGCAGCTGGGGAAGTGAGATCTGGTCTCTCAGGGAGGGAGAGGACTGTCCCTTGATGCAGCAAAGGCATCGGAAAGTCTGGGACCTTGTCTGATCATGCCCAAGGAGCCCAGTTCTTTTGCATCCGAGGCGCTGAGCTCCCCCTTCAGGCGCAGGCGAGCGACTCTCCTCGTTAGGGTCGATACTTGCAAACGTAGCCATTTTTCGTATGACAGTCTTTATCATTCCAGTTCTTAAAATGTAGAAGGCAAAACCAATCACTGGGGCAATGGAAGGGCGAGTGGGGCCATTCCTGCCCTTATAGTGATGTCTCTCCTCATTGCACACTGCTGAGAGAAGACCCCAGCTCCTGTGCATGAGGCTGCAAGGATGAGGAGGCTGGAGATGAAGGCCCATGTGTCTCAGACAGGGACAGGCTCCATCATTCCATGAGAGATGCTGTGTAAGAGTGATAGTGGAAGACCCTTGTGACATTGCACCCCATAATGCTTTATGGAAATCTGCTTATGAAAGTAAATAGGACATAACTGGAATATATTTTAGGTAACATATCTCTGCAAAGGTTATGGTCTACTGAATATATCTGTATGCATGTATCATTTTTGTACTCAAAGTTATGAATATTGGCTGTGTACTTGTTTGATTTTAAGTAGCTTTAGTAAGGCATTTGGTCAGCTTCGTTAGAAAGGAATTTGCAAGTTAAGTGCCCAATCAAGAAACACTTAACAGACAATGGATCTTGGAAGACTCCAATCCACATAAGAAGTCTACCTGAGGACGTTCAAGGTAGCATGTGAACAATAGCTGCTACCTGTAAGTTCTGAGTCATGCATGGACATGTGACTTGCCCATGTGACCTAAAACTCCTGTTTGTAGCTGTATTCTACATAGAGAGAGGGAGGGGTGTCCGCCCACAAGAGTCTATTTAAACCCCTAGGAGACCTCTCCATTTTGTCGTCAGCTGGCTCAAGAGATAGCCTCTCCACCCCAAGGGATACCTGAAAGAAACTGGAACAAAGGACCGTAACCATAGGGGTGTGAGTGATTGCTGGACCCAGACTAGAAGGAGCCTAGTCTGCAAAAGAAGCTTACTGAAACATCTCTGAGCGTGAGGTTTCCTCTGTAATCACTTTCTTACTGTATTAGGTTTAGACTTGTGTGCTTTATTTTATTTTGCTTGGTAATTCACTTTGTTCTGTCTGTTACTACTTGGAACCACTTAAACCCTACTTTTTGTATTTAATGAAATCACTTTTTACTGATTAATTAACCCAGATTATGTATTAATACTTGGTTGGGGGGGGGGTGAGGGGGAGAAACAGCTGTGCATATCTCTCTAACAGTGTTATAGAGGGCGAAGAATCTATGAGTTTATCCTGTATAAGCTTTATACAAGGTAAAACAGATTTATTTGGGGTTTGGACCCCATTGGGAGCTGGGCATCTGAGTGTTAGAGACAGGAACACTTCTTAAGCTGTTTTCAGTTAAGCCTGCAGCTGTTGGGGGACATGGTTCAGACCTGGGCCTGTGTTTGCAGCAGGTAAGCATGTCTGGCTCAAACCAGGCAGGGCACTGAAGTCCCAAGCTGCCAGGGAAAACAGGGGCAGAAGTAGTCTTGGCACATCAGTTGGCAGCCCCAAGGGGTTTTCTGTGATTCAACCCGTCACAACCCTCTTCTATTGTGTTGGAATATGTCTGATGAGAGCACGACGGGGCCTCTTGGTGCTAGGTGCTATGCATGCACATACTAACAGACAATCCCTGCTCCGGAGAGTGCACAGTCTAAGGAGACAAGAGGTGGGAGGGGAAAGTGAGGCCCACAGTGGGGAAGTGACTTGCCCAAGGTCACCCAGGAGATCAGTGGCAGGGCTGGGAATAGAACACTCAGACTCGTGAGCATCTGAGGCTGGGCGAATCTGTGTGACTAGCAGAGCCCCATGAAGAATGGGGCTAATTCATGAATTAGCGAGTGAGCTTTCCCTGTTCACCCAGCTCTCTGTCCTATTGTCAGTGAATGGGATGAGACCTACAGCCCCGCTCCACCCCCCACGCCACTCCAGCAACATGGACAGCAGAAAGCTGGCTTAAATGGCCAGCTGGGGATTCCTCTTGCATAGGGGAACCCAGAAGAGAGACATCTGCCTTTGCCCAACCCTGGCCTCCCCAGCATAGGGGACAGGCTGGGATGTGGCGGAAGCTCCTGTGCTCTGGCCGTCCAGGTTGTTACTGCCGCTGTCAAAGCAGTCCTGAGGCTGCTCTAAATTGCCCCGGGGCCAAAATAGCCCCCCGGCTGCCTCCAGAATCAGGGTGCCAAAGGCACCAACTGAAGAACCCATACCCTGCCTGCACATCATCTAGTGGACAATAGCTCTGCTTGGGTCTTTCCGTTTAACTGATTGTCTGGGGCCAAATGTACTGTATGGCCTGCCTTTGACTGGAGCTGAACCTCAAACTGGGATGCGTGGGGGAGGAGTTACCAGGTGAGTTGAGAGGAGAGGGAGTGGCAGTGTGAGCTGAGGGAGACAGGCAGGCTGACAGGACAGGGGGCCATCTCCACAGAGAGAGCTGGAGGGTGTGGCTAGGGTCCTGTCTTGGCTGCTTTGTTGGTGCATGTGTGTTTGAACCATCTGCTTACCCCTGTAATTCAGCAGCTCAGTACAGTACTCGACACCATGATCATTGTTTGGTTCCCCGGTGTTCCAAGCTTTGTAGTGATACAGGGAGCGATCTGTCCACCTCCAGCGTCTGTACTGCAGAGACAGGGGAGAAAAGCCTTTGGGTCCCTGAAAGAAGAGATCTCGATGATAAGGCACCATAGAAACACCTAAACCCAATAGAGAAGCCCCGACTCTCTCCCACTGCCTGAGTAGGGCAAAGGGCCGTGGGGCAGTGGGTGGGAAGAGACCAGCTCAGGGGGACAGGACCTGGAGACGCTGATCTAATAGTAACCTCATGCAGGAGGTGCTGGGGCGAGGGGGAGGAGCGGAGGCAGGAAGAGGTGGGGTAGGAGTGGGGTCTTGGGGAAGGGCTGGAGTGGGCGTGGGGCCTGGGGCGGGGAAGGGGTTGAGCCCGCCCCCTGGGGAACTCAGGAAGTCGGCACCTCTGCCGAGGGATATCAGAAATACACCCATCCAGTTCTGGGAGCCAATCCCAGCAGCCTGCTAAGCGTCTAGCACAGGTGACCTCAACCATGGCGGGGACAAGTGGCCTAACAGTGGCAGCCACCCTGGAGGGCTGTACCAATGGAGCGAAAGCAGCTCCGTGTTTGTGTGTAGACAAGCCCTTAGCAACAGACGGAAAACGTAGTAAAGTGTCACAAGGCCTGATTCTCATTTACTTCTCACTGACACCGCTCTGGCACTTGTGAAACTTCAGCCTTGGCTCTTAAGTACATAAGAACGGCCATACTGAGTCAGACCAATGGTCCATCTAGCCCAGTCTCCTGTCTTCGCACAGCGGCCACTGCCAGGTGCTTGAGAGGGAATGAGCAGAACAGGGAATCATCAAGTGATCCATCCCCTGTCGCCCATTCCCAGTTTCTGGCAAACAGGGGCTAGGGACACCATCCCTGCCCATCCTGGCTAATAGCCATTGATGGTCCTATCCTCCAGGAACTGATCTAGTTCTTTATTGAACCCTGTTATAGTCTTGGCCTTCACAACAAAGAGTTCCACAGGTTGACTGTGTGTTGGGTGAAGAAATATTTCCTTTTGTTTGTTTTAAACCTGCTGCCTATTCATTTCATTTGGTGACCCCCAAGCTGAAAAATCCCAGTCTTATTAATCCCTCCCCATATGGAAACCGTTCCATACCCCTAGTCATTTTTGTTGCCCTTTTCTGAAACTTTTCCAATTCCAATATATCTTTTTTGAGATGGGGGAACCACATCTGCATGCAGTATTCAAGAGGTGGGCGTACCATGGATTTAAAGAGAGGTAATAAGATATTTTGTGTCTTCTTATCTATCCTTCTCCTAATGATTCCCAACATTCTGTTTGGTTTTTTGACTGTCGCTGCACATTGTGTGGATGTTTTCAGAGAACTCTCCACAATGACTCCAAGATCTTTCTTGAGTGGTAACAGCTAATTTAGACCCCATCATTTTCTATGTATAGTTGGGATTATGTTTTCCAATGTGCATTACTTTTCATTTATCAACATTGAATTTCATCTGCCATTTTGTTGCCCACTCACCCAGTTTTGTGAGATCTCTTTGCGAGAAGACCTTCCTTCTTATCCCATGACCGCTTACTTTGCTTAAGAGCCTTTGGTGAGGGACCTTGCCAAAGGCTTTCTGAAAATCTAAATACATGTTGACACTTTCCCAGCAAATCCTGTTCATCAATGTGGCTGATAATTCTGTTCTTTCCTATAGTTAGTTTCAACCAGTTTTCCTGGTACTGTTAAGGAAAAGTTAGCACATGTGACTCCATTTTGGTTTGGGGCCCACCATTGTTTAAATGCCAGCACATCATACACCAGGAGGAGTGATCGTTAGATACTGAATCCCCGTGAAAATCCTCCTCCTTGTCTCCAGCCTGCCTTGACTCCCAGTATCTGGTTTTTGTCAGTCTCTAACTCTCTGTCTCTTGGACTTGATGTGAGGCCTCCCATCCTGATAAAAAAGGTTACTGATGCATGGCTTTAGGACCATGCTGTGTAATTAACATACTGGTATAGCACGAGGAATGCACCAAGCAGGGATAGGTGGTAGATAAGACAAGGGTTTGTTTATTGGCTAAGGTTTCCGATGCATGAAGGCAACATGCTTTGCTAAAAAGTATATAACCTTTGTATAATCTGTACTCAGGGTCCCCTCCTGGCTAGCGGGGGGCACCACGCTCGAGCGTAATAAACTTAGTGTCTTTTGGGAACTCTGCAGTTGT
This sequence comes from Lepidochelys kempii, assembly GCF_965140285.1. NCBI lineage: Eukaryota > Metazoa > Chordata > Testudines > Cheloniidae > Lepidochelys > Lepidochelys kempii. The sequence continues at coordinate 349,592,411 of NC_136380.1, forward strand.
GGACTTTGTTTATGTGCCTCAGCCTAGATTCGAACTGTGCGTGTCCTATCAGGTATAATTTGCAGCATTTGTGTGCGTGTCCTACCAGGTGTAATTCGTAGCATTTGTGTGTGTGTCCTACCAGGTGTAATTTGTAACAGTACTGAAGTCAGGTTTACTGGCCTGTAATTGCCAGAGTCACTTCTGGAGCCTTTTAAAAAAAATGGCCTCACATTAGCTGTCTTCCAGTCATTTGGTGAAGAAGCCGATTTAAATGATTGGTTACAGACGACAGTTAGTAGTTCTGCAATGTCACATTTGAGTTCCTTCAGAACTCTTGGGTGATGCCATCTCGTCCTGGTGACTTATTACTGTTTAGTTTATCAATTTGTTGCAAAACCTCCTGTAATGACACCTCAATGTGGGACAGTTCGTGTTCTGTTAGTGACTGTCACGGTGCTTTACTGTGAGCTCGACGTGCCCGTGGGGTCCTGTGTGTGCTGCTCACCCTGATGCAGTCTAGAGACAGGAGAAGCAATGTTCCAACACAAAGGAAGAGACTGATTTATTTCTGTTTTCTCTGTAACTTATGTTTTTACTTCATTTACAATAAATCAGATCCACAACAAGCTGGGGAAACTGGTGCCATGTAAATGTGAGTCATGGTCAGGGTGAGATGTGGAAAGCAAAGATGTGTCTATATAATTATTCCCATTACAGGCACTCATCTATGCAAATGCAAAAACTCAACGCTGTTAGAAGAATCTCCACACCTATTTTCTGCGTGGATGTTGGAAGGCCGCAGAGCTGGAGGGTAGGTTTGCGTAGAGACAAGGATGGTCACACCGTCCCCTCTGAGGAGAAACAGCTGCTCAGTATCAGAAGCTAAACTCTCCTCTGCGGTGATACTTACAAAACACTTGACAATGGCTGGATAGCTGGTGGGCTGAGGCCACTGTCCATTTCGCTGACCAGTATTGTCTCCCTGTGCTCCCCTGTCCGTCTGCTGGTTCCCTCCTGTTGTCTCTTGTTGCAGACTGTAGACTCTTTGGGGCCAGACACAATGGGGTCCTGGTCCATGTCTGGGCTCCTAGGTGTGACCACAAGACAGGTAGCTAATAATAATTAGCAGCAGCAGCAGCAGCATGTGCCATGGTCTGAATCATTTGCAACACGAATGTCATTGTTACACAGGTGGGGAAAGTGACTCACTTCAGAAGGAGGTCTTGGGGTGCCCAGGGAAGGGAAAGGATCCCCCATGTTCTCCACATCTCCAGTCTCCTGCTCTATTGTTGCCATGAGTGGACTTCCTCCTTTATTCAAGAGAACGACTTTCAGTATCGTGAATGAAGTCACGTATGGTCTCAGCCTCAGTGGTTTGGGAGTTCTGCTGGAATATTTCTGCCACCTTTTCCAACTTCCTTTTCAGTAGTTGCCTCTCCGGGTAGTTGTCTGGAATGGCGAAACCTGCTTTATACATCTCAGCTGCCTCCCACACTGACTTCTGCTGGTACAAGAGGAAATTTCCCCAGTGACGGCAGACTGCCCGCTAACACCTCTTGCTGAGGCTGGGCATTTCACTCAGGAGATTGAGATAAATCTCTTCTCGGTAGTGAGGTGTGTTTTCTCCATACATGTCAGCTAAAGCCAGCCTTGAAAACACAGAGGCTGGATCTTTCTGCACAGCCTTTTTGAAGGCCTCAATAGCTGCTGCCAATATTTCTTCTCTTCTGCTGGATTTGGCCCTCCACAACTGTATCTTGTAGCAATAACCAAGGTCATAGTGAAGGAGATGATAATTGGGGTTCAGAGAGATTGCTCGCTCTAGAATAGAAATTTTTTTCCCTACAAATTCTAGTTGAAAGAACTTGAAATTCTAGTTGAAAGGGAAAAATGAGACTCCATTTGGGCTGAATGAATTTCCACTACATGCTACAATCATGGGGCAGTGATTACAGAGTGACAGGGTTTCTTTCTGGTTAAAAGCAAATTGCTAAGCGGCAACAAAGAACTAAGCCTGGATTTCAGTGTCTGACGTCCTCACTCTCCCATGCATGGGACCAGTATGAATGGGTTGAATCTAACCTTTGTGAAATCCTCTTAGTACTTCTTGTGTCCTAGAAAGCAACACTGCAAAACCCCATGACTCATTGCAATAGATGCAGCCCGTGGTATTTGTTATGTCACAGAAAGCTCCCCTCTTTGTAATGTCAGGAGAATTTCTCAGGGGGGAAATAACAATGTACAAAACATTTGTTCAAAATGTGTTTCCCTGTTTGAATGCTCCTCCAGCACCAGAGCTGCTAAGTGAGAGTATTTAGAAGTGACTATTTTGTTGTGCAGTTCACCTTTAGGGCTGAAGCTAGCTATTAACTGGAATATTTGATGCGTGTTATTCCAAGCCAAAATGTACATCATGATGTCACAAAACAGAGCCCACAAAACAAAGGGATTTCCCATGTAAGAACTTGGTGAATCTGGAGCTAAGGTTGCAAATGCAGTATGGACCAATAATGTAAGGTATGGGGGTTAACCTAAATAGAAATGTAACTTTTAAGGAGCTGACATCTAGAAAATTGAATCTTCAGGGTGCGCTTAAACCCCCTCAAACATTGGAAATCATCTGGCTGCCCACTGGGGTCATTTATGTCCTGGGATACGTATATGTGTGTGTGGAGAGAGAGTCTCGCACTGACTTCAATGGGGGCCATTTATCCAAGGAGACAGGAAGGGCCTGACTCTCATTTACACAAAGGCTAGTTCCCAGCATGCTGGCAGCGTAAAGCGAGTGTAAATGGAAAGGCCCCTTCGCACGGCCAGGGTGCTGTGAAATGGCCGCAGGGTGTGCCTACCCTGGAGTGAGAGGTGGGACCGTAGCATGGGCTGCCCTTCCGGCACTAGCGTAACCTAGATATCACAGCTAAAAACAGCAGTGACGCTTGGCGGTGCAGGACCTGCAAGCCCGTCTGGCCCCCCAGGTACGTACTTGTGTTTCTAGCCCACATCCGGGTCTGTGCCACTGCGGCTTCACTGCTCGTTTTAGTCCCACTAGTTAGATTAAAGCTCGCACGGGGATGCCTACCTGAGCTAGACACACCTGCGACTGCACTGTAGCCATAACCTTAGTATCAGTGGGAACGGGGCCCACTCTAGTCAGAAGGCAGGAGAGAAATGTAATGGGGAGATTCTGAGGGTCGGCAGAAGGTAAATATTCTGTCTCCGGACATTTAATTGAGACAATCGAGGCCTGTTACACCCCTCCCCCTGCTGTGCATCCTGCATGCAGATGTGGTTGCCCCATCTCGAAACAGATAAATTGGAATTGGAAAAGGTTTAGAAAAGGACAACAAAAATGATTAGGGGCATGGAACGGCTTTCATGTTAGGAGAGATTAATAAGACTGGGACTGCTCATCTTGGAAAAGAGACGACTAAGGGGGGATATGAGTGAGGTCTATGCAATGATGACTGGTGTGGAGAAAGTAAATAAGGAAGTGTTATTTATTCCTCATAACCCAAGAACTATCGGTCACCAAATGAAATGAATAGGCAGCAGGTTTCAAACAAAGAAATGGAAGTATTTCTTCCCACGATGCACAGTCAACCTGTGGAACTCTTTGTTGTGAAGGCCAAAAAAGAACTAGAGACGTTCATGGAGGACAGGTCCATCAATGACTATTAGCCAGGATGGGTAGGGATGGTGTCCCTGGCCTCTGTTTGCCGGAAGCTGGAAATGGGTGACAGGGGATGGATCACCTGAGGATTCCCTGTTCTGTTCATTCCCTCTGGGGCACCTGCCATTGGCCAATGTTGGAAGACAGGACAATGGGCTAGATTGACCTTTGGTCTGACCCACTGTGGCCGTTCTTATGGACTCTGTGGATGCAATTTTGTATCATCTGCAAATTTTGCCACATCACTGTTTACCCCCTTTTCCAGATTATTTATGAAAATATTGAACAGTCCTGGTCCCAGTACTGACCCTTGGGGAACACCACTACTCACCTCTCTCCATTCTAAAAACTGACCATTTATTCCTACCCTTTGTTTCCTGTCTTTTAATCGGTTATTGATCCATGAGAGGACCTTCCTTCTTATCTCATAACAGCTTACTTTGCTTATGAGCCTGTGTTGAGGGACCTTGTCAAAGGCTTTCTGAAAGTGCAAGTACACTACTTCCCCTGGATCAGCCTTGTCCATATATTTGTTGACCTCCTCCGAGAATTGTAATAGGTTGGTGAGGCATGATTTCCCTTGACAAAACCCATGTTGACTCTTCCCCAACAAATAGGATGTATTAGCAGGAGCGTCGTAAGCAAGACACAAGAAGTAATTTTTCTGCTCTATTCCACGCTGATACAGCTTCAGCTGGAGCATTGCGTCCAGCTCTGGGCACCACATTTCAGGAAAGATGTGGACAAACTGGAGAAAGTCCAGAGGAGAGCAACAAAAATGATTCAAGGTCTATAAAAGATGACTTATGAGGAAAGATTGAAAAATCTGGGTTTAGGCTGGAGAAGAGAAGACTGGGAAGGGTCATTTATATACTTGAAAACGGTTATAAAGATTGTTACAAGGAGGAGGGAGAAAAATTATTCTTGTTAACCTCTGAGGATAGGGTAAGAATCAATGGACTTAAATTGCAGCAAGGGTGTTTTAGGTTGGACATTAGGAAAAACTTCCTGACTGTCAGGGTGGTTATGCACTGGAATAAAGTGCCTAGGGAGTGTGATGGCGTGGCTGCCTGCCACTGGCAGAAATGGGGTTAAAAGCAGCCCTACGGAGAGTGAGCTGTAGGCAGCCAATTAGAAAGGGGCTGAGAGAAGCAGGCAATCATGACCTGGCAGGCGCATATAAGAAGGGCTGCACGGCGTAGCAGAGTTCAGTAGCCGAATGGAGTTTGTGGGGAGAAGACCAGGCTCTGAGCAGGAAGAAGGAGTGCCAGCACCTGGGATAGAGCAGTGCTGCAAGCAAGGGCTGGGGGAGCTAGGGAGAGCTCTGGGCTGGTTGCTACAACCTGCAGGCTGAGGACCTGAGGTATGGGCAGAAAGGGTGCTGCAGCTACATGGGAAGTGGCCCTGGGACAATGGACTGAAGTTGCCACTGGAGGAGTGGCTGAACAGAGGAAGTGAGGAACTGAGGAAGTGAGCTGTAGCTCACGAAAGCTTATGCTCTAATAAATTGGTTAGTCTCTAAGGTGCCACAAGTCCTCCTTTTCTTTTTGAACAGAGACTGTGGGTCCCCTGGAGGGGGGAGAATACAGAGTGTGGCACGGCCAGAGGGCAGTTGTTAGGATATAGATATTCAGGCCTGTCTGTAAAGGCCTATACTCTAAGAATTTAGGTGTATTCTTATCACTTGGCTAGAGATAGAGGTATAAAAGAAAGAATCAAAACCACTGTCTGCCAGTGTAAGGGCCTTCTCTTACTGTGACAGTTTGTGGCCCTGTGCTTAGGCTCAGGCCTTTGGCTAAGCAGCAGAGGCAGCCATAAGCTGGGAAGCGAACGGTCACATCCTCACATTCCAAACTAGTCACATTGAAATAAGGTGCTATTGGGCTGTTAGGCACTATCAGGACAGGATTGTATTCCTATCACCTCCAGAGAAAGGGAAGTGCCTAGAAAATGTAAAAGGAAACTTAGTTTGATAGCATCCTGTCTGGCAAGAACTCACTTATCAATAGCTGGGATGTGAAATCCTCACTTCTGCATTGTTTTGTCATTATAGTTCCCACTTTGCTGTTGTTTGTCTGTATAATCTCTGTCTGGTTCTGTGATTGTTCCTGTCTGCTGTATAATTAATTTTGCTGGGTGTAAACTAATTGAGGTGGTGGGATATAATTGGTTACATAATCATGTTACAATATGTTAGGATTGGTTAGTTAAATTTCAGGAAAATGATTGGTTAAGGTATAGCTAAGCAGAACTCAAGTTTTACTATATAATCTGTAGTCAATGAGGAAGTGACTGGGTGTGGGTGGGGGTGGGCATGTGGGTGTGTGAGATGGGAACAGGGAATGGGGGTAAGAAAATTGGAATCATGTTTTGCTAAAGGGGGAGATGGGAACAGGGAATGGGAGTAAGGAAGATGGAATCATGTTTGGCTAAGGGTAGGAATGGGATCAGGGACACAGGTGTAAGGCTCTGTGGTGTCAGAGCTGGGAAGGAGGATACTAAGGAAGGAAACTGGAATCATGCTTGCTGGAAGTTCACCCCAATAAACATCGAATTGTTTGCACCTTTGGACTTCGGGTATTGTTGCTCTCTGTTCATGCGAGAAAGACCAGGGAAGTAAGTGGGTGAAGGAATAAGCCCCCTAACAGCAGTGTCACTGAAGAGGACTCTACGGTTCTGGGAGTGGCGTGGGTCCTGGAACAAAAGTGATGGCAACAAGGCACCACCAGAGGAGGGGGCCCTGGGAGTAGAGCTAATTCCCATCACAGCCAGCAGGAGGCGCCACAGTGGTGACTCCCATCCCGTCACAGGGAGGTTGTGGAATCTCTGTCAAAGAGTAGGTTAGACAATCCCCTGTCGGTGATGGTCTAGATAATACTTAGTCCTGCCTTGAGTGCAGGGCACTGAACTAGAAGACCTCTCGAGGTCCCTTCCAGTGCTATGATTCTATGAAATTGTGTTCATCTGTGTCTGACAATTCTGTTCCTCATTATAGTTTCAATCACTTTGCCTGGTAGTGAAGTGAGGCTTACTGGATTGTAATTGCCAGGATCACCTCTGGAGATTTTTTAGAAATTGGTGTCACATTGGCTATCCTCCAGTCATCTGGTACAGAAGCTGGTTTAAATGATAGGTTACATGCATAGGTTTTAGGACTGTACATTTCATTTCTGTTTAACTAGCTTCCTCATTTTTGTGTAGTTCCCCTTTCTGAAATTAAATGCTCCTGTGTTGGACTTCTTTGGTGGTCCCCTCCCCCCAGATATGTTCAATTGAATTATTTTATGGATGCTATTACAAAGCGGTTCAGCTAGATTCACCTCTTGGGCTGGACCCTGTGCTCCCGTTTAGAACTAAATCAAGCATGTAGAAGCACTCGTCCAGACTCTAGGGAGATGGGGATAAAAATCTCGGAGCAGAAGGAATTATGGTCCTTTTATCCTGTTTAGATTCTCAGGGGCAAAGATTCCTAAACACAAGCAAGAGATCCGCAGGACTAACCTGGGTTAGCCCTAATGGACACATCGAGCTGGCATATTTCATCAGCTCTGGCACCATGTGAATCCTAAGACTGCAACACGTTTTTGTGTGTATGGTTACTTGTTTTAACTTTGTAAATAATGCTCTTATTTCTTTTTCCTGGTTAATAAATCCTAGTTTACTAGAGAAATGTCTACAAGTGTTGTCTTTGGTGTGAGATCTAAGGTGCAAATTGAGCTGGGTGTAAGTGAGTGGTCCTTTGTGAGTGAGACTAACCTGAATATTTTGTTATCTTTGGTGTAAAGCAACCATGGGCAGGGGCTGGAGCCGGAGCAGCCCGGGGGTGGGGTGGGGTGGGGGGTGCTGGAGCCGGAGCAGCCTGGGCTTGGGGGTGTTTACACAGGGGAGGAGCAGGAAGGGCTGGGAGAGGAATACCCCACAGCTGCTGGGTTGAGGTCCTTGGACTGGCATCCGGGACAGAGGGTGGGCCGGGTTCCCCCCCCAGTCAGTGCTGGGGTGAGACATGAGGGAGAGCCCCTGGGGGCGGTGGGGGCCGTCTGGAGCAGCCTGCGATGACACCCGGCAGGGGCAGAACGTTAACGTGAGGTGGTCGGGGGGGCTCAGGGAGAGGGAAGCGCGGCTGCTCCCAGCGCGAGAAGCCAGGGCATGACCAAGGGGGTTGACGGGCTGAGTAACCACGGGAAGGGGCGTCCGAGGTAATTCCCCAGATGAGCCAGAAGACGGTGCTGCCGAGGGGTGAGTAGCACCAACCCCGTCACGCCATCTCAGCTCTCCACTGTGCCCACAGAATGGCCGCGCTGGTCCCCATAAAACTGCCTGAACCCCCGTAGCTGGGTCTCTGCGGCTCCTTTCCAGCTCTGAGTGGTGATACATCCATCCACAAACAGCTTCTGGGAGGGGCCCACAACCCCGGACAGCCCTGGGGCAGGTACCTGCTGACTGCCCAGGTTTGCTGTAGAAAGGGATTGCGGCTGGAAGCAGGGCACCTGCTCTGCGTGCAAAGCAGCCCCCAACCAGATAAGAGCTTTCCTGTGTTTTGCCCCTTCCCCAAGCTCCCCGTGGATCTACGCCCCGTCCCCTCCAGCATCCCCCGACAGGGCAAACCTGCCAGTTCCAACCCCCCTCTCACTCACTCACACCCAGCCTGCCCTGGCTGTCTGCTTATTCCTTCATCGCAGCGCAAAGGGGCCCGTGGTGTTTGGATGCGCCTGGCCAGTTGGCAGCGCTGGGGTGAGCGTGTTCACCTGCACCTGATGGGGTCGCTGTGCCTGAGGGGTTGGAGCACACAGGACCCCGGGGAGGGCTTTTGAACGTGCCAGGTAAGGAGCCTTTACTCCTGTCCCACCCCTTTGTCCATCTCACCCACCTGGGAGTTTAGGGTCCTTTAAGGTAATCCCTTGAGTGCCCAGCAGACCTCAAAGGTACCCCCTTAGCTGTCTAAGTGTCTATGGCTGCTTTTCAAAAGGGCTAGCAGTGTCTACTGAAAACCATGGAGAATCTTCCTCACCTCACCCCACCCCAATGAGAACAATAGAGGATTCCACCGCCCCCCGCCCCCCTGAGAATACTGCAGGGGTCTTGGACCCCAGCTGAGAACAATGGGAGCTGCTGTGTGCTGAGCTCTTTGGTAAATCTGGACACTCATTTCCACCAAGTGAGCTTCTGAAACTCCAGCCTTGGCTCCTGCTCTATTAGTGACTGTCACGGTGGTTTACTGTGAGTTCGACGCGCCCGTGGGGTCCTGTGTGTGCTGCTCACCCCGATGCAATCTAAGGGCACGGAAAGGAATGTTCCAAGATGGTGTAATTGACTGATTTCTGTTTTCTCAGTTACTTTTATTGTAAATGAAATAAAACCATAGCAGATCAGTGACAAGCCGGGGATGAAGGTGCCATGTCAATGTGAGTCATTGTCAGTGAGAGGTGCTGAAAGCAAAGATGGGACTCATGATATGGGCACACTACCGGCACTGAGCCATGCAAATACAAAAACTCAACGCTGTTAGAAGAAACTCCACACTTATTTGCTGCGTGGACGTTAGAAGGCAGCAGAGCTGGAAGGTAGGTTTGCTTAGAGACAAGGATGGTCGCACTGTCCCCTCTGAGTAGAAACAGCTGCTCAGTATCAGAAGCTAAACTGTCCTCTGCGGTGATACTTACAAAACACTTGACAACGGCTGGGGAGCTGGTGGGCTGAGACCACTGTCATTTTGCTGACCAGTATTGTCCCTTTGTGTTCCCCTGTCTGTCTGCTGGTTCCCTCCTGTTGTCTCTTGTTGCAGATGGTAGACTCTTTGGGGCCAGATGCAACGGGGTCCTGGTCCATGTCTGGGCTTCTAGGTGCTATCAGAAGAAAGGTAGCTAATAATAATGATAAGAAACAGCAGCAGGATGTGCTGTGGTCTGAACAATTCAGGGAACCCAGAATCATTTGCAACATGAATATCACTGTTACACAGGTGGGGAAAGTGACTCACTTAAGAAAGTGACCTGGTGTGTCCACGGTAAGAAAGTGACATGGTGTGTCCACGGAAGGGAAAGGAAAGGATCCCACATTTTCTCTCCTTCTCCAGTCTCCTGCTCTGTTGTTGCCACCAGTGGATCTCCCCATGTACCACGGACTTTCATTCTCTTGAATGAAGTAATGTATGGCCTCAGCCTCTGTGGTCTGGGAGCTCTGCTGGAATTCTCCTGACACCTCTTCCAACCTGCTTTTCAGTTGTTGCCTCTCCAGGTTGTTGTCTGGAATGGTGAAACCTGCTTTGTACATCTTAGCTGCCTCCCACACTGACTTCTGCTTATAGAAGAGGAAATCCCCCCAGTGAAGGTAGACTGCCTGCTGACACTTCTTGCTGAGGCTGGGCATTTCACTCAGGAGATTGAGATAAATCTCTTCTTGGTAGTGAGGTGTGTTTTCTCCATACATTTCAGCTAAAGCCAGCCTTGAAAACACAGAGGCTGGATCTTTCTGCACAGCCTTTTTGAAGGCCTCAATAGCTGCTGCCAATATTTCTTCTCTTCTGCCTGACTTGGCCTCCTCCAGTTGTTTCTTGTAGCAGACGCCAAGGTCATAGTGAAGGAGATGATAATTGGGCTTCAGAGAGATTGCTTGCTCTAGAACAGAGATTGCTTTTTCTATGATTTCTGGTTGAAAGAACTTGGCTGCATGTCTCAGGACCTCAGGGTCCAGGCTATTCTGAACAACATCTTCTAAGAGGGCTTCGGCTTGCTGTCTATCACACTTCTTAAGGATCTTGGCTAAATACACCTTAGCTTCATAGTTTTGCTGCTGTTCATGGAGAATGGCAACCAACTTCTTTTTGGCTGCTTCCCGATGTACAGGCTTGTGTGAGTGAGTCCATGATGCAAAGACCGCAATTGCCAACCCAGCAAGAAATTCCCCATTTGCTTCATCTTCTCTTAATGCCATTTGGAAACACTTTGTGGCTTCAATGCCATTGCGGAAGCCTGCTGCCAGGAGAGACCAGCCTTTCTGTGCATGTATCTCAGGGATCTGAGCTGCATGTGGAGAGCGGCTCTTCAGGGAGCTGCAGATCTTTCTAACCTTGTCCAGATAAAACTCAACCAAATCATAGTGGGCCAAGTGATAATAGATCCAGGCGTAGTTTGCATAAATGACCAGGACCTGCCGGGGGAAGTTATCTGGATGATCTCTTTGCAGAATCTCTTCGGCTTCTCTAAGGCTTTGCAGAGCGTCTTCATATTGCCCTTGCAGGTGGCAGAGATAAGCCTGCATGGCAAGGAGCGTGGGCTGGTTCTGGTAGTGAGTGTGGGCAATCCTGAGAGCCAGAGTTTGGAGGAGGTGAACTGCATCTACCTTGTCTCTGATTTCAAAGTTCCAGGTGAAGTGGCACTGGAGGGCCTGCAGCTTCTCCTTCAGACGCAGGGTGCTGCAAAGAGAGGGGAAAATGAGACTCCATCTGGGCTGAATGAATTTCCACTACATGCTACAATCATCCCCACCACCATGACAGGGAGCGACACTGCCCCCCACCTCCAGTGAGTACCCCTGCTGCAGGTATCCCCTTCAGCACCCACCAATTGTACTCCCACCCCCACATTCCCTCCCCCTCCCCACTCGGCAGTGTCCTCTTTTTGGGAACCTGAAATATGGTCACCCTGGAACAAGCACCACACTGAACAATAGAACAATCCCCCCCCCCCCGCCTTGTTAGACTCACAGGACTTCCCCCTCTGCCTTGCTAGACACATAGCCGCCCCCCCCCGCACTCCCTCCAGCTGTCCCTGCGCTCAGGGTGGTGCTGGGGGGGCAGTGGGGTGACGTGGTCTCAGCTCCAGGCTGAGCGTTCACAAGAGCCCCCCGCCCCCCCTTGCAAGCAGCTGGTTCCCCTCCCTGCAGCCTCCCCGGCGCTGTAGCTCCGGGCTCCTGCTGCTGCTGCCTTTTCTCTCTGCAGTTCCTGGGCTGGTCCCATCCCACCCCCCCGGCTGCCCCTTGGCTCCAGCTCCCCAGGGATCAGAATTAATCTCTCCCCCCCAGCAGCCAGGTTTCCTGAGCTGTAGCTCAGGAAAGCTTATGCTCAAATAAATTGGTTCATCTCTAAGGTGCCACAAATCCTCCTTTTCTTTTTGTGAATACAGACTAAGACGGCTGCTACTCTGAAACACAACGGAGAGGGGGGGACAGGGCTGGGGGGGCACTCTCTTACCGACTCCTCCGTTGATGCGGAGCGAAGCCGGAGTGACAGCTGGCCAGAGGGGGAGCTCTCCGTGAAGGTGGAGCGAGGGGAGCTCGCAGGGCGAGGTGCCAACAGTGACCTGCACTAGCCCTGAGAGGCACCAGCCTGGAGAGTCAACAGGACGCAGAATTACCCCAGAGTGACCCCGCCCCAGAGCTTTCAAAGCCGGAGATTTACAGCCCCAGAAATGCGCAGAGGGGGGTGGAAAGCTGCCTGACTTTAGCCCTGGCTGGAAATGTCCCCCCCGCCCAGCGACCCCAATGCTCCTACCTCATTGCGATCCGCTGAGTCCCAGCCCGGCCAGGGGAGGTGACGGCTCCTTTCACTGCCCCGGGTTTCTTCCCAAGGTGTGGACGTGCCCGGTTCTGGGAGAGACCCGAGTTCTGCCCGGGCAGGCTGGACTGTGGCCGCCCGGACGATGCTGCCCTTCTTATGCAGGGCGGGTTGCTAGCTGGGGATCTCACTGGTTTGGCTGGGGAGCTGCATTTCCCCGGAAAGCGGGAGTGAGCAGCAGAAAAGGAAACTGAAACTTAACTTTCCCTTCCACTTGTCAGCTTCAGCGTCCCCTCAGCCTGAGTCGCCACCTGCAGCTCCCTGGGTGACATGGGACTAGTTATGGGTGTGTGTGTTTGTGTGTGTGTGTGGGGGGGGGTGTGCACACACGCGCTTGCACACGTACAATCCTGGCCTGGGCTTTCCAGGGCACGGACGGGGTCACTCACCATCACCGCGCCGCGGGCGCTCCCTGCTAGCCCCCAACCAGCTCCACAGCCCCCTGCCCCGAACCGGTTGCCCGCGTCCCGGCCCCGGCCAGCCCTTCCCCACCACCGGGGGGTGTTCGTATCGCCCTCACGCACTTCCAGGGCCCTGCCTGGGGCACGGAGCAGCGAGGAGCAGAGGGCGATGACGGAGGCAGGGCAATTAGCCAAAGGTGAGAGCTTTGTACCTGCTCCCCCAGGTCTCCGCCTCTCCCTGAACCTCCCCCAGCTTTATCCGCGCAGGGTGCGACTTTCCAAAGGCCCCCCGCCCGGTTTAGTCACCCAGGCCCCATTGGCTGCCAGCGTGATCCCTGCTCCTCAGTCACTTGGGCACTTTTGAAAATGCCTCCCCCACATACAAATGAAACCCTCTAAAGTGAGGAAATAATAGTCAGGTTGTGACGTTATTGACATGACCTGTGACCGTACAGATCATTGTTGCAACCACTGTTATATAGTTGCAGCAAATATTGTACAGAGGTTGTGGTGTGAGGTGTCTATGGAGAGGTTAGGGCTGGCTGGGTAGGATTATGCTGTCTGTATGGGTCTATCGTTGTTGTGATTGAAGTGATGAACATTGGCTATGTACTTGTATCTCAATGTGCTTGATTCTAAGTAGCCTCAGGGAAGCATTTGGTCAGCTTCTTGAGAAGGGACTATTCTCAATAAGTGCCCAGTCAAGAAACACTTAACTGACAGTGGACCTTGGGAGACTCCAATTCACATGAGAAGTCTTCCTGGGAATGTTCAAGGTAGCATGTGAGCAATGGCTGCTCTCCCTGTAAAAGAATTGAGTCATGCAGGGACATGTGACTTGCCCAAGTGACTCCAGACACCATCTTGCTGCTGTGATTTTCCACAGTAAGAACAAAGGGGTGTCCTTCCACATGGCAGAGGATATAAAAGGCCCTGGAAATACCTCCATTTTATCTTCAATCCTGTTTCTTACCTTTGGAGAGACTTTGCTACACTGATGCTCTGAACAAAGGACTGAATGACCCATCCCAGCTGGGGATGTTCTCCAGAGACTTGATTTGAACCTGCCGTTTATTCCATCACTACGACTTGCCTGAACCAAGAACTTTGCCATCACTGTATGTCATTGATTCCATTTAAGCAATTTTAGCTCTCATCTATATTTCTTTCTTTCAATGAGTAAACTTTTAGATTCTAAAGGATTGGCAACAGTGTGATTTGTGGGTAAGATCTGACTTGTATATTGACCTGGGTCTGGGGCTTGGTCCTTTAGGTTTGGGAGAACCGTTTTTCTTTTACTGGGGTATTGGTTTTCATAACCAGTCGTCCCCATAACGAGTGGCCCTGGTGGTGATACTGGGGAACCGGAGTGTCGAAGGGAATTGCTTGTGTGACTTACAGTTAGCCAGTGGGGTGAGACCATGTGATCTGTTTGGCTGGTTCGGTGTGCCTTAATAGTAAAGGAAACCCAACCTTGGGCTGTAACTGCCCTGCTCCAAGCAATTTGTCCTGAACTGATACTCTCCGTTGTGTCCCGCCAGAGGCTGCATCGTTACCCAGGTTCCCTGTGCAGCCTCATCTCTTCCCTTTGTACTGCCGCATGCTGGTGCGCTCCTCAATGAGACGATCGCGTTCTATCTCCGTGGGGCCCCTGCCTGGTTCACTGCGCTGTGGGGACAGTGTGGGGGTCTCTTCTGTTCCGTCCTACATCGGTTCTTACGCTCTGCTCCTCATTGCAGTGTCTGAGCGCTTTCCAGCTGTGCATTAATTACTGTGACTCACACCTGTCACATGTTTGGTTTCTCCTCTCCCAGAGGGAGAAGCGTCTTTCCAGAGGGTTTTTTAAATATACATTTTGTTTTGTTTCAGAAGGTGGAGGATGTAAAGGGGGGAAGGCCGGTGGCTAGTTGCCATTTCCTTCTCACTAATAGGGAGGAGCTGGCTGTGAATCTGAAGGTGGAAGGCAACTTGGGTGAAAGTGACTACACAGCGATAAAGAGTTTGTGATCCTAGGAGAAGGAAGCAGGGGGAGCAGCAGCATAAAGACAATACACTTAAAAAGCCGATTTCAACACACTCAGGGAATCGTTTGCCTGGTTCTCTGCCCTCGATCGGTAGGGGGGACTGTCCCATCATTGAGGGGTGAGGGGGGAACAGCCAGCACCCTAGGGCCACATCTAGAGCAATTTATTTAAAGGGGATGCAAAGCCGCGGTTGCTTTTTGTTGGGGGGTGTCGGTGCCTGAGGCCTGGGCTTGCGAGGGTTAACGGGCCCTGACCAGCTCCCAGCTGAGAGCTCCTTGCTGGAGATGCATAAATGCTCCTTAAAGGGACAAATCCCATCATGTCCCGTGGGCTCCCCAGCCCCGGTCATCCGAGGCTCTCAGAGCAGCCCGAGGCCTTGCCAGCCGAATGCATTCTCCCCAGAGTGAGGCAGGCTGGCAGGGGGTGGGGCCTCACCATAGCCTGCTGCGTTTCCGGCCCAGCTCTTTCTGATTCCTCAGGCTCCCTTTAGGTTTCATTTCTCTGCGTTTCAGCTTCCTGATCTCTGTACAAAGAGCTGGCAGGTGCCCAGGACGGGGAGGGGGGGCAGCAGGAGAGATGTCACCCACCTTCCCCTCTGAACATCCCCCTCCCCACACCCCCCTCCTGCGAACACTTGCACGACTCACATGCATGCCCCTGTGAACACATTCCCCCCCGCACACCCCCCCCCAACTGCTGTGCTGGGGCTGATCCTGGCTCTGTGGGGCCCTGCAGAGGGTTGCAGGGGTTGGGTGGCATAGAAGCCGGGCTGCGTCTGCCCCTCATGCCTGGTTTCTGTGCAGGGTTGAGAAACTGGGGTGTCCAGCTGGTGGGAGGGAGCCGTGTTCCCCATGGGCTGTTAACCCTCCGAACCCCTTCCTGTTGTCAGCTCCCAGTGGCTATGTGAGCAGGGAGTGACTGAGCTCTCCTCTAACATCTAGTGATGGGATGGGGGAAAAAGACTTCTGTATTTACATGAGTACGTAAAAGGTTGTTACAAGGAGGAGGGAGAAAAATTGTTTTTCTTAACCTCTGAGGACAGGACAAGAAGCAATGGGCTTAAATTGCAGCCAGGGAGGTTTAGGTTGGACATAAACTTCCTACAGTTGCTGTAACTACAGGGTTTGGCAGCTCCCTGGCACGGTGAGTCGCTCCTGCCCAGAGCACAAGACTAGGAGCAACGTCCGGGTCAAACTGTCATACAGACATCCACCTTTTACCAAAAAAGCCAAAGAAACAACAAAAAAGATAAGAACGTTCAAAGCACCTTATTTGTGTTTCTATTGCATTTGGGTCTAGTAAACAATAGAGACACCTGTACATTATTTTTATTATTGAGTCTGCAAAATACAAACCCTACATTTAGATAAATTACAATGGCATGGACGTGTCCATGTGCATATTTGTTTGTTTTTCCTAAAGTTAATTAAGTCTTTTGGGAAGAATTGTCAGAGCAGCCACCAGCAAGAGTTGGTGGATGCATGGTGGCCACCACAAATTTTGTTGTGAGAAGGCCTGGTGTAAAGACAGAGCTACTTGACGCAATTGAGAGCTGTTCTGTTAAGGGGTCACTAGGGCTGAAATCGCTGATGATGAGCTCTAGCTGCCGAGCCATCGACCTGGTGAAGGACAGTGGTGCAGGGAAAGAGAGCGCCTGAGCAGTGAGGTTTCCCGCTACCCACCGAGCGCTGGGTTCAGTGGTGGGACCTGAGAACGTGGCATCGCAGAGAGCAGCGGGTGGCGGCAGAGAAGCAGCAGCAGCGCCGGGGTGACCGATGGTGGCAGAGGGAAGGGTGGCAGCAGGGTCCGTTGTGCTCGATGCACGTCCTGGGTGGGGGTGGGAGGCGAACCCACATGAAGGCCCCTCTGAGCTCTGGGTCTTTGCTGACCAAGGACAGCCAACTGTGAGTGGGGTGCAGTGGAGGGAGAGGGGAGCGATGTGCTAATGGGACATTCATTCCTCGGACTTTCCCACCAGCAGCTGGGAAACTGAGGCAAAAGACACTGCCCTGTGTTAAAGGGGAAAAGGACTGAAAGGCAAAGGAGGAGTGTGTGTGTGTGATAAGAAAAGAGATCCTTATGCTTTCAGTCTCCCTAGGTTCGGCCTCCCTGTCCAGCGTCTGTCATCTGGAAGGATCCCTTCTCCTGCAAAGAGGACCCCTCCCACCCTAAATAATGAGGAGTCAATCAGTAAAGGTAAAATCAAATAAAGTGTATTGAAGGGTTTATAACAAAGAGTGGGAGAAATAAGAAGGGGAATAAAGAGCAAAATTGCACAATACAGTGATTACCCCCAAACTCAACCCTACAATACAGATATAAAAACCATCTTCACAGATCAAAGCGACAGCAGGTGCTTGGGACCTCAATCCTCTGGCTAACGGCAAGGCTTTGGAGAGGAGCTCCAAGGAGTCCCTTGATGTTCCTTCGGGGCCACAGGAAAACAGAACAAATGGTACGCTCAGGAGCACAGCGATGGACGATGAGAAAGGTAAGTGCTGTTTCTTGTCCTCTCTTCTCTTTAGAGGTGAGGAAGCTGTTGGAGGAAAATCCCTAGGATGGATAGATGTCTGCAGGTAAGACCCACGACCCATGACCGTCCCTAGCTGCCACTCAGTTGGACAGCCCTGAGGCCATGTTCGGGGCAGCTTTTTATACACTTGCCCGGGAAACCCCTTAGAAAAGGCGGGAAGCCCCTTCTGGGAAACCCCTTAGGAAAACCAATTCTGACTGGAAGTTGTTTACAACTCCAGGAGAAATAAAAGAGCGGGAAAATGGACCTATAGCTCACGTGGGCATAAAATTCCATTTTGAAACCAACATGGATTCCTGTAGTCACAAAACATACGAAAATGAACCCACCTAACAAAAGTGTGCTGTGGGGTTGGCTTGGCTTATGATCACATGTGTTTGAATGTGGTTGTGATGTTTTCCCAAACTAATGCTGGGTTCCCTTTCCCTTTCAATAGCAGTTCTCTTTTGTAAAACACAGAGTCAGTGCCTGTGAGTGGGGACGTATTGTCTCTTGGAGGCGCCCGGGGCGGTGTTAAGTTTTCCCAGATTACTGCGGTGGGGGGGCTCGAGCCAGTTCTTTGTGGCAGTGTTAGGAGGAACCCCTAGATATTGAACCTGTGTGGGTGCTGCTGACTCCACCATGCAGAAGGCTGAAGTTACATTGTGGTAGGCCACGCCTAGAGGTGCCACTCAGGTCAGGGCCTGTTGTATTAATTTAGATGGGCCAAAGGTGTTAACTACTCCTGAGGGAATTCTGCACCAAAAAAATAAAAATTCTGTGCACAGTATTTTAAAATTCTGCAAATTTTATTTGTTAATAAGTAAATGTGGATGCTCCAGTGTGGCAGTGGGGAGCACAGGCCACTGGCTGCACGGAAGTGGGAGATCACGCTGCAGCACCCCCCGACCCCCCAGGACAGGACTCGGCAGTGAGGTTGCTCTGGACCCTGATACAGCGCAAGGGCTGGACCTCCCCCGAAACTCCCAGGGCCCTGCCCCTCTGCACCGGGCACACCAGGTGTGGGCAGGCAGGCTCAGCCCAGCAGGATCCAAGTGTGGAAGGGCTTAGTGTGGGGGGCAGGGGCATGTTTTCTGCACACACAGTGGTGCAGAATTCCCCCAGGAATAGTAACATAACCCAGTCACTGTCCAACACTGACCAGTTGGAAAAAGGTCCAAGGGGTGGTATTCAGGGACCTCAGCCTGCTTAGTACTGTGGCAAATGCTTCCAGCTCTGGTGGGGCCTGATGTTTACACAACCGCTAGAAACGTCCCTGCTTTGTGTGTCTGAGTGGAGATGAGATCAGGAGGAGATGGGTGGGCCAGAAGAGAGAAGAAACTCTGGTTATTGCAGATATCTAGAGGGAGACCAAGTCCTGTCCCTTATCCAAAAGGCCAGGCCCATCCTGCCTCCCTCTGAGGGTCCCCTTCCTCTCCTCCACTGAGATCTGGGCAGTTCAGAACACAGTCAGAGGGGGCTGGATGGATGCCTCTATGCAGGGCCAGGATTGGGACAGAGGAGACACACACAGAACTGCATGCTCAGGAGAGTTTATTCTTGTTGTGGGCTGCAGCCACTGAGGGGAAGGGGCAGGAGTGTAACTAGAACAGACACACTTCGGAGAAGAGAGTTTGCAGCTGGGGAAGTGAGATCTGGTCTCTCAGGGAGGGAGAGGACTGTCCCTTGATGCAGCAAAGGCATCGGAAAGTCTGGGACCTTGTCTGATCATGCCCAAGGAGCCCAGTTCTTTTGCATCCGAGGCGCTGAGCTCCCCCTTCAGGCGCAGGCGAGCGACTCTCCTCGTTAGGGTCGATACTTGCAAACGTAGCCATTTTTCGTATGACAGTCTTTATCATTCCAGTTCTTAAAATGTAGAAGGCAAAACCAATCACTGGGGCAATGGAAGGGCGAGTGGGGCCATTCCTGCCCTTATAGTGATGTCTCTCCTCATTGCACACTGCTGAGAGAAGACCCCAGCTCCTGTGCATGAGGCTGCAAGGATGAGGAGGCTGGAGATGAAGGCCCATGTGTCTCAGACAGGGACAGGCTCCATCATTCCATGAGAGATGCTGTGTAAGAGTGATAGTGGAAGACCCTTGTGACATTGCACCCCATAATGCTTTATGGAAATCTGCTTATGAAAGTAAATAGGACATAACTGGAATATATTTTAGGTAACATATCTCTGCAAAGGTTATGGTCTACTGAATATATCTGTATGCATGTATCATTTTTGTACTCAAAGTTATGAATATTGGCTGTGTACTTGTTTGATTTTAAGTAGCTTTAGTAAGGCATTTGGTCAGCTTCGTTAGAAAGGAATTTGCAAGTTAAGTGCCCAATCAAGAAACACTTAACAGACAATGGATCTTGGAAGACTCCAATCCACATAAGAAGTCTACCTGAGGACGTTCAAGGTAGCATGTGAACAATAGCTGCTACCTGTAAGTTCTGAGTCATGCATGGACATGTGACTTGCCCATGTGACCTAAAACTCCTGTTTGTAGCTGTATTCTACATAGAGAGAGGGAGGGGTGTCCGCCCACAAGAGTCTATTTAAACCCCTAGGAGACCTCTCCATTTTGTCGTCAGCTGGCTCAAGAGATAGCCTCTCCACCCCAAGGGATACCTGAAAGAAACTGGAACAAAGGACCGTAACCATAGGGGTGTGAGTGATTGCTGGACCCAGACTAGAAGGAGCCTAGTCTGCAAAAGAAGCTTACTGAAACATCTCTGAGCGTGAGGTTTCCTCTGTAATCACTTTCTTACTGTATTAGGTTTAGACTTGTGTGCTTTATTTTATTTTGCTTGGTAATTCACTTTGTTCTGTCTGTTACTACTTGGAACCACTTAAACCCTACTTTTTGTATTTAATGAAATCACTTTTTACTGATTAATTAACCCAGATTATGTATTAATACTTGGTTGGGGGGGGGTGAGGGGGAGAAACAGCTGTGCATATCTCTCTAACAGTGTTATAGAGGGCGAAGAATCTATGAGTTTATCCTGTATAAGCTTTATACAAGGTAAAACAGATTTATTTGGGGTTTGGACCCCATTGGGAGCTGGGCATCTGAGTGTTAGAGACAGGAACACTTCTTAAGCTGTTTTCAGTTAAGCCTGCAGCTGTTGGGGGACATGGTTCAGACCTGGGCCTGTGTTTGCAGCAGGTAAGCATGTCTGGCTCAAACCAGGCAGGGCACTGAAGTCCCAAGCTGCCAGGGAAAACAGGGGCAGAAGTAGTCTTGGCACATCAGTTGGCAGCCCCAAGGGGTTTTCTGTGATTCAACCCGTCACAACCCTCTTCTATTGTGTTGGAATATGTCTGATGAGAGCACGACGGGGCCTCTTGGTGCTAGGTGCTATGCATGCACATACTAACAGACAATCCCTGCTCCGGAGAGTGCACAGTCTAAGGAGACAAGAGGTGGGAGGGGAAAGTGAGGCCCACAGTGGGGAAGTGACTTGCCCAAGGTCACCCAGGAGATCAGTGGCAGGGCTGGGAATAGAACACTCAGACTCGTGAGCATCTGAGGCTGGGCGAATCTGTGTGACTAGCAGAGCCCCATGAAGAATGGGGCTAATTCATGAATTAGCGAGTGAGCTTTCCCTGTTCACCCAGCTCTCTGTCCTATTGTCAGTGAATGGGATGAGACCTACAGCCCCGCTCCACCCCCCACGCCACTCCAGCAACATGGACAGCAGAAAGCTGGCTTAAATGGCCAGCTGGGGATTCCTCTTGCATAGGGGAACCCAGAAGAGAGACATCTGCCTTTGCCCAACCCTGGCCTCCCCAGCATAGGGGACAGGCTGGGATGTGGCGGAAGCTCCTGTGCTCTGGCCGTCCAGGTTGTTACTGCCGCTGTCAAAGCAGTCCTGAGGCTGCTCTAAATTGCCCCGGGGCCAAAATAGCCCCCCGGCTGCCTCCAGAATCAGGGTGCCAAAGGCACCAACTGAAGAACCCATACCCTGCCTGCACATCATCTAGTGGACAATAGCTCTGCTTGGGTCTTTCCGTTTAACTGATTGTCTGGGGCCAAATGTACTGTATGGCCTGCCTTTGACTGGAGCTGAACCTCAAACTGGGATGCGTGGGGGAGGAGTTACCAGGTGAGTTGAGAGGAGAGGGAGTGGCAGTGTGAGCTGAGGGAGACAGGCAGGCTGACAGGACAGGGGGCCATCTCCACAGAGAGAGCTGGAGGGTGTGGCTAGGGTCCTGTCTTGGCTGCTTTGTTGGTGCATGTGTGTTTGAACCATCTGCTTACCCCTGTAATTCAGCAGCTCAGTACAGTACTCGACACCATGATCATTGTTTGGTTCCCCGGTGTTCCAAGCTTTGTAGTGATACAGGGAGCGATCTGTCCACCTCCAGCGTCTGTACTGCAGAGACAGGGGAGAAAAGCCTTTGGGTCCCTGAAAGAAGAGATCTCGATGATAAGGCACCATAGAAACACCTAAACCCAATAGAGAAGCCCCGACTCTCTCCCACTGCCTGAGTAGGGCAAAGGGCCGTGGGGCAGTGGGTGGGAAGAGACCAGCTCAGGGGGACAGGACCTGGAGACGCTGATCTAATAGTAACCTCATGCAGGAGGTGCTGGGGCGAGGGGGAGGAGCGGAGGCAGGAAGAGGTGGGGTAGGAGTGGGGTCTTGGGGAAGGGCTGGAGTGGGCGTGGGGCCTGGGGCGGGGAAGGGGTTGAGCCCGCCCCCTGGGGAACTCAGGAAGTCGGCACCTCTGCCGAGGGATATCAGAAATACACCCATCCAGTTCTGGGAGCCAATCCCAGCAGCCTGCTAAGCGTCTAGCACAGGTGACCTCAACCATGGCGGGGACAAGTGGCCTAACAGTGGCAGCCACCCTGGAGGGCTGTACCAATGGAGCGAAAGCAGCTCCGTGTTTGTGTGTAGACAAGCCCTTAGCAACAGACGGAAAACGTAGTAAAGTGTCACAAGGCCTGATTCTCATTTACTTCTCACTGACACCGCTCTGGCACTTGTGAAACTTCAGCCTTGGCTCTTAAGTACATAAGAACGGCCATACTGAGTCAGACCAATGGTCCATCTAGCCCAGTCTCCTGTCTTCGCACAGCGGCCACTGCCAGGTGCTTGAGAGGGAATGAGCAGAACAGGGAATCATCAAGTGATCCATCCCCTGTCGCCCATTCCCAGTTTCTGGCAAACAGGGGCTAGGGACACCATCCCTGCCCATCCTGGCTAATAGCCATTGATGGTCCTATCCTCCAGGAACTGATCTAGTTCTTTATTGAACCCTGTTATAGTCTTGGCCTTCACAACAAAGAGTTCCACAGGTTGACTGTGTGTTGGGTGAAGAAATATTTCCTTTTGTTTGTTTTAAACCTGCTGCCTATTCATTTCATTTGGTGACCCCCAAGCTGAAAAATCCCAGTCTTATTAATCCCTCCCCATATGGAAACCGTTCCATACCCCTAGTCATTTTTGTTGCCCTTTTCTGAAACTTTTCCAATTCCAATATATCTTTTTTGAGATGGGGGAACCACATCTGCATGCAGTATTCAAGAGGTGGGCGTACCATGGATTTAAAGAGAGGCAATAAGATATTTTGTGTCTTCTTATCTATCCTTCTCCTAATGATTCCCAACATTCTGTTTGGTTTTTTGACTGTCGCTGCACATTGTGTGGATGTTTTCAGAGAACTCTCCACAATGACTCCAAGATCTTTCTTGAGTGGTAACAGCTAATTTAGACCCCATCATTTTCTATGTATAGTTGGGATTATGTTTTCCAATGTGCATTACTTTTCATTTATCAACATTGAATTTCATCTGCCATTTTGTTGCCCACTCACCCAGTTTTGTGAGATCTCTTTGCGAGAAGACCTTCCTTCTTATCCCATGACCGCTTACTTTGCTTAAGAGCCTTTGGTGAGGGACCTTGCCAAAGGCTTTCTGAAAATCTAAATACATGTTGACACTTTCCCAGCAAATCCTGTTCATCAATGTGGCTGATAATTCTGTTCTTTCCTATAGTTAGTTTCAACCAGTTTTCCTGGTACTGTTAAGGAAAAGTTAGCACATGTGACTCCATTTTGGTTTGGGGCCCACCATTGTTTAAATGCCAGCACATCATACACCAGGAGGAGTGATCGTTAGATACTGAATCCCTGTGAAAATCCTCCTCCTTGTCTCCAGCCTGCCTTGACTCCCAGTATCTGGTTTTTGTCAGTCTCTAACTCTCTGTCTCTTGGACTTGATGTGAGGCCTCCCATCCTGATAAAAAAGGTTACTGATGCATGGCTTTAGGACCATGCTGTGTAATTAACATACTGGTATAGCACGAGGAATGCACCAAGCAGGGATAGGTGGTAGATAAGACAAGGGTTTGTTTATTGGCTAAGGTTTCCGATGCACGAAGGCAACATGCTTTGCTAAAAAGTATATAACCTTTGTATAATCTGTACTCAGGGTCCCCTCCTGGCTAGCGGGGGGCACCACGCTCGAGCGTAATAAACTTAGTGTCTTTTGGGAACTCTGCAGTTGTGGACTTTGTTTATGTGCCTCAGCCTAGATTCGAACTGTGCGTGTCCTATCAGGTATAATTTGCAGCATTTGTGTGCGTGTCCTACCAGGTGTAATTCGTAGCATTTGTGTGTGTGTCCTACCAGGTGTAATTTGTAACAGTACTGAAGTCAGGTTTACTGGCCTGTAATTGCCAGAGTCACTTCTGG
Organism: Lepidochelys kempii; assembly: GCF_965140285.1. NCBI lineage: Eukaryota > Metazoa > Chordata > Testudines > Cheloniidae > Lepidochelys > Lepidochelys kempii. Next base: position 349,616,257 of record NC_136380.1, read on the forward strand.
AGCCTTTTAAAAAAAATGGCCTCACATTAGCTGTCTTCCAGTCATTTGGTGAAGAAGCCGATTTAAATGATTGGTTACAGACGACAGTTAGTAGTTCTGCAATGTCACATTTGAGTTCCTTCAGAACTCTTGGGTGATGCCATCTCGTCCTGGTGACTTATTACTGTTTAGTTTATCAATTTGTTGCAAAACCTCCTGTAATGACACCTCAATGTGGGACAGTTCGTGTTCTGTTAGTGACTGTCACGGTGCTTTACTGTGAGCTCGACGTGCCCGTGGGGTCCTGTGTGTGCTGCTCACCCTGATGCAGTCTAGAGACAGGAGAAGCAATGTTCCAACACAAAGGAAGAGACTGATTTATTTCTGTTTTCTCTGTAACTTATGTTTTTACTTCATTTACAATAAATCAGATCCACAACAAGCTGGGGAAACTGGTGCCATGTAAATGTGAGTCATGGTCAGGGTGAGATGTGGAAAGCAAAGATGTGTCTATATAATTATTCCCATTACAGGCACTCATCTATGCAAATGCAAAAACTCAACGCTGTTAGAAGAATCTCCACACCTATTTTCTGCGTGGATGTTGGAAGGCCGCAGAGCTGGAGGGTAGGTTTGCGTAGAGACAAGGATGGTCACACCGTCCCCTCTGAGGAGAAACAGCTGCTCAGTATCAGAAGCTAAACTCTCCTCTGCGGTGATACTTACAAAACACTTGACAATGGCTGGATAGCTGGTGGGCTGAGGCCACTGTCCATTTCGCTGACCAGTATTGTCTCCCTGTGCTCCCCTGTCCGTCTGCTGGTTCCCTCCTGTTGTCTCTTGTTGCAGACTGTAGACTCTTTGGGGCCAGACACAATGGGGTCCTGGTCCATGTCTGGGCTCCTAGGTGTGACCACAAGACAGGTAGCTAATAATAATTAGCAGCAGCAGCAGCAGCATGTGCCATGGTCTGAATCATTTGCAACACGAATGTCATTGTTACACAGGTGGGGAAAGTGACTCACTTCAGAAGGAGGTCTTGGGGTGCCCAGGGAAGGGAAAGGATCCCCCATGTTCTCCACATCTCCAGTCTCCTGCTCTATTGTTGCCATGAGTGGACTTCCTCCTTTATTCAAGAGAACGACTTTCAGTCTCGTGAACGAAGTCACGTATGGTCTCAGCCTCAGTGGTTTGGGAGTTCTGCTGGAATATTTCTGCCACCTTTTCCAACTTCCTTTTCAGTAGTTGCCTCTCCGGGTAGTTGTCTGGAATGGCGAAACCTGCTTTATACATCTCAGCTGCCTCCCACACTGACTTCTGCTGGTACAAGAGGAAATTTCCCCAGTGACGGCAGACTGCCCGCTAACACCTCTTGCTGAGGCTGGGCATTTCACTCAGGAGATTGAGATAAATCTCTTCTCGGTAGTGAGGTGTGTTTTCTCCATACATGTCAGCTAAAGCCAGCCTTGAAAACACAGAGGCTGGATCTTTCTGCACAGCCTTTTTGAAGGCCTCAATAGCTGCTGCCAATATTTCTTCTCTTCTGCTGGATTTGGCCCTCCACAACTGTATCTTGTAGCAATAACCAAGGTCATAGTGAAGGAGATGATAATTGGGGTTCAGAGAGATTGCTCGCTCTAGAATAGAAATTTTTTTCCCTACAAATTCTAGTTGAAAGAACTTGAAATTCTAGTTGAAAGGGAAAAATGAGACTCCATTTGGGCTGAATGAATTTCCACTACATGCTACAATCATGGGGCAGTGATTACAGAGTGACAGGGTTTCTTTCTGGTTAAAAGCAAATTGCTAAGCGGCAACAAAGAACTAAGCCTGGATTTCAGTGTCTGACGTCCTCACTCTCCCATGCATGGGACCAGTATGAATGGGTTGAATCTAACCTTTGTGAAATCCTCTTAGTACTTCTTGTGTCCTAGAAAGCAACACTGCAAAACCCCATGACTCATTGCAATAGATGCAGCCCGTGGTATTTGTTATGTCACAGAAAGCTCCCCTCTTTGTAATGTCAGGAGAATTTCTCAGGGGGGAAATAACAATGTACAAAACATTTGTTCAAAATGTGTTTCCCTGTTTGAATGCTCCTCCAGCACCAGAGCTGCTAAGTGAGAGTATTTAGAAGTGACTATTTTGTTGTGCAGTTCACCTTTAGGGCTGAAGCTAGCTATTAACTGGAATATTTGATGCGTGTTATTCCAAGCCAAAATGTACATCATGATGTCACAAAACAGAGCCCACAAAACAAAGGGATTTCCCATGTAAGAACTTGGTGAATCTGGAGCTAAGGTTGCAAATGCAGTATGGACCAATAATGTAAGGTATGGGGGTTAACCTAAATAGAAATGTAACTTTTAAGGAGCTGACATCTAGAAAATTGAATCTTCAGGGTGCGCTTAAACCCCCTCAAACATTGGAAATCATCTGGCTGCCCACTGGGGTCATTTATGTCCTGGGATACGTATATGTGTGTGTGGAGAGAGAGTCTCGCACTGACTTCAATGGGGGCCATTTATCCAAGGAGACAGGAAGGGCCTGACTCTCATTTACACAAAGGCTAGTTCCCAGCATGCTGGCAGCGTAAAGCGAGTGTAAATGGAAAGGCCCCTTCGCACGGCCAGGGTGCTGTGAAATGGCCGCAGGGTGTGCCTACCCTGGAGTGAGAGGTGGGACCGTAGCATGGGCTGCCCTTCCGGCACTAGCGTAACCTAGATATCACAGCTAAAAACAGCAGTGACGCTTGGCGGTGCAGGACCTGCAAGCCCGTCTGGCCCCCCAGGTACGTACTTGTGTTTCTAGCCCACATCCGGGTCTGTGCCACTGCGGCTTCACTGCTCGTTTTAGTCCCACTAGTTAGATTAAAGCTCGCACGGGGATGCCTACCTGAGCTAGACACACCTGCGACTGCACTGTAGCCATAACCTTAGTATCAGTGGGAACGGGGCCCACTCTAGTCAGAAGGCAGGAGAGAAATGTAATGGGGAGATTCTGAGGGTCGGCAGAAGGTAAATATTCTGTCTCCGGACATTTAATTGAGACAATCGAGGCCTGTTACACCCCTCCCCCTGCTGTGCATCCTGCATGCAGATGTGGTTGCCCCATCTCGAAACAGATAAATTGGAATTGGAAAAGGTTTAGAAAAGGACAACAAAAATGATTAGGGGCATGGAACGGCTTTCATGTTAGGAGAGATTAATAAGACTGGGACTGCTCATCTTGGAAAAGAGACGACTAAGGGGGGATATGAGTGAGGTCTATGCAATGATGACTGGTGTGGAGAAAGTAAATAAGGAAGTGTTATTTATTCCTCATAACCCAAGAACTATCGGTCACCAAATGAAATGAATAGGCAGCAGGTTTCAAACAAAGAAATGGAAGTATTTCTTCCCACGATGCACAGTCAACCTGTGGAACTCTTTGTTGTGAAGGCCAAAAAAGAACTAGAGACGTTCATGGAGGACAGGTCCATCAATGACTATTAGCCAGGATGGGTAGGGATGGTGTCCCTGGCCTCTGTTTGCCGGAAGCTGGAAATGGGTGACAGGGGATGGATCACCTGAGGATTCCCTGTTCTGTTCATTCCCTCTGGGGCACCTGCCATTGGCCAATGTTGGAAGACAGGACAATGGGCTAGATTGACCTTTGGTCTGACCCACTGTGGCCGTTCTTATGGACTCTGTGGATGCAATTTTGTATCATCTGCAAATTTTGCCACATCACTGTTTACCCCCTTTTCCAGATTATTTATGAAAATATTGAACAGTCCTGGTCCCAGTACTGACCCTTGGGGAACACCACTACTCACCTCTCTCCATTCTAAAAACTGACCATTTATTCCTACCCTTTGTTTCCTGTCTTTTAATCGGTTATTGATCCATGAGAGGACCTTCCTTCTTATCTCATAACAGCTTACTTTGCTTATGAGCCTGTGTTGAGGGACCTTGTCAAAGGCTTTCTGAAAGTGCAAGTACACTACTTCCCCTGGATCAGCCTTGTCCATATATTTGTTGACCTCCTCCGAGAATTGTAATAGGTTGGTGAGGCATGATTTCCCTTGACAAAACCCATGTTGACTCTTCCCCAACAAATAGGATGTATTAGCAGGAGCGTCGTAAGCAAGACACAAGAAGTAATTTTTCTGCTCTATTCCACGCTGATACAGCTTCAGCTGGAGCATTGCGTCCAGCTCTGGGCACCACATTTCAGGAAAGATGTGGACAAACTGGAGAAAGTCCAGAGGAGAGCAACAAAAATGATTCAAGGTCTATAAAAGATGACTTATGAGGAAAGATTGAAAAATCTGGGTTTAGGCTGGAGAAGAGAAGACTGGGAAGGGTCATTTATATACTTGAAAACGGTTATAAAGATTGTTACAAGGAGGAGGGAGAAAAATTATTCTTGTTAACCTCTGAGGATAGGGTAAGAATCAATGGACTTAAATTGCAGCAAGGGTGTTTTAGGTTGGACATTAGGAAAAACTTCCTGACTGTCAGGGTGGTTATGCACTGGAATAAAGTGCCTAGGGAGTGTGATGGCGTGGCTGCCTGCCACTGGCAGAAATGGGGTTAAAAGCAGCCCTACGGAGAGTGAGCTGTAGGCAGCCAATTAGAAAGGGGCTGAGAGAAGCAGGCAATCATGACCTGGCAGGCGCATATAAGAAGGGCTGCACGGCGTAGCAGAGTTCAGTAGCCGAATGGAGTTTGTGGGGAGAAGACCAGGCTCTGAGCAGGAAGAAGGAGTGCCAGCACCTGGGATAGAGCAGTGCTGCAAGCAGGGGCTGGGGGAGCTAGGGAGAGCTCTGGGCTGGTTGCTACAACCTGCAGGCTGAGGACCTGAGGTATGGGCAGAAAGGGTGCTGCAGCTACATGGGAAGTGGCCCTGGGACAATGGACTGAAGTTGCCACTGGAGGAGTGGCTGAACAGAGGAAGTGAGGAACTGAGGAACTGAGGAAGTGAGCTGTAGCTCACGAAAGCTTATGCTCTAATAAATTGGTTAGTCTCTAAGGTGCCACAAGTCCTCCTTTTCTTTTTGAACAGAGACTGTGGGTCCCCTGGAGGGGGGAGAATACAGAGTGTGGCACGGCCAGAGGGCAGTTGTTAGGATATAGATATTCAGGCCTGTCTGTAAAGGCCTATACTCTAAGAATTTAGGTGTATTCTTATCACTTGGCTAGAGATAGAGGTATAAAAGAAAGAATCAAAACCACTGTCTGCCAGTGTAAGGGCCTTCTCTTACTGTGACAGTTTGTGGCCCTGTGCTTAGGCTCAGGCCTTTGGCTAAGCAGCAGAGGCAGCCATAAGCTGGGAAGCGAACGGTCACATCCTCACATTCCAAACTAGTCACATTGAAATAAGGTGCTATTGGGCTGTTAGGCACTATCAGGACAGGATTGTATTCCTATCACCTCCAGAGAAAGGGAAGTGCCTAGAAAATGTAAAAGGAAACTTAGTTTGATAGCATCCTGTCTGGCAAGAACTCACTTATCAATAGCTGGGATGTGAAATCCTCACTTCTGCATTGTTTTGTCATTATAGTTCCCACTTTGCTGTTGTTTGTCTGTATAATCTCTGTCTGGTTCTGTGATTGTTCCTGTCTGCTGTATAATTAATTTTGCTGGGTGTAAACTAATTGAGGTGGTGGGATATAATTGGTTACATAATCATGTTACAATATGTTAGGATTGGTTAGTTAAATTTCAGGAAAATGATTGGTTAAGGTATAGCTAAGCAGAACTCAAGTTTTACTATATAATCTGTAGTCAATGAGGAAGTGACTGGGTGTGGGTGGGGGTGGGCATGTGGGTGTGTGAGATGGGAACAGGGAATGGGGGTAAGAAAATTGGAATCATGTTTTGCTAAAGGGGGAGATGGGAACAGGGAATGGGAGTAAGGAAGATGGAATCATGTTTGGCTAAGGGTAGGAATGGGATCAGGGACACAGGTGTAAGGCTCTGTGGTGTCAGAGCTGGGAAGGAGGATACTAAGGAAGGAAACTGGAATCATGCTTGCTGGAAGTTCACCCCAATAAACATCGAATTGTTTGCACCTTTGGACTTCGGGTATTGTTGCTCTCTGTTCATGCGAGAAAGACCAGGGAAGTAAGTGGGTGAAGGAATAAGCCCCCTAACAGCAGTGTCACTGAAGAGGACTCTACGGTTCTGGGAGTGGCGTGGGTCCTGGAACAAAAGTGATGGCAACAAGGCACCACCAGAGGAGGGGGCCCTGGGAGTAGAGCTAATTCCCATCACAGCCAGCAGGAGGCGCCACAGTGGTGACTCCCATCCCGTCACAGGGAGGTTGTGGAATCTCTGTCAAAGAGTAGGTTAGACAATCCCCTGTCGGTGATGGTCTAGATAATACTTAGTCCTGCCTTGAGTGCAGGGCACTGAACTAGAAGACCTCTCGAGGTCCCTTCCAGTGCTATGATTCTATGAAATTGTGTTCATCTGTGTCTGACAATTCTGTTCCTCATTATAGTTTCAATCACTTTGCCTGGTAGTGAAGTGAGGCTTACTGGATTGTAATTGCCAGGATCACCTCTGGAGATTTTTTAGAAATTGGTGTCACATTGGCTATCCTCCAGTCATCTGGTACAGAAGCTGGTTTAAATGATAGGTTACATGCATAGGTTTTAGGACTGTACATTTCATTTCTGTTTAACTAGCTTCCTCATTTTTGTGTAGTTCCCCTTTCTGAAATTAAATGCTCCTGTGTTGGACTTCTTTGGTGGTCCCCTCCCCCCAGATATGTTCAATTGAATTATTTTATGGATGCTATTACAAAGCGGTTCAGCTAGATTCACCTCTTGGGCTGGACCCTGTGCTCCCGTTTAGAACTAAATCAAGCATGTAGAAGCACTCGTCCAGACTCTAGGGAGATGGGGATAAAAATCTCGGAGCAGAAGGAATTATGGTCCTTTTATCCTGTTTAGATTCTCAGGGGCAAAGATTCCTAAACACAAGCAAGAGATCCGCAGGACTAACCTGGGTTAGCCCTAATGGACACATCGAGCTGGCATATTTCATCAGCTCTGGCACCATGTGAATCCTAAGACTGCAACACGTTTTTGTGTGTATGGTTACTTGTTTTAACTTTGTAAATAATGCTCTTATTTCTTTTTCCTGGTTAATAAATCCTAGTTTACTAGAGAAATGTCTACAAGTGTTGTCTTTGGTGTGAGATCTAAGGTGCAAATTGAGCTGGGTGTAAGTGAGTGGTCCTTTGTGAGTGAGACTAACCTGAATATTTTGTTATCTTTGGTGTAAAGCAACCATGGGCAGGGGCTGGAGCCGGAGCAGCCCGGGGGTGGGGTGGGGTGGGGGGTGCTGGAGCCGGAGCAGCCTGGGCTTGGGGGTGTTTACACAGGGGAGGAGCAGGAAGGGCTGGGAGAGGAATACCCCACAGCTGCTGGGTTGAGGTCCTTGGACTGGCATCCGGGACAGAGGGTGGGCCGGGTTCCCCCCCCAGTCAGTGCTGGGGTGAGACATGAGGGAGAGCCCCTGGGGGCGGTGGGGGCCGTCTGGAGCAGCCTGCGATGACACCCGGCAGGGGCAGAACGTTAACGTGAGGTGGTCGGGGGGGCTCAGGGAGAGGGAAGCGCGGCTGCTCCCAGCGCGAGAGGCCAGGGCATGACCAAGGGGGTTGACGGGCTGAGTAACCACGGGAAGGGGCGTCCGAGGTAATTCCCCAGATGAGCCAGAAGACGGTGCTGCCGAGGGGTGAGTAGCACCAACCCCGTCACGCCATCTCAGCTCTCCACTGTGCCCACAGAATGGCCGCGCTGGTCCCCATAAAACTGCCTGAACCCCCGTAGCTGGGTCTCTGCGGCTCCTTTCCAGCTCTGAGTGGTGATACATCCATCCACAAACAGCTTCTGGGAGGGGCCCACAACCCCGGACAGCCCTGGGGCAGGTACCTGCTGACTGCCCAGGTTTGCTGTAGAAAGGGATTGCGGCTGGAAGCAGGGCACCTGCTCTGCGTGCAAAGCAGCCCCCAACCAGATAAGAGCTTTCCTGTGTTTTGCCCCTTCCCCAAGCTCCCCGTGGATCTACGCCCCGTCCCCTCCAGCATCCCCCGACAGGGCAAACCTGCCAGTTCCAACCCCCCTCTCACTCACTCACACCCAGCCTGCCCTGGCTGTCTGCTTATCCCTTCATCGCAGCGCAAAGGGGCCCGTGGTGTTTGGATGCGCCTGGCCAGTTGGCAGCGCTGGGGTGAGCGTGTTCACCTGCACCTGATGGGGTCGCTGTGCCTGAGGGGTTGGAGCACACAGGACCCCGGGGAGGGCTTTTGAACGTGCCAGGTAAGGAGCCTTTACTCCTGTCCCACCCCTTTGTCCATCTCACCCACCTGGGAGTTTAGGGTCCTTTAAGGTAATCCCTTGAGTGCCCAGCAGACCTCAAAGGTACCCCCTTAGCTGTCTAAGTGTCTATGGCTGCTTTTCAAAAGGGCTAGCAGTGTCTACTGAAAACCATGGAGAATCTTCCTCACCTCACCCCACCCCAATGAGAACAATAGAGGATTCCACCGCCCCCCGCCCCCCTGAGAATACTGCAGGGGTCTTGGACCCCAGCTGAGAACAATGGGAGCTGCTGTGTGCTGAGCTCTTTGGTAAATCTGGACACTCATTTCCACCAAGTGAGCTTCTGAAACTCCAGCCTTGGCTCCTGCTCTATTAGTGACTGTCACGGTGGTTTACTGTGAGTTCGACGCGCCCGTGGGGTCCTGTGTGTGCTGCTCACCCCGATGCAATCTAAGGGCACGGAAAGGAATGTTCCAAGATGGTGTAATTGACTGATTTCTGTTTTCTCAGTTACTTTTATTGTAAATGAAATAAAACCATAGCAGATCAGTGACAAGCCGGGGATGAAGGTGCCATGTCAATGTGAGTCATTGTCAGTGAGAGGTGCTGAAAGCAAAGATGGGACTCATGATATGGGCACACTACCGGCACTGAGCCATGCAAATACAAAAACTCAACGCTGTTAGAAGAAACTCCACACTTATTTGCTGCGTGGACGTTAGAAGGCAGCAGAGCTGGAAGGTAGGTTTGCTTAGAGACAAGGATGGTCGCACTGTCCCCTCTGAGTAGAAACAGCTGCTCAGTATCAGAAGCTAAACTGTCCTCTGCGGTGATACTTACAAAACACTTGACAACGGCTGGGGAGCTGGTGGGCTGAGACCACTGTCATTTTGCTGACCAGTATTGTCCCTTTGTGTTCCCCTGTCTGTCTGCTGGTTCCCTCCTGTTGTCTCTTGTTGCAGATGGTAGACTCTTTGGGGCCAGATGCAACGGGGTCCTGGTCCATGTCTGGGCTTCTAGGTGCTATCAGAAGAAAGGTAGCTAATAATAATGATAAGAAACAGCAGCAGGATGTGCTGTGGTCTGAACAATTCAGGGAACCCAGAATCATTTGCAACATGAATATCACTGTTACACAGGTGGGGAAAGTGACTCACTTAAGAAAGTGACCTGGTGTGTCCACGGTAAGAAAGTGACATGGTGTGTCCACGGAAGGGAAAGGAAAGGATCCCACATTTTCTCTCCTTCTCCAGTCTCCTGCTCTGTTGTTGCCACCAGTGGATCTCCCCATGTACCACGGACTTTCATTCTCTTGAATGAAGTAATGTATGGCCTCAGCCTCTGTGGTCTGGGAGCTCTGCTGGAATTCTCCTGACACCTCTTCCAACCTGCTTTTCAGTTGTTGCCTCTCCAGGTTGTTGTCTGGAATGGTGAAACCTGCTTTGTACATCTTAGCTGCCTCCCACACTGACTTCTGCTTATAGAAGAGGAAATCCCCCCAGTGAAGGTAGACTGCCTGCTGACACTTCTTGCTGAGGCTGGGCATTTCACTCAGGAGATTGAGATAAATCTCTTCTTGGTAGTGAGGTGTGTTTTCTCCATACATTTCAGCTAAAGCCAGCCTTGAAAACACAGAGGCTGGATCTTTCTGCACAGCCTTTTTGAAGGCCTCAATAGCTGCTGCCAATATTTCTTCTCTTCTGCCTGACTTGGCCTCCTCCAGTTGTTTCTTGTAGCAGACGCCAAGGTCATAGTGAAGGAGATGATAATTGGGGTTCAGAGAGATTGCTTGCTCTAGAACAGAGATTGCTTTTTCTATGATTTCTGGTTGAAAGAACTTGGCTGCATGTCTCAGGACCTCAGGGTCCAGGCTATTCTGAACAACATCTTCTAAGAGGGCTTCGGCTTGCTGTCTATCACACTTCTTAAGGATCTTGGCTAAATACACCTTAGCTTCATAGTTTTGCTGCTGTTCATGGAGAATGGCAACCAACTTCTTTTTGGCTGCTTCCCGATGTACAGGCTTGTGTGAGTGAGTCCATGATGCAAAGACCGCAATTGCCAACCCAGCAAGAAATTCCCCATTTGCTTCATCTTCTCTTAATGCCATTTGGAAACACTTTGTGGCTTCAATGCCATTGCGGAAGCCTGCTGCCAGGAGAGACCAGCCTTTCTGTGCATGTATCTCAGGGATCTGAGCTGCATGTGGAGAGCGGCTCTTCAGGGAGCTGCAGATCTTTCTAACCTTGTCCAGATAAAACTCAACCAAATCATAGTGGGCCAAGTGATAATAGATCCAGGCGTAGTTTGCATAAATGACCAGGACCTGCCGGGGGAAGTTATCTGGATGATCTCTTTGCAGAATCTCTTCGGCTTCTCTAAGGCTTTGCAGAGCGTCTTCATATTGCCCTTGCAGGTGGCAGAGATAAGCCTGCATGGCAAGGAGCGTGGGCTGGTTCTGGTAGTGAGTGTGGGCAATCCTGAGAGCCAGAGTTTGGAGGAGGTGAACTGCATCTACCTTGTCTCTGATTTCAAAGTTCCAGGTGAAGTGGCACTGGAGGGCCTGCAGCTTCTCCTTCAGACGCAGGGTGCTGCAAAGAGAGGGGAAAATGAGACTCCATCTGGGCTGAATGAATTTCCACTACATGCTACAATCATCCCCACCACCATGACAGGGAGCGACACTGCCCCCCACCTCCAGTGAGTACCCCTGCTGCAGGTATCCCCTTCAGCACCCACCAATTGTACTCCCACCCCCACATTCCCTCCCCCTCCCCACTCGGCAGTGTCCTCTTTTTGGGAACCTGAAATATGGTCACCCTGGAACAAGCACCACACTGAACAATAGAACAATCCCCCCCCCCCCGCCTTGTTAGACTCACAGGACTTCCCCCTCTGCCTTGCTAGACACATAGCCGCCCCCCCCGCACTCCCTCCAGCTGTCCCTGCGCTCAGGGTGGTGCTGGGGGGGCAGTGGGGTGACGTGGTCTCAGCTCCAGGCTGAGCGTTCACAAGAGCCCCCCGCCCCCCCTTGCAAGCAGCTGGTTCCCCTCCCTGCAGCCTCCCCGGCGCTGTAGCTCCGGGCTCCTGCTGCTGCTGCCTTTTCTCTCTGCAGTTCCTGGGCTGGTCCCATCCCACCCCCCCGGCTGCCCCTTGGCTCCAGCTCCCCAGGGATCAGAGTTAATCTCTCCCCCCCAGCAGCCAGGTTTCCTGAGCTGTAGCTCAGGAAAGCTTATGCTCAAATAAATTGGTTCATCTCTAAGGTGCCACAAATCCTCCTTTTCTTTTTGTGAATACAGACTAAGACGGCTGCTACTCTGAAACACAACGGAGAGGGGGGGACAGGGCTGGGGGGGCACTCTCTTACCGACTCCTCCGTTGATGCGGAGCGAAGCCGGAGTGACAGCTGGCCAGAGGGGGAGCTCTCCGTGAAGGTGGAGCGAGGGGAGCTCGCAGGGCGAGGTGCCAACAGTGACCTGCACTAGCCCTGAGAGGCACCAGCCTGGAGAGTCAACAGGACGCAGAATTACCCCAGAGTGACCCCGCCCCAGAGCTTTCAAAGCCGGAGATTTACAGCCCCAGAAATGCGCAGAGGGGGGTGGAAAGCTGCCTGACTTTAGCCCTGGCTGGAAATGTCCCCCCCGCCCAGCGACCCCAATGCTCCTACCTCATTGCGATCCGCTGAGTCCCAGCCCGGCCAGGGGAGGTGACGGCTCCTTTCACTGCCCCGGGTTTCTTCCCAAGGTGTGGACGTGCCCGGTTCTGGGAGAGACCCGAGTTCTGCCCGGGCAGGCTGGACTGTGGCCGCCCGGACGATGCTGCCCTTCTTATGCAGGGCGGGTTGCTAGCTGGGGATCTCACTGGTTTGGCTGGGGAGCTGCATTTCCCCGGAAAGCGGGAGTGAGCAGGAGAAAAGGAAACTGAAACTTAACTTTCCCTTCCACTTGTCAGCTTCAGCGTCCCCTCAGCCTGAGTCGCCACCTGCAGCTCCCTGGGTGACATGGGACTAGTTATGGGTGTGTGTGTTTGTGTGTGTGTGTGTGTGGGGGTGTGCACACACGCGCTTGCACACGTACAATCCTGGCCTGGGCTTCCCAGGGCACGGACGGGGTCACTCACCATCACCGCGCCGCGGGCGCTCCCTGCTAGCCCCCAACCAGCTCCACAGCCCCCTGCCCCGAACCGGTTGCCCGCGTCCCGGCCCCGGCCAGCCCTTCCCCACCACCGGGGGGTGTTCGTATCGCCCTCACGCACTTCCAGGGCCCTGCCTGGGGCACGGAGCAGCGAGGAGCAGAGGGCGATGACGGAGGCAGGGCAATTAGCCAAAGGTGAGAGCTTTGTACCTGCTCCCCCAGGTCTCCTCCTCTCCCCGAACCTCCCCCAGCTTTATCCGCGCAGGGTGCGACTTTCCAAAGGCCCCCCGCCCGGTTTAGTCACCCAGGCCCCATTGGCTGCCAGCGTGATCCCTGCTCCTCAGTCACTTGGGCACTTTTGAAAATGCCTCCCCCACATACAAATGAAACCCTCTAAAGTGAGGAAATAATAGTCAGGTTGTGACGTTATTGACATGACCTGTGACCGTATAGATCATTGTTGCAACCACTGTTATATAGTTGCAGCAAATATTGTACAGAGGTTGTGGTGTGAGGTGTCTATGGAGAGGTTAGGGTTGGCTGGGTAGGATTATGCTGTCTGTATGGGTCTATCGTTGTTGTGATTGAAGCGATGAACATTGGCTATGTACTTGTATCTCAATGCGCTTGATTCTAAGTAGCCTCAGGGAAGCATTTGGTCAGCTTCTTGAGAAGGGACTATTCTCAATAAGTGCCCAGTCAAGAAACACTTAACTGACAGTGGACCTTGGGAGACTCCAATTCACATGAGAAGTCTTCCTGGGAATGTTCAAGGTAGCATGTGAGTAATGGCTGCTCTCCCTGTAAAAGAATTGAGTCATGCAGGGACATGTGACTTGCCCAAGTGACTCCAGACACCATCTTGCTGCTGTGATTTTCCACAGTAAGAACAAAGGGGTGTCCTTCCACATGGCAGAGGATATAAAAGGCCCTGGAAATCCCTCCATTTTATCTTCAATCCTGTTTCTTACCTTTGGAGAGACTTTGCTACACTGAAGCTCTGAACAAAGGACTGAATGACCCATCCCAGCTGGGGATGTTCTCCAGAGACTTGATTTGAACCTGCCGTTTATTCCATCACTACGACATGCCTGAACCAAGAACTTTGCCATCACTGTATGTCATTGATTCCATTTAAGCAATTTTAGCTCTCATCTATATTTCTTTCTTTCAATGAGTAAACTTTTAGATTCTAAAGGATTGGCAACAGTGTGATTTGTGGGTAAGATCTGACTTGTATATTGACTTGGGTCTGGGGCTTGGTCCTTTAGGTTTGGGAGAACCGTTTTTTTTTTATTGGGGTATTGGTTTTCATAACCAGTCGTCCCCATAACGAGTGGCCCTGGTGGTGATACTGGGGAACCGGAGTGTCGAAGGGAATTGCTTGTGTGACTTATGGTTAGCCAGTGGGGTGAGACCAAGTGATCTGTTTGGCTGGTTCGGTGTGCCTTAATAGTAAAGGAAACCCAACCTTGGGCTGTAACTGCCCTGCTCTAAGCAATTTGTCCTGAACTGATACTCTCCGTTGTGTCCCGCCAGAGGCTGCATCGTTACCCAGGTTCCCTGTGCAGCCTCATCTCTTCCCTTTGTACTGCCGCATGCTGGTGCGCTCCTCAATGAGACGATCGCGTTCTATCTCCGTGGGGCCCCTGCCTGGTTCACTGCGCTGTGGGGACAGTGTGGGGGTCTCTTCTGTTCCGTCCTACATCGGTTCTTACGCTCTGCTCCTCATTGCAGTGTCTGAGCGCTTTCCAGCTGTGCATTAATTACTGTGACTCACACCTGTCACATGTTTGGTTTCTCCTCTCCCAGAGGGAGAAGCGTCTTTCCAGAGGGTTTTTTAAATATACATTTTGTTTTGTTTCAGAAGGTGGAGGATGTAAAGGGGGGAAGGCCGGTGGCTAGTTGCCATTTCCTTCTCACTAATAGGGAGGAGCTGGCTGTGAATCTGAAGGTGGAAGGCAACTTGGGTGAAAGTGACAACACAGCGATAAAGAGTTTGTGATCCTAGGAGAAGGAAGCAGGGGGAGCAGCAGCATAAAGACAATACACTTAAAAAGCCGATTTCAACAAACTCAGGGAATCGTTTGCCTGGTTCTCTGCCCTCGATCGGTAGGGGGGACTGTCCCATCATTGAGGGGTGAGGGGGGAACAGCCAGCACCGTAGGGCCACATCTAGAGCAATTTATTTAAAGGGGATGCAAAGCCGCGGTTGCTTTTTGTTGGGGGGTGTCGGTGCCTGAGGCCTGGGCTTGCGAGGGTTAACGGGCCCTGACCAGCTCCCAGCTGAGAGCTCCTTGCTGGAGATGCATAAATGCTCCTTAAAGGGACAAATCCCATCATGTCCCGTGGGCTCCCCAGCCCCGGTCATCCGAGGCTCTCAGAGCAGCCCGAGGCCTTGCCAGCCGAATGCATTCTCCCCAGAGTGAGGCAGGCTGGCAGGGGGTGGGGCCTCACCATAGCCTGCTGCGTTTCCGGCCCAGCTCTTTCTGATTCCTCACGCTCCCTTTAGGTTTCATTTCTCTGAGTTTCAGCTTCCTGATCTCTGTACAAAGAGCTGGCAGGTGCCCAGGACGGGGAGGGGGGGCAGCAGGAGAGACGTCACCCACCTTCCCCTCTGAACATCCCCCTCCCCACACCCCCCTCCTGCGAACACTTGCACGACTCACATGCATGCCCCTGTGAACACATTCCCCCCCGCACACCCCCCCCCCCCACTGCTGTGCTGGGGCTGATCCTGGCTCTGTGGGGCCCTGCAGAGGGTTGCAGGGGTTGGGTGGCATAGAAGCCGGGCTGCGTCTGCCCCTCATGCCTGGTCTCTGTGCAGGGTTGAGTAACTGGGGTGTCCAGCTGGTGGGAGGGAGCCGCGTTCCCCATGGGCTGTTAACCCTCCGAACCCCTTCCTGTTGTCAGCTCCCAGTGGCTATGTGAGCAGGGAGTGACTGAGCTCTCCTCTAACATCTAGTGATGGGATGGGGGAAAAAGACTTCTGTATTTACATGAGTACGTAAAAGGTTGTTACAAGGAGGAGGGAGAAAAATTGTTTTTCTTAACCTCTGAGGACAGGAGAAGAAGCAATGGGCTTAAATTGCAGCCAGGGAGGTTTAGGTTGGACATAAACTTCCTACAGTTGCTGTAACTACAGGGTTTGGCAGCTCCCTGGCACGGTGAGTCGCTCCTGCCCAGAGCACAAGACTAGGAGCAACGTCCGGGTCAAATTGTTGTACAGACATCCACCTTTTACCAAAAAAGCCAAAGAAACAACAAAAAAGATAAGAACGTCCAAAGCACCTTATTTGTGTTTCTATTGCATTTGGGTCTAGTAAACAATAGAGACACCTGTACATTATTTTTATTATTGAGTCTGCAAAATACAAACCCTACATTTAGATAAATTACAATGGCATGGACGTGTCCATGTGCATATTTGTTTGTTTTTCCTAAAGTTAATTAAGTCTTTTGGGAAGAATTGTCAGAGCAGCCACCAGCAAGAGTTGGTGGATGCATGGTGGCCACCACAAATTTTGTTGTGAGAAGGCCTGGTGTAAAGACAGAGCTACTTGACGCAATTGAGAGCTGTTCTGTTAAGGGGTCACTAGGGCTGAAATCACTGATGATGAGCTCTAGCTGCCGAGCCATCGACCTGGTGAAGGACAGTGGTGCAGGGAAAGAGAGCGCCTGAGCAGTGAGGTTTCCCGCTACCCACCGAGCGCTGGGTTCAGTGGTGGGACCTGAGAACGTGGCATCGCAGAGAGCAGCGGGTGGCGGCAGAGAAGCAGCAGCAGCGCCGGGGTGACCGATGGTGGCAGAGGGAAGGGTGGCAGCAGGGTCCGTTGTGCTCGATGCACGTCCTGGGTGGGGGTGGGAGGCGAACCCACATGAAGGCCCCTCTGAGCTCTGGGTCTTTGCTGACCAAGGACAGCCAACTGTGAGTGGGGTGCAGTGGAGGGAGAGGGGAGCGATGTGCTAATGGGACATTCATTCCTCAGACTTTCCCACCAGCAGCTGGGAAACTGAGGCAAAAGACACTGCCCTGTGTTAAAGGGGAAAAGGACTGAAAGGCAAAGGAGGAGTGTGTGTGTGTGATAAGAAAAGAGATCCTTATGCTTTCAGTCTCCCTAGGTTCGGCCTCCCTGTCCAGCGTCTGTCATCTGGAAGGATCCCTTCTCCTGCAAAGAGGACCCCTCCCACCCTAAATAATGAGGAGTCAATCAGTAAAGGTAAAATCAAATAAAGTGTATTGAAGGGTTTATAACAAAGAGTGGGAGAAATAAGAAGGGGAATAAAGAGCAAAATTGCACAATACAGTGATTACCCCCAAACTCAACCCTACAATACAGATATAAAAACCATCTTCACAGATCAAAGCGCCACAGGTGCTTGGGACCTCAATCCTCTGGCTAACGGCAAGGCTTTGGAGAGGAGCTCCAAGGAGTCCCTTGATGTTCCTTCGGGGCCACAGGAAAACAGAACAAATGGTACGCTCAGGAGCACAGCAATGGACGATGAGAAAGGTAAGTGCTGTTTCTTGTCCTCTCTTCTCTTTAGAGGTGAGGAAGCTGTTGGAGGAAAATCCCTAGGATGGATAGATGTCTGCAGGTAAGACCCACGACCCATGACCGTCCCTAGCTGCCACTCAGTTGGACAGCCCTGAGGCCATGTTCGGGGCAGCTTTTTATACACTTGCCCGGGAAACCCCTCAGAAAAGGCGGGAAGCCCCTTCTGGGAAACCCCTTAGGAAAACCAGTTCTGACTGGAAGTTGTTTACAACTCCAGGAGAAATAAAAGAGCGGGAAAATGGACCTATAGCTCACGTGGGCATAAAATTCCATTTTGAAACCAACATGGATTCCTGTAGTCACAAAACATACGAAAATGAACCCACCTAACAAAAGTGTGCTGTGGGGTTGGCTTGGCTTATGATCACATGTGTTTGAATGTGGTTGTGATGTTTTCCCAAACTAATGCTGGGTTCCCTTTCCCTTTCAATAGCAGTTCTCTTTTGTAAAACACAGAGTCAGTGCCTGTGAGTGGGGACGTATTGTCTCTTGGAGGCGCCCGGGGCGGTGTTAAGTTTTCCCAGATTACTGCGGTGGGGGGGCTCGAGCCAGTTCTTTGTGGCAGTGTTAGGAGGAACCCCTAGATATTGAACCTGTGTGGGTGCTGCTGACTCCACCATGCAGAAGGGTGAAGTTACATTGTGGTAGGCCACGCCTAGAGGTGCCACTCAGGTCAGGGCCTGTTGTATTAATTTAGATGGGCCAAAGGTGTTAACTACTCCTGAGGGAATTCTGCACCAAAAAAATAAAAATTCTGTGCACAGTATTTTAAAATTCTGCAAATTTTATTTGTTAATAAGTAAATGTGGATACTCCAGTGTGGCAGTGGGGAGCACAGGCCACTGGCTGCACGGAAGTGGGAGATCACGCTGCAGCACCCCCCGACCCCCCAGGACAGGACTCGGCAGTGAGGTTGCTCTGGACCCTGATACAGCGCAAGGGCTGGACCTCCCCCGAAACTCCCAGGGCCCTGCCCCTCTGCACCGGGCACACCAGGTGTGGGCAGGCAGGCTCAGCCCAGCAGGATCCAAGTGTGGAAGGGCTTAGTGTGGGGGGCAGGGGCATGTTTTCTGCACACACAGTGGTGCAGAATTCCCCCAGGAATAGTAACATAACCCAGTCACTGTCCAACACTGACCAGTTGGAAAAAGGTCCAAGGGGTGGTATTCAGGGACCTCAGCCTGCTTAGTACTGTGGCAAATGCTTCCAGCTCTGGTGGGGCCTGATGTTTACACAACCGCTAGAAACGTCCCTGCTTTGTGTGTCTGAGTGGAGATGAGATCAGGAGGAGATGGGTGGGTCAGAAGAGAGAAGAAACTCTGGTTATTGCAGATATCTAGAGGGAGACCAAGTCCTGTCCCTTATCCAAAAGGCCAGGCCCATCCTGCCTCCCTCTGAGGGTCCCCTTCCTCTCCTCCACTGAGATCTGGGCAGTTCAGAACACAGTCAGAGGGGGCTGGATGGATGCCTCTATGCAGGGCCAGGATTGGGACAGAGGAGACACACACAGAACTGCATGCTCAGGAGAGTTTATTCTTGTTGTGGGCTGCAGCCACTGAGGGGAAGGGGCAGGAGTGTAACTAGAACAGACACACTTCGGAGAAGAGAGTTTGCAGCTGGGGAAGTGAGATCTGGTCTCTCAGGGAGGGAGAGGACTGTCCCTTGATGCAGCAAAGGCATCGGAAAGTCTGGGACCTTGTCTGATCATGCCCAAGGAGCCCAGTTCTTTTGCATCCGAGGCGCTGAGCTCCCCCTTCAGGCGCAGGCGAGCGACTCTCCTCGTTAGGGTCGATACTTGCAAACGTAGCCATTTTTCGTATGACAGTCTTTATCATTCCAGTTCTTAAAATGTAGAAGGCAAAACCAATCACTGGGGCAATGGAAGGGCGAGTGGGGCCATTCCTGCCCTTATAGTGATGTCTCTCCTCATTGCACACTGCTGAGAGAAGACCCCAGCTCCTGTGCATGAGGCTGCAAGGATGAGGAGGCTGGAGATGAAGGCCCATGTGTCTCAGACAGGGACAGGCTCCATCATTCCATGAGAGATGCTGTGTAAGAGTGATAGTGGAAGACCCTTGTGACATTGCACCCCATAATGCTTTATGGAAATCTGCTTATGAAAGTAAATAGGACATAACTGGAATATATTTTAGGTAACATATCTCTGCAAAGGTTATGGTCTACTGAATATATCTGTATGCATGTATCATTTTTGTACTCAAAGTTATGAATATTGGCTGTGTACTTGTTTGATTTTAAGTAGCTTTAGTAAGGCATTTGGTCAGCTTCGTTAGAAAGGAATTTGCAAGTTAAGTGCCCAATCAAGAAACACTTAACAGACAATGGATCTTGGAAGACTCCAATCCACATAAGAAGTCTACCTGAGGACGTTCAAGGTAGCATGTGAACAATAGCTGCTACCTGTAAGTTCTGAGTCATGCATGGACATGTGACTTGCCCATGTGACCTAAAACTCCTGTTTGTAGCTGTATTCTACATAGAGAGAGGGAGGGGTGTCCGCCCACAAGAGTCTATTTAAACCCCTAGGAGACCTCTCCATTTTGTCGTCAGCTGGCTCAAGAGATAGCCTCTCCACCCCAAGGGATACCTGAAAGAAACTGGAACAAAGGACCGTAACCATAGGGGTGTGAGTGATTGCTGGACCCAGACTAGAAGGAGCCTAGTCTGCAAAAGAAGCTTACTGAAACATCTCTGAGCGTGAGGTTTCCTCTGTAATCACTTTCTTACTGTATTAGGTTTAGACTTGTGTGCTTTATTTTATTTTGCTTGGTAATTCACTTTGTTCTGTCTGTTACTACTTGGAACCACTTAAACCCTACTTTTTGTATTTAATGAAATCACTTTTTACTGATTAATTAACCCAGATTATGTATTAATACTTGGTTGGGGGGGGTGAGGGGGAGAAACAGCTGTGCATATCTCTCTAACAGTGTTATAGAGGGCGAAGAATCTATGAGTTTATCCTGTATAAGCTTTATACAAGGTAAAACAGATTTATTTGGGGTTTGGACCCCATTGGGAGCTGGGCATCTGAGTGTTAGAGACAGGAACACTTCTTAAGCTGTTTTCAGTTAAGCCTGCAGCTGTTGGGGGACATGGTTCAGACCTGGGCCTGTGTTTGCAGCAGGTAAGCATGTCTGGCTCAAACCAGGCAGGGCACTGAAGTCCCAAGCTGCCAGGGAAAACAGGGGCAGAAGTAGTCTTGGCACATCAGTTGGCAGCCCCAAGGGGTTTTCTGTGATTCAACCCGTCACAACCCTCTTCTATTGTGTTGGAATATGTCTGATGAGAGCACGACGGGGCCTCTTGGTGCTAGGTGCTATGCATGCACATACTAACAGACAATCCCTGCTCCGGAGAGTGCACAGTCTAAGGAGACAAGAGGTGGGAGGGGAAAGTGAGGCCCACAGTGGGGAAGTGACTTGCCCAAGGTCACCCAGGAGATCAGTGGCAGGGCTGGGAATAGAACACTCAGACTCGTGAGCATCTGAGGCTGGGCGAATCTGTGTGACTAGCAGAGCCCCATGAAGAATGGGGCTAATTCATGAATTAGCGAGTGAGCTTTCCCTGTTCACCCAGCTCTCTGTCCTATTGTCAGTGAATGGGATGAGACCTACAGCCCCGCTCCACCCCTCACGCCACTCCAGCAACATGGACAGCAGAAAGCTGGCTTAAATGGCCAGCTGGGGATTCCTCTTGCATAGGGGAACCCAGAAGAGAGACATCTGCCTTTGCCCAACCCTGGCCTCCCCAGCATAGGGGACAGGCTGGGATGTGGCGGAAGCTCCTGTGCTCTGGCCGTCCAGGTTGTTACTGCCGCTGTCAAAGCAGTCCTGAGGCTGCTCTAAATTGCCCCGGGGCCAAAATAGCCCCCCGGCTGCCTCCAGAATCAGGGTGCCAAAGGCACCAACTGAAGAACCCATACCCTGCCTGCACATCATCTAGTGGACAATAGCTCTGCTTGGGTCTTTCCGTTTAACTGATTGTCTGGGGCCAAATGTACTGTATGGCCTGCCTTTGACTGGAGCTGAACCTCAAACTGGGATGCGTGGGGGAGGAGTTACCAGGTGAGTTGAGAGGAGAGGGAGTGGCAGTGTGAGCTGAGGGAGACAGGCAGGCTGACAGGACAGGGGGCCATCTCCACAGAGAGAGCTGGAGGGTGTGGCTAGGGTCCTGTCTTGGCTGCTTTGTTGGTGCATGTGTGTTTGAACCATCTGCTTACCCCTGTAATTCAGCAGCTCAGTACAGTACTCGACACCATGATCATTGTTTGGTTCCCCGGTGTTCCAAGCTTTGTAGTGATACAGGGAGCGATCTGTCCACCTCCAGCGTCTGTACTGCAGAGACAGGGGAGAAAAGCCTTTGGGTCCCTGAAAGAAGAGATCTCGATGATAAGGCACCATAGAAACACCTAAACCCAATAGAGAAGCCCCGACTCTCTCCCACTGCCTGAGTAGGGCAAAGGGCCGTGGGGCAGTGGGTGGGAAGAGACCAGCTCAGGGGGACAGGACCTGGAGACGCTGATCTAATAGTAACCTCATGCAGGAGGTGCTGGGGCGAGGGGGAGGAGCGGAGGCAGGAAGAGGTGGGGTAGGAGTGGGGGCTTGGGGAAGGGCTGGAGTGGGCGTGGGGCCTGGGGCGGGGAAGGGGTTGAGCCCGCCCCCTGGGGAACTCAGGAAGTCGGCACCTCTGCCGAGGGATATCAGAAATACACCCATCCAGTTCTGGGAGCCAATCCCAGCAGCCTGCTAAGCGTCTAGCACAGGTGACCTCAACCATGGCGGGGACAAGTGGCCTAACAGTGGCAGCCACCCTGGAGGGCTGTACCAATGGAGCGAAAGCAGCTCCGTGTTTGTGTGTAGACAAGCCCTTAGCAACAGACGGAAAACGTAGTAAAGTGTCACAAGGCCTGATTCTCATTTACTTCTCACTGACACCGCTCTGGCACTTGTGAAACTTCAGCCTTGGCTCTTAAGTACATAAGAACGGCCATACTGAGTCAGACCAATGGTCCATCTAGCCCAGTCTCCTGTCTTCGCACAGCGGCCACTGCCAGGTGCTTGAGAGGGAATGAGCAGAACAGGGAATCATCAAGTGATCCATCCCCTGTCGCCCATTCCCAGTTTCTGGCAAACAGGGGCTAGGGACACCATCCCTGCCCATCCTGGCTAATAGCCATTGATGGTCCTATCCTCCAGGAACTGATCTAGTTCTTTATTGAACCCTGTTATAGTCTTGGCCTTCACAACAAAGAGTTCCACAGGTTGACTGTGTGTTGGGTGAAGAAATATTTCCTTTTGTTTGTTTTAAACCTGCTGCCTATTCATTTCATTTGGTGACCCCCAAGCTGAAAAATCCCAGTCTTATTAATCCCTCCCCATATGGAAACCGTTCCATACCCCTAGTCATTTTTGTTGCCCTTTTCTGAAACTTTTCCAATTCCAATATATCTTTTTTGAGATGGGGGAACCACATCTGCATGCAGTATTCAAGAGGTGGGCGTACCATGGATTTAAAGAGAGGCAATAAGATATTTTGTGTCTTCTTATCTATCCTTCTCCTAATGATTCCCAACATTCTGTTTGGTTTTTTGACTGTCGCTGCACATTGTGTGGATGTTTTCAGAGAACTCTCCACAATGACTCCAAGATCTTTCTTGAGTGGTAACAGCTAATTTAGACCCCATCATTTTCTATGTATAGTTGGGATTATGTTTTCCAATGTGCATTACTTTTCATTTATCAACATTGAATTTCATCTGCCATTTTGTTGCCCACTCACCCAGTTTTGTGAGATCTCTTTGCGAGAAGACCTTCCTTCTTATCCCATGACCGCTTACTTTGCTTAAGAGCCTTTGGTGAGGGACCTTGCCAAAGGCTTTCTGAAAATCTAAATACATGTTGACACTTTCCCAGCAAATCCTGTTCATCAATGTGGCTGATAATTCTGTTCTTTCCTATAGTTAGTTTCAACCAGTTTTCCTGGTACTGTTAAGGAAAAGTTAGCACATGTGACTCCATTTTGGTTTGGGGCCCACCATTGTTTAAATGCCAGCACATCATACACCAGGAGGAGTGATCGTTAGATACTGAATCCCCGTGAAAATCCTCCTCCTTGTCTCCAGCCTGCCTTGACTCCCAGTATCTGGTTTTTGTCAGTCTCTAACTCTCTGTCTCTTGGACTTGATGTGAGGCCTCCCATCCTGATAAAAAAGGTTACTGATGCATGGCTTTAGGACCATGCTGTGTAATTAACATACTGGTATAGCACGAGGAATGCACCAAGCAGGGATAGGTGGTAGATAAGACAAGGGTTTGTTTATTGGCTAAGGTTTCCGATGCACGAAGGCAACATGCTTTGCTAAAAAGTATATAACCTTTGTATAATCTGTACTCAGGGTCCCCTCCTGGCTAGCGGGGGGCACCACGCTCGAGCGTAATAAACTTAGTGTCTTTTGGGAACTCTGCAGTTGTGGACTTTGTTTATGTGCCTCAGCCTAGATTCGAACTGTGCGTGTCCTATCAGGTATAATTTGCAGCATTTGTGTGCGTGTCCTACCAGGTGTAATTCGTAGCATTTGTGTGTGTGTCCTACCAGGTGTAATTTGTAACAGTACTGAAGTCAGGTTTACTGGCCTGTAATTGCCAGAGTCACTTCTGGAGCCTTTTAAAAAAAATGGCCTCACATTAGCTGTCTTCCAGTCATTTGGTGAAGAAGCCGATTTAAATGATTGGTTACAGACGACAGTTAGTAGTTCTGCAATGTCACATTTGAGTTCCTTCAGAACTCTTGGGTGATGCCATCTCGTCCTGGTGACTTATTACTGTTTAGTTTATCAATTTGTTGCAAAACCTCCTGTAATGACACCTCAATGTGGGACAGTTCGTGTTCTGTTAGTGACTGTCACGGTGCTTTACTGTGAGCTCGACGTGCCCGTGGGGTCCTGTGTGTGCTGCTCACCCTGATGCAGTCTAGAGACAGGAGAAGCAATGTTCCAACACAAAGGAAGAGACTGATTTATTTCTGTTTTCTCTGTAACTTATGTTTTTACTTCATTTACAATAAATCAGATCCACAACAAGCTGGGGAAACTGGTGCCATGTAAATGTGAGTCATGGTCAGGGTGAGATGTGGAAAGCAAAGATGTGTCTATATAATTATTCCCATTACAGGCACTCATCTATGCAAATGCAAAAACTCAACGCTGTTAGAAGAATCTCCACACCTATTTTCTGCGTGGATGTTGGAAGGCCGCAGAGCTGGAGGGTAGGTTTGCGTAGAGACAAGGATGGTCACACCGTCCCCTCTGAGGAGAAACAGCTGCTCAGTATCAGAAGCTAAACTCTCCTCTGCGGTGATACTTACAAAACACTTGACAATGGCTGGATAGCTGGTGGGCTGAGGCCACTGTCCATTTCGCTGACCAGTATTGTCTCCCTGTGCTCCCCTGTCCGTCTGCTGGTTCCCTCCTGTTGTCTCTTGTTGCAGACTGTAGACTCTTTGGGGCCAGACACAATGGGGTCCTGGTCCATGTCTGGGCTCCTAGGTGTGACCACAAGACAGGTAGCTAATAATAATTAGCAGCAGCAGCAGCAGCATGTGCCATGGTCTGAATCATTTGCAACACGAATGTCATTGTTACACAGGTGGGGAAAGTGACTCACTTCAGAAGGAGGTCTTGGGGTGCCCAGGGAAGGGAAAGGATCCCCCATGTTCTCCACATCTCCAGTCTCCTGCTCTATTGTTGCCATGAGTGGACTTCCTCCTTTATTCAAGAGAACGACTTTCAGTATCGTGAATGAAGTCACGTATGGTCTCAGCCTCAGTGGTTTGGGAGTTCTGCTGGAATATTTCTGCCACCTTTTCCAACTTCCTTTTCAGTAGTTGCCTCTCCGGGTAGTTGTCTGGAATGGCGAAACCTGCTTTATACATCTCAGCTGCCTCCCACACTGACTTCTGCTGGTACAAGAGGAAATTTCCCCAGTGACGGCAGACTGCCCGCTAACACCTCTTGCTGAGGCTGGGCATTTCACTCAGGAGATTGAGATAAATCTCTTCTCGGTAGTGAGGTGTGTTTTCTCCATACATGTCAGCTAAAGCCAGCCTTGAAAACACAGAGGCTGGATCTTTCTGCACAGCCTTTTTGAAGGCCTCAATAGCTGCTGCCAATATTTCTTCTCTTCTGCTGGATTTGGCCCTCCACAACTGTATCTTGTAGCAATAACCAAGGTCATAGTGAAGGAGATGATAATTGGGGTTCAGAGAGATTGCTCGCTCTAGAATAGAAATTTTTTTCCCTACAAATTCTAGTTGAAAGAACTTGAAATTCTAGTTGAAAGGGAAAAATGAGACTCCATTTGGGCTGAATGAATTTCCACTACATGCTACAATCATGGGGCAGTGATTACAGAGTGACAGGGTTTCTTTCTGGTTAAAAGCAAATTGCTAAGCGGCAACAAAGAACTAAGCCTGGATTTCAGTGTCTGACGTCCTCACTCTCCCATGCATGGGACCAGTATGAATGGGTTGAATCTAACCTTTGTGAAATCCTCTTAGTACTTCTTGTGTCCTAGAAAGCAACACTGCAAAACCCCATGACTCATTGCAATAGATGCAGCCCGTGGTATTTGTTATGTCACAGAAAGCTCCCCTCTTTGTAATGTCAGGAGAATTTCTCAGGGGGGAAATAACAATGTACAAAACATTTGTTCAAAATGTGTTTCCCTGTTTGAATGCTCCTCCAGCACCAGAGCTGCTAAGTGAGAGTATTTAGAAGTGACTATTTTGTTGTGCAGTTCACCTTTAGGGCTGAAGCTAGCTATTAACTGGAATATTTGATGCGTGTTATTCCAAGCCAAAATGTACATCATGATGTCACAAAACAGAGCCCACAAAACAAAGGGATTTCCCATGTAAGAACTTGGTGAATCTGGAGCTAAGGTTGCAAATGCAGTATGGACCAATAATGTAAGGTATGGGGGTTAACCTAAATAGAAATGTAACTTTTAAGGAGCTGACATCTAGAAAATTGAATCTTCAGGGTGCGCTTAAACCCCCTCAAACATTGGAAATCATCTGGCTGCCCACTGGGGTCATTTATGTCCTGGGATACGTATATGTGTGTGTGGAGAGAGAGTCTCGCACTGACTTCAATGGGGGCCATTTATCCAAGGAGACAGGAAGGGCCTGACTCTCATTTACACAAAGGCTAGTTCCCAGCATGCTGGCAGCGTAAAGCGAGTGTAAATGGAAAGGCCCCTTCGCACGGCCAGGGTGCTGTGAAATGGCCGCAGGGTGTGCCTACCCTGGAGTGAGAGGTGGGACCGTAGCATGGGCTGCCCTTCCGGCACTAGCGTAACCTAGATATCACAGCTAAAAACAGCAGTGACGCTTGGCGGTGCAGGACCTGCAAGCCCGTCTGGCCCCCCAGGTACGTACTTGTGTTTCTAGCCCACATCCGGGTCTGTGCCACTGCGGCTTCACTGCTCGTTTTAGTCCCACTAGTTAGATTAAAGCTCGCACGGGGATGCCTACCTGAGCTAGACACACCTGCGACTGCACTGTAGCCATAACCTTAGTATCAGTGGGAACGGGGCCCACTCTAGTCAGAAGGCAGGAGAGAAATGTAATGGGGAGATTCTGAGGGTCGGCAGAAGGTAAATATTCTGTCTCCGGACATTTAATTGAGACAATCGAGGCCTGTTACACCCCTCCCCCTGCTGTGCATCCTGCATGCAGATGTGGTTGCCCCATCTCGAAACAGATAAATTGGAATTGGAAAAGGTTTAGAAAAGGACAACAAAAATGATTAGGGGCATGGAACGGCTTTCATGTTAGGAGAGATTAATAAGACTGGGACTGCTCATCTTGGAAAAGAGACGACTAAGGGGGGATATGAGTGAGGTCTATGCAATGATGACTGGTGTGGAGAAAGTAAATAAGGAAGTGTTATTTATTCCTCATAACCCAAGAACTATCGGTCACCAAATGAAATGAATAGGCAGCAGGTTTCAAACAAAGAAATGGAAGTATTTCTTCCCACGATGCACAGTCAACCTGTGGAACTCTTTGTTGTGAAGGCCAAAAAAGAACTAGAGACGTTCATGGAGGACAGGTCCATCAATGACTATTAGCCAGGATGGGTAGGGATGGTGTCCCTGGCCTCTGTTTGCCGGAAGCTGGAAATGGGTGACAGGGGATGGATCACCTGAGGATTCCCTGTTCTGTTCATTCCCTCTGGGGCACCTGCCATTGGCCAATGTTGGAAGACAGGACAATGGGCTAGATTGACCTTTGGTCTGACCCACTGTGGCCGTTCTTATGGACTCTGTGGATGCAATTTTGTATCATCTGCAAATTTTGCCACATCACTGTTTACCCCCTTTTCCAGATTATTTATGAAAATATTGAACAGTCCTGGTCCCAGTACTGACCCTTGGGGAACACCACTACTCACCTCTCTCCATTCTAAAAACTGACCATTTATTCCTACCCTTTGTTTCCTGTCTTTTAATCGGTTATTGATCCATGAGAGGACCTTCCTTCTTATCTCATAACAGCTTACTTTGCTTATGAGCCTGTGTTGAGGGACCTTGTCAAAGGCTTTCTGAAAGTGCAAGTACACTACTTCCCCTGGATCAGCCTTGTCCATATATTTGTTGACCTCCTCCGAGAATTGTAATAGGTTGGTGAGGCATGATTTCCCTTGACAAAACCCATGTTGACTCTTCCCCAACAAATAGGATGTATTAGCAGGAGCGTCGTAAGCAAGACACAAGAAGTAATTTTTCTGCTCTATTCCACGCTGATACAGCTTCAGCTGGAGCATTGCGTCCAGCTCTGGGCACCACATTTCAGGAAAGATGTGGACAAACTGGAGAAAGTCCAGAGGAGAGCAACAAAAATGATTCAAGGTCTATAAAAGATGACTTATGAGGAAAGATTGAAAAATCTGGGTTTAGGCTGGAGAAGAGAAGACTGGGAGGGGTCATTTATATACTTGAAAACGGTTATAAAGATTGTTACAAGGAGGAGGGAGAAAAATTATTCTTGTTAACCTCTGAGGATAGGGTAAGAATCAATGGACTTAAATTGCAGCAAGGGTGTTTTAGGTTGGACATTAGGAAAAACTTCCTGACTGTCAGGGTGGTTATGCACTGGAATAAAGTGCCTAGGGAGTGTGATGGCGTGGCTGCCTGCCACTGGCAGAAATGGGGTTAAAAGCAGCCCTACGGAGAGTGAGCTGTAGGCAGCCAATTAGAAAGGGGCTGAGAGAAGCAGGCAATCATGACCTGGCAGGCGCATATAAGAAGGGCTGCACGGCGTAGCAGAGTTCAGTAGCCGAATGGAGTTTGTGGGGAGAAGACCAGGCTCTGAGCAGGAAGAAGGAGTGCCAGCACCTGGGATAGAGCAGTGCTGCAAGCAAGGGCTGGGGGAGCTAGGGAGAGCTCTGGGCTGGTTGCTACAACCTGCAGGCTGAGGACCTGAGGTATGGGCAGAAAGGGTGCTGCAGCTACATGGGAAGTGGCCCTGGGACAATGGACTGAAGTTGCCACTGGAGGAGTGGCTGAACAGAGGAAGTGAGGAACTGAGGAACTGAGGAAGTGAGCTGTAGCTCACGAAAGCTTATGCTCTAATAAATTGGTTAGTCTCTAAGGTGCCACAAGTCCTCCTTTTCTTTTTGAACAGAGACTGTGGGTCCCCTGGAGGGGGGAGAATACAGAGTGTGGCACGGCCAGAGGGCAGTTGTTAGGATATAGATATTCAGGCCTGTCTGTAAAGGCCTATACTCTAAGAATTTAGGTGTATTCTTATCACTTGGCTAGAGATAGAGGTATAAAAGAAAGAATCAAAACCACTGTCTGCCAGTGTAAGGGCCTTCTCTTACTGTGACAGTTTGTGGCCCTGTGCTTAGGCTCAGGCCTTTGGCTAAGCAGCAGAGGCAGCCATAAGCTGGGAAGCGAACGGTCACATCCTCACATTCCAAACTAGTCACATTGAAATAAGGTGCTATTGGGCTGTTAGGCACTATCAGGACAGGATTGTATTCCTATCACCTCCAGAGAAAGGGAAGTGCCTAGAAAATGTAAAAGGAAACTTAGTTTGATAGCATCCTGTCTGGCAAGAACTCACTTATCAATAGCTGGGATGTGAAATCCTCACTTCTGCATTGTTTTGTCATTATAGTTCCCACTTTGCTGTTGTTTGTCTGTATAATCTCTGTCTGGTTCTGTGATTGTTCCTGTCTGCTGTATAATTAATTTTGCTGGGTGTAAACTAATTGAGGTGGTGGGATATAATTGGTTACATAATCATGTTACAATATGTTAGGATTGGTTAGTTAAATTTCAGGAAAATGATTGGTTAAGGTATAGCTAAGCAGAACTCAAGTTTTACTATATAATCTGTAGTCAATGAGGAAGTGACTGGGTGTGGGTGGGGGTGGGCATGTGGGTGTGTGAGATGGGAACAGGGAATGGGGGTAAGAAAATTGGAATCATGTTTTGCTAAAGGGGGAGATGGGAACAGGGAATGGGAGTAAGGAAGATGGAATCATGTTTGGCTAAGGGTAGGAATGGGATCAGGGACACAGGTGTAAGGCTCTGTGGTGTCAGAGCTGGGAAGGAGGATACTAAGGAAGGAAACTGGAATCATGCTTGCTGGAAGTTCACCCCAATAAACATCGAATTGTTTGCACCTTTGGACTTCGGGTATTGTTGCTCTCTGTTCATGCGAGAAAGACCAGGGAAGTAAGTGGGTGAAGGAATAAGCCCCCTAACAGCAGTGTCACTGAAGAGGACTCTACGGTTCTGGGAGTGGCGTGGGTCCTGGAACAAAAGTGATGGCAACAAGGCACCACCAGAGGAGGGGGCCCTGGGAGTAGAGCTAATTCCCATCACAGCCAGCAGGAGGCGCCACAGTGGTGACTCCCATCCCGTCACAGGGAGGTTGTGGAATCTCTGTCAAAGAGTAGGTTAGACAATCCCCTGTCGGTGATGGTCTAGATAATACTTAGTCCTGCCTTGAGTGCAGGGCACTGAACTAGAAGACCTCTCGAGGTCCCTTCCAGTGCTATGATTCTATGAAATTGTGTTCATCTGTGTCTGACAATTCTGTTCCTCATTATAGTTTCAATCACTTTGCCTGGTAGTGAAGTGAGGCTTACTGGATTGTAATTGCCAGGATCACCTCTGGAGATTTTTTAGAAATTGGTGTCACATTGGCTATCCTCCAGTCATCTGGTACAGAAGCTGGTTTAAATGATAGGTTACATGCATAGGTTTTAGGACTGTACATTTCATTTCTGTTTAACTAGCTTCCTCATTTTTGTGTAGTTCCCCTTTCTGAAATTAAATGCTCCTGTGTTGGACTTCTTTGGTGGTCCCCTCCCCCCAGATATGTTCAATTGAATTATTTTATGGATGCTATTACAAAGCGGTTCAGCTAGATTCACCTCTTGGGCTGGACCCTGTGCTCCCGTTTAGAACTAAATCAAGCATGTAGAAGCACTCGTCCAGACTCTAGGGAGATGGGGATAAAAATCTCGGAGCAGAAGGAATTATGGTCCTTTTATCCTGTTTAGATTCTCAGGGGCAAAGATTCCTAAACACAAGCAAGAGATCCGCAGGACTAACCTGGGTTAGCCCTAATGGACACATCGAGCTGGCATATTTCATCAGCTCTGGCACCATGTGAATCCTAAGACTGCAACACGTTTTTGTGTGTATGGTTACTTGTTTTAACTTTGTAAATAATGCTCTTATTTCTTTTTCCTGGTTAATAAATCCTAGTTTACTAGAGAAATGTCTACAAGTGTTGTCTTTGGTGTGAGATCTAAGGTGCAAATTGAGCTGGGTGTAAGTGAGTGGTCCTTTGTGAGTGAGACTAACCTGAATATTTTGTTATCTTTGGTGTAAAGCAACCATGGGCAGGGGCTGGAGCCGGAGCAGCCCGGGGGTGGGGTGGGGTGGGGGGTGCTGGAGCCGGAGCAGCCTGGGCTTGGGGGTGTTTACACAGGGGAGGAGCAGGAAGGGCTGGGAGAGGAATACCCCACAGCTGCTGGGTTGAGGTCCTTGGACTGGCATCCGGGACAGAGGGTGGGCCGGGTTCCCCCCCCAGTCAGTGCTGGGGTGAGACATGAGGGAGAGCCCCTGGGGGCGGTGGGGGCCGTCTGGAGCAGCCTGCGATGACACCCGGCAGGGGCAGAACGTTAACGTGAGGTGGTCGGGGGGGCTCAGGGAGAGGGAAGCGCGGCTGCTCCCAGCGCGAGAGGCCAGGGCATGACCAAGGGGGTTGACGGGCTGAGTAACCACGGGAAGGGGCGTCCGAGGTAATTCCCCAGATGAGCCAGAAGACGGTGCTGCTGAGGGGTGAGTAGCACCAACCCCGTCACGCCATCTCAGCTCTCCACTGTGCCCACAGAATGGCCGCGCTGGTCCCCATAAAACTGCCTGAACCCCCGTAGCTGGGTCTCTGCGGCTCCTTTCCAGCTCTGAGTGGTGATACATCCATCCACAAACAGCTTCTGGGAGGGGCCCACAACCCCGGACAGCCCTGGGGCAGGTACCTGCTGACTGCCCAGGTTTGCTGTAGAAAGGGATTGCGGCTGGAAGCAGGGCACCTGCTCTGCGTGCAAAGCAGCCCCCAACCAGATAAGAGCTTTCCTGTGTTTTGCCCCTTCCCCAAGCTCCCCGTGGATCTACGCCCCGTCCCCTCCAGCATCCCCCGACAGGGCAAACCTGCCAGTTCCAACCCCCCTCTCACTCACTCACACCCAGCCTGCCCTGGCTGTCTGCTTATCCCTTCATCGCAGCGCAAAGGGGCCCGTGGTGTTTGGATGCGCCTGGCCAGTTGGCAGCGCTGGGGTGAGCGTGTTCACCTGCACCTGATGGGGTCGCTGTGCCTGAGGGGTTGGAGCACACAGGACCCCGGGGAGGGCTTTTGAACGTGCCAGGTAAGGAGCCTTTACTCCTGTCCCACCCCTTTGTCCATCTCACCCACCTGGGAGTTTAGGGTCCTTTAAGGTAATCCCTTGAGTGCCCAGCAGACCTCAAAGGTACCCCCTTAGCTGTCTAAGTGTCTATGGCTGCTTTTCAAAAGGGCTAGCAGTGTCTACTGAAAACCATGGAGAATCTTCCTCACCTCACCCCACCCCAATGAGAACAATAGAGGATTCCACCGCCCCCCGCCCCCCTGAGAATACTGCAGGGGTCTTGGACCCCAGCTGAGAACAATGGGAGCTGCTGTGTGCTGAGCTCTTTGGTAAATCTGGACACTCATTTCCACCAAGTGAGCTTCTGAAACTCCAGCCTTGGCTCCTGCTCTATTAGTGACTGTCACGGTGGTTTACTGTGAGTTCGACGCGCCCGTGGGGTCCTGTGTGTGCTGCTCACCCCGATGCAATCTAAGGGCACGGAAAGGAATGTTCCAAGATGGTGTAATTGACTGATTTCTGTTTTCTCAGTTACTTTTATTGTAAATGAAATAAAACCATAGCAGATCAGTGACAAGCCGGGGATGAAGGTGCCATGTCAATGTGAGTCATTGTCAGTGAGAGGTGCTGAAAGCAAAGATGGGACTCATGATATGGGCACACTACCGGCACTGAGCCATGCAAATACAAAAACTCAACGCTGTTAGAAGAAACTCCACACTTATTTGCTGCGTGGACGTTAGAAGGCAGCAGAGCTGGAAGGTAGGTTTGCTTAGAGACAAGGATGGTCGCACTGTCCCCTCTGAGTAGAAACAGCTGCTCAGTATCAGAAGCTAAACTGTCCTCTGCGGTGATACTTACAAAACACTTGACAACGGCTGGGGAGCTGGTGGGCTGAGACCACTGTCATTTTGCTGACCAGTATTGTCCCTTTGTGTTCCCCTGTCTGTCTGCTGGTTCCCTCCTGTTGTCTCTTGTTGCAGATGGTAGACTCTTTGGGGCCAGATGCAACGGGGTCCTGGTCCATGTCTGGGCTTCTAGGTGCTATCAGAAGAAAGGTAGCTAATAATAATGATAAGAAACAGCAGCAGGATGTGCTGTGGTCTGAACAATTCAGGGAACCCAGAATCATTTGCAACATGAATATCACTGTTACACAGGTGGGGAAAGTGACTCACTTAAGAAAGTGACATGGTGTGTCCACGGTAAGAAAGTGACATGGTGTGTCCACGGAAGGGAAAGGAAAGGATCCCACATTTTCTCTCCTTCTCCAGTCTCCTGCTCTGTTGTTGCCACCAGTGGATCTCCCCATGTACCACGGACTTTCATTCTCTTGAATGAAGTAATGTATGGCCTCAGCCTCTGTGGTCTGGGAGCTCTGCTGGAATTCTCCTGACACCTCTTCCAACCTGCTTTTCAGTTGTTGCCTCTCCAGGTTGTTGTCTGGAATGGTGAAACCTGCTTTGTACATCTTAGCTGCCTCCCACACTGACTTCTGCTTATAGAAGAGGAAATCCCCCCAGTGAAGGTAGACTGCCTGCTGACACTTCTTGCTGAGGCTGGGCATTTCACTCAGGAGATTGAGATAAATCTCTTCTTGGTAGTGAGGTGTGTTTTCTCCATACATTTCAGCTAAAGCCAGCCTTGAAAACACAGAGGCTGGATCTTTCTGCACAGCCTTTTTGAAGGCCTCAATAGCTGCTGCCAATATTTCTTCTCTTCTGCCTGACTTGGCCTCCTCCAGTTGTTTCTTGTAGCAGACGCCAAGGTCATAGTGAAGGAGATGATAATTGGGGTTCAGAGAGATTGCTTGCTCTAGAACAGAGATTGCTTTTTCTATGATTTCTGGTTGAAAGAACTTGGCTGCATGTCTCAGGACCTCAGGGTCCAGGCTATTCTGAACAACATCTTCTAAGAGGGCTTCGGCTTGCTGTCTATCACACTTCTTAAGGATCTTGGCTAAATACACCTTAGCTTCATAGTTTTGCTGCTGTTCATGGAGAATGGCAACCAACTTCTTTTTGGCTGCTTCCCGATGTACAGGCTTGTGTGAGTGAGTCCATGATGCAAAGACCGCAATTGCCAACCCAGCAAGAAATTCCCCATTTGCTTCATCTTCTCTTAATGCCATTTGGAAACACTTTGTGGCTTCAATGCCATTGCGGAAGCCTGCTGCCAGGAGAGACCAGCCTTTCTGTGCATGTATCTCAGGGATCTGAGCTGCATGTGGAGAGCGGCTCTTCAGGGAGCTGCAGATCTTTCTAACCTTGTCCAGATAAAACTCAACCAAATCATAGTGGGCCAAGTGATAATAGATCCAGGCGTAGTTTGCATAAATGACCAGGACCTGCCGGGGGAAGTTATCTGGATGATCTCTTTGCAGAATCTCTTCGGCTTCTCTAAGGCTTTGCAGAGCGTCTTCATATTGCCCTTGCAGGTGGCAGAGATAAGCCTGCATGGCAAGGAGCGTGGGCTGGTTCTGGTAGTGAGTGTGGGCAATCCTGAGAGCCAGAGTTTGGAGGAGGTGAACTGCATCTACCTTGTCTCTGATTTCAAAGTTCCAGGTGAAGTGGCACTGGAGGGCCTGCAGCTTCTCCTTCAGACGCAGGGTGCTGCAAAGAGAGGGGAAAATGAGACTCCATCTGGGCTGAATGAATTTCCACTACATGCTACAATCATCCCCACCACCATGACAGGGAGCGACACTGCCCCCCACCTCCAGTGAGTACCCCTGCTGCAGGTATCCCCTTCAGCACCCACCAATTGTACTCCCACCCCCACATTCCCTCCCCCTCCCCACTCGGCAGTGTCCTCTTTTTGGGAACCTGAAATATGGTCACCCTGGAACAAGCACCACACTGAACAATAGAACAATCCCCCCCCCCCCGCCTTGTTAGACTCACAGGACTTCCCCCTCTGCCTTGCTAGACACATAGCCGCCCCCCCCGCACTCCCTCCAGCTGTCCCTGCGCTCAGGGTGGTGCTGGGGGGGCAGTGGGGTGACGTGGTCTCAGCTCCAGGCTGAGCGTTCACAAGAGCCCCCCGCCCCCCCTTGCAAGCAGCTGGTTCCCCTCCCTGCAGCCTCCCCGGCGCTGTAGCTCCGGGCTCCTGCTGCTGCTGCCTTTTCTCTCTGCAGTTCCTGGGCTGGTCCCATCCCACCCCCCCGGCTGCCCCTTGGCTCCAGCTCCCCAGGGATCAGAGTTAATCTCTCCCCCCCAGCAGCCAGGTTTCCTGAGCTGTAGCTCAGGAAAGCTTATGCTCAAATAAATTGGTTCATCTCTAAGGTGCCACAAATCCTCCTTTTCTTTTTGTGAATACAGACTAAGACGGCTGCTACTCTGAAACACAACGGAGAGGGGGGGACAGGGCTGGGGGGGCACTCTCTTACCGACTCCTCCGTTGATGCGGAGCGAAGCCGGAGTGACAGCTGGCCAGAGGGGGAGCTCTCCGTGAAGGTGGAGCGAGGGGAGCTCGCAGGGCGAGGTGCCAACAGTGACCTGCACTAGCCCTGAGAGGCACCAGCCTGGAGAGTCAACAGGACGCAGAATTACCCCAGAGTGACCCCGCCCCAGAGCTTTCAAAGCCGGAGATTTACAGCCCCAGAAATGCGCAGAGGGGGGTGGAAAGCTGCCTGACTTTAGCCCTGGCTGGAAATGTCCCCCCCGCCCAGCGACCCCAATGCTCCTACCTCATTGCGATCCGCTGAGTCCCAGCCCGGCCAGGGGAGGTGACGGCTCCTTTCACTGCCCCGGGTTTCTTCCCAAGGTGTGGACGTGCCCGGTTCTGGGAGAGACCCGAGTTCTGCCCGGGCAGGCTGGACTGTGGCCGCCCGGACGATGCTGCCCTTCTTATGCAGGGCGGGTTGCTAGCTGGGGATCTCACTGGTTTGGCTGGGGAGCTGCATTTCCCCGGAAAGCGGGAGTGAGCAGGAGAAAAGGAAACTGAAACTTAACTTTCCCTTCCACTTGTCAGCTTCAGCGTCCCCTCAGCCTGAGTCGCCACCTGCAGCTCCCTGGGTGACATGGGACTAGTTATGGGGGGTGTGTGGGTGGGGGTGCACACACGCGCTTGCACACGTACAATCCTGGCCTGGGCTTCCCAGGGCACGGACGGGGTCACTCACCATCACCGCGCCGCGGGCGCTCCCTGCTAGCCCCCAACCAGCTCCACAGCCCCCTGCCCCGAACCGGTTGCCCCCGTCCCGGCCCCAGCCAGCCCTTCCCCACCACCGGGGGGTGTTCGTATCGCCCTCACGCACTTCCAGGGCCCTGCCTGGGGCACGGAGCAGCGAGGAGCAGAGGGCGATGACGGAGGCAGGGCAATTAGCCAAAGGTGAGAGCTTTGTACCTGCTCCCCCAGGTCTCCGCCTCTCCCTGAACCTCCCCCAGCTTTATCCGCGCAGGGTGCGACTTTCCAAAGGCCCCCCGCCCGGTTTAGTCACCCAGGCCCCATTGGCTGCCAGCGTGATCCCTGCTCCTCAGTCACTTGGGCACTTTTGAAAATGCCTCCCCCACATACAAATGAAACCCTCTAAAGTGAGGAAATAATAGTCAGGTTGTGACGTTATTGACATGACCTGTGACCGTACAGATCATTGTTGCAACCACTGTTATATAGTTGCAGCAAATATTGTACAGAGGTTGTGGTGTGAGGTGTCTATGGAGAGGTTAGGGTTGGCTGGGTAGGATTATGCTGTCTGTATGGGTCTATCGTTGTTGTGATTGAAGCGATGAACATTGGCTATGTACTTGTATCTCAATGTGCTTGATTCTAAGTAGCCTCAGGGAAGCATTTGGTCAGCTTCTTGAGAAGGGACTATTCTCAATAAGTGCCCAGTCAAGAAACGCTTAACTGACAGTGGACCTTGGGAGACTCCAATTCACATGAGAAGTCTTCCTGGGAATGTTCAAGGTAGCATGTGAGCAATGGCTGCTCTCCCTGTAAAAGAATTGAGTCATGCAGGGACATGTGACTTGCCCAAGTGACTCCAGACGCCATCTTGCTGCTGTGATTTTCCACAGTAAGAACAAAGGGGTGTCCTTCCACATGGCAGAGGATATAAAAGGCCCTGGAAATCCCTCCATTTTATCTTCAATCCTGTTTCTTACCTTTGGAGAGACTTTGCTACACTGAAGTTCTGAACAAAGGACTGAATGACCCATCCCAGCTGGGGATGTTCTCCAGAGACTTGATTTGAACCTGCCGTTTATTCCATCACTACGACATGCCTGAACCAAGAACTTTGCCATCACTGTATGTCATTGATTCCATTTAAGCAATTTTAGCTCTCATCTATATTTCTTTCTTTCAATGAGTAAACTTTTAGATTCTAAAGGATTGGCAACAGTGTGATTTGTGGGTAAGATCTGACTTGTATATTGACCTGGGTCTGGGGCTTGGTCCTTTAGGTTTGGGAGAACCGTTTTTTTTTATTGGGGTATTGGTTTTCATAACCAGTCGTCCCCATAACGAGTGGCCCTGGTGGTGATACTGGGGAACCGGAGTGTCGAAGGGAATTGCTTGTGTGACTTATGGTTAGCCAGTGGGGTGAGACCGAAGTGATCTGTTTGGCTGGTTCGGTGTGCCTTAATAGTAAAGGAAACCCAACCTTGGGCTGTAACTGCCCTGCTCTAAGCAATTTGTCCTGAACTGATACTCTCCGTTGTGTCCTGCCAGAGGCTGCATCGTTACCCAGGTTCCCTGTGCAGCCTCATCTCTTCCCTTTGTACTGCCGCATGCTGGTGCGCTCCTCAATGAGACGATCGCGTTCTATCTCCGTGGGGCCCCTGCCTGGTTCACTGCGCTGTGGGGACAGTGTGGGGGTCTCTTCTGTTCCGTCCTACATCGGTTCTTATGCTCTGCTCCTCATTGCAGTGTCTGAGCGCTTTCCAGCTGTGCATTAATTACTGTGACTCACACCTGTCACATGTTTGGTTTCTCCTCTCCCAGAGGGAGAAGCGTCTTTCCAGAGGGTTTTTTAAATATACATTTTGTTTTGTTTCAGAAGGTGGAGGATGTAAAGGGGGGAAGGCCGGTGGCTAGTTGCCATTTCCTTCTCACTAATAGGGAGGAGCTGGCTGTGAATCTGAAGGTGGAAGGCAACTTGGGTGAAAGTGACAACACAGCGATAAAGAGTTTGTGATCCTAGGAGAAGGAAGCAGGGGGAGCAGCAGCATAAAGACAATACACTTAAAAAGCCGATTTCAACACACTCAGGGAATTGTTTGCCTGGTTCTCTGCCCTCGATCGGTAGGGGGGACTGTCCCATCATTGAGGGGTGAGGGGGGAACAGCCAGCACCCTAGGGCCACATCTAGAGCAATTTATTTAAAGGGGATGCAAAGCCGCGGTTGCTCTTTGTTGGGGGGTGTCGATGCCTGAGGCCTGGGCTTGCGAGGGTTAACGGGCCCTGACCAGCTCCCAGCTGAGAGCTCCTTGCTGGAGATGCATAAATGCTCCTTAAAGGGACAAATCCCATCATGTCCCGTGTGCTCCCCAGCCCCGGTCATCCGAGGCTCTCAGAGCAGCCCGAGGCCTTGCCAGCCGAATGCATTCTCCCCAGAGTGAGGCAGGCTGGCAGGGGGTGGGGCCTCACCATAGCCTGCTGCGTTTCCGGCCCAGCTCTTTCTGATTCCTCACGCTCCCTTTAGGTTTCATTTCTCTGCGTTTCAGCTTCCTGATCTCTGTACAAAGAGCTGGCAGGTGCCCAGGACGGGGAGGGGGGGCAGCAGGAGAGACGTCACCCACCTTCCCCTCTGAACATCCCCCTCCCCACACCCCCCTCCTGCGAACACTTGCACGACTCACATGCATGCCCCTGTGAACACATTCCCCCCCGCACACCCCCCCCCCACTGCTGTGCTGGGGCTGATCCTGGCTCTGTGGGGCCCTGCAGAGGGTTGCAGGGGTTGGGTGGCATAGAAGCCGGGCTGCGTCTGCCCCTCATGCCTGGTCTCTGTGCAGAGTTGAGTAAGTGGGGTGTCCAGCTGGTGGGAGGGAGCCGCATTCCCCATGGGCTGTTAACCCTCCGAACCCCTTCCTGTTGTCAGCTCCCAGTGGCTATGTGAGCAGGGAGTGACTGAGCTCTCCTCTAACATCTAGTGATGGGATGGGGGAAAAAGACTTCTGTATTTACATGAGTACGTAAAAGGTTGTTACAAGGAGGAGGGAGAAAAATTGTTTTTCTTAACCTCTGAGGACAGGAGAAGAAGCAATGGGCTTAAATTGCAGCCAGGGAGGTTTAGGTTGGACATAAACTTCCTACAGTTGCTGTAACTACAGGGTTTGGCAGCTCCCTGGCACGGTGAGTCGCTCCTGCCCAGAGCACAAGACTAGGAGCAACGTCCGGGTCAAACTGTCGTACAGACATCCACCTTTTACCAAAAAAGCCAAAGAAACAACAAAAAAGATAAGAACGTTCAAAGCACCTTATTTGTGTTTCTATTGCATTTGGGTCTAGTAAACAATAGAGACACCTGTACATTATTTTTATTATTGAGTCTGCAAAATACAAACCCTACATTTAGATAAATTACAATGGCATGGACGTGTCCATGTGCATATTTGTTTGTTTTTCCTAAAGTTAATTAAGTCTTTTGGGAAGAATTGTCAGAGCAGCCACCAGCAAGAGTTGGTGGATGCATGGTGGCCACCACAAATTTTGTTGTGAGAAGGCCTGGTGTAAAGACAGAGCTACTTGACGCAATTGAGAGCTGTTCTGTTAAGGGGTCACTAGGGCTGAAATCACTGATGATGAGCTCTAGCTGCCGAGCCATCGACCTGGTGAAGGACAGTGGTGCAGGGAAAGAGAGCGCCTGAGCAGTGAGGTTTCCCGCTACCCACCGAGCGCTGGGTTCAGTGGTGGGACCTGAGAACGTGGCATCGCAGAGAGCAGCGGGTGGCGGCAGAGAAGCAGCAGCAGCGCCGGGGTGACCGATGGTGGCAGAGGGAAGGGTGGCAGCAGGGTCCGTTGTGCTCGATGCACGTCCTGGGTGGGGGTGGGAGGCGAACCCACATGAAGGACCCTCTGAGCTCTGGGTCTTTGCTGACCAAGGACAGCCAACTGTGAGTGGGGTGCAGTGGAGGGAGAGGGGAGCGATGTGCTAATGGGACATTCATTCCTCGGACTTTCCCACCAGCAGCTGGGAAACTGAGGCAAAAGACACTGCCCTGTGTTAAAGGGGAAAAGGACTGAAAGGCAAAGGAGGAGTGTGTGTGTGTGATAAGAAAAGAGATCCTTATGCTTTCAGTCTCCCTAGGTTCGGCCTCCCTGTCCAGCGTCTGTCATCTGGAAGGATCCCTTCTCCTGCAAAGAGGACCCCTCCCACCCTAAATAATGAGGAGTCAATCAGTAAAGGTAAAATCAAATAAAGTGTATTGAAGGGTTTATAACAAAGAGTGGGAGAAATAAGAAGGGGAATAAAGAGCAAAATTGCACAATACAGTGATTACCCCCAAACTCAACCCTACAATACAGATATAAAAACCATCTTCACAGATCAAAGCGACAGCAGGTGCTTGGGACCTCAATCCTCTGGCTAACGGCAAGGCTTTGGAGAGGAGCTCCAAGGAGTCCCTTGATGTTCCTTCGGGGCCACAGGAAAACAGAACAAATGGTATGCTCAGGAGGACAGCAATGGACGATGAGAAAGGTAAGTGCTGTTTCTTGTCCTCTCTTCTCTTTAGAGGTGAGGAAGCTGTTGGAGGAAAATCCCTAGGATGGATAGATGTCTGCAGGTAAGACCCACGACCCGTGACCGTCCCTAGCTGCCACTCAGTTGGACAGCCCTGAGGCCATGTTCGGGGCAGCTTTTTATACACTTGCCCGGGAAACCCCTTAGAAAAGGCGGGAAGCCCCTTCTGGGAAACCCCTTAGGAAAACCAATTCTGACTGGAAATTGTTTACAACTCCAGGAGAAATAAAAGAGCGGGAAAATGGACCTATAGCTCACGTGGGCATAAAATTCCATTTTGAAACCAACATGGATTCCTGTAGTCACAAAACATACGAAAATGAACCCACCTAACAAAAGTGTGCTGTGGGGTTGGCTTGGCTTATGATCACATGTGTTTGAATGTGGTTGTGATGTTTTCCCAAACTAATGCTGGGTTCCCTTTCCCTTTCAATAGCAGTTCTCTTTTGTAAAACACAGAGTCAGTGCCTGTGAGTGGGGACGTATTGTCTCTTGGAGGCGCCCGGGGCGGTGTTAAGTTTTCCCAGATTACTGCGGTGGGGGGGCTCGAGCCAGTTCTTTGTGGCAGTGTTAGGAGGAACCCCTAGATATTGAACCTGTGTGGGTGCTGCTGACTCCACCATGCAGAAGGCTGAAGTTACATTGTGGTAGGCCACGCCTAGAGGTGCCACTCAGGTCAGGGCCTGTTGTATTAATTTAGATGGGCCAAAGGTGTTAACTACTCCTGAGGGAATTCTGCACCAAAAAAATAAAAATTCTGTGCACAGTATTTTAAAATTCTGCAAATTTTATTTGTTAATAAGTTAATGTGGATGCTCCAGTGTGGCAGTGGGGAGCACAGGCCACTGGCTGCACGGAAGTGGGAGATCACGCTGCAGCACCCCCCGACCCCCCAGGACAGGACTCGGCAGTGAGGTTGCTCTGGACCCTGATACAGCGCAAGGGCTGGACCTCCCCCGAAACTCCCAGGGCCCTGCCCCTCTGCACCGGGCACACCAGGTGTGGGCAGGCAGGCTCAGCCCAGCAGGATCCAAGTGTGGAAGGGCTTAGTGTGGGGGGCAGGGGCATGTTTTCTGCACACACAGTGGTGCAGAATTCCCCCAGGAATAGTAACATAACCCAGTCACTGTCCAACACTGACCAGTTGGAAAAAGGTCCAAGGGGTGGTATTCAGGGACCTCAGCCTGCTTAGTACTGTGGCAAATGCTTCCAGCTCTGGTGGGGCCTGATGTTTACACAACCGCTAGAAACGTCCCTGCTTTGTGTGTCTGAGTGGAGATGAGACCAGGAGGAGATGGGTGGGCCAGAAGAGAGAAGAAACTCTGGTTATTGCAGATATCTAGAGGGAGACCAAGTCCTGTCCCTTATCCAAAAGGCCAGGCCCATCCTGCCTCCCTCTGAGGGTCCCCTTCCTCTCCTCCACTGAGATCTGGGCAGTTCAGAACACAGTCAGAGGGGGCTGGATGGATGCCTCTATGCAGGGCCAGGATTGGGACAGAGGAGACACACACAGAACT
Source organism: Lepidochelys kempii (assembly GCF_965140285.1). Taxonomy (NCBI): domain Eukaryota; kingdom Metazoa; phylum Chordata; order Testudines; family Cheloniidae; genus Lepidochelys; species Lepidochelys kempii. Next base: position 349,658,404 of record NC_136380.1, read on the forward strand.
GCATGCTCAGGAGAGTTTATTCTTGTTGTGGGCTGCAGCCACTGAGGGGAAGGGGCAGGAGTGTAACTAGAACAGACACACTTCGGAGAAGAGAGTTTGCAGCTGGGGAAGTGAGATCTGGTCTCTCAGGGAGGGAGAGGACTGTCCCTTGATGCAGCAAAGGCATCGGAAAGTCTGGGACCTTGTCTGATCATGCCCAAGGAGCCCAGTTCTTTTGCATCCGAGGCGCTGAGCTCCCCCTTCAGGCGCAGGCGAGCGACTCTCCTCGTTAGGGTCGATACTTGCAAACGTAGCCATTTTTCGTATGACAGTCTTTATCATTCCAGTTCTTAAAATGTAGAAGGCAAAACCAATCACTGGGGCAATGGAAGGGCGAGTGGGGCCATTCCTGCCCTTATAGTGATGTCTCTCCTCATTGCACACTGCTGAGAGAAGACCCCAGTTCCTGTGCATGAGGCTGCGAGGATGAGGACGCTGGAGATGAAGGCCCATGTGCCTCAGACAGGGACAGGCACCATCGTTCCATGAGGGATGCTGTGTCAGAGTGACAGTGGAAGACCCTTGTGACATTGCACCCCATAATGCTTTATGGAAATATGCTTATGAAAGTAAATAGGACATAACTGGAATATATTTTATGCTAGATAGGCTATGTAACATATCTCTGCAAAGGTTATGATCTACTGACTATATCTGAATGCGTGTATCATTTTTGTACTCAAAGTTATGAATACTGGCTGTGTACTTGTTTGATTTTAAGTAGCTTTAGTAAGGCATTTGGTCAGCTTCCTTAGAAAGGAATTTGCAAGTTAAGTGTCCAATCAAGAAACAATTAATAGACAATGGATCTTGGACGACTCCAATCCACATAAGAAGTCTACCTTAGGACGTTCAAGGTAGCATGTGAACAATGGCTGCTACCTGTAAGTTCTGAGTCATGCATGGACATGTGACTTGCCCATGTGACCTAAAACTCCTGTTTGTAGCTGTATTCTACATAGGGAGAGGGAGGGGTGTCCGCCCACAAGAGAGTCTATTTAAACCCCTAGGAGACCTCTCCATTTTGTCTTCAGCTGGCTCAAGAGATAGCCTCTCCACACCCAAGGATACCTGAAAGAAACTGGAACAAAGGACAGTAACCATAGAGGTGTGAGTGATTGCTGGACCCAGACTAGAAGGAGCCTAGTCTGCAAAAGAAGCTTACTGGAACATCTCTGAGGGTGTGGCTTCATCTGTAATCACTTTCTTACTGTATTAGGTTTAGACTTGTGTGTTTTATTTTATTTTGCTTGGTAATTCACTTTGTTCTGTCTGTTACTACTTGGAAACTCTTAAACCCTACTTTTTGTATTTAATGAAATCACTTTTTACTTATTAATTAACCCAGATTATGTATTAATACCTGGTTGGGGGGGAGGGGGAGAAACAGCTGTGCATATCTCTCTAACAGTGTTATAGAGGGCGAAGAATCTATGAGTTTATCCTGTATAAGCTTTATACAGGGTAAAACAGATTTATTTGGGGTTTGGACCCCACTGGGAGCTGGGCATCTGAGTGTTAGAGACAGGAACACTACTTAAGCTGTTTTCAGTTAAGCCTGCAGCTGTTGGGGGACATGGTTCAGACCTGGGGCTGTGTTTGCAGCAGGTAAGCATGTCTGGCTCAAACCAGGCAGGGCACTGAAGGTATGTTGGCAACAAGAAGAAAGCCAAGGAAAGTGTGGGCCCCTTACTGAATGAGGGAGGCAACCTAGTGACAGAGGATGTGGAAAAAGCTAATGTACTCAATGCTTTTTTTGCCTCTGTTTTCACTAACAAGGTCAGCTCCCAGACTGCTGCGCTGGGCATCACAAAATGCGGAAGAGATGGCCAGCCCTCTGTGGAGATAGAGGTGGTTAGGGACTATTTAGAAAAGCTGGACGTGCACAAGTCCATGGGGCCGGACGAGTTGCATCCGAGAGTGCTGAAGGAATTGGCGGCTGTGATTGCAGAGCCATTGGCCATTATCTTTGAAAACTCGTGGCGAACGGGGGAAGTCCCGGATGACTGGAAAAAGGCTAATGTAGTGCCAATCTTTAAAAAAGGGAAGAAGGAGGATCCTGGGAACTACAGGCCAGTCAGCCTCACCTCAGTCCCTGGAAAAATCATGGAGCAGGTCCTCAAGGAATCAATCCTGAAGCACTTGCATGAGAGAAAAGTGATCAGGGACAGCCAGCATGGATTCACCAAGGGAAGGTCATGCCTGACTAATCTAATCGCCTTTTATGATGAGATTACTGGTTCTGTGGATGAAGGGAAAGCAGTGGATGTATTGTTTCTTGACTTTAGCAAAGCTTTTGACACGGTCTCCCACAGTATTCTTGTCAGCAAGTTAAGGAAGTATGGGCTGGATGAATGCACTATAAGGTGGGTAGAAGGCTGTCTAGATTGTCGGGCTCAACGGGTAGTGATCAATGGCTCCATGTCTAGTTGTCAGCCGGTGTCAAGTGGAGTGCCCCAGGGGTCGGTCCTGGGGCCAGTTTTGTTCAATATCTTCATAAATGATCTGGAGGATGGTGTAGATTGCACTCTCAGCAAATTTGCGGATGATACTAAACTGGGAGGAGTGGTAGATACACTGGAGGGGAGGGATAGGATACAGAGGGACCTAGACAAATTGGAGGATTGGGTCAAAAGAAATCTGATGAGGTTCAATAAGGATAAGTGCAGGGTCCTGCACTTAGGACGGAAGAACCCAATGCACAGCTACAGACTAGGGGCCGAATAGCTAGGCAGCAGTTCTGCGGAAGAGGACCTAGGGGTGACAGTGGATGAGAAGCTGGATATGAGTCAGCAGTGTGCCCTTGTTGCCAAGAAGGCCAATGGCATTTTGGGATGTATAAGTAGGGGCATAGCGAGCAGATCGAGGGACGTGATCGTTCCCCTCTATTCGACATTGGTGAGGCCTCATCTGGAGTACTGTGTCCAGTTTTGGGCCCCACACTACAAGAAGGATGTGGATAAATTGGAGAGAGTCCAGCGAAGGGCAACAAAAATGATTAGGGGTCTAGAACACATGACTTATGAGGAGAGGCTGAGGGAGCTGGGATTGTTTAGTCTGCAGAAGAGAAGAATGAGGGGGGATTTGATAGCTGCTTTCAACTACCTGAAAGGGGGTTCCAAAGAGGATGGCTCTAGACTGTTCTCAATGGTAGCAGATGACAAAACGAGGAGTAATGGTCTCAAGTTGCAGTGGGGGAGGTTTAGATTGGATATTAGGAAAAACTTTTTCACTATGAGGGTGGTGAAACACTGGAATGCGTTACCTAGGGAGGTGGTAGAATCTCCTTCCGTAGAGGTTTTTAAGGTCAGGCTTGACAAAGCCCTGGCTGGGATGATTTAACTGGGAATTGGTCCTGCTTCGAGCAGGGGGTTGGACTAGATGACCTTCTGGGGTCCCTTCTAACCCTGATATTCTATGATTCTATGATTCTATGATTCTAAGAGGAACGAAAATGATAAAAGTTTTAGAAAACCTTCCCTATGAGAAATGGTTAAATAATGGGTATTGTTAGGGGGCTTATTCCTTCACCCACTTACTTCCCTGGTCCTTCTCGCATGAACAGAGAGCAACAATACCCGAAGTCCAAAGGTGCAAACAATTCGATGTTTATTGGGATGAACTTCCAGCAAGCATGATTCCAGTTTCCTTCCTTAGTGTCCTCCTTCCCAGCTCTGACACCACAGAGCCTTACACCTGTGTCCCTGTTCCCATTCCTGCCCTTAGCCAAACATGATTCCAATTTCCTTACTCCCATTCCCTGTTCCCATTTCCCCCTTTAGCAAAACATGATTCCAATTTTCTTACCCCCATTCCCTGCTCCCATTTCCCTCACCCACATGCCCATGCCCACCCCCACCCACACCCACTCACTTCCTCATTGACTACAGATTATATAGTAAAACTTGACTTCTGCTTAACTATACCTTAACCAATCATTTTCCTGAAATTTAACTAACCAATCTTAACATATTGTCCAATTATATCCCACCACCTTAATTAGTTTACACCCAGCAAAATTAATTATACAGCAGACAGGAACAATCACAGAACCAGACAGAGATTATACAGACAAACAATAGCAAAGTGGGAACTACAATGACAAGACAACACAGAAGTGAGGATTTCACATCCCAGCTATTGATAAGTGAGTTCTTGCCAGACAGGATGCTATCAAATTAAGTTTCCTTTTACATTTTCTAGGCACTTCCCTTTCTCTGGAGGTGATAGGAATACAATCCTGTCCTGATAGTGCCTAACAGCCCAATAGCACCTTATTTCAATGTGACTAGTTTGGAATGTGAGGATGTGACCGTTCGCTTCCCAGCTTATGGCTGCCTCTGCTGCTTAACCAAAGGCCTGAGCCTAAGAACAGGGCCTCAATCTGTCACAGTAAGAGAAGGCCCTTACACCGGCAGACAGTGATTTCTTTCTTTTATACCTCTAGAACTAGCCAAGCGATAAGAATACACCTAAATTCTTAAAGTATAGGCCTTTGCAGACAGGCCTGAATATCTATATCCTAACAGGTATGTTTAGTCTACAGAAAAGAAGACTGAGGGGAAACCTGACAACCAGAGATCCTAGAAATCCATTTGCTGTGGAAAAATGCGGAATTTGTGTTTTTTACAGAGAATCTTTAGTTTTTACATTTTGTGAAAAAATAAAAAGATATACAGTATTAACTATTAAATAAATTTTATTGAAAGTACCAGTGCCACTTATTCAATGCATGCAACCTTCCACTCTTGTGGTTGATTTTTGAATGTGCTACATAGCTAAACATACTCCAATAAACTACTTCCGGCGTACAGATCTTACTGAATGGCATATAGTGGTTTGTGTTTTAATGCATCTCAAATTTCACTTCAGCCTCCAGCTGTGAGTAATTAAAGTTATGAGAAGATACCAAAAACTTTCAAAATCACCCCTAAAGATTATGTCACTGAGTTGGCAAGGACAAATTTCACGTTGATGGTAATGTGCTGTTCTATTCTGTATGCGGTAAGGCTGTAGATTACGTTCGATGGCACACAACTGTAGAACACAAGGAAAGTGCTAAACGTAAACTGAATGAAAAGAAGCAAAAACAAGAGGCTGATCGAGAACAGGCAGGGCCATCGACTACAGCAACGAATCAATGCACTGTGACTGGATCATTCCATCGTTTTACAACTGTAAATATATCAGTAAAACATTGTGTTCAACTGATACCTATATATATTGTGGCAAGGGAAACTAAAGTTCAGCATTTAATAATAATCACAGAAAAACACAGATTTTTATGCTTTTTTTAATTGGAGAATTTTTTTATCATGGAAAACTAGGATCCCTCCTGAGGAACAGTCTTCACATCTATTACGGGCTGTTATAAAGAGGATGGTGATCAATTGTTCTTCGTGTCCACTGATGGCAGGACAAGAAGGAATTGGCTTAATCCGCAGCAAGAGAGATTTAAGTTCGATATTAGGAAAAATTTGCTAACTTTCAGAGTAGTTAAACTCTGGAATAGGCATCCAAGTGTGTTTGTGGGTTCCCTGTCACTGGAGGATTTTAAGAACAGGTTGGACAAACACCTGTCAGGGATGATCTAGGTTTACTTGGTCCTGCCTCAGTGTGGGGGGCTGGACAAGATGACCTCTGCAGGTCCCTTCCAGCCCCCCATTTCTATGGTTCTCTGATAGCTGAGGGCCCAGAGAGGTCAGGGAAGGCAGGGAGCTAGTGACAGGTGGGTGGGCGGAGGGATTAGGAGCATGTGGAGTAAGTGCAGAGATTGGTGGGGATAAGTAAGGAAGGGGGGCCGGGGGAGAGAAATAGTCTGTGGGTCCCAGGACTCTTCTTGGCACAGGAGGAGGGGGGAAGGGTTTGGATTATCCATAGCACAGGGATCAAGCTCATGAAGAGCTGCCATTTTGAGCCCCCTGAAAAGAGATGGCGGTCACTCATTTGGGATGTTATTGGCACAGTCTGTTTCCTGGTTGGGACGGGACCCCTCTGCCCCGGTGGGGAGAGTCTAAGCCGCAGCAGGAGATCGGGGAGGGTCTAGCTCCCAGCCTGTCTCTCACACTCAGCCCCAGGAGGGGCCTCTGTTCTCTTCTGGTGTGACAGAACTGGTCTGTAATGTTTTTATGAACACTATGCATTTCAGTTTACCCACTGGCCTTTGTATTGTTACTCACTGGGCACAGAGGGGTTAAAATGCTTCCCCTGGAATGGAGGGAAGGGATGAGGTGTTTGACTCACGTGGCTCTCAGGTTGGAGACCAGAATCATGAACATGAACGGAATAGAACCTGCACAGGTGAGAGGAGGATCAGGCAATATGAAGGAAGAGCCAAAGACCAGGCCACTAACACTTCATGCCTGGGAAGTTGAGGCAGGCTGAACATGTGAACTCAGCGTGGTTGGCAGCAGGAGGACAATGGACTGCAGGTGTCAGGGGCCTGCGTTAAGAGTGGAGTTCACAGACACAGCAGCTTTCATTTTGGGACTCAGAGAGCGGAAGAGAGAAGAAGGAGGTCAGAGAAGCAGGGTATGGCGAAGCCCTGGCTTCCCCAAGGTGAATTCTGTCCAAAGCTTACCGCTCATGCTGGCCTAAAGACTCTCCCAGCTGCTGGATTTCCGGTGACTAATAAACATTACCATGTTTTGAGAAGGCTGCCCAGTGTTGCTGCAAACACTGAAGTGCATTGCACCCGGAAGGGGTAAAATGTCGCTCTCAGGAGTCTGACTTCAGGTGGACTCACTGCAGGGAGCCGCAGACAGACATGGGGGCTGCTGGAGCCAAAAGCCCAGACTTGGAATCATTGAAGTCGTGGGCTTGCCCTTGTGCAACAGCTTGGAGCTTTGGGGTCCAACAGACCAAAGGGGTTGTGCTCCAGAGACTGTTTAAAAGGTCGGGCATAGACCAGACCCTGTGAATTCATGACAAGTGGTAACTTCACTCATTTCATTTCCAAGCACCAGCTGACTCCTAATACGAATTTTATGGATAGATTCCAATCCCAGGAGGAAACATTGTGATCATATCGTCTGACCCCCTGTAAAACACAGGCCAGAGACCTGCCCCACAATAATTCCTAGATCAGAGCTTATTAAAAAACATCCAATCTTGATTCTAAAATTGCTAGTGATGGGGACTCTACCAAGACCCTTGATAAGTTGTTCCAGTTACCCTCACTGTTAAAAATTCATGCCTCATTTCCAGTCTGAATTTGTTTAGCTTCAACTTCCAGCCACTGGACTGTGTTGCACCTTTCTCTGCTAGTCTGATGAGCCCATCACTAAATATTTGTTCCCCATGTAGGTACTGATAGAATGATCCAGTCACCCCAACCTTCTCTCTGTTAAGTTAAACAGATTGAGCTCCTTGAGTCTATCACAATAAGGCAGGTTTTCTAATCCTTTAATTGTTCTTGTGGCTCTTCTTTAAACCCTCTCCAAAGTATCAATGTCTTTCTTGAACTGTGGACACCAGAACTAGCCATAGGATTCCAGCAGCAGTTCATAGAAACATAGAATATCAGGGTTGGAAGGGACCTCAGGAGGTCATCTAGTCCAACCCCCTGCTCGAAGCAGGACCAATCCCCAACTAAATCATCCCAGCCAGGGCTTTGTCAAGCCTGACCTTAAAAACCTCTAAGAAAGGAGATTCCACCACCTCCCTAGGTAACCCATTCCAGTGCTTCACCACCCTCCTAGTGAAAAAGTTTTTCCTAATATCCAACCTAAACCTTCCCCACTGCAACTTGAGACCATTACTCCTTGTTCCGTCATCTGCTACCACTGAGAACACTCTAGATCCATCCTCTTTGGAACCCCCTTTCAGGTAGTTGAGAGCAGCTATCAAATCCCCCCTCATTCTTCTTGTCTGCAGACTAAACAATCCCAGTTCCCTCAGCTCTCCTCGTAAGTCATGTGTTCCAGTCCCCTAATCATTTTTATTGCCTTCCGCTGGACGCTTTCCAATTTTTGCACATCCGTCTTGCAGTGTGGGGCATTGCCAGCAGATTGAGGGACATGCTGGCAATGACCCTACTTACACATCCCAAAATGCCATTGGCCTTCTTGGCAACAAGGGCACACTGTTGACTCATATCCAGCTTCTCAGCCACTGTAACCCCTAGGTCTTTTTCTGCAGAACTGCTGCCGAGCCATTCGGTCCCCAGTCTGTAGCGGTGCTTGGGATTCTTCCATCCTAAGTGCAGGACTCTGCACTTGTCCTTGTTGAACCTCATCAGATTTCTTTTGGCCCAATCCTCTAATTTGTCTATGTCTCTCTGTATCCTATCCCTACCCTCCAGCGTATCTACCTCCCCTCCCAGTTTAGTGTCATCTGCAAACTTGCAGAGGGTGCAATCCACACCATCCTCCAGATCATTAATGAAGATATTGAACAAAACTGGCCCCAGGACCGACCCTTGGGGCACTCTGCTTGATACCAGTTGCCAACTAGACGGTTGCACCACTGCCAAACACAGAGGAAAAAACCCCTCTCCACCGCTAAACGAGATTCCCCTGTTTGTGCATCCCAGGATCCCATGAGCCCTTTAGGCCACAGTGTTGCACTGGGAGCTGATGTTCAGCTGATTATCCACCCCCACCCCCAAATCTTTTACAGAGTCGCTGCTTTCCAGGGTAGAGTCCTGCATCCTGTAAGTCTGGCCTATGTTCTTTGTTCCTAGATGTCTCCTTTTACATTTAGCTGTATTACAGTACATACCAATGACCTGTCCTCTTCATTATTTACCAGTTCCTGCAACAGACATCAAATACAATAAGCATCCTGGTCTTCAAAGATATGCCTCAGAAATGTTTTCCTCAGCAAACACTGATTCACAGTTTACTGCCAGTCCTGGAACCTGTTATCAGCCCCGGCACATAGAGCAGCCAGCTTTATTGCTCACCCTGACTATCACATGTTATAGAATAATTATGATCAACCCCCAGAAGCCAGTAGCTGCCCACTGGCCCATTTTGCAGCTGTTGAACCCTCCTTAAGTGTGGCGGTTCAATACAAGACAGGACACGGCTTTAGGCAAGCAAGCAGGCTGGTCTGCTGATGGGATTACCCCTGTCAGCTTTTCCACCTCTTTTATTTCTCTCCCCCCTGTGCATCACATACCCCAACCGACCGCAAAAGGCATGAACAAAGGAAATAATATGACTTTGATTAATATTCCTATTTACTAGCCTCTATCTACTACAATCTTTATTCTCAGGCCTTGAGCTTCGGCCGAGGAAGCTTCCCACGGCTGATGTCCTTATTTTGACTTCCCAGATGGTCCAGGTTTTCATGGTCCATGTCCTTGGACAGAACAGAGCAATGTGTGCATTGCTCCTACACAACAGTCAGGGTGTGCCCTGACTGTTTCCAGGTGCATGAACGCTACATGAACCCTCCACTTAGGGATGGTCAAACACCCAGAAGTTCAGTGAAAGGCACCAACGTGTGGGGCAGAGCCAAAATATCTAAACAATTTGGGCCTCACTGTGGGACCCCCGGCACCTGCAGTCCCAGGCAGGGTGGGGAAAGTGGGCTCTTCAGGGGTCCGTATTCTTCTCACATAGAAGGTCTGGCTGAGAGCTGCAGTTTCACTCCTTTGCTCCAGTTCTCTTTCAACACTGAGAGGGGGATTGCGTGGCTGAGCCTTCAGCTCTGCCCCATATTCCCACGTGGGTGCTGCCTGGGAACAGGGGGCTGTAGGAGAGGATGGGGTGTGGGGCAGCAGTTCTCAGGTATTGTTATACCATGGTCTCTTCATAGAATCATAGAATATCAGGGTTGGAAGGGACCTCAGGAGGTCATCTAGTCCAACCCCCTGCTCAGAGCAAGACCAATCCCCAATTAAATCATCCCAGCCAGGGCTTTGTCAAGCCTGACCTTAAAAACTTCTAAAGAAGGGGATTCTACCACCTCCCTAGGTAATGCATTCCAGTGTTTCACCACCCTCATAGTGAAAATTTTTTTCCTAATATCCAACCTAAACCTCCCCCACTGCAACTTGAGACCATTACTCCTTGTCCTGTCCTCTTCTATCACTGAGAATAATCTAGAACCATCCTCTCTGGAACCACCTCTCAGGTAGTTGAAAGCAGCTATCAAATCCCCCCTCATTCTTCTCTTCTGCAGACTAAACAATCCCAGTTCCCTCAGCCTCTCCTCAGAAGTCATGTGTTCCAGACCACTAATCATTTTTGTTGCCCTTCGCTGGACTCTCTCCAATTTATCCACATCCTTCTTGTAGTGTGGGGCCCAAAACTGAACACAGCACTCCAGATGAGGCCTCACCAATGTCGAATAGAGGGGGACGATCACGTCCCTCAATCTGCTCGTTATGCCCCTACTTATACATCCCAAAGTGCCATTGGTCTTCTTGGCAACAAGGGCACGCTGCTGACTCATATCCAGCTTCTCGTCCACTGTCACCCCAGGTCCTTTTCCGCAGAACTGCTGCCTAGCCATTCGATCCCTAGTCTGTAGCTGTGCATTGGGTTCTTCCGTCCTAAGTGCAGGACCCTGCACTTATCCTTATTGAACCTCATCAGATTTCTTTTGGCCCAATCCTCCAATTTGTCTAGGTCCCTCTGTATCCTATCCCTGCCCTCCAGCGTATCTACCACTCCTCCTAGTTTAGTATCATCCGCAAATTTGCTGAGAGTGCAATCCACACCATCCTCCAGATCATTTATGAAGATATTGAACAAAACCGGCCCCAGGACCGACCACTGGGACACTCCACTTGACACCGGCTGCCAACTAGACATGGAGCCATTGATCACTACCCGTTGAGCCCGACAATCTAGCCAACTTTCTACCCACCTTATACTGCATTCATCCAGCCCATACTTCCTTAACTTGCTGACAAGAATACAGTGGGAGACCGTGTCAAAAGCTTTGCTAAAGTCAAGAAACAACACATCCACTGCTTTCCCTTCATCCACAGAACCAGTAATCTCATCATAGAAGGCGATTAGATTAGTCAGGCATGACCTTCCCTTGGCGAATCCATGCTGACTGTTCCTGATCAATTTCCTCCCATGTAAGTGCTTCAGGATTGATTCCTTGAGGACCTGCTCCATGATTTTTCTGGGGACTGAGGTGAGGCTGACTGGCCTGTAGTTCCCAGGATCCTCCTTCTTCCCTTCTTTAAAGATTGGCAGTACATTAGCCTTTTTCCGGTCATCTGGGACTTCCCCCGTTCGCCACGAGTTTTCAAAGATAATGGCCAATGGCTCTGCAATCACAGCCGCCAATTCCTTTAGCACTCTCGGATGCAACACGTCCGGCACCATGGACTTGTGCACGTCCAACTTTTCTAAATAGTCCCAAACCACCTCTTTCTCCACAGAGGGCTGGTCACCTCCTCCCCATGCTGTGCTGCGCAGTGCAGCAGTCTGGGAGCTGACCTCGTTAGTGAAGACAGAGGCAAAAAAAGCATTGAGTACATTAGCTTTTTCCACATCCTCTGTCACTAGGTTGCCTCCCTCATTCAGTAAGGGGCCCACACTTTCCTTGGCTTTCTTCTGGTTGCCAACATACCTGAAGAAACCCTTCTTGTTACTCTTGACATCTCTTTCTAGCTGCAGCTCCAGGTGCGATTTGGCCCTCCTGATTTCATTCCTACATGCCTGAGCAATATTTTTATACTCTTCCCTGGTCATATGTCCAACCTTCCACTTCTTGTAAGCTTCTTTTTTATGTTTAAGATCCGCTAGGATTTCACCGTTAAGCCAAGCTGGTCGCCTGCCATATTTACTATTCTTTCGACTCATCGGGATGGTTTGTCCCTGTAACCTTAACAGGGATTCCTTGAAATACAGCCAGCTCTCCTGGACTCCTTTCCCCTTCATGTTAGTCCCCTAGGGGATCCTACCCATCCGTTCCCTGAGGGAGTCAAAGTCTGCTTTCCTGAAGTCCAGGGTTCGTATCCTGCTGCTTACCTTTCTTCCGTGTGTCAGGATCCTGAACTCAACCAACTCATGGTCACTGCCTTCCAGATTCCCATCCACTTTTGCTTCCCCCACTAATTCTTCCCATTTTGTGAGCAGCAGGTCAAGAAAAGCGCCCCCCCTAGTTGGCTCCTCTAGCACTTGCACCAGGAAATTGTCCCCTACATTTTCCAAAAACTTCCTGGATTGTTTATTCACCACTGTATTGCTCTCCCAGCAGATGTCAGGAAAATTAAAGTCACCCATGAGAACCAGGGCGTGCGATCTAGTAGCTTCTGCGAGTTGCTGGAAAAAAGCCTCATTCACCTCACCTTCTTAAGAGGGAGACCCACTCATGAACACTGATCAACACTACCCCATGGTAACACTAGCTAGGACCCCGTGTATAGAGAATGTTTTATACAAATTATTTTTGTGCTGAAAAATGCAGATGCAGGTTGACTGCAACAATTCCTGAACTCAGGTCGATTCTGGATAATGGTTTTGTTGGGTTATAATGAACAAATTTTGGAAATGTTAAAATGGTTTGTCTCGGCCTTTCTCAAATGCAACATTTTGACTTTCCATTTGAGAAAGCCATTTTGGCATTGCATTGAGTTTTATTTTACAGAAACTTTTAAAAAGGTTTGAAAACATCAAGAATGAAATGAAACATTTCTTTGACCTGAAACAAAATGTTTTCTTTTTGCCAGAGTCTCAGTTTTTTTCCTTTTGGTTTTTCAGTTCAACCACTGAACCAAAATACTGATGATTTGCACATCTCTACCCCATCCTCAGGGCCAAGCTGGCAGTAAAATCTGCAGCAAGGTTCCTCCCGCCTCACTTTCTGCAGCGCTGCTGTGGGACAGGCTGGAGATTTGGTGGCAGAGTCACCGGTCTCTTGGAAATGCAGGTTTCCACTGAATTCAGCAGGAAGGTGAAGAACCAGCATCCTGGCCCTATTCCTCTCAGACTCGGATTCCCTCTGTTTTAAGCCCTAGCCCCAGATTTCCCGGCTGGTGCAGGGCGGTGGCTTGGTAGCATGTTGCTGCGTTGCAGAAGAGGTCAGGGAAGGGGTGGGGACTAGTGGCTGCTGGGGAAGGGGCAGTGGCGGCCATTGCCCAGCCGGAAGGGGTGAGAGGGTGTCAGAGTTCCTTCCCTACTCTGAACTCTAGGGTACAGATGTGGGGACCTGCATGAAAGACCCCCTAAGCTTATTCTTACCAGCTTAGGTTAAAAACTTCCCCAAGGTACAGACTTTGCCTTGTCCTTGAACAGTATGCTGCCACCACCAAGCCTTTTAAACAAAGAACAGGGAAAGAGCCCACTTGGAGACGTCTTCCCCCAAAATATCCCCCCAAGCCCTACACACCCCCTTTCCTGGGGAGGCTTGAGAATAATATCCTAACCACTTGGTTACAAAATCATCAAAGACCCAAACCCCTGGATGTAGGAACAATGGAAAAATCAGTCAGGTTCTTAAAAGAAGGATTTTATTAAAAAAAAGAGAGGTAAAAGAATCACCTCTGTAAAATCAGGATGGAAAATACTTTACAGGGTATTCAGATTCAAAACACAGAGGATCCCCCCCTGGGCAAAACCTTAAAGTTACAGAAAACAGGAATAAACCTCCCTCTTAACACAGGGAAAATTCACATAAACCAAAAGATAAACTAATCTGCCTTGCCTGGCTTACCTCTACTGGTTGTAATATTGGAGACTTGGATTAGGATGGGTTGGAGAAGATGGACTTCTGTCTAGCCTCTCTCAGTCCCAAGAGAGAACAACCCCGTAAACAAAGAGCACAAAACAGAAGCCTTCCCCCCACAAATATTTGAAAGTATCTTGTCTCCTTATTGGTCCTTTGGGTCAGGTGCCAGCCAGGTTAGCTGAGCTTCTTAACCCTTCACAAGTAACAGGATGTTGCCTCTGACCAGGAGGGATTTTACAGCACTGTATACAGAAAGGTGGTTACCCTTCCCTTTATATTTATGACAGAGGGCATCTGGGCTTTGGAGGCAGCTGACGACGACGTCTGCATTGGGGAGGGGATGCAGCTCTCCCTCCTGTTTGTGGGCAGGCTCGGGGTTACGATACTTTGGGGAGGCTTGAACTCCTTGAGGAAGCAGCTGCCAGGGTGAGGACAGGGGAATGTGTCTGTGAGCAGGGAGGTCCTTCCCTTTGCACCCCCATTGCCTCTCACTGCTTCTCCCCATGGGCTGCCTGCAGAGCACCAGTGTCCCCACAGCAGGGACGAATGCTAATTTGGGGCTGGATCATGTGCCCCTTAAATCAACAACAGCTTAGTTTCCAAGAAATGCTGGTTGGCACTTAATGAGCCCTGAGAAGCAGAGGAATGATAAGAGTCTGCAGGCAAATGCTCTGCTCCAGTTGAAATGCAAAGCACGTCAATATTTGCTGATGATTTGGTGTCTGGGGTTCAGCCTGTGACTCCCCACCTACCTCTCCTCCCCCAGTCAAGCCCAACTCTCCAGCTGTCTCTCTGACATCTCTTCCTGCTGCCAGATCACGGACCACCCCACCTTTCCTCCAGCCTCACCGCTTCTCTAGCACCTTCATGCTCTAGCTCAGCCATGAGCTATGGGCTTCCTGCCAGACTCAGCTGGGGAGATTCTCTGGCCTGTGTTTTACAGGAGATCAGACCCGTCTGGCCTTAACATGTAGGTAGGGGCATAGCGAGCAGATCGAGGGACGTGATCGTTCCCCTCTATTCGACATTGGTGAGGCCTCATCTGGAGTACTGTGTCCAGTTTTGAGCCCCACACTTCAAGAAGGATGTGGATAAATTGGAGAGAGTCCAGCGAAGGGCAACAAAAATGATTAGGGGACTGGAACACATGAGTTATGAGGAGAGGCTGAGGGAGCTGGGATTGTTTAGCCTGCAGAAGACAAGAATGAGGGGGGATTTGATAGCTGCTTTCAACTACCTGAAAGGGGGTTCCAAAGAGGATGGCTCTAGACTGTTCTCAATGGTAGCAGATGACAGAACGAGGAGTAATGGTCTCAAGTTGCAGTGGGGGAGGTTTAGATTGGATATTAGGAAAAACTTTTTCACTAAGAGGGTGGTGAAACACTGGAATGCGTTACCTAGGGAGGTGGTAGAATCTCCTTCCTTAGAGGTTTTTAAGGTCAGGCTTGACCAAGCCCTGGCTGGGATGATTTAACTGGGAATTGGTCCTGCTTTGAGCAGGGGGTTGGACTAGATGACCTTCTGGGGTCCCTTCCAACCCTGATATTCTATGATTCTATGATTCTATGTGGGAACTATTGGAAATGTTATTCCCCCCCTTGTCGCTCAGGCAGACTGTGACGCAGGCAGACCAGGGGCCAGCTCATGCCAAGATCCCCACGTCTCCACTGACAATACAGAGCTGTAACCAGGCCGGCTCACCTGGGTGTTAGGGTTGTTAAAACAGGTATTAGATTTATAAGAATGTGTTGAGGGTTTAGACTTTATGGAACGCTCGTGAGTTGCTACCAGCATTCATCTTATATTCACCATCTGTGTCCCATGTTAGCATTTGCATTGTAAGACTCTGTGACTATGTAAATCATCAGATAGGAGAGAAAATATTACAATCATAAAATATCAGGGTTGGAAGGGACCTCAGGAAGTCATCGAGTACAATCCCCTGCTCAAAGCAGGACCAATCCCCAACTAAATCATCCCAGCCAGGGCTTTGTCGTCAAGCCTGACCTTAAAAACCTCTAAGGAAGAAGATTCCACCACCTCCCTAGGTAACGCATTCCAGTGTTTCACCACCCTCTTAGTGAAAAAGTTTTTCCTAATATCCAACCTAAACCTCCCCCACTGCAACTTGAGACCATTACTCCTTGTTCTGTCATCTGCTACCACTGAGAACACGCTAGATTCATCTTCTTTGGAACCCCCTTTCAGGTAGTTGAAAGCAGCTATCAAATACCCCCTCACACTTCTCTTCTGCAGACTAAACAAGCCCAGTTCCCTCAGCTCTCTTCGTAAGTCCATGTGTTCCAGTCCCCTAATCATTTTTATTGCCTTCCGCTGGACGCTTTCCAATTTTTGCACATCCGTCTTGCAGTGTGGGGCATTGCCAGCAGATCGAGGGACATGCTGGCAATGCCCCTACTTATACAGCCCAAAATGCCATTGGCCTTCTTGGCAACAAGGGCACACTGTTGACTCATATCCAGCTTCTCGTCTACTGTGACCCCTAGGTCCTTTTCTGCAGAACTTCTGCCGAGCCATTCGGTCCCTAGTCTGTAGCGGTGCTTGGGATTCTTCCGTCCTAAGTGCAGGACTCTGCACTTGTCCTTGTTGAACCTCATCAGATTTCTTTTGGCCCAATCCTCCAATTTGTCTAGGTCCCTCTGTATCCTATCCCTACCCTCCAGCATATCTGCCTCTCCTCACAGTTTAGTGTCATCTCCAAACTTGCTGAGGGTGCAATCCACACCATCCTCCAGATCATTTATGAAGATATTGAACAAAACCAGCCCCAGGACCAACTCTTGGGGCACTCCGCTTGATACCTGCTGCCAACTAGACATGGAGCCATTGATCACTACCCGTTGAGCCCGACGATCTAACCAACTTTCTATTCGCCTTATAGTCCAGTCATCTAGCCCATACTTCTTTAACTTGCTGGCAAGAATACTGTGGGAGACTGTGTCAAAAGCTTTGCTAAAGTCAAGGAAGAACACGTTCACTGCTTTCTCCTCATCCACAGAGCCAGTTATCTCATCATAGAAGGCAATTAGATTAGTCAGGCATGACTTGCCCTTGGTGAATCCATGCTGACTGTTCCTGATCACTTTCCTCTCCTCTAAGTGCTTCTGAATTGATTCCTTGAGGACCTGCTCCATGAGTTTTCCAGGGACTGAGGTGAGGCTGACTGGCCTGTAGTTCCCAGGATCCTCCTTTTTCCCTTTTTTAAAGAAGGGCACTACATTAGCCTTTTTCCAGTCATGTGGGACCTCCCCAAATCTCCATGAGTTTTCAGAGATAGTGACCAATGGCTCTGCAAGCACATCCGCCAACTCCTTTAGCACTCTTGGATGCAGCGCATCCAGGCCCATGGTCTTGTGCTCATCCAGCTTTTCTAAATAGTCCCGAACCACTTCTTTTTCCACAGAGGGCTGGTCACCTCCTCCCCATGCTGTGCTGCCCAGTGCAGTAGTCTGGGAGCTGACCTTGTTCGTGAAGACAGAGGCAAAAAAAGCATTGAGTACATTAGCTTTTTCCACGTCCTCTGTCACTAGGTTGCCTCCCCCATTCAGTAAGGAGCCCACACTTTCCTTGACTTTCTTCTTGTTGCTAACATACCTGAAGAAACCCTTCTTGTTACTCTTATCATCCCTTGCTACCTGCAACTCCAGGTGTGATTTGGCCTTCCTGATTTCACTCCTGCATGCCCGAGCAATATTTTTAAACTCATTCCTGGTCATTTGTCCAATCTTGCACTTCTTGTGTTTAAGATCAGCAAGGATTTCACTGTTAAGCCAAGCTGGTCGCCTGCCATATTACTATTCTTTATACACATCGGAATGGTTTGTTCCTGCAACCTCAATAAGGATTCTTTAAAATACAACCAGCTCTCCTGGATTCCTTTCCCCATCATGTTATTCTCTCAGTGTGTGTGAGATGCTGGCCGAGCAGGTGCCAGCTCATGCCTGGGCCCCAGGCCTCACTGATCACTGAGAAATGCATAGCTGGAAACCAGTCTGGCTTGCCTGTGTGTTAGTGTTGTTAAGACAGATATTAGCGTTGTAAGAGGGTGTTTGGTGTTTAGACCTTATAAATCAGTGATGCCATTTCCAATTTAGTATTGGTGAGTAGTGAGGAACCCATAGAAGAGCTGGTTGTCGGGGACAACTTTGGTTTGAGTGATCATGAGCTAATTCAATTTAAACTAAATGGAAGGATAAACCAAAACAGGTCTGCAACTAAGGTCCTTCATTTCAAAAGGGTAAACTTTAAAAAATGAAGGGAATTGGCAAGGGAATTGAACTGGACTGAAGAACTCAAGGATCTAAATGTGGAGGAGGCTTGAAGTTACTTTAAGTCAAAGTTGGAGAAACTATCTGAAGCCTGCATCCCAAGCACGGGGGAAAAATTCATAGGGAAGGGTTGCAGACCAAGCATCTCAAGGAGGGGATAAAGAGAAAGCAGAAAGCATACAAGGAATGGAAGAAGGGAGGGATCAGCAAGGAAAACTACCTCTTGGAGGTCAGAAAGTGTAGGGATAAAGTGAGAACTGCCAAGAGCCAAGCAGAGTTGGATGGTGACCTTGCAAAGGAAATTAAACCACTAGTGAAACGTTCTATAGCTGTAGAAGTAAAAAGAAAACAAGGGAAGAAGAAGTGGGACCACCAAGCACTGAGGATGGGGTAGAGATTAAAGATAATCTAGGCATGGCCCAACACCTAAACAAATACTTTGCCTCAGTTTTGAATAAGGCTAATGAAGAGCTTAGGGGTAGAGGCAGTGAGTAGGGGCAATGGGAACGAGGTTACAGAAATACAAATGACCACATCCAAGGTGGAAGTCAAACTGCTTCATGCAGTCAAACTTTTTAGTTCTCGCCACCCCTTACCTGTAATGAAATTTGTTTGCCCCCACTCCCCGGGAGCCGGGGTCAGGAGCGGGGCCAGAGTCATGATCTGGAGCCAGGGCTGGGCTGGGGCCAGGGTGGGCCCACGGTCAGGAGCCAGGGCCAGAGCTGCAGCTGCGGCCACAGCCAGGGTGGAGCTTGGAGCTGGAGGCCGAAGGTGCGGCTGGGGCCAGAGGCGGGGCCGGAGCAGAGCTGGGGGCAGAGTGGGGCTGGGTGGCACTGCTTCCCTGCTCCCATGGGGGCTGGCTTGGCCTTCCAAACATTCCTGCATGCCTGCCCTAGGGGGTGTGCCCCACAGATTAGGGACGACTGACTTAATGGGACTAAATTGGGGGCCTGGATAATCTCCATCCAAGAATACTAAAGGAACCAGCATAGAAAACTGGGAGCCCAATAGCAAGGATTTTTAATAAATCTGTATACTCATGGGTCGTACCCTGTGACTGGAGCACTGCTAACATAAGACCTATTTTGAAGACGGGGGAAAAAGGTGATCAAGGAAACTACAGGCCTGTTAATTTGACATCAGCTGTGTGCAAGGTCTTGGAACAAATGTTGAGGAGAGAGAAGTGAAGGACACAGAGGCAAATGGTAATTGGATAGAATCCAACATGGGCTACAAAAGGTAGATTGTGCCAGGAGAACCCAGCGACAGGAGGGGGTTCCCGGCCTCCACGGCAACCGCTAGAACCACGGCCCTTACCCCAGGCCCTCACAGCAGGGACACACGTGGTGCCTCCTCCTGACAGCCCCCAGCAGCGCGCTCACAGCTCGGCGGCCCCCCATGGCGATCAGGGGGCGGGCAGAGGGGCGCTCGCTGCTGTGGGTTATACTGTGTGTGTATATATATATATAATATAGGTTTTTGTCTGGTGAAAAAAATTTCCCTGGAACCTAACCCCCCCTATTTACATTAATTTTTACGGGGAAATTGGATTCGCTTACCATCGTTTCGCTTAAAGTCTCAGTTTTCAGGAACAGAACTACGTTAAGTGAGGAGTTACTTGCATTAAGGGTCAGGCAGTTCTCTGGCTTTGTGAGTGGCTGGGGATGGAGGTCAAGAGGCTGTAGAAGACAAACTCGGGGAGGGGAATATCTGAGGTCCATCTGCCGGGCCTTCTTCCCCACTGACACTCTTCAGTGGTACTTCTTTGCAAGGGACTGGATTCCCTGGAGGCCTTACTGTACTTCCTCATCTGGTGACAAGAGGAGAAAGCCCCAGAGTAGGAGAAAGGAAGGCACCCGGGGTGGTGTTAAATTTTCCCAGATTAGTGGGTGGGGACTTGAGCTGGTTCTTTGTGGCAGTGTTAAGAGGTACCCCTAAATATTGAACCTGTCTGTGGGTGCTGCCTTCTCCAGCTGGCAGAAGGGTGACAGTTACATTGTGGAAGGCTGTGTCTAGAGGCCTCATCCATGCCAGAGCCTGTTGTATTAATTTGGATGGAATGTGTAGGCCAAAGGTGTTAACATGATCCAGTCGCTGCCCAGCACTGAACAGTGTTAAACAAGGTCTGGGGGTTGGTATTCAGAGACCTCACCATGCTCAGCGCCGTGACAAATACATTATAAAATTCTGAGCAGAGTTAGAAATGGATTGACTGAAACAGAAAAAGGAAATAAACCAGAATGGGGCCAGGAGCATTGAAATGTGAAGTGTTCAGCGAGGCTTTTATCTTCACAACATCCCTTCTTCCCTTTCCTCTTAGCAGGAGAGAGCGTGTAAAAGGTCCCCTCCCCCCTGTGTGAC
Source organism: Lepidochelys kempii (assembly GCF_965140285.1). Classification (NCBI taxonomy): domain Eukaryota; kingdom Metazoa; phylum Chordata; order Testudines; family Cheloniidae; genus Lepidochelys; species Lepidochelys kempii. The sequence continues at coordinate 349,678,734 of NC_136380.1, forward strand.
AGTCTCTGTGGGGTGATGAAAGATGGTAATAACTGTCCCTTTGGAGGAGAAGACGTTAGGTACAATGGGCTGGATCCGGCGTTGGTGCTGTTGTTAAAGTCTAATCCTGGTTCAATCCCAGGTGGTGCTAGGGATTCAGCCGAAGCCTGTGAAGGTGGCGATGTCACTGGGTCCCTCTCTCCTGCCCGCTCTGGCCAGAACATCTCTGAGGATTGGTCTGAAGTCAGCAAGATGAAATTCAGTAAAGACAAGTGCAAAGTAGAGCACTGAGGAAGGAAAAACAAAACGTACAACTGTAAAACGGGGAAGAAGAGCGAGGTGGCGATGCTGCTGGCGAGGATCTGAGCGTTCTAGTGGATCACAAGTAGAATGTGATGCAGCTAAGAAACAGGCTATCGTTCTGGGGTTTTGCTGTGACAACTTTGCCGATAACTTTTTGCCTGCTTGAAAATTAACCATGAAATTCTGTGCTTCTGTTTCCACTGATAGTTGTTGTCAGAGGTTATTGTGACACCTTATGAGCTCACACTCACTTTTCACAGATGAGCTGACAATGAGGGTAAAGGTGTAGGCCCCGTTATCACACCAGGCCCCATGGTGCACGGTGCTGCGCACACCCTGTAACAGTGTCAGCCCCAAAGAGCCGGCAGTCCAAACAGAGCAGATGTAACAGGGGATGAGACAAACCGGGGGTAGCGGGGGTGGGGTGGGGGTGCTCTGCACTCATATTCATTACCTGGGGAAGGAGGGGTGGGCAGGCCAGGATGTGATGAACTCACAGCTGGGAGGAGCTGGTGTGAAGTGCTTCCAGGGAAGGGCCAAGTTGTGATCTCTGTGTGTCCGCGGGCAGAGTGGGTTAGTGTCCATAGGGGGCCAGGGGTCTCAACACATTCAGACAGGGATGAGCACAAGACCCTCAGCCTCTCCCTGCTCAGGGAGTCAGCCCCCTTGCTGCCAATGGGAGATGCTTGCTGCCGGCCCTCCCACTGGTCACCAGAGATAGTGAGCCCCCAATCAGTGGCAGCTATTTTTGAGTGGGCTGTCCAGTCCTGTGGGGCGATTTGGCTTCTGGGAGCCTGGGGCTGCCGTAATAAACCCCAGAATCTCAGGACAGAGGCTTTTTCATGTCTTCATGTTCTCCCTTTCCTTCCTGTCAGTGCCTCTCAAGGTATCTGCATGGCGGCTCTGTGCCATCGTCCTTGGGCCCATCTGCCTGATCTTGCTGATTCTGGTGATCCGCATGGCTCAACAGGGTGGATGTTTGCAGGGAAAGAGTTGGAGTCGAACATTCGTGGGTTGTAAGTAGGGCCCTACCAAGTTCACTTTGCATTTTGGTCAATTTCACGATCATAGGATTTAAAAAATCATAAATGTCATGATTTCAGCTATTTAAATCTGAAATTTCATGGTGTTGTAACTGTAGGGGTCCTGACCCAAAAGTGGGTAGTGGGTGGGGGAGGGGTTCAAGGTTATTGTACGGGGGTCAGGGTATTGCCTCCCTTACTTCTGCACTGCTTCTGGCTCTGCCTTCAGAGCTGGGCAGCCAGAGAGCAGCAGCTGCGGGCTGGGAGCCCAGCTCCGAAGGCAGAGCTGCCGCCAGCAGCAGCGCAGAAGGGAGGATGGCCTGGTGCAGTATTTCTACCCTTACTTCTGGGCTGCTGCCTGCAGACTTGGGCCCTCGTCCAGCAGCCACCACTCTCCAGCCGCCCTCCCCTCGAGGTGCAGAGCTGGGGCCACACTAACAACGTTCCCCGGAGAACCATCCATAGAAGGATCCCCAAGTGCATCACAGACACTCCTGGCGTTACCCTCTCCCCCTCCCTGAGCGGCAAGTTGGTGTCATTAGCCCCCCTGCACAGACTGAGATGGGGAGGAGCTTTCCCCAGGCATGTTCACACAGGAAACCGATGGTGGCCAAGCCAGGAATGGAACCCAGGAACCCTGGCTCAGTCTTTTGTTGTTATTAATGGTGTTTGATTTCTATAGCACCAAAGATGTGCATGGCATCCATGTACCAGTGCGAAGTGTGAGCTGTGTGTCCCACTCAGTGCCTGATCCCAGGAGGCTGCTACAGCTCTCGGCCACGGGCTCTGAGTCCTTTAGCTGCAGCTGTGCAGGGTCACGCTTCCAGCTCTGGTGGGGCCTGTTGTTTACAGAACAGCTAGACACGTCCCTGCTTTGAGGAGATCAGTGTCTGAGTGGAGACAGAACCAGTAGGACATGGGTGGGCCCAAAGAGAGAGGAAACTCTGGGTATTGCAGATATCTGGAGGGAGATCAAGTCCTGTTCCTTATCCAAAAGGTCAGGCCCATGCTGCCTCCCTCTGGGGGTCCCCTTCCTTTCCTCTAGTGGAATCTGGGCTGCTCAGGACACAGTCAGAGGCTGCTGGATGGATGCATCTACGCGGGGGCCAGGAATGGGACAGAGTAGACACACTGTCATAAATATAAAGGGAAGGGTAACAACCTTTATGTATGGAGTAATATAAAATCCCACCTGACCAGAAGGACCAATGGGGAAAGAAGATACTTTCAAATCTGGGGGGGACGGGGAGGAGGTTTTGTTTGTGCTCTCTTTGTGTGTGCCCCCTGGGACAGAGAGAGGGACCAGGCAGGAAAAAACATCTCCTAAAACCCTCCCTGAAATAAGCATCTAAGATTACAAAAATTGTAAGTAAAGCAAGGAAATGTATTAGATTATCTTTTGTTTTAGCTTGTGAATTTTCCCTATGCTAAGAGGGAGGTTTATTCCTGTTTTGTAACTTTGAAGTTGAGCCGAGAGGGGACTCCTCTGTGTTTTAAATCTTTTCATTATCCTGTAAAATGACCTTCCATCCTGATTTTACAGAGGTGCTTCTTTTACTTTTGTCTTTGTAATAAAGTTCTTTTAAGAACTTGATTGGTTTTCAGTGTCCTAAAAACCCAAGGGTCTGGTCTGTGCTCACCTTGTTAACCTATTGGTTGGTATATTATTCTTAAGCCTCCCCAGGAAAGCGGGTGTGGGGGGGAGATAGGGCTCCAATTGGCCCCTCCTTGAATGTTTGTTTAAATCACTTGGTGGTGGCAGCAATACCATCCAAGGACAAGGAAAGGAATTTGTGCCTTGGGGAAGTTTTTAACCGAAACTGGTGGAATATAAGCTTAGGGGGTCTTTCATGTGGGTCCCCACATCTGTACCCTAGAGTTCAGAGTGGGGAGGGAACCTTGACACACACACACAACTGCATGCTCAGGAAAGTTTATTCTTGTGGTGGGCTGCAGCCACTGAGGGGAAGAGAGGGAAGGGGCAGGAGCGTAACTAGACCAGAGACGCTTGGGGGAAGAGAGTTGGCAGCTGGGGAAGTGAGATCTGGTGTCTCAGGGAGGGAGAGGACAGGCCCTTGATGCAGCAAAGGCATTGGAAAGTCTGGGACGTTGCCTGATCGTGCCCAAGGAGCCCAGTTCTTTTGCATCCCAGGTGCTGAGCTCCCCCTTCAGGCGCAGGCGAGCGACTCCCCTCAGTAGAGTTCATACTTGCAAATGTAGTTGGTTTGCTTATTACAGGGAATATCGTTCCATTTCTTAAAACCTAGAAGGCAAAACAGAAATCACCAGGGCAGGGGAAGGGCGAGTGGGGCCATTCCTGCCCTTACAGTGACCCCCCCTCATTGCACCCTGCTGAGAGAAGACCCCAGCTCCCGTGCAGGAGGCTGCGAGGAGGAGGAGCATGGACGGCAGGTATAATAGGCCAGAGGAGGATAAGACTCCGCAACCAGCCGTCAACCCGCTGCCTTTAGGAGTCTGGGCCTTGGCCCCACCTGCACTCCCCCCCGAGGCCCCTCTCCGGCTCTTCCCCTTTGGGCCCAGCCTCGCTCCGCCCCTTTCTGCCGCCGCTCCTCCTCTTCTCCCCTGAGGCCTGCCCTTGCTCCACCTTTTCCCGTCCCCACTCCATCTCTTCCCTTCCTCGCCGCGTCGTTCTTCTCCTCCAACCCAAGGAGGAGGAGAGGAAAGGAGCGAGTGGCGACGCTGAGAGGTGGGCGGGCGGGGCCGAGCAGGAAGGGGGCTGAGCGGGACTGGGGCTTGGGGCGGGGCTTGGGATGGAGTGTGGACGGGGCATGGGTGGGGCCTTGGGGAGGAGGCCGAGTGTGAGAAGGCCTTGGGTGGGGGGTTCATGGTCTGGGCACCGGGGAAGCTTCTGAAGCTTGCATCAGCCTCCCCAGGTGCCAGAGCATCGTGCCGCCCCTGACAAAGAGGCTGGAGGTGAAGCCCCATGTGCCTCAGACAGGGACAGGCTCCTTCGTTCCCTGAGGGACGCGTGTCAGCGTAACAGTGGAAGACCCTCTTCTATTGTGTTGGAATGTGTCTGATGAGAGCACGACAGGGCCTCTTGGTGCTAGGTGCTGTGTCCAGGCAGATAATCCCTGCCCTCGAGAGCGCACAGTCTAAATAGACAAGAGGTGGAAGGGGAAACTAAGGCCCAGAGTGGGGAAGTGAGTTGACCAAGGTCACCCAGCAGAGCAGTGGCAGGGCTGGGAATAGAAGCCAGGTCTCCTGAGTCACAGTCCGTACATGTCCACTAGGCCACACTGCTCCTCCACCTGCAACTGCTGTTACCTCCCATTACCCCCCGGCTCCCAACAAAAAGACAGAAAGGAGAACACAGAGCCCTGGCCAGCTGCCAGCTGGGAGACAAGCTCAGGAAGAGGGAAGCCAGCTCGCTCTGTGCTGAACGAGCTGTCCCAACCTCCATCTCCTACACATCTGGGTTTGTATGTGGCCCAGAGGTATCATCTCTCCCCACAGGACAGCACTAAGGATTCAGGTTGATGAATTGCTGTGAATTTCACCCTCATTCCTGTTCGCAGAGCCACACAGCTCCAGGAGCGTTATTCAGAAACGGCTCCCACAACTGTTTTGAAGAAGTTTTCACATCAACTTTTAGCTCTGTGTGTGATTGGTCATGCAGGTCACATGGCATCATTTCTGCTCCATGATTGGATGAGTGACACTTTAAAGTAGGAGACAATGGGGGAAAAAATCCTGCCCAGTGTGAGTTTGTGGGGGAAGGAGCATTCGTACCAACGCTGCTGAACACTCAGACCTGAGAGCATCGGATGGGTGGGTGAGTCTGTGTGTCTAACATGGGCCCTGAAGAATGAGTCTGTGATAAATGAAAGGGTGGGGGTAGCTCCCTTTTATGGACACCCAGCCAGCCAGTTAACTATAAAATCTCTCTTAGTAATTGTTCTCTACTTGCTTTACCTGTAAAGGGTTAAAAAGTCTCACTGCGATGGATAGGTAAAAGGAAGGGAGTGGGCAGCTGGCCAAAAGAGCCAATGGGAAGGCTAGAACTTTTTAAAATTGAGAAAAAACTCCCCTTTTGTCTGTTTGTTATTCCTCTCCTGGAGAGAGGCGGACAGGGCAGAGCGATGCTATAAGAAGCTTGGGGCCAGGTATGAAAAATCCTCAGTATCATACCTAGAAACTGCTCATTTGAACCCCAGATATGTATGTAGATCAGGAATTGTCTAGGAAGATGCAATTAGGTTTATCCCTTTGATTTCTTTATGGCTTGTGGACTCCTCTGTGCTAACCCCGGTGCTTTTTGTTTTGCTTGTAACCTTCAAGCGGGACCTCAAGAAAGCTATTCTTGGTGCTTAATCCTTGTAGTTACTCTTTCCAAATCTAGCAATAGCCTGAGTTTCCAGATTCTTTCTTTCTTTCTTTCTCAATAAAATTTACCTTTTAAAGAACAGAATAGGATTTCTGTGTCTTAAGAGGTTTGTGCACATGTTGTTTAATTAGCTTGTGGCAACAGCTGATTTCCTTCTTTTTCTTTCTCAGCTATCCCCTGGAGGGGGTGTGTGAAAGGGCTTGAGGGTACCCCACAGGAAGGAATTCCCAAGTGTGCCTTCCTGGGTTCTCAAAGGGGGTCTGCACTTGGGTGGTAGTAGCATCTACCAATCCAAGGGCAGAGAAAAGTTGTAACCTTGGAAATAATACAAGCCTGGAGTGGCAAGTATTAATTTTAGAGTCCTTGCAGACGCCCACCTTCTGCACTCAAAGTGCCAGAGTGGGGAATTAGCCTTGACAGAGTTGCTCATGAATTGGCGAGTGAGCTGTTCAGCCAGCTCTCCCTGTTCAGCCAGCTCTCCGTCCTATTGTCAGCCACGGGGACGAGGCCTTCAGCCCCGTTCTTCCCCCCCTACACCACTCCAGCAACACGGACAGCAGGAAGCTGGCTTAATGGCCAGCTGGGGGTTCTCTTGTGTAGGGGAACCCAGCAGAGGGAGCTGCCCTGCCCAGTCCTGGCCTCCCCAAGCCTCTGTGCTCTGGCTGTACAGGTTCCTACTGCCACTATCAGAGCAGCTCTGGGGCTGCTCTAAATTGTCCTGGGGCCAAAATAGCCCCCTGGCTGACTCCAGAATCAGGGTGGCAAAAGCCACAGTGGCACCAACCGAAGAACCCATGTCCTGCCTACGTATCAACTAGTGGGCAATAGCTCTGCTCTGGTCTTTCGCTTCAACTGATCGTCTGGGGCCAAATGTACTGGATGGCCTTCCTCTGACTGGAGCTGAGCCTCAAACTGGGATGCTTGCAGGAGGAGTTACCAGGTGAGATGAGGGGAGAGGGAGTGGCAGTGTGAGTTGAGGGAGAGAGGCAGGGTGACAGGACAGGAGGCCATCTCCACAGAGAGAGCTGGAGTGTGTGGCCAGGGTGTGTGTCTTGGCTTCTTTGTTGGTGCATGTGTGTTTGAACCGTTTTGCTCAGCAGCTCGACACAGTACTCGCCACCATTATCATTGTTTGGTTCCTTGGCTTCCCAAGCATTGTAGCAATACGGGGAGCGATCTGTCCACCTCCAGCTTCTGGTCTGCAGAGACAGGGGAGAAAGGTTGTGGGGTCCCACGGAGAAGAGACTTTGGTGACAAGGCACCATAGAAACACCTAAACCCAATACAGAAGTGCCCTATTCAGGCAGTGGGAGAGAGTCGGGGAAGGGCCGTGGGGCAGTCAGTGGGGAGAGGCCAGCTCAGGGGGAGGGGCCCTGGAGATGCTGATATTAACACTTAGCACATAAACCTCATTTTCTACCTTACAAGCCTGAATTAACTAATTATCTCGTGATGGAGCAGAGTCACTCTGGAGTGTCGGCAAGGCCCGCCAGGGGGCACTGTTGGTTTAAGGTGGGTGATCTCATCCTGCTTAAGCAAAATAAAACGGCATTTGTGATGGAGATGCTGGATGGATCAGGGAATGGGACTCAGCACCAGCACCAGTCTGACCCCAAGTTAAGAGGACTGGCTAGTGCAGTAGAATCAGGGCATGGGACACGGGGCCTTTCACCTCTACGTGTGCTGGCTCTGGCCTGGCCTCAGCTCGTGGGGGGACTAGCTGGCTTTGGGGGTCAGAGAACTAGTTCCAATCCATTGCGAGGCCAGGGGGAGCTGGATGGCTGAGGAGACTAAAGAATGGGATACAGAGCCTCTCACTTCTCTCACTCTGGGTCCAGTCTAGTCCCAGGTCGGGGGATCCAGGGCCTGAGTCTGTGCGTGCTATTTGGGGAGCTTCCTGACCCCAGCGCCTCCCTAGCAGAGGGGAGGGAAAGGAAACAGATGGAGACAACGTTTCAGATGGAGCTTGATAAGTTTACAAAGGGGGTGGCGTGACGGGGTTGCCGGCCATAGCACGGGCTGGACTCAGTGACCCTGGAGGTTCTTTCCAGTCCTATGTTCATAACGGCTCCATCCCACTCTCGGGCCTCCTTCCCAGCCTGTGACTCCTCCCCCTTCGTGCCCCTACCCTAAGGAGCTGGGGGCTCTCCTACAAAGAACCAGGCGAGGACGGGATCCCCAAGCTGAGGGAGCGACCAGCAGTGTCGGGGACAGCGCAGAGGTCAAGGGGGAGCAGAGGCTCAAGTCTTGAGCTGGAAAAAGTGGCTAGAAAACTTGGTCAGAGTGGAGTGGAGACAGGATGCGGGGTGCAGGGGGAGGGCACGGCACATTGCGTGAGCTGGCAGCGGGGAAGGGCGATGGGACAGTAGTTGGAGAGGCAGGTGTGGGTCATAGGTCAGTTTGATGATGGGGGAGACCAGGCCCTGGCTGTATTTAGAAGGGAAAATCCAAAGGGGAGTCGGAGCTTATGGTAGGATGGAGATGGAAAGAGTACAGGAGGACAGGAGTTAAGGGTGAGGTGCAGATGGGAGACCCTGGCAGCCCCTATGAAGGGCTCATAGGTCATTGTCTCTGACAACCTGGGAAGCCTCCAATAGGAGGAGCAGCTGTCAGAGGCAAAGCAGGCTCTGGGCACTCACCTGCCGGTGGTCGTGCAGTCCGATCCAGACGCTATCCTTGGAGTGCGAGTTGCTGATGTAGCTGGCCACCCTGTCCCCTTCTGCCTCAGTGAGAATGGAGGCGAGATGGGCCCCTTTGTGGAGGTACTGACACTGCATCTGTGGCAGGGACATCAGCGAGGCCTGTTACCCCCCTGCAGGAGGACGCAGTTTGGCACTGGTGTGGGGTCCTGCCCCACCAGGCTGCAGCAGGAGCAGGGACGGCTGTGAGGGGAGGGAGCCCCCTCTCAGTGCCTCTTCCCGAGCCCCAGGGCCTGGCACCAGCCACGTCACTTCTGCAGCCTCCCCACCCATCCTCTGCAGGGGTACACACTGGGGTAAATGGTGATGTCACCAAACCCCTTCAGCCCCTGCCCACTAACCCACCCCGTGGATCCCTGAGAAGAGCCTCGTACCTCAGCATCTGACCAGGTCATCTTTTCAAGGAAATACCCATAGCAGTGGCCTTCGTAGAGCAGCCAGTTAGGGAGACAGGACGTGGCCCCTATTCCTGATCCGAGAGAGGAGATGGGACTGGGGGAGAGAATAGTGTGGTGAGAGGCTGTTTCGGAGAAAAGAATGGGAGCAGAGCTGCCAGCTCTCATAGAATCATAGAATATCAGGGTTGGAAGGGACCCCAGAAGGTCATCTAGTCCAACCCCCTGCTCAAAGCAGGACCAATTCCCAGTTAAATCATCCCAGCCAGGGCTTGGTCAAGCCTGACCTTAAAAACCTCTAAGGAAGGAGATTCTACCACCTCCCTAGGTAACGCATTCCAGTGTTTCACCACCCTCTTAGTGAAAAAGTTTTTCCTAATATCCAATCTAAACCTCCCCCACTGCAACTTGAGACCATTACTCCTCGTTCTGTCATCTGCTACCATTGAGAACAGTCTAGAGCCATCCTCTTTGGAACCCCCTTTCAGGTAGTTGAAAGCAGCTATCAAATCCCCCCTCATTCTTCTCTTCTGCAGGCTAAACAATCCCAGCTCCCTCAGCCTCTCCTCATAACTCATGTGTTCCAGTCCCCTAATCATTTTTGTTGCCCTTCGCTGGACTCTCTCCAATTTATCCACATCCTTCTTGAAGCGTGGGGCCCAAAACTGGACACAGTACTCCAGATGAGGCCTCACCAATGTCGAATAGAGGGGAACGATCACGTCCCTCGATCTGCTCGCTATGCCCCTACTTATACATCCCAAAATGCCATTGGCCTTCTTGGCAACAAGGGCACACTGCTGACTCATATCCAGCTTCTTGTCCACTGTCACCCCTAGGTCCTTTTCCGCAGAACTGCTGCCTAGCCATTCGGTCCCTAGTCTGAATCATTCCAGCTTCCCCGGATCTCCAAAAATCCTGTTACTTTCAATGGGGCTGAAGCCATGCAGTGAGGCTGTCCTAGTAAAAATTACCACTGTCTCCTTCCCAAGGGGACAGGGACTGGGCTTGCCTCATGGAAGATGATCTGTGCACGAGCACTGGGGAACCTGACAGGGAGGGGTATTAAGGGGGTTGAGTCAGAGTACACAGGGGATGGTGGGGTAAGGGTGGGAAGCACCGGGTGTCATGGACACTGGTGGGACTGGGAGCAGAGGGGAGGTTGGGGACACTGGAGTATAGTAGAGGCTGAAGGGACACCACAGCCCTGTGGTGATTTGCCAACCTAGTGAGGAGGGCTTTAAACTAGGTTCAAAAGGGATGGGTGACAAAATCCCACATGTGACCTTAACAGAGGCTAAATGTTGGTGGGGGAGGGGAGAAGGAAAATTACAATGGGGTCTTAGGAGCAACAAGAGGGAGAACAGTGCGGGAATCTGCTGTACATCTCAGACGTCTATACACAAATGGAAGGAGTATGGGGAATAAATGGAAGAACTGGAAGTATTAGTATATAAGCTACACTATGACTTAATTGGTATCAAAGTGAGTTGGTGGGATAAATCTCCTGACTGGAATATTGGTAGAGAGAGGCATAGCTAATTCAGGAAGGACAGGCAGAGAAAAAAGGAAGGGGTGTTGTATTAGATATCAAGAATATTAACTTGTTCTGAGGTCCAGAAGGTGAGAAGCAGACCAACTGAAAGTCTCTGGGTAAAGAAAAAAGGGGAAAAAAGAGAGGTGATGTCATGGTAGGGATCTCCTCTAGCCCACCACATCAGGAGGAGGATGGGGTATTTCTAGAACAAATAACGGAAATATCCAAAAGACAAGACCTGGTAGTAATGGGGGGACTTCAACTTCCCAGATATCTACTGGAAAAGTAATATGGCAAAACATAACATTTCAAAACATTCTTAGAATGTATTGGGAATAACTTATTATTTCCAAGAGTGGAGAAATAAAAAGGGGAAAAGCCGCATTAGACTTAATTCTGACCAGCAGGGAGGATTTGGCTGTGAATCTGAAGTTTGAAGATAATTTGGTGAAAGTGACCATGCAATGAAAGATTTTATGATTCTAAGGAAGAGTAGGAATTACAGCAACAGAGTTCTTGCTCCTACTCTTGGAGTTGCTGTAGGAATTACAGCAACAGAATAAACACAATGGACCCTCAAGCCCTTTCATCCCCCCTCCGGGGAAGAGCTGAGAAAGCCACAGCTAATTTCCTTTGTTTTCTATCAGCTAATCAAGCAACATGCACAAACCCCTTAGGACACCAAAAAATCCAATCCTGTTCTTAAAAAAGGTAAATTTTTTAAAAACAAAAAGGAAAAAAATTACATCTGGAACTTAGCTTTTTGCGAGATCTTAAAAGAAACAATTACAAAAATTAAGCACCCAAGGTAGCTTTCTTGGGGGTTCAGCTTAAAGGTTACAAGCTGTCAAGGTTCCTTCCCCACTCTGAACTCTAGGGTACAGATGTGGGGACCTGCATGAAAACCTCCTAAGCTTACTTTCACCAGCTTAGGTTAAAACTTCCCCAAGGTACAAATTAATTTTATCCTTTGCCCCTGGATTTCCACTGCCACCACCAAACTTTAACTGGGTTTACTGGGAAATGTAGTTTGGACACATCTTTCCCCCCAAAATCCTCCCAACCCTTGCACCCCACTTCCTGGGGAAGGTTTGGTAAAAATCCTCACCAATTTGCATAGGTGACCACAGACCCAAACCCTTGGATCTTAGGACAATGAAAAAGCATTCAGTTTGCTTACAAGAAGACCTTTAATAGAAGTAAAGGAATCACCTCTGTAAAATCAGGATGGTAGATACCTTACAGGGTAATTAGATTCAAAACATAGAGAATCCCTCTAGGCAAAACCTTAAGTTACAAAAAAGACACACAGACAGGGATAGTCATTCTATTCAACACAGTTCTTTTTTCAGCCATTTAAAGAAATCATAATCTAACACATACCTAGCTAGATTACTTACTAAAAGTTCTAAGACTCCATTCCTGTTCTGTCCCTGGCAAAAGCAGCATACAAAGAGACCCAGACCCTTTGTTTTTCTCCCTCCTCCCATCTTTTGAAAGTATCTGGTCTCCTCATTGGTCATTTTGGTCAGGTGCCAGCGAGGTTACCTTTAGCTTCTTAACCCTTTACAGGTGAGAGGATTTTTCCTCTGGCCAGGAGGGATTTCAAAGGGGTTTACCCTTCCCTTTATATTTATGACACAAGCAAACAAAAGCATCAGGGGTTAGCAGAGAGGAGATCCACAAGCCAAAATAAAAGAAATAAACCTAATTGTGTCTTCCTAAACATCCCTAATTTACTTACATATTTGGGTTGTTAAAAGGAGTTCTAGATATGATCTGATGGTTTTCATATCTGGTTCAAACTTTACACAGCATTCCTGCTGCCGGTCTCTGCAGCCCCAAAAGCAACAGACAAAGGGAAAGTTTCTTTCCCCATTTTAAAAAGTTCTACCTTCCCATTGGCTCTTTTGGTCAGGTGCTCACTCTTTTTCTTTTACCTGTGGGCTTGTTAACCCTTTACAGGTAAAGCAAGAAGAGAACAGACCAAGAGGGATTTTATCGCTAACGGGCTGGCTGGCTGTCCATCAAAGGGAGCTACTCCCCCCGCCTCTTCATTGGTCACAGCTGTGGTTACAATACTAGGTGCTTGTCCTGTCCTATTTCTATTTCTGCAAGGCCCCATATAATAGCCAAGCATTCCAGTTCACATGGGGAAAATCTGGACTCATGGGGTGTTAATTTGCGGCTTCCATAAGCAACAGGGCGCTGCTTTCCTGCTGCAGTGCTGCACCTGCAGCTGCCAAGCGGTGCAATGCCGGTCACTAAAGAGACGGAGTTGGATCTGGATCTGCTCATGCCGGCGCAGTCATAACTGCTTCCTTTAACTTTCTGAACGCCTCATCATGGTCTGGGCCCCAGGCCCATTGTCGGTTTCTATTTATTAGGGACCACAGGGCTCTGCAAATTTCAGCAAAATTTGGTATAAAATCCTGAACAAATCCCATAGCTCCTAATAACACTCTAACTGAACGCACCTCCACTGCCTTTGGGACGGTACTTATGATTTCCACTCTTTGGTTACTGATAGTACCTAAGTATTCAACTTCTCGTTGTACCAGCTGTGCCTTGTCCCAGGATAATGTAAAGCCTGTTTTCTCCACTATTCCCAGGACCAGCTTAGTTCGATGTTTACACTCCTCCTGGGAAGCGGCTGTTATCAGTATGTCATCCACATAAGAAGTAACCCACGGCTTATCCGAATCAGGGAGTTGAGCCCACACCCTTGTCACGTTGCATGTGCTGTAGCTGGAGCATCGTGGTATCCCATGGGGACACGTCGAAATGTCAGCTGTTTGTTCTGGAACGTACAAGCAAATCGAGACTGACTCTCAGGGGTTAACGGAACGGCAAAGAAACAGTCAGCAATATCCAATACAGAGAAACACTTAGCAGCTGCCGCTGTGCCAGCCGGTATAGCTGGGAGATTACTACGACTGGTGCCATCGGGACTATAGCTGCCTTGATTTTTCTATAATCAATTGTGAGGCGCCACCTTCCGTCCACTTTCCGCACAGGCCAGAGCGGAGAATTGTATGGACTTTGGCACTCCGCCACCACTTCTCGTTCTTTTAAATCCTGTAGCAATTCTTCTACATGCGGAACAGCTTCTGCAGGACAGGGATATTGAGGAACTGGTTTTACAAAGTCTCCTACTATTTCCACTGCTGCTTGTATGCCCCAATTCGGATTTCTTCTCGGCCCACACCACAGGGACCTCCTGTGTCCATTCGTTATCTGGTAACGCCACAGCTGCTATGGCTTTGCAAGCTCCTTTCCTTAATCCTCCTGAAATCACCTGCTCACTCACAATCCTGGTCTCCCTTTTCTACAGCCAACCTCCTGCCAGATCAATCATCCGTTTCTCCTGCTGTACCACATCTGCACCTAAGATGGCATTTTCGGTCATGCTGTTCCAGACCACTGCATCTGTCCAAAACTTACTGTGTCCTATCATCCATGACAGATTTTTTAATAAAATCCCTTTCACTCCTGTGCCCTGAAATCCAAATAAAGGAATAGTCTGTCCTTTCTGCACATCCCCCTGCCCCGATTTCATCAGATTTACCTCCGCTCCTGTATCAATTAATACTAGCATCCATTGTATGTTTCCTCCCGCCCCCACCTGCCCCGCTTCCACCTAAGGTCTAGGTGGGGCTGCAATTTAGCCACTAATGTCCAGTCTTGGGGGCTGGGGTTGCTAAGGGTGAGGCAACGCTACTGAGAGGTGGAGCTACCCTGATGGGAAGCTGCCACGTCCATCTGAGCCAATTCCTGGGTTAACAAGCCGTAAGGGCCTACCAGATCTCCGCACCTGTTCCCACAATCTCAACAGCCTTAGCCCCAGGTTGTGGCACAGGCTGTGACTTGGTCCCTGCCAAATCACTCACAGCATTTAACAAAACCTCTAAAGGCTGTCCATCTAAACAAACCAGATCTGCGCCTTTCTCCTGGAGCAAAGCCCATATTGGTGCTCACACTGATCCTCCACCGGACCCACCCCGTCCTTTGTTGGATCGTCCCACTCCACGTCTCATACCGGCATGATTAGGACCCCTGTAGCCTGCTTGGTGGCTCTAAGAAACCTCGCTGACTGCCTTCCAGGAGCAGCCACTTATTCTGCTTACGACCTTCTCTGCCTCCCGGGCCAGTTAATCAGTCCAACTCCTCTTGAGATCCTATAAACACCTTAATAGGTTCCCTGAAACCATCATATAACAAATCTGTTACCACCCCCGCTGGGCGCCTCCTAGAGGCAATACTTCCCCTCTTGCAAGCACAGAGTCTGAGTGTAGCAAAAGCCTTTTAATAACAGAGAGAAACAATGTGGCATTATGTTGGGGAAACACCCCCAACAGGATTCAGAACACAACCCATGAGCAAAAAACCCACCCCAAGCAAATTGGGCCATGTCCTTTCCCTTTGGTTCTGGAGTCCAGCAACCCCAAATCACCCAAAGTCCCAAAAGTCCAACAACCAAAAAGTCTCTGCCCCTGTTCAGTGCAGCCCCAGAGTTTGAAAGTTTATCTGCAGAGTTTTACCTCCCCACCTGGGTGGAGATGGAGGGAGGTTAAGGGGCACCTTACATGGTCCAAAGATGATCGCTCCACCAGCTGTCCCACAAATCACTCAGCTCTGCCAGCCGCCCCCATGAGCTGCTCCAGGCATCCCACAAACTGCTCCACTCCACCAGCCGCTCTGCTCTGCCAGCTGTCCCCAAACTGCTCCGCACTATTTCTTCAGGCTCCCCCGCTACTTAACACAACACTCAGGGATTTCAGCTCTTAGTCAGTTCAGCTCTTTTGGGATTTCAGCTTGTAGTAGAGGAGCTTCAATGCTGGTGCACCATTGGCCCAAAGTGAATTCAGCTCAGCAGCCTGTAACTAGACTCCTAACGGAATCAAAATTAGCTCTGATATTCCACAGTGAAGAAAGTGCAATTAGAATGTAAGGCCCCCACCAGGGGACTCATACCACCAGGTATCAATACCTATCCCCAGCCATTTTCCATTCACTAGGAATTGGAATCCATGACCCTTGCCTAGCGAGTGCTGCTTAGGTGATGGTGAGTCCCTCCATCATAACAAAAGGCCACGTACAGTTCCACTGTCCTTGATTCACATAATCAGGATAATAACAGTTTATTCCTGCCCCAATAACAGAGAAACTAGGGCTCCTACAGCAGCCAAAGTGACCATCTAGGTGGGGTGGGAGTGTCTATGCAAAATGAGATCAGGCCCTGAAGTTCTTTTCCACAACCCACCATGACTCGCCACCAGATGTCAGGGTAGAGCTCATCCTGACTCTGCTCACATCGGTATATCAATGTTATGGTAGGTGGGCTGACTTGCTGCTTCACTCCCATACTTTTTGCCAGGTCATAATAACACCCCCTCCCTTTTGCCCTTCTTTTCCTCTTTCATATATTCATGTGGAGGTGGTAGGGCACTTGGCTTTACATATTCCTCCTCCTTGTCTTGCGCTTTTCCCCTCTGCCACTCCGTCACAGCATTTTCCCTATCCTCCTCGTCCCAGCGATTATGTTCAAAAGCCATGCTGCACATAGTTTTCCTAGCCACCAAAGCAGATTCCATCTTATTAATCACTTCAATGCATTTCTTATGATGCTCTTTTCCAGGTGGCTTTGTAGCCTGTTTAGTTTGTGCATCCATATCACATGCCAATTCCTGACAAATCTGAGTGAAAGTGGCCATCTGCTGGATGTTAGTTACATTTTGTGTCAGAGCAGTTTGCAGGTCTCTTTTCATCCCCTCATTTTGCAATCTCAGTTTCTCCAGCTCCTATTGCAAACTTTCCTTCTCCTGTTTCCAAATCTCCCGCTACTTGTTCACAGCCTGATACATAATCCACACAGCAGCTGTCAAGGTTCCCTCCCCACTCTGACAAATAATTAACAGCAGGACAACACCCTCAGGAACCCCCTCTAAGAACTGCTCCATTTGCATTAGGAGAGACAGATCTTCCAGAGATTTAACGCTTGCTCCTGATATCCAGACATCCCAATTTTTCACTATGTGGTTGGCGTGCCGGAAAAATGCCACGTCTGGTTTCCACGTTAGGGCTCTGAACCACTGACAGGCATGCTCAGGTGTTAGCTCCATTCTAATTCTGGCCTTTTTAAAAAAGGTTTGTAGCTGTTCTTGTGTTCCTTGGCATTTCAGCTGCCACCTCTGTTAGGGTCCACTGAGCTGAGGTATCAGCTCCACCATATACTGGTGTGGAGAGATGCTGTACCCAAGTCAGGCCCTTTTGAAATTTTCTAAGAAGGCCTCTGTATCATTGCCTAGTTTGTAGGTGGGGAAGTTTTTGGAATGGGGAGCGGTACCTGGAGAAGGATTGTTAGGGTTGTCTGGTAGACCCAGCTTACCCTTTCCAGAGCTAAGCGCTTCCGCTCTAACTCCGTCTCCAAGCATTTTGCCTGCATTTCCGCCTCCAAGCGTTTCACCTCTTTTTCCTCTCCTCTGCTTCCAACTCCAAGCATTTTAAATCCATTTGTCTATCATGTTCTTTCTGTTTTTGGTCATCCTTCAATCTGGCTAATTCCCATTTTTTCTGGACCTCACTTTCCATCATCCCAGCCTTCCTGCGCTTAGCCTAGCCTAACCCGAGAGCTAGTGTCAAGGTTCCTTCCCCACTCTGAACTCTAGGGTACAGATGTGGGGACCTGCATGAAAACCTCCTAAGCTTACTTTTACCAGCTTAGGTTAAAACTTCCCCAAGGTACAAATTATTTTACCCCTTGCCCTTGGATTTCCACTGCCACCACCAAACTTTATCTGGGTTCCTGAAAAAATGTAATTTGGACACGTCTTTCCCCCCAAAATCCTCCTAACCCTTGCATCCCACTTCCTGGGGAAGGTTTGGTAAAAATCCTCACCAATTTGCATAGGTGACCACAGACCCAAACACCTGGATCTTAGAACAATGAAAAAGCATTCAGTTTTCTTACAAGAAGACTTTTAATAGAAGTAGAAAAGGAATCACCTCTGTAAAATCAGGATGGTAGATACCTTACAGGGTAATTAGATTCAAAACATAGAGAATCCCTCTAGCAAAACCTTAAGTTACAAAAAAGACACACAGACAGGAATATTCATTCTATTCAGCACAGCTATTTTCTCAGCCATTTAAAGAAATCATAATCTAACACATACCTAGCTAGATTACTTACTAAGTTCTAAGGCTCCATTCCTGTTCTGTCCCCGGAAAAAGCATCACACAGACAGACCCAGACCCTTTGTTTCTCTCCCTCCTCCCAGCTTTTGAAAGTATCTTGTCCCCTCATTGGTCATTTTGGTCAGGTGCCAGCGAGGTTACCTTTAGCTTCTTAACCCTTTACAGGTGAGAGGATTTTTCCTCTGGCCAGGAGGGATTTTAAAGGGATTTACCTTTCCCTTTATATTTATGACAGCTAGAAAGAAAGAAAAAAAAAACAGCTTGTGAATTCCCTTGCTGTAACTTAACTACTCTGCCCTCAAGCAAAGAAAAAAAAAACTCCAGCTGCTCTCAACTAAAAAAAAAAAAAAAAAAACCTAAAAAATTGTCCTTTTAAAAAAAACCAAAAACACTCTCCTTGGTTTTCAAGTAGCGAAAAGAAAAAATGTGTCCTTTTAAAATCCTGAGGTCTGTGCTTCTGGTTCAAAATGATCCCACCGTGCTGCCACCATGTCAGGGTTCCCTCCTCACTCTGAACTCTGGGGTACAGCTGTGGGGACCCCCTAAGCTTATTTTTACCAGCTGAGTCTAAAAACTTCCCCAAGGCACGAATCCTTTCCTTGTCCTTGGACGGTATTTGCTGCCGCCACAAAGTGATTTAGACAAAAATTCAGGAAAAGGCTCACTTGGAGTCCCTTGTTCCCCAAAATATTCCCCCAAGCCCTTTCACCCCCTTTCCTGGGGAGGCTTGAAAATAATGTGAGTACTGACCAGACCCTTTGTCCCTAGGATGCTGAAAATCAAACAGGTTCTTAAAGGAAGAACTTTATTTAAAGAAAAAAGTAAAAGAATCACACCTGCAAAATCAGGATGGAAGGTAACTTTACAGGGTAATAAAAAGATTTAAACACAGAGGATTCCCCTCTAGGCTCAGCTTCAAAGTTACAAAAAGCAGGAATAAAACTCCCTCTTAGCATAGGGAAAATTGACAAGCAAAAACAAAAGATAATCTAACGCATTTCCTTGTCTTTACTTACAACTTCTGTAATTTTAGATGTATGTTTTCAGGAGATGTTTTTCCTGCTTGATCTCTCTCTCTGTCCAGAGAGGGAACAACAAAGAGAGCACAAACAAAATCTCTCTTTCCCCCACCCAGATTTGAAAGTATCTTCTTTCTTTATTGGTCCTTTTGGTCAGGTGCCAACCACGTTATTTGAGCTTCTTAACCCCTTCAGGTAAAGTGATTCTGTACCTCTGGCCAGGAGGGATTTTATGTTACTGCATACATAAAGGTTGTTACCCTTCCCTTTATATTTATGAAAGGGGGGAATCGACACCATTGTTTTGAAACTGGAGTCTCTGCAGGAAATATTGGAGATGGGCACTCCCTGCGTTTTATCCAGTAACAGCAATCACAATGCTTGGCACTTGCATATCATACATTTCAGATGGGGATGACAAACGTTAGTGAACTCATTACATGATGGATGACAAAGACCTCTTTGGCCACTGGATCCATCCCCCATCCCGGGAACAGAACTGTCACCATTTACATCCAAGATATTCCAGCAAATGTACTCAAGGCTGTATGTTTGTAGAGGGAGAGCTGCAACATCCCATGACCTAGAGGTCGCTGGACAAATCCTTCTTATACTAATGTGTACCTAAGCAGGTATTTATACAGCCAGTGTCACCACAGGACCAGAGTGCCTCTGGGCACACACTAAGGGAAGAATCTCTCTCTCTAGTATCCATCACCATGGTACTTAGGCACCTACAGTTACCATTCCAATGGCCATGGCAATAACCTTTGACTCCTGATGGTCCAGGAGTTCAAAGCCAGCCTGTACAACCAGAATCCCTCGTGGTGGCACTTTTGGGCTTTGTCTATCCAGAGAGCCCTGATCTACCATGGACCTCACAACATACCAGCTAACGCACCAGCCCTGATTCCCCATGCAAAGTCCACTCTTAGTTTGCTGTTGATTCAATCCAGACACTTTCTGCCCCAGCCTGCTCCATTCTCTCTTACTGTCACATGTCTGCTTCTGCAGTACCACTATCTGAGCTGCCCTTAGCCTGGGTATTTCTTTGTCTTTTTAATTTTTTTTAACTTCTTAATTTTTGTCTTTAATTCTACCATCTACTTATAAAGCTGCAGGAAGGCTCTGGGACCGGTACAGCTCCCAGGCTTCCGAAACCATTATCATGCTCCTGCATGAAATCTGCCAAGCTATTACACAAATCTACTTCCAGCTTTTCTTTCTCTCCAGGTGTTCCCTGTCCTTCTGACATATCTTTTACTCAACCAGGCTTTTCAGCCTGAGCCCGTAACTCAACAACGGAATGGGACTGTAAATCAACTCAAGGGCTATGGCGTGGAGAATTATAGGTTGCGACCCTGTTCTACTGCCCCCTTCACCTATTGCAACAAACAAAGAAACTCCCTTCCTCTACACCACTCCTGGCTAGCTTGCCAAAGTCTGTTACCCAGGGTTTTCAGAAAACACAGCAGGGGCAACTTAACTCTTTCATGTTAGGCGGTGTCACGAATAAATCAATGGGAACATAGCAATTCCGTCCGATAAAAGATTAACGCAAGTAAGCCTGCTTTATTTAAAACTGCAGTTTATTAGATTTAAGCACACAGACAGAAGCAATAGGTTTCGAACAGTTCAGATATTTACCTAAAATCTGGAATGGTATTGAGTCAATTAACAGCGGGTGCACAATGGCCAGTTGTTCGCCCACCAGGGAGAAAAGGTGTCAGGGAAAAAGTCTCTGAAGATGGCTTCAGAGGACTGTTGTATAGTACACTATATTAACTAGTTTTTTATAATTAACATTCACAAAACACATAGGTTATAATGACCCCTACTAAATTATTACATTTCCTGAGTTTCAATAAACTTTTATATTAAAGGTGCCCAGATTTAAGGTCTTTTGTTGATCAAGGCTTTTAGTTATACTTGTTGACGTTTTTTTAATTTTACTTAGCGAAAACTGCCAGCTAGTTTTAACCTTGCCTTTAAAAGCCTGTTTTTTAATTAACCCTTAACTATGTAGTTTTTTATTTTATTAAATGCACATAATACAGTTCCAGTTAGCTTAATTACATTCTAAAGTACACACTTCCCTTAAATCCAAAATAACACAGCAGCAGCAGCGCCGGAGTGACTGATGGTGGCAGAGCGAATGGTGGCAGCAGGGTCAGTTGTGCTCGATGCACGTCCTGGGGGTGGGTGGTGAACCCAAATTAAGACCCCTCTGAACTCTGGGTCTTTGATGACCAAGGACGGCCAACTGTGAGTAGGGTGCAGTGGAGAGAGAGGGGAGCTATGTGCTAACGGGACATTTGTTTGTCAGACTTTCCAACCACAAGATGGGAAACTGAGGCAAAGGACACTGCCCAGAGTACTCTGGGGTTGGGTTGGCTTATGATCACATGTGTTTGAATGTGGTTGTGGTGTTTTCCCAAACTAATGCTGGGTTCCCTTTCCCTATCAATAGCAGTTCTCTTTGGTTACACACAGATTCAGTGCCTGTGAGTGGGGAAGCCTCCGGGATGGTTATGAATGTCCGAGGATGGTGTTTAATTTCCCTAGATTACTGGGTGGGGGCTTGAGCTGGTTCTTTGTGGCAGTGTTAAGAGGAACCCCCAGATATTGAACCTGTCTGTGGGTGCTGCCGACTCCACCTGGCTGAAGGATGAAGTTACATTGTGGTAGGCCATGCATAGAGGCCCCACCCATGCCGGGGCCTGTTGTGTTAATTTAGATGGAATGTATAGGCGAAAGGTGTTAACATAACCCAGTCGCTGTCCAGCACTGAACAGTGTTAAACAAGGTCCAGCGGTGGGTATTTAGCGACCTCAACCAGTTTAGAATTGTGGCATATACACTATAAAATTCCGAGCAGAGTTAGAAATGGATTGACCGAAACACAAAAAGGAAAAAACCCAAATGGGAGCCAGGAGTATTGAAATGTAGTGTTAAGCAAGGCTTTTATCTTCACCCTTGTTCCCTTTCCTCTTAGCAGCAGAGACCGTGTAAAAGGTCCCCTCCCCGCCCTGTGTGACAATCTCTGCGGTGGGATGAAAGGTGGTAATAACTGTCCTTTTGGGGAAGAAGACGTTAGGTACAATGGGCTGGAGCCGGCGTTGGTGCTGTTGTTAAAGTCTAATCCTGGTTCAAATCCCAGGTGGTGTTTGGGATTCAGCCAAAGCCCCAAAAGGAGGTGATGTCACCTGGGTCCCTCTCTCTGGCCTGATCTGGTTACCCCATCTCAAAAAAGATATATTGGAATTAAAAAAGGAACAGAGAAGGGTAACAAAAATGATTAGGTGGATGGAATAGCTTCTGTATGAGGAGAGATTAAAATGACAGGGACTTTTCAACTTGGAAAAGAGACGACTAAGGGGGGATATGATAGAGGCCTATACTATCTTGGCAGGTGTGGAGAAAATGAATAAGGAAGTGTTATTTACTCCTTCACATAACATAAGAACTAGGGGTCACCAAATAATTAATAGGCAGCAGGTTTAAAACAAACACAAGGAAATATTTCTTCACACAACGCACGGTCAACCTGTGGAACTTGTTGCCAGAGAATGTTGTAAAGGCCAAGACTATAACAGCGTTCAAAAAAGAACTAGAGAAGTTCCTGGAGGATAGGTCCATCAATGGCTATTAGCCAGGATGGGCAGGGAGGGTGACCCTAGCCTCCGTTTGCCAGAAGCCGGGAATAGGCGACAGGGGAGGGATCACTTGATGGTTCCCTGTTCTGTTCATTCCCTCTGGGGCACCTGGCACTGGCCACTGTCAGAAGACAGGAGACTGGGCTAAATGGACCTTTGGCCCGATCCAATATGGCCGTCGTTATGTTCGTATGACCGGGGTGGGGAGCTCGGATGAGCTGCGGATTGAAACGCTGCCTAAAGAGCAGCGAGAGCCGAGGTGAGCCCCTTCGGCTAGGTGCGTCCCCCGTAGGCATACTTTGCCTACTGTATTTGCTGGGGCAGGTGTGCACTGAAGCCGTTTCCCCTGGCTCCCTGGCTCTCTCCCCCTGCCTGGAGTGGTACCTGGGCTGCCGGTGCTGGGGAGCGGGGGAGGCGGGGAGATGGGCCAGGTTATCGGGGGAGCCCCCCTGCTGCCGCAACGATGCGGCCACTCCAGCTCCAGCTGCTGCAGAGATGCGCCTCCTGGTGCTGCTGCGGCTGCCTTCCTCTCGGGGCGGCTTCTGCTGCTGAGGGCATGGCGCATGCCAGGCTCCTGCTCCCCGCCCCATTCCCATATCCCCTTCTCTTCCCCATCCCCCTTCCTCTCCTCACCGCCCCCTGCCCCAACCCCTTCTCTCCCCTCTGCCCTATCCCACCCCCATTCCCCACTGTCTCTCCCCCCCGTCCCCCTTCCCCCAGCACCTCTTGCCCTGCCTCCCCGCCCCCGCCGGGCACTCACCTTTGTGCAGCGAAAGGGTGGGCACTAGGACCCAGGAGGCCATGTCCTGCTGCAGAGCAGAGCACCCAGCTGGAGAACAGCAGCTCCATCCAGCCCCCTCTGCTGGGGCAGTGGGGAGTTGCACGTGACCCCCAAGCAGCCCCCCGCCCAAACTCTGTCCATCCCCTCCCTGTCTGTCTCCCAACACGGCAACCAGCCCCCAGCTGGATTCCTCCCCCGTCCTGGCTGAGCAGGGGCTGGCGCTGCTGAGATGGCGCTCCCTGCTCTCGCCGGCCCCCGAGGCCGGTTTCTTCGTGTTAAAAAGGGGGAGGGAAGAGCCCTCCCGATTCCGGCGCCCCTGCCTCTCAGTGCCGGATCCCCAGGAGTCTGCTACAGCTCTCAGCTACGGTTGTGCAGGCTCAGACTTCCACGCCCTGATGTTCACACAACAGCTAGACACGACCCTGCTTGGAGGAGCTCGGTGTCTGAGTGGAGATGGGACCAGGAGGAGATGGGTGGGCCAGAAGAGAGAGGAAACTCTGGGTATTGCAGTTATCTGGAGGTAAACCAAGTCTTGTCCTAGGTCTTAAGCTTATGATCAAGTAAATTGGTTAGTCTCTAAGGTGCCACAAAAAGAAAAGGAGGACTTGTGGCACCTTAGAGACTAACCAATTTATTTGAGCATGAGCTTTCGTGAGCTACAGCTCACTTCATCGGATGCATACTGTGGAAACTGCAGAAGACATTATATACACAGAGACCATGAAACAATACCTCCTCCCACCCCATTCTCCTGCTGGTAATAGCTTATCTAAAGTGATCACTCTCCTTACAATGTGTATGATAATCAAGTTGGGCCATTTCCAGCACAAATCCAGGTTTTCTCACCCTCCGCAGCCAAGCTCTATGATACAACCGCATTTGCTCCAACCCCTCAGACAGAGACAAACACCTACAAGATCTCTATCAAGCATTCTTACAACTACAATACCCACCTGCTGAAGTGAAGAAACAAACTGACAGAGCCAGAAGAGTACCCAGAAGTCACCTGCTACAGGACAGGCCCAACAAAGAAAATAACAGAAGACCACTAGCCGTCACCTTCAGCCCCCAACTAAAACCCCTCCAACGCATTATTAAGGATCTACAACCTATCCTGAAGGATGACCCAACACTCTCACAAATCTTGGGAGACAGGCCAGTCCTTGCCTACAGACAGCCCCCCAACCTGAAGCAAATACTCACCAACAACCACATACCACACAACAGAACCACTAACCCAGGAACCAATCCTTGCAACAAAGCCTGTTGCCAACTGTGCCCACATATCTATTCAGGGGACACCATCACAGGGCCTAATAACATCAGCCACACTATCAGAGGCTCGTTCACCTGCACATCCACCAATGTGATCTATGCCATCATGTGCCAGCAATGCCCCTCTGCCATGTACATTGGTCAAACTGGACAGTCTCTACGTAAAAGAATAAATGGACACAAATCAGATGTCAAGAATTATAACATTCATAAAAGAGTTGGAGAACACTTCAATCTCTCTGGTCACGCAATTACAGATATGAAGGTCGCTATCTTACAACAAAAACTTCAAATCCAGACATTTAGGCTTAAATAGAGACTGGGAGTGGCTAAGTCATTATGCAAGGTAGCCTATTTCCCCTTGTTTTTTCCTACCCTCCCCCCCGACGTTCTGGTTAAACTTGGATTTATGCTGGAAATGGCCCACCTTGATTATCATACATATTGTAAGGAGAGTGATCACTTTAGATAAGCTATTACCAGCAGGAGAGTGGGATGGGAGGAGGTATTGTTTCATGGTCTCTGTGTATATAATGTCTTCTGCAGTTTCCACAGTATGCATCCGATGAAGTGAGCTGTAGCTCACGAAAGCTTATGCTCAAATAAATTGGTTAGTCTCTAAGGTGCCACAAGTCCTCCTTTTCTTTTTGCGGATACAGACTAACACGGCTGCTACTCTGAAACAAGTCTTGTCTGTTGTCTCTGTTAGGATATAGATATTCAGGCCTGTCTGTAAAGGCCTATACTCTAAGAATTTAGGTTTATTCCTATCACTTGGCTAGTTAGAGGTATAAAAGAAAGAATCAAAATCACTGTCTGCCAGTGTAAGGGCCTTCTCTTACTGTGACAGTCTGAGGCCCTGTTCTTAGGCTAAGGCCTTTGGCTAAGCGACAGAGGCAGCCATAAGCTGGGAAGCGACCGGTCACATCCTCACATTCCAAACTAGTCACATTGAAATAAGGTGCTATTGGGCTGTTAGGAATTTAATCCTGTCCTTATAGTGCCTATCACCTCCAGAGAAAGGGAAGTGCCTAGAAGCTGTAAAAGGAAATTGAGGTTGATAGTTTTCTGTCTGGTAAGAACTCACTTATCAATAGACATAGCTGGGAAACTCTTATGTCTTTACAGATGTAGTTGTGAAATCCTCACTTCTGTATTGTTTTGTCATTATAGTTCCCACTTTGCTATTGTTTATTGGCATGGTCTCTGTCTGGTTCTGTGATTGCTTCTGTCTGCTGTATAATTAATTTTGCTGGGTGTAAACTAATTAAGGTGGTGGGATATAATTGGTTAGCTAATCCATGTTAGGATTGGTTAGTTAAATTTTAGTAGAATGATTGGTTAAGGTATAGCTAAGAATATTACTATATAAATTAGGGGCAAACAGGAAGTAAGTTGGGATTCGAAAATAAGGAAAAAAGGAACTTGTATTTAAGCTTGCTGGAAGTTCACCCCAATAAACATCGAATTGTTTGCACCTTCGGACTTCGGGTATTGTTGCTCTCTGTTCATGCGAGAAGGACCAGGGAAGTGAGTGGGTGAAGGAATAAGCCCCCTAACAGTCTCAAAGGCCAGGCCCATCCTGCCTCCCTCTGGGGGTTCCCTTCTTCTCCTCGAGTGGGATCTGGGCGCCTCAGGACACAGTCAGAGGGGGCTGGATGGACGAATCTATGCAGGGGCCAGGATTGGGACAGAGGAGACACACACAGAACTGCATGCTCAGGAAAGTTTATTCTTGTGGTGGGCTTCTGTCACTGAGGGGAAGAGAGGGAAGGGGCAGGAGTGTAACTAGACCAGAGACACTTGGGGGAAGAGAGTTGGCAGCTGGGGAAGTGAGATCTGGCCTCTCAGGGAGGGAGAGGACTGTCCCTTGATGCAGCAAAGGCATCGGAAAGTCTGGAACGTTGCCTGATCGTGCCCAAGGAGCCCAGTTCTTTTGCATCCCAGGCGCTGAGCTCCCCCTTAAGGTGCAGGCGAGCGACTCCCCTCGCTAGAGTTCATACTGGCAAACATAGCCGTTTTTCGTATGACAGTCTTTATCATTCCAGTTCTTAAAATCTGGAAGGCAAAACAGAAATCACTGGGGCAGGGGAAGGGCGAGTGGGGCCATTCCTGCCCTTACAGTGACAACCCCCCTCATTGCACCCTGCTGAGAGAAGACCCCAGCTCCCGTGCATGAGGCTGCAAGGATGAGGAGGCTGGAGATGAAGGCCCATGTGCCTCAGACAGGGACAGGCTCCATCGTTCCCTGAGGGACGCTGAGTCAGCGTAACCATGGAAGACCCTCTTCTATTGTGTTGGAAAGTGTCTGATGAGAGCAGGACGGGGCCTCTTGGTGCTAGGTGCTGTGTCCACACACACTGACAGAGTATCCCTGCCCAGAGAGCGCGCAGTCTAAATAGACAAGAGGTGGGAGGGGAAACTGAGGCATGGAATGGGGAAATGAGTTGCTCAAGTTTACCCAACAGCTCAATGACAGGGCTGGAAATAGAAGCCAGGTCTCCTGTGTCACAATCCCTTACCTGTCCTCTAGACCAGGCTGCCTCTCAATCTGTGACTGCTGTTCCGTCCCCACCAACGCCCCTCAAAAGGCCAGAAAGGAGAGCACAGAGCCCTGGCCAGGTGCCAGCGGGGAGACAAGCTCAGGAAGAGGGAATCTGGCTCGCTCTGTGCTGAACGAGCCGGCCCTACCTCCATCTCCTACACATCTGGGTTTGGGCATGGCCCAGCGGCAGCATCTCTTCCCAGGGGACAGCACTAAGGATTCGGTTTGATGAATTGCTATGAATTTCACCCTCTTCCCCATTCGCAGAGCCACACAGCCCCGGGAGCGCTATTCAGAAACGGTTCCCACACTTGTTTTGCAGTAGTTTTCACTTCAACTATTAGCTGTGTGTGTGATTGGTCATGCAGGTCACATGGCACTGTTCCCACTCCAGGATTGGACGAGTGACACTTTTAAGTAGGGGACAGTGGGGGGAAAAATCCTGCCCAGTGTGAGTTTGTGGGGAAAGGAGCATTCGTACCAACGCTGCTGAACACTCAGACTCGTGAGCATCGGATGGGTGGGCGAGTCCGTGTGACTAGCGTGGCCCATGAAGAATGAGTCACTCATGAATTAGTGAGTGAGCTTTCCCTGTTCACGCAGCTCTCCGTCCTATTGCCAGCAAATGAGACGAGACTTTCAGCCCCGCTCCACCCCCCTATTTCACTCCAGCGACACGGACAGCAGGAAGCGGGCTTAATGGCCAGCTGAGGATTCTTCTCACATAGGAGAGCCCAGCAGAGAGAGCTGCCCTGCCCAGCCCTGGCCTCCCCAACATAGGGGACAGGCTGGGGTGTGTCTGAAGCCCCTGTGCTCTGGCCGTCCAGTTTGTTACTGCCACTGTCAGAGCAGCTCTGGGGCTGCTCTAAATTGTCCTGGGGCCAAAATAGCCCCTGGCTGACTCCAGAATCAGAGTGCCAAAAGCCACCGAGGCACCAACCGAAGGACCCAGACCCCACCTACATGGCACCCAGTGGGCAATAGCTCTGCTCTGGTCTTTCGTTTCAACTGATTGTCTGGGGCCAAAGGTACTGGATGGCCTTCCTCTGACTGGAGCTGAGCCTCAGACTGGGATGCTTGCAGGAGGAGTTACCAGGTGAGGGGAGAGGGAGTGGCAGTGTGAGCTGAGGGAGAGAGGCAGGGTGACAGGACAGGAGGCCATCTCCGCAGAGAGAGCTGGAGTGTGTGGCCAGGGTGTGTGTCTTGGCTTCTTTGTTGGTGCATGTGTGTTTGAACCGACTGCTTACCCGTGTAGCTCAGCAGCTCGACACAGTACTCGACACCATTATCATTGTTTGGTTCCCCGGCGTTCCAAGCCTTGTAGCGATACGGGGAGCCATCTGTCCACCTCCAGCGTCTGTTCTGCAGAGACAGGGGAGAAAGGTTGTGGGGTCCCACGGAGAAGAGACCTTGGTGACAAGGCACCATAGAAACACCTAAACCCAACACAGAAGTGCCCTACTTAGGCAGTGGGAGAGAGTCGGGGAAGGGCCGTGGGGCAGTCAGTGGGGAGAGACCAGCTCAGGGGGACAGGACCTGGAGACGCTGATCTAATAGTAACACAGCACATGAACGTCACCTTCTACCTTCCAAGCCCGTTGCTTGAATTAATGAATTACCTGGTTATGGAGCAGAGTCACTCTGGAGTGTGTTCTAGTCCCTAAACCCCATAGGCAAGGCCCGCTGGGGGGCACTAGTGGTTTTAAGGTGGGTGATCTCCTCCTGCTTAAGCAAAATAAAAGGGCGTCTGTGATGGAGATGCTGGATGGATCAGGGAATGGGACACGGGACCTTTTCCCCTCTAGTGGGCTCAGCGTCAGTCTGACCCCAGGTTAGCAGGACTGATTAGCTCAGTAGAATCAGAGAAGGGGACACAGGCCCTTTCTTCTCTAGGGGTGCTGGCTCTGGCCTGGCCTCAGCTCATGGGGGGACTAGCTGGCTTTGGGGGTCAGAGAACTAGTTCCAATCCAGTGCCAGGTTGTGGGGAGCTGGATGCCTGAGGAGACTAGAGAACGGGACACAGAGTCTCTCACTCCTCCTGTTCTGAGTCCAGCCCAGCCTCTGGTCTGGGGAGGGGGATCCAGGGCCTGAGTCTGTGCATGCTCGGGGAGCCTCCTGACCCCAGCGCCTCCCTAGCGGTGGGGAGGGAGAGGAAACAGATGGAGACAATGCTTCAGGTGGAGCTTGGTAAGTTTACGAAGGGGGTGGCGTGACAGAGATGGCGTGACGGGGTTGCCGGCCATAGCACGGCCTGGACTCGGTGACCCGAGAGGTTCTTTCCAGTCCTCTGTTCATAATGACTCCTTCCTCCACTGGGGCTCCTTCCCAGCCTGTGACGGCTCCCCCTTTGTTTCCCTGCCCTAAGGAGCTGGGGGCTCTCCTACAAAGAACCAGGCAAGGACGGGATCCCCAAGCTGAGGGAGTGACCAGCAGTGTTGGGGCAGCTTAGAGGTCAAGGGGGAGCAGAGGCTCAAGTCTTGGGCAGGAAAAAGTGGCTGGAAAACTTCGTCAGAGTGGAGTGGAGACGGGATGCGGGGTGCAGCGGGAGGGCACGGCACATTGCATGAGCTGGCAAGGGGGAAGGGAGATGGGTCAGTAGTTGGAGAGGCAGGTGCTGGTCAAAGGTTGGTTTGATGACCGGAGAGACCAGGGCCTGGTTGTATTTAGCAGGGAAAAGCCAAAGGGGAGTCAGAACCTACAGAAGGATGGAGATGGAAAGGGTGCGGGAGGGCAGGGGTTAAAGATGGAGTGCATATGGGAGAGTCTGGTGCCCATGACAGGGGAAGGGTGTAGGAGTGGGGGAGGGAGCTCCTGGCAGCCCCTATGAAGGTCTCATGGGACATGGTCTTTGCACAGCCCCTGGGAAACAGAGTCATGGAGAGGGTGAACAACTGCCAGAGGCAAAGCAGGCTCTGGGCACTCACCTCCCGGGGATCGTGCAGTCCGATCCAGACATGATTCTTGGAGCCTGACTCGGTGATGTATCTGGCCACCGTGTTCCCTTCTGCACCATGGAGAATGGAGGCGAGATGGGCCCCTTTGCGGTGATATTGACACTGCACCTGGGGCAGGGACATCAGCGAGGCCTGTTACCCCCCTGCAGGGGGCGCTGTTTGGCAGGCAACAAGGAAGGGCAGGGCCCAGTCACAGGAACACACAGCTAAAGGAGGGAGCTGGGCGTGTTTTACCCCTACTGAGTGCTGAATAAAAAACTCCCTGTGCCGGGCTTTGCCCTCGGGCACCCTCTAGGAGCCCCTCACCCCTGAGCTCAACCCTGGCTCCTCCCTCATCCTCCTTGGCCCGCTTCTGCACCAGCCACGTCACTTCTGCAGCCTCCCCACCCATCCTCTGCAGGGGTACACACTGGGGCTAATGGTGATGTCACCAAACCCCTTCAGCCCCTGCCCACTAACCCACCCCGTGGATCCCTGAGAAGAGCCTCGTACCTCAGCTTCTGACCAGGACACCTTTTCAGGGAAGAACCCATAGCAGCGGCCTTGGTAGAGCAGCCATTCAGGGAGACAGGACGTGGCTCCTATTCCTGATCCGAGAGAGGGGATGGGACAGGGAGAGAGAACAGTGTGGTGAGAGGCTGTTTCAGAGAAGAGAATGGGAGCAGAGGTGCCAGCTGTCATCATTCCAGCTTTTCCAGTTCTCCCCAAATCCTGTGAACGTTTGCCCTCTCTCAGAATGGCCACTATCTCCTATTACTTTCAATAGGGCTGAAGCCACTTTCTTAAAACAGCTGCCCCTCCCTTGCCACCTTTGTCAGTAGCAGTGAGGCTGTTGTACTAATAATTACCACCGTCTCCTCTCCAAGGGGACAGGAGCTGGGCTGTCCTCAGTGAAGATGGTCTCCTCCTATCTTCTGTGCAGGAGCACTGGGGAACCTGACAGGGAGAGGTATCAAGGGGGTTGAATCAGAGTACACAGGGACTGTGGGGGTGAGAATGGAGAGCACTGGGTGTCATGGGACACTGGTGTGACTAGGAGCAGAGGGGAAGTTGGGGGCATTGGAGTATAGTAGAGGCTGAAGGGACACCACTCACTGATTTGCTAACCTAGTGAGGAGGGCTTTGAACTAGGTTCAAAAGGGATGGGTGACAAAATCCCACAGGTGACCTTAACAGAAGGCCAAATGTTGGTGGGGGACAAGGGAAATTACAATGGGGTCATAGGAGCAACAAGAGGGAGACCAGTGTGGGCATCTGCTGTACATCTCAGATGTCTATACACACATGCAAGGAGTATGGGGAGTAAATGGAAGAACTGGAAGTATTAGTATTTAAGCTAAATTATTACTTAATTAACATCCCGGGGGGATAAATCTCCTGACTGGAATATTGGTAGAGAGAGGTATAGCTTGTTCAGGAAGGACAGGCAGAGAAAAAAGGAAGAGGTGTTCCATTATACATCAAGAATATATAGTTCTGAGGTCCAGAAGGTGAGAGGCAGACCAACTGAAAGTCTCTGGGTAAAGATAAAAGGGGGAAAAAAGAGGGGTGATGTTACGTTAAGGGTCTACTATAGTCCACCAAATCTCGGGGAGAAGGAGGTGGATAGGGTATTTCTAGAACAAATAACAGAAATATCCAAAAGACAATATCTGGTACTAATGGGGGGACTTCAGCTTCCCAGATATCTGTTGGAAAAGCAATATGGGAAAACATAAAATTTTCAAATCGTTCTTAGAATGTATTGGGGATAACTTCTTATTTCCTAAGGTGGAGAAAGTAAGAAGGGGAAGAGCCACATTAGACTTCATTCTGACTAACAGGGAGGATTTGGTTGCAAATCTGAACTCTGAAGATATTTGGGTGAAAGTGACCATGAGGCGAGGTCTTAGCTGGAGTTCTGTGTCCTGGTCTGGGTGCCGCACTCTCAGAAAGACGTGGATAAGATGGGGAGAGTCCGGAAAATGAGAGCAACAAAAATGCTAAAAGGTTTTGAAACCTGACCTGTGAGGAGAGGTTAATAAGCTGGGCTTGTTCAGTCTAGAGACAAGAAGACTGAGGAGTGAGCAGAGAACAGTCTTCACACCTGTTACGGGCTGTTATAAAGAGGATGGTGATCAATTGTTTTCCGTGTCCGCTGATGGCAGGACAAGGGGTGGGCAAACTATGGCCCATGGGCAGGATCTGGCCCACCAGCCGTTTTAATCTGGTCCTCAAGCTCCTGCTGCGGAGCAGGGCCTGGGGCTTGCCACGCTCCAGCTGGGGAGTAGGGTTGGGAGCCACTCCATCCTGCTTCCAGAAGCAGTGGCATGGCCCCCTCTGGCTCCTATGTGTAGGGGCAGCCAGGGGACTCCGCTCTGCACACTGCCCCCACCCAAAGCACCACCCCCACAGCTCCCATTGGCTGGGAACTGCGGCCAATGGCAGCTGCAGGGGCGGCGCCTGCAGACAGAGCAGTGAACAGAGCCACCTGGCCATGGCTCTGTGTAGGACCCAGAGTGGGGACATGGCCAATGCTTCTGGGAGCCCCTTGAGATAAGAGCCACCTGGAGCCTGCACCCCTGAGCCTCTCCTCGCACCCCAATCCCCTAATTCCATCCCTGATCCCTCTCCCCACCCTCTGAACCCCATGGTCCCAGCCCAGAGCACCCTCCTACACCCCAAACTCCTCATCCCCCGCCCCACCCCAGAGCCCGCACCCCCAGCCAGAGTCCTCACCCCCTCCGCACCCTATTCCCCCACCCCAGCCCTGAGCCTCTCTCTTACCCTGAACTCCTCATTTCTGGCCCCACCCTGGAGCCTGCACCCCAACCAGAGACCTCACTCCTTCCTGCACCCCAAACCAAATTTTCTGAACATTCATGGCCCCCAATACAATTTCTATTCCCAGATGTGGTCCTTGGGCCAAAAAGTTTGCCGGCCCCTATGCTAGGACAAGCCGTAATGGGCATAATCTGCAGCTTGGGAGATTTAGGTTCGATATTAGGAAAAAAAACTTCCCAACTCTCAGGGTAGTGAAGCTCTGGAAGAGGCTACCGAGGGAGGTTGTGGGTTCCCTGTCAGCGGTGGTTTTTAATAACAGGTTGGAAAAACATCTGTCAGGGATAATCTAGTTTTACTTGGTCCTGCCTCAGTGCCAGGGGCTGGACAAGGTGACCTCTGCAGGTCTCTTCCAGCCCCCATTTCTATGGTTCTCTGATAGCTGAGGGCCCAGAGAGGGCAGGGAAGGTGGGGGGAGGGATTAGGAGCATGTGGAGTAAGTGCAGAGATTGGTGGGGATAAGTAAGGAAGGGGGGCTGGGGGAGAGAAATAGTCTGTGGGTCCCAGGACTCTTCTTTGGCAGGGAGGAGGGGGGAAGGGTTTGGATTATCCCAAAGCAGAAGGATTAAGTTTACGAAGAGGCTCCATTTTGAGCCCTCTGAAAAGAGATGGAGGTCACTCGTTTGGGATGTTATTGGCACAGTCTGTTCCCTGGTTGGGATGCCTCCCCCTCACCCCGGTGGGGAGAGTCACCCCGTAAGCAGGAAGAGGAGATGGGGCGGGTCTAGCTCCCAGCCTGTCTCTCACACTCAGCCCCAGGAGGTCTCAGGGATTCCCTCTGCATTCAGAGCCAGGGGCAGCAGGAAGCAGCCTCGCCCCTTGGGCAGGGGCTGAGCTGCTGGCTGGGGTTGGCTTTGTTGGCTGCTTCCACATGGTGGGGCTGGGGGCCCTGGGTGAAATAAATTCACTTCCCATCAAGGGCAAACAGAGTCCGGGGTCTCCAGCTCCGAGGGGCCGGGCAGGGACTCACTTTCCAATGAGGGGTTAAAGATGAGGCAGCCGAGGAGGCAGAGGCTGAAGTAGGTGACTGGCCCCATCTTCTCGCTTCCCCTGTGGAGAAAACACACAAGGAAGATGGGGCCACGACAGCCTGAGATGCGCCCCAGAGCAACCCCCTGCCATCCCTCATGGGGCATTTCAGTGCTTTGGAACTGGGGCTGTTTGCTAAATGGCCCGACTAGAGAGCCAGTTTAGTTTTAGAAACATGGAGTCCTCTCGTGTTATCACCCAGCCCCTGGTCCACGAAACACCCACTGCCCCTGCCCCTGGGGCCTTTCCTCCACTAACAGGTGTTTGAATCACACTCATATTTCCAGCTCCAGGGAGATCGAGTGTCTGGAAAGCTAACACCATGTGGTTGGGGCGGGGAAAGGAGGGCAGGGGTGATAGTTACTGCACCTCGTGATGGGGGCTGGGACCCCCGTGGCACTCTGACTGGGAGAAGGTGTCCAATGGGAGAGCTGCCTTGCAGAGTGATGCTCCAGCAAGGACTGGACACAGGACTGGATGCTGGGTCAAGCTCTGGGAGGGGCAGAGGGCTCGGCACGGCTCTGCAGGGCATGAGGGTACTACATGCAGGGCTGTGCTGGGTGGGAGGAAGGGGTGAGACAGAGACAGCCGTGGATCAGGGGACTCACCCAGGGCACCTGCCCCTGTAACGGATCAGCTGCTGCCAGCCACCCAGCACAGGAGGAGGAAGAAGCTGGAGGAATGCAGGGTCTCACCTGATTGTCTCTCTGCGTAGCCGCTCTGGTGCAAGGTCAGTTCAAGTGCAGCCAGCATGGGACATTGGCCGTGCCTGGGGCATTTATAGACCAGTCCAGGGTAGGAGGGGCCCAGGGGTGAATACTGAACATGCAAATCTGTGCTGATGACAGATACAATAATTTACAGCCATGGCAAACAGAGATAAGAGGAGCCCTGACACACCCACCACCTGGGCTGTGAGCAGGAGAAAGTGCTTGTCAGGGCTCAGATAACAGATAAAATAAGAGCTGTTCCCTCCCCCTTGTCTGTCAGCCCTGAGATCAGTGTTGCTGTTGGGAGCCATCATGCCCGGACCCTGACTGGCCCAACTGCTCCCGTCCATCTTGTCCAGTGAAAAGTTCTGGGCAGATCCCCAGGGAGTGTAAATCATAGAATTATAGAAGATTAGGGTTGGAAGAGACCTCAGGAGGTCATCTAGCCCAACCCCCTGCTCAAAGCAGGACCGATCCCCAACTAAATCATCCCAGCAAGGGCTTTGTCAAGTCAGGCCTTAAAAACCTCTAAGGATGGAGATTCCCCCATCTCCCTTGGAAACCCATTCCAGTGCTTCACCACACTCCTAGTGAAATAGTGTTTCCTAACATCCAGCCTAGATCTCCCACACTGCAACCTGAGACCACTGCTCCTTGTTCTGTCATCTGCCACCACTGAGAACAGCCGAGCTCCATCCTCTTTGGAACCCCCCTTCAGGTAGTTGAAGGCTGCTATCAAATCCCCCCTCATTCTTCTTTTCTGCAGCCTAAATAAGCCCAGTTCCCTCAGCCTCTCCTCATAAATCATGTGCCCCAGCCCCCTAATCATTTTCATTGCCCTCCGCTGGACTCTCTCCAATTTGTCCACATCCCTTCTGTTTTGGGGGGCCCAAAACTGGATGCAGTACTCCAGTGCTGAATAGAGGGGAATAATCACTTCTCTTGATCTGCTGGCAGTGCTCCTCCTAATTCAGCCCAAGATGCCATTGGCCTTCTTGGCAACAAGGGCACACTGCTGACTCATATCCAGCTTCTCATCCACTGTAACCCCTCGGTCCTTTTCTGCAGAACTGCCACTTAGCCAGTCGGTCCTCAGCCTGTAGCGGTGCATGGGATTCTTCCATCCTAAGTGCAGGACTCTGCACTTATCCTTGTTGAAAGTCATCAGACTTCTTTTGGTCCAACCCTTCCGTTTGTCTAAGTCACTCTGTGTATCTACCTCTCCCTCCAGTTTAGTGTTATCTGAGAATTTGCTGAGGGTGCAATCCATCCCATCATCCAGATAATTAATAAAAATGTTGAACAACACCGGCTCCAGGACCGAACCCTGGGGCACTCCGCTTGATACCAGCTGCCAACTATACATCGAGCCGTTGATCATCACCCGTTGAGACCAATGATCTAGCCAGCTTTCTATCCATCTTATAGTCCATTCATCCAGCCCATACTTCTTTAACTTGTTGGCAAGAATATTGTGGGAGACTACGTCAAAAGCTTTGCTCATGTCAAGGTATATTACATTCACCGCTTTCCCCATATCCACAGAGCCAGTTATCTCCTCATAGAAGGCAATCAGGTTGGTCAGGCATGACTTGCCCTTGGTGAATCCATGTTGATTGTTCCTGATCACCTTCCTCTCCTCCAAGTGCTTCAAAATGGATTCCTTGAGGACCTGCTCCATGATTTTTCTGAGGACTGAGGTGAGGTGAGGCTGCCCGGTCTGTAGTTCCCCAGATTCTCCTTCGTCCCTTTTTTAAAGATGGGCACCATATTTGCCTTTTTCCAATTGTCCGGGACCTCCCCTGATTGCCACAAGTTTTCTACCCCACCTGTCCTTCCTGAACAGTTTATACCCCTCCATGACAGTGCTCCAGTCATGTGAGTTATCCCACCGAGTCTCTGTTATTCCAATCACATCAGAGTTCCTTGACTGTGCCAGGCCTTCCAATTCTTCCTGCTTGTTTCCCAGGCTTCTTGCGATCATGTACAGGCACCTAAGATAACTAGCCAATTGCCCTATGTTCTCAGTCTGAATCAGGAGGCCTCCCCTATTGCACCCACCTCTTTGTGTTTTCTCCTGGTATCCCACTTCCCCACTTACCTCAGGGCTTAGGTCTCCATTCCCTGGTGAATCTAGTTTAAAGTCCTCCTCACTAGGTTAGTCAGCCTGCCTGCGAAGATGCTCTTCCCTCTCTTCATTAGGTGGATCTCATCTCTTCCTAGCAATCCTTCTTCTGGGAACAACATCCCATGGTCGAAGAATCCAAAGCCCTCTCTCCGGCACTACCTGTGTAACCATGCATTCACCTCCACAATTCAATCGTCCCTACCTGCACCTTTTCCTTCAACAGGGAGGATGGATGAGATCACATTTCCACATCAGTAGGTTGCCTCCCTCATTCAGTAAGGGGCCCACACTTTCCTTGACTTTCTTCTTGTTGCTAACATACCCGAAGAAACCCTTCTTGTTACTCTTAACATCTCTTGCTAGCTGCAACTGCCGGTGTGATTTGGCCTTCCTGATTTCACTCCTGCATGCCCGAGCAATATTTTTATACTCTTTCCTGGTCATTTGTCCAATCTTCCACTTCTTGTAAGCTTCTTTTTTGTATTTAAGATCAACAAGGATATCACTGTTAAGCCAAGCTGGTTGCCTGCCATATTTACTATTCTTTCTACACATCGGGATGGTTTGTCCCTGTAACCTCAATAAGGATTCTTTAAAATACAGCCAGCTCTCCTGGACTCCTTTCCCCCTCATGTTATTCTCCCAGGGAATCTTGCCCATCAGCTCCCTGAGGGAGTCAAAGTCTGCTTTTCTGAAGTCCAGAGTCTGTATTCTGCTGCTTTCCTTTCTTCCTTGTGTCAGGATCCTGAACTCTACCATATCATGGTCACTGCCTCCCAGGTTCCCATCTACTTTTGCTTCCCCTACTAATTCTTCTCTGTTTGTGAGCAGCAGGTCAAGAAGAGCTCTGCCCCTAGTTGGTTCCTCCAGTACTTGCACCAGGAAATTGTCCCCGGATTGTCTGTGCACCGCTGTATTGCTCTCCCAGCAGATATCAGGGTGAATGAAGTCTCCCATGAGAACCAGGGCGTCCGATCTAGTAACTTCTGGAGTTGCCGGAAGAAAGCCTCGTCCACCTCATCCCCTGGTCCGGTGGTCTATAGTAGACTCCCACCATGACATCACTCTTGTTGCTCACACTTCTAAACTTAATCCAGAGACTCTCAGATTTTTCTGCAGTTTCATACTTGAGTTCTGAGCAGTCATACTGCTCTCTTACATACAGTGTAACTCCCCCACCTTTTCTGCCCTTCCTGTCCTTCCTGAACAGCTTATATCCATCCATGACAGTACTCCAGTCATGTGAGTTATCCCACCAAGTCTCTGTTATTCCAATCACATCATAATTCCTTGACTTTGCCAGGACTTCCAGTTCTCCCTGATGCAACACCGGGTTGATACTTGGGTCTCTAGTCCTTTAGCCTTCTCTTCCAGTGTGGAGACCATCTTGCACTTCGTACAGACAAAGTTGCTTCTATTGTCTGGGAGAAAGACAAACGTGGAACATCCTGTGCAGGTCACAACAGCTGCTCGCTCACTATCCATATTGTCTTCCTTCTAAGAGCCTCTTCAGATGTTGTATTTACTGCTCACAGAAGCTAGAAAGGCAAAAAAAGACTGCGGGAACTCCCTGCAGGTGAACTCCCAGGCAAACTCCCTCTGTTGGCCACTCCTCTATTTGCAAATCAGCTGGAGTCCCACTGAAGTCAGTGGGCAGGATCCCCAGTGGGTACAGTCTGGTGTAGGGCAATTGGAGTCCTTGGGTCAGACCCCCAGCGGGTGGGCATTGCTCAGAGCTCCATTGGAATCATTGGGGCTGGAACCCCAGCGGGTGTAAACTGGCCATAGCTCCACTGGAGTGAATGGAGTCACACCAGCTGGGACCTGGCCCCCGTCAGTGCAGGGTAAAATGAAAACTTTTCCAATTCCCGACCCTCAAGCCCAGGGAGCCACTCAGCCCATCACGCACCCTGTGCTTGGCTAGTCAGCGCCCTGCACTGGGTGTTGTCCTTTACACCTGTGCAGAGACTGGGAAATGCACCATCCTGACTGGGCGGCATTTTGCACCTAGTGCATATAGTGACATGTGTTTAGCTTAACAAAGAGAAGGTGAAGGGGTGACGAGTGATCATTCTATAAATACCTACATGGGGAACAAATATTTAGTGATGGGCTCATCAATCTAGCAGACAAAGGTGCAACACAATCTAGTGGCTGGAAGTTGAAGCTAAACAAATTCAGACTGGAAAATCAGGCCCACAACGACTGGATTATAACTGGAGGGTGCTGCCTGTGGCCGAGGTATTGGCCCTGTAATGGGCTCCCCACGCTCCCTTGTGTCC
The DNA here is from genome assembly GCF_965140285.1 of Lepidochelys kempii. Lineage (NCBI taxonomy): Eukaryota > Metazoa > Chordata > Testudines > Cheloniidae > Lepidochelys > Lepidochelys kempii. The sequence goes on from NC_136380.1 coordinate 349,717,413, forward strand.
GTCTCTACTGTATTTCCAGGGAGCCCATTGCCCTGGTATCTAGGTGCTGACCATAGCAAGATGACAGCGGTGTAAGACTTGCACTATACGTGACTCTGTTCTCACATGTCTGTGGTTTGGCTGCTTATATCTGGGGATATTTACTGACTCTCTGATATGGTCATCATGGCTCCTGTTACCGTGTGGGGGCTTTTGCCACAGGGTTAGGTTTCTACTGGGCTCTGGCGCAGAGTGTGCCATGTGGAGTCTGTATGGTCCTAGCTTCTTAATCAAAATGCCCTGTGATACCAAGTCAAATGCCTTGCAGAAGTCAGGTATATTACATCAACCCTGTTACCTTTATCAACCAAATTTGTGATTGCATCAAAAAAAAATCTCAAGTTAGTTTGACAGGTTAGTTCTGGGCTGTGTTGCACTCTTGTGGAAGGCTTCAGAAACTCTGAAGATCCTGCCATTAGACTTTGAGGGTTTTATTTAATTCTCTTGGGCCTTTGTCCTATCTTTACTAAAAGGCACTGATGTGTAGCCAAAGCTTAAATAACAATGAATCATAATTTTGGGGCCTTAGTCCCTACACTGTCATGACGGGAATAAGGGAGATCCAGTCTGAAACAAATGATCCCCACACTGGGCCTCTGTTCTCTCCTGGTGTGACAGAACTGGGAATGGTCTGTAATGTTTTTATGAACTCTGTGCATTTCAGTTTACCCACTGGCCTTTGCATAGTTACTCACTGGGCATAGAGGGGTTAAAATGCTTCCCCTGGAATGGAGGGAAGGGATGAGGTGTTTGACTCCCGTGGCTCTCAGGTTGGAGACCAGAATCATGAACATGAACAGAATAGAACCTGCACAGGTGAGAGGAGGATCGGGCGTCACGAAGGAAGAGCCAAAGACCAGGCCACTAACACTTCATGACTGGGAAGTCGAGGCAGGCTGAACATGTGAACTCAGCGTGGTTGGCAGCAGGAGGACAATGGACTGCAGGTGTCAGGGGCCCCTGTTAACAGCAGGGTTCACAGACACAGCAGCTTTCATTTTGGGACTCAGAGAGCGGAAGAGAGAAGAAGGAGGTCAGAGAAGCAGGGTATGGCGAAGCCCTGGCTTCCCCAAGGTGAATTCTGTCCAAAGCTTACCGCTCATGCTGGCCTAAAGACTCTCCCAGCTGCTGGATATCCGGTGACTAATAAATGTTACCATGTTTTGAGACGGTCACCCAGTGTTGCTGCAAACACTGAAGTGCATTACATCCGGAAGGGGTAAAATGTCGCTCTCAGGAGTCTGGCTTCAGGTGGACTTGCTGCAGGGAGCCACAGACAGACATGGTGGCTGCTGGAGCCAAAAGCCCAGACTTGGAATCATTGAAGTTGTGGGCTTGCCCTTTTGCAACAGCTTGGAGCTTTGGGGTCCAACAGACCAAAGGGGTTGTGCTCCAGAGACTGTTTAAAAAGGTCGGGCATAGACCAGACCCTGTGAATTCATGACAAGTGGTAACTTCACTCATTTCATTTTCAAGCACCAGCTGACTCCTAATATGAATTTTATGGATAGATTCCAATCCCAGGAGGAAACATTGTGATCATATCGTCTGACCCCCTGTAAAACACAGGCCAGAGACCTGCCCCACAATCATTCCTAGACCAGAGCTTATTAAAAAACATCCAATCTTGATTCTAAAATTGCTAGTGATGGGGACTCTACCAAGACCCTTGGTAAGTTGTTCCAATTACCCTCACTGTTAAAAATTCATGCCTCATTTCCAGTCTGAACTTGTTTAGCTTCAACTTCCAGCCACTGGACTGTGTTGCACCTTTGTCTGCTAGTCTGATGAGCCCATCACTAAATATTTGTTCCCCATGTAGGTACTGATAGAATGATCCAGTCACCCCAACCTTCTCTTTGTTAAGTTAAACAGATTGAGCTCCTGGAGTCTATCACAATAAGGCAGGTTTTGTAATCCGTTAATTGTTCTCGTGGCTCTTCTCTGACCCCTCTCCAAGGTATCAACGTCTTTCTTGAACCGTGGGCACCAGAACTAGCCATAGGATTCCAGCCGCAGAGGCACCACTGCCAAAGGAAAGGAAAAAATAGAGAAACAGAGGAAAAAATAACCTCTCCACTGCTAAGCGAGATTCCCCTGTTTGTGCATCGCAGGATCCCATGAGCCCTTCAGGCCACAGTGTCGCACCAGGAGCTCATGTTCAGCTGATTATCCACCCCCACCCCCAAATCTTTTACAGGACAGAGTCCTGCATCCTGTAAGTCTGGCCTATGTTCTTTGTTCCTAGATGTCTCCATTTCCATTTAGCTGTACTAAAACACATACCAATGACCTGTCATCTTCATTAATTACCAGTTCCTGCAACAGACATCAAATACAATTAACATCCTGGTCTCCAAAGGTTTGCCTCAGAAATGTTTCCATCAGCAAACACTGATTCACAGTTTACTGCCATTTCTGGAACCTGTTATCAGCCCCTGCACATATAGCAGCTGCTTTATTGCTCACCCTGACTATCATATATTATAGAATAAATATGATCAACCCCCAGAAGCCAATAGCTGTGGGGACCAGTTGACCCTCTGGCTCATTTTGCAGCTGTTGATCCCTCCTTAGGGATGGTCAAACACCCAGAAGTTCAGTGAAAGGCACCAAAGGGGGGGCAGAGCCAAAATATCTAAACAATTTGGGCCTCACTGTGGGACCCCCGGCACCTGCAGTCCCAGGCAGGGTGGGGAAAGTGGGCTCTTCAGGGGTCCGTATTCTTCTCACATAGAAGGTCTGGCTGAGAGCTGCAGTTTCACTCATTTGCTCCAGTTCTCTTTCAACACTGAGAGGGGGATTGCGTGGCTGAGCCTTCAGCTCTGCCCCATATTCCCACGTGGGTGCCGCCTGGGAACAGGGGGCTGTAGGAGAGGATGGGGTGTGGGGCAGCAGCTCTCAGATACCGTTATACCATGGTCTCTTCTTAAGAGAGACCCACTCATGAACACCGATCAGCACTACCCCATGGTAACTCTGGCTAGGACCCTGTGTATAGAGAATTTTTTATACAAATTATTTTTGTGCTGAAAAATGCAGATGCAAGTCGACTGCAAAAATTCCTGAACTCAGGTCGATTCTGGATAATGGTTTTGTTGGATTATAATGAACACATTTTGGAAATGTTGAAATGGTTTGTCTCGGCCTTTCTCAAATGCAACATTTTGACTTTCCATTTGAGAAAGCCATTTTGGCATTGCATTGAGTTTTATTTTACAGAAACTTTTAAAAAGGTTTGAAAACATCAAGAATGAAACAAAACATTTCTTTGACCCGAAACAAAATGTTTTCTTTTTGCCAGAGTCTCAATTTTTTTCCTTTTGGTTTTTCAGTTCAGTCACTGAACCAAAATACTGATGATTTGCACATCTCTACCCCATCCTCAGGGCCAAGCTGGCAGTAAAATCTGCAGCAAGGTTCCTCCCTCCTCACTTTCTGCAGTGCTGCTGTGGGACAGGCTGGAGATTCATTCGGTGGCAGAGTCACCGGTCTCTCGGAAACGCAGGTTTCCATTGAATTCAGCAGGAAGGTGAAGAACCAGCATCCTGGCCCTGTTCCTCTCAGCAGGTTGCACAGAGGAGCCAAGAGGCTAGTGAAGAAGCTTGGCAACATGTGACCTCCAGAAGAGGTAAGCGGAATGTCCGGGTTCCAGTAACACAGACACAGGTAACTAACCGCTTTCATGTTCTCTCCACAGGTATCGTTGCGGAGAGTGGACCAGATGATATGTCTGGGGCGAGAAAGCAGAAGGAGACTCCACTGGTTGGAAGGCATGAGATGCTATGTCCTGAGGTTGGGAGTTCCACGACCACCACTCCCAAGAGGAGAAGGCGGGTGGTGGTGGTCGGGGACTCTCTCTTCCGGGGGACTGAGTCATCTATCTGCCACCCTGACCGGGAAAACCGAGAAGTCTGCTGCTTGCCAGGGGCTAAGATTCGCGATGTGACGGAGAGACTGCCGAGACTCATCAAGCCCTCGGATCGCTACCCCTTCCTGCTTCTCCACGTGGGCACCAATGATACTGCCAAGAATGACCTTGAGCGGATCACTGCGGACTATGTGGCTCTAGGAAGAAGGATAAAGGAGTTGGAGGCGCAAGTGGTGTTCTCGTCCATCCTCCCCGTGGAAGGAAAAGGCCTAGGTAGGGACCGTCGAATCGTGGAAGTCAACGAATGGCTACGCAGGTGGTGTCAGAGAGAAGGCTTTGGATTCTTTGACCATGGGATGGTGTTCCATGAAGGAGGAGTGCTGGGCAGAGACGGGCTCCATCTTACGAAGAGAGGGAAGAGCATCTTTGCCAGCAGGCTGGCTAACCTAGTGAGGAGGGCTTTAAACTAGGTTCACCGGGGGAAGGATACCAAAGCCCTGAGGTAAGTGGGAAAGCGGGATACCGGGAGGAAGCACAGGCAGCAATGTCTGTGAGGGGAGGGCTCCTGCCTCATACTGGCAATGAGGGGCGATCAACAGGTTATCTCAAGTGCTTATATACAAATGCACAAAGCCTTGGAAACAAGCAGGGAGAACTGGAGGTCCTGGTGATGTCAAGGAACTATGACGTGATCGGAATAACAGAGACTTGGTGGGATAACTCACATGACTGGAGTACTGTCATGGATGGTTATAAACTGTTCAGGAAGGACAGGCAGGGCAGAAAAGGTGGGGGAGTAGCACTGTATGTAAGGGAGCAGTATGACTGCTCAGAGCTCCGGTACGAAACTGCAGAAAAACCTGAGTGTCTCTGGATTAAGTTTAGAAGTGTGAGCAACAAGAGTGATGTAGTGGTGGGAGTCTGCTATAGACCACCGGACCAGAGGGATGAGGTAGATGAGGCTTTCTTCCGGCAGCTCACGGAAGCTACTAGATCGCATGCCCTGATTCTCATGGGTGACTTTAATCTTCCTGATATCGGCTGGGAGAGCACTACAGCGGTGCATAGACAATCCAGGAAGTTTTTGGAAAGCGTAGGAGACAATTTCCTGGCGCAAGTGCTAGAGGAGCCAACTAGGGGAGGCGCTTTTCTTGACCTGCTGCTCACAAACCGGGTAGAATTAGTGGGGGAAGCAAAAGTGGATGGGAATCTGGGAGGCAGTGACCATGAGTTGGTTGAGTTCAGGATCCTGACGCAGGGAAGAAAGGTAAGCAGCAGGATACGGACCCTGGACTTCAGGTAAGCAGACTTTGACTCCCTCAGGGAATAGATGGCCAGGATCCCCTGGGGGACTAACTTGAAGGGGAAAGGAGTCCAGGAGAGCTGGCTGTATTTCAAGGAATCCCTGTTGAGGTTACAGGGACAAACCATCCCGATGAGTCGAAAGAATAGTAAATATGGCAGGCGACCAGCTTGGCTTAATGGTGAAATCCTAGCAGATCTTAAACATAAAAAAAAAGCTTACAAGAAGTGGAAGGTTGGACATATGACCAGGGAAGAGTATAAAAATATTGCTCGGGCATGTAGGAATGATATCAGGAGGGCCAAATCGCACCTGGAGCTGCAGCTAGCCAGAGATGTCAAGAGTAACAAGAAGGGTTTCTTCAGGTATGTTGGCAACAATAAGAAAGCCAAGGAAAGTGTGGGCCCCTTACTGAATGAGGGAGGCAACCTAGTGACAGAGGATGTGGAAAAAGCTAATGTACTCAATGCTTTTTTTGCCTCTGTTTTAACTAACAAGGTCAGCTCCCAGACTGCTGCGCTGGGCATCACAAAATGGGGAAGAGATGGCCAGCCCTCTGTGGAGATAGAGGTGGTTAGGGACTATTTAGAAAAGCTGGACGTTCACAAGTCCATGGGGCCGGACAAGTTGCATCCGAGAGTGCTGAAGGAATTGGCGGCTGTGATTGCAGAGCCATTGGCCATTATCTTTGAAAACTCGTGGCGAACCGGGGAAGTCCCGGATGACTGGAAAAAGGCTAATGTAGTGCCAATCTTTAAAAAAGGGAAGAAGGAGGATCCTGGGAACTACAAGCCAGTCAGCCTCACCTCAGTCCCTGGAAAAATCATGGAGCAGGTCCCCAAAGAATCAATCCTGAAGCACTTGCATGAGAGGAAAGTGATCAGGAACAGCCGGCATGGATTCACCAAGGGAAGGTCATGCCTGACTAATCTAATCACCTTTTATGATGAGATTACTGGTTCTGTGGATGAAGGGAAAGCAGTGGATGTATTGTTTCTTGACTTTGGCAAAGCTTTTGACACGGTCTCCCACAGTATTCTTGTCAGCAAGTTAAGGAAGTATGGGCTGGATGAATGCACTATAAGGTGGGTAGAAAGCTGGCTAGATTGTCGGGCTCAACGGGTAGTGATCAATGGCTCCATGTCTAGTTGGCCGCCGGTATCGAGTGGAGTGCCCCAGGGATCGATCCTGGGGCCGATTTTGTTCAATATCTTCATAAATGATCTGGAGGATGGTGTGGATTGCACTCTCAGCAAATTTGCAGATGATACTAAACTGGGAGGAGTGGTAGATACGCTGGAGGGGAGGGATAGGATACAGAAGGACCTAGACAAATTGGAGGATTGGGCCAAAAGAAATCTGATGAGGTTCAATAAGGATAAGTGCAGGGTCAATAAGGATAAGTCCTGCACTTAGGACGGAAGAACCCAATGCACAGCTACAGACTAGGGACCGAGTGGCTAGGCAGCAGTTCTGCGGAAAAAGACCTAGGGGTGACAGTGGACGAGAAGCTCAATATGAGTCAGCAGTGTGCCCTTGTTGCCAAGAAGGCCAATGGCATTCTGGGATGTATAAGTAGGGGCATAGCGAGCAGATCGAGGGACGTGATCGTTCCCCTCTATTCGACATTGGTGAGGCCTCATCTGGAGTACTGTGTCCAGTTTTGGGCCCCACACTTCACGAAGGATGTGGATAAATTGGAGAGAGTCCAGCGAAGGGCAACAAAAATGATTAGGGGACTGGAACACATGAGTTATGAGGAGAGGCTGAGGGAGCTGGGATTGTTTAGCCTGCAGAAGAGAAGAATGAGGGGGGATTTGATAGCTGCTTTCAACTACCTGAAAGGGGGTTCCAAAGAGGATGGCTCTAGACTGTTCTCAATGGTAGCAGATGACAGAACGAGGAGTAATGGTCTCAAGTTGCAGTGGGGGAGGTTTAGATTGGATATTAGGAAAAACTTTTTCACTAAGAAGGTGGTGAAACACTGGAATGCGTTACCTAGGGAGGTGGTAGAATCTCCTTCCTTAGAGGTTTTTAAGGTCAGGCTTGACAAAGCCCTGGCTGGGATGATTTAACTGGGAATTGGTCCTGCTTTGAGCAGGGGGTTGGACTAGATGACCTTCTGGGGTCCCTTCCAACCCTGATATTCTATGATTCTATGATTCTATGACTCAGATTCCCTATGTTTTAAGTCCCAGCCCCGGATTTCCCAGCTGGTGCAGGGCGGTGGCTTGGTAGCATGTTGCTGCGTTGCAGAAGGGGTCAGGGAAGGGGTGGGGACTAGTGGCTGCTGGGGAAGGGGCAGTGGCGGCCATTGCCCAGCCGGAAGGGGTGAGCGGGCATCTGGGCTCTGGAGGCAGCTGACGACGTCTGCATTGGAGAGGGGATGCAGGGGATGCATTGTGGGTAGGGTCGGGGTGACATTACTTTGGGGAGGCTTGAACGTCTACTTCCCAACCCTGGCAGCCCTTGATAGGAAGCAGCTGCTCTGCTGGGCCTCAGGCTGGTCCTAGGGCCCAATCCCTCCCCGACACTGCACTGCCCCAATGCCAGCTAAATGCAATTATCTGGAGCATGGCAAATGTGTCTGTGAGCAGGAAGGTCCTTCCCTTTGCACCCCCATTGCCTCTCACTGCTTCTCCCCATGGGCTGCCTGCAGAGCATCAGTGTCCCCACAGCAGGGACGAATGCTGATTTGGGGCAAGATCATGTGCCCCTTAAATCAACAGCAGCTTAGTTTCTAAGAAATGCCGGTGGCCAGTTAATCAGCCCTGAGAAGTAGAGAAATGATAAGAATTTGTAGGCAAATGCTCTGCTCCAGATGAAAAGCAAAGCAGGTCAATATTTGCTGATGATTTGGTATCTGGCCATTCAGCCAGTGACTCCCAACCTACCTCTCCTCCCCCAGTCAAGCCCAACTCTCCAGCTGTCTCGCTGACATCTCTTCCTGCTGCCAGCTCACGGACCACCCCACCTTTCCCCCACCCCCCCCTTCTCTAGCACCTTCATGCTCTAGCTCAGCCATGAGCTATGGGCTTCCTGCCAGACTCAGCCAGGGAGATACTCTGGCCTGTGTTTTACAGGAAATCAGACCCGTCTGGCCTTAACACGTGGGAACTATTGGAAATGTTATTTCCCCCCTTGTCGCTCAGGCTGACTGTGATGCTGGCAGACCAGGGGCCAGCTCATGCCAAGATCCCCACGTCTCCACTGAGAATACAGAGCTGTAACTAGGCCAGCTCACCTGGGTGTTAGGGTCGTTAAAACAGGTACAGTAACTCCTCACTTAACGTTGTAATTCTGTTCCTGAAAAATGCGACTTTAAGTGAAACGATGTTAAGCGAATCCAATTTCCCCGTAAGAATGAATGTAAATAGGGGGGTTAGGTTCAGGGAAATTTTTTTTTTGCCAGACAAAAGACTATATTATATATATATATATATATATATATATATATATACACACACACACACACACACACTCAGAGTATAAGTTTTAAACAAACAATTTTATACTATACACAGCAATGATGATTGTGAAGCTTGGTTGAGGTGGTGGAGTCAGAAGGCAGGATGTTTCCCAGGGAATGCCTTACTGATAAATGATGAACTAGCAATTGGCTGAGCCGTCAAGGGCTTAACTCGTTGTTAATGTAGCCTCTCACTCTACAAAGCAGCAGGAATGGAGGGAGGGGAGACAGCATGGCAGAAAGAGACAGAGACACACACACAGTGTGTGTGAGAGAGAGAGATGCGCATTTCCCCTTTAAGTATGCTGACCCACTCTTAAATACATTGCCTTTTTAAGTTAATCAGCAAGCTGAGACCACAGCCGCTGCCAGGAAGCTTCCTCCATCCTGAGCCCTGTCATGTGTCCCCCTGCTCTATGGAGATGGGGTACACGGGGTGCAGGAGCAAGGGGGAGGGGGACACCCTGACATTAGCCCCCCTCGCCCCCAGAAAGGAGGCGGCTCGGGGAGCAGCTCCAAGACAGAGGGCAGGAGCAGCACACGGCAGTAGGGGGAGGGCCAGCTGAACTGCAGGCAATTGATAGCCTGCTGGGTGGCTGCCCCACAGGGAACTTAGGGGAGTGGGGAGCTGATAGGGGAGCTGCCGGCCCACCCTGGTTCCAAGCCCCCAGCAGCTAGCTGCAATGGGCTGCTCTTCCTGCAAGCAGTGGACAAAGCAGGCAGCTGCCAAACGACGTTGTAAGGGAGCATTGCACAAGTTTAAACGAGCATGTTCCCTAATTGATCAGCAATGTAACAATGAAACAACGTTAACCGGGACGACTTTAAGTGAGGAGCTCCTGTATTAGAATTATAAGAATGTGTTGAGGGTTTAGAATGTATGGAACGCTCGTGAGTTGCTACCAGCATTCATCTCACATACACCATCTGTGTCCCATGTTATATGGCGATATTTCAGCATTTGCATTGTAAGACTCTGTGACTATGAAAATCATCAGATAGGAGAGCTATATTAAGCAGTGTGTGTGAGATGCTGGCCCAGCAGGTGCCAGCTCATGACTGGGCCCCAGGCCTCAGTGATCACTGAGAAATACATAGCTGGAACCAGGCTGGCTTGCCTGTGTGTTAGTGTTGTTAAGACAGATATTAGCATTGTGAGAGGGTGTTTGGTATTTAGACCTTATAAATAGGTGATGCTGTTTCCGATTTAGTGTTGGTGAGTAGTGAGGAAGCCATAGAAGAGCTGGTTGTCAGGGACAACCTTGGTTTGAATGATCATGAGCTAATTCAGTTTAAACTAAATGGAAGGATAAACCAAAACAGATCTGCAACTAAGGGTAAAGAGTAAACTTTAAAAAATTTCAAAAGGGTAAACTTAAAAAAATGAAAGGAATTGGCGAGGGAAGTGGACTGGACTGACGAACTCAAGGATGTGAATGTGGAGGAGGCTTGGAGTTACTTTAAGTCAAAGTTGGAGAAACTATCTGAAGCCTGCATCCCAAGCAAGGGGAGAAAATTCACAGGGAACGGTTGCAGACCAAGCATCTCAAAGTCATGCTAAAGAGAAAGCAGAAAGATCTACGAGGAATGGAAGAAGGGAGGGATCAGCAAGGAAAGCTGCCTCTTGGAGGTCAGAAAGTGTAGGGATAAAGTGAGAACTGCCAAGAGCCAAGCAGAGTTGGATGGTGACCCTGTAAAGGAAATTAAAACCACTAGTAAAAGGTACTGTAGCTCTAGAAGTAAAAAGAAAACAAGGGAAGAAGAAGTGGGACCACCAAGCACTGAGGATGGGGTGGAGATGAAAGATAATCTAGGCATGGCCCAACACCTAAACAAATACTTTGCGTCAGTTTTTAATGAGGCTAATGAAGAGCTTGGGGGTAGAGGCAATGAGTAGGGCCAATGGGAACGAGGTTACGGAAATACAAAAATACCACATCCAAGGTGGAAGTCAAACAGCTTAATACATCAAACTTTTTAGTTCTCGCCAACCCTTACCTGTAATGAAATTGGTTTGCCCCCATTACCGGGAGCTAGGGTCAGGAGCGGGGCCAGAGCCAGGCCTGGGAGTGGGGCCAGAGCTGTGGTTCGGAGCCAGGGCTGGGCTGGGGCCAGGGTGGGCCCGTGGTTGGGAGCCGGGGCCAGAGCTGCAGCTGGGGGCCGCAGCCAGGAGTGGGGCTGGGAGCTGCAGGCCGAAGGTGCGGCTGGGGCCAGAGGCAGGGCTGGAGCAGAGCTGGGGGCAGAGTGGGGCTGGGTGGCACTGCTTCCCTGCTCCCATGGGGGCTGGCCCGGCCCTCCAAACATTCCTTCATGCCTGCCCTAGGGGGTGTGCCCCACAGATTAGGGACCACTGTCTTCATGGGACTAAATCAGGGGCCTGGATAGTCTCCATTCAAGAATACTAAAGGAACCAGCATAGAAAACTGGGAGCCCAATAGCAAGGATTTTTAATAAATCTGTATACTCAGGGGTCGTACCCTGTGACTGGAGCACTACTAACATAAGACCTATTTTGAAGACGGGGGAAAAAGGTGATCAAGGAAACTACAGGCCTGTTAATTTGACATCAGCTGTGTGCAAGGTCTTGGAACAAATGTTGAGGAGAGAGAAGTGAAGGACACAGAGGCAAATGGTAATTGGATAGAATCCAACATGGGCTACAAAAGGTAGATTGTGCCAGGAGAACCCAGCGACAGGAGGGGGTTCCCGGCCTCCACGGCAACCGCTAGAACCACGGCCCTTACCCCAGGCCCTCACAGCAGGGACACACGTGGTGCCACCCCCTGGCAGCCCCCAGCAGCGCGCTCACAGCTCGGCGGCCCCCCATGGCGATCAGGGGGCGGGCAGAGGGGCGCTCGCTGCTGTGGGTTATGGTAGCACGCGCCCAGTGGGTACCAGGGGTATACGGCTGGTGGAGCCAGATGCCTTGAGCTCAGCTGTGTGTCTGGGCCCTGTGCGTTCAGCACCCAAGGGCCGTGGGATCCCCACCGAGGACCATAGCCTGTGTGTGGAGCTGTGGCTTCCTTCCCCAGCCAGGCGCGGTGTGGGGTCGGGCGCTGGGGTGACTCCTCCCAGCCGGCTAGGGTTGCCAACATTGTATTTAAAAAATACAGCACAGACCTCAGATGTCCCCAGGCTTGACGTGAGCCTCTGGGGGCAAGTGTCTTCCATCCCCTCCAGTACCCTGGCCCGATGTCCGCTGGCCTGTCTGCCAGCAGCGGGGCTCAGGGTGCTGTTCCCGCACAGGGGCGGGGAGGTGCTGCGCCCCACAGTCCCACTCCCCAGTCCCTGCAGCTGGCTCCATCCCCCACCGGTTGGGGTTCACCTGAAGTGACAGGCCAGGGAGCAGTGGCGTCTTCACACAGGCACGGGCAGTCGCACGGAGCCCGTTGCGCTGTCCTGTTCTCCCTACGTCCCGCGTCGCTGCCGCGCTGTGGCCCTGCTGGCTCGGTGCCTCCTCCCTGCCCGCTGGCCCCAGGTCACACAGGGAGCAGGAACTGGTGGGGGTGGGGCAGGCTTGTTTGGGGGTGGGAGTGGTGACATGCGGCCGGGGAAGGAAGGGGTCCGGGTGGCTCCATCCATGGAAAGCCAATCACCCAACTAGAAAAGGAGGACTTGTGGCACCTTAGAGACTAACCAATTTATTTGAGCCTAAGCTTTCGTGAGCTACAGCTCACTTCATCGGATGCTCACGAAAGCTCAGGCTCAAATAAATTGGTTAGTCTCTAAGGTGCCACAAGTCCTCCTTTTCTTTTTGCGGACACAGACTAACACGGCTGTTACTCTGAAACCAATCACCCAACTGCGCACAAGAGCCTGATCCCAGGCAGCAGTCTTGTGTTGGGATGGGAGGAGCAGGCTCCATTGGGATGCAACCCCAGCTGAGTGGGGACTCTGAACGGGGCACACCTGACGGGAGGATTGGCTCCCATCTCAGGGAAGAGATCCACCAGGGGTCTTCCCCCTTCTCCTCCCGACTGTCCCTTACCAGGTCCAGGGGTCCCCTCACTCTCCTCCCATACAGCAGCTCAAAGGGAAGAACCCAGTGGATTCCTGGGGCACTTCCCCGTACCACAGGTGGGGCAGATCCTTGTCTCTGTCCTGCGGATGCTGATTCATAAAAGTCCTCAGCATCATCCTGAGGGTCCCATAAAATCTCTCCACCAGCCCGTTGGACTGAGGGTGACCTGCAGAGGCCCAGGTGGGCCAGACCCCCCATTTCTGACACAAGCCCTGGAGCAGGGCTGACGTCATTGGACCCCTGGTCTGTAAGGACCTTGCTGGGGACCCCCCCTCTGCTGAAGATGTTCAGCAGCGCGTCTGCCCTGGTGTCTGCCTCGGTGGAGGACGGAGCCACCGCCCCTGGGTAGTGGGTGGCAAAATCCATCACCCCCAGGACATATTCCTTCCCTGACCGGGTCGCCTTGCTGAGGGGCCCCACAATGTCCATAGCCACCTTCTGGAAAGGTTCCTCTGTGATGGGCAGGGGTCTCAAGGGGGCTTCTCCCTTATCCTGGCCTTCCCCCCTCTCTGGCCGGCGTCGCAGGACCTGCCGTGCCGCTGGGCCGCGTCCCAGACTCTGGGCCAGTCACAGTTCTGCAGCAGCCGCTGCCTGGGGCCTGGATCCCCTGGTGTCCCGAGAGAGGGACATGGTGGGCCAGATACGACAGCCTGCGGTGATACTTCTGGGGCAACCCCAGCTGCCTCCTGATCCCCCACAGTTCTACTTCCCCTTGGGGAGCCCCTTCCTGGTACAGGAATCCCTTCTCCCACGGGAATCTGTCCCTGCAGCCTTCCCCAAGGGGGTTTGCAGCCTGCGGCCAGCACGTTCCCTCAGCTCCTCCAAGGAGGGATCCTTCTGCAGCTCGGTCTGGGATTCAGCTGCTGGGGAAGGGAGTGGGACCTGCTCCCTCTCGCGGGCTGGGCCTGGGGTCACAGCCCCGCTGAACCTTATCCCTGGTCGCTCCCTTCCTGCCGTGGGATCACTTCCCAGCAGCGCCTCTGGAGAAGTCAAACCTAGTTGGCAGCTGACCTGCTCTGCCTGTGGGTCCCCCTGCTCAGCTGGGGTCTCAGCTCCCCCCATGCTCAGTGCTGCCCTTGCTGTCCCAGCGGGGGCAGGCAGCGAGCTCGCTGCTTTGGTCACAGCATCAGAGCCAGCGTGAGCCCCTCTCCGGTGTGCAGGGGGGTGGGGAGCATCTCTCTGACCCACCCAGCCCCAGGGCTCTGATTACAGGCAGGCAGGTAGCCCAAGCCTAGCAGCTCCTCCCCCCAGCCAGGTCATCTGCATTTTCACTAACCATTTCCCTCTCTGCCAATTGGTTCCCTGGATTCAAATTCAAACCCTTGTCTGTTACAGGAGCCGGGCCTGGATCCTGTCCCAAAGAGACACAGTCACCCCACAACAGGGTCTCACAGCTGATATCCTGGAGAACCCCAACCACCAGCCAGCCCCACCCCTCCTGTGTCTGCACAGGGATCTGGGCCATAGGCAGGGTGAGGGGCTTCGTCCCTGGCACCTTTACCCAGGTCTCTCAGCCCTGCAGCATCTGGGGGGGCTGCACCACCCAGGGCCTGACAACAGTTCTCTGTGTCCCAGGGTCTCACCACCCCAGGAATGTCTCCCCATTGACCATCCCCTTCTCCTCCCACTGGGGGGTCGGAGGGGCCTGAGCCCAGGAGAGTCCACGCAGATATATAGGCCGGGGCCAGGAGTGGAAGCCTGTCCACCTCCCCACCTATCTGGCTGACGGAGTCTACGGCCTTGGGACCCAGCAAGGGAGCTAGATATCGGGGCTTTTCCGCAGGAACCCCCTGGTTCAAATCACCAGCCTGCTTGAAGGCAGTGAGGTGGTCATGCACATCCCCCTACCCTTAACCAGGGGCAGCAAATTAGTATCGAGGTTCCCTGCAGAAATGGCACCCCAGGGTCTATCCCCGCTCACCCTTGGGAAGTCCCTTATGCCATCTCCGCTCCACCATAGCCAGTTCGTGCTGCTGCTGCTTCTGCAGCTCTTTCTCGGGCTCTCGCTGTCTCCCACAGTCTTCTCGCTCCTTCTCACTGTCCTCCAGCTCTCTCGGACTCAGCTCCAATCCCATCCGTCTCTGATCACCTGATGGGGAACCCGATCGTGAAGACCCCCATCTGGTCGGGGACAAGTGTCTTGGGGAAGCCTGGCTACTGCTCCAGCTGCCCCCAGACCCTCTTGTAGCCCCATTTGGGTCAGGAATCTGCTCCTTGGAGTGGTCATCATCCTCCAGCTGCAGGGTTAACTGTGCTTTGGTGAACTTTCCAATGCGTAACCCTCTCTTTTTGCACAGGGTTACAATGTCCTTCTTCAGGAGATGGTGACAGGCCATCACTTCGCTGTTCCCAAGTTGTTGTGGACTCGCAGGCCTGTGTGCTCTCAGCTCCCCACGGTTTCCAGGAAGAACCCCTAGTGTGCCAGCCCTTCTCGAGGTCACCACCTCTCTCCCAGGGCCAAGCAGCAGACTCCTCTGCCCCTGGAAATGCTCACCAGAGTCCCCAGGGGGACCCCATTACTGCAACAGCCCTTCTCTCTCCCAGGATCAAGCCGCAGATTCCTCTGAGCTTGGAACCACTCACTGCAGTCCCCAGGGTATCACTGGTCACGCACTCCCAGGGGTTAAGCGTAGCTCCTCCACCCCCTGAAACTACTCCTTTCTGAGCCTTCAGCACGCCTGGTCCTCGGCAATCCCCCTTCGTGTTACTGCTCCCCAGTCACTTACTGCAGGAAGTGCCATCTACTGGGTGCAGTACATCCCACTTCTCCCACCAGTTGTCACGGAGTGTGGAGGAGTCAGGGCCCTGCACCCGCCTCCTGTGATTCACCATGACTCTCAGCCAGCCAGTAAAACAGAAGGTTTTTTAGATGACAGGAATACAGTCCAAAACAGAGCTTGTAGGTACAGAGAACAGGACCCCTTAGTCAGGTCCATCTTGGGGGGTAGGGAGCCTAGACCCCAGTGCTGGGCCTCCCTCCATTTCCCCAGCCAGCTTCAAACCGAAACTCCCTCCAGCCCCTCCTCTGGCCTTTGTCTCTTTCCTGGGCAAGGAGGCCACCTGGTCTCTTTGTTCTCCAACACCTTCAGTTGGCACCTGGCAGGGGAGGGGCCCAGGCCATCAGTTGCCACAAGACAGGGTTTTAGCCATTCTCTGTGTAGACCACTGCACACCCCTGCCTTCTAGGGCTCCACAACAATCACACACCCTTATCTCATCACTTCGATACTTAAGAAATTCATAGGGGACATTGAGGCACCCACACAATATTCAAAGAAAACATTAAGAACATTCCCACTTCATCACAGTTATGTGCACCAATATGGAGGTGATATGTGACACATCACCTCCATATTGGTTCACAGGACAAAATTCATGTGGTGGGGGTGTGGCCGAGGGGATCAGAGTGTGGGAGAGGACACAGGGCTGGGGCAGAGGGTTGTGTGTGTATGTGGGCTCTGAGGACTCCGGCTTGGGGTGCGGTCCATGGGGTGGGGCCGGGGATGAGGGGCTCAGGGCTGGGACATAGGGTTGTGGGGAGGGGGGCTGAGGGCTCCAGCTGGGGGTGCGGACTCTGGAGTGGGGCCCGGGGTGAGGGGTTTGGGGTGCAGGCTGCCCTGGGGCTACGGTGGGGAGAGAGGACTCCCCCCAGCTCTCCCTCCCTTCAGCAGCTCTGGGGCTGGGGCCATGGGATAGGAGCCCTGCCCCCGGCCATGGAAGGCCAGGGCTGAGGCTGGGTTGGGGCCTGGGGAGGGGCCCCCTCCCCTGGTCGAGGCAGGTCTGGGGCTGAGTTGGGGCCAGGGGAGGAGTGCCTCTCCCCCGGCCATGGCAGGTCCCATCCGGGCAGGTTCCCTGAGCGCCTGCGGGGCACTTCATAGGCTACAGGGAACTGAGCCTGGCAGCCCCTAGGAAGGGCTCATGGGCCAGGGTCTCTGCACAGCCCCTGGGAAATAGCCAATGGGAGATGCAACTGCCAGAGGCAAACCAGGCGCTGGGCACTCACCTTGTTGGGGTCATGGAGTCCGATCCAGACGTAATCCTTGGAGCCTGACTTGGCCATATAGTTGGCCACCATGTCCCTTTCTGCCTCAGTGAGAATGGAGGCGAGATGGGCCCCTTTGCAGTGAAGCTGACACTGCACCTGCGGCAGGGACATCAGCGAGGCCTGTTACCCCCCTGCAGGGGGCGCTGTTTGGCACCGGTGTGGCGTCCTGCCCCACCAGGCTGCAGCCGGAGCAGGGACGGCTGTGAGGGGAGAGAGCCCCATCTCAGTGCCTCTTCCCGAGCCCCAGGGCCTGGCACCAGCCTTCCCCACCCCACCTTTGCAGGGATACACCCAGGGACCAGAGGTGATGTCACCAAACCCCTTCAGCCCCTGCCCCTCCCAATTAACCTGCTCCACACTGTGGATCCCTGAGAAGCGTCTCGTACCTCAGCTGCTGACCAGGTCATCTTTTTGGGGAAGAACCCATAGCAGTGGTCATTGTAGTGCAGCCAGCTACTAGGACAGGGTGTGACCCCTATTCCTGGTCCGAGACGGGGAGAGAGGACACTGTGGGGAGAGGCTGTTTTGGAGAAGAGAATGGGAGAAGAGCTGTCAGTTGCCGTCATTCTAGCTCATTTGGATCTCCAAAAATGTTGTGAAATTTTGTCCTCTGTCAAAATGGCCACTTTCTCCTGTTACTTTCAGTGGGGCTGAAGCCACTCAGTTAAAACAGCTGCCCCTCCCTTGCCACCTTTGTCTGTGGCAGTGAGGCTGTCCTAGTAAGAATTACCACTGTCTCCCTTCCAAGGGGACAGGGGCTGGGCTGTCCTCAGGGAAGATGGTCGCCTCCTATCTTCTGTGCAGGAGCACTGGGGAACCTGACGGGGACGGGTATCAAGGGGGTTGAGTCAGAGTACACAGGGGACTGTGGGATGAGGATGGAGAGCACTGGGTGTCATGGGGATACTGGTGGGACTGGGAGCAGAGGTTAAGTTGGGGGCACTGGAGTATAGTAGACGCTGAAGGGACACCCACACATCGATTTGCCAACCTAGTGAGGAGGGCTTTGAAGTAGGTTCAAAAGTGGCAGGTGACAAAATCCCACAGGTGACCTTATCAGAAGGCTAAATGTTGGGAGGGAAATGGAAAATTACAATTGAATCATAGGAGCAAGAAGAGAGATAACAGTGCAGGAATCTGCTCTGCATCTCAGATGTCTATACACAAATGCAAGGAGTAAGGGGAATAAATGGAAGAACTGGAAGTATTAGTATATGACTTAATCGGCATCCCAGAGACTTGGTGGGATAAATCTCATGACTGGAATATAGGGAAAGTTATAGCTTGTTCAGGAAGGACAGGCAAACATATTAACTGCCTTTTAAAAGGGGAACAAAGAAGATCTGGGAAATTATAGACCAGTAGCTTAACTTCAAAACCTGGAAATATACTGGACCAATTTATGAAACTATAAATTTGTAAGCATCTACAGGATGATTAGGTTAAAAGAAAAAGCCAACATGGAATTGTCAAGATCAAATCATGCCAAGCCAACCTAATTTTCTTCTTTAACGGGGCTAGTGGCCCCAGGAAAGAGGGGAAGCTGTAGACTTGGTGTATCTTGATTTTAGTCATGCTTTTGACAGTTCCATATGATGTTCTCATAAGCAAACTATAGAAATGTGATCCTGATGCAATTACTATAAGGTGGTTGCACAACTGTTTGGAAGACCCTACTCAAAGAGTAACTGGGGAGGTGTACTTGTTTACTGTCGAACTGGGCAGACATGTCTGGTGGAGTCCCCCAGGGGTCTGTCCGGGGTCTGGTACTATTCAACATTTCCATGAATGACTTGGATAATGGAGTGGAGAGTACACTTATAAATTTTGTAGATGACACCCAGCCAGGAGGGGTTGCCAGTACTTTGGAGGACAGGATTAGAATCCAAATGGCATTAAGAAACTGGAAACTTGGTCTGAAATCAACAAGAAGAACGTCAATCAAGACAGGTACAAAGTACTTCATTTAGAAAGGCAAAATCAAAAGCATAACTACAAAATGGGGATAACTAGCTAGGCAGTAGTACTGCTGAGGAGGATCTGGAGATTCTAGTGGATCACATATTAAATATGAGTCAACAGTGTGATGCAATTGAGAAAAAGGCTAATATCGTTCTGGGGTGCGTTAACAGGAGTGTTGTATGGAAGACACGGATGGTTAGTGTCCCGCTCTACTTGGCTCTGGCGAGGTCTCAGCGGGAGTTCTGTGTCCAGGTCTGGGTGCCGCACTCTCAGAAAGACGTGGATAAGATGGGAAGAGTCCAGAGGAGAGCAACAAAAATGCTAAAAGGTTTAAAAACCTGACCTGTGAGGAAAGTTTAAAAAAATGGACATGTTCAGTCTATAGAAAAGAAGACTGAGGGGTGAGCAGAGAACAGCTGTTATAAAGAGGATTGAGAACAATTGTTCTCCATATCCACTGATGGTAGGATAAGAAGCAATGGGCTTAATCTGCAGCAGGGAGATTTAGATTAGATATTGGGAAAAAACTTCTTGACACTAAGGGTAGTTAAGCTCTGGAAGAGGATTCCGAGGGAGGTTGTGGGTTCCCTGTCACTGGAGGATTTTAAGAACAGGTTGGACAAACACCTGTCAGGGATGATGTAGATTTACTTGATCCTGCCTTAGCATGGCGGGGTGCTGGACAAGGTGACCTCTGCAGGTCCCTTCCAGCCCCCCATTTCTATGGTTCTCTGATAGCTGAGGGCCCAGAGAGGTCAGGGAAGGCAGGGAGCTAGTGACAGGGGGGTGGGGGGAGGGATTAGGAGCATGTGGAGTAAGTGCAGAGATTGGTGGGGATAAGTAAGGAAGGGGGGCCGGGGGAGAGAAATAGTCTGTGGGTCCCAGGACTCTTCTTGGCACAGGAGGAGGGGGGAAGGGTTTGGATTATCCATAGCACAGGGATCAAGCTCATGAGGAGGTGCCATTTTGAACCCCCTGAAAAGAGATGGTGGTCACTCGTTTGGGATGTTATTGGCACATTCTTCTCCCTGGTTGGGACGGGACCCCTCTGCCCCGGTGGGGAGAGTCACCCTCTAACCTGCAGCAGGAGATGGGGCGGGTTTAGCTCCCAGCCTGTCTCTCACACTCAGCCCCAGGAGGTCTCAAAGATTCCCTCTGCACTCAGAGCCAGGGGCAGCGGGAAGCAGCCTCTCTGGGGTCCAGATTAGTGGTGAAATAAATTCATTTCCCATCAAGGGAAAATAGATCCTGGGGTCTCCAGATACAAGGGTCCAGGCAGGGACTCACCTTCCAGCAAGGGGTTAAAGATCAGGCAGCCAAGAAGGCAGAGGCTGAAGTAGGCGACTGGTCCCATCTTCGTGCTCCCCCTGGGGAGAAAACACACAAGGGAGATGGGGCCACGACAGCCTGAGACGCCCCCTCGAGAGACCCGTATCCCCTGTGTGGCATTTCACAGGGGGAAGTGCTTCGGAGCTGGGGATGTTTGGTAAAGGGCCTGGCTGTGCTAGAAAGGCTCCAAGAGGGATCCCATCCTCCCAGCCCTGGGGGACCCAGCTCGGAGCCCATGTCCCTGGTTCTGGAGGATCCTTCCACCTCTAGCCCTCACTGAGCTGTGCCCCAGGGACAGAACAGGACACCAAGCAGGGAGCCAGGACCCAGCTCCTCAGTGGCTGTGTTCTGCAAGCCGCACCGCCAGGGACTCCCTGAACCAGGGCTGAAGGTAGGGAGGAGCCCGGGGGCAGCAGGGAGGCCGGGTCTCAAGCAACAGGGTCCTATTTGCAGAACAAAGCGGTTCTCAGAAGGGGCATTTGCCATCTCCTGCTGTCCCTCTCTCCCCAGTTCTGGGGCTGGCAGGTCCCCACGGTAGCCACCTACATAGAACTTGGAGAGAGGAGCACAGGTGGGAGGAAGGAAGAGTTTGGAAAAGGCACCAGGGCCACCAGGATGGAGGCCAGTCTGTGTGCACGTGGCTGGAATGCCAACTGCAGATGCAGCACCTCTACAATAGTTCTCTGACTAGAGAGACAGTTTAGTGTTAGAAACATGAAGTCCTCTTGTGTTATCACCCAGCACCTGGTACACGAAAGACCCACTGACCCATCCCGGGGCCTTTTCCTCACTAATAGGTGTTTGAATCACACTCCTATTTCTGTCTCCAGGGAGATCAAGTGTCTGGAAATCCAACACCCTGTGTTTGGGGTGGGGGGAGGAGGGGAGGGGTGATAGTTACTGCACCTCGTGATGGGGGTTGGGATCCCCGTTGCACCTTGACTGGGTGAAGGGGTCCAATGGGAGAGCTGCACTGCAGAGTGATACTCCATTGGGGACTGGACACAGGACTGGAGGCTGGGCCCAGCTCTGGGAGGGGCAGAGGGCTCGACACAGCTACGCAGGGCATTAGGGTGCCACGTGCAACACTGTGCTGGGTGGGAGGAAGGGGTGAGACAGAGACGGCCCCAGGGTCAGAGGATTCACACAGGGCACTCGCCCCTGTAACGGATCAGCTGCTGCCAGCCACCCAGTGCAGGAGGGGGAAGAAGCTGGAGGAATGCAGGGTCTCACCTGATTGTCTCTCTGCGTAGCCGCTTTGGTGCAAACCAGTTCAAGTGAAGCCTGCATGGGACACTGGCCGTGCCTGGGGCATTTATAGACCAGTCCAGGGTAGGAGGGGCCCAGGGGTCAATACTGAACACGCAAATCTGTGCTGATGACGGATACAGTAATTTAATGCCCAGGCAAACAGAGATAAGAGGAGCCATGACCTAGCCACCAGCCAGGCAGTGACCAGGAAGAAGCACTTGGCAGGGCTCAGATAACAGATAAAATAAAAGCTGTCCCCCCATCTCCTGCACCCGTCTGTAAGCGCTGAGATCAGTGTCCCTGTTATGAGCCTCATGCGTTGGCCCTGACTTGCCCAACTGCTCACGTCCATCTTGTGCAATGAAAAGTTTTGGGAGATCCCCAGGGAGTGTAAATCAGCTGGAGGCCTACTGAAGTCAGTGGGTGGGATCCCCCCTTTGTTAGCTTCTCTGCTGCGAGGAACAGCAGAGAGGCTCACAGAGGAAGTTTGCTTGGGATCTGTCTGAGAGGAGCTACGCTAAGGACTGCATTAGGGAGGCTGTGTTGGTGAGTGTCTGAGTGTCTGTTGTGGGGACAGTTTGACCGTGTGCTCGACTGGTTGTTTGAAAAGTGTGAACTGGGAGTGCTTTGTTCCAGGTGAGCCTTGAGTGGGCCTGACTGTTATAAAAAGCCAGTCAGCAGCGAACCAGCTGAGTGGCAAACAGCAGAGAAGCTAAGTGAGGGAGTTCGCCTGGGGAGAGCCCACTGAGGCTTATGTAAGCAGTGTCAGGATGAGCTCCACCCTGACATCTGGTGGTGAGGTGTGGCAAGTTGTGGAAAAGAACTTCAGGGGCCGATCTCATTTGCATAGGCACACCCACCACGCCTAGAATGAGACCATAGCTGCCCAAATGGTCACTTTGGCTGCTGTGGGATCCCCAGTGTCTCTGTTATTGGGGCAGGAAGAATAAATTGTTATTACCCTGATTATGGGAACTGTGCTTGGAACTGCATGTGGCCTTTTGTTATGATGGAGGGATTCACCATCAACTAAGTAGCACTCGCTAGGCAAGGGTCATGGGTTCCAAAATTGTGTGAATAGAGAGAGGCTGGGGACAAGTATTAATACTTGGTGGCATGGGCCCCTTGGTGAGGGCCTTACATGCTAATTGCGCTTCCTCCTCTCTCCACTGTGGAATATCAGAGCTAATTTTGATTTCATTAGAAGTCTAGTTATAGGCTGCTGAGCTCACTTTGGGCTGACAGTGCACCAGCACTGGGGCTCCCCTACTATAAGCTGAATTCACCTAAGAGCTGAAATCACTGAGTGTTGTGTTAAGTAGTGGGGGAGCCTGAAGCTATATTGTGGAGCAGTTTGCGGGGCGGCTGGTGAAGCAGTTCGACGCGGAGCAGTGTGTGGATGGCAGGAGCTGCTTGTGGGCCGTGGAGCTGAGCGAAGGAGTTTGTGGGGTGGCTGGCGGAGCGGAGCGCCGCTGAGCGAAGGAGTTTGTGGGGCGGCTGGCGGAGCGGAGCGCCGCTGAGCGAAGGAGTTTGTGGGGCGGCTGGCGGAGCGGAGCGCAGCTGCGCGAAGGAGTTTGTGGGGCGGCTGGCGGAGCGCAGCGCAGCTGAGCGAAGGAGTTTGTGGGGCGGCTGGCGGAGTGGAGTGCCGCTATGGAGCTATGGGGCGGTCAGCTTCAGATCACGTAAGGTGCCTCTTACCCCCGTCCCATTTCCACCCAGGTTGGGAGGTAAAGCTCCGCAGATAAACTTTCGAACTCTGGGGCTGCCCTGACCAGGGACAGAGACTTTTGGGGCATTGGACTTCTGGGACTTTGGGTGATTTGGGGTTGCTGGACTCAAGAACCAAAGGGAAAAGGGCATGCCCCAATTTGCCTGGGGTGGGTTTTTTTTGCTCATGGGTTGTGTTATGAATCCTGTTGGTGGTGTTTCCCCAACATAATGCCACAGTGTTTCTCTCTGTTATTAAAAGGCTTTTGCTACACTCAGACTATGTGCTTGCGAGAGGGGAAGTATTGCCTCTAGGAGGCGCCCAGCGGGGGTGGTATATATTTGTCCCAGGTCACTGGGTGGGGGCTCGAGCCAGTTTGCATTGTGTTATTGGAATGGATCCCCTAGATATTGAACCCGGCCCTTGTTGCTGCCAACTCTGATGGGCAGAAGGGTTACACTTACATCTTGCCAGTTTCTCTGAGTAGTTACTACAACTCCTGAGGAAGCTCGCAGAAGGAAGGTAATATGGATGGGGAACGTTCAGCTGTTGTGACCTGCACTGGATGTGCCATGTTTGTCTTTCTTCCACAGGACAGAAGCGACTTTCTCTGTACAAAGTGCAAGCTGGTCTCCATATTGGAAGAGAAAGTTCAAGGTCTGGAGAAACAAGTATCGACCCTGCATTGCATAAGAGAAACTGAAGATTTCCTGGACAGACGTCAGGATATGCTTCTACGGGCACAATGTTCTGAAGTTTCAGAGCAGGCCACGCAGCGGGGACAGGAGGACAGTGAAGAAATTTGGCAGCATGTGACCTCCAGAAGAAGAAAGGGGAGTGTCCATGTACCAGCAGCGCAGATACAGGTAAGCAACCGTTTTCATGTTCTCTCCGCAGGTACTAATGCGGAGAGTGGACTAGATGATACGTCTGAGGGAAGGGAACAGAAGGAGACTCCGCCGATTGGAAGGCATGGGATGCACTATCCTAGGGATGGGGTTCCACGACCACCGCTACCAAGAGAAGGAGGCAGGTGGTGGTGGTCAGGGACTCTCTCCTCAGGGGGACTGAGTCATCTATCTGCCGCCCCGACCAGGTAAACAGAGAAGTCTGCTGCTTGCCAGGGGCTAAGATTCGCGATGTGACGGAGAGACTGCCGAGACTCATCAAGCCCTTGGATCGCTACCCCTTCCTGCTTCTCCACGTGGGCACCAATGATACTGCCAAGAATGACCTTGAGCGGATCACTGCGGACTACGTGGCTCTGGGAAGAAGGATAAAGGAGTTTGAGGCGCAAGTGGTGTTCTCATCCATCCTCCCCGTGGAAGGAAAAGGCCTGGGTAGAGACCGTTGAATCGTGGAAGTCAATGAATGGCTACGCAGGTGGTGTCGGAGAGAAGGCTTTGGATTCTTTGACCATGGGATGGTGTTCCATGAAGGAGGAGTGCTAGGCAGAGACGGGCTCCACCTAACGAAGAGAGGGAAGAGCATCTTCGCAAGCAGGCTGGCTATCCTAGTGAGGAGGGCTTTAAACTAGGTTCACCAGGGGAAGGAGACCAAAGCCCTGAGGTAAGTGGGGACGTGGGATACCGGGAGGAAGCACGAGCAGGAGAGCGCAAGAGGGGAGGGCTCCTGGCTCATACTAAGAAAGCAGGACAAACAGCACGTTATCTCAAGTGCCTATACACAAATGCAAGAAGCCTGGGAAACAAGCAGGGAGAACTGCAAGTCCTGGCACAGTCAAGGAATTATGATGTGACTGGAATAACAGAGACCACCAGATCAGGGGGATGAGGTGGACGAGGCTTTCTTCCGGCAACTAACGGAAGTTACTAGATCGCAGGCCCTGGTTCTCATGGGAGACTTCAATCACCCTGATATCTGCTGGGAGAGCAATACAGCGGTGCACAGACAATCCAGAAAGTTTTTGGAAAGTGTAGGGGACAATTTCCTGGTCCAAGTGCTGGAGGAACCAAGTAGGGGCAGAGCTGTTCTTGACCTGCTGCTCACAAACCGGGAAGAATTAGTAGGGGAAGCAAAAGTGGATGGGAACCTGGGAGGCAGTGACCATGAGATGATCGAGTTCAGGATCCTGACACAGGGAAGAAAGGAGAGCAGCAGAATACGGACCCTGGATTTCGGAAAAGCAGACTTTGACAACCTCAGGGAACTGATGGGCAGTATGCCCTGGGAGAATAACATGAGGGGGAAAGGAGTCCAGGAGAGCTGGCTGTATTTTAAAGAATCCTTATTGAGGTTACAGGGACAAACCATCCCGATGTGTAGAAAGAATAGTAAATATGGCAGGCGACCAGCTTGGCTTCACAGTGAAATCTTGCTGATCTTAAACACAAAAAAGCAGCTTACAAGAAGTGGAAGATTGGACAAATGACCAGGAAAGAGTATAAAAATATTGCTCGGGCATGCAGGAGTGAAATCAGGAAGGCCAAATCACACCGGCAGTTGCAGCTAGCAAGAGATGTTAAGAGTAACAAGAAGGGTTTCTTCAGGTATGTTAGCAACAAGAAGAAAGTCAAGGAAAGTGTGGGCCCCTTACTGAATGAGGGAGGCAACCTACTGAGAGAGGATGTGGAAAAAGCTAATGTACTCAATGCTTTTTTTGCCTCTGTCTTCACGGACGAGGTCAGCTCCCAGACTACTGCATTGGGCAGCACAGCATGGGGAGGAGGTGACCAGCCCTCTGTGGAGAAAGAAGTGGTTCGGGACTATTTAGAAAAGCTGGACGTGCACAAGTCCATGGGGCCAGATACGCTGCATCCGAGAGCGCTAAAGGAGTTGGCGGATGTGATTACAGAGCCATTGTCCATTATCTTTGAAAACTCATGGTGATCGGGGGAGGTCCCAGACAACTGGAAAAAGGCTAATGTAGTGCCCATCTTTAAAAAAGGGAAGAAGGAGGATCCTGGGAACTACAGGCCAGTCAGCCTCAGCTCAGTCCCTGGAAAAATTATGGAGCAGGAATCAATTCTGAAGCACTTAGATGAGAGGAAAGTGATCAGGAACAGTCAGCATGGATTCACCAAGGGCAAGTCATGCCTGACTAATCTAATTGCCTTCTGTGATGAGATAACTGGCTCTGTGGATGAGGAGAAAGCAGTGGACATGTTGTTCCTTGCCTTTAGCAAAGCTTTTGACATGGTCTCCCACAGTATTCTTGCCAATAAGTTAAAGAAGTATGGGCTGGATGAAGGACAATAAAGGTGGATAGAAAGCTAGCCAGATCATTGGGCTCAATGGGTAGTGATGAATGGCTCCATGTCTAGTTGGCAGCCAGTATCAAGTGGAGTGCCCTAAGGTCCTGGGGCTAGTTTTGTTCAATATCTTCATGAATGATCTGGAGGATGGTGTGGATTGCACCCTCAGCAAGTTTGCAGAGGACACTAAACTGGGGGAGAGGTAGATACCCTGAAGGGTAGGGATAGGGTCCAGAATGACCTAGACAAATTGGAGGATTGGGCCAAAAGAAATCTGATGAGGCTCAACAGGGACAAGTGCAGAGTCTTGCACTTAGGACGGAAGAATCCCATGCACCGCTACAAGCTGGGGACTGACTGGCTAGGCAACAGTTCTGCAGAAATAGACCTGGGGATTACAGTGGATGAGAAGCTGGATATGAGTCAGCAGTGTACCCTTGTTGCCAAGAAGGCCAACGGCAGATTGAGCTGTATTCGTAGGAGCATTGCCAGCAGATCAAGGGAGGTGATTAGTCCCCTCTATTCGGCACTGGGAGACCACACCTGGAGTATTGTGTCCAGTTTGGGGCCATCCACTGTTGGCACCAGGAGATGCTACTACCCCTGAAATGGATCTTTACTGGCTCCCAGTGCAGCAGATTACTGTCATACCAGTGAAAAAGGTCCACAGTAATTATCTTCAATGCACTGCAGTTTATTTGAGAAGGAATTACACAAGTGGTAAAAGGTTACATTAAGAACATAACTCCTATGGTAGACATTAAGAAGTATACATTAAAAGCTATACATTCCTCTTAATGATTTCTTCTCTCCATGTCTGGTCTCCTCAGCCCTCTGCTCTGTCTTGGATTCCCTCAAGGCAAGGCCTTGGCTGCCCTGAAACCCCTCTAGTTCACAGTCCTATTCGAGCCCATGGAGCAGAGTTTTGGCTACTCTGTCTAGCAGCATCTTCAAGAGTCCCAGTCATTTACTTTGCTTGATTCTTATACTCTTTTTCCTCCAAGGAGTCACATGTCTCAAAAACATGCCCAGTGGGCATGTGGTTATTAATTTGATCTGATCAGTATTTTAGAAGAAGCTGGGTGGTGTGATACCGAATGCAGATCACTCCACATTTACTCACCTCATCAATCATTCACTCTGGCTCTCTGCGTTGTGTCCTTGCTGTAGGGTCACTATAACTAGGTCGGCCTGAGCTCCACGCTGGAACTTTATGCATGTGATATTTACTTTTGCATGGGCCCATATTTGCCGACCAATAGGTTCAATATTGATTGCACACACAGGCTTTGCCAATCCTTTATCAAATCTGCTTCTGCTTAAAGGGACCCTTCTCCCAGGATCCTCTGCAGCTCTTCAGCCATGTTTAAGTCACATCAAGTTATGCTCACACCATTCGTTCAGCATGGCCACACCAATCTGGCACCATCCCAACAGTCCCCCATTCGATATTCAGTTACCAAAGATAATTGTAATATCACATCAGTCATACCAGCAATTTGTACGCTAACTGTTAGATCATGTGTCTCCTTTTCTGGTTTCTATAAAACTTAAAGCATTGTTTTACAATTATTAGTTGCATAATTCAACAACTCAATCTTATGAGTTTTCCGCAAAGCTTGTTTGGGGAACAATTGGTTACATTATGATGTTCCTGGGTCACTTTAGTTATATTAACCCATGTTTTACCTTTTCTATGTTGTATACTCCCTGTATATGAGGCATGTCATCTTAAAGCACATTGCTGTTCCTCAGAACGTTTTCCCATCCCTCAAATCGGGTGTTATGGCAATGTCCCTTCACCATTATCCATTCATTTCCTAATTTCCATTCGAACACGGATTCACTGCCATACCCTAATGAACACGTGGTCTGGGTAAACCAATTACAGTCCCACTGACATATGTCCATATTCTCAGCGATGTTATACAATTTCACACTTGCGCCTATATCTATGGCAGGAAC
The DNA here is from genome assembly GCF_965140285.1 of Lepidochelys kempii. Classification (NCBI taxonomy): domain Eukaryota; kingdom Metazoa; phylum Chordata; order Testudines; family Cheloniidae; genus Lepidochelys; species Lepidochelys kempii. Next base: position 349,745,591 of record NC_136380.1, read on the forward strand.
CTCAGTCCCATTTTCAAACCAAACTCCTTGAATTCTACATTCTTGGGGTGCTTTGGTTCGAAGGACCTTTCTTGGGGTACATCTGTTTTCCACAGTTCCCCACTTCTAGTATCGATAATTTGGTATTCGTGAATTCCTGACTTATGTAAACAATTAGTTACACTTGAGATCCATACACATCATTTACTATCTGGATCATATTCCCATTCAACTACCAAAGTGTATTCTTTTGATGTTCCTTGCCAGCCTTTTGTCAATATTTTAGAGTTTCACTCTTGTATCCATACAGAAACACATGCTCTATTTATTACATGAAAGGTCCATATTCCTTGAGTGTCTTTTTTTTGGTCCCAAAGGGATTAACAGCTTCTGTTACCATATAGTGCCAAGCTTCTCCATCTCCCACATCCAGTTCTTCCTCCTCATTATAACCTTTACCAGACCTGACCACTCTTTCCAATCTGGGAAACTTTCACGGGAGAGTACATCAGCCACTTTGTTAGAAGCTCCTGAGATGTGTTGGATGTCGAAATCAAAATCTTGGAGAGCTAAAGTCCACCAAATAAGTTTTTTGTTATTTCCCATGGCGGTATGAAGCCACTGTAGTGCAGCATGGTCAGTTTGCAGGTGGAAACGCCGTCCCCAAACATATGGGCTTAGCTTTTCCAGAGCATAGACAATGGCGTAACATTCTTTTTCACTGACTGACCAGTTGCTTTCCCTCTCAGACAGTTTTTTTGCTGAGAAAAACTGCAGGGTGGAATTCTTGATCAGGTCCTTTCTGCATTAAAACTGCTCCCACACCACGCTCGGATGCATCTGTGGTTATTAGGAACGGTTTGTCAAAGTCTGGGGTCCTTAGTACAGGGTCAGACATGAGTGTCGCTTTAAGCTGGTTAAAGGCCCTCTGACACTTTTCGGTCCACTGAACAGCATTTGGCTGTTTCTTTTTGGTTAGGTCTGTCAGTGGGGCGGCGATTTGGCTGTATTGCTATACAAATCGTCTGTAATAACCGGCCAAGCCTAAGAAGGATTGAACCTGTTTCTTTGACTTTGGGACAGGCCACTTTTGGATAGCATCCACTTTGGCCTGTAGGGGGCTGATTGTTCCTTGTCCCACCTGGTGTCCAAGGTAAGTCACTCTGTTTAAGCCTATTTGACACTACTTAGCCTTAACAGTTAGTCCTGCCTCCCTTATGCGCTCAAGGACTTTTTGTAGATGTTCCAGGTGGTCTGCCCAGGAATCCGAAAATATGGCCACATCGTCAAGGTAGGCGACTGCATATTCTCCTAATCCCGCTAGGAGACCATCTACAAGTCTTTGGAAGGTGGCGGGTGCATTTCGCAGCCCGAAAGGGAGGACATTTAATTCATACAGCCCGAGATGTGTGGTGAAGGCTGACCTTTCCTTGGCAGATTCATCTAGCGGTACCTGCCAGTACCCCTTGGTCAAGTCCAAGGTAGAGATGAACTGGGCCCGTCCCAGTTTCTCTAATAGTTCATCAGTGCGTGGCATTGGATAGTTGTCTGGGCGAGTTACAGCATTTAGCTTACGGTAGTCCACGCATAAACATATCTCCCCATCTGGTTTGGGAACTAGAATCACTGGAGATGCCCATGCACTTCCAGAGGGGCAGATTACACCTATCTGTAACATATCCTGGATCTCCCGGTCTATAGCAGTTTTAGCTTGAGGAGACACCCGGTAAGGTTGGACTTTAATTGGGTGAGCATTACCTGTGTCAATGGAGTGGTATGCCCATTCAGTCAGTCCTGGGGTGGCTGAGAACGTTGGCGCGTAGCTAGTGCACCGCTCCTTGATCTGCTGTCGCTGCATACGCCCAAGGGTCATGGAGAGGTTCACCTCTTCCACACCACCAGCACATTTCCCTTCGTAGTAGACACCTTCAGGCCACTCAGCGTCGTCTCCTCCCTGGGCTGTAAACTGACAAACCTTTAATTCTCTGGAATAAAAGGGCTTTAGAGAATTAATATGGTACACCTTAGGCTTTCGGTTGGAGGTGGGGAATGCTATGAGATAATTAACAGCTCCCAGGCGCTCCTGGAGCATGAATGGCCCTTCCCACGATGCTTCCATTTTATGGGCCTGGAGCGCCTTTAAGACCATGACCTGGTCCCCTACTTTGAAGGAACGCTCTCTGGCATGTTTATCATACCAGGTTTTTTGCTCTTTTTGAACATCCTGTAAGTTTTCTTTAGCAAGGGCTAAAGAGGTTTGGAGGGTGTTTTGTAGGTTGGTTACAAAGTCCAGAATGTTAGTTCCTGGAGAAGGTGTAAATCCCTCCCATTGCTGCTTCACCAACTGTAATGGCCCCTTAACCTCACGGCCATATACAAGTTCAAATGGGGAAAACCCTAAACTGGGGTGTGGTACAGCTCTGTAGGCAAAGAGCAACTGCTGCAACACTAGGTCCCAATCATTGGAGTGCTCATTTACCAATTTATGTATCATGGCCCCCAGAGTTCCATTAAACTTCTCCACCATGCCATTTGTTTGATGGCGGTAAGGAGTGATTTATCCCATGAGCTTCCCAGAGGTTTTCCATAGTTCCTGCCAGGAAATTAGTCCCTGCATCTGTGAGGATGTCGGAGGGCCAACCTACCCTGGCAAAAATGTCTGCTAGTGCCTGGCACACACTTTTAGCCCTGGTGTTGCTTAGAGCTACTGCTTCCGGCCATCGGGTGGCAAAATCCATGAAAGTCAGTATGTACTGCTTTCCTCTGGGTGTCTTTTTCAGAAAAGGACCCAGAATATCCACAGCTACTCGCTGAAATGGAACTTCAATGATGGGGAGTGGTTGGAGAGGGGCTTTGACCTGGTCTTGGGGTTTTCCCACTCTTTGGCACACCTCACAAGACTGGACATAGGTAGAAACATCCTTGCCCATTCCCTCCCAGTGGACTGACCCCCCCAAACGGTCTTTGGTCCTGTTCACCCCAGCATGGCCACTAGGATGATCGTGGGCTAAGCTCAAGAGCTTGGCCCGGTATTTAGAGAAGTTACAGCTTCTCTCTGACCTTGGCTTGGTAAATGCTGCCACTGCCCAAATGCAAAAACATTCCCTTTGAACCCAGGAAGAAGCACATGGGAATTCCTCCCTGTGGGGTACCCTCAAGCCCTTTCATCCCCCCTCCGGGGAAGAGCTGAGAAAGCCACAGCTAATTTCCTTTGTTTTCTATCAGCTAATCAAGCAACATGCACAAACCCCTTAGGACACCAAAAAATCCAATCCTGTTCTTAAAAAAGGTAAATTTTTTAAAAACAAAAAGGAAAAAAATTACATCTGGAACTTAGCTTTTTGCGAGATCTTAAAAGAAACAATTACAAAAATTAAGCACCCAAGGTAGCTTTCTTGGGGGTTCAGCTTAAAGGTTACAAGCTGTCAAGGTTCCTTCCCCACTCTGAACTCTAGGGTACAGATGTGGGGACCTGCATGAAAACCTCCTAAGCTTACTTTCACCAGCTTAGGTTAAAACTTCCCCAAGGTACAAATTAATTTTATCCTTTGCCCCTGGATTTCCACTGCCACCACCAAACTTTAACTGGGTTTACTGGGAAATGTAGTTTGGACACATCTTTCCCCCCAAAATCCTCCCAACCCTTGCACCCCACTTCCTGGGGAAGGTTTGGTAAAAATCCTCACCAATTTGCATAGGTGACCACAGACCCAAACCCTTGGATCTTAGGACAATGAAAAAGCATTCAGTTTGCTTACAAGAAGACTTTTAATAGAAGTAAAGGAATCACCTCTGTAAAATCAGGATGGTAGATACCTTACAGGGTAATTAGATTCAAAACATAGAGAATCCCTCTAGGCAAAACCTTAAGTTACAAAAAAGACACACAGACAGGGATAGTCATTCTATTCAGCACAGTTCTTTTCTCAGCCATTTAAAGAAATCATAATCTAACACATACCTAGCTAGCTTACTTACTAAAAGTTCTAAGACTCCATTCCTGTTCTGTCCCTGGCAAAAGCAGCATACAGAGAGACCCAGACCCTTTGTTTTTCTCCCTCCTCCCATCTTTTGAAAGTATCTTGTCTCCTCATTGGTCATTTTGGTCAGGTGCCAGCGAGGTTACCTTTAGCTTCTTAACCCTTTACAGGTGAGAGGATTTTTCCTCTGGCCAGGAGGGATTTCAAAGGGGTTTACCCTTCCCTTTATATTTATGACACAAGCAAACAAAAGCATCAGGGGTTAGCAGAGAGGAGATCCACAAGCCAAAATAAACAGAAATAAACCTAATTGTGTCTTCCTAAACATCCCTAATTTACTTACATATTTGGGTTGTTAAAAGGAGTTCTAGATATGATCTGATGGTTTTCATATCTGGTTCAAACTTTACACAGCATTCCTGCTGCCGGTCTCTGCAGCCCCAAAAGCAACAGACAAAGGGAAAGTTTCTTTCCCCATTTTAAAAAGTTCTACCTTCCCATTGGCTCTTTTGGTCAGGTGCTCACTCCTTTTCTTTTACCTGTGGGCTTGTTAACCCTTTACAGGTAAAGCAAGCAGAGAACAGACCAAGAGGGATTTTATCGCTAACGGGCTGGCTGGCTGTCCATCAAAGGGAGCTACTCTCCCCGCCTCTTCATTGGTCACAGCTGTGGTTACAATACTAGGTGCTTGTCCTGTCCTATTTCTATTTCTGCAAGGCCCATATAATAGCCAAGCATTCCAGTTCACATGGGGAAAATCTGGACTCATGGGGTGTTAATTTGCGGCTTCCATAAGCAACAGGGCGCTGCTTTCCTGCTGCAGTGCTGCACCTGCAGCTGCCAAGCGGTGCAATGCCGGTCACTAAAGAGACGGAGTTGGATCTGGATCTGCTCATGCCGGCGCAGTCATAACTGCTTCCTTTAACTTTCTGAACGCCTCATCATGGTCTGGGCCCCAGGCCCATTGTCGGTTTCTATTTATTAGGGACCACAGGGCTCTGCAAATTTCAGCAAAATTTGGTATAAAATCCTGAACAAATCCCATAGCTCCTAATAACACTCTAACTGAACGCACCTCCACTGCCTTTGGGACGGTACCTAAGATTTGGATTAATACAGTTAAATTGGTGAATACAATTAATGGAAAATGCTTATTAATTCTTATTAAAAGTCTTTAAAGGACAAGGCAACAAATAATCTGCCTAACCAATTGCATAATTTTGTTTGCTTGTTAAATTTTTCAGTATGCATTATCTTCCTAAATTTAAGTTCTTAGAATATCAGGGTTGGAAGGGACCTCAGGAGGTCATCTAGTGCAACCCCCTCCTCAAAGCAGGACCAATCCCCAATTTTTGCCCCAGATCCCTAAATGGCCCCCTCAAGGATTGAACTCACAAGCGTTGCTTTAGTAGGCCAATGCTCAAACCATTAAGCTATCCCTCCTCTCTTTAATGTGCTATTTTCTGTATTTGTCTTTAAGTGTAAGTTTTCCTAAAAGTAATGATTTTGTGTGTCACATAACTATTTAAAAAAAAATTCATTTTGGTTTTTTATTTTTCACTTATTTACTTTTTGTTTCCACCACAGAATTAATTTTACAAGCAAATTCATATTTTTTTTAAAACATATATATTTTAGTGGTACCACATTATCGTCAATATTATCACGGGGTCATGACCATTATCAATTTGTTATGAACGTTAATCATTTAATGGATTTTTTTTGTTTCCCCTCCCTTACGTCATTAAAAAAAATAATTAAAAACCCTCAACCAATGAATCTAAAAAAAGAAATCAAACAAAAGCTATTAAAACAAACGTCACCATCCTGGCTAGCATCCCCACTGTTTCCTTAGACCCTGGCCCTTCTTCATCCTTATCCTAAAAATATTTTTACCAAACCAGACCCAAAAGCCCAACGTAATCACTTCCACCCACGCCCGCTGAGTCCCAAACACCACCCAAAATGAAATGAAATTTTATCTATGGCAGCAAGAATGGCTCCAGCCCAGATCAACTCACATCTTCTCTCCCCACCCCCAGAATAGTTATTACCATCTTTAACACCATCGAAAAGCTGGCACACAAGTGGGAGAAGGGGGGCGGCGTTTCCTCTTACAAACTCTCCCTAGCTAAAAAGAAAACAAAAAATGCTATTAAAATACAAGTGTAACTACAGCTGTGTCAGTCCCAGGATACTGAGGGGAGGGAGAGCTCAGTGGCCTGAGCATTGGCCTGCTAAACCCAGGGTTGTGAGTTCAATCTTTAAGGGGGCCATTTAGGGATCTGGGGCTTGGTCCTGCTTTGAGCAGGGGGCCGGACAAGATGACCTCCTGAGGTCCCTTCCAGCCCGGATAGTCTAGGATACTAAACAGAGCAGGTGGATGAAGTAAAGTCCCTTCTACAGTCCAAGGAAAGGTATTACCTCACCCACTGTGTCTCATTAAAATAAAAAAGTCTTGCCCCTAACACTTTACACTGGAAGCGCTTTAACCGGCTTTCTTTCCATTCTATATATTTAATAAACATATTTTACAATTTTAATAGTCTGAAGTTATTATTAAATCACAGACCCCTCCCTTCTCATTCAGATCAACAATAATAAGGAAACAGCAGGTGCCAGAGCAGCAGCCGTGTTCGCCGGTAGCCGCAAAAAGAACAGGAGGACGTGGGGCACCTTAGAGGAAATGGCAGAAAGAGTGACAGGTGATCATACACATGATGGTGATTTCTAACCCATGGACAGCAATTCCGTTTCAAGGGTTTGATTGTTTTTCCAAGAGATTTGGGGTCTGACTGTACTAATTTTGTTTTGTTGTTTCCATGTGTTAAAAAAAGTGTAACTGTCCTGTGGATGCGTTCCCATCGGCCACGTGGGATTGCAAGAAGGGGCGGCCCTAACAGTCTAATCAGACCGTCAAGAGTGGGACTGTTAATGCCATTATTTAGCCAAGAAGTGCGTATCAGTAAGAGAATCCAAACTGATGCTAAAGTGAACCATTTCCCCAGCACCCTGTCTACGAACGTAGATCAAGAACTGTGTGTAAGTTTTTATTCTTGCTGTACACAGAATTGAAGTAGTATTTTGCTGAGATTTATGAAAAAAATTATCACTTGATATAATTGTTGCTAGACACTAGGTACAAATTTCAAACAAACTTGGCTAGCAAGTGCAGACTGCAAGGACATGGAAATATTAGAGTAAGAATGAGGCAAACTAGTCTGGGGGAGTTTGTGCCCATGGGAACAGCCTAAGGTATGTACTCCTCAGCTAAAAGTTATATTTCCAGAACCGTCCAGGCTGCTGGTTGTCTCCCTAGAGCAATGGAGTGGAAAGGATTTAACCCAGATCTTTCTATATTTTTGCTGATTAATCTTTCACTCACACCCACTGGTTAATAAATCTGAATGACTGTGATTATTTGACGTCGTATTGATCAAAGAAGAGAACCCTCAAGAGCCCACCTGAGGAGGCCTGCGGGGAGGTCCCGGTGCCCCAGGCTGTACGGCACTAGCCAGCAGGGGGCGGCAGCAGCACTGACTAGCCCAGCAGCCACATCTCAGCCAGGACATGGGGCCATTCCAGCAACGCCACTGCTCGGAGCACAGCGATTTAAAGAGCCCCACCCCGAGCGATTTACAAGAAGTCGCAGACTAAACCACAAGGGAAGCCTGGGCCTTTAGCATCAGCATTTTATTTACTGCCTCAAACACAATCAATAACTGAGCAACTTACAACTGTTGTCCTCAGCCCCTTAACTGAAGGTGACAGGGAGAACTTGGCAGCCGGCTCCTGGCCACGCGTCCCCGCTGCGCTCAGTGCGGTTGTGCTGAACAGGATCTGAGTGTGACGCCTGCAAGGTGCCAGGACGGGGTAGATCCACAGGAACCGCCAGGCTGCTCCTTCTTCCACGCCTGCCTGGCTGCTTAGTTGCTGCCAAACCTGGCTGGCTTCTTGCAGATATTAACCTCCCATTTGGTGCAGCTCTGCATGTGGATGTCCCCCTCCTGCATGTATACGCAGCCAGCTGCTCCTGGGACCTGGAACCTGCCAAGCACAAGCCCCGTCTCACTGCCAGCCCTGGGGGGACAGCCGCAGGCTGGGGCATTTGCCCCTTCTCGGCTGCACTGGTAAGAATTGTCTTCAAGTGCATTCACCATAGTGCATAAACAAGAGGGGCCAGACGGACAGTCCTGGTGAGTCTCCCCTGCCCGGCACCTGGGTCGTCACTGACCCCTGTGCAAAGTGGGAGGAAAACCACACCTGAACGCTGCTATTTAACACCCACTTTGCCTGACACACAGGGCCAGGCTCTGGTGAGTCAGTCCCCAGCTAGGTCTCTGCTAAGTTTTTACACAGCCCCCTCCGTCACCACGTGTCTCAGTGCCAGGTAGGAGATGACGAGAGCGGCAGGGACTGGGGGCTGGTGAACAGCTGTCTAGTGTGAGGGAGACTCTGCACGAAGCCACCTTCTGGATGGGGATGGCGCGGGGACACTAGTAATAACCGATGCCTGGCCCTTTCCAGCCAAAGGTCCCAAAGCGCTTTGCAAAGGCAAATGGTGTCACTCGAGCTGCTCAGAAAATGCCCATTATTTCCCTTGGGGACATTTGTTTAAATTGTGGGTTTCTTACATTTCCTGTACATGGATTTTTTGATGGAAAACCAAAATGTCCTCTCCCAATTTTTGTTTTGCTTTGGTTTGGTTTTCCAACATCGTTTTGGGTACACAGTTTCAGCCTTGGATAAAAATGTCTGCTTTCTCAAAACCAAAACCTTTTACTGAACACTGAAAGGTTTTATCAAAACTTTTTTCATTTCCATTGGCGAGTGTTGACAAGAATTATAATTTTCCACAACAGCCATTTGCCAATGACCAGAACGTCCCAGTGGAAAATGAGGGGTCGGCTCTGACTGGTTTCCCCATCGACAGGGGAGGAGCCACCCCATTCAGAGCTGGCACAGAGCTCGACCAGTGCCCCTGGGTGGGCAAGGAGAGACGTACAGCTGGAAGGAGAAAGGGGAGCCGTCAGCCCACGTCCAGTTCCCGATGTCATTGTCGTAGTTCAGCCCTGTCCAGAACCTGAAGAAGTGCTGCTGACCGTGTCGTATGCGGCCCGCTTGGAGCTCTCGCGTTTCAGGAACGCCTGCCCCAGAAAGCAAGGGACAGCGATAATCCTGAGTCCCCCTTTGAAGGCATCTGGGTGAGAACGGGGCCTCAGTCTCTCTGGAAATCAGGGCATGGATCTAATTGTGTAAATATGCGAATAGGAGCCTGAATCTAGGACTTTCCCTGGGGCACTCAGTGAGTCACTGGTACAGAAGCCGGATCTCCCTGCTCCTGGCCCCTGCTTCAACCCTTCCTGGGATGGATCTGCGAAACCGGGGACTACTCCCATCAGCCCCTCCCCAATGCACATCCCCTTCCTCCTGGCCAGGTGAGGGGAAAGGTCCTGAATCCGGGAGTGTCTGGCTCTGCTAGGGAGGCAGCAGCCCCATGGCTGGCCAGGGGCTGCTGGGAAGCTGGCTGCAGAAAGGATTCCTCTGAACCCACAAGCGGAGCCACGTGTGGAGCAGCCTGTGCGTGCCGGACATCGCAGCTGGGGCAGGTCTGTGTCAGCCTCATGGGGGAAAAGCGGTGGCTGGGCAGCGAGCCAGCGCAGAGGGGCCGCAATGCGAGAAACTAACTGAGCCTGGCTTGGAAACCCACAAGCATCTGTTTGTTTGACTGGAGACTGGACTGGAGAGGACCCTGCAGGCACCAGCCTGGAATAGCCCCGAACCTCGACTGGACTGAAACAAGAGCTGCTATTGCTCACCTCAGCTGTAACCGTTAAGCCTCCGGACCTAGGGAATCGGCAACCCTCCCGGCGCGGCCAGCCCAGTACAATTCCCTTTCCCTGAGCCAGGGATCTGGGGCCCACCAGGGCAGGCACCTACAAGGCCAAGCTGCTGAGCCACCTGCAGTGCTGGCCCCAAATCGCTGTCCAGCTAGCGTGGTACTGGCTCCCTTGGGGCTTGGTGTGCTCCAGCCCCCCGCAGCCTGGACAGTTATACCCCAGACCGTCTGTGGAGGAGTGCACTACCCCTTTAAGGGACAGGCTGGGGGGTAATCAAGGGGGTGCGGCCCTAGGGCTGGGCTATTTAAACAGGAACAGGAAGGTAGCTGTGCAGGAGAGAGGGGGTGGAAGCCGTGCAGGAGAGGACCTTATGAACAGCTTGTTCTAATTGCTCCTGTCCTGAAGCCTCAGTCAAATTGGACGTTCTGTTTGGATAATGTGTGTGTTGGTCTCTGCTTGCCCCGGGCTGTTGAAGCAAACCTGTTCCCTCTCTACTCGTGGGGAATTCAGGTGGGGCCCACCTGCAGCACCACCCTAGGCCACAAGGCAGCTTGTAGGGGCAGCCCAAACCTTTACACCGTCCTCCTCCTCTGGGCTGCCCGCAAACAAGATCCCCACATATCATTCTTGACTGGAAGCAGGAATAAAAGCCAGAGCCAAGGGCCCAGGAACTGCCAAATCAGAGCGCAGCGATGGCCCATCTCATGCAGTAGCTCACCGCCACGAGGGGCCAGTGCTGGGTGCCTTACAAGGAGGGGTAAAAGGCCCATAATGCATCTTGCCCAGTGTGCAATACGGCAGCATAAAGGTCACTCCTCCCTGGCCACCCAGCCAGCTGATCTGTTTATGCCCTGAAGCACAAGGATCAATGGCCCTGAGCCTCAGATCCTAGCTCATGTTGCTACACTCGGAAATGCTCTTCTCATTCAGGCAGGAATCTGATCCTTTCCCAAATCTCCCTAAATTATTTGCCTCAGTATCCTGCAGAAGTGAGTTCCATAGATAATTATCTTGCCTTTCTCACTTGATTGTTAGCTCACAAAGCTCAGTCATTTGCAATGGGTTTCCCAGACACTAGTTCTATCTAACAAGGCCTAACTGTTCTTTAAATGCACGTTGTGCTCCTGAAAGGATCTGCAATGACAGAAGCAGAGAGTGGACTCAGAAGGCAAACTCCCTCCTCCTCGTGCTCTGCATGGTGACTTCTATAGAGGAAGAGGTGTTAGCTCCCGTAGCCTATTTCATCCTTGGACTCTAATGAGGGTGACAACAAGGAGACCAGTTAACAACACCTGCCCCACTGGGAACTCAATGGAAGGTGTCACTACTGAGCTGGGTCTGGGCTGGAACTGGTGCATTAGAGGTGAAAGGCCTCTTGTCCCATTCCACATCCCCCTGAGCCAGTCAGTCGCCCCTTTGCTTCTCCCCAGATTGCCACAGACACTCAGTGTGTACGTAATTTTGCCATTGGCACCATTCCTCTGGAGGTGGCTCTGGACCAGCTCCTCCTGGGTGTCTGTCTTCACCAGACTGTCCGACATCGCAGCACAAGCGTCTCTGCTCTCCTGCCAGGTTTTCTCTTTCTCAGACAGCAAGTAACAGCTGGCTGCCCGCTGGACCCAGTCGATGTCACACGTGCTGCAGTTGTACCCTGGAAGAAAGGGGAGAACAGACAGGCTTTCAATCCTTGTTCTCAGAGAGCATTTTCTTACCACAGCTTCGTGCTGCTGGGTGTGAAGGATGATGGGAAATTCCCCTCGCTTAGAATTCTGAACCGCTGACCCATCCCGGCACACGTCTTCTCACACTGAGCAGTTCAGCTGGCCCTACCGCCTTGGACCATCAGCTCCTTTGTTCAAGCAACAAGTAGGATGCACAGTAAACTCGTACCATGAGTTCTCATTTCAGTGGGGAGGGCCGGTCAGGGAGGGAGGGACAGTTATAGCCCCTCTCTGAGAACAGGAGTTATAGGAAGATGGAGACAAGAATTGGCACTGAGATGTCACGGGGATGAGCACAGTATGAGTAAGATATTCAGACAGATCAGATAAAGATCTGGAACAATGAAAATAGGTAGGAAGCTAGGGATGGATGGATGGAAACAAAGAGAAGGATATGGAGAAGTGAGAGATTAGCTAAGCATCCAGGGATGGACAGACGGATAGACAGAAACAGATAAGGATACAGGGAGAGAGATTAGCTAAGGCTCTGATGGAGGGGGGGATGAATAGGTGGATGGGTGGAGTCTTTTTCTTTCCCCCCCAAAAATGGTTATTATAACACACCCCCAGAGGCTCTAGCTGTGGTTCTTTACTCAGACCGGTTGTCAGCAGCTCCACGGTGTCTGACAGAATTATATTTTCCACTTCCATGACCTCCAGCTGTTGCTTTGATTTCTGGGAAAACCTGGTAAACTTTAAAGGCACAAGAAATCTCACAATACAGTGGGGTGCCCAGAGCCAGGGGACTCCTACAGCTCTGATCATCTTGGGGCCTTTACAGCCTGAGATGGACTGTGACCATGTGGGGGCAGAGTGCCACCTACTGACTGACAGAGGGAATGCAGGGCTTACGTCTCCTTTTGCTTGCACCAATTTTACACTAGTCAGATTCCACCGACATCAGGGGAGATGTTCCTTATTCATCCAAAGGGAGAGGGGAATCGACACCATTATTTTGAAACTGGAGTCTCTGCAGGAAAGAGCGGAGATGGGCGCTCCCTGCGTTTTATCCAGTAACAACCATCACAGTGCTTGGCACTTGCATGTTGTATACATCAGATGGGCCTTACAAACGCTAAATCATTACACGACGGATGACAAAGACCTATTTGGCCACCGGATCCATCCCCCTGCCCCGGAACAGAACCGTCAACATTTACGTTGAGGATATTCTAGCAAATGTACTCAAGGCTGTACGTTTGTAGAGGGAGATCAGCAGCATCCCACGTCCCAGATGTCGCCGGGCAAATCCTTATTTCTACTTACCTATATCTAAGCAGGTATTTATACAGCCTGTGTCACCGTAGGATCAGATTTCAGAGGGGCAGCCGTGTTAGTCTGTATCCGCAAAAAGAACAGGAGGACTTTTGGCACCCTAGAGACTAACCAATGTATTGGAGCATAAGCTACAGCTCACTTCATCGGATGCATGCAAAAAAGCTTAGGCTCCAATACATTGGTTAGTCTCTAGGGTGCCACAAGTCCTCCTGTTCTTTTTTCATCGGCTCAGAGCGCCTCCGGGCACACTCTTAGGGGAGAATGTCTCTCTGGATCCATCACCGTGGGACCCAGGCACCTCCAGTCATAGGTGCCGGAACGAGGGGTACTTGCAGTGCTGAAGCACCCCCTGGTTTGTTTCCATCCTATCCAGGGTTGACAGTTTGGTTCAGTGGCTGTCAGCACCCCCACTACTCCAGTTGTTCCCGCACCCCTGCCTACCGTTCCCATTCCGATGGCCATGGCAGTGCCCTTGGCTCCTGATGGTCCAGGAGCAGTTTAGAACCAACCGGGGGCAGCCAGAATCCCCTGTGGTAACACCTTTGTCCTTTGCCTATCCAGAGGTCCCTGATCTACCATGGACCCCGAAACACACCAGCTAACGCACCTTCTCTGATCCCTGTCTGAGTGTCTCTCCGCATGCACTTCATTGTGCCTATTATCATAGTCTCTGTCCTGAAGAAGGGTCACGCTTATACATGCCCAAGGATGGATGTCGCTCTCCACCCCATTTACAGCCACCTCTGCAGGTCGGATCAGTCTAGGTGGATGTTTTCCAGGGCAGAACCTTGCCCAGAAGCTACTACAGAGAGGCCTCGCTCCAGGAGGCGGGTCTTGTACTGGGCATTAAAATGGCAGGACTCAGGCCTAATCTGATCCCCAGTGACAGTGAGAATGCTCTGGCCCCACCTCCCCTGAGCTGGGGCGGCAGGTTTGTAGAAATTTTGGTGGTGCCCAGAACGCTCAGAGCCCGCTCCCCTCCCGAACTCCGCCCCCCACCTGCCTAAGGCTCTGTGAGGGAGTCTGGGTGGGGGGAGGAGGTCTGGGGTGCAGGCCCTGGGTTGAGGCAGGGAATTGGGGTGTAGGATGGTTGAGAGGTTGGGCTTTGGGATGGAGTCAGGGTCGCAGGCTCTGGGATGGAGTTTGGGTGCTGGGTTCAGGCTCCGGGCTGGGGTGCAGGATGGGTGGAGGGGTGCAGGCTCTGGGAGGGAGTGCGGAGGGCTGGGTGCAGGCTCTGGGCAGGGGCTGGGGGTGTAGGAGGGGGGGTGAGGGGTGCAGGCTCTGGGACAGAGTTTGGGTACAGGCTCTAGGGTGGGGGTACAGGTTCTGGGCGGGAGATTGGGGGCCGGAGAGGGGGTGTGGGCTCTGGGACAGAGTTTGGGTACAGGCTCTAGGGTGGGGGTACAGGTTCTGGGCGGGAGATTGGGGGCCGGAGAGGGGGTGTGGGCTCTGGGACAGAGTTTGGGTACAGGCTCTAGGGTGGGGGTACAGGTTCTGGGCGGGAGATTGGGGGCCGGAGAGGGGGTGTGGGCTCTGGAAGGGGGTGGAGGGTGCTGGCGGCGGAGGGGGACTGCCATCACATGTGGCTTCCTTCCTCCCCTGCTGCCCCTCGCCATAGCCTCACTGGGGGTGGGGGATGGGGCTGCCCCTTGCCCAGTGTTTGCAGGAGTGGTGGTGGGGGGATCACAGGGTCAAACGCTCACCGAAGCCCCAGCAGCTGCTCAGGTGAGTCAAGGGGGTCCACCCCAGATGCCTCGCGCCGGAAGCCCCCTCGGCGTCTGGTGCCGGGGGAGGAGAGGGCTGCCAAGCCCGTGTGAGCCTCCTCCCGCTCCCGAGGTGCAGGAGCAGCCGCAGCTGCCTTGGCCTGCCCCCCGCCTCTTGTGCGGTGCTGTAGCCGCCGGCAGCAGAGGCCAGGGAGAGCCGGGCCGCTTTCACCCAGGCCGGGGCGCGCCGGAGGCCGGGGCGGGGCAGGCGGGGGCTGCTCCAGGGGCCGCTCCAGACAGGGCCAGGGGAGAGACCCAGCTCCAAACACTGGTGGAGCAGGGCCCCCCAGCCCTGAATATTGCTGGAGCCCAGGCACCACAAGGGAATTCAACTCACCACCCCTGTCCCTGAGTTTCACTCTACAGGACCATCAGAGGGTGAATTCCTTAGCAACCCTTCCCGCCTCCCCAACCAGAACACAGAGCTATGGCTGACTCCTGGCTTCCACTGAGGGTTAGGGTGACCGTATTTCCCAAAGGGGAAATTGGACACTGTGTGGGGCTGGCCCAAGCCCCTCTGCAGTCGCTCCAGCCCTGCCTGCCCCTTGTGCGAGCCCGGCCTCCCCCGTCCCCCGTGTGGGGCTGGCATCGCCGCAGCCCCCTGCACGTTCCTCCACACGGCACCCAACTTTTTTGACAAAAGTGGGCATTTGTCCCGTTAGCTCTCGCCAGCTGATCAACAGTGTAGCCTGGATGCCCTGATCGTCGGAGCCCTGGGCGCTTGGGACCCCTGCAACAAGCGTGTGCTGCGGACCGGCGGGATCGGTCGACGCTACGCACGGCTCTTGCGGTGCCTCATGGTCTCGGACACCATCCGATGGTCCAGGGACATCTACATCGACCACGTCACCGGCCACCGACAGCACCAGGAGGCGTGAGCCGGTACGACATCCTGCATCCACTACGGGAAAGGGACCGAGAGACTTTTCCCATTGGACCGTACGAACTGGAACCATAAACTCACGGAACATTAAAGCCCACCAAATGAGGGTAGATCCATCCTCATCATCCTATCCACTCATTATACTCCACACCTGAACATAGCCATGATGTGGACAACACACCCCCATAGCTCAATGTCTGTACTTTGACCCGCTAAACTTTTATCCCCAATTGCGGAGATTGCAGATTATGTATCCCTTACGCCACCCACTCCTACACCGAATTTCACACCCCTTGATAATCTGTACCTTATTCCCTGATAACCAGAAACTTCTATGCTTAAACTCTGTACCGTTTTCTTTTTACTTCAACATCATCTTAATAAAATTATTAAATCTGTTGCTTTGGTGCCCTTGACGCTCTTTGACTTTTCCTTCTGCTTCCCTCTCCAGCGTGTAAAGAGAAACCTGAGAGCACGCAGGTGAGAGTCCTTGTTTCTGTTCAGTGATTATTAGGGCTGCAGTCCCAGCGGAGGGGTCTAGGGGCTAAGCCTTCGCTGAGAGGTGGGGACAGTGTGGCAGCGAGGAAGGGGCAGCTGCACAGACGTTCCCTGCTGCCCAGTGAAATCACCGAGAACTGGGGCTAGCGGGGGGACCTCAGGGCGTGGCTGTGAGTGGCAAGCAGTGGGGGTGGTAGCGGGTAGGGTAGCAAGCGGCAGCCGAGATAACAGCGGTGCTCAGCAGTAGCAGAGGGCAGTGGCATGTGAAGGCCGAGATGGCACCAGCAGCCATGAGCCAATTGCAGAGGCCGGGGCCGGCGCGGCGGCACGGCTCAATCTCTCCCACCTCTTCCAGGGTGGGAGGTGAACCTGGGTGAAGGCTACGCTGGAGTCTGGGGCTTCCCTGGCCAAGATCAACCCTCTGTGAGAGGGGTGGATCAGAGGGAAAGGGGCTTGGTGTGTTAAAGGGACAGCCATTCGTTGGACTTTCACATCGCAAGGTTGGAAACTGAGCCAAAGGACACTGCCCATCACAGTGTGGGGTGGGTGTTTACTTATGGTTACATGCTTTTGAAAGTGGTTGTGGTGTTTTCCCAAATTAATGCTGGATTCCCTTTCCCTTTTTAATACAAATTTTCTTTTGTCACACACAGACTCAGTCCTTGCAAATGGGGAAATATTGCCCCTTAGAGATGCCCGGGGATGGGTTTAGTTTTCCCAGACGACTGGCTCAAGCCAGTTCATAGAATCATAGAATCATAGAATATCAGGGTTGGAAGGGACCCCAGAAGGTCATCTAGTCCAACCCCCTGCTCGAAGCAGGACCAATTCCCAGTTAAATCATCCCAGCCAGGGCTTTGTCAAGCCTGACCTTAAAAACCTCTAAGGAAGGAGATTCTACCACCTCCCTAGGTAACGCATTCCAGTGTTTCACCACCCTCCTAGGGAAAAAGTTTTTCCTAATATCCAATCTAAACCTCCCCCACTGCAACTTGAGACCATTACTCCTCGTTCTGTCATCTGCTACCATTGAGAACAGTCTAGAGCCATCCTCTTTGGAACCCCCTTTCAGGTAGTTGAAAGCAGCTATCAAATCCCCCCTCATTCTTCTCTTCTGCAGACTAAACAATCCCAGCTCCCTCAGCCTCTCCTCATAACTCATGTGTTCCAGACCCCTAATCATTTTTGTTGCCCTTCGCTGGACTCTCTCCAATTTATCCACAGTTGTTTGGTATTGGCATCTGCAGCTCCATGGGAATCGTTTGCCTGGTTCTCTGCCCTCGATCTGTGTGTGGGGGACGGGACTCTCCCATCATTGAGGGGTGAGGGAGGAACAGCCAGCACCCTAAGGCCACACCTAGAGCAATTTATTTAAAGAGGATGCAAAGCTGCGGTTGCTTTTTGTCGGTGCCTGAGGCCTGGGCTTGCGAGGGTTAATGGGCCCTGACCAGCTCCCGGCTTACAGCATCTTGCTGGAGATGCACAAAGGGCTCCTTAAAGGTGCAAATACCACCATAGGGGAGAGGTGGGTGGTACAGAAGAGAGATGATGGGTTATACCCCTTAGTGGGTATGTGGGGCAGTACATGATGGGTAATATGGGGCATTTCCATCATCACACTCAAAGAAACTGTCAGGGATTTGCCTTTAGTAGGATTCTCTGCCCCGGCTCCCATCTCCACTGCATCCCCATCTAACCTTCCCTTCCAACCTGGCAATAGCACTGTCCTGCTTAGAGTAATTCCGGCAGGAGTTTGCTCGGGAGGCGAAAACACAGCCTGGCCGAGAATGTGCTGCCTTGCAGTTCAGTGTAATAAATGTATCAGGAAATGAACGGCAGCCCAAATCCCATCTCCCGGCCGCCTTCCTATGGCCTGTCCCTAGCATTGCCCCTTCTGCGGTCCGGCTCAGGGAAAGCCCTTTTGGGCTATTCCCAGAGGGAGAGCTCAGTGACTGGCTCCCGTCACCGAGTGTCCGAGGCTCAGGGGCTCAGATCTGTGCTGACTGTGAAGGCTTTAAGCGATCACTGTGACCCTACCCAGCGTGGGGAGAGTTTGGGGCTCTGAAGTTGAACCCCGAGAAAGCCAATAGCCCCCTGCCACAAAGTGGGGCAGAAAGGCCTATAGGATCGTTGCTCCCACAAAAAACCAGCCCCAAACCCTGGGCCAGGTGGGGGGAAGCCTTGTCTCTTTGCTGTTATTCCTAGGTACAAAAGTACCAGCGCGGCATGCCCTGCTGCCCGCACCAGAGCTCGGGCTGCAGGGCCTGAGATAAAGATGCGGGCAGCCCAGCTCTAGGGAAACAAGAAATCAAGGTATCCTGTCCCAGGAGCCTCCAGCTCGCCCATCTCCAGCAGCACAAGAGCAGTCCCCCAGCTCCAGGGGTAAGGTGACATGACCCAGTGGTGCTGGGATTGGGAGGTTCATTCCAGAGCTGCAGGGGGGAAAGCCCAGCCTGCTTAGGGTGACCATATTTCCCAAAGGGAAAACGGGACACTGCACGGGGGGCTGGCCCAAGGCCCCCACCTCCATGGGGCTGGCCCCAGCCGTTCGCCCAAAGTGCCCCTCACAGACTGTCACTGGACGTTCAAAGCCTGCTGACCTCCTGCTCGAGTCTGTCGCTGGTCACTGGAACCCTGTCTGCCCCCCCCCGCCCCCCCGCACGGGGCTGGCATCTCCACTCCCCCCCGTACGTTCCTCCGCACTGCATCCCACTTTTTAAGAAAAGTGGGCATTTGTCCCGTTTGCTCTTGCCAACTTGAGACAATGGGATAAATGTCCACTTTTGCCAAAAAAGTCAAGAGGGCCAGGTTGGGGCTTAATAAAAGGACAGTCCCAGTCACAACAGGACGAACGGTCAGCCTACGCTGCTCCTACAGTAGAGCAGACAGGAGGATGCCTCCTGCTGCCCCTCCCTGCATGCTGAGTGACCCCCCTTTCCTCCCGTAAATCCCTCACTCCCACCTTCATGAAACCCCTCTGCAGCCGTCCCTTTCATAGCGAGCGCTTGGCTCCTCCTTGAGCTGGGACCCTCGTCCGATGGACAGAGTTTGTCTGACACAGGGTCCTTTCTGCTCCTGCTTTAGTCAGTGGCAACCCCACCCGCTGCACTGATTGCAGCAGGCTCAGGATCAGGCACTTAGACTGTGGTTGAGGAAGAGGCAATTCCCCTTTCTTTCATGCCAGGGTTGCTGGGTGCCCCCGCTCCCTTCTGCTGTTCCCTCCTATACCAGGGGCTCTGTGTGCCATGTAGAGCTGGAGGGTAGGTTTGCTTAGAGACGAGGATGGTCTCGCCGTCCCCTCTGAGTAGAAACAGCTGCTCAGTATCAGAAGCTAAACTCTCCTCTGTGGTGTTGCCTACAAAACACTTGACAATGGCTGGGTAGCTGGTGGGCTGAGACCACTGTCCATTTCGCTGACCAGTATTGTCTCCTTGTGCTCCCCCGTCTGTCTGCTGGTTCCCTCCTGTTGTCTCTTGTCTCAGACTGTGGACTCTTTGGGGCCAGACAGAATCAGGTCCTGGTCCACATCGTGTGGAGCTCCTAGGTGCTACCACAATACTGTAACCCAAACACCTCAAGTGTTCTGCTTCTGAGCAGCAACCCTTCCTGAAGTCTCTGAATCAGAGATCGACAGGAGGTTACTAATCCCTTGCAGGTCCCCTCTGCACCCGTCTGTCAGAGTTTGCCCAGGAAGAACGCCACCCACACTGCTGTTTGAATGTAAATGTTCCTTTAATTAGTGAGGGAGGATGTAAAGGGAGGAAGGGAAGGGAGGGGAATAACAATAGAACCTTAACTTAACATTCACACGCAGGCAAGCACACGAGGTGGTCATTGGAAACCTTCTACCTTAACTTCTCCACAGGTGACACGGCTGGATGATTGATTCCTAGCTGAGCTGGATCAGACGCCTCCTCTGACAAGGACCGCTGACGATGGAGTTCAGGTGAGCGTCCCTGACACCAGTTTCCCACCCTAACCCCTTTGTGCCATTGTGACTGCTAGTAAGAGCCTCCTCGAAGCGTCTGCGAGTGTGCTCCCCAACAAAACAACAAACCCAGACAACAACACACTCACCGGTAGCAGCAGCTGTCACAGGCTGACAGCTAGTCCCTGCTGTTACGGAGAGAGAGGTCCTGACTGCTGCTGTACTTAAAGTCACAGCTCAGCAGGCAGCAACCTTCTCCGTCTCCTGAGAAAGAGCCCCATCCCTACCCCACCGGCTTCCCTATATACCCTTCCCATTGCTAGGGCACTCCTTTCTTTGAGTCCCGCCCTGTGCCATTTGCAGGGAACTGAAACTTCACAAACCCTATGTTCATGGACAATCTCAGGACACATAAACATATGACAACCATCACATAATAAAAACCTACACATAACCCTTATTAATTATGTACACGCACCCGACATGGATATGTCCCAAGCCTGCCCAATTTAATTAAGGGGCCTCGTTCTTTACAAGACAGGTAGCTAATAATAATTATAAGAAGCAGCAGCAGGATGTGCCGTGGTCTCAACTATTCAGGGGACCCAGAATCATTTGCAACACGAACGTCATTGTTACACAGGTGGGGAAAGTGACTTGCTTCAGAAGGAGGTCTTGCTGTGTCCAGAGAAGGGAAAGGATCCCCTGTTTTCTCCACATCTCCAGTCTCCTGCTCTGTTGTTACCACCAGTGGATCTCCCCATATACCACGGACTTTCATTCTCTTGAATGAAGTCACGTATGGCCTCAGCCTCAGAGGTCTGGGAGCTCTGCTGGAATTCTCCTGCCACCTCTTCCAACCTGCTTTTCAGTTGTGGCCTCTCATTGTAGTTGTCTGGAATGGCAAAACCTGCTTTGTACATCTTAGCTGCCTCCCACACTGACTTTTGCTTGTAGAAGAGGAAATCCCCCCAGTGAAGGTAGACTGCCTGCTGACACCTCTTGCTGAGGCTGGGCATTTCACTTAGGAGATTGAGATAAATCTCTTCTTGGTAGTGAGGTGTGTTTTCTCCATACATTTCAGCTAAAGCCAGCCTTGAAAACACAGAGGCTGGATCTTTCTGCACAGCCTTTTTGAAGGCCTCAATAGCTGCTGCCAATATTTCTTCTCTGCCTGACTTGGCCTTCTCCAGTTGTTTCTTGTAGCAGACGCCAAGGTCATAGGGAAGGAGATGGTAAGTGGGGTTCAGCGAGATTGCTCGCTGTAGGATAGCAATTGCTTGTTCTGGGAATTCTGGTTGAAAGAACTTGGCTGCATTTCTCAGGACCTCAGGGTCCAGGCTATTCTGAACAACATCTTCTAAGAGGGCTTCGGCTTGCTGTCTATCACACTTCTTAAGGATCTTGGCTAAATACACCTTAGCTTCATAGTTTTGCTGCTGTTCATGGAGAATGGCAACCAACTGCTTTTTGGCTGCTTCCCGATGTACAGGCTTGTGTGAGTGAGTCCATGATGCAAAGACCGCAATTGCCAACCCAGCAAGAAATTCCCCATTTGCTTTGTCTTCTCTTAATGCCATTTGGAAACACGTTGTGGCTTCAATGCCATTGCGGAAGCCTGCTGCCAGGAGAGACCAGCCTTTCTGTGCATGTATCTCAGGGATCTGAGCTGCATGTGGAGAGCGGCTCTTCAGGGAGCTGCAGATCTTTCTAACCTTGTCCAGATAAAACTCAACCAAATCATAGTGGGCCAAGTGATAATAGATCCAGGCGTAGTTTCCATAAATGACCAGGACCTGCCGGGGGAAGTTATCTGGATGATCTCTTTGCAGAATCTCTTCGGCTTCTCTCAGGCTTTGCAGAGCGTCTTCATATTGCCCTTGCAGGTGGCAGAGATAAGCCTGCATGGCAAGGAGCGTGGGCTGGTTCTGGTAGTGAGTGTGGGCAATCCTGAGAGCCAGAGTTTGGAGGAGGTGAGCTGCATCTACCTTGTCTCTGATTTCAAAGTTCCAGGTGAAGTGGCACTGGAGGGCCTGCAGCTTCTCCTTCAGACGCAGGGTGCTGCAAAGAGAGGGGAAAATGAGACTCCATCTGGGCTGAATGAATTTCCACTACATGCTACAATCATTTACACAAAGGCTAGTTCCCAGCCCGCTGGCAGCGTAAAGCGAGTGTAAATGGAAAGGCCCCTTCGCACGGCCAGGGTGCTGTGAAATGGCCGCAGGGTGTGCCTACCCTGCAGTGAGAGGTGGGACCGTAGCATGGGCTGCCCTTCTGGCACTAGCTGTAACCTAGATATCACAGCTAAAAACAGCAGTGACGCATGGCAGCACGGGATCTGCAAGCCCGTCTGGCCCCCCGGGTATGTAGTATTGTTTCTAGCCCACATCACGGTCTGTGTCTCTGCGGCTTCACTGCTCGTTTTAGTCCCACTAGTTAGATTAAAGCTCGCACGGAGATGCCTACCTGAGCTAGACACACCTGTGACTGCACTGTAGCCATAACCTTAGTATCAGTGGGAACGGGGCCCACTCTAGTCAGTAGGCAGGAGAGAAATGTAATGGGGAGATTCTGAGGGTCGGCAGAATGTAAATATTCTTTCTCCGGACATTTAATTGTGGCAATCTAGGCCTGTTACACCCCTCCCCCTGCTGTGAGTCCTGTGTGCAGTGCAGATGTGGTCGCCCCATCTCAAAAAAGATATATTGGAATTGGAAAAGATTCAGAAAAACAAAATGATTAAGGATCTGGAATGGCTTCCATGTTAGAAGAGATTAATAAGACTGGTACTTTTCAGCTTGGAAAAGAGATGACTAAGGGGGGGGATGTGATTGAGGTCTATAAAATCATGACTGGTGTGGAGAAAGTAAATAAGGAAGTGTTATTTACTCCTTCTCATAACACAAAAACTAGGGGTCACCCAATGAAATGAATAGGCAGTAGGTTTAAAAGAATCAAAAGGACATATTTCTTCACACAACGCACAGACAACCTGTGGAACTCCTTGCCAGAGGATGTTGTGAAGGCCAAGACTATAAGAGGGTTCAGAGAAGAACTAGATAAATGCATGGAGGACAGGTCCCTCAATGGCTATGAGCCAGGATGGGCAGGGAGGGTGTCCCTAGCCCAGGGTTCTCACAAGACATTTTTGGTGGCCTCAGAGCGCAGCCACCAACTCTTGCTGGTGGCCGCACTGACACATTTTTCCTAAAAGACGTAATTAACTTTAGGGAAAAGCAATTAAATGTGCCTCACAGATTTACATCCAAATCAGTGTGATTTATATTTGTAGGGGGGTTGTTTTTTTTTGCAGAGTCAATAACAAAAATAACACTGTCTCCTCCCATCCCCTCACCCCACCATGCAGGGCTTTTAATGGGTCCTGGGGCTTGCTGTGCAAAGTGATATCCTGTATATTTGTTTATATCGTAGCTCCCTGGGAGGCTATGGAAAGTGATAAGTGCTATTAAGAAACACACAGGTATCCCTTTTCACAGATAGCTAGTAAGTCTGCTGTGAAAAGTGATACTTGCACGTTTGGTAATATCACTTTTCTCAGCAAGCCCCAGGACCCATTAAACCCTGGATGTGAGGGGGCAAAGGGGGAGGCAGCAGGAGCCAGAGGCGATGGTGGGATGGGTGCAGGGCCGGGGGAGGCTGCAGGGTACTGGGGGGGGCGGGGGAGAGGGCAGGATGGATGCCGGGGCTGTGGGAGGCAGCAAGGGTCCGGGGCAATGGGGGTGAGAGTGGATGTGAGGCCAGAAAGGCAGCAGGGTCCAGGGGCAAGGGGTGGGAATGGATACAGGGCTGGGGGAGGCAACAGGGGCCGGAGCAATGAGGGTCAGTGATGAGCCCCACTGTTGCGTGGCCAGAGCCAGGGCCAGGTGTCTGTTGCCATGCAGCCAAGGCTCAGTGTCTGAACCTGGAGCTGGGGACAGGACCTGCATGGCCGGAGCCAGGGATCGGAGCCGGCTGCCATGCACCCAGAGCTGTGGGTCAGCACCCAGGGCTATTGCCTGCCGCCGCGTGCCAGGGCTGAAGCCAGAGTCAGCGTCTGCCATTGAGTGGCTGGAGCCAGTGCTCGCTGCTGTGTGGCCAGGGGTCGGCACCTGGGGCCAGCTCCCGCCGCTACGTGGCAGGAGCCCAGGAACAGAGTTGTGGGTCGGTGCCTGGGGCCACGTGGCTGGAGCCCGGGGCCAGCGCCCGCCCCCGCACGGCCGGAACGGGGGCCAGAGGCAGTCTGAAGCTCTGCCGTCAGACCCAGGGGACAGCACCTGCTGCCCCATGGCCAGAGCCAGGGGTTGGTGCCCAAAGCTCGGCGGTTGGAGCCCACTGCCGTAAGGCTGGGGCTGGGGGTTGGTGCCTGTGGCCAGCGACTGCCACTGCGCTCTTGGACCCCGGGACTGGAGCCAGGAGCCAGAGCCCGTTGCCACCCAGCTGGAACCAGAGGCTGGATGCTGAAACCCCACAGCTGGAGGCCAGGGCTGTGTGGCTAGAGCTGGGGGGCGGGGGGTATCAGGGCCCGCTGCCCTGCGGTCGGAGCCTGGGGCCACACAGCCAGGTTCCTGAAGTCCCACTGCTGGAGCCTGCAGCCCAAACCCCTTTCCCCAAGGTGGGTCAAGAACTCGCCTCGCTCCTGCAGCGTTGTGCCCTACGTCTCTCCAGAGGTGGAGCAGGGCAGCACATCCAGGTGTGACAAGGAGGGAGAGGGAGGGGCCGATGCTTTGCGCCCCCGGAGGCTGTCGTAGCCACACAAAAAGCCCCTGGTGGATGCATGCAGCCACAGTGCCCGTAGTTGAGAAACGTTGCCCTGGCCTCTGTTTGCCAGACGCTGGGAATGGGCGACAGGAGCTGGATCACTTGGGGATTCCCTGGTCTGCTCATTCCCTCTGGGGCACCTGGCACTGGCCACTGTCGGCGGACAGGAGACTGGGCTGGATGGACCTTCAGTCTGATCCAGTCTGGCCGTTCTTATGTACTTCTCCCATCAGCTGGCTCTTGGCAGCTGCAGCAGTGGTCACTGGAGCTGCTATCAATATTCTGCAAATTGCTATTTTTCACCAGCCAGGCTCCTTTACACCATGAACCCCCCTGCACATACACTGGGGGGAAACAGGACCCATCAAACCTCATACACATTATGCTCTAAAAGTGACCTAAACTAGTCGTTCTATACCAGTGCTGTCCTTGTTCTCCCTCTGGCCCAGGAGCTCTCCCAAGCCCCAGCTGACTGGGGGAAGGGACGACGGGTCTCCCAATGTGCAGTTTTGTACCTGCTGAATGAGTGTTTGAAAGCGTCGGGCCGACAGAAGGTGCTGTGGAAACGCTCAGTGTCATTGCCACCACTGAGAAATCCACGTCAGATGATGCTGAGGGAGGTAGGGAAGACGGAACTGTTAAGGAAAAGTTAGCACATGTGACTCCATTCTGGTTTGGGGTCCACCATTGTCTAAAAGCAAGCACATCATACACCAGGAGGAGTGATCCTTATGTAAGCAGTGTCAGGATGAGCTCCACCCTGACATCTGGTGGTGAGGTGTGGCAAGTTGTGGAAAAGAACTTCAGGGGCCGATCTCATTTGCATAGGCACACCCACCACGCCTAGAATGAGACCATAGCTGCCCAAATGGTCACTTTGGCTGCTGTGGGATCCCCAGTGTCTCTGTTATTGGGGCAGGAAGAATAAATTGTTATTACCCTGATTATGGGAACTGTGCTTGGAACTGTACGTGGCCTTTTGTTACGATGGAGGGATTCACCATCATCTAAGTAGCACTCGCTAGGCAAGGGTCATGGGTTCCAAAACTGTGTGAAGGGAGAGAGGCTGGGGACAAGTATTAATACTTGGTGGCATGGGCCCCTTGGTGAGGGCCTTACATGCTAATTGCACTTCCTCCTCTCTCCACTGTGGAATATCAGAGCTAATTTTGATTTCATTAGAAGTCTAGTTATAGGCTGCTGAGCTCACTTTGGGCTGACAGTGCACCAGCACTGGGGCTCCCCTATTATAAGCTGAATTCACCTAAGCGCTGAAATCACTGAGTGTTGTGTTAAGTAGTGGGGGAGCCTGAAGATATATTGTGGAGCAGTTTGCGGGACGGCTGGCGAAGCAGTTCGACACGGAGCAGTGTGTGGATGGCAGGAGTTGCTTGTGGGCCGTGGAGCTGAGCGAAGGAGTTTGTGGGGCGGCTGGCGGAGCGGAGCGCAGCTGAGCGAAGGAGTTCGTGGGGCGGCTGGTGGAGCGGAGTGCAGCTGCGCGAAGGAGTTTTGTGGGGCGGCTGGCGGAGCGGAGCGCCGCTATGGAGCTATGGGGCGGTTAGCTTCAGATCACGTAAGGTGCCTCTTACCCCCGTCCCATTTCCACCCAGGTTGGGAGGTAAAGCTCCGCCGATAAACTTTCGAACTCTGGGGCTGCCCTGACCAGGGACAGAGACTTTTGGGGCATTGGACTTTTGGGGTTGCTGGACTCAAGAACCAAAGGGAAAAGGGCATGCCCCAATTTGCCTGGGGTGGGGTTGTTTTTGCTCATGGGTTGTGTTATGAATCCGGTTGGTGGTGTTTCCCCAACATAATGCCACATTGTTTCTCTCTGTTATTAAAAGACTTTTGCTACACTCAGACTCTGTGCTTGCGAGAGGGGAAGTATTGCCTCTTGGAGGCGCCCAGTGGGGGTGGTATATATTTGTCCCAGGTCACTGGGTGGGGGCTCGAGCCGGTTTGCATTGTGTTATTGGAATGGATCCCCTAGATATTGAACCCGGCCCTTGTTGCTGCCAACTCTGACGGGCAGAAGGGTTACATTTTTGGGGGCTCGTCCGGGATGCCTGGGTCAGTACCCCTCGCAAGCACCTGTTGAGTGATCCACTACATTGGGAAACAATTTATATATTTTTTTTTTGTGCTTATATTTTGAGGAAATTACTGTTTGTATAATGGCTAATATGTCAGGTTTGTTGGGCCCTGGCTCAGCAGCTTCTAGCTCGGAGGCTGCAGCCTCGGCTGATGATTGGACAAAAGCTCTGGGGCAAATATTGGAAAAGGTTGCGCTGCCCCATGCTGAGTCAGACTCTTGTCGTAAGTTAAGATTATTTGCTGGGGAGGAGGAGTTTGAACCCTGGTTAGAGCATACCACTGAAATGCTGCAAGAGTGGGCCGTACCAGATGCAGAAAAGCGAAGATGCCTTATAGAGAGCCTTGGCGGCCCAGCATTAGATGTGATTCGCACCCTGAAGCTCATTGACCCTGGGGTCAGTGTGAAGGACTGCCTAGAGGCCCTTGAACACAACTTTGGGAGCGTAGAGGGCCCTGAAGACAGCTACTGTAAGTTCCTTAATTCCCGACAACAAAAGGGCGAGAAGGCTTCAGCCTACATACAGAGACTGGAGAGACTGCTTCAGAGAGCTGTCATGAGGGGAGCAGTGACTGCTGAGCAGATGGATCAGACCAGACTGGCTCAAATTGTAAGAGGAACTCAGTATCAGAACCCAATTCTACTTCATCTCCGGCTAAGAGAACGACGGGAACATCCCCCAAGTTACTCCCAGCTGATAAAAGAGGTCCGAGAGGAGGAAGAAAGGCAGGCTGCCAGTGAGTTTTGGGAAGCCCAAACATCGGAGCCAGCCAGCACAACACCACTGCAAATGGCCAGTGTACTGATGGTGAGCACCAGAGAGGAACTTGCCCAACAAATGCAGGTCCTGACGGAACGGATAGCTGAGCTGCAAAGTACCGTTGACCGAGTTAAGACTTCTAGGAATAAGAAGCCTCAAACTGTGGCGATTGAGAAGCCCGCACTTAGAGCCACCATCCCCCCCAGGCGAAGGGGGAAAGGTCAATTCTTCTGCTACCGATGTGGTCAGGATGGACACAGTGCTGCCAAGTGCCGTAATGAAGAAAACCCCTCCTTAGTGTATGGAAAGCTGAGGATCAGTTGGGAGAGATCCGGTAGCTGCCAGAGGGTCTGGGGACGGGGACCCCCCAGATCTGCAGGATTTGAAGATTCCCCCAGAAAAGACTGTCCAGCTGGGATCCCTGCAGGACTGATAGGGCCTCGAGCAGAGGTCATGGTGAGGATCGAAGGGGTGGAGTGTAAAGCAGTGCTTGACACTGGATCTCAAGTGACTATTATATTTCAGTCATTCTACCAACAGATGCTTAGGCACCTGCCTATACAGCCACTGACTGGCCTTGGCCTATGTGGCCTCAGCATGGATGAATACCCCTATCAAGGGTATGTCATAGTGCACCTGGAATTCCCAGAGGAGGTTGCTGGGGTGAGAGAAGAGGTAGACACAGCTGCCTTAATATGCCCTGACCCTAAAGGGACTTCTGATGTGTCTGTGCTAATAGGGACCAACTCCAGTCTCTTCAAGGTACTCGCGGATTACTGCAGAAGGCGGGCTGGGGACCAGTACCTGAATACCCTGATGATCCATACGCTTTGTGCTGAAGCCTATAGGAAAATTGAGAGCGCTAAAAGGGACACATCTGAGCTACCGCTTGGGGCACTGAAGTACGCGGGCACAACCCCCTTAGTAGTGCCTGCAAGGACGGAGCAAGAAGTGCTTGTCATGAGTACCTGTCTGAAAGGCAGTAAAGGGACGTTAGCAATGATAGAGCAGCCGATGGGAGGAGAGCTCCCTGAAGGAGTGCTGGTCCCCAGTGGAGTCATAACCCTACCTGCTGAAGCCCAGGAAAGGGTGACTATACTGATTGCTAATGAAACGAGTCGTGATATTTTTGTGAAGCAAGGACAAAAGATAGCAGACCTCTTTGAGCCTGAGTCGATTGTAAAACCCCAGTATGAAACTCCAGTTCCGGCAATAGACCCAGCAAAGTTTGACTTTGGAGATTCACCAGTGTCCGAGGACTGGAAAGATCGCCTGAGGAAGAAACTTTGTGAAAGATCCAAGGTGTTCTCACTGCATGAGTGGGATGTGGGATGTGCAAAAGGAGTAGAGCACAATATCAGACTACATGACTCTCGACCTTTCAGGGAGAGATCTAGGAAGATTGCTCTCTCTGAGATGGAAGATGTGCGACATCATCTTCAGGAGCTGGCTGCGAATGGCATCATTACAGAGTCCCGCAGCCCATACGCCTCACCCATTGTGGTAGTCCGCAAAAAGAATGGGAAAATCCGGATGTGTATTGACTACCGCACCCTAAACAGCCGTACAGTGGTCGACCAGTACACTATGCCTCGAGTGCAAGACGCCTTAGACTGTTTGCTGGGAAGCCAGTGGTTCTCTGTGTTGGATCTTCGAAGTGGATACTACCAGATCCCTCTGGGAGAAGAAGATAAGGAGAAGACAGCCTTCATCTGCCCATTAGGGTTTTATCAGTTCGAACGCATGCCCCAAGGGATTTCTGGAGCACCTGCCACCTTTCAACGTCTCATGGAGAAAGTTGTGGGAGACATGAATTTACTGCAAGTGTTAGTTTATTTGGATGACCTGATTGTGTTTGGAAGAACCTTAGAGGAGCATGAAGAAAGACTTCTTAAAGTGCTTGATAGGTTGGAGGATTATGGTCTGAAGCTTTCAATTGACAAATGCCAGTTCTGCAGAACCTCAGTGAAGTATGTGGGTCACATTGTGTCCCAAGAAGGTGTGAGTACTGATCCTGATAAAATAGAAGCACTCACTACATGGCCACGTCCAAGTAACTACAGAGAACTCAAGACCTTCCTTGGATTTAGTGGCTACTACCGCAGATTTGTGAAAAACTATGCTACGATTGTAAAGCCTCTGAATGATCTTACCAGGGGACATCAGTCCAGCAAGAACAAATCTAAGTCCAAGAATAAGGGGAGGTCCCCAAAGCCTCCTGTGCAGAGACACAATGGCCCCTTTGCACCATTTGGGCCACGGTGGGATGAGAGATGTGAAAGGGCTTTTCAAGAAATCATTACTTGCCTAACTCATGCTCCAGTCCTAGTTTTTGCTGACCCAAGCAAACCATTTATCCTGCATACTGATGCCAGTTTGGAGGGTCTGGGAGCAGTCCTGTACCAGGAAGTGGAAGGCAAATGTAAACCTGTAGCCTTTGCCAGCCGAGGATTGTCTGATAGTGAAACTCGCTATCCCACCCACAAGCTGGAGTTTTTGGCCTTGAAATGGGCCATCACTGAGAAATTTCGAGACTACTTGTATGGTGCTCAGTTCCAGGTGTGGACAGACAACAATCCACTGACTTATGTGTTAACAAGTGCTAAGCTGGATGCTACAGGGCAGAGATGGGTGGCCGCCTTGGCTAGCTATGAGTTCAGCATTCAGTACCGATCAGGGAGAAGCAATGTAGATGCAGATGCATTGTCCAGGCGTCCGCAGGCTCCAGAAGTTGCTGTGATACCCACAGATGGAGTGAGAGCTATTTGCAGTGTGAGTCGCCGAGAGCCAGAGGCCCGTGAAGACTTTCAGGGATGTGTTGCAGAAGCTTTGGGCCTGCCCCCTGAATGCATGCCTTCTGCTTCGGTGAACTATATTGCATTAGACCAATCTCCTTTGCCCATGCTCAATGCGGCTGACTGGCAAGAAGCCCAGCGGCAAGATATTGACATTCGTGATACACTACTTGCCAAAAGGGAGGGGCGAAGCCCAACTGCGGTTGTCCCACCTAACCCGGAGGGTAAACTACTATTGAGAGAATGGACCAAACTAAAACTGATTCAGGGAGTGCTACACCGAATGACCACTGACCCTTTACAAAAACAACGAGCACAACTAGTACTGCCAAAAAAGTACAGAGCCCTGGCCATGAGGGCCCTGCATGATGACTTTGGGCATTTAGGGATGGAGAGGACCCTGGAACTTATTCGTAGTAGGTTCTATTGGCCCCGAATGGCTGAAGATGTTCGCAGGAAATGTGAGACTTGCGCTCGATGTGTTCAAAGGAAAACTCTGCCCACGAGGGCTGCATATCTCAAGAACATCACCAGCAACAAACCTTTGGAGTTGGTATGCATTGATTTCTTGTCTGTAGAGGTAGACAAGAGGAATGTTGGAAACATTCTAGTAGTGACTGACCATTTTACACGGTATGCACAAGCATATCCCACACGTGATCAGAGGGCCACCACCGTTGCTCGAGTATTGTGGGACAAATATTTCTCAGTCTATGGATTCCCGGCTCGGATACACTCTGATCAGGGGCGGGATTTTGAGAGTCACCTTCTGAAGGAGGTGCTGAAGATAGCAGGAATTAAAAAGTCTAGGACAACGCCTTATCACCCCCAAGGTGATCCTCAGCCAGAGAGGTTCAATCGAACCCTATTAGATATGTTGGGAACTTTGCGACCAGAGCAGAAGGCAACCTGGAGCCAGCATGTCGCATTTCTGGTGCATGCCTACAATGCCACAAAGAACGATGCTACGGGAGTCACCCCATATCTCTTGATGTTTGGGCGAGAACCAAGATTACCCATAGACTTGTGCTTTGGTGTATCAGAGGATGGAGATAGCTATGAAACTCATCAGCAATATGTATCCCGACTAAGAGAAAAGCTGCGGGATGCTTATCGCTTAGCTACCGCTGCGGCTCGGAAGAACGCAGACCGCAACAAACATCGATATGATGCTAGAGTGCGTTCGCAGGAGCTCCAGCCGGGGGACAGAGTCCTGCTGCGAAATTTGGGTATTGCTGGCAAACACAAGATAGCTGACAGATGGAAGGCAATACCTTACCTGGTGATGGAAAAGCTGGGAGATCTGCCGGTCTACAAGATCAAACCTGAAGACGGTCCAGGGCAAATAAAGACGGTGCATAGAAACCTTTTGCTCCCTGTGGGGGAATTGGTAAGCACCCCTTGTGAGATGGGCCACGGCAGGGCCGCCGGGCAGAACAGAGGTGCTAGACCAAAGCCGCCATCCAACACAGACAGTGGGCCCCCTGCAGCTAACTTACCCCTATTCTGCACATCTGAGAGTGAGTCTGAGGAGGAAGACACAACCCTGGTGTATCCTGGGATGGAGACAAGATTTCAGTCTCGATCAGCTGAACCAAACAAGAGTTTTCCCTCTTCCGCCCTAAACCCAATGGCGGAACTATTTAGGCCCCTTTCTGATACCCCGGTGCTGCTGATGAGACCCCCCTGTGACGACACACACAGGTTATTGGACAATGGGGACAGACAGGTAGAGGATGTCCTGGGCACCTTGGACCCTCCAGCGTTAGAACTAGGAGTGCAGGGGCCTACACCAGTAGCCGAGGGACCCTCCAGGGAAGCCTCTCCATCCGTCACTCAAGAGGATGTTCCCCTTACTTCGGCAACAGAGATTCTCAATAGACGAGACAGGGTGATAAGACCAGTGAAACGGTTAACTTATGATGCACCTGGGGTGACTAGTGAGGAGCCAATACATTTAGCACACAGGCTTGTGGAAGCTAAAGTGGGCTTCCTGAGGCCCTTTGGAGGAAACCAATGAGTTGGTATAAAGGGAGTGTGATTTGTCGGGACGACAAAGTCTCGGCTGGGGGGAGGATGTAAGCAGTGTCAGGATGAGCTCCACCCTGACATCTGGTGGTGAGGTGTGGCAAGTTGTGGAAAAGAACTTCAGGGGCCGATCTCATTTGCATAGGCACACCCACCACGCCTAGAATGAGACCATAGCTGCCCAAATGGTCACTTTGGCTGCTGTGGGATCCCCAGTGTCTCTGTTATTGGGGCAGGAAGAATAAATTGTTATTACCCTGATTATGGGAACTGTGCTTGGAACTGTACGTGGCCTTTTGTTACGATGGAGGGATTCACCATCATCTAAGTAGCACTCGCTAGGCAAGGGTCATGGGTTCCAAAACTGTGTGAAGGGAGAGAGGCTGGGGACAAGTATTAATACTTGGTGGCATGGGCCCCTTGGTGAGGGCCTTACATGCTAATTGCACTTCCTCCTCTCTCCACTGTGGAATATCAGAGCTAATTTTGATTTCATTAGAAGTCTAGTTATAGGCTGCTGAGCTCACTTTGGGCTGACAGTGCACCAGCACTGGGGCTCCCCTATTATAAGCTGAATTCACCTAAGCGCTGAAATCACTGAGTGTTGTGTTAAGTAGTGGGGGAGCCTGAAGATATATTGTGGAGCAGTTTGTGGGACGGCTGGCGAAGCAGTTCGACACGGAGCAGTGTGTGGATGGCAGGAGTTGCTTGTGGGCCGTGGAGCTGAGCGAAGGAGTTCGTGGGGCGGCTGGCGGAGCGGAGCGCAGCTGAGCGAAGGAGTTCGTGGGGCGGCTGGCGGAGCGGAGCGCAGCTGAGCGAAGGAGTTCGTGGGGCGGCTGGTGGAGCGGAGTGCAGCTGCGCGAAGGAGTTTTGTGGGGCGGCTGGCGGAGCGGAGCGGAGTGCCGCTATGGAGCTATGGGGCGGTCAGCTTCAGATCACGTAAGGTGCCTCTTACCCCCGTCCCATTTCCACCCAGGTTGGGAGGTAAAGCTCCGCCGATAAACTTTCGAACTCTGGGGCTGCCCTGACCAGGGACAGAGACTTTTGGGGCATTGGACTTTTGGGGTTGCTGGACTCAAGAACCAAAGGGAAAAGGGCATGCCCCAATTTGCCTGGGGTGGGGTTGTTTTTGCTCATGGGTTGTGTTATGAATCCGGTTGGTGGTGTTTCCCCAACATAATGCCACATTGTTTCTCTCTGTTATTAAAAGACTTTTGTTACACTCAGACTATGTGCTTGCGAGAGGGGGAGTATTGCCTCTTGGAGGCGCCCAGCGGGGGTGGTATATATTTGTCCCAGGTCACTGGGTGGGGGCTCGAGCCGGTTTGCATTGTGTTATTGGAATGGATCCCCTAGATATTGAACCCGGCCCTTGTTGCTGCCAACTCTGACGGGCAGAAGGGTTACACTTAGATACTGAATCCCTGTGAAAATCCTCCTCCTTGTCTCCAGCCTGCCTTGACTCCCAGTATCTGTTTTTTGTCAGTCTCTAATTCCTTGTCTCTTGGCCTTTGATGTGAGGCCTCCCATCCTGATAATAAAGGTTACTGATGCATGGCTTTAGGACCATGTTGTGTAATTAACATACTGGTTTAGCAGGAGGAATGCACCAAGCAGGGATAGGTGGTAGATAAGACAAGGGTTTGTTTATTGGCTAAGGTTTCCGATGCACGAAGGCAACATGCTTTGCTAAAAAGTATATAACCTTTGTATAATCTGTACTCAGGGTCCCCTCCTGGCTAGCGGGGGGCACCACGCTCGAGCGTAATAAACTTAGTGTCTTTTGGGAACTCTGCAGTTGTGGACTTTGTTTATGTGCCTCAGCCTAGATTCGAACTGTGCGTGACCCATCAGGTATAATTCGCAGCATTGGTGTGCGTGTCCTACCAGGTGTAATTCGTAGCATTAGTGTGCGTGTCCTACCAGGTGTAATTCACAGCAGTTGTGTGCGTGTCCTCTCAGGTGTAATTTGTAACAGAACTGACAGCTGGCGAGAAGCGGGTGCTCTCCAGACAGTTCCAGCAAGGTGAGCTTGCAGGAGAAGGATGTGAATAGCTAACTCTTGTTAAATGGCCGAGATTGCACTTTATCCAGTGAGTCACCAGCCTGGAGATTCAACACGGCTGCAGAATTATATGACATTGATCCCCACCCCCAGGCTCGGAGAAATAAAAGCCGGAGATTTACAGTCCCAGAAATTAGCAGAGAGAAGGTTCGAAAGCTGTCTGTATTTAGTCCTTGCTGGAAATGTCTCCCCCGCCCTCCCTGCCCAGCAACCCCAATGCTCCTACCTCATTGCGATCCGCTGAGTCCCAGCCCAGCCAGGGGAGGTGACGGCTCCTTTCACTGTCCCGAGTTTCTTCCCAAGTTGTGGAAGTGCCCGGTTCTGGGAGAGACCCGAGTTCTGCCCGGGCAGGATGGACTGTGGCCGCCCGGACGATGCTGCCCTTTATATGCAGGGCGGGTTCCTAGCTGGGGATCTCACTGGTTTGACTGGCGAGCTGCATTTCCACTGAAAGGGGGAGTAAGCAGGAGAAAAGGAAACAGAAACTTAACTTTCACTTCCACTTGTCATCTTCAATGTCCACTCAGCCTGAGTCGCCATCTGCAGCTCCCTGGGTCACATGGGACTAGTTATGGGTATGTGTGTGGGTGTGTGTATGCACGTACAATCCTGGCCTGGGCTTCCCAGCACACAGACGGGGTCACTCACCATTACCTCACTGTGGCGCGCTCCCTGCTACGCCCCCAACCAGCTCCACAGCCCCATGCAGCGAACAGGTTGGCCGTGTCCCGGCCCCCGGCCAGCCCTTCCCCACCACCGTGGGGTGTTCCTATCGCCCGGGTGGGAACACCGCCTGCGCTGCCCTGAACACAGGGGCTGTGGTTGTGTGCGGAGGATGGGCCCATAGCACAGAGGAGCTCTCCCTCACTCACTTCAAGGGCCCTGCAAAGGGCAGTGGGCAGCCCGGCCTACGCATGGTGACTGTGCGACCCCCGCCCCCTGCCTGGGGCACGGAGCAGCGAGGAGCAGAGGGCGATGACGGAGGCAGGGCAATTAGCCAAACGTTAGAGCTTTGTACCTGCTCCCCCAGGTCTCCTCCTCTCCCCGAACCCTCCCCCAGCTTTATCCGCGCAGGGTGCGACTTTCCAAAGGGGCCCCCCCCCCGGTTTAGACACCCAGGCCCCATTGGCTGCCAGCGTGATCCGTGCTCCTCAGTCACTTCAGCACTTTTGAAAATGCCTCCCCCACATACAAATTAAACCCTCTAAAGTGAGGAAATAATAGTCAGGTTCCCTGTGCAGCCTCATCTCTACTCTCTGCACGATGCATCGTGGTGCACGCTTCAATTACACGATCGTGTCTATTGCTGCAGGGTCCCCGCCTCGTTCACTGTGCTGTGCGGACATGGTAGGATAAATATAAAATTAAAGAATTAAAGTTACCTTAAGTTTGGTTAAGGAAATGTGTGTGTTGTAAAGAAAGGCCTTGACTAGCAAGTAGAAAGACCATGAAAATAATGAGTTATAAGGCAAGTAGGAATGTAGGGAGAATGTCTGGTTCAAATAATAACTCACGAGATAAGACAATGTTCTCAAGCAGGGGTACACGTACCCTGGGGGTACTCAGAGGTCTTCCAGGGGTTACATCAACTCATCTAGACATTGGCCTAGTTTTCACAGAATCATAGAATATCAGGGTTGGAAGGGACCTCAGGAGGTCATCTAGTCCAACCCCCTGCTCAAAAGCAGGACCCATCCCCAATTAAATCATCCCAGCCAGGGCTTTGTCAAGCCTGACCTTAAAAACTTCTAAGGAAGGAGATTTTATAGCAGGCTACATAAAAAGCACTAGCGAAGTCAGTACAAACTAAAATTTCATACACACAATGACTTGTTTATACGGCTCTATATATTATGCACCGAAAGGTAAGTAAAATATTTACATTCCAGTTGATTTATTTGATAATTCTATGGTAAAAATGAGAAAGTCAGCCATTTGTCAGGAATAGTGCGTTGAGACACTTTCGTATTTTTATGGCTGATTTTGTAAGCAAATCGTTTTTAAATGAGGTGAAACTTGGGGGTACTCAAGACAAATAGGACTCCTGAAAGGGGGACAGTCATCTGGAAAGGTTGAGAGCCCCTGAGATAAGGGGCTGTTTCTAAAAATAAGGCTTCTGATTGATAGGAGGTGGCTGTAAAGGGTTTTAAATAAGACAAAAAGAAACTGTCTTAAGAAGAGGCAACACAAACTTTCCCACCGCACATACCAGTGTTATCTTAACAATTCGGGCACTGTGAGCCCAGGCGGAATGGAAAATCTGCTGATCAGCAAGCAAGAGGGGTGCCTTGGGAGAAAAGGAGGCTACAAAATGTATCTGGATTAAGACTGGAAATAAGGGTGAATTGTCTCAAATTGGTTTGAAGCCAAAGTCAATCATTGGCAATGACAATTACATTGTTTATTAGTGGGTATAAAAAGAGTTATGAATTGGAGGGTTCTTTGTGAGACTCTCGCTGATCCCCCTGGGTCATGCCAGAATGAGAAAGTCATCCCCAGGTCTGGCCTATTTGTAAGTATACTGATCACATGCTTATGAATACTTAGTTACTGTATTGGGTGTCGTGACAGCTTAGTTTCAGGCTGTCAAGCGTATTTAGAGCAATTGTATAAAATACCATTGGCCTTTG
The DNA here is from genome assembly GCF_965140285.1 of Lepidochelys kempii. Lineage (NCBI taxonomy): Eukaryota > Metazoa > Chordata > Testudines > Cheloniidae > Lepidochelys > Lepidochelys kempii. Next base: position 349,782,589 of record NC_136380.1, read on the forward strand.
GACTAAATAAAGGGGCATATGGTTAAATTAGTGTCTGGTGGTCTCCTGTATTAATACGTTCTACTATTTTTAATTCATTCCAACACCCACCCCCTGCCCAAGTTCTGTTACCTATCAATGAGGCCCTGCTGGGCCCTGCCAAAACCATCTGGCAGACGCCAGCATCAATAGCACCCACATGCAAAAGAGCCAATAAAAAACACTACGTCCCAGCTAAGGACTCTGAATTTTTGTTTACTCATCCTGCACCCAACGCTCTGGTTGTGGAGAGACCACGAGTTATACCTACCTTGAAAAGTGGAAGAGATTTAGCCTTTGGTGTGATCAGTGACATTTTCCACTTGGTCGAAAACCAGCAAGCCGTTAAACTATTACGGTGTGTGTCTCAGAAAACTTCACTGAACCTTGGCTCTCCCCTTTTACATTTTGATAATTTAAGGATGATGCCTGGGTTGCTATTTCTGGATCACTGTTTCTGGAGCACTGTTACTAATCCTTCTCGGGAACTCTGGAAAACTAAATATTATAGAAAGGTTTTATTTGTTTCCTAAACTTAAAGCTGGCCTGTCAAAATGCAAGATCTGTTACCGAGCAACAATAATCACAAATTGTTTTAATAAAAAAGTTGCAATCTGAAATAAATTAACTACTGTTTTCAGTGTCATTAGTTCGACTTTCTGCAAGGTCACTTAATTCAGCTTTGTTCATTGCGGTAATCGGATTCTCAGGTGTTGCATGTATCCCCTCTTGATCCTGCCAGGCAACCAGCAGCTGCTTCGCTCTCATCTTCACATCCTCACTATCTGACTCAATCTGTCTTATATCAGAGTCCTTCATTCCCAAGTAGGGGGCCAGAGTCTTCCACTGTTCTCCAACCTTGTTAGCAAACGATTCAATTTGTTCCCCTGTCATGGGTTTGTCTCGTTGTACATCTGGACTTTCATTGTTTTCCTTTAATAAAGCATCATTATCTTCCTCATCTTCATCCTCTCCTGTTTTTATTTCTTCAGAAGGAGGAGGCAACTCCTTGGCTAATTTGATTACCATGTTTTCTAAGTATTCTGGTAAACTCTTAAATTGTTCATTGGTTGGCTGGAAGAAGTGGGGACTTCTGCGTGCTAGTAATCTTAATGCTCTCCATCCATAATTACAGTTGTTCACAGCCTTATACTCATTTTCAGCCATGTCTTCAGGATCTGCCTACTCAATAGCCTCTTCAAAGAACTCCTCCAGTGTCGGCATATATTCCCTAGTCTCAGATTTACAGGCTCCCATGTTGTCCGGACATAAATTCCAAAGCCGAGTTAGCTCCTCATTCCCTGTGAGAGTTTTTTTGTTTGGTCCTTTCCCTAGGAAATCCTCTGGAGCTGGCCTCTTTCTCATTCTTCTCTTTCAGCTGTTCTGGACTGCCTACGGCAATAGAAAACGACGGGATTATCTGTGAGTTCCTGGTGGCTATAACAGCATTCTATTCCCTGACTGAGGGATTCTTGGTGTTTGCTCATCCCACTCCTGTGAGGTTCCTCAAGGGTTTGGGAAACCTTTTCTTTCAAGTTAGAGAAACCACCCCAGTTTGGTATCTGGATTTAATTCCTAGACGCCCAATGAAACCTATCTTGAGCCAATGGCTACCTGTTCCCTTGTTAACCTATCTGTGAAGATGGCCTTCCTGGTGGCTAGTACCTCTGGGCAAAGGGTAGGGGAAATAGGGACTCTAATGGCAGACGTTCCATTTACAATGTTCTTCAAGGATAAGGTTTCGCTATGTCCGTATCCTCAATTTTACTCAAGGTTTCATCTGAGTTTCATATCAACCAAGTTATCCATCCCCCAGTATGTTTCCTGAACCACATGCAGTCCAAAGAGGAAGATGCTGTTTTACACACCTGGGATGTTGGCAGGGCACTAGCCTTGTATCTAGACAGCACTAAGTCCCCAGAAAGTTATCTAGATTATTTGTGCCTATTGCTGTACATCTAAAGAGACTCTCAGAGACTCTCCGGGGGTGGTTCTGGTTGTATTATATCATGCTCTGAATGTGCCAACATACAACCTCCCTCCAGGGTGCTAGCCCTCTCCACAAGATCCCTTTCTCCCTCTGTTGTGTTACTCAGAGAAGTTCCTGTTGTGGAGATTCGCACGGCTGCATCTTGGCTTCCGTATGCACCTTTTCCAAGCCTTGTGTGGTGGCGCCGGCTTCTCGAGCAGATGCTGCCCTTGGAAATGCAGTTTTGTCCTCAGTCTTGGACTTTGCGCCGAAGCCTCCTTCCCCAGCTGGGAGTTCTGCTCAGGAGTCACCTGAAGTGGGGCACACGTAGGGACACTACTCGAATAGGGAGGAGAACTAACTCTCCTCTGTGCAGTAGCTGGATTTCTTCGAGATTTGTGTCCTCAGCTGCTCCACTATTTGCCTTCCTTCCCAGCCGTTTCAGAGTGCCCTGCAGGGCTTTGTGGTGGAGAAGCAGCTGGGGGTAGGTTGCCCATGTAGGGCTATGTAGCCTGGTGTGGGGCATGAGGAGATGTAGGGTGCGTGAGCGGGTTGAATGGGTACTACCACCAAAAATCTGCAATCAAAGGTGTGTGAAGTGTAAGCGGACGAGAAGTGGAGTGTGAAGTGTAAGCGGACGAGAAGTGGAGTGTGAAGTGTAAGCGGACGAGAAGTGGAGTGCCCATCGGGACACACATCTCAAAGAACCTCAGTAACAGCACGGGGTGTGTAACATCTCTGTCATGATCCTAAGGGAAGGAAGGAGGGAGGGCAGCAGAATAAAGACAATAGGCTTAAAAAAGCCAATTTCAGCAAACTCAGGGAAACTTATGCCTACGTACTTTGCCCTCAGTTGTTTTGGGGAGACTCTCCCACCATTGAGGAGTGAGGGGGGAACAGCCAACGTCCTACAGCCACACCTAGAGCATTTTATTTGAAGGGGGTGCAAAGCTGTTGTTGCTTTTTGTTGGGGGGTGTCGGTGCCTGAGGCCTGGGCTTGCGAGGGTTAACGGGCCCTGACCAGCTCCCAGCTGAGAGCGTCTTGCTGGAGATGCACAAAAGGCTCCTTAAAGGCACAAATCCCATCATGTCCCGTGTGCTCCCCAGCCCCGGTCATCCGAGGCTCTCAGAGCAGCCCGAGGCCTTGCCAGCCGAATGCATTCGCCCCAGGATGAGGCAGGCTGGCAGGGGGTGGGGCCTCACCATAGCCTGCTGCATTTCTGGCCCAGCTCTTTCTGATTCCTCACGCTCCCTTTAGGTTTCATTTCTCTGAGTTTCAGTTTCCTGATCCATTGCAAGAAGAGCTGGCAGGCACCCAGGACGGGGAGGAGCAGCAGGAGAGACGTCACCCACCCTCTCCCTGAGAATGCCCTTCCCCTGCCGCCTCTGCTGTGCTGGGGCTGATTGTGGGTCCGGGCAACTCTGCAGGGAGTGTAGGGCGGGGGCTGCATCTTCCCCGTCTCATGCCTTGGTCCCTGCGCGGGCTCCCTGCAGGGTTGAGTCACGGAGGTGCCTACCAGCTAGGAGAGAGCCGTGTTCCCCCCAGCCACCCCACCCCCATTCCTGCTATTAGCTGCCATTCATTACATTACGGAGGCAGCGCCTAGAGGCCCTCCCCAGGCCGGGACCACACGGTGCTCAGTGCTGCACAGACCTAGGAAATGACAGTGTCGGCCCCCAGGAGCCCACTGTCGAAGCCAACCAGATGTAACAGGGGGGTGAGACAAGTCGGGTGCAGAGAGGAGAAGTGGTCTCTGCTCACACTCATTGTCTGGGGAAGGAGGGGCACGTCACCAAGGATGTATACATGGGAATAGCTTGAGCATGTAAGGACAAAATCAGGAAAGGCAAGGCCAGGAATGAGTTACAACTGGCAAAAAATGTGAGAGACAAGGAGAATGGGGTCTTAAAAATATCAGACACAAAAGAAAGATCAGGGAAGGTGTGGGCAGGGGCAGCAGGTTTGTATAATTTTTGGTAGTGTTCAGAACAGGTCCAAGTCACACCTCCCCCTCTCCCCCCCCCCATACCTCCCTAAGGATCTGGGAGGAAGTTTGGATGCGGGAGGGGGGAAGGGTCAGGCTCTGGGAGGGCATTTGGGTGTGAGCTCTAGGCTGGGGCAGGGGGTTGGGCTGTGGGGGGGCTCTGGGAGGGAGTTTGGGTGTGGGGTCTGGGCTGGGGCAGGCGGTTGGGGTGTGGGAGGGGAGGCGGGGGGTGGGCTCTAAGAGGGAGTTGGGGTGCGGGGTGTGGGCTGGGGCAGGTGGTTGGGGTGCAGGGAACGGTCTCTGAGAGGGAGTTGGGGTGTGGAGTCTGGGCTGGGGAAAGGGGTTGGGGTGCAGGGAGTGAGGGCTCTGGCTGGGGGCACAGGCTCTGGGATGGGGTGGGGCCGGGGATGAGGGGCTTGGGGTGAAGACAGGCTGCCTTGGGGCTAGGGCCAGAGAGGAGGACTCCCCCCAACCCTCTCCCCTCTGGCAGCAGCGAGCTCCGGGGGAGGGAACCCCACTCTTCCCTCCCTCTTCCCCTCCCACCCCCGGCAGCACACTCACCTCACACCACTGTCACTGCACGTGCTCCTAGGGCCCCTCTCAGGTCCAGGAAGCCCCCTCACCTCCCCTGTGGTGGGTGCCAGGGGGGGGCTGCCATCACGTGTGGCCTCCTCCCCTGCTGCTGCCCCTCACTGTTGCCTCACGGGGGATGGGACTGCCCCTTGCCCAGCGTGGGGCAGGAGCAGTGGGAAAAGGAGGAGCTGGGGAACTATAGATCAGGCAGCCTGACCTTGATACCTGGGAAGCTACTACAGCAATGTAGAATGCATTGAATTTGAAAATAACTGGAGGATATCGGGGTGATCACTAGCAATCAGCATGGATTTACTAAAAACTAACAATGCCAAACCACCTTGATTTCCTTCTTTGACAAGGCAACTGGTTTGGTGGCTAAGGACATAATATACCCGGACTTTAAGGATCATAAATGATCTGGATGAAGGGATAAATGATCTGGAGGATGGCGTGGATGGCACCCTCAGCAAGTTTGCAGATGACACTAAACTGGGAGGAGAGGTAGATACACTGGAGGGCAGGGATAGGATACAGAAGGACCTAGACAAATTAGAGGATTGGGCCAAAAGAAATCTGATGAGGTTCAACAAGGAGAAGTACAAAGTCCTGCACTTAGGACAGAAGAATGCCGTGCACCCCTACAGACTAGGGACCGAATGGCTAGGCAGCAGTTCTGCAGAAAAGGACCTAGGGGTGACAGTGGATGAGAAGCTGGATACGAGTCACCAGTGTGCCATTGTTGCCAAGAAGACTAATGGTATTTTGGGCTGTATAAGTAGGTGTATTGCCAGCAGATCATGGGATGTGATCGTTCCCCCCTATTCGACATTGGTGAGGCCTCATCTGGAGTACTGTGTCCAGTTTTGGGCCCCACACTACAAGAAGGATGTGGAAAAATTGGAAAGCGTCCAGCGGAGGGCAACAAAAATGATTAGGGGACTGGAACACATGACATATGAGGAGAGGCTGAGGGAACTGGGATTGTTTAGTCTGCGGAAGAGAAGAATGAGGGGGGATTTGCTAGCTGCTTTCAACTACCTGAAAGGGGGTTCCAAAGAGCATGGATCTAGACTGTTCTCAGTGGTAGCAGATGACAGAATGAGGAGTAATGGGCTCAAGTTGCAGTGGGGGAGGTTTAGGTGGGATATTAGGAAAAACTTTTTCACTAGGAGGGTGGTGAAACACTGGAATGGGTTACCTAGGGACGTGGTGGAATCTCCTTCCTTTGAGGTTTTTAAGGTCAGGCTTGACAAAGCCCTCGCTGGGATGATTTAGTTGGGGATTGGTCCTGCTTTGAGCAGGGGGTTGGATTAGATGACCTCCTGAGGTCCCTTCCAACCCTTATATTCTATGATGGATTGCACCCTCAGTAAGTTCACGGATGACACTAAGCTGGGGGAAGAGGTAGATATGCTGGAGGGTAGGGATAAGGTCCAGCGTGACCTAGAGAAATTGGAGGATTGGGCCAAAAGAAATCTGATGAGGTTCAACAAGGACAAGTGCAGACTTCTGCACTTAGGACAGAAGAATCCCATGCACCGCAAGAGGCTGGGGACTGACTGGCTAAGCAGCAGTTCTACAGAAAAGGTCCTAGGGGTTACAGTGGACGAGAAGCTGGATATGAGTCAACAGTGTGCCCTTGTTGCCAAGAAGGCTAATGGCATTTTGGGCTGTATAAGTAGGGGTATTGCCAGCAGATCGAGGGACGTGATCGTTCCCCTCTATTCAACATTGGTGAGGCCTCATCTGGAGGACTGTGTCCAGTTTTGGGCCCCACACTACAAGAAGGATGTGGAAAAATTGGAAATCGTCCAGCGGAGGGCAACAAAAATGATTAGGGGACTGGAACACATGACATATGAGGAGAGGCTGAGGGAACTGGGTTTGTTTAATCTGCAGAAGAGAAGTATGAGGGGGGATTTGCTAGCTGCTTTCAACTACCTGAAAGGGGGTTCCAGAGAGGATGGATCTAGATTGTTCTCAGTGGTAGCAGATGACAGAACGAGGAGTAATGGTCTCAAGTTGCAGTGGGGGAAGTCTAGGTTGCATATGAGGAAACATTATTTCACTAGGAGGGTGGTGAAACATTGGAATTGGTTCCCTAGGGAGATGGTGGAATCTCCATCCTTAGAGCTTTTTAAGACCCGTCTTGACAAAGCCCTGGCTGGGATGGTTTAGTTGGTGTTGGTCCTGCTTTGAGCAGGGGGTTGGACTAGATGACCTCCTGAGGTGTCTTCCAACCCTAATCTTCTATAATTCGATGATTTAGCAAGGCTTTGGACACAGTCCCACATGATATTTTCATAAGTAAGCTGGAGAAATGCGGGCTCAGTAGACCTACCATTAAGTGGATACATAATCGTAAAATCTTAGGGTTAGAGAGGACTGCAAGGGTCATCTAGTCTAACCCCCTGCCAAGATGCAGGATTTTTTGTGTCTAAACCATCCAGGACAGATGGCTCCAGCCTCTTTTGGAAAACCTCCAGAGAAGGAGCTTCTGCAACCTCCCTAGGCATCTGGTCTTACAGTTAGGCAATGTTTCCTGAGATTTAATCTAAATCTGCTGTGCTGTAGTTTGAACCCATTGCCCCTTGTCCTGCCCTCTGTGGCAAGAGAGAACAACTTTTCTCCATCTTTTTTAGTATTTCAAGTATTTGAAGACCGCTATCATTGCACCCCCATAATCTCCTCTTTTCCAAACTAAATATACCCAGATCCTTCAGCTTTTGCTCATACAGCTTGCATTCCATCCCTTTGATTATCTTTGCTGCTCACCTCTGGAGGCTTTCCGGTTTCTCTACATCCTTTCTATACAGCAGTGAGCAAAACTGGACACAGTACTCCAGAAGTCACCTACTACTGGACAGGTCTAACAAAGAAAATAACAGAACGCCACTAGCCGTCACCTTCAGCCCCCAACTAAAACCCCTCCAACGCATTATTAAGGATCTACAACCTATCCTGAAGGATGACCCAACACTCTCACAAATCTTGGGAGACAGGCCAGTCCTTGCCTACAGACAGCCCCCCAACCTGAAGCAAATACTCACCAGCAACCACACACCACACAACAGAACCACTAACCCAGGAACCTATCCTTGCAACAAAGCCCGTTGCCAACTGTGCCCACATATCTATCCAGGGGACACCATCACAGGGCCTAATCACATCAGCAACACTATCAGAGGCTCGTTCACCTGTACATCTACCAATGTGATCTATGCCATCATGTGCCAGCAATGCCCCTCTGCCATGTACATTGGTCAAACCGGACAGTCTCTACGTAAAAGAATAAATGGATACAAATCAGATGTCAAGAATTATAACATTCATAAACCAGTCGGAGAACACTTCAATCTCTCTGGTCACGCGATTACAGACATGAAAGTTGTGATATTACAACAAAAAACTTCAAATCCAGACTCCAGCGAGAAACTGTTGAATTGGAATTCATTTGCAAATTGGATACAATTAACTTAGGCTTGAATAGAGACTGGGAGTGGCTAAGTCATTATGCAAGGTAACCTATTTCCCCTTGTTTTTTCCTATCCCCCCCCAGACGTTCTTGTTAAACCCTGGATTTGTGCTGGAAATGGCCCACCTTGATTATCATACACATTGTGAGGAGAGTGATCACTTTAGATAAGCTATTACCAACAGGAGAGTGGGTTTGTGTGTGTGTGTGTGGGGGGTGAGAAAACCTGGATTTGTGCTGGAAATGGCCCAACTTGATTATCATACACATTGTAAGGAGAGTGATCACTTTAGATAAGCTATTACCAGCAGGAGAGTGGGGTGGGGGGAGGTATTTTTTCATGCTTTGTGTGTATAAAAAGATTTTCTACACTTTCCACAGTATGCATCCAATGAAGTGAGCTGTAGCTCACGAAAGCTTATGCTCAAATAAATTAGTTAGTCTCTAAGGTGCCACAAGTACTCCTTTTCTTTTTGCGAGTACTCCAGCTGAGGGCTAACTAGTTATCACCTTCCATGACTTGCATGCTATGCCTCTGTTAATGCAATTTAAAATTCAATTTGCTTTGTTTACAACAGCATGGTATTGCTGACTCATGTTGAGGCTGTGATCCACCACAACTCCCAGATCTTTCTCAGCAGTGCTGTTGCCAAGCCAGTTATCCCCCATTCTGTATTTGTGCACTTGGTTTTTCTTCTCTAAGTGGAGCACCTTACATTTGTCTTTGCTGAATTTCATTTTCTTGTCTATTGTCTTCCCCAGTTCTCCAGTTTATCAAGATCCCTTTGAATTTTAGCTCTATCCTCCAAAGTGTTTGCAACCCCTCTAGCTTTGTGATCAGTACACTTTCTATTCCTACACCCAGCTCATTAATAAAGATGTTAAACAACACTGGACCCAGATCAGATCCCTGCAGAACCCACTGGAGACCTTCTTCCAATATGACACCATTCCTTTAATAGTTATTGTTAGTTTGTGGTTGTTTAACCAATCATGTATTGGGCCCTTGGACATGGCCAGGCACAGCATCCCCCTCTTAGTGTGTGTGTGTGTGTGTGGAGGGGAGGCTGGGAGCTTTGATGGGACACTGTGATGCCGGCAGACCAGGTGTCAGCTCATGCCAAGAACAATGACAAATGCATAGCTGGAAACCAGTTGGATGAGAGGCCACCTGAGCTGGAACCCGGAATAGAGGGAGGGCCCATGTTCCCCTCCGAGTCATGGGTCACTGGTGTGGTCCAGACAGCAGCAAGCGCGCTGCCTGGGACAGTTTGTCCCAAAAGACTTTGATACCCTGGATGGGGAGAAGCCTAGTGACCTGGTCAGAGGGCCAAGTCACAAACAAGCAGTTGCAGCTCCTGGAGCAAGAGGGGCCGCAGGGTGAGAGAAGAAGGCGGGCTGAGAGACTGCCAGAGCAGGGTGTAGCACCTGGAAAGAGCTAATTCCCACTGTGGCCAGGAGGAGGCACCACCAGCGTTAGCGGACACCCTAACAGCCTCCTTTGAGCTCTGTTGTGGGAGACATGTGAAGGGGCCCCATGATTTTTATTTGCCGCTCTTGGGAGGATAGTACACAGGAGCCAGGGCAACCTGTAGGGAAGTATGTCACTTGCTGTATGGAGAATTTACAGGCTATGATGGATTTAATACAGCAAAACCTTGAAAGGAGTCAGGTGGTTCATAAAGCTTGGTATGACAGGCATGCTGAAGAAAGATCTTTGGACACAGGGGATTTGACGTCAGTGTTAATTCCAGTGAGGAAGAACAAGAGGCGACATTGTTGGAACGGACCTTTTTGAAGTGGTTGAAAGAGTGAATGAGGTCACTTACAATATAAGGAAGCCTTATGTTGTGGAGCTGTACAAACACGACAAGTCAATAGAAACATAGAAGATTAGGATTGGAAGAAACCTCAGGAGGTCATCTAGTCCAACCCCCAAAGGACTGAAAGCTTACCACGAAAGGGAGATGGCAGTGAATATGACTTCTTGTGCTGGGGGAGTGTTTACTGTCCCCTTAATTGTGTTGGTCAGCGAGTGTAAGGAAGAAATTCCTCTGGTGAGTGAGCATTGAGATGTGGAAAGGTTTGAACCCCACCCAAAAGCAGGAGATGTTAGCCCTTTCACAACACTACAGGCAGGTATTTTCCAGCTGGCTAGGTTTAACTGAACAAGACTGTAGACTCCATTGAAACTACAGAGCCCTGCCCTGCTTCTAGCAAAGTGTATTGTGCTAAAGGAGAAATACAGAAGCAAATTCAGGAGAAAGTGGAAAGCATGCTTGATATGGGGGTGATTACTAAATCAAACAGGCCCTGGTCATCTTCTGTTGCGAACTACGCAAAAGGGGAACTACATAAATCTGCTCAAAAATGTTACACGGAAATTAAAGGGAAGAGTTACAAAAGTGAAATAGCTTCAAGCTGCATGGAAACATTTTAAAGATACCATAATAGAGGCTCAAATTAAAAGTACACCCCAAATTAAAAAACATCGCAAGAGAACCAAAATAGAGCCACCGTGGGTAAACAACGGAGTGAAAGAAGTGGGTAGAGGCAAAAAAGCATCCTTTAAAAAGAGGAAGTTAAAACCTACTGAGGATAACAGAGAGGAGCATAAACTCTGGCAAGTCAAGGTTAAAAGCATAATTAGGCAGGCCAACAAAGAACTTGAAGAGCAATTAGCCAAAGAGTAAAAAATTAAAAGCAATTTTTTTGAAGTACATCAGAAGCAGGCAGCCTGCCATATAATCAGTGGGGCCACTGGACGATCGAGGTGCTAAAGGAATATTCAAGGAAGATAAGGCCATTGCAGAGAAGCTAAATTAATTCTTCCCATTGGCCTTCACTGCTGAGGATGTGAGGGAGATTCCCACACCTGAGCCACTCTTTTTAGGTGACAGATCTGAGGAACTTCCCCAGATTGAGGTGTCATTAGAGGAGGTTTTGCAACAAATTGATAAACTAAACAGAAATAAGTCATCAGGACCAGATGGTATTCATCCAAGAGTTCTGAAGGAATTCAAATATGAAATTGCAGAACTGTTAACTTATACCAGCTTCTGTATCAAGTGACTGGACGACAGCTAATGTGACACCAATTTTTAAAAAAGGCTCCAGAGGTGATCCTGGCAATTACAGGCAATTGCCTGACTTCAGTACCAGGCAAATTGGTTGAAACTATAGTAAAGAACAGAATTGTCAGACACATAGATGGGTATGATTTGTTGGGGAAGGGAACATGGCTTTTGTAAAGGGAAATCATGTCTCACCAATATATTAGAATTCTTTGAGGGAGTCAGCAAACATGTGGACAAAGGTGATCCAGGGGAAATAGTGTACTTGGACTTTCAGAAAGCCTTTGACAAGGTTCCTCACCAAAGGCTCTTAAGCAAAGTAAGCAGTCATGGGGTAAGAGGGAAGGTCCTCTCATGGATCAGTAGCTGGTTAAAAGACAGAAAACAAGGGGTAGGAATAAATGGTCAGTTTTCAGAATGGAGACAGGTAAATAGTGGTGTTCCCCAGGGGTCTGTACTGGCACCAGTCCTATTCAACATATTCATAAAAGGCCAGAACACAACCTCACTCCTTGCCCCTCCCATGGGATACAAAAGAGTTGGGACAAAGACCCCAGACTTGTGACCCCACAAAACAGAACATGCCATAAGTTGTAAGGGGTGGGACCGAGGGCATGCATTGCAGGTATATTTGGGCCTGCTAAGAAGGAGGAGGTGGGAATGGGGAATGGAGACACAGGTAAGTCTCTGCATCATCAGAGCTGGGAACGTAACACTGGGAAACAGACTCTGCCATCGTGTAGAGCTATGGATATGCTTGCTTGGACCTAAGCTCAATAAACATTGAATTGTCTGCACTTCGGACTTCTGGTCTTCTGCTTTCTGTCTGCGTGACAAGAACCAGGGGAAGGGGTGAAAGGAAAGCCCCCTAACACTCCATCTCAGGTTTAACCACCTTTGTTTGCCCCTTATAACCCTTCCATTGGGACCCCTGCTGTAAGGGTCAGACCAGAGCGAAAACTTCTTCCACCACATTCCTCATATATTATCTTGTGGGGGGACTTCAGCATGAAGCATCCAATCAGAGGGGTGTATGTTTGAGTGGGTTTTTCGGCTCTGGTTGGTTAGTTCCGGATGTGGGAGCCTGGTTCTGCCATGTGAATCAGACGTGGAGGCTCAGGAGTGAGGCTCAGTCACCATCTAGAGCCTCATTTTCTCCCTTTTCTTTCCATTAGAAGCTCCTGATGTCCCAATCAGTGGCAGCTAGTGACATTCATTCTGGGGGTCTGTAGCCTTGTCTTGCTCATCATATTGATGGGCTTGATTGGCAAGTGTGTGTAGCCAATTAGTTCATTTTATCATCCACTTGCTAGTGTCTAACTTAGTGTTATGGTCAACTCATATGCTATTTCATGTATAATCAATGTATGCTAAATAAATTTAAATTGTAGGATTATAGAAGTATAAGAGTGATGGGTATTTAGGATTGATGAGTGTGTGTGTTCAGGATATAAATAAGATCCTGTAAGATTTCAGCTTAGCCATACATAAGGCTTAAGGCTTAAGAATGCTTGACATAAGGGCGTGACCTAAGAATAACCCTATGCTAGTAATATCACAAGATCACTGGAAAGAATGGGCCAGTGGTTGATGATATGGGAAATATGTTGTAATGTACCCATCAAGACCGCAAGACACTTGGTTGTAACATGGCAGGACCTCCCGTTCTGACTGCAGGTTACCATGGACACATGTTGTGCATAGATGCTAATAAAGGGAACTAAGACAACCATCTATGAAAAACTCCATTATTCATGGGGTATGGAAGTACAAATAAGAAAAGAAAGATTAACACTCCTATGCAAATGCTTAAGGTGTGGGCCTGGTCATAACAGGATAGAAGAGGTTCCATGGTTAGGCTAAAGTGGGAGAAAAGCCCACGGAAGACCTCACTGGGATGACGTCTCAGAAACCACCCCTCTATTGATTACCATCTGTGGAGAGACCCACCCGACTCTATGAAATATTTGGGTATTTGTATGGCGTTGGCCAGGGCATGGATTCCCTCAGGTTGTGTAAATGGGTATGTGAATGTAACTTATAATACAAACAAGATTTTTCACTTGTAACTGTGTTTGTGGTTACTGTGCTCATTCTTTGTGTGTTCCTAGAGTCTCCAGATCTCCCCGCTATTTATCTTTAAACTGTAGCAGCAGGAACCACTCACTGTAATTTAATGCAGAACTATCAATTCATTCAATTTAAAGTAAAAGCTACATGTGAGTATCCACAGGAGAGCCTGATTTCACCAGGAACATATTCTTTAATGTGACCACCATGTTGACTCTGTCACCCTAGCCCCTAATGCCTGTCCCTTGACTGCTGTGAAAAGGAGGTTCCCTAGCATGGCCATCGTGTGATAATTCATGCTTTGTATTTTCTTTACCTGGAGAACTCCACAGGGCCATATTGGGGCAGGCTGTGGGGGGTGGACAGGACAATGTGCATGCCTTCATCCCGGCCCACCCACTGCTCCCATGGCCCTCCAAGTGTTCTTCCCTACATAGATTCCCAGACTGCAGGGTTGAATGGGCCAGGAGGTACTGTTAGAGGGCTTATTCCTTCACCCGCTCAATTACCTGGTCCTTCTCGCATGAACAGAGAGCAACAATACACGAAGTCCAAAGGTGAAAACAATTCGATGTTTATTGGAGTGAATAAAGTTGTCTTTAAATCTTCTAGGCTCTTCCCTTTCTCAGGAGGTGATAGATTGGATCACCTTTCTAACAGCCCAAAACTGCCTTATTTCAGTGTGGCTGGTGATGATGTGACCGGTCGCTTCCAGCTTATGGCTGCCTCTTCTGCTTAGCCAAAGGCCTTAGCCTAAGAACAGGGCCTCAGACTGTGACAGTGAGAGAAGGCCCTTACACAGGCACACAACGATTTTGATTCTTTCTTTTATTCCTCTATAACTTGCTAAGTGATAAACATATACCTAAATTCTTAAACTATAGGCCTTTGCAGACAGGGCTGAATACCTATAGCCTAACAGATACTGTCATGAAAGCAGTCACCCCCTATCAAGGTTCCATCACCACTCTGAACTCTAGGGTACAGATGTGGGGACCTGCATGAAAACCTCCTAAGGTTACTTTTACCAGCTTGGGTTAAAACTTCCCCAAGGTACAAACTATTTTACCTTTTGCCCTTGGACTTTCGCTGCCACCACCAAACATCTAACCGGTATTATTATTATTATTAGGAAAGAGTCCGTTTGGAAATGTCTTTCCCCCCAAAATCCTCCCAAATCTTACACCCCCTTTCCTGGGGAAGGTTTGATAAAAATCCTCACCAATTTGCATAGGTGACCACAGACCCAAACCCTTGGATCTTAAGAACAATGAAAAAGCATTCAGTTTCTTAAAAGAAGAATTTTAATAGAAGAAAAAGTAAAAAGAATTACCTCTGTAAAATCAGGATGGTAAATACCTTACAGGGTAATCAGATTCAAAACATAGAGAATCCCTCTAGCAAAACCTTAAGTTACAAAAAGACACAAAAACAGGAATATCCATTCCAATCAGCACAGCTTATTTTCTCAGCCATTAAAAAAAACAGAATCTAATGCATTTCTAGCTAGATTACTTACTAAGTTCTAAGGCTCCATTCCTGTTCTGTTCCTGACAAAAGCATCATACAGACAGAGAGGCTTTGTTTTTCCCTCCCCCCAGCTTTTGAAAGTATCTTGTCTCCTCATTGGTCATTTTGGTCAGGTGCCAGCGAGGTTATCCTAGCTTCTTAACCCTTTACAGGTGAAAGGGTTTTTCCTCTGGCCAGGAGGGATTTTAAAGATGTTTACCTTTCCCTTTATATTTATGACACCCCCCCAAATCACAGATAGGGTGAAACGCTGGCTGGGATTTCTTCCTGAAGCTCCAGGAAAAAACAGAGTTAATAAGACACATGCACCTCTAAATATACTACCAAGTACATAAAGACTAACAATATTTTCCACATCTCAAGGACAATTTTAACCAGTTGATTCTGGGAAACTTTCATAGGAGAGTGCATCAGCCACTTTGTTAGAAGTTCCTGAGATGTGTTGGATGTCGAAATCAAAATCTTGGAGAGCTAAAGTCCATCGAATTAGTGTTTTGTTATTTCCCGTGGTGGTATGAAGCCACTGTAGCGCAGCATGTTTGGTTTGCAGGTGGAAACGCTGTCCCCAAACATATGGGCGTAGCTTTTCCAGAGCGTAGACTATGGCGTAACATTCTTTTTCATTGACTGACCAGTTGCTTTCCCTCTCAGACAACTTCTTGCCGAGAAACACTACAGGGTGGAATTCTTGATCAGGTCCTTCCTGCGTTAAAACTGCTCCCACACCACGCTCGGACGCATCTGTGGTTACTAGGAATGGTTTGTCAAAGTCTGGGGCCCTTAGTACAGGGTCAGACATGAGTGTCGCTTTAAGCTAGTTAAAGGCCTTCTGATACTTTTCGGTTCACTGAACGGCATTTGGCTGTTTCTTTTTGGTCAGGTCTGTCAGTGGGGCAGCGATTTGGCTGTACTGTGGCACAAATCGCTTGTAATAACCGGCCAGGCCTAGGGATTGAACCTGTTTCTTTGACTTTGGGACAGACCACTTTTGGATAGCATCCACTTTCGTCTGTAGAGGTTGATAGGTCCTTGACCCACCTAGTGTCCAAGGTAAGTCACTCTGTTTAGGCCTATTTGACGCTTCTTAGCCTTAACAGTTAGTCCTGCCTCCCTTATGTGCTCGAAGACTTTTTGTAGAAGTTCCAGGTGTTCTGCCCAGGAATCCGAAAATATGGCCACATCGTCAAGGTAGGCGACTGCATATTCTCCTAATCCCGCTAGGAGACCATCTACCAGTCTTTGGAAGGTGGCGGGTGCATTTCGCAGCCCGAAAGGGAGTACATTAAATTCATACAGCCCGAGATGTGTGGTGAAGGCTGACCTTTCCTTGGCGGATTCATCTAGCGGTACCTGCCAGTACTCCTTGGTTAAGTCCAAGGTAGAAATGAACTGGGCCCGTCCCAGTTTCTCTAATAGTTCATCTGTGCGTGGCATTGGATAGTTGTCGGGGCGAGTTACAGCATTTAGCTTACGGTATTCCACGCAAAAACGTATCTCCCCATCTGGTTTGGGAACTAGAATCACTGGAGATGCCCATGCACTGCCAGAGGGGTGGATTATACCCATCTGTAACATATCCTGGATCTCCCGGTCTATAGCAGTTTTAGCTTGAGGAGACACCCAGTAAGGTTGGACTTTAATTGGGTGAGCGCTACCTGTGTCAATGGAGCGGTATGCCCATTCAGTCAGTCCTGGGGTGGCTGAGAACGTCGGCACGTAGCTAGTGCACAGCTCCTTGATCTGCTGTCGTTGCATACGCCCAAGGGTCATGGAGAGGTTAATCTCTTCCACACCACCAGCACTTTCCCCTTTGTAGTAGACACCTTCAGGCCACTCAGCGTCATCTCCTTCCTGGGCTGTAAACTGACAAACCTTTACTTCTCTGGAATAAAAAGGCTTTAGAGAATTAATATGGTACACCTTAGGCTTTTTGTTGGAGGTGGGGAATGCTATGAGATAATTAACAGCTCCCAGGCGCTCCTGGACCGTGAATGGCCCTTCCCACGATGCTTCCATTTTATGGGCCTGGAGTGCCTTTAAGACCATGACCTGGTCCCCTACTTTGAAGGAACGCTCTCTGGCATGTTTATCATACCAGGCTTTTTGCTTTTTAAGCATCCTGTAGGTTTTCTTTAGCAAGGGCTAGAGAGGTTCGGAGAGTGTTTTGTAGGTTGGTTACCAAGTCCAGTATGTTAGTTCATGGAGAAGGTGTAAATCCCTCCCATTGCTGCTTCACCAACTGTAACGGCCCCTTAACTTCACGGCCATATACAAGTTCAAATGGTGAAAACCCTAAACTAGGATGTGGTACAGCTCTGTAGGCAAAGAGCAACTGCTGCAACACTAGGTCCCAATCATTGGAGTGCTCATTTACCAATTTATGTATCATGGCCCCCAAAATTCTCCAAACTAAACTTATCCACCATGCCATTTGTTTGATGGTGGTAAGGAGTGGCAACCAAGTGATTTACCCCATGAGCTTCCCAAAGGCTTTCCATAGTTCCTGCCAGGAAATTAGTTCCTGCATCTGTGAGGATGTTGGAGGGCCAACCTACCCTGGAAAAAATGTCTTCTAGTGCCTGGCACACACTTTTGGCTCTGGTGTTGTTTAGAGCTACTGCTTCCGGCCATCGGGTGGCAATATCCATGAAAGTCAGTATGTACTGCTTTCCTCTGGGTGTCTTTTTCGGAAAAGGACCCAGAATATCCACTACTAGTTGAAATGGAACTTCAATGATGGGGAGTGGCTGAAGAGGGGCTTTGACCTGGTCTTGGGGTTTTCCCACTTTTTGGCATACCTCACAAGACCGGACATAGGTAGAAACATCCTTGCCCATTCCCTCCCAGTGGAATGACCTCCCCAACCGGTCTTTGTTCCTGTTCACCCCAGCATGGCCACTAGGATGATCGTGGGCTAAGCTCAAGAGCTTGACTCGGTACTTAGTTGGAACTACCAACTGTCTCTGAGGATGCCAGTCTTCCTGGTGTCCACCAGAATGTGTTTCCTTGTATAAAAGTCCTCTGTCTGCAAGAAACCTGGATCGATTAGAAGAGCTTAGAGGCGGTGGGTTGCTCCATGCAACAGTCCAAGGTCTCTGGAGACTTTCATCTACTTCCTGTTCAGTTTGGAACTGTTCCCTTGATGTTGGAGACATCAGTTCCAAATTGGATGGTGGACCTATGCTTGGTCCCTCTGGAAGCGATGTAGTGGATGGGGTTGTTTCCGTTGACTGTGAACCGCTCTCCGCTGGTGCACTGTGTTGGGGTTCAGGCTCCGGCTGAGCCTCTTGTGTAGGGTTATTGGCTGCTGCCGGTTCAGGTTCAGTGGGGCCCTCTGGTGTTGGGGTTGCAAGTACTGGATTCAGTGCTGGCAATGGGTCTGGTGCTGGTTGTTCTGCTGGTTCCAGTTCTGGCTCTGTCTGGGTGTCTGGGACTGGATCCACTATTGCTGTTGCAGACATTGGCCTGGTGTCCGGGTCCATCACCTCTGACTGGGTCCTGGTAGAAGTTTCCGGAACAGAGCTAGGCGTGACGGCTTGTTTAGCCTGGCTGTGGGTGACCATTCCCACCCCCTTGGCTTGCTTCACATGATTGGCCAAGTGTTCCCCCAACAGCATGGGGATGGGATAATCATCATAGACTGCAAAAGTCCACATTCCTGACCAGCTCTTGTACTGGACAGGCAACTTGGCTGTAGGCAAATTGGAAGAGTTGGACCTGAAGGGTTGAATCGTCATTTGGATCTCTGGGTTGATTAAACTGGGGTCCACTAAGGAAGCATGAATAGCCGACACTTGTGCTCCGGTGTCTCTCCATGCGGTGACCTTCTTCCCGCCCACACTCACAGTTTCCCTCCGCTCCAAGGGTATCTGGGAGGTATCTGGGCCTGAGGACCTCTGGTGTGATTCTGGTGCAATGAACTGTAATCTGTTGGGGTTCTTGGGGCAGTTGGCCTTTACATGCCCTGGCTTGTTACATTTAAAACATCGTCCAGCTGACAGGTCACTGGGGCGAGGTGGCTTGCTGGAAAATGGTGTTGCGGGATGATAAGGTGGCTGGAGGGTTCCTTGGGGGGTAGGTGGGGCCTTGGGCAGCCCCTGGTAGTAGGGTGTGGTCTGAGGTTGTCCCTTCTGGTATCTGCTCCAACTGCGACCAGTTTTTTTCTTTTCTGCCACCTCCACCCATTTGGCTCCAATCTCCCATGCCTCGATTACAGTTTTGGGCTTCCCATCTAGGATGTATCTTTCTATTTCCTCAGGAACACCCTCTAAGAACTGCTACATTTGCATTAGGAAGGGCAACTCGTCTGGAGATTTAACACTTGCTCCTGATATCCAGGCATCCCAATGTTTCACAATGTGGTAGGAATGTCGGGTAAATGACATGTCTGGTTTCCACCTTAGGGCTCTGAACCGCCGACAGGAATGCTCGGGTGTTAGCCCCATTCTGATTCTCGCCTTGGTTTTAAACAGTTCATACTGGTTCATGTGTTCCTTAGGCATTTCAGCTGCCACCTCAGCTAAGGGTCCACTGAGCTGCGGCCTCAGCTCTACCACGTATTGGTCTGTAGAGATGATGTACCCAAGGCAGGCCCTTTTGAAGTTTTCTAAGAAGGCCTCGGTATCATTGCCTGCCTTGTAGGTGGGGAACTTGCTGGGATGGGAAGTTGTCATAAATATAAAGGGAAGGGTGAACACCTTTAAAATCCCTCCTGGCCAAAGGAAATATCCTCTCACCTGTTAAGGGTTAAGAAGCTAGGATAACCTCGCTGGCACCTGACCAAAATGACCAATGAGGAGACAAGATACTTTCAAAAGCTGGGGGGAGGGAAAAACAAAGAGTCTGTCTGTGGGATGCTTTTGCCGCGGACAGAACAGGAATGGAGTCTTAGAATTTAGTAATTAATCTAGCTAGATATGCATTAGATTATGATTTCTTTAAATGGCTGAGAAATTAAGCTGTGCTGAATAGAATGGATATTCCTGTCTGTGTGTCTTTTTGTAACTTAAGATTTTGCCTAAAGGGATTCTCTATGTTTTGAATCTAATTACTCTGTAAGGTATTTACCATCCTGATTTTACAGAGGTGATTCTTTTTATTGTTACTTTTTTACTGTTACTTCTATTAAAATTCTTCTTTTCAAGAACTGAATTTTTTTTTTATTTTTCTTAAGATCCAAGGGTTTGGGTCTGTGGTCACCTATGCAAATTGGTGAGGATTTTTATCAAACCTTCCCCAGGAAGTGGGGTGCAAGAGTTGGGAGGATTTTGGGGGGAAAGACGTTTCCAAACAATGCTTTCCTAATATAATATACCCAGATAAACGTTTGGTGGTGGCAGTGGAAGTCCAAGGGCAAAGGGTAAAATAGTTTGTACCTTTGGGAAGTTTTAACCTAAGCTGGTAAAAGTAAGCTTAGGAGGTTTTCATGCAGGTCTCCACATCTGTACCCTAGAGTTCAGAGTGGGGAAGGAACCTTGACAGAAGTGGTACCTGGAGAAGGATTGCTAGGGTTTGTTGGTATATTCTGCAGAGCCTTTGCCTCCTCCATCTCCAGTGCATGCTTCCTCTCTTTTTCCTTCTCCTCCTCCACATGCTTCCTCTCTTTTTCCTTCTCCTCCATTTCTTTGGCCCTTGCCTCCATTACCATCCACATGAGTTCTATCTGTCTTTCATGTTCCTTTTGTTTTTCCTCAGCCTCAAATCTGGCTAATTCCAGCTTTTGTTGAACCATGGAGTCTGTCATCCTAACTTCTCTGTTTTTAACTAACTTTACACCCGAGAGTTAGAAATAAAACAAAACAAACAAACAAAAAAACTTGGCTTGTAAAATTTTGCTGTGCTGTAATATGATATCTATATTCTCTGATAGTGATTGTCAGCCTACAGAAAAATCCTAAAAAAAACCCCCAAAAACCAAAAACAACCCCCCCCCCCAAACCCTAACACATTTGTCTCCAGGCAAGTAGGCAGAAAACCCCTCTAGTTGCTCTTAGGTAAAAAAAAAACTTCTTCAGGTCTGTGAAGACTGGTGAATTTCCCTGCAGGAGGTTAACTACCCTGCCTTTAGGTAGAGAAAACTCCAGGTCACAAAAGACAAATCCCTTTTGTCTCTGCTCTGGCCCCGAAGCAGAGAAAAAAAAACCCGCTTACTGCTTTCAGCCAAAAACCTGCTTTTCAGCAGCCCAAAGGAAAAAAAATCTCTTTTCCAATCTCTGCTTCTGGTTTAAAAAAATCTCAAATTGATCTCAAAGTGATTTCAAGTGAATCCCACCTCTACCACTGCTTACAAATGTCAAGGTTCCTTCCCCACTCTGAACTCTAGGGTACAGATGTGGGGATCTGCATGAAAACCTCCTAAGCTTACTTTTACCAGCTTAGGTTAAAACTTCCCCAAGGTACAAACTATTTTACCTTTTGCCCTTGGACTTTCGCTGCCACCACCAAACGTCTAACCGGTATTATTATTATTAGGAAAGAGTCTGTTTGGAAACGTCTTTCCCCCCAAAATCCTCCCATATCCATAAAGAAAGCAAAAATATGCTTTTCTGAACTTCCTTTGTTGTCTGCTTATTTTAAGGTAATGAAAGCAGAAAGACAGCGGCGGGGGGTGGGGGGGGAGTGGATGAATTGATCCAGTGGGATCAGAGAAACAACTAAAAGCTGCAAAAACAAAAGGAGTACTTGTGGCACCTTAGAGACTAACCAATTTATTTGAGCATAAGCTTTCATGAGCTACAGTATCCAGTGAAGTGAGCTGTAGCTCACAAAAGCTTACGCTCAAATAAATTGGTTAGTCTCTAAGGTGCCACAAGTACTCCTTTTCTTTTTGCAACTTTTAGTTGTTTCTCTGATCCCACTGGATCCATTCATCCACCCCCCCCCGCTGTCTTTCTGCTTTCATTACCTTAAAATAAGCAGACAGCAAAGGAAGTTCAGAAAAGCATATTTTTGCTTTCTTTATGGTTATTAGAAGAAGATGAGCTATTCAAAGACCCCCTCTCACCCTGTGGCTGTAAAAGTGCAAAGGACAAAATAAATTCATTCAAACCAACCTGGTACATTTTGCATTAATTGTTAACGTGAATTTCATATTTCCATGCTACCAGCACAACAAGGAGAGTGATGGGAATTCTTCGAAGGCAGGCCAAGAAACTGAAGGAGTTTGTAAGGCACCTGAGAGCAGGTTAAGGTGACTGATCAATGGAGTGATGGGGCCTGCACCCTGTAACAGCAGAACCAAATTCAGATGGTGAGTGAGTGCCACCGGAGGGCTGACTATTCCCGTGTGTAACCAGGTAGCTTAGTATGGGTTCTGCTGGTAAATCACATTCACGCACCACCTAATACGCTAGCACACCTGATCCCTCCAAAGAGGGGAAAATCCACCCGCTGCTTTGTCTTCTAAGGCAGCAAATGCAGCCTGGGCCTGGACAATTAGGTGCCTTGTGGTGAGTTCTGCTACCTCATCTCCTCTCACCAGAAAACCGGAGCAGAGTGTGTCAAATATTGCAAGAAGGAGGGAGCCAGACTCACTAAGGTGGAATCCCAAGGAGAACTGGTAAAAATACTTTTAAAATCTCTTTTCTTTAATAATATTCACCTAAGATATATTGACATCAATCTCATTTGATGGTGTGAGGACTTAGTTGCCCCCTGGAGGTAGGGAGTTATCTGTGTATGGATTCATACAATCCTGAGCTGTCCAGACCGGACTCTTTTGTCAGAAAGTGCCAATAGCCCTGGTTTGCTGGAGACAATCTGGTCTTTTACATCCCACCCTGGGTAACTGCTGCTCCAGCCAATATCCACGGACCATTGGTAGCCATTCTAACCAGAGCCTCGAGGGCTGCCTTTCCCACTCCTCCTGTTTCTACCGACTGAGCCTGCAGCCCCACATTATATGATGTGACAAAACTCCAATATTAGGGGTGGAAGCAGAAGCCACAAATGGAGCCTTTGGGAAGCTGGTGGCTGTCAATAGCCACAGAGAAAAGATGCAGCCGGAGTCCTCAGGCTGGGACATGTTTGCAGATTGCACGGTGGGAAATCACCCTGCCCATACGGCTGCGGTTCCGATAACCAGCTACTTACTGCACAGAGGAAACGCTAGCTCAGCATGCCACCAGCTGGGGCCCTGCCCCGCTCTAAGAAATGAAACAGAGCAGAGTCAGATGCTGCATGATTGAAACAGAACCACGTATATCACTGATATTGCCACTGCTAGACAACTGCAACAAGTCTTGTACGAAGTACAAAGTGTGGGATCCCCTCTGGAGCCTTTTTTAAAAACCGGTGTCACATTAGCTATCCTCCATTCATCTTGGACAGCAGCTGATTTAAATGATCAGTTACATACCAGTTAGTAGTCCTGCAATTCACATTTGAGTTCCTTCAGAACTCTTGGGTGATACCATCTGCTCCTGGTGTCTTAGTACTGTTTAGTTTATCATCCACTCTGGCTAGTTCATTGTGGACTATTCCAGCTTGATCACCCATTAAAGAAAATTAATTCTCATAATGGGCCATAGACGAAGCCCCACCCAGAGCAATTTATGAGGAAACATAGACTAAAGCGCAAGGGCTTCTTTGGCTTTTTAAAATCAGCATTTTATTTACTGCCTCAAGCATAGTCAATAACTGAGCAACTTACAGCTGTTATCAACACACCTTTAACTAACGTCAACAGGGAAAACTTGGTAGCAGGTTCCTGGCCAGGTGTCCCCACTGGGCTCAGTGCAGTTGTGATGAACAGGCTGAGCGTGACACCCACATGGTGCCAGGATGGGGAAGATCTGCAGAGGCCCTGAGGCCACTCCTTCTGCTGCACCTGCCCTGCTTCTCAGTTCCCCCCAAACTTGGCTGGCTTCTCGCAGATATAAACCTCCCGTTTGGTGCAGCTCTGCAGGCGGATGTCCCCCTTCTGTATGTATGCACAGCCTTCAGCTCCCTGGACGCGGAACCTGCCAAGCACAAGCCCCATCTCACTGCCAGCCCTGGGGGAACAGCTACAGGCTGGGGCATTTACCCCTTCTTGGCTGCCTTGGTAAGAATTGTCTTCAAAGTGCATTTACCATAGTGCATAAATGAGAGGGGGTCAGATTGACAACCCTGGGTGAGTCTTCCCTGCCCGGCATCTCGGTCATCAGTGACACCTCTGCAAAGGGGGAGGAAAACCAAATCTGAATGTATTTAACACCCACTTTGCCTGACACACAGGGCCAGGCACTGCATAGTCAGGCCCATGTTGCCATTTTGCTAATGGTAGGTTCTTATATGGCTCCCATCACCATGTGCGTCTCTGTGTCCAGCAGGGACAAGGTGAGTGAGGTAAAATCTTTTATTGGACCAACGTCTGTTGGTGAGCGAGACAAGCTTTCGAGCCACTCAGAGCTCTTCTTCAGCTCTGGAAAAGGTATAAAGGTCACAGTTAAATACGAGGTGGAACAGATTGTTTAGCCTAAGGGTATGTCTACACTACCTGCCGGATAGTGATCGATCTATCAGGGATCGATTTATCGCGTCTAGTGTAGACGCGATAAAATCGATCCCCGATCGCTCTGCTGTCGACTTCTGTACTCCACCGCGGCGAGAGGCGGAAGCGGAGTTGACGGGGCAACGGCGGCAGTCGACCCCGCGCCGTTAGAATGTGAGGTAAGTCAACCTAAGATACGTTGACTTCAGCTACGCTATTCTCGTAGCTGAAGTTGCGTATCTTAGGTCAATTCCTCCCCCCCCCCCGCGCCCAATGTAGACCAGGGCTAAGTAGTTAACATAATATTTCAAGGGAGACAAGGTGGCCGAGCTACTATTTGTTATTGGACCTACTTCTGTTGGAGAGAGAGACAGGCTTTTGAGGCCCAGACCTCAAGAAGAGCTCTGTGTGGCTCAAAGCTTGTCTCTCTTACCAACCGAAGTTGGTCCAATAAAAGCTATTATCTCCCCCTCCCTTGCCTCTCTAATATCCTGAGACCAACACAGCTACAACTACACTATATACATATTTCAAGAGACAGTTCAAGGTGAAGTGGCCTTTTAATAACCCTCCAGTGCTAGGCAATAAAGAAAGGGAGGAAAAAAGGCAGCGGGGGGGGGGGAGGGGAAGGGTTGTTAGTGAGTCACAGATTGTCTCTGTTCAGTCCAGGATTTTTAGTGTCTGGCAAACTTATGAATTTAAGTTTCCAGGCTCGCCTTTTGAAGGTGTTGTGCAGATTTCCTTTGAGACTGAGAGTCAGATTGAGTGATTGTTTCGTGCAAAGTGTTCGCCCACACGAATTAGGGTGTTTTTGTCCTTTCTCATTTCCCTATGTGAGTTCATTTGAGCGTGTAGTGACTGCCTGGTTTCACGCACATAGTTATTATTGGGCACATATACACTAGATGAGGTACACCACACAGGACCCAGGGATCTTGAAAGGTGTGTTGTGAGGGGTGTTGATCACTGTGCCAGTGGAGCTATGTCTGCAGGTTTTGCATCTGTTGTTCTGGCAGAATCTGGTGCCACTTGGAGTCAGTGTGTCCCAGAGTGGAAAAAAAAATCAATGATTTAAAAAATAAAAATAAAAAAATTCGGATTTTTTATTTAAAATGGTTTTTTTTTACTTACATCAGATATGATATAATGCTTTTTGAGGAAAAAAAAACCTATCTAAAGATAGGTTTCAGAGGAACAGCCGTGTTAGTCTGTATTCGCAAAAAGAAAAGGAGTACTTGTGGCACCTTAGAGA
Source organism: Lepidochelys kempii (assembly GCF_965140285.1). Taxonomy (NCBI): domain Eukaryota; kingdom Metazoa; phylum Chordata; order Testudines; family Cheloniidae; genus Lepidochelys; species Lepidochelys kempii. The sequence goes on from NC_136380.1 coordinate 349,808,010, forward strand.
CTAACCAATTTATTTGAGCATGAGCTTTCGTGAGCTACAGCTCACTTCATCAGATGTTTACCGTGGAAACTGCAGCAGACTTTATATACACACAGAAATGATTTCTGTGTGTATATAAAGTCTGCTGCAGTTTCCACGGTAAACATCTGATGAAGTGAGCTGTAGCTCACGAAAGCTCATGCTCAAATAAATTGGTTAGTCTCTAAGGTGCCACAAGTACTCCTTTTCTTTTATCTAAAGATAGTTTTAATTAAGATACATTATAGCTCAAAGATATCTTATCATGGAACAGGGATTATAAATCCTAATTCTATAGAATGAGCCAATATATTCATGTAATGTTTCAGAAAAGTTTTGTAAATGAGTTCCAATAGTTCATGGATTAGGGACCCAATCTGATGGGGTTGCAGGGGCTTCGGTATAGATTATTTAGGTTAATCTTTCTATCTATCCAGTGGGACTCAGTGCTCAGCCTAGAAGACACCATAACAGATGCTTAGTTTTGCAGTACTCAAACTGTGGATTTGTGTCTCCAGAGGTAACATGTTTGTTAACCACAAAAACGTTTTAAAATAAATAAATAATATATAGAGGTGAGAAATAACAGACCTCAACCCTATTGTCCCTCTGCAAATTTGTGTACACAGGTCAATCCCTTACCTCTCTCTAAAAGTGCAAAGTTTCAAAAAGTTCAATGAATAGAAGATTGTTGGGGCGGAATAGATCTGGACAAGGATAAGAAGTCTGGAGATAAATGTGAGAAGTGAGGGACATATGCTTTTTTGTTAAAATATTATATGTTTGCTGTTGAAGAAAAATATCCAGAATACTTAACATTGTTGTTTTAGTTAAATAAAACAATTTAAATGTCTGTCTGGTGATGTTCTCCTCCTAATACAGCATGGCAAGAAAATCCTCCAAATATTAATGATTAACCTGTTGAATTGGAGATAGTGCACCTCCCAATGACTTCATAAATATCTGTTTCAATTACCTTTGGTAAGTGAAATATCCAAACAATCATTCATTTTCTGACATAGCTGTAAAACTTATCTGAAAAGTTTTCAAAATAAATCACTGTTTAAAAATGTATAGTGTGCACCTTCTAAAAATGAAACCTACATCTGTCTCTGTGTTGTGAAGAATATGTATTAAGGTTATAACTACCAACAAGAATGCACTTTTATGTAGAAAACCATGATTAAAACGAGTCTTCCTGACTAGTGATTTAAATCATGAGGTGTGTCCTGGTCTGTGGGGTGCTTGCTTCTTATGATGGGCTTGGAGAGGCATGGGGGCTTGTTTGAAGGCCAGCAGAAGTGCAAGTTTTCTCCCACCTCCCTGCTGGTGCGTGTTTTTCTCCCACTCCCCTCATTGCGGATGTGCCCCATTCCTAGGGGAGCTCAGTCTATGTGGCTCATTCATTCCTTGGAGCCTCTGCCAGCATAGTCATGAGCCAATGAGAGCCTCCTAGCCACCATAGCCATAGCATAGGAGACTGAGCTGCATGGGTGGTGGCTTGTGAACAGCTATCCGGTATGAGGTTTGCGCAAAGTCACCTGAATAGGCACAGCCTGGGGACACCAATAATCACAGAAGGGACCTCAAGGGTCATCTAGTCTAATCCCCTGCCAAGATGCAGGATTTGTTGTGTCTAAACCACCCAAGACAGAGGGCCTCTTTTTGAAAACCTCCAGTGAAAGAGATTCCACGACTTTCCTAGGCGTCTGCTCCACAGTCCTACTGGACTTACAGTTAGGAAGTTTTTCCTGAGATTTACTCTAAATCTGGTATGCTGTAATAAACGATACTTGTCACTTTACAGCCAAAGGTCCCAAAGCACTTTGCAAAGGGGGATCATTGTGGTTAGAGCTGCTCAGAAACTACATATATTCCACCTGGCCTTTTTTTTTTTTAAAAATTTCCCCCTAAATATTCTCATTTTGGTAAAAATGTTTGGTTTCTGAAAATCAAAACCAAAACCTTTTGACTGAAAAGTGGAAATTTTTACCACAAGCTTTTCAGTTTGAAAATTGGAAAATTTTGAAAAAAATGAAAATTTTTTATGAAAAGCCATTTGTTGCGGGAAAAAATGTTCTGATGACCGGTTCTAACGGTTATCCCCATTTATGGAGGAGGAGCTACCCCGTTCAGAGCCAGTATTGAACTGGATCAGTGCCCTTGAATGGGCACAGGCAGCGAGGAGAGACGTACAGCTGGAAGGAGAAAGGGGAGCCGTCAGCCCACGTCCAGTTCCCGATGTCATTGTCGTAGTTCAGCCCTGTCCAGAAATTGAAGCTGAACTGCTGTCCCCGGTACACGTACACGCGTTTGGAGATCTCATTTTTCAAGAACGCCTGCTCCGAACAGCAAAGGACAACAATCAATCCCCGAATAATCATTTTTTCCCCTTTGAAAGCATCTGGGTGAGAACAGGGGCTGAGTCCCTCTGGAAATCAGGCCAACGATTTAATTGTCTAAACTATGGGTAGAGGTGTCTGACTCTGTAGGCCTCCGTGATTGATAACATTGGCCTAAGTGACCCTCCCAGGGTCACGTACTGAACCAATGGAACAGACCCCAGATTTCCTGGCTCCTAGTTCCTGACTTAACCCCCAAACCATCCTACCCCTATGTGCTGTTCCCAAACAAGAGTTCCACATAGATTATTCTTGGCAAGGAGGAATAAAAGCAGGAACCAAGGGCCCAAGAACTGCCAAACCAGAGCACAGCGATGGCCCATCTCATGCAGTAGCTCACCGCCATGAGGGGCCACTGCTGGATGCTTCACCACGAGGTAGGAAAAGACCCATAATGCATCTTGCCCACTGTACAATACAGCAGCATGGAGGTCATTCCTCCATGACTCCCCAGTTAGCTGATTTTTTTATGCCCTGAAGCACAAGGATCAATGGCCCTAGCTCTCTTATTTGAGCTCACGTTGTTAAATGCTCTTCTCATTCAGGCAGAAATTGGATTCCTTCCTAAATCTCTCTAAATTATTTGCCTCAGTATCCTGCAGAAGTGAGTTCCATAGATAGTTAGCTTGACTTTTTCACTTGCTTGCTAATTCACAAAGTTCAGTCATTTGCAATGGGTCTGCCAGTCACTAATGCTAACTAATAAGACCTAACTGTTCTTTAAATGCACTTTGTGCTCTTTAAAGGATCTACAATGACAGAAGCAGAAACTGAACTCCGAGGGCAAGCTCCCTTCTCCTCGTGCTCTGCATGATGACTTCTATAGGAGAAGAGGTATTATCTCCCATAGCCTGTTCCATCCTTGGATTCTAACGAGGATGACAACAAGCAGGCCAGTTAACACTCACTGGGAACTCAATGGAAGATGTCACTACTGACTTGGGTCTGGGCTGGAACTGGTGCATTGGAGATGACAGGCCTCATGTCCTAGCCAGTCATCCCCCCCTTCGCTCCTCCCCAGACTGCCACAGATACTAAGGCTTCGTCTACGCTGGCAAGTGAAAGACAAAACTTCTGTCATTCAGAGGTGTTAAAAAAATACCCCCCCCAGAAAGACAAAAGTTTTGCAGACGACAAGTTATGGTGCGAACAGCACGTTGTGGGCAGGAGCGCTCTCCTGGTGACAACACAAACGCTACTCATTGGGGGCGGCAGTTTACTGTCGGCAGGAGAGCTCTCTCCTGCCGACAAACAGTGGCTACACTGCGTGTGGCCAAAAGCTGAGTAGTGTAAACATAGCGTCAGTGTGTATGCAATTGTCTTATCAGCAACCAATATCAATAAAGAAGAGAAGAGGAGGCGGCTCTGTACCAGCTCCTTCTTCGTGTCTATCTTCACCAGACTGGCCGACATTGCAGTACAAGCATCTAAGCTGTTATGCCAGGATTTCGCATTCTTAGAAAAGGAGTAACAGCTGGCTGCCTGCTGGTCCCAGTCCACCTCACACATGCTGCAGTTGTCCTCTTGAAGAAAAGGAAAAACAGACAGACTTTCAATCCTCGTTCTCCAAGATCATTTTGTTACCGGAGCTCCGCACTGCTGGGTGTGAAGGATGATGGGAAATTCCCCTTGCTCAGAATTCTGAACTGCTGACCCACCCCTGCACATGTCTTCTCACCCTGAGCAGTTCAGCTGGCCCTACTGCCTTTTACCATCAGCTCCTTTCTTCAAGCAATAAGTAGGATGCATAGTAAACTGGTATCATGAGTTCTCATCTCAGTGAGGAGGGTGGGTCAGGAGTGAGGGACAGTTATAGCCCATCTTCTGAGAACAGGAGTTATAGGGAGATGGAGACAAGAATTAGTAGGCACTGAGTTCCCATGGTGATGAACACAGTAAAAGGAAGACAGATCAGATAAAGATCTGGAACAGAGAGAATAAATAAGGATGGAAGGAAAGATAGAGAAGAATATAGGGAGAGAGTGAGAGCTTAGAGAAGGATCCAGGGAGGGATCAGAGATAGGTAGGAGTATAGGTAAAGGAGAGATTAGCTGAGGGTGTAAGGGGGAGAGGGAGGAACTGGTGGATGGGTGGAGTTTTTTCCTCAGAGGCTGTAGCTGTAATTCCTTACCCTTGCCAGTTGTCAGCTGCTGCAGAGTGTCCAAGAGGACTATGTTTTCCATTTCAGTGACCTCCAGCTGTTGCTCTGATTTCTGGGACAGCTGGTAAACTTTAAAGACACAAGAAAAATCATAAGACAGTGCTCAGAGCCAGTGCATTGCTCCAGCACTGATCATCCTGGGGTGTTTTACAGCATGAGATGGACTGTGAGCATGTCGGGGTACAGATGGAATGTGAGGCATGGGTTTCCTCTTGCTTGCACCAATTTTACACTAGTCAAATTTCACTGATATCAGAGAAGTCGTTCCTTATTCACCCCAGGGTGAATGAGAGGGAAATCAGCACCACTGTTTTGAAACTGGCTTCTCTACAGAAAATATCAGAGATGGGCGCTCCCTGCATTTTATCGACAAATAATCCAAACAAATGCTTGGAACTTGCATATCGTACATTTCAGATGGGGCTGACAAATGTTAACTCATTACATGACAGATGACAGAGACCTATTTGGCCACCGGATCCATCCCCCCTCCCAGTAACAGAACCATCAATATTTACATTGGGGATATTCCAAATGTACTCAAGGCTGTATGTTTGTAGAGGGAGATCAGCAACATCCCACAACCCAGAGGTCATGGGTCAAATCCTTTTTATGCTTATCTGTACCTAAGCAGGTATTTATACAGCCAGAGTCACCACAGGACCAGAGTGCCTCTACTCATACTGCCCAAAATGCCATTGGCCTTCCTGGCAACAAGGGCGCACTGCTGACTCATATCCAGCTTCTCGTCCACTGTCACCCCTAGGTCCTTTTCCGCAGAACTGCCGCCGAGCCATTTCGTCCCTAGTCTGTAGCGGTGCATGGGATTCTTCCGTCCTAAGTGCAGGACTCCGCACTTGTCCTTGTTGAACCTCATCAGATTTCTTTTGGCCCAATCCTCCAATTGGTCTAGGGCCCTCTGTATCCTATCCCTACCCTCCAGCGTATCTACCTCTCCTCCCAGTTTAGTGTCATCTGCAAACATGCTGAGGGTGCAATCCACACCATCCTCCAGATCGTTAATGAAGATATTGAACAAAACAGGCCCCAGGACCAACCCTTGGGGCACTCCGCTTGATACCGGCTGCCAACTAGATATGGAGCCATTGATCACTACCTGTTGAGCCCGAAGATCTAGCCAGCTTTCTATCCACCTTATCGTCCATTCATCCAGCCCATACTTCTTTAACTTGCTGGCAAGAATACTGTGAGAGACCGAGTCAAAAGCTTTGCTAAAGTCAAGGAATAACACATCAACTGCTTTCCCCTCATCCACAGAGCCAGTTATCTTGTCGTAGAAGGCAATTAGATTAGTCAGGCATGACTTGCCCTTGGTGAATCCATGCTGACTGTTCCTGATCACTTTCCTCTCCTCTAAGTGCTTCAGAATTGATTCCTTGAGGACCTGCTCCAGGATTTTTCCTGGGACTGAGGTGAGGCTGAGTAGCCTGTAGTTCCCCGGATCCTCCTCCTTTCCTTTTTTAAAGATGGGCACTACATTAGCCTTTTTCCAGTCATCCTCTGGACTTCTCCCAATTGCCATGAGTTTTCACACCAGCCAATTCCCTCAGCACCCTTGGATGCATTGAATCTGGGCCCAGGGGCTTGTGCTCATCCAGCTTTTCTAAATAGTCCCAAAACTCTTCTTTCTCCACAGAGGGATGGTCACCTCCTCCCCATGCTGTGCTGCCCAGTGCAGTAGTCTGGGAGCTGACCTTGTTCGTGAAGAAAGAGGCAAAAAAAGCATTGAGTACATTAACTTTTTCCACGTCCTCTGTCACTAGGTTGCCTCCCCCATTCAGTAAAGGGCCCATACTTTCCTTGACTTTCTTCTTGTTGCTAACATACCTGAAGAAACCCTTCTTGTTACTTTTAACATCTCTTGCTAGCTGCAATTCCAAGTGTGATTTGGCCTTCCTGATTTCACTCCTGCATGCTTGAGCAATATTTTTATACTCCTCCCTGGTCAATTGTCCAATCTTCCACTTCTTGTAAGCTTCTTTTTTGTGTTTAAGATCAGCAAGGGTTTCACTGTTAAGCCAAGCTGGTCGCCTGCCATATTTACTATTCTTTCTACGCATCGGGATGGTTTGTTCCCGTAACCTCAATAAGGATTCTTTAAAATACAGCCCGCTCTCCTGGACTCCTTTCCCCCTCATGTTATTCTCCCAGGGAATCCTGCCCATCAGTTCCCTGAGGGAGTCAACGTCTGCTTTTCTGAAGTCCAGGGTCTATGTTCTGCTGCTCTCCTTTCTTCCTTGTGTCAGGATCCTGAACTCTACAATCTCATTGTCACTGCCTCCCAGGTTCTCATCCACTTTAGCTTCCCCTACTAATTCTTCCCGGTTTGTGAGCAGCAGGTCAAGAACAGCTCTGCCCCTACTTGGTTCCTCCAGCACTTGCACCAGGAAATTGTCCCCTACACTTTCCAAAAACTTTCTGGATTGTCTCTGCATGCTGTATTGCTCTCCCAGCAGATATCAGGGTGATTGAAGTCTCCCATGAGAACCAGGGTCTGCAATCTAGTAACTTCCCTTAGTTGCCGGAAGAAAGCCTCATCCACCTCATCCCCCTGGTACGGTGGTCTATAGCAGACTCCCACCACGACATCACACTTGTTGCTCACACTTCTAAACTTAATCCAGAAACTCTCACGTTTTTCTGCAGTTTCATACCGGAGCTCTGAGCAGTCATACTGCTCTCTTACATACAATGCAACTCCCCCATCTTTTCTGCCCTGCCTGTCCTTCCTGAACAGTTTATATCCATCCATGACAGTGCTCCAGTCATGTGAGTTATCTCACCGAGTCTCTGTTATTCCAGTCACATCATAATTCCTTGACTGTGCCAGGACTTCCAGTTCTCCCTGCTTGTTTCCCAGGCTTCTTGCATTTGTGTATAGGCACTTAAGATAAATCGCTGATCATCCCTCCTTCTCAGTATGAGACAGGAGCCCTCCCCTCTCGTGCTCTCCTGCTCGTGCTTCCTCCTGGTATCCCACTTCCCCACTTAACTCAGGGCTTTGGTCTCCTTCCCCCATCCATCACCATGGTATCTAGGCACCTACAGTTACCATTCCAATGACCACGGAAATAACCTTTGACTTCTGATGGTCCAGGAGGAGTTCAGAGCTGGTCTGTAAAACCAGAATCCCCCATTGTGGCACCTTTGGTCTATCCAGAGGGCCCTAATCTACCATGAACCTCACAATACAACAGCTAATGTCCCAGCTCTGATTCCCCATGCGAGGTCCTGAGTGTCTCTCCACCTGCACTTCATTGTGCCTATGACTGTACCTCTGTACTGATTGATGGGGTCACGATTATACATGTTCAAAGATGGATGTCACTCTGCACCCCATTTATAGCCACGTCTGCAGGTCGGATCAGTCTAGGTGGATGTTTTCCATGGCAGAACCTTAGGTGAGAGGTCTCACTCCAAGAGGCGGGTCTTGTACTGGGCATTAAAATGGCAGGACTCAGGCCTAATCTGATCCCCAGTGCCAATGAAGATATTCTGGCCCTGCCTCCCTTGAGTTTCAGTCTACAGGACAATTAGAGGGCCAGGCCAGAGGGTCAATTACTTAGAAGCCCTACCCACCTCACCAACTGGAACATAGAACTAGGACTGATTCCTGGCTTCCAGGTTCACAGACGGGGACATCAGAGGCCACAGAGCTTGCTAGAGCCTGAGGGGCTCATTGGCATGAGGGGTCACAGATGAGGTGGTGAATGTTACTCCCGTGAGGGCCCCACAAACTGCCAGTTCCTCCTCTGTTTCTAACTCAGTCCATCGTTCATTGTCACCTGTAAGTGTCCTGCGGGGGGAGGACTGTGCAGTGTACAAGTGACGGGGCTTGAGCCATGTCTTACAAGTAACTGATAAATCCCCAGCCCCATGGAAAGCAGCAGCTGGAAGGTTGAGTAAGAAAGATGGGACTGAATAATCACTTTACATTACAGATTAACAAGTGAAATGCAAAAAAGACAGTGGTCAAATATTCTGTTCTCTATTTGGGAAAATTCAGATAATATAGTCTGATGATGATGATGAGTAAATACTTTGCATTCCAACAGTAACTCAGGAGGATGTTAAATAGTAGCCACTAATGTCAGACATTCTAAAATGAGCAGGTCTGGATTACTTGGATCAAATGGGTTTAGAAGAGCAAGCTCTGGACCATTAATGTTGATTCTCAATAAGTCTTGGAATACTGGGCAAGTTCTAGAGAACTGGAAGAAAATGAAAGTTGTGCCAATATTTAAAATGGGTAAATGGGATGATCCGGGTAATTATATTGCCCTGTCAACTTGATGTCAATCCTGGTCAAAATAAAAGAATGGCTGATGGAGGACTGAATAGTTATGGATCAATGTCCTATCAGATAAAGCATAAGATGAGTGTTAGTTGGTGTCTGCTACAGACCAGCAAATCACATTAGGGAGAAGAGGATGACTGGATCCTCACATACCTAACTATAATATGTAGGGGGGAAAAAGCTGTGTGATCACCGGGGACTTCAATTTCAGTGACATGTGTTGGCGGTCTGATGCTAAAACATCACTGGATCAGTACTAAAACATTACTGGATTTCTAAATAATATAGATGACAATTTTCTAAGTAAAAAAGTGTTGCAGCCAATACAGAAGCAGTCTGTATTTGTCTTGACAGATAAAGATGAACTGATCACAGAAATAAAAATTAGTAGTTGATTACACACAAGTGATCATGACCTGATCAAATTTATAATGTGCAAACAGAATAATGTCCAAACCAGTAATATAGATACTTATAGTGCTTCAAAAGGGCCAATTTCACAAAACTGAAAATAATTATGAGCCAAATCAGCTGGGAGGAAGAACCTAATCAAAAAATGTGAATGGTAATAGGGAAGTGTTTAAGAACACTTTACTACATGCCCCAAAATCACTATGCCACAATCAGGGAAGAAGGCCATGCTGGTTAAAACACCAGCCTTTTTTAGAGAGGTTATGAAGGCAGCTATAAAAACCTTCAATACATAATAAGCAGAAGAAAAGGGAAGTCAACAATAATGAATATAAATCACAAATTAGGAACTGTAGAAAACTGATAAGGGAAGCAAAGGGGCACCAGGAGACATCAATGGTCAGCATAATTAAGTACAATAGAACTTTTAAAAATATATTTGTAACAAAAAGTATCCTAACAATGGGACTGGTCTATTACTAGACTGAAATGATAGAATTAATAATGCAGAAAAGGCAGAAGTGTTCAGTAAATATTTCTGTTGTATATTTGGGAAGAAATAGATGTACTCATACCAGATCATGATGATGACACTCCTTCCATTCCAGTGGTAACTCATAAGGATGTTAAATAATAGCTACTAAGACAGACATTTTTAAATCAACTGGCTGAGGAGCAGGCTGGACCATTTATGGTGATTTTCAATAATTCTTCGAACACTGGAGAAGTTCCCAAAGACAGTAAGAGAGCTAATGTTGTGCCAATATTTAAAAAAAGTAAACAGGATGGCCTGCATAGTTATAGGCCTGTCAGTCTGATATCAATTCCAGGCAGCATAGTGGAGCAGCAGATACGGGACCCCATTAATAAAGTATTAAAGGAGGGTAATATAATTAATGCCAATCAACACAGGTTTATAGAAAACAGATCCTGTCAAATTAATTGGTATCTTTTTGTGATGAGATTACAAGTTTGATTGATAAAGGCAACAGTGTTGACATAATATATTCAGTCTTTTGTAAGGCATTTGACTTGATACTACATGACATTTTCATTAAAAATTAGAATATAAATTTAACATAGGACACATTAAATGGATTAAAAACCGGATAAAAGATAGGTCTCCGAATGTAACTGTAAACAGAGAATCATCATCAAGCAGGTGTGTTTCTAGTGAGTTCCCGCAGGGATTGGGTTTTAGCCCTACACTATTTAACATTTTCATCAGTGACCTGGAAGAGAATGGAAAATCACCACTGATAAAGTTTTCAAAAGGCAAAAAGACTGGGGGAGCAGTAAATGAATAAGAGGACAGGTCACTGATCCAGAGCAAGCTGGATCATTTGGCAAGCTGGACACAAGCAAACAATATGAGTTTTAATATGGCCAAACGTAAGACCCTGACAAAGATTTCAGGGTCATGGTGGACAGTCAGCTGAACATAAGCATCCAGTGTGACACTGTGGCCAAAAGGGGCTAATGTGATTCTCTGATGTATAAACAAGTGAATTCTGAGTAGGACTGGGGAGGTTCTGTTATCTCTGTATTTGGTACTGGTGCGAGTGCTACTGCAATACTGTGCCCAGTTCTGGTGTCCACAATTCAGAAAGGATTTTGAAAACTGGACAGGGTTCAGGAAATGAGCCAGGAGAATTATTAAAGGATTGGAAAACTTGCATTATACTGTGATAGATTTAAGGAGCTCAGTCTATTTAACTTAAGAAAGACAAGGTTAAAGGGTAACTTGATCACAGTCTATATCTACATGGGGCACAGAAATTTAATACTAGAGGGCTCTTCAATGTAGCAAAGGTATAACAAGACCCAATGTCTAGAAATAGAAGCTAGACAAATTCTGGCTAGAACCTCAGTTTTCCGACAGGGAGGGTAAACCACCATTGGCCCAACTTACCAAGGGCCATGGTGGATTTTCAATCACTGACAATTTTGAAATCAAGATTGGATTTTTTTTCTAAAAGATCTGCTGTAGTTCAAAAATAATTAATTCAGTTACTCCCGTGTTCTACAGGACATCATATCAGATGATGAGAATGGTCCTTTCTGGCTTTATAATCTATGAATTATGAAACACTCACCCTGTTGAGCCATCATGATCACCAGAATCAGCAAGATCAGGCAGATTGGCCCAAGGATGGTGGCAGAGAGCCACCATGGAGATGCACTGGGAGATGCTAACAGGAAGGAAATGGAGAACATGAACATGCACTTCCTTCTGCTTGGGATCCTCAGCTGGGAACCCTCTTCTGGAGTTAGGTGCCTAAGCCAATAGCCTAGTGGTAGGGGCTCCCACCTGGGATGTGGGTGACCCAGATTTAAATTCCTGTTCTGCCTGATTTGGAGCAGATGCTTGAAGCCAGGTGAATGCCCCAAATGCTAGGCTGTTGGCTATTCGGAGGTGAGGCTCTCCCAGTCTTGTATGTTGGAGCTATTCCATGTGGTACAAATCACTAAATATTCATTGGGCCAGGGAAAGTGAGAGACTGACTCTTGGTGGTTTGGGCACTCATTTGGGATGGGGGAGAGTCAGGTTCAGTCCCTGCTCCAATAAATAGTTATTTATTTACACAAATGGAAAGAGATTGTGAGAGCAGCTGCAACTCCCCCCACCCCCCCGGATAGGCTGGTGTTTAAGGCTCTCACCTGGGATGTGGAAAACCTGGGTTCAAGAGTCTCTCACATCCCAGCCGAGTGCCCTATCCACTGGGCTACTGGGTATTCTGGGACACACACACCTGGCTGTCTTTTGTGCAGGCTCCAAGCCATAGGTATGCACTGAGGGGGATCATGCCCCACTAGTGAGACAGATGGAGGAACATGTAGTTTGAGAATCTTGTTTCAGGGCTCCCAGGGCTTTGGCTTGAGCTAGGGCTCTGAGCAGCTCATTAGCTGTGGGGCAGTGCCATGAGCTAGGCATAAGTAAAGCCAACTACCAGCAGAAACATAGGTACCTAGTAAACTTAAGTACCTACTGGGTTAGGCAGCAGCTGAGCAGTGGTTCTGAGAACATCAGGAGCACCTAAATATTGGACTCAGGTGGCTAAAAAGGTAGTTAGGCCCTAAACCCCTTTGTGAACCTGGCCTTTCTTCTCTGTGCCTCAGCTCCCTGTCTGTAAAATGGGGATAACGATACTGCCTTTCTCCCACATGTCTATTTAAGCGCTTCAGATCAGAGACTCTCTCCCACTGTGTTCATACAGCAGCAGCACAATGGGGCCCTGAGCTTGGGTGGGCCTCTAGGAGCTACGTTAATAATAACGACCTTGTCCTACACAACTAAGTTAAACAGATTGGCAGCCAAGGTGCTCTCTTTTCATGGTCTTCCAGCACCCGGCTACCTGCCTCTTGGATGGCGCAGGGAATCCTTGTGTGCTGTGTCCTAGCTGTCCAGGTAAGGCAGCCTGCAGCCATGGAACCCAGCAAAATGGGGGTGACTTCCTGACAGAAACCTTTCCTGATCTCCCCAGACAGGGGCACCCCCATGCTATCCTCCAGCAGAAATCCTCCTTGATCACATCTCCAGGCAGCCTCCCTGCCAATTCTGGCCCTGGTCAGTGGATTAAGGAGGCAGATAGGATGCAGTGTCGACAGGAGCATAGGTCCTAGAGATCAGGGTGGGCCAGGCAGGAGTGGGGCTGGGAAGGCTGTGGGGAGCCGCTCTGCAGTGAAAGAGGCAGAGGAGCTTTAGGGATCACCCTATTTCCCTTATTGCGATAGAACCTCTTTCTGTTATTCTTCACCATTGTCACATGAGAAGAGGGAGGCGTTTGGCAGGTAGGGTCTGGCAAGGCTGGGCACAGACCAGGGAGGGGGTCAGGGCACCCGTCTCAGGGGCGCAGGGGGAGAAAGGAGACTGAGTGGTTGGGTCACCCTTCCCCTTGCTGTGGGAGGAGACCCCTGCACCTGCAATGACAGCAGCTGGTCCGGCTTGCGCGTTGGCTGTCCCTTCATCCTTGGACTCGTAGATGTCAGATGGAGTGCCCTTCACCTTCCTCTGCTGCACAGGCATGGGGGCCTGCAGGTGAGAGAACCCACCAACAGGAGAGGGTCTCACCTCAAGAGATCAAAAGTCATGCGTCAGACCCTCAAGAATCATGAAACTGGCCCAAGAAATCATGTTTTCTTAAAAAAAAATCAAATAGTGTTTTTTAGTCTGTTTCTATTCCTTTGCCAATGTATGCGACAATTTCAGGTTGAAAAGTCAACCTTTAATGCATTCAGAAATGCACGCCTCTCTTTGCCTGATCGGATGGAGACCCCGCTTAGCATCCCTCACCTCTATGATAAGGGAACTGCCATCCATTTCCTATTGCTGTCTTCGACCCGGCACCAGCACTCAAGGATCTCAATCTATTTAGCTTAACCAGGAGAAGGTTAAGGATTGACTTGATCACAGTCTATAAACTACCTCCACAGGGGAAAAGTATTTACTAATGGGCTTTTCAATCGAGCAGACAAAGGCATAACATGATCTGACAGTTGGAAGTTGAAGCTAGAGAAATTCAGACTGGAAATAAGGGGTAAATTTTTAACAGTGGGAGTAAGTAACCACTGGAATAATTTATCAAGGGTTGTGCGGGATTCTCCATCACTGATGATTTTTAAATCAAGATTGGACGTTTTTCTCAAATATCTGCTCTAGGAATTATTGTAGGGCAGTTCTGTGGCCTGTGCTATACAGGGGTCAGACTAGACGATCACAGTGGTCCCTTCTGGCCTTGCAATCTATTAATCTAATGTACCAGCCACTGCCCCAGGGCTTTTCCTCTGACTGGGTCCCACATCACCACTTTCTCAACTTCCCTCTCCCCTGCCTCTTGCTGCCCCGGGACCCTCTCTCTGCTCCAGGACCATATATGAAGGCAGGGCTGGTCTGCATCCTCAGCCCTAAGGTTCCTGCCCAGCTCTATCCGTGTACCCAGCCCTGACATTTGGGAGATCCAGCCTCTTGCACCATCACGGCAGTTCCTGCTGCAGGCGCCCAAATCCGGTGACTTGCGATCCATCCGTGAGAATGGTGACACTGCAACACGGCCTTTCCCTGGCTGCTCCGTGGGGACTCCCCTACCCCACAACCACCCATGGCTGGGGGAACTGTTATCTGATCCCTCCATCTCCCACCCCAACTTTGTCCTTTGCACCTCCTCTACCTCCCTCCCATCCCCCCTAACCCTTGTACCCCCCCTCAGCCTCCCTCCTACCCCCACATCCCCTGCCCCCTCCCTCCGCCTCCCTCCTACCCCCACATCCCTTGCCCCCTCCCTCAGCCTCCCTCCTACCCCCACATCCCCTGTCCCCCTCCCTCCTACCCCCACATCCCCTGCCCCCTCCCTCAGCCTCCCTCCTACCCCCACATCCCCTGCCCCCCTCCCTCAGCCTCCCTCCTACCCCCACATCCCCTGCCCCCTCCCTCCGCCTCCCTCCTACCCCCACATCCCTTGCCCCCTCCCTCAGCCTCCCTCCTACCCCCACATCCCCTGCCCCCCTCCCTCCTACCCCCACATCCCCTGCCCCCTCCCTCAGCCTCCCTCCTACCCCCACATCCCTTGCCCCCTCCCTCCTACCCCCACATCCCCTGTCCCCTCCCTCAGCCTCCCTCCTACCCCCACATCCCCTGTCCCCCTCCCTCCTACCCCCACATCCCCTGCCCCCTCCCTCCGCCTCCCTCCTACCCCCACATCCCCTGCCCCCTCCCTCCGCCTCCCTCCTACCCCCACATCCCCTGCCCCCTCCCTCCGCCTCCCTCCTACCCCCACATCCCCTGCCCCCTCCCTCAGCCTCCCTCCTACCCCCACATCCCCTGCCCCTCCCTCCGCCTCCCTCCTACCCCCACATCCCCTGCCCCCCTCCCTCCTACCCCCACATCCCCTGCCCCCTCCCTCAGCCTCCCTCCTACCCCCACATCCCCTGCCCCCCTCCCTCCTACCCCCACATCCCTTGCCCCCTCCCTCCGCCTCCCTCCTACCCCCACATCCCCTGCCCCCCTCCCTCAGCCTCCCTCCTACCCCCACATCCCCTGCCCCCTCCCTCCGCCTCCCTCCTACCCCCACATCCCTTGCCCCCTCCCTCCTACCCCCACATCCCCTGTCCCCTCCCTCCGCCTCCCTCCTACCCCCACATCCCCTGCCCCCTCCCTCAGCCTCCCTCCTACCCCCACATCCCCTGCCCCCTCCCTCAGCCTCCCTCCTACCCCCACATCCCCTGCCCCTCCCTCCGCCTCCCTCCTACCCCCACATCCCTTGCCCCCTCCCTCCGCCTCCCTCCTACCCCCACATCCCTTGCCCCCTCCCTCCGCCTCCCTCCTACCCCCACATCCCCTGCCCCCTCCCTCCTACCCCCACATCCCCTGCCCCC
Source organism: Lepidochelys kempii (assembly GCF_965140285.1). NCBI lineage: Eukaryota > Metazoa > Chordata > Testudines > Cheloniidae > Lepidochelys > Lepidochelys kempii. The sequence goes on from NC_136380.1 coordinate 349,823,692, forward strand.
TCCCTCAGCCTCCCTCCTACCCCCACATCCCCTGCCCCCTCCCTCCGCCTCCCTCCTACCCCCACATCCCTTGCCCCCTCCCTCAGCCTCCCTCCTACCCCCACATCCCCTGCCCCTCCCTCCGCCTCCCTCCTACCCCCACATCCCCTGCCCCCTCCCTCAGCCTCCCTCCTACCCCCACATCCCCTGCCCCCTCCCTCCGCCTCCCTCCTACCCCCACATCCCCTGCCCCCTCCCTCAGCCTCCCTCCTACCCCCACATCCCCTGCCCCCCTCCCTCAGCCTCCCTCCTACCCCCACATCCCCTGCCCCTCCCTCCGCCTCCCTCCTACCCCCACATCCCTTGCCCCCTCCCTCCGCCTCCCTCCTACCCCCACATCCCTTGCCCCCTCCCTCCGCCTCCCTCCTACCCCCACATCCCCTGCCCCCTCCCTCCGCCTCCCTCCTACCCCCACATCCCCTGTCCCCCTCCCTCCTACCCCCACATCCCCTGCCCCCTCCCTCCGCCTCCCTCCTACCCCCACATCCCCTGTCCCCCTCCCTCCTACCCCCACATCCCCTGTCCCCTCCCTCAGCCTCCCTCCTACCCCCACATCCCCTGCCCCCTCCCTCCGCCTCCCTCCTACCCCCACATCCCCTGCCCCCCTCCCTCCCTCCCTCCCTCGCGCCCGCCCCCCTCACTCTTCCCATCCACCTTTCCCAGGGTCTCTCTCTGAAGCGCCTCGCAGCCGAGTCCTGCGCCCACTCCCAGTCCGGCCCACGCCCCACGCAGGGGGGGCCATCTTGGCTTCTACCTCATGGAAAACAAGGGGAGATGGCGGCCATCTTTGCTTAGGGCAGCTCCACGGGCCCCCAGCCGCCGGCCCAGAGGGAAATGGCGGCCGCCGTGCTGGCTTCAGCCCCAAGGACAGCAATGGGAGGTGGCAGCCATTTTGAATCAGGGAAAATGAGGAAGTTTTCCTCCTGTGTTCATCCAACATATTAACCCCCCCCCCCGGGCGCTAGAGGGGAACAGGACCAGGAGAGGTGGCAATACGGGGTTCCCGCCTCCATGGCCCTGGCGCCATGGGACACCCCTGGCGCCACCCCCTGGCAGCCCCCAGCTGCGGGCTCACAGCCTGGCAGTGCCCCATGGCCATCGGGAGGCCGGCAGAGGGGCGCTCGCTGCCGTGGCCTATGGCAGCACACGCCCAGGCGGCCCCGGGGCTGTTCGGCGGGTGGAGCCAGCTGCCTTGAGCTCAGCCATGTGGCTGGGCCCTCTGCGTTCAGCACCCGAGGGCCAGGGGGGGTCCCCCCATCGAGGACTAGGGTGTGTGGATGGAGCCGGGGGGGATCCTGCCCCAGCCAGCCAGCCAGGCGCAGGGCAGGGCAGGGGTCGAGCCCCGGGGTGACTCTCGCCAGCCAGCTGTGCGTCTGGAGCGGCCGCTCCCCTGGCTGCCATGGCCTGGCTCCCGATTTCCCCGGGCCGGGCGAGCAGAGATTCAGGCCACGTCGCTGCTTCGTTGCTCCAGGAGCATCCGGGGGGGCCATGCTGAGCCCCCCCCCCCCCCCGCAATGGGCTGTGGCGGGCCAAGGAGGGCGGCCCCAGCTGGTAACAGAGCCATGGGGGCTGTGGTGAGCCCTGCGGGGGCAGGACGGTCCCAGCCGGCTCTGGGCGCTAAGGGGCGGCTGGGCGGGTGGCTACCCATGGGCTCCTGGCTGGGCACCGCCTGGGAGGGCTCCGGGCAGCTCGGTCTCTGTGGGAACCGAGGGCAGCTGCCCCCCACTGCCCCTGCCCGGCCTCGCCAGGCCCCGATCCTCAGAACAACGCAGCCCGTTGGGGGGAAAGGGGGCAGCACGGCCTGGTGAGGGGAGGACGAGGTCACGAGGGGCATCGGAGGGGCAGAGGACCCCCGCTGGGTGTTTCAGGGTAAAGGGTGCCTGGTGGGTGTTGGTGGTTGGGGGGCGGGTGAGGAGACGTTGTGTGGCTCCTGACATGGTCACAGCCTGAGCTCCCCCGGTTCCCACCCACGCACCACTGTCCCCATCCCTTTCTGAGGAGCCCCTGTGCTGGGTTGTTCCTGGTTTCAGCTCCTGCCACTTAAGAGGCCAAATAGGGAGAAAATGCTGTCGAAACAGGCAAAAATCAAACCTGCCCCAGTGGCTGAGGGGGCTGCCAGCCCAGGGGCTGCCCAGGAGGGGGAAGCTGGGCCAGAGGCTCCCAAGAAAGAGGAGGCCAGCCAAGAACGCCCAAAGAGTGGGGAATCTGGGCAGGAGGCCCCCAAGAAAGGAAAGGCCAGCCCAGAGGCCCCCCAAAAGGGAGAACCCAGGCAAGAGGCCCCCAAGAAGGAAGAAGCCAGGCAGCAGGTCCCCAAGAAGGGAGAGATCATCCCAGAGACCCACAAGAAGGGAAAAGCCAGGCAGGAGGCCCCCAAGAATGGGGAAGGCAAACAGGAGATGCCCCAGGAGGGAGGGGCCAGCCAAGAGGCCCCCAAGAAGCCCGTCTTCCCCTTTGGCAGTAAGTATGTGAAGAGCATGGGGATTTTACATCACAGCAGCAACTCCCATGAGGACTCAGGCCTGGTCTACACTAGAAAATTCAGTCAGCTTAACTATGTCACTCAGGGATGTGAAAAATCCCCACCTCTGTGTGGTGTAGTTAAGCCGACCTAACCCCCAGTGTAGACAGCACTAGGCTGATGGAAGAATTCTTCTGTCAACCTAGCTACTGCCTGTCAGGAAGGTGGATTAACTACAGCAATGGGAGAGCCCCTCCGCTGGCATAGGCAGTGTCTACACTGAAGTGCTATGGCTGGGCAGTGCAGTTCTGTAGCATTTCAAGAGTAGACAAGCCCTCTGGCTGCTGGGGCTTGGAGGTTTGTCCAGGGCATCCTCAAGCATTAGGCACCAAATGTGATTTATGTGCATGGTGCTGAGGGGCCTGTCAACGTCCCCTCATGAAGCCTGGGCGGGGGAGAGGGGTGCACCGAAGCCCAGAAAGATGCAGGGGCAGGGCGTTCTTTTACTGTCCACATGATTTGTGGCCTGGCAATGGAGTCTCCATGTTTCTCTGGAAATTGTCCCTTATTGAACAGAAAAAGGGGCTGTGACCAGGGGAGGAATGGAACCTGCTGCCCTAAGATCTCCTGGCTTTTGCCGCCCAAAAGCACACCCCATCTGCCAGATCCTGCCCATTGTCCCCAGTGTCACAGTTGAATGTAGAGATTCCTCACAGCCCTCCGATGGTGGCTCGCTGGCCTGTGTGCAGTAAACTGAGGGGGAGTCTCTCCTGGTTCCAGTGGGGCAGTCTGCTCTCATCCCAGAGAACAGCATTACAGTTGGCACTAACTGGCTCCCTCAGTGGAGAGGCCATGGATTGTGTGGATCATGGAGAATTAACAGCCCTTCGGAACAGGGAGGCTGATCCAAACTGGCAGGGCACATCTTGGGATAAACAAAGGATGCTGTCTCCAGGGTTGGCCCAAGCAATGTTGAGGGCCCTGATAATACCCTTAACCAGCTTCCAGAGCCATTGCAATGCAATCTCCCTGCCCCAGCCTGCCCCTTACTTCTCCCAGATGGAGGAGGGAATTCAACGTGGAGCAGCTCATCCATCACGCTGTACGGCATTGGCGAGAGAGCAGGAAACACTCTGCTGCAGTGGTAGGGCCCCCTAGCCTGGGAGAACCCTGGCTAGAGTTTTGGTATTATTGGCTAACCTGGCCCTGATGTCTACACGTGGAGATACCAGCGTTTATGGAGCATCCCACAAGCTGGGGGTGTTTTTGAAGGGAGTTTTCAGCCCTGGTTGATTACTTCTGGTTTTGGGAGCTTGATTCTGCCCTGAGAATCAGGCTCAGAGTCTCAGGAGTGGTGCTTGACTCTTGTCTTCCCCTTTCCTTTCCACTAGAAGTTCCTTTCAGGCCTCATCACTGGCGGCTGATGACGTTGATTCTGGGGGTCTGTAGCCTGGTGTTGCTCATTGTACTGCTGGGCTTGATTGGCAAGTGTGAGTATCTGCTGGAGACCCTGATTTCACCAGGAGCATGTTATTTCACGTGCCCCCATACTGGCTTTGTCATCCGACTCCCTAGCGGCTTTCCCTCGCCCTCCATGAAAAGGGGGTTCCCTACTAGCTGTGGAGCAGTAATCTGGCCTTTGTATTGTTTTTATCTGGGGAACTCCTGAGGGCTGTTGTGGGAGGATGATGTGCATCTCTCCATTCCAGATCACCCAGTGCTTCCACGGCCCTACCAGTGCCCTTTCCTGCATAGATTCTCAGACTGTCAGACAGCCCTCTGCAGGGTTCCAGGAAATGCTGCTGCAAATTGGGCTGCTCCCCATTCCTCCTGGGTGGGGGAGATCCATATATGAAGGGTGAGGCATGATCAGCCCCCTGTAATGGCTTCTCCAATTCCATGGGCATCCATTCCCCTTTCCATCTCTCTAGCTCTTCATTGCCCTAACACAGGCAGATGGCTAATATAGTTTTGAGAAACACACTTTCCTTCCTTTCTGGTCTTTGCAAGTGCCCAGAAGAATGTGAAATGTTCAAAGACATATCTCGCGGCTTCACTGTCAAAGTGTAAAGGACAAAGATTTCACACAAATGACCCATACCCATGCTGCATCGTTAGTTTCACAGGGTGCATTTGGCATTATCTGTCCCTGTGTATTTCAGATTTGCATGTTTTGGAAGCAACAAGGAGAAAGATGGCGATGCTCCAAGGACAGAGCCAGAAGATCAAGGATTCAGTGAAGAAGCAGGCAGAAGGCAAAGGTGAGGGATGAGCTGAGTGCAGGGGTGCCCCCTTTAACAAAACAACCAAATACAGATGGGGAGCAAGTGACCTGAGGTAGGATCCATCCCAGCATGTAGCCAGACAGCCTGGGATGCGTTCTTTTGGTAAACGACCTACACACATCACACAAGACACTGTAGCACACCCAAGCCGTCCGGAAAGGGAGAACTCTACCAGCTGTGTTTTGTCTTCCAAGGCAGCAGATGCGACTCCTGTCTGGACACCTGGGTGCAGCATGGTAACACCTGCTACCTTTTCTCCAATATGAGTGCAAAGTGGCCAGAGTGTGTAGAGCATTGTAAGAAGCAGGGTGCCAAACTCGTTAAGATGGACTCTCAAGGAGAACTGGTAAAACTATGGTTTTTATTCTCTCTCCCTTACTAATATTTGACCTAATGGTTTAATACATTGATATCAGTAGGCTGAGGGATTGGTTGGCTCATGCTAGAGGGCTGTGATTGTCTGCCTGCCTGCCTACTGAGCTAAGGTTTTCTAGGGCAGTGGCATGCATACCCCTGGGGGTACACAAAGGTCTTCCAGGGGTTACATTACATCATCTAGATATTGGCCTAGTTTTACAACAGGCTATGCAAAAAGCACTAGTGAAGTCAGTGCAAACTAAAATTTCATGCAGACAATGACTTGTTTCTACTGCTCTATATACTATACACTGCAATGTAAGTGCAGTATTTATATTCCAATTGATTTATTTTATATTTCTATGGCAAAAATGAGAAAGTCAGCCATTTGTCAGGAATAGTCTATTGAGACATGTTAGTATTTTTATATCTGATTTTTTAAGGAAGTAATTTTTAAGTGAGGTGAAACTTGGGATATGCAAGAGAAATCAGACTTCTGAAAGGGGTACAGTGGTCTCGAAAGGTTGAGAGCCACTGTTGTAGGGTACCATCATTGTCAAGTCCATTCATGATGAGACATGCTGTTCATCTGGGTCCTGGAAGTGGTGGGAGAATGACTGGCTCAGAAAGTCCCAACACTCTAGGTCAGGGTTTGGAGCAGGAAGGAAACAGTTAATCAGCAGGCTCATGAAACAGCTGGAGGCTGGCTCATGAAGCCTGCCTGGAGCACATAGGAGGAAGTGCAAACTAGCAGCCAAGGGGTAGGTTTGGCTGAGTAAAGCTATCCTTTGGATAGGCTATGGAGGATAGGTCATCGAGCTGATCAGGGCTGTAACCCCATGCTCTGGATGTCCCTAAACCTCTGCCTGCATGACAGGGGATGGATCGCTCAATAATTGCCCTGTTCTATTAATTTGCACTGATGCATCTGGCAGCAGCCACTGCCAGAAGACAGGACACTGGGCCATGCTGACCTAGTACAGCCATTCTTACGTTCGTACTGCTGACTTCAGTGTAAACCCACTTTGTTTAAAAGCAGTTTGCTTTTACACGTTTTATTTGCACCCTGGTTAAAGGCTTTACTTCATCTTTGCTCTGATGTGGAGAAGACTCCAAGGGTGTGTGTGTGTTTGCAGCTCCATTTATAGCCTTTATTCCCACTTTGGATTTAAGTGGTGAATGTGCGATAGCCCCTGTCTAGGGGTGGATGACACAGTGGGGATTGAACCGTGGACCTCTAAAGCTGAAAGCAGGCATTGCCACAGCTGGAGCTGGAACTAAATTCCCTCCCTCCCGGTAGCATTGTCCCCTGTAGCTTCAGGCCGCTATTGAGTGACCCAGTTCTCGTCACACCCAACTTCTGGGTTGTGGCCGTCATCCTGTCGAGTCCCCACTGCCTAGCTCTGACAAATCTGCCAGCATCCAAGGAACCCCAAACAAGGAAGCTATGTATTCCTCCCTTATTTCTGTTCTTATTTGCTAAAACACAAGCCTTGGGGTTCCTTATGCTTTCCCCTCTGCCCAGGGAATTGTTAACCCCCCTGACCTGAGTGTATGTTCGCAGTCCGGATCCCCTGGAGGAAGTGGGGTTTGATGGTGCGTGTGTTTATCCTTGTACAGGCGTTCCTCAAACGGGAGACGCGTAAATTGTTCCGTGTCGAGTTCAGGTACCGCCGGCACTTCAGTTACTGGATTGGCCTGACCTACAAAGCCAGCCTCAAGAAGTGGGTCTGGCTGGATGGGTCACCATTCACATTGGATCTGTAAGTGTCCCCTCCTCACTAGAGCCAGAATTAACCAACAGCTCCAAGTGGGACGAACAACAACTGCCCCTCAATGAAATGTATGCAACTACATGTTGTGGATTGGCGCCCCTCTATGACCAAGCTCTCTCCCCTCCTGGCTTTAATCCCAGGGACAGTGACTGCATTTAAAAGGCAAAGAAACATCAGGCTAGACTGTGACTGGGCCTATGGGCCCACACAGGGGTAGAGCTCTCTGACATGGGCTGCCTGAACCTTGGCTCCAGACACGCGGGGTTAGTGGGAGCTCCCCTGCTTCCTCCTTCCCTGGCACAGGTGGATGGCAAATGGGCCAAGCCTTGCACCACCTGCCACTTGTTGGTCAAAGCTGCTGAGCCAGCATGATGGGCTGGGCATGGGCCAGCACTCAGCAAATGACACTCATGTGCATACCCCCTCGGTCACAGAGGATATAGGAGGATCTGTGTCTTAGAATCCCCTCTGAGTCACAATGCCTCCTGGGCTGGTGCAGTTGACACACCCCTCCTTGCTCACGGCGGCTGAAAGGCCCAATCTGACTCACAAACATTATTGTCCCTGGGTGATTTTGTTTAGCCTGATCCTTGGGGTTCAATCTAATGGCAATTAGAGATGCAAAGCCCAGCTCATCCATCCTCCTGTGGGTCAGCATAGCACTGGTCCATGCAGTGTGTTCTCCACTGTGTTACCTTGTTAGGAAGTGTTCTCTAATATCCAGCCTAAATTGCTTAGTATCATCCCAATAGCTTCCTGAGCCACCCTAAGCAATTCCACTCCATTCAAACCAAACAACTTTATGAGGAATACGAGCTGTACAAGTGCTGCCAAAGTGTCAAGGGGACAGATCTCATGCAGCTCTCAGACCAGATACAATGTGTTATAGGTAACCACCAACTTTCCTTGAAGACAGCTGTAGGAAACAGTTATGCTCCTTTATAGCAGCCCCCACCTAAACCATGGCATATGCAAGCTGACCCAGGAATGAGAACTATGTGGGTGGATGGCTTTGCTGGGAATTGTTTTGGGAAAGGGTGGGCAAAGGGAAACAAGTAGAGATGCTCACAGAAACAGAGGAAAGCTCCAGACCCTGCCTGGATGGTGTGTGGCCCTGAGAGAAGCCTAGAGAAAGGGCTTTTGGGTCAGGTGCTGCCTGAAAGAGCCTTGGAGCTGTCAGCAAAAACTGTCTCCTGTTCTTTGGGTCTTTCTGTGTTCAGGGAAATGGGGCTTTGTAGATTCTTTCTACATAAACAAAATTGCATAAAAGAAAGACGTGATTCCATCACCAATTCCTCCCCCAACTGGAGCAACTTAGTAGACCCCAAACATTTTTGGCTAGCCACTTGGGTCTAAAGGCTTGGCATTGGTGTTAAAAGTGGGATCCAGTGTTCAAGGAGAGAAACTGGGAGTTGGCATTCCTCTTGAGCCAAGAGGGAACAAAGAATGGAAATGCTCGCAAAACTCGAAGCTGGCTAACAGAAGTTAAAACAAGACCTAGAACAGGAGCTGGAGACTCCACACCAGGAATTTAAAGAAACCAATGAAGCATCTGCCCCAGTTAGGACCTCTCAAAGGGCTCAGGGCTCTGTCAAGCTAGCAGACAAAGGCAGAAGAAACTGGAAGTTGAAACTAGACCAATTCAAACTGGAAAGAAGGCACACATTTTTCTCAGTGAAAGCCGTGGCCCACCGGAACGACTGATCTGACTTACAGCAGCAGGGGAGCTGGCTCAATGCCTAAAGCTGTGGTTGGTTTTCTTTCTTTAGTGTGGAGCTGACAAACATGTTAGAGCTGTTTCAGAGTAACAGCCGTGTTAGTCTGTATTCGCAAAAAGAAAAGAATACTCTCTAAGGTGCCACAAGTACTCCTTTTCATGTTAGAGCTGCTCACTTCCAAGCCACACAGGTACACGCCCACCTGCACACAGCTGAGGTGTCCAAAGATGTTGTAAGGGGTGTGCCCCTTGGGGGTGGCAGGGTGGGGCGCTGCACGGGCACAGAGAGGAGTAGGGTAGCAGTGAAGTAAGTGGGGAAGCTGGGATTGTAAAATCCTTTGTGACTAGACCCTACTGAAATTTGGTGTTTCTTTTCCAGGTCTTCTGTGGGAGCACAAGTTCTCTACGATGCAAAAGACGCTTGTGTGTTTTTTATACAAGGAATGTCCCATGCTAAGGATTGTATTACAAAACACTACTGTCTCTGCAAGAAGAACAAGTGAGCAAGGTGGCGTCTGATGAAATTGGAAATGATTTCTTATGCCCTGGAGAATTAAACTGGATTCCCTGCTCTGATAGCCCTCTTATTTCAGAGAACTACAATTAAATTATTTGTAAATACAATAAATAAAAGTTTCTTAACTTAAAGTAGGTGCAGTGTGTGTGTTCTTGTATATTTCCTTCTGTTCCTTTCCTTTGACTTTTTTCCATCTCTTATTCCCACCTTCATTCCACTATCATTTATCAGTGTTGATAAATACAAAGTAATGCACATTGGAAAGCATAATCCCAACTATACATAGAAATGATGAGGTTTAAATTAGCTGTTACCACTCAGGAAAGAGATCTTGTAGTCATTGTGAATAGTTCTTAGAAAACATCCACTCAATGTGCAGTGGCAGCCAAAAAAGTGAACAGAATGTTGGGAATCATTAAGAAAGGGATCAGAAAATAAGACAGAAAATATCATATTGCCTCTATATAAATCCATGATACGCCCACATCTTGAATACTACGTGCAGATCTGGTCACCCCATCTCAAAAAAGATAATTTGGAATTGGAAAAGATTCAGAAAAGGGCAACAAAAATGATTAGGGGTATGGAACAGCTGCCGTATGAGGAGAGATTAATAAGACTGGGACTTTGTAGCTTGGAAAAGAGACAACTAAGGGGAGATATGATTACGGTCTATAAAATCATGACTAGTGTGGAGAAAGTAAATAAGGAAGTGTTATTTACTCCTTCTCATAACACAAGAGCTAGGGGTCACCAAATGAAATTAATAGGCAGCAGGTTTAAAACAAACAAAAGAAAGTATTTTTTCACACAATGAACTACCAACCTGTGGAACTCCTTGCCAGAGGATATTGTGAAGGCCAAGACTATAACAGGGTTCAAAAAAGAACTAGATAAATGCATGGAGGATAGGTCCATCAATGGCTATTAGCTAGGATGGGCAGGGATGGTGTTCCTAGCCTCTGTTTGCCAGAAACTGGGAATGGGTGACAGGGAATGGATCACTTGATGATTACCTGCTCTGTTAATTCCCTCTGGGGCACCTGGCATTGACCACTGTCGGAAGACAGGACACTGGGCTAGATGAACCTTTGGTCTGACCCAGTACGGCCATTCTTATGTTCACTTGGGGCCAGATTCACAAAGAAACTTGGGTGTGTTGGTGCTCAGAGTCTAGAAACTCACTGGGATTTATGAAGCCTGGGTTAAGGCCCAGGCTGCCTGTACACTGCATGGGAAGAGATAGGTGCCTCAGAGTGGAGCAAGGTCTACACTACAGACCAATATTGGTATAACTGCATTGCTCAAGGGTGTGAAAATTCCACACCCCTGAGTGAGGATGCAGCTATACCGCCCTACCCCCGCCATGTGGACAGCACTATGACAATGGGACAACTTCTCCCACCAACGCGGATACTGCCTCTTGGGGAGGTAGATTAACTACGCCAACGAGAGAAGCTGGAGTGCTGTCTGTGAAGACAAGCCCTGGAATTCACGAAAGCCAGCACCTGCTCGCCTGAGCTGGCCAATGGGAGATGCCGAGGTGAGGGGTATAAACAAAGACCTGCCCTCTCAGGGAGTCCAGCATCTAAATCCAGGCTGCAGGAAGGCGCCTGACTGCTTGGGATTGTCAGCTGCAAACCCTCTTTTGGCGGACAAGAGAGAGAGCAAGCATGTAGGAAAATGACTCTAACCTGCTGTTTTGAGCACTCACCTGGGAGCCTCAGTCTCCAGTCCCCCTGCTTCAATGACTCGTCCAATTATTTATGCACAGCGTCAACAGGAGGGAGGCCCTCATCAGACTGTCCCAGAGCCCAGTGAATAGAGCGCTCACCTGAGAGGTAGCCAATCGCTGTGCAAATCCCTTCTGCCCCTCAAGCAAAGCGGGGACTTGAGCTGGGCATCTCCCACATCCCAGCTGGGTACCTTAACCCCTGGGTTAAATGTTATGAGGGAGGCCTGTTTTATCCTGGGAAATACAGGTCCCCACTGGGTAGACAAGCTCTGAGCACACTTACCGAGTGGGCCCCGCAGGGGAGTTAGGTGGAGTTTGTTTATACTAGCGTGGGGCAGCAGCATACCCAGCGTAGCCCCTTGCGATTAACTCTCTCATTCCACCCAATACACACTCTGTTCATGCACAGTTAAGGTTTCCTAGCTCTGCCTTGGTCCAGGAGGTGGTGGGTGGCTTAAATCTCTGAAACCCAGGAAATACAGTCAATCTGGTAACTGCCCCCGTGGCATTGATGAGAGACGCTACATGCTCCCCTCTTAAATCTCTCTCCTGTTAGGTTTATTTGCTATTGGTTATTGATGTTAGCCTATTGGTTATTGATGTTATTGATGTTAGTTAGAGGGGAAGCGGACGTATGGGTCGTAGCCCTCAGAGGCTCCAATCAGAATCAGGCTCCACTGACCTGGGCACTGTGCAAACAGAGTAAGATGTGGTCTCCGCCCTGAAGTGTCTGTGATCTAATTTATGACAAGGTGCAAAAGGTGGAGTGGGGAGGGAGGATGAGGACAGGAGCATGGCTACAACTTGGTTCCATTTACATTTCTTTATTTCAGTTCCAAGACACTGTTAAATAAGTGAGATAAACATCACTAGTCCCACTCTGCCGCCCACCCTATCAGCCACGTCGTGGCTTGGAATTTCCCAGAGGCACCATGGTAGAAGTGGGTCTTGTGGTCAGATTCGAAGGAGAAGAGGGTAAAATGTTTGGGGCCCTGGGGAAGAAGTTGCAACGTTGCTTTTGGGGAGAAGTGGGTGGTGGATGTGTTGCGGGGTGTGTGCGTGTGTGTGTGTGGGGATTGTGACCTGGTGTCTTTGTATGTGTGTGTTTGTGTGTGTTGGAGATGATGCAATAAGCTACAAGCATGGACAAGCATGCGGGAGCAGAGCTGTGAAGGGCCACAGAGGAGAAGACAAGAAGCTTAACTGAGGTGGTGGAGAAGGGGAAACAGAGGCAGGGGGCAGAACAATGGGCCTGAGGGGGAGACACAGTGCGAGCTTCAGGGAGGCCAGAGGGGAGGAGGCTGCTGCTATGAAAGCAGAAGGAGGCAAAGGTGAGAAGAGCTGGTGCTCTGTGGGCAGAGGGAAAACACAAGACCTTGGCAATGTCACGGAGGAAGAATTGGCAGGATTTGGACGTGGTTTGGTTCTGTGAGGTGGGGAAGAGGATGGAGTCAGAGATGATGCCCTGGTTGCAGGTTTTTGGTCTGGAGTAACCTGGCAGCCACACGGTGGTGCTCTTGTTAATCAGGGATCGAGTTCCCCACGTGCTGTCCTTTCTTCCGATCACCTGTTACCTGGCCCTCTGCATCTGCTCTGGTTAGAGTCAAGCCCAAAGTCTTTGCCGAACAACTTTTTTCCCTGTGGCTATTTCCAGACCAAGAAGGGAAAACTTCATCTCATAAATTATTTTCTGCAGATAATTTGCCCAACTTTACTTTTAACAGAGAAGCCAGAGCTCACGGGCCACTCAAATGTCAGCTGCTGGTGTAGGATCCCATCACAGTGCTCTGCAATCCAGTCCCCGAATTTAGGAGATGGGAAGGGGTGGGGCACTGGGACTAGGGCAAAGTGGAAGGGGGAATCACTGAGGTTAGGAGAAGGGAGTATCAGTTTCCCTGGGGAGGGCTCATGCTGGTGGAAAAAGCATCATTGGAGCCAATGGGTGAATGCCATTAGGGCTAGGCAGAAGAAGCGTCACTGCAGCCGTGAGGAGGAGGAAAGCAGTGCTGTGACGTAGAGGGAAGGGGGCATCCCAAAGCGGGGGGCTGGGGAGGGGCGCACTGGCTTTGAGTTGGTTTAGTAGATTCCACTCCCTCTTCCAAGTCGGTACAGGACAGAGTGAGGCTCATGAAAAATACCACCCCAGACCCGGAGCTTGATGAGCTTTGTCCGTTTCAGTTATAAACTCTCCAGGGCTTTGTAGACCCACTGGCCAGGAAGGCAGCTGGCTCACTGGGGGCACTCCTGAGATACTAAACGTACATCCTCCCTTCAGGGACTTCAGGCATGTCTCTGCCGGAACCGGTACATTCCAAACACTGCGAGCCAACATCTGAGTGAATGACACGCTGAGGAAGGGGTCCAGTGTTTACGTGCGTGTGGTACAGCTCTACACGCTCTTGGGGTCCATCCCCGACGGTTGTCTCTCTGCTTTCCCAGGACCTGGCCAAGGCTGGGGTTTGGGTGTGAGTGGAGCGGACAGAAGCAATGCTGGCTGGCCGGGTGAAGCACTAGAGGAATGGGCTAGGTGGTGCCTGCCAGTCACTCTCGGGGGTTGATATTCATCCCCTTTTCCACTGGGGTGCAGTCTTGGCATCTTCTGGACCCCCAGGGAGTGGAAAGAACCGTGCCACTTTCAGACTCTTGCGTGGAAAGCGACACTGATCTTTTCCTCTGCTGCGGGCCTTGCCATGGGCTCCTTTCCTGTAGCCCTGTAGTCCTGTGGGATTAATACAACGGGTGGTGCATGGGGCTGCACCCAGAACCCTCAGCAGACGCATCAGATCACCCGGAGTGGGTCAAGAACAAATGGGGAGAAACTGGCTGTGAGTAAACTTGGGCTGGAATTGAGAAGCAGGTTTCTAACCACCAGAGGTGGGAGGTGCTGGAACAGCCTTCCAATAGAAGGAGGAGGAGGAGCCGGTAGGGGGTGCTGTGATTGTGGAAGAAAGATCTGCGGCCTCTGGCGGGACTGGTGGCCCTACTGTCATCATCCTGGGAACACCGCTCCGCCCCCTTATGGCTGCTGGAGAGGTAATTGAAGCGAGGAAGCCACATGAGGTTGGCAGCTCAGGGCAGCAGAAGTAGTTCCAGCCACAGTTCTGAGCCCAGAAAATGGTCCATGGCTCAACGATGGCAGGCTGGGGCAGAATGGCTTGTCCAAAAAGAAGGGCCTTGCCTCATGCTCTGATGATCAGTCAACTCAAGCTGTGATGGGCGGCCAGAAGAGGCCAGAAGCACAGTGGAGGGTGCTCCACCGAGAATGCCTTCCTGCTCCATAAAGAGGAAAAAGCTGAATCCAGAATGAGTGATGAAGATCTAGACACCATCGTCTCCTGCAGGGCCCGTTTCGTATTGCATTTCCTCAGCCACGCACCCTGTTATTGCAGAGACCTGTTAAGTCCTGACATGCTCGGAATATTTAGGGGTCGGGGATGTTATTGTATGAATAAAGGCTGTGAGATGGATTTGGCTTTGCTAATTCCCTTTTCATTACAGTGGAAGAGTTAGGAATAGCTTGATACGCCAAATCTCCTTTGATTCAGGAGGCAGGGCTGGTTTTTCAAGACTGGCAAGAAAGCACATGAAATAATGGTATAGCTTTTAAATGGCGGGTTCAGAATCACCCCTTCTTGCCTGCAGCCCATTGGCCCAGTCTCCCCAGGTCTCCCCAGAGTTTGGTTCTGCCCCCTGTGTCTTTGCCACTGCTCTGATTGGGGGTTGTCAGCAAATCTGATCCCAATTCAGTTTACACCTTCTTCCAGATTACCTATAAAATACCACATCCAAAGCCCAGTGAAGTTGATGGGAGGCTTGCGACTGACTTCAGTTGGATTTGGCTCAGGCCTTAACATACTGCAGTTGGCTTTGATCCAATTTTCTTAAAGGTCTGTTTCAACATGATACTTCTCCCACTTGGAGGTCTTACCCTTTATATATTCCTTGTTTACCATCCGCTTTCTAATCCCTGCAACAATATCTTCAATGACTGTGGGATTTTTTCCCCTCCCATTTCCTGAAAGGTTTGTTGCCATTTGTAGCACTTTGTCAAGTGCCTGATTGAAACCCAAAGATTGAGAGTCAAGGTTGTGACACTGTCAGCTCATGTTAGTTTAGAAAAGTTTCCTTATGGTTACTGTTGATACAGAGTTCAACATGGTGGGAAATTGAGGGTTTTGTTCTGACTCCATCAAACACAGAAACAATTCTTTTCTTGGCTTTCCAGAGTGTATAATCTCGTGGTCATCATTTGAATGGCTGCCCTGTCTGGAGAGACAGACAACTAATGCATGAAAATTCTTGATCGTCTTAAGCAAAACACAATACAGACACTTCCAGGGCGCTGAGCCCAAGAATAGAATCCAGGAACTCCTGGGTGCTAATCCTTTCTCTGACACTGACTCTCTTTGTAGTCTGGTAATAGTAATTGAATCTCTGCCTTAGTTTCCTCATCTGTTATTAATGGTCTTCTTCCTCACATAGGAGCATAGGTTCAGTAATGTTTGTTCATCAGTTTGAAAATTAAAAGTCCCATATATATGCTAAGTACCAAGAGATTAAGTTTCATTTGCATTAAGTTCTGCAGGCATATAGAATTGAGATGATGTAACACTGTTGCAAAAAAACCCAGAACATCATTCTGGGATGTGTTAGCAGGAGTGTTGTAAACAAGACAGTAGAAATAATTCTTCCACTCTACTCCACTCTGATAAGGCATCAGCTGGAGTATTGTGTCCGATTCTGGGCACCACATTGCAGGAAAGATGTGGACAAATTGAAGAAAGTCCAGAGGAGAGCCACAAAAGTGATGAAAGGTGTAGAAAACATGACCCCTACAAGGAAAAACTGAAAAAAATGTATTTGTTTAGTCTGGAGAGGAGGAGACTGAGGGGGGACGTGTAACGGTCGCCAAATATGTGAAAAGTTGTCATAAAGAGGAGGGTGATAAGTTGCTCTTTAACCACTGAGGATAGGACAAGAAGCAATGGGCTTAAATTGAAGCAAGGGAGGTTTAGGTTGGACATTAGGAAAAACTTCCTAACTGTCAGGGTGGTTAAGCACTGGAACAAATTGCCTAGAGAGGTTGTGGAATCTCCATCACTGGAGATTTTAAAGAACAGGTTAGACAAGCAGAAGTCAGGGATGGTCTAGAACAGGGATCTCAAACTCAAATTACCAGGAGAGCCACATGAAGACTAATACATTGTCCCGAGAGCTGCATCACAGACATCGCCCACCAGCTGCCCCCGCCTCCACCCCCACTCCACCCCTTCCATGAGGCCCTGCCCCGCCCCTTCCCTGCCCCAATTCCAACCCCTTCCCCAAAGTCCTCACCCCAACTCCACCCCCTCCCTGCCCCTATTCCAACCCATTCCCCAAATCCCCACCGCTGCCCCACCTCTTCTGCGCCTCCTCTCCTGAGCACATGACTCCCCACTCTTCCCCCGCCCTCCTGGAAACTGCTAAGTACCGCCAAACAGCTGTTTGGCGGCGGGAAGCGCCTGGAGGTAGGTGGAGGAGCGGGTATACGGCGCGCTGGGGTGGTGGTGGGGGAGGGGAGCTTGGTGGCCACAGGAAATAACTGGAGGGGATGGGGTGGGGGCACGGGAAGCTTGGCGGGCCACAGCAAATAGCTCTGTGGGCCACATGTGGCCCGTGGGCCATGTGTTTGAGATCCCTGGTCTAGAAAATACTTAGTTCTGCCTCAGTGCAGGGTACTAGACTAGTAACCTATTGAGGTCCCTTCCAGCCCTACATTTCTGTGATTCTGTGTCAGGATCTTGTACTGCTTCTTTAAAACTAGCAGCAAGCCAGGCAAGAGGGGACTTGGGACAGTCCTAAACAGAAGTTGTGCAGTGAAGGAGAGAGAGAGAGAAGCTGCTTGAGGCAGTGTAAATGCTTCTTGAGCGATTTCATCAACTGCAATGGGGTTATTTTAAACTTGCCCCAGTGTAACTGAGAGCAGAATTTGGTCCTGTTTTCAAATAGAGTTCCTTGTTCAGCGTTAGAAGAAAGCAGCTCTTCCTCTGATTCTTTTCCATCATCATGTGACATTCTCTTTAGCACTAATAATCATTTTTAAATGGTTTGTCTCCTGTTACTTTTCACCATGTGTCTTTTTACGAAGTGTCTGTTGTAAACTCCCATGGAGGCTAATGGAAGGCCAGGTGACTGAGTAGCTCAAGTCTCTGCTTTATACTATGAGGGTTCAGAGATGGGGATGGTTCTTACGAAGACTTTTGTATCTGTTATTCTCTGTGTCAAATCACGACACTGCCAACGCTGCCCTAATGGGTATAAACTCGCTATGAATAAATTTAGGCCGGAAACGAGATGATTTCTTACCAGCACAGAAGGCAGGTTCTGGAACAGGCATGGATTCACGACAGGTGATGTAAGATCTAAGGTACCAATTGATCTGGGGAGAATGACCGGTCTCTCGGGACTGGAAGCAACCTGAATGTGGTGTGCTTTCTGCTGTAAGTAAGTGACCATTTATCACTAAGTCCAGCTTCTCTCAGTGGCAAGATAGACTGGAGAGTCTAAGGAAATGTTTCTCAAATGTGGACACCATGCCTGCATGCGGCCACCCGTGGATTTTTTTGTGGGCACGAGAGCCTCCAAAGCATGGGCGGAGATGGGGTGGGAAAGCAGTGGCCTGTCTCTGCAACACCCACCTGGTGCCGCTGAATAGCTGTTACCAAGGGCAGCGAGATGCGCCGCCATAGTGTTCATGCTGGTGCTGCCAGCATGGGTAGGCGCCCTGCACCGCGGAGCCTCCTTGCAGGCTCTGGGTAATGCCTCTGGAGACACGCAGGGCTGGTGCGCGTGATGCCGCAGGCGGCTCTTGTCAGTGGAGGCAGCTGAGGCATTAAGTCACCGGGGCGCTCCCCTGGGCATTGCCCCTACTCCCACCCGGCTGGGGCACAGGGGCCCTGGGACTCCACAGGTGGCCAGTGAGTTCCCAACCCACCTTCCCCAGGGCAGGCTGTCGCTGAAGGGCTGCCGGAAGCAGGGACGGAGAAACGGGTTTCTCAGAGGCCACCAAAAAAATTGTTGTGAGAACCCTTGAATCCTAATCCATAACCTGGGGTCCTCGAATCCCACAAAAAACTTCGACTATTAAAATAATACAGCCCTGTGCACATACACAACTCTAATGAGTCTGCAGTGCTTTGAAGTCCTTTGATTTGAGGAAGCCTCTGATCATCGAGCAGAATATCACTATGAGAGCTGGTTGATGTGGAGGTGAACAAGCACGCTGAGGTGAAGGTTGCACAGGGAGCGAGTGGCAGAGTCAGCAATAAAACCAGTCACAGTGATTACTCACCCCCTGCTCACCACTGCTCCTGAACTGCATTGGACAGTTCCCATTCAGGGCTTCCAAATATCCCATGGCAGCATCAGTGAAGTCAGTTGAATGATCCCAGGAATGTAGCTGGCCCATAACATTTTCAGAGGAAAGAGAGCTGCAGAGTATAATGCGCACCTCACCCCATGTGGAGTTAGGAACAAACTAATCATCAAAAACATGGAGGAAAAAAATTACATCAGTTGACGAAGTTACTCAAAGTTTGATTTTTAACTAATTGGGCCTTCAGGAACAAAGGGTCTCTCAAGTCCTCTAGCAGAGTAAAAATCTGTCTAAAAATACTCATGATTCAGGGGTCTTCTAACCATTTTAAATTATTCTCCTCTGTCAACTAGAGAATCCTGTTCCACTCGTTCTCTCCCTAACTGTTCAGACGATGTGCTAGGGAACCTTTAAATTTAGGAATGAATCTTGCACAGACACTCTGTGATTCTTAACAATGGGGAGGGTTGGGGTTTTTTCAATTTTTTTCCACTATTGAGTTACAGGCCTCCCTAAGTTTCCTCCATAAATGACTAATTCATTGTTTTTCTGCTTTCTTCTGAAGCACCTGGTGAGTGACACTCATTGAGACAGGATACTGCATTAGATGGGCCACTTGTCTCTTCCAGCATGGCTATTGCTAGGTTTTCATGTGCAGAAGTAATTCTAGGTGTCTCACGGGAATTGCAGTCTGGGTGCTCTGGATCTGCTCTGAGTGAAACTTGGCACAACTCTGGTGCAGTGTGACTCCCCTCTCTAGGCACCCTTACACCATGGCAAGAAGCTTCTTTGGCTCCGGCACTTCCTGAGTCTGAGTTCAGAGCATTCAGCACCCCATTCACCCTGTGAGCTCCCCCTATTGAGTCCACCTGGGTGGGACACCCAGGGAAGCCTTACTTGCCTCCAGTGGACCATGTACCCCAATTTCTCAGTCAGCTGTAACTCTCAGCCAGTGTTGTAAAACAGAAGGGTTTATTAGGTGGTTGGGGACTCCCTCCTAAGGGAGACAGAATCATCCATCTGCTGACCAGACCAGGAGACTTGAGAAGTGTGCTGCTTGCCTGGAGCTAAAATCCAGGATGTGATGGAGTGTTTGCTGAGACTGATCAAGCCCTTGGATCGCTACCACTTCCTACTTCTCCATTTGGGTACCAGTGATACTGCCAAGAATGACCTTGAGCAGATCACTGCAGACTACGTGGCTCTGGGAAGAAGGATAAAGGAGTTTGAGGTGCAAGTCGTGTTCTCGTCCATTCTCCCTGTTGAAGAAAAAGATCCAGGTAGGGACTGTCAAATTGTGGAGGTGAATGCATGGTTACGCAGGTGGTGTCAGAGAGAGAGAGCTTTGGATTCTTTGACCATAGGATGTTGTTCCAGGAAGAAGGATTGCTAGAAGAGATGGGATCCACCTAAGAGAGAGGGAAGAGCATCTTTGCAGGCAGGCTTGCTAACCTAGTGAGGAGGGTTTTAAACTAGATTTGCCAAGGGATGGTGACTTAAGTCCAGAGGTAAGTGGGGGAGTGGGATACCGGGAGGAAACACAAGGAGGAGGGTACCTAGTGGGAAGCCTCCTATTTATACTTAGAAAGTAGGGCAATTGGCTAATTATCTTAGGTGCATGTAGACGAATGGAAGAAGCCTGGGAAACAAGCAGGAAGAATTGAAAGTCCTGGCACAATCAAGGAACTCAGATATGATTGGAATAACAGAAACTTGGTAGGGCAGCTCACATGACTGGAGCACTGTCATGGATAGATATAAACTGTTCAGGAAGGACAGGTATTTGTGGAAAGGTGGAGGAGTTGCACTGTATGTAAGAGAGCAGTATGATTACTCAGAGCTCCAGTTTGAAACTGGAAAAAGGCCTGTTGAGAGTCTTTGGGTTAAGTTTAGAGGTGAGAGCAACAAGGGTGATGTCATGCTAGGTGTGTGTTATAGACCACAGGATCAGAAGGATGAGGTAGATGAAGTTTTCTTCGGACAACTAACTGAAGTTTCCAGATCACAGGCTCTGGTTCTAAGGGGGTCTTCAATCACTCTGACATCTGCTGGGAGAGCAATATAGCAATGCACAGATAATCCAGGAAGTTTTTGCAGAGTGTTGGGGACAACTTCCTGATACAAGTGCTGAAGGAACCGACTCGGGGCTGTGCTCCTCTTGACCTGCTGCTTACAAACAGGGAAGAATTGGTAGGGGAAGTAGAAGTGGGTAGCAACCTGGGCAGCAGCGATCATAAGATGGTTGGGTTCAGGATCCTGACAAAAGGAAGAAAGGAGAGCAGCAAAATACGGACCATGGACTTCAGAAAAGCAGACTTTGACTCCCTTAGGGAACTGATGGGCAGGATCCCCTGGGACCCTAATAAGAGGGGGCAAGGAGTCCAGGAGAGCTGGCTGTATTTTAATGAAGCCTTGTGGAAGGAGCAGGAACAGACCATCCCACTGTGCAGAAAGAATAGCAAATATGACAGGCGACCAGCTTGGCTTAACAGTGAAATCTTTGGTGAGCTTAAACTCAAAAAGGAACCTTACCAGAAGTGGAAATTTGGACAGATGACTAGGGAGAAGAATAAAAATATTGCTCGAGCATGCAGGGGTGTAATCATAGAATCATAGAATATCAGGGTTGGAAGGGACCTCAGGAGATCATCTAGTCCAACCCCCTGCTCAAAGCAGGACCAATCCCCAATTAAATCATCCCAGCCAGGGCTTTGTCAAGCCTGACCTTAAAAACTTCTAAGGAAGGAGATTCTACCACCTCCCTAGGTAACGCATTCCAGTGTTTCACCACCCTCCTAGTGAAAAAGTTTTTCCTAATATCCAACCTAAACCTCCCCCACTGCAACTTGAGACCATTAATCAGGAAGGCCAAGGTACAACTGGAGTTGCAGCTAGCAAGGGATGTGAAGGGTAACAAGAAGGGTTTCTACAGGTATGTTAGCAACAAGAAGAAGGTCAGGGAAAGTGTGGGCCGCTTACTGAATGGGGGAGGCAACCTAGTGATAGATGATGTGCAAAAAGCTGAAGTACTCAATGCTTTTTTTGTCTTAATCTTCACAGACAAGGTCAGCTCCCACACTGCTGCACTGGGCAACACAGTGTGGGGAGTAGGTGAGCAGCCCTCAGTGGTGAAAGAACAGGTTAAGGACTATTTAGAAAAGCTGGCCATGCACCAGTCTATGGGGCCAGATCTAATGCATCCAAGGGTGCTGAGGGAGTTGGCTGATGTGATTGCAGAGCCATTGGCCATTATCTTTGAAAACTCATGGCGATCGAGAGAGGTCCCAGACGATTGGAAAAAGGCAAATATAGTGACCATATTTTAAAAAGGGAAGAAATAGAACCTGGGGAACTACAGACGGGTCAGCCTCACTTCAGTTCCAGGCAAAATCATGGAGCAGGTCCTCCAGGAATCCATTTTGAAGGACTTGGAGGAGATGAAATTGATCAGGAACAGTCGACATGGATTCACCAAGGGCAAGTCATGCCTGACCAACCTGATTGCCTTCTATGATGAGATAACTGGCTCTGTGGATATGGGGAAAGGGGTGGATGTGATATATCTTGACTTTAGAAAAGCTTTTGATACGGTCTCCCACAGTATTCTTGCCAGCAAGTTAAAAAAGTATGGATTGGATGAATGGACTGTAAGGTGGATAGAAAGCTGTCTACATTGTCTGGCTCAACTGGTAGTCATCAATGGCTCAATGTCTAGTTGGCAGCTGATATCAAGCGGAGTGCCCCAGGGGTCGGTCCTGGGGTCAGTTTTGTTCAACATCTTTATCAATGATCTGGATGATGGGATTAATTGCACCTTTAGCAAGTTCACAGATTACACTAAAATGGCGGGAGAGGTAGATACACTGGAGGGTAGGGATAGGGTCCAGAGTGACCTAGACAAATTGGAGGATTGGACCAAAAGAAATCTGATGTTGTTCAACAAGGACAATCACAGAATCCTGCACTTAGGATGGAAGAATCCCATGCACCGCTACAGACTAGGGACCGAGTGGCTAGGTAACAGTTCTGCAGAAAAGGACCTAGGGTTACAGTGGACGAAAAGCTGGATAGGCGTCAACAATGTGTCCTTGTTGCCAAGAAGGCTAACAGGATTTTGCGCTGTATAAGTAGGAGCATTGCCAGCAGATTGAGGGACGTGATCATTCCCTCTATTCGGCATTGGTGAGGCCTCATCTGGAGTACTGTGTCCAGTTTTGGGCCCCACACTACAAGAAGGTTGTGGAAAAATTGGAAAGAGTCCAGGGGAGGGCAACAAAAATGATTAGGGGACTGGAACACATGACTTATGAGGAGAGGCTGAGGGAACTGGGATTGTTTAGTCTGTGGAAGAGAAGACTGAGGGGGGATTTGATAGCTGCTTTCAACTACCTGAAAGGGGGTTCCAAAGAGGATGGATCTAGACTGTTCTCAGCGGTGGTAGATGACAGAACAAGGAGCAATGGTGTCAAGTTGCAGTGGGGGAGGTTTAGGTTGTATATTAGGAAAAAACTTTTTCACTAGGAGGGTGGTGAAGCCCTGGAATGGGTTAGCTTGGGAGGTGGTGGAATCTCCTTCCTTAGATATTTTTAAGGTCAGGCTTGACAAAGCCCTGGCTGGGATGATTGAATTGGGGATCGGTCCTGCTTTGAGCAGGGGGTTGGACTAGATGACCTCCTGAGGTCTCTTCCAACCCTGATATTCTATGATTCTATGACACTAGCCAATATCTCCAGTCCCAGACACAACCCTAGGAACTTCCGTCTTGCTGTGTCCAGTTGTGCTGGCTGGATGCTGCACGCTTACATGAGTTCCTCAGTTTTACAAAGAAATTGATATGTACCAGGCTTGTTATCCCCAGGGGAGTCCCTGACGCTTCAAACCAAATGCACTACTTCAGGTAGAAAAAACAAACAGATTTATTAACTACAAAGATAAATGTTAAGTGATTATAAGTCAAAGCACAACAAGTCAGATTTGGTCAAATTAAATAAAAGAAAACGCATTCTAAGCTGATCTTAACACTTTCAGTGCCCTTACAAACTTAGACGCTTCTCACCACAGGCTGGCTGGTTGCTGTTCAGCCAGGCTCTCCTTTTTAATCAGTGCTTCAGTCACTTGGTGTGGTGTCTGTAGCTGTAGGTGGAAGAGAGAGACAGCATGACAAATGTCTCTCCTTTTTATCATGTTCTTTCTTCCCTCTTGGCTTTGCCTCCCCTCCCCTTCAAAGTCAGGTAAGCATTACCTCATCACAGTCCAAAACTGCCTCATTACCTCATTGCAGTCCAAAGGATGGAGGTGACTCACTTGAGAGTCCAACAGATCCTTTTTTTGCTTCCTAGGCCAGCGTCCTTTGTTCCTGTTAGGCTGGGCTGGGTTTGTCCCATACTCTCCCTGATGAGGTGTGAACTGCCTCTCTGCTCTTGGAGAGTTTTTGCCTGGGCTTATTTTAAGCCATCAGCGTACATTTTCAGCCTCATAACTACATACATTAAATTAGAACCTATAACATGACTATAACATTACTGTAACAACAACGCTCAGTGCATCATGAACCTTCCAAAGACACCCGACATGACAAACTTTGCTTTGGATACCACACAAACATTTACAAAGATGAACATGGGGGTGCTGGGTGTTCCTCCAAGTTACAAAGAGTGTCCTCACCACCTGAGTATTGTATCATGTCCCTAAAGATACAGAAAAATGTGTATAAATCTTTCCTTTTGTGTAGTCAAATCAAAAATTTGATTACAGTAATATGTTCACCTTCTGGGACCGGAGAGCCAAAAAAATGTTAGAGAAAAATTTAGTGGGAAATTTAATCTTTATATCTTGTAGTTCCTGCATATCCAGCCATAGTAAATCTGTAATCCACACACCTGTTGGGTGTGGTGTTCTGTCCCATCTAGTGGCACCGAGACCACTTAGAGAGAAAGATTAATGAGTCTGCTCTACAGGCTTAGCTAACATATGGCTTTTAGCAACATGGCTGCTGACCAGCTGATAAACACACGAGGGAAAAGAATGAGAAGATTAATTTCACTGAGTTTTATTGAAGCAATGAAATCCAGAATCTCAATATGAAGCTGAATTATTTTGGCCTCATTGCCCTAGATCTTGTCAGCTTATCTCCAGCATTGCTCAGTGGGTGCAAAGTTTATGTCCAGAAGCAGATCCAGTTGAATTTGCACCCCCATTACGTTCTCATAAAAGACGGCTTTCTAGATGGATACTAAGTGCTACATGTCATGAGGAGAAGAGAAGAATGTCCTGGAAAGTGGAGAATTATTCTGAAAGAGAGCTGCTGACTTTGTCATTATGTTGACAGTTTATTATTCAAAATGATCTCAAAATGACATGCCGGAGATATATAAGTTTGAACATTCATCCTTAGCACCTGGTGTAACAATGCGGCCTCTGGAGGGACACTACTGAGAGTATCAATTCAGGACAAATTGCTCAGAGCAGGGCAGTCACAGTCCAAGGCACACCAAACCAGCCAAACAGAGGGGACTTTGATTTTACTCCCCTGGCTAACCAGAATTCATACAAGCAATTCTCTCAGATACTCCAGTTCCCTTGTATCACCACTGGCACTGCTCCTTATGGGGATGAATGGTTATGAAAAGCAATATCCCAGTAAAAGAACAAAAAGGGTCTCCCGATCCCAAAGGACCAAGCCCCAGATGCAGGTCAATATACAAGTCAGATCTTACCCACAAATCTCGCTGTTGCCAATCCTTTAGAATCTAAAATCTAAACGTTTATTCATAAAAAGAAAGAATTATAGATGAGAACTGAAATTGGTTAAAGGAATCAATTACATATAGTAATGACAAAATTCTTGGTTCAGGCTTGTAGCAATGACTGAATAAATTGCAGGCTCAAATCAAGTCCCTGGAATACAACCACAGATTTGGATGGGTCATTCAGTCCATTGTTCAGAGCTTCAGTTCGTAGCAAAGATCCTCCAGAGATAAGAAGCAGGATTAAAGACATAATGAAGGAGGTGCAGCTGCCTTTTATATTCTCTTGCAATGAGGCCTGTGCTTCCTTTGTTTCAAACACAAGCTGCTCAGCACATGGCTTGAAAACCTTAGAGTTGTTTCCATAGGCATGTCCCTACATGTCTTGCTGAGTCATAAGGTGTATCTGCCTTCTCTCAATGGGTCAGTTGTATAGCTGAGGGTCCTTAATGGGCCATCAAGCAGGCTAGGCAGTGCTGATGCCAAACTGTCTGGGGTGTCACCCAGAAGCATAGCACAAGTTAGAAATACAGACAGTATAGAGTCAATACTTATAACTTTAAATACAAAAATGATACATACATACAGATAGCATAATTATAAACAGCAAATCATAACCTTTTCATATACACCTTACTTGACCTTCTTTGTAGAAGATTTGGTGCAACTGTTATGCTATACAAAGCACATGAGATCTTTTACAGGGGAGAAGGCAAAACACTGCATTTATTGAGAATACAGCAGTTAGCATATGCTTTTTAGTTACATACACACACCATGCACACCGTCCCGCCAGTCAATATTTATAGTTACCAGTCCAGAGTCTGGATCAATCTAGTGGCCAGCCACTGATGCTCCTGGAGTGTGGCAAGATGAACCCAAAGTTCTATGGCAAAGCACCCTGGTTTTATAGTTTGGTTTTTTTGTTGAAGTTTATGGATTTTGCTGTGTTAGTTTATGACCGATTACTCCTTAATTGGTGCTTTTTTTTTTGTTAACATTTTAAAACATTTCCGAGAGGGTTATTCTGTCCTGGATTTGATTTAATTAATTGTTTTTAGGGGTGCCAGCTTTTACCTTAGGGTTGTCAATCTGCCCTTTTTCAATTATGGATGCACATTGATGGTTCTCTGGTGTCAATAAGTTTTGATAAGTGTTTTTGCTCCTTTTTTTTGACCATTTGGTTAACAATGGCCTTTATACCTTTTTTTTTTGATGCATGCATTTTTTATTCACACAAACAGTCTTTTACAGAGACCTTTGAGAATATAAACAGCAGTATTTTATATTGAGCGAAAAGACATTGTAAATTAAACCTTGCTAAATTTTATAACCAAAACAATTCACATTGAGGCCTAGGCCTTCAATGCTCCTTTAATTTCCTTAACATAGACCCAATACAGGATTTTGTGTTTTACTAACTAAACCTTAAAACAAAAAACTAAAAGGGCCCAATTTGTAATGCGTATGGGAAACAGAATCCCATAGTCCCAAAGGGTCATTCCTTTTTGCTTTTCAAATAGGGTGACTGGCAGGATGAAGTCAAATCATACATTAATTCTCATATTACAATTATAAAAAATCCTGCTCCTACACAACTAGAGGACCTTGGTTGCAACAATGATCTATACGGTCACAGTTCATCTCAATAACATCACACCTGGAAGAGAGATAGGAATGGAAATCGGGATTGATTTAATCAGAAGGCTCCAAAGCAAGCAACAAATGGCCAGGTTAGTAAAGATTTCCCAGTCTTTGTCTGAATGAATAAACCTTGCTGAAACACCCAAAGCCTGGGGAAGGCAAGCTCTGTAGAACATGGAGGGCTATTTGTGGAGTTCAGGTTCAGATGAGATTTCTAGTAAAGAGGGAAACTTTCAAAGCACTCTAGAAGCAAAGGCATCCTGTCTTGAAAGTTGCTGTGCCATTCAAGGGGTTGGGGCTTGAGTTAACCTTGCATCAACCAGGCCGTTTGGTAGTGACTTTTCTTTTCTTTTTTAAGGCATGTTCTGCGTGATATGTTTTTTTTAAAATGAACTGTGAATCCCAAGCATTAATGCTAAAAATTCTACACATTTATACTTCTTTGAAAGAGTATTTTTTTAGGACAAAGGAAGTAACAAGGATTCAAAAGAGCTGATTAAGGTTTTCTTTCTTTCTTTCTTTCTTTCTTTCTTTCTTTCTTTCTTTCTTTCTTTCTTTCTTTCTTTCTTTCTTTCTTTCTTTCTTTCTTTCTTTCTTTCTTTCTTTCTTTCTTTTCATATCCTCAATTGCAATAGGAGCTTATCATTAAAGTTTTTATTCAATGGACCCATATAAATTAAGTTTACTGTCTTCCATGCTGCATGCTTCAGATTTATCTCAATGGCAGAAAGCTGTCTTGCTTCACAAATGTGTGGAGTGATATTCCAGAAAGCATGTGTGGACAGCTGGAAGAAGCCAGACATAAGGCAGTGCCCTGACTCAACAGTGCTGATCCAAGCCCCGCTGTCTGTTGTGATCTTCCCAGGAGCAATTCTCAGCTCTTTCCCTCAGGAACGTGTAGTGGGATCCCCAGGAGCAGATGACATTGGAGGTGGTGATGGGGGAAAATGTGGTCATAGAGGCTTATAGTCTTATGGAAGAATTTACGTTTATGGGGGTCTGTAGAGGAGTTGGCCCTCTCAGGGGAGATGGAGAACCATACCACCTTGCTATTTCCTTTCAGTTGTGATGGGGAATTAGCCTGGCCATGGGAGTCTCTCACTCTGGCAGCCGTAGAGGCAAAACACAACAGTTATCACACCTGGTTGGCGGACAGTAGTAAGTCACTGGCTCAGGTCCTCAGACAGGAGCTGAGCAACTGTTCTATAATGAGCAGGCCCCGGCCCTGGGATGGGGTGGGTCAACAGAGAGTCAATGGCTCAGGCCCTCAGGCAGGGGCTGAGCAAACGCAGGTAAACAGCAAGTCCAGACTTTTGGCTCCGAAGCACCTGGGAGAGGGGGAGATGGCCACCCAGAAGTTGGGTGGCAGGGGGGACACAGACTCACCTACTCCACTGCATCCCAGCCCGGGGCCCTAGCAGCGGCAGAAGACCCGCTGCTGAGTCAGTGAGGATCCTGGCCGCAACACACTGACATGGGCTCTGGCAGAGTTGCAGCCAGACTTGGGTCGTCGGCTTCCCCCAGGCTACTTCCTAACTCCCCCTCTAGAGGTACCTGGGTCCAGACGGTGTCCTCCAAGGGATCAAGCACCATGGGCTACTCAGGGTAACTGGTGAGGGGTAGCCTTGGCAGCTCTTCTGAGTAACTTGCGAGGGGCAGGCTTGACAGCTCCTCCGGGCTCTGGTTGGTGACGGGCATCGGCAGATCATGCCAGTCTTCGGGTCGGCTGCCGATTGCCGGGGTCTCCCAACAGGGAGATAGGCCACAGGTGTCTGGCCTCTCCGGCAGCTGTTCTTCTAGTGAGTTCTGGGGTTGGGCTTTTATACTTAATCATAGAATCATAGAATATCAGGGTTGGAAGGGACCTCAGGAGGTCATCTAGTCCAACCCCCTGCTCAAAGCAGGACCAATCCCCAATTAAATCATCCCAGCCAGGGCGTTGTCAAGCCTGACCTATAAAACTTCTAAGGAAGAAGATTCTACCACCTCTCTAGGTAATGCATTCCAGTGTTCACCACCCTCCTAGTGAAAAAATTTTTCCTAATATCCAACCGAAACCTCCCACACTGCAACTTGAAACCATTACTCCTTGTCCTGTCATCTTCTACCACTGAGAATAGTCTAGAATAATCCTCTTTGGAACCACCTCTCAGGTAGTTGAAAGCACCTATCAAATCCCCCCTCATTCTTCTCTTCTGCAGACTAAACAATCCCAGTTCCCTCAGCCTCACCTCATAAGTCATGTGTTCCAGACCCCTAATAATTTTTGTTGCCCTTTGCTGGACTCTCTCCAATTTTTCCACATCCTTCTTGTAGTGTGGGGCCCAAAACCGGAACAGTACTCCAGATGAGGCCTCACGTATGTCGAATAGAGGGGAACGATCACGTTCCTCGATCTGCTGGCTATGCCCTTACTTATACATCCCAAAATGCCATTGGCCTTCTTGGCAACAAGGGCACACTGTTGACTCATATCCAGCTTCTCGTCCACTGTCACCCCTAGGTCCTTTTCCGCAGAACTGCTGCCTAGCCATTCGGTCCCTAGTCTGTAGCGGTGCACTTCCTGTCCTGCACATTGACCTCTGGGAGGCGGGTGCAGGATTCACTGGCTCTGCCCACTTTGGTGTCCAGAAAGGCTCATCCCCCTGAGGGGAGGCGGGGAACCAGACCGCCTCGCTACAGGGTCCCTGTGGTTATTGGCGATTATACTGATCCTGGTGGGACCCATTGTGGTATACCGCTTGACTGCGGACCTCTGATAACTACTCTCTGGGAATGGTTTACGAAAACCAGTTATACATCCACCTTTTAGTAGCATCATCTAGGTTGTATTTTGGTAGTCTATTTTTGAGAAGGTAATGCAAGAAATTATCAAAAGCCTTACTAAAATTAAGATATACAACATCTTTTGCTTGCCCCCTATCCATAAGGCTTCTTACCCTGTCAAATAAGCTATTAGTTTGTTTGATGAAATTTGTTCTTGATAAATCCATGCTGACTATTACTTGTCAGTTCTTATTATCTTCTAGGGATCTTCAGATTGATCCCTTAATTATTTGCTTCATTGTCTTTCGTGACTCCTGCAAATGACTTTGGTGTAGAGTAATTTATCTATATGGGCACAACAGACACAGTCAGGTGTATTTGCAATATCCTTCTGAAGTCAACTTTAGGTCGTGTCATTTGACCAAGGAGTGGACATGGCTGCTGACCAGTTGATGAACACATGTGGGCAAAGTCTTAGAGAAGATTAATTGAATTGAGTGTACTGGGGCAATGAAATCCAAAATCCCAATATGACGCTGAACTGTTTCTGCCCCATTGCCCTAAAACTTCTTAGCTCATCTCCAGCATTGCAAAGCGCGTACAAAATTAGTGTCAAGGAGCAGACCTGGTTGAATTTAAACCTCCCAATAGATTGTCTTAAAAGAGCTTTCTTGATGGATGCTAAGTGCCAAACGTCACTGGAGGTCCCAGCAGAGCAGAAGAGAAGAATGTCCTGAAAAAAGGAGAATTATTCTGAAAGAGGGCTGCTGGCTCCATAATTAAGTTTCCACACAGTCTCTGTTGGAGCGTTTATTTTTCAAAATGCTCAACAAAATAACATGCCAGAGATACAAAAGTCTGAATATTCATCCTTAGCCCCAGGCTGAGCGATAGGAATGGAAACAGGGATTGGTTTTGGCTGAGGGCTCCAGAGAAGAAATTAAGAACAAAAGAAAAGCCAAAACTGGTCCAAGCCAAAGGTCCATCTAGCCCAGTATCCTGTCTTTCATCAAAGGCCAATGCTAAATGCTTCAGAAGGAATGAACAGACCTGGTAGTCATCAGTGATCCATCCCCTGTCACCCACTCCCAGGTTCTGACAAATAGAGGCTAGGGACACCCCAGTTCATCCTGGCTAACAGCCATTGATGGACCTGACTTCCATTAATTTATCTAGGGTTTTTTTTAACCCTGTTATACTCTTGGCCTCTCAAAAAATCCTCTGGTAAAGAGTTCCACAGGTTGACTGTGCATTGTGTGAAGAAATACTTCCTTCTCTTTGTTTTAACCTGCTGACTATTAATTTCATTTGTTGACCCCTAGTTCTTGTGTTATGAGGAGGAGTAAATAAGATTTCCTTATTTAATGTCTCCACATTAGACATCATTATATAGACATCTATCATATCTCCACTTACTCATCTCTTTTCCAAAGTGAAAAGTCCCAGTCTTATTAATCTCTCCTCATAGGGAAGCTGTACTGCCTTTTGGTGTCCTTTTCAAAGTTTTCCAATTCCAATATATCTTTTTCTGAGAGGGGGCAACCACATCTGTACGCAGCATTCAGAATGTTGGTGGATGGATATATCTAGAGGCAATATGATATTTTCTGTATTATAAAGTATACATAATTAATGGCCAGGTTAGCAAAATTTTCCCAGCAATTGTCTGTATGAATAATCCCTGCTAAAACCCACAAAGCCAGGGGAAGGCAGGCTCCATTGAATAGGGAGGGTGGTCTGTGGAGTTCAGGTTGAGACAACCTTTCTTGTTAAGAGCTAAACTTTCAAAGCACTTTAGAAGCAAAGTCATTCGCTCCTGAAAGTTTCACTGCCAATCAAGGAGCTGAGGCTCGAGTTAATCTGGCCTTAACCAAGCCATTTGGTGGCCACTTTTCTTTTCCTTCTGAAAACCTGGGTCGCTATCCTGCAAAGACTCACAAACACTGTTATAGTGAACCATATGAC
This sequence comes from Lepidochelys kempii, assembly GCF_965140285.1. Taxonomy (NCBI): domain Eukaryota; kingdom Metazoa; phylum Chordata; order Testudines; family Cheloniidae; genus Lepidochelys; species Lepidochelys kempii. The sequence continues at coordinate 349,855,050 of NC_136380.1, forward strand.
TGGTCTTCTTCAAACCATAGGAAAACTTCCATTCTTAAATGAAAAAGCTGTCTGGTCTTTGCAGAAAAAGAGCCTTTGCTAAGAGGTAAACCAAGGAGGAACTCCACCAAGGTAAGGACGGCTCTCACAATGCTGTGAACTGAAGCGCTTCAATGGCTCCGATCACTCCATGGCTTCGAAAACGTGCAACTTGAGAAGTACCTGGTGCTGCCGCCTATGCTGGGATGAATCTCATCCAGCTCGATCTTTAAACGAGGAGGGAGGAACAAAGAGACTGATCTTATGATGCCGCATAGGTTTTAATGCAAATGCAATTGGCAGTACAGAGTTACAGGAAGAAATAGTACAGAGCGGAAAGAATGTATTTCCAGTGATTCAAGGAGAGCTGTGACTGATCAAAGGCCTCAATGGGATGTATTTCAGACACAATGTTCTTTTCGCATTGGTGGAGCTGCAGAGGTTGACAAATGAGTCCCCAGTCAGTGACACATTGAGTTGGAGGTCAGAGAGGAGTGATTGGCAGAGTCAGAAATGAACCCCAATGGGTGGGACTCTTCATGCCAATACTACCCTCTATTTCCTGAACCTGGGTGGACACTTACTGTCCACGGCTTCCAGATACCTCCCTGACCTGGGAGTAACTCTTACAGAGGCTCATTCTACCTGTGGTAGGAGGAATGAGAAGTGAATTAGGAATGAGAAGTGTATTTCAGATTCTGCCACTGATCCCCAAGTGACCTTCACCTCAACCTGCCTCTGTTTCTAGCCCTATCCAACAGAGAGAGTCAGGGTGAGAAGCTGGAAGTTCCCTCAAGATTTCAAAGCCCCGCTCAAACACTCACTGGTGTTTCACACATGAAAAGTGCTGTATTCTGGGAACACTAATACATTGTTCTGGGGATTAGACACCTGTGCATTAAGTAAGAGAGTCGTTATAAATGAAACGGAGGCCAAGGTCCCTCGTACCATTCTGTGAATCAGGTTATCACTTAAAGCCACACAAGTTGGGGCTGTTTCATTTTCATTCAAATAGAGTTAAGACCTAGATCATAAGAACTCAAAAAAGTGGCTCCCAGCTTCCTAGCCGGTTTAGAATGAACTGCCCCATGCCCCTAACCACGACCAGCATGAATGGAAAGGACCAGACTAGATTCCTTTCATCAGAGTCTGTCGTGCTGCTGATGCCACTCAGAAACAGCCTGAAGCTCATTCTCACTGCAGCCCCCGTGAAGTCAGTGGAATGACACGAGGAATGCAGTCGGCCTGTACAATTTTAAGATGAAAGAAAGATGAAGAGTGCAAAGTGCATGTCACGCCCACTGAGGCTGCGATTAGCCCAATCATCACAACCCCTGAGGAAAAGAGCTCCATCCAAAGAAGGACATAGCAAGGCAATCAAGTTTGATTTGTAACTAATTTGGACCTCCTCCACAAATGACATGGCAGATCCTCCAGGCAGTCCCAGGGACTGTATAAAAGCACACAAGACTCAGCGCTCTTCCGAACACTTCTCTGGACTTCATCTCCTCAGTGAATTGGGTAAGTCCATTTCAACTCAATCTCTTATTAACCATAGAGATGTCACAATAGGGTCCATTTATATTTAGGACTGAATCTTGCACTTACTCTCTGTGATCTGTATCAGCGATCAGGATTTCCTTCCATAATTATGTTGTGCAGTTATTCACTTGCAGGTGCTAGAGGATTCACGATTCGAAGCTGATTGGGGAATTTAGGAGGAACATATGCATTTGGGAAACATAATTCCTGTTAACTGGAAATAGAATTGGGCATTTACATCTTCTCGGTAACTTAAGGAACTCCCTTAGCCATTTTTCACTTAGTTGGATTAGGAAGAAACTTTTTCAGGTTAGTCCAGAAAGAGCCAATACAGTGGTCTTCTCCTTGCTGATGCTGCTGTTACTCCTCACTGTTGGTGACAGGAGAATGGATGAAGCTGACAAGTGGTGTGATCCAATCAAGCAATTCCTATGTTCTTCTGAGAAGAAATACCCATTGGAGGTGCTTCTTCTCAGATGGTGTAATTTAGTGTCACTCCATGGAAGTCAGTGGACCTAACCCATTGTACCCTAGCTTGTCCTTAGTGATTTCTTTGGAGAAAAGCAAAGTCTCTGTTTCTTCACCAGCAAAGAACTACACTGTGATACCGGACTCAGCTGGTTTGCATGCAGAACTTAAGTCCTCAAGTGAAGGGATGCAATTACCATGATCCCAGCCATCTTCTCTTTGAGAAATGTCTCAAATGAACACAGAATCCTAGGTGTCCAGCATAGAAATAGTTCCCCTTATTCCAGTCGGTGTTTTTTAGACAAAGTCATTGAGAGGGGCTCAAAGGGGCCGGTTGGGAGGGAAGTTTAGTGCAAGTTGAAAAGAGGCGTAGAAAGAGGATATAAGGAGAAATACGTGGCCATGAACATAGGGACTAAGGCCACTTCTCCTCTCTCTCTCTCTCGGGCCCCAGGAAGACCTTGCTGCAATAGTAACTGAGATTGGAAGTCTTTCATCCACTGGCACTTGTACCTTTTCTTTACTCTAGTCCCTGGTGTGTGTGTTACAGGTTTACCTCCATCCCAGAAAGATGAGTTTCTCCGGCCTGGGCTATCCAGAATGCGGGGTGGCCCGGCCCAGTCCAGTCACTGGCAGCTGCAACGTGCCGTGAGTTAGGCAGTGCCCTGACTCCGAAGTTGTGATCAGACCCTCACCTGTGGTCGTGACCCTCCCGGGACCAATTCTCAGCAATTTCCCTCAACACAGTGAAGTGGGAGCCATAGGAGCACCTGTGGTCGGACCCGGTTTCGGGGGCTCCTTCAGTCCTGGGGGATTGTACGGCTATGAAGGCCGTTACAGAGGATGGTATGGTTTAGGGGGCTATGGTGGTTACGGTGGCCCTTGAGGTTATGGGAGATGTGGTTAAGGGGGATTAGGCGGTTACCTGTGTGGTTATGGTTACAGGGGGGGAATATGCAGTTTCGGGGTATCTTGCCATAGGTACCTCAGTGGAAGCTGTGGGCCATGCTAAACCAGCAGGAACAGCCATGGATGAAGGAAGAACCAGGAATTGAACAGCAATAAACAGATTCACCGCTGACCTTTTGGGCATGGCTTTCAGAAGTGCTGTGCAAACATGGCTTCAGTTGTAGTCAGTGGGAGCTGTGTGTGCTCAGCACCTTGGTCTGATAGCCCTGCTGCATTTCTAATGTTACGCTTTAGGACCCTTTGTGCAAAGGCTTTTCCAGCCATGTGCTCATTTTTGATTTTACGTGAATGGTTCTGTGGATGAAGGGAAAGCAGTGGATGTATTGTTTCTTGACTTTAGCAAAGCTTTTGACACGGTCTCCCACAGTATTCTTGTCAGCAAGTTAAGGAAGTATGAGCTGGATGAATGCACTATAAGGTGGGTAGAAAGCTGGCTAGATTGTCGGGCTCAACGGGTAGTGATCAATGGCTCCATGTCTAGTTGGCAGCCGGTATCAAGTGGAGTGCCCCAAGGGTCGGTCCTGGGGCCGGTTTTATTCAATATCTTCATAAATGATCGGGAGGATGGTGTGGATTGCACTCTCAGCAAATTTGCGGATGATACTAAACTGGGAGGAGTGGTAGATATGCTGGAGGGGAGGGATAGGATACAGAAGGACCTAGACAAATTGGAGGATTGGGCCAAAAGGAATCTGATGAGGTTCAATAAGGATAAGTGCAGGGTCCTGCACTTAGGACGGAAGAACCCAATGCACAGCTACAGACTAGGGACCGAATGGCTAGGCAGCAGTTCTGCGGAAAAGGACCTAGGGGTGACAGTGGACGAGAAGCTGGATATGAGTCAGCAGTGTGCCCTTGTTGCCAAGAAGGCCAATGGCATTTTGGGATGTATAAGAAGGGGCATAGCGAGCAGATCGAGGGACGTGATCGTTCCCCTCTATTTGACATTGGTGAGGCCTCATCTGGAGTACTGTGTCCAGTTTTGGGCCCCACACTTCAAGAAGGATGTGGATAAATTGGAGAGAGTCCAGCGAAGGGCAACAAAAATGATTAGGGGACTGGAACACATGAGTTATGAGGAGAGGCTGAGGGAGCTGGGATTGTTTAGCCTGCAGAAGAGAAGAATGAGGGGGGATTTGATAGCTGCTTTCAACTACCTAAAAGGGGGTTCCAAAGATGATGGCTCTAGACTGTTCTCAATGGTAGCAGATGACAGAACGAGGAGTAATGGTCTCAAGTTGCAGTGGGGGAGGTTTAGATTGGATATTAGGAAAAACTTTTTCACTAAGAGGGTTGTGAAACACTGGAATGCGTTACCTAGGGAGGTGGTAGAATCTCCTTCCTTAGAGGTTTTTAAGGTCAGGCTTGACAAAGCCCTGGCTGGGATGATTTAACTGGGAATTGGTCCTGCTTTGAGCAGGGGGTTGGACTAGATGACCTTCAGGGGTCCCTTCCAACCCTGATATTCTATGATTCTATGATTCTATGTGGACTCATTCTGAATTACACACAGGCTGTTTACACTAAACAGCTTCTCTATGAGGAGAGATTAAGAAGACTGAGCCTTTCACCTTGGAAAAGAGATGACTAAGGGGAGATATGATAGAGGTCTATAAATTGATGACTGGGGTGGAGAAAGTAAATAAGGAAGTCTTATTTACTCCTTCTCATTACACAAAAACTAGGGGTCACTGAATGAAAGTAATAGGCATCACGTTTAAAACAAAGAGAAGGAAGTATTTCTTGACAGAATGCACAGTCAACCTGTGGATTATCAGAGGATTTTGTGAAGGCCAAGAGGAGAGCAAGGTTCAAAAAGAAAACCCTAGATAAATTCAAGGAAGACATTTCCATCAATGGGTATTAGCCAGGATGAACAGGGATGGTGTCCCTAGCCTCTGTTTGCTAGAACCTGGGAATGGGAGACAGGGGATGGATCTCTTGATGATTACCAGTTCTGTTCATTCCCTTTGAAGCACTTAGCATTGGCCATTGATGAAAGACAAGGTACTGGGCTAGATAGACTTTTGGTCTCACCCAGTTTGGCTTTTCTTATGTTCTTAATTTCTTCCCTGGAGCCCTCAGCCAAAACCAATCCCCGTTTCCATTCCTATTGCTCCGCCAGGGGCTAAGGATGAATGTTCAAACCTATATATTTCTGGAAAGTCATTTTGTTGAGCATTTTGAAAAAGAAACTCTCCAACAGAGACTCTGCGGAGACTTAATTATGGAGCCAGCAGCCCTCTTTCAGACTAATTCTCCTTTTTGCAGAACATTCTTCTCTTCTGCTCTGCTGGGAACTCCAGCGACATGTACAACAAAGTCATCTGCAGGAGTCTTGAAAGACAGTGGAGCAAATAATTAAGGGATCCATTTGAAGAATTCCTAGATAATAAGATAAGTAATAGTCAGCATGGATTGATCCAGAACAAATTGTTTCCAAAAAACTAATAGCTTATTTGACAGGGTAAGAAGCCTTGTGGATAGGAGACATGCGGTAGATGTGGTATATCTTAATTTTAATAAGGTTTTGATACTTTCTTGCATGACTTTCTCATAAACACACGAGCGAAATATAACCTAGATGGTGCTACTAAAAGGTGGTGCATAACTGGTTGGTAAACCATTCCCAGAGATTAGTTATCGAGGTCCACACTCAGGGTGGATGGATATTACAAAATGGGTTCCCCAGGGATCAATTCTGCGTTCGATTCTGTTGAATATCTTCATCAGTGATTTAAATTATGACACTCATAGAGTTTACAGATGAGACCAGCCTGGCAGGGGTTGCAAGTATTGTGGAGAAGAGGATCAAAATTCAAAATGAGCTGGACAAACTGGAGAAATGATGTGAAGTAAATAGGAGGAAATTCAGTAAGTACAAATGCAGACTATTCCACTTAGGAAGGACCAATCAGTTGCACAAATACAAAATGGAAAATGACTGCCTAGGAAGCAGTAGTCTGAAAAGGGTTCTGAGGGTCATAGAGGATCAGAGGCTAAATATGAGGCAACAGTGTGATACTGTTGCAAAAATAGCAAACATCATTCTGGGATGTATGAGCAGAAGTATTGTAAGCAAGACACGAGAAGAAATTCTTCTCTTCTACTCTGCATTGATTAGGACTCAACTGGAGTCTTGTGTCCAGCTCTGGGAGGCACATTTCAGGAAAAATATGGACACATTGGAAACAAGTCCAGAGAAGAGCAAAAAAAAAAAATGATTAAAGGTCTCGAATACATGATCTATGAGGGAAGATTGAAAAAAATGGGTTTGTTTAGCGTGACAAGAAGGCTGAGAGCGGACAGGATAACAGTGTTCAAGTACATAAAAGATCGTAAGAAGGAGGAGGCAGAAAAATAGCTCTCCTTAACCTCTGAGGATAGGACAAGGAGCAATGGGCTTAAATTGCAGCCAGGGCAGTTTAGGTTGGACATTAGGAAAAATGTCCTAAGTGGCAGAGCAGCTAAGCGCTGGAAACAATTGCCCAGGAAGGCAGTGGAATCTTCATCAGTAGAGATTTTCAAGAGCAGGTTAGACAAACACCATTCATAGATGGTCTAGAGAATACTTAGTCATGCCTTGAGTGCAGGGGACTGAACTAGAAGACCTCTTGAGGTCCCTTCAAACCCTACGCTTCGATGATTCTTCACTCCAAGTCCCTTTATATACCATGACTTCATATTGCAGGAACTGCATTTCCCACCACGGAGTTCCTCAAGATAGTGGGCCTCCCCATTCCCAGAAGACGACCCTACTCCACTAATCAGGTTTTGGATCTGACGACACAAAAGGAAAAATGTATCCCGACCCGCCTACCTCTTTCAGAACATGATAAAATAATCAGGTGGTGAAGGGAGATTTAGCCATTTGGCTCTGGGTTTGGTTTATGAGCGATCCAGCTCTAGTCTTCTATATCAGACTATGCCTATGGACCACTCCTTGGAATGCAAGAACATAGGCATTGGTACAGAAGATCAGGCCTCTCTCCCACAGTGGGCAGTACTAGAGACTTCGCAAGGAAGTGCAAGAAACCCAGTAGAACACAGGTATGGGATCCCTGTCCATCGAATAACTTTTTCACTCTCCCCCATCAATCACATCTACTTCCATTAATGGACGATACCCTGAAGCACAAGAGTCTATATCATTGCCAGAGTTCGGTCTACTTCACACATATGGCAGGCCTATCAGCTCAGATGTAAATACGTATCGTGCCTTTCATTTCATGGCTCTTTCTTTTCCCATGGATATGCCTGCTGGGATTAACATGGCCCATAGTTTCTATTAAGATACCAATGGCCCCATTACTACCTAACTCTGCATTCCCCTACCACCATTTGCACCCCTGTGACCATATAATCTCCCACCACCAAATGGGCCCCCATAACCAGATAATTTCTCATAACCACAGGATCACCCATAACCTTAGCATCCACCCATAACCTTATAAGTCTTCATCACCACATGCGCCCCCATCAACACCTCTGATATCAGCTGCTCCTGAGGATCCCACTCTGCTTTCCTGGGAAAGAGCTGAGCATTGCTCCTGGGAAGGTCACAACAGCCGGTGGGGGTTGGATCAGCACTGTAGAGTCAGGGCACTGCCTTACGTCTGGCTTCTTGTCGCTGTTACGCCTGCTTTGTGGAATGTCACTGCACATGTTTGTGAAGTAAGAGATCTTTCTGCTCTGGAGATAAATTGTAAAGACACAGCAGGCAACACAAAACTAAAGGTACATGGGTCAGTGGAATAAAAAATTTAAAGAGAAAGAAAGAAAGAAAGAAAGAAAGAAAGAAAGAAAGAAAGAAAGAAAGAAAGAAAGAAAGAATAATGCAACAAGGTCTTTTGAATCCTTTTGATTCTCCTTGTCCTAAAGAATGCTGTCACTAAGACGTATAAATATGTCAAATTTGTATCATTAATGGTTGTGATTTCCAATCCATTAAAACATATATCACGCAGAACATGGCTTGGATAGCATTAATAATGCCAGTTTCCTTACCAGAATGTAACGTCTACTTACAAATGAATTCAATCCAGCATCACAATGCGGTTCTTTGGTTTGTAAACCTTAGGAAGTCACCAACACTTGCTGATGACTAAACAAAAGTGGTGGATTTTTTACTCAAAACAAAACACAAACCACCACGTCCTCCCCTGCTGTAAATCTACATTAATCCACAGATGAAGCTCTGCACCTAGAATTACTTCTGCACATGAGAATGTAGTAATTGCCAGGCTGCAAGACATGAGTGGCCAATCAGAGCCAGTATCCTGTCTTAATGAGTATCACTTACCAGCTGCTTCAGAAGGCAGCAGAAGAATAATGAATTAGTCATTTATGGAGCAAATTTAGAGACTTTCTTCCTAAACCTGAAATGCAAAATTGGGGGTGAGATTAGTCAGAGCTCCCGAAGGGATTTGAATGCCCAAGTTCCTACTAAATTCAAAAGGCTCTCGTGTCCCAACTCCATGTCTTGCTCTGAAAATCCAGGGCTTAACGTCTAAACCATGAAGAAACCAAGGCCTGAAACTCAATAATGCGGAGTGGACGGAGATGGACGGGGACGGGGACGGACAACAAAACCCCCAAACCCTTCCTACTGTTCAGAATCACCGAGTGTCTGTGCAAGAGGCAGTCCTAAAATAAAAGGATCCCTAGCGCATCGTCTGAATGGTTGTGGAGAGAGCGAGTTGAACAGGATTCCCTAGTTCACATTGGAGAATTAGATAAAGCTGATAGAAGACCCCTGAGTCATGAGTGTTTTTAGACAGTTTTTAGGCTGCGGAAGGACTTGAAAGGCCCTTTGTTCCTGAAGACCCAATTAGTTACAAACCAAACTTTGAGAACTCCTTCTAATCATGGAATTTTTTTCCTCCGTAGTTTTGATGATGAGTTTGTTCCTAACTTCACATGGGGTGAGGTGCACATTACACCCTGCAGCTCATTCCTCTGAAAACTGTCTGAGTAAGCTACATTGCTGGGATCATTCTACTGACTTCACTGATGGTGCAGTGGGAGATTCGGAAGCCCTGAATGAAAACCGTCCAATGCAGTTCAGGAGCAGTGGTGAGCAGGGAGTGAGTAATCACTATGACTGGTTTTATTGCTGACTCTGCCACTCGCTCCCTGTGTAACCTTCACCTCAATGTGCTTGTTCATTTCCACATCAACCAGATCGAATAGTGATATTCTGCTCGAGAATCACAGGCTTCCTCAAATCAAAGGACTTCAAAGCATTTGAGGCTCATTAAAGTTGTGTGTGTGCATAGGGATGTATTATTTTAATAGTAGAATTTTTTCCTTGGATTATATGCCCCCAAATTGTGGATTAGAATTAAAGGGCTTTCTCAACCGTGTCCTGGCCAGGTGGGAGTGGAGGAGCTGTACATGGGAGAGCCCCGTCGATCGAATACTACAACTCTCATAAATATAAAGGGAAGGGTAATCACCTTTAAAATCCCTCCTGGCCAGAGGAAAAATCCCCTCACCTGCAAAGGGTTAAGAAGTTACATGTAACCTCGTTGGCACCTGACCAAAATGACCAATGAGGAGACAAGATACTTTCAAAAGCTGGGAGGAGGGAGAAAAACAAAGGGTCTGGGTCTGTCTGTGTGATGCTTTTGCCGGGGACAGAACAGGAATGGAGTCTTAGAACATTTAGTAAGTAATCTAGCTAGGTATATGTTAGATTATGATTCCTTTAAATGGCTGAGAAAACAGGTGTGCTGCATAGAATGACTATCCCTGTCTGTGTGTCTTTTTTGTAACTTAAGGTTTTCCCTAGAGGGATTCTCTATGTTTTGAATCTAATTACTCTGTAAGGTATCTACCATCCTGATTTTACAGAGGTGGTTCCTTTTACTGTTTCTTCTATTAAAATGTTTCCTTTCAAGAACTGAATGTTTTTTTCATTCTTCTAAGATCCAAGGGTTTGGGTCTGTGGTCACCTATGCAAATTGGTGAGGATTTTTACTAAACCTTCCCCAGGAAGTGGGGTGCAAGGGTTGGGAGGATTTTGGGGGGAAAGACGTTTCCAAACTACGCTTTCTTAATAAAAATAAACCCAGATAAATGTTTGGTGGTGGCAGTGGAAGTTCAAGGGCAAAGGGTAAAATAGTTTGTACCTTGGGGAAGTTTTAACCTAAGCTGGTAAAAGTAAGCTTAGGAGGTTTTCATGCAGGTCCCCATGTCTGTACCCTAGAGTTCAGAGTGGGGAAAAAACCATGACAACAACTGACACCAGAGACAAGACAGACAGCACCTCTGTCATGGAGCTGGCTGGCTGGGCTTGGGCTTGGTCTGTCTTCGCCGTGGTGTGCCGCTATGGGAAGACTGGTTGTTCTCGTCTTTTGCAGCCTGGCAATTATGTTCTCGTGTGCAGAAGTAATTATACATGCAGAGCCTCATCTGGTCTAACTTAGTGCAGCTCCAGTGTGAAGCCAGCGGAACACTGCAGATTTACACCCGGGAAGGAGTTTAGTGGGTTTAGTGTTCAGTGGGTTTTTTTGTAAAGAGAAAAAATCGCACTTTTGTTCTTTCATCAGCTAGTACTGGTGTCTCGTTACGGTTTACAAACCAGAGCACTGCACTGTGATGCTGGACTGAACTCATTTGTAAGTAGAAGTTACATCCTAAGAAGGAAACCAGCATTATTAATGCTATCCCAGGCATGTTCTGCGTGATATTTTTTTAACGGACTATGAATCCCAAGCATTAATGATAAAAATTCTACACATTTATACTTCTTTGAAATGGTAGCATTTTAGGAGAAAGGTAGAAACAAGGATTCAAAAGAACTGGTTTAGGATGGATAGATTTATCTAGAGGCAATACGATATATTCTGTCTTATATAGTACCCATAACAAATGGTGAGGTTACCAAAGTTTTCCCAGCATTTGTCTGTATGAATAATCCCTACTGAAACACCCAAAGCCAGGGAAGGCAGGCTCCATTGAATAGGGTGGGTGGCCTGTGGAGTTCAGGTTGAGAAGACCTTTCTCGTGAAGAGGTAATCTTTCAAAGCACTCCAGAAGCAAAATCAGCCTGTCCGGAAAGGATTTGGGGCTCCAGTTAACCTTGCCTTAATCAAGCCATTTGGTGGCCACTTTTCTTTTCCTTCTGAAAACCTGAAAACCAGGATAGGGTCACTATCCTGCAAAGACTCACAAACACTCTTATAGTGAGCCATATGACTGGTCTTCTTCAAACCATAGGAAAACTTCCATTCTTAAATGAAAAAGCTGTCTGGTCTTTGCAGATAAAGAGCCTTTGCTAAAAGAGGTAAACCAAGGAGGAACTCCACCATGGTATGGACGGCCCTCATAATGCTGTGAACTGAAGCGCTTCAATGGCTCCGATCACTCCATGGCTTCGAAAAGGTGCAACTTGAGAAGTACCTGGTGCTGCCGCTGATAAAGGGATGAATCTCCTCCAGCGCGATTTTTAAACGAGGAGGGAGGAACAAAGAGAACCAGAGACTGATCTTATGATGCAGCATAGGTTTTAATGCAAATGCAATTGGCAGTACAGAGTTACAGGAAGAAATTATACAGAGCAGAAAGAATGTATTTCCAGTGATTCAAGGAGAGCTGTGACTGATCAAAGGCCTCAATGGGATGTATTTCAGACACAATGTTCTTTTTGCATTGGTGCAGCTGCAGAGGTTGACATACGAGTCTCCTTTATAACCAATTTAAGTTTATTGTTTTACCCCAATCCATGTGTAATGAGACAAAGCAAAAGAGAAGCAGGAACTATGCAGCTTCTCCATAAGACATCTGCGGCAGCAAAGGTCAAAGCAAGACACCAGAGATACGGATTGATGAAAAGGATAGAACATATATGGCCTAATTCTGCTTGACAGCAAGGTCTCTTTTCCCCACTCAGAAAGAGTCCTAAAGCGTAACATTAGAAATGCAGCAGGGCTATCAGACCAAGGTGCTGAGCACACACAGCTCCCACTGACTTCAAGTGGAGCCATGTTTGCACAGCACTTCTGAAAGCCATGCCCAAAAGGTCAGCGGTGAATCTGGATCTTGCTGTTCATTTTCTGGTTCTTCCTTCATCCACGGATGTTCCTCCTGGCTTTAGCATGGCCCACAGCTTCCACTACGGTACCTATGGCAAGATACCCCGGAACCGCATACTCCCGCCCCGTAACCATAACCGCATGGGTAACCACCTAATCCCCCATAACCACATCTCCCGTAACCCCAAGGGCCACCGTAACCACCATAACCCCCTAAACCATACCATCCTCCGTAACGGCCTCCATAGCCGTACAATCCCCCAGGACCGAAGGAGCCCCCGAAACCGGGTCCGACCACAGGTGCTCCTATGGCTCCCACTTCACTGTGTTGAGGGAAATTGCTGAGAATTGGTCCTGGGAGGGTCACGACCACCGGTGAGGGTCTAATCACCACTTCAGAGTCAGGGCACTGCCTAACGCACGGCACGTTGCAGCTGCCAGTGACTGGACTGGGTCGGGCCACCCCGCATTCTGGATAGCACAGGCCGGAGAAAGCCATCTTTCTGGGATGGAGGTAAACCTGTAACACACACACCAGGGACTAGAGTAAAGAAAAGGTACAAGTGCCAGTGGATGAAAGGCTTCAAATCTCAGTTACTATTGCAGCGAGATCTTTCTGGGGCCCGAGAGAGAGATAAGTTTCCTTAGTCCCTATGTTTATGGCCACCTATTTCTTCCTATATCCTGTTTCTATGCCTCTTGTCCACTCGCACTGAACTTCCCTCCCAACCGGCCCCTTTGAGCCCCTCTCAATGACTTTGTCTAAAAAACACCGACTGGAATAACGGGAACTATTTCTATGCTGGACACCTAGGATTCTGTGTTCATTTGAGACATTTCACAAAGAGAACATGGCTGGTTTCATGGTACCTGAATCTCTTTGTTTGAGGATTTCACCTCTGCATTGCAACTCAGTTGAGTCCGGTATCACAGTGTAGTTCTTTGATGAATAAGAAACAGAGACTTTGCTTTTCTCCAAAGAAATCACTAAGGACAAGCTTGGGTACAATGGGTTTAGGTCCACTGATTTCCATGGAGTGACACTAAATTACACCATCTGAGAAGAAGCACCTGCAATGGGTATTACTGCTCAGAAGAACATAGGAATTGCTAGATTGAATCACACCACTTGTCAGCTTCATCCATTCTCCTGTCTCCAACAGTGAGGAGTAACAGCAGCATTAGGAAGGAGAAGACCACTGAATTGGCTCTTTCTGGACTAACCTGAACAAGTTTCTTCCTAATCCAACTAAGTGAAAAATGGTAAGGGACTTCCTAAAGTTACCGAGAAGATGTAAATGCCCCAATTCTATTTCCAGTTAACAGGAATTATGTTTCCCAAATGCATATGTTGCTCCTAAATTCCCCAATCAGCTTCGAATCATGAATCCTCTAGCACCTGCAAATGAGTAACTGCACAACATAAAAGTGGAAGAAAATTCTGATCGCTGATCAAAAATCACAGGGAGTAAGTGCAAGATTCAGTCCTACATAGAAATGGACCCTACTGTGACATCTCTATGGTTAGTAAGAGATTGGATCGAAATGGACTTACCCAATTCACTGAGGAGATGAAGTCCGGAGAAGTGTTTAGAAGAGCGCTGAGTCTTGTGTGCTTTTATACAGTCCCTGGGACTGCCTGGAGGATCTGCCTTGTCATTTGTGGAGGAGGTCCGAATTAGTTACAAAACAAACTTGATTGCCTTGCTATGTCCTGCTTTGGATGGAGCTCTTTTCCTCAGGGGTTGTGATGATTGGGCTAATCACCGCCTGAGTGGGCGTGACATGCACGTTGCATTCTTCATCTTTCTTTCATCTTAAAATTGTACATGCCAACTGCGTTTCTCGTGTCATTCCACTGACTTCATGGGGGCTCCAATGAGAATGAACTTCAAGCTGCTTCTGAGTGGTAGCACGACAGGCTCTGATGAAAGGAATCTAGTCTGGTCCTTTCCATTCATGCTGGTCGTGGTTAGGGGCATGGGCCAGTTCATTCTAAACCTGCTAGGAAAGTGGGAGCCACATTTTTGCATTCTTACCAGCTCCATCTCCAGTGGGCCAGATCCAAATCCCTTTCATTCATTGCCTCCAGTGTGTTTCCTGTCTGGACCCTTAGTCTGAAATTCCCCTTTTGGCACAGGGGATAGTATGATGCCTATACACTACTTTAATCCCACAATGAATTTATAAACTAGATCTTATCAGGGACTTCAGAGGAGCCTGGGACTTTGCGATGACCTGCTGCTCAGGGTGAATTTCACCCTATGATGAGTACAACTTGACTTACCACTGGACCTCCATTTGGGTCACCAATGCTGTCTCAAAGGGCTTCGTCCAGCAGCTTTGCTCATGGGTCAAGTCTAGGGATGGCAGAGAGTGAAGGAAAGCAGTGCTCTTTTATAGAAAGAAATTGAGGTGTTGTAAGACAATTCAGCTGACTGAGACCAGCAACAAGACCAGAAGAGAGAAAAATCACGTATTCTTGGAGAAGGAAGAGATGGCTGTGTGATGAGATTTGAGATAAAATCTGACCAACCACAGGGCATGTTGCAGTAAACATTCCTGCCAGAACCAGAATGTTGTTTGAAGTGTAAAATGTGTCCTCAAGAGTGGGTCCCATGTGGAGGGAGGAATTCAGAAGTATCTTCCTTTGATTTCAAGCAACCACTTGAAGCTCTTTGAAGTTGAATCAGCTGTGCTGATTTACACCAAGAGAGCACCTGCATTTTCCAATACCAATCTTTGTAAATATACTGTGAGAAAGCTCTGTCCTTTCCTCCGTGGGTCCCGCGTTCCCTGGCGGATTTCGCTCGCCTCAGAGGCTCACTCTGACCCTCCACCTAGCCCTTCTCTTTCTAGAGACAAGGGTCACAGTCTACTGAGCCGTTTTCAACATAAGCCAGTGAGGGAGGTGAGGAGAAGCTATCCTCCCTTGCACAGTCTCTGATGTCTCCAAGTCTCAGTGATTAATCAGGGGGGCAAAGGGGAGGAGCCTGGGCCTGCCCTCTGCTCTGGGCTCCAGCCCAGGGACCCTAATAGTATCAGCTATAGTAGCTGACCTTTTAGAAACATGACACGTACAATTCCTTGGGCTTCTTCCCCACAACAGCCCCCACTTCCTCAGGCTCCACCTCCCCCTTACGTCACGACCTCCTTCCTTATGCCTGATATGGTGTGTACTGCTCAGTATCTCCAACAGCGCAGCTTCCTCCCACAGCTCCTGACATGTGCACCCACCTGAGTATCTGGGAGGCATTTAACTAGTTTCAGCCAGCCCCTGATTGGCTTCAGGTGTCCCAATCAACCTAGCATCCTCCCTGCCTTCTGGAAAGCTCTTCATTGGCCCCAGGTATCTTAATTGACCTGGAGCAGCTGCCATTTCACTTATCCAGGTACCAGGGATTTGTTTAGCCTGGAGCTAATATATCTATCTTCTACTACTTTTCTATAGCTAGTGGGCCTTGCCCCCTCACAATACCAAATGCAAAACTCTCTTTCAATGAAAATGAAACAGCCCCAAATTGGGTGGCTTTAAGTGATAACCTGATTCACAGAAGGATACTAGTGACTTTGGCCTCCACTTTTTTTATAATAACTCTGTTAATCAGTGTGGAGTTGTGTAATCCTCACAACAATTTATTAATATGCTGAGAATACTACCCTTTCCATGTGTGAAACAACAGTGCGTGTTCGTGAGGGGCTTTGAAATCTTGTGTTTGAAGCACCCTGAAGAACTTCCAGCCTTAACACCCTGACTCTCTTTGTTTCATAGGCCTAGAAACAGAGGCACATTGAGGTGAAGGTCACATGGGGCTCAGCGGCAGAAACAGAAATACACCCTAATACTTCTGACGCATCCTACCACAGGCTGAGCCCTAGGTTGATCCCTGTTACACTGTGTTCCAAGACAAGCGTAGTAACATGTCGGGTTAAAAATGTTTGTATCCTTGGATCTAAGCACCAACAATTAGAGAAAATGGCTAATGTTCTGATCCACTTTCACTGTGTCTTCTTAAACATGAGGATAATACTTCTCCATAGGAATTACAAGTCTGTCAGTTTCAATTTTCTCCACGAGTGCGGTGGCCTTGGAAATCTCCATATGTAATTCAACCATCACAAACTTGCTTTAAGTCAAACCACCTGTCAGGATGAAGTCACCACATGCCCCGTGTGTACCACTTTTTCTTTTCTTAGAAATACATCTCTGTAGTGGGTCAGAGTCAGGCAACGGTAATGAATTCTTTCTGGTTTGTGAAATGAGGTACAGCACAGGTTATGTCTGCCACATGGCCTTCTTTATACCTGAGGATAAGAATGGTCCAAAGGAATTGTAAGTGTGTACTTTTGAATTTTTTTAATGTGTACTAAAAGAAAAAAACCTCAATATAGAATTCAGAATGGGAAAAATTTTGTGACAAGACAATTTATGTCTGCTGAAGTGTAAATATCCACCACTGAGCCAACACCTTCAAATAAAGAGAGTTAAAGGGCACTGGAAGAGGTTTGATGGTTCATCATTGTTCACACGTAGATGAGAAGATCTTTCACCCAAAAGTTCCTTCTAAAATTATCAAAACCAAATAAAAAAATATCCAGAATGAGCCTCTGTAAGAGTTACTCCCAGGTCAGGGAGGTATCTGGAAGCCGTGGACGCTAAGTATCCAGACAGGTTTAGGAAATAGAGGGTAGTATTGGCATGAATCGTCCCAACCATCGGGGTTTATTTCTGACTCTGCCAATCGTTCCTGTCTCACCTCCAACTCAATGTATCTCCGTTGACCTGTGGTGTAAACAGGTATAATTATAACTCTCCTGCTGCATTACCTGAGGCTTCCTCTGATCTAAGCATTTCAAAACACTTCACAAACGCTCATCAAGTGTTGTAGGGCCAAAGAACTGTATTCCTTATAGCAATAATAACTTTTTATTAGCATTAGATGTTCCAAGCTTGAAAATAAGATTGACTTTAAAAATGTGTGTCAAGTTCTCAGATGTCATTCCGGTACTCGGCTCCTGATTTCTTTAGCCTCCGAAATTGGGGCTCTTTGATTTTCGTTACTGTTCCTTTGCATTTCCCTTTTAGATATATTGTAAAGTTGAAGGGTAGATGCTGAGCCAGTGAAATCAATGGGAAACATCAGTTCCTGCATCTCTATCCATGAGTAGCCTAGAGCACTGGGTCTTGTGAGATACTTCAGCAAATAAAGATAAGGAAGAAGCACAAGAAAGATAGAGATAAGGAGAACTTCTTCAAAGGTCACACTGCTGTGGGATTAGATGTGATTAATTGAAAGACTGACCAACCTACAGAATTGTGCAAGACTCTTCTCTGACAGAAAGCTTTTCAGCCATTATTAGAATGATTTTTGAAGTAGAAAGTACGCCTCTATCAGGATTGGTTCTAACTTGAGCAGGATAAAACTCCTTAGCTCAGTTTTAAGGCACAGAAGTCAGTGAAGTCTGTGGAGCTCTACTAAGGTGCAGTGGCTCAGGATCTGCCCCGGAGTATTACAAGGAAACGTTTGTTAAAGAAATGGGAATGTAAACCTTTTTGGAATGAAAATCAAATAGCCCCAAATTCTGAGGCTAGGAATCATCACTGAATAGTCGTATGACATCAGAAACCTTAAAGGCTATGGCCTTTGGCGAAGAGACAGAGGCAGCCATAAGCTAGGAAGCGACTGGTCACATCCTCACATTCCAAACTAGTCACATTGAAAGAAGGTGCTATTGGGCTGTTAGGAATACAATCCTGTCCTGATAATGCCTATCCCCTCCAGAAAAAGGGAAGTGCCTAGAAGATGTAAAAGGAAATTTAGGTTGACAGTTTTCTGTCTGGTAAGAACTCACTTATCCATAGACACAGCTGGGAAACTCTTATGTCTTTATAGATGTAGTTGTGAAATCCTCACTTCTGCATTGTTTTGTCATTATAGTTCCCACTTTGCTATTGTTTATTGGCATGGTCTCTGTCTGGTTCTGTGATTGTTTCTATCTGCCGTATAATTAATTTTGCTGGGTGTAAACTAATTAAGGTGGTGGGATATAATTGGTTAGCTAATCATGTTACAATATATTAGGATTGGTTAGTTAAATTTCAGTAAAATGATTGGTTAAGGTATAGCTCAGAATATTACTATATAAATTAGGGGCAAACAGGAAGTAAGTTGGGATTAGAAAATGAGGAAAAAGGAGCTTGTATTTAAGCTTGCTGGAAGTTCACCCCAATAAACATCGAATTGTTTGCACCTTCGGACTTCGGGTATTGTAGCTCTCTGTTCATGCGAGAAGGACCAGGCAAGTGGGAGAGAGAAGGAATAAGATCTCTAACAGTTACCAAGGGCAGCGCGACGCGCCACCTTGATATTTGTGCTGCTGCCACCAGCAGGGGTAGGCACCCTGCACCACGCAGCCTCCTCGGGGGTTCTGGGCCGCGGCTCCACAGACGTGCGAAGCAGGTGTGCGCAGAGCCATAGGTGCTGTCTGACTTGTCTTTGGAGCCGGTTGTATTATTCGATTGATGGGGTTCTCCCATACGCAGCTCCTCCACTCCTCCCTGGCCAGGGCACGGGGAATCTGGGACTCCACAGTGGGCCGATGCGTTCCCAACCCACCTTCCAGGGAGCGGGCTCTCTCTGAAGGGGTGCAGGAGGCAGGGAGACAGAGACAGGATTTTCAGAAAGAAACCAAAAAATGGTTGAGAGACCATATCGAGATGAAGGTTACACAGGGAGCAAGTGGCAGAGTCAGCAATAAAACCAGTCATTGTGACTACTCCTCCCCATACTTCCCATTGCTCCTGAACTGCATTGGACAGTTCCCATTCGAGGCTTCTGGATATCCCAGTGAAGCATCTATGAAGTTAGAAGAATGATTGAAGGAATGTAGTTGTCCCATCACGTTTTCAGAAGAAAGAGAAAGAGGAAAGACAGCTGCAGCTCCCATTGGCCAGGAAAGGAGAACTGCAGCCACTGGGAGCTGTGGGGAGTCATGCCTGCGGGCGATCAATGTAAACAAAATGTCTCACAGCCTGACAGCAGATTACCCTGATGGGCCGCATGCCCCTGTTCTAAACTATGAAGAAATAAATGCCTGCGACTCAAGAATGGGGGGTGGAGGGACGAGGGGAAACAACAAATGCCCCAAACCCTTCCCACTGTTCAGAATCACAGAGTGTCTGTGCAAGAGGCTTCCTTAAATAAAATGATCACTAGCACATCGCCTGAATGGTTATGGAGAGAGCGAGTTGAACAGGATTCCCTAGTTCACATTGGAGAATTAGATAAAGCTGATAGAAGACCCCTGAGTCATGAGTGGTTTTGGACAGGTTTTTAGGCTGGGGGAGGGCTTGAGAGGCCCTTTGTTCCTGAAGGCCCAATTAGTTACAAACCAAACTTTGAGAACTCCTTCCATTCACAGAATTTTTTTCCTCTGTGTTTGATGATTAGTTTGTTCCTAATTCCACATGGGGCGAGGAGCACATTACATTCTGCAGCTCTCTTTCCTCTGAAAACTGTATGGGCCAGATAACATTTCTGGGATCATTCTGCCAACTAATCGCATCTAATCCCAAAGCAATGTGACCGTTGAAGAAATTCTCCTTAGCTCTATCTTTCTTGTGCTTCTTCTTTAACTGTATTAGCTGAAGTGCCTCACAAGACCCAGTGCTCTGGGGTACTCATGGATAGAGATGCAGGAACTGATGATTCCCATTGATTTCACTGGCTAAGCATCTACCCTTCAACTTTACAATATATCTAAAAGGGAAATGCAAAGGAACAGTAACGAAAATCAAAGAACCCCAGTTTCGGAGGCTAAAGAAATCAGGAGCCCAGTACCAGAATGACATCTGGGAACTTGACACGCATTTTTAAAGTCAATCTAATCTTCCAGCTTGGAACGTCAAAAGCTAATAAAAAGTTATTATAGTTACTATAATGAATACAGTTCTTTGGCCCTGTAACACTTGATGAGCATTTGTGAAGTGCTTTGAAATGCTTAGATCAGAGGAAGCCTCAGGCAGTGCACCAGGAGAGTTATAATTATACCTGTTCACCCCGCAGGTCAACGGAGACACACTGAGTTGGAGGTCAGAGAGGAGTGATTGGCAGAGTCAGAAATAAACCCCAAGTGAGAAGCTGGAAGTTCCCTCAAGATTTCAAAGCCCCTCACAAATACTCACTGGTGTTTCACACATGAAAAGTGCTGTATTCTTGGAACACTAATACATTGTTCTGGGGATTAGACACCTGTGCAATAAGTAAGAGAGTTGTTATAAATGAAACGGAGCACAAGGTCCCTCGTTCCATTCTGTGAATCAAGTTATCACTTAAAAGCCACACAAGTCAGGGCTGTTTCATTTTCACTGAAATAGAGTTAAGACCTAGTTCAAAAGAATGCAAAAAAGTGGCTCCCACTTTCTTAGCCGGTTTAGAATGAACTGCCCCATGCCCCTAACTACGACCAGCATGAATGGAAAGGACCAGACTAGATTCCTTTAGAGCCTGTCATGCTGCTGATGCCACTCAGAAACAGCCTGAAGCTCATTCTCACTGCAGCCCCCATGAAGTCAGTGGAATGACACGAGGAACGCAGTTGGCATGTACAATTTTAAGATGAAAGAAAGATGAAGAGTGCAACGTGCATGTCACGCCCACTGAGGCTGCGATTAGCCCAATCATCACAACCCCTGAGGAAAAGAGCTCCATCCAAAGCAGGACATAGCAAGGCAATCAAGTTTGTTTTGTAACTAATTCGGACCTCCTCCACAAATGACATGGCAGATCCTCCAGGCAGTCCCAGGGACTGTATAAAAGCACACAAGACTCAGCGCTCTTCTAAACACTTCTCCGGACTTCATCTCCTCAGTGAATTAGGTAAGTCTCAATCTCTTATTAACCATAGAGATGTCACAATAGGGTCCATTTATATTTAGGACTGAATCTTGCACTTACTCCTTGTTATTTGTATCAGCGATCAGGATTTCCTTCCATAATTATGTTGTGCAGTTACTCATTTGCAGGTCCCAGAGGATTCATGATTCGAAGCTGATCGGGGAATTTAGGAGCAACATATGCATTTGGGAAACATAATTCCTATTAACTGGAAATAGAAATGGGGCATTTACATCTTCTCGGTAACTTTAGGAAGTCCCTTGCCATTTTTCACTTAGTTGGATTAGGAAGAAACTTGTTCGGGTTAATCCAGAAAAAGCCAGTTGAGTGGTCTTCTCCTTTACGCTGATGCTGCTGTTACTCCTCACACTTGGAGACTGGAGAATGGATGAAGCTGACAAGTGGTGTGATCCAATCTATCAATTCCTATGTTCTTCTGAGCAGTAATACCCATTGCAGGTGCTTCTTCTCGGATGGTGTTATTTAGTGTCACTCCATGGAAGTCAGTGGACCTAAACCCATTGTACCCCAGCTTGTCCTTAGTGATTTCTTTGGAGAAAAGCAAAGTCTCTGTTTCTTCATCATCAAAGAACTACACTGTGATACTGGACTCAACTGAGTTGCAATGCAGAGGTGAAATCCTCAAATGAAGGGATTCAATTACCATGATCCCAGCCATGTTCTCTTTGTGAAATGTCTCAAATGAACACAGAATCCTAGGTGTCCAGCATAGAAATAGTTCTCCTTATTCCAGTCGGTGTTTTTTAGACAAAGTCATTGAGAGGGGCTCAAAGGGGCCGGTTGGGAGGGAAGTTTAGTGCGAGTGGACAAGAGGCGTAGAAAGAGGATATAGGAAGAAATAGGTGGCCATGAACATAGGGACTAAGGAAACTTATCTCTCTCTCTCTCTCGGGTCCCAGGAAGACCTCGCTGCAATAGTAACTGAGATTTGAAGCTTTTCATCCACTGGCACTTGTACCTTTTCTTTACTCTAGTCCTTGGTGTGTGTTACAGGTTTACCTCCATCCCAGAAAGATGGCTTTTTCCGGCCTGTGTTATCCAGAATGTGGGGTGGCCCGGCCCAGTCCAGTCACTGGCAGCTGCAACGTGCCGTGCGTTCGGCAGTGCCCTGACTCCGAAGTGGTGATCAGACCCTCACCGGTGGTCGTGACCCTCCCGGGACCAATTCTCAGCCATTTCCCTCAACACAGTGAAATGGGAGCCATAGGAGCACCTGTGGTCGGACCCGGTTTCGGGGGCTCCTTCGGTCCTGGGGGATTGTACGGCTATGGAGGCCGTTACGGAGGATGGTATGGTTTAGGGGGTTATGGTGGTTATGGTGGCCCTTGGGGTTACGGAAGATGTGGTTATGGGGGATTAGGTGGTTACCCGTGCGGTTATGGTTACGGGGGGGGAATATGCGGTTCCGGGGTATCTTGCCATAGGTACCGTAGTGGAAGCTGTGGGCCATGCTAAAGCCAGCAGGAACATCCGTGGATGAAGGAAGAACCAGAAAATGAACAGCAAGATCCAGATTCACCGCTGACCTCTTGGGCATGGCTTTCAGAAGTGCTGTGCAAACATGGCTCCTCTTGAAATCAGTGGGAGCTGTGTGCGCTCAGCACCTTGGTCTGATAGCCATGCTGCATTTCTGATGTTACCCTTTTGGACTCTTTCTCAGTGGGGAAAAGAGACCTTGCTGTCAAGCAGAATTAGGCCATATATGTTCTATCCTTTTCATCAATCCGTACCTCTGGTGTCTTGCTTTGACCTTTGCTGCCGCAGATGTCTAATGGAGAAGCTGCATAGTTCCTACTTCTCTTTTGCTTTGTCTCATTAAACATGGATTGGGGTAAACAATAAACTTAAATTGGTTATAAAGGAGACTCGTTTGTCAACCTCTGCAGCTGCACCAATGCAAAAAGAACACTGTGTCTGAAATACATCCCATTGAGGCCTTTGATCAGTCACATGTCTCCTTGAATCACTGGAAATACATTCTTTCCGCTCTGTATTATTTCTTCCTGTAACTCTGTACTGCCAATTGCATTTGCATTAAAACCTATGCTGCATCATAAGATCAGTCTCTGGTTCTCTTTGTTCCTCCCTCCTCGTTTGAAAATCACGCTGGAGGAGATTCATCCCTGTATCAGCGGCAGCACCAGGTACTTCTCAAGTTGCACCTTTTCGAAGCCATGGAGAGATTGGAGCCATTGAAGCGCTTCAGTTCACAGCATTATGAGAGCCGTCCTTACCTGGGTGGAGTTCCTCCTTGGTTTATGTGTTTTAGCAAAGACTCTTTTCCTGCAAAGACCAGACAGCTTTTCCATTTAAGAATGGACGTTTTCCTATGGTTTGAAGAAGACCAGTCACATGGTCCACAGTAAGGGTGTGAGTCTTTGCGGGATAGCGACCAGGTTTTTGGAAGGAAGAGACAAGTGGCCACCAAATGGTTTGGTTAAGGCAAGGTTAACTGGAGCCCCAACTCCTTTCAGGACAGGCTGATTTTGCTTCTGGAGTGCTTTGAAAGATTACCTCTTCACGAGAAAGGTCTTCTCAACCTGAACTCCACAGACCACCCATCCTATTCAATGGAGACTGCCTTCCCCTGGCTTTGAGTGTTTTGGTAGGGATTATTCAGCAAGACAAATGCTGGGAAAACATTATAAGACAGAAAATATCTTCTTGCCTCTAGATAAATCCATGGAACACCCATGTCTTGAATACGGCATGCACATGTGGTCACCCCATCTCCAAAAAGGTATATTCGAATTGGAAAAGATTAAAAAGGGCACCAAAAAGCAGTAGGGGTGTAGAACAGCTTCTCTATGAGGAGAGATTAAGAAGACTGGACCTTTCACCTTGGAAAAGAGATGACTAAGGGGAGATATGATAGAGGTCTATAAATTGATGACTGGAGTGGAGAAAATCAAAAAGAAGTCTTATTTACTGCTTCTCATAACACAAAGAGGAAACAGGAAAGGCAGTTGCAGCTCCCATTGGCCGGGAAAGGCGAACTGCAGCCAATGGGAGCTGCGTGGAGCCATGCCTGCGGGAAGTTTTCCTATGGTTTGAAGAAGACCAGTCACATGGTCCATAGTAAGAGTGTTTGTGAGTCTTTGCAGGATAGCGACCCAGGTTTTCGGAGGGAAAAGCGAAGTGGCCACCAAATGGCTTGATTAAGGCAAGGTTAACTGGAGCCCCAACTCCTTGAATGGCAGAGCAACGTTTTCAGGACAGGATGACTTTGCTTCTAGAGTGCTTTGAAAGTTTAGCTCTTCACAAGAAAGGTCTTCTCAACCTGAACTCCACAGGCCACCCACCCTGTTGAATGGAGCCTGCCTTCCCCTGGCTTTGTGTGTTTCAGTAGGGATTATTCATACAGACAAATGCTGGGAAAACTTTGGTAACCTGGCCATTTGTTATGGGTACTATATAAGACTATATCGTATTGCCTCTAGATAAATCTATCCATCCTTAAGCAGTTCTTTAAATTCCTTGTTTCTATCTTTGTCCTAAAATGCTACCGTTTCAAAGAAGTATAAATGTATAGAATTTTTATCGTTAATGCTTGGGATTCATAGTCCGTTAAAAATATCACGCAGAACATGGCTGGGATAGCATTAATAATGCTGGTTTCCTTCTTAAGATGTAACTTCTACTTACAAATGAGTTCAGTCCAGCAACACAGTGCGGTGCTTTGGTTTGTAAACCGTAACGAGACACCAGTACTAGCTGATGAAAGAACAAAAGTGTGATTTTTTCTCTTTACAAAAAAACCCACTAAACACAATCTCCTCCCCTGGTGTAAATCTGCAGTGTTCCGCTGGCTTCACACTGGAGCTGCACTAAGACCAGACGAGGCTCTGCACGTATAATTACTTCTGCACACGAGAACATAATTGCCAGGCTGCAAAAGACAAGAACAACCAGTCTTCCCATAGCGGCACACCACGGGGAAGACAGACCAAGCCCAAGCCCAGCCAGCCAACTCCATGACAGAAATTCAGGGAGGAGACAGGGGATCTTAGAGTTCCCAGGAGGGAAGGGTCAGCCCTCTCCCACCTGAGATCCCAGTGCCAAGATGGAGGGATGCCCTTAACCCCGGCCGAGATCTAACTATGGAAGAAAGGAATTTCTTCCTCCAGATGAAGTCCTTGGAGGTCGAACCGGAGGAGAGGAGAGGAGAGAGGTGAAGCGCTTGAAGGCGAAATGCCTGGAGGCAGAAGCGGAGGTGAAGCATTTGGAAGTGGAGGAGAGGAAAGAGGCAAAGCGCTTGGAGGGAGAAATGGAGCTGAAGTGTTTAGAGCTGGAAAAGGCTAAGCTGGGTCAACCAGGTAGCCCTCACGGTCCTTCTCCAGGTACGGCTTCCCATTCCAAGAAATTCCCCACATACAAGCAAGGTGATGACACAGAAGCCTTCTTAGAAAAGTTTGAGAGGGCCTGCCTTGGGACTCTTTGGTTTTTGTTACTGTACCTTTGCATTTCCCTTTTATACATATTTTCCAGTTGAAGGGTAGATGCTGAGCCAGTGAAATCAATGGGAAACATGAACTACTCCATCTCTATCCATGAGTAGCCAAGAGAACTGGGTCTTGAGAGATACTTCAGCAAATAAAGATAAGGAAGAAGCACAAGAAAGGTAGAGATAAGGAGAACTTCTTCTTCCACGATCACATTGCTGAGGAATTCAACGCAATTAAATTACAAGACTGACCAACCTACAGAATTGTGCAAGACTCTTCTCTGACAGAAAGCTTTTCAGCCATTATTAAAGTGATTTTTAAAGTGGAAAGTACGCCTCTAACAAGTTTGGTTCTGACCTGAGCAGCATAAAACGCCTCAGCTCGGTTTTAAGGCACAGAAGTCAGTGAAGTCTATGGAGCTCTACTAATGTTCAGTGGCTCAGCATCTTCCCCTTGAGCATTACAAGGGAATGTTTTTTGAAGAAATGGAAATGTAAAACTTTTTGGAATGAAAATCAAATAGCCCCAAATTCTGAGGCTAGGAATCATCACTGAGTATTGGTATGACAACAGAAACCTTGACGTGCATTTGTAAAGTTTGTTTAATCCAGCGTTACTCAGGGGCTCTGGGCTGCCCCTCTGGAGACATGTGGGGCTGGTGTGCGCAGAGCCAGAGGTGCTGTCTGTCTTGTCTGTGGTGTCGGTTGTAGTATTCGATCGATGGGTCTCTCCCATGCACAACTGCCCCATTCCCACCTGGCCAGGACACGGTTGAGAAAGCCCTTTAATTCTAATCCACAATTTGGTGTCATATAATCCAAGGAAAAAATTCTACTATTAAAATAATACATCCCTGTGCACACACACAACTTTAATGAGCCTCAAATGCTTTGAAGTTCTGTGATTTCAGGAAGCCTGTGATTATCAAGCAGAATATCACTATTCAATCTGGTTGATGTGGAGGTGAACAAGCACACTGGGGCGAAGGTTACACAGGGAGCGAGTGGCAGAGTCAGCAATAAAACCAGTCATAGTGATTACTCACCCCCTGCTCACCACTGCTCCTGAACTATATTGGACGGTTTTCATTCAGGGCTTCCGAATCTCCCACTGCACCATCAGTGAAGTCAATAGAATGATCCCAGGAATGTAGCTGACCCATACAGTTTTCAGAGGAATGAGCTGAATGGTGTAACGTGCACCTCACCCCAAGTGGAGTTAGGAACAAACTCATCATCAAAACTACGGAGGAAAAAAATTCCATGATTAGAAGGAGTTCTCAAAGCTTTGTAACTGTCAAGGTTCCTTCCCCACTCTGAACTTTAGGGTACAGATGTGGGGACCTGCATGAAAACCTCCTAAGCTTACTTTTACCACTTTAGGTGAAAACTTCCCCAAGGTACAAATTAATTTTAGCCTTTGCCCATGGAATTTCCACTGCCACCACCAAATTTTAATTGGGTTTACTGGGAAATGTAGTTTGGACACTTCTTTCCTCCCAAAATCCTCCCAACCCTTGCACCCCACTTCCTGGGGAAGGTTTGGTAAAAATCCTCACCAATTTGCATAGGTGACCACAGATCCAAACCCTTGGATCTTAGAACAATGAATTCAGTTTTCTTACAAGAAGACTTTCAATAGAAGTAAAGGAATCACCTCTGTAAAATCAGGATGGTAGATACCTTACAGAGTAATTAGATTCAAAACATAGAGAATCCCTCTAGGGAAAACCTTAAGTTACAAAAAAGACACACAGACAGGGATAGTCATTCTATTCAGCACACCTGTTTTCTCAGCCATTTAAAGGAATCATAATCTAACATATACCTAGCTAGATTACTTACTAAATGTTCTAAGACTCCATTCCTGTTCTGTCCCCAGCAAAAGCATCACACAGACAGACCCAGACCCTTTGTTTTTCTCCCTCCTCCCAGCTTTTGAAAGTATCTTGTCTCCTCATTGGTCATTTTGGTCAGGTGCCAGCGAGGTTAATTTAGCTTCTTAACCCTTTGCAGGTGAGGGGATTTTTCCTCTGGCCAGGAGGGATTTTAAAGGGGTTTACCCTTCCCTTTATATTTCTGACAGTAACTAATTGGGTCTTCAGGAACAAAGGGTCTTTCAAGTCCAGTCGCAGCCGAAAAAACTGTCTAAAACCACTCATGACTCAGGGGTCTTCTATCAGCTTTATCTAATTCTCCAATGTGAACTAGAGAATCCTGTTCAACTCGCTCTCTCCACAACCATTCAGATGATGCGCTAGGGATCCTTTTATTTTAGGACTGCCTCTTGCACAGACACTCGGTGATTCTGAACAGTGGGAAGGGTTTGGGGGTGTTGTTGTCTGTCCCCGTCCCCGTCCATCCCCCTCCCCTCCACATTATTGAGTTTCAGGCCTTGGTTTCTTCATGGTTTAGACATTAAGGCCTGGATTTTCAGAGCAAGACATGGAGATGGGACACGAGAGCCTTTTGATTTTAGTCGGAACTTGGGCATTCAAATCCCTTCGGGAGCTCTGACAAATCGCACCCCCAATTTTTCATTTCAGGTTTAGGAAGAAAGTCTCTAAATTTGCTCCATAAAGGACTAATTCATTATTCTTCTACTGCCTTCTGAAGCAGCTGGTAAGTGATACTCATTAAGACAGGATACTGGCTCTGATGGGCCACTCGTCTCTTGCAGCCTGGCAATTACTACATTCTCATGTGCAGAAGTATTTCTAGGTGCAGAGCTTCATCTGTGGATTAATGTAGATTTACAGCAGGGGAGGACGTGGTGGTTTGTGTTTTGTATTGAGTAAAAAATCCACCACTTTTGTTTAGTCATCAGTAAGTGTTAATGACTTGCTAAGGTTTACAAACCAAAGTACCGCACTGTGATGCTGGATTGAATTCATTTGTAAGTAGAGGTTACAGTCTGGTAAGGAAACTGGCATTAATAATGCTATCCCAGCCATGTTCTGCGTGATATTTGTTTTAATGGACTGGAAATCATAACCGTTAATGATACAAATGATAATGATACATATTTATACGTCTTAGTGACAGCATTCTTTAGGACAAAGGGAATAAAAAGTATTAAAAATACCTTGTTGAATCTTTCTTTCTTTCTTTAAATTTTTTATTCTGCTGACCCATGTACCTTCAGTTTTGTGTTGCCTGCTGTGTGTTTCCAATTTATCTCCACAGCAGAAAGATGTCTTGCTTCAGAAACATGTGCAGTGACATTCCACAATGCATGCGTAACAGCGACAAGAAGCCAGACGTAAGGCAGTGCCCTGACTCTACAGTGCTGATCCAACCCCCACTGGCTGTTGTGACCTTCCCAGGAGCAATGCTCAGCTCTTTCCCAGGAAAGCAGAGTGGGATCCTCAGGAGCAGCTGATATCAGAGGTGTTGATGGGGGCGCATGTGGTGATGAAGACTTATAAGGTTATGGGTGGATGCTAAGGTTATGGGTGATCCTGTGGTAATGGGAGATAATCCGGTTATGGGGGCCCATGCAGTTAGTAGGGGCTTTATGGTTATAGGGGCCCATATGGTGGTGGGGGATTATATGGTCACAGGGGTGCAAATGGTGGTAGGGGAATGCAGAGTTAGGTAGCAATAGGGCCATTGGTATCTTAATAGAAACTATGGGCCATGTTGTTGCGGTTTAGTGATGAGACAGAACACAGCTTTATGCAAGCAAACAGGCTGGTCAGCGGAGATGGGCTGTTCTGCTCCCCCGCCTTCCACCATCTCCTTTTATTATATTTTTCCCCCTAAGCATTACACACTGCTACACAAAGAAATGTATGACGTTGATTCATATGCTTAGTTACCATCCTCTATTTACTACAATCCTGGTTCTCAGGCCGTGAGCCCAGGCTAAAGAAACCTCCCACAGTTGCTGTCCAAACAATCAAGTTCTTAGGGTTCATATCTAGCCCTTGTCCTTGGATAGAGCAATGTGTGCATTGCTTCTAGGAAACAGTCAGGGTGTGCCCTGCCTGCTTCCAGGTGGAATAGCTAGACATTAACCCTTCACCATGTTAATCCCAGCAGGCATATCCATGGGAAAAGAAAGAGCCATGAAATGAAAGGCATGATACAGTTTCACATCTGAGCTGATAGGCCTGCCACATGTGTGAAGTAGACCGAACTCTGGCAATGATATAGACTCTTGTGCTTCAGGGTATCGTCCATTAATGGAAGTAAATGTGATTGATGGGGGAGAGTGAAAAAGTTATTCGATGGGCAGGGATCCCATACCTGTGATCTATTGGGTTTCTTGCAAGATCATGTATTCGAGACCTTTAATCATTTTTTTTGCTCTTCTCTGGACTTGTTTCCAATGTGTCCACATTTTTCCTGAAATGTGCCTCCCAGAGCTGGACACAAGACTCCAGTTGAGTCATAGAATCATAGAATCATAGAATATCAGGGTTGGAAGGGACCCCAGAAGGTCATCTAGTCCAACCCCCTGCTCAAAGCAGGACCAATTCCCAGTTAAATAATCCCAGCCAGGGCTTTGTCAAGCCTGACCTTAAAAACCTCTAAGGAAGGAGATTCTACCACCTCCCTAGGTAACGCATTCCAGTGTTTCACCACCCTCTTAGTGAAAAAGTTTTTCCTAATATCCAATCTAAACCTCCCCCACTGCAACTTGCAACTTGAGTCCTAATCAATGCGGAGTAGAACAGAAGAATTTCTTCTCGTGTCTTTCTTACAATACTTCTGCTCATACATCCCAGAATGATGTTTGCTATTTTTGCAACAGTGACACACTGTTGCCTCATATTTAGCTTCTGATCCACTATTACCCTCAGAACCCTTTCCTACCACTGCTTCCTAGGCAGTCATTTTCCATTTTGTATGTGTGCAACTGATTGTTCCTTCCTAAATGGAATAGTCTGCATTTATCCTTATTGAATTTCCTCCTATTTACTTCACATCATTTCTCCAGTTTGTCCAGCTCATTTTGAATTTTGATCCTCTTCTCCACAACACTTGCAACCCCTGCCAGGCTGGTCTCATGTGCAAACTCTATGAGTGTCATAATCTAAATCACTGATGAAGATATTAAACAGTATCGAACCTAGAACTGATCCCTTTGGGAGCCATTTTGTAATATTCATCCAGCTTGAGTGTGGACCTCGATAACTAATCTCTGGGAATGGTTTACCAACCAGTTATGCACCACCTTTTAGTAGCGCCATCTAGGTTATATTTTGCTCGTGTGCTTATGAGAAAGTCATGCAAGAAAGTATAAAAACCTTATTAAAATTAAGATATACCACATCTACTGCATGCCCTCTATCCACAAGGCTTCTTACCCTGTCAAATAAGCCCCAGCAGAGCAATAGGAATGGAAACGGGGATTGGTTTTGACTGAGGGCTCCAGAGAAGAAATTAAGAACATAAGAAAAGCCAAACTGGGTGAGACAAAAGGTCTATCTAGCCCAGTACCCTGTCTTTCATCAATGGCCAATGCTAAGTGCTTCAGAGGGAATGAACAGAACTGGTAACCATCAAGTGATCCATCCCCTGTCTCCCATTCCCAGGTTCTAGCAAATAGAGGCTAGGGACAACATCCCTGTTCATACTGGCTAATATCCATTGATGGACATGTCTTCCTTGAATTTATCTAGGGTTTTCTTTTTGAACCCTGCTCAAGTCTTGGCCTTCACAAAATCCTCTGGTAAAGAGTTCCACAGGTTGACTGTGCATTCTGTCAAAAAATACTTCCTTCTCTTTGTTTTAAAACTGATGCCTTTTAATTTCATTCGGTGACCACTAGTTTTTGTGTTATGAGAAGGAGTAAATAAGACTTCCTTATTTATTTTCTCCACTCCAGTCATCAATTTATGGACCTCTATCATATCTCCCCCTAGTCATCTCTTTTCCAAGGTGAAAGGCCCAGTCTTCTTAATCTCTCCTCATAGAGAAGCTGTTCTACACCCCTACTGCTTTTTGGTGCCCTTTTTAATTTTTTCCAATTCGAATATACCTTTTTGGAGATGGGGTGACCACATCTGCATGCAGTATTCAAGACGTGGGTGTGCCATGGATTAATCTAGAGGCAAGAAGATATTTTCTGTCTTATAATGTTTTCCCAGCATTTGTCTTGCTGAATACTCCCTCCCAAAACACTCAAAGCCAGGGGAAGGCAGTCTCCATTGAACAGGCTGGGTGGTCTGTGGAGTTCAGTTTGAGAAGACCTTTCTCGTGAAGAGGTAATCTTTCAAAGCACTCCAGAAGCAAAATCAGCCTGTCCTGAAAGGAGTTGGGGCTCCAGTTAACCTTGCCTTAACCAAGCCATTTGGTGGCCACTTGTCTCTTCCTTCCAAAAACCTGGGTCGCTATCCCGCAAAGACTCACAAACACTTTTACTGTGGACCATGTGACTGGTCTTCTTCAAACCATAGGAAAACTTCCCTTCTTAAATGGAAAAGCTGTCTGGTCTTTGCAGGAAAAGAGTCTTTGCTAAAACAGATAAACCAAGGAGGAACTCCACCAAGGTAAGGACGGCTCTCATAATGCTATGAACTGAAGCGCTTCAATGGCTCCAATCACTCCATGGCTTCGAAAAGGTGCAACTTGAGAAGAACCTGGTGCTGCCGCTGATAAAGGGATGAATCTCCTCCAGCGCAATTTTTAAACGAAGAGGGAGGAACAAAGAGAACCAGAGACTGATCTTATGATGCAGCATAGGTTTTAATGCAAATGCAATTGGCAGTACAGAGTTACAGGAAAAAATAGTACAGAGCGGAAAGAATGTATTTCCAGTGATTCAAGGAGAGCTGTGACTGATCAAAGGCCTCAATGGGATGTATTTCAGACACAGTGTTCCTTTTGCATTGGTGCAGCTGCAGAGGTTGACAAACGAGTCTTCTTTATAACCAATTTAAGTTTATTGTTTTACCCCAATCCATGTGTAATGAGACAAAGCAAAAGAGAAGCAGGAACTATGCAGCTTCTCCATTAGACATCTGCAGCAGCAAAGGTCAAAGCAAGACACCAGAGATACGGATTGATGAATAGGATAGAACATATATGGCCTAATTCTGCTTGACAGCAAGGTCTCTTTTTCCCACTCAGAAAGAGTCCTAAAGCGTAACATTAGAAATGCAGCATGGCTATCAGACCAAGGTGCTGAGTGCACACAGCTCCCACTGACTTCAAGTGGAGCCCTGTTTTCACAGCACCTCTGAAAGCCATGCCCAAAAGGTCAGCGGTGAATCTGGATCTTGCTGTTCATTTCCTGGTTCTTCCTTCATCCACGGATGTTCCTGCTGGCGTTAGCATG
This sequence comes from Lepidochelys kempii, assembly GCF_965140285.1. NCBI lineage: Eukaryota > Metazoa > Chordata > Testudines > Cheloniidae > Lepidochelys > Lepidochelys kempii. Next base: position 349,887,735 of record NC_136380.1, read on the forward strand.
GCCCACAGCTTCCACTGAGGTACCTATGGCAAGATACCCCGGAACCGCATATTCCCGCCCCGTAACCATAACCGCCCAGGGAACCGCCGAATCCCCCATAACCACATCTCCCGTAACCCCAAGGGCCACCGTAACCACCATAGCCCCCTAAACCATACCATCCTCCGTAACGGCCTCCATAGCCGTACAATCCCCCAGGACCGAAGGAGCCCCCGAAACCGGGTCCGACCACAGGTGCTCCTATGGCTCCCACTCCGCTCTGTTGAGGGAAATTGCTGAGAATTGGTCCCGGGAGGGTCACGACCACCGGTGAGGGTCTGATCACCACTTCGGAGTCAGGGCACTGCCGAACGCATGGCATGTTGCAGCTGCCAGTGACTGGACTGGGCCGGGCCACCCCGCATTCTGGATAGCACAGGCCGGAGAAAGCCATCTTTCTGGGATGGAGGTAAACCTGTAACACACACACCAGGGACTAGAGTAAAGAAAAGGTACAAGTGCCAGTGGATGGAAGGCTTCAAATCTCAGTTACTATTGCAGCGAGGTCTTCCTGGGGCCCGAGAGAGAGAGAGAGAGAGAGAGGTAAGTGTCCTTAGTCCCTATGTTTATGGCCACGTATTTCTTCCTATATCCTCTTTCTACGCCTCTTGTCCACTCGCACTCAACTTCCCTCCCAACCGGCCCCTTTGAGCCCCTCTCAATGACTTTGTCTAAAAAAACACCAACTGGAATAAGGAGAACTATTTCTATGCTGGACACCTAGGATTCTGTGTTCATTTGAGACATTTCTCAAAGAGAACATGGCTGGTTTCATGGTAACTGAATCCCTTCGTTTGAGGATTTCACCTCTGCATTGCAACTCAGTTGAGTCCGGTATCACAGTGTAGTTCTTTGCTGATGAAGAAACAGAGACTTTGCTTTTCTCCAAAGAAATCACTAAGTACAACCTGGGGTACAATAGGTTTAGGTCCACTGACTTCCATGGAGTGACACTAAATTACACCATCCGAGAAGAAGCACCTCCAATGGGTGTTACTGCTCAGAAGAACATAGGAATTGATAGATTGGATCACACCACTTGTCAGCTTCATCCAGTCTCCAATCTCCAGGAGTGAGGAGTAACAGCAGCATCAGCTTAAAGGAGAAGACCTCTGAATTGGCCCTTTCTGGACTAACCTGAACAAGTTTCTTCCTAATCCAACGAAGTGAAAAATGGTAAGGGACTTCCTAAAGTTACCGAGAAGATGTAAATGCCCCGATTCTATTTGCAGTTTACAGGAATTATGTTTCCCAAATGCATATGTTGCTCCTAAATTCCCCGATCAGCTTCGAATCGTGAATCCTCTGGCACCTGCAGATGAATAACTGCACAACAGAATTATGGAAGGAAATCCTGATCGCTGATACAAATCACAAGGAGTAAGTGCAAGATTCAGTCCTAAATATAAATGGACCATACTGTGACATCTCTATAGTTAATAAGAGATTGAGACTTACCTAATTCACTGAGGAGATGAAGTCCGGAGAAGTGTTTAGAAGAGCGCTGAGTCTTGTGTGCTTTTATACAGTCCCTGGGACTGCCTGGAGGATCTGTGACGTCGTTTATGGAGGAGGTCCTAATTAGTTACAAAACAAACTTGATTGCCTTGCTATGTCCTCCTTTGGATGGAGCTCTTTTCCTCAAGGGTTGTGATGATTGGGCTAATCGCAGCCTCAGTGGGTGTGACATGCACGTTGCACTCTTCATCTTTCTTTCATCTTAAAATTGTACAGGCCAACTGCGTTCCTCGTCTCGTTCCACTGACTTCATGGGGGCTGCAGTGAGAATGAGCTTCAGGCTGTTTCTGAGTGGCATCAGTAGCATGACAGGCTCTGATGAAAGGAATCTAGTCTGGTCCTTTCCATTCATGCTGGTTGTAGTTAGGGGCATGGGGCAGTTTATTCTAAACCGGCTAGGAAGGTGGGAGCCACTTTTTTGCATTCTTTTGAACTAGGTCTTAACTCTATTTCAAGGAAAATGAAACAGCCCCGACTTGTGTGGCTTTAAATGATAACCTGATTCACAGAATGGTACGAGGGACCTTGGCCTCCGTTTCATTCATAACGACTCTCTTACTTAATGCACAGGTGCTAATCCCCAGAACAATGTATTAGTGTTCCCAGAATACAGCACTTTTCATGTGTGAAACACCAGGGAGTGTTTGTGAGGGGCTTTGAAATCTTGAGGGAACTTCTAGCTTCTCACCCTGACTCTCTCTGTTGGAGAGGGCTAGAAACAGAGGCAGGTTGAGGTGAAGGTCACTTGGGGATCAGTGGCAGAATCTGAAATACACTTCTCATTCCTAATTCACTTCTCATTCCTCCTACCACAGGTAGAATGAGCCTCTGTAAGAGTTACTCCCAGGTCAGGGAGGTATCTGGAAGCCATGGACGGAAAGTGTCCACCCAGGTTCAGGAAATAGAGGGTAGTATTGGCATGAAGAGTCCCAACCATTGCGGTTCATTTCTGACCCTGTCAATCACTCCTCTCTGACCTCCAACTCAATGTGTCTCCATTGACCTGCGGGGGTAAACAGGTATAATTATAACCCTCAGGGTGGATCGTCTGAGGCTTCCTCTGATCTAAGCATTTCAAAGCACTTCACAAATGCTCATCAAGTGTTATAGGGCCAAAGAACTGTATTTCTTATAGCAATCATAACTTTTTATTAGCATTAGATGTTCCAAGCTTGAAGATTAGATTGACTTTAAAAATGCGTGTCAAGTTCCCAGATGGCATTCATGTACTCGGCTCCTGATTTCTTTATCCTCCGAAATTGGGGCTCTTTGATTTTCGTTACTGTTCCTTTGCATTTCCCTTTTAGATATATTGTAAAGTTGAAGGGTAAATGCTAAGCAAGTGAAAACAATGGGAAACATCAGTTCCTGCCTCTCTATCCATGAGTAGCCCAGAGCACTGGATCTTGTGAGACACTTCAGCTAATAAAGTTAAGGAAGAAGCACAAGAAAGATAGAGATAAGGAGAACTTCTTCAACGGTCACATTGCTTTGGGATTAGATGCAATTAGTCGGCAGAATGATCTCAGAAATGTTATCTGGCCCATACAGTTTTCAGAGGAAAGAGAGCTGCAGGATGTAATGTGCTCCTCGCCCCATGTGGAATTAGGAGCAAACTAATCGTCAAACACAGAGGAAAAAAATTCTGTGAATGGAAGGAGTTCTCAAAGTTTGGTTTGTAACTAATTGGGCCTTCAGGAACAAAGGGCCTCTCAAGTCCCTCCCCCAGCCTAAAAACCTGTCCAAAACCACTCATGACTCAGGGGTCTTCTATCAGCTTTTTCTAATTCTCCAATGTGAACTAGGGAATCCTGTTCAATTCGCTCTCTCCATAACCATTCAGGCGCTGTGCTAGTGATCCTTTTATTTAATGACAGCCTCTTGCACAGACACTCTGTGATTCTGAACAGTGGGAAGGGTTTGGGACTTTTGTTGTTTCCCCCCTTCCCCTATTCTTGAGCTTCAGGCATTTATTTCTTCATAGTTTAGAACAGGGGCATGCGGCCCATCAGGGTAATCTGCTGTCAGGCTGTGAGATGTTTTGTTTACATTGATCGTCCGCAGGCATGGTTCCCTGCAGCTCCCAGTGGCTGCAGTTCTCCTTTCCTGGGCACTGGGAGCTGCAGCTGTCTTTCCTTATTCCTCTTTTTCTTTCTTCTGAAAACTTGGTGGGACAACTACATTCCTTCAATCATTCTACTAACTTCATAGATGCTTCGCTGGGATATTCAGACGCCTTGAATGGGAAGTGTCCAGTGCAGTTCAGGAGCAATGGGAAGTATGGGGAGGAGTAGTCACAATGACTGGTTTTATTGCTGACTCTGCCACTTGCTCCCTGTGTAACCTTCATCTCAATATGGTCTCTCAACCATTTTTTGGTTTCTTTCTGAAAATCCTGTCTCTGTCTCCCTGCCTCCTGCACCCCTTCAGAGAGAGCCCGCTCCCTGGAAGGTGGGTTGGGAACGCATCGGCCCACTGTGGAGTCCCAGACTCCCCGTGCCCTGGCCAGGGAGGAGTGGAGGAGCTGCGTATGGGAGAACCCCATCAATCGAATAATACAACCGGCTCCAAAGACAAGTCAGACAGCACCTATGGCTCTGCGCACACCTGCTTCGCATGTCTGTGGAGCCGCGGCCCAGAACCCCCGAGGAGGCTGCGCGGTGCAGGGCGCCTACCCCTGCTGGTGGCAGCAGCACAAATATCAAGGTGGCGCGTCTCGCTGCCCTTGGTAACAGCTATTCCTCAGCTGCAGGGAGCTGCTGCTGCTTTGCCGCCACCCCCAATCTCTGTCCTTGCTTTCTAGGCCGTCATGGCTGCAAAAAAATCTGCTAGTGGCCGCATTTCAGTAAGGCTGGATTAAATGAACTTTACAAATGCACGTTAAGGTTTCTGATGTCATACCAATACTCAGTGATGATTCCTAGCCTCAGAGTGTGGGGCTATTTGATTTTCATTCCACAAAGTTTTACATTTCCATTTCTTTAACAAACGTTCCCTTGTAATGCTCAAGGGGCAGATCCTGAGCCACTGCACCTTAGCAGAGCTTGTGACAAAGCTCTGTCTTTGCCTCCGTGGGTCCCGCGTTTCCTGGTGGATTTCGCTAGCCTCAGAGACTCACTGTTACCCTCCACGTAACCCTTCTCTCTCTAGAGACAAGGGTCACAGTCTACTGAGCCATTTTCATCATAAGCGAGTGAGGGGGGTGAGGAGAAGTTATCTTTCCTTGCACAGTCTGTGTTGTCTCCCAGTCTCAGTGATTAATCCGGGGGCAAAGGTGGTGGTGGGGGAGCCGGGCCCACCCACTACTCTGAGCTCCAGCCCAGGGACCCTAATAGTATCAGTTGTGGTAGCTGAGCTTTTAGAAACATGACACGTACAATTTCCTGGGCTACTTCCCCCACAGCAGCCCTCACTTCCTCAAGCTCCACTTTACCCTTACCTCAGGGCCTCCTTCCTTGTGCCTGATATGGTGTGTACTGCTCAGCCTCTCCAACAGCGCAACTTCCTCCCACAGCTCCTGACATGCACACCCACCTGACTGACTGGGAGGCCTTTAATTAGTTTCAGCCAGCCCCTGATTGGCTTCAGGTATCCCAATCAACCTAGCATTCTCCTTGCGTTCTGGAAAGTTCTTAATTGGCCCCAGGTGTTTTAACTGACCTGGAACAGCAACCATTTCACTTATCCTGGTAGCAGGGATCTGTTTAGACTGAAGCTAATATATCTATCTCCCACTACTTTTCTATAGCCATCTGGCCTTGCCCCGTCACAAGCTCCATAGACGTCATTGACTTCTGTGCCTTAAAACTCCTTCCATTCACAGAATTTTTTTCCTCTGTGTTTGACGATTAGTTTGTTCCTAATTCCACATGGGGCGAGGAGCACATTACATCCTGCAGCTCTCTTTCCTCTGAAAACTATATGGCCCAGATAACATTTCTGGGATCATTCTGCCGACTAATCGCATCTAATCCCAAAGCAATGTGACTGTTGAAGAAGTTCTCCTTATCTCTGTCTTCCTTGTGCTTCTTCTTTAACTTTATTAGCTGAAGTGCCTCACAAGTCCCAGTGCTCTGGGCTACTCATGGATCGAGATGCAGGAACTGATGTTTCCCATTGATTTCACTGGCTCAGCATCTACCCTTCAAGTTTACAATATATCTAAAAGGGAAATGCAAAGGAACAGTAACGAAAATCAAAGAGCCCCAATTTCGGAGGCTAAAGAAATCAGGAGCTGAGCACCGGAATGACATCTGGGAACTTGACACACATTTTTAAAGTCAATCTAATCCTCAAGCTTGGAACATCTAAGGCTAATAATAAGTTATGATTGCTATAATGAATACAGTTCTTTGGCCCTATAACACTTGATGTGCGTTTGTGACGTGCTTTGAAATGCTTAGATCAGAGGAAGCCTCAGACAATCCACCCTGAGGGTTATAATTATACCTGTTTACCCCGCAGGTCAACGGAGACACATTCATTTGGAGGTGAGACAGGAATGATTGGCAGAGTCAGAAATAAACCCCTATGGTTGGGACGACTCATGCCAATACTACCCTCTATTTCCTGAACCTGTCTGGATAGTTACTTTTCATGGCTTCCAGATACCTCCCTGACTTGGGAGTAACTCTTACAGAGGCTCATTCTGGATATTTTTCTATTTTGTTTTGATAATTTGAGGAGGAACTTTTGGGTGAAAGATCTTCTCATCTACATGTGAACAATGATCAACCATCAAAACTCTTCCAATGCCCTTTAACTCGTTTTATTTGAAGGGGTTGGCTCAGTGGTGGATATTTACACTTCAGCAGACATAAATTGTCTTGTCACAAAATTTTTCCCATTCTGAATTCTATATTGAGGTTTTTTTCTTTCCGTACACATTAAAAAATTTCAAAAGTACACACTTACGATTCCTTTGCACCATTCTTATCCTCAGGTATAAAGAAGGCCATGTGGCAGACATAACCTGTGCTGTACCTCATTTCACAAACCAGAAAGAATTCATTATCGTTGCCTGACTCTGACCCACTACAGAGATGTATTTCTAAGAAAAGAAAAAGTAGTACACATGGGGCATGTGGTGATTTCATCCTGACAGGTGGTTTGACTTAAAGCAAGTTTGTGATGGTTGAATTACATATGGAGATTTCCAAGGCCACCGCACTCGTGGAGAAAATTGAAACTGACAGACTTGTAATTCCTATGAAGAAGTATTATCCTCATGTTTAAGAAGACACAGTGAAAGTGGATCAGAACATTAGCCATTTTCTTTAATTGTTGGTGCTTAGATCCAAGGATACAAACATTTTTAACCCGACATGTTACTAAGCTTGTCTTGGAACACAGTGTAACAGTGATCAACCTTGGGCTCAGCCTGTGGTAGGATGCGTCAGAAGTATTAGGGTGTATTTCTGTTTCTGCCGCTGAGCCCCATGTGACCTTCACCTCAATGTGCCTCTGTTTCTAGGCCTATGAAACAAAGAGAGTCAGGGTGTTAAGGCTGGAAGTTCTTCAGGGTGCTTCAAACACAAGATTTCAAAGCCCCTCATGAACACGCACTGTTGTTTCACACATGGAAAGGGTAGTATTCTCAGCATATTAATAAATTGTTGTGGGAATTACACAACTCCGCATTGATTAACAGAGTCATGATAAAAAAATGGAGGTCAAAGTCACTAGTATCCTTCTGTGAATCAGATTATCACTTAAAGCCACCCAATTTGGGGCTGTTTCATTTTCATTGAAAGAGAGTTTTGCATTTGGTATTGTGACAGGGCAAGGCCTGCTGGCTATAGAAAAGTAGTGGGAGATAGATATATTAGCTTCAGTCTAAACAAATCCCTGGTACTAGGATCAGTGAAATGGCAGCTGCTCCAGGTCAATTAAGACACCTGGGGCCAATGAAGAGCTTTCCAGGAGGCAGGGAGGACGCTAGGTTGATTGGGACACCTGAAGCCAATCAGGGGCTGGCTGAAACTAGTTAAATGCCTCCCAGATACTCAGGTGGGTGCACATGTCAGGAGCTGTGGGAGGAAGATGCGCTGTTGGAGATACTGAGCAGTACACACCATATCAGGCATAAGGAAGGAGGTCGTGACGTAAGGGGGAGGTGGAGCCTGAGGAAGTGGGGGCTGTTGTGGGGAAGAAGCCCAAGGAATTGTACGTGTCATGTTTCTAAAAGGTCAGCTACTATAGCTAATACTATTAGGGTCCCTTGGCTGGAGCCCGGAGCGGAGGGCGGGCCCAGGCTCCTCCCCTTTGCCCTCCTGATTAATGACTCAGACTGGGAGACAACAGAGGCTGTGCAAGGGAGGATAGCTGCACCTCACCTCCCTCGCTGGCTTATGTTGAAAATGGCTCAGTAGACTGTGACTCTTGTCGCTAGAAAGAGAAAGGTTATGTGGAGGGTCAGAGTGAACCTCTGAGGCGAGCAAAATCTGCCAGGGCAAGCGGGATCCACGGAGGCAAGGACAGAGCTTTCTCACAGTATTTTTACAAAGATTTGTATTGGAAAATGCAGGTGCTCTCTTGGTGTAAATAAGCACGGCTGATTCAACTTCAAAGAGCTTCAAGTGGTTGCTTGAAATCAAAGGAAGATATTTCTGACTTCCTCCCTGCACATGGGACCCACTCTTGAGGATACATTTTACACTTGAAACAACATTCTGGTTCTGGCAGGAATGTTTTCTGCAACATGCCCTGTGGTTGGTCAGATTTTATCTCAAATCTCATCACACAGCTGTCTCCTCCTTCTCCAAGAATACATGATTTTCGTCTCTCCTGGTCTTGTTGCTGGTCTCAGTCAGCTGAATTGTCTTACAACACCTCAACTGCCCATGCCCCTACCCACGACCAGCATGAATGGAAAGGACCAGACTAGATTCCTTTCATCAGAGCCTGTCATGCTAACGGTGCCACTCAGAAGCAGCTTGAAGTTCCTTCTCATTGCAGCCCCCATGAAGTCAGCCGAATGAGACGAGGAACGCAGTTGGCCTGTACAATTTTAAGATGAAAGAAAGATGAAGAGTGCAACGTGCATGTCACACCCACTGAGGCTGCGATTAGCCCAATCATCACTACCCCTGAAGAAAAGAGCTCCATCCAAAGCAGGACATAGCAAGGCAAGGCAAAGCAAGGCAATCAAGTTTGTTTTGTAACTAATTCGGACCTCCTCCACAAATGACATGGCAGATCCTCCAGGCAGTCCCAGGGACTGTATAAAAGCACACAAGACTCAGCGCTCTTCTGAACTCTTCTCCGGACTTCATCTACTCGGTGAATTTGGTAAGTCCATTTCAACTCAATCTCTTACTAACCATAGAGATGTCACAGTAGGGTCCATTTATATTTAGTACTGAATCTTGCACTTACTCTCTGTGATTTGTATCAGAGATCACGATTTTCTTCCACTATTATATTGTGCAGTTACTCACTTGCAAGTGCTAGAGTATTCACGATTTGAAGCTGATTGGGGAATTCAGGAGCAACATATGCATTTCGGAAACATAATTCCTATTAACTGGAAATAGAAATGGGGCATTTACATCTTCTCGGTAACTTTAGGAAGTCCCTTCGCCATTTTTCACTTAGTTGGATTAGGAAGAAACTTGTTCAGGTTAGTCCAGAAAGAGCCAATTGAGTGGTCTTCTCCTTTACGCTGATGCTGCTCTTACTCCTCACTGTTGGAGACAGGAGAATCGATGAAGCTGATAAGTGGTGTGATCCAATCTATCAATTCCTATGTTCTTCTGAGCAGTAATACCCATTGCAGGTGCTTCTTCTCGGATGGTGTTATTTAGTGTCACTCCATGGAAGTCAGTGGACCTAAACCTATTGTACCCCAGCTTGTCCTTAGTGATTTCTTTGGAGAAAAGCCAAGTCTCTGTGTCTTCATCATCAAAGGACTACACTGTGATACCGAACTCAACTGAGTTGCAATGCAGAGGTGAAATCCTCAAACGAAGGGATTCAGTTATCATGAAGCCAGCCATGTTCTCTTTGAGAAATGTCTCAAATGAACACAGAATCCTAGGTGTCCAGCCTAGAAATAGTTCTCCTTATTCCAGTCGGTGTTTTTTAGACAACGTCATTGAGAGGGGCTCAAAGGGGCCGGTTGGGAGGGAAGTTGAGTGCGAGTGGACAAGAGGCGTAGAAAGAGGATATAGGAAGAAATAGGTGGCCATGAACATAGGGACTAAGGAAACTTACCTCTCTCTCTCTCTCTCGGGCCCCAGGAAGACCTCGCTGCAATAGTAACTGAGATTTGAAGCTTTTCATCCACTGGCACTTGTACCTTTTCTTTACTCTAGTCCTTGGTGTGTGTTACAGATTTACCTCCATCCCAGAAAAATGGCTTTCTCCGGCCTGTGCTATCCAGAATGCGGGGTGGCCCGGCCCAGTCCAGTCACTGGCAGCTGCAACGTGCCGTGCGTTCGGCAGTGCCCTGACTCCGAAGTGGTGATCAGACCCTCACCGGTGGTCGTGACCCTCCCGGGACCAATTCTCAGCAATTTCCCTCAACAGAGTGGAGTGGGAGCCATAGGAGCACCTGTGGTCGGACCCGGTTTGGGGGCTCCTTCGGTCCTGGGGGATTGTACGGCTATGGAGGCCATTACGGAGGATGGTATGGTTTAGGGGGCTATGGTGGTTACGGTGGCCCTTGGGGTTACGGGAGATGTGGTTATGGGGGATTCGGCGGTTCCCTGGGTGGTTATGGTTACGGGGCGGGAATATGCGGTTCCGGGGTATCTTGCCATAGGTACCTCAGTGGAAGCTGTGGGCCATGCTAACGCCAGCAGGAACATCCGTGGATGAAGGAAGAACCAGGAAATGAACAGCAAGATCCAAATTCACCGCTGACCTTTTGGGCATGGCTTTCAGAAGTGCTGTGAAAAAAGGGCTCCACTTGAAGGCAGTGCGAGCTGTGTGCGCTCAGCACCTTGGTCTGATAGCCATGCTGCATTTCTAATGTTACCCTTTAGGACTCTTTCTGAGTGGGAAAAAGAGACCTTGCTGTCAAACAGAATTAGGCCATATATGTTCTATCCTTTTCATCAATCCGTATCTCTGGTGTCTTGCTTTGACCTTTGCTGCTGCAGATGTCTAATGGAGAAGCTACATAGTTCCTGCATGTCTTTTGTTTTGTCTAATTACACATGGATTGGGGTAAAACAATAAACTTAAATTGGTTGTAAAGGAAACTTGTTTTCAACGTCTGCAGCTGCACAATGCAAAAAGAGCATTGTGTCTGAAATACATCCCATTGAGGCCTTTGATCAGTCGCAGCTCTCCTTTAGTCACTGGAAATACATTCTTTCCGCTCTGTACTATTTTTTCCTGTAACTCTGTACTGCCAATTGCATTTGCATTAAAACCTATGCTGCATCATAAGATCAGTCTCTGGTTCTCTTTGTTCCTCCCTCCTCATTTAAAAATCGCGCTGGAGGAGATTCATCCCTTTATCAGCGGCAGCACCGGGTGCTTCTCGAGTTGCACCTTTTCAAAGCCATGGAGTGATCGGAACCATTGAAGCACTTCAATTCACAGCATTATGAGAGTCGTCCTTACCTTGGTGGAGTTCCTCCTTGGTTTATCTGTTTTAGCAAAGACTCTTTTCCTGCAAAGACCAGACAGCTTTTCCATTTAAGAATGGAAGTTTTCCTATGGTTTGAAGAAAACCAGTCACATGGTCCACAGTAAGAGTGTTTGTGAGTCTTTGCGGGATAACAACCCAGGTTTTCGGAGGGAAAAGCCAAGTGGCCACCAAATGGCTTGATTAAGGCAAGGTTAACTGGAGCCCCAACTCCTTGATTGGCAGAGCAATGTTTTCAGGAGAAGGATGATTTTCTTCTGGAATGCTTTGAAGTTTAGCTCTTCATGAGAAAGGTCTTCTCCACCTGAATTCCACAGGCCACCCACCCTATTCAATGGAGCCTGCCTTCCCCTGGCTTTGGGTGTTTCAATAGGGATTATTCATACAGACAAATGCTGGGAAAACTTTGGTAACCTGGCCATTTGTTATGGGTACTATGTACGACAGAAAATGACGTATTGCCTCTAGATAAATTTATCCACCCTTAACCAGTTCTTTTGAATCCTTGTTTCTACCTTTCTCCTAAAATGCTACCGTTTCAAAGAAGTATAAATGTGTAGAATTTTTATCAATAATGCTTGGGATTCATAGTCCATTAAAAAATATCACGCAGTACAAGGCTGGGATAGCATTAATAATGCTGGTTTCCTTCTTAAGATGTAACTTCTACTTACAAATGAGTTCTGTCCAGCATCACAGTGCGGTGCTTTGGTTTGTAAACCGTAACGAGACACCAGTACTAGCTGATGAAAGAACAAAAGTGCGATTTTTTCTCTTTGGAAAAAAACCCCACTAAACACCATCTCCTCCCCTGGTGTAAATCTGCAGTGTTCTGCTGGCTTCACACTGGAGCTGCACTAAGTTAGACCAGACGAGGCTCTGCACGTAGAATTACTTCTGCACACGAGAACATAATTGCCAGGCTGCAAAAGACGAATACAACCAGTCTTCCCACAGCGGCACATCACGGGGAAGACAGACCAAGCCCAAGCCCAGCCAGCCAGCTTCATGACAGAAATGCAGGGAGGAGATAGGGGATCTTAGAGTTCCCAGGAGGGAAGGGTCAGCCCTCTCCCACCCGAGATCCCAGTGCCAAGATGGAGGGATGCCCTTAACCCCGGCTGAGATCTAACTATGGAAGAAAGGAATTTCTTCCTCCAGATGAAGTGCTTGAAGGTTGAACCGGAGGAGAGGAGAGGAGAGGAGAGGAGAGGAGAGGAAACGCTTGAAGGCGAAGCGCCTGGAGGCAGAAGCGGAGGCGAAGCATTTGGAAGTGGAAGAGAGGAAAGAGGCAAAGCGCTTGGAGGGAGAAATGGAGCTGAAGTGTTTAGAGCTGGAAAAGGCTTAGCTGGGTCAACCAGGTAGCCCTCACGGTCCTTCTCCAGGTACGGCTTCCCATTCCAAGAAATTCCCCACATACAAGCTAGGTGATGATACAGAAGCCTTCTTAGAAAATTTTGAGAGGGCCTGCCTTGGGACTCTTTGGTTTTTGTTACTGTACCTTTGCATTTCCCTTTTATACATATTTTCCAGTTGAAGGGTAGATGCTGAGCCAGTGAAATCAATGGGAAACATGAACTACTCCATCTCTATCCATGAGTTGCCAAGAGAACTGGGTCTTTTGAGATACTTCAGCAAATAAAGATAAGGAAGAAGCACAAGAAAGGTAGAGATAAGGAGAACTTCTTCTTCCACGACAACAAGTTTGGTTCCGACCTGAGCAGCATAAAATGCCTTAGCTTGGTTTTAAGGCACAGAAGTCGGTGAAGTCTATGGAGCTCTACTAATGTTCAGTGGCTCAGCATTTGCCCCTTGAGCATTACAAGGGAATGTTTTTTGAAGAAATGGAAATGTAAAACTTTTTGGAATGAAAATCAAATAGCCCCAAATTCTGAGGCTAGGAATCATCACTGAGTATTGGTAAGACATCAGAAACCTTAACGTGCATTTGTAAAGTTTGTTTAATCCAGCGTTACTCAGGGGCTCTGGGCTGCCCCTCTGGAGACATGTGGGGCAGGTGTGCGCAGAGCCAGAGGTGCTGTCTGTCTTGTCTGTGGTGTTGGTTGTAGTATTCATTGGTTGCTGTTATTGGTTGGTGTTGGTTGGTTGGTGTTGGTTAGTATTCATTGGTTGTAGTATTCATTGGTTGTCTGTGGTGTTGGTTGTAGTATCGATGGGTCTCTCCCATGCACAACTCCCCCACTCCCACCTGGCCAGGACACAGTTGAGAAAGCCCTTTAATTCTAATCCACAATTTGGGGGCATATAATCCAAGGAAAAAATTCTACTATTAAAATAATACATCCCTGTGCACACACACAACTTTAATGAGCCTCAGATGCTTTGAAGTCCTGTGATTTCAGGAAGCCTGTGATTCTCGAGCAGAATATCACTTTTCAATCTGGTTGATGTGGAGGTGAACAAGCACACTGAGGCAAAGGTTACACAGGGAGCGAGTGGCAGAGTCAGCAATAAAACCAGTCATAGTGATTACTCACTCACTGCTCACCACTGCTCCTGAACTATATTGGACGGTTTTCATTCAGGGCTTCCGAATCTCCCACTGCACCATCAGTGAAGTCAGTCGAATGATCCCAGCAATGTAGCTGACCCATACAGTTTTCAGAGGAATGAGCTGAACGGTGTAATGTGCACCTCACCCCATGTGGAGTTAGGAACAAACTCATCATCAAAACTACGGAGGAAAAAAATTCCATGATTGGAAGGAGTTCTCAAAGCTTTGTTTGTAACTGTCAAGGTTCCTTCCCCACTCTGAACTCTAGGGTACAGATGTGGGGACCTGCATGAAAAACTCCTAAGCTTACTTTTACCACTTTAGGTGAAAACTTCCCCAAGGGACAAATTAATTTTACCCTTTGCCCTTGGAATTTCCACTGCCACCACCAAAGTTTAACTGGTTTTACTGGGAAACGTAGTTTGGACACTTCTTTCCTCCCAAAATCCTCCCAACCCTTGCACCGCACTTCCTGGGGAAGGTTTGGTAAAAATCCTCACCAATTTGCATAGGTGACCACAGACCCAAACCCTTGGACCTTAGAACAATGAAAAAGCATTCAGTTTTCTTACAAGGAGACTTCTAATAGAAGTAAAGGAATCACCTCTGTAAAAGTAATTAGATTCAAAACATAGAGAATCCCTCTAGGCAAAACCTTATGTTACAAAAAAGACACACAGACAGGGATAGTCATTCTATTCAGCACAGCTCTTTTCTCAGCCATTTAAAGAAATCATAATCTAACACATACCTAGCTAGATTACTTACTAAATGTTCTAAGACTCCATTCCTGTTCTGTCCCCGGCAAAAGCATCACACAGACAGACCCAGACCCTTTGTTTTTCTCCCTCCTCCCAGCTTTTGAAAGTATCTTGTCTCCTCATTGGTCATGTTGGTCAGGTGCCAGCGAGGTTAATTTAGCTTCTTAACCCTTTGCAGGTGAGGGGATTTTTCCTCTGGCCAGGAGGGATTTTAAAGGGGTTTACCCTTCCCTTTATATTTCTGACAGTAACTAATTGGGTCTTCAGGAACAAAGGGTCTTTCAAGTCCAGTCGCAGCCGAAAAAACTGTCTAAAACCACTCATGACTCAGGGGTCTTCTATCAGCTTTATCTAATTCTCCAGTGTGAACTAGAGAATCCTGTTCAACTCGCTCTCTCCACAACCATTCAGACGATGCGCTAGGGATCCTTTTATTTTAGGACTGCCTCTTGCACAGACACTCGGTGATTCTGAACAGTGGGAACGGTTTGGGGGTTTTGTTGTCCGTCTCCATCCCCGTCCCCGTCCACCCCTCTCCCCTCCACATTATTGAGTTTCAGGCATTGGTTTCTTCATGGTTTAGACGTTCAGCCCTGGATTTTCAGAGCAAGACATGGAGTTGGGACACGAGAGCCTTTTGATTTTAATAGGAACTTGGGCATTCAAATCCCTTCGGGAGCTCTGAAATATCTCACCCCCAATTTTGCATTTCGGGTTTAGGAAGAAAGTCTCTAAATTTGCTCCATAAAGGACTAATTCATTATTCTTCTGCTGCCTTCTGAAGCAGCTGGTAAGTGATACTCATTAAGACAGGATACTGGCTCTGATGGGCCACTCGTCTCTTGCAGCCTGGCAATTACTACATTCTCATGTGCAGAAGTAATTCTAGGTGCAGAGCTTCATCTGTGGATTAATGTAGATTTACAGCAGGGGAGAATGTGGTGGTTTGAGTAAAAAATCCACCACTTTTGTTTAGTCATCAGCAAGTGTTAATGACTTGCTAAGGTTTACAAACCAAAGTACCGCACTGTGATGCTGGATTGAATTCATTTGTAAGTAGAGGTTAGTCTGGTAAGGAAACTGGCATTAATAATGCTATCCCAGCCATGTTCTGCGTGATATTTGTTTTAATGAACTGGAAATCACAACCGTTAATGATACAAATTTGACATATTTATACGTCTTAGTGACAGCATTCTTTAGGACAAAGAGAATAAAAAGGATTCAAAAGACCTTGTTGAATCTTTCTTTCTTTCTTTCTTTCTTTCTTTCTTTCTTTCTTTCTTTCTTTCTTTCTTTCTTTCTTTCTTTCTTTCTTTAAATTTTTTATTCCGCTGACCAATGTACCTTCAGTTTTCTGTTGCCTGCTGTGTGTTTCCAATTTATCTCCAGAGCAGAAAGATCTCTTGCTTCAGAAACATGTGCAGTGACATTCCACAATGCATGCGTAACAGCGACAAGAAGCCAGACGTAAGGCAGTGCCTTGACTCCACATTGCTGATCCAACCCCCACCGGCTGTTGTGACCTTCCCAGGAGCAATGCTCAGCTCTTTCCCAGGAAAGCAGAGTGGGATCCTCAGGAGCAGCTGACATCAGAGGTGTTGATGGGGGCGCATGTGGTGATAAAGGCTTATAAGGTTATGGGTGGATGCTAAGGTTATGGGTGATCCTGTGGTAATGGGAGATAATCCGGTTATGGGGGCCCATGCAGTTAGTAGGGGCTTTATGGTTATAGGGGCCCATATGGTGGTGGGGGATTATATGGTCACAGGGGTGCAAATGGTGGTAGGGGAATGCAGAGTTAGATAGCAATAGGGCCATTGGTATCTTAATAGAAACTATGGGCCATGTTAATCCCAGCAGGCATATCCATGGGAAAAGAAAGAGCCATGAAATGAAAGGCACGATACGGATTCACATCTGAGCTGATAGGCCTGCCACATGTGTGGGGTAGACCGAACTCTGACAATGATGTAGACTCTTGTGCTTCAGGGTATCGTCCATTAATGGAAGTAGATGTGATTGATGGGGGAGAGTGAAAAAGTTATTCGATGGGCAGGGATCCCATACCTGTGTTCTACTGGGTTTCTTGCACCTCCCTGCGAAGTCTCTAGTACTGCCCACTGTGGGAGAGAGGCCTGATCTTCTGTACCAATGCCTATGTTCTTCCATTCCAAGGAGCGGTCCATAGGCATAGTCCGATATAGAAGACTAGAGCTGGATCGCTCATAAACCAAATCCAGAGCCAGATGGCTAAATCTCCCTTCACCACCTGAATATTTTATCATGTCCTGAAAGAGGTAGGTGGGTCAGGATACATTTTTCCTTTTGTGTCGTCAGATCCAAAACCTGATAAGAGGAGGAGGGTCGTCTTCTGGGAATGGGGAGCCCCCACTATCTTGAGGAACTCCATGGTGGGAAATGCCGTTCCTGCAATATGAAGTCATGGTACATAAAGGGACATCGAAGCGTAGGGCTGGAAGGGACCTCAGGAGGTCTTCTAATTCAGTGCCCTGCACTCAAGGCATGACTAAGTATTCTCTAGACCATCTATGAATGGTGTTTGTCTAACCTGCTCTTGAAAATCTCTACTGATGAAGATTCCACTGCCTTCCTGGGCAATTGTTTCCAGCGCTTAGCTGCTCTGCCACTTAGGACATTTTTCCTATGTCCGACTTAAACTGCCCTGGCTGCAATTTAAGCCCGTTGCTTTTTGTCCTATCCTCAGAGGTTAAGGAGAGCTATTTTTCTCCCTCCTCCTTGTTATGACCTTTTATGTACTTGAACACTGTTTTCCTGCCCGCTCTCAGCCTTCTCTTCACGCTAAACAAACCCAATTTTTTTCAGTCTTCCCTCATAGATCATGTATTCGAGACCTTTCATCATTTTTTTTGCTCTTCTCTGGACTTGTTTCCAATGTGTGAACATTTTTCCTGAAATGTGCCTCCCAGAGCTGGACACAAGACTCCAGTTGAGTCCTAATCAATGCAGAGTAGAAGAGAAGAATTTCTTCTCGTGTCTTGCTTACAATACTTCTGCTCATACATCCCAGAATGATGTTTGCTATTTTTGCCACAGTCTCACACTGTTGCCTCATATTTAGCTTCTGATCCACTATGACCCTCAGATCCCTTTCCGGACCACTGCTTCCTAGGCAGTCATTTCCATTTTGTATGTGTGCAACTGATTGTTCCTTCCTAAATGGAATAGTCTGCATTTGTCCTTATTGAATTTCCTCCTATTTACTTCACATCATTTCTCCAGTTTGTCCAGCTCATTTTGAATTTTGATCCTCTTCTCCACAATACTTGCAACCCCTGCCAGGCTGGTCTCATCTGCAAACTCTATGAGTGTCATAATCTAAATCACCGATGAAGATATTGAACAGAATCGAACCCAGAACTGATCCCTGGGGGAGCCATTTTGTAATATCCATCCAGCTTGAGTGTGGACCTCAATAACTAATCTCTGGGAATGGTTTACCAACCAGTTATGCACCGCCTTTTAGTAGCGCCATCTAGGTTATATTTCGCTTGTGTGCTTATGAGAAAGTCATGCAAGAAAGCATCAAAACCTTATTAAAATTAAGATATACCACATCTACCGCATGCCCCCTATCCACAAGGCTTCTTACCCTGTCAAATAAGCTATTAGTGTTTTGGAAACAATTTGTTCTGGATCAATCCATGCTATTACTTATCATCTTATTATCTAGGAATCTTCAAATGGATCCCTTAATTATTTGCTCCACTGTCTGTCAAGACTCCTGCAGATGACTTTGCTGTACATGTCGCTGGAGGTCCCAGCAGAGCAGAAGAGAAGAATGTTCTGGAAAAGGAGAATTATTCTGAAAGAGGGCTGCTGGCTCCATAATTAAGTCTCCGCAGAGTCTCTGTTGGAGAGTTTCTTTTTCAAAATGCTCAACAAAATGACTTTCCAGAGATACGTAGATTTGAACATTAATCCTTAGCCCCAGCGGAGCAATAGGAATGGAAACGGGGCTTGGTTTTGGCTGAGGGCTCCAGAGAAGAAATTAAGAACATAAGAAAAGCCAAACTGGGTGAGAGCAAAGGTCCATCTAGCCCAGTACCCTGGGCCAATGGCCAATGCTAAGTGCTTCAAAGGGAATGAACAGAACTGGTAATCATCAAGAGATCCATCCCCTGTCTCCCATTCTCATGTTCTAGCAAATAGAGGCTAGGGACAACATCCCTGTTCATACTGGCTAATATCCATTGATGGACATGTCTTCCTTGAATTTATCTAGGGTTTTCTTTTTGAACCCTGCTCAAGTCTTGGCCTTCACAAAATCCTCTGGTAAAGAGTTCCACAGGTTGACTGTGCATTCTGTCAAAAAATACTTCCTTCTCTTTGTTTTAAAACTGATGCCTTTTAATTTCATTCGGTGACCACTAGTTTTTGTGTTATAAGAAGGAGTAAATAAGACTTCCTTATTTATTTTCTCCACTCCAGTCATCAATTTATGGACCTCTATCATATCTCCCCCTAGTCATCTCTTTTCCAAGGTGAAAGGCCAAGTCTTCTTAATCTCTCCTCATAGAGAAGCTGTTCTACACCCCTACTGCTTTTTGGTGCCCTTTTTAATTTTTTCCAATTCGAATATACCTTTTTGGAGATGGGGTGACCACATCTGCATGCAGTATTCAAGACGTGGGTGTGCCATGGATTAATCTAGAGGCAAGAAGATATTTTCTGTCTTATAATGTTTTCCCAGCATTTGTCTTGCTGAATACTCCCTCCCAAAACACTCAAAGCCAGGGGAAGGCAGTCTCCATTGAACAGGCTGGGTGGTCTGTGGAGTTCAGTTTGAGAAGACCTTTCTCGTGAAGAGGTAATCTTTCAAAGCACTCCAGAAGCAAAATCAGCCTGTCCTGAAAGGAGTTGGGGCTCCAGTTAACCTTGCCTTAACCAAGCCATTTGGTGGCCACTTGTCTCTTCCTTCCAAAAACCTGGGTCGCTATCCCGCAAAGACTCACAAACACTTTTACTGTGGACCATGTGACTGGTCTTCTTCAAACCATAGGAAAACTTCCCTTCTTAAATGGAAAAGCTGTCTGGTCTTTGCAGGAAAAGAGTCTTTGCTAAAACAGATAAACCAAGGAGGAACTCCACCAAGGTAAGGACGGCTCTCATAATGCTATGAACTGAAGCGCTTCAATGGCTCCAATCACTCCATGGCTTCGAAAAGGTGCAACTTGAGAAGTACCTGGTGCTGCCGCTGATAAAGGGATGAATCTCCTCCAGCGCAATTTTTAAACGAAGAGGGAGGAACAAAGAGAACCAGAGACTGATCTTATGATGCAGCATAGGTTTTAATGCAAATGCAATTGGCAGTACAGAGTTACAGGAAAAAATAGTACAGAGCGGAAAGAATGTATTTCCAGTGATTCAAGGAGAGCTGTGACTGATCAAAGGCCTCAATGGGATGTATTTCAGACACAGTGTTCCTTTTGCATTGGTGCAGCTGCAGAGGTTGACAAACGAGTCTTCTTTATAACCAATTTAAGTTTATTGTTTTACCCCAATCCATGTGTAATGAGACAAAGCAAAAGAGAAGCAGGAACTATGCAGCTTCTCCATTAGACATCTGCAGCAGCAAAGGTCAAAGCAAGACACCAGAGATACGGATTGATGAATAGGATAGAACATATATGGCCTAATTCTGCTTGACAGCAAGGTCTCTTTTTCCCACTCAGAAAGAGTCCTAAAGCGTAACATTAGAAATGCAGCATGGCTATCAGACCAAGGTGCTGAGTGCACACAGCTCCCACTGACTTCAAGTGGAGCCCTGTTTTCACAGCACCTCTGAAAGCCATGCCCAAAAGGTCAGCGGTGAATCTGGATCTTGCTGTTCATTTCCTGGTTCTTCCTTCATCCACGGATGTTCCTGCTGGCGTTAGCATGGCCCACAGCTTCCACTGAGGTACCTATGGCAAGATACCCCGGAACCGCATATTCCCGCCCCGTAACCATAACCGCCCAGGGAACCGCCGAATCCCCCATAACCACATCTCCCGTAACCCCAAGGGCCACCGTAACCACCATAGCCCCCTAAACCATACCATCCTCCGTAACGGCCTCCATAGCCGTACAATCCCCCAGGACCGAAGGAGCCCCCGAAACCGGGTCCGACCACAGGTGCTCCTATGGCTCCCACTCCGCTCTGTTGAGGGAAATTGCTGAGAATTGGTCCCGGGAGGGTCACGACCACCGGTGAGGGTCTGATCACCACTTCGGAGTCAGGGCACTGCCGAACGCATGGCATGTTGCAGCTGCCAGTGACTGGACTGGGCCGGGCCACCCCGCATTCTGGATAGCACAGGCCGGAGAAAGCCATCTTTCTGGGATGGAGGTAAACCTGTAACACACACACCAGGGACTAGAGTAAAGAAAAGGTACAAGTGCCAGTGGATGGAAGGCTTCAAATCTCAGTTACTATTGCAGCGAGGTCTTCCTGGGGCCCGAGAGAGAGAGAGAGAGAGAGAGGTAAGTGTCCTTAGTCCCTATGTTTATGGCCACGTATTTCTTCCTATATCCTCTTTCTACGCCTCTTGTCCACTCGCACTCAACTTCCCTCCCAACCGGCCCCTTTGAGCCCCTCTCAATGACTTTGTCTAAAAAAACACCAACTGGAATAAGGAGAACTATTTCTATGCTGGACACCTAGGATTCTGTGTTCATTTGAGACATTTCTCAAAGAGAACATGGCTGGTTTCATGGTAACTGAATCCCTTCGTTTGAGGATTTCACCTCTGCATTGCAACTCAGTTGAGTCCGGTATCACAGTGTAGTTCTTTGCTGATGAAGAAACAGAGACTTTGCTTTTCTCCAAAGAAATCACTAAGTACAACCTGGGGTACAATAGGTTTAGGTCCACTGACTTCCATGGAGTGACACTAAATTACACCATCCGAGAAGAAGCACCTCCAATGGGTGTTACTGCTCAGAAGAACATAGGAATTGATAGATTGGATCACACCACTTGTCAGCTTCATCCAGTCTCCAATCTCCAGGAGTGAGGAGTAACAGCAGCATCAGCTTAAAGGAGAAGACCTCTGAATTGGCCCTTTCTGGACTAACCTGAACAAGTTTCTTCCTAATCCAACGAAGTGAAAAATGGTAAGGGACTTCCTAAAGTTACCGAGAAGATGTAAATGCCCCGATTCTATTTGCAGTTTACAGGAATTATGTTTCCCAAATGCATATGTTGCTCCTAAATTCCCCGATCAGCTTCGAATCGTGAATCCTCTGGCACCTGCAGATGAATAACTGCACAACAGAATTATGGAAGGAAATCCTGATCGCTGATACAAATCACAAGGAGTAAGTGCAAGATTCAGTCCTAAATATAAATGGACCATACTGTGACATCTCTATAGTTAATAAGAGATTGAGACTTACCTAATTCACTGAGGAGATGAAGTCCGGAGAAGTGTTTAGAAGAGCGCTGAGTCTTGTGTGCTTTTATACAGTCCCTGGGACTGCCTGGAGGATCTGTGACGTCGTTTATGGAGGAGGTCCTAATTAGTTACAAAACAAACTTGATTGCCTTGCTATGTCCTCCTTTGGATGGAGCTCTTTTCCTCAAGGGTTGTGATGATTGGGCTAATCGCAGCCTCAGTGGGTGTGACATGCACGTTGCACTCTTCATCTTTCTTTCATCTTAAAATTGTACAGGCCAACTGCGTTCCTCGTCTCGTTCCACTGACTTCATGGGGGCTGCAGTGAGAATGAGCTTCAGGCTGTTTCTGAGTGGCATCAGTAGCATGACAGGCTCTGATGAAAGGAATCTAGTCTGGTCCTTTCCATTCATGCTGGTTGTAGTTAGGGGCATGGGGCAGTTTATTCTAAACCGGCTAGGAAGGTGGGAGCCACTTTTTTGCATTCTTTTGAACTAGGTCTTAACTCTATTTCAAGGAAAATGAAACAGCCCCGACTTGTGTGGCTTTAAATGATAACCTGATTCACAGAATGGTACGAGGGACCTTGGCCTCCGTTTCATTCATAACGACTCTCTTACTTAATGCACAGGTGCTAATCCCCAGAACAATGTATTAGTGTTCCCAGAATACAGCACTTTTCATGTGTGAAACACCAGGGAGTGTTTGTGAGGGGCTTTGAAATCTTGAGGGAACTTCTAGCTTCTCACCCTGACTCTCTCTGTTGGAGAGGGCTAGAAACAGAGGCAGGTTGAGGTGAAGGTCACTTGGGGATCAGTGGCAGAATCTGAAATACACTTCTCATTCCTAATTCACTTCTCATTCCTCCTACCACAGGTAGAATGAGCCTCTGTAAGAGTTACTCCCAGGTCAGGGAGGTATCTGGAAGCCATGGACGGAAAGTGTCCACCCAGGTTCAGGAAATAGAGGGTAGTATTGGCATGAAGAGTCCCAACCATTGCGGTTCATTTCTGACCCTGTCAATCACTCCTCTCTGACCTCCAACTCAATGTGTCTCCATTGACCTGCGGGGGTAAACAGGTATAATTATAACCCTCAGGGTGGATCGTCTGAGGCTTCCTCTGATCTAAGCATTTCAAAGCACTTCACAAATGCTCATCAAGTGTTATAGGGCCAAAGAACTGTATTTCTTATAGCAATCATAACTTTTTATTAGCATTAGATGTTCCAAGCTTGAAGATTAGATTGACTTTAAAAATGCGTGTCAAGTTCCCAGATGGCATTCATGTACTCGGCTCCTGATTTCTTTATCCTCCGAAATTGGGGCTCTTTGATTTTCGTTACTGTTCCTTTGCATTTCCCTTTTAGATATATTGTAAAGTTGAAGGGTAAATGCTAAGCAAGTGAAAACAATGGGAAACATCAGTTCCTGCCTCTCTATCCATGAGTAGCCCAGAGCACTGGATCTTGTGAGACACTTCAGCTAATAAAGTTAAGGAAGAAGCACAAGAAAGATAGAGATAAGGAGAACTTCTTCAACGGTCACATTGCTTTGGGATTAGATGCAATTAGTCGGCAGAATGATCTCAGAAATGTTATCTGGCCCATACAGTTTTCAGAGGA
Organism: Lepidochelys kempii; assembly: GCF_965140285.1. Lineage (NCBI taxonomy): Eukaryota > Metazoa > Chordata > Testudines > Cheloniidae > Lepidochelys > Lepidochelys kempii. The sequence goes on from NC_136380.1 coordinate 349,911,210, forward strand.
AAGAGAGCTGCAGGATGTAATGTGCTCCTCGCCCCATGTGGAATTAGGAGCAAACTAATCGTCAAACACAGAGGAAAAAAATTCTGTGAATGGAAGGAGTTCTCAAAGTTTGGTTTGTAACTAATTGGGCCTTCAGGAACAAAGGGCCTCTCAAGTCCCTCCCCCAGCCTAAAAACCTGTCCAAAACCACTCATGACTCAGGGGTCTTCTATCAGCTTTTTCTAATTCTCCAATGTGAACTAGGGAATCCTGTTCAATTCGCTCTCTCCATAACCATTGTGCTAGTGATCCTTTTATTTAATGACAGCCTCTTGCACAGACACTCTGTGATTCTGAACAGTGGGAAGGGTTTGGGACTTTTGTTGTTTCCCCCCTTCCCCTATTCTTGAGCTTCAGGCATTTATTTCTTCATAGTTTAGAACAGGGGCATGCGGCCCATCAGGGTAATCTGCTGTCAGGCTGTGAGATGTTTTGTTTACATTGATCGTCCGCAGGCATGGTTCCCTGCAGCTCCCAGTGGCTGCAGTTCTCCTTTCCTGGGCACTGGGAGCTGCAGCTGTCTTTCCTTATTCCTCTTTTTCTTTCTTCTGAAAACTTGGTGGGACAACTACATTCCTTCAATCATTCTACTAACTTCATAGATGCTTCGCTGGCATATTCAGACGCCTTGAATGGGAACTGTCCAATGCAGTTCAGGAGCAATGGGAAGTATGGGGAGGAGTAGTCACAATGACTGGTTTTATTGCTGACTCTGCCACTTGCTCCCTGTGTAACCTTCATCTCAATATGGTCTCTCAACCATTTTTTGGTTTCTTTCTGAAAATCCTGTCTCTGTCTCCCTGCCTCCTGCACCCCTTCAGAGAGAGCCCGCTCCCTGGAAGGTGGGTTGGGAACGCATCGGCCCACTGTGGAGTCCCAGACTCCCCGTGCCCTGGCCAGGGAGGAGTGGAGGAGCTGCGTATGGGAGAACCCCATCAATCGAATAATACAACCGGCTCCAAAGACAAGTCAGACAGCACCTATGGCTCTGCGCACACCTGCTTCGCACGTCTGTGGAGCCGCGGCCCAGAACCCCCGAGGAGGCTGCGCGGTGCAGGGCGCCTACCCCTGCTGGTGGCAGCAGCACAAATATCAAGGTGGCGCGTCTCGCTGCCCTTGGTAACAGCTATTCCTCAGCTGCAGGGAGCTGCTGCTGCTTTGCCGCCACCCCCAATCTCTGTCCTTGCTTTCTAGGCCGTCATGGCTGCAAAAAAATCTGCTAGTGGCCGCATTTCAGTAAGGCTGGATTAAATGAACTTTACAAATGCACGTTAAGGTTTCTGATGTCATACCAATACTCAGTGATGATTCCTAGCCTCAGAGTGTGGGGCTATTTGATTTTCATTCCACAAAGTTTTACATTTCCATTTCTTTAACAAACGTTCCCTTGTAATGCTCAAGGGGCAGATCCTGAGCCACTGCACCTTAGCAGAGCTTGTGACAAAGCTCTGTCTTTGCCTCCGTGGGTCCCGCGTTTCCTGGTGGATTTCGCTAGCCTCAGAGACTCACTGTTACCCTCCACGTAACCCTTCTCTCTCTAGAGACAAGGGTCACAGTCTACTGAGCCATTTTCATCATAAGCCAGTGAGGGGGGTGAGGAGAAGTTATCTTTCCTTGCACAGTCTGTGTTGTCTCCCAGTCTCAGTGATTAATCCGGGGGCAAAGGTGGTGGTGGGGGAGCCGGGCCCACCCACTACTCTGAGCTCCAGCCCAGGGACCCTAATAGTATCAGTTGTGGTAGCTGAGCTTTTAGAAACATGACACGTACAATTTCCTGGGCTACTTCCCCCACAGCAGCCCCCACTTCCTCAAGCTCCACTTTACCCTCACCTCAGGGCCTCCTTCCTTGTGCCTGATATGGTGTGTACTGCTCAGCCTCTCCAACAGCGCAACTTCCTCCCACAGCTCCTGACATGCACACCCACCTGACTGACTGGGAGGCTTTTAATTAGTTTCAGCCAGCCCCTGATTGGCTTCAGGTGTCCCAATCAACCTAGCCTTCTCCTTGCGTTCTGGAAAGTTCTTAATTGGCCCCAGGTGTTTTAACTGACCTGGAACAGCAACCATTTCACTTATCCTGGTAGCAGGGATCTGTTTAGACTGAAGCTAATATATCTATCTCCCACTACTTTTCTATAGCCATCTGGCCTTGCCCCGTCACAAGCTCCATAGACGTCATTGACTTCTGTGCCTTAAAACTCCTTCCATTCACAGAATTTTTTTCCTCTGTGTTTGACGATTAGTTTGTTCCTAATTCCACATGGGGCGAGTAGCACATTACATCCTGCAGCTCTCTTTCCTCTGAAAACTATATGGCCCAGATAACATTTCTGGGATCATTCTGCCGACTAATCGCATCTAATCCCAAAGCAATGTGACTGTTGAAGAAGTTCTCCTTATCTCTGTCTTCCTTGTGCTTCTTCTTTAACTTTATTAGCTGAAGTGCCTCACAAGTCCCAGTGCTCTGGGCTACTCATGGATCAAGATGCAGGAACTGATGTTTCCCATTGATTTCACTGGCTCAGCATCTACCCTTCAAGTTTACAATATATCTAAAAGGGAAATGCAAAGGAACAGTAACGAAAATCAAAGAGCCCCAATTTCGGAGGCTAAAGAAATCAGGAGCTGAGCACCGGAATGACATCTGGGAACTTGACACACATTTTTAAAGTCAATCTAATCCTCAAGCTTGGAACATCTAAGGCTAATAATAAGTTATGATTGCTATAATGAATACAGTTCTTTGGCCCTATAACACTTGATGTGCGTTTGTGACGTGCTTTGAAATGCTTAGATCAGAGGAAGCCTCAGACAATCCACCCTGAGGGTTATAATTATACCTGTTTACCCCGCAGGTCAACGGAGACACATTCATTTGGAGGTGAGACAGGAATGATTGGCAGAGTCAGAAATAAACCCCTATGGTTGGGACGACTCATGCCAATACTACCCTCTATTTCCTGAACCTGTCTGGATAGTTACTTTTCATGGCTTCCAGATACCTCCCTGACTTGGGAGTAACTCTTACAGAGGCTCATTCTGGATATTTTTCTATTTTGTTTTGATAATTTGAGGAGGAACTTTTGGGTGAAAGATCTTCTCATCTACATGTGAACAATGATCAACCATCAAAACTCTTCCAATGCCCTTTAACTCGTTTTATTTGAAGGGGTTGGCTCAGTGGTGGATATTTACACTTCAGCAGACATAAATTGTCTTGTCACAAAATTTTTCCCATTCTGAATTCTATATTGAGGTTTCTTTCTTTCCGTACACATTAAAAAATTTCAAAAGTACACACTTACGATTCCTTTGCACCATTCTTATCCTCAGGTATAAAGAAGGCCATGTGGCAGACATAACCTGTGCTGTACCTCATTTCACAAACCAGAAAGAATTCATTATCGTTGCCTGACTCTGACCCACTACAGAGATGTATTTCTAAGAAAAGAAAAAGTAGTACACATGGGGCATGTGGTGACTTCATCCTGACAGGTGGTTTGACTTAAAGCAAGTTTGTGATGGTTGAATTACATATGGAGATTTCCAAGGCCACCGCACTCGTGGAGAAAATTGAAACTGACAGACTTGTAATTCCTATGAAGAAGTATTATCCTCATGTTTAAGAAGACACAGTGAAAGTGGATCAGAACATTAGCCATTTTCTTTAATTGTTGGTGCTTAGATCCAAGGATACAAACATTTTTAACCCGACATGTTACTAAGCTTGTCTTGGAACACAGTGTAACAGTGATCAACCTTGGGCTCAGCCTGTGGTAGGATGCGTCAGAAGTATTAGGGTGTATTTCTGTTTCTGCCGCTGAGCCCCATGTGACCTTCACCTCAATGTGCCTCTGTTTCTAGGCCTATGAAACAAAGAGAGTCAGGGTGTTAAGGCTGGAAGTTCTTCAGGGTGCTTCAAACACAAGATTTCAAAGCCCCTCATGAACACGCACTGTTGTTTCACACATGGAAAGGGTAGTATTCTCAGCATATTAATAAATTGTTGTGGGAATTACACAACTCCGCATTGATTAACAGAGTCATGATAAAAAAATGGAGGTCAAAGTCACTAGTATCCTTCTGTGAATCAGATTATCACTTAAAGCCACCCAATTTGGGGCTGTTTCATTTTCATTGAAAGAGAGTTTTGCATTTGGTATTGTGACAGGGCAAGGCCTGCTGGCTATAGAAAAGTAGTGGGAGATAGATATATTAGCTTCAGTCTAAACAAATCCCTGGTACTAGGATCAGGGAAATGGCAGCTGCTCCAGGTCAATTAAGACACCTGGGGCCAATGAAGAGCTTTCCAGGAGGCAGGGAGGACGCTAGGTTGATTGGGACACCTGAAGCCAATCAGGGGCTGGCTGAAACTAGTTAAATGCCTCCCAGATACTCAGGTGGGAGCACATGTCAGGAGCTGTGGGAGGAAGCTGCGCTGTTGGAGATACTGAGCAGTACACACCATATCAGGCATAAGGAAGGAGGTCGTGACGTAAGGGGGAGGTGGAGCCTGAGGAAGTGGGGGCTGTTGTGGGGAAGAAGCCCAAGGAATTGTACGTGTCATGTTTCTAAAAGGTCAGCTACTATAGCTAATACTATTAGGGTCCCTTGGCTGGAGCCCGGAGCAGAGGGCGGGCCCAGGCTCCTCCCCTTTGCCCTCCTGATTAATGACTCAGACTGGGAGACAACAGAGGCTGTGCAAGGGAGGATAGCTGCACCTCACCTCCCTCGCTGGCTTATGTTGAAAATGGCTCAGTAGACTGTGACTCTTGTCGCTAGAAAGAGAAAGGTTATGTGGAGGGTCAGAGTGAACCTCTGAGGCGAGCAAAATCTGCCAGGGCAAGCGGGATCCACGGAGGCAAGGACAGAGCTTTCTCACAGTATTTTTACAAAGATTTGTATTGGAAAATGCAGGTGCTCTCTTGGTGTAAATAAGCACGGCTGATTCAACTTCAAAGAGCTTCAAGTGGTTGCTTGAAATCAAAGGAAGATATTTCTGACTTCCTCCCTGCACATGGGACCCACTCTTGAGGATACATTTTACACTTGAAACAACATTCTGGTTCTGGCAGGAATGTTTTCTGCAACATGCCCTGTGGTTGGTCAGATTTTATCTCAAATCTCATCACACAGCTGTCTCCTCCTTCTCCAAGAATACATGATTTTCGTCTCTCCTGGTCTTGTTGCTGGTCTCAGTCAGCTGAATTGTCTTACAACACCTCAACTGCCCATGCCCCTACCCACATGGGTAGATCCTCCAGGCAGTCCCAGGGACTGTATAAAAGCACACAAGACACAGCGCTCTTCTGAACACTTCTCCGGACTTCATCTACTCGGTGAATTTGGTAAGTCCATTTCAACTCAATCTCTTACTAACCATAGAGATGTCACAGTAGGGTCCATTTATATTTAGTACTGAATCTTGCACTTACTCTCTGTGATTTGTATCAGAGATCACGATTTTCTTCCACTATTATATTGTGCAGTTACTCACTTGCAAGTGCTGGAGGATTCACGATTCGAAGCTGATTGGGGAATTCAGGAGCAACATATGCATTTCGGAAACATAATTCCTATTAACTGGAAATAGAAATGGGGCATTTACATCTTCTCGGTAACTTTAGGAAGTCCCTTCGCCATTTTTCACTTAGTTGGATTAGGAAGAAACTTGTTCAGGTTAGTCCAGAAAGAGCCAATTGAGTGGTCTTCTCCTTTACGCTGATGCTGCTGTTACTCCTCACTGTTGGAGACAGGAGAATGGATGAAGCTGATAAGTGGTGTGATCCAATCTATCAATTCCTATGTTCTTCTGAGCAGTAATACTCATTGCAGGTGCTTCTTCTCGGATGGTGTTATTTAGTGTCACTCCATGGAAGTCAGTGGACCTAAACCCATTGTACCCCAGCTTGTCCTTCGTGATTTCTTTGGAGAAAAGCCAAGTCTCTGTTTCTTCATCATCAAAGGACTACACTGTGATACCGAACTCAACTGAGTTGCACTGCAGAGGTGAAATCCTCAAACGAAGGGATTCAGTTATCATGAAGCCAGCCATGTTCTCTTTGAGAAATGTCTCAAATGAACACAGAATCCTAGGTGTCCAGCCTAGAAATAGTTCTCCTTATTCCAGTCGGTGTTTTTTAGACAACGTCATTGAGAGGGGCTCAAAGGGGCCGGTTGGGAGGGAAGTTTAGTGCGAGTGGACAAGAGGCGTAGAAAGAGGATATAGGAAGAAATAGGTGGCCATGAACATAGGGACTAAGGAAACTTACCTCTCTCTCTCTCTCTCGGGCCCCAGGAAGACCTCGCTGCAATAGTAACTGAGATTTGAAGCTTTTCATCCACTGACACTTGTACCTTTTCTGTACTCTAGTCCTTGGTGTGTCTTACAGATTTACCTCCATCCCAGAAAAATGGCTTTCTCTGGCCTGTGCTATCCAGAATGCGGGGTGGCCCGTCCCAGTCCAGTCACTGGCAGCTGCAACGTGCCGTGCGTTCGGAAGTGCCCTGACTCCGAAGTGGTGATCAGACCCTCACCGGTGGTCGTGACCCTCCCGGGACCGATTCTCAGCAATTTCCCTCAACAGAGTGGAGTGGGAGCCATAGGAGCACCTGTGGTCGGACCCGGTTTCGGCGGCTCCTTCGGTCCTGGGGGATTGTACGGCTATGGAGGCCATTACGGAGGATGGTATGGTTTAGGGGGCTATGGTGGTTACGGTGGCCCTTGGGGTTATGGGAGATGTGGTTATGGGGGATTAGGCGGTTCCCTGGGCGGTTATGGTTACGGGGCGGGAATATGCGGTTCCGGGGTATCTTGCCATAGGTACCTCAGTGGAAGCTGTGGGCCATGCTAAAGCCAGCAGGAACATCCGTGGATGAAGGAAGAACCAGGAAATGAACAGCAAGATCCAAATTCACTGCTGACCTTTTGGGCATGGCTTTCAGAAGTGCTGTGAAAAAAGGGCTCCACTTGAAGGCAGTGGGAGCTGTGTGCGCTCAGCACCTTGGTCTGATAGCCATGCTGCATTTCTGATGTTACCCTTTAGGACTCTTTCTGAGTGGGAAAAAGAGACCTTGCTGTCAAACAGAATTAGGCCATATATGTTCTATCCTTTTCATCAATCCGTATCTCTGGTGTCTTGCTTTGACCTTTGCTGCCGCAGATGTCTAATGGAGAAGCTACATAGTTCCTGCATGTCTTTTGTTTTGTCTAATTACACATGGATTGGGGTAAAACAATAAAGTTAAATTGGTTGTAAAGGAGACTTGTTTTCAACGTCTGCAGCTGCACCAATGCAAAAAGAGCATTGTGTCTGAAATACATCCCATTGAGGCCTTTGATCAGTCGCAGCTCTCCTTTAGTCACTGGAAATACATTCTTTCCGCTCTGTACTATTTTTTCCTGTAACTCTGTACTGCCAATTGCATTTGCATTAAAACCTATGCTGCATCATAAGATCAGTCTCTGGTTCTCTTTGTTCCTCCCTCCTCGTTTAAAAATCGCGCTGGAGGAGATTCATCCCTTTATCAGCGGCAGCACCGGGTGCTTCTCGAGTTGCACCTTTTCAAAGCCATGGATTGATCGGAACCATTGAAGCACTTCAATTCACAGCATTATGAGAGTCGTCCTTACCTTGGTGGAGTTCCTCCTTGGTTTATCTGTTTTAGCAAAGACTCTTTTCCTGCAAAGACCAGACAGCTTTTCCATTTAAGAATGGAAGTTTTCCTATGGTTTGAAGAAAACCAGTCACATGGTCCACAGTAAGAGTGTTTGTGAGTCTTTGCGGGATAACGACCCAGGTTTTCGGAGGGAAAAGCCAAGTGGCCACCAAATGGCTTGATTAAGGCAAGGTTAACTGGAGCCCCAACTCCTTGATTGGCAGAGCAATGTTTTCAGGAGAAGGATGATTTTCTTCTGGAATGCTTTGAAGTTTAGCTCTTCACGAGAAAGGTCTTCTCAACCTGAATTCCACAGGCCACCCATCCTATTCAATGGAGCCTGCCTTCCCCTGGCTTTGGGTGTTTCAATAGGGATTATTCATACAGACAAATGCTGGGAAAACTTTGGTAACCTGGCCATTTGTTATGGGTACTATGTACGACAGAAAATGACGTATTGCCTCTAGATAAATTTATCCACCCTTAACCAGTTCTTTTGAATCCTTGTTTCTACCTTTCTCCTAAAATGCTACCATTTCAAAGAAGTATAAATGTGTAGAATTTTTATCAATAATGCTTGGGATTCATAGTCCATTAAAAAATATCACTCAGTACAAGGCTGGGATAGCATTAATAATGCTGGTTTCCTTCTTAAGATGTAACTTCTACTTACAAATGAGTTCTGTCCAGCATCACAGTGCGGTGCTTTGGTTTGTAAACCGTAACGAGACACCAGTACTAGCTGATGAAAGAACAAAAGTGCGATTTTTTCTCTTTGGAAAAAAACCCCACTAAACACCATCTCCTCCCCTGGTGTAAATCTGCAGTGTTCTGCTGGCTTCACACTGGAGCTGCACTAAGTTAGACCAGACGAGGCTCTGCACGTAGAATTACTTCTGCACACGAGAACATAATTGCCAGGCTGCAAAAGACGAATACAACCAGTCTTCCCACAGCGGCACATCACGGGGAAGACAGACCAAGCCCAAGCCCAGCCAGCCAGCTTCATGACAGAAATGCAGGGAGGAGATAGGGGATCTTAGAGTTCCCAGGAGGGAAGGGTCAGCCCTCTCCCACCCGAGATCCCAGTGCCAAGATGGAGGGATGCCCTTAACCCCGGCCGAGATCTAACTATGGAAGAAAGGAATTTCTTCCTCCAGATGAAGTGCTTGAAGGTTGAACCGGAGGAGAGGAGAGGAGAGGAGAGGAGAGGAGAGGAAACGCTTGAAGGCGAAGCGCCTGGAGGCAGAAGTGGAGGCGAAGCATTTGGAAGTGGAAGAGAGGAAAGAGGCAAAGCGCTTGGAGGGAGAAATGGAGCTGAAGTGTTTAGAGCTGGAAAAGGCTTAGCTGGGTCAACCAGGTAGCCCTCACGGTCCTTCTCCAGGTACGGCTTCCCATTCCAAGAAATTCCCCACATACAAGCTAGGTGATGATACAGAAGCCTTCTTAGAAAATTTTGAGAGGGCCTGCCTTGGGACTCTTTGGTTTTTGTTACTGTACCTTTGCATTTCCCTTTTATACATATTTTCCAGTTGAAGGGTAGATGCTGAGCCAGTGAAATCAATGGGAAACATGAACTACTCCATCTCTATCCATGAGTTGCCAAGAGAACTGGGTCTTTTGAGATACTTCAGCAAATAAAGATAAGGAAGAAGCACAAGAAAGGTAGAGATAAGGAGAACTTCTTCTTCCACGACAACAAGTTTGGTTCCGACCTGAGCAGCATAAAATGCCTTAGCTTGGTTTTAAGGCACAGAAGTCGGTGAAGTCTATGGAGCTCTACTAATGTTCAGTGGCTCAGCATTTGCCCCTTGAGCATTACAAGGGAATGTTTTTTGAAGAAATGGAAATGTAAAACTTTTTGGAATGAAAATCAAATAGCCCCAAATTCTGAGGCTAGGAATCATCACTGAGTATTGGTAAGACATCAGAAACCTTAACGTGCATTTGTAAAGTTTGTTTAATCCAGCGTTACTCAGGGGCTCTGGGCTGCCCCTCTGGAGACATGTGGGGCAGGTGTGCGCAGAGCCAGAGGTGCTGTCTGTCTTGTCTGTGGTGTTGGTTGTAGTATTCATTGGTTGTTGTTATTGGTTGGTGTTGGTTGGTTGGTGTTGGTTAGTATTCATTGGTTGTAGTATTCATTGGTTGTCTGTGATGTTGGTTGTAGTATAGATGGGTCTCTCCCATGCACAACTCCCCCACTCCCACCTGGCCAGGACACAGTTGAGAAAGCCCTTTAATTCTAATCCACAATTTGGGGGCATATAATCCAAGGAAAAAATTCTACTATTAAAATAATACATCCCTGTGCACACACACAACTTTAATGAGCCTCAGATGCTTTGAAGTCCTGTGATTTCAGGAAGCCTGTGATTCTCGAGCAGAATATCACTTTTCAATCTGGTTGATGTGGAGGTGAACAAGCACACTGAGGCGAAGGTTACACAGGGAGCGAGTGGCAGAGTCAGCAATAAAACCAGTCATAGTGATTACTCACTCACTGCTCACCACTGCTCCTGAACTATATTGGACGGTTTTCATTCAGGGCTTCCGAATCTCCCACTGCACCATCAGTGAAGTCAGTCGAATGATCCCAGCAATGTAGCTGACCCATACAGTTTTCAGAGGAATGAGCTGAACGGTGTAATGTGCACCTCACCCCATGTGGAGTTAGGAACAAACTCATCATCAAAACTACGGAGGAAAAAAATTCCATGATTGGAAGGAGTTCTCAAAGCTTTGTTTGTAACTGTCAAGGTTCCTTCCCCACTCTGAACTCTAGGGTACAGATGTGGGGACCTGCATGAAAAACTCCTAAGCTTACTTTTACCACTTTAGGTGAAAACTTCCCCAAGGGACAAATTAATTTTACCCTTTGCCCTTGGAATTTCCACTGCCACCACCAAAGTTTAACTGGTTTTACTGGGAAACGTAGTTTGGACACTTCTTTCCTCCCAAAATCCTCCCAACCCTTGCACCCCACTTCCTGGGGAAGGTTTGGTAAAAATCCTCACCAATTTGCATAGGTGACCACAGACCCAAACCCTTGGACCTTAGAACAATGAAAAAGCATTCAGTTTTCTTACAAGGAGACTTCTAATAGAAGTAAAGGAATCACCTCTGTAAAAGTAATTAGATTCAAAACATAGAGAATCCCTCTAGGCAAAACCTTATGTTACAAAAAAGACACACAGACAGGGATAGTCATTCTATTCAGCACAGCTCTTTTCTCAGCCATTTAAAGAAATCATAATCTAACACATACCTAGCTAGATTACTTACTAAATGTTCTAAGACTCCATTCCTGTTCTGTCCCCAGCAAAAGCATCACACAGACAGACCCAGACCCTTTGTTTTTCTCCCTCCTCCCAGCTTTTGAAAGTATCTTGTCTCCTCATTGGTCATGTTGGTCAGGTGCCAGCGAGGTTAATTTAGCTTCTTAACCCTTTGCAGGTGAGGGGATTTTTCCTCTGGCCAGGAGGGATTTTAAAGGGGTTTACCCTTCCCTTTATATTTCTGACAGTAACTAATTGGGTCTTCAGGAACAAAGGGTCTTTCAAGTCCAGTCGCAGCCGAAAAAACTGTCTAAAACCACTCATGACTCAGGGGTCTTCTATCAGCTTTATCTAATTCTCCAGTGTGAACTAGAGAATCCTGTTCAACTCGCTCTCTCCACAACCATTCAGACGATGCGCTAGGGATCCTTTTATTTTAGGACTGCCTCTTGCACAGACACTCGGTGATTCTGAACAGTGGGAACGGTTTGGGGGTTTTGTTGTCCGTCTCCATCCCCGTCCCCGTCCACCCCTCTCCCCTCCACATTATTGAGTTTCAGGCATTGGTTTCTTCATGGTTTAGACGTTCAGCCCTGGATTTTCAGAGCAAGACATGGAGTTGGGACACGAGAGCCTTTTGATTTTAATAGGAACTTGGGCATTCAAATCCCTTCGGGAGCTCTGAAATATCTCACCCCCAATTTTGCATTTCGGGTTTAGGAAGAAAGTCTCTAAATTTGCTCCATAAAGGACTAATTCATTATTCTTCTGCTGCCTTCTGAAGCAGCTGGTAAGTGATACTCATTAAGACAGGATACTGGCTCTGATGGGCCACTCGTCTCTTGCAGCCTGGCAATTACTACATTCTCATGTGCAGAAGTAATTCTAGGTGCAGAGCTTCATCTGTGGATTAATGTAGATTTACAGCAGGGGAGAATGTGGTGGTTTGAGTAAAAAATCCACCACTTTTGTTTAGTCATCAGCAAGTGTTAATGACTTGCTAAGGTTTACAAACCAAAGTACCGCACTGTGATGCTGGATTGAATTCATTTGTAAGTAGAGGTTACAGTCTGGTAAGGAAACTGGCATTAATAATGCTATCCCAGCCATGTTCTGCGTGATATTTGTTTTAATGAACTGGAAATCACAACCGTTAATGATACAAATTTGACATATTTATACGTCTTAGTGACAGCATTCTTTAGGACAAAGAGAATAAAAAGGATTCAAAAGACCTTGTTGAATCTTTCTTTCTTTCTTTCTTTCTTTCTTTCTTTCTTTCTTTCTTTCTTTCTTTCTTTCTTTCTTTCTTTCTTTCTTTCTTTCTTTAAATTTTTTATTCCGCTGACCAATGTACCTTCAGTTTTCTGTTGCCTGCTGTGTGTTTCCAATTTATCTCCAGAGCAGAAAGATCTCTTGCTTCAGAAACATGTGCAGTGACATTCCACAATGCATGCGTAACAGCGACAAGAAGCCAGACGTAAGGCAGTGCCTTGACTCCACATTGCTGATCCAACCCCCACCGGCTGTTGTGACCTTCCCAGGAGCAATGCTCAGCTCTTTCCCAGGAAAGCAGAGTGGGATCCTCAGGAGCAGCTGACATCAGAGGTGTTGATGGGGGCGCATGTGGTGATAAAGGCTTATAAGGTTATGGGTGGATGCTAAGGTTATGGGTGATCCTGTGGTAATGGGAGATAATCCGGTTATGGGGGCCCATGCAGTTAGTAGGGGCTTTATGGTTATAGGGGCCCATATGGTGGTGGGGGATTATATGGTCACAGGGGTGCAAATGGTGGTAGGGGAATGCAGAGTTAGGTAGCAATAGGGCCATTGGTATCTTAATAGAAACTATGGGCCATGTTAATCCCAGCAGGCATATCCATGGGAAAAGAAAGAGCCATGAAATGAAAGGCACGATACGGATTCACATCTGAGCTGATAGGCCTGCCACATGTGTGGGGTAGACCGAACTCTGGCAATGATGTAGACTCTTGTGCTTCAGGGTATCGTCCATTAATGGAAGTAGATGTGATTGATGGGGGAGAGTGAAAAAGTTATTCGATGGGCAGGGATCCCATACCTGTGTTCTACTGGGTTTCTTGCACCTCCCTGCGAAGTCTCTAGTACTGCCCACTGTGGGAGAGAGGCCTGATCTTCTGTACCAATGCCTATGTTGTACTATGGAGTACTGTGTGCAGTTTTGGGCCCCACACTTCAAGAAGGATGTGGATAAATTGGAGAGAGTCCAGCGAAGGGCAACAAAAATGATTAGGGGTCTGGAACACATGAGTTATGAGGAGAGGCTGAGGGAGCTGGGATTGTTTAGCCTGCAGAAGAGAAGAATGAGGGGGGATTTGATAGCTGCTTTCAACTACCTGAAAGGGGGTTCCAAAGAGGATGGCTCTAGACTGTTCTCAATGGTAGCAGATGACAGAACGAGGAGTAATGGTCTCAAGTTGCAGTGGGGGAGGTTTAGATTGGATATTAGGAAAAACTTTTTCACTAAGAGGGTGGTGAAACACTGGAATGCGTTACCTAGGGAGGTGGTAGAATCTCCTTCCTTAGAGGTTTTTAAGGTCAGGCTTGACAAAGCCCTGGCTGGGATGATTTAACTGGGAATTGGTCCTGCTTCGAGCAGGGGGTTGGACTAGATGACCTTCTGGGGTCCCTTCCAACCCTGATATTCTATGATTCTATGATTCTATGTTCTTCCATTCCAAGGAGCGGTCCATAGGCATAGTCCGATATAGAAGACTAGAGCTGGATCGCTCATAAACCAAATCCAGAGCCAGATGGCTAAATCTCCCTTCACCACCTGAATATTTTATCATGTCCTGAAAGAGGTAGGTGGGTCAGGATACATTTTTCCTTTTGTGTCGTCAGATCCAAAACCTGATAAGAGGAGGAGGGTCGTCTTCTGGGAATGGGGAGCCCCCACTATCTTGAGGAACTCCATGGTGGGAAATGCCGTTCCTGCAATATGAAGTCATGGTACATAAAGGGACATCGAAGCGTAGGGCTGGAAGGGACCTCAGGAGGTCTTCTAATTCAGTGCCCTGCACTCAAGGCATGACTAAGTATTCTCTAGACCATCTATGAATGGTGTTTGTCTAACCTGCTCTTGAAAATCTCTACTGATGAAGATTCCACTGCCTTCCTGGGCAATTGTTTCCAGCGCTTAGCTGCTCTGCCACTTAGGACATTTTTCCTATGTCCGACTTAAACTGCCCTGGCTGCAATTTAAGCCCGTTGCTTTTTGTCCTATCCTCAGAGGTTAAGGAGAGCTATTTTTCTCCCTCCTCCTTGTTATGACCTTTTATGTACTTGAACACTGTTTTCCTGCCCGCTCTCAGCCTTCTCTTCACGCTAAACAAACCCAATTTTTTTCAGTCTTCCCTCATAGATCATGTATTCGAGACCTTTCATCATTTTTTTTGCTCTTCTCTGGACTTGTTTCCAATGTGTGAACATTTTTCCTGAAATGTGCCTCCCAGAGCTGGACACAAGACTCCAGTTGAGTCCTAATCAATGCAGAGTAGAAGAGAAGAATTTCTTCTCGTGTCTTGCTTACAATACTTCTGCTCATACATCCCAGAATGATGTTTGCTATTTTTGCCACAGTCTCACACTGTTGCCTCATATTTAGCTTCTGATCCACTATGACCCTCAGATCCCTTTCCGGACCACTGCTTCCTAGGCAGTCATTTCCATTTTGTATGTGTGCAACTGATTGTTCCTTCCTAAATGGAATAGTCTGCATTTGTCCTTATTGAATTTCCTCCTATTTACTTCACATCATTTCTCCAGTTTGTCCAGCTCATTTTGAATTTTGATCCTCTTCTCCACAATACTTGCAACCCCTGCCAGGCTGGTCTCATCTGCAAACTCTATGAGTGTCATAATCTAAATCACCGATGAAGATATTGAACAGAATCGAACCCAGAACTGATCCCTGGGGGAGCCATTTTGTAATATCCATCCAGCTTGAGTGTGGACCTCAATAACTAATCTCTGGGAATGGTTTACCAACCAGTTATGCACCGCCTTTTAGTAGCGCCATCTAGGTTATATTTCGCTTGTGTGCTTATGAGAAAGTCATGCAAGAAAGCATCAAAACCTTATTAAAATTAAGATATACCACATCTACCGCATGCCCCCTATCCACAAGGCTTCTTACCCTGTCAAATAAGCTATTAGTGTTTTGGAAACAATTTGTTCTGGATCAATCCATGCTATTACTTATCATCTTATTATCTAGGAATCTTCAAATGGATCCCTTAATTATTTGCTCCACTGTCTGTCAAGACTCCTGCAGATGACTTTGCTGTACATGTCGCTGGAGGTCCCAGCAGAGCAGAAGAGAAGAATGTTCTGGAAAAGGAGAATTATTCTGAAAGAGGGCTGCTGGCTCCATAATTAAGTCTCCGCAGAGTCTCTGTTGGAGAGTTTCTTTTTCAAAATGCTCAACAAAATGACTTTCCAGAGATACGTAGATTTGAACATTAATCCTTAGCCCCAGCGGAGCAATAGGAATGGAAACGGGGCTTGGTTTTGGCTGAGGGCTCCAGAGAAGAAATTAAGAACATAAGAAAAGCCAAACTGGGTGAGAGCAAAGGTCCATCTAGCCCAGTACCCTGGGCCAATGGCCAATGCTAAGTGCTTCAAAGGGAATGAACAGAACTGGTAATCATCAAGAGATCCATCCCCTGTCTCCCATTCTCATGTTCTAGCAAATAGAGGCTAGGGACAACATCCCTGTTCATACTGGCTAATATCCATTGATGGACATGTCTTCCTTGAATTTATCTAGGGTTTTCTTTTTGAACCCTGCTCAAGTCTTGGCCTTCACAAAATCCTCTGGTAAAGAGTTCCACAGGTTGACTGTGCATTCTGTCAAAAAATACTTCCTTCTCTTTGTTTTAAAACTGATGCCTTTTAATTTCATTCGGTGACCACTAGTTTTTGTGTTATAAGAAGGAGTAAATAAGACTTCCTTATTTATTTTCTCCATTCCAGTCATCAATTTATGGACCTCTATCATATCTCCCCCTAGTCATCTCTTTTCCAAGGTGAAAGGCCAAGTCTTCTTAATCTCTCCTCATAGAGAAGCTGTTCTACACCCCTACTGCTTTTTGGTGCCCTTTTTAATTTTTTCCAATTCGAATATACCTTTTTGGAGATGGGGTGACCACATCTGCATGCAGTATTCAAGACGTGGGTGTGCCATGGATTAATCTAGAGGCAAGAAGATATTTTCTGTCTTATAATGTTTTCCCAGCATTTGTCTTGCTGAATACTCCCTCCCAAAACACTCAAAGCCAGGGGAAGGCAGTCTCCATTGAACAGGCTGGGTGGTCTGTGGAGTTCAGTTTGAGAAGACCTTTCTCGTGAAGAGGTAATCTTTCAAAGCACTCCAGAAGCAAAATCAGCCTGTCCTGAAAGGAGTTGGGGCTCCAGTTAACCTTGCCTTAACCAAGCCATTTGGTGGCCACTTGTCTCTTCCTTCCAAAAACCTGGGTCGCTATCCCGCAAAGACTCACAAACACTTTTACTGTGGACCATGTGACTGGTCTTCTTCAAACCATAGGAAAACTTCCCTTCTTAAATGGAAAAGCTGTCTGGTCTTTGCAGGAAAAGAGTCTTTGCTAAAACAGATAAACCAAGGAGGAACTCCACCAAGGTAAGGACGGCTCTCATAATGCTATGAACTGAAGCGCTTCAATGGCTCCAATCACTCCATGGCTTCGAAAAGGTGCAACTTGAGAAGTACCTGGTGCTGCCGCTGATAAAGGGATGAATCTCCTCCAGCGCAATTTTTAAACGAAGAGGGAGGAACAAAGAGAACCAGAGACTGATCTTATGATGCAGCATAGGTTTTAATGCAAATGCAATTGGCAGTACAGAGTTACAGGAAAAAATAGTACAGAGCGGAAAGAATGTATTTCCAGTGATTCAAGGAGAGCTGTGACTGATCAAAGGCCTCAATGGGATGTATTTCAGACACAGTGTTCCTTTTGCATTGGTGCAGCTGCAGAGGTTGACAAACGAGTCTTCTTTATAACCAATTTAAGTTTATTGTTTTACCCCAATCCATGTGTAATGAGACAAAGCAAAAGAGAAGCAGGAACTATGCAGCTTCTCCATTAGACATCTGCAGCAGCAAAGGTCAAAGCAAGACACCAGAGATACGGATTGATGAATAGGATAGAACATATATGGCCTAATTCTGCTTGACAGCAAGGTCTCTTTTTCCCACTCAGAAAGAGTCCTAAAGCGTAACATTAGAAATGCAGCATGGCTATCAGACCAAGGTGCTGAGTGCACACAGCTCCCACTGACTTCAAGTGGAGCCCTGTTTTCACAGCACCTCTGAAAGCCATGCCCAAAAGGTCAGCGGTGAATCTGGATCTTGCTGTTCATTTCCTGGTTCTTCCTTCATCCACGGATGTTCCTGCTGGCGTTAGCATGGCCCACAGCTTCCACTGAGGTACCTATGGCAAGATACCCCGGAACCGCATATTCCCGCCCCGTAACCATAACCGCCCAGGGAACCGCCGAATCCCCCATAACCACATCTCCCGTAACCCCAAGGGCCACCGTAACCACCATAGCCCCCTAAACCATACCATCCTCCGTAACGGCCTCCATAGCCGTACAATCCCCCAGGACCGAAGGAGCCCCCGAAACCGGGTCCGACCACAGGTGCTCCTATGGCTCCCACTCCGCTCTGTTGAGGGAAATTGCTGAGAATTGGTCCCGGGAGGGTCACGACCACCGGTGAGGGTCTGATCACCACTTCGGAGTCAGGGCACTGCCGAACGCATGGCATGTTGCAGCTGCCAGTGACTGGACTGGGCCGGGCCACCCCGCATTCTGGATAGCACAGGCCGGAGAAAGCCATCTTTCTGGGATGGAGGTAAACCTGTAACACACACACCAGGGACTAGAGTAAAGAAAAGGTACAAGTGCCAGTGGATGGAAGGCTTCAAATCTCAGTTACTATTGCAGCGAGGTCTTCCTGGGGCCCGAGAGAGAGAGAGAGAGAGAGAGGTAAGTGTCCTTAGTCCCTATGTTTATGGCCACGTATTTCTTCCTATATCCTCTTTCTACGCCTCTTGTCCACTCGCACTCAACTTCCCTCCCAACCGGCCCCTTTGAGCCCCTCTCAATGACTTTGTCTAAAAAAACACCAACTGGAATAAGGAGAACTATTTCTATGCTGGACACCTAGGATTCTGTGTTCATTTGAGACATTTCTCAAAGAGAACATGGCTGGTTTCATGGTAACTGAATCCCTTCGTTTGAGGATTTCACCTCTGCATTGCAACTCAGTTGAGTCCGGTATCACAGTGTAGTTCTTTGCTGATGAAGAAACAGAGACTTTGCTTTTCTCCAAAGAAATCACTAAGTACAACCTGGGGTACAATAGGTTTAGGTCCACTGACTTCCATGGAGTGACACTAAATTACACCATCCGAGAAGAAGCACCTCCAATGGGTGTTACTGCTCAGAAGAACATAGGAATTGATAGATTGGATCACACCACTTGTCAGCTTCATCCAGTCTCCAATCTCCAGGAGTGAGGAGTAACAGCAGCATCAGCTTAAAGGAGAAGACCTCTGAATTGGCCCTTTCTGGACTAACCTGAACAAGTTTCTTCCTAATCCAACGAAGTGAAAAATGGTAAGGGACTTCCTAAAGTTACCGAGAAGATGTAAATGCCCCGATTCTATTTGCAGTTTACAGGAATTATGTTTCCCAAATGCATATGTTGCTCCTAAATTCCCCGATCAGCTTCGAATCGTGAATCCTCTGGCACCTGCAGATGAATAACTGCACAACAGAATTATGGAAGGAAATCCTGATCGCTGATACAAATCACAAGGAGTAAGTGCAAGATTCAGTCCTAAATATAAATGGACCATACTGTGACATCTCTATAGTTAATAAGAGATTGAGACTTACCTAATTCACTGAGGAGATGAAGTCCGGAGAAGTGTTTAGAAGAGCGCTGAGTCTTGTGTGCTTTTATACAGTCCCTGGGACTGCCTGGAGGATCTGTGACGTCGTTTATGGAGGAGGTCCTAATTAGTTACAAAACAAACTTGATTGCCTTGCTATGTCCTCCTTTGGATGGAGCTCTTTTCCTCAAGGGTTGTGATGATTGGGCTAATCGCAGCCTCAGTGGGTGTGACATGCACGTTGCACTCTTCATCTTTCTTTCATCTTAAAATTGTACAGGCCAACTGCGTTCCTCGTCTCGTTCCACTGACTTCATGGGGGCTGCAGTGAGAATGAGCTTCAGGCTGTTTCTGAGTGGCATCAGTAGCATGACAGGCTCTGATGAAAGGAATCTAGTCTGGTCCTTTCCATTCATGCTGGTTGTAGTTAGGGGCATGGGGCAGTTTATTCTAAACCGGCTAGGAAGGTGGGAGCCACTTTTTTGCATTCTTTTGAACTAGGTCTTAACTCTATTTCAAGGAAAATGAAACAGCCCCGACTTGTGTGGCTTTAAATGATAACCTGATTCACAGAATGGTACGAGGGACCTTGGCCTCCGTTTCATTCATAACGACTCTCTTACTTAATGCACAGGTGCTAATCCCCAGAACAATGTATTAGTGTTCCCAGAATACAGCACTTTTCATGTGTGAAACACCAGGGAGTGTTTGTGAGGGGCTTTGAAATCTTGAGGGAACTTCTAGCTTCTCACCCTGACTCTCTCTGTTGGAGAGGGCTAGAAACAGAGGCAGGTTGAGGTGAAGGTCACTTGGGGATCAGTGGCAGAATCTGAAATACACTTCTCATTCCTAATTCACTTCTCATTCCTCCTACCACAGGTAGAATGAGCCTCTGTAAGAGTTACTCCCAGGTCAGGGAGGTATCTGGAAGCCATGGACGGAAAGTGTCCACCCAGGTTCAGGAAATAGAGGGTAGTATTGGCATGAAGAGTCCCAACCATTGCGGTTCATTTCTGACCCTGTCAATCACTCCTCTCTGACCTCCAACTCAATGTGTCTCCATTGACCTGCGGGGGTAAACAGGTATAATTATAACCCTCAGGGTGGATCGTCTGAGGCTTCCTCTGATCTAAGCATTTCAAAGCACTTCACAAATGCTCATCAAGTGTTATAGGGCCAAAGAACTGTATTTCTTATAGCAATCATAACTTTTTATTAGCATTAGATGTTCCAAGCTTGAAGATTAGATTGACTTTAAAAATGCGTGTCAAGTTCCCAGATGGCATTCATGTACTCGGCTCCTGATTTCTTTATCCTCCGAAATTGGGGCTCTTTGATTTTCGTTACTGTTCCTTTGCATTTCCCTTTTAGATATATTGTAAAGTTGAAGGGTAAATGCTAAGCAAGTGAAAACAATGGGAAACATCAGTTCCTGCCTCTCTATCCATGAGTAGCCCAGAGCACTGGATCTTGTGAGACACTTCAGCTAATAAAGTTAAGGAAGAAGCACAAGAAAGATAGAGATAAGGAGAACTTCTTCAACGGTCACATTGCTTTGGGATTAGATGCAATTAGTCGGCAGAATGATCTCAGAAATGTTATCTGGCCCATACAGTTTTCAGAGGAAAGAGAGCTGCAGGATGTAATGTGCTCCTCGCCCCATGTGGAATTAGGAGCAAACTAATCGTCAAACACAGAGGAAAAAAATTCTGTGAATGGAAGGAGTTCTCAAAGTTTGGTTTGTAACTAATTGGGCCTTCAGGAACAAAGGGCCTCTCAAGTCCCTCCCCCAGCCTAAAAACCTGTCCAAAACCACTCATGACTCAGGGGTCTTCTATCAGCTTTTTCTAATTCTCCAATGTGAACTAGGGAATCCTGTTCAATTCGCTCTCTCCATAACCATTGTGCTAGTGATCCTTTTATTTAATGACAGCCTCTTGCACAGACACTCTGTGATTCTGAACAGTGGGAAGGGTTTGGGACTTTTGTTGTTTCCCCCCTTCCCCTATTCTTGAGCTTCAGGCATTTATTTCTTCATAGTTTAGAACAGGGGCATGCGGCCCATCAGGGTAATCTGCTGTCAGGCTGTGAGATGTTTTGTTTACATTGATCGTCCGCAGGCATGGTTCCCTGCAGCTCCCAGTGGCTGCAGTTCTCCTTTCCTGGGCACTGGGAGCTGCAGCTGTCTTTCCTTATTCCTCTTTTTCTTTCTTCTGAAAACTTGGTGGGACAACTACATTCCTTCAATCATTCTACTAACTTCATAGATGCTTCGCTGGCATATTCAGACGCCTTGAATGGGAACTGTCCAATGCAGTTCAGGAGCAATGGGAAGTATGGGGAGGAGTAGTCACAATGACTGGTTTTATTGCTGACTCTGCCACTTGCTCCCTGTGTAACCTTCATCTCAATATGGTCTCTCAACCATTTTTTGGTTTCTTTCTGAAAATCCTGTCTCTGTCTCCCTGCCTCCTGCACCCCTTCAGAGAGAGCCCGCTCCCTGGAAGGTGGGTTGGGAACGCATCGGCCCACTGTGGAGTCCCAGACTCCCCGTGCCCTGGCCAGGGAGGAGTGGAGGAGCTGCGTATGGGAGAACCCCATCAATCGAATAATACAACCGGCTCCAAAGACAAGTCAGACAGCACCTATGGCTCTGCGCACACCTGCTTCGCACGTCTGTGGAGCCGCGGCCCAGAACCCCCGAGGAGGCTGCGCGGTGCAGGGCGCCTACCCCTGCTGGTGGCAGCAGCACAAATATCAAGGTGGCGCGTCTCGCTGCCCTTGGTAACAGCTATTCCTCAGCTGCAGGGAGCTGCTGCTGCTTTGCCGCCACCCCCAATCTCTGTCCTTGCTTTCTAGGCCGTCATGGCTGCAAAAAAATCTGCTAGTGGCCGCATTTCAGTAAGGCTGGATTAAATGAACTTTACAAATGCACGTTAAGGTTTCTGATGTCATACCAATACTCAGTGATGATTCCTAGCCTCAGAGTGTGGGGCTATTTGATTTTCATTCCACAAAGTTTTACATTTCCATTTCTTTAACAAACGTTCCCTTGTAATGCTCAAGGGGCAGATCCTGAGCCACTGCACCTTAGCAGAGCTTGTGACAAAGCTCTGTCTTTGCCTCCGTGGGTCCCGCGTTTCCTGGTGGATTTCGCTAGCCTCAGAGACTCACTGTTACCCTCCACGTAACCCTTCTCTCTCTAGAGACAAGGGTCACAGTCTACTGAGCCATTTTCATCATAAGCCAGTGAGGGGGGTGAGGAGAAGTTATCTTTCCTTGCACAGTCTGTGTTGTCTCCCAGTCTCAGTGATTAATCCGGGGGCAAAGGTGGTGGTGGGGGAGCCGGGCCCACCCACTACTCTGAGCTCCAGCCCAGGGACCCTAATAGTATCAGTTGTGGTAGCTGAGCTTTTAGAAACATGACACGTACAATTTCCTGGGCTACTTCCCCCACAGCAGCCCCCACTTCCTCAAGCTCCACTTTACCCTCACCTCAGGGCCTCCTTCCTTGTGCCTGATATGGTGTGTACTGCTCAGCCTCTCCAACAGCGCAACTTCCTCCCACAGCTCCTGACATGCACACCCACCTGACTGACTGGGAGGCTTTTAATTAGTTTCAGCCAGCCCCTGATTGGCTTCAGGTGTCCCAATCAACCTAGCCTTCTCCTTGCGTTCTGGAAAGTTCTTAATTGGCCCCAGGTGTTTTAACTGACCTGGAACAGCAACCATTTCACTTATCCTGGTAGCAGGGATCTGTTTAGACTGAAGCTAATATATCTATCTCCCACTACTTTTCTATAGCCATCTGGCCTTGCCCCGTCACAAGCTCCATAGACGTCATTGACTTCTGTGCCTTAAAACTCCTTCCATTCACAGAATTTTTTTCCTCTGTGTTTGACGATTAGTTTGTTCCTAATTCCACATGGGGCGAGTAGCACATTACATCCTGCAGCTCTCTTTCCTCTGAAAACTATATGGCCCAGATAAC
Organism: Lepidochelys kempii; assembly: GCF_965140285.1. Classification (NCBI taxonomy): domain Eukaryota; kingdom Metazoa; phylum Chordata; order Testudines; family Cheloniidae; genus Lepidochelys; species Lepidochelys kempii. Next base: position 349,934,135 of record NC_136380.1, read on the forward strand.
ATTTCTGGGATCATTCTGCCGACTAATCGCATCTAATCCCAAAGCAATGTGACTGTTGAAGAAGTTCTCCTTATCTCTGTCTTCCTTGTGCTTCTTCTTTAACTTTATTAGCTGAAGTGCCTCACAAGTCCCAGTGCTCTGGGCTACTCATGGATCAAGATGCAGGAACTGATGTTTCCCATTGATTTCACTGGCTCAGCATCTACCCTTCAAGTTTACAATATATCTAAAAGGGAAATGCAAAGGAACAGTAACGAAAATCAAAGAGCCCCAATTTCGGAGGCTAAAGAAATCAGGAGCTGAGCACCGGAATGACATCTGGGAACTTGACACACATTTTTAAAGTCAATCTAATCCTCAAGCTTGGAACATCTAAGGCTAATAATAAGTTATGATTGCTATAATGAATACAGTTCTTTGGCCCTATAACACTTGATGTGCGTTTGTGACGTGCTTTGAAATGCTTAGATCAGAGGAAGCCTCAGACAATCCACCCTGAGGGTTATAATTATACCTGTTTACCCCGCAGGTCAACGGAGACACATTCATTTGGAGGTGAGACAGGAATGATTGGCAGAGTCAGAAATAAACCCCTATGGTTGGGACGACTCATGCCAATACTACCCTCTATTTCCTGAACCTGTCTGGATAGTTACTTTTCATGGCTTCCAGATACCTCCCTGACTTGGGAGTAACTCTTACAGAGGCTCATTCTGGATATTTTTCTATTTTGTTTTGATAATTTGAGGAGGAACTTTTGGGTGAAAGATCTTCTCATCTACATGTGAACAATGATCAACCATCAAAACTCTTCCAATGCCCTTTAACTCGTTTTATTTGAAGGGGTTGGCTCAGTGGTGGATATTTACACTTCAGCAGACATAAATTGTCTTGTCACAAAATTTTTCCCATTCTGAATTCTATATTGAGGTTTCTTTCTTTCCGTACACATTAAAAAATTTCAAAAGTACACACTTACGATTCCTTTGCACCATTCTTATCCTCAGGTATAAAGAAGGCCATGTGGCAGACATAACCTGTGCTGTACCTCATTTCACAAACCAGAAAGAATTCATTATCATTGCCTGACTCTGACCCACTACAGAGATGTATTTCTAAGAAAAGAAAAAGTAGTACACATGGGGCATGTGGTGACTTCATCCTGACAGGTGGTTTGACTTAAAGCAAGTTTGTGATGGTTGAATTACATATGGAGATTTCCAAGGCCACCGCACTCGTGGAGAAAATTGAAACTGACAGACTTGTAATTCCTATGAAGAAGTATTATCCTCATGTTTAAGAAGACACAGTGAAAGTGGATCAGAACATTAGCCATTTTCTTTAATTGTTGGTGCTTAGATCCAAGGATACAAACATTTTTAACCCGACATGTTACTAAGCTTGTCTTGGAACACAGTGTAACAGTGATCAACCTTGGGCTCAGCCTGTGGTAGGATGCGTCAGAAGTATTAGGGTGTATTTCTGTTTCTGCCGCTGAGCCCCATGTGACCTTCACCTCAATGTGCCTCTGTTTCTAGGCCTATGAAACAAAGAGAGTCAGGGTGTTAAGGCTGGAAGTTCTTCAGGGTGCTTCAAACACAAGATTTCAAAGCCCCTCATGAACACGCACTGTTGTTTCACACATGGAAAGGGTAGTATTCTCAGCATATTAATAAATTGTTGTGGGAATTACACAACTCCGCATTGATTAACAGAGTCATGATAAAAAAATGGAGGTCAAAGTCACTAGTATCCTTCTGTGAATCAGATTATCACTTAAAGCCACCCAATTTGGGGCTGTTTCATTTTCATTGAAAGAGAGTTTTGCATTTGGTATTGTGACAGGGCAAGGCCTGCTGGCTATAGAAAAGTAGTGGGAGATAGATATATTAGCTTCAGTCTAAACAAATCCCTGGTACTAGGATCAGGGAAATGGCAGCTGCTCCAGGTCAATTAAGACACCTGGGGCCAATGAAGAGCTTTCCAGGAGGCAGGGAGGACGCTAGGTTGATTGGGACACCTGAAGCCAATCAGGGGCTGGCTGAAACTAGTTAAATGCCTCCCAGATACTCAGGTGGGTGCACATGTCAGGAGCTGTGGGAGGAAGCTGCGCTGTTGGAGATACTGAGCAGTACACACCATATCAGGCATAAGGAAGGAGGTCGTGACGTAAGGGGGAGGTGGAGCCTGAGGAAGTGGGGGCTGTTGTGGGGAAGAAGCCCAAGGAATTGTACGTGTCATGTTTCTAAAAGGTCAGCTACTATAGCTAATACTATTAGGGTCCCTTGGCTGGAGCCCGGAGCAGAGGGCGGGCCCAGGCTCCTCCCCTTTGCCCTCCTGATTAATGACTCAGACTGGGAGACAACAGAGGCTGTGCAAGGGAGGATAGCTGCACCTCACCTCCCTCGCTGGCTTATGTTGAAAATGGCTCAGTAGACTGTGACTCTTGTCGCTAGAAAGAGAAAGGTTATGTGGAGGGTCAGAGTGAACCTCTGAGGCGAGCAAAATCTGCCAGGGCAAGCGGGATCCACGGAGGCAAGGACAGAGCTTTCTCACAGTATTTTTACAAAGATTTGTATTGGAAAATGCAGGTGCTCTCTTGGTGTAAATAAGCACGGCTGATTCAACTTCAAAGAGCTTCAAGTGGTTGCTTGAAATCAAAGGAAGATATTTCTGACTTCCTCCCTGCACATGGGACCCACTCTTGAGGATACATTTTACACTTGAAACAACATTCTGGTTCTGGCAGGAATGTTTTCTGCAACATGCCCTGTGGTTGGTCAGATTTTATCTCAAATCTCATCACACAGCTGTCTCCTCCTTCTCCAAGAATACATGATTTTCGTCTCTCCTGGTCTTGTTGCTGGTCTCAGTCAGCTGAATTGTCTTACAACACCTCAACTGCCCATGCCCCTACCCACATGGGTAGATCCTCCAGGCAGTCCCAGGGACTGTATAAAAGCACACAAGACACAGCGCTCTTCTGAACACTTCTCCGGACTTCATCTACTCGGTGAATTTGGTAAGTCCATTTCAACTCAATCTCTTACTAACCATAGAGATGTCACAGTAGGGTCCATTTATATTTAGTACTGAATCTTGCACTTACTCTCTGTGATTTGTATCAGAGATCACGATTTTCTTCCACTATTATATTGTGCAGTTACTCACTTGCAAGTGCTGGAGGATTCACGATTCGAAGCTGATTGGGGAATTCAGGAGCAACATATGCATTTCGGAAACATAATTCCTATTAACTGGAAATAGAAATGGGGCATTTACATCTTCTCGGTAACTTTAGGAAGTCCCTTCGCCATTTTTCACTTAGTTGGATTAGGAAGAAACTTGTTCAGGTTAGTCCAGAAAGAGCCAATTGAGTGGTCTTCTCCTTTACGCTGATGCTGCTGTTACTCCTCACTGTTGGAGACAGGAGAATGGATGAAGCTGATAAGTGGTGTGATCCAATCTATCAATTCCTATGTTCTTCTGAGCAGTAATACTCATTGCAGGTGCTTCTTCTCGGATGGTGTTATTTAGTGTCACTCCATGGAAGTCAGTGGACCTAAACCCATTGTACCCCAGCTTGTCCTTCGTGATTTCTTTGGAGAAAAGCCAAGTCTCTGTTTCTTCATCATCAAAGGACTACACTGTGATACCGAACTCAACTGAGTTGCACTGCAGAGGTGAAATCCTCAAACGAAGGGATTCAGTTATCATGAAGCCAGCCATGTTCTCTTTGAGAAATGTCTCAAATGAACACAGAATCCTAGGTGTCCAGCCTAGAAATAGTTCTCCTTATTCCAGTCGGTGTTTTTTAGACAACGTCATTGAGAGGGGCTCAAAGGGGCCGGTTGGGAGGGAAGTTGAGTGCGAGTGGACAAGAGGCGTAGAAAGAGGATATAGGAAGAAATAGGTGGCCATGAACATAGGGACTAAGGAAACTTACCTCTCTCTCTCTCTCTCGGGCCCCAGGAAGACCTCGCTGCAATAGTAACTGAGATTTGAAGCTTTTCATCCACTGACACTTGTACCTTTTCTGTACTCTAGTCCTTGGTGTGTCTTACAGATTTACCTCCATCCCAGAAAAATGGCTTTCTCTGGCCTGTGCTATCCAGAATGCGGGGTGGCCCGTCCCAGTCCAGTCACTGGCAGCTGCAACGTGCCGTGCGTTCGGAAGTGCCCTGACTCCGAAGTGGTGATCAGACCCTCACCGGTGGTCGTGACCCTCCCGGGACCGATTCTCAGCAATTTCCCTCAACAGAGTGGAGTGGGAGCCATAGGAGCACCTGTGGTCGGACCCGGTTTCGGCGGCTCCTTCGGTCCTGGGGGATTGTACGGCTATGGAGGCCATTACGGAGGATGGTATGGTTTAGGGGGCTATGGTGGTTACGGTGGCCCTTGGGGTTATGGGAGATGTGGTTATGGGGGATTAGGCGGTTCCCTGGGCGGTTATGGTTACGGGGCGGGAATATGCGGTTCCGGGGTATCTTGCCATAGGTACCTCAGTGGAAGCTGTGGGCCATGCTAAAGCCAGCAGGAACATCCGTGGATGAAGGAAGAACCAGGAAATGAACAGCAAGATCCAAATTCACTGCTGACCTTTTGGGCATGGCTTTCAGAAGTGCTGTGAAAAAAGGGCTCCACTTGAAGGCAGTGGGAGCTGTGTGCGCTCAGCACCTTGGTCTGATAGCCATGCTGCATTTCTGATGTTACCCTTTAGGACTCTTTCTGAGTGGGAAAAAGAGACCTTGCTGTCAAACAGAATTAGGCCATATATGTTCTATCCTTTTCATCAATCCGTATCTCTGGTGTCTTGCTTTGACCTTTGCTGCCGCAGATGTCTAATGGAGAAGCTACATAGTTCCTGCATGTCTTTTGTTTTGTCTAATTACACATGGATTGGGGTAAAACAATAAAGTTAAATTGGTTGTAAAGGAGACTTGTTTTCAACGTCTGCAGCTGCACCAATGCAAAAAGAGCATTGTGTCTGAAATACATCCCATTGAGGCCTTTGATCAGTCGCAGCTCTCCTTTAGTCACTGGAAATACATTCTTTCCGCTCTGTACTATTTTTTCCTGTAACTCTGTACTGCCAATTGCATTTGCATTAAAACCTATGCTGCATCATAAGATCAGTCTCTGGTTCTCTTTGTTCCTCCCTCCTCGTTTAAAAATCGCGCTGGAGGAGATTCATCCCTTTATCAGCGGCAGCACCGGGTGCTTCTCGAGTTGCACCTTTTCAAAGCCATGGATTGATCGGAACCATTGAAGCACTTCAATTCACAGCATTATGAGAGTCGTCCTTACCTTGGTGGAGTTCCTCCTTGGTTTATCTGTTTTAGCAAAGACTCTTTTCCTGCAAAGACCAGACAGCTTTTCCATTTAAGAATGGAAGTTTTCCTATGGTTTGAAGAAAACCAGTCACATGGTCCACAGTAAGAGTGTTTGTGAGTCTTTGCGGGATAACGACCCAGGTTTTCGGAGGGAAAAGCCAAGTGGCCACCAAATGGCTTGATTAAGGCAAGGTTAACTGGAGCCCCAACTCCTTGATTGGCAGAGCAATGTTTTCAGGAGAAGGATGATTTTCTTCTGGAATGCTTTGAAGTTTAGCTCTTCACGAGAAAGGTCTTCTCAACCTGAATTCCACAGGCCACCCATCCTATTCAATGGAGCCTGCCTTCCCCTGGCTTTGGGTGTTTCAATAGGGATTATTCATACAGACAAATGCTGGGAAAACTTTGGTAACCTGGCCATTTGTTATGGGTACTATGTACGACAGAAAATGACGTATTGCCTCTAGATAAATTTATCCACCCTTAACCAGTTCTTTTGAATCCTTGTTTCTACCTTTCTCCTAAAATGCTACCATTTCAAAGAAGTATAAATGTGTAGAATTTTTATCAATAATGCTTGGGATTCATAGTCCATTAAAAAATATCACGCAGTACAAGGCTGGGATAGCATTAATAATGCTGGTTTCCTTCTTAAGATGTAACTTCTACTTACAAATGAGTTCTGTCCAGCATCACAGTGCGGTGCTTTGGTTTGTAAACCGTAATGAGACACCAGTACTAGCTGATGAAAGAACAAAAGTGCGATTTTTTCTCTTTGGAAAAAAACCCCACTAAACACCATCTCCTCCCCTGGTGTAAATCTGCAGTGTTCTGCTGGCTTCACACTGGAGCTGCACTAAGTTAGACCAGACGAGGCTCTGCACGTAGAATTACTTCTGCACACGAGAACATAATTGCCAGGCTGCAAAAGACGAATACAACCAGTCTTCCCACAGCAGCACATCACGGGGAAGACAGACCAAGCCCAAGCCCAGCCAGCCAGCTTCATGACAGAAATGCAGGGAGGAGATAGGGGATCTTAGAGTTCCCAGGAGGGAAGGGTCAGCCCTCTCCCACCCGAGATCCCAGTGCCAAGATGGAGGGATGCCCTTAACCCCGGCCGAGATCTAACTATGGAAGAAAGGAATTTCTTCCTCCAGATGAAGTGCTTGAAGGTTGAACCGGAGGAGAGGAGAGGAGAGGAGAGGAGAGAAAGCGCTTGAAGGCGAAGCGCCTGGAGGCAGAAGCGGAGGCGAAGCATTTGGAAGTGGAAGAGAGGAAAGAGGCAAAGCGCTTGGAGGGAGAAATGGAGCTGAAGTGTTTAGAGCTGGAAAAGGCTTAGCTGGGTCAACCAGGTAGCCCTCACGGTCCTTCTCCAGGTACGGCTTCCCATTCCAAGGAATTCCCCACATACAAGCTAGGTGATGATACAGAAGCCTTCTTAGAAAATTTTGAGAGGGCCTGCCTTGGGACTCTTTGGTTTTTGTTACTGTACCTTTGCATTTCCCTTTTATACATATTTTCCAGTTGAAGGGTAGATGCTGAGCCAGTGAAATCAATGGGAAACATGAACTACTCCATCTCTATCCATGAGTTGCCAAGAGAACTGGGTCTTTTGAGATACTTCAGCAAATAAAGATAAGGAAGAAGCACAAGAAAGGTAGAGATAAGGAGAACTTCTTCTTCCACGACAACAAGTTTGGTTCCGACCTGAGCAGCATAAAATGCCTTAGCTTGGTTTTAAGGCACAGAAGTCGGTGAAGTCTATGGAGCTCTACTAATGTTCAGTGGCTCAGCATTTGCCCCTTGAGCATTACAAGGGAATGTTTTTTGAAGAAATGGAAATGTAAAACTTTTTGGAATGAAAATCAAATAGCCCCAAATTCTGAGGCTAGGAATCATCACTGAGTATTGGTATGACATCAGAAACCTTAACGTGCATTTGTAAAGTTTGTTTAATCCAGCGTTACTCAGGGGCTCTGGGCTGCCCCTCTGGAGACATGTGGGGCAGGTGTGCGCAGAGCCAGAGGTGCTGTCTGTCTTGTCTGTGGTGTTGGTTGTAGTATTCATTGGTTGTTGTGGTGTTGGTTGTAGTATCGATGGGTCTCTCCCATGCACAACTCCCCCACTCCCACCTGGCCAGGACACAGTTGAGAAAGCCCTTTAATTCTAATCCACAATTTGGGGGCATATAATCCAAGGAAAAAATTCTACTATTAAAATAATACATCCCTGTGCACACACACAACTTTAATGAGCCTCAGATGCTTTGAAGTCCTGTGATTTCAGGAAGCCTGTGATTCTCGAGCAGAATATCACTTTTCAATCTGGTTGATGTGGAGGTGAACAAGCACACTGAGGCGAAGGTTACACAGGGAGCGAGTGGCAGAGTCAGCAATAAAACCAGTCATAGTGATTACTCACTCACTGCTCACCACTGCTCCTGAACTATATTGGACGGTTTTCATTCAGGGCTTCCGAATCTCCCACTGCACCATCAGTGAAGTCAGTCGAATGATCCCAGCAATGTAGCTGACCCATACAGTTTTCAGAGGAATGAGCTGAACGGTGTAATGTGCACCTCACCCCATGTGGAGTTAGGAACAAACTCATCATCAAAACTACGGAGGAAAAAAATTCCATGATTGGAAGGAGTTCTCAAAGCTTTGTTTGTAACTGTCAAGGTTCCTTCCCCACTCTGAACTCTAGGGTACAGATGTGGGGACCTGCATGAAAACCTCCTAAGCTTACTTTTACCACTTTAGGTGAAAACTTCCCCAAGGGACAAATTAATTTTACCCTTTGCCCTTGGAATTTCCACTGCCACCACCAAAGTTTAACTGGTTTTACGGGGAAACGTAGTTTGGACACTTCTTTCCTCCCAAAATCCTCCCAACCCTTGCACCCCACTTCCTGGGGAAGGTTTGGTAAAAATCCTCACCAATTTGCATAGGTGACCACAGACCCAAACCCTTGGACCTTAGAACAATGAAAAAGCATTCAGTTTTCTTACAAGAAGACTTCTAATAGAAGTAAAGGAATCACCTCTGTAAAAGTAATTAGATTCAAAACATAGAGAATCCCTCTAGGCAAAACCTTATGTTACAAAAAAGACACACAGACAGGGATAGTCATTCTATTCAGCACAGCTCTTTTCTCAGCCATTTAAAGAAATCATAATCTAACACATACCTAGCTAGATTACTTACTAAATGTTCTAAGACTCCATTCCTGTTCTGTCCCCGGCAAAAGCATCACACAGACCGACCCAGACCCTTTGTTTTTCTCCCTCCTCCCAGCTTTTGAAAGTATCTTGTCTCCTCATTGGTCATGTTGGTCAGGTGCCAGCGAGGTTAATTTAGCTTCTTAACCCTTTGTAGGTGAGGGGATTTTTCCTCTGGCCAGGAGGGATTTTAAAGGGGTTTACCCTTCCCTTTATGACAGTAACTAATTGGGTCTTCAGGAACAAAGGGTCTTTCAAGTCCACCTGCAGCCGAAAAAACTGTCTAAAACCACTCATGACTCAGGGGTCTTCTATCAGCTTTATCTAATTCTCCAGTGTGAACTAGAGAATCCTGTTCAACTCGCTCTCTCCACAACCATTCAGACGATGCGCTAGGGATCCTTTTATTTTAGGACTGCCTCTTGCACAGACACTCGGTGATTCTGAACAGTGGGAACGGTTTGGGGGTTTTGTTGTCCGTCTCCGTCCCCGTCCCCGTCCACCCCTCTCCCCTCCACATTATTGAGTTTCAGGCATTCTTCATGGTTTAGACGTTCAGCCCTGGATTTTCAGAGCAAGACATGGAGTTGGGACACGAGAGCCTTTTGATTTTAATAGGAACTTGGGCATTCAAATCCCTTCGGGAGCTCTGAAATATCTCACCCCCAATTTTGCATTTCGGGTTTAGGAAGAAAGTCTCTAAATTTGCTCCATAAAGGACTAATTCATTATTCTTCTGCTGCCTTCTGAAGCAGCTGGTAAGTGATACTCATTAAGACAGGATACTGGCTCTGATGGGCCACTCGTCTCTTGCAGCCTGGCAATTACTACATTCTCATGTGCAGAAGTAATTCTAGGTGCAGAGCTTCATCTGTGGATTAATGTAGATTTACAGCAGGGGAGAATGTGGTGGTTTGAGTAAAAAATCCACCACTTTTGTTTAGTCATCAGCAAGTGTTAATGACTTGCTAAGGTTTACAAACCAAAGTACCGCACTGTGATGCTGGATTGAATTCATTTGTAAGTAGAGGTTACAGTCTGGTAAGGAAACTGGCATTAATAATGCTATCCCAGCCATGTTCTGCGTGATATTTGTTTTAATGAACTGGAAATCACAACCGTTAATGATACAAATTTGACATATTTATACGTCTTAGTGACAGCATTCTTTAGGACAAAGAGAATAAAAAGGATTCAAAAGACCTTGTTGAATCTTTCTTTCTTTCTTTCTTTCTTTCTTTCTTTCTTTCTTTCTTTCTTTCTTTCTTTCTTTAAATTTTTTATTCCGCTGACCAATGTACCTTCAGTTTTCTGTTGCCTGCTGTGTGTTTCCAATTTATCTCCAGAGCAGAAAGATCTCTTGCTTCAGAAACATGTGCAGTGACATTCCACAATGCATGCGTAACAGCGACAAGAAGCCAGACGTAAGGCAGTGCCTTGACTCCACATTGCTGATCCAACCCCCACCGGCTGTTGTGACCTTCCCAGGAGCAATGCTCAGCTCTTTCCCAGGAAAGCAGAGTGGGATCCTCAGGAGCAGCTGACATCAGAGGTGTTGATGGGGGCGCATGTGGTGATAAAGGCTTATAAGGTTATGGGTGGATGCTAAGGTTATGGGTGATCCTGTGGTAATGGGAGATAATCCGGTTATGGGGGCCCATGCAGTTAGTAGGGGCTTTATGGTTATAGGGGCCCATATGGTGGTGGGGGATTATATGGTCACAGGGGTGCAAATGGTGGTAGGGGAATGCAGAGTTAGGTAGCAATAGGGCCATTGGTATCTTAATAGAAACTATGGGCCATGTTAATCCCAGCAGGCATATCCATGGGAAAAGAAAGAGCCATGAAATGAAAGGCACGATACGGATTCACATCTGAGCTGATAGGCCTGCCACATGTGTGGGGTAGACCGAACTCTGGCAATGATGTAGACTCTTGTGCTTCAGGGTATCGTCCATTAATGGAAGTAGATGTGATTGATGGGGGAGAGTGAAAAAGTTATTCGATGGGCAGGGATCCCATACCTGTGTTCTACTGGGTTTCTTGCACCTCCCTGCGAAGTCTCTAGTACTGCCCACTGTGGGAGAGAGGCCTGATCTTCTGTACCAATGCCTATGTTCTTCCATTCCAAGGAGCGGTCCATAGGCATAGTCCGATATAGAAGACTAGAGCTGGATCGCTCATAAACCAAATCCAGAGCCAGATGGCTAAATCTCCCTTCACCACCTGAATATTTTATCATGTCCTGAAAGAGGTAGGTGGGTCAGGATACATTTTTCCTTTTGTGTCGTCAGATCCAAAACCTGATAAGAGGAGGAGGGTCGTCTTCTGGGAATGGGGAGCCCCCACTATCTTGAGGAACTCCATGGTGGGAAATGCCGTTCCTGCAATATGAAGTCATGGTACATAAAGGGACATCGAAGCGTAGGGCTGGAAGGGACCTCAGGAGGTCTTCTAATTCAGTGCCCTGCACTCAAGGCATGACTAAGTATTCTCTAGACCATCTATGAATGGTGTTTGTCTAACCTGCTCTTGAAAATCTCTACTGATGAAGATTCCACTGCCTTCCTGGGCAATTGTTTCCAGCGCTTAGCTGCTCTGCCACTTAGGACATTTTTCCTATGTCCGACTTAAACTGCCCTGGCTGCAATTTAAGCCCGTTGCTTTTTGTCCTATCCTCAGAGGTTAAGGAGAGCTATTTTTCTCCCTCCTCCTTGTTATGACCTTTTATGTACTTGAACACTGTTTTCCTGCCCGCTCTCAGCCTTCTCTTCACGCTAAACAAACCCAATTTTTTTCAGTCTTCCCTCATAGATCATGTATTCGAGACCTTTCATCATTTTTTTTTGCTCTTCTCTGGACTTGTTTCCAATGTGTGAACATTTTTCCTGAAATGTGCCTCCCAGAGCTGGACACAAGACTCCAGTTGAGTCCTAATCAATGCAGAGTAGAAGAGAAGAATTTCTTCTCGTGTCTTGCTTACAATACTTCTGCTCATACATCCCAGAATGATGTTTGCTATTTTTGCCACAGTCTCACACTGTTGCCTCATATTTAGCTTCTGATCCACTATGACCCTCAGATCCCTTTCCGGACCACTGCTTCCTAGGCAGTCATTTCCATTTTGTATGTGTGCAACTGATTGTTCCTTCCTAAATGGAATAGTCTGCATTTGTCCTTATTGAATTTCCTCCTATTTACTTCACATCATTTCTCCAGTTTTCCAGCTCATTTTGAATTTTGATCCTCTTCTCCACAATACTTGCAACCCCTGCCAGGCTGGTCTCATCTGCAAACTCTATGAGTGTCATAATCTAAATCACCGATGAAGATATTGAACAGAATCGAACCCAGAACTGATCCCTGGGGGAGCCATTTTGTAATATCCATCCAGCTTGAGTGTGGACCTCAATAACTAATCTCTGGGAATGGTTTACCAACCAGTTATGCACCGCCTTTTAGTAGCGCCATCTAGGTTATATTTCGCTTGTGTGCTTATGAGAAAGTCATGCAAGAAAGCATCAAAACCTTATTAAAATTAAGATATACCACATCTACCGCATGCCCCCTATCCACAAGGCTTCTTACCCTGTCAAATAAGCTATTAGTGTTTTGGAAACAATTTGTTCTGGATCAATCCATGCTATTACTTATCATCTTATTATCTAGGAATCTTCAAATGGATCCCTTAATTATTTGCTCCACTGTCTGTCAAGACTCCTGCAGATGACTTTGCTGTACATGTCGCTGGAGGTCCCAGCAGAGCAGAAGAGAAGAATGTTCTGGAAAAGGAGAATTATTCTGAAAGAGGGCTGCTGGCTCCATAATTAAGTCTCCGCAGAGTCTCTGTTGGAGAGTTTCTTTTTCAAAATGCTCAACAAAATGACTTTCCAGAGATACGTAGATTTGAACATTAATCCTTAGCCCCAGCGGAGCAATAGGAATGGAAACGGGGCTTGGTTTTGGCTGAGGGCTCCAGAGAAGAAATTAAGAACATAAGAAAAGCCAAACTGGGTGAGAGCAAAGGTCCATCTAGCCCAGTACCCTGTCTTTCATCAATGGCCAATGCTAAGTGCTTCAAAGGGAATGAACAGAACTGGTAATCATCAAGAGATCCATCCCAGTCTCCCATTCTCATGTTCTAGCAAATAGAGGCTAGGGACAACATCCCTGTTCATACTGGCTAATATCCATTGATGGACATGTCTTCCTTGAATTTATCTAGGGTTTTCTTTTTGAACCCTGCTCAAGTCTTGGCCTTCACAAAATCCTCTGGTAAAGAGTTCCACAGGTTGACTGTGCATTCTGTCAAAAAATACTTCCTTCTCTTTGTTTTAAAACTGATGCCTTTTAATTTCATTCGGTGACCACTAGTTTTTGTGTTATAAGAAGGAGTAAATAAGACTTCCTTATTTATTTTCTCCACTCCAGTCATCAATTTATGGACCTCTATCATATCTCCCCCTAGTCATCTCTTTTCCAAGGTGAAAGGCCAAGCCTTCTTAATCTCTCCTCATAGAGAAGCTGTTCTACACCCCTACTGCTTTTTGGTGCCCTTTTTAATTTTTTCCAATTCGAATATACCTTTTTGGAGATGGGGTGACCACATCTGCATGCAGTATTCAAGACGTGGGTGTGCCATGGATTAATCTAGAGGCAAGAAGGTATTTTCTGTCTTATAATGTTTTCCCAGCATTTGCCTTGCTGAATACTCCCTCCCAAAACACTCAAAGCCAGGGGAAGGCAGTCTCCATTGAACAGGCTGGGTGGTCTGTGGAGTTCAGTTTGAGAAGACCTTTCTCGTGAAGAGGTAAACTTTCAAAGCACTCCAGAAGCAAAATCAGCCTGTCCTGAAAGGAGTTGGGGCTCCAGTTAACCTTGCCTTAACCAAGCCATTTGGTGGCCACTTGTCTCTTCCTTCCAAAAACCTGGGTCGCTATCCCGCAAAGACTCACAAACACTTTTACTGTGGACCATGTGACTGGTCTTCTTCAAACCATAGGAAAACTTCCCTTCTTAAATGGAAAAGCTGTCTGGTCTTTGCAGGAAAAGAGTCTTTGCTAAAACAGATAAACCAAGGAGGAACTCCACCAAGGTAAGGACGGCTCTCATAATGCTATGAACTGAAGCGCTTCAATGGCTCCAATCACTCCATGGCTTCGAAAAGGTGCAACTTGAGAAGTACCTGGTGCTGCCGCTGATAAAGGGATGAATCTCCTCCAGCGCAATTTTTAAACGAAGAGGGAGGAACAAAGAGAACCAGAGACTGATCTTATGATGCAGCATAGGTTTTAATGCAAATGCAATTGGCAGTACAGAGTTACAGGAAAAAATAGTACAGAGCGGAAAGAATGTATTTCCAGTGATTCAAGGAGAGCTGTGACTGATCAAAGGCCTCAATGGGATGTATTTCAGACACAGTGTTCCTTTTGCATTGGTGCAGCTGCAGAGGTTGACAAACGAGTCTTCTTTATAACCAATTTAAGTTTATTGTTTTACCCCAATCCATGTGTAATGAGACAAAGCAAAAGAGAAGCAGGAACTATGCAGCTTCTCCATTAGACATCTGCAGCAGCAAAGGTCAAAGCAAGACACCAGAGATACGGATTGATGAATAGGATAGAACATATATGGCCTAATTCTGCTTGACAGCAAGGTCTCTTTTTCCCACTCAGAAAGAGTCCTAAAGCGTAACATTAGAAATGCAGCATGGCTATCAGACCAAGGTGCTGAGTGCACACAGCTCCCACTGACTTCAAGTGGAGCCCTGTTTTCACAGCACCTCTGAAAGCCATGCCCAAAAGGTCAGCGGTGAATCTGGATCTTGCTGTTCATTTCCTGGTTCTTCCTTCATCCACGGATGTTCCTGCTGGCGTTAGCATGGCCCACAGCTTCCACTGAGGTACCTATGGCAAGATACCCCGGAACCGCATATTCCCGCCCCGTAACCATAACCGCCCAGGGAACCGCCGAATCCCCCATAACCACATCTCCCGTAACCCCAAGGGCCACCGTAACCACCATAGCCCCCTAAACCATACCATCCTCCGTAACGGCCTCCATAGCCGTACAATCCCCCAGGACCGAAGGAGCCCCCGAAACCGGGTCCGACCACAGGTGCTCCTATGGCTCCCACTCCGCTCTGTTGAGGGAAATTGCTGAGAATTGGTCCCGGGAGGGTCACGACCACCGGTGAGGGTCTGATCACCACTTCGGAGTCAGGGCACTGCCGAACGCATGGCATGTTGCAGCTGCCAGTGACTGGACTGGGCCGGGCCACCCCGCATTCTGGATAGCACAGGCCGGAGAAAGCCATCTTTCTGGGATGGAGGTAAACCTGTAACACACACACCAGGGACTAGAGTAAAGAAAAGGTACAAGTGCCAGTGGATGGAAGGCTTCAAATCTCAGTTACTATTGCAGCGAGGTCTTCCTGGGGCCCGAGAGAGAGAGAGAGAGAGAGAGGTAAGTGTCCTTAGTCCCTATGTTTATGGCCACGTATTTCTTCCTATATCCTCTTTCTACGCCTCTTGTCCACTCGCACTCAACTTCCCTCCCAACCGGCCCCTTTGAGCCCCTCTCAATGACTTTGTCTAAAAAAACACCAACTGGAATAAGGAGAACTATTTCTATGCTGGACACCTAGGATTCTGTGTTCATTTGAGACATTTCTCAAAGAGAACATGGCTGGTTTCATGGTAACTGAATCCCTTCGTTTGAGGATTTCACCTCTGCATTGCAACTCAGTTGAGTCCGGTATCACAGTGTAGTTCTTTGCTGATGAAGAAACAGAGACTTTGCTTTTCTCCAAAGAAATCACTAAGTACAACCTGGGGTACAATAGGTTTAGGTCCACTGACTTCCATGGAGTGACACTAAATTACACCATCCGAGAAGAAGCACCTCCAATGGGTGTTACTGCTCAGAAGAACATAGGAATTGATAGATTGGATCACACCACTTGTCAGCTTCATCCAGTCTCCAATCTCCAGGAGTGAGGAGTAACAGCAGCATCAGCTTAAAGGAGAAGACCTCTGAATTGGCCCTTTCTGGACTAACCTGAACAAGTTTCTTCCTAATCCAACGAAGTGAAAAATGGTAAGGGACTTCCTAAAGTTACCGAGAAGATGTAAATGCCCCGATTCTATTTGCAGTTTACAGGAATTATGTTTCCCAAATGCATATGTTGCTCCTAAATTCCCCGATCAGCTTCGAATCGTGAATCCTCTGGCACCTGCAGATGAATAACTGCACAACAGAATTATGGAAGGAAATCCTGATCGCTGATACAAATCACAAGGAGTAAGTGCAAGATTCAGTCCTAAATATAAATGGACCATACTGTGACATCTCTATAGTTAATAAGAGATTGAGACTTACCTAATTCACTGAGGAGATGAAGTCCGGAGAAGTGTTTAGAAGAGCGCTGAGTCTTGTGTGCTTTTATACAGTCCCTGGGACTGCCTGGAGGATCTGTGACGTCGTTTATGGAGGAGGTCCTAATTAGTTACAAAACAAACTTGATTGCCTTGCTATGTCCTCCTTTGGATGGAGCTCTTTTCCTCAAGGGTTGTGATGATTGGGCTAATCGCAGCCTCAGTGGGTGTGACATGCACGTTGCACTCTTCATCTTTCTTTCATCTTAAAATTGTACAGGCCAACTGCGTTCCTCGTCTCGTTCCACTGACTTCATGGGGGCTGCAGTGAGAATGAGCTTCAGGCTGTTTCTGAGTGGCATCAGTAGCATGACAGGCTCTGATGAAAGGAATCTAGTCTGGTCCTTTCCATTCATGCTGGTTGTAGTTAGGGGCATGGGGCAGTTTATTCTAAACCGGCTAGGAAGGTGGGAGCCACTTTTTTGCATTCTTTTGAACTAGGTCTTAACTCTATTTCAAGGAAAATGAAACAGCCCCGACTTGTGTGGCTTTAAATGATAACCTGATTCACAGAATGGTACGAGGGACCTTGGCCTCCGTTTCATTCATAACGACTCTCTTACTTAATGCACAGGTGCTAATCCCCAGAACAATGTATTAGTGTTCCCAGAATACAGCACTTTTCATGTGTGAAACACCAGGGAGTGTTTGTGAGGGGCTTTGAAATCTTGAGGGAACTTCTAGCTTCTCACCCTGACTCTCTCTGTTGGAGAGGGCTAGAAACAGAGGCAGGTTGAGGTGAAGGTCACTTGGGGATCAGTGGCAGAATCTGAAATACACTTCTCATTCCTAATTCACTTCTCATTCCTCCTACCACAGGTAGAATGAGCCTCTGTAAGAGTTACTCCCAGGTCAGGGAGGTATCTGGAAGCCATGGACGGAAAGTGTCCACCCAGGTTCAGGAAATAGAGGGTAGTATTGGCATGAAGAGTCCCAACCATTGCGGTTCATTTCTGACCCTGTCAATCACTCCTCTCTGACCTCCAACTCAATGTGTCTCCATTGACCTGCGGGGGTAAACAGGTATAATTATAACCCTCAGGGTGGATCGTCTGAGGCTTCCTCTGATCTAAGCATTTCAAAGCACTTCACAAATGCTCATCAAGTGTTATAGGGCCAAAGAACTGTATTTCTTATAGCAATCATAACTTTTTATTAGCATTAGATGTTCCAAGCTTGAAGATTAGATTGACTTTAAAAATGCGTGTCAAGTTCCCAGATGGCATTCATGTACTCGGCTCCTGATTTCTTTATCCTCCGAAATTGGGGCTCTTTGATTTTCGTTACTGTTCCTTTGCATTTCCCTTTTAGATATATTGTAAAGTTGAAGGGTAAATGCTAAGCAAGTGAAAACAATGGGAAACATCAGTTCCTGCCTCTCTATCCATGAGTAGCCCAGAGCACTGGATCTTGTGAGACACTTCAGCTAATAAAGTTAAGGAAGAAGCACAAGAAAGATAGAGATAAGGAGAACTTCTTCAACGGTCACATTGCTTTGGGATTAGATGCAATTAGTCGGCAGAATGATCTCAGAAATGTTATCTGGCCCATACAGTTTTCAGAGGAAAGAGAGCTGCAGGATGTAATGTGCTCCTCGCCCCCATGTGGAATTAGGAGCAAACTAATCGTCAAACACAGAGGAAAAAAATTCTGTGAATGGAAGGAGTTCTCAAAGTTTGGTTTGTAACTAATTGGGCCTTCAGGAACAAAGGGCCTCTCAAGTCCCTCCCCCAGCCTAAAAACCTGTCCAAAACCACTCATGACTCAGGGGTCTTCTATCAGCTTTTTCTAATTCTCCAATGTGAACTAGGGAATCCTGTTCAATTCGCTCTCTCCATAACCATTGTGCTAGTGATCCTTTTATTTAATGACAGCCTCTTGCACAGACACTCTGTGATTCTGAACAGTGGGAAGGGTTTGGGACTTTTGTTGTTTCCCCCCTTCCCCTATTCTTGAGCTTCAGGCATTTATTTCTTCATAGTTTAGAACAGGGGCATGCGGCCCATCAGGGTAATCTGCTGTCAGGCTGTGAGATGTTTTGTTTACATTGATCGTCCGCAGGCATGGTTCCCTGCAGCTCCCAGTGGCTGCAGTTCTCCTTTCCTGGGCACTGGGAGCTGCAGCTGTCTTTCCTTATTCCTCTTTTTCTTTCTTCTGAAAACTTGGTGGGACAACTACATTCCTTCAATCATTCTACTAACTTCATAGATGCTTCGCTGGCATATTCAGACGCCTTGAATGGGAAGTGTCCAATGCAGTTCAGGAGCAATGGGAAGTATGGGGAGGAGTAGTCACAATGACTGGTTTTATTGCTGACTCTGCCACTTGCTCCCTGTGTAACCTTCATCTCAATATGGTCTCTCAACCATTTTTTGGTTTCTTTCTGAAAATCCTGTCTCTGTCTCCCTGCCTCCTGCACCCCTTCAGAGAGAGCCCGCTCCCTGGAAGGTGGGTTGGGAACGCATCGGCCCACTGTGGAGTCCCAGACTCCCCGTGCCCTGGCCAGGGAGGAGTGGAGGAGCTGCGTATGGGAGAACCCCATCAATCGAATAATACAACCGGCTCCAAAGACAAGTCAGACAGCACCTATGGCTCTGCGCACACCTGCTTCGCACGTCTGTGGAGCCGCGGCCCAGAACCCCCGAGGAGGCTGCGCGGTGCAGGGCGCCTACCCCTGCTGGTGGCAGCAGCACAAATATCAAGGTGGCGCGTCTCGCTGCCCTTGGTAACAGCTATTCCTCAGCTGCAGGGAGCTGCTGCTGCTTTGCCGCCACCCCCAATCTCTGTCCTTGCTTTCTAGGCCGTCATGGCTGCAAAAAAATCTGCTAGTGGCCGCATTTCAGTAAGGCTGGATTAAATGAACTTTACAAATGCACGTTAAGGTTTCTGATGTCATACCAATACTCAGTGATGATTCCTAGCCTCAGAGTGTGGGGCTATTTGATTTTCATTCCACAAAGTTTTACATTTCCATTTCTTTAACAAACGTTCCCTTGTAATGCTCAAGGGGCAGATCCTGAGCCACTGCACCTTAGCAGAGCTTGTGACAAAGCTCTGTCTTTGCCTCCGTGGGTCCCGCGTTTCCTGGTGGATTTCGCTAGCCTCAGAGACTCACTGTTACCCTCCACGTAACCCTTCTCTCTCTAGAGACAAGGGTCACAGTCTACTGAGCCATTTTCATCATAAGCCAGTGAGGGGGGTGAGGAGAAGTTATCTTTCCTTGCACAGTCTGTGTTGTCTCCCAGTCTCAGTGATTAATCCGGGGGCAAAGGTGGTGGTGGGGGAGCCGGGCCCACCCACTACTCTGAGCTCCAGCCCAGGGACCCTAATAGTATCAGTTGTGGTAGCTGAGCTTTTAGAAACATGACACGTACAATTTCCTGGGCTACTTCCCCCACAGCAGCCCCCACTTCCTCAAGCTCCACTTTACCCTCACCTCAGGGCCTCCTTCCTTGTGCCTGATATGGTGTGTACTGCTCAGCCTCTCCAACAGCGCAACTTCCTCCCACAGCTCCTGACATGCACACCCACCTGACTGACTGGGAGGCTTTTAATTAGTTTCAGCCAGCCCCTGATTGGCTTCAGGTGTCCCAATCAACCTAGCCTTCTCCTTGCGTTCTGGAAAGTTCTTAATTGGCCCCAGGTGTTTTAACTGACCTGGAACAGCAACCATTTCACTTATCCTGGTAGCAGGGATCTGTTTAGACTGAAGCTAATATATCTATCTCCCACTACTTTTCTATAGCCATCTGGCCTTGCCCCGTCACAAGCTCCATAGACGTCATTGACTTCTGTGCCTTAAAACTCCTTCCATTCACAGAATTTTTTTCCTCTGTGTTTGACGATTAGTTTGTTCCTAATTCCACATGGGGCGAGGAGCACATTACATCCTGCAGCTCTCTTTCCTCTGAAAACTATATGGCCCAGATAACATTTCTGGGATCATTCTGCCGACTAATCGCATCTAATCCCAAAGCAATGTGACTGTTGAAGAAGTTCTCCTTATCTCTGTCTTCCTTGTGCTTCTTCTTTAACTTTATTAGCTGAAGTGCCTCACAAGTCCCAGTGCTCTGGGCTACTCATGGATCGAGATGCAGGAACTGATGTTTCCCATTGATTTCACTGGCTCAGCATCTACCCTTCAAGTTTACAATATATCTAAAAGGGAAATGCAAAGGAACAGTAACGAAAATCAAAGAGCCCCAATTTCGGAGGCTAAAGAAATCAGGAGCTGAGCACCGGAATGACATCTGGGAACTTGACACACATTTTTAAAGTCAATCTAATCCTCAAGCTTGGAACATCTAAGGCTAATAATAAGTTATGATTGCTATAATGAATACAGTTCTTTGGCCCTATAACACTTGATGTGCGTTTGTGACGTGCTTTGAAATGCTTAGATCAGAGGAAGCCTCAGACAATCCACCCTGAGGGTTATAATTATACCTGTTTACCCCGCAGGTCAACGGAGACACATTCATTTGGAGGTGAGACAGGAATGATTGGCAGAGTCAGAAATAAACCCCTATGGTTGGGACGACTCATGCCAATACTACCCTCTATTTCCTGAACCTGTCTGGATAGTTACTTTTCATGGCTTCCAGATACCTCCCTGACTTGGGAGTAACTCTTACAGAGGCTCATTCTGGATATTTTTCTATTTTGTTTTGATAATTTGAGGAGGAACTTTTGGGTGAAAGATCTTCTCATCTACATGTGAACAATGATCAACCATCAAAACTCTTCCAATGCCCTTTAACTCGTTTTATTTGAAGGGGTTGGCTCAGTGGTGGATATTTACACTTCAGCAGACATAAATTGTCTTGTCACAAAATTTTTCCCATTCTGAATTCTATATTGAGGTTTCTTTCTTTCCGTACACATTAAAAAATTTCAAAAGTACACACTTACGATTCCTTTGCACCATTCTTATCCTCAGGTATAAAGAAGGCCATGTGGCAGACATAACCTGTGCTGTACCTCATTTCACAAACCAGAAAGAATTCATTATCGTTGCCTGACTCTGACCCACTACAGAGATGTATTTCTAAGAAAAGAAAAAGTAGTACACATGGGGCATGTGGTGACTTCATCCTGACAGGTGGTTTGACTTAAAGCAAGTTTGTGATGGTTGAATTACATATGGAGATTTCCAAGGCCACCGCACTCGTGGAGAAAATTGAAACTGACAGACTTGTAATTCCTATGAAGAAGTATTATCCTCATGTTTAAGAAGACACAGTGAAAGTGGATCAGAACATTAGCCATTTTCTTTAATTGTTGGTGCTTAGATCCAAGGATACAAACATTTTTAACCCGACATGTTACTAAGCTTGTCTTGGAACACAGTGTAACAGTGATCAACCTTGGGCTCAGCCTGTGGTAGGATGCGTCAGAAGTATTAGGGTGTATTTCTGTTTCTGCCGCTGAGCCCCATGTGACCTTCACCTCAATGTGCCTCTGTTTCTAGGCCTATGAAACAAAGAGAGTCAGGGTGTTAAGGCTGGAAGTTCTTCAGGGTGCTTCAAACACAAGATTTCAAAGCCCCTCATGAACACGCACTGTTGTTTCACACATGGAAAGGGTAGTATTCTCAGCATATTAATAAATTGTTGTGGGAATTACACAACTCCGCATTGATTAACAGAGTCATGATAAAAAAATGGAGGTCAAAGTCACTAGTATCCTTCTGTGAATCAGATTATCACTTAAAGCCACCCAATTTGGGGCTGTTTCATTTTCATTGAAAGAGAGTTTTGCATTTGGTATTGTGACAGGGCAAGGCCTGCTGGCTATAGAAAAGTAGTGGGAGATAGATATATTAGCTTCAGTCTAAACAAATCCCTGGTACTAGGATCAGGGAAATGGCAGCTGCTCCAGGTCAATTAAGACACCTGGGGCCAATGAAGAGCTTTCCAGGAGGCAGGGAGGACGCTAGGTTGATTGGGACACCTGAAGCCAATCAGGGGCTGGCTGAAACTAGTTAAATGCCTCCCAGATACTCAGGTGGGTGCACATGTCAGGAGCTGTGGGAGGAAGCTGCGCTGTTGGAGATACTGAGCAGTACACACCATATCAGGCATAAGGAAGGAGGTCGTGACGTAAGGGGGAGGTGGAGCCTGAGGAAGTGGGGGCTGTTGTGGGGAAGAAGCCCAAGGAATTGTACGTGTCATGTTTCTAAAAGGTCAGCTACTATAGCTAATACTATTAGGGTCCCTTGGCTGGAGCCCGGAGCAGAGGGCGGGCCCAGGCTCCTCCCCTTTGCCCTCCTGATTAATGACTCAGACTGGGAGACAACAGAGGCTGTGCAAGGGAGGATAGCTGCACCTCACCTCCCTCGCTGGCTTATGTTGAAAATGGCTCAGTAGACTGTGACTCTTGTCGCTAGAAAGAGAAAGGTTATGTGGAGGGTCAGAGTGAACCTCTGAGGCGAGCAAAATCTGCCAGGGCAAGCGGGATCCACGGAGGCAAGGACAGAGCTTTCTCACAGTATTTTTACAAAGATTTGTATTGGAAAATGCAGGTGCTCTCTTGGTGTAAATAAGCACGGCTGATTCAACTTCAAAGAGCTTCAAGTGGTTGCTTGAAATCAAAGGAAGATATTTCTGACTTCCTCCCTGCACATGGGACCCACTCTTGAGGATACATTTTACACTTGAAACAACATTCTGGTTCTGGCAGGAATGTTTTCTGCAACATGCCCTGTGGTTGGTCAGATTTTATCTCAAATCTCATCACACAGCTGTCTCCTCCTTCTCCAAGAATACATGATTTTCGTCTCTCCTGGTCTTGTTGCTGGTCTCAGTCAGCTGAATTGTCTTACAACACCTCAACTGCCCATGCCCCTACCCACATGGGTAGATCCTCCAGGCAGTCCCAGGGACTGTATAAAAGCACACAAGACACAGCGCTCTTCTGAACACTTCTCCGGACTTCATCTACTCGGTGAATTTGGTAAGTCCATTTCAACTCAATCTCTTACTAACCATAGAGATGTCACAGTAGGGTCCATTTATATTTAGTACTGAATCTTGCACTTACTCTCTGTGATTTGTATCAGAGATCACGATTTTCTTCCACTATTATATTGTGCAGTTACTCACTTGCAAGTGCTGGAGGATTCACGATTCGAAGCTGATTGGGGAATTCAGGAGCAACATATGCATTTCGGAAACATAATTCCTATTAACTGGAAATAGAAATGGGGCATTTACATCTTCTCGGTAACTTTAGGAAGTCCCTTCGCCATTTTTCACTTAGTTGGATTAGGAAGAAACTTGTTCAGGTTAGTCCAGAAAGAGCCAATTGAGTGGTCTTCTCCTTTACGCTGATGCTGCTGTTACTCCTCACTGTTGGAGACAGGAGAATGGATGAAGCTGATAAGTGGTGTGATCCAATCTATCAATTCCTATGTTCTTCTGAGCAGTAATACTCATTGCAGGTGCTTCTTCTCGGATGGTGTTATTTAGTGTCACTCCATGGAAGTCAGTGGACCTAAACCCATTGTACCCCAGCTTGTCCTTCGTGATTTCTTTGGAGAAAAGCCAAGTCTCTGTTTCTTCATCATCAAAGGACTACACTGTGATACCGAACTCAACTGAGTTGCACTGCAGAGGTGAAATCCTCAAACGAAGGGATTCAGTTATCATGAAGCCAGCCATGTTCTCTTTGAGAAATGTCTCAAATGAACACAGAATCCTAGGTGTCCAGCCTAGAAATAGTTCTCCTTATTCCAGTCGGTGTTTTTTAGACAACGTCATTGAGAGGGGCTCAAAGGGGCCGGTTGGGAGGGAAGTTGAGTGCGAGTGGACAAGAGGCGTAGAAAGAGGATATAGGAAGAAATAGGTGGCCATGAACATAGGGACTAAGGAAACTTACCTCTCTCTCTCTCTCTCGGGCCCCAGGAAGACCTCGCTGCAATAGTAACTGAGATTTGAAGCTTTTCATCCACTGACACTTGTACCTTTTCTGTACTCTAGTCCTTGGTGTGTCTTACAGATTTACCTCCATCCCAGAAAAATGGCTTTCTCTGGCCTGTGCTATCCAGAATGCGGGGTGGCCCGTCCCAGTCCAGTCACTGGCAGCTGCAACGTGCCGTGCGTTCGGAAGTGCCCTGACTCCGAAGTGGTGATCAGACCCTCACCGGTGGTCGTGACCCTCCCGGGACCGATTCTCAGCAATTTCCCTCAACAGAGTGGAGTGGGAGCCATAGGAGCACCTGTGGTCGGACCCGGTTTCGGCGGCTCCTTCGGTCCTGGGGGATTGTACGGCTATGGAGGCCATTACGGAGGATGGTATGGTTTAGGGGGCTATGGTGGTTACGGTGGCCCTTGGGGTTACGGGAGATGTGGTTATGGGGGATTCGGCGGTTCCCTGGGTGGTTATGGTTACGGGGCGGGAATATGCGGTTCCGGGGTATCTTGCCATAGGTACCTCAGTGGAAGCTGTGGGCCATGCTAACGCCAGCAGGAACATCCGTGGATGAAGGAAGAACCAGGAAATGAACAGCAAGATCCAAATTCACCGCTGACCTTTTGGGCATGGCTTTGAGAAGTGCTGTGAAAAAAGGGCTCCACTTGAAGGCAGTGGGAGCTGTGTGCGCTCAGCACCTTGGTCTGATAGCCATGCTGCATTTCTGATGTTACCCTTTAGGACTCTTTCTGAGTGGGAAAAAGAGACCTTGCTGTCAAACAGAATTAGGCCATATATGTTCTATCCTTTTCATCAATCCGTATCTCTGGTGTCTTGCTTTGACCTTTGCTGCTGCAGATGTCTAATGGAGAAGCTACATAGTTCCTGCATGTCTTTTGTTTTGTCTAATTACACATGGATTGGGGTAAAACAATAAACTTAAATTGGTTGTAAAGGAGACTTGTTTTCAACGTCTGCAGCTGCACAATGCAAAAAGAGCACTGTGTCTGAAATACATCCCATTGAGGCCTTTGATCAGTCGCAGCTCTCCTTTAGTCACTGGAAATACATTCTTTCCGCTCTGTACTATTTTTTCCTGTAACTCTGTACTGCCAATTGCATTTGCATTAAAACCTATGCTGCATCATAAGATCAGTCTCTGGTTCTCTTTGTTCCTCCCTCCTCATTTAAAAATCGCGCTGGAGGAGATTCATCCCTTTATCAGCGGCAGCACCGGGTGCTTCTCGAGTTGCACCTTTTCAAAGCCATGGAGTGATCGGAACCATTGAAGCACTTCAATTCACAGCATTATGAGAGTCGTCCTTACCTTGGTGGAGTTCCTCCTTGGTTTATCTGTTTTAGCAAAGACTCTTTTCCTGCAAAGACCAGACAGCTTTTCCATTTAAGAATGGAAGTTTTCCTATGGTTTGAAGAAAACCAGTCACATGGTCCACAGTAAGAGTGTTTGTGAGTCTTTGCGGGATAACAACCCAGGTTTTCGGAGGGAAAAGCCAAGTGGCCACCAAATGGCTTGATTAAGGCAAGGTTAACTGGAGCCCCAACTTCTTGATTGGCAGAGCAATGTTTTCAGGAGAAGGATGATTTTCTTCTGGAATGCTTTGAAGTTTAGCTCTTCACGAGAAAGGTCTTCTCAACCTGAATTCCACAGGCCACCCACCCTATTCAATGGAGCCTGCCTTCCCCTGGCTTTGGGTGTTTCAATAGGGATTATTCATACAGACAAATGCTGGGAAAACTTTGGTAACCTGGCCATTTGTTATGGGTACTATGTACGACAGAAAATGACGTATTGCCTCTAGATAAATTTATCCACCCTTAACCAGTTCTTTTGAATCCTTGTTTCTACCTTTCTCCTAAAATGCTACCGTTTCAAAGAAGTATAAATGTGTAGAATTTTTATCAATAATGCTTGGGATTCATAGTCCATTAAAAAATATCACGCAGTACAAGGCTGGGATAGCATTAATAATGCTGGTTTCCTTCTTAAGATGTAACTTCTACTTATAAATGAGTTCTGTCCAGCATCACAGTGCGGTGCTTTGGTTTGTAAACCGTAACGAGACACCAGTACTAGCTGATGAAAGAACAAAAGTGCGATTTTTTCTCTTTGGAAAAAAACCCCACTAAACACCATCTCCTCCCCTGGTGTAAATCTGCAGTGTTCTGCTGGCTTCACACTGGAGCTGCACTAAGTTAGACCAGACGAGGCTCTGCACGTAGAATTACTTCTGCACACGAGAACATAATTGCCAGGCTGCAAAAGACGAATACAACCAGTCTTCCCACAGCGGCACATCACGGGGAAGACAGACCAAGCCCAAGCCCAGCCAGCCAGCTTCATGACAGAAATGCAGGGAGGAGATAGGGGATCTTAGAGTTCCCAGGAGGGAAGGGTCAGCCCTCTCCCACCCGAGATCCCAGTGCCAAGATGGAGGGATGCCCTTAACCCCGGCCGAGATCTAACTATGGAAGAAAGGAATTTCTTCCTCCAGATGAAGTGCTTGAAGGTTGAACCGGAGGAGAGGAGAGGAGAGGAGAGGAGAGGAGAGGAAACGCTTGAAGGCGAAGCGCCTGGAGGCAGAAGCGGAGGCGAAGCATTTGGAAGTGGAAGAGAGGAAAGAGGCAAAGCGCTTGGAGGGAGAAATGGAGCTGAAGTGTTTAGAGCTGGAAAAGGCTTAGCTGGGTCAACCAGGTAGCCCTCACGGTCCTTCTCCAGGTACGGCTTCCCATTCCAAGAAATTCCCCACATACAAGCTAGGTGATGATACAGAAGCCTTCTTAGAAAATTTTGAGAGGGCCTGCCTTGGGACTCTTTGGTTTTTGTTACTGTACCTTTGCATTTCCCTTTTATACATATTTTCCAGTTGAAGGGTAGATGCTGAGCCAGTGAAATCAATGGGAAACATGAACTACTCCATCTCTATCCATGAGTTGCCAAGAGAACTGGGTCTTTTGAGATACTTCAGCAAATAAAGATAAGGAAGAAGCACAAGAAAGGTAGAGATAAGGAGAACTTCTTCTTCCACGACAACAAGTTTGGTTCCGACCTGAGCAGCATAAAATGCCTTAGCTTGGTTTTAAGGCACAGAAGTCGGTGAAGTCTATGGAGCTCTACTAATGTTCAGTGGCTCAGCATTTGCCCCTTGAGCATTACAAGGGAATGTTTTTTGAAGAAATGGAAATGTAAAACTTTTTGGAATGAAAATCAAATAGCCCCAAATTCTGAGGCTAGGAATCATCACTGAGTATTGGTAAGACATCAGAAACCTTAACGTGCATTTGTAAAGTTTGTTTAATCCAGCGTTACTCAGGGGCTCTGGGCTGCCCCTCTGGAGACATGTGGGGCAGGTGTGCGCAGAGCCAGAGGTGCTGTCTGTCTTGTCTGTGGTGTTGGTTGTAGTATTCATTGGTTGCTGTTATTGGTTGGTGTTGGTTGGTTGGTGTTGGTTAGTATTCATTGGTTGTAGTATTCATTGGTTGTCTGTGGTGTTGGTTGTAGTATCGATGGGTCTCTCCCATGCACAACTCCCCCACTCCCACCTGGCCAGGACACAGTTGAGAAAGCCCTTTAATTCTAATCCACAATTTGGGGGCATATAATCCAAGGAAAAAATTCTACTATTAAAATAATACATCCCTGTGCACACACACAACTTTAATGAGCCTCAGATGCTTTGAAGTCCTGTGATTTCAGGAAGCCTGTGATTCTCGAGCAGAATATCACTTTTCAATCTGGTTGATGTGGAGGTGAACAAGCACACTGAGGCGAAGGTTACACAGGGAGCGAGTGGCAGAGTCAGCAATAAAACCAGTCATAGTGATTACTCACTCACTGCTCACCACTGCTCCTGAACTATATTGGACGGTTTTCATTCAGGGCTTCCGAATCTCCCACTGCACCATCAGTGAAGTCAGTCGAATGATCCCAGCAATGTAGCTGACCCATACAGTTTTCAGAGGAATGAGCTGAACGGTGTAATGTGCACCTCACCCCATGTGGAGTTAGGAACAAACTCATCATCAAAACTACGGAGGAAAAAAATTCCATGATTGGAAGGAGTTCTCAAAGCTTTGTTTGTAACTGTCAAGGTTCCTTCCCCACTCTGAACTCTAGGGTACAGATGTGGGGACCTGCATGAAAAACTCCTAAGCTTACTTTTACCACTTTAGGTGAAAACTTCCCCAAGGGACAAATTAATTTTACCCTTTGCCCTTGGAATTTCCACTGCCACCACCAAAGTTTAACTGGTTTTACTGGGAAACGTAGTTTGGACACTTCTTTCCTCCCAAAATCCTCCCAACCCTTGCACCCCACTTCCTGGGGAAGGTTTGGTAAAAATCCTCACCAATTTGCATAGGTGACCACAGACCCAAACCCTTGGACCTTAGAACAATGAAAAAGCATTCAGTTTTCTTACAAGGAGACTTCTAATAGAAGTAAAGGAATCACCTCTGTAAAAGTAATTAGATTCAAAACATAGAGAATCCCTCTAGGCAAAACCTTATGTTACAAAAAAGACACACAGACAGGGATAGTCATTCTATTCAGCACAGCTCTTTTCTCAGCCATTTAAAGAAATCATAATCTAACACATACCTAGCTAGATTACTTACTAAATGTTCTAAGACTCCATTCCTGTTCTGTCCCCGGCAAAAGCATCACACAGACCGACCCAGACCCTTTGTTTTTCTCCCTCCTCCCAGCTTTTGAAAGTATCTTGTCTCCTCATTGGTCATGTTGGTCAGGTGCCAGCGAGGTTAATTTAGCTTCTTAACCCTTTGCAGGTGAGGGGATTTTTCCTCTGGCCAGGAGGGATTTTAAAGGGGTTTACCCTTCCCTTTATATTTCTGACAGTAACTAATTGGGTCTTCAGGAACAAAGGGTCTTTCAAGTCCAGTCGCAGCCGAAAAAACTGTCTAAAACCACTCATGACTCAGGGGTCTTCTATCAGCTTTATCTAATTCTCCAGTGTGAACTAGAGAATCCTGTTCAACTCGCTCTCTCCACAACCATTCAGACGATGCGCTAGGGATCCTTTTATTTTAGGACTGCCTCTTGCACAGACACTCGGTGATTCTGAACAGTGGGAACGGTTTGGGGGTTTTGTTGTCCGTCTCCATCCCCGTCCCCGTCCACCCCTCTCCCCTCCACATTATTGAGTTTCAGGCATTGGTTTCTTCATGGTTTAGACGTTCAGCCCTGGATTTTCAGAGCAAGACATGGAGTTGGGACACGAGAGCCTTTTGATTTTAATAGGAACTTGGGCATTCAAATCCCTTCGGGAGCTCTGAAATATCTCACCCCCAATTTTGCATTTCGGGTTTAGGAAGAAAGTCTCTAAATTTGCTCCATAAAGGACTAATTCATTATTCTTCTGCTGCCTTCTGAAGCAGCTGGTAAGTGATACTCATTAAGACAGGATACTGGCTCTGATGGGCCACTCGTCTCTTGCAGCCTGGCAATTACTACATTCTCATGTGCAGAAGTAATTCTAGGTGCAGAGCTTCATCTGTGGATTAATGTAGATTTACAGCAGGGGAGAATGTGGTGGTTTGAGTAAAAAATCCACCACTTTTGTTTAGTCATCAGCAAGTGTTAATGACTTGCTAAGGTTTACAAACCAAAGTATCGCACTGTGATGCTGGATTGAATTCATTTGTAAGTAGAGGTTACAGTCTGGTAAGGAAACTGGCATTAATAATGCTATCCCAGCCATGTTCTGCGTGATATTTGTTTTAATGAACTGGAAATCACAACCGTTAATGATACAAATTTGACATATTTATACGTCTTAGTGACAGCATTCTTTAGGACAAAGAGAATAAAAAGGATTCAAAAGACCTTGTTGAATCTTTCTTTCTTTCTTTCTTTCTTTCTTTCTTTCTTTCTTTCTTTCTTTCTTTCTTTCTTTCTTTCTTTCTTTCTTTCTTTCTTTCTTTAAATTTTTTATTCCGCTGACCAATGTACCTTCAGTTTTCTGTTGCCTGCTGTGTGTTTCCAATTTATCTCCAGAGCAGAAAGATCTCTTGCTTCAGAAACATGTGCAGTGACATTCCACAATGCATGCGTAACAGTGACAAGAAGCCAGACGTAAGGCAGTGCCTTGACTCCACATTGCTGATCCAACCCCCACCGGCTGTTGTGACCTTCCCAGGAGCAATGCTCAGCTCTTTCCCAGGAAAGCAGAGTGGGATCCTCAGGAGCAGCTGACATCAGAGGTGTTGATGGGGGCGCATGTGGTGATAAAGGCTTATAAGGTTATGGGTGGATGCTAAGGTTATGGGTGATCCTGTGGTAATGGGAGATAATCCGGTTATGGGGGCCCATGCAGTTAGTAGGGGCTTTATGGTTATAGGGGCCCATATGGTGGTGGGGGATTATATGGTCACAGGGGTGCAAATGGTGGTAGGGGAATGCAGAGTTAGATAGCAATAGGGCCATTGGTATCTTAATAGAAACTATGGGCCATGTTAATCCCAGCAGGCATATCCATGGGAAAAGAAAGAGCCATGAAATGAAAGGCACGATACGGATTCACATCTGAGCTGATAGGCCTGCCACATGTGTGGGGTAGACCGAACTCTGACAATGATGTAGACTCTTGTGCTTCAGGGTATCGTCCATTAATGGAAGTAGATGTGATTGATGGGGGAGAGTGAAAAAGTTATTCGATGGGCAGGGATCCCATACCTGTGTTCTACTGGGTTTCTTGCACCTCCCTGCGAAGTCTCTAGTACTGCCCACTGTGGGAGAGAGGCCTGATCTTCTGTACCAATGCCTATGTTCTTCCATTCCAAGGAGCGGTCCATAGGCATAGTCCGATATAGAAGACTAGAGCTGGATCGCTCATAAACCAAATCCAGAGCCAGATGGCTAAATCTCCCTTCACCACCTGAATATTTTATCATGTCCTGAAAGAGGTAGGTGGGTCAGGATACATTTTTCCTTTTGTGTCGTCAGATCCAAAACCTGATAAGAGGAGGAGGGTCGTCTTCTGGGAATGGGGAGCCCCCACTATCTTGAGGAACTCCATGGTGGGAAATGCCGTTCCTGCAATATGAAGTCATGGTACATAAAGGGACATCGAAGCGTAGGGCTGGAAGGGACCTCAGGAGGTCTTCTAATTCAGTGCCCTGCACTCAAGGCATGACTAAGTATTCTCTAGACCATCTATGAATGGTGTTTGTCTAACCTGCTCTTGAAAATCTCTACTGATGAAGATTCCACTGCCTTCCTGGGCAATTGTTTCCAGCGCTTAGCTGCTCTGCCACTTAGGACATTTTTCCTATGTCCGACTTAAACTGCCCTGGCTGCAATTTAAGCCCGTTGCTTTTTGTCCTATCCTCAGAGGTTAAGGAGAGCTATTTTTCTCCCTCCTCCTTGTTATGACCTTTTATGTACTTGAACACTGTTTTCCTGCCCGCTCTCAGCCTTCTCTTCACGCTAAACAAACCCAATTTTTTTCAGTCTTCCCTCATAGATCATGTATTCGAGACCTTTCATCATTTTTTTTGCTCTTCTCTGGACTTGTTTCCAATGTGTGAACATTTTTCCTGAAATGTGCCTCCCAGAGCTGGACACAAGACTCCAGTTGAGTCCTAATCAATGCAGAGTAGAAGAGAAGAATTTCTTCTCGTGTCTTGCTTACAATACTTCTGCTCATACATCCCAGAATGATGTTTGCTATTTTTGCCACAGTCTCACACTGTTGCCTCATATTTAGCTTCTGATCCACTATGACCCTCAGATCCCTTTCCGGACCACTGCTTCCTAGGCAGTCATTTCCATTTTGTATGTGTGCAACTGATTGTTCCTTCCTAAATGGAATAGTCTGCATTTGTCCTTATTGAATTTCCTCCTATTTACTTCACATCATTTCTCCAGTTTGTCCAGCTCATTTTGAATTTTGATCCTCTTCTCCACAATACTTGCAACCCCTGCCAGGCTGGTCTCATCTGCAAACTCTATGAGTGTCATAATCTAAATCACCGATGAAGATATTGAACAGAATCGAACCCAGAACTGATCCCTGGGGGAGCCATTTTGTAATATCCATCCAGCTTGAGTGTGGACCTCAATAACTAATCTCTGGGAATGGTTTACCAACCAGTTATGCACCGCCTTTTAGTAGCGCCATCTAGGTTATATTTCGCTTGTGTGCTTATGAGAAAGTCATGCAAGAAAGCATCAAAACCTTATTAAAATTAAGATATACCACATCTACCGCATGCCCCCTATCCACAAGGCTTCTTACCCTGTCAAATAAGCTATTAGTGTTTTGGAAACAATTTGTTCTGGATCAATCCATGCTATTACTTATCATCTTATTATCTAGGAATCTTCAAATGGATCCCTTAATTATTTGCTCCACTGTCTGTCAAGACTCCTGCAGATGACTTTGCTGTACATGTCGCTGGAGGTCCCAGCAGAGCAGAAGAGAAGAATGTTCTGGAAAAGGAGAATTATTCTGAAAGAGGGCTGCTGGCTCCATAATTAAGTCTCCGCAGAGTCTCTGTTGGAGAGTTTCTTTTTCAAAATGCTCAACAAAATGACTTTCCAGAGATACGTAGATTTGAACATTAATCCTTAGCCCCAGCGGAGCAATAGGAATGGAAACGGGGCTTGGTTTTGGCTGAGGGCTCCAGAGAAGAAATTAAGAACATAAGAAAAGCCAAACTGGGTGAGAGCAAAGGTCCATCTAGCCCAGTACCCTGTCTTTCATCAATGGCCAATGCTAAGTGCTTCAAAGGGAATGAACAGAACTGGTAATCATCAAGAGATCCATCCCAGTCTCCCATTCTCATGTTCTAGCAAATAGAGGCTAGGGACAACATCCCTGTTCATACTGGCTAATATCCATTGATGGACATGTCTTCCTTGAATTTATCTAGGGTTTTCTTTTTGAACCCTGCTCAAGTCTTGGCCTTCACAAAATCCTCTGGTAAAGAGTTCCACAGGTTGACTGTGCATTCTGTCAAAAAATACTTCCTTCTCTTTGTTTTAAAACTGATGCCTTTTAATTTCATTCGGTGACCACTAGTTTTTGTGTTATAAGAAGGAGTAAATAAGACTTCCTTATTTATTTTCTCCACTCCAGTCATCAATTTATGGACCTCTATCATATCTCCCCCTAGTCATCTCTTTTCCAAGGTGAAAGGCCAAGCCTTCTTAATCTCTCCTCATAGAGAAGCTGTTCTACACCCCTACTGCTTTTTGGTGCCCTTTTTAATTTTTTCCAATTCGAATATACCTTTTTGGAGATGGGGTGACCACATCTGCATGCAGTATTCAAGACGTGGGTGTGCCATGGATTAATCTAGAGGCAAGAAGGTATTTTCTGTCTTATAATGTTTTCCCAGCATTTGCCTTGCTGAATACTCCCTCCCAAAACACTCAAAGCCAGGGGAAGGCAGTCTCCATTGAACAGGCTGGGTGGTCTGTGGAGTTCAGTTTGAGAAGACCTTTCTCGTGAAGAGGTAAACTTTCAAAGCACTCCAGAAGCAAAATCAGCCTGTCCTGAAAGGAGTTGGGGCTCCAGTTAACCTTGCCTTAACCAAGCCATTTGGTGGCCACTTGTCTCTTCCTTCCAAAAACCTGGGTCGCTATCCCGCAAAGACTCACAAACACTTTTACTGTGGACCATGTGACTGGTCTTCTTCAAACCATAGGAAAACTTCCCTTCTTAAATGGAAAAGCTGTCTGGTCTTTGCAGGAAAAGAGTCTTTGCTAAAACAGATAAACCAAGGAGGAACTCCACCAAGGTAAGGACGGCTCTCATAATGCTATGAACTGAAGCGCTTCAATGGCTCCAATCACTCCATGGCTTCGAAAAGGTGCAACTTGAGAAGTACCTGGTGCTGCCGCTGATAAAGGGATGAATCTCCTCCAGCGCAATTTTTAAACGAAGAGGGAGGAACAAAGAGAACCAGAGACTGATCTTATGATGCAGCATAGGTTTTAATGCAAATGCAATTGGCAGTACAGAGTTACAGGAAAAAATAGTACAGAGCGGAAAGAATGTATTTCCAGTGATTCAAGGAGAGCTGTGACTGATCAAAGGCCTCAATGGGATGTATTTCAGACACAGTGTTCCTTTTGCATTGGTGCAGCTGCAGAGGTTGACAAACGAGTCTTCTTTATAACCAATTTAAGTTTATTGTTTTACCCCAATCCATGTGTAATGAGACAAAGCAAAAGAGAAGCAGGAACTATGCAGCTTCTCCATTAGACATCTGCAGCAGCAAAGGTCAAAGCAAGACACCAGAGATACGGATTGATGAATAGGATAGAACATATATGGCCTAATTCTGCTTGACAGCAAGGTCTCTTTTTCCCACTCAGAAAGAGTCCTAAAGCGTAACATTAGAAATGCAGCATGGCTATCAGACCAAGGTGCTGAGTGCACACAGCTCCCACTGACTTCAAGTGGAGCCCTGTTTTCACAGCACCTCTGAAAGCCATGCCCAAAAGGTCAGCGGTGAATCTGGATCTTGCTGTTCATTTCCTGGTTCTTCCTTCATCCACGGATGTTCCTGCTGGCGTTAGCATGGCCCACAGCTTCCACTGAGGTACCTATGGCAAGATACCCCGGAACCGCATATTCCCGCCCCGTAACCATAACCGCCCAGGGAACCGCCGAATCCCCCATAACCACATCTCCCGTAACCCCAAGGGCCACCGTAACCACCATAGCCCCCTAAACCATACCATCCTCCGTAACGGCCTCCATAGCCGTACAATCCCCCAGGACCGAAGGAGCCCCCGAAACCGGGTCCGACCACAGGTGCTCCTATGGCTCCCACTCCGCTCTGTTGAGGGAAATTGCTGAGAATTGGTCCCGGGAGGGTCACGACCACCGGTGAGGGTCTGATCACCACTTCGGAGTCAGGGCACTGCCGAACGCATGGCATGTTGCAGCTGCCAGTGACTGGACTGGGCCGGGCCACCCCGCATTCTGGATAGCACAGGCCGGAGAAAGCCATCTTTCTGGGATGGAGGTAAACCTGTAACACACACACCAGGGACTAGAGTAAAGAAAAGGTACAAGTGCCAGTGGATGGAAGGCTTCAAATCTCAGTTACTATTGCAGCGAGGTCTTCCTGGGGCCCGAGAGAGAGAGAGAGAGAGAGAGGTAAGTGTCCTTAGTCCCTATGTTTATGGCCACGTATTTCTTCCTATATCCTCTTTCTACGCCTCTTGTCCACTCGCACTCAACTTCCCTCCCAACCGGCCCCTTTGAGCCCCTCTCAATGACTTTGTCTAAAAAAACACCAACTGGAATAAGGAGAACTATTTCTATGCTGGACACCTAGGATTCTGTGTTCATTTGAGACATTTCTCAAAGAGAACATGGCTGGTTTCATGGTAACTGAATCCCTTCGTTTGAGGATTTCACCTCTGCATTGCAACTCAGTTGAGTCCGGTATCACAGTGTAGTTCTTTGCTGATGAAGAAACAGAGACTTTGCTTTTCTCCAAAGAAATCACTAAGTACAACCTGGGGTACAATAGGTTTAGGTCCACTGACTTCCATGGAGTGACACTAAATTACACCATCCGAGAAGAAGCACCTCCAATGGGTGTTACTGCTCAGAAGAACATAGGAATTGATAGATTGGATCACACCACTTGTCAGCTTCATCCAGTCTCCAATCTCCAGGAGTGAGGAGTAACAGCAGCATCAGCTTAAAGGAGAAGACCTCTGAATTGGCCCTTTCTGGACTAACCTGAACAAGTTTCTTCCTAATCCAACGAAGTGAAAAATGGTAAGGGACTTCCTAAAGTTACCGAGAAGATGTAAATGCCCCGATTCTATTTGCAGTTTACAGGAATTATGTTTCCCAAATGCATATGTTGCTCCTAAATTCCCCGATCAGCTTCGAATCGTGAATCCTCTGGCACCTGCAGATGAATAACTGCACAACAGAATTATGGAAGGAAATCCTGATCGCTGATACAAATCACAAGGAGTAAGTGCAAGATTCAGTCCTAAATATAAATGGACCATACTGTGACATCTCTATAGTTAATAAGAGATTGAGACTTACCTAATTCACTGAGGAGATGAAGTCCGGAGAAGTGTTTAGAAGAGCGCTGAGTCTTGTGTGCTTTTATACAGTCCCTGGGACTGCCTGGAGGATCTGTGACGTCGTTTATGGAGGAGGTCCTAATTAGTTACAAAACAAACTTGATTGCCTTGCTATGTCCTCCTTTGGATGGAGCTCTTTTCCTCAAGGGTTGTGATGATTGGGCTAATCGCAGCCTCAGTGGGTGTGACATGCACGTTGCACTCTTCATCTTTCTTTCATCTTAAAATTGTACAGGCCAACTGCGTTCCTCGTCTCGTTCCACTGACTTCATGGGGGCTGCAGTGAGAATGAGCTTCAGGCTGTTTCTGAGTGGCATCAGTAGCATGACAGGCTCTGATGAAAGGAATCTAGTCTGGTCCTTTCCATTCATGCTGGTTGTAGTTAGGGGCATGGGGCAGTTTATTCTAAACCGGCTAGGAAGGTGGGAGCCACTTTTTTGCATTCTTTTGAACTAGGTCTTAACTCTATTTCAAGGAAAATGAAACAGCCCCGACTTGTGTGGCTTTAAATGATAACCTGATTCACAGAATGGTACGAGGGACCTTGGCCTCCGTTTCATTCATAACGACTCTCTTACTTAATGCACAGGTGCTAATCCCCAGAACAATGTATTAGTGTTCCCAGAATACAGCACTTTTCATGTGTGAAACACCAGGGAGTGTTTGTGAGGGGCTTTGAAATCTTGAGGGAACTTCTAGCTTCTCACCCTGACTCTCTCTGTTGGAGAGGGCTAGAAACAGAGGCAGGTTGAGGTGAAGGTCACTTGGGGATCAGTGGCAGAATCTGAAATACACTTCTCATTCCTAATTCACTTCTCATTCCTCCTACCACAGGTAGAATGAGCCTCTGTAAGAGTTACTCCCAGGTCAGGGAGGTATCTGGAAGCCATGGACGGAAAGTGTCCACCCAGGTTCAGGAAATAGAGGGTAGTATTGGCATGAAGAGTCCCAACCATTGCGGTTCATTTCTGACCCTGTCAATCACTCCTCTCTGACCTCCAACTCAATGTGTCTCCATTGACCTGCGGGGGTAAACAGGTATAATTATAACCCTCAGGGTGGATCGTCTGAGGCTTCCTCTGATCTAAGCATTTCAAAGCACTTCACAAATGCTCATCAAGTGTTATAGGGCCAAAGAACTGTATTTCTTATAGCAATCATAACTTTTTATTAGCATTAGATGTTCCAAGCTTGAAGATTAGATTGACTTTAAAAATGCGTGTCAAGTTCCCAGATGGCATTCATGTACTCGGCTCCTGATTTCTTTATCCTCCGAAATTGGGGCTCTTTGATTTTCGTTACTGTTCCTTTGCATTTCCCTTTTAGATATATTGTAAAGTTGAAGGGTAAATGCTAAGCAAGTGAAAACAATGGGAAACATCAGTTCCTGCCTCTCTATCCATGAGTAGCCCAGAGCACTGGATCTTGTGAGACACTTCAGCTAATAAAGTTAAGGAAGAAGCACAAGAAAGATAGAGATAAGGAGAACTTCTTCAACGGTCACATTGCTTTGGGATTAGATGCAATTAGTCGGCAGAATGATCTCAGAAATGTTATCTGGCCCATACAGTTTTCAGAGGAAAGAGAGCTGCAGGATGTAATGTGCTCCTCGCCCCATGTGGAATTAGGAGCAAACTAATCGTCAAACACAGAGGAAAAAAATTCTGTGAATGGAAGGAGTTCTCAAAGTTTGGTTTGTAACTAATTGGGCCTTCAGGAACAAAGGGCCTCTCAAGTCCCTCCCCCAGCCTAAAAACCTGTCCAAAACCACTCATGACTCAGGGGTCTTCTATCAGCTTTTTCTAATTCTCCAATGTGAACTAGGGAATCCTGTTCAATTCGCTCTCTCCATAACCATTGTGCTAGTGATCCTTTTATTTAATGACAGCCTCTTGCACAGACACTCTGTGATTCTGAACAGTGGGAAGGGTTTGGGACTTTTGTTGTTTCCCCCCTTCCCCTATTCTTGAGCTTCAGGCATTTATTTCTTCATAGTTTAGAACAGGGGCATGCGGCCCATCAGGGTAATCTGCTGTCAGGCTGTGAGATGTTTTGTTTACATTGATCGTCCGCAGGCATGGTTCCCTGCAGCTCCCAGTGGCTGCAGTTCTCCTTTCCTGGGCACTGGGAGCTGCAGCTGTCTTTCCTTATTCCTCTTTTTCTTTCTTCTGAAAACTTGGTGGGACAACTACATTCCTTCAATCATTCTACTAACTTCATAGATGCTTCGCTGGCATATTCAGACGCCTTGAATGGGAAGTGTCCAATGCAGTTCAGGAGCAATGGGAAGTATGGGGAGGAGTAGTCACAATGACTGGTTTTATTGCTGACTCTGCCACTTGCTCCCTGTGTAACCTTCATCTCAATATGGTCTCTCAACCATTTTTTGGTTTCTTTCTGAAAATCCTGTCTCTGTCTCCCTGCCTCCTGCACCCCTTCAGAGAGAGCCCGCTCCCTGGAAGGTGGGTTGGGAACGCATCGGCCCACTGTGGAGTCCCAGACTCCCCGTGCCCTGGCCAGGGAGGAGTGGAGGAGCTGCGTATGGGAGAACCCCATCAATCGAATAATACAACCGGCTCCAAAGACAAGTCAGACAGCACCTATGGCTCTGCGCACACCTGCTTCGCACGTCTGTGGAGCCGCGGCCCAGAACCCCCGAGGAGGCTGCGCGGTGCAGGGCGCCTACCCCTGCTGGTGGCAGCAGCACAAATATCAAGGTGGCGCGTCTCGCTGCCCTTGGTAACAGCTATTCCTCAGCTGCAGGGAGCTGCTGCTGCTTTGCCGCCACCCCCAATCTCTGTCCTTGCTTTCTAGGCCGTCATGGCTGCAAAAAAATCTGCTAGTGGCCGCATTTCAGTAAGGCTGGATTAAATGAACTTTACAAATGCACGTTAAGGTTTCTGATGTCATACCAATACTCAGTGATGATTCCTAGCCTCAGAGTGTGGGGCTATTTGATTTTCATTCCACAAAGTTTTACATTTCCATTTCTTTAACAAACGTTCCCTTGTAATGCTCAAGGGGCAGATCCTGAGCCACTGCACCTTAGCAGAGCTTGTGACAAAGCTCTGTCTTTGCCTCCGTGGGTCCCGCGTTTCCTGGTGGATTTCGCTAGCCTCAGAGACTCACTGTTACCCTCCACGTAACCCTTCTCTCTCTAGAGACAAGGGTCACAGTCTACTGAGCCATTTTCATCATAAGCCAGTGAGGGGGGTGAGGAGAAGTTATCTTTCCTTGCACAGTCTGTGTTGTCTCCCAGTCTCAGTGATTAATCCGGGGGCAAAGGTGGTGGTGGGGGAGCCGGGCCCACCCACTACTCTGAGCTCCAGCCCAGGGACCCTAATAGTATCAGTTGTGGTAGCTGAGCTTTTAGAAACATGACACGTACAATTTCCTGGGCTACTTCCCCCACAGCAGCCCCCACTTCCTCAAGCTCCACTTTACCCTCACCTCAGGGCCTCCTTCCTTGTGCCTGATATGGTGTGTACTGCTCAGCCTCTCCAACAGCGCAACTTCCTCCCACAGCTCCTGACATGCACACCCACCTGACTGACTGGGAGGCTTTTAATTAGTTTCAGCCAGCCCCTGATTGGCTTCAGGTGTCCCAATCAACCTAGCCTTCTCCTTGCGTTCTGGAAAGTTCTTAATTGGCCCCAGGTGTTTTAACTGACCTGGAACAGCAACCATTTCACTTATCCTGGTAGCAGGGATCTGTTTAGACTGAAGCTAATATATCTATCTCCCACTACTTTTCTATAGCCATCTGGCCTTGCCCCGTCACAAGCTCCATAGACGTCATTGACTTCTGTGCCTTAAAACTCCTTCCATTCACAGAATTTTTTTCCTCTGTGTTTGACGATTAGTTTGTTCCTAATTCCACATGGGGCGAGTAGCACATTACATCCTGCAGCTCTCTTTCCTCTGAAAACTATATGGCCCAGATAACATTTCTGGGATCATTCTGCCGACTAATCGCATCTAATCCCAAAGCAATGTGACTGTTGAAGAAGTTCTCCTTATCTCTGTCTTCCTTGTGCTTCTTCTTTAACTTTATTAGCTGAAGTGCCTCACAAGTCCCAGTGCTCTGGGCTACTCATGGATCGAGATGCAGGAACTGATGTTTCCCATTGATTTCACTGGCTCAGCATCTACCCTTCAAGTTTACAATATATCTAAAAGGGAAATGCAAAGGAACAGTAACGAAAATCAAAGAGCCCCAATTTCGGAGGCTAAAGAAATCAGGAGCTGAGCACCGGAATGACATCTGGGAACTTGACACACATTTTTAAAGTCAATCTAATCCTCAAGCTTGGAACATCTAAGGCTAATAATAAGTTATGATTGCTATAATGAATACAGTTCTTTGGCCCTATAACACTTGATGTGCGTTTGTGACGTGCTTTGAAATGCTTAGATCAGAGGAAGCCTCAGACAATCCACCCTGAGGGTTATAATTATACCTGTTTACCCCGCAGGTCAACGGAGACACATTCATTTGGAGGTGAGACAGGAATGATTGGCAGAGTCAGAAATAAACCCCTATGGTTGGGACGACTCATGCCAATACTACCCTCTATTTCCTGAACCTGTCTGGATAGTTACTTTTCATGGCTTCCAGATACCTCCCTGACTTGGGAGTAACTCTTACAGAGGCTCATTCTGGATATTTTTCTATTTTGTTTTGATAATTTGAGGAGGAACTTTTGGGTGAAAGATCTTCTCATCTACATGTGAACAATGATCAACCATCAAAACTCTTCCAATGCCCTTTAACTCGTTTTATTTGAAGGGGTTGGCTCAGTGGTGGATATTTACACTTCAGCAGACATAAATTGTCTTGTCACAAAATTTTTCCCATTCTGAATTCTATATTGAGGTTTCTTTCTTTCCGTACACATTAAAAAATTTCAAAAGTACACACTTACGATTCCTTTGCACCATTCTTATCCTCAGGTATAAAGAAGGCCATGTGGCAGACATAACCTGTGCTGTACCTCATTTCACAAACCAGAAAGAATTCATTATCATTGCCTGACTCTGACCCACTACAGAGATGTATTTCTAAGAAAAGAAAAAGTAGTACACATGGGGCATGTGGTGACTTCATCCTGACAGGTGGTTTGACTTAAAGCAAGTTTGTGATGGTTGAATTACATATGGAGATTTCCAAGGCCACCGCACTCGTGGAGAAAATTGAAACTGACAGACTTGTAATTCCTATGAAGAAGTATTATCCTCATGTTTAAGAAGACACAGTGAAAGTGGATCAGAACATTAGCCATTTTCTTTAATTGTTGGTGCTTAGATCCAAGGATACAAACATTTTTAACCCGACATGTTACTAAGCTTGTCTTGGAACACAGTGTAACAGTGATCAACCTTGGGCTCAGCCTGTGGTAGGATGCGTCAGAAGTATTAGGGTGTATTTCTGTTTCTGCCGCTGAGCCCCATGTGACCTTCACCTCAATGTGCCTCTGTTTCTAGGCCTATGAAACAAAGAGAGTCAGGGTGTTAAGGCTGGAAGTTCTTCAGGGTGCTTCAAACACAAGATTTCAAAGCCCCTCATGAACACGCACTGTTGTTTCACACATGGAAAGGGTAGTATTCTCAGCATATTAATAAATTGTTGTGGGAATTACACAACTCCGCATTGATTAACAGAGTCATGATAAAAAAATGGAGGTCAAAGTCACTAGTATCCTTCTGTGAATCAGATTATCACTTAAAGCCACCCAATTTGGGGCTGTTTCATTTTCATTGAAAGAGAGTTTTGCATTTGGTATTGTGACAGGGCAAGGCCTGCTGGCTATAGAAAAGTAGTGGGAGATAGATATATTAGCTTCAGTCTAAACAAATCCCTGGTACTAGGATCAGGGAAATGGCAGCTGCTCCAGGTCAATTAAGACACCTGGGGCCAATGAAGAGCTTTCCAGGAGGCAGGGAGGACGCTAGGTTGATTGGGACACCTGAAGCCAATCAGGGGCTGGCTGAAACTAGTTAAATGCCTCCCAGATACTCAGGTGGGTGCACATGTCAGGAGCTGTGGGAGGAAGCTGCGCTGTTGGAGATACTGAGCAGTACACACCATATCAGGCATAAGGAAGGAGGTCGTGACGTAAGGGGGAGGTGGAGCCTGAGGAAGTGGGGGCTGTTGTGGGGAAGAAGCCCAAGGAATTGTACGTGTCATGTTTCTAAAAGGTCAGCTACTATAGCTAATACTATTAGGGTCCCTTGGCTGGAGCCCGGAGCAGAGGGCGGGCCCAGGCTCCTCCCCTTTGCCCTCCTGATTAATGACTCAGACTGGGAGACAACAGAGGCTGTGCAAGGGAGGATAGCTGCACCTCACCTCCCTCGCTGGCTTATGTTGAAAATGGCTCAGTAGACTGTGACTCTTGTCGCTAGAAAGAGAAAGGTTATGTGGAGGGTCAGAGTGAACCTCTGAGGCGAGCAAAATCTGCCAGGGCAAGCGGGATCCACGGAGGCAAGGACAGAGCTTTCTCACAGTATTTTTACAAAGATTTGTATTGGAAAATGCAGGTGCTCTCTTGGTGTAAATAAGCACGGCTGATTCAACTTCAAAGAGCTTCAAGTGGTTGCTTGAAATCAAAGGAAGATATTTCTGACTTCCTCCCTGCACATGGGACCCACTCTTGAGGATACATTTTACACTTGAAACAACATTCTGGTTCTGGCAGGAATGTTTTCTGCAACATGCCCTGTGGTTGGTCAGATTTTATCTCAAATCTCATCACACAGCTGTCTCCTCCTTCTCCAAGAATACATGATTTTCGTCTCTCCTGGTCTTGTTGCTGGTCTCAGTCAGCTGAATTGTCTTACAACACCTCAACTGCCCATGCCCCTACCCACGACCAGCATGAATGGAAAGGACCAGACTAGATTCCTTTCATCAGAGCCTGTCATGCTAACGGTGCCACTCAGAAGCAGCTTGAAGTTCCTTCTCATTGCAGCCCCCATGAAGTCAGTCGAATGAGACGAGGAACGCAGTTGGCCTATACAATTTTAAGATGAAAGAAAGATGAAGAGTGCAACGTGCATGTCACACCCACTGAGGCTGCGATTAGCCCAATCATCACTACCCCTGAAGAAAAGAGCTCCATCCAAAGCAGGACATAGCAAGGCAAGGCAAAGCAAGGCAATCAAGTTTGTTTTGTAACTAATTCGGACCTCCTCCACAAATGACATGGCAGATCCTCCAGGCAGTCCAAGGAACTGTATAAAAGCACACAAGACACAGCGCTCTTCTGAACTCTTCTCCGGACTTCATCTACTCGGTGAATTTGGTAAGTCCATTTCAACTCAATCTCTTACTAACCATAGAGATGTCACAGTAGGGTCCATTTATATTTAGTACTGAATCTTGCACTTACTCTCTGTGATTTGTATCAGAGATCACGATTTTCTTCCACTATTATATTGTGCAGTTACTCACTTGCAAGTGCTAGAGGATTCACGATTTGAAGCTGATTGGGGAATTCAGGAGCAACATATGCATTTCGGAAACATAATTCCTATTAACTGGAAATAGAAATGGGGCATTTACATCTTCTCGGTAACTTTAGGAAGTCCCTTCGCCATTTTTCACTTAGTTGGATTAGGAAGAAACTTGTTCAGGTTAGTCCAGAAAGAGCCAATTGAGTGGTCTTCTCCTTTACGCTGATGCTGCTGTTACTCCTCACTGTTGGAGACAGGAGAATCGATGAAGCTGATAAGTGGTGTGATCCAATCTATCAATTCCTATGTTCTTCTGAGCAGTAATACCCATTGCAGGTGCTTCTTCTCGGATGGTGTTATTT
Organism: Lepidochelys kempii; assembly: GCF_965140285.1. Lineage (NCBI taxonomy): Eukaryota > Metazoa > Chordata > Testudines > Cheloniidae > Lepidochelys > Lepidochelys kempii. The sequence continues at coordinate 349,977,961 of NC_136380.1, forward strand.
AGTGTCACTCCATGGAAGTCAGTGGACCTAAACCTATTGTACCCCAGCTTGTCGTTAGTGATTTCTTTGGAGAAAAGCCAAGTCTCTGTGTCTTCATCATCAAAGGACTACACTGTGATACCGAACTCAACTGAGTTGCAATGCAGAGGTGAAATCCTCAAACGAAGGGATTCAGTTATCATGAAGCCAGCCATGTTCTCTTTGAGAAATGTCTCAAATGAACACAGAATCCTAGGTGTCCAGCCTAGAAATAGTTCTCCTTATTCCAGTCGGTGTTTTTTAGACAACGTCATTGAGAGGGGCTCAAAGGGGCCGGTTGGGAGGGAAGTTGAGTGCGAGTGGACAAGAGGCGTAGAAAGAGGATATAGGAAGAAATAGGTGGCCATGAACATAGGGACTAAGGAAACTTACCTCTCTCTCTCTCTCTCGGGCCCCAGGAAGACCTTGCTGCAATAGTAACTGAGATTTGAAGCTTTTCATCCACTGGCACTTGTACCTTTTCTTTACTCTAGTCCTTGGTGTGTGTTACAGATTTACCTCCATCCCAGAAAAATGGCTTTCTCTGGCCTGTGCTATCCAGAATGCGGGGTGGCCTGGCCCAGTCCAGTCACTGGCAGCTGCAACGTGCCGTGCGTTCGGCAGTGCCCTGACTCCGAAGTGGTGATCAGACCCTCACCGGTGGTCGTGACCCTCCCGGGACCAATTCTCAGCAATTTCCCTCAACAGAGTGGAGTGGGAGCCATAGGAGCACCTGTGGTCGGACCCGGTTTCGGGGGCTCCTTCAGTCATGGGGGATTGTACGGCTATGGAGGCCATTACGGAGGATGGTATGGTTTAGGGGGCTATGGTGGTTACGGTGGCCCTTGGGGTTACGGGAGATGTGGTTATGGGGGATTCGGCGGTTCCCTGGGTGGTTATGGTTACGGGGCGGGAATATGCGGTTCCGGGGTATCTTGCCATAGGTACCTCAGTGGAAGCTGTGGGCCATGCTAACGCCAGCAGGAACATCCGTGGATGAAGGAAGAACCAGGAAATGAACAGCAAGATCCAAATTCACCGCTGACCTTTTGGGCATGGCTTTGAGAAGTGCTGTGAAAAAAGGGCTCCACTTGAAGGCAGTGGGAGCTGTGTGCGCTCAGCACCTTGGTCTGATAGCCATGCTGCATTTCTGATGTTACCCTTTAGGACTCTTTCTGAGTGGGAAAAAGAGACCTTGCTGTCAACCAGAATTAGGCCATATATGTTCTATCCTTTTCATCAATCCGTATCTCTGGTGTCTTGCTTTGACCTTTGCTGCTGCAGATGTCTAATGGAGAAGCTACATAGTTCCTGCATGTCTTTTGTTTTGTCTAATTACACATGGATTGGGGTAAAACAATAAACTTAAATTGGTTGTAAAGGAGACTTGTTTTCAACGTCTGCAGCTGCACAATGCAAAAAGAGCATTGTGTCTGAAATACATCCCATTGAGGCCTTTGATCAGTCGCAGCTCTCCTTTAGTCACTGGAAATACATTCTTTCCGCTCTGTACTATTTTTTCCTGTAACTCTGTACTGCCAATTGCATTTGCATTAAAACCTATGCTGCATCATAAGATCAGTCTCTGGTTCTCTTTGTTCCTCCCTCCTCATTTAAAAATCGCGCTGGAGGAGATTCATCCCTTTATCAGCGGCAGCACCGGGTGCTTCTCGAGTTGCACCTTTTCAAAGCCATGGAGTGATCGGAACCATTGAAGCACTTCAATTCACAGCATTATGAGAGTCGTCCTTACCTTGGTGGAGTTCCTCCTTGGTTTATCTGTTTTAGCAAAGACTCTTTTCCTGCAAAGACCAGACAGCTTTTCCATTTAAGAATGGAAGTTTTCCTATGGTTTGAAGAAAACCAGTCACATGGTCCACAGTAAGAGTGTTTGTGAGTCTTTGCGGGATAACGACCCAGGTTTTCGGAGGGAAAAGCCAAGTGGCCACCAAATGGCTTGATTAAGGCAAGGTTAACTGGAGCCCCAACTCCTTGATTGGCAGAGCAATGTTTTCAGGAGAAGGATGATTTTCTTCTGGAATGCTTTGAAGTTTAGCTCTTCACGAGAAAGGTCTTCTCAACCTGAATTCCACAGGCCACCCACCCTATTCAATGGAGCCTGCCTTCCCCTGGCTTTGGGTGTTTCAATAGGGATTATTCATACAGACAAATGCTGGGAAAACTTTGGTAACCTCGCAATTTGTTATGGGTACTATGTACGACAGAAAATGATGTATTGCCTCTCGATAAATTTATCCACCCTTAACCAGTTCTTTTGAATCCTTGTTTCTACCTTTCTCCTAAAATGCTACCGTTTCAAAGAAGTATAAATGTGTAGAATTTTTATCAATAATGCTTGGGATTCATAGTCCATTAAAAATATCATGCAGTACAAGGCTGGGATAGCATTAATAATGCTGGTTTCCTTCTTAAGATGTAACTTCTACTTACAAATGAGTTCTGTCCAGCATCACAGTGCGGTGCTTTGGTTTGTAAACCGTAACGAGACACCAGTACTAGCTGATGAAAGAACAAAAGTGCGATTTTTTCTCTTTGGAAAAAAACCCCACTAAACACCATCTCCTCCCCTGGTGTAAATCTGCAGTGTTCTGCTGGCTTCACACTGGAGCTGCACTAAGTTAGACCAGACGAGGCTCTGCACGTAGAATTACTTCTGCACACGAGAACATAATTGCCAGGCTGCAAAAGACGAATACAACCAGTCTTCCCACAGCGGCACATCACGGGGAAGACAGACCAAGCCCAAGCCCAGCCAGCCAGCTTCATGACAGAAATGCAGGGAGGAGATAGGGGATCTTAGAGTTCCCAGGAGGGAAGGGTCAGCCCTCTCCCACCCGAGATCCCAGTGCCAAGATGGAGGGATGCCCTTAACCCCGGCCGAGATCTAACTATGGAAGAAAGGAATTTCTTCCTCCAGATGAAGTGCTTGAAGGTTGAACCGGAGGAGAGGAGAGGAGAGGAGAGGAGAGGAGAGGAAACGCTTGAAGGCGAAGCGCCTGGAGGCAGAAGCGGAGGCGAAGCATTTGGAAGTGGAAGAGAGGAAAGAGGCAAAGCGCTTGGAGGGAGAAATGGAGCTGAAGTGTTTAGAGCTGGAAAAGGCTTAGCTGGGTCAACCAGGTAGCCCTCACGGTCCTTCTCCAGGTACGGCTTCCCATTCCAAGAAATTCCCCACATACAAGCTAGGTGATGATACAGAAGCCTTCTTAGAAAATTTTGAGAGGGCCTGCCTTGGGACTCTTTGGTTTTTGTTACTGTACCTTTGCATTTCCCTTTTATACATATTTTCCAGTTGAAGGGTAGATGCTGAGCCAGTGAAATCAATGGGAAACATGAACTACTCCATCTCTATCCATGAGTTGCCAAGAGAACTGGGTCTTTTGAGATACTTCAGCAAATAAAGATAAGGAAGAAGCACAAGAAAGGTAGAGATAAGGAGAACTTCTTCTTCCACGACAACAAGTTTGGTTCCGACCTGAGCAGCATAAAATGCCTTAGCTTGGTTTTAAGGCACAGAAGTCGGTGAAGTCTATGGAGCTCTACTAATGTTCAGTGGCTCAGCATTTGCCCCTTGAGCATTACAAGGGAATGTTTTTTGAAGAAATGGAAATGTAAAACTTTTTGGAATGAAAATCAAATAGCCCCAAATTCTGAGGCTAGGAATCATCACTGAGTATTGGTATGACATCAGAAACCTTAACGTGCATTTGTAAAGTTTGTTTAATCCAGCGTTACTCAGGGGCTCTGGGCTGCCCCTCTGGAGACATGTGGGGCAGGTGTGCGCAGAGCCAGAGGTGCTGTCTGTCTTGTCTGTGGTGTTGGTTGTAGTATTCATTGGTTGTTGTGGTGTTGGTTGTAGTATCGATGGGTCTCTCCCATGCACAACTCCCCCACTCCCACCTGGCCAGGACACAGTTGAGAAAGCCCTTTAATTCTAATCCACAATTTGGGGGCATATAATCCAAGGAAAAAATTCTACTATTAAAATAATACATCCCTGTGCACACACACAACTTTAATGAGCCTCAGATGCTTTGAAGTCCTGTGATTTCAGGAAGCCTGTGATTCTTGAGCAGAATATCACTTTTCAATCTGGTTGATGTGGAGGTGAACAAGCACACTGAGGCGAAGGTTACACAGGGAGCGAGTGGCAGAGTCAGCAATAAAACCAGTCATAGTGATTACTCACTCACTGCTCACCACTGCTCCTGAACTATATTGGACGGTTTTCATTCAGGGCTTCCGAATCTCCCACTGCACCATCAGTGAAGTCAGTCGAATGATCCCAGCAATGTAGCTGACCCATACAGTTTTCAGAGGAATGAGCTGAACGGTGTAATGTGCACCTCACCCCATGTGGAGTTAGGAACAAACTCATCATCAAAACTACGGAGGAAAAAAATTCCATGATTGGAAGGAGTTCTCAAAGCTTTGTTTGTAACTGTCAAGGTTCCTTCCCCACTCTGAACTCTAGGGTACAGATGTGGGGACCTGCATGAAAACCTCCTAAGCTTACTTTTACCACTTTAGGTGAAAACTTCCCCAAGGGACAAATTAATTTTACCCTTTGCCCTTGGAATTTCCACTGCCACCACCAAAGTTTAACTGGTTTTACTGGGAAACGTAGTTTGGACACTTCTTTCCTCCCAAAATCCTCCCAACCCTTGCACCCCACTTCCTGGGGAAGGTTTGGTAAAAATCCTCACCAATTTGCATAGGTGACCACAGACCCAAACCCTTGGACCTTAGAACAATGAAAAAGCATTCAGTTTTCTTACAAGAAGACTTCTAATAGAAGTAAAGGAATCACCTCTGTAAAAGTAATTAGATTCAAAACATAGAGAATCCCTCTAGGCAAAACCTTATGTTACAAAAAAGACACACAGACAGGGATAGTCATTCTATTCAGCACAGCTCTTTTCTCAGCCATTTAAAGAAATCATAATCTAACACATACCTAGCTAGATTACTTACTAAATGTTCTAAGACTCCATTCCTGTTCTGTCCCCGGCAAAAGCATCACACAGACCGACCCAGACCCTTTGTTTTTCTCCCTCCTCCCAGCTTTTGAAAGTATCTTGTCTCCTCATTGGTCATGTTGGTCAGGTGCCAGCGAGGTTAATTTAGCTTCTTAACCCTTTGCAGGTGAGGGGATTTTTCCTCTGGCCAGGAGGGATTTTAAAGGGGTTTACCCTTCCCTTTATGACAGTAACTAATTGGGTCTTCAGGAACAAAGGGTCTTTCAAGTCCACCTGCAGCCGAAAAAACTGTCTAAAACCACTCATGACTCAGGGGTCTTCTATCAGCTTTATCTAATTCTCCAGTGTGAACTAGAGAATCCTGTTCAACTCGCTCTCTCCACAACCATTCAGACGATGCGCTAGGGATCCTTTTATTTTAGGACTGCCTCTTGCACAGACACTCGGTGATTCTGAACAGTGGGAACGGTTTGGGGGTTTTGTTGTCCGTCTCCGTCCCCGTCCACCCCCCTCCCCTCCGCATTATTGAGTTTCAGGCATTGGTTTCTTCATGGTTTAGACGTTCAGCCCTGGATTTTCAGAGCAAGACATGGAGTTGGGACACGAGAGCCCTTTGATTTTAATAGGAACTTGGGCATTCAAATCCCTTCGGGAGCTCTGACAAATCTCACCCCCAATTTTGCATTTCGGGTTTAGGAAGAAAGTCTCTAAATTTGCTCCATAAAGGACTAATTCATTATTCTTCTGCTGCCTTCTGAAGCAGCTGGTAAGTGATACTCATTAAGACAGGATACTGGCTCTGATGGGCCACTCGTCTCTTGCAGCCTGGCAATTACTACATTCTCATGTGCAGAAGTAATTCTAGGTGCAGAGCTTCATCTGTGGGTTAATGTAGATTTACAGCAGGGGAGAATGTGGTGGTTTGAGTAAAAAATCCACCACTTTTGTTTAGTCATCAGCAAGTGTTAATGACTTGCTAAGGTTTACAAACCAAAGTACCGCACTGTGATGCTGGATTGAATTCATTTGTAAGTAGAGGTTACAGTCTGGTAAGGAAACTGGCATTAATAATGCTATCCCAGCCATGTTCTGCGTGATATTCGTTTTAATGAACTGGAAATCACAACCGTTAATGATACAAATTTGACATATTTATACGTCTTAGTGACAGCATTCTTTAGGACAAAGAGAATAAAAAGGATTCAAAAGACCTTGTTGAATCTTTCTTTCTTTCTTTCTTTCTTTCTTTCTTTCTTTCTTTCTTTCTTTCTTTCTTTCTTTCTTTCTTTCTTTCTTTCTTTCTTTCTTTAAATTTTTTATTCCGCTGACCAATGTACCTTCAGTTTTCTGTTGCCTGCTGTGTGTTTCCAATTTATCTCCAGAGCAGAAAGATCTCTTGCTTCAGAAACATGTGCAGTGACATTCCACAATGCATGCGTAACAGCGACAAGAAGCCAGACGTAAGGCAGTGCCTTGACTCCACATTGCTGATCCAACCCCCACCGGCTGTTGTGACCTTCCCAGGAGCAATGCTCAGCTCTTTCCCAGGAAAGCAGAGTGGGATCCTCAGGAGCAGCTGACATCAGAGGTGTTGATGGGGGCGCATGTGGTGATAAAGGCTTATAAGGTTATGGGTGGATGCTAAGGTTATGGGTGATCCTGTGGTAATGGGAGATAATCCGGTTATGGGGGCCCATGCAGTTAGTAGGGGCTTTATGGTTATAGGGGCCCATATGGTGGTGGGGGATTATATGGTCACAGGGGTGCAAATGGTGGTAGGGGAATGCAGAGTTAGGTAGCAATAGGGCCATTGGTATCTTAATAGAAACTATGGGCCATGTTAATCCCAGCAGGCATATCCATGGGAAAAGAAAGAGCCATGAAATGAAAGGCACGATACGGATTCACATCTGAGCTGATAGGCCTGCCACATGTGTGGGGTAGACCGAACTCTGGCAATGATGTAGACTCTTGTGCTTCAGGGTATCGTCCATTAATGGAAGTAGATGTGATTGATGGGGGAGAGTGAAAAAGTTATTCGATGGGCAGGGATCCCATACCTGTGTTCTACTGGGTTTCTTGCACCTCCCTGCGAAGTCTCTAGTACTGCCCACTGTGGGAGAGAGGCCTGATCTTCTGTACCAATGCCTATGTTGTTCCATTCCAAGGAGCGGTCCATAGGCATAGTCCGATATAGGAGACTAGAGCTGGATCGCTCATAAACCAAATCCAGAGCCAGATGGCTAAATCTCCCTTCACCACCTGAATATTTTGTCATGTCCTGAAAGAGGTAGGTGGGTCAGGATACATTTTTCCTTTTGTGTCGTCAGATCCAAAACCTGATAAGAGGAGGAGGGTCGTCTTCTGGGAATGGGGAGCCCCCACTATCTTGAGGAACTCCATGGTGGGAAATGCCGTTCCTGCAATATGAAGTCATGGTACATAAAGGGACATCGAAGCGTAGGGCTGGAAGGGACCTCAAGAGGTCTTCTAATTCAGTGCCTTGCACTCAAGGCATGACTAAGTATTCTCTAGACCATCTATGAATGGTGTTTGTCTAACCTGCTCTTGAAAATCTCTACTGATGAAGATTCCACTGCCTTCCTGGGCAATTGTTTCCAGCGCTTAGCTGCTCTGCCACTTAGGACATTTTTCCTATGTCCGACTTAAACTGCCCTGGCTGCAATTTAAGCCCGTTGCTTTTTGTCCTATCCTCAGAGGTTAAGGAGAGCTATTTTTCTCCCTCCTCCTTGTTATGACCTTTTATGTACTTGAACACTGTTTTCCTGCCCGCTCTCAGCCTTCTCTTCACGCTAAACAAACCCAATTTTTTTCAGTCTTCCCTCATAGATCATGTATTCGAGACCTTTCATCATTTTTTTTGCTCTTCTCTGGACTTGTTTCCAATGTGTGAACATTTTTCCTGAAATGTGCCTCCCAGAGCTGGACACAAGACTCCAGTTGAGTCCTAATCAATGCAGAGTAGAAGAGAAGAATTTCTTCTCGTGTCTTGCTTACAATACTTCTGCTCATACATCCCAGAATGATGTTTGCTATTTTTGCCACAGTCTCACACTGTTGCCTCATATTTAGCTTCTGATCCACTATGACCCTCAGATCCCTTTCCAGACCACTGCTTCCTTGGCAGTCATTTCCATTTTGTATGTGTGCAACTGATTGTTCCTTCCTAAATGGAATAGTCTGCATTTGTCCTTATTGAATTTCCTCCTATTTACTTCACATCATTTCTCCAGTTTGTCCAGCTCATTTTGAATTTTGATCCTCTTCTCCACAATACTTGCAACCCCTGCCAGGCTGGTCTCATCTGCAAACTCTATGAGTGTCATAATCTAAATCACCGATGAAGATATTGAACAGAATCGAACCCAGAACTGATCCCTGGGGGAGCCATTTTGTAATATCCATCCAGCTTGAGTGTGGACCTCAATAACTAATCTCTGGGAATGGTTTACCAACCAGTTATGCACCGCCTTTTAGTAGCGCCATCTAGGTTATATTTCGCTTGTGTGCTTATGAGAAAGTCATGCAAGAAAGTATCAAAACCTTATTAAAATTAAGATATACCACATCTACCGCATGCCCCCTATCCACAAGGCTTCTTACCCTGTCAAATAAGCTATTAGTGTTTTGGAAACAATTTGTTCTGGATCAATCCATGCTATTACTTATCATCTTATTATCTAGGAATCTTCAAATGGATCCCTTAATTATTTGCTCCACTGTCTGTCAAGACTCCTGCAGATGACTTTGCTGTACATGTCGCTGGAGGTCCCAGCAGAGCAGAAGAGAAGAATGTTCTGGAAAAGGAGAATTATTCTGAAAGAGGGCTGCTGGCTCCATAATTAAGTCTCCGCAGAGTCTCTGTTGGAGAGTTTCTTTTTCAAAATGCTCAACAAAATGACTTTCCAGAGATACGTAGATTTGAACATTAATCCTTAGCCCCAGCGGAGCAATAGGAATGGAAACGGGGCTTGGTTTTGGCTGAGGGCTCCAGAGAAGAAATTAAGAACATAAGAAAAGCCAAACTGGGTGAGAGCAAAGGTCCATCTAGCCCAGTACCCTGTCTTTCATCAATGGCCAATGCTAAGTGCTTCAGAGGGAATTAACAGAACTGGTAATCATCAAGAGATCCATCCCCTGTCTCCCATTCTCATGTTCTAGCAAATAGAGGCTAGGGACAACATCCCTGTTCATACTGGCTAATATCCATTGATGGACATGTCTTCCTTGAATTTATCTAGGGTTTTCTTTTTGAACCCTGCTCAAGTCTTGGCCTTCACAAAATCCTCTGGTAAAGAGTTCCACAGGTTGACTGTGCATTCTGTCAAAAAATACTTCCTTCTCTTTGTTTTAAAACTGATGCCTTTTAATTTCATTCGGTGACCACTAGTTTTTGTGTTATAAGAAGGAGTAAATAAGACTTCCTTATTTATTTTCTCCACTCCAGTCATCAATTTATGGACCTCTATCATATCTCCCCCTAGTCATCTCTTTTCCAAGGTGAAAGGCCAAGCCTTCTTAATCTCTCCTCATAGAGAAGCTGTTCTACACCCCTACTGCTTTTTGGTGCCCTTTTTAATTTTTTCCAATTCGAATATACCTTTTTGGAGATGGGGTGACCACATCTGCATGCAGTATTCAAGACATGGGTGTGCCATGGATTAATCTAGAGGCAAGAAGGTATTTTCTGTCTTATAATGTTTTCCCAGCATTTGCCTTGCTGAATACTCCCTCCCAAAACACTCAAAGCCAGGGGAAGGCAGTCTCCATTGAACAGGCTGGGTGGTCTGTGGAGTTCAGTTTGAGAAGACCTTTCTCGTGAAGAGGTAATCTTTCAAAGCACTCCAGAAGCAAAATCAGCCTGTCCTGAAAGGAGTTGGGGCTCCAGTTAACCTTGCCTTAACCAAGCCATTTGGTGGCCACTTGTCTCTTCCTTCCAAAAACCTGAGTCGCTATCCCGCAAAGACTCACAAACACTTTTACTGTGGACCAAGTGACTGGTCTTCTTCAAACCATAGGAAAACTTCCCTTCTTAAATGGAAAAGCTGTCTGGTCTTTGCAGGAAAAGAGTCTTTGCTAAAACAGATAAACCAAGGAGGAACTCCACCAAGGTAAGGACGGCTCTCATAATGCTGTGAACTGAAGCGCTTCAATGGCTCCAATCACTCCATGGCTTCGAAAAGGTGCAACTTGAGAAGTACCTGGTGCTGCCGCTGATAAAGGGATGAATCTCCTCCAGCGCAATTTTTAAACGAAGAGGGAGGAACAAAGAGAACCAGAGACTGATCTTATGATGCAGCATAGGTTTTAATGCAAATGCAATTGGCAGTACAGAGTTACAGGAAAAAATAGTACAGAGCGGAAAGAATGTATTTCCAGTGATTCAAGGAGAGCTGTGACTGATCAAAGGCCTCAATGGGATGTATTTCAGACACAGTGTTCCTTTTGCATTGGTGCAGCTGCAGAGGTTGACAAACGAGTCTTCTTTATAACCAATTTAAGTTTATTGTTTTACCCCAATCCATGTGTAATGAGACAAAGCAAAAGAGAAGCAGGAACTATGCAGCTTCTCCATTAGACATCTGCAGCAGCAAAGGTCAAAGCAAGACACCAGAGATACGGATTGATGAATAGGATAGAACATATATGGCCTAATTCTGCTTGACAGCAAGGTCTCTTTTTCCCACTCAGAAAGAGTCCTAAAGCGTAACATTAGAAATGCAGCATGGCTATCAGACCAAGGTGCTGAGTGCACACAGCTCCCACTGACTTCAAGTGGAGCCCTGTTTTCACAGCACCTCTGAAAGCCATGCCCAAAAGTTCAGCGGTGAATCTGGATCTTGCTGTTCATTTCCTGGTTCTTCCTTCATCCACGGATGTTCCTGCTGGTGTTAGCATGGCCCACAGCTTCCACTGAGGTACCTATGGCAAGATACCCCGGAACCGCATATTCCCGCCCCGTAACCATAACCACCCAGGGAACCGCCGAATCCCCCATAACCACATCTCCCGTAACCCCAAGGGCCACCGTAACCACCATAGCCCCCTAAACCATACCATCCTCCGTAACGGCCTCCATAGCCGTACAATCCCCCATGACCGAAGGAGCCCCCGAAACCGGGTCCGACCACAGGTGCTCCTATGGCTCCCACTCCACTCTGTTGAGGGAAATTGCTGAGAATTGGTCCCGGGAGGGTCACGACCACCGGTGAGGGTCTGATCACCACTTCGGAGTCAGGGCACTGCCTAACGCATGGCACGTTGCAGCTGCCAGTGACTGGACTGGGCCGGGCCACCCCGCATTCTGGATAGCACAGGCCGGAGAAAGCCATCTTTCTGGGATGGAGGTAAACCTGTAACACACACACCAGGGACTAGAGTAAAGAAAAGGTACAAGTGCCAGTGGATGAAAGGCTTCAAATCTCAGTTACTATTGCAGCGAGGTCTTCCTGGGACCCGAGAGAGAGAGAGAGAGGTAAGTTTCCTTAGTCCCTATGTTCATGGTCACATATATTTCCTATATCCTCTTTCTACGCCTCTTGTCCACTCGCACTCAACTTCCCTCCCAACCGGCCCCTTTGAGCCCCTCTCAATGACTTTGTCTAAAAAAACACCAACTGGAATAAGGAGAACTATTTCTATGCTGGACACCTAGGATTCTGTGTTCATTTGAGACATTTCTCAAAGAGAACATGGCTGGTTTCATGGTAACTGAATCCCTTCGTTTGAGGATTTCACCTCTGCATTGCAACTCAGTTGAGTCCGGTATCACAGTGTAGTTCTTTGCTGATGAAGAAACAGAGACTTTGCTTTTCTCCAAAGAAATCACTAAGTACAACCTGGGGTACAATAGGTTTAGGTCCACTGACTTCCATGGAGTGACACTAAATTACACCATCCGAGAAGAAGCACCTCCAATGGGTGTTACTGCTCAGAAGAACATAGGAATTGATAGATTGGATCACACCACTTGTCAGCTTCATCCAGTCTCCAATCTCCAGGAGTGAGGAGTAACAGCAGCATCAGCTTAAAGGAGAAGACCTCTGAATTGGCCCTTTCTGGACTAACCTGAACAGGTTTCTTCCTAATCCAACGAAGTGAAAAATGGTAAGGGACTTCCTAAAGTTACCGAGAAGATGTAAATGCCCCGATTCTATTTGCAGTTTACAGGAATTATGTTTCCCAAATGCATATGTTGCTCCTAAATTCCCCGATCAGCTTCGAATCGTGAATCCTCTGGCACCTGCAGATGAATAACTGCACAACAGAATTATGGAAGGAAATCCTGATCGCTGATACAAATCACAAGGAGTAAGTGCAAGATTCAGTCCTAAATATAAATGGACCATACTGTGACATCTCTATAGTTAATAAGAGATTGAGACTTACCTAATTCACTGAGGAGATGAAGTCCGGAGAAGTGTTTAGAAGAGCGCTGAGTCTTGTGTGCTTTTATACAGTCCCTGGGACTGCCTGGAGGATCTGTGACGTCGTTTATGGAGGAGGTCCTAATTAGTTACAAAACAAACTTGATTGCCTTGCTATGTCCTCCTTTGGATGGAGCTCTTTTCCTCAAGGGTTGTGATGATTGGGCTAATCGCAGCCTCAGTGGGTGTGACATGCACGTTGCACTCTTCATCTTTCTTTCCTCTTAAAATTGTACAGGCCAACTGCGTTCCTCGTCTCGTTCCACTGACTTCATGGGGGCTGCAGTGAGAATGAGCTTCAGGCTGTTTCTGAGTGGCATCAGTAGCACGACAGGCTCTGATGAAAGGAATCTAGTCTGGTCCTTTCCATTCATGCTGGTTGTAGTTAGGGGCATGGGGCAGTTTATTCTAAACCGGCTAGGAAGGTGGGAGCCACTTTTTTGCATTCTTTTGAACTAGGTCTTAACTCTATTTCAAGGAAAATGAAACAGCCCCGACTTGTGTGGCTTTAAATGATAACCTGATTCACAGAATGGTACGAGGGACCTTGGCCTCCGTTTCATTCATAACGACTCTCTTACTTAATGCACAGGTGCTAATCCCCAGAACAATGTATTAGTGTTCCCAGAATACAGCACTTTTCATGTGTGAAACACCAGGGAGTGTTTGTGAGGGGCTTTGAAATCTTGAGGGAACTTCTAGCTTCTCACCCTGACTCTCTGTTGGAGAGGGCTAGAAACAGAGGCAGGTTGAGGTGAAGGTCACTTGGGGATCAGTGGCAGAATCTGAAATACACTTCTCATTCCTAATTCACTTCTCATTCCTCCTACCACAGGTAGAATGAGCCTCTGTAAGAGTTACTCCCAGGTCAGGGAGGTATCTGGAAGCCATGGACGGAAAGTGTCCACCCAGGTTCAGGAAATAGAGGGTAGTATTGGCATGAAGAGTCCCAACCATTGCGGTTCATTTCTGACCCTGTCAATCACTCCTCTCTGACCTCCAACTCAATGTGTCTCCATTGACCTGCGGGGGTAAACAGGTATAATTATAACCCTCAGGGTGGATCGTCTGAGGCTTCCTCTGATCTAAGCATTTCAAAGCACTTCACAAATGCTCATCAAGTGTTATAGGGCCAAAGAACTGTATTTCTTATAGCAATCATAACTTTTTATTAGCATTAGATGTTCCAAGCTTGAAGATTAGATTGACTTTAAAAATGCGTGTCAAGTTCCCAGATGGCATTCATGTACTCGGCTCCTGATTTCTTTATCCTCCGAAATTGGGGCTCTTTGATTTTCGTTACTGTTCCTTTGCATTTCCCTTTTAGATATATTGTAAAGTTGAAGGGTAAATGCTAAGCAAGTGAAAACAATGGGAAACATCAGTTCCTGCCTCTCTATCCATGAGTAGCCCAGAGCACTGGATCTTGTGAGACACTTCAGCTAATAAAGTTAAGGAAGAAGCACAAGAAAGATAGAGATAAGGAGAACTTCTTCAACGGTCACATTGCTTTGGGATTAGATGCAATTAGTCGGCAGAATGATCTCAGAAATGTTATCTGGCCCATACAGTTTTCAGAGGAAAGAGAGCTGCAGGATGTAATGTGCTCCTCGCCCCATGTGGAATTAGGAGCAAACTAATCGTCAAACACAGAGGAAAAAAATTCTGTGAATGGAAGGAGTTCTCAAAGTTTGGTTTGTAACTAATTGGGCCTTCAGGAACAAAGGGCCTCTCAAGTCCCTCCCCCAGCCTAAAAACCTGTCCAAAACCACTCATGACTCAGGGGTCTTCTATCAGCTTTTTCTAATTCTCCAATGTGAACTAGGGAATCCTGTTCAATTCGCTCTCTCCATAACCATTCAGGCGCTGTGCTAGTGATCCTTTTATTTAATGACAGCCTCTTGCACAGACACTCTGTGATTCTGAACAGTGGGAAGGGTTTGGGACTTTTGTTGTTTCCCCCCTTCCCCTATTCTTGAGCTTCAGGCATTTATTTCTTCATAGTTTAGAACAGGGGCATGCGGCCCATCAGGGTAATCTGCTGTCAGGCTGTGAGATGTTTTGTTTACATTGATCGTCCGCAGGCATGGTTCCCTGCAGCTCCCAGTGGCTGCAGTTCTCCTTTCCTGGGCACTGGGAGCTGCAGCTGTCTTTCCTTATTCCTCTTTTTCTTTCTTCTGAAAACTTGGTGGGACAACTACATTCCTTCAATCATTCTACTAACTTCATAGATGCTTCGCTGGCATATTCAGACGCCTTGAATGGGAACTGTCCAATGCAGTTCAGGAGCAATGGGAAGTATGGGGAGGAGTAGTCACAATGACTGGTTTTATTGCTGACTCTGCCACTTGCTCCCTGTGTAACCTTCATCTCAATATGGTCTCTCAACCATTTTTTGGTTTCTTTCTGAAAATCCTGTCTCTCTCTCCCTGCCTCCTGCACCCCTTCAGAGAGAGCCCGCTCCCTGGAAGGTGGGTTGGGAATGCATCGGCCCACTGTGGAGTCCCAGACTCCCCGTGCCCTGGCCAGGGAGGAGTGGAGGAGCTGCGTATGGGAGAACCCCATCAATCGAATAATACAACCGGCTCCAAAGACAAGTCAGACAGCACCTATGGCTCTGCGCACACCTGCTTCGCACGTCTGCGGAGCCGCGGCCCAGAACCCCCGAGGAGGCTGCGCGGTGCAGGGCGCCTACCCCTGCTGGTGGCAGCAGCACAAATATCAAGGTGGCGCGTCTCGCTGCCCTTGGTAACAGCTATTCCTCAGCTGCAGGGAGCTTAGGACTGAAGAACCGAATGCACAGCTCAGCAATTCCTCAGCAACAGCTGGGCGCTGCAGGGAGCTGCTGCTGCTTACTTCAGCAGACATAAATTGTCTTGTAACAAAACTTTTCCCATTCTGAATTCTATTTTGAGGTTTTTTCTTTCAGTACACATAAAAAAAATTCAAAAGTACACACTTACAATTCCTTTGGACCATTCTTATCCTCAGGTATAAAGAAGGCCATGTGGCAGACATAACCTGTGCTGTACCTCATTTCACACACCAGAAAGAATCCACTGGGGGAAGCAAAAGTGGATGGGAATCTGGGAGGCAGTGACCATGAGTTGGTTGAGTTCAGGATCCTGACGCAGGGAAGAAAGGTAAGCAGCAGGATACGGACCCTGGAATTCAGAAAAGCAGACTTCGACTCCCTCAGGGAACGGATGGCCAGGATCCCCTGGGGGACTAACTTGAAGGGGAAAGAAGTCCAGGAGAGCTGGCTGTATTTCAAGGAATCCCTGTTGAGGTTACAGGGACAAACCATCCCGATGAGTCGAAAGAATAGTAAATATGGCAGGCGACCAGCTTGGCTTAATGGTGAAATCCTAGTGGATCTTAAACATAAAAAAGAAGCTTACAAGAAGTGGAAGGTTGGACATATGACCAGGGAAGAGTATAAAAATATTGCTCGGGCATGTAGGAATGATATCAGGAGGGCCAAATCGCACCTGGAGCTGCAGCTAGCCAGAGATGTCAAGAGTAACAAGAAGGGTTTCTTCAGGTATGTTGGCAACAAGAAGAAAGCCAAGGAAAGTGTGGGCCCCTTACTGAATGAGGGAGGCAACCTAGTGACAGAGGATGTGGAAAAAGCTAATGTACTCAATGCTTTTTTTGCCTCTGTTTTCACTAACAAGGTCAGCTCCCAGACTGCTGCGCTGGGCATCACAAAATGGGGAAGACATGGCCAGCCCTCTGTGGAGATAGAGGTGGTTAGGGACTATTTAGAAAAGCTGGACGTGCACAAGTCCATGGGGCCGGACGAGTTGCATCCGAGAGTGCTGAAGGAATTGGCGGCTGTGATTGCAGAGCCATTGGCCATTATCTTTGAAAACTCGTGGCGACCCGGGGAAGTCCCAGATGACTGGAAAAAGGCTAATGTAGTGCCAATTTTTAAAAAAGGGAAGAAGGAGGATCCTGGGAACTACAGGCCAGTCAGCCTCACCTCAGTCCCTGGAAAAAACATGGAGCAGGTCCTCAAAGAATCAATCCTGAAGCACTTGCATGAGAGGAAAGTGATCAGGAACAGCCAGCATGGATTCACCAAGGGAAGGTCATGCCTGACTAATCTAATCGCCTTTTATGATGAGATTACTGGTTCTGTGGATGAAGGGAAAGCAGTGGATGTATTGTTTCTTGACTTTAGCAAAGCTTTTGACACGGTCTCCCACAGTATTCTTGTCAGCAAGTTAAGGAAGTATGGGCTGGATGAATGCACTATAAGGTGGGTAGAAAGCTGGCTAGATTGTCGGGCTCAACGGGTAGTGATCAATGGCTCCATGTCTAGTTGGCAGCCGGTATCAAGTGGAGTGCCCCAAGGGTCGGTCCTGCGGCCGGTTTTGTTCAATATCTTCATAAATGATCTGGAGGATGGTGTGGATTGCACTCTCAGCAAATTTGCAGATGATACTAAACTGGGAGGAGTGGTAGATATGCTGGAGGGGAGGGATAGGATACAGAAGGACCTAGACAAATTGGAGGATTGGGCCAAAAGAAATCTGATGAGGTTCAATAAGGATAAGTGCAGGGTCCTGCACTTAGGACGGAAGAACCCAATGCACAGCTACAGACTAGGGACCGAATGGCTAGGCAGCAGTTCTGCGGAAAAGGACCTAGGGGTGACAGTGGATGAGAAGCTGGATATGAGTCAGCAGTGTGCCCTTGTTGCCAAGAAGGCCAAAGGCATTTGGGATGTAAAAGTAGGGGCATAGCGAGCAGATCGAGGGACGTGATCGTTCCCCTCTATTCGACATTGGTGAGGCCTCATTTCGAGTACTGTGTCCAGTTTTGGGCCCCACACTACAAGAAGGATGTGGATAAATTGGAGAGAGTCCAGCGAAGGGCAACAAAAATGATTAGGGGTCTGGAACACATGACTTATGAGGAGAGGCTGAGGGAGCTGGGATTGTTTAGCCTGCAGAAGAGAAGAATGAGGGGGGATTTGATAGCTGCTTTCAACTACCTGAAAGGGGGTTCCAAAGAGGATGGCTCTAGACTGTTCTCAATGGTAGCAGATGACAGAACGAGGAGTAATGGTCTCAAGTTGCAGTGGGGGAGGTTTAGATTGGATATTAGGAAAAACTTTTTCACTAAGAGGGTGGTGAAACACTGGAATGTGTTACCTAGGGAGGTGGTAGAATCTCCTTCCTTAGAGGTTTTTAAGGTCAGGCTTGACAAAGCCCTGGCTGGGATGATTTAACTGGGAATTGGTCCTGCTTTGAGCAGGGGGTTGGACTAGATGACCTTCTGGGGTCCCTTCCAACCCTGATATTCTATGATTCTATGATTCTATGACCATTGCGTGACTCTGACCCACGACAGAGATGTATTTCTAAGAAAAGAAAAAGCAGTACACATGGGGCATGTGGTGACTTCATCCTGACAGGTGGTTTGACTTAAAGCAAGTTTGTGATGGTTGAATTACATATGGAGATTTCCAAGGCCACCGCACTCGTGGAGAAAATTGAAATTGACAGACTTGTAATTCCTATGGAGAAGTATTATCCTCATGTTTAAGAAGACACAGTGAAAGTGGATCAGAACATTAGCCATTTTCTCTA
Source organism: Lepidochelys kempii (assembly GCF_965140285.1). NCBI lineage: Eukaryota > Metazoa > Chordata > Testudines > Cheloniidae > Lepidochelys > Lepidochelys kempii. The sequence goes on from NC_136380.1 coordinate 349,996,024, forward strand.
AATGTTGGTGCTTAGATCCAAGGATACAAACATTTTTAACCCAACATGTTACTAAGCTTGTCTTGGAACACAGTGTAACAGGGATCAACCTTGGGCTCAGCCTGTGGTAGGATGCGTCAGAAGTATTAGGGTGTATTTCTGTTTCTGCAGCTGAGCCCCATGTGACCTTCACCTCAATGTGCCTCTGTTTCTAGGCCTATGAAACAAAGAGAGTCAGGGTGTTAAGGCTGGAAGTTCTTCAGGGTGCTTCAAACTCAAGATTTCAAAGCCCCTCGCAAACACGCACTGGTGTTTCACACATGGAAAGGGTAGTATTCTCAGCATATTAATAAATTGTTGTGGGAATTACACAACTCCGCATTGATTAATAGAGTCATAAAAAAAGTGGAGGCCAAAGTCACTAGTATCCTTCTGTGAATCAGGTTATCACTTAAAGCCACCCAATTTGTGGCTGTTTCATTTTCATTGAAAGAGAGTTTTGTATTTGGTATTGTGAGGGGGCAAGGCCCACTAGCTATAGAAAAGTAGTAGAAGTTAGATATATTAGCTCCAGGCTAAACAAATCCCTGGTACCAGGATAAGTGAAATGGCAGCTGCTCCAGGTCAGTTAAGGCACCTGGGGCCAATGAAGAGCTTTCCAGAAGGCAGGGAGAATGGTAGGTTGATTGGGATACCTGAAGCCAATCAGGGGCTGGCTGAAACTAGTTAAAAGCCTCCCAGTCAGTCAGGTGGGTGTGCATTCAGGAGCCGTGGGAGGAAGCTGCGCTGTTGGAGATACTGAGCAGTACACACCATATCAGGCACAAGGAAGGAGGCCCTGAGGTAAGGGGGAAGTGGAGCCGGAGGAAGTGGGGGCTGTTGTGGGGAAGCCGCGGAGGGAATTGTACGTGTCATGTTTCTAAAAGGTCAGCTACTATAGCTAATAGTATTAGGGTCCTTGGGCTGGAGCCTGGAGGAGAGGGTGGGCCCAGGCTCCTCCCCTTTCCCCCCCTGATTAATCACTGAGACTGGGAGACAACAGAGACTGTGCAAGGGAGGATAGCTTCTCCTCGCCTCCGTCGCTGGCTTATGTTGAAAATGGCTCAGTAGACTGTGCTCTCTTGGTGTAAATCAGCACAGCTGATTCAGCTTCAAAGAGCTTCAAGTGGTTGCTTGAAATCAAAGGAAGATACTTCTGACTTCCTCCCTGCACATGGGACCCACTCTTGAGGACACATTTTACACTTCAAACAACATTCTGCTTCTGGCAGGAATGTTTTCTGCAACATGCCCTGTGGTTGGTCAGATTTTATCTCAAATCGCATCACACAGCCTCTCCTCCTTCTCCAAGAATACATGATTTTTGTTTCTCCTGGTCTTGTTGCTGGTCTAAGTCAGCTGAATTGTCGTACAACACCTCAATTTATTTCTATAAAAGAGCACTGCTTTCCTTCACTCTCTGCCATCCCTGAACTTGACCCATGACCGAAGCTGCTGGAGGAAGCCCTTTGAGACAGCATTGGTGACCCAAATGGAGGTCCAGTGGTAAGTCAAGTTGTACTCACCATAGGGTGAAATTCACCCTGAACAGCAGGTCATCGCAAAGGCTCCATTGAAGTCCCTGATAAGATCTAGTTTATAAATTCATTGTGGGATTAAAGTAGTCTATAGGCAGCGTACTATCTCCTGTGCCAAAGGGGGAATTTCAGACTAAGGGTCCAGACAGGAAACACACTGGAGGCAATGAATGAAAGGCATTTGGATCTGGCCCACTGGAGATGGAGCTGGTAAGAATGCAAAAAAGTGGCTCCCACCTTCCTAGCCGGTGTAGAATGAACTGCCCCGTGTCCCTAACAACAACCAGCATGAATGGAAAGGACCAGACTAGATTCCTTTCATCAGAGCCTGTCGTGCTACTGATGCCACTCAGAAACAGCCTGAAGCTCATTCTCACTGCAGCCCCCATGAAGTCAGTGGAATGACACGAGGAACGCAGTCGGCCTGTACAATTTTAAGATGAAAGAAAGATGAAGAGTGCAACGTGCGTCTCACGCCCACTGAGGCTGCAATTAGCCCAATCATCACAACCCCTGAGGAAAAGAGCTCTATCCAAAGGAGGACATAGCAAGGCAATCAAGTTTGTTTTGTAACTAATTCAGACCTCCTCCACAAATGACATGGCAGATCCTCCAGGCAGTCCCAGGGACTGTATAAAAGCACACAAGACTCAGCGCTCTTCTAAACACTTCTCCGGACTTCAACTCCTCAGTGAATTAGGTAATTCCATTTCGACTCAATCTCTTACTAACCATAGAGATGTCACAGTAGAGTCCATTTATATTTAGGACTGAATCTTGCACTTACTCCCTGTGATTTGCATCAGAGATCATGATTTTCTTCCACTATTATGTTGTGCAGTTACTCACTTGCAAGTGCTAGAGGATTCACGATTCGAAGCTGATAGGGGAATTTATGAGCAACATATGCATTTGGGAAACATAATTCCTGTAAACTGCAAATAGAATCGGGGCATTTACATCTTCTAGGTAACTCTTGGAAGTCCCTTCGCCATTTTTCACTTAGTTGGATTAGGAAGAAACCTGTTCAGGTTAGTCCAGAAAGGGCCAATTCAGTGGTCTTCTCCTTTACGCTGATCATAGAATCATAGAATATCAGGGTTGGAAGGGACCCCAGAAGGTCATCTAGTCCAACCCTCTGCTCGAAGCAGGACCAATTCCCAGTTAAATCATCCCAGCCAGGGCTTTGTCAAGCCTGACCTTAAAAACCTCTAAGGAAGGAGATTCTACCACCTCCCTAGGTAACGCATTCCAGTGGTTCACCACCCTCTTAGTGAAAAAGTTTTTCCTAATATCCAATCTAAACCTCCCCCACTGCAACTTGAGACCATTACTCCTCGTTCTGTCATCTGCTACCATTGAGAACAGTCTAGATCCATCCTCTTTGGAACCCCCTTTCAGGCAGTTGAAAGCAACTATCAAATCCTCCCTCATTCTTCTCTTCTGCAGGCTAAACAATCCCAGCTCCCACAGCCTCTCCTCATAAGTCATGTGTTCCAGACCCCTAATCATTTTTGTTGCCCTAAAGAGGCACGCAGGCTGTTTACACTAACCCCGCAGGGTGAAGGCATCAGGGGCCTGAAGACAGGCATCATTTACATTTATTATCACTTGATGCTGCTGTTACTCCTCATTATTGGAGACAGGAGAATGGATGAAGCTGACAAATGGTGTGATCCAATCTATCAATTCCTATGTTCTTCTGAGCAGAAATAGCCATTGGAGGTGCTTCTTCTCGAATGGTGTTATTTAGTGTCACTCCATGAAAGTCAGTGGACCTAAACCCACTGTACCCCTTAGTCCTTAGTGATTTCTTTGGAGAAAAGCAAAGTCTCTGTTTCTTCATCATCAAAGGACTACACTGTGATACCGGACTCAACTGGTTTGCATGCAGAACTTAAGTCCTCAAATGAAGGGATGCAATTACCAATATCCCAGCCATCTTCTCTTTGAGAAATGTCTCAAATGAACACAGAATCCTAGGTGTCCAGCATAGAAATAGTTCCCCTTAATCCAGTTGGTGTTTTTTAGACAACGACATTGAGAGGGGCTCAAAGGGGCTGGTTGGGAGGGAAGTTTAGTGCAAGTGGACAAGAGGCGTAGAAAAAGGATATAGGAAATATATGTGACCATGAACATGGGGGCTAAGGCCACTTCTCCTCTCTCTCTCTCTCGGGCCCCAGGAAGACCTCGCTGCAATAGTAACTGAGATTTGAAGCCTTTCATCCACTGGCACTTGTACCTTCTCTTTACTCTAGTTCCTGGTGTGTGTTTCAGGTTTACCTCCATCCCAGAAAGATGAGTTACTCCAGCTTTCGCTATCCAGAATGCGGGGTGTCCCGGCCCTGTCCAGTTACTGGCAGCTGCAACGTGCCATGGGTTAGGCAGTGCCCTGACTCTGAAGTGGTGATCAGACCGTCACCGGTGGTCGTGACCCTCCCGGGACCAATTCTCAGCAATTTCCCTCAACACAGTGGAGTGGGAGCCATAGGAGCACCTGTGGTCGGACCCGGTTTCGGGGGCTCCTTCGGTCCTGGGGGATTGTACGGCTATGGAGGCCGTTACGGAGGATGGTATGGTTTAGGGGGCTATGGTGGGTACGGGGGCCCTTGGGGTTACGGGGGATGTGGTTATGGGGGATTAGGCGGTTACCTGTGCGGTTATGGTTACGGGGGGGGAATATGCGGTTCCGGGGTATCTTGCCATAGGTACCTCAGTGGAAGCTGTGGGCCATTGTAAAGCCTGCAGGAACATCTGTGGATGAAGGAAGAACCAGGAAATGAACAGCAACATCCAGATTCACCGCTGACCTTTTGGGCATGGCTTTCAGAAGTGCTGTGCAAACATGGCTTCAGTTGTAGTCAGTGGGAGCTGTGTGTGCTCAGCACCTTGGTCTGATAGCCCTGCTGCATTTCTAATGTTACGCTTTAGGACCCTTTGTGCAAAGGCTTTTCCAGTCATGTGCTGATTCTCGCTTACACATGTGGACTCATTCTGAATTACACGCAGGCTGTTTACACTAACCCCGCAGGGTGAAGGCATCAGGGGCCTGAAGACAGGTATCATTTACATTTATTATCACTTGAAGTCCCTCGAGAGTGGGAAAAAGAGACCTTGCTGTCAAGCAGAATTAGGCCATATATGTTCTATCCTTTTCATCAATCCGTACCTCTGGTGTCTTACTTTGACCTTTGCTTTGGAAGATGTCTAATGGAGAAGCTGCCTAATTCCTGCTTCTCTTTTGCTTTGTCACATTACACATCGATTGGGGTAGAACAAAAAACTTAAAATGGTTACAATGGGGACTCATTTGTCAACCTCTGCATCTGCACCAATGCAAAAAGAACATTGTGTCTGAAATACATCCCATTGAGGCCTTTGATCAGTCACAGCTCTCCTTGAGTCACTGGAAATACATTCTTTCTGCTCTGTATTATTTCTTCCTGTAACTCTGTACTGCCAATTGCATTTGCATTAAAACCTATGCAGCATCATAAGATCAGTCTCTGGTTCTCTTTGTTTCTCCCTCCTCATTTAAAAATTGCGCTGGAGGAGATTCATCCCTTTATCAGCGGCAGCACCAGGTACTTCTCAAGTTGCACCTTTTCAAAGCCATGCAGTGATCGGCGCCATTGAAGCACTTCAGTTCACAGCATTATGAGAGCCGTCCTTAGATTGGTGGAGTTCCTCTTTGGTTTTTCTGTTTTAGCAAAGACTCTTTTCCTGCAAAGACCAGACAGCTTTTCCATTTAAGAAGGGAAGTTTTCCTATGGTTTGAAGAAGACCAGTCACATGGTCCACAGTAAGAGTGTTTGTGAGTCTTTGCGGGATAGCGACCCAGGTTTTTGGAAGGAAAAGACAAGTGGCCACCAAATGGCTTGGTTTCAGCAAGGTTAACTGTAGCCCCAACTCCTTGATTGGCAGAGCAACTTTCAGGACAGGCTGATTTTGCTTCTGGAGTGCTTTGAAAGTTTAGCTCTTCACGAGAAAGGTCTTCTCAACCTGAACTCCACAGACCACCCACCCTATTCGACGGAGCCTGCCTTCCCCTGGCTTTGAGTGTTTCAGTAGGGATTATTCAGAAAGACAAATGCCAGGTAAACATTATAAGACAGAAAATATCTTCTTGCCTCTAGATAAATCCAAGTCACACCCACATCTTGAATACTGCATGCAGATGTGGTCACCCCATCTCCAAAAAGGTATATTCGAATTGGAAAAGATTAAGAAGGGCACCAAAAAGCCGTAGGGGTGTAGAACAGCTTCTCTATGAGGAGAGATTAAGAAGACTGGGCCTTTCACCTTGGAAAAGAGATGATTAAGGGGAGATATGATAGAGGTCTATAAATTGATGACTGGGGTGGAGAAAGTAAATAAGAAATCTTATTTACTCCTTCTCATAACACAAAAACTAGGGGTCACTGAATGAAATTAATAGGCAGCAGGTTTAAGACAAAGAGAAGGAAGTATTTCTTCAGAGAATGCACAGTTAACCTGTGGAACTCTTTACCAGAGGATTTTTTGAAGGCCAAGACTAGAACATGGTTCAAAAAGAAAACCCTAGATAAATTCAAGGAAGTCAGGTCCATCAATGGGTATTAGCCAGGATGAACAGGGATGGTGTCCCTAGCCCCTATTTGCTAGAACCTGGGAATGGGAGACAGGGGATGGATCATTTGATGATCACCGGTTCTGTTAATTCCCTCTGAAGCACTTAGCATTGGCCATTGATGAAAGACAGGGTACTGGGCTAGATGGACCTTTGCTCTCACCCAGTTTGGCTTTTCTTATGTTCTTAATTTCTTCTCTGGAGCCCTCAGCAAATACCAATCCCTGTTTCCATTCCTATTGCTCTGCCTGGGGTAAGGATGAATGTTCAAACCTATGTATCTCTTGCATGTTATTTTGTTGCACATTTTGAAAAATAAACTCTCCAACAGAGACTGTGTGGAAACTTAATTGTGTAGCCAGCAGCCCTCTTTCAGAATAATTCTCTTTTTTCCAGGACATTCTTCTCTTCTGCTCTGCTGGGACCTCCCGTGACATGTAGCACTTAGCATCCATCTAGAAAGCCCACTACAACCTAGTGGGAGGTGTAAATTCAACCAGGTCTGCTCCTTGACACCAATTTTGTACTCATTTTGCAATGCTGGAGATGAACTGAGAAGTTTTAAGTTTTAAGGCAATGGGGCAGAAATAGTTCAGCTTCATATTGGGATTTAGGATTTCATTGCACCAATAAAACTCAGTTCAATTAATCTTCTCTAAGTCTTTGCCCACATGTGTTCATCAACTGGTCAGGAGCAATGTCCACTCCCTGGTGAAATGACATGACCTAAAGTTGATTTCAGAAGGATATTGCAAATACACCTGAGTGCATCCGTTCTGCCCGTATATGTAAATTGCATGACACCAAGTCATCTGCAGGAGTCACGAAAGACAATGTAGCAAATAATTAAGGGATCATTTTGCAGTTCCCTAGAAGATAAGAAATTATTAGTAATAGTGAGCATGTATTTATCAAGAACAAATTGCATCAAACAAACTAATAACTTATTTGACAGGGTAACAAGACTTGTGGATAGGGGGAAAGCTGTTGATGTGGAATATCTCAATTTTTGTAAGGCTTTTGATACTTTCTTGCATGATCGTCTCATAAACACACTTGGGAAATACAACCTAGATGCAGCTACTAAAAGGTGGATGTATAATTGGTTGGTAAACCATTCCCAGAGACTAGTGATCAGATGTCCACGGTCATGCTGGAAGAGTATACCAAAATGTGTCCCACTGGGATCAGTATAATCACCAATAACCACAGGAATCCCCATAACCGTACATTCCTCCTTAACATTCTTAGCCTCTCTGACCACATATACACCCATCACCACATCTGATGTCAGCTGCTCGTTGGGATCCCACTGTACTTTCCTGAATTGCTCCTGGGAAGGTCACAACAGCAGGTAGGGCTTGTATGAGCACTGTGGAGTCAGGACACTGTCTTACATATGGCCTGTTGTAGCTGTCCACACATGCTTTCTGGAATATCATTCCACACATTTGTGAAGCAAGACAGCTTTCTGCCTCTGAGATAAATCTGAAGCATGCAGCATGGAAGACAGTAAACTTAATCTATAAGGGTCGTTTGAATAAAAACTTTAATGATAAGCTCCTATTGCAATTGAGGACATGGAAAGAAAGAAAGAAAGAAAGAAAGAAAGAAAGAAAGAAAGAAAGAAAGAAAGAAAGAAAGAAAAACCTAAACCAGCTCTTTTGAGTCCTTGTTACTTCCTTTGTCCTAGAAAAATACTCTTTCGAAGAAGTATAAATGTGTAGAATTTTTATCATTAATGCTTGAGATTTACAGTCCATTAAAAATATATATCATGCAGAACATGGCTGGGATAGTATTAAAACCAAACTTTGAGAACTCCTTCAATGGATGTAATTTTTTCCTCTGTGTTTGTGACTATCAGTTTGTTCTTCGCTGAGGAGCACATTACATCCTGAAGCTCTCTTTCCTCTGAAATCTTTATGGGCCAGCTACATTCCTGGGATCATTCTGCTGACTTCATGGATGCTGCAATGGGATATTCGGAAGCCTTGAATGGAAACTCTCCAGTGCCATTCAGGAGTTTTGGTAAGTATGTGGCATGAGTAATCACTATAACTGTGTTTTATTGATGACTCTGCTGCTTGCTCTCTGTGTTACCTTCACCTCAATGTCCTCGTTCACCTCCACATAAACAGATCTCATAGTGATATTATGCTTGACGGTCATAGTCTTTCGCGGAATTAAATGCCCCCAAATTGTGGGCTGTAGGTTTCTCACAACAATATTTTTGGTGGCCTCTGACAAACTCATCTCTGTGTCCTGGCCTCCCATGGCCTTCAGTGCAGAGCCTGTCTCGGGGAAGGTGGTTGGGAACTCATTGGATGCTTGCAGAGTCCCGGGCTCCCCATGGCCCGGCCAGGTGGGAGCGGGGAAGCTGCCCAGGGAAATGACCAGCAACCCATGCCACAGACTCCTCTGCTGACAACCTGAATTCAGCCCCTTGTGCGTGCTGAGCTAGTTCTTAATTCCATGATCATATACCGGCTTTCCACAGGACCCTGCCTCCAAGAGTCATGCTGTTTCCTTTCCTAACCCTTGCTGGCTCCTCTCCTCCCTGCACACCATGCTCCTGCCCTTCCCCATATCTTGGACCTGCCTCTCTCCCCCTTCTTGTAGCTATTGCTCTGCTCTACTCTGCGCTGATTAGGCCTCAGCTGGAATATTGTGTCTAGTTCTGGGTGCCACATTTCAAGAAAGATGTGGACAAATTGGAGAAAGTCCAAAGAAGAGCAAAAAAAAAAGATTAAAGGTCTAGAAATATGACCTATGAGGCAAGATTGAAAAAAGTGTGATTGTTTAGTCTGAAGACACAACTGAGAGGGGACATAAATACAACTTTTAACTTCATAAAACGTTGCTAGAAGTGTTACCCAGGGTTCTTTCAACCCAAAGCTCTTGGTAACTTTTACTCTGTGCGAGGTGGTGTCAGGAAATAAATCAGGGGAGACACAGCCGTCCGACCGATCGATGGCTGGCACAAACAGGACAACGCAAGAGTGCTTTCACTTAAAGCTAAACTTTACTAAGTCTCAAGCACTTACACATGTCCACAACAGATTAGCAAAACACCCCCAACCCTCGATAATTACTGAAGCTGAGGGTGTCTCTCTAGTGGCACAGTGGCAGCACATCTGCCGGTGGGGAACACAAGATGCATCCAGAGGGAGAGTCCCTGAACAGCCCCTTCTGAGAAGCCCCACTGCCTCAAACTTTCCCCCCTTAGTTATACATTAGTAATATAATGACATGTCACTTAAATAAAACTTGTCAAGCAAGCAGTTTCAATGGTCAAGCAAGAGGTTTCCTTCTGATTATTGATTAACCAGGTGTGGGTTTTTTTCCAGAGTTTGCACGCCTTGAGAGACACATTCCTGAGGGCACATCCTGCTCTTCTACAATGCATGTATCAGCAGCTTCAACACAATTCTGATCAGAAAGGATGCGGGGTCAGGCTGCCCTTTCTGTGGCACCCAAAACTCCCTCCCCCTCCTGTCTTGGTTAAGCCGGGGCTGCTGCATGGCCAATTTACGGCCTGCTGACATGACTGCTTTTAGCAATAAGCAATAATGGTTTCAGGCAATTTACTGGTTTGCCAAAATCTCCCCGTACACAAGGAAGAGGGAGAAAAATTATCTTTAATCTTTGAGGATAGGCCAAAAAACAATGGGCTTAATTTACAGGAAGGGCAGTTTGGGTTGCACATTAGGAAAAACTTCCTGTCAGGGTAGTTAAGCACTGGAGTACATTGCCTATGGAGTTTGTGGAATATCTGCCATTGGAAATTTTTAAGAGCAGGTTAGAAAAACACCTGTCAGGAATGGTTTAGATAATACTGAGGCCTGCCTTGAGTGCAGGGGACTGGACTAGAAGACCTCTTGAGGTCCCTTACCTTCCTACTCTTCTACAATTCTATAATTCTTATATAAAAGTCCCTGGATATACCATGGCTTGACATTGCAGGAACTGCAGATGAAAAGATTACATTTCCCACTACATTTTTCTTCAACATTTTTGTGGTTCTCCATTCCCAGAAGACAAACATATTTCACTAATCAATTTTTGTTATTTGACTACACAAAAGGAAAAATGTACTGTGATAGACTCAGGCCAGTTGGGTACAGAGTAGTAGAAGGCAGATATACTGGTCACTGGATAAGCAGTTTTCTGTTCCCTGACTGACTAGAGCGGGGGCTGCTCCAGGCTAGGCTGGATACATAGAATCATAGAATATCAGGGTTGGAAGGGACCCCAGAAGGTCATCTGGTCCAACCCCCTGCTCAAAGCAGGACCAATTCCCAGTTAAATCATCCCAGCCAGGGCTTTGTCAAGCCTGACCTTAAAAACCTCTAAGGAAGGAGATTCTACCACCTCCCTAGGTAACACATTCCAGTGTTTCACCACCCTCTTAGTGACTGCTGACTCATATCCAGCTTCTCGTCCACTGTCACCCCTAGGTCCTTTTCCGCAGAACTGCTGCCTAGCCATTCGGTCCCTAGTCTGTAGCTGTGCATTGGGTTCTTCCGTCCTAAGTGCAGGACCCTGCACTTATCCTTATTGAACCTCATCAGATTCCGTTTGGCCCAATCCTCCAATTTGTCTAGGTCCTTCTGTATCCTATCCCTCCTCTCCAGCGTATCTACCACTCCTCCCAGTTTAGTATCATCTGCAAATTTGCTGAGAGTGCAATCCACACCATCCTCCAGATCATTTATGAAGATATTGAATAAAACCGGCCCCAGGACTGACCCTTGGGGCACTCCACTTGATACCGGCTGCCAACTAGACATGGAGCCATTGATCACTACCCGTTGAGCCCGACAATCTAGCCAGCTTTCTACCCACCTTATAGTGCATTCATCCAGCCCATACTTCCTTAACTTGCTGACAAGAATACTGTGGGAGACCGTGTCAAAAGCTTTGCTAAAGTCAAGAAACAATACATCCATTGCTTTCCCTTCATCCACAGAACCAGTAATCTCATCATAAAAGGCGATTAGATTAGTCAGGCATGACCTTCCCTTGGTGAATCCATGCTGGCTGTTCCTGATCACTTTCCTCTCATGCAAGTGCTTCAGGATTGATTCTTTGAGGACCTGCTCCATGATTTTTCCAGGGACTGAGGTGAGGCTGACTGGCCTGTAGTTCCCAGGATCCTCCTTCTTCCCTTTTTTAAAGATTGGCACTACATTAGCCTTTTTCCAGTCATCCGGGACTTCCCCGGGTCGCCACGAGTTTTCAAAGATAATGGCCAATGGCTCTGCAATCACAGCCGCCAATTCCTTCAGCACTCTCGGATGCAACTCGTCCGGCCCCATGGACTTGTGCACGTCCAGCTTTTCTAAATAGTCCCTAACCACCTCTATCTCCACAGAGGGCTGGCCATGTCTTCCCCATTTTGTGATGCCCAGCGCAGCAGTCTGGGAGTTGACCTTGTTAGTGAAAACAGAGGCAAAAAAAGCATTGAGTACATTAGCTTTTTCCACATCCTCTGTCACTAGGTTGCCTCCCTCATTCAGTAAGGGGCCCACACTTTCCTTGGCTTTCTTCTTGTTGCCAACATACCTGAAGAAACCCTTCTTGTTACTCTTGACATCTCTGGCTAGCTGCAGCTCCTGGTGCGATTTGGCCCTCCTGATATCATTCCTACATGCCCGAGCAATATTTTTATACTCTTCCCTGGTCATATGTCCAACCTTCCATTTCTTGTAAGCTTCTTTTTTATGTTTAAGATCCGCTAGGATTTCACCATTAAGCCAAGCTGGTCGCCTGCCATATTTACTATTCTTTCGACTCATTGGGATGGTTTGTCCCTGTAACCTCAACAGGGATTCCTTGAAATACAGCCAGCTTTCCTGGACTCCTTTCCCCTTCAAGTTAGTCCCCCAGGGGATCCTGGCCATCTGTTCCCTGAGGGAGTCGAAGTCTGCTTTCCTGAAGTCCAGGGTCCGTATCCTGCTGCTTACCTTTCTTCCCTGCGTCAGGATCCTGAACTCAACCAACTCATGGTCACTGCCTCCCAGATTCCCATCCACTTTTGCTTCCCCCACTAATTCTACCCGGTTTGTGAGCAGCAGGTCAAGAAAAGCGCCCCCCCTAGTTGGCTCCTCTAGCACTTGCGCCAGGAAATTGTCCCCTACGCTTTCCAAAAACTTCCTGGATTGTCTATGCACCGCTGTATTGCTCTCCCAGCAGATATCAGGAAAATTAAAGTCACCCATGAGAATCAGGGCATGCGATCTAATAGCTTCCGCGAGCTGCCGGAAGAAAGCCTCATCTACCTCATCCCCCTGGTCTGGTGGTCTATAGCAGACTCCTACCACTACATCACTCTTGTTGCACACACTTCTAAACTTAATCCAGAGACACTCAGGTTTTTCTGCAGTTTCGTACCAGAGCTCTGAGCAGTCATACTGCTCCCTTACATACAGTGCTACTCCCCCACCTTTTCTGCCCTGCCTGTCCTTCCTGAACAGTTTATAACCATCCAGTACTCCAGTCATGCGAGTTATCCCACCAAGTCTCTGTTATTCCGATCACGTCATAGTTCCTTGACATCACCAGGACCTCCAGTTCTCCCTGCTTGTTTCCAAGGCTTTGTGCATTTGTATATAAGCACTTGAGATAACCTGTTGACCGCCCCTCATTCCCAGTATGAGGCAGGAGCCCTCCCCTCACAGACATTCCTGCCTGTGCTTCCTCCCGGTATCCCGCTTTCCCACTTACCTCAGGGCTTTGGTCTCCTTCCCCCGGTGAACCTAGTTTAAAGCCCTCCTCACTAGGTTAGCCAGCCTGCTGGCAAAGATGCTCTTCCCTCTCTTCGTAAGATGGAGCCCGTCTCTGCCCAGCACTCCTCCTTCATGGAACACCATCCCATGGTCAAAGAAACCAAAGCCTTCTCTCCGACACCACCTGCGTAGCCATTCGTTGACTTCCACGATTCGACGGTCCCTACCTAGGCCTTTTCCTTCCACGGGGAGGATGGACGAGAACACCACTTGCGCCTCCAACTCCTTTATCCTTCTTCCTAGAGCCACATAGTCCGCAGTGATCCGCTCAAGGTCATTCTTGGCAGTATCATTGGTGCCCACGTGGAGAAGCAGGAAGGGGTAGCGATCCAAGGGCTTGATGAGTCTCGGCAGTCTCTCTGTCACATCGCGAATCCTAGCTCCTGGCAAGCAGCAGACTTCTCGGTTTTCCCGGTCAGGGCGGCAGATAGATGACTCAGTCCCCCGGAGGAGAGAGTCCCCGACCACCACCACCCGCCTTCTCCTCTTGGGAGTGGTGGTCGTGGAACTCCCAACCTCAGGACATAGCATCTCATGCCTTCCAACCATCGGAGTCTCCTTCTGCTTTCTCGCCCCAGACATATCATCTGGGGCCTGCAGAGAGTCAGGTGAGGCCGTTAAGCTAATGGGAGCACCTGACTCTAATTAAGGCACCTCTGATAGTGTCAAAGAGTTCACTCCGGTCAGGCCAGGGGAAGGAAAAGGGAGCCAGAGGAAAGGGAGTGTGGCTGAAGGGCTGGGTAATGAAGACACCCTCAAGTCACTGGGAAGGGAGCCATAAGGTAAGGGTGAAGAAGGCGTTAAGAGAGAGAAGTGGAGAGCTGTGGGGAAGTGGCCCAGGGAAGAGTAGCAACTCTGGCAGTGAAAGGTTGGCTGCCAACAACTGCTGCCATTAGGGTCCCCCCAACCCGCCACTACAGAAACACCTCCTGGGAGGGGAGGACAGGCCCCTGTCAGGACAGGAGGCTAAACTGTTCTTGAATAAGCCTGTAGGGACAGCAGAGACTGTGGGAGTTCTCTCACCAACCTCCTTGATGGCTTATGATGAAAAGGGCTCAGTAGACTGTAACCCTGGCCCTAGAGAGAGAAGGGCTACGTGGAGGGTTGCAGTGAGCCTCTGAGGCTAGCATAAACCACCTGGAAGTGTGGGACTCATGGCGACAAGGTCAGAGCTCTGCCACAATATCCAGACCATTCTGCCTCTTTAAGGACATGGTATAATACTCAGGTGGCGAGGGGAGATTTAACCATCTGGCTACAGGTTTGGTTTAAGCACAATCCTGCTCTAGTCTTCTATATATCAGACCAGACCTATGGACTGTTCCTTGGAACGGAAGAACATAGGCGCTACAGAGGATTAGGCCTCTCTCCCACAGTGGTCAATACCAGGTGCTTCACAGGGAGGGGTAAAAATCCAGAAGAACGCAGGTTTGGGATCATCTGCCCACCGAGTAACTTTTTCACTGTCCCCCTGTCAATCAGATCTATCTCCATGATTGGATGATACCCTGAAACATGTGAGTTTATATCCTTGCCAAACTTGAAGAAATGCAGTAAATCCATCTCAGTCTCCATTTGCTCCAGGGTGCTGCAAGCACCATTCTGTCCACATCACCAAGAGACACGTCTCAACTCCTTCCTCTCTCCTTTGAGATACACCAGGATCAATAAAGAATTTAAAGCTGAAGCATTAAAGAGTGAATTACTGATGAATAAACTTTTGCCATTAAGCAATGATCTTTTCACTGGCACATCACAAGCTTCGTTGAGAACAAATGCCCATATATAGCCATGGTCCCATTCTAAAATACCTTAGTTTTGGGGTTTTTTTTGTTTTTTGTTTTGTTTTGTTGTAATCTGGAAGATCTGGTAATTATTGTCCTTTGAATTCCAGTGAGAGCATTTCGTGCAAGATTCCAGACCCAACAGGACTGGACCTGGGCTTAAATCAGCCACTATTCCACTGATCTGGATCCTGGACACAGCTAAGCCAACCTCGTTCCAAAGGAGTCACTGATTTTAGATGCCTTAGAGGAGAGGCAGGCCCGTTTTTCTGAAGTGCTGAGGACTCAAAATCCCATTGTAGTTCATGGGGACTGTTCATGCTCAACATTTCTTGATTTCAGGCCACAAGCTTTCTTGACTTGTTCACTAGCACTGGAGGTATCCAAAATAGGAGGAGACTTTTGTCCAAACAATGTCCAAGCCTTTGGTGATGTTAAAAGAGAATGAATGGAAAATAAATTATACTGGGAAACTGATACTATTATGTGGTATATATTTGAATTTGAAATAAAGAGGAGTAGAAAATTGTCAAAATAAAGACAAAGAAGGAAAGCAGAGTAGCTAGACTATATTTCAATGGGTTCATGAAGGGCCCTATCCTATCCCCAGCTCCAAAGTGATATATTTCTTACACAGTTGTATTACTTCTTTATTGCAGCTGTAGAGTGTTACCATCAAGTCTGTTTGCCACCATTTTTAATTACTTATTTCACCCCAGTCAGTCTCAACTGAAGCAAAACACGATAGAAGCAGAAGCTTAAAAAGTTTATCCGTTTTGCAGCTGATGTTAGAAAGTTCAAAGGAAGAAAGAAATGGTCCATATTCATGGATAGGAGATAAACTAGCCTAATTCTAAATGACACTAAAGTCTTTTGACACTGTTCTGATATGGAAAAGAAGCATTCAAGTCAATGTAGATGTAGGTAACATATTCCTTATGGCCCCTGCTCCATTTGCACTTTAGAGAGTGATGTAAAAACCCTCAGTGTACTTGAAAATCAGGCCCATTTTGTTGATAATAGAAGAAGTCCACAGCCAGGAAGTCATTAGAAGAAACCCATCAAGGGTAACATGGGAATCATTAGGAAGGTTTGCAGTGGTGTTGATGAAATGCAGTTTGCTCATCAGTGCCAGATTAAGGTACAAATTAACTAAGATACAGCTTAGGGCCTCACAATATGAGGGTCCTCTAAAAAGGAAAAAACTGACTCCATGTCAAATTTTATCAAAATCGGTTGATAAATAAAGGAGAGATGGGAAAAAGAAGATTCTCTCTAAATATAGACATTTCATTCAAATATGACAAAAATATACATATCTGGCTACACAAATACCCTTAATGTTTGTTAGGATATAGATATTCAGGCCTGTCTGTAAAGGCCTAGACTCTAAGAATGTAGGTCTATGTTTATCATTTAGCTAGTAATAGAGGTAAGAAGAAAGAATCTGTGTAAGGGCCTTCTCTCGCTGTGACAGTCTGAGGCCCTGTTCTTAGGCTCAGGCCTTTGGCTAAGCAGCAGAGGCAGCCATAAGCTGGGAAGCGACCGGTCACCTCCTCACATTCCAACCTAGTCAATATGGGGCTGTTAGGAAGGGGATCTGATCTATCACCTCCAGAGAAAGGGAAGAGCCTAGAAGATGTAAAAGGAAATTTAGGTTGACAGTTTTCTGTCTGGTAAGAACTCACTTATCAATAGACACAGCTGGGAACCCTTTATGTCTTTATAGATGTAGTTGTGAAATCCTCACTTCTGTATTGTTTTGTCATTATAGGTTCCCCTTTGCTATTGTTTATTTGCATGGTCTCTGTCTGGTTCTGAGATGGTTTCTGTCTGCTGTATAATTAATTTTGCTGGGTGTAAACTAATTAAGGTGGTGGAGCACTATGTTGGGGTTCAGGCTCTGGCTGAGCCTTTTGTGTAGGGTTAACGGCTGCTGCTGGTTCAGGTTCGGTGGGGCCCTCTGGTGTTGGGGTTGCAAGTGCTGGCAATGGTTCAGGTGCTGGTTGTTCCACCGGTTCTGGTTCTGGGACTGGCTCTGTCTGGGTCTCTGGGACTGGATCCACTACTGCTGTTGCAGACATTGGCCTGGGGTCTGGGTCCATCACCTCTGACCGGGTCCTCTTAGAAGTTTTTGGAACAGAGCTAGGCGTGACGGCTGGTTTAGCCTGGCTGCGGGTGACCGTTCCCACCCTCTTGTCTAGCTTCACACGATTGGCCAAGTCTTCCCCCAACAGCATGGGGATGGGATAATCATCATAGACTGCAAAAATCCACATTCCTGACCAGCCCTTGTACTGGACAGGCAACTTGGCTGTAGGCAAATTGAAAGAGTTGGATTTGAAGGGCTGAATCATCACTTGGATTTCTGGGTTGATTAAATTGGGGTCCACTAAGGAAGCATGGATAGCTGACACTTGTGCTCTGGTGTCCCTCCACACGGTGACCTTCTTCCCACCCACACTCACAGTTTCCCTCTGCTCCAAGGGTATCTGGGAGGTATCTGGGCCTGAGGACCTCTGGTGTGATTCCGGTGCAATGAACTGTAATCTGTTGGGGTTCTTGGGGCAGTTGGCCTTTACATGCCCTGGCTCGTTACATTTAAAACATTGTCCAGCTGACGGGTCACTGGGGCGAGGTGGCTTGCTGGAGAACGGTGTGGCAGGACGATAAGGTGTCTGGAGGGTTCCTTGGGGGGTAGGGCTGCCCCCGGTAGTAGGGTGTGGTCTGAGGTTGTCCCTTCTGGTCTCCGCTCCAACTGCGACCAGTTTTTTTCTTTTCTGCCACCTCCACCCATTTGGCTCCAATCTCCCATGCCTCGATTACAGTTTTGGGCTTCCCATCTAGGATGTATCTTTCTATTTCCTCAGGAACACCCTCTAAGAACTGCTCCATTTGCATTAGGAAGGACAAATCTTCTGGAGATTTAACACTTGCTCCTGATATCCAGGCATCCCAATGTTTCACAATGTGGTAGGCATGTCGGGTAAATGACACGTCTGGTTTCCACCTTAGGGCTCTGAACCGCCTACGAGAATGCTCGGGTGTTATCCCCATTCTGACTCTCGCTTTGGATTTAAACAGTTCATACTTGTTCATGTGTTCCTTAGGCATTTCAGCCGCCACCTCAGCTAAGGGTCCACTGAGCTGCGGCCTCAGCTCTACCACGTATTGGTCTGTAGAGATGCTGTACCCAACGCAGGCCCTTTTGAAGTTTTCTATGAAGGCCTCGGTATCATCGCCTGCCTTGTAGGTGGGGAACTTTCTGGGATGGGAAGTGGTACCTGGAGAAGGATTGTTAGGGTTTGTTGATATATTCTGCTGAGGCTTTGCCTTCTCCATCTCCAGTGCATGCTTCCTCTCTTTTTCCTTCTCCTCCTCCACATGCTTCCTCTCTTTTTCCTTCTCCAGTTCTTTGGCCCTTGCCTCCATAGGTCTCCTGCAGGCAGCTTCTAGGGCTTTTTCCTGCCTCTTTCGCTGCCTCCAGTCTGGCTAACTCCAATTTGTGTTGTGTCTTGGTTTCTGTCATCTTTGCCTCTCTGTTTTTAACTAACTTTACACCCGAGAGTGAGAAATAAAACAAACAAACAAACAAAAAACTTGGCTTGTAAAAGTTTGCTGTGCTGTAATATGATACCTATATTCTCTGATAGTGATTGTCAGCCTACAGAAAAAAAAAAAAAAAACCGCCAAACCCTAACGTCTTTGTCTCCAGGCAAATAGGCAGAAAACCCCTCTAGTTGCTCTTAGGTAAAAAAACTTCTTCAGGTCTGTGAAGACTGGTGAATTTCGCTGCAGGAGGTTAAATACCCTGCCTTTAGGTAGAGAAAACTCCAGCTCACAAAAGACAATTCCCTTTTGTCTCTGCTCTGGCCCCAAAGCAGAGAAAAACAAAAAACATCTAACTGCTTTCAGCAAAAAACCTGCTTTTTGGCAGCCCAAAGGAAAAAAAAATTCCTTTTTAAGATCTGTGCTTCAGGTTCAAAAAATCTCAAATTGATCTCAAAATGATTTCAAGTTAATCCCACCGCTCTGCCACCATGTCAAGTTTCCTTCCCCACTCTGAACTCTAGGGTACAGATGTGGGGACCTGCATGAAAACCTCCTAAGCTTACTTTTACCAGCTTAGGTTAAAACTTCCCCAAGGTACAAACTATTTTACTTTTTGTCCTTGGACTTTATCGCTGCCACCACCAAACATCTAACAGGTATATAACTGGGAAAGAGCCCATTTGGAAACGTCTTTTCCCCCAGAATCCTCCCAAACCTTACACCCCCTTTCCTGGGGAAGGTTTGATAAAAATCCTCACCAATTGGTACAGGTGAACACAGACCCAAACCCTTGGATCTTAAGAACAATGAAAAAGCATTCAGATTCTTAAAAGAAGAATTTTAATAGAGGTAACAGTAAAAAAGAAGTAACAATAAAAAGAATCACCTCTGTAAAATCAGGATGGGGTCAGTCCTGGGGCCGGTTTTGTTCAATATCTTCATAAATGATCTGGAGGATGGTGTGGATTGCACCCTCAGCAAGTTTGCAGATGACACTAAATTGGGAGGAGAGGTAGATACGCTGGAGGGTAGGCATAGGATACAGAGGGACCTAGACCAACCAGAGGATTGGGCCAAAAGAAATCTGATGAAGTTCAACAAGGACAAGTGCAGAGTCCTGCACTTAGGATGGAAGAATCCCGTGCACTGCTACAGACTAGGGACCGAATGGCTCGGCAGCAGTTCTGCAGAAAAGGATCTAGGGGTTACAGTGGACGAGAAGCTGGATATGAGTCAACAGTGTGCCCTTGTTGCCAAGAAGGCCAATGGCATTTGGGGATGTATAAGTAGGGGCATTGCCAGCAGATCGAGGAACGTGATCGTTCCCCTCTATTCGACACTGGTGAGGCCTCATCTGGAGTACTGTGTCCAGTTTTGGGCCCCACACTACAAGAAGGATGTGGAAAAATTGGAAAGAGTCCAGCAGAGGGCAACAAAAATGATTAGGGGACTGGAACCCATGAGTTATGAGGAGAGGCTGAGGGAACTGGGGATGTTTAGTCTATGGAAGAGAAGAATGAGGGGGGATTTGATAGCTGCTTTCAACTACCTGAAAGAGGGTTCCAAAGAGGATGGCTCTAGACTGTTCTCAGTGGTAGCAGATGACAGAACGAGGAGTAATGGTGTCAAGTTGCAGTGGGGGAGATTTAGGTTGGATATTAGGAAAAACTTTTTCACTAGGAGGGTGGTGAAACACTGGAATGCGTTACCTAGGGAGGTGGTGGAATCTCCTTCCTTAGAAGTTTTTAAGGTCAGGCTTGACAAAGCCCCGGCTGGGATGATTTAATTGGGGATCAGTCCTGCTTTGAGCAGGGGGTTGGACTAGATGACCTCCTGAGGTCCCTTCCAACCCTGATATTCTATGACGGTAAATACCTTACAGGGTAATTAGATTCAAAACCTAGAGAATCACTCTCGGCAAAACCTTAAGTTACAAAAAGACATAAAAACAGGAATATCCATTCCATTCCATTCAGCACAGCTTATTTTCTCAGCCATTTAAAGAAATCATAATCTAACACATATCTAGCTAGATTACTTACTAAGTTCTAAGACTCCATTCCTGTTCTGTCCCCATCAAAAGCTTCACACAGACAGAGAGAGCTTTTGTTTCTACCCCCTCCAGCTTTTGAAAGTATCTTGTCTCCTCACTGGTCACTTTGGTCAGGTACCAGCGAGGTTACCTTTAGCTTCTTAACCCTTTACAGGTGAGAGGATTTTTCCTCTGAGCAGGAGGGATTTTAAAGGTGTTTACCCTTCCCTTTATATTTATGACAGTTGTGCTGATGAAGAAACCTTCTGTGTCCCTTTAATGAATTTGGTCAGGGAGAGCATGGCAGAGAATCCCCTGAAAAGCTCTGAATTTAGGGCGGAATTAAATCCCACCCTAAAGCAGGAAACACCGGCCCTTTCAAAGTACCACAAAGCGGTATTTTCCTCACCAGGTTTAACTGCCAAGATTGCACACTCCATGCAAACCTCAGGGCCCCGCCCTGTTCCTAGCAGAGCATCTCCGGCTGAAGGGGAAATGCAGAAACAAGTTCAGGAGGAGGTGGGAAGCGTGCTTGAAACAGGGGTAATCACTGAGTCAAAAAGCCCCTGGGAGTTGCCTATAGCAATGGTACCTAAACAGGACAAAGCCCTGAGAGTGTGACAGACCCAGGGCACAGTCCAAACTAGGGAGTAGCTGTGTCACCCTGGCTCTAACCTGGGGGGGCCCGGCACACTGCTCTGCTTCTGTAGCTTCCAGTCCTGGACTGCTCCCCAACAGGCTCCAGCCCATCAGTCGCTTCCAGCTTGGGGTGTATGTGATCTGCAGCCAGGCACAACTCAGCTCTTACCAGCCTTGTTTCTACTGCAGGATGACGCCCACACAGACCCAGTCCTGGATTTCCCCCCAGAAATGGATTTCCTGTACTGCTCAGCCCTCTCCTGGACAATACAAGCTTAACCTGCAGCAAGGGAGATTTAGGTGAGATATTAGGACAAACTTGCTAGCTATAAGGATAGTTGAGTATTGGAACAAGCTTCCAAGGGTCTTGAAAGCTTCCAAGGGTCTGGTAGGGGTCCTACCAGACCCCTCTCCTTTGGTACAATTACACAGGAGAAAAGGTAGCAACTCCAGAGTGATGCCCTGGAGCACAGCGCTGCAGGAATATGATATGGAAATTTTCCATATTAAAGGCAAAGAGAATGTGGTGGCAGATGCAGTGTCCGGGCAGGAGGGTTCCAAGCTGACGCATACGGATTAGCCAGTGGAAGAGTCCACAGAGTCAGGGTAAAGGGTGAGGTGCGACCCGGGACCCTCAGGAGGCACAGAGTTGCTGGCGTTTTACAGGGATACCCTGGGTCAGATGTGTACAGGTTAAGATTACCAAAGGGTGGCATGTGAGGTATATAAATATAAAGGGAAGGGTAACCACCTTTCTGTATACAGAACTATAAAATCCCTCCTGGCCAGAGGCAAAACCCTTTCACCTGTAAAGGGTTAAGAAGCTAGGATAATCTCGCTGGCACCTGACCAAAATGACCAATGAGGAGACAAGTTACTTTCAAAGCTGGGGTGGGGAGGACAGGGGAAGGGACAAAAGGTCTGTCTGTGTGTGTGATGCTTTCGCCAGGAACAGAACAGGAATGGAGTCTTAGAACTTGTTAGTAAGTAATCTAGCTAGAACTGCATTAGATTTCCTTTTGTTTAAATGGCTGGTAAATAAGCTGTGCTGAA
The DNA here is from genome assembly GCF_965140285.1 of Lepidochelys kempii. Classification (NCBI taxonomy): domain Eukaryota; kingdom Metazoa; phylum Chordata; order Testudines; family Cheloniidae; genus Lepidochelys; species Lepidochelys kempii. The sequence goes on from NC_136380.1 coordinate 350,018,040, forward strand.
TGGAATGTATATTCCTGTTTTTGTGTCTTTTTGGTCAGGTGCCAGCGAGGTTATCTTAGCTTCTTAACACTTTACAGGTGAAAGGGTTTTGCCTCTGGCCAGGAGGGATTTTATAGTTCTGTATACAGAAAGGTGGTTATCCTTCCCTTTACATTTATGACATGAGGGCTCTGCCTAGAGCTGGTCATCATAATCGTTGCAAAGCGTACGGACAGATAATGTTTCTGGAATTATGTATCTGTACTGGAAATCATGTGCTTAAGGTCTGGGAGTTAAGGCAGGTTGCACAAAGGGATGAACTTGCTCCTATCAGGCAGGAGGGAAGAGACCTGTCTCTCTTGCTCTCCGGCTGGTCCTGTGTGTATTGGGTATTGTCCGCTTTACAAAGGAGACCTGTCCACAGACGGAGCTGAATGCTGATCAAGAGCATGTGAAATCAACAGCAAAGAGGCACACAGGAAAAAACAACAACCAGCAGGACAGCACCCTGTTTGTGAGTAAAGACCTTGGAGTGTTGGAGCATCCCTGGGGGGGCAGAGGTTCCTCCCCCGCCCCATCCCCTTCACCAAGGAGACAAGCTGACAGCATGGCTTCCCTCATGAAAACGGAGCACAGCTAGGCCTGGCTGCAAAACACTGCAAGGACTCTGGGTGTGCGTTAGTTACATACGTCCAGGTTTTACAATGCGGGTTCTGCTTTTATTTGATATGTAACCATTGGTTTCCAGTATTCCTATTTGCTACCATTTGACTCTCTTTGTTAAATAAACTCTGCTTCTTTTCACTCTAAACATGCCTAAGGGCTGTGTGTGAAGCGGTGTCGTGATGTGAGGTGGAGCTGGTAAGGTGGGCTGGGCTGTTCCTTCGGGAGCAGTGAAACATGCGAGTGTCCAGTGGAGCAGGGCTGGATGCTCCAGGGAGCCCCTCGGAGGGCTCGGGGGTTGAGGTGGGCCTGTTGCTAACATGCAGAGGGACAGCGGAGCCTGCCTAGGCTGAGAAGGTGGGATTTGTGTTGCCCACGGCAGAGGAGGTAGGGAGCTGACGCATGGCCAGGTACAGTCATGGCTTCCCGACATTAGTGTATGTTGTGCTCAGGTTTGGTGTCCGCACTTCAAAAAAGATGTTGAAAAATTGGAGAAGGTTCAGGAAAGAGCCAGGAAAATGATCTGAGCTCTGGACAACCTGGCTTACAGTGAGAGACTAAGAAAACTCATCCGCTTTAGTTTATCCAAGGGTAGGTTAAGAGGGGACTTGACCATGGTCTGCAATTACCCACTGGGGGAAGAGATTTCTGACTGTTGACAGTTCTTTAAGCTGGCAGGCAAAGGAGGAACCTGTAGGCAGACAAATTCAGACTAGAAATAAGATGTCCTGTTTTCACAGTGAGGGTAATTAACCGTTGGGAAATCTGACCTAGGGACGCAGTGGGTCAAACCTGGATGCCTTTCTAAAGGATATGCACTAGCTCAATCGGAAGTTCTGAGCACGATGCAGAAACAATTGCATGTGTTATATAGGAGATCAGGCTGGGTCATCATAATGGTCCCTTCTGGTCTTACTGTCTATGAATCTATGGGAGTGGTGAATTGCCTCCCAGGGAAGGAGTGGGAGTCCGCTGTCACGGAATATTTATAACTTCCCCAGACCGAATAACACTCCAGACAGAGCTGTCTGCTCTCTAACATCTAGGCCAAGATAACCCCCCTGCTCAGTGAGCCAAAGCAGGTTCTCCCTCCCCAGAACCCCCTAGGGTGGTTTGTGCCTCGCCTGGAGCTTGTTTTTGTGTTCAGTTTCCCTACAGAGATGGGGATGTGGTTATTGTAACCACATCTGGGTATAAATATATCCTGTCTGCAAGGAACCGGCTAGAGTGTGTGTGACACAGAGAACGATAGGGAGAGCCCTGCCCTCTAGTGGATCAGAACTGCACAACGGTGTATTGTGAGCCCGGACAGAGGGACAGCTAGGGGGTGATTCTCCTGTCGCGCAAGTGGGTGGGTCCTGTGTATCTGGAGCAGGAGGATCCAATTTCTATCCTGAGTGCCCGCAGCATGAGCACAGACCATGCAGCATATTGCAGTGGGACCCTTCCCCTGACACAAGGAAGACAGAAAAGGGTCAGCAAATGGAAAGAATTGGACAGGGGCTCGTGAACGGGGCTCGGCCGGAGCAGCTCGGGGAACGCTCAGCTCTGGGCCTCTCATCCCAGTGCAGGCCGGGACCCTCTCTGCACAGCTCCGGGGAGAGCTCAGCTTGTGCTCAGCTCCAGGGATCTGGCGCCAGAAAGATGTCAACACAATGGAGGGAACTCAAATAAGAGCAGCTACACTACTGAGTCGTGGGGTGAGGGGGAGGCTGAAAGCACTAACCCTGCCGAGGCTGGCTTAGGGACAGCCAAGAGGCAGCAGGAGAACAGGGAGAGGAATCAGCATGATAAAGGGGTGTGATAAGGAGGAGTGGGCTCAAACTGAGCAAAGGGAATGTAGCCTGAGGGTCTGGGAAGACGCCCTGGCAGAGAGATGGGTGAGGAGAGCGAACTGGCCAGCCAGGGGATGGGTGGGAAGCCCATTGTAGGCTGGACAAAGCCCTGGACAATAGCTCGTAGCTGATGGTGGCAGTGACCTGTGCTCAGAGAGGGTCAATCCCAGGGGCTGATGGGGAAACATTAGGGCACGGAGCAGTCCAAATGAGACCCTTCCCCTTCCTCACCGGTGGGCAAAAAGCGCTGGGCAAGGATCCAGCAATTGTTCGCCACGGGAGAGGGGCATTGGTGGGCTGAGCTGCGTTGCGTGGGAGCCAGTTGCTGCACTAGGTCCCCTAATCTCCCCACTTGGGACTAGCTCTGTCCTCGGCACCGCAGGGAGGAGAGCTCAGGCGCGTGGGCTGCCCCCGGTGTCCGCTACTGTGAATGGATCTCCCCCAGGAGTGAAAGTCAGAACATGAGGGGGGGCCCTTGAGCTACTGGGGCTAGTGCAAATGACCCTGGCCTGTCGGGGGCACTGCAGCCAGCCTGACCTCGCCTCACCCTCTTTCCACACGCCCCCTGGAGCTCAGCACTCACATGATGGCCTGCTCCAGTTCCACTGTCCGACTGAAGGAGCCAGGCCCAAGCTCCCCGGGTCCCCCTGGGCCTGAGGAGCTGGGGGCTGACTCGCCAAAGACGGCTGCACAGAGTGTTAAGTCAGTAAAGATTTTCAAATGCATAATTCTTGTCCAGCCCGTCCCTCTCACTAACGCCCGCGATCAGCCGCTCCCTCGGCTCCTCCGGCCGCGCTCGCTTAATCCACCACGTCCACGATGAGGGGCGCCAGGTAGTCGGAGTGGCGGATCCCAAAGGTCTGGCCACGCTGCTGGACGTACTGCAGGGGGAGGGGGCAGAACACCGCAGGGTCAGTGCGTGAGACCTCAGCTCCTCCCCCCAGCACCCGCTGGTACCCTGCGGAGAGCCTGGCTTCCACGTTAGAAACACACACACGCCCCCTCCCCTCCCCCGTCAGATCTCAGGGCATCCCCCCCCCGCCCACGACTACAATCCTGCTTGAGACCTTAGCTCCCCCACTGCGTGCGCACCCCCCCCCTCCATCACCCACCCACACACACGGCATCACCCCCCCTCGCACGCACACGGCATCACCCCCCCCTCGCACGCACACGGCATCACCCCCCCTCGCACGCACACGGCATCACCCCCCCCTCGCACGCACACGGCATCACCCCCCCTCGCACGCACACGGCATCACCCCCCCTCGCACGCACACGGCATCACCCCCCCACTTGCACACCCACGGCATCACCCCCCCTCGTACGCACACGGCATCACCCCCCCCTCGCACGCACACGGCATCACCCCCCCTCGCACGCACACGGCATCACCCCCCCCTCGCACGCACACGGCATCACCCCCCCACTTGCACACCCACGGCATCACCCCCCCTCGTACGCACACGGCATCACCCCCCCCTCGCACGCACACGGCATCACCCCCCCTCGCACGCACACGGCATCACCCCCCCCTCGCACGCACACGGCATCACCCCCCCTCGCACGCACACGGCATCACCCCCCCCTCGCACGCACACGGCATCACCCCCCCTCGCACGCACACGGCATCACCCCCCCCTCGCACGCACACGGCATCACCCCCCCACTCGCACACCCACGGCATCACCCCCCCTCGCACGCACACGGCATCACCCCCCCCTCGCACGCACACGGCATCACCCCCCCCTCGCACGCACACGGCATCACCCCCCCTCGCACGCACACGGCATCACCCCCCCCTCGCACGCACACGGCATCACCCCCCCTCGCACGCACACGGCATCACCCCCCCACTTGCACGCACACGGCATCACCCCCCCCTCGCACGCACACGGCATCACCCCCCCCTCGCACGCACACGGCATCACCCCCCCACTTGCACACCCACGGCATCACCCCCCCCTCGCACGCACACGGCATCACCCCCCCTCGCACGCACACGGCATCACCCCCCCTCGCACGCACACGGCATCACCCCCCCTCGCACGCACACGGCATCACCCCCCACTTGCACACCCACGGCATCACCCCCCCTCGTACGCACACGGCATCACCCCCCCCTCGCACGCACACGGCATCACCCCCCCTCGCACGCACACGGCATCACCCCCCCCTCGCACGCACACGGCATCACCCCCCCTCGCACGCACACGGCATCACCCCCCCCTCGCACGCACACGGCATCACCCCCCCACTTGCACGCACACGGCATCACCCCCCCACTTGCACACCCACGGCATCACCCCCCCTCGTACGCACACGGCATCACCCCCCCCTCGCACGCACACGGCATCACCCCCCCTCGCACGCACACGGCATCACCCCCCCACTTGCACACCCACGGCATCACCCCCCTCGCACGCACACGGCATCACCCCCCCACTTGCACACCCACGGCATCACCCCCCCTCGCACGCACACGGCATCACCCCCCCTCGCACGCACACGGCATCACCCCCCCACTTGCACACCCACGGCATCACCCCCCTCGCACGCACACGGCATCACCCCCCCACTTGCACACCCACGGCATCACCCCCCCTCGCACGCACACGGCATCACCCCCCCACTCGCACGCACACGGCATCACCCCCCCACTTGCACACCCACGGCATCACCCCCCTCGCACGCACACGGCATCACCCCCCACTCGCACGCACACGGCATCACCCCCCCACTCGCACACCCACGGCATCACCCCCCCTCGCACGCACACGGCATCACCCCCCCCTCGCACGCACACGGCATCACCCCCCCACCCGCACACCCACGGCATCACCCCCCACTCTCACAGTGCATCACCCACACACACACTGCATCACCCCCCCACTTGCACACACACTGCACCCCCCCACGTCCCATCCACAACAGCTCTTGTGAGCCCATGTGTGTGTGTGTGTGTCCCAAGCCCCCGCCTCACCTTCTCCGGGCTGTGTGCCCCGGGCCCTGGTTTCTGCGTGTTGTCCCCAGGAAGCATGTTGCGGGCGAGAATGCTGTACTGAGGGGCCCGGGTCTTGTACACGCTGGGCTCCACCACCCGGTAGTTACAGGGCCCTGGCGTCTGCACACAAGGAGAGGGGAGCTCAGTCGCCAACAGGCCCCCCCAGGGGCGCCCCCAGCCCCCCAAAGCAGGCCGAGCCGCAACCCAGCCGGCAGCCTGAACCCCCATTCCCCACGGCCAGGCGCGTCCCCCATCTCCCCCTCCCCAGCGCCGCTGCTGCCTCTCACCTTGCTCAGGTCCTCACAGAAGGTGCCGATCAAGCTGCGCCCCAGGAGGGAATAGTTGGGGGCAGAGCTCTTGCTGACGACCTTGGGCCCGATCATTGGGGGGAGCCCGTAGGCGGCAGGCCCTGGGATGGAGGGAAGAGCGGGTCAGCAGGGGTCAGATCTGCCATTCAAACACCACTGTGGACAAATCAGAAATCTGACAGGGCAGCTCTGGGGGAGGGGGCGGGGGGCAGGAGTGAGGTGAGGCTGGGGAGGGGCAGGGCTCAGGGGGGCGAGGGCAGAAGGGAATGGGGAGGGGTGGGGAGGGCAGGAGTGAGGCGAGGCTGGGGAAGGGCAGGGCTCAGGGGGGCGAGGGCAGAAGGGAATGGGGAGGGGTGGAGAGGGCAGGAGTGAGGTGAGGCTGGGGAAGGGCAGGGCTCAGGGGGGCGAGGGCAGAAGGGAATGGGGAGGGGTGGGGAGGGCAGGAGTGAGGTGAGGCTGGGGAAGGGCAGGGCTCAGGGGGGCGAGGGCAGGAGTGAGTTGAGGCTGGGGAAGGGCAGGGCTCAGGGGGGCGAGGGCAGAAGGGAATGGGGAGGGGTGGAGAGGGCAGGAGTGAGGTGAGGCTGGGGAAGGGCAGGGCTCAGGGGGGCGAGGGCAGAAGGGAATGGGGAGGGGTGGGGAGGGCAGGAGTGAGTTGAGGCTGGGGAAGGGCAGGGCTCAGGGGGGCGAGGGCAGGAGTGAGTTGAGGCTGGGGAAGGGCAGGGCTCAGGGGGGCGAGGGCAGAAGGGAACGGGGGGGTGGAGAGGGCAGGAGTGAGGTGAGGCTGGGGAAGGGCAGGGCTCGGGGGGGCGAGGGCAGAAGGGAATGGGGAGGGGTGGGGAGGGCAGGAGTGAGTTGAGGCTGGGGAAGGGCAGGGCTCAGGGGGGCGAGGGCAGGAGTGAGTTGAGGCTGGGGAAGGGCAGGGCTCAGGGGGGCGAGGGCAGAAGGGAACGGGGGGGTGGAGAGGGCAGGAGTGAGGTGAGGCTGGGGAAGGGCAGGGCTCGGGGGGGCGAGGGCAGAAGGGAATGGGGAGGGGTGGGGAGGGCAGGAATGAGGTGAGGCTGGGGAGGGCTCAGGGGAGGGCAGTGGCAGCTGTGAGGCTGTGGCATCCCTCCCCTCCCACCCTGGGTGAGGCCAGCCTTGCTCTCTCCCATTGGCTGCCCTGCCATGACGGAGGGGCGCGCGGGCCAAATCTCAGCCAGTGGCTGCGACTCGGTGCAAGGGGTGGCCGCACCATTGGGCTCGTTTCCCCCGGTTGCCGGGGCCCCCCCGAGATGGGGACCCTGGACTCGATCAGCTGCGGGCACCAAAACCTGTGGGTCTAAGGAGCCAGCAAGACTGCCTGCTGCTCCTGGAGGGGCAGGAACAGTCTCTCCCCACGAATTGGCATGACCCCCCGCTCCGAGAGCCCCATCTACCTGGGCCTTAGTCATCTGAAAAGCCCCCTCACAAGCCTCCTGGGCCAGCCCGTCTCTGCTCTCCTAGCCGGCCGAGCTTTGCGCTGGCATCGAGGGCGGGCACCCAGAGCAACGGTGTCCCCAGGGGAGAGCTGGGCCCTGTGCATGGCTCTGGGAACAGGGTGACTCCCCCCTTTCCAGTTACGTCAGCGGGGAAACTCCCAACTGACCCCTGCCATCTCTCGGGTCCTAAATCCCCGCCTGGCGCTCCATTGCCAAGGGCTTGGATTCTGGCACAGTCAGCCGAGCGTACGGGGCCCAGGCATGACGTTCCAGGTTGGGGAAGCTGCAATTAGCTGGTTGTTTTATGATTGCACTGCCCCACTCCCCCGTGAGCAACTGGGGGAGTGCAGGGCCGTGGGGAATGATCATTATCCCCCAGCTTGTGCCGGTCACACCCTCTGAACCAGGCCCCTCTCCCAGAAGTGTGCTGGGGAGAAGCTGAGCAGTCGGGGGGCGAGGGATGATCACAAACAGATCCGGGACCAATCCTGCAACAGGCTTGGCAGAATTGTCTCCTCCAGCGGCTCTGGCCTCTCTGCAGCATTCAGCAGTTGCAAGAATCCAGGGTCCACTTGCACCCCGAACCGGTGGGTTGATCCCCTCTCTGACAGTCTCTTGCCACCCTGCCCCGTAGCACCCGCTTTGGATAAGAGGCTGGGAAAGCCGTGAACTGGCTCTAGGGTCCCTGGGCATGGAGACAGGCATGTGCTGGAGTCAGGGCTTCCGGGAAGGGGAAGGGGAGAATCCAGACAAAGGTCTGAGCCAACGGGCACTGATTTGCACCTTGGAACCTCGAGGCCAGCCATGCAGTGGGGCAGGGGGAGCAGGAGCTGGGTCGGAGCTTAGCCCCGTGGGCTCTCCTACCTGGAGTCTGGTCATTCGCAAACTCCTTCGTGCGCGAAGCAAGCGAGTAGATGGGCGCGGAGCGATAGGCCCATTTCCCTGCCTTCTCTGGAGAATATCGACCTGAAACAAAGAGGGAGGATAATATCGGATCATAGATGGGAGGGGCTCACCCCATACCCCACTGATTGGCAGGCTCACAGATAGCCCGCGCTCCTGTCCTACGCCCTACAGCACCCCCTGCTGGAAGAAGCTGGGGCTAGAGTCGCTGGGAGCTCCCCCCACAGCCAGCACCCTGCCCCGCTCCCCACAATGTCCCCTGCTGGGAGAGGGCGGGACTAGAGTAACTAAGAACTCCCCCCATATCTAGTGCTCCTGCCCTGCACTCTACACACAAGTCTGCAAATATCAGAAGGGTGTGAAGCCTGCGACAGAGCGGGATTAGCAAGCAGGCTACACAAGGAGGAGGGGAATTAGGAGGAATGGCATAGAATTAACAAGAAGGGAATTTAGGCTGACTCTCAGGATCAGTCCTTGGCAGCGATATCTATGGGGCTGGGGAATCATCTCTCCAGGGTAACATAAGAACATAATGGTCATCAGATCAATCCAATGGTCCATCTAGCCCAGTGTCCTGTCTTCTGACAGTGGCTGGAGCCAGGCTCTTCAGAGGGAATGAACTGAACCGGGCAATTTTTCGAGTGATCCATCCCCTGTTGTCTAGTCCCAGCTTCTCGCAGTCAGAGGCTTAGGGACACCCAGAACGTGGAGTTACATCCCTGACCATCTTGGCTAAAAGTCATTGATGGACCAGTCCTCCGGGAACTTATCTAATTCTTTTTTGAACCAAGTTATAGTCTTGGCCTTCACAACATCCCCTGGCAACAAGTTCCACAGGTTGACTGTATGTTGTGTGAAGAAATACTTCCCTTTGTTTGTTTTAAACCTGCTGCCTATTAACTTCATTGGGTGACCCCTGGTTTGTGTGTTATGTGATGGGGTAAATAACACAACACTTCCTTGTTCACTTTCCCCTCACCACTCATGATTTTATAGACCTCTGTCATATCCCCCCTTAGTCGTCTCTTTTCCAAGCTGAAGAGTCCCAGCCTTCTTGATCTCTCCTTTCATGGAAGCTGTTCCAGACCCCTAATCATTTTTATTGCCCTTTTCTGTACTTTCCCCAATTCTAATATATCTTTTTTAGGGCTGTCGATTAATCGCAGTTAACTCACGCAATTAACTCAAAAAATTAACTGCAATTAAAAAATTAATCATGATTAATCACACTGTCAAACACTAGAATACCAATGAAATTTATTAAATATTTTTGGATGTTTTTCTACATTTTCAAATATATTGATTTCTATTACAACACAGAATACAAAGTGTACAATGCTCACTTTATATTAGTTTTTATTAGAAATATCTGCACTGTAAAAATGATCAACAAAAGAAAGTAATTTTCAATTCACCTCCTACAAATACTGTAAGACAATATTGTGAAAGTGTAACTTACAAATTTAGATTTTGTTTCTTTGTTACATAACTGCACTCAAAAACAAAACAATGTAAAACTTTAGAGCCTACAAATCCACTCAGTCCTACTTCTTGTTCAGCCAATCGCTAAGACAAACAAGTTTGTTTACATTTACAGGAGATAATGCTGTCCGCTTCTTATTTACAATGTCACCTGAAAGTGAGAACATACATTCGCATGGCACTTTTGCAAGGTATTTACATGCCAGATATGCTAAACATTCATATGCCCCTTCATGTGTCAGCCACCATTCCAAAGGATATGCTTCCATGCAGATGATGTTGGTTAAAAAAACAATGCATTAATTAAATTTGTGACAGAACTCTTTGGGGGAGAATTGTATGTCCTCTGCTCTATTTTACCCGCATTCTGCCATATATTTCATGTTATAGCAATCTCGGATGATGACCCAGCACATGCTGTTTGATTAACGAACACTGTCCCTGCAGATCTGACAAAACACAAAGAAGGTACCACTATGAGATTTCTAAAAATAGTGACAGCACTTGACTTAAGGTTTAAGAATCTGAAGTGCCTTCCAAAATCGGAGAGGGACGAGGTGTGGAGCATTCTTTCAGAAGTCTTAAAAGAGCAACATTTCGATGTAGAAACTACAGAACCTGAACCACCAAAAAAGAAAATCAACTTTCTGCTGGTGGCATCCTACTCTGATGATGAAAATGAACATGCATCGGTCCTCTCTGCTTTAGATAGTTATCGAGCAGAACCCAAGTCATCAGCATGGACACATGTCCCCTGGAAAGGTGGTTGAAGCATGAAGGGACGTATGAATCTTTAGTGCACCTGGCACGTAAATATCTTGCGACGCCGGCTACAACAGTGCCATGAGAACACCTGTTCTCACTTTCAGGTGACATTGTAAACAAGAAGCAGGCAGCATTATCTCCTGCAAATGTAAACAAACTTGTTTGTCTAAGCCCTGGTCTACACTAGGACTTTAGGTCGAATTTAGCAGCGTTAAATCGATGTAAACCTGCACCCGTCCACACGATGAAGCCCTTTTTTCAACTTAAAGGGCTCTTAAAATCGATTTCTTTATTCCACCCCTGACAAGTGGATTAGCGCTTAAATAGGCCTTGCCGGGTCGAATTTGGGGTACTGTGGACACAATTCGACGGTATTGGCCTCCGGGAGCTATCCCAGAGTGCTCCATTGTGACCGCTCTGGACAGCACTCTCAAGTCAGATGCACTGGCCAGGTAGACAGGAAAAGAACCGCGAACTTTTGAATCTCATTTCCGGGGACTGCGGGAACTGTGGGATAGCTACCCACAGTGCAACACTCTGGAAGTCGACGCTTGCCTCGGTACTGTGGAAGCACTCCGCCGAGTTAATGCATTTAATGAACTTAGAGCATTTTCTGTGGGGACACGCACACTCGAATATATAAAAACGATTTCTAAAAAACCGACTTCTATAAATTCGACCTAATTTCGTAGTGTAGACATACCCTTAGTGATTGGCTGAAGTAGGACTAATTGGACTTGTAGGCTCTAAAGTTTTACATGGTTTTATTTTTGAATGCAGTTATTTTTTGTATATAATTCTACATTTGTAAGATCAACTTTCATGATAAAGAGATTGCACGACAGTAGTGGTATGAGGTAAACTGAAAAATACTATTTCTTTTGTTTTTTACAGTGCAAATATTTGTAATAAAAATAAATCTAAAGTGAGCACTGTACACTTTGTATTCTGTGTTGTAATTGAAATCAGTGTATTTGAAAATGTAGAAAACATCCAAAACTATTTAAATAAATGGTATTCTATTACTGTTTAACAGTGCGATTAATCACTCATTAATCGCGATTAATTTTTTTTAATCACACGATTAATCATGATTAATTTTTTAATCATGCAATTAACTGCAATTAATTTTTTTTAATGGCTTGACAGCCCTAATCTTTTTTTTTAAGATGATGTGACCAGAACTGTACACAGTATTCAAGGCGCGAGCGTACCATGGATTTATATAGTGGCACTATGATATTTTCTGTCTTTTCTGTCCCTTTCCTAACCGTTCCTTACATTATTAGCTTTTCTGACTGCTGCTGCATATTGAACCGATGTTTTCAGAGAACTCTCCACAATGACTCCAAGACCTCTCTCTTGAATGGTAACAGCTAATTTAGACCCCCTCATTTTGCAAGTATAGTTGGGATTATGTTTTCCCCATGTGCATTACTTTGCATTTATCAACATGGAAATTTCACCTGCCATTGTGTTGCACAATTTTGAGAGATTTTTTGTAGCTCTGTGCTGTCAGCTTTGGACTTAACTATCTTGAGTAATTTTGTATCATCTGCAAATTTTGCCACCTCACTGTTCACCCCTTTTCCAGATCATCTTTGAATATGCTGAGCAGCACAGGTCCTAGTACAGATTCTTGGGGAACCCAGCTATTTACCTCTCTCAAACATTAAAACTGACCATTTATCCCTACCCTTTGTTTCCTGTCTTTTAACCAGTTACAGATCCATGAGAGAACCTTCCCTTTTATCTGTCGCTGCTTACTTTGCTTAACAGACTTTGGTGTGTGACCTTTTCAAAGGCTTTCTGAAAGTCCAAGTACACTATAGCCACTGGATTACTCTTATCCATGCGTCTGTAGGCCCCCTCAAAGAACTCTAATAGATGGGAGAGGCATGATTTCCCTTTACTAAAGCTGTGTTGACTCTTCCCCACCAAATCGTGTTCATCTGTGTGTCTGATCATTCTGTTCTTTATCATCCTTTCAACCAATCTGGCTGCACCTGAAGTCAGGTTTACCAGCCTGTAATTGCCAGCATCGCCCATGGAGCCTTTTAAAAAATAAATAAATAAATACAAAATCGGCTTTACAGGGAGCTCTATCACTCGGGACAAACACACCTGGATTGTCCAGAGCCCTGGAGCATGGACTGGAAGGAGCAACCCTTTTCCATCACAGGCATTAAATCACACACACTACACACAAATTAAGCCGCACCCACATAGCTTGGCTGTACAGAGCGAGTGAGAAGGGGACAGACTCACCTGGCCCAGGGGTCAGGAAGGGCATCAGATCCCTGGGACGGCCATAGATGGAGTAGGCAGGGTTACCATCTTTGCCCTTCATGGTCATCTTGGCTGGCACCATGTACTTGGGCCCCGGGGAGCACTCATCCTGCAGATAGGGGTGGCGGATGCCGAAGCTGTATGCAGGGTCTCGGTAGCGGGAGGGGTCGTGAAGGGGGTAACCTGCAACAGGAAGGAGAGGTAGAGCCAGGGCGCAGAGGGCATGGGCCAGATAGTGAGAGCCCCCAAGAAAAGCCCTGAAGGGAGCGTGGGGCATGGCAGAGCTCTCTCCACACAGGCCACTGGGGCAGGCATGGACCCCAGTCCAGACCTGAGAGGGCAAGGGGAGGAGAGAGCTCCCTCAGCACAGGCCTTGTTGTGTAGGAAGAGCAGTGAGTGGGGGAGAAATAAGAGATCCCTTGGTGCAAGGGGGCATGGTGAGGGGCGCCCTTGGGGTGAACACAGGATGGATGAGCAGCCCCATTCGGCTGCGGGTGGAGAGCGCCCCCAAAGCAGAGCATTGGACATGTGCACGGAGCTGCCAGCTGGCCCGTGTGTTCCTCTCTCCATGATGCTGGCGGAGAGCCCCGGGCCACCCCTCCTCATGGACCCTGGGGGGGATGGGAGCTCCCCTTCCCGCTGGCCTGGCCGGCTCTTCGCTGACGCTTTCTCTCACCTACGTTTGTGGGGAGCCCATACTTGGGCCCGGGACTGCTGTAGAGAGCAGCGATGGGCCCTCTGGGCCGGTGGGGTCTCCATGTTCCCACCCAGACGTCGGCAGACATGCTGGATCCCCGGTGCTTTCCCACAGCTGGTGAGGAGACAGAAAGCCCCGGTTAGGGAGAGGGCTGGGCAGCAGCAACAGCCCTTTGCCCCCACAGGTGGGAATGGGGCCCCCACGCCTACTTGATGCCCATCCCCCTGCAACACACAGGCTGGCCTGTCACACTCCAGTAGGGGACAGCAGCACATCTAAAACCACAGCAGCATGTCTACTGGTTAGAGCAGGGGACTGGGAGTGAGGCAACCTGGGATCTCCTCCCAGCTTTTCCAGCCTCTCTGCATGACCTTGGGCAGATTGCTTTACCTCCGTGTGCCTCGATACAGTGGGGATGGCCACACGACAGCCCTGTCTTTGGGCGGCTGTTCGAGATGCCCGGATGAAGGGTTCCGTGCGCCAGGATCATTATTTCTCCTCAGTCAGCAGAGAGAGCTGCTCTGGGAATGGCCCCGTCACGCGTCAGCCGGGGGAAGGCAGTCCCCCAGAGAACCCAGCACGCCGCCGCAGGAGTCCTGTGACCCGGGCCCCGACCCCAGGGGCGAGGGCAGAGGTGGCGGGCGGACCTGGGCTCTCCCTAAGGTGACACAGCCATCCTTGCCCCGCACCCGCGCTCTGCCCTAGCCGGAATTCCCCTCTGGGGATGAAGCTTTCTCTGCTGGGTCTCGGGCCCGGGAGAGGACTCGGTGGGGACGTTGCCGCTGCCCCGGCGTCGCTGGGTCTGCAGAAGCAGTCGCGCGGCTGCAGGAGAGATGGCCTGGCGGACTGCAGCACGGCAAGGAAGGATCCTACTTTCCCTCTGCTTTTTTAGCCCCCCTTCGCGGCTCTCTGGAGCGCTCCTGCCGCTCCCAGCGGTGCATTAGAGGCCGCCCCCCAGGGAGGCCTGCCCTGACACACAGAGGGAGAGGCGCTGGTGCATTGAGACGCCACGCTGGGCTCCCTGCTGCACCCGCTCCGCACCTGACGCGCGCAGCCAAAGGTCACACCGGCTACCGGGGGGGAAGGTCTCCGGGGATGAATTGCACAAGGAGACAAAAAGAACAGGAGGACTTGTGGCACCTTAGAGACTAACCAATTTATTTGAGCATGAGCTTTCGTGAGCTACAGCTCACTTCATCGGATGCATGCCGTGGAAACTGCAGCAGACTTTATATATACACAGAGAATATGAAACAATACCTCCTCCCACCCCACTGTCCTGCTGGTAATAGCTTATCTAAAGTGATCATCAGGTTGGGCCATTTCCAGCACAAATCCAGGTTTTCTCACCCTCCAGCCCCCCACACAAATTCACTCTCCTGCTGGTGATAGCCCATCCAAAGTGACAACTCTTTACACACGAAAGCTCATGCTCAAATAAACACATTGTGTAAAGAGTTGTCACTTTGGATGGGCTATCACCAGCAGGAGAGTGAATTTGTGTGGGGGGGGTGGAGGGTGAGAAAACCTGGATTTGTGCTGGAAATGGCCCAACCTGATGATCACTTTAGATAAGCTATTACCAGCAGGACAGTGGGGTGGGAGGAGGTATTGTTTCATATTCTCTGTGTGTATATAAAGTCTGCTGCAGTTTCCACGGCATGCATCCGATGAAGTGAGCTGTAGCTCACGAAAGCTCATGCTCAAATAAATTGGTTAGTCTCTAAGGTGCCACAAGTCCTCCTTTTCTTTTTGCGAATACAGACTAACACGGCTGTTACTCTGAAACAAGGAGACAAGACCAGCAAGGCCAAGGAGCTCTTCCTGCCCCGAGGGCCGGGATTTCCTGAGGCAAAGAACCTCATAAGGTTTGCCCCAGGGAGATCCTGCACGCTCTCGCTTTCTCTTTTATCCAGTTACCACGGCATCAGGGACAACAAACAGAGGCTGCCCGAAAGCGGTGGGTGGAGCCAGCTGAAATTTCGCCAAGGGAAGAAACGGGGGCAGGGTCAGCCACAGCTCAAAGGGGAAAGTTCATTTCCAGGGGGACTAGAGACCAATGTCTGGGAGCTCCAGGGCTCGGACTCCGACAGAGGCACGAGGGAGTCCCATCCCCAGAGCAGGCAGAGAACCCACCGTTTTTCAGAGGAACAGCTGCTGCTGACCACACACCATGGCCTCTGCAGCTCTGCCAGATCTCAAGTGCTGGGCAAGCTGCTGCTGTTGATGCAGAGTTTCAGGAGAGGGTGGGGAGGAAAGGGCGTGGAGCAGAAGAACAGGCCTGGGCATCAGGACTCCCAGGTTCTCTCTCTGGTTGTGCCTCTGACTACCGGTCTCTGTGCCTCAGTTTCCCAATAGGTAAAATCATGATATTGATCCCATATAATGTGTTTATATCGGTAAAGCACTCTGAGATCTTTGGCTGGGAGATACTAGAGAGGGCAAAGGATCACTATGATAAATTGGTAAAGCTGGAAATACAGAGGCAGTGACCATGAAGGGACGACCCCCAGCAGGAAAGTTAGAGGGGCTAGGATCAGCACTTCAGTCAGAGAGATTTGCTCAGTACACACTGTATGGAGAGGAAGCTCAGAAAGAGCAGCTGCTCCCGCTAGTCCCAGGAGTCAGGGATGTGTGTGTGTGTGAGGGGAGCTGGGGGCCCTGGGAGATCTGGGGGGCCTGGCCAGGGAGCTGGGGGCCCTGAGGGATCTGGGTTGCAGGCAGGAATCTGGGGGATCTGAGGCTGCAGGCATGGAGCTGGGGGCCCCAGGGATGTGGAGGTCTGGGCAGGAAGATGGAGGCCCCTAGGGATGTGGGATGCAGGCAGGGAGCTGGGGGCCCCAGGGGATCAGGGGGGTTGGGCAGGGAGCTGGTTGCCCCAGGGGGATCGGGGGGGCAGGCAGGAGTCTGGGGGCTCCAGGGGGATCGGGGGGTACAGGCAGGGGTCTTGGGGCTCCAGGGGAATCCAGAGGTGCATGCAGGGAGCTGGGGCCCCCAGAGTGATCGGGGGGGTGCGGGCAGGGAGCTGGGGCCCCCAGGGCGATCGGGGGGGTGCGGGCAGGGAATTGGGGACTCCAGGGCGATCGGAGGGGTGCGGGCAGGGAGCTGGAGCCCCAGGGGGATCGGGGGGTGCGGGCAGGGAGCTGGGGCCCCCAGGGCGATTGGGGGGGTGCGGGCAGGGAGCTGGGGTCCCAGGGGGATCGGGGGGTGCGGGCAGGGAGCTGGGGCTCCAGGGCGATTGGGGGGGTGCGGGCAGGGAGCTGGGGCCCCCAGGGCGATTGGGGGGGTGCGGGCAGGAAGCTGCGGCCCCCAGGGGGATCGGGGGGAGGGTGCGGGCAGGGAGCTGCGGCCCCCAGGGGGATCGGGGGGAGGGTGCGGGCAGGGAGCTGCGGCCCCCAGGGGGATCGGGGGGAGGGTGCGGGCAGGGAGCTGGGGCCCCCAGGGGGATCGGGGGGAGGGTGCGGGCAGGGAGCTGGGGCCCCCAGGGGGATCGGGGGGAGGGTGCGGGCAGGGAGCTGCGGCCCCCAGGGGGATCGGGGGGAGGGTGCGGGCAGGGAGCTGCGGCACCCAGGGGGATCGGGGGGGAGGGTGCGGGCAGGGAGCTGGGGGCTCCAGGCGGATCGGGGGGGGTGCGGGCAGGGAGCTGCGGCCCCCAGGGGGATCTGGGGGGGGGTGCGGGCAGGGAGCTGCGGCCCCCAGGGGGATCTGGGGGGGGTGCGGGCAGGGAGCTGCGGCCCCCAGGGGGATCGGGGGAGGTGCGGGCAGGGAGCTGCGGCCCCCAGGGGGATCGGGGGGAGGGTGCGGGCAGGGAGCTGCGGCCCCCAGGGGGATCGGGGGGAGGGTGCGGGCAGGGAGCTGGGGGCTCCAGGGGGATCGGGGGGGGGTGCGGGCAGGGAACTGGGGGCTCCAGGCGGATCGGGGGGGGGGGGTGCGGGCAGGGAGCTGGGGCCCCCAGGGGGATCGGGGGGGGTGCGGGCAGGGAGCTGCGGCCCCCAGGGGTATCGGGGGGTTGCGGGCAGGGAGCTGGGGGCTCCAGGCGGATCGGGGGGGTGCGGGCAGGGAGCTGCGGCCCCCAGGGCGATCGGGGGGAGGGTGCGGGCAGGGAGCTGGGGGCTCCAGGGGGATTGGGGGGAGGGTGCGGGCAGGGAGCTGGGGGCTCCAGGGGGATCGGGGGGGGGTGCGGGCAGGGAGCTGCGGCCCCCAGGGGGATCGGGGGGGGGTGCGGGCAGGGAGCTGCGGCCCCCAGGGGGATCGGGGGGAGGGTGCGGGCAGGGAGCTGGGGGCTCCAGGGGGATCGGGGGGAGGGTGCGGGCAGGGAGCTGGGGGCTCCAGGGGGATCGGGGGGGGTGCGGGCAGGGAGCTGGGGGCTCCAGGCGGATCGGGGGGGTGCGGGCAGGGAGCTGGGGGCTCCAGGCGGATCGGGGGGGTGCGGGCAGGGAGCTGGGGGCTCCAGGCGGATCGGGGGGGTGCGGGCAGGGAGCTGGGGCCACAGGGGGATCGGGGGGGTGCAGGCAGGGGGATGGGGCCCCCAGGGCGATCGGGGGGGTGCAGGCAGGGGGATGGGGCCCCAGGCGGATCGGGGGGGTGCGGGCAGGAGTGTCCCCGGGAACCCGGGCGCGGGGGGGATGGAACCCACCCGCGTCAGCTGACACAGAACACTGACCTGGGTGCGGACCCGAGAGAAGCCTGCGGCGGGGCGCTGCGGACCCGAGGGAAGCCTGCGGAGGCGGCGGCCGCAGCACTGAGCCGGGCGGCGGCGGCGGGGCTGGGATTAACCCCCCCCCCATTGTTTACAGCGTCTCCCGGCAACCAGCCCGGTCCGCACCGCCCCCCGCCCGCTGCCTCCCGGCAACGGGGCCGGGCAGAGGACCCCCCCCCACCGCCCGCCCCCCCAAGGATGCCCCCCGGGCAGCCCCCACGCCCTCGGGCTCTCGTTCTCTGCTTCCCGCCCCGCTTAGCGCGCCCATCACCCTGGTATCGGCCACCAAGCCAGGTCCCTTCCCCCTGGGGTCCCCCCCCCCGCCCCAGTGCCCAGCTCGGCACGGATCCGGCCCCTGGGCCGGCTGGGGTGGGAGCCCCGAGGAAAGGGCTCCGGGGGCTAAGCACAAGGCATTTCTGGGTGGTCTCAGAGTGCGGCCGCCAGTTCTTGCTCCGACCGTCCAGCGTCTCTGCAGCCTCCCGGGAGACCCCCAGCGCCGGGAAGGAGGGTCAGAGACCCACCCCCTGCCCTGGATGCCAGGCTCCCCTGCACCGCCCTGGCGGGAGCTGCCCAGGGGCCGCGACCGGCGCCCAAATGCCACAGCCGCCTCCACTCACCCTCCAGCTCCCCACACGCTCCCGGGCCCTGCGTCTGTCCAGAAGCGCTGCCCAGAGCCCCCGAGAAGGCTGGGCCCTGCGGGGCGCCAACCCCTGCTGGCAGCGCCCCGGGGCGAACGCCAGGGTCCTGGGGCTCATTGCCAGTGGTACCAGCCATTCAGGAGCAACAGGTGGGTGCTGCAGGGAGGGGCCGCTGCTTTTCCCTTGCACCCCCTCACTGTCCCCCCAAGGCAGTTCCCTAGAATTCAGGACTTGAGGCACCTTAGAGACTAGAACAAGTCCTCCTTTTCTTTTTGCGAATACAGACTACCAGGGCTGCTACTCTGCACCCTAGAATTCAGTGACATTCTGTGCCTTCCAACTGAGGGCAGGAAGACATCCTGGTGGGGGTGTATTTTTCCACTTCAGAAATCATTCAAATTACGGCTGAAAAGCTTTCTGTGGGAGACAGGTCTTGCAGAACGCCCTAGGTTGGTCAGACTTGTAATTAACCCCAGTCTCATCCCACAGCAATCGGACTGTTGAAGTTCTCTTCAAATCTGTCTGTTTTCTGCTTCTTCCTTTTCTTTCCTAGCTGAAGTCTCTCACAAGACCCCGTTCTCTTGGTGGCTCATGGATGGAGCTGCAATGGCTGATGTTTCCCATTGATTTCACTGTATATTAGATATGGGCTGCTCTAGGTGGAGATGCAGACTCTGCAAAGAAAGATGCACTCCAAACACCGTTTTGTCTACCCTGGGCTGGGTAAAGTGCCTTCCTTGAATGTGAAGTCGATGGAACTGTTTCCTTTTACAGTGGCTCAGCACCTACCCTTCAACTTCAAAATATATAAAAAAGGGAAATGCAAAACTACACTGAACAAAAATCAAAGAGCCCCAATTTCGGAGACTAGACGTCAGGAACTGAGCACTGCAATGACATGTGAGAGCCTGACATGCATTTTTACAATGAATCTGATCTACACTATAGGAACATCTAAAGCCAGTAAAAAGTTATAACTACTATAATAATACACCTCTTTGGCCGTATAAAATTTCATGAGTGTTTGTGAAGTGCTTTGAAGTGCTTAGATCAGAGGAAGCTTCAGACAATCCACCCTGCAAGTTAGAATTATACCTGTTTGCCACGGAGGTAAAGGGAGGCACATTCTGGTGAAGGTCAGACAGGGAGCGACTGTCAGAGTCAGAAATAAACCCCGATAGTTGGGACGACTCATGCCAAACACTAACCTGTATCTCCGGAACCCTACTGGACACTTCCAGATATGTCACTAACCTGAGAGTAACTCCTAGACAGGTTCATTCTGAAACTTTTTTTATTTTGAAGATTTCGGGGGAAACTTTTGGGTGAAACATCTTCTCATGTAAGTGTGAACAATGACCAACCATTGAGAGTCTTGTCACGCACTTTAACACCCTTTACCTGTAGTTGCTTTCTCAGTAGTGGGGATTTACACTTGAGCAGAATTAAATTGTAACAAAAATTGTCCTGTTTTGAATTCTATATTGAGATTTGTATTACTTCACGGCAGATGAACAAGCTTGAAATGTACACTCTTGTAATTCCTTTGCACAATTATTATCCTCGTATATAAAGAAGGTAATATTAAAGCTACCCTGTACCTCATTTCACAAACCTGAAAGAATTCATTCTGTTACTCTGACCCGTTAGAGAGATGTGTTTCCAAGGAAGGAAAGGTAGCGCACACAGTCCACCTGGTGACTTCATCCCAACGCGTGCTATGATTTAAAGGAAGTTTTTGACACTTGAATTATATATTGAGATTTACAAGGCTATCGCACTCTTGGAAAATTGACAGACTTGTAATTCCTTTGGAGAAGTATTATCCTCATTGTGACAGGATTAGGACTCACCACCGCTGGCGCCTCCCACTGGTTGCTCTGGGAATTAGCTCTGTCCAGTCATGGAGCACCTTTTGTGTGTGGTGCCTTGCCCTTCATCTGCTCTGCTGCTTTGGGGACCCTCGTTGCTCCCCGCTCAGCAGCGTCCTCTTCAGGACACTGCCCTCTGCTCCAGTCTCACCCCCTTCCAGGGGTCTGGTGTTATCAGCAGTCTTCGATCTACATTAGCTCTAGTGGCCGACTGCAGCCTCAAAGTCTAGCCCCTTCCTGTATCAGGCTATGCTCCTCCTCAGCCAGGTATAGTACAAGGGGGAAAGGGGAGGACCCAAGCCCATCTGCCACTCTGGGTCCCGACCCAGGGACCCTCTAGCAGCAGCCTCTCTGTCCTCCTTCTCTCCCCTTGTCAAACTATTGTCCCTGGGCCACTTCCCCTTCAGCCCTTTGCACCTGCTCAGCCCTTTGTAGCAAGGCCTGCAGCCTGGGGTTTTCCTTGGCTGGAGCTCCCCAGCTCCTTCTGCCCTTCCCAGCACTGCTCTGTCCAAGGTGCTACCTTTCCACACAGAAGCCAGTCCTCCTCCCTTACCAGTCAGGGAGAAACTGACTGCTCTCTTCCTGGGCCGCCTTTATATGTGGCTGAGCCTGGCTGAGACTGGCCCTGATTGGCTGTCTTTTAGTCAGCCTGTGATTGGCCGCCCACCTGCACTGCCTCCCTGGCCTGCTGAAGCCCCATCTAGCATAGGAGTGGGGCAGCCACCCCTCTACACTCATATTTAAAGAAGACACAAATAAAGTGAATCACAGCGTTAGTCAGTTTTTATTGCTGATGCTTAGATCCACGGATGCAAATATTTTGCAACAAGACATGTTCCTAATCTTATCTTGTAACACAGTGTAACGGGGATCAACCTAGAGCTCAGCCTGTGGTAGGAGGAGTCAGAAGTATTGGGCTGTATTTCTGTTTCTGCAACTGATCCCTCTGTGACCTTCACCCCAACGTGCCATTTTTTCTAGGGCTATCAAACGAAGTAAGGATGTTAAGACTGGAAGTTCTTCAGTATGCTCAGAACTCAAGATTTCAAAGCCCGTCACAAACACTTGCTGGTGTTTCACACATGCAAAGGGCTGTATTCTTAGAATATTCATTATCAAAGTTCCCTCCCCACTCTGAACTCTGGGGTACAGATGTGGGGACCTGCATGAAAGACCCCCTAAGCTTATTTTTATCAGCTTAGGTTAAAAACTTCCCAGGGCACAAATCCTTCCCTGTCCTTGGATGAGTACTGCTGCCACCACCAAGTGAGTTAGACAAAGATTCAGGACAACGATCACTTGGAGTTCCTGTTTCCCCAAAATATTCCCCCAAGCACCTTCACTGAGACTCATCAAGCCCTTGAATCGCTACCCCTTCCTGTTTCTCCACGTGGGCCCCCATGATACTGCCAAGAATGACCTTGAGCAGATCACTGCAGACGACGTGGCTCTGGGAAGAAGGATAAAGGAGTTTGAGGCGCAAGTGGTGTTCTCGTCCATCCTCCCCGTGGAAGGAAAAGGCCGGGGTAGGGACAGTCGAATCGTGGAAGTCAACGAATGGTTATGCAGGTGGTGTCGGAGAGAAGGCTTTGGATTCTTTGACCATGGGATGGTGTTCCAAGAAGGAGCCGTGCTAGGCAGAGACGGGCTCCACCTAACGAAGAGAGGGAAGAGCATCTTTGCCAGCAGGCTGGCTAACCTAGTGAGGAGGGCTTTAAACTAGGTTCACCGGGGGAAGGAGACCAAAGCCCTGAGGTCAGTGGGGATGTGGGAATCACAAGCAGGAGAGCGTGAAGGGGGAGGGCTCCTGCCTCATTCTAAGAAAGCAGGACAAACAGCAAGTTATCTCAAGTGCCTATACACAAATGCAAGAAGCCTGGGAAACAAGCAGGGAGAACTGGAAGTCCTGGCACAGTCAAGAAATTAGGATGTGATTGGAATAACAGAGACTTGGTGGGATAACTCACATGACTGGAGTACTGTCATGGATGGATATAAACTGTTCAGGAAGGACAGGCAGGGCAGAAAAGGTGGGGGAGTTGCATTGTATGTAAGGGAAGAGTATGACTGCTCAGAGCTCTGATATGAAACTGCAGAAAAACCTGAGAGTCTCTGGATTATGTTTAGAAGTGTGAGCAACAAGGGTGATGTCGTGGTGGGAGTCTGCTATAGACCACCGGATCAGGGGGATGAGGAGGATGTGGCTTTCTTCCAGCAACTGATGGAAGTTACTATATCACAGGCCCTGGTTCTCATGGGAGACTTCAATCACCCTGATATCTGCTGGAAGAGCAATACAGCGGTGCACAGACAATCCAGGATGTTTTTGGAAAGTGTAGGGGACACTTTCCTGGTGCAAGTGGTGGAGGCAGCAACGAGGGGCAGAGCTCTTCTTGACCTGCTGCTCACAAACCGGGAAGAATTAGTAGGGGAAGCAAAAGTGGATGGGAACCTGGGAGGCAGTGATCATGAGATGGTCGAGTTCAGGATCCTGAAACAAGGAAGAAAGGAGAGCAGCAGAATACAGACACTGGATTTCAGAAAAGCAGACTTTGACAACCTCAGGGAACTGATGGGCAGGATCCCCTGGGAGAATAACATGAGGGGGAAAGGAGTCCAGGAGAGCTGGCTGTATTTTAAAGAATCCTTAATGAGGTTACAGGGACAAACCATCCTGATGTGTAGAAAGAATAATAAATATGGCAGGTGACCAGCTTAGCTTAACAGTGAAATCCTTGCTGATCTTAAACACAAAAAAGCAGCTTACAAGAAGTGGAAGATTGGACAAATGACCAGGGAAGAGTATAAAAATATTGCTCGGGCATGCAGGAGTGAAATCAGGAGGGCCAAATCACACCTGGAGTTGCAGCTAGCAAGAGATGTTAAGAGTAACAAGAAGGGTTTCTTCAGGTATGTTAGCAACAAGAAGAAAGTCAAGGAAAGTGTGGGCCCCTTACTGAAAGAGGGAGGCAACCTAGTGACAGAGGATGTGGAAAAAGCTAATGTACTCAATGCTTTTTTTGCCTCTGTCTTCACGAATGAGGTCAGCTCCCAGACTGCTGAACTGGGCAGCACAGCATGGGCAGGAGGTGACCAGCCCTCTGTGGAGAAAGAAGTGGTTTGGGACTACTTAGAAAAGCTGGACGAGCACAAGTCCATGGGGCTGGATGCGCTGCGTCCGAGAGCGCTAAAGGAGTTGGCGGATGTGATTGCAGAGCCATTGGCCATTATCTTTGAAAACTCCTGGCAATCGGGGGAGGTCCCAGACGACTGGAAAAAGGCTAATATAGTGCCCATCTTTGAAAAAGGGAAGAAGGAGGATCCAGGGAACTACGGGCCAGTCAGCCTCACCTCAGTCCCTGGAAAAATCCTGGAGCAGGTCCTCAAGGAATCAATTCTGAAGCACTTAGAGGAGAGGAAAGTGATCAGGAACAGTCAGCATGGATTCACCAAGGGCAAGTCATGCCTGACTAATCTAATTGCCTTCTTTGACGAGATAACTGGCTCTGTGGATGAGGGGAAAGCAGTGGACATGTTGTTCCTTGACTTTAGCAAAGCTTTTGACATGGTCTCCCACAGTATTTTTGCCACTAAGTTGAAGAAGTATGGGCTGGATGAATGGACTTTAAGGTGGATAGAAAGCTGGTTAGATTGTCGGGCTCAACGATTAGTGATCAATGGCTCCATGTCTAGTTGGCAGCCAGTATCAAGTGGAGTGCCCCAAGGGTCGGTTCTCAGGCCGGTTTTGTTCAATATCTTCATTAATGATCTGGAGGATGGTGTGGATTGCACCCTCAGCAAGTTTGCAGAGAACACTAAACTAGGAGGAGAGGTTGATATGCTGGAGGGTAGGGATAGGATACAGAGGGACCTTGACAAATTAGAGGATTGGGCCAAAAGAAATTTGATGAGGTTCAACAATGACAAGTGCAGAATCCTGCACTTAGGATGGAAGATTCCTATGCACCGCTACAGACTAGGGACCGAATGGCTCGGCAGCAGTTCTGCAGAAAAGGACCGAGGGGTTACAGTGGACGAGAAGCTGGATATGAGTCAACAGTGTGCCCTTGTTGCCAAGAAGGCCAATGGCATTTGGGGATGTATAAGTAGGGGCATTGCCAGCAGATCGAGGGACGTGATCGTTCCCCTCTATTCGACATTGGTGAGGCCTCATCTGGAGTACTGTGTCCAGTTTTGGGCCCCACACTACAAGAAGGATGTGGAAAATTGGAAAGCGTCCAGCGGAGGGCAACAAAAATGATTAGGGGACTGGAACACATGAGTTATGAGGAAAGGCTGAGGGAACTGGGGATGTTTAGTCTGCGGAAGAGAAGAATGAGGGGGGATTTGGTAGCTGCTTTTAACTACCTGAAAGGGGGTTCCAGAGAGGATGGCTCTAGACTGTTCTCAGTGGTAGCAGATGACAGAACGAGGAGTAATGGTGTCAAGTTGCAGTGGGGGAGGTGTAGGTTGGATATTAGGAAAAACTTTTTCACTAGAAGGGTGGTGAAACACTGGAATGGGTTACCTAGGGAGGTGGTGGAATCTGCTTCCTTAGAAGTTTTTAAGGTCAGGCTTGACAAAGCCGTGGCTGGGATGGTTTAGTTGGGGATTGGTCCTGCTTTGAGCAGGGGGTTGGACTCGATGACCTCCTGAGGTCCCTTCCAATCCTGATATTCTATGATTCTATGATTCATCCCCTTTCCAGGAAAGGCTTGAGAATAATCTACCAACCAGATAGGTAACCAAGGTAAGCACAGACCAGACCCTTGGGTTTTTAGGACACTAAAAACCGATCAGATTCTTAAAAAAACAGAACTTTATTATAAAGAAAAAAAAAAACGTAAAAGAAGCACCTCTGTAAAATCATAATGGAAGATAATTTTACAGGGTACTAAGATTTAAAACATAGAGGATTCCCCTCTAGGCCAAACTTCAAAGTTACAAAAAACAGGTATAAACCTCCCTCTTAGCACAGGGAAAACTCACAATCTAAAACAAAAGATAAACTAACGCATTCTCTTGCTATACTTACAATTTGTAATCTTAGAGGCTTATTTCAGGTATGGTTTTAGGAGAGGCGTTTTTTTCCTGCCTGGTCCCTCTCTTTGTCCCTAGAGAACAACAATGAAGCACACAACAATAAACCTCCCCCCACAGATTTGAAAGGATATTCTTCTCTTATTGGTCCTTTTGGTCAGATGCCAACCAGGTTATTTGAGCTTCTGAACCCCTTACAGGTAAAGGATGGATTTTATGCTACCCTTTAACTGTATGGTTATGACATTTCACACATGCAAAGGGTTGTATTCTTAGAATATTAATAAATTATTGTTGGGATTAGACACCTCTGCATTGAATAACAGAGTCACTTTAAAAAAAATGGAGGCCAAGGTCTCTCGTGTCATTCCCATAATCAGGTCATGATCTAAAGTCACACAAGCTGGTGCTATTTAATTTTCATTCAAATGTAATTTTGCATGTAGTATTTTGTGAAACATTTTTATTGGAAAATGCAGGTGCTCTCTTGGTGTAAATCAGCACAGTTGCTTCAACTTCAAAGAGGTTCAAGGCCTTAAAATCAAAGAGGTTCTGCCCTCTTCCCTGGATATGGAACCCACCCTTGGGGATATCTTTTACATTCTAAACAACATTCTGGTTCAGGCAGGAAATGTTTTCTGCTACATGCCCTATGGCTGGTCAGATGTTATGTCAAATCTCATCGCACAGCCATCTCCTCCTTCACCAAGAATGAGTTATTTTCATTTTTCTTTGGCTTCTTGCGGGGCTCAGTCAGCTGCATTGTCTTACAAGACCTCAGTTTCTTTCCTGCTCATGGATGGAGAGATGGTTTCTGATGGAGTACAGATTCCAAGACTTAACTCAAACCATATCTATAAAAGAGCACTGCTTCCTTTCACTCACCACCATCCCTACTTTGACCCATGAGCAAATCTGTCCTAGGCAGCCCTTTATGACAGCATGAGTGACCCAAGTGGAAGTCCAATGTTAGGTAAATTTTTACTCACCATAGGGTAAGATTCACCCTTGGGCAGATGGCCATCACAAAGGCCCATGCTCCACTTAGGTCCCTAATAAGATCCAGTTTGAAAGTTTAAAGTGGGACTAAAATTGTTCATAGGGCATTTTACTATATCCCTGCCAACGGGTGAATTTCAGATTTAAGGTCCTGACGGGAAACCTGCTGGAGGAAATGGAATGGCTCCCACTGACTTCAAAGGGAATTGGATCTGATCCGCTTGGGATGCACATGGTGAAAATGCACAAAAATGGCTCCCTCATGCCTAGCAGGTTTACAGTGAACGACCCAATGCCCCTGGCCACGACCAATATGAATTGAAAGGACCAAACTGGATTCCTTTAATCAGAGCCTGTTGTGCTACTGATGTGGCTCAGAATCACCTTGACATTCATTCTCACTGCAGCCACAAAAAAGGCAGTGGAATGACACGAGGAACGCAGTTGGCCCTTAGAATTTTAAGATGAAAGAAAGATGAAGAGTGCAACGTGCATGTCACGCCCTCTGAGGCTGAGATTAGCCCACTGATCACAAACCCTGAGGAAAATAGCTCCATCCAAAAAGGATTTAGAAAGGTAATCAAGTTTGTTTGGTAACTAATTAGGACCTCCTTCAGAAAGATTCTCCAGGAAGTCCTAGGAACTGTATAAAAGCGCTCACGACTCAAGGCTCTTCTAATCACTTCTCCAGACTTCATGGTGAACTTGGTAGGTCCAATTTGACTCAATCGCTTTCAAACTCTAGAGATGTGACAGTAGGGGCTATTTACATTGAAGCCTCAACCTTGCTTTTACTCACTGTGATTTTTTATGAGGGATCAGAGTGTTCTTCCACAATTATCTTGTGTAGTTATTTAGTTGCAGGAACTGGTGGATTCATGATCTGAAGCTAAAGGAGGGACTTTGCAACATATACAATTGGGAAACATATTTCCTATTAACTGGAAAAAGAATTAGGGCATTTAAATCTTTTCAGTAACTTCAGAAAATCACTTAACCATATTTCACTTATCTGGATTATGAATACATTTTCCCAGGTTAGTACAGAAAGGGCCAGTCCAGTGGTCTTCTAGTTTATTCTGAAGCAGCTGTTATGCCTCACTATTGGAGACAGGAGAATGGATTAAGCTGACAAGTGGTGAGATCCAATCTAGCAATTCCTACATTCTTCTGAGCAGAAATACCCATTGAAGGTGCTTCTCCTCAGATGGTGTAATTTAGTGTCGCTCCATGAAAGTCAGTGGACCTGAACCCATTTTACCCCAGCTGAGGAGCTTCTCCTTAGTGATTTCTATGGAGAAAAGTAAAGTTTCTGTTTATTCATCAGCAAGTATTGATGACTCCCAAGTTTTGGAAAACCAAAGAGCCACTCTCTGATACTGGACTCAACTTGTTTGCATGCAGAGGTTAAATCCTCAAATGAAAGGAAGTGATTACTGTGATCCCAGCCATGTTCTCTTTGAGAAATGTCTAAAATGGATCCAGAATCACAGGTGTCCATCATGGAAACAGTGACACTTATTCCAGTCAGTGTTTTTCAGAAAATGTTATTAATAGGAGCTCATGGGGCCAGCTAGGAGGGAAGTTTAGTGCAAGTGGAGAAGAAGTGTAGAAAGAGAAAATAGGAACAAATACATGGCCACACACATAGAGACTAAGCCTACTCCCCCCATCTCTCTCGGGCCCCAGGCAGACCTCACTACAATTGTAACTGAGCTTTGAAGCCTTTCTTCCACCAGCCCTTGTACCTTCTCTTTACTCTAGTCCCTGGTGTGTGTTACAGGTTTACCTCCTTCCCAGAAAGATGACTTTCTCAAGCCTGTGCTATCCAGAATGCGGGGTGGCCTGGCCCTGTCCAGTCACTGGTAGCTGCAATGAGCCATGAATTAGGCAGTGCCCTGACCCCAAAATGGTGATCAGACCCTCACTAGTTGTCATGACCCTTCCAGGACCAATTCTTAGCAATTCCCCTCAGCACAGTGGAGTGGGAGCCGTAGGAGCACCTGTGGTCGGAGCCGGTTTCAGGGGCTCATTCAGTTCGGGGGGATTGTACAGCCATGGAGGCCATTATGTAGGATTGTATGGTTTAGGGGGGTTATATGGTTATGGTGGCCATTACGGATATGGGGGATTACTGGGCCATGGGGGATACTGTGGTTACCTGGGTCTTTATGGTTACAGGGGATTATGGGGATATGGGGGATATGGCCGTAGGTATCTTGGTGGATATTGTGCAATGCTAAACCCAGCAGGAACATCTGTGGAAGAAGGAAGAACCAGGAAATGAACAGCAAGATACAGATTCACCCCTGACCTTTCGGGCATGGCTTTCAGAAGTGCTGTGCAAACTTGGCTCCAGTTGAACTCAGTGGGAGCTGTGTGTGCTCAGCACCTTGGTCTGATAGCCCTGCTGCATTTCTAACGTTACGCTTTAGGAGTCTTTCTGCCAAGGCTTCCCCAGCCATGTGCTGATTCTCTTATTTACATGTGGACTCATTCTGAATTACACGCAGGCTGTTTACACTGACCCTGCAGTGTGAAGGAAATAGGGGCCTTAAGATGGATAGCAGTTACATTTAGTATTAGTTTAAGTCCCTTTAAAGGGGAAAAAGAGACCTTGCTGTCAAGGAGAATTAGGCCCAACATGTTCTATCCTTTCCATCAATAGGTACCTTTAGCACCTCACTTTGACCTTTGCTTCGGCTGACGTATAGGGAGAAGTTGTATAATTCTCTGCTTTTATTTTGTTTTGTCTCACTTCCCACCAACTGGGGTAAAACAAGGAACTTGCAGTGGTTGCAAAGGGGACTTGTTTGTCAACCTCTGCAGCTGCAACGAAGCAAACAGAACATCTTGTCTGAAATACACCCCACTGAGGTCTGCAATGGGTCGTGGCCCTTCTTGAAACTCTGGAAATACATTCTTTCTGCTCTGCAGTATTTCGCCCTGTAACTGTGTACTGCCAATTGCATTTGCATTAAAACCTCTGCTGCAGCATAATGTCGGTCTCTGGTTCTCCTTGTTCCGCCCTCCTCGCTTAAAAATCGCATTGGACAAAATTCTTCCCTGTGGAGCTAGTAGCACCAGGCACTTCTCCAGTTGCAATTTTCGAAGCCCTGGAGTGACAGGAGAATCCAGCCCTGGGAGTGGTTGATAGCGTTCTGCAGGCCCTGAGTACCAAGGTGCAGTTCCTCCTTGCATTACCTGTTTTAGCAAAGAGTTTTTTCCTGGGAATACTTAGACCGATTTTCACTTCAAGAATGTAAGTTTTTTCTTTGGTTTCAAGAAGACTAACCATATGGTTCATGGTGAGCATCTGGGTGAGTCATTGAAGGAATGGACCCAGGTTTTTGTAAGTGTCACCTGACCTCAGTGGGTCACAGCTCAGAATGCCAGATTCAGGACAAACTGCTGAGGAATATGGCAGACTCACCCCACGTTGGTGGTTATTCTAACAATAGATACCAAGCTAGTAACAAAAGAAATGGGTTGGATGACAGAAACCCCCATGGGGCTGCCAACTGATGTGCCAAGACTACTTCTGCCCCTGCTTTCTTGCCCTGGCAGCTTGGGACTCCAGAGACTTGCCTGGCTTGAGCCAGACCCGCTAGCCTGCTGCAAACCCAGACCCAGGTCTGAACCACATCTCCTAACAGCTGTAGGCTTAAACTGAAAGCAGCTTAAGAAGTGTTCCTTTCTTTAACACTCAGATGTCCAACTCCCAGTAGGGTCCAAACCCCAAATAAATCCGTTTTACCCTGTATAAAGCTTATACAGGGTAAACTCATAAATTGTACGCCCTCTATAACACTGATAGAGAGATATGCACAGCTGTTTGCTCCCCCAGGTATTAATACATACTCTGGGTTAATAAGTAAAAAGTGATTTTATTAAATACAGAAAGTAGGATTTAAGTGGTTCCAAGTAATAGCAGATAGAACAAAGTGAATTACCAAGTACAATAAAATAAAACCCGCAAGTCTATGCCTAATACAGTAAGAAAACTGAATACAGATAAAACCTCACACTCAGAGGAGTTCCAGTAAGCTTCCTTTTACAGATCTGTCTCCTTCTAGTCTGGGTCCAGCAATCGCTCACACCCCCTGTGGTTATGGTCCTTTGTTCCAGTTTCTTTCAGGTATCCTTGGGGGTGGAGAGGCTATCTCTTGAGCCAACTGAAGACAAAATGGAGGGGTCTGCAAGGGGTTTAAATAGAATTTCTCTTGTGGGTGGAGACCTCCTCCCTCCGCTGTGTAGAATTTCAGCTACAAGATGGAGTTTGGGAGTCACATGGGCAAGTCACATGTCCATGCATGACTCAAAACTTACAGGTAGCAGCCATGGTTCACATGCTACCTTGAATGTTCTCAGGTAGACTTCTTATGTGGATTGAAGCCTTCCAAGATCCATTGTCCATTAAGTGCTTCTTGATTGGGCACTTAACTTGCACATTTCTTTCTCAAGAAGCTGACCAAATGCCTTACTAAGGCTATTTAAAACTAAACAAGTATACAGCCAATATTCATAACTTTGAATACAACAATGACACATGAATACAAATAGGATGAATATCTTCAGTAGTTCATAACCTTTACTTAGATATGTTACATGGTATATGTAGCATAAAATATATTTCAGTTATGTCATATATACATTCATAAGCATATTTCCATAAAGTCTTATGGGGTGCACCATCACACTGTCTTATCACAGTGGTTAACAAGAAGTCAAAAATGCAGTCTTCTTAGTCATTCCAGCTCTTATTTCACCACCCCGACACTTTACGATGACTAGTTATTAAAAACCAATTTCATCGTATAGAGGGTTCTACTAATCCTAAGAGATCAGCCACATAGCCAGGCCAATATATAATTCAGATCTAACACATTTCCCTGCCAATGGGAGATGCAGAGTTGGCGCTGGGGGCGGGGGCAGCATACAGAGTCCCCTCCCCCTCCTCCCAGGGGCTGCAGGGACATGCTGGCTGCTTTAAAGGGAGCCTGCCTTAAACCCGCTGCGCCACCTACTGGGAGCTGCCTGAGGTAAGCCCAGTCGAAGCCCGCACCCCTTATGCCCCCTGCACCCCTGCCTCAGCCCAGAGCCCCCTCCTGCACCCAAAGCCCCTACCCAACCCAGAGCCCCCTCCTGCACACAAACTCCCTTCCAGAGCCTGCACCCCACACCCCCTCCTGCACCCCAACCCCCTGCCCCAGGCTTAGCCCAGAGCCCCCTTCCACACTCCAATCCCCTCGGCCCCAGCCCAGAGCCCGCACCCGCTCCCACACTCCAACCTGCTATCCCAGCCCAGTGAAAGTGAGTGACAGTAGGGGAAAGCAAGTGATGGAGTGGGGGGGGGGATGGAATAAGTGGAGTGGGGCCTTGGAAAAGGGGCAGGGGTGGAGCAATGCTGTTTGGGTTTGTATGACTGGACAGTTGACAACCCTATCTGGAGCCCTCTGACCAAACCAAACCCCATTTCCAGCACTACTGCCCCCCTCCCCAGTGCTAAGGATGAATGTTTAAACCAATGTATCTCTGGCATGTCATCCGAGAGCATTTTGAATAATAAATTCTCCAACAGAGAGTCTGTGGAAACTTAATTATGGAGTCAGCAGCCATCTCTGAATAATTCTCCTTTTTCCAGGACATTCTTCTCTTCTCCTCTGATGGGATGTCCAGTGACATATAGCACATAGCATCCATCTCGAAAGCCATGTTTTATGGCAACCTACTGTGCAGGGGGAGGTTTAAATTCAACTAAGTCAGCTCCTTAACATGAGCTTTGAACTTACTTTGCAATGGTGGAGTGGTCGGGTATTGGGGCGGAAATAGTTCAGCCTCATATTGAGATTTTTTTATTTCATTGCACCAATATAACTCAATGAAATTAATCTTCTTCTCATTCTTTGCCCTGATGTGTTCATCAACTGGTCAGCAGCAATCTCCACTCCTTGCTCAAATGACATGACCAAAAGTTGATTTCACAAGTATGTTGCAAACACATGTTTTCTTTTCTTTTCTTTTCTTTTCTTTTCTTTTCTTTTCTTTTCTTTAAATTGGAAGGCCTAGCAAATCTGATCCTTTGAATTCCAGTGAGAGCATTTCACACAAGCCTGCAGGCCTAACAGAACTGGACCTGGACTAAATCAGCCACTATTTCAATGATCGAGCTGCTGGACGCAGCTAAGCCAACCTCTTTCCAAAAGAGCCATTGATTTTATATGCCTAACAGGAGAGACTCCATGCCCATTTTTCTGAAGTGCTGAGGATTCAAAACTCCCACTGAAGCAAACCAGAGCAGTTCATGCTCAACATTTATTTATAGCAGGCTACAAGGTTTCCTGAATTGTACACCAACGCTGGAGGTATCCAAATCTGGAGGACATTTTTGGCCAAACGATGTCGATGCCTTTGGTGAAATGAAAAGATAACGAATGGAAGAGCAATTAAACTAGAAAACCAATAGTATGGGGTAGTATATATTTGAATTTGAAATAAAGAGGAGTCGAAAATTGTCAAAAAAAAGAATAAAGAGTAGCAAGACTAGATTTCCATGGTTTCATGAAGGGCCATGTCCTATCAGCAGCTCCAAAGCGGTGTGTTTCTCATACAGTTCTCTTACTTATTTAGTGCAGTTGCAGAGTTTGACACTCAAGTCTGTCTGCCCCCATTTTTTAATTACTTGTTTCACCCTGGTCAGTCTCAACTAAAGGAAAACACAATAAAAGTGAAAGTTGAAAATTTTCTCCATTATGCAGCTGCTGTTAGAAAGTTAAAAGGCAGAAAGAAAGGGTCCATATTCCTGGATAGGAGATCACCTAGCATCATTCTCATTGACACTAAAGTCTTTTGACACTCCTCTTTCATGGGAGAGAGCCATTCAAGTCGATGTAGATGTAGATAACATACACCTTACAGACCCGGCTCCATTTGCACTTTGCAGAGTGGTGTAAAAACCCATCATGTAGTTGAGAATCAGGCCCACTGTACTGTTAATAGAGGAAGCCCATAGCCAGGAAGGCATTAGAAGAAACCCATGGGGAACATGAGGAATATTTGCAGAGGTGCTGATGAAATGCAGCTCTCTCATTATTTCACACTGAGTTCGGTGTACTCACCACTTCTCAAAGCCACGCTTATGTGATCAGACATGAATCTGTATCTTGCCATTCATTTCCTGGTTCTTCCTTTTCCTATGGATATGCCTGCTGGATTTAACATGGCCCACAGTTTCCACTAATGTAATGATGGCCCCTCGCCATCCCCACAAACCTTGTATTCCCCCAGAACCATATGGGCCCCTGTGACCATAGAGCCCGTCCTAACTGTATTGGCCACATAACCGTGTAATCTCCCATAATCACAGGGACCCCCATAACCATATAATCCTCCATAATGTTCTAAGCCTCTATCACCACATGCGCCCCCATCAGCACCTCTTATGTCAGCTGCTCCTGAGGATCCCTCTCTGCTTTTCCAAGGAAAAGAGCTGAGAATTGCTCCTGGGAAGGTCACAACTGTCAGTGGGGGTTGAATTAGCACTGTGGAGTCAGGGAACTGCCTCACGTCAGTGTCATGCATGGTTCGTGGCATGTCACTCCACACGTGAAGCAAAACATCTCTCTGCCATGGAGATAAATTTGAAACACACAGCAGGCAAGAAAGAAAGAAAGAAAGAAAGAAAGAAAGAAAGAAAGAAAGAAAGAAAGAAAGAAAGAAAGAAAGAAAGAAAGAAAAGAAAGAAACCCAACCAGCTCCTTTGAATCCTTGTTACTGTCTTCGTCTTTAAAAAAGCCATGCCTCTAAGACGTATAAATACAGTAAAACCTCAGAGTGATGAACACCAGAGTTACAAAGTGACCGGTCAACCACACACCTCATTTTTAACTGGAAGTATGCAATTGGGCAGTAGCAGAGACAAATAAAAAAAGCAAAATACAGCACAGTGTGTTAAATGTAAACTACTAAAAAACTAAAGGGAAAGTTTTTAAAAAAGATTTGACAAGGTACGTAAAACTGTGTGTTTGTTTAGTTTACATTAAGATGGTTAAAAGCAGCATTTTTCTTCTGCATAGTAAAGTTTCAAAGCAGTAAAAGTCAGTGTTCGATTGTAAACTTTTGAAAGACCAGCCAGAAGAGTTATTTCAAAGTCACAGACATTTCACAGTTTTGAAGAACTTCCATTCCCGAGGTGTTCGTAACTCTTAGGTTCTACTGTTTATAACATTTCTTTCATTAATGCTTGGGATTTCCAGTCTATTAAAAAAAATATCACACAGAACATGGCTGGGATAGCAGGTGCTTTGGTTTGTAAACCTTAGCAAAACTGAAGTGTTTTCTTTTTTTATCAAAGCCCAACACTAAACACAACCTCCTCCCATGGTGTAAATCTGTGTTGTTTCACTGCAGCTACACTAAGTTAGACCAGATGGGGATCTGCCCCTAGAATTACTCCTGCACATGAGAAGGTAGCAGTTGCCAGGCTGTAAGAGACGAGTGGCCCATCTAAGGCAGTATCCTGTCTCAATGAGTGTCACTCACCAGCTGCTTCAGAAGAAAGCAGAACAATGAATTAGTCCTTTATGGAGGAAATAGGGAGTTTCTTCCTAAACCCTAAATTAAAAATTGGGGGGAGAAATTTTTCCGAGCTCCCTAAGGGATTTGAATGCCCAAGTTCCCACTAAAATCAATAAGCTCTCGTGTCCCAACTCCATGTCTTGCTCCAAAAATCCAGAACTTAACATCTAAACCATGAAGAGACCAACGCCTGAAACTTGATAATGGGAAAAAAATGAAAATACCCCAAACCCTTCCCATTGTTAAGAGTTACAAAGTGCATGTGCAAGATTAATTACTAAATTAAAAGGATCCCTAACACATCATTTGAATGGTTATGGAGAAAGCAAGTTGAATAGGATGTCTCCAGTTCACATAGGAGAATAAGTTAACATGGTTAGAAGCCCCCTGAATCATGAGTGTTTTAATAAACTTTTCTAGACTGCCTGGAGGACTTGAGAGTTCCTTTGTTCCTACAAACCAAATTTTGATAAATCCTTCAATTGATATAATTTTTTTCTATGTGTTTTTGACAACTAATTTGTTCTAGGGCTGTCAATTAATCACAGTTAACTCACATGATTAACTCAAAAAATTAATTGCAGTTTTAATTGCACAGTTAAACAACAGAATACCAATTTAAATTTATTCAATAGTTTTGGATGTTTTTCTACATTTCAAATATATTGATTTCTTTTACAACACAGAATACGAAGTGTGCAGTGCTCACTTTATACTATTATTTTTTATTACAAATATTTCCACTGTAAAAATGGAATACAAAAG
The DNA here is from genome assembly GCF_965140285.1 of Lepidochelys kempii. NCBI lineage: Eukaryota > Metazoa > Chordata > Testudines > Cheloniidae > Lepidochelys > Lepidochelys kempii. Next base: position 350,054,011 of record NC_136380.1, read on the forward strand.
AAATACTGGTTTTCAATTCACCTCATACGAGTACTACAGGGCAATCTCTTTATCATGTAAGTGCAACCTTAAAATGTAGATTTTTTTGTTACATATCTGCACTCAAAAACAAAACAATGTAAAACTCTAGAGCCTGCAAGCCCACTCAGTCCTCTTTTTATTTGCAATATCACCAGAAAGTGAGAACAGATGTTTGCATGGTACTTTTGTAGCTGGCATTGTAAGGTACTTACATGCCAGGTTTGCTAGACATTCGTATGCCCCTTCAGGCTCCAGCCATCATTCCAGAGGATATGCTTCCATGCTGATGATGCTCGTTAAAAAAAATGATGCATTAATTAAATTTGTGACTGAACTCCTTGGGGGAGAATTGTATGTCTCCTACTGCATTTTACCCACATTCTGCCCTATATTTCATGTTATAGCAGTCTCGGATGATGATTCAGCACATGTTTGTTTTAAGAACACTTTCACTGCAGATCTGACAAAATGCAAAGAAGGTACCAATGTGAGATTTCTAAAGCACTTGCTTCAGTCTGCACTGCTTTGGATGGTTATCAAACAGAACCTGCTATCAGCATGGACGTATGTCCCCCGGAATGGTGGTTGAAGCATGATGGACATATGAATCTTTAGTGTATCTGGCACATAAATATCTTGCAACGCCAGCTACAATGGTGCCATGTGAACACCAGTTCTCACTTTCAGGTGATATTGTTAGCAAGAAATGGGCAGTATTATCTCCTGAAAATGTAAACAAACTTGTTTGTCTGAGCAATTGGCTGAACAAGTAGGACTGAGTGGACTTGTAGGCGCTAAAATTTTACATGGTTTTACTTCTGAATGCAGTTATTTTTTGCACATAATTCTACATTTGTAAATTCAACTTTCATGATAAAGAGATTGCACTATGACACTTGTAATAGGTGAACTGAAAAATAGTATTTCTTTTGTTTCTTTGTTACAGTGCAAATATTTGTAATAAAAATAATAATATAAAGTGAGCACTGTACACTTTGAATTCGGTGTTGTAATTGAAATCAATATATTTGAAAATGTAGAAAACATCCAAAAATATTTAAATAAATGGTATTCTATTACTGTTTAACAGAGCGGTTAATCACATGATTAATTTTTTTTTAATCGCTTGACAGCCCTAATTTGTTCCTAACTCCACCTGGTGTGATGTGCACACAAGGCCGGCCCCAGACCAAATGGTGCCCCAGGTGAGGAGCATCTTCGGTGCTCCCGCCTCCATTTTTAAAACTTTTGAATACCTTATTTTTATTGCATTTATAGCCTATTTCATAACTTTGATGTATGATTTGCATACATGATTTATCCGTCACATAAGACGATATATTTGCATGCTAGGATCTAAAAATCTGTATTTATTCATGACATATAAAAGCAAATAAAAAAATCATTTCCTCTAAGCTTATAGAATTTTTTTTTATTTTAATTTTATATTTTTGAAATGTACTAACATCAAGAAATTGAACTGTGCACAACACTGGATAGACCAGTATTAAATAGTGTTACCATAGTTGACAGCCTTACAATGTTACCCTAGTCCTTTAGTTCAAAAGTTCGCTTTTCTCACCTTTGCCCTTGCAAACTGAAGCACAGCATCAGAGAGATCCAAAGACTGGCCAATGGCATTCTCAAGTGATAAAATAGCAGGCAATGTCAGTCTCTCATTGGCCATCATCGATTGAAGATATATTTTAATAATCTGGAGCTTTGAAAAACTGCACTCATAACTAGCGATTGTGACTGTCAGTGTGAGAGGAATCCTCAAAGCTGTCCACACATTAGGAAAAGTGTCCTTCAGCTCTGCATCATGAATGAATTGGAGAACTTGGTGTGGAGAGTGCTTCCCATGTGGCAAAATGTGATGGATGCTGTCCTATTTGACATAGTGGTCTTTATCATTGATGTCCGAATATTCCCCATGCATCAGCGTTCATTGAAGGTCTGTACAATTGCTCAAGAATCTTTTCCCATCCGCTGACCACTTATTACGGTAATACATAAAAACCCAGGTCTTTTCACTGTGGTTCATTTGTCTCAACCTTTTTCCGATGGACACTTGATCAGTGTCAATGAGTGAGCAAAAAACCCTCCCTCTTTAATTTTTCTTCCGAGCATCCCATCACCTTATCTCTGCCCTTGTAACCAGACTGTCTCTTTTTCCGATGAATACAAGTTTCCTTGAAGACAGGCTCAGCTCCTAAGTTTTCTGCCATTTCTTTGGCAACGCTGAGGGCCTCTTCAAATCTGTTGTCTCTGTAGACCACAACGAAATCAAGGCAGCTTCTCCTCAAAGTAGTAGCGGTCATGATGTCCATCGACTGAGTTTGTAATGTCTTGCTGACAATGTTTACTTGGAACAGGATATTGTGCCAAACCACAATTGAGACCAGAAATTTGAAGTCAGTGATCTAGTTTGCCAGGCTTTGCACCTTGTGTCAGATTCCGGCCTCAGCTTTACTCAACTGTGCCAACTCCATCAGGGTGTCATAAAACTCAGTGACTTGGTACCTCACTGGCCTTATGCAGTGAATGCAGTTCTCCCAGCAAGTGTCACTTAGTGGCTTCATGGTCAGATTTGTTACATTGTCTGTGAAGATCTTCCACCTGATAGTTTATGCTGAAAACAGGACATATATCCTTTGCAGTACTCTCAAGAGAGATACTGAATCTAAAGATGACGCTGCATCTGACACAACCAGGCTGAGGAAAATGGCAGCCACATGGCAATAAGAAAGCTCTTAAATTCAGCACAAGGATCCTTGCCTGGACACCACTGTTTCTTCCCTTCATGTTCACACCACTGTTGTAACCTGAAGTTTTGTTTTATTCTCATTCAAAACATTCATAAACAATTCTGTTAGGCCTTTTCCAGTAGAGTCGTCCACAGACCGGAAACAGATAAAATGTTCCTTTACTTGGATACAGCCATCCTCCTCGTCGTTACTGTAAATGACATCTTTTCACTGTGACTAATGTAGGGAATGCAGTCCATTATTACAGTGTAGTACCTTGCTTTGGCGAGCCGCATCAGTGTTATCAAGCACCTTCCTTGCTATAAGGTCAATTGATTCATTTTGAATTGTTTTGCTGCAGTAACCGTCCATAGTTTTTTTACTAACTACTCGATGTAGCTGGTCACGTGTGACATTGTCGTATTTTCCAAGGAGCTCTACCAAACCAAGGAAATTATGTTATATTCAGTGAAAAACTTATCTGACGAGCTCTGGCAAGGCCAAATTATTCTTTGCAAGGAAGAGGGTAGTTGAGATCAGACGCTTGAGCACGTTCCTCCAGTGCTGGGTTTCTACATTAATAATGCACTGGTTTTCTGTGTCTATGCGTTTATTCAGCTTGGGCCTGGACTTGACCTCCATCCATTTGGAGTAGGCCATAAAATGGCCAGATGACTTTTCATGTTGCTTCAGAACATCAGCTAAGTTATGCCAGTAATTGTATCTGAAAAGCGCAAGTAAATATAAAGGGAAGGGTAACCACCTTTCTGTATACAGTGCTATAAAATCCCTCCTGGCCAGAGGCAACATCCTGTTACCTATGAAGGTCTAAGAAGCTCAGCTAACCTGGCTGGCACCTGACCCAAAGGACCAATAAGGGAACAAGATACATTCAAATCTTGCGGGGGGGAAAGGCTTTTGTTTGTGCTGTTTGTTTACGTTTGTTCTCTCTTGGGACTGAGAGAGGCTCGACAGAAATCCATCTTCTCCAACCCATCCTAATCCAAGTCTCCAATATTGCAACCAGTATCAGTAAGCCAGGCAAGGTGGATTAGTTTATCTTTTGTTTTATGTAAAATTTTCCCGTGTTAAGAGGGAGGTTTATTCCTGTTTTCTGTAACTTCAAGGTTTTGCCCAGAGGGGTATCCTCTGTGTTTTAAATCTGAATACCCTGTAAAGTATTTTCGATCCTGATTTTACAGAGGTGATTCTTTTACCTTTTCTTTAATTAAAATTCTTCTTTTAAGAACCTGAATGATTTTTCATTGTTCTTAAGATCCAAGGGTTTGGGTCTGTGTTCACGTGTACAAATTGGTGAGGATTATTACCAAGCCTTCCCCAGGAAAGGGGGTGTAGGGCTTGGGGGGATATTTTGGGGGAAAACGTCTCCAAGTGGGCTCTTTCCCTGTGCTTTGTTTAAGACGCTTGGTGGTGGCAGCATACTGTTCAAAGACAAGGCAAAGTTTGTACCTTGAGGAAGTTTTTAACCTAAGCTGGTAAGAATAAGCTTAGGGGGTCTTTCATGCGGGTCCCCACATCTGTACCCTAGAGTTCAGAGTGGGGAAGGAACCCTGACAACAGTCCAGAATGAAGTTCACTTTTTTTGCAACAGCGTTACACTGTTGATTCATATTTAGCTTGTGGTTCCCTCTGACCCCCAGATCCCTTTCCCCAGGACTCCTTCCTAGGCAGTCATTTCCCATTTTGTATGTGTGCAACTGATCATTCCTTCCTAAGTGGAGTACTTTGCATTTGTCCTTATTGAATTTCATCCTATTTACTTCAGACCATTTCTCCAATTTGTCCAGATCATTTTGAAATTTAATCCTATCCTCCAAAGCACTTGCAACCCCTACCAGCTTGCTATCATCTGCTAACTTTATAAGTGTACTCTCTATTCCATTATCCAAATCATTGATGAAGATATTGAACAGAACTGGACCCAGAACTGATCCCTGTGGGATCTCACTCATTATGCCCTTCCAGAATGACTGTGAACCACTGATAACTATCATCACTGTGAACCATTGGTAATTATCATCACTCGCCTTTATTCTGCCAGGAAAACTGGATGATTCTCCATTACTTTCCTCACATTTGCATTCCTTATCTTCAGCTACATCTTTTCATTCCTTAGTAATAGGACTTTCATCATTTATGCTTCATTTCTCAATTTCTTCTGCACTGGGACGATGGCTAATGCCCAGTCTATGTTGTTCTGTTTCTGATATTTTCCCATCAGATTTGCCCCTTGCTGTAAACTAGATTGTAACTGAGTTTTTTGCTTCCTATACTGAGCACCTGAAGGCTTCTTTGGGGGCATCTTTTATTTTCCATGAAGGAACACAGAGAGTATTAGGGAGAGCAAAGGTCTATGTTCTGCAGTCTTAGAAAGTCATCAAATACTATATGTTAAGCATGGCAAAAGAAGTACCGTACTTCTTTTTTATTGTTGCGTAGATAGGGGTTCGATAGATATCACAGGTGTCTCATTAAATATGTCCTGTATTAGTCGCTACTTACACTCTTCAACTCTTAAAACACAAGTACACTTTCACAATTACACAATAAAAAAAAGGTTGACAGTATCGCTGCTGGGCTCTCACTTCACATTGTTCTTATATCTCGCAGACTGACTGGCAACTCCCGGCCCCTTAGCTACCCATGAGGGCCTGGCTGACAAGATTTTAGAAGGTTTGAGGAAAACATAGTTCTGAGGACGTTTGAAAGGTTCCACGAGATTCTACAAAGGTCCATAACATTCTAGGAAGTTAGTGAAAAATGAATCCACCTACGGAATACCTGAAATATTTTACTTCAAACATTCTACTTTATTTTCTGCTGATAGCAACAAAAACAACACCGCAAGCCCAGCACCTCCCAAGCCCATCACCCCAGGTCATCTGCCCCTAAATCCAGCCCTACATGCACATTATATCCTGCAGCTCTCTTTCATTTGTAAACTTTATGAGCCAGCTGCATTCCTGGTATTCTACTGACTTCACTGATGCTGCAGTGGGATATTCGGAAGCCTAGAACAGTAACTGTCCAATGCAGTTCAGGAGCCATGGTGAGCAGGGGGTGAGTAATCACTAGGACTGGTTTTATTGCTGACTCTGCCACTTGCTCCCTGTGTAACCTTCACCTCAGTGTGCTTGTTCACCTCCACATCAACCAGATCTCATAGTGATATTGTGCTTGATGATCAGAGGCTTCCTCAAATCAAAGGACTTCAAAGCACTGCAGGCTCGTTACAGTTGTGTGTGTGCACAGGGCTGTATTATTTTAATAGCAGAATTTTTTCCTGGGATCAGATGCCCCCAAATTTTGGGTTAGGATTCAAGGGTTCTCACAACAATTTTTTTGGTGGCCACTGACAAACTTGTCTCTCTGTCCCTGCCTCCCTGAGCCCTTGACCGATAACCTACCCTGGGAACATGGGTTGGGAACTCACTGGCTGCGTGTGGAGTCCCAGGTTCCCCGTGCCCCAGCTGGGTGGAAGCGGGAAACCTACTCAGGGGCGCGCCTCAGTGACTGAATGCCGCAGCTGCCTGCACTGACAAAAGGATGCTGAGCTAGTGTACATCAGTACAGTTCCATAGATGTCAGTGATATTCTGTGATATTCTGTTCAGGTTAGAAGAAATCCTAGTGCGGGTAAATTTTGCACTTTGGAATGCCCTAGCTTGAATAGACTTGCAATTAATCCCACAGCAATCTGACCACTGAAGAAGTGTTCCTTAACTCTGTCTGTGTTGTGCTTCTTTCTTTTCTTTATTAGCTGAAGTTTCTCACAAGACCCAGAGCTCTTGGCTACTCGTGGATGGAGATGCAGTAGCTGATGTTTCCCATTGATTTCACTGTATATTAGAGATGAGCTGCTGTAGGTGGAGATGCAGTGTATGCACAGAAAGATACACTCCTAATCAAGTTTTCTCTCACCCAGGTTGGGTAAAGTGCCTTCCTTCAATCTGAAGTTGATGGAACTGTCCTCCTTTACACTGGTTCAGCATCTACCCGTCAACTTGAAAATATATATTAGGGCTGTCAATTAATTGCAGTTAACTCACATGATTAACTCAAAAAAAATTAATCTCAATTAAAAAATTAATCATGATTAATCGCTGTTTTAATTGCACTATTAAGCAATAGAATACCAAGTGAAACTTATTAAATATTTTGGATGTTTTTCTACAAAGCCCTGGCTGGGATGATTTAATTGGGGATCGGTCCTGCTTTGAGCAGGGAGTTGGACTAGATGACCTCCTGAGGTCCCTTCCAACCCTGATATTCTATGATTCTATGATTCTACATTTCCAAATATATTGATTTCACTTAGAACGCAGAATACAAAGTGTACAGTGCTCACTTTATATTATAAGTTTTGATTACTATTTGCACTCTAAAAATGATACAGGAAAGTAGTTTTCAATTCACCTCATACAAGCCCTGTAGTGCCATCCCTTTATCGTGAAAATAGAACATACAGATACAGATTTTTTTTTGTTACATAACTGCACACAAAAACAAAACAATGTAAAACTTTAGAGCCTACAAGTCTACTCAGTCCTGCTTCTTGTTCAGCCAATTGCTCAGACAAACAAGTTTGTGTACATTTATGGGACATAATGTTGCCGGCTTATTATTTATAGTGTCACCTGAAAGTGAGAACAGGTGTTCACATGGCACTTTTTTAGCTGACATTACAAGGTATATACGTGCCAGATAGGCTAAACCTTCGTATGCCTCTTCATGCTTCAGCCCCCATTCCAGAGGACATGCTTCCATGCTGATGATGCTCATTAAAAAAATAATGTGCTAATTACATTTGTGACTGAACTCCTTGGGGGAAAATTGTATGTCTCCTGCTCTGTTTTACCCTCATTCTGCCATATAGTTCATGTTATAGCAGTCTCTGATGATGACCCAGCACATGTTGTTTGTTTTAAGAACACTTTCACTGCAGATTTGACAAACTCAGTGAAGGTACCAGTGTGAGATTTCTATAGATAGCTACAGCACTCGATCTATAGATAGCTATAGCACTCGACCCAAGGTTTAAAAATTGGAAGTACCTTCCAAAATCTGAGAGGCACGAGGTGTGGAGCATGCTTTCAGAGGTCTTTAAACAGCAACACTCCAATGCGGAAACTACAGAACCCGAACCTCCAATAAGAAACTCAACCTTCTGCTGGTGGCACCTGACTCAGATGATGAAAACGGACTTGCGTCAGTCCGCACTGCTTTGGACCATTATCGAGAATTGAAAAATACTAATTATTTTGGTTTTTTGCACTGCAAATATTTGATATATTTGTAATCAAAAATAAATATAAACTGAGCACTGTGCTTTTTGTATTCTGTGTTGTAATTGAAATCAATATATTTGAAGATGTAGAAAACATCCAAAATATTTAACTATTATTCTATTATTAACAGCATGATTAACTGCATGATTTTTTTAATCGCTTGACAGCCCTAATATATATAAAAGGGAAATGCAAAGAATTTCAGAGACTAGGAATCATGAACTGAGCACTGGAGTGACATCTGAGACCTTGACATGCATTTTTAAAGTGAAGCTAATTTCAGTATTGGAACATCTAATCCTAATCAAAATTTACTACTATTACAATAATACACCTCTTTGGCCATATAAAATTTAATGAATGATTGTGAAGTGCTTTGAAGTGCTTAGATCAGAGGAAGCCTGAGAAAATCCATCATGAAAGTTACAAGTATACCTGTTTGACATGGAGGTAAACGGAGGCACATTCAGGTGAAGATCACACAGGGAGTGAGTGATTGGCAGGATCAGAAATAAACCCCAATAGTTGGGACTACTCATGCCAAACACTAACCTGTATCTCCTAAACCCTACTGGACACATATGTCATGGCTTCCAAATACATCACTAACTGGAGAGTAACTCTTACAGAGGCCCATTCTGGATTTTTGTTCTGTTGATTTTTTGGGGAACTTCTTAGGTGAAACATCTTCTAATCCAAGTGAGAACAATGATCAACCATCGAGAGTCTTCCAATGCACTTTAACTCCCTTTATTTGAAGGTGTTGGCTCAGTGGTGGGTATTTACACTTGAGCAGATTTAAATTGTCTGGTACCAAAATTTTTCCCATTTGAATTCCATATTGAGATTTTTATTCCTATTCTGCAGATGAACAAGCTTGAAATGTACACATTTGTAATTCCTTAGGACCATTATTATCCTTTTGTACTGAGAAGGCAATGTTAAAGAGAGAACCTACCCTGTGCCTTGTTACACAAACCTGAAAGAATTTGTCTCCACTGCTTTATTCTGACCCATTAGAGAGATGTGATTCCAAGGAAAGACAAAGGACTACAAACGGGGCACTTGGTGACTTCATCCCAATGGGTGCTATGACTTTAAGCAAGTTTTTGATGATTGAATTATATACTGAGATTTCTAATGCTACCACACTCATGGAAAAGAGAAATTGACAGACTTGAAATTCCTTAGGAGAAGTATTATCCTCACATATAATGACAGTGAAAGTGGATCAAAACATTAGCCAGCTTTTTATTGTTGATGCTGAGATCCAAGGATGCAAACATTTTGTAACCAGACATGTTATTAACCTTGTCTTGTAACACAGTGCAACAGGGATCAACCTAGAGCTCAGCCTAGAGCTCAGCCTGTGGTAGGAAGAGTCAAAAGGATTGGGTTGTATTTTTGTTTCTGCAACTGACCCCCATGTGACATTCACCTCAGCGTGTCTCTGTTTCTAGGCCAATCAAACAGAGAGAGTCAGGGTGTGAAGGCTGGAAGTTCTTCAGCAACCTCAGAACTCCAGAGTTCAAAGCCCCTCACAAACACTCACTGGTGTTTCACACATGCACAGGGTTATCATCATCATCATCATGTTCCTATTACGCCTCTGGCATTTAGAGCAGTGACAAAGCTCCTTCACTCCTGTCTGCTTCTCGCAAGTCTTTCAGTGGTTCCCCAGCTTTGCCCCAGGTTTTTCAGCTCAGCTTCCACAGCTCTTCACCATGTTGTTTTTGGTCGGCCTCTTTTTCACTTGCCTTCAGGTATCCATCTTACTGCAACTCTGGTGATGGAATCAGTTTCCATCCAAAGCACACGGCTGATCCATCTCCAATGCCTCCTGGCTATGATGGTGCGCAGATCCTCTTGGCTGCACTGTGTCAATAGATCTTGGTTTGCAAAGGGTTGTATTCTTGGAATATTAATAAATTGTTGTTGGGATTAGACACCTCTGCACTGAGTCATACAGTCACTTTAAACAAAATGGAGGCCAAGCTCTGGTGTCGTTCAGTTAACGAGGTCATAACGTAAAGCCACACAATCTGGGTCTGTTTCATTTTCATTCGAATGTAGTTTTGCATTTTTTTTTAAAACATTTTTATTGGAAAATGAAGGTGCCCCCTTGGTGTCAATCAGCAGAGTTGCTTCAACTTCACAGAGGTTCAGGGCCCCATCATCAAAGGAAGACTCCTCCAACTCATTCCTTGGACATGGAACCCCTCTCCCCCTTGTGGATATCTGTTACACTCTAAACAGGATGCTGGTTCTGGCAGGAATGTTTTGTGCAGCATGCCCTATGGCTGGTCAAAGTTAATGTCAAATCCCATCCCACAGCCATCTCCTCCTTCCTCAAGAATGTGTGATTTTCATCTCTCCTCCACTCCTTGCTGGGCTCCATCAGCTGCGTTGTCTCAGAAGACATCCTTTTCTTGGCTGCTCCTGGATGGAGAGATCCTGACATAAAAGAACACTGCTTCCTTTCGCTCTCCACCATCCCGCTCCTTGACCCATGAGCAAATCTGATCTAGGCAACCCTTTGAGACGGCATTGGTGACCCAAGTGGAGGTCCAACTGTAGGTCACCTTTTGCTCACCATATGATGATATTGACCCATGGTCAGAGGGCCATCACGAAGGCCCATGCTCCACTTAAGTCCCTGTTAAGACCTAGTTGTAAGTTAAGCATGGGACTAAAGTTGTCTATAGGCATCATACCATCCCCCTGCCAAAGGGTGAATTTCAGGCTTAAGGTCCTGACAGGAAACACACTGGTGGCAATGGAATGATGCTCATTGACTTCAAAGGGAATTGGTTCTCACCCACTGGGAATGGAGGTGGTGAGAATGCAGAAAAATGGCTCCCTGCTTCCTGGCCAGTTTAGAATAAACTGCCCAATGTCCATAACCACAACCAGCATGAATTGGAAGGCTCAAATTGGATTCCTTTCATGACAGCCAGTTGTACTACTGATGTTGCTCAGAATCACCTTGACATTCATTATAATCGCAGCACCAATAAAGTCAGTGGAATGACATGAGAAATGTAGTTGGTCCATGCCATTTAAAGATGAAAGAAAGATGAAGAGTGCAACGTGCATGTCACGCCCTGTGAGGCTGAGATTAGCCCAATCATCACAACCCCTGAGGAAAACAGCTCCATCCAAAGAAGGATTTTGCAAGGCAATCAAGTTTGTTTGGTAACTAATTAGGACCGCCTCCACAAACGGCATCGCAGATCCTCCAGGCAGTCCTAGGAATGGTATAAAAGTGCTCACCACTCAGACCTCTTCTAAACACTTCTCCGGACTTCATCTCCTCGGTGAACTGGGTAAGTCCAATTCAACTCAATCACTTTTGAACTCTATAAATGTGACAGTAGGGGCTATTTCCATTTAAGATGGAACCTTTCATGTACTCACTGCGATATTTATTAGGATCAGGGTGTTCTCTCCTAATTATTTTGTGTAGTAATTCAGTTACAGGAGCTCGTGGATTCATGATTTTAAGCTAATAGGGGAATTTTAGGAGCAACATGTGCAATTGGGAAACACATTTCCTATTAATTGGAAATAGATTTAGGGCATTGAAATCTTTTCAGTAACTTTAGAAAGTCATTTAGCCATTTTTCACTTAGCTGTATTAGGAAGAAACTTTCCCAGGTTAGTCCAGAAAGGGCCAAATCAGTGGTGTTTTACTTTCACCTGAAGCAGCTGTTACTCCTCACTCTTCGAGACAGGAGAATGGATGAAGTTGACAAGTGGTGAGATCCAGCCTAGCAATTCCTATGTTCTTCTGAGCAGAAATACATATTGAAGATGCTTCTCCTCAGATGGTGTAATTTAGTGTCGCTTCATGAAAGTCAGTGGACCTGAACCCCAGCTGAGGAGCTTGTCCTTAGTGATTTGTTTGGAGAAAAGTAAAGTTTTCTCTTTATTCATCAGCAAATTTTGGTGACTTCCAAGGTTTGGAAAACCAGAGAACTATACTGTGAAACCAGACTCAACTGGTTTGCATGCAGAGGTTAAATCCTCCAATGACAGGAAGTGATTACCATGATACCAGACATGTTCTCTTTGAGAAATGTCTAAAATGGACACAGAATCCCAGGTGCCCAGCATAGAAATAGTGACACTTGTTCCAGTCAGTGTTTTTCAGACAAAGCCATTGAGAGGGGCTCTAGGGGGTCGGTTGGGAGGGAAGTTTAGTGCGAGTGGACAGGAGGTGTAGAAAGAGGATATAGGAAGAAATACATGGCCATGAACACAGGGACTAAGGCCCCTCTTTCTTTCTCTCTTGAGCCACACTGAGCTTTGAAGCCTTTCTTCCAACAGCCCTTCTAACTTCTCTTTACTCTAATTCCTGTTGTGTGTTTCAGGTTTACCTCCTTCCCAGAAAGATGACTTTCTCAGGCCTCTGCTATCCAGAATGCGGGGTGGCCCGGCCCAGTCCAGTCACTGGCAGCTGCAATGAGCCATGCGTTAGGCAATGCCCTGACTCTGAAGTGGTGATCAGACCCTCACCGGTTGTCGTGACCCTCCCAGGACCAATTCTCAGCACTTTCCCTCAGCAGAGCGGAGTGGGAGCCATAGGAGCACCTGTGGTTGAACCCGGTTTTGGGGGCTCATTGGGTCATGGGGGATTGTATGGCTATGGAGGCCATTATGGAGGATTGTATGGTTTAGGGGGATATGGTGGTTACGGCGGCCGTTACGGTTATGGGGGATTGGGCGGTTATGGTTATGGTTATGGGGGATTATGTGGTTCTGGGGGATTAGGCGGTTACCTGGGTGGTTATGGTTATGGGGGATTATGTGGTTCTGGGGTATCTTGCCATAGGTACCTCAGTGGAAGCTGTGGGCCATGTTAAACCCAGCAGGAAGATCCGTGGATGAAGGAAGAACCAGGAATTGAACAGCAAGAAACAGATTCACCCCTGACCTTTTGGGCATGGCTTTCAGAAGTGCTGTGCAAACATGGCTCCAGTTGAGCTCAGTGGGAGCTGTGTTTGCTCAGCACCTTGGTCTGATAGCCATGCTGCATTTCTAATGTTACGCTTTATGACTCTTTCAAGGCTTTGCCAGTGGAGTGCTGATTTTCATATTTACATATGGACTCATTCTGAATAACACACAGGCTGTTTACAGTAACTCCACAGTTTAAAGGAAATAGGGGCCTTAAGACAGGCATCAGTTACATTTATTACCATTTTAAGTCCCTTGAGCAAGGGAAAAAGAGACCTTGCTGTGAAGGAGAATTAGACCCCATCTGTTCTATCCTTTCCATCAATACGTATCTTTAGTGTTTCGCTTTGACCTTCTCTGCAGCAGACATTTAACTGAGAAGCTGTGTAGTCCTCTGCTTCTGTTTTGCTTTGTCTCACTTCCCACTGACTGAGGGAATAAAAGTAACTGAAAATGGTTGTGAAGGGAACTTGTTTGTCCAGCTCTGCAGCTGCAACAACAAAAAAGCACATCTTGTGTGAAATACTTCCCATTTAGGTGGGTTTTCGGTTGCAGCCCTTCTTGAAAAACTGAAAATACGTTCCTTCTGTTCACGTATTTTTCCTGTAACTGTGTACTGCCAATGTCACTCACATTAAAAACGCTGATGCATCGTTATATCCGTCTTCTGGTTCTCCTTGTTCCTCCCTCCTTCTTTAAACATTTCCCTTGGCAAAATTCATCCCTGAAGAGCCAGCAGCATCAGGCATTTCACAAGATGTGACTTTTTGAAGCCCTGAAGTGATAGGAGAATTCAGCCCTTGAAGTAGTTTACAGCATTCTGTTGGGTTTCCGTACTGGGATGGAGTTCCACCTTGCATTACCTGTTTTAACAAAGTAAAGTTAACTCTACCCCAAACTCCTGGAATAGCAGAGCAACTTTCAGGACAGGAAGCCTTTCCTTCTACAGCACTTTGAATGTCTGGCTCTTCACTAGAAAGCTCTTCCCAATGTGCACTTCACAAATCACCCTCCCTGTTCTATGGAGCTTCCCTTCCCCGGGGTTTGGGTGTTTCAGCAGGGATTATTCATAAAGACGAATGCTGGGAAAACTTTACTAACCTCATTATTTGTTATGGGTACTTTATCTGGAGCTCTCAGACCAAATCAAATCTCATTTCCATCACCACTGCTCCTCCAGATGCTAAGGATGAATGTTTAAATGAATGTATCTCTGGCATGTCATTTGAGAGCATTTTCAATAATAAACTCTCCACAGACACACAGCTGAAACATAATTATGGAGTCAGCAGCTCTTTTTTAGAATAATTCTCCTTTTTCCAGGACATTCTTCTCTTCTCGTCTGATGGGACCTCCAGTGACATGTAGCACGTAGCATCCATCTCGGAAGCAGTCTTTTATGACAACCTAATGAGAGGTGTAAATTCAAGCAGCTCTCCTCCTTGACACCAACTTTGCATTCACTTTGCAATGCTGGAGATGAGCTGTCAAGGTTCCTTCCCCACTCTGAACTCTAGGGTACAGATGTGGAGACCTGCATGAAAGCCTCTTAAACTTACTTTTACCAGCTTAGGTTAAAACTTCCCCAAGGTACAAACTATTTTACCTTTTTGCCCTTGGACTTTCGCTGCCACCACCAAATGTCTAACTGGGATATAATTTAGAAAGAGTACATTTGGAAACGTCTTTCCCCCCAAAAATCCTCCCAAAACCTTGCACCCCGCTTCCTGGGGAAGATTTTATAAAAATCCTCACCAATTTGCATAGGTGACCACAGACCCAAACCCTTGGATCTTAAGAACAATGAAAAAGCATTCAGTTTCTTAAAAGAAAAATTTTAATAGAAGAAAAATAGTAAAAAGAATCACCTCTGTAAAATCAGGATGGTAAATACTTTACAGGGTAATCAGATTCAAAACCTAGAGAATCCCTCTAGGCAAAACCTTAAGTTACAAAAAGACACAAAAACAGGAATATCCATTCAATTCAGCACAGCTTATTTTCTCAGCCATTTAAAGAAATCAGAATCTAACGAATCTCTGGCTAGATTACTTACTAAGTTCTAAGACTCCATTCCTGTTCTGTCCCTGGCAAAAGCATCATAGAGACATAGAGAGAGGCTTTGTTTCTCCTTCCCCCCAGCTTTTGAAAGTATATTGTCTCCTCATTGGTCATTTTGGTCAGGTGCCAGCAAGGTTATCCTAGCTTCTTAACCCTTTACAGGTGAAAGGGTTTTTCCTCTAGCCAGTAGGGATTTTAAAGGTGTTTACCCTTCCGTTTATATTTATGACATGAGCTGACAAGATTTAGGGCAATGGGGCAAAAATAATTCAGCTTCACATTGAGATTTTGGATTTCATTGCACCAAGAAAACTTAGTTCAATTCATCTTCCTCTGACTCTTTGCCCACATGTGTTCATCTACTGGCCAACAGCAACATCCACTCCTTGGTGAAATGACAGGACCAAAAGTTGATTTCACAAGGATGTTACAAACACAACTGACTGCCTCATTTCTGCCCACCTCAGTTCTGCCCAGATAGACAAACTAAACTACACCAAAGTCATCTACAGGAGTCATGAAAGACAATGGAGGAAATAATTAAGGAATCAATTTCCAGACACCTAGAAGATAATAAGGTGATAAATAACAGCATGGATATATCAAAAACAAAATCTGTGAAACAACCTAATAGATTTCTTTTACAGGATAACAAGCCTTGTGGATAGTGGGCAAGCAGTAGATGTGGTCTATCTTAATTTTCAGTAAGGCTTTTGATACTTTCTTGCCTGACCTTCTCATAAACAAACTAGGAAAATACATCTTAGTTGGTGCTAGGATAAGGTGGGTGCATAACTGGTTGAAAAACCATTCCCAGAGAGTATTTAGCAGGGGTCTACACTCCAACTGGAAGGGCATATCAAGTTGCATCCCACAGGGATCAGTTCTGGGTCTGATTCTGTTCAATGTCTTCATCAATGATTTAGATTATAGCACAGAGAGTACATTTATAAAGTTTGCAGATGATACCTAGCTGGGAGGGGTCTCAAGGATTAAAATTCAAAATGAGCTGGACAAACTTGAGAAATGGTCTGAGGTAAATAGGATGAAATTCAATAAGGACAAATGCAAAGTACTCCCTGAGAAAGGAGCAATCAGTTGCACACATACAAAATGGGGAATGACTGCCTAGGAAGGAGTACTGTGGAAAGGAATCTGAGGGTCATAGTGGATCACAAGCAAAATGTGAGTCAAGAGTGTAACACTGTTGCAAAGAAAGCAAACATCAATCTGGGATGTATCAGCAGGAATGTTGTAAAGAATACAGAAGTAATTATTCTGTTCTACTCTGAGCAGGTTATGCCTCAGCTGGAATGTTGTATCCAATTCTGGGTGACATATTTCAGGAAAAATGTGGAGAAATTGGAGTCCAGAGAAGTCCACAGAAGACCAAGAAAACTGATTAAAGGTCTAGAAAACATGACCTATGAGGAAAGATTTAAAAAATTGGGTTTGTTTAGTCTGAAGAGAAGACTGAGAAGGGACATGAAAACATTTTTCAAATATATAAAAGGTTGTTAACAAGAGGAGGGAGGGAAAAAAAATCTCCTTAACCGCTGAGGATAGGAGAAAAAGCAGTGGGCTTAAATTGCAGGAAGGAAGGTTTAGGTTGGACAGGAAGACAAACTTCCTAACTGTCAGGATGGTTAAGCACTGGAATAAATTGCCGAGGGAGGTTGTGGAATCTTGGTTATTGGAGATTTTTAAGACCAGGTTAGACAAACTGCTGTCAGAGATTGTACATAAGAACATATGAATGGCCCTACAGGGTCAGACCACTTGTCCATCTAGCCCAGTATCCTGTCTTCTAACAGTGGCCAGTACCAGGTGCCACAGAGGGAATGAACAGAACAGGTAATCATCAAGTGATCCATCCCCTGTACCCCATTCCCAGCTTCTGGCAGACAGAGGCTAGGGACACCATTCCTGCCCTTACTGGCTAATAGCCATTGATGGACCTATCCTTCATGCATTTATCTAGTTCTTTTTTGAACCCTGTTATGGTCTTGGCCTTCACAACATCCTCTGGCAAGGAGTTCCACAGGTTGACTGTGTGTTGTGTGAAGAAATACTTCCTTCTATTTGTTTTAAACCTGCTGCCTATTAATTTCATTTGGTGACCCCTAGTTCTTGTGTTATGAGAAGTAGTAAACAATACTTCCTTATATACTTTCTCTATACCAGTCATGATTTTATAGACCTCAATCATATCTCCCTTTAGCCATCTCTTTACCAAGCTGAAAAGTCCCAGTTTTATTAATCTCTCCTCATACGGAAGCCATTCCATAACCCCTAATTATTTTTGTCGTCCTTTTCTGAACCTTTTCCAATTCCAATATATCTTTTTTGAGATGGGGCGACCATATCTGCACACAGTATTCAAGATGTGGGCGTACCATGGATTTATATAGAGGCAACGTGATATTTTCTTTCCTAATATCTATCCCTTTCTTAATTATTCCCAGCATTCTGTTCACTTTTTTGACTGCCGCTGCACATTGAGTGGATGTTTTCAGAGAACTATCCACATTGATTCCAAGATCTTTCTTGAGTGATAACAGTTAATTTTGACCCCATAATTGTATATGTATAGTTGGGATTATGCTTTCCAATGTGCATTACTTTGCATTTATCAACATTAAATTTCATCTGCCATTTTGTTGCCCAGTTACCCAGTTTTGAGAGATCCTTTTGTATCTCTTTGCAGTCTGCCTGGGTCTTAACTATTTTTATTAATTTTGTATCATCTGCAAATTTTGCCACCTCACTGTTTACCCCTTTTTCCAGATCATTTATGAATATGTTGAGTAGGACTTGTCCCAGAACAGACGCCTGTGGGACACCACTATTTACCTTCTCTGTTCTGAAAATTGACCATTTATCCCTACCCTTTGTTTCCTATCTTTTAACCAGTTACCAA
The DNA here is from genome assembly GCF_965140285.1 of Lepidochelys kempii. NCBI lineage: Eukaryota > Metazoa > Chordata > Testudines > Cheloniidae > Lepidochelys > Lepidochelys kempii. Next base: position 350,072,027 of record NC_136380.1, read on the forward strand.
TCCATGAGAACACCTTCCATCTTATCCTGTGCCAGCTTACTTTGCATAAGAGCCTTTGGTGAGGGACCTTTCCAAAGGCTTTCTGAAAATCTAAGTACACTATATCCACTGGATCCCCTTGGTCCACATGCATGTTGAATTCTAGTAGATTGGTGAGTCATGATTTCCCTTTACTAAAACCATGTTGACTCTTCCTCAAGAAATTATATTCATCTGTATGTCTGACAATATTGTTCTTTATTATAGTTTCAACCAGTTTGCCCGGTACTGAAGTCAGGCTTACTGGCCTGTAATTGCTGGGATCACCTCTGGAGCCCTTTTAAAAATCGGCATCACATTAGTTATCTTCCAGTCATCTGGTACAGAAGCTGATTTAATTGATAGGTTACAGACGACAGTTAGTAGTTCTGCAATTTCACATTTGAGTTCCTTCAGAACTCTTGGGTGATACCATCTGGTCCTGGTGACTTACTGCTGTTTAATTTATCAATTTGTTCCAAACCTCCTCTAATGACACCTCAGTCTGAGACAATTCCTCAGATCTGTCACCTAAAAAGAATGTCTCAGATTTGGGAATCTCCCTCACATCCTCAACCATGAAGACCAATGCAAAGAATTTATTTAGTTTCTCCGCAATGGCCTTATCATCTTTGAGTGCTCCTTTAGCACCTTGATTGTCCAGTGGCCCCACTGGTTGGTTAGCAGGCTTCCTGCTTCTGATGTACTTAAAAAAAATTTCCTATTACTTTTTGAATCTTTGGCTAGCTGTTCTTCAAATTCTTTTTTGGCCTTCCTAATTGTATTTTTACACTTCATTTGCCAGTGTTTATGCTCTTTCTATTTTCCTCACCAGGATTTAACTTCCACTTTTTAAAGGATGCCTTTTTGTCTCTCACTGCTTCTTTTACTTTGTTGTTTAGATACGATGGCTCTTTTTGTGGTTCTCTTACTATGTTTTTTTAATTTGGGGTTTACATTTAAGTTGAGCCTCTATTACGGTGTCTTTAAAAAGTTTCCACGCAGCTTGCAGGGATTTCACTTTCAGCGCTGTACCCTTTAATTTCTGTTTCACTAACCTCCTCATTTTTGTGTAGTTCCCCTTTCTGAAATTAAATGCTACAGTTTTGGGCCACTGTGGTGTTTTTCCTGCCACAGAGATATTACATTTAATTATATTATGGTCACTATTACCAAGCAGTCCAGCTATATTCACCTCTTGGGCCAGATCCTGTGCTCCACGTAGGACTAAATCAAGAATTGCCTCTCCTCTGGTGGGTTCCAGGTCCAGCTGCTCCAAGAAGCAGTCATTTAAGGTGTCAAAAAACTTTATCTCTGCTTCCCTTCCTGAGGTGATATGTATCCAGTCAATATGGGGATAATTGAATTCTCCCATTATTATTATTGAGTTTTTTATATTAATAGCTTCTCTAATCTCCCTGAGCATTTCACAGTCACTATCAGCATCCAGGTCAGGTGGTCACTAATATCTCCCTAATGCTATATTCTTATTATTAGAGCATGGAATTTCTATCCATACAGATTCTATGGTACAGTTTGATTCATTTACGATTTTTACTTCATTTGATTCTACTCTTTCTTTCACATATAATGCCACTCCCTCACCAGCATGACCTATTCTGTCCTTCCGACATATTTTGTACCCTGGTATTACTGTATCCCATTGATTATCCTCATTCCACCAAATTTCTGTGATGTGCATTGTATCAATATCCTCATTTAATACAAGGCACTCTAGTTCACCCATTTTATTATTTAGACTTCTGGCATTGGTATAGAAGCACTTTAAAAACTTGTCTCCTTTTATCTGTCTGCCATTACACGATGTAATTGAATGGGACTCTTTTTTAACTGACTTTCTGATCAGACCCTGCCTGTATTTAATCATTTTCCATCCTCTCGTCCTCACTAGGACATAGAGATTCCCTATCAATAGATCCTCCCCTAAGGGATGTCTCTGTCCGAACCAGGTGCTCCTCTGCACCTGTTGGCTTTGCCCCAGCCCTTAGTTTAAAAACTGTTCTATGCCCTTTTTAATGTTAAGTGCCAGCATATAGATAATATATCATATAGATAATACTTAGTCCTTCTGGCCATGGGTTTGAATTAAGAGCTATACTGCTCTAGTTTTCTCTATCAGACTATGCTTATGGACCGCTCCTTGGAACGGAAGAACATAGGCATTGCTACAGAAGATCAGGCTTCTCTCCCATCATGGTCAGTAACAGAGGCTTCATAGGGAAATACAAGAAACCCAGCAGAACGCAAGTATGGGATCACCTGCCCATAGAGGAACTTTTTTCTCTATCACCGGTCAATCAGATCTATCTCCATTATTGGATGATACTGTGAAGCATAAGATTTTATATCCTTGCCAAACTTGAAGAAATGCAGGAAATCCATCTAAGTCTCCATTTGCTCCAGAGTGCTACAAGCACCATTCTCTATGCGTCACCAAGAGACACGTCTCAACTCATCCCTCTCCTTTGAGATACATCAGGATCAATAATGAATTTAAAGCTGCAGCATTAAAGACCTGACCTGCAGAGGAATAAACCTTTTGCCATTAAGCAATGAGCCTTTCACCGCCAGATCACAAGCTTCATAGAGAACAAATGCCCGAATATCGCCAAGGTTCCTCTCTAAAATACCTACTTAGTACTTTTTTCCTTTTTAAATTGGAAGACCTAGCAACTCTGATCCTTTCAATTCCAGTGAGAGCATTTCATGCAGGACACCAGACCTAACAGAACTGGACATGGGCTAAATGAGCCACTCTTCCAAGTATCGTACTTCTAGACACAGCAATGCCAACCTCTTTCCAAAGAAGCCGTTGATTTTATATGCCTGGCAGGAGAGGCTGCAGGCCCCTTTTTATGAAGTGTTGAGTTCTCAAAACTCCCACTGAACTAACGGGAGCTGTTCACGCTCAACATTTTTGATAACAAGCCACAAGCTTTCCTGAGTTGTGCTCCAACACTGGAGGTATCCAGAACTGGTGAAACGATGAGGAAGCCTTTGGTGATATTAAAAGATAATGAATGAAATAGCAATTAAACCAGAAGACCAATAGTATGAGGTAGTTTATATTTGAATTGAAAATAAAAGGGAGTGGAAAATTGTCAAAATAAAGAAGGAAAGCAGAGTAGCAAGACTATATTTCTATGGTTTCATGAAGACTGTATCCTATCCCCAGCTCCAAAGTGGTGCATTTCTCACACAGTTCTCTTACTTCTTTTTTGCAGCTGTAAAGTTTGACACTCAGGTTTGTTTCCCCCCATTTTTAATTACTTGTTTCACCCTGATCAGTCTCAATTAAGGCAAAACACAATAAAAGCAAAAAGAAAAGGAGTACTTGTGGCACCTTAGAGACTAACCAATTTATTTGAGCATGAGCTTTCGTGAGCTACAGCTCACTTCATCAGATGAAGTGAGCTGTAGCTCACGAAAGCTCATGCTCAAATAAATTGGTTAGTCTCTAAGGTGCCACAAGTACTCCTTTTCTTTTTGCGAATACAGACTAACACGGCTGTTCCTCTGAAACCTGACAATAAAAGCAGAAGATCAAAAACCTTCTCCATTATGTAGCTGCTGTTAGAAAGTTAAAAGGCAGACAGAAAGGGTCCATATTCATGGATAGGAGATAACCTAGCCAAATTCTCAATGACACTAAAGTATTTTGACACTGCTCTGGCATGGAAAAGAGGCATTCAAGTCAATGTAGACGTAGGCACATCCACCTTATGGCCCCTGCTCCATTTTCACTTTACAGCAAGGTGTAATACGCATCGTATAGTTGAGAATCAGGCTCACTGGGTTGATAATGGAGGAAGCTCATAGCCAGGAAGGCATTAGACAAAACCCAACAAGTGTAACATGGGAAACATGAGCAAAGGTAGCAGAGGTGCCGATGAAATGCAGCTCTCTAATTATTTCACACTCAGTTTGGTGTCCTCTACAGTTCTCAAAGTCAGACCTATGCACTTAGACATCAATCTGTATTGTGCCATTCATTTCCTGGTTCTGCCTTTTCCCAGGGATATGCCTGCTGGGTTTAACATGGCCCACAGTTTCCATTAAGATACTGATGGCCCCATTGGTATCCCCCCAACTCTGGTATTCTCCCAACATCATATCGACCCCTGTGACCATATAATCCTCCAAAATCATATGAGCCCCCATAATCGTATAACCTCCCATAACCACAGGGACCCCCATAACCATATAATCAGTCATAATGTTATAAGCCTTTATCACTGCCTCTGATGTGAGCTGCTCCTGAGGATCCCACACTGCTTTCCTGAAGGAAAGAGCTTAGAATGGCTCCTGGGAAGGTCATGGCAGCCGGTGGGGGTTGGATCAGCATTGTGGAGTCAGGGCATTGCCTTAAGGGTGACTTGTTGCAGCTGTCATGCATGTTTTGTGGCATTTCACTCCACACATTTGTGAAGCAAGACATCTTTCTGCAGTGGAGATAAATTTGAAAGATATAGCAGGCAAGGCAGTAAACTTAAGGTACATGGGTCGGTGAAATGAAAATTTTAATGACAATCTCCTATTGCAAGTCAGGTCATGAGAAAGAAAGAAAGAAAGAAAGAAAGAAAGAAAGAAAGAAAGAAAGAAAGAAAGAAAGAAAGAAAGAAAGAAAGAAAGAAAGAAAGAAAGAAAGAGGAAGGAAGGGACCTAACCAGCTCTTTTAAATACTTGTTATTCGTTTTGTGCTAAAAATATACTGTCTTTAAGAAGTATAAAGAGTGTGACAGACCCAGACAAGTGGGGTACAGGAGTCTGGTGGAAGACAAATATACTGGCCACTGGATGAATAGTTTTCTGTTCCCTGAGTGACCGGAGCAGGGGCTGCCCTAGAGCAATCAGGAACCTGCTAGAACCAATTAAGACAGGCAAGCTAATTAAGACACCTGAAGCCAAATAAGAACATACTAGAATCAATTACGGCAGGCAGACTAATCAGGACACCTGGTTTAAAAAGGACCTCCCATCAGTTAGTGGAGGGCTTGCAAGGAGCAGGGAGCGAGAAGGCGTGCTGCTGGAGGACAAGTGTGGTCAGGGTTCAAGAGGAAAACAAAACATGAACCCCACCCTCTCCCCCAGTGTAAATCTGCTCTGTTCCACTGGCTTCACCGGAGATACACTAAGTTAGGCCAGACGAGGATCTGCCCCGAGAATTACTCCTGTGTATGAGAAGGTAGCAACTGCCAGGCTGGAAGAGACGAGTGTCCCATCTAATGCCGTATCCTGTCTCAATGAGTGTCACTCACCAGCTCCTTCAGAAGAAAGCAGAGGAACAATGAATTAGTCCTTTATGGAGGAAACTTAAGGAGTTTCTTCTAAAATCCTGAATTAAAAATTGGGGGTGAGATTTTTCAGAGCTCCCTAAGGGATCTGAATGCCCAAATTCCAACTAAAATCAATAGTCCCTAATGCATGTCTTGCTCTGAAAATCCAAGCATTGATTTCTGAAGCATGAAGAAACCAACGCCTGCAACTTGATAATGGAAAAAACTTTGAAAAACCCCAAACCCTTCCCACTGTTATGAATCACAGAGTGTCTGTGCAAGATTCAGTCCTAAATTTAAAGGATCCCTAGCACATTGTCAGAACGGTTAGGGAGAGAACGAGTGGAACAGGACTTTTTTAGTTCACACAGGAGAATAAGTGAAAGTGGTTAGAAGACCCCTGAGTCCTGAGTGTTTTTTGACAGTTTTTTAGAGTGCCTGGAGGGCTTGAGAGGCCCTTTCTTCCTGAAGGTCTAATTAGTTCCAAACCAAATTTAGATAAATCCTTCAATTGTTTTAATATTTTTCCTCTGTTTTTGACAGCCAGTTTGTTCTTACCTCCACATGGTCTGATGTGCACATTACATCCTGCAGCTCTTTCCTCTGCAAACTTGAGCTACAGGAGAATTTCCAGTAACCGTCCTCTTTCTAGGGCTCCCCACACATCGTTGTGCTGTTCTGATTCTGTCAGTTAGAGGGCAATGCTCTCTCTATGGTCTGTATCATACACACACACACTCTAGCTAGTTCATTACAGACAATATATATTTATATGCAGATGTGGTTACGAAAACCACATCCCCATTTCTGTAGTGAAATTAAACACAAGAACAAACACCAGGCGTGGCATAAACCACCCTGGGGGGTTCTGGGGAGGGAGGACCTGCTCTGGCTCTCTAAGTGGTGGGGTTACATAGGCCCAGACGTTAGAGAGCAGACAGCTCTGTCTGTAGCGTTGTTTGAGTCTAAGTTGTAAATATCACAAGTGAGCGAACTCCCACCCCTTCCCTGGGAGACAATTCACCACTCCCATAGATTCAGATATGAAGGCCAGGAGAGACCATTCTGGTGACCCAGCCTGATCTCCCACCTAACACATACGAGGAAACCTCATGCAGTCGTTTTTGCATCATGCCCACAACTCCTGATTGAGCTAGTGCACATCCTTTAGAAAGGCAGCCAGGCTCGACCCACCACGTCCCTAACTCAGCTGTTCCAATGGTTAATTACCTTCACTGTGAAAACATGTGTAATGATGCTGGTTCTGGTGGGACACAACTGAGAGTGCCAATTCAGGACAAACTGCTTAAAGCAGAGCAGTTACAGCCAAAGACTGGGGTTTCTGTGCACACCAAGGCAAACCAAACCAGCAAAACAGAGAGGACTTTGGTCTCATCCCACTGGCTAACCACAAGTCACACAAGCAATTCCCTCAGACACTCCAGTTCCCCAGTATCACCACCAGGGCCACTCGTTATGGGGACAAATGGTTATGAAAACCAATACCCCAATAAAAGAAGAGGTTCTCTCGATCCCAAAGGACCAACCCCCAAACCCTGGTCAATATACAAATCAGATCTTACCCACAAATCACGCTGTTGCCAATCCTTTAGGATCCAAAATCTAAAGGTTTATTCATAAAAGGAAAAAGATACAGATGAGAGCTAGAATTGGTTAAATGGAATCAATGACATACAGTGATGGCCAAGTTCTTGGCTCAGGCTTGCAGCAGTGATGGAATAAACTGCAGGTTCAAATCAAGTCTCTGGAGAACATCCCCAGCTGGGAGGGGTCTTTCAGTCCTTGGTAAAAAGCTTCGGTATAGCGAAGTCCCTCCAGAGGTCAGAAGCAGGACTGAAGACAAGATGGAGGAGTTGCCGCAGCTTTTTACAGTCTCTTGCCATGTGATCTGTCTTTCCTTGTCCCAAAGACAAGCTGCCCCTCACACACCCTGGAAAAACCTCAGAGTTCTGTCCATAGGCACCTCCCTGCATACCTTACTGAGTCCCAAAGTGCGTCAGCCTTCTCTCAATGGGTCAATTGCATCGCTGATGGTCCTTAATGTGCCATCAAGCAGGCTAAGCAGAGCTGACGCCAACTTGTCTGGTATGTCACCCAGAAGCACAGCATAAGTTTGAAATACAGACAGTATAGAGCCAATATTCTTAACTTTAGCGACAAAAATGATACACACATACAGATAGCATAATCATAACCAGCAAACCCTAACCTTGTCTTAGACACCTCATTTGAACCCCTTTATATAAGATTTGGTGTCACTACAGGACCTTGGTTGCAACAATGTTCTGTACGGTCTCAGTTCAAGTCAATAACATCACAACATGGCACTCAATTTCTAGTCTGAATTTGTCTGCCTTCAGGTTTTGCTTTTATCTGCCAGCTTAAAGAAATGTCGGCAATCAGAAATCTCTTCGCCATGTGAGAACATGCAGACCATGGTCAAGTCCCTCTTAACCAACCCTCGGATAAGTTAAAGAGAACGAGTTTCCTTAGTCTCTCCCTATAAAACAGGTTATCCAATGCTCAGATCCTTTTCCTGGCTCTTTACTGAACCTTCTCCAATTTTTCCAACATCTTTTTTGAAGTGTGGACACCACAACTGAACACAACATACACTAATGTAGGGAAGCCATGACTATACCTGGCCATGGGTGAGCTCCCTACCTTCTCTGCCGAGGGCAACATGAGTCCTCCCATTATAGCCTACACAGGCTTCGCAGTCCCTCTGCCGGTTAGCAACAGGCCCACCTCAACCCCGGAGCCCTCCGAGAGGCTCTTTGGAGCATCCAGCCCTGCTTCACTGGACACTCGTATGTTTCACTGATCCCGAGGGAACAGCCCAGCCCACCTTACCAGCTCCACCTGACATCACAGGATCGATTCACACACAGCCCTTAGGCATGTTTAGAGTGCAAACAAGCAGAGTTTATTTAACAAAGAGAGTCAAATGGTAGCAAATAGGAATACTGAAAACCAATGATTACATAACAGCTAAAAGCAGAACCTGCATTGTAAACCCCGGACATATGTAACTAACGCTCACCTAGAGTCCTTGCAGTGTTCTGCAGCCAGGCCTAGCTGTGCTCTGTTTTTCATGAGGGAAGCGACGCTATCAGCTTGTCTCCTCGGTGAAGGATGCCGGGGAAGAGGGGTAACATCTGCCCCCCAGGGATGCTCCAACGCTCCATGGTCTTTACTCATAAACAGGGTGCTGCCCAGCTGGTTGCTGGGTTTTTTTCCTGTGTGCCTCTTTCTTGTCAATTTCACAAGCTCTTGATTAGCATTCGGCTCAGTCTGTGGACAGGCCTGCTTTCTGAAGCGGAAAATACCCAATACACACAAAACCAGCTTGAGAGCGACAGAGGCAGGTCTCTTCCCTCCTGACTGACAGGAGCAAGTTCATCCCCTTGCATGACCTGCCTTAACTCCCAGACCTTAAGCACATGATTTCCAGTAGAGATACATCATTATCTGTGTAATGATCAGATAATTAAACATAATCTGTCCATACGCTTTACAATGATTGTGATGACCAGCGGGCTCTTGGCTCTGGGCAGAGCCCTCACATGCCACCCTTTGTAAACACTAACCTGTATGCGTCCGACCCAGGGTATCCCTGTAAAACGCCAGCAACTCTGTGCCTCCTGTGGGTCCTGGCTCACACCTCACCCCGTGCCCTGACTCTGTGGACTCTTCCACTGGCTAATCCGTATGCGTCAGCTTGGAACCCTCCTGCCCGGACACTGCATCTGCCACCACATTCTCTTTTCCTTTAATATGGACAATTTCCATATCACATTCCTGCAGTGCTGTGCTCCAGGGCATCCCTCAGGTACATTTTTTCCTCTGTAGCTTTGCATGGAGTGTGTAATCTTGGCAGTTCAACCTGGCAAGGAAAATACCTCTTTGTGGTGCTTTGAAAGGGCCAGCATTTCCTACTTTGGGGGTAGATTTTAACCAGCCCTGAACTCAGTGCTTTCTAGGGGATTCTCTGCCCTGCTCTCCCTGACCAAATCCAAGGTTTCGTCACCAGCAGAACTGTCAAGGTTCCTTCCCCACTGTGAACTCTAGGGTACAGACATGGGGACCTGCATGAAAACCTCCTAAGCTTACTTTTAACAGCTTAGGTTAAAACTTCCCCAAGGTACAAACTATTTTACCCTTTGCCCTTGGACTTCCACTGCCACCACCAAACATTTATCCGGGTTTATTTTATTAGGAAAGCGTTGTTTGGAAACGTCTTTCCCCCTAAAATCCTCCCAACCCTTGCACCCCACTTCCTGAGGAAGGTTTAGTAAAAATCCTCACCAATTTGCATAGGTGACCACAGACCCAAGTCCTTGGATCTTAGAAAAATGAAAAAAGCATTCAGTTTGTTGCCGGCACCCAGTGCCGAGAGGCTGAACAACAGCTTGAGTTGGTTCGTTACCCGGTGTGCTGCACCCAATAATCACAACGGGGTGGAGAAGCAGAAAAGTTTATTTGAAGCTTCAAAAAGGTACAGGGAGATTTGAATCTCAAATCCTGTACAACAGAGCAGGAAGTTACACAGGCTTTTATACATCCTTTTTCCCAGCATACTTATCCAATAGCAAGCTGCCCCAAGTATCCATATAGCCAGCCAATCCAGTTCCCAGCTAGTTCCCTGATTCTCTGTATCATTTGTTAAACTATACATAAAGCTGCTTTATTCAGCATTGTTCTTCCATATCTCCCCTGTTTGGCCTTGCTTAGTTTCAGGCAGTCTGACTGCAACATATTGTTGCAGATTCTCAGCATAACTGCTGTGTGTGCCTCCAGGTGGGGGGGGCAAGGACACTTGGGCCTAGCACGCAGAGCTGCTGCGAGTGCCTCCAGGCAGGGGGGGGGGCCAAGGACACCGGGGCCTAGTGCGAGAGGGCTTCATCGACACTTGTGGTCTTCCATCCCCTCGAATTACCTAGTGGCCATGCCCCAGTGTCCCCAACAAGTTCTTGAAAAGAAACATTTTAATAGAAGAAACAGTAAAAAAGAATCACCTCTCTAAAATCAGGATGGTAAATACCTTACAGGGTAATCAGATACAAAACATAGAGAATCCCTCTAGGCAAAACTTTAAGTTACAAAAAGACACACAGACAGGAATATTCATTCTATTCAGCACAGCTTAATTTCTCAGTCATTTAAAGAAATCATAATCTAACACATACCTAGCTAGATGATTTACTAAAAGTTCTAAGACTCCATTCCTGGTCTATCCCCAGCAAAAGAAGCGTACCGACAGACACAGACCCTTTGTTTCTCTCCCTCCTCCCAGCTTTTGAAAGTATCTTGTCTCCTCATTGGTCATTTTGGTCAGGTGCCAGCGAGGTTATCCTAGCTTCTTAACCCTTTACAGGTGAGAGAATTTTTCCTCTGGCCAGGAGGGATTTTAAAGGGGTTTACCCTTCCCTTTATATTTATGACAACAACAAATTAAATTTTCTGCCCTCTCCCTTTCAGAGGAAGTTTTAATCTATTCATACGCACGATTTGCTCCATTCCTCTGCTGCTGGGCTTCCTTACGTCATGTGTGACGGCATTCACCCCTTCAATCCCCTCAAACGGTCCTTCCTATAATCCTGCCTTTTGTTTTCCCTCACTGGGGTCAGCACTAACGCCAAATCAGCCGTCTCAAATAACCTTTCTCTAGTACGCCCATCACACCAAACGTGCCGAGTTCCCTGACTTTTTCCAAGGGTCTGTCGCACTCAGTTCCTCATTACCTGTAAATTCTCTTTAAAATAAGTGACGTATTCTCCTACAGGCTGCCCTCTTTCCTCAGCACGGCCCTCCCCAGAGCCTCCAGTCAAATCCAAGGCTCCCCTAGCCTGCTTCCCATAGAGGAGATCAAAGGGGGCAAAGCCAGTTGATTCTTGGGGAACACTTCTTTCCGCATTGAGCAAATAATGAAGTAAAACGTCCCAATGAGTCTCATGCCAGGTGACATATGTTTTTAGCGTAGCTTTTAAAAGTTCCGTTAAATCTTTCTGCAAACCCACTCGTTTCTGGGTTATAGGGAGCAGCATTTATATGCTTTGCTCCACATCATTCCCGTGGCTTTTGAAAGACTACAGACATGGAAATTGCACCATAGTCTGTCAAGATTTCTCTGGGAAAAACTAATCTGTAAAAATGGTAAATAAAGCCAGAGCCACTGGTAAATGTATTCCAGAGCTTATTTAACCTTAGAGTTACTTTTTTCCTAATATCATTGTTGCTAGGCGGATTTAGCACTCCCCATCCAGAAGCTTCTGGAATTGGGTGTAGTACTTTTGGGTCTCTTCCAATCAGTTCCCTGTTGCTGGGGTCAGACTCCATGAGGGAAGGGGTGAGGGCAGGTGCTTTGTGCCAGGCCCTGGGCTCTGTGCGGACTGGGAGAAGCTGGGCCACAGAAGCAGGAAGCAGCCTGTTTACCCGAACGCTGAAGTATTTTCTCACAGGTGAGTGATTTTGTTACAACCGTGCAACAGGGAAGCCTGGGGAATGTTAATTACAGGGGAAATCAGGAGGGAAGATTAATTTCTTTTCTTTTAATGGTACACTTTGAATTTTTGTGATTTTAGCCAAACTGTTTTAAGTACATTGTCTCAACGAGTGTGAGTCACCAACTTTTCTGGTAACGTGATCGTGGGGAAGAGTCATTTACGTAGTGCTCTTCTCAGTAAGAGAGTTGGGTTTTGAAAATTGATATACTTCACGGGGTGGTTGGTTAACCAATTCTCTGACTGGCTAAGCGTGATTTCAGCAGAGGAGGAGGAAGAGTCTGCACAGATTCCAACGGAAGATTCCTGCAGGAAAGTGGAGGGAAGATGTTGCTTTTGACTCGGCAGACTGTCTAGATTTAGTGATCAGAGACTTTACCTGAGACTCCGGTAAACTCAAGCTAAGCTTTCAGTTGTTCTGTGATGCTGGTAAGCCAAGTGCTAACTCTGGTAAGCCAAGTGCCAGCTGAAAACTGACAAACTCTCAGCTGGAGGCCAGGCCAATTCACTTCTTTGCAAGTATAGAGGAAACTGATTCTTAAATGGATAAGAATCTATTTGGTGTTGAAATGTCCTGACAACTAATGGGATGGTGCATGCATTGTTTTCACCTATCTGTACCCAGTTAGAATGTAATAGCAAACATTTACATTGTGTATACCCCTGTAACTACATAACCCATCCAATGAGAAAGAAGCCTTGAGTTATGCAAATGAAGAAATTAAAGAGGAAGGTGTGAATTCTTCTGCATTTGAAAGCAAGTGGCCGTTGAGTGTTTTCATCAAAGACCTGACATGCATTCTTCTCTCTCTGCCATCAGAGAAAGAGCCCACAGAGGTTGTGACCCTGTCAGCTTCTTTTCTGTGAGAAGAAACTATAAGTATGGACACAAGGAAAAATTCTTCATCCCTGGACAGGTTGGATTCTCACAGGCAGAATAACCGAATGAGAAGAAGAGTTACTCTGGGTAGCCCTAAAAGACTTTTGGGAAACTGCCAATTTCCCAAATCTCTGCTACCTTTAGGAATTATAAACTGTGACTAACCTGTACATATATTTTTATCTGCTTTAACATCTCAATAACTCCCCTTCCTTTTTCTTAGTTAATAAACTTGAGTTAGAATTGACTTTAGAATTGACTCTCAGTGTTGTCTTTGGTGGGAGATCTGGGATGCAAATCGACCTGGGTGAGCATGGGACTGGTTGTAACGTGAGTATTTTGTGATTTTTCCCGGAAGTCACCACCATTTATCACACAGTCCAGCTTGCCTGGCAGCCACGATAGATTGGAGTCTCTAAGGGGACTGTCTGTAACTCCATTATAAAACTACCGTAGTACTTTGGGAGTTCACACTTGGTACTGGGTTGGTGAAATCTAATTCTAGAACATACCACTAGCTAGCCTCTCCGCCCTGCTTTCTCACACTCTGCCCTGAGGACACCACGAATGGTGATGAGTCTCTCCAGACAGCATCTCATGTGCATTCAATTTTTTTCCAAAGTGAAGTACTGTGCAGTTGTCTTTACCTTTCTCCTTTTCCCTCTCTTTTATAAGAGTCTCTTTGACAATACAGCTGTGAGCCCATGACCAGCAAGACAGCTAAAAGTGGTACCCGAAAGAAAACTCTGGCTGGTATAAGTAATTGGTGTCTCAGCGATAGGGAAATCTGTATTCATGTAAACCATCCATGGACCCAGTTCTATTCATATATTACCAGCAGAGGTCTGTTTAGGCAGGGGTTCTCACAACAACCTTTTTGGTCACCTCAGAGTGCAACCACTCATTCTTAGAATCACAGAATATTAGGGTAGGAAGGGACCTCAGGAGGTCCTCTAGTCCAACCCCCTGCTCAAAGCAGGATCAATCCCCAACTAAATCATCCCAGCCAGGGGTTTGTCAAGCCTGATCTTGCAAATTTCAAAGGAAGGGGATTCCACCACCTCCCTAGGTAACGCATTCCAGTGCTTCACCACCCTCCTAGTGAAGACGTTTTTCCTAATATCCAACCTAAACCTCCCCCACTGCAACTTGAGACCATTACTCCTTGTTCTCTCATCTGCTACCACTGAGAACAGTCTAGATCCATCCTCTTGGGAACCCCCCTTCAGGTAGTTGAAGGCTGCTATCAAATCCCCCCTCACTCTTCTCTTCTGCAGACTAAACAAGACCAATTCCCTCCGCCTCACCTTATCAGTCATGTGCCCCAGCCCCCTCAGTATTTTTGTTGCTCTTCACTGGACTTTCCAATTCCAATTTCTCCACATAATTTATATGGGGAGAGCCCAAAACTGGACATATAAATAATGCAGATGTGGCCTCACCAGTGCGGAAGAGAGGGGAATGATCACTTCCCTCGATCTGCTGGCAATGCTCCTACTAATGCAGCCCAATAGGCACTTAGCCTTCTAGGCAACAAGGGCACACTGTTGACTCATATCCAGCTTCTCATCCATTGTAATCCCCAGATCGTTTTCTGCAGAACTGCTGCTTAGCCAATCGGTCCCCAGCCTCATTACATGCCTGCAGGCTTGACCAATATTTTTAGACACCTCCCTAGTCATCTGTCCAAGTTTCCATTTCTTGTAAGCTTCCTTTTTGCGTTTAAGCTCACTGAAGATTTCTCTGTTTAGCCAATTTGGTCGCCTGCCATATTTGCTAATCTTTCTGCACTTCGGGGTGGTTTGTTCCTGCACCCTCAATAAGGCTTCTTTCAAATAAATGTCATCAGACCTGGGGGTTAGGGTTCATCAGGTCGAACCCCCTGCCAAGATGCAGGACACCTCTTATCAGCTGTCACAACATAGCTTCCGCCATACTGCGACAATCCTTCACCTTGAAAGGGGCATAATTGCAATTCGCTTGGCAAGATTCAGCAGGAGAAATGATCAGGTAGAAGCCAACCAGAATATTGTACCAGGGAGCAAACAATAATCCATACTCTTCTTAGAAACCTAAAATCACAATGCAAAAGGCAAACCCCAGAAATCTTACAACCTAGACCCGCCAAATGCCTGTGTCCCTCATAAAAACGCTAGAGAAAGGGTGGCTTCTGCTTATACAGAGTCAGATGCTCTGCTGGTAATTTGATTGCTCGATAAACCAACTCAGCAGTAAATTCATTCTTTGTTTACTCTTGAGTCCCGATTGTTCTCTGATGTGTCATTGACAGAGGTGGCTGCTATTCTAGCCATAGTCTAAGTGGGGGGCGACGGAAAACCAACCACCACTATTAGTTTTTTATAATCAGAAAAGCAATTTTATATCTTTCTGAATATGTTTCATGCCATAAAGTCACTGCACTATCCATATTTCTATTATGACTAGTCTCAGCTCATTGGTTTTTTCAGTACCTATGAATGAGTTTACTTAAAGGTTATACAGGAGGACACTGTGGGGATGTTAGAGGTTTGGGTGAAAGTTAAGGTGGCACCTCAAAGAATCAGACAGTAGTTTTTATTGTCTATGTACTGTACCAATACACAAAAATAAATACATTATCATTAAGGCTAAGATTATGTCCCAGAGACCACGGAATCTGTGACTTCCACAGACCTCTGTGACACTTTCCACTTCAGCCCAAAGGTGGCAGGGCCGGAGTTCTCAGCTGCCGTGGGTAGCAAGGGGACCTCGCAGCTCCCCGTTGTGGGACCCGGAACTTCTACCGTGGCCAGCAGGGGACCCTCCAGGAATCTACTGGCTTCGTCCCCTTTGATCTCCTGTATGGGAAGCAAGCTAGGGGAGCCTTGGATTTGATTCGAGGCTCTGGGGAGGGCTGTGATGAGGAAAGAGGGCGGCATCTAAGAGAGTACGTCACTCATTTTAAGGAGAATTTACAGGTAATGAGGAATTGAGAGCGACAGACCCTTGGAAAAAGCCAGAAACTCAGCATGTTTGGTGTGATGGGTGTACTGGAGAATGGTCATTTGAGACGGCTGATTTGGCCTTAGTGCTGACCCCAGTGAGGGAAACCAAAAGGCAGGATTATAGGAAGGACCGTTTGAGGGGATTGAAGGGGTGAATGCCGTCACACATGACGTAAGGAAGCCCAGCAGCAGAGTAACGGTGCAGACCATGCATATGAATAGATTAAAACTAATTCTGAAAGGGAGAGGGCAGTCAATTGAATTTGTTGTGCTGGTGAAGAAACCTTGGATTTGGTCAGGGAGAGCAGGGCAGAGAATCCCTTAGAAAGCACTGATTTGAGGGTGGGTTAAAATCCACGCCGAAAGCAGGAAATGCTGGCCCTTTCAAAGCACCGCAAAGAGGTATTTTCCTCGCCAGGTTGAACTGCCAAGATTACACCCTCCATGCAAAGCTACAGGGGAATAAAGGTACCAGAGGGATGCCCTGGAGCACAACGCTGCAGGACTATGACATGGAAATTGTCCATATTAAAGGCAAAGAGAATGAGGTGGCAGATGCAGTGTCCGCGCAGGAGGGTTCCAAGCTGACGCATACGGATTAGCCAGTGGAAGAGTCCACAGAGTCAGAGTAAAGGGTGAGGTGCGAGCCAGGACCCATAGAAGGCACAGAGTTGCTGGCATTTTACAGGGATACTCTGGGTCGGATGCGTACAGGTTAAGTTTACAAAGGGTGGCATGCGAGGGCTCTGCCCAGAGCCCAGAGCCCGCTGGTCATCACAATCGTTGAAAAGCATTTGGACAGATTTTGTTTAATTGTCTGATACTTACACAGATAATGATGTATCTGTACTGGAAATCATGTGCTTAAGGTCTGGGAGTTAAGGCAGGTCGTGCAATGGGATGAACTTGCTCCTGTCAGTCAGGAGGGAAGAGACCTGCCTCTGTCGCTCTCAAGCTGGTTTTGTGAGTATTGGGTACTGTCCGCTTCACAAAGGAGTCCTGTCCGTAGATGGAGCCGGTTGAATTTACACCTCTCACTAGGGTGAGTTAACATTACTTTGTTAGAACACGTAATGCAAGGTGGAACTCCACCCCAGTACGGAAACCCAACAGAATGCTGTAAACTACTTCAAAGGCTGAATTCTCCTATCGCTCCAGGGCTTCAAAAAGTCACCTCTGGAGAAGGGCCTGATGCTGCTGGCTCTTCAGGGGTGAATTGTGTCTAGGGCAATGTTTAAAGAAGGAGGGAGGAACAAGGAGAACCAGAAGACGGATATTATGATGCATCAGCGTTTTTAATGCGAGTGACATTTGCAATACACAGGTACAAGGAAAATACAAGAGCAGAATAAACGTAATTTCAGTTTTTCAAGAAAGGCTGCAAACGATCACCCACCTCAATGGGACGTTCTTCACACAAGATGTGCTATTTGTTCTTGAAGCTGCAGAGGTGGACAAACAAGTCCCCTTTGCAACCAATTTCAGTTACTTTTATTCCCTCCGTCGGTGGGAAGTGAGACAATGCAATACAGAAGGAGAGGACTGCTCAACTTCTCAATTAAACGTCTGCCTCAGAGAAGGTCAAAGTGAGAGGCTAAAGATACGCACTGATGGAAAGGATAGAACAGACGGGGTCTAATTCTCCTTCACAGCAAGGTCTCTTTTTCCCTTGCTCAAGGGACTTCAAATGATAACAAATGTAACTGATGCCTGTCTTAAGGCCCCTATTTTCCTTAAACTGCGGAATTAGTGTAAACAGCCTGTGTGTTATTCAGAATGAGTCCACAGGTGAAAGCGAGAATCAGCACTTGTCTGGCAAAGCCTTGGCAGAAAGAGTCATAAAGCGTAACATTAGAAATGCAGCAGGGCTATCAGACCATGGTGCTGAGCACACACAGCTCCCACTGAGCTCAACTGGAGCCAAGTTTGCACAGCACTCTGAAAGCCATGCCCAAAAGGTCAGGGGTGAATCTGTTTCTTGCTGTTCAATTCCTGGTGCTTCCTTCATCCACGGATCTTCCTGCTGGATTTAGCATGGCCCACAGCTTCCACTGAGGTACCTATGGCGAGATATCCCGGAACCACATATTCCCCCATAACCATAACCGCCCAGGGAACCGCCGAATCCCCCATAACCACCATATCCCCCTAAACCAGACAATCCTCCATAATGACCTCCAGAGCCGTACAATCCCCCCGAACTGAATGAGCCCCCGAAACCGGCTCCGACCACAGGTGCTCCTATGGCTCCCACTCCAGTGTGCTGAGGGAAAGTGCTGAGAATTGGTCCCGGGAGGGTCACGACAACCGGTGAGGGTCTGATCAGCACTTCGGAGTCAGGGCACTGCCGAACGCATGGCACGTTGTAGCTGCCAGTGACTGGACTAGGCCGGGCCACCCCGCATTCTGGATTGCACAGGCTGGAGAAACTCATCTTTCAGGGATGGAGGTAAACCTGAAAGACACACCAGGGACTAGAGTAAAGAGAAGGTACAAGGGCTGGTGGAAGAAAGGCTTTGAAGCTCTTGTGGCCCATGAGAGAAAGGAAGAGTGGACTAAGTCCTTGTCTTCATGGCCATGTATTTCTTCCTATATCCTCTTTCTACACCTCTTGTTCACTCTCATGAAACTTCCCTCCCAGCTGGCCCCTTCAACCCCTCTCAATGGCGTTGTCTGAAAAACACTGACTAGAAGAAGGCTCACGATTTCTATGCTGGGCCCCTGGGATTCTGTGTCCATTTTAGACATTACTCAAAGAGAACAGGGCTGGGATCACGATAATCGCTTCCTGTCGTTTGAGGATTTAACTTCTGCATGCAAACCACTGAATTCTGGTACCACAGTAAAAAGAAAAGGAGTACTTGTACTACCTTAGAGACTGACAAATTGATTTGAGCATAAGCTTTCGTAAGCTACAACTCACTTCATCGGATGTAGCTCACGAAAGCTTTTGCTCAAATCAATTGGTTAGTCTCTAAGGTGCCACAAGTACTCCGTTTCTTTTTGCGAATACAGACTAACACGGCTGCTACTCTGAAACCTGGTATCACAGTGTAGATCTCTGATTTCCCAAAGCTTGTGAGTCAACAATACTTGCTGATGAATAAAAAGAAAACTTTACTTTTCTCCAAACAAATCACGACGGACAAGCTCCTCAGCTGGGCTTCAGGTCCACTGACTTTCATGGAGCGACACTGAATTACATCATCTGAGGAGAAGTACCTTCAATGGGAATTTCTCCTGAGAAGAACTCAAGAATTGCTACACTGGATCTCACCACTTGTAAGCTTAATCCATTCTCCTGTCTCCAAGAGAGAGGAGTAACAGCTGCTTGAGAAGAAAGTAAAAGACCACTGAATTGGTCCTTTCTGGACTAACCTGGGAAAGTCGCTTCCTAATCCACCAAAGTGAAAAATGGCTAAATGACTTTCTAAAGTTACATCTCTAGAGTTCAAATCCATTGAGTTGAATTGGACTTACCCAGTTCACTGAGGAGATGAAGTCCGCAGAAGATTTTAGAAAATCCCTGAGTGGTGAGCGCTTTTATACAGATCCTAGGACTGCCTGGAGGATCTGCGATGCCATTTGTGGAGGCGGTTCTAATTAGTTACCAAACAAACTTGATTGCCTTGCAAAATCCTCCTTGGATGCAGCTGTTTGCCTCTGGGATTGTGATTATTAGGTTATTCTGAGCCTGAGAGGGCGTGACATGCACATTGCACTCTTCATCTTTCTTTCATCTTCAAATGGTACGGGTCAACTGTGTTCCTCGTGCCATTCCATTTACTTCAGAGATGCTACAATGAGAATGAATGTCCGAGTGACTCTGAGTGGCATCTGTATCAGAAGTGGCAGATTTCAGAGGGGTAGCCGTGTTAGTCTGCATCAGCAAAACAATGAGGAGTCCTTGTGGCACCTTAGAGACTAATTTGTCTCAATGGTGTCGTCTCTAAGTTGCCACAAGTAGCACAAGTGGGTGTCATGAAAGGAATCCAGTTTGTTCCTTTCAATCCATGCTGGTCGTGGTTAGGGTCATCGGGCAGTTCATTCTCACCCTGTCAGAAAGGAGGGAGCCATTTTTCTGCATTCTCACCACCCGCATTCCCAATGGGTCAGACCCAATTCCCTTCGAATTTCATGGGAAACTTTCCATTGCCTCCAGCAATGTTTTTTGTCAGGACCTTACATCTGAAATTCACCCTTTGGCTGGGGGATTGTACGATGCCAATGAACAACTGTAGTCCAATATTAAACGTTCAAACATGGGCCTTTGTGATGGCCGTCTGCCCAGGGGTGAATCTTACCCTCTGGTGAGTCAAGCTTCACCTAACATTGGACCTGTACTTGGGTCACCAATGCCCTCTCAAAGGGCTGCCTAGATCTGGTTTGGTGATGGGTCAAGGGGAGGGATGGCGGAAAGAGGAAGGAAGCAGTGCTCTTTTATCTCAGGATCTCTCCATCCAGGAGCAGCCGAGAAAAGGACGTCTTGTGAGAAAGCACAGCTGACGGAGCCCAGCAATGAGCAGAGGAGAGAGGAAAATCACACATTCTTGAGGAAGGAGGAGATGGTTGTGGGATGGGATTTGACATTAACTTTGACCAGCCATAAGGCATGCTGCACAAAACATTCCTGCCAGAACCAGCATGCTGTGTAAAGTGTAACAGATTTCTGCATGGGTGGGTTCCATAGCCGGGGAATGAGGCAGAGGAGTCCCCTGTTTTCCCTATTTTTTCACAGTTATTTTTAGTAAAAGTCAGAGACAGGTCACTGGCTTCCATGAGTCTTTGTTCATTGACCTTGACCCTTGACCTCTCCCTGAGTTTTACTAAAATTAACCATGACCAAATCTTAACCTTAATTATCCTTAGTCTAGAATATCCTAACTCAAATCATCTGAAAAAAATCAAAACAGTAGGAGGCACAAATATGCTTGCTCAGCCAGAGCCCTAAAATGCCCAATTCTCGCTCTGGCCACAGGCTGAATTGTAAAGTTGTTCCCTTTTACACTGTGTTTCCAGACAAGGCTAGTAACATGTAACTTGATCCAAGATGTTTGCGTCCTTGGATCGAAGCATGAAGAATAAAGAGCTGGCTAATGTTATGATCCACTTTCACTGTCCTTATCCATGAGAATGATACTTCTCCAGACGAATTAGAAGTCTGTCCATTTCTATCATTTCCATGACTGTGGTGTAAGGGACTGCGGAAGACTTTGTTACGGCCTAGCTAGGGAACTTCTGCTTTCTCGAGGCTGCCCGGTCACTGTAGGACATGGAGAACCAACTGTAACCGGTTTTAGGCCGGTTTTGTCTGCCTTGCATGGCCCGTTGCCAGGTAGCGGAAAGCCCCCTTAGGAAAGTACCTAATTATATATTCATGAGCTGTTTCTGTGTACTGCTTATTATGGCTCACTGGTTGCCCCTTTGTCGGACTCCGTCCCAGGCAAAGCTCCGGTGTGCTGGGTTCTCCGCCTCCGTGACAGCAACGTTTGGAGTCCCCGTTGCGGGTGTGTCACTAACCTTCAATAAAGCCAATAACTCGCTGCTTAGCTGCGTGTGGGTCTCGTTTTCCAGAGTACCTCTGCTGGCCTGCGGTGCTTCAATCACCTTGGCCGAGAACATTTGGTAGCATTGGAAATCTCAATATATAATTCCAGCCTCAAAAACTTGCTTTAAGACATCGCATCCGTTGGGCTGAAGTCACCAGGTGCACTGAGTGAGCTACTTTCTCTGTCTTTGGAATCACATCTCTCTAATGGGTCAGAGTAACCCAATGGTAATGAATTCCTTCAGGTTTGTGAAACAAGGCACAGGGTAGCTTATTTCTCTAACATTGCCTTCTTTATACATGAGGATAATAATGGTCCAAAGGAATTATAAGTGTGTACATTTCAAGCTTGTTCATGTGTGGTGTAGTAAGACAAATCTCTTTCTTGAATTAGAATGGGTAAAATTTGGATAAAAGAGAATTTAATTCTGCTCAAGTGGAAATACCCACCATGGAGCCAACACCTTCAAAGAAAGGGAGTTAAAGTGCATGGCAAGACTCTAGATGGCTGATCATTGTTCATACTTAGATGAGAAGATGTTTATCCCCAAAGTTCCCTCCAAAAAACCATCAAAACAAAATAAAAAATATCCAGTATGAGCCTCTCCAAGAGTTACTCTCAGGTTAGTGATGTCTTTGGAAGCCATGAATAGTAAGAATCCAGTAGGGTTCAAGAGATAGAGGTTAGTGTTTGGCATGAGTAGTCCCAGCTGTTGGGGTTCATTTCTGACTTTGCCAATCACACCCTGTCTGACCGTCACCTGAATGTGCCTCCGTTTCCCCCCATGGCAAACAGGTAGAATTGTAACATGCAGGGTGGATTGTCTGAAGCTTCCTCTGATCTAAGCATTTCAAAGCACTTCACAAAACACACCTCATGTTTTATATGGCCAAAGAGGTGTATTATTAGAATCATAGTAACATTTTACTAGGCTTAGATGTTCCAATATTGAAGATTGGCTTCACTTTAAAAATGCATGTCAAGGTCTCAGATGTCAGTCCAGTGCTCAGTTCATGAGTCCTAGCCTCTGAAATTGGGGCTCTTTGATTTTCATTCAATGAACCTTTGCATTTCCCTTTTGTACATATTTTCAAGTTGACGGGTAGATGCTGATCCAGTGTAAAGGAGGACAGTTCCATCAACTTGAGATTGAAGGAAGGCACTTTAGCCAACCTGGGTTAGAGAAAACCTTTCTGCACCTCTACTCACAGCTGCTGCTATTGAATATACAGAGTAATCAATGGGAACCATCAGCCACTGCAGCTCCATCCAATGAGTATGCAAGAGAACTGGGTCTTGTGAGAGACTTCAGCTAATTAAGAAAAGAAAAAAGCACAAGACAGACAGAGTTAAAGAGAACTTCTTTTATGGCCATATTGCTGTGGGATTAATTGCAAGTCTGACCAACCTAGGGCATTCTGAAAGACCCTTCTCCAACAAAAAGAAAAGGAGTACTTGTGGCACCTTAGAGACTAACCAATTTATTTGAGCATAAGCTTTCGTGAACTACAGCTCACTTCATCGGATGCATTCTGTGGAAAGTGTAGAAGATCTTTTTATACACACAAAGCATGAAAAAATACCTCCCCCCACCCCACTCTCCAGCTGGTCATAGCTTATCTAAAGTGATCACTCTCCTTAAAATGTGTATGATAATCAAGTTGGGCCATTTCCAGCACAAATCCAGGTTTTCTCCCCCCCTCCCCCACAGATATGATCATCTTTTTATATGTTTGTATCGCCTTTGTATTATGAGTTATGGATACGTATGTATGTCTCTGTT
Source organism: Lepidochelys kempii (assembly GCF_965140285.1). Lineage (NCBI taxonomy): Eukaryota > Metazoa > Chordata > Testudines > Cheloniidae > Lepidochelys > Lepidochelys kempii. The sequence goes on from NC_136380.1 coordinate 350,095,062, forward strand.
TCAAACTTGTGCTAATTTTCTGGGTGACACTCCCAGACAGTTTGGCATCAGCACTGCCTAGCCTGCTGGATGGCCATGTGCTCGGCAGCTTGTATTTGAATCAAAGGAAGCACAGGCCGCATAGCAAAAGACTATAATAGGCAGCTGCATCTTCTCCATTTTGTCCTCAATCCATGCAGCCGGGGGGAGCCGGGGAGCAGGGGACTCTGTAAGTGATCAGTTGGTTCCTGGGGCGGGCTCTCGCTGAAGAAGGAAGGGACAGAGAGACAGTTTTGTCAGAGCAGCCATCAGGAAGAGTGCTGGTGCAAGGGCTGGAGGAACCAAGTAGGGGCCGAGCTCTTCTCGACGTGCTGCTCACAAACTGGGAAGAATTAGTGGGGGAAGCAAAAGTGGATGGGAACCCGGGAGGCAGTGACCATGAGATGGTCGAGTTCAGGATCCTGAAACAAGGAAGAAAGGAGAGCAGCAGAATACGGACCCTGGACTTCAGAAAAACAGACTTTGACTCCCTCAGGGAACTGATGGGCAGGATCCCCTGGGAGAATAACGTGAGGGGGAAAGGAGTCCAGGAGAGCTGGCTGTATTTTCAAGAATCCTTACTGAGGTTACAGGGACAAAGTGTTGGTCCTGCTTTGAGCAGGGGGTTGGACGAGATGACTTCCTGAGGTCTCTTCCAACCCTAATCTTCTATAATTCAATGACTCTATGATTCTGGAGAGGCCAGGCCCCTCCCACCAAAGTGTGGAGACAGAAGAAGGTACCTGGCTGGGGTGATTGTGAAATGGGATCGTGCTGTGCTTCAGTGTGTGCCAATGCCCTGGTCACGGTGGCGAGATGGGCACAGAGAAGGGTGTGAGGAACAGACTGGCTGGATCACAGCCCTGAATGCGACAAGCACAGGTCACAATGGACATGCGTCTTTGCCAGTGGATACCCCACCAGCAGCCCCAACGCAGCTCTGCACCCACTGGTCTCTTCACCTGGACAGTCAATGGCCTGTATTTTTAGCTGACTTGGCACAAGTGAAAATTGTCCCGAGCCCAAAATTAGAGGCCTTTGAAAAGAGAAGCCCGGGTGTGGCCAGCATCCTGGGCCAGGCCGTGCTGCAGGTGTCGGCTCCCTGGCGTGTGAGTGTACCTTGCTGGCCAGGTAATGGAGCGTGATCCCAGTGAGTCGCAGGGAGGCTCCTTACCCTGTTCTCTGGAACAAGGATTGAATCAGGCTGGGGCAGGAAGAAGGAAGGACAGGGCCCAGTCACAGGACCACACAGCTAAAGGAGTGAGCTGGGTGTGTTTTACCCCTGCTGAGTGCTGACCAAAACATTCCCTGTGCCAGGCTTTGCCCTCGGGCACCCTCTAGCAGCCCCTCACCCCTGAGCTCAACCCTGGCTCCTCCCTCATCCTCCTTGGCCCCCTTCTGTCCCTGCCTCCAGAAGTGTGATCCCCGTGCCCCCATGCAGTCAGTTACCACCCCCAGCTCAGACCCTGCCCATCCCCCCCAATTTGTCCCCATTAACCATTTTAATTGCCAGCCAGCACTGCAGCGTCAGCAGGTGTTACTGAGCAATGAGCACTCTCACTAGGAGCCAAGCAGCGCTCAGCACCCGGCCTGCCAGGCGCCCCGTTAGCATCCTAGTGCCAGGGAGCCTGCAAATGCCTGGGGCCCTGGGCCTGCGATCCTGTGGGCACAGGGGGCTTGGAGCCCCCTGGCTCCATCCGGAGGCTGTTGGGTCTGATGTGGTGGCGGGGGACAATACACTTGCCCCATGTCTGCACCCCAGTAGCTCTACGCCCTCGGCGGCTGACCCATTCGCCCCTCCCTACTTACCGCCCTGCCTGTGGTAGGGTTGTATTTCTGTTCCTGCAACCGATCCCGGGTGACCTTCTTCTCAACGTGTCTCTGTTTCTAGGCCGATCAAACAGAGAGAGTCAGGGTGTGAAGGCTGGAAGTTCTTCAGCGACCTCAGGACTCCAGAGTTCAAAGCCCCTCACAAACACTCGCTGGTGTTTCACACACGCAAAGGGTTCTAGTCTTAGAATATTAATAAATGGTTGTTGGGATTAGACACCTCTGCACTGAGTAACACAGTCACTTTAAACAAAATGGAGGCCAAGCTCTCATGGCGTTCTGTTCAGGGCCTCATCATCAAAGGAAGACTCCTCCGCCTCATTCCCCAGCTATGGAACCCACCCATGCAGAAATCTGTTACACTTTACAAAGCATGCTGGTTCTGGCAGGAATGTTTTGTGCAGCATGCCCTATGGCTGGTCAAAGTTAATGTCAAATCCCATCCCACAACCATCTCCTCCTTCCTCAAGAATGTGTGATTTTCCTCTCTCCTCTGCTCATTGCTGGGCTCCGTCAGATGTGCTTTCTGACAAGACGTCCTTTTCTTGGCTCCTCCTGGATGGAGAGATCCTGAGATAAAAGAGCACTGCTTCCTTCCTCTTTCCGCCATCCCTCCCCTTGACCCATCAGCCAACCAGATCTAGGCAGCCCTTTGAGAGGGCATTGGTGACCCAAGTACAGGTCCAATGTTAGGTGAAGCTTGACTCACCAGAGGGTAAGATTCACCCCTGGGCAGACGGCCATCACAAAGGCCCATGTTTGAACGTTTAATATTGGACTACAGTTGTTCATTGGCATCGTACAATCCCCCAGCCAAAGGGTGAATTTCAGACGTAAGGTCCTGACAAAAAACATTGCTGGAGGCAATGGAAAGTTTCCCATGAATTTCTAAGGGAATTGGGTCTGACCCATTGGGAATGCGGGTGGTGAGAATGCAGAAAAATGGCTCCCTCCTTTCTGACAGGGTGAGAATGAACTGCCCGATGTCCCTAACCACGACCAGCATGGATTGAAAGGAACAAACTGGATTCCTTTCTTGATACCCACTTGTGCTACTTGTGGCAACTTAGAGATGACATCTTAGAGACAAATTAGTCTCTAAGGTGCCACAAGGACTATTCGTTGTTTTGCTGATGCAGACTAACACGGCTACCCCTCTGAAATCTGCCACTTCTGATACAGATGCCACACAGAGTCACCCGGACATTCATTCTCGTTGTAGCATCTCTGAAGTAAATGGAATGGCATGAGGAACACAGTTGACCCGTACCATTTGAAGATGAAAGAAAGATGAAGAGTGCAATGTGCATGTCACGCCCTCTCAGGCTCAGAATAAGCTAATAATCAAATTCCCAGAGGCAAACAGCTGCATCCAAGGAGGATTTTGCAAGGCAATCAAGTTTGTTTGGTAACTAATTAGAACCGCCTCCACAAATGGCATCGCAGATCCTCCAGGCAGTCCTAGGATCTGTATAAAAGCGCTCACCACTCAGGGATTTTCTAAAATCTTCTGCGGACTTCATCTCCTCAGTGAACTGGGTAAGTCCAATTCAACTCAATGGATTTGAACTCTAGAGATGTAACTTTAGAAAGTCATTTAGCCATTTTTCACTTTGGTGGATTAGGAAGCGACTTTCCCAGGTTAGTCCAGAAAGGACCAATTCAGTGGTCTTTTACTTTCTTCTCAAGCAGCTGTTACTCCTCTCTCTTGGAGACAGGAGAATGGCATAAGCTTACAAGTGGTGAGATCCAGTGTAGCAATTCTTGAGTTCTTCTCAGGAGAAATTCCCATTCAAGGTACTTCTCCTCAGATGATGTAATTCAGTGTCGCTCCATGAAAGTCAGTGGACCTGAAGCCCAGCTGAGGAGCTTGTCCGTCGTGATTTGTTTGGAGAAAAGTAAAGTTTTCTTTTTATTCATCTGCAAGTATTGTTGACTCACAAGCTTTGGGAAATCAGAGATCTACACTGTGATACCAGGTTTCAGAGTAGCAGCCGTGTTAGTCTGTATTCGCAAAAAGGAACGGAGTACTTGTGGCACCTTAGAGACTAACCAATTGATTTCAGCATAAGCTTTCGTGAGCTACATCCGATGAAGTGAGTTGTAGCTTACGAAAGCTTATGCTCAAATCAATTTGTCAGTCTCTAAGGTAGCACAAGTACTCCTTTTCTTTTTACTGTGGTACCAGAATTCAGTGGTTTGCATGCAGAAGTTAAATCCTCAAACGACAGGAAGCGATTATCGTGATCCCAGCCCTGTTCTCTTTGAGTAATGTCTAAAATGGACACAGAATTTCAGGGGCCCAGCATAGAAATCGTGAGCCTTCTTCTAGTCAGTGTTTTTCAGACAACGCCATTGAGAGGGGTTGAAGGGGCCAATTGGGAGGGAAGTTTCATGAGAGTGAACAAGAGGTGTAGAAAGAGGATATAGGAAGAAATACATGGCCATGAAGACAAGGACTTAGTCCACTCTTCCTTTCTCTCATGGGCCACAAGAGCTTCAAAGCCTTTCTTCCACCAGCCCTTGTACCCTCTCTTTACTCTAGTCCCTGCTGTTTCTTTCAGGTTTACTTCCATCCCTGAAAGATGAGTTTCTCCAGCCTGTGCAATCCAGAATGCGGGGTGGCCCGGCCTAGTCCAGTCACTGGCAGCTACAACGTGCCATGCGTTCGGCAGTGCCCTGACTCCGAAGTGCTGATCAGACCCTCACCGGTTGTCGTGACCCTCCCGGGACCAATTCTCAGCACTTTCCCTCAGCACACTGGAGTGGGAGCCATAGGAGCACCTGTGGTCGGAGCCGGTTTCGGGGGCTCATTCAGTTCGGGGGGATTGTACGGCTCTGGAGGCCATTATGGAGGATTGTCTGGTTTAGGGGGATATGGTGGTTATGGGGGATTCGGCGGTTCCCTGGGTGGTTATGGTTATGGGGGAATATGTGGTTCCGGGATATCTCGCCATAGGTACCTCAGTGGAAGCTGTGGGCCATGCTAAATCCAGCAGGAAGATCCGTGGATGAAGGAAGAACCAGGAATTGAACAGCAAGAAACACATTCACCCCTGACCTTTTGGGCATGGCTTTCAGAGTGCTGTGCAAACTTGGCTCCAGTTGAGCTCAGTGGGAGCTGTGTGTGCTCAGCACCATGGTCTGATAGCCCTGCTGCATTTCTAACGTTACGCTTTATGACTCTTTCTGCCAAGGCTTTGCCAGACAAGTGCTGATTCTCGCTTTCGCCTGTGGACTGATTCTGAATAACACACAGGCTGTTTACACTAATTCCGCAGTTTAAGGAAAATAGGGCCCTTAAAACAGGCATCAGTTATATTTATTATCATTTGAGGTCCCTTGAGCAAGGGAAAAAGAGACCTTGCTGTGAAGGAGAATTAGACCCTGTCTGTTCTATCCTTTCCATCAGTGCGTATCTTTAGCCTCTCACTTTGACCTTCTCTGAGGCAGACGTTTAATTGAGAAGTTGAACAGTCCTCTCCTTCTGTATTGCATTGTCTCACTTCCCACCGACTGAGGGAATAAAAGTAACTGAAATTGGTTGCAAAGGGGACTTGTTTGTCCACCTCTGCAGCTTCAAGAACAAAAAAGCACATCTTGTGTGAAGAACGTCCCATTGAGGTGGGTGATCGGTTGCAGCCTTATTGAAAAACTGAAATTACGTTCTTTCTGCTCTTGTATTTTTCCTGTACCCGTGTATTGCAAATGTCACTCGCATTAAAAACGCTGATGCATCATAATATCCGTCTTCTGGTTCTCCTTGTTCCTCCCTCCTTCTTTAAACATTGCCCTAGACACAATTCATCCCTGAAGAGCCAGCAGCATCAGGCCCTTCTCCAGAAGTGACTTTTTGAAGCCCTGGAGCGATAGGAGAATTCAGCCTTTGAAGTAGTTTACAGCATTCTGTTGGGCTTCTGTACTGGGGTGGAGTTACGCCTTGCCTTACCTGTTTTAACAAAGTAATGTTAACTCAACCTAGTGAGGGGTGTATATTCAACCGGCTCCATCTACGGACAGGACTCCTTTGTGAAGCGGACAGTACCCAATACACACAAAACCAGCTTGAGAGTGACAGAGGCAGGTCTCTTCCCTCCTGACTGACAGGAGCAAGTTCATCCCATTGCACGACCTGCCTTATCTCCCAGACCTTAAGCACATGATTTCCAGTACAGATACATCATTATCTGTGTAATTATCAGACAATTAAACAAAATCTGTCCAAATGCTTTTCAACGATTGTGATGACCAGCGGGCTCTGGGCTCTGGGCAGAGCCCTCCCATGCCACCCTTTGTAAACTTAACCTGTACGCGTCCGACCCAGGGTATCCCTGTAAAAATGCCAGCAACTCTGTGCCTTCTATGGGTCCTGGCTCGCACCTCACCCTTTCCTCTGACTCTGTGGACTCTTCCACTGGCTAATCCGTATGCGTCAGCTTGGAACCCTCCTGCCCGGACACTGCATCTGCCACCACATTCTCTTTGCCTTTAATATGGACAATTTCCATGTCATATTCCTGCAGCGCTGTGCTCCAGGGCATCCCTCTGGTACCTTTTTTCCCCTGTAGCTTTGCATGGAGGGTGTAATCTTGGCAGTTCAACCTGGCGAGGAAAATACCTCTTTGCGGTGCTTTGAAAGGGCCAGCATTTCCTGCTTTCGGCGTGGATTTTAACCCGCCCTCAAATCAGTGCTTTCTAGGGGATTCTCTGCCCTGCTCTCCCTGACCAAATCCAAGGTTTCTTCACCAGCACAACAAATTCAATTGACTGCCCTCTCCCTTTCAGAGGAAGTTTTAATCCATTCATATGCATGGTTTGCACCTTTCCTCTGCTGCTGGGCTTCCTTACATCACGTGTGACGGCATTCACCCCTTCAATCCCCTCAAACGGTCCTTCCTATAATTCTGCCTTTTGTTTTCCTCACTGGGGTCAGCACTAACATCAAATCAGCCGTCTCAAACGACCATTCTCCAGTACTCCCATCACACCAAACATGCTGAGTTTCTGGCTTTTTCCAAAGGTCTGTCGCTCTCAATTCCTCATTACCTGTAAATTCTCCTTAAAATGAGTGAAGTACTCTCTTAGATGCCGCTCTCTTTCCTCAGCACGGCCCTCCCCAGAGCCTCCAATCAAATCCAAGGCTCCCCTAGCCTGCGTCCCATACAGGAGATCAAAGGGGGCAAAGCCAGTAGATTCTTGGAGGGTCCCCTGCTGCCCACGGTAGAAGTTCCGGGTCCCACAACTGGGAGCTGCGAGGTCCCCTTGCTACCCACGGTAGCTGAGAACTCCGGCCCTGCCACCTTTGGGCTGAAGTGGAAAGTGTCACAGAGGTCTGTGGAAGTCACAGATTCCGTGGTCTCTGGGACATAATCTTAGCCTTAATGATAATGTATTTATTTTTGTGTATTGGTACAGTACATAGACAATAAAAACTACTGTCTGATTCTTTGAGGTGCCACCTTAACTTTCACCCAAACCTCTAACATCCCCATAGTGTCCTCCTGTATAACCTTTAAGTAAACTCATTCATAGGTACTGAAAAAAAACAGTGGACTGAGAATAGTCATAATAGAAATATGGATAGTGCAGTGACTTTATGGCATGAAACATATTCAGAAAGACATAAAATTGCTTTTCTGATTATAAAAAACGACTAGTGGTGGTTGGTTTTCCGTCGCCCCCCAGTGAGACTCTGGCTAGAATAGCAGCCACCTCTCTCAATGACACATCAGAGAACAAACGGGACTCAAGAGTAAACAAAGAATGAATTTACTGCTGAGGTGGTTTATCGAGCAATGAAATTACCAGCAGAGCATCTGACTCTGTATAAGCAGAAGCCACCCTTTCTCTAGCCTTTTTATGAGGGACACAGGCATTTGGCGGGGCTAGGTTGTAAGATTTCTGGGGTTTGCCTTTTGCATTGTGATTTTAGGTTTCTAAGAAGAGTATGGATTATTGTTTGCTCCCTGGTACAATATTCTGGTTGGCCTCTACCTGATCATTTCTCCTGCTGAATCCTGCCAAGCAAATTACAATTATGCCCCTTTCAAGGTAAAGGATTATAGCAGTATGGCGGAAGCTATGTAGTGACAGCTGATCAGAGGTGTCCTGCATCTTGGCAGGGGGTTCGACCTGATGAGCCTTGCAGTGCCTTCTAACCCCCAGGTCCGATGACATGTATTTGAAAGAAGCCTTATTAAGGGTGCAGGAACAAACCACCTCGAAGTGCAGAAAGATTAGCAAATATGGCAGGTGACCAACTTGGCTAAACAGAGAAATCTTCAGTGAGCTTAAACGCAAAAAGGAAGCTTACAAGAAATGGAAACTTGGACAGACGACTAGGGAGGAGTCTAAAAATATTGCTCAAGCCTGCAGGCATGTAATCAAGAAAGCCAAAACATGACTGGAGTTGTGAAGGGATGTGTAGGGTAACAAGAAGGTTTCTATAGGTAGCAAAAAGGAGAAGATGAAGGAAAGTGTGGGAGCCTTAATGAATGAGGGAGGCAACCAAGTGAGAGATGATGTGGAAAAAGCTGAAGTACTCAATGCTTTTTTTGCCTCGGTCGTCCCAGACAAGGTCACCTCCCAAACTGCTGTCCTGGGCAGCACAGTATGGGGAGGAGGTGAGCAGCCCTCAGTGGTAAAAGAACAGGTTAAGGATTATTAAGAAAAGGTGGACATGCTCAAGTCCACGCGTCCAGATCTAATGAGTCTGAGGTTCCTGAGGGAATTGGCTGAGTGATTGCAGAGCCATTGGCCATTATCTTTCATCATTATCAGGAAAACTCCTCATTGTTTTCCTGATGCAGACTAACACGGCTACCACTCTGAAATCTCCACTTGGGATACAGATGCCGCTCAGAGTCACCTTGACATTCATTCTCGTTGTTGCACCATTGAAGTCAATGGAATGGCACGAGGAACGCAGTTGACCCGTACCATTTGAAGATGAAAGAAAGATGAAGAGTGCAATGTGCATGTCACGCCCTCTCAGGCTCAGAATAACCTAATAATCACAATCCCAGAGGAAAACAGCTGCATCCAAGGAGGATTTTGCAAGGCAATCAAGTTTGTTTAGTAACTAATTAGAACCGTCTCTACAAATAGCATCTCAGATCCTCCAGGCAGTCGTAGGAACCATATAAAAGCGCTCACCACTCAGGGATTTTCTAAAATCTTCTGTGGACTTCATCTCCTCGGTGAACTGGGTAAATCCAATTCCACTCAATCGATTTGAACACTAGAGATGTAACTTTAGAAAGTCATTTAGCCATTTTTCACTTCGGTGGATTTGGAAGAAACTTTCCCAGGTTAGTATAGAAAGGACCAATTCAGTGGTCTTTTACTTTCTTCTCAAGCAGCTGTTACTCCTCTCTCTTGGAGACAGGAGAATGGAGTAAGCTGACAAGTGGTGAGATCTACACTGTGATACCAGGTTTCAGACTAGCAGCAGTGTTAGTCTGTATTCGCAAAAAGAAACGGAGTACTTGTGGCACCTTAGAGACTAACCAATTGATTTCAGCATAAGCTTTTGTGAGCTACATCCGATGAAGTGAGCTGTAGCTCACAAAAGCTTGTGCTCAAACCAATTTGTCAGTCTCTAAGGTAGCACAAGTACTTCCTTTTCTTTTTACTGTGGTACCAGAATCCAGTGGTTTGAATGCAGAGGTTAAATCCTCAAATGACAGGAAGTTATTACCGTGATCCCAGCCCTGTTCTCTTTGAGTAATGTCTAAAATGGACACAGAATCCCAGGGTTGAAGGGGCCAGTTGGGAGGCAAGTTTCATGAGAGTGGACAAGAGGTGTAGAAAGAGGATATAGGAAGAAATACATGGCCATGAGGACAGGGACTTAATCCACTCCTCCTTTCTCTCTTGGGCCACAAGAGCTTCGAAGCCTTTCTTCCACCAGCCCTTGTACCGTCTCTTTATTCTAGTCCCTGGTGTGTCTTTCAGGTTTACCTCTGCCCCTGAAAGATGAGTTTCTCCAGCCTGTGCAATCCAGAATGCGGGGTGGCCCGTCCCAGTCCAATCACTGGCAGCTACAACGTGCCGTGCGTTCGGCAGTGCCCTGACTCCGAAGTGCTGATCAGACCCTCACCGGTTGTCGTGACCCTCCCGGGACCAATTCTCAGCACTTTCCCTCAGCACACTGGAGTGGGAGCCATAGGAGCACCTGTGGTCGAAGCCGGTTTTGGGGGCTCATTCGGTTTGGGGGGATTGTACGGCTCTGGAGGCCATTATGGAGGATTGTCTGGTTTAGGGGGATATGGTGGTTATGGGGGATTTGGCGGTTCCCTGGGTGGTTATGGTTACGGGGGAATATGTGGTTCCGGGATATCTCGCCATAGGTACCTCAGTGGAAGCTGTGGGCCATGCTAAATCCAGCAGGAAGATCCGTGGATGAAGGAAGAACCAGGAATTGAACAGCAAGAAACAGATTCACCCCTGACCTTTTGGGCATGGCTTTCAGAAGTGCTGTGCAAACTTGGCTCCAGTTGAGCTCAGTGGGAGCTTTGTGTGCTCAGCACCTTGGTCTGATAGCCCTGCTGCATTTCTAATGTTACGCTTTATGACTCTTTCTGCCAAGGCTTTGCCAGACAAGTGCTGATTCTCGCTTTCACCTATGGACTCATTCTGAATAACACGCAGGCTGTTTATACTAATTCCGCAGTTTAAAGAAAATAGGGGCCTTAAGACAGGCATCAGTTACATTTATTATCATTTTAAGTCCCTTGAGCATGGAAAAAGTGACCTTGCTGTGAAGCACAATTAGACCCCGTCTGTTCTATCCTTTGCAAGTTGAGCAGTCCTCTCCTTCTGTATTGCATTGTCTCACTTCCCACCGACTGAGGGAATAAAAGTCACTGAAAATGGTTGCGAAGGGGACATGTTTGTCCACCTCTGCAGCTGCAAAAAGAAAAAAGCACATCTTGTGTGAAGAATGTCACATTGAGGTGGGTGATCGGTCACAGCCTTTCTTGAAAAACTGAAATTACGTTCTTTCTGCTCTCGTATTTTTCCTGTACCTGTATATTGCAAATGTCACTCGCATTAAAAATGCTGATGCATCATAATATCCGTCTTCTGGTTCTCTTTGTTCCTCCCTCCTTCTTTAAACATTGCCCTAGACACAATTCATCCCTGAAGAGCCAGCAGCATCAGGCCCTTCTCCAGAGGTGACTTTTTGAAGCCCTGGAGCGATAGGAGAATTCAGCCTTTGAAGTAGTTTACAGCATTCTGTTGGGTTTCCGTACTGGGGTGGAGTTCCCCCTTGCCTTACCTTTTTTAACAGAGTTATGTTAATGCAACCTCGTGAGAGGTGTAAATTCAACCAGCTCTCCTCCTTGACTTGTCCAACTTTACACTCACTTTGCAATGCTGGAGATGAGCTGACAAGATTTAGGGCAATGGGGAAAAAATCGTTCAGCTTCACATTGAGACTTTGGATTTCATTGCACCAAGAAAACTCAGTTCAAGTCATCTTCTTCTGACTCTCTGCCCACATGTGTTCATCTACTGGCCAACAGAAACCCCCACTCTTTGGTGAAATGACAGGACCAAAAGTTGATTTCACAAGGATTTTGCAAACACAACTGACTGCCTCACTTCTGCCCTCCTCAGTTCTGCCCTTAGAGAAAAACGAAACTACACCAAAGTCATCTACAGGAGTCATGAAAGACAATGGAGGAAATAATTAAGGAATCAAATTTCCAGACACCTAGAAGATAAGAAGCTGATAAGTAACGGCATGGATATATGAAAAACAAGATCTGTGAAAACAACCTAATCAATTTCTTTTAAGGATTGAAAAGCCTTGTGGATAGTGGGCAAGCAGTAGAAGTGGTCTATCTTAATTTTTCGTAAGGCTTTTGATACCCTCTTGCCTGACCTTCTCATAAACAAACTAGGAAAATACATCTTAGATGGGGCTCGGATAAAGTGGGTCCATAACTGGTTGAAGACCATTCCCAGAGAGTATTTAGCAGGGGTCCACACTCCAACTGGAAGGGCACATCAAGTTGCGTCCCACGGGGATCAGTTCTGGGTCCCATTCTGTTCAATATCTTCATCAATGATTTAGATCGTAGCACGGAGAGTACACTTATAATGTTTGCAGATGATACCTAGCTGGGAGGAGTCTCAAGGCTGTGGAGGATAGCAATAGGCCCACCTCAACCCCCGAGGCTTCGGAGGACGTCCCTGGAGCATGCAACCCTGCTCCACTGGACACTCGCATATTTCGCTGCTCAAGAAGGAACAGCCCAGCCCACCTTACCAGCTCCACCTGACATCAGGGCACCACTTCACACACAGCCCTTAGGCATGTTTAGAGTGAAAACAAGCAGAGTTAATTTAACAAAGAGAGTCAAATAGGAGCAATTAGGAATACTGGAAACCAATGGTTACATATCAGATAAAAGAAGTACTCACATTGTAAAACCTGGACGTATGTAACTCACACTCACCCAGAGTCCCTGAAGTGTTCTGCAGCCAGAACTCTCCTACAGACCGCCCAATTTCCTCAGCATGGCCCTCCCCAGAGCCTCCAATCAAATCCAAGGCTCCCCTAGCCTGCTTCCCATACAGGAGATCAAAGGGAGCAAAAGCCAGTAGATTCTTGGGGAATACTTCTGTCCGCACTGAGCAAATAATGAAGAAAAACATCCCAATCAGTCTCATGCCAGGGGACATATGTTCTTATCATAGCTTTTAAAAGTTCCATTAAATCTTTCTGCAAACCCATTTGTTTCTGGGTTATAGGGAGCAGCATTTATATGCTTTGCTCCACATCATTCCCATGGCTTTTGAAAGACTACAGACATGGAATTTGCATCACAGTCTGTCAAGATTTCTGAGGGAATAACTAATCTGTAAAAATGGCAAATAAAGCCGGAGTCACTGGAAAATGTATTCCAGATCTTATTTAACATTCGAGTTCCTTTTTTCTTAATATCATTGTTGCTAGGCAGATTTAGCACTCCCCATCCAGAAGCTTCTGGAATTGGGTGTGGTAGTTTTGAGTCTGCTCCATGTCAAGGTTCCTCCCCCACTCTCAACTCTAGGGTAGAGATGTGGAAATATAAAGGGAAGGGTAAACCCCTTCAAAATCCCTCCTGGCCAGAGGAAAAATCCTCTCACCTGTAAAGGGTTAAGAAGCTAAAGGTAACCTCGCTGGCACCTGACCAAAATGACCAATGAGGAGACAAGATACTTTCAAAAGCTGGGAGGAGGGAGAGAAACAAAGGGTCTGTGTCTGTCGGTACGCTTCTTTTGCTGGGGATAGACCAGGAATGGAGTCTTAGAACTTTTAGTAAATCATCTAGCTAGGTATGCGTTAGATTATGATTTCTTTAAATGGCTGAGAAAACAACTGTGCTGAATAGAATGACTATTTCTGTCTGTGTGTCTTTTTTGTAACTTAAGGTTTTGCCTAGAGGGATTCTCTATGTTTTGAATCTAATTACCCTGTAAGGTATCTACCATCCTGATTTTACAGAGGTGATTCCTTTACTTCTATTAAAAGTCTTCTTGTAAGAAAACAGAATGCTTTTTCATTGTTCTCAGATCCAAGGGTTTGGGTCTGTGGTCACCTATGCAAATTGGTGAGGATTTTTACCAAACCTTTCCCAGGAAGTGGGGTGCAAGGCTTGGGAGGATTTGGGGTGGGGGGGAAAGAAGTGTCCAAACTACGTTTCCCAGTAAATCCAGTTAGAGTTTGATGGTGGCAGTGGATATTCCAAGGACAAAGGATAAAATTAATTTGTACCTTGGGGAAGTTTTAACCTAAGCTGGTAGAAGTAAGCTTAGTGTAAGCAGTGTCAGGATGAGCTCCACCCTGACATCTGGTGGTGAGGTGTGGCAAGTTGTGGAAAAGAACTTCAGGGCCAATCTCATTTGCATAGGCACACCCACCACGCCTAGAATGAGACCATAGCTGCCCAAATGGTCACTTTGGCTGCTGTGGGATCCCCAGTGTCTCTGTTATTGGGGCAGGAAGAATAAATTGTTATTACCCTGATTATGGGAACTGTGCTTGGAACTGCACGTGGCCTTTTGTTATGATGGAGGGATTCACCATCAACTAAGTAGCACTCGCTAGGCAAGGGTCATGGGTTCCAAAACTGTGTGAATGGAGAGAGGCTGGGGACAAGTATTAATACTTGGTGGCATGGGCCCCTTGGTGAGGGCCTTACATGCTAATTGCACTTCCTCCTCTCTCCACTGTGGAATATCAGAGCTAAGTTTGATTTCATTAGAAGTCTAGTTATAGGCTGCTGAGCTCACTTTGGGCTGACAGTGCACCAGCACTGGGGCTCCCCTATTATAAGCTGAATTCACCTAAGAGCTGAAATCACTGAGTGTTGTGTTAAGTAGTGGGGGCGCCTGAAGATATATTGTGGAGCAGTTTGCGGGACGGCTGGTGAAGCAGTTCGACGCGGCGCAGTGTGTGGATGGCAGGAGCTGCTTGTGGGCCGTGGAGCTGAGCGAAGGAGTTTGTGGGGCGGCTGGCGGAGCGGAGCGCAGCTGAGCGAAGGAGTTCGTGGGGCGGCTGGCGGAGCGGAGCGCAGCTGAGCGAAGGAGTTCGTGGGGCGGCTGGTGGAGCGGAGTGCAGCTGCGCGAAGGAGTTTTGTGGGGCAGCTGGCGGAGCGGAGCGCAGCTGAGCGAAGGAGTTTGTGGGGCGGCTGGAGGAGTGTTGCGCTGCTATGGAGCTATGGGGCGGTCAGCTTCAGATCACGTAAGGTGCCTCTTACCCCTGTCCCATTTCCACCCAGGTTGGGAGGTAAAGCTCCGCAGATAAACTTTCGAACTCTGGGGCTGCCCTGACCAGGGACAGAGACTTTTGGGGCATTGGACTTTTGGGACTTTGGGTGATTTGGGGTTGCTGGACTCAAGAACCAAAGGGAAAAGGGCATGCCCCAATTTGCCTGGAGTGGGTTTTTTTTGCTCATGGGTTGTGTTATGAATCCTGTTGGTGGTGTTTCCCCAACATAATGCCACATTGTTTCTCTCTGTTATTAAAAGACTTTTGCTACACTCAGACTCTGTGCTTGGGAGAGGGGAAGTATTGCCTCTAGAAGGCGCCCAGCGGGGGTGGTATATATTTGTCCCAGGTCACTGGGTGGGGCCTCGAGCCAGTTTGCATTGTGTTATTGGAATGGATCCCCTAGATATTGAACCCGGCCCTTGTTGCTGCCAACTCTGACGGGCAGAAGGGTTACATTAGTGTGAGTCACCAACTTTTCTGGTAACGTGATCGTGGGGAAGAGTCATTTACGTGTTGCTCTTCTCAGTAAGAGAGTTGGGTTTTGAAAATTGATATACTTCACGGGGTGGTTGGTTAACCAATTCTCTGACTGGCTAAGCGTGATTTCAGCAGAGGAGGAGGAAGAGTCTGCACAGATTCCAACGGAAGATTCCTGCAGGAAAGTGGAGGGAAGATGTTGCTTTTGACTCGGCAGACTGTCTAGATTTAGTGATCAGAGATTTTACCTGAGAATCCGGTAAACTCAAGCTTAGCTTTCAGTTCTGCTGTGACGCTGGTAAGCCAAGTGCCAACTCTGGTAAGCCAAGTGCCAGCTGAGAACTGACAAACTCTCAGCTGGAAGCCAGGCCAATTCACTTCTTTGCAAGAATAAAGGAAACTGATGGTTGAATGGATAAGAATCTATTTGGTGTTGAAATGTCCTGACAACTAATGGGATGGTGCATGCATTGATTTCACCTATCTGTACCCAGTTAGAATGCAATAGCAAACATTTACATTGTGTATACCCCTGTAACTACATAACCCATCCAATGAGAAAGAAGCCTTGAGTCATGCAAATGAAGAAATTAAAGAGGAAGGTGTGAATTCTTCTGCATTTGAAGGCAAGTGGCCTTGAATGTTTTCGTCAAAGACCTGACATGCATTCTTCTCTCTCTGCCATCAGAGAAAGAGCCCACATTGGCTGTGACTCTGTCAGCTTCTTTTCTGTGAAAAGAAACTATAAGTATGGACACAAGGAAAAATTCTTTGTCTCTGGACAGGTTGGATTCTCACAGGCAGAATAACTGAATGAGAAGGAGAGTTACTCTGGGTTGCCCTAAAAGACTTTTGGGAAACTGCCAGTTTCTCATATCTCCGCTACCTTTAGCAATTCTAGACTGTGACTAACCTGTACATATATTTTTATCTGCTATAACATCTCAATAACTCCCCTTCCTTTTTCTTAGCTAATAAACTTGAGTTAGAATTGACTGTAGAATTGACTCTCAGTGTTGTCTTTGGTGGGAGACCTGGGATGCAAATCGACCAGGGTGAGCGTGGGACTGGTTGTAACATGAGTATTTTGTGATTTTTCCTGGAAGTCACCACCATTTATCACACAGTCCAGCTTGCCTGGCAGCCACGATAGATTGGAGTCTCTAAGGGGACTGTCTGTAACTCCCTTATAAAACTACCGTAGTACTTTGGGAGTTCACACTTGGTACTGGGTTGGTGAAATCTAATTCTAGAACATACTACTAGCTAGCGTCTCCGCCCTGCTTTTTGATACTCTGCCCTGAGGACACCGCGAATGGTGATGAGTCTCTCCAGACAGCATCTCATGTGCATTCAATTTTTTTCCAAAGTGAAGTACTGTGCAGTTGTCTTTACCTTTCTCCTTTTCCCTCTCTTTAATAAGAGTCTCTTTGTCTCTTTGACAGCTGTGAGCCCATGACCAGCAAGACAGCTAAAAGTAGTACCCGAAAGAAAACTCTGGCTGGTATAAGTAATTGGTGTCTCAGCGATAGGGAAATCTGTATTCATGTAAACCATCCATGGACCCAGTTCTATTCATATATTACCAGCAGAGGTCTGTTTAGGCAGGGGTTCTCACAACAACCTTTTTGGTCACCTCAGAATGCAACCACTCATTCTTAGAATGACAGAATATCAGGGTAGGAAGGGACCTCAGGAGGTCCTCTAGTCCAACCCCCTGCTCAAAGCAGGATCAATCCCCAACTAAATCATCCCAGCCAGGGGTTTGTCAAGCCTGATCTTGCAAATTTCAAAGGAAGAGGATTCCACCACCTCCCTAGGTAACGCATTCCAGTGCTTCACCAGCCTCCTAGTGAAAAAGTTTTTCCTAATATCCAACCTAAACCTCCCCCACTGCAACTTGAGACCATTACTCCTCGTTCTCTCATCTGCTACCACTGAGAACAGTCTAGATCCAATCTCTTGGGAACCCCCCTTCAGGTAGTTGAAGGCTGCTATCAAATCCCCCCTCACTCTTCTCTTCTGCAGACTAAACAAGACCAGTTCCCTCCGCCTCACCTTATCAGTCATGTGCCCCAGCCCCCTCAACATTTTTGTTGCTCTTCGCTGGACTTTCCAATTCCAATTTCTCCACATAATTTATATGGGGGGGGGGGCCCAAAACTGGACACAATACTGCAGATGTGGCCTCAGCAGTGCGGAAGAGAGGGGAATGATCACTTCCCTCGATCTGCTGGCAATGCTCCTACTAATGCAGCCCAATAGGCCCTTAGCCTTCTTGGCAACAAGGGCACACTGTTGACTCATACCAGCTTCTCGTCCACTGTAATCCCCAGGTCGTTTTCTGCAGAACTGCTGCTTAGCCAGTCGGTCTCCAGCCTTTTCTGGAGCATGGGATTCTTCTGTCCTAAGTGCAGAAGTCTGCACTTGTCCTTGTTGAACCTCATCAGATTTCTTTTGTCCCAATCCTCCAATTTGTCTTGGTCACTCTCGACCCTATCCCTACCCTCCAGCGTATCTACCTCTCCCCCAGCTTAGTGTCATTTGCAAACCTGCTGAGGGTGCAATCCTCCCATCATCCAGATCATTCATAAAGATGTTGAACAAAACCGGTCCCAAGACTGATCCCTGAGGCACTCTGCTTGATACTGGTTGCCAGCTAGACATCCAGACATTGATCAGTACCCGTAACAATCTAGCCAGCTTTCTATCCAACTTATAGTTCATTCATCCAATCTATGAGCGGTCTGTAGTTCCCCAGGTTCTCCTTCTTCCCCTTTTTAAAGATGGGCACTATATTTGCCTTTCTCCAGTCATCCAGAACCTCCCCCGAAAGCTGTGACTTTTCAAAGATAATGGCCTTTGGCTCTGCAATCACTCAGCCAATTCCCTCAGCATCCTTGGACGCTTAGATCTGGACCCATGGACTTGTGCATAGCCAGCTTTTCTAAATAATCCTTAACCTGTTCTTTTACCACTGAGGACTGCTCACCTCCTCCCCATACAGTGCTGCCCAGGACATCAGTTTGGGAGCTGATCTTGTCTGGGACGACCGAGGCAAAAAAAGCATTGAGTACTTCAGCTTTTTCCACACCATCTCTCACTTGGTTGCCTCCCTCATTCATGAAGGCTCCCACACTTTCCCTGAGCTTCTCCTTTTTGCTACCTATAGAAAAATTCTTGTTACCCTACACATCCCTTCACAACTCCAGTCATGTTTTGGCCTTCTTGATTACATGCCTGCAGGCTTGAGCAATATTTTTAGACTTCTCCCTAGTCATCTGATCAAGTTTCCATTTCTTGTAAGCTTCCTTTTTGTGTTTAAGCTCACTGAAGATTCCTCTGTTTAGCCAAGTTGGTCAACTGCCATATTTGCTAATCTTTCTGCACTTCGGTGTTTTTTTTTCTGCACCCTCAATAAGACTTCTTTCACATAAATGTCATCGGACCTGGGGGTTAGAAGGCACTGCAAGGCTCATCTGGTCGAACCACCTGCTAAGATGCAGGACACCTCTTATCACCTGTCACAACATAGCTTCCGCCATACTGCGATAATCCTTCACCTTGAAAGGGGCATAATTGCAATTTGCTTGGCAGGATTCAGCAGGAGAAATGATCAGGTAGAAGCCAAACAGAATATTGTACCAGGGAGCAAATAAAATTCCATACTCTTCTTAGAAACCTAAAATCACAATGCAAAAGGCAAACCCCAGAAATCTTACAACCTAGCCCCGCCAAATGCCTGTGTCCCTCATAAAAAGGCTAGAGAAAGGGTGGCTTCTGCTTATACAGAGTCAGATGCTCTACTGGTAATTTCATTGCTCAATAAACCACCTCAGCAGTAAATTCATTCTTTGTTTACTCTTGAGTCCCGTTTGTTCTCTGATGTGTCATTGAGAGAGGTGGCTGCTATTCTAGCCAGAGTCTAACTGGTGGGCGACGGAAAACCAACCACCACTATTAGTTTTTTATAGTCAGAAAAGCAATTTTATGTCTTTCTGAATATGTTTCATGCCATAAAGTCACTGCACTATCCATATTTCTATTATGACTATTCTCAGTCCACTGCTTTTTTCAGTACCTATGAATGAGTTTACTTAAAGGTTATACAGGAGGACACTATGGGGATGTTAGAGGTTTGGGTGAAAGTTAAGGTGGCACCTCAAAGAATCAGACAGTAGTTTTTATTGTCTATGTACTGTACCAATACACAAAAATAAATACATTATCATTAAGGCTAAGATTATGTCCCAGAGACCACGGAATCTGTGACTTCCACAGACCTCTGTGACACTTTCCACTTCAGCCCAAAGGTGGCAGGGCCGGAGTTCTCAGCTGCTGTGGGTAGCAAGGGGACCTCGCAGCTCCCCGTTGTGGGACCCGGAACTTCTATCGTGGCCAGCAGGGGACCCTCCAAGAATCTACTGGCTTTGACCCCTTTGATCTCCTGTATGGGAAGCAGGCTAGGGGAGCCTTGGATTTGATTGGAGGCTCTGGGGAGGGCTGTGCTGAGGAAAGAGGGCGGCATCTAAGAGAGTACGTCACTCATTTTCAGGAGAATTTACAGGTAATGAGGAATTGAGAGCGACAGACCCTTGGAAAAAGCCAGAAACTCAGCATGTTTGGTGTGACGGGCGTACTGGAGAATAGTCATTTGAGACGGCTGATTTGGCGTTAGTGCTGACCCCAGTGAGGGAAAACAAAAGGCAGGATTATAGGAAGGACCGTTTGAGGGGATTGAAGGGGTGAACGCCATCACACATGACGTAAGGAAGCCCAGCAGCAGAGTAACGGTGCAGACCATGGAAATGAATAGATTAAAACTAATTCTGAAAGGGAGAGGGCAGTCAATTGAATTTGTTGTGCTGGTGAAGAAACCTTGGATTTGGTCAGGGAGAGCAGGGCAGAGAATCCCTTAGAAAGCACTGATTTGAGGGCGAGTTACAATCCACGCCAAAAGCAGGAAACACTGCCCCTTTCAAAGCACCGCAAAGAGGTATTATCCTCGCCAGGTTGAACTGCCAAGATTACACCCTCCATACAAAGCTACAGGGGAATAAAGGTACCAGAGGGATGCCCTGGAGCACAGCGCTGCAGGAATATGACATGGAAATTGTCCATATTAAAGGCAAAGAGAATGTGGTGGCAGATGCAGTGTCCGGGCAGGAGGGTTCCAAGCTGATGCATATGGATTAGCCAGTGGAAGAGTCCACAGAGTCAGAGTAAAGTGGGAGGTGCGAGCCAGGACCCATAGAAGACACAGAGTTGCTGGCGTTTTACAGGGATACTCTGGGTCAGACACGTACAAAGGGTGGCATGGGAGGGCTCTGCCCAGAGCCCAGAGCCCACTGGTCCTCACAATCGTTGAAAAGCAATTGGACAGATTTTGTTTAATTGTCTGATAATTACACAGATAATGATGTATCTGTACTGGAAATCATGTGCTTAAGGTCTGGGAGTTAAGGCAGGTCGTGCAATGGGATGAACTTGCTCCTGTCAGTCAGGAGGGAAGAGACCTGCCTCTGTCGCTCTCAAGCTGGTTTTGTGAGTATTGGGTACTGTCCGCTTCACAAAGGAGTCCTGTCCGTAGATGGAGCCGGTTGAATTTACACCTCTCACTAGGGTGAGTTAACATTACTTTGTTAGAACACGTAATGCAAGGTGGAACTCCACCCCAGTACGGAAACCCAACAGAATGCTGTAAACTACTTCAAAGGCTGAATTCTCCTATCGCTCCAGGGCTTCAAAAAGTCACCTCTGGAGAAGGGCCTGATGCTGCTGGCTCTTCAGGGATGAATTGTGTCTAGGGCAATGTTTAAAGAAGGAGGGAGGAACAAGGAGAACCAGAAGACGGATATTATGATGCATCAGCGTTTTTAATGCGAGTGACATTTGCAATACACAGGTACAGGAAAAATACAAGAGCAGAAAGAACATAATTTCAGTTTTTCAAGAAAGGCTGCAACCGATCACCCACCTCAATGGGACGTTCTTCACACAAGATGTGCTTTTTTGTTCTTGAAGCTGCAGAGTTGGACAAACAACTCCCCTTTGCAACCAATTTCAGTTACTTTTATTCCCTCAGTCGGTGGGAAGTGAGACAATGCAATACAGAAGGAGAGGACTGCTCAACTTCTCAATTAAACGTCTGCCTCAGAGAAGGTCAAAGTGAGAGGCTAAAGATACGCACTGATGGAAAGGATAGAACAGACGGGGTCTAATTCTCCTTCACAGCAAGGTCTCTTTTTCCCTTGCTCAAGGGACTTCAAATGATAACAAATGTAACTGATGCCTGTCTTAAGGCGCCTATTTTCCTTAAACTGCGGAATTAGTGTAAACTGCCTGTGTGTTATTCAGAATGAGTCCACAGGCGAAAGCGAGAATCAGCACTTGTCTGGCAAAGCCTTGGCAGAAAGAGTCATAAAGCGTAACATTAGAAATGCAGCAGGGCTATCAGACCATGGTGCTGAGCACACACAGCTCCCACTGAGCTCAACTGGAGCCAAGTTTGCACAGCACTTCTGAAAGCCATGCCCAAAAGGTCAGGGGTGAATCTGTTTCTTGCTGTTCAATTCCTGGTGCTTCCTTCATCCACGGATCTTCCTGCTGGATTTAGCATGGCCCACAGCTTCCACTGAGGTACCTATGGCGAGATATCCCGGAACCACATATTCCCCCGTAACCATAACCGCCCAGGGAACCGCCGAATCCCCCATAACCACCATATCCCCCTAAACCAGACAATCCTCCATAATGGCCTCCAGAGCCGTACAATCCCCCCGAACTGAATGAGCCCCCGAAACCGGCTCCGACCACAGGTGCTCCTATGGCTCCCACTCCAGTGTGCTGAGGGAAAGTGCTGAGAATTGGTCCCGGGAGGGTCACGACAACCGGTGAGGGTCTGATCAGCACTTCGGAGTCAGGGCACTGCCGAACGCATGGCACGTTGTAGCTGCCAGTGACTGGACTGGGCCGGGCCACCCCGCATTCTGGATTGCACAGGCTGGAGAAACTCATCTTTCAGGGATGGAGGTAAACCTGAAAGACACACCAGGGACTAGAGTAAAGAGAAGGTACAAGGGCTGGTGGAAGAAAGGCTTTGAAGCTCTTGTGGCCCATGAGAGAAAGGAAGAGTGGACTAAGTCCTTGTCTTCATGGCCATGTATTTCTTCCTATATCCTCTTTCTACACCTCTTGTTCACTCTCATGAAACTTCCCTCCCAGCTGGCCCCTTCAACCCCTCTCAATGGCGTTGTCTGAAAAACACTGACTAGAAGAAGGCTCACGATTTCTATGCTGGGCCCCTGGGATTCTGTGTCCATTTTAGACATTACTCAAAGAGAACAGGGCTGGGATCACGATAATCGCTTCCTGTCGTTTGAGGATTTAACTTCTGCATGCAAACCACTGAATTCTGGTACCACAGTAAAAAGAAAAGGAGTACTTGTGCTACCTTAGAGACTGACAAATTGATTTGAGCATAAGCTTTCGTAAGCTACAACTCACTTCATCGGATGTAGCTCACGAAAGCTTATGCTGAAATCAATTGGTTAGTCTCTAAGGTGCCACAAGTACTCCGTTTCTTTTTGCGAATACAGACTAACACGGCTGCTACTCTGAAACCTGGTATCACAGTGTAGATCTCTGATTTCCCAAAGCTTGTGAGTCAACAATACTTGCTGATGAATAAAAAGAAAACTTTACTTTTCTCCAAACAAATCACGACGGACAAGCTCCTCAGCTGGGCTTCAGGTCCACTGACTTTCATGGAGCAACACTGAATTACATCATCTGAGGAGAAGCACCTTCAATGGGAATTTCTCCTGAGAAGAACTCAAGAATTGCTACACTGGATCTCACCACTTGTCAGCTTACGCCATTCTCCTGTCTCCAAGAGAGAGGAGTAACAGCTGCTTGAGAAGAAAGTAAAAGACCACTGAATTGGTCCTTTCTGGACTAACCTGGGAAAGTCGCTTCCTAATCCACCAAAGTGAAAAATGGCTAAATGACTTTCTAAAGTTACATCTCTAGAGTTCAAATCCATTGAGTTGAATTGGACTTACCCAGTTCACTGAGGAGATGAAGTCCGCAGAAGATTTTAGAAAATCCCTGAGCGGTGAGCGCTTTTATACAGATCCTAGGACTGCCTGGAGGATCTGCGATGCCATTTGTGGAGGCGGTTCTAATTAGTTACCAAACAAACTTGATTGCCTTGCAAAATCCTCCTTGGATGCAGCTGTTTGCCTCTGGGATTTTGATTATTAGGTTATTCTGAGCCTGAGAGGGCGTGACATGCACATTGCACTCTTCATCTTTCTTTCATCTTCAAATGGTACGGGTCAACTGTGTTCCTCGTGCCATTCCATTGACTTCAATGGTGCAACAACGAGAATGAATGTCAAGGTGACTCTGAGTGGCATCTGTATCCCAAATGAAGATTTCAGAGGGGTAGCCATGTTAATCTGCATCAGGAAAACAACGAGGAGTCCTTTGGCACCTTAGAGACTAATTTGTCTCTAAGATGTCATCTCTAATTTGCCACAAGTAGCACAAGTGGGTATCAAGAAAGGAATCCAGTTTGTTCCTTTCAATCCATTCTGGTCGTGGTTAGGGACATCGGGCAGTTCATTCTCACCCTGTCAGAAAGGAGGGAGCCATTTTTCTGCATTCTCACCACCTGCATTCCCAATGGGTCAGACCCAATTCCCTTCGAAATTCATGGGAAACTTTCCATTGCCTCCAGCAATGTTTTTTGTCAGGACCTTACGTCTGAAATTCACCCTTTGGCTGGGGGATTGTACGATGCCAATGAACAAATGTAGTCCAATATTAAACTTTCAAACATGGGCCTTTGTGATGGCCGTCTGCCCAGGGGTGAATCTTACCCTCTGGTGAGTCAAGCTTCACCTAACATTGGACCTGTACTTGGGTCACCAATGCCCTCTCAAAGGGCTGCCTAGATCTGGTTTGCTGATGGGTCAAGGGGAGGGATGGCGGAAAGAGGAAGGAAGCAGTGCTCTTTTATCTCAGGATCTCTCCATCCAGGAGCAGCCAAGAAAAGGACGTCTTTTGAGAAAGCACATCTGACGGAGCCCAGCAATGAGCAGAGGAGAGAGGAAAATCACACATTCTTGAGGAAGGAGGAGATGGTTGTGGGATGGGATTTGACATTAACTTTGACCAGCCATAAGGCATGCTGCACAAAACATTCCTGCCAGAACCAGCATGCTGTGTAAAGTGTAACAGATTTCTGCATGGGTGGGTTCCATAGCCGGGGAATGAGGTGGAGGAGTCCCCTGTTTTCCCTATTTTTTCACAGTTATTTTTAGTAAAAGTCAGAGACAGATCACTGGCTTCCATGAGTCTTTGTTCATTGACCTTGACCCTTGACCTCTCCCTGAGTTTTACTAAAATTAACCATGACCAAATCTTAACCTTAATTATCCTTAGTCTAGAATATCCTAACTCAAATCATCTGAAAAAAATCAAAACAGTAGGAGGCACAAATATGCTTGCTCAGCCAGAGCCCTAAAATGCCCAGTTCTCGCTCTGGCCACAGGCTGAATTGTAAAGTTGTTCCCTTTTACACTGTGTTACCAGACAAGGCTAGTAACATGTAACTTGTTCCAAGATGTTTGCGTCCTTGGATCGAAGCATGAAGAATAAAGAGCTGGCTAATGTTATGATCCACTTTCACTGTCCTTATCCATGAGAATGATACTTCTCCAGACGAATTAGAAGTCTGTCCATTTCTATCATTTCCATGACTGTGGTGTAAGGGACTGCGGAAGACTTTGTTACGGCCTAGCTAGGGAACTTCTGCTTTCTCGAGGCTGCCCGGTCACTGTAGGACATGGAGAACCAACTGTAACCGGTTTTAGGCCGGTTTTGTCTGCCTTGCATGGCCCGTTGCCAGGTAGCGGAAAGCCCCCTTAGGAAAGTACCTAATTATATATTCATGAGCTGTTTCTGTGTACTGCTTATTATGGTTGCCCCTTTGTCAGACTCCATCCCAGGCAAAGCTCCGGTGTGCTGGGTTCTCCGCCTCCGTGACAGCAACGTTTGGAGTCCCCGTTGCGGGTGTGTCACTAACCTTCAATAAAGCCAATAACTCGCTGCTTAGCTGCGTGTGGGTCTCGTTTTCCAGAGTACCTCTGCTGGCCTGCGGTGCTTCAATCACCTTGGCCGAGAACATTTGGTAGCATTGGAAATCTCAATATATAATTCCAGCCTCAAAAACTTGCTTTAAGACATCGCACCCGTTGGGCTGAAGTCACCAGGTGCACTGAGTGAGCTACTTTCTCTGTCTTTGGAATCACATCTCTCTAATGGGTCAGAGTAACCCAATGGTAATGAATTCCTTCAGGTTTGTGAAACAAGGCACAGGGTAGCTTATTTCTCTAACATTGCCTTCTTTATACATGAGGATAATAATGGTCCAAAGGAATTATAAGTGTGTACATTTCAAGCTTGTTCATGTGTGGTGTAGTAAGACAAATCTCTTTCTTGAATTAGAATGGGTAAAATTTTGATAAAAGAGAATTTAATTCTGCTCAAGTGGAAATACCCACCATGGAGCCAACACCTTCAAAGAAAGGGAGTTAAAGTGCATGGCAAGACTCTAGATGGCTGATCATTGTTCATACTTAGATGAGAAGATGTTTATCCCCCAAGTTCCCTCCAAAAAAACATCAAAACAAAATAAAAAATATCCAGTATGAGCCTCTCCAAGAGTTACTCTCAGGTTAGTGATGTCTTTGGAAGCCATGAATAGTAAGAATCCAGTAGGGTTCAAGAGATAGAGGTTAGTGTTTGGCATGAGTAGTCCCAGCTGTTGGGGTTCATTTCTGACTTTGCCAATCACACCCTGTCTGACCGTCACCTGAATGTGCCTCCGTTTCCCCCCATGGCAAACAGGTAGAATTGTAACATGCAGGGTGGATTGTCTGAAGCTTCCTCTGATCTAAGTATTTCAAAGCACTTCACAAAACACACCTCATGTTTTATATGGCCAAAGAGGTGTATTATTAGAATCATAGTAACATTTTACTAGGCTTAGATGTTCCAATATTGAAGATTGGCTTCACTTTAAAAATGCATGTCAAGGTCTCAGATGTCAGTCCAGTGCTCAGTTCATGAGTCCTAGCCTCTGAAATTGGGGCTCTTTGATTTTCATTCAATGAACCTTTGCATTTCCCTTTTGTACATATTTTCAAGTTGACGGGTAGATGCTGATCCAGTGTAAAGGAGGACAGTTCCATCAACTTGAGATTGAAGGAAGGCACTTTAGCCAACCTGGGTTAGAGAAAACCTTTCTGCACCTCTACTCACAGCTGCTGCTATTGAATATACAGAGTAATCAATGGGAACCATCAGCCACTGCAGCTCCATCCAATGAGTATGCAAGAGAACTGGGTCTTGTGAGAGACTTCAGCTAATTAAGAAAAGAAAAAAGCACAAGACAGACAGAGTTAAAGAGAACTTCTTTTATGGCCATATTGCTGTGGGATTAATTGCAAGTCTGACCAACCTAGGGCATTCTGAAAGACCCTTCTCCAACAAAAAGAAAAGGAGTACTTGTGGCACCTTAGAGACTAACCAATTTATTTGAGCATAAGCTTTCGTGAGCTACAGCTCACTTCATCGGATGCATTCTGTGGAAAGTGTAGAAGATCTTTTTATACACACAAAGCATGAAAAAATACCTCCCCCCACCCCACTCTCCGGCTGGTAATAGCTTATCTAAAGTGATCACTCTCCTTAAAATGTGTATGATAATCAAGTTGGGCCATTTCCAGCACAAATCCAGGTTTCCTCCCCCCACCCCCACAGATATGATCATCTTTTTATATGTTTGTATCGCCTTTGTATTATGAGTTATAGATACGTATGTATATCTCTGTTTCAAACTTGTGCTAATTTTCTGGGTGACACTCCCAGACAGTTTGGCATCAGCACTGCCTAGCCTGCTGGATGGCCATGTGCTCGGCAGCTTGTATTTGAATCAAAGGAAGCACAGGCCGCATAGCAAAAGACTATAATAGGCAGCTGCATCTTCTCCATTTTGTCCTCAATCCATGCAGCCTCCTCAGGGGCTCTGGGCAGT
Organism: Lepidochelys kempii; assembly: GCF_965140285.1. Lineage (NCBI taxonomy): Eukaryota > Metazoa > Chordata > Testudines > Cheloniidae > Lepidochelys > Lepidochelys kempii. The sequence goes on from NC_136380.1 coordinate 350,122,262, forward strand.
GCCTCCGGGTCCATGTGGGGCCAGTGTGCACGGCACCGGAGGCAGCTCTTGTCAGTGGATGTGGCTGCTACCTTTGGTCATTGGGTGTTCTCCTAGTCATCTGCCCTGCTGGCCCCTGGCTGCGGAACGGGGAGCCAGGGACTCTGTAGGTGATCAGTTGGTTCCTGGGGCGGGCTCTCGCTGAAGAGCTGGAGGAGGAAGGGACAGAGAGACAGTTTTGTCAGAGCAGCCATCAGGAAGAGTGCTGGTGCAAGGGCTGGGAAGAAACCGGGAAGAATTAGTGGGGGAAGCAAAAGTGGATGGGAACCCGGGAGGCAGTGACCATGAGATGGTCGAGTTCAGGATCCTGAAACAAGGAAGAAAGGAGAGCAGCAGAATACGGACTCTGGACTTCAGAAAAACAGACTTTGACTCCCTCAGGGAACTGATGGGCAGGATCCCCTGGGAGAATAACGTGAGGGGGAAAGGAGTCCAGGAGAGCTGGCTGTATTTTCAAGAATCCTTACTGAGGTTACAGGGACAAAGTGTTGGTCCTGCTTTGAGCAGGGGGTTGGACGAGATGACTTCCTGAGGTCTCTTCCAACCCTAATCTTCTATAAGTTGATGACTCTATGATTCTGGAGAGGCCAGGCCCCTCCCACCAAAGTGTGGAGACAGAAGAAGGTACCTGGCTGGGGTGATTGTGAAATGGGATCGTGCTGTGCTTCAGTGTGTGCCAATGCCCTGGTCACGGTGGCGAGATGGGCACAGAGAAAGGTGTGAGGAACAGACTGGCTGGGTCACAGCTCTGAATGCGATAAGCACAGGTCACAATGGACATGCGTCTTTGCCAGTGGATACCCCACCAGCAGCCCCAATCCAGCTCTGCACCCACTGGTCTCTTCACCTGGACAGTCAATGGCCTGTATTTTTAGCTGACTTGGCACAAGTGAAAATTGTCCCGAGCCCAAAATTAGAGGCCTTTGAAAAGAGAAGCCCGGGTGTGGCCAGCATCGTGGGCCAGGCCGTGCTGCAGGTGTCGGCTCCCTGGCGTGTGAGTGTACCTTGCTGGCCAGGTAATGGAGCGTGATCCCAGTGAGTCGCAGGGAGGCTCCTTACCCTGTTCTCTGGAACAAGGATTGAATCAGGCTGGGGCAGGAAGAAGGAAGGACAGGGCCCAGTCACAGGACCACACAGCTAAAGGAGGGAGCTGGGTGTGTTTTACCCCTGCTGAGTGCTGACCAAAACATTCCCTGTGCCAGGCTTTGCCCTCGGGCACCCTCTAGAAGCCCCTCACCCCTGAGCTCAACCCTGGCTCCTCCCTCATCCTCCTTGGCCCCCTTCTGTCCCTGCCTCCAGAAGTGTGATCCCCGTGCCCCCATGCAGTCAGTTACCACCCCCAGCTCAGACCCTGCCCATCCCCCCCAATTTGTCCCCATTAACCATTTTAATTGCCAGCCAGCACTGCAGCGTCAGCAGGTGTTACTGAGCAATGAGCACTCTCACTAGGAGCCAAGCAGCGCTCAGCACCCGGCCTGCCAGGCACCCCGTTAGCATCCTAGTGCCAGGGAGCCTGCAAATGCCTGGGGCCCTGGGCCTGCGATCCTGTGGGCACAGGGGGCTTGGAGCCCCCTGGCTCCATCCGGAGGCTGTTGGGTCTGATGTGGTGGCGGGGGACAATACACTTGCCCCATGTCTGCACCCCAGTAGCTCTACGCCCTCGGCGGCTGACCCATTCGCCCCTCCCTACTTACCGCCCTGCCTGTGGTAGGGTTGTATTTCTGTTCCTGCAACCGATCCCGGGTGACCTTCTTCTCAACGTGTCTCTGTTTCTAGGCCGATCAAACAGAGAGAGTCAGGGTGTGAAGGCTGGAAGTTCTTCAGCGACCTCAGGACTCCAGAGTTCAAAGCCCCTCACAAACACTCGCTGGTGTTTCACACACGCAAAGGGTTCTAGTCTTAGAATATTAATAAATGGTTGTTGGGATTAGACACCTCTGCACTGAGTAACACAGTCACTTTAAACAAAATGGAGGCCAAGCTCTCATGGCGTTCTGTTCAGGGCCTCATCATCAAAGGAAGACACCTCCGCCTCATTCCCCGGCTATGGAACCCACCCATGCAGAAATCTGTTACACTTTACACAGCATGCTGGTTCTGGCAGGAATGTTTTGTGCAGCATGCCTTATGGCTGGTCAAAGTTAATGTCAAATCCCATCCCACAACCATCTCCTCCTTCCTCAAGAATGTGTGATTTTCCTCTCTCCTCCGCTCATTGCGGGGCTCCGTCAGCTGTGCTGTCTCACAAGACGTCCTTTTCTTGGCTGCTCCTGGATAGAGAGATCCTGAGATAAAAGAGCACTGCTTCCTTCCTCTTTCCGCCATCCCTCCCCTTGACCCATCAGCAAACCAGATCTAGGCAGCCCTTTGAGAGGGCATTGGTGACCCAAGTACAAGTCCAATGTTAGGTGAAGCCTGACTCACCAGAGGGTAAGATTCACCCCTGGGCAGACGGCCATCACAAAGGCCCATGTTTGAACGTTTAATATTGGTTTACAGTTGTTCATTGGCATCGTACAATCCCCCAGCCAAAGGGTGAATTTCAGACGTAAGGTCCTGACAAAAAACATTGCTGGAGGCAATGGAAAGTTTCCCATGAATTTCTAAGGGAATTGGGTCTGACCCATTGGGAATGCAGGTGGTGAGAATGCATAAAAATGGCTCCCTCCTTTCTGACAGGGTGAGAATGAACTGCCCGATGTCCCTAACCACGACCAGCATGGATTCAAAGGAACAAACTGGATTCCTTTCATGACACCCACTTGTGCTACTTGTGGCAACTTAGTGACGACACCTTAGAGACAAATTAGTCTCTAAGGTGCCACAAGGACTATTCGTTGTTTTGCTGATGCAGACTAACACGGCTACCCCTCTGAAATCTGCCACTTCTGATACAGATGCCACACAGAGTCACCCGGACATTCATTCTCGTTGTAGCATCTCTGAAGTAAATGGAATGGCACGAGGAACACAGTTGACCCGTACCATTTGAAGATGAAAGAAAGATGAAGAGTGCAATGTGCATGTCACGCCCTCTCAGGCTCAGAATAACCTAATAATCACAATCCCAGAGGCAAACAGCTGCATCCAAGGAGGATTTTGCAAGGCAATCAAGTTTGTTTGGTAACTAATTAGAACCGCCTCCACAAATGGCATCGCAGATCCTCCAGGCAGTCCTAGGATCTGTATAAAAGCGCTCACCACTCAGGGATTTTCTAAAATCTTCTGCGGACTTCATCTCCTCAGTGAACTGGGTAAGTCCAATTCAACTCAATGGATTTGAACTCTAGAGATGTAACTTTAGAAAGTCATTTAGCCATTTTTCACTTTGGTGGATTAGGAAGCGACTTTCCCAGGTTAGTCCAGAAAGGACCAATTCAGTGGTCTTTTACTTTCTTCTCAAGCAGCTGTTACTCCTCTCTCTTGGAGACAGGAGAATGGCGTAAGCTGACAAGTGGTGAGATCCAGTGTAGCAATTCTTGAGTTCCTCTCAGGAGAAATTCCCATTGAAGGTGCTTCTCCTCAGATGATGTAATTCAGTGTCGCTCCATGAAAGTCAGTGGACCTGAAGCCCAGCTGAGGAGCTTGTCCTGAGTGATTTGTTTGGAGAAAAGTAAAGTTTTCTTTTTATTCATCAGCAAGTATTGTTGACTCACAAGCTTTGGGAAATCATAGAATCATAGAATCATAGAATATCAGGGTTGGAAGGGACCCCAGAAGGTCATCTAGTCCAACCCCCTGCTCGAAGCAGGACCAATTCCCAGTTAAATCATCCCAGCCAGGGCTTTGTCAAGCCTGACCTTAAAAACCTCTAAGGAAGGAGATTCTACCACCTCCCTAGGTAAATCAGAGATCTACACTGTGATACCAGGTTTCAGAGTAGCAGCCGTGTTAGTCTGTATTCGCAAAAAGAAACGGAGTACTTGTGGCACCTTAGAGACTAACCAATTGATTTCAGCATAAGCTTTCGTGAGCTACATCCGATGAAGTGAGTTGTAGCTTACGAAAGCTTATGCTCAAATCAATTTGTCAGTCTCTAAGGTAGCACAAGTACTCCTTTTCTTTTTACTGTGGTACCAGAATTCAGTGGTTTGCATGCAGAAGTTAAATCCTCAAACGACAGGAAGCGATTATCATGATCCCAGCCCTGTTCTCTTTGAGTAATGTCTAAAATGGACACAGAATCCCAGGGACCCAGCATAGAAATCGTGAGCCTTCTTCTAGTCAGTGTTTTTCAGACAACGCCATTGAGAGGGGTTGAAGGGGCCAATTGGGAGGGAAGTTTCATGAGAGTGAACAAGAGGTGTAGAAAGAGGATATAGGAAGAAATACATGGCCATGAAGACAAGGACTTAGTCCACTCTTCCTTTCTCTCATGGGCCACAAGAGCTTCAAAGCCTTTCTTCCACCAGCCCTTGTACCTTCTCTTTACTCTAGTCCCTGCTGTTTCTTTCAGGTTTACTTCCATCCCTGAAAGATGAGTTTCTCCAGCCTGTGCAATCCAGAATGCGGGGTGGCCCGGCCTAGTCCAGTCACTGGCAGCTACAACGTGCCATGCGTTCGGCAGTGCCCTGACTCCGAAGTGCTGATCAGACCCTCACCGGTTGTCGTGACCCTCCCGGGACCAATTCTCAGCACTTTCCCTCAGCACACTGGAGTGGGAGCCATAGGAGCACCTGTGGTCGGAGCCGGTTTCGGGGGCTCATTCAGTTCGGGGGGATTGTACGGCTCTGGAGGCCATTATGGAGGATTGTCTGGTTTAGGGGGATATGGTGGTTATGGGGGATTCGGCGGTTCCCTGGGTGGTTATGGTTATGGGGGAATATGTGGTTCCGGGATATCTCGCCATAGGTACCTCAGTGGAAGCTGTGGGCCATGCTAAATCCAACAGATGGATTGGATGAAGGAAGAACCAGGAATTGAACAGCAAGAAACAGATTCACCCCTGACCTTTTGGGCATGGCTTTCAGAGTGCTGTGCAAACTTGGCTCCAGTTGAGCTCAGTGGGAGCTGTGTGTGCTCAGCACCATGGTCTGATAGCCCTGCTGCATTTCTAATGTTACGCTTTATGACTCTTTCTGCCAAGGCTTTGCCAGACAAGTGCTGATTCTCGCTTTCACCTGTGGATTCATTCTGAATAACACACAGGCTGTTTACACTAATTCCGCAGTTTAAGGAAAATAGGGCCCTTAAAACAGGCATCAGTTATATTTATTATCATTTGAGGTCCCTTGAGCAAGGGAAAAAGAGACCTTGCTGTGAAGGAGAATTAGACCCTGTCTGTTCTATCCTTTCCATCAGTGCGTATCTTTAGCCTCTCACTTTGACCTTCTCTGAGGCAGACGTTTAATTGAGAAGTTGAACAGTCCTCTCCTTCTGTATTGCATTGTCTCACTTCCCACCGACTGAGGGAATAAAAGTAACTCAAATTGGTTGCAAAGGGGACTTGTTTGTCCACCTCTGCAGCTTCAAAAACAAAAAAGCACATCTTGTGTGAAGAACGTCCCATTGAGGTGGGTGATCGGTTGCGGCCTTTCTTGAAAAACTGAAATTATGTTCTTTCTGCTCTTGTATTTTTCCTGTACCTGTGTATTGCAAATGTCACTCGCATTAAAAACGCTGATGCATCATAATATCCGTCTTCTGGTTCTCCTTGCTCCTCCCTCCTTCTTTAAACATTGCCCTAGACACAATTCATCCCTGAAGAGCCAGCAGCATCAGGCCCTTCTCCAGAGGTGACTTTTTGAAGCCCTGGAGCGATAGGAGAATTCAGCCTTTGAAGTAGTTTACAGCATTCTGTTGGGTTTCCGTACTGGGGTGGAGTTCCACCTTGCATTACGTGTTCTAACAACGTAATGTTAACTCACCCTTGTGAGAGGTGTAAATTCAACCGGCTCCATCTACGAATAGGACTCCTTTGTGAAGCGGACAGTACCCAATACACACAAAACCAGCTTGAGAGCGACAGAGGCAGGTCTCTTCCCTCCTGACTGACAGGAGCAAGTTCATCCCATTGTACGACCTGCCTTAACTCCCAGACCTTAAGCACATGGTTTCCAGTACAGATACATCATCATCTGTGTAATTATCAGACAATTAAACAAAATCTGTCCAAATGCTTTTCAACGATTGTGATGACCAGCGGGCTCTGGGCTCTGGGCAGAGCCCTCCCATGCCACCCTTTGTAAACTTAACCTGTACGCGTCCGACCCAGAGTATCCCTGTAAAACGCCAGCAACTCTGTGCCTTCTATGGGTCCTGGCTCGCACCTCACCCTTTCCTCTGACTCTGTGGACTCTTCCACTGGTTAATCCGTATGCGTCAGCTTGGAACCCTCCTGCCTGGACACTGCATTTGCCACCACATTCTCTTTGCCTTTAATATGGACAATTTCCATGTCATAGTCCTGAAGCGCTGTGCTCCAGGGCATCCCTTTGGTACCTTTATTCCCCTGTAGCTTTGCATGGAGGGTGTAATCTTGGCAGTTCAACCTGGCGAGGATAATACCTCTTTGCGGTGATTTGAAAGGGGCAGCATTTCCTGCTTTCGGCGTGGATTTTAACCCACCCTCAAATCATTGCTTTCTAATGGATTCTCTGCCCTGCTCTCCCTGACCAAATCCAAGGTTTCTTCACCAGCACAACAAATTCAATTGACTGCCCTCTCCCTTTCAGAATTAGTTTTAATCTATTCATATGCATGGTCTGCACCGTTACTCTGCTGCTGGGCTTCCTTACGTCATGTGTGACGGCATTCACCCCTTCAATCCCCTCAAACGGTCCTTCCTATAATCCTGCCTTTTGTTTTCCCTCACTGGGGTCAGCACTAACGCCAAATCAGTCGTCTCAAACGACCATTCTCCAGTACGCCCGTCACACCAAACATGCTGAGTTTCTGGCTTTTTCCAAGGGTCTGTCGCTCTCAATTCCTCATTACCTGTAAATTCTCCTTAAAATGAGTGACGTACTCTCTTAGATGCCGCTCTCTTTCCTCAGCACGGCCCTCCCCAGAGCCTCCAATCAAATCCTAGGCTCCCCTAGCCTGCTTCCCATACAGCAGATCAAAGGGGGCAAAGCCAGTAGATTCTTGGAGGGTCCCCTGCTGGCCACGGTAGAAGTTCCGGGTCCCACAAGTGGGAGCTGCGAGGTCCCCTTGCTACCCACGGCAGCTGAGAACTCCAGCCCTGCCACCTTTGGGCTGAAGTGGAAAGTGTCACAGAGGTCGCAAACTGCTGTCCTGGGCAGCACTGTATGGGGAGGAGGTGAGCAGTCCTCAGTGGTAAAAGAACAGGTTAAGGATTATTTAGAAAAGCTGGCTATGCACAAGTCCATGGGTCGAGATCTAAGCGTCCAAGGATGCTGAGGGAATTGGCTGAGTGATTGCAGAGCCAAAGGCCATTATCTTTGAAAAGTCATAGCTTTCGGGGAGGTTCTGGATGACTGGAGAAAGGCAAATATAGTGCCCATCTTTAAAAAGGGGAAGAAGGAGAACCTGGGGAACTACAGACCGCTCATAGATTGGATGAATGGACTATAAGTTGGATAGAAAGCTGGCTAGATTGTTACGGGTACTGATCAATGTCTGGATGTCTAGCTGGCAACCAGTATCAAGCAGAGTGCCTCAGGGATCAGTCTTGGGACCGGTTTTGTTCAACATCTTTATGAATGATCTGGATGATGGGAGGATTGCACCCTCAGCAGGTTTGCAAATGACACTAAGCTGGGGGAGAGGTAGATATGCTGGAGGGTAGGGATAGGGTCGAGAGTGACCAAGACAAATTGGAGGATTGGGACAAAAGAAATCTGATGAGGTTCAACAAGGACAAGTGCAGACTTCTGCACTTAGGACAGAAGAATCCCATGCTCCACAAGAGGCTGGGGACCGACTGGCTAAGCAGCAGTTCTGCAGAAAACGACCTGGGGATTACAGTGGACGAGAAGCTGGATATGAGTCAACAGTGTGCCCTTGTTGCCAAGAAGGCTAAGGGCCTATTGGGCTGCATTAGTAGGAGCATTGCCAGCAGATCGAGGGAAGTGATCATTCCCCTCTCTTCCGCACTGCTGAGGCCACATCTGCAGTATTGTGTCCAGTGTTGGGGCCCCCCCTATATAAATTACATGGAGAAATTGGAATTGGAAAGTCCAGCGAAGAGCAACAAAAATGTTGAGGGGGCTGGGGCACATGACTGATAAGGTGAGGCGGAGGGAACTGGTCTTGTTTAGTCTGCAGAAGAGAAGAGTGAGGGGGGATTTGATAGCAGCCTTCAACTACCTGAAGGGGGGTTCCAAAGAGGATGGATCTAGACTGTTCTCAGTGGTAGCAGATGAGAGAATGAGGAGTAATGGTCTCAAGTTGCAGTTGGGGAGGTTTAGGTTGGATATTAGGAAAAACTTTTTCACTAGGAGGCTGGTGAAGCACTGGAATGCATTACCTAGGGAGGGGTGGAATCCCCTTCCTTTGAAATTTGCAAGATCAGGCTTGACAAACCCCTGGCTGGGATGATTTAGTTGGGGATTGATCCTGCTTTGAGCAGGGGGTTGGACTAGAGGACCTCCTGAGGTCCCTTCCTACCCTGATATTCTGTGATTCTAAGAATGAGTGGTTGCACTCTGAGGTGACCAAAAAGATTGTTGTGAGAACCCCTGCCTAAACAGACCTCTGCTGGTAATATATGAATAGAACTGGGTCCATGGATGGTTTACATGAATACAGATTTCCCTATCGCTGAGACACCAATTACTTATACCAGCCAGAGTTTTCTTTCGGGTACTACTTTTAGCTGTCTTGCTGGTCATGGGCTCACAGCTGTCAAAGAGACAAAGAGACTCTTATTAAAGAGAGGGAAAAGGAGAAAGGTAAAGACAACTGCACAGTACTTCACTTTGGAAAAAAATTGAATGCACATGAGATGCTGTCTGGAGAGACTCATCACCATTCGCGGTGTCCTCAGGGCAGAGTATCAAAAAGCAGGGCGGAGACGCTAGCTAGTGGTATGTTCTAGAATTAGATTTCACCAACCCAGTACCAAGTGTGAACTCCCAAAGTACTACGGTAGTTTTATAATGGAGTTACAGACAGTCCCCTTAGAGACTCCAATCTATCGTGGCTGCCAGGCAAGCTGGACTGTGTGATAAATGGTGGTGACTTCCAGGAAAAATCACAAAATACTCATGTTACAACCAGTCCCACGCTCACCCTGGTCGATTTGCATCCCTGGTCTCCCACCAAAGACAACACTGAGAGTCAATTCTACAGTCAATTCTAACTCAAGTTTATTAGCTAAGAAAAAGGAAGGGGAGTTATTGAGATGTTATAGCAGATAAAAATATATGTACAGGTTAGTCACAGTCTAGAATTGCTAAAGGTAGCGGAGATATGGGAAACTGGCAGTTTCCCAAAAGTCTTTTAGGGCAACCCAGAGTAACTCTCCTTCTCATTCAGTTATTCTGCCTGTGAGAATCCAACCTGTCCAGAGACAAAGAATTTTTCCTTGTGTCCATACTTATAGTTTCTTTTCACAGAAAAGAAGCTGACAGAGTCACAGCCAATGTGGGCTCTTTCTCTGATGGCAGAGAGAGAAGAATGCATGTCAGGTCTTTGACGAAAACATTCAAGGCCACTTGCCTTCAAATGCAGAAGAATTCACACCTTCCTCTTTAATTTCTTCATTTGCATGACTCAAGGCTTCTTTCTCATTGGATGGGTTATTTAGTTACAGGGGTATACACAATGTAAATGTTTGCTATTGCATTCTAACTGGGTACAGATAGGTGAAATCAATGCATGCACCATCCCATTAGTTGTCAGGACATTTCAACACCAAATAGATTCTTATCCATTCAACCATCAGTTTCCTTTATTCTTGCAAAGAAGTGAATTGGCCTAGCTTCCAGCTGAGAGTTTGTCAGTTCTCAGCTGGCACTTGGCTTACCAGAGTTGGCACTTGGCTTACCAGCGTCACAGCAGAACTGAAAGCTAAGCTTGAGTTTACCGGAGTCTCAGGTAAAGTCTCTGATCACTAAATCTAGACAGTCTGCCGAGTCAAAAGCAACATCTTCCCTCCACTTTCCTGCAGGAATCTTCCGTTGGAATCTGTGCAGACTCTTCCTCCTCCTCTGCTGAAATCACGCTTAGCCAGTCAGAGAATTGGTTAACCAACCACCCCATGAAGTATATCAATTTTCAAAACCCAACTCTCTTACTGAGAAGAGCAACACGTAAATGACTCTTCCCCACGATCACGTTACCAGAAAAGTTGGTGACTCACACTCACACTAAGCTTACTTCTACCAGCTTAGGTTAAAACTTCCCCAAGGTACAAATTAATTTTATCCTTTGTCCTTGGAATATCCACTGCCACCATCAAACTCTAACTGGATTTACTGGGAAACGTAGTTTGGACACTTCTTTCCCCCCCACCCCAAATCCTCCCAAGCCTTGCACCCCACTTCCTGGGAAAGGTTTGGTAAAAATCCTCACCAATTTGCATAGGTGACCACAGACCCAAACCCTTGGATCTGAGAACAATGAAAAAGCATTCTGTTTTCTTACAAGAAGACTTTTAATAGAAGTAAAGGAATCACCTCTGTAAAATCAGGATGGTAGATACCTTACAGGGTAATTAGATTCAAAACATAGAGAATCCCTCTAGGCAAAACCTTAAGTTACAAAAAAGACACACAGACAGAAATAGTCATTCTATTCAGCACAGTTGTTTTCTCAGCCATTTAAAGAAATCATAATCTAACGCATACCTAGCTAGATGATTTACTAAAAGTTCTAAGACTCCATTCCTGGTCTATCCCCAGCAAAAGAAGCGTACCGACAGACACAGACCCTTTGTTTCTCTCCCTCCTCCCAGCTTTTGAAAGTATCTTGTCTCCTCATTGGTCATTTTGGTCAGGTGCCAGCGAGGTTACCTTTAGCTTCTTAACCCTTTACAGGTGAGAGGATTTTTCCTCTGGCCAGGAGGGATTTTGAAGGGGTTTACCCTTCCCTTTATATTTCCACATCTCTACCCTAGAGTTGAGAGTGGGGGAGGAACCTTGACATGGAGCAGACTCAAAACTACCACACCCAATTCCAGAAGCTTCTGGATGGGGAGTGCTAAATCTGCCTAGCAACAATGATATTAGGAAAAAAGGAACTCGAATGTTAAATAAGCTCTGGAATACATTTTCCAGTGACTCCGGCTTTATTTGCCATTTTTACAGATTAGTTATTCCCTCAGAAATCTTGACAGACTGTGATGCAAATTCCATGTCTGTAGTCTTTCAAAAGCCATGGGAATGATGTGGAGCAAAGCATATAAATGCTGCTCCCTATAACCCAGAAACAAATGGGTTTGCAGAAAGATTTAATGGAACTTTTAAAAGCTATGATAAGAACATATGTCCCCTGGCATGAGACTGATTGGGATGTTTTTCTTCATTATTTGCTCAGTGCGGACAGAAGTATTCCCCAAGAATCTACTGGCTTTTGCTCCCTTTGATCTCCTGTATGGGAAGCAGGCTAGGGGAGCCTTGGATTTGATTGGAGGCTCTGGGGAGGGCCATGCTGAGGAAATTGGGCGGTCTGTAGGAGAGTTCTGGCTGCAGAACACTGCAAGGACTCTGGGTGAGTGTGAGTTACATACGTCCAGGTTTTACAATGTGAGTACTTCTTTTATCTGATATGTAACCATTGGTTTCCAGTATTCCTAATTGCTCCTATTTGACTCTCTTTGTTAAATTAACTCTGCTTGTTTTCACTCTAAACATGCCTAAGGGCTGTGTGTGAAGTGGTGCCCTGATGTCAGGTGGAGCTGGTAAGGTGGGCTGGGCTGTTCCTTCTTGAGCAGCGAAATATGCGAGTGTCCAGTGGAGCAGGGTTGCATGCTCCAGGGACGTCCTCCGAAGCCTCAGGGGTTGAGGTGGGCCTATTGCTATCCTCCACAGCCTTGAGACTCCTCCCAGCTAGGTATCATCTGCAAACATTATAAGTGTACTCTCCGTGCTACGATCTAAATCATTGATGAAGATATTGAACAGAATGGGACCCAGAACTGATCCCCGTGGGACGCAACTTGATGTGCCCTTCCAGTTGGAGTGTGGACCCCTGCTAAATACTCTCTGGGAATGGTCTTCAACCAGTTATGGACCCACTTTATCCGAGCCCCATCTAAGATGTATTTTCCTAGTTTGTTTATGAGAAGGTCAGGCAAGAAGGTATCAAAAGCCTTACGAAAAATTAAGATAGACCACTTCTACTGCTTGCCCACTATCCACAAGGCTTTTCAATCCTTAAAAGAAATTGATTAGGTTGTTTTCACAGATCTTGTTTTTCATATATCCATGCCGTTACTTATCAGCTTCTTATCTTCTAGGTGTCTGGAAATTTGATTCCTTAATTATTTCCTCCATTGTCTTTCATGACTCCTGTAGATGACTTTGGTGTAGTTTCGTTTTTCTCTAAGGGCAGAACTGAGGAGGGCAGAAGTGAGGCAGTCAGTTGTGTTTGCAAAATCCTTGTGAAATCAACTTTTGGTCCTGTCATTTCACCAAAGAGTGGGGGTTTCTGTTGGCCAGTAGATGAACACATGTGGGCAGAGAGTCAGAAGAAGATGACTTGAACTGAGTTTTCTTGGTGCAATGAAATCCAAAGTCTCAATGTGAAGCTGAACGATTTTTGCCCCATTGCCCTAAATCTTGTCAGCTCATCTCCAGCATTGCAAAGTGAGTGTAAAGTTGGACAAGTCAAGGAGGAGAGCTGGTTGAATTTACACCTCTCACGAGGTTGTGAAGGAGGAGGAGATGAAGTCCACAGAAGATTTTAGAAAACCCTGAGTGGTGAGCGCTTTTATACGGTTCCTAGGACTGCCTGGAGGATCTGAGATGCTATTTGTAGAGGCGGTTCTAATTAGTTACTAAACAAACTTGATTGCCTTGTAAAATCCTCTTTGGGTGCAGCTGTTTTCCTCTGGGATTGTGATTATTAGGTTATTCTGAGCCTGAGAGGGCGTGACATGCACATTGCACTCTTCATCTTTCTTTCATCTTCAAATGGTACGGGTCAACTGCGTTCCTCGTGCCATTCCATTGACTTCAATGGTGCAACAACGAGAATGAATGTCAAGGTGACTCTGAGCGGCATCTGTATCCGAAGTGGAGATTTCAGAGTGGTAGCCGTGTTAGTCTGCATCAGGAAAACAATGAGGAGTCCTTGTGGCACCTTAAAGACTAATTTGTCTCTAAGTTGCCACAAGTAGCACAAGTGGGTGTCATGAAAGGAATCCAGTTTGTTCTTTTCAATTCATGCTGGTCGTGGTTAGGGACATCGGGCAGTTCATTCTCACCCTGTCAGAAAGGAGGGAGCCATTTTTCTGCATTCTCACCACCTGCATTCCCAATGGGTCAGACCCAATTCCCTTTGAAATTCATGGGAAACTTTCCATTGCCTCCAGCATGTTTCTTGTCAGGACCTTACGTCTGAAATTCACCCTTTGGCTGGGGGATTCTATGATGCCAATGAACAACTGTAGTCAAATATTAAACTTTCAAACATGGGCCTTTGTGAAGACGGACCTGTTTCCATCCTCTTTGGAACCCCCCTTCAGGTAGTTGAAGGCTGCTATCAAATCCCCCCTTACTCTTCTCTTTTGCAGACTAAACAATCCCAGATCCCTCAGCCTCACCTTATTAATCATGTGTCCCAGCCCCCTGATCATATTTGTTGCTCTTCGCTGGACTTTCTCCAATTTTTCCACGTAATTTCTATGGGGGGGGGCAAAACTGGACACAATACTGCAGATGTGGCCTCAGCAGTGCGGAAGAGAGGAGAATGATCACTTCCCTCGATCTGCTGGCAATGCTCCTACTAATGCAGCCCAATAGGGCCTTAGCCTTCTTGGCAACAAGGGCACACTGTTGACTCATATCCAGCTTCTCATCCACTGTAATCCCCAGGTCATTTTCTGAAGAACTGTGGCTTAGCCAGTCGGTCTCCAGCCTCTTGTGGAGCATGGGATTCTTCTGTCCTAAGTGCAGAAGCCTGCACTTGTCCTTGTTGAACCTCATCACATGTTTTTTACCTCAATTCTCCAGTTTGTCTAGGTCACTCTCGACCCTATCCCTACCCTCCAGCATATCTACCTCTCCCCCGTTTAGTGTCATTTGCAAACCTGCTGAGGGTGCAATCCATCCCATCATCCAGACCATTAATGAAGATGTTGAACAAAACCGGTCCCAAGACTGAACCCTGAGGCACTCTGCTTGATACTGGCTGCCAGCTAGACATCCAGACATTCATCAATACCACTTGCGCCCGACTATCTAGCCAGCTTTCTATCCACCTTAAAGTCCATTCATCCAATCCACGATCGGTCTGTAGTTCCCTGGGTTCGCCTTCTTCCCCTTTTTAAAGATTGGCATTATATTTGCCTTTTTCCAGTCATCCAGGACCACCCCCGATCGCTGTGACTTTTCAAAGATAATGGCCAATGGCTCTGCAATCACTCAGCCAATTCCCTCAGCATCCTCGGACGCTTAGATCTGGACCCATGGACTTGTGCATAGCCAGCTTTTCTAAATAATCCTTAACCTGTTCTTTTACCACTGAGGACTGCTCACCTCCTCCCCATACAGTGCTACCCAGGACAGCAGTTTGGGAGGTGACCTTGTCTGGGACGACCGAGGCAAAAAAAGCATTGAGTACTTCAGCTTTTTCCACATCATCTCTCACTTGGTTGCCTCCCTCATTCATTAAGGCTCCCACACTTCCCTTGATCTTCTCCTTTTTGCTACCTATAGAAACCTTCTTGTTACCCTACACATCCCTTCACAACTCCAGTCATGTTTTAGCTTTCTTGATTACATGCCTGCAGGCTTGAGCAATATTTTTAGACTCCTCCCTAGTCATCTGTCCAAGTTTCCATTTCTTGTAAGCTTCCTTTTTGTGTTTAAGCTCACTGAAGATTTCTCTGTTTAGCCAAGTTGGTCACCTGCCATATTTGCTAATCTTTCTGCACTTCGAGGTGGTTTGTTCCTGCACCCTTAATAAGGCTTCTTTCAAATACATGTCATCGGACCTGGGGGTTAGAAGGCACTGCAAGGCTCATCAGGTCGAACCCCCTGCCAAGATGCAGGACGCCTCTTATCAGCTGTCACTACATAGCTTCCGCCATACTGCTATAATCCTTTACCTTGAAAGGGGCATAATTGTAATTCGCCTGGCAGGATTCAGCAGGAGAAATGATCAGGTAGAAGCCAACCAGAATATTGTACCAGGGAGCAAACAATAATCCATACTCTTCTTAGAAACCTAAAATCACAATGCAAAAGGCAAACCCCAGAAATCTTACAACCTAGCCCCGCCAAATGCCTGTGTCCCTCATAAAAAGGCTAGAGAAAGGGTGGCTTCTGCTTATACAGAGTCAGATGCTCTGCTGGTAATTTCATTGCTCGATAAACCACCTCAGCAGTAAATTCATTCTTTGTTTACTCTTGAGTCCCGTTTGTTCTCTGATGTGTCATTGAGAGAGCTGGCTGCTATTCTAGCCAGAGTCTAACTGGTGGGCGACGGAAAACCAACCACCACTATTAGTTTTTTATAGTCAGAAAAGCAATTTTATGTCTTTCTGAATATGTTTCATGCCATAAAGTCACTGCACTATCCATATTTCTATTATGACTATTCTCAGTCCACTGTTTTTTTCAGTACCTATGAATGAGTTTACTTAAAGGTTATACAGGAGGACACTATGGGGATGTTAGAGGTTTGGGTGAAAGTTAAGGTGGCACCTCAAAGAAACAGACAGTAGTTTTTATTGTCTATGTACTGTACCAATACACAAAAATAAATACATTATCCTTAAGGCTAAGATTATGTCTCAGAGACCACGGAATCCGTGACTTCCACAGAC
Organism: Lepidochelys kempii; assembly: GCF_965140285.1. Lineage (NCBI taxonomy): Eukaryota > Metazoa > Chordata > Testudines > Cheloniidae > Lepidochelys > Lepidochelys kempii. Next base: position 350,138,199 of record NC_136380.1, read on the forward strand.
CTCTGTGACACTTTCCACTTCAGCCCAAAGGTGGCAGGGCCGGAGTTCTCAGCTGCCGTGGGTAGCAAGGGGACCTCGCAGCTCCCAGTTGTGGGACCCAGAACTTCTACCGTGGCCAGCAGGGGACCCTCCAGGAATCTACTGGCTTTGCCCCCTTTGATCTCCTGTATGGGAAGCAGGCTAGGGGAGCCTTGGATTTGATTGGAGGCTCTGGGGAGGGCCGTGCTGAGGAAAGAGAGCGGTATCTAAGAGAGTACGTCACTCATTTTAAGGAGAATTTACAGGTAATGAGGAATTGAGAGCGACAGACCCTTGGAAAAAGCCAGAAACTCAGCATGTTTGGTGTGATGGGAGTACGGGAGAATGGTCGTTTGAGACGGCTGATTTGATGTTAGTGCTGACCCCAGTGAGGAAAACAAAAGGCAGAATTATAGGAAGGACCGTTTGAGGGGATTGAAGGGGTGAATGCCATCACACATGACGTAAGGAAGCCCAGCAGCAGAATTCTGAAAGGGAGAGGGCAGTAAATTGAATTTGAATTTGAATTTGAATTTGTTGTGCTGGTGAAGAAAGCTTGGATTTGGTCAGGGAGAGCAGGGCAGAGAATCCCCTAGAAAGCACTGATTTGAGGGCGGGTTAAAATCCACGCCGAAAGCAGGAAATGCTGGCCCTTTCAAAGCACCGCAAACAGGTATTTTCCTCGCCAGGTTGAACTGCCAAGATTACACCCTCCATGCAAAGCTACAGGGGAAAAAAGGTACCAGAGGGATGCCCTGGAGCACAGCGCTTCAGGACTATGACATGGAAATTGTCCATATTAAAGGCAAAGAGAATGTGGTGGCAGATGCAGTGTCCGGGTAGGAGGGTTCCAAGCTGACGCATACGGATTAGCCAGTGGAAGAGTCCACAGAGTCAGAGTAAAGGGTGAGGTGCGAGCCAGGACCCATAGAAGGCACAGAGTTGCTGGCATTTTTACAGGGATACCCTGGGTCGGACGAGTACAGGTTAAGTTTACAAAGGGTGGCATGGGAGGGCTCTGCCCAGAGCCCAGAGCCCGCTGGTCATCACAATCGTTGAAAAGCATTTGGACAGATTTTGTTTAATTGTCTGATAATTACACAGATAATGATGTATCTGTACTGGAAATCATGTGCTTAAGGTCTGGGAGTTAAGGCAGGTCGTGCAATGGGATGAACTTGCTCCTGTCAGTCAGGAGGGAAGAGACCTGCCTCTGTCGCTCTCAAGCTGGTTTTGTGTGTATTGGGTACTGTCCGCTTCACAAAGGAGTCCTGTCCGTAGATTGAGCCGGTTGAATATACACCTCTCACTAGGTTGAGTTAACATTACTTTGTTAAAACAGGTAAGGCAAGGGGTAACTCCACCCCAGTACAGAAGCCCAACAGAATGCTGGAAACTACTTCAAAGGCTGAATTCTCCTATCGCTCCAGGGCTTCAAAAAGTCACCTCTGGAGAAGGGCCTGATGCTGCTGGCTCTTCAGGAATGAATTGTGTCTAGGGCAATGTTTAAAGAAGGAGGGAGGAACAAGGAGAACTATAAGACTGATATTATGATGCATCAGCGTTTTTAATGCGAGTGACATTTGCAATACACGGGTACAGGAAAAATACAAGAGCAGAAAGAACGTAATTTCAGTTTTTCAATAAGGCTGCAACCGATCACCCACCTCAATGGGACGTTCTTCACACAAGATGTGCTTTTTTGTTCTTGCAGCTGCAGAGGTGGACAAACAAGTCCCCTTTGCAACCAATTTCAGTTACTTTTATTCCCTCAGTCGGTGGGAAGTGAGACAATGCAATACAGAAGGAGAGGACTGCTCAACTTATCAAATAAATGTCTGCCTCAGAGAAGGTCAAGTGAGAGGCTAAAGATACGCACTGATGGAAAGGATAGAACAGACGGGGTCTAATTCTCCTTCACAGCAAGGTCTCTTTTTCCCTTGCTCAAGGGACTTCAAATGATAATAAATGTAACTGATGCCTGTTTTAAGGGCCCTATTTTCCTTAAACTGCAGAATTAGTGTAAACTGCCTGTGTGTTATTCAGAATCAGTCCACAGGTGAAAGCGAGAATCAGCACTTGTCTGGCAAAGCCTTGGCAGAAAGAGTCATAAAGCGTAACATTAGAAATGCAGCAGGGCTATCAGACCATGGTGCTGAGCACACACAGCTCCCACTGAGCTCAACTGGAGCCAAGTTTGCACAGCACTTCTGAAAGCCATGCCCAAAAGGTCAGGGGTGAATCTGTTTCTTGCTGTTCAATTCCTGGTTCTTCCTTCATCCACGGATCTTCCTGCTGGATTTAGCATGGCCCACAGCTTCCACTGAGGTACCTATGGCGAGATATCCCGGAACCACATATTCCCCCATAACCATAACCACCCAGGGAACCGCCGAATCCCCCATAACCACCATATCCCCCTAAACCAGACAATCCTCCATAATGGCCTCCAGAGCCGTACAATCCCCCCGAACTGAATGAGCCCCCGAAACCGGCTCCGACCACAGGTGCTCCTATGGCTCCCACTCCAGTGTGCTGAGGGAAAGTGCTGAGAATTGGTCCCGGGAGGGTCACGACAACCGGTGAGGGTCTGATCAGCACTTCGGAGTCAGGGCACTGCCGAACGCATGGCACGTTGTAGCTGCCAGTGACTGGACTGGGCCGGGCCACCCCGCATTCTGGATTGCACAGGCTGGAGAAACTCATCTTTCAGGGATGGAGGTAAACCTGAAAGACACACCAGGGACTAGAGTAAAGAGAAGGTACAAGGGCTGGTGGAAGAAAGGCTTTGAAGCTCTTGTGGCCCATGAGAGAAAGGAAGAGTGGACTAAGTCCTTGTCTTCATGGCCATGTATTTCTTCCTATATCCTCTTTCTACACCTCTTGTTCACTCTCATGAAACTTCCCTCCCAATTGGCCCCTTCAACCCCTCTCAATGGCGTTGTCTGAAAAACACTGACTAGAAGAAGGCTCACGATTTCTATGCTGGGCCCCTGGGATTCTGTGTCCATTTTAGACATTACTCAAAGAGAACAGGGCTGGGATCACGATAATCGCTTCCTGTCGTTTGAGGATTTAACTTCTGCATGCAAACCACTGAATTCTGGTACCACAGTAAAAAGAAAAGGAGTACTTGTGCTACCTTAGAGACTGACAAATTGATTTGAGCATAAGCTTTCGTAAGCTACAACTCACTTCATCGGATGTAGCTCACGAAAGCTTATGCTCAAATCAATTGGTTAGTCTCTAAGGTGCCACAAGTACTCCGTTTCTTTTTGCGAATACAGACTAACACGGCTGCTACTCTGAAACCTGGTATCACAGTGTAGATCTCTGATTTCCCAAAGCTTGTGAGTCAACAATACTTGCTGATGAATAAAAAGAAAACTTTACTTTTCTCCAAACAAATCACGACGGACAAGCTCCTCAGCTGGGCTTCAGGTCCACTGACTTTCATGGAGCAACACTGAATTACATCATCTGAGGAGAAGCACCTTCAATGGGAATTTCTCCTGAGAAGAACTCAAGAATTGCTACACTGGATCTCACCACTTGTCAGCTTACGCCATTCTCCTGTCTCCAAGAGAGAGGAGTAACAGCTGCTTGAGAAGAAAGTAAAAGACCACTGAATTGGTCCTTTCTGGACTAACCTGGGAAAGTCGCTTCCTAATCCACCAAAGTGAAAAATGGCTAAATGACTTTCTAAAGTTACATCTCTAGAGTTCAAATCCATTGAGTTGAATTGGACTTACCCAGTTCACTGAGGAGATGAAGTCCGCAGAAGATTTTAGAAAATCCCTGAGCGGTGAGCGCTTTTATACAGATCCTAGGACTGCCTGGAGGATCTGCGATGCCATTTGTGGAGGCGGTTCTAATTAGTTACCAAACAAACTTGATTGCCTTGCAAAATCCTCCTTGGATGCAGCTGTTTGCCTCTGGGATTTTGATTATTAGGTTATTCTGAGCCTGAGAGGGCGTGACATGCACATTGCACTCTTCATCTTTCTTTCATCTTCAAATGGTACGGGTCAACTGTGTTCCTCGTGCCATTCCATTGACTTCAATGGTGCAACAACGAGAATGAATGTCAAGGTGACTCTGAGCGGCATCTGTATCCCAAGTGAAGATTTCAGAGGGGTAGCCATGTTAATCTGCATCAGGAAAACAACGAGGAGTCCTTTGGCACCTTAGAGACTAATTTGTCTCTAAGATGTCATCTCTAAGTTGCCACAAGTAGCACAAGTGGGTATCAAGAAAGGAATCCAGTTTGTTCCTTTCAATCCATGCTGGTCGTGGTTAGGGACATCGGGCAGTTCATTCTCACCCTGTCAGAAAGGAGGGAGCCATTTTTATGCATTCTCACCACCTGCATTCCCAATGGGTCAGACCCAATTCCCTTAGAAATTCATGGGAAACTTTCCATTGCCTCCAGCAATGTTTTTTGTCAGGACCTTACGTCTGAAATTCACCCTTTGGCTGGGGGATTGTACGATGCCAATGAACAACTGTAGTCCAATATTAAACGTTCAAACATGGGCCTTTGTGATGGCCGTCTGCCCAGGGGTGAATCTTACCCTCTGGTGAGTCAAGCTTCACCTAACATTGGACCTGTACTTGGGTCACCAATGCCCTCTCAAAGGACTGCCTAGATCTGGTTTGCTGATGGGTCAAGGGGAGGGATGGCGGAAAGAGGAAGGAAGCAGTGCTCTTTTATCTCAGGATCTCTCCATCCAGGAGGAGCCAAGAAAAGGACGTCTTGTGAGAAAGCACAGCTGACGGAGCCCAGCAATGAGCGGAGGAGAGAGGAAAATCACACATTCTTGAGGAAGGAGGAGATGGTTGTGCGATGGGACTTTACATTAACTTTGACCAGCCATAAGGCATGCTGCACAAAACATTTCTGCCAGAACCAGCATGCTGTGTAAAGTGTAACAGATTTCTGCATGGGTGGGTTCCATAGCCGGGGAATGAGGTGGAGGAGTCCCCTGTTTTCCCTATTTTTTCACAGTTATTTTTAGTAAAAGTCAGAGACAGATCACTGGCTTCCATGAGTCTTTGTTCATTGACCTTGACCCTTGACCTCTCCCTGAGTTTTACTAAAATTAACCATGACCAAATCTTAACCTTAATTATCCTTAGTCTAGAATATCCTAACTCAAATCATCTGAAAAAAATCAAAACAGTAGGAGGCACAAATATGCTTGCTCAGCCAGAGCCCTAAAATGCCCAGTTCTCGCTCTGGCCACAGGCTGAATTGTAAAGTTGTTCCCTTTTACACTGTGTTTCCAGACAAGGCTAGTAACATGTAACGTGTTCCAAGATGTTTGCGTCCTTGGATCGAAGCATGAAGAATAAAGAGCTGGCTAATGTTATGATCCACTTTCACTGTCCTTATCCATGAGAATGATACTTCTCCAGACGAATTAGAAGTCTGTCCATTTCTATCATTTCCATGAATGTGGTGTAAGGGACTGCGGAAGACTTTGTTACGGTCTAGCTAGGGAACTTCTGCTTTCTCGAGGCTGCCCGGTCACTGTAGGACATGGAGAACCAACTGTAACCGGTTTTAGGCCGGTTTTGTCTGCCTTGCATGGCCCATTGCCAGGTAGCGGAAAGCCCCCTTAGGAAAGTACCTAATTATATATTCATGAGCTGTTTCTGTGTACTGCTTATTATGGCTCACTGGTTGCCCCTTTGTCGGACTCCGTCCCAGGCAAAGCTCCGGTGTGCTGGGTTCTCCGCCTCCGTGACAGCAACGTTTGGAGTCCCCGTTGCGGGTGTGTCACTAACCTTCAATAAAGCCAATAACTCACTGCTTAGCTGCGTGTGGGTCTCGTTTTCCAGAGTACCTCTGCTGGCCTGCGGTGCTTCAATCACCTTGGCCAAGAACATTTGGTAGCATTGGAAATCTCAATATATAATTCCAGCCTCAAAAACTTGCTTTAAGACATCGCACCCGTTGGGCTGAAGTCACCAGGTGCACTGAGTGAGCTACTTTCTCTGTCTTTGGAATCACATCTCTCTAATGGGTCAGAGTAACCCAATGGTAATGAATTCCTTCAGGTTTGTGAAACAAGGCACAGGGTAGCTTATTTCTCTAACATTGCCTTCTTTATACATGAGGATAATAATGGTCCAAAGGAATTATAAGTGTGTACATTTCAAGCTTGTTCATGTGTGGTGTAGTAAGACAAATCTCTTTCTTGAATTAGAATGGGTAAAATTTTGATAAAAGAGAATTTAATTCTGCTCAAGTGGAAATACCCACCATGGAGCCAACACCTTCAAAGAAAGGGAGTTAAAGTGCATGGCAAGACTCTAGATGGCTGATCATTGTTCATACTTAGATGAGAAGATGTTTATCCCCAAAGTTCCCCCCAAAAAACCATCAAAACAAAATAAAAAATATCCAGTATGAGCCTCTCCAAGAGTTACTCTCAGGTTAGTGATGTCTTTGGAAGCCATGAATAGTAAGAATCCAGTAGGGTTCAAGAGATAGAGGTTAGTGTTTGGCATGAGTAGTCCCAGCTGTTGGGGTTCATTTCTGACTTTGCCAATCACACCCTGTCTGACCGTCACCTGAATGTGCCTCCGTTTCCCCCCATGGCAAACAGGTAGAATTGTAACATGCAGGGTGGATTGTCTGAAGCTTCCTCTGATCTAAGTATTTCAAAGCACTTCACAAAACACACCTCATGTTTTATATGGCCAAAGAGGTGTATTATTAGAATCATAGTAACATTTTACTAGGCTTAGATGTTCCAATATTGAAGATTGGCTTCACTTTAAAAATGCATGTCAAGGTCTCAGATGTCAGTCCAGTGCTCAGTTCATGAGTCCTAGCCTCTGAAATTGGGGCTCTTTGATTTTCATTCAATGAACCTTTGCATTTCCCTTTTGTACATATTTTCAAGTTGACGGGTAGATGCTGATCCAGTGTAAAGGAGGACAGTTCCATCAACTTGAGATTGAAGGAAGGCACTTTAGCCAACCTGGGTTAGAGAAAACCTTTCTGCACCTCTACTCACAGCTGCTGCTATTGAATATACAGAGTAATCAATGGGAACCATCAGCCACTGCAGCTCCATCCAATGAGTATGCAAGAGAACTGGGTCTTGTGAGAGACTTCAGCTAATTAAGAAAAGAAAAAAGCACAAGACAGACAGAGTTAAAGAGAACTTCTTTTATGGCCATATTGCTGTGGGATTAATTGCAAGTCTGACCAACCTAGGGCATTCTGAAAGACCCTTCTCCAACAAAAAGAAAAGGAGTACTTGTGGCACCTTAGAGACTAACCAATTTATTTGAGCATAAGCTTTCGTGAGCTACAGCTCACTTCATCGGATGCATTCTGTGGAAAGTGTAGAAGATCTTTTTATACACACAAAGCATGAAAAAATACCTCCCCCCACCCCACTCTCCGGCTGGTAATAGCTTATCTAAAGTGATCACTCTCCTTAAAATGTGTATGATAATCAAGTTGGGCCATTTCCAGCACAAATCCAGGTTTCCTCCCCCCCTCCCCCACAGATATGATCATCTTTTTATATGTTTGTATCGCCTTTGTATTATGAGTTATAGATACGTATGTATATCTCTGTTTCAAACTTGTGCTAATTTTCTGGGTGACACTCCCAGACAGTTTGGCATCAGCACTGCCTAGCCTGCTGGATGGCCATGTGCTCGGCAGCTTGTATTTGAATCAAAGGAAGCACAGGCCGCATAGCAAAAGACTATAATAGGCAGCTGCATCTTCTCCATTTTGTCCTCAATCCATGCAGCCTCCTCAGGGGCTCTGGGCAGTGCCTCCGGGTCCATGTGGGGCCAGTGTGCACGGCACCGGAGGCAGCTCTTGTCAGTGGATGTGGCTGCTACCTTTGGTCATTGGGTGTTCTCCTAGTCATCTGCCCTGCTGGCCCCTGGCTGCGGAACGGGGAGCCAGGGACTCTGTAGGTGATCAGTTGGTTCCTGGGGCGGGCTCTCGCTGAAGAGCTGGAGGAGGAAGGGACAGAGAGACAGTTTTGTCAGAGCAGCCATCAGGAAGAGTGCTGGTGCAAGGGCTGGGAAGAAACCGGGAAGAATTAGTGGGGGAAGCAAAAGTGGATGGGAACCCGGGAGGCAGTGACCATGAGATGGTCGAGTTCAGGATCCTGAAACAAGGAAGAAAGGAGAGCAGCAGAATACGGACTCTGGACTTCAGAAAAACAGACTTTGACTCCCTCAGGGAACTGATGGGCAGGATCCCCTGGGAGAATAACGTGAGGGGGAAAGGAGTCCAGGAGAGCTGGCTGTATTTTCAAGAATCCTTACTGAGGTTACAGGGACAAAGTGTTGGTCCTGCTTTGAGCAGGGGGTTGGACGAGATGACTTCCTGAGGTCTCTTCCAACCCTAATCTTCTATAAGTTGATGACTCTATGATTCTGGAGAGGCCAGGCCCCTCCCACCAAAGTGTGGAGACAGAAGAAGGTACCTGGCTGGGGTGATTGTGAAATGGGATCGTGCTGTGCTTCAGTGTGTGCCAATGCCCTGGTCACGGTGGCGAGATGGGCACAGAGAAGGGTGTGAGGAACAGACTGGCTGGATCACAGCCCTGAATGCGACAAGCACAGGTCACAATGGACATGCGTCTTTGCCAGTGGATACCCCACCAGCAGCCCCAATGCAGCTCTGCACCCACTGGTCTCTTCACCTGGACAGTCAATGGCCTGTATTTTTAGCTGACTTGGCACAAGTGAAAATTGTCCCGAGCCCAAAATTAGAGGCCTTTGAAAAGAGAAGCCCGGGTGTGGCCAGCATCGTGGGCCAGGCCGTGCTGCAGGTGTCGGCTCCCTGGCGTGTGAGTGTACCTTGCTGGCCAGGTAATGGAGCGTGATCCCAGTGAGTCGCAGGGAGGCTCCTTACCCTGTTCTCTGGAACAAGGATTGAATCAGGCTGGGGCAGGAAGAAGGAAGGACAGGGCCCAGTCACAGGACCACACAGCTAAAGGAGGGAGCTGGGTGTGTTTTACCCCTGCTGAGTGCTGACCAAAACATTCCCTGTGCCAGGCTTTGCCCTCGGGCACCCTCTAGAAGCCCCTCACCCCTGAGCTCAACCCTGGCTCCTCCCTCATCCTCCTTGGCCCCCTTCTGTCCCTGCCTCCAGAAGTGTGATCCCCGTGCCCCCATGCAGTCAGTTACCACCCCCAGCTCAGACCCTGCCCATCCCCCCCAATTTGTCCCCATTAACCATTTTAATTGCCAGCCAGCACTGCAGCGTCAGCAGGTGTTACTGAGCAATGAGCACTCTCACTAGGAGCCAAGCAGCGCTCAGCACCCGGCCTGCCAGGCGCCCCGTTAGCATCCTAGTGCCAGGGAGCCTGCAAATGCCTGGGGCCCTGGGCCTGCGATCCTGTGGGCACAGGGGGCTTGGAGCCCCCTGGCTCCATCCGGAGGCTGTTGGGTCTGATGTGGTGGCGGGGGACAATACACTTGCCCCATGTCTGCACCCCAGTAGCTCTACGCCCTCGGCGGCTGACCCATTCGCCCCTCCCTACTTACCGCCCTGCCTGTGGTAGGGTTGTATTTCTGTTCCTGCAACCGATCCCGGGTGACCTTCTTCTCAACGTGTCTCTGTTTCTAGGCCGATCAAACAGAGAGAGTCAGGGTGTGAAGGCTGGAAGTTCTTCAGCGACCTCAGGACTCCAGAGTTCAAAGCCCCTCACAAACACTCGCTGGTGTTTCACACACGCAAAGGGTTCTAGTCTTAGAATATTAATAAATGGTTGTTGGGATTAGACACCTCTGCACTGAGTAACACAGTCACTTTAAACAAAATGGAGGCCAAGCTCTCATGGCGTTCTGTTCAGGGCCTCATCATCAAAGGAAGACACCTCCGCCTCATTCCCCGGCTATGGAACCCACCCATGCAGAAATCTGTTACACTTTACACAGCATGCTGGTTCTGGCAGGAATGTTTTGTGCAGCATGCCTTATGGCTGGTCAAAGTTAATGTCAAATCCCATCCCACAACCATCTCCTCCTTCCTCAAGAATGTGTGATTTTCCTCTCTCCTCCGCTCATTGCGGGGCTCCGTCAGCTGTGCTGTCTCACAAGACGTCCTTTTCTTGGCTGCTCCTGGATAGAGAGATCCTGAGATAAAAGAGCACTGCTTCCTTCCTCTTTCCGCCATCCCTCCCCTTGACCCATCAGCAAACCAGATCTAGGCAGCCCTTTGAGAGGGCATTGGTGACCCAAGTACAAGTCCAATGTTAGGTGAAGCCTGACTCACCAGAGGGTAAGATTCACCCCTGGGCAGACGGCCATCACAAAGGCCCATGTTTGAACGTTTAATATTGGTTTACAGTTGTTCATTGGCATCGTACAATCCCCCAGCCAAAGGGTGAATTTCAGACGTAAGGTCCTGACAAAAAACATTGCTGGAGGCAATGGAAAGTTTCCCATGAATTTCTAAGGGAATTGGGTCTGACCCATTGGGAATGCAGGTGGTGAGAATGCATAAAAATGGCTCCCTCCTTTCTGACAGGGTGAGAATGAACTGCCCGATGTCCCTAACCACGACCAGCATGGATTCAAAGGAACAAACTGGATTCCTTTCATGACACCCACTTGTGCTACTTGTGGCAACTTAGTGACGACACCTTAGAGACAAATTAGTCTCTAAGGTGCCACAAGGACTATTCGTTGTTTTGCTGATGCAGACTAACACGGCTACCCCTCTGAAATCTGCCACTTCTGATACAGATGCCACACAGAGTCACCCGGACATTCATTCTCGTTGTAGCATCTCTGAAGTAAATGGAATGGCACGAGGAACACAGTTGACCCGTACCATTTGAAGATGAAAGAAAGATGAAGAGTGCAATGTGCATGTCACGCCCTCTCAGGCTCAGAATAACCTAATAATCACAATCCCAGAGGCAAACAGCTGCATCCAAGGAGGATTTTGCAAGGCAATCAAGTTTGTTTGGTAACTAATTAGAACCGCCTCCACAAATGGCATCGCAGATCCTCCAGGCAGTCCTAGGATCTGTATAAAAGCGCTCACCACTCAGGGATTTTCTAAAATCTTCTGCGGACTTCATCTCCTCAGTGAACTGGGTAAGTCCAATTCAACTCAATGGATTTGAACTCTAGAGATGTAACTTTAGAAAGTCATTTAGCCATTTTTCACTTTGGTGGATTAGGAAGCGACTTTCCCAGGTTAGTCCAGAAAGGACCAATTCAGTGGTCTTTTACTTTCTTCTCAAGCAGCTGTTACTCCTCTCTCTTGGAGACAGGAGAATGGCGTAAGCTGACAAGTGGTGAGATCCAGTGTAGCAATTCTTGAGTTCCTCTCAGGAGAAATTCCCATTGAAGGTGCTTCTCCTCAGATGATGTAATTCAGTGTCGCTCCATGAAAGTCAGTGGACCTGAAGCCCAGCTGAGGAGCTTGTCCGTCGTGATTTGTTTGGAGAAAAGTAAAGTTTTCTTTTTATTCATCAGCAAGTATTGTTGACTCACAAGCTTTGGGAAATCAGAGATCTACACTGTGATACCAGGTTTCAGAGTAGCAGCCGTGTTAGTCTGTATTCGCAAAAAGAAACGGAGTACTTGTGGCACCTTAGAGACTAACCAATTGATTTCAGCATAAGCTTTCGTGAGCTACATCCGATGAAGTGAGTTGTAGCTTACGAAAGCTTATGCTCAAATCAATTTGTCAGTCTCTAAGGTAGCACAAGTACTCCTTTTCTTTTTACTGTGGTACCAGAATTCAGTGGTTTGCATGCAGAAGTTAAATCCTCAAACGACAGGAAGCGATTATCGTGATCCCAGCCCTGTTCTCTTTGAGTAATGTCTAAAATGGACACAGAATCCCAGGGACCCAGCATAGAAATCGTGAGCCTTCTTCTAGTCAGTGTTTTTCAGACAACGCCATTGAGAGGGGTTGAAGGGGCCAATTGGGAGGGAAGTTTCATGAGAGTGAACAAGAGGTGTAGAAAGAGGATATAGGAAGAAATACATGGCCATGAAGACAAGGACTTAGTCCACTCTTCCTTTCTCTCATGGGCCACAAGAGCTTCAAAGCCTTTCTTCCACCAGCCCTTGTACCTTCTCTTTACTCTAGTCCCTGCTGTTTCTTTCAGGTTTACTTCCATCCCTGAAAGATGAGTTTCTCCAGCCTGTGCAATCCAGAATGCGGGGTGGCCCGGCCTAGTCCAGTCACTGGCAGCTACAACGTGCCATGCGTTCGGCAGTGCCCTGACTCCGAAGTGCTGATCAGACCCTCACCGGTTGTCGTGACCCTCCCGGGACCAATTCTCAGCACTTTCCCTCAGCACACTGGAGTGGGAGCCATAGGAGCACCTGTGGTCGGAGCCGGTTTCGGGGGCTCATTCAGTTCGGGGGGATTGTACGGCTCTGGAGGCCATTATGGAGGATTGTCTGGTTTAGGGGGATATGGTGGTTATGGGGGATTCGGCGGTTCCCTGGGTGGTTATGGTTATGGGGGAATATGTGGTTCCGGGATATCTCGCCATAGGTACCTCAGTGGAAGCTGTGGGCCATGCTAAATCCAACAGATGGATTGGATGAAGGAAGAACCAGGAATTGAACAGCAAGAAACAGATTCACCCCTGACCTTTTGGGCATGGCTTTCAGAGTGCTGTGCAAACTTGGCTCCAGTTGAGCTCAGTGGGAGCTGTGTGTGCTCAGCACCATGGTCTGATAGCCCTGCTGCATTTCTAATGTTACGCTTTATGACTCTTTCTGCCAAGGCTTTGCCAGACAAGTGCTGATTCTCGCTTTCACCTGTGGATTCATTCTGAATAACACACAGGCTGTTTACACTAATTCCGCAGTTTAAGGAAAATAGGGCCCTTAAAACAGGCATCAGTTATATTTATTATCATTTGAGGTCCCTTGAGCAAGGGAAAAAGAGACCTTGCTGTGAAGGAGAATTAGACCCTGTCTGTTCTATCCTTTCCATCAGTGCGTATCTTTAGCCTCTCACTTTGACCTTCTCTGAGGCAGACGTTTAATTGAGAAGTTGAACAGTCCTCTCCTTCTGTATTGCATTGTCTCACTTCCCACCGACTGAGGGAATAAAAGTAACTCAAATTGGTTGCAAAGGGGACTTGTTTGTCCACCTCTGCAGCTTCAAAAACAAAAAAGCACATCTTGTGTGAAGAACGTCCCATTGAGGTGGGTGATCGGTTGCGGCCTTTCTTGAAAAACTGAAATTATGTTCTTTCTGCTCTTGTATTTTTCCTGTACCTGTGTATTGCAAATGTCACTCGCATTAAAAACGCTGATGCATCATAATATCCGTCTTCTGGTTCTCCTTGCTCCTCCCTCCTTCTTTAAACATTGCCCTAGACACAATTCATCCCTGAAGAGCCAGCAGCATCAGGCCCTTCTCCAGAGGTGACTTTTTGAAGCCCTGGAGCGATAGGAGAATTCAGCCTTTGAAGTAGTTTACAGCATTCTGTTGGGTTTCCGTACTGGGGTGGAGTTCCACCTTGCATTACGTGTTCTAACAACGTAATGTTAACTCACCCTTGTGAGAGGTGTAAATTCAACCGGCTCCATCTACGAATAGGACTCCTTTGTGAAGCGGACAGTACCCAATACACACAAAACCAGCTTGAGAGCGACAGAGGCAGGTCTCTTCCCTCCTGACTGACAGGAGCAAGTTCATCCCATTGTACGACCTGCCTTAACTCCCAGACCTTAAGCACATGGTTTCCAGTACAGATACATCATCATCTGTGTAATTATCAGACAATTAAACAAAATCTGTCCAAATGCTTTTCAACGATTGTGATGACCAGCGGGCTCTGGGCTCTGGGCAGAGCCCTCCCATGCCACCCTTTGTAAACTTAACCTGTACGCGTCCGACCCAGAGTATCCCTGTAAAACGCCAGCAACTCTGTGCCTTCTATGGGTCCTGGCTCGCACCTCACCCTTTCCTCTGACTCTGTGGACTCTTCCACTGGTTAATCCGTATGCGTCAGCTTGGAACCCTCCTGCCTGGACACTGCATTTGCCACCACATTCTCTTTGCCTTTAATATGGACAATTTCCATGTCATAGTCCTGAAGCGCTGTGCTCCAGGGCATCCCTTTGGTACCTTTATTCCCCTGTAGCTTTGCATGGAGGGTGTAATCTTGGCAGTTCAACCTGGCGAGGATAATACCTCTTTGCGGTGATTTGAAAGGGGCAGCATTTCCTGCTTTCGGCGTGGATTTTAACCCACCCTCAAATCATTGCTTTCTAATGGATTCTCTGCCCTGCTCTCCCTGACCAAATCCAAGGTTTCTTCACCAGCACAACAAATTCAATTGACTGCCCTCTCCCTTTCAGAATTAGTTTTAATCTATTCATATGCATGGTCTGCACCGTTACTCTGCTGCTGGGCTTCCTTACGTCATGTGTGACGGCATTCACCCCTTCAATCCCCTCAAACGGTCCTTCCTATAATCCTGCCTTTTGTTTTCCCTCACTGGGGTCAGCACTAACGCCAAATCAGTCGTCTCAAACGACCATTCTCCAGTACGCCCGTCACACCAAACATGCTGAGTTTCTGGCTTTTTCCAAGGGTCTGTCGCTCTCAATTCCTCATTACCTGTAAATTCTCCTTAAAATGAGTGACGTACTCTCTTAGATGCTGCTCTCTTTCCTCAGCACGGCCCTCCCCAGAGCCTCCAATCAAATCCTAGGCTCCCCTAGCCTGCTTCCCATACAGCAGATCAAAGGGGGCAAAGCCAGTAGATTCTTGGAGGGTCCCCTGCTGGCCACTGTAGAAGTTCCGGGTCCCACAAGTGGGAGCTGCGAGGTCCCCTTGCTACCCACGGCAGCTGAGAACTCCAGCCCTGCCACCTTTGGGCTGAAGTGGAAAGTGTCACAGAGGTCGCAAACTGCTGTCCTGGGCAGCACTGTATGGGGAGGAGGTGAGCAGTCCTCAGTGGTAAAAGAACAGGTTAAGGATTATTTAGAAAAGCTGGCTATGCACAAGTCCATGGGTCGAGATCTAAGCGTCCAAGGATGCTGAGGGAATTGGCTGAGTGATTGCAGAGCCAAAGGCCATTATCTTTGAAAAGTCATAGCTTTCGGGGAGGTTCTGGATGACTGGAGAAAGGCAAATATAGTGCCCATCTTTAAAAAGGGGAAGAAGGAGAACCTGGGGAACTACAGACCGCTCATAGATTGGATGAATGGACTATAAGTTGGATAGAAAGCTGGCTAGATTGTTACGGGTACTGATCAATGTCTGGATGTCTAGCTGGCAACCAGTATCAAGCAGAGTGCCTCAGGGATCAGTCTTGGGACCGGTTTTGTTCAACATCTTTATGAATGATCTGGATGATGGGAGGATTGCACCCTCAGCAGGTTTGCAAATGACACTAAGCTGGGGGAGAGGTAGATATGCTGGAGGGTAGGGATAGGGTCGAGAGTGACCAAGACAAATTGGAGGATTGGGACAAAAGAAATCTGATGAGGTTCAACAAGGACAAGTGCAGACTTCTGCACTTAGGACAGAAGAATCCCATGCTCCACAAGAGGCTGGGGACCGACTGGCTAAGCAGCCGTTCTGCAGAAAACGACCTGGGGATTACAGTGGACGAGAAGCTGGATATGAGTCAACAGTGTGCCCTTGTTGCCAAGAAGGCTAAGGGCCTATTGGGCTGCATTAGTAGGAGCATTGCCAGCAGATCGAGGGAAGTGATCATTCCCCTCTCTTCCGCACTGCTGAGGCCACATCTGCAGTATTGTGTCCAGTGTTGGGGCCCCCCCTATATAAATTACATGGAGAAATTGGAATTGGAAAGTCCAGCGAAGAGCAACAAAAATGTTGAGGGGGCTGGGGCACATGACTGATAAGGTGAGGCGGAGGGAACTGGTCTTGTTTAGTCTGCAGAAGAGAAGAGTGAGGGGGGATTTGATAGCAGCCTTCAACTACCTGAAGGGGGGTTCCAAAGAGGATGGATCTAGACTGTTCTCAGTGGTAGCAGATGAGAGAATGAGGAGTAATGGTCTCAAGTTGCAGTTGGGGAGGTTTAGGTTGGATATTAGGAAAAACTTTTTCACTAGGAGGCTGGTGAAGCACTGGAATGCATTACCTAGGGAGGTGGTGGAATCCCCTTCCTTTGAAATTTGCAAGATCAGGCTTGACAAACCCCTGGCTGGGATGATTTAGTTGGGGATTGATCCTGCTTTGAGCAGGGGGTTGGACTAGAGGACCTCCTGAGGTCCCTTCCTACCCTGATATTCTGTGATTCTAAGAATGAGTGGTTGCACTCTGAGGTGACCAAAAAGATTGTTGTGAGAACCCCTGCCTAAACAGACCTCTGCTGGTAATATATGAATAGAACTGGGTCCATGGATGGTTTACATGAATACAGATTTCCCTATCGCTGAGACACCAATTACTTATACCAGCCAGAGTTTTCTTTCGGGTACTACTTTTAGCTGTCTTGCTGGTCATGGGCTCACAGCTGTCAAAGAGACAAAGAGACTCTTATTAAAGAGAGGGAAAAGGAGAAAGGTAAAGACAACTGCACAGTACTTCACTTTGGAAAAAAATTGAATGCACATGAGATGCTGTCTGGAGAGACTCATCACCATTCGCGGTGTCCTCAGGGCAGAGTATCAAAAAGCAGGGCGGAGACGCTAGCTAGTGGTATGTTCTAGAATTAGATTTCACCAACCCAGTACCAAGTGTGAACTCCCAAAGTACTACGGTAGTTTTATAATGGAGTTACAGACAGTCCCCTTAGAGACTCCAATCTATCGTGGCTGCCAGGCAAGCTGGACTGTGTGATAAATGGTGGTGACTTCCAGGAAAAATCACAAAATACTCATGTTACAACCAGTCCCACGCTCACCCTGGTCGATTTGCATCCCTGGTCTCCCACCAAAGACAACACTGAGAGTCAATTCTACAGTCAATTCTAACTCAAGTTTATTAGCTAAGAAAAAGGAAGGGGAGTTATTGAGATGTTATAGCAGATAAAAATATATGTACAGGTTAGTCACAGTCTAGAATTGCTAAAGGTAGCGGAGATATGGGAAACTGGCAGTTTCCCAAAAGTCTTTTAGGGCAACCCAGAGTAACTCTCCTTCTCATTCAGTTATTCTGCCTGTGAGAATCCAACCTGTCCAGAGACAAAGAATTTTTCCTTGTGTCCATACTTATAGTTTCTTTTCACAGAAAAGAAGCTGACAGAGTCACAGCCAATGTGGGCTCTTTCTCTGATGGCAGAGAGAGAAGAATGCATGTCAGGTCTTTGACGAAAACATTCAAGGCCACTTGCCTTCAAATGCAGAAGAATTCACACCTTCCTCTTTAATTTCTTCATTTGCATGACTCAAGGCTTCTTTCTCATTGGATGGGTTATTTAGTTACAGGGGTATACACAATGTAAATGTTTGCTATTGCATTCTAACTGGGTACAGATAGGTGAAATCAATGCATGCACCATCCCATTAGTTGTCAGGACATTTCAACACCAAATAGATTCTTATCCATTCAACCATCAGTTTCCTTTATTCTTGCAAAGAAGTGAATTGGCCTAGCTTCCAGCTGAGAGTTTGTCAGTTCTCAGCTGGCACTTGGCTTACCAGAGTTGGCACTTGGCTTACCAGCGTCACAGCAGAACTGAAAGCTAAGCTTGAGTTTACCGGAGTCTCAGGTAAAGTCTCTGATCACTAAATCTAGACAGTCTGCCGAGTCAAAAGCAACATCTTCCCTCCACTTTCCTGCAGGAATCTTCCGTTGGAATCTGTGCAGACTCTTCCTCCTCCTCTGCTGAAATCACGCTTAGCCAGTCAGAGAATTGGTTAACCAACCACCCCATGAAGTATATCAATTTTCAAAACCCAACTCTCTTACTGAGAAGAGCAACACGTAAATGACTCTTCCCCACGATCACGTTACCAGAAAAGTTGGTGACTCACACTCACACTAAGCTTACTTCTACCAGCTTAGGTTAAAACTTCCCCAAGGTACAAATTAATTTTATCCTTTGTCCTTGGAATATCCACTGCCACCATCAAACTCTAACTGGATTTACTGGGAAACGTAGTTTGGACACTTCTTTCCCCCCCACCCCAAATCCTCCCAAGCCTTGCACCCCACTTCCTGGGAAAGGTTTGGTAAAAATCCTCACCAATTTGCATAGGTGACCACAGACCCAAACCCTTGGATCTGAGAACAATGAAAAAGCATTCTGTTTTCTTACAAGAAGACTTTTAATAGAAGTAAAGGAATCACCTCTGTAAAATCAGGATGGTAGATACCTTACAGGGTAATTAGATTCAAAACATAGAGAATCCCTCTAGGCAAAACCTTAAGTTACAAAAAAGACACACAGACAGAAATAGTCATTCTATTCAGCACAGTTGTTTTCTCAGCCATTTAAAGAAATCATAATCTAACGCATACCTAGCTAGATTATTTACTAAACGTTCTAAGACTCCATTCCTGGTCTATCCCCAGCAAAAGAAGCGTACCGACAGACACAGACCCTTTGTTTCTCTCCCTCCTCCCAGCTTTTGAAAGTATCTTGTCTCCTCATTGGTCATTTTGGTCAGGTGCCAGCGAGGTTACCTTTAGCTTCTTAACCCTTTACAGGTGAGAGGATTTTTCCTCTGGCCAGGAGGGATTTTGAAGGGGTTTACCCTTCCCTTTATATTTCCACATCTCTACCCTAGAGTTGAGAGTGGGGGAGGAACCTTGACATGGAGCAGACTCAAAACTACCACACCCAATTCCAGAAGCTTCTGGATGGGGAGTACTAAATCTGCCTAGCAACAATGATATTAGGAAAAAAGGAACTCGAATGTTAAATAAGCTCTGGAATACATTTTCCAGTGACTCCGGCTTTATTTGCCATTTTTACAGATTAGTTATTCCCTCAGAAAT
This sequence comes from Lepidochelys kempii, assembly GCF_965140285.1. Taxonomy (NCBI): domain Eukaryota; kingdom Metazoa; phylum Chordata; order Testudines; family Cheloniidae; genus Lepidochelys; species Lepidochelys kempii. The sequence continues at coordinate 350,157,118 of NC_136380.1, forward strand.
CTTGACAGACTGTGATGCAAATTCCATGTCTGTAGTCTTTCAAAAGCCATGGGAATGATGTGGAGCAAAGCATATAAATGCTGCTCCCTATAACCCAGAAACAAATGGGTTTGCAGAAAGATTTAATGGAACTTTTAAAAGCTATGATAAGAACATATGTCCCCTGGCATGAGACTGATTGGGATGTTTTTCTTCATTATTTGCTCAGTGCGGACAGAAGTATTCCCCAAGAATCTACTGGCTTTTGCTCCCTTTGATCTCCTGTATGGGAAGCAGGCTAGGGGAGCCTTGGATTTGATTGGAGGCTCTGGGGAGGGCCATGCTGAGGAAATTGGGCGGTCTGTAGGAGAGTTCTGGCTGCAGAACACTGCAAGGACTCTGGGTGAGTGTGAGTTACATACGTCCAGGTTTTACAATGTGAGTACTTCTTTTATCTGATATGTAACCATTGGTTTCCAGTATTCCTAATTGCTCCTATTTGACTCTCTTTGTTAAATTAACTCTGCTTGTTTTCACTCTAAACATGCCTAAGGGCTGTGTGTGAAGTGGTGCCCTGATGTCAGGTGGAGCTGGTAAGGTGGGCTGGGCTGTTCCTTCTTGAGCAGCGAAATATGCGAGTGTCCAGTGGAGCAGGGTTGCATGCTCCAGGGACGTCCTCCGAAGCCTCGGGGGTTGAGGTGGGCCTATTGCTATCCTCCACAGCCTTGAGACTCCTCCCAGCTAGGTATCATCTGCAAACATTATAAGTGTACTCTCCGTGCTACGATCTAAATCATTGATGAAGATATTGAACAGAATGGGACCCAGAACTGATCCCCGTGGGACGCAACTTGATGTGCCCTTCCAGTTGGAGTGTGGACCCCTGCTAAATACTCTCTGGGAATGGTCTTCAACCAGTTATGGACCCACTTTATCCGAGCCCCATCTAAGATGTATTTTCCTAGTTTGTTTATGAGAAGGTCAGGCAAGAGGGTATCAAAAGCCTTACGAAAAATTAAGATAGACCACTTCTACTGCTTGCCCACTATCCACAAGGCTTTTCAATCCTTAAAAGAAATTGATTAGGTTGTTTTCACAGATCTTGTTTTTCATATATCCATGCCGTTACTTATCAGCTTCTTATCTTCTAGGTGTCTGGAAATTTGATTCCTTAATTATTTCCTCCATTGTCTTTCATGACTCCTGTAGATGACTTTGGTGTAGTTTCGTTTTTCTCTAAGGGCAGAACTGAGGAGGGCAGAAGTGAGGCAGTCAGTTGTGTTTGCAAAATCCTTGTGAAATCAACTTTTGGTCCTGTCATTTCACCAAAGAGTGGGGGTTTCTGTTGGCCAGTAGATGAACACATGTGGGCAGAGAGTCAGAAGAAGATGACTTGAACTGAGTTTTCTTGGTGCAATGAAATCCAAAGTCTCAATGTGAAGCTGAACGATTTTTGCCCCATTGCCCTAAATCTTGTCAGCTCATCTCCAGCATTGCAAAGTGAGTGTAAAGTTGGACAAGTCAAGGAGGAGAGCTGGTTGAATTTACACCTCTCACGAGGTTGTGAAGGAGGAGGAGATGAAGTCCACAGAAGATTTTAGAAAACCCTGAGTGGTGAGCGCTTTTATACGGTTCCTAGGACTGCCTGGAGGATCTGAGATGCTATTTGTAGAGGCGGTTCTAATTAGTTACTAAACAAACTTGATTGCCTTGTAAAATCCTCTTTGGGTGCAGCTGTTTTCCTCTGGGATTGTGATTATTAGGTTATTCTGAGCCTGAGAGGGCGTGACATGCACATTGCACTCTTCATCTTTCTTTCATCTTCAAATGGTACGGGTCAACTGCGTTCCTCGTGCCATTCCATTGACTTCAATGGTGCAACAACGAGAATGAATGTCAAGGTGACTCTGAGCGGCATCTGTATCCGAAGTGGAGATTTCAGAGTGGTAGCCGTGTTAGTCTGCATCAGGAAAACAATGAGGAGTCCTTGTGGCACCTTAAAGACTAATTTGTCTCTAAGTTGCCACAAGTAGCACAAGTGGGTGTCATGAAAGGAATCCAGTTTGTTCTTTTCAATTCATGCTGGTCGTGGTTAGGGACATCGGGCAGTTCATTCTCACCCTGTCAGAAAGGAGGGAGCCATTTTTCTGCATTCTCACCACCTGCATTCCCAATGGGTCAGACCCAATTCCCTTTGAAATTCATGGGAAACTTTCCATTGCCTCCAGCATGTTTCTTGTCAGGACCTTACGTCTGAAATTCACCCTTTGGCTGGGGGATTCTATGATGCCAATGAACAACTGTAGTCAAATATTAAACTTTCAAACATGGGCCTTTGTGAAGACGGACCTGTTTCCATCCTCTTTGGAACCCCCCTTCAGGTAGTTGAAGGCTGCTATCAAATCCCCCCTTACTCTTCTCTTTTGCAGACTAAACAATCCCAGATCCCTCAGCCTCACCTTATTAATCATGTGTCCCAGCCCCCTGATCATATTTGTTGCTCTTCGCTGGACTTTCTCCAATTTTTCCACGTAATTTCTATGGGGGGGGGCAAAACTGGACACAATACTGCAGATGTGGCCTCAGCAGTGCGGAAGAGAGGAGAATGATCACTTCCCTCGATCTGCTGGCAATGCTCCTACTAATGCAGCCCAATAGGGCCTTAGCCTTCTTGGCAACAAGGGCACACTGTTGACTCATATCCAGCTTCTCATCCACTGTAATCCCCAGGTCATTTTCTGAAGAACTGTGGCTTAGCCAGTCGGTCTCCAGCCTCTTGTGGAGCATGGGATTCTTCTGTCCTAAGTGCAGAAGCCTGCACTTGTCCTTGTTGAACCTCATCACATGTTTTTTACCTCAATTCTCCAGTTTGTCTAGGTCACTCTCGACCCTATCCCTACCCTCCAGCATATCTACCTCTCCCCCGTTTAGTGTCATTTGCAAACCTGCTGAGGGTGCAATCCATCCCATCATCCAGACCATTAATGAAGATGTTGAACAAAACCGGTCCCAAGACTGAACCCTGAGGCACTCTGCTTGATACTGGCTGCCAGCTAGACATCCAGACATTCATCAATACCACTTGCGCCCGACTATCTAGCCAGCTTTCTATCCACCTTAAAGTCCATTCATCCAATCCACGATCGGTCTGTAGTTCCCTGGGTTCGCCTTCTTCCCCTTTTTAAAGATTGGCATTATATTTGCCTTTTTCCAGTCATCCAGGACCACCCCCGATCGCTGTGACTTTTCAAAGATAATGGCCAATGGCTCTGCAATCACTCAGCCAATTCCCTCAGCATCCTCGGACGCTTAGATCTGGACCCATGGACTTGTGCATAGCCAGCTTTTCTAAATAATCCTTAACCTGTTCTTTTACCACTGAGGACTGCTCACCTCCTCCCCATACAGTGCTACCCAGGACAGCAGTTTGGGAGGTGACCTTGTCTGGGACGACCGAGGCAAAAAAAGCATTGAGTACTTCAGCTTTTTCCACATCATCTCTCACTTGGTTGCCTCCCTCATTCATTAAGGCTCCCACACTTCCCTTGATCTTCTCCTTTTTGCTACCTATAGAAACCTTCTTGTTACCCTACACATCCCTTCACAACTCCAGTCATGTTTTAGCTTTCTTGATTACATGCCTGCAGGCTTGAGCAATATTTTTAGACTCCTCCCTAGTCATCTGTCCAAGTTTCCATTTCTTGTAAGCTTCCTTTTTGTGTTTAAGCTCACTGAAGATTTCTCTGTTTAGCCAAGTTGGTCACCTGCCATATTTGCTAATCTTTCTGCACTTCGAGGTGGTTTGTTCCTGCACCCTTAATAAGGCTTCTTTCAAATACATGTCATCGGACCTGGGGGTTAGAAGGCACTGCAAGGCTCATCAGGTCGAACCCCCTGCCAAGATGCAGGACGCCTCTTATCAGCTGTCACTACATAGCTTCCGCCATACTGCTATAATCCTTTACCTTGAAAGGGGCATAATTGTAATTCGCCTGGCAGGATTCAGCAGGAGAAATGATCAGGTAGAAGCCAACCAGAATATTGTACCAGGGAGCAAACAATAATCCATACTCTTCTTAGAAACCTAAAATCACAATGCAAAAGGCAAACCCCAGAAATCTTACAACCTAGCCCCGCCAAATGCCTGTGTCCCTCATAAAAAGGCTAGAGAAAGGGTGGCTTCTGCTTATACAGAGTCAGATGCTCTGCTGGTAATTTCATTGCTCGATAAACCACCTCAGCAGTAAATTCATTCTTTGTTTACTCTTGAGTCCCGTTTGTTCTCTGATGTGTCATTGAGAGAGCTGGCTGCTATTCTAGCCAGAGTCTAACTGGTGGGCGACGGAAAACCAACCACCACTATTAGTTTTTTATAGTCAGAAAAGCAATTTTATGTCTTTCTGAATATGTTTCATGCCATAAAGTCACTGCACTATCCATATTTCTATTATGACTATTCTCAGTCCACTGTTTTTTTCAGTACCTATGAATGAGTTTACTTAAAGGTTATACAGGAGGACACTATGGGGATGTTAGAGGTTTGGGTGAAAGTTAAGGTGGCACCTCAAAGAAACAGACAGTAGTTTTTATTGTCTATGTACTGTACCAATACACAAAAATAAATACATTATCCTTAAGGCTAAGATTATGTCTCAGAGACCACGGAATCCGTGACTTCCACAGACCTCTGTGACACTTTCCACTTCAGCCCAAAGGTGGCAGGGCCGGAGTTCTCAGCTGCCGTGGGTAGCAAGGGGACCTCGCAGCTCCCAGTTGTGGGACCCAGAACTTCTACCGTGGCCAGCAGGGGACCCTCCAGGAATCTACTGGCTTTGCCCCCTTTGATCTCCTGTATGGGAAGCAGGCTAGGGGAGCCTTGGATTTGATTGGAGGCTCTGGGGAGGGCCGTGCTGAGGAAAGAGAGCGGTATCTAAGAGAGTACGTCACTCATTTTAAGGAGAATTTACAGGTAATGAGGAATTGAGAGCGACAGACCCTTGGAAAAAGCCAGAAACTCAGCATGTTTGGTGTGATGGGAGTACGGGAGAATGGTCGTTTGAGACGGCTGATTTGATGTTAGTGCTGACCCCAGTGAGGAAAACAAAAGGCAGAATTATAGGAAGGACCGTTTGAGGGGATTGAAGGGGTGAATGCCATCACACATGACGTAAGGAAGCCCAGCAGCAGAATTCTGAAAGGGAGAGGGCAGTAAATTGAATTTGAATTTGAATTTGAATTTGTTGTGCTGGTGAAGAAAGCTTGGATTTGGTCAGGGAGAGCAGGGCAGAGAATCCCCTAGAAAGCACTGATTTGAGGGCGGGTTAAAATCCACGCCGAAAGCAGGAAATGCTGGCCCTTTCAAAGCACCGCAAACAGGTATTTTCCTCGCCAGGTTGAACTGCCAAGATTACACCCTCCATGCAAAGCTACAGGGGAAAAAAGGTACCAGAGGGATGCCCTGGAGCACAGCGCTTCAGGACTATGACATGGAAATTGTCCATATTAAAGGCAAAGAGAATGTGGTGGCAGATGCAGTGTCCGGGTAGGAGGGTTCCAAGCTGACGCATACGGATTAGCCAGTGGAAGAGTCCACAGAGTCAGAGTAAAGGGTGAGGTGCGAGCCAGGACCCATAGAAGGCACAGAGTTGCTGGCATTTTTACAGGGATACCCTGGGTCGGACGAGTACAGGTTAAGTTTACAAAGGGTGGCATGGGAGGGCTCTGCCCAGAGCCCAGAGCCCGCTGGTCATCACAATCGTTGAAAAGCATTTGGACAGATTTTGTTTAATTGTCTGATAATTACACAGATAATGATGTATCTGTACTGGAAATCATGTGCTTAAGGTCTGGGAGTTAAGGCAGGTCGTGCAATGGGATGAACTTGCTCCTGTCAGTCAGGAGGGAAGAGACCTGCCTCTGTCGCTCTCAAGCTGGTTTTGTGTGTATTGGGTACTGTCCGCTTCACAAAGGAGTCCTGTCCGTAGATTGAGCCGGTTGAATATACACCTCTCACTAGGTTGAGTTAACATTACTTTGTTAAAACAGGTAAGGCAAGGGGTAACTCCACCCCAGTACAGAAGCCCAACAGAATGCTGGAAACTACTTCAAAGGCTGAATTCTCCTATCGCTCCAGGGCTTCAAAAAGTCACCTCTGGAGAAGGGCCTGATGCTGCTGGCTCTTCAGGAATGAATTGTGTCTAGGGCAATGTTTAAAGAAGGAGGGAGGAACAAGGAGAACTATAAGACTGATATTATGATGCATCAGCGTTTTTAATGCGAGTGACATTTGCAATACACGGGTACAGGAAAAATACAAGAGCAGAAAGAACGTAATTTCAGTTTTTCAATAAGGCTGCAACCGATCACCCACCTCAATGGGACGTTCTTCACACAAGATGTGCTTTTTTGTTCTTGCAGCTGCAGAGGTGGACAAACAAGTCCCCTTTGCAACCAATTTCAGTTACTTTTATTCCCTCAGTCGGTGGGAAGTGAGACAATGCAATACAGAAGGAGAGGACTGCTCAACTTATCAAATAAATGTCTGCCTCAGAGAAGGTCAAGTGAGAGGCTAAAGATACGCACTGATGGAAAGGATAGAACAGACGGGGTCTAATTCTCCTTCACAGCAAGGTCTCTTTTTCCCTTGCTCAAGGGACTTCAAATGATAATAAATGTAACTGATGCCTGTTTTAAGGGCCCTATTTTCCTTAAACTGCAGAATTAGTGTAAACTGCCTGTGTGTTATTCAGAATCAGTCCACAGGTGAAAGCGAGAATCAGCACTTGTCTGGCAAAGCCTTGGCAGAAAGAGTCATAAAGCGTAACATTAGAAATGCAGCAGGGCTATCAGACCATGGTGCTGAGCACACACAGCTCCCACTGAGCTCAACTGGAGCCAAGTTTGCACAGCACTTCTGAAAGCCATGCCCAAAAGGTCAGGGGTGAATCTGTTTCTTGCTGTTCAATTCCTGGTTCTTCCTTCATCCACGGATCTTCCTGCTGGATTTAGCATGGCCCACAGCTTCCACTGAGGTACCTATGGCGAGATATCCCGGAACCACATATTCCCCCATAACCATAACCACCCAGGGAACCGCCGAATCCCCCATAACCACCATATCCCCCTAAACCAGACAATCCTCCATAATGGCCTCCAGAGCCGTACAATCCCCCCGAACTGAATGAGCCCCCGAAACCGGCTCCGACCACAGGTGCTCCTATGGCTCCCACTCCAGTGTGCTGAGGGAAAGTGCTGAGAATTGGTCCCGGGAGGGTCACGACAACCGGTGAGGGTCTGATCAGCACTTCGGAGTCAGGGCACTGCCGAACGCATGGCACGTTGTAGCTGCCAGTGACTGGACTGGGCCGGGCCACCCCGCATTCTGGATTGCACAGGCTGGAGAAACTCATCTTTCAGGGATGGAGGTAAACCTGAAAGACACACCAGGGACTAGAGTAAAGAGAAGGTACAAGGGCTGGTGGAAGAAAGGCTTTGAAGCTCTTGTGGCCCATGAGAGAAAGGAAGAGTGGACTAAGTCCTTGTCTTCATGGCCATGTATTTCTTCCTATATCCTCTTTCTACACCTCTTGTTCACTCTCATGAAACTTCCCTCCCAATTGGCCCCTTCAACCCCTCTCAATGGCGTTGTCTGAAAAACACTGACTAGAAGAAGGCTCACGATTTCTATGCTGGGCCCCTGGGATTCTGTGTCCATTTTAGACATTACTCAAAGAGAACAGGGCTGGGATCACGATAATCGCTTCCTGTCGTTTGAGGATTTAACTTCTGCATGCAAACCACTGAATTCTGGTACCACAGTAAAAAGAAAAGGAGTACTTGTGCTACCTTAGAGACTGACAAATTGATTTGAGCATAAGCTTTCGTAAGCTACAACTCACTTCATCGGATGTAGCTCACGAAAGCTTATGCTCAAATCAATTGGTTAGTCTCTAAGGTGCCACAAGTACTCCGTTTCTTTTTGCGAATACAGACTAACACGGCTGCTACTCTGAAACCTGGTATCACAGTGTAGATCTCTGATTTCCCAAAGCTTGTGAGTCAACAATACTTGCTGATGAATAAAAAGAAAACTTTACTTTTCTCCAAACAAATCACGACGGACAAGCTCCTCAGCTGGGCTTCAGGTCCACTGACTTTCATGGAGCAACACTGAATTACATCATCTGAGGAGAAGCACCTTCAATGGGAATTTCTCCTGAGAAGAACTCAAGAATTGCTACACTGGATCTCACCACTTGTCAGCTTACGCCATTCTCCTGTCTCCAAGAGAGAGGAGTAACAGCTGCTTGAGAAGAAAGTAAAAGACCACTGAATTGGTCCTTTCTGGACTAACCTGGGAAAGTCGCTTCCTAATCCACCAAAGTGAAAAATGGCTAAATGACTTTCTAAAGTTACATCTCTAGAGTTCAAATCCATTGAGTTGAATTGGACTTACCCAGTTCACTGAGGAGATGAAGTCCGCAGAAGATTTTAGAAAATCCCTGAGCGGTGAGCGCTTTTATACAGATCCTAGGACTGCCTGGAGGATCTGCGATGCCATTTGTGGAGGCGGTTCTAATTAGTTACCAAACAAACTTGATTGCCTTGCAAAATCCTCCTTGGATGCAGCTGTTTGCCTCTGGGATTTTGATTATTAGGTTATTCTGAGCCTGAGAGGGCGTGACATGCACATTGCACTCTTCATCTTTCTTTCATCTTCAAATGGTACGGGTCAACTGTGTTCCTCGTGCCATTCCATTGACTTCAATGGTGCAACAACGAGAATGAATGTCAAGGTGACTCTGAGCGGCATCTGTATCCCAAGTGAAGATTTCAGAGGGGTAGCCATGTTAATCTGCATCAGGAAAACAACGAGGAGTCCTTTGGCACCTTAGAGACTAATTTGTCTCTAAGATGTCATCTCTAAGTTGCCACAAGTAGCACAAGTGGGTATCAAGAAAGGAATCCAGTTTGTTCCTTTCAATCCATGCTGGTCGTGGTTAGGGACATCGGGCAGTTCATTCTCACCCTGTCAGAAAGGAGGGAGCCATTTTTATGCATTCTCACCACCTGCATTCCCAATGGGTCAGACCCAATTCCCTTAGAAATTCATGGGAAACTTTCCATTGCCTCCAGCAATGTTTTTTGTCAGGACCTTACGTCTGAAATTCACCCTTTGGCTGGGGGATTGTACGATGCCAATGAACAACTGTAGTCCAATATTAAACGTTCAAACATGGGCCTTTGTGATGGCCGTCTGCCCAGGGGTGAATCTTACCCTCTGGTGAGTCAAGCTTCACCTAACATTGGACCTGTACTTGGGTCACCAATGCCCTCTCAAAGGACTGCCTAGATCTGGTTTGCTGATGGGTCAAGGGGAGGGATGGCGGAAAGAGGAAGGAAGCAGTGCTCTTTTATCTCAGGATCTCTCCATCCAGGAGGAGCCAAGAAAAGGACGTCTTGTGAGAAAGCACAGCTGACGGAGCCCAGCAATGAGCGGAGGAGAGAGGAAAATCACACATTCTTGAGGAAGGAGGAGATGGTTGTGCGATGGGACTTTACATTAACTTTGACCAGCCATAAGGCATGCTGCACAAAACATTTCTGCCAGAACCAGCATGCTGTGTAAAGTGTAACAGATTTCTGCATGGGTGGGTTCCATAGCCGGGGAATGAGGTGGAGGAGTCCCCTGTTTTCCCTATTTTTTCACAGTTATTTTTAGTAAAAGTCAGAGACAGATCACTGGCTTCCATGAGTCTTTGTTCATTGACCTTGACCTCTCCCTGAGTTTTACTAAAATTAACCATGACCAAATCTTAACCTTAATTATCCTTAGTCTAGAATATCCTAACTCAAATCATCTGAAAAAAATCAAAACAGTAGGAGGCACAAATATGCTTGCTCAGCCAGAGCCCTAAAATGCCCAGTTCTCGCTCTGGCCACAGGCTGAATTGTAAAGTTGTTCCCTTTTACACTGTGTTACCAGACAAGGCTAGTAACATGTAACGTGTTCCAAGATGTTTGCGTCCTTGGATCGAAGCATGAAGAATAAAGAGCTGGCTAATGTTATGATCCACTTTCACTGTCCTTATCCATGAGAATGATACTTCTCCAGACGAATTAGAAGTCTGTCCATTTCTATCATTTCCATGACTGTGGTGTAAGGGACTGCGGAAGACTTTGTTACGGCCTAGCTAGGGAACTTCTGCTTTCTCGAGGCTGCCCGGTCACTGTAGGACATGGAGAACCAACTGTAACCGGTTTTAGGCCGGTTTTGTCTGCCTTGCATGGCCCGTTGCCAGGTAGCGGAAAGCCCCCTTAGGAAAGTACCTAATTATATATTCATGAGCTGTTTCTGTGTACTGCTTATTATGGCTCACTGGTTGCCCCTTTGTCGGACTCCGTCCCAGGCAAAGCTCCGGTGTGCTGGGTTCTCCGCCTCCGTGACAGCAACGTTTGGAGTCCCCGTTGCGGGTGTGTCACTAACCTTCAATAAAGCCAATAACTCACTGCTTAGCTGCGTGTGGGTCTCGTTTTCCAGAGTACCTCTGCTGGCCTGCGGTGCTTCAATCACCTTGGCCGAGAACATTTGGTAGCATTGGAAATCTCAATATATAATTCCAGCCTCAAAAACTTGCTTTAAGACATCGCACCCGTTGGGCTGAAGTCACCAGGTGCACTGAGTGAGCTACTTTCTCTGTCTTTGGAATCACATCTCTCTAATGGGTCAGAGTAACCCAATGGTAATGAATTCCTTCAGGTTTGTGAAACAAGGCACAGGGTAGCTTATTTCTCTAACATTGCCTTCTTTATACATGAGGATAATAATGGTCCAAAGGAATTATAAGTGTGTACATTTCAAGCTTGTTCATGTGTGGTGTAGTAAGACAAATCTCTTTCTTGAATTAGAATGGGTAAAATTTTGATAAAAGAGAATTTAATTCTGCTCAAGTGGAAATACCCACCATGGAGCCAACACCTTCAAAGAAAGGGAGTTAAAGTGCATGGCAAGACTCTAGATGGCTGATCATTGTTCATACTTAGATGAGAAGATGTTTATCCCCAAAGTTCCCCCCAAAAAACCATCAAAACAAAATAAAAAATATCCAGTATGAGCCTCTCCAAGAGTTACTCTCAGGTTAGTGCATGTCTTTGGAAGCCATGAATAGTAAGAATCCAGTAGGGTTCAAGAGATAGAGGTTAGTGTTTGGCATGAGTAGTCCCAGCTGTTGGGGTTCATTTCTGACTTTGCCAATCACACCCTGTCTGACCGTCACCTGAATGTGCCTCCGTTTCCCCCCATGGCAAACAGGTAGAATTGTAACATGCAGGGTGGATTGTCTGAAGCTTCCTCTGATCTAAGCATTTCAAAGCACTTCACAAAACACACCTCATGTTTTATATGGCCAAAGAGGTGTATTATTAGAATCATAGTGACATTTTACTAGGCTTAGATGTTCCAATATTGAAGATTGGCTTCACTTTAAAAATGCATGTCAAGGTCTCAGATGTCAGTCCAGTGCTCAGTTCATGAGTCCTAGCCTCTGAAATTGGGGCTCTTTGATTTTCATTCAATGAACCTTTGCATTTCCCTTTTGTACATATTTTCAAGTTGACGGGTAGATGCTGATCCAGTGTAAAGGAGGACAGTTCCATCAACTTGAGATTGAAGGAAGGCACTTTAGCCAACCTGGGTTAGAGAAAACCTTTCTGCACCTCTACCCACAGCTGCTGCTATTAAATATACAGAGTAATCAATGGGAACCATCAGCCATTGCAGCTCCATCCAATGAGTATGCAAGAGAACTGGGTCTTGTGAGAGACTTCAGCTAATTAAGAAAAGAAAAAAGCACAAGACAGACAGAGTTAAAGAGAACTTCTTTTATGGCCATATTGCTGTGGGATTAATTGCAAGTCTGACCAACCTAGGGCATTCTGAAAGACCCTTCTCCAACAAAAAGAAAAGGAGTACTTGTGGCACCTTAGAGACTAACCAATTTATTTGAGCATAAGCTTTCGTGAGCTACAGCTCACTTCATCAGATGCATTCTGTGGAAAGTGTAGAAGATCTTTTTATACACACAAAGCATGAAAAAATACCTCCCCCCACCCCACTCTCCGGCTGGTAATAGCTTATCTAAAGTGATCACTCTCCTTAAAATGTGTATGATAATCAAGTTGGGCCATTTCCAGCACAAATCCAGGTTTTCTCCCCCCCTCCCCCACAGATATGATCATCTTTTTATATGTTTGTATCGCCTTTGTATTATGAGTTATAGATACGTATGTATATCTCTGTTTCAAACTTGTGCTAATTTTCTGGGTGACACTCCCAGACAGTTTGGCATCAGCACTGCCTAGCCTGCTGGATGGCCATGTGCTCGGCAGCTTGTATTTGAATCAAAGGAAGCACAGGCCGCATAGCAAAAGACTATAATAGGCAGCTGCATCTTCTCCATTTTGTCCTCAATCCATGCAGCCTCCTCAGGAGCTCTGGGCAGTGCCTCCGGGTCCATGTGGGGCCAGTGTGCACGGCACCGGAGGCAGCTCTTGTCAGTGGAGGTGGCTGCTACCTTTGGTCATTGGGTGTTCTCCTAGTCATCTGCCCTGCTGGCCCCTGGCTGCGGAACGGGGAGCCGGGGACTCTGTAGGTGATCAGTTGGTTCCTGGGCCGGGCTCTCACTGAAGAGCTGGAGGAGGAAGGGACAGAGAGACAGTTTTGTCAGAGCAGCCATCAGGAAGAGTGCTGGTGCAAGGGCTGGAGGAACCAAGTAGGGGCCGAGCTCTTCTCGACGTGCTGCTCACAAACCGGGAAGAATTAGTGGGGGAAGCAAAAGTGGATGGGAACCCAGGAGGCAGTGACCATGAGATTGTCGAGTTCAGGATCCTGAAACAAGGAAGAAAGGAGAGCAGCAGAATACGGACCCTGGATTTCAGAAAAACAGACTTTGACTCCCTCAAGGAACTGATGGGCAGGATCCCCTGGGAGAATAACGTGAGGGGGAAAGGAGTCCAGGAGAGCTGGCTGTATTTTCAAGAATCCTTACTGAGGTTACAGGGACAAAGTGTTGGTCCTGCTTTGAGCAGGGGGTTGGACGAGATGACCTCCTGAGGTCTCTTCCAACCCTAATCTTCTATAATTCGATGACTCTATGATTCTGGAGAGGCCAGGCCCCTCCCACCAAAGTGTGGAGACAGAAGAAGGTACCTGGCTGGGGTGATTGTGAAATGGGATCGTGCTGTGCTTCAGTGTGTGCCAATGCCCTGGTCACGGTGGCGAGATGGGCACAGAGAAAGGTGTGAGGAACAGGCTGGCTGGGTCACAGCCCTGAATGTGATAAGCACAGGTCACAATGGACATGCGTCTTTGCCAGTGGATACCCCACGAGCAGCCCCAATGCAGCTCTGCACCCACTGGTCTCTTCACCTGGACAGTCAATGGCCTGTATTTTTAGCTGACTTGGCACAAGTGAAAATTGTCCCGAGCCCAAAATTAGAGGCCTTTGAAAAGAGAAGCCCGGGTGTGGCCAGCATCGTGGGCCAGGCCGTGCTGCAGGTGTCGGCTCCCTGGCGTGTGAGTGTACCTTGCTGGCCAGGTAATGGAGCGTGATCCCAGTGAGTCGCAGGGAGGCTCCTTACCCTGTTCTCTGGAACAAGGATTGAATCAGGCTGGGGCAGGAAGAAGGAAGGACAGGACCCAGTCACAGGACCACACAGCTAAAGGAGGGAGCTGGGTGTGTTTTACCCCTGCTGAGTGCTGACCAAAACATTCCCTGTGCCAGGCTTTGCCCTCGGGCACCCTCTAGAAGCCCCTCACCCCTGAGCTCAACCCTGGCTCCTCCCTCATCCTCCTTGGCCCCCTTCTGTCCCTGCCTCCAGAAGTGTGATCCCCGTGCCCCCATGCAGTCAGTTACCACCCCCAGCTCAGACCCTGCCCATCCCCCCCAATTTGTCCCCATTAACCATTTTAATTGCCAGCCAGCACTGCAGCGTCAGCAGGTGTTACTGAGCAATGAGCACTCTCACTAAGAGCCAAGCAGCGCTCAGCACCCGGCCTGCCAGGCGCCCCGTTAGCATCCTAGTGCCAGGGAGCCTGCAAATGCCTGGGGCCCTGGGCCTGCGATCCTGTGGGCACAGGGGGCTTGGAGCCCCCTGGCTCCATCCGGAGGCTGTTGGGTCTGATGTGGTGGCGGGGGACAATACACTTGCCCCATGTCTGCACCCCAGTAGCTCTACGCCCTCGGCGGCTGACCCATTCGCCCCTCCCTACTTACCGCCCTGCCTGTGGTAGGGTTGTATTTCTGTTCCTGCAACCGATCCCGGGTGACCTCCTTCTCAACGTGTCTCTGTTTCTAGGCCGATCAAACAGAGAGAGTCAGGGTGTGAAGGCTGGAAGTTCTTCAGCGACCTCAGGACTCCAGAGTTCAAAGCCCCTCACAAACACTCGCTGGTGTTTCACACACGCAAAGGGTTCTAGTCTTAGAATATTAATAAATGGTTGTTGGGATTAGACACCTCTGCACTGAGTAACACAGTCACTTTAAACAAAATGGAGGCCAAGCTCTCATGGCGTTCTGTTCAGGGCCTCATCATCAAAGGAAGACTCCTCCGCCTCATTCCCCGGCTATGGAACCCACCCATGCAGAAATCTGTTACACTTTACAAAGCATGCTGGTTCTGGCAGGAATGTTTTGTGCAGCATGCCCTATGGCTGGTCAAAGTTAATGTCAAATCCCATCCCACAACCATCTCCTCCTTCCTCAAGAATGTGTGATTTTCCTCTCTCCTCTGCTCATTGCTGGGCTCCGTCAGCTGTGCTTTCTCACAAGACGTTCTTTTCTTGGCTCCTCCTGGATGGAGAGATCCTGAGATAAAAGAGCACTGCTTCCTTCCTCTTTCCGCCATCCCTCCCCTTGACCCATCAGCCAACCAGATCTAGGCAGCCCTTTAAGAGGGCATTGGTGACCCACGTACAGGTCCAATGTTAGGTGAAGCTTGACTCACCAGAGGGTAAGATTCACCCCTGGGCAGACGGCCATCACAAAGGCCCATGTTTGAACGTTTAATATTGGTTTACAGTTGTTCATTGGCATCGTACAATCCCCCAGCCAAAGGGTGAATTTCAGACGTAAGGTCCTGACAAAAAACATTGCTGGAGGCAATGGAAAGTTTCCCATGAATTTCTAAGGGAATTGGGTCTGACCCATTGGGAATGCAGGTGGTGAGAATGCATAAAAATGGCTCCCTCCTTTCTGACAGGGTGAGAATGAACTGCCCGATGTCCCTAACCACGACCAGCACAGATTGAAAGGAACAAACTGGATTCCTTTCATGACACCCACTTGTGCTACTTGTGGCAACTTAGAGATGACATCTTAGAGACAAATTAGTCTCTAAGGTGCCACAAGGACTCCTCGTTGTTTTGCTGATGCAGACTAACAAGGCTACCCCTCTGAAATCTGCCACTTCAGATACAGATGCCACTCAGAGTCACCCGGACATTCATTCTCATTGTAGCATCTCTGAAGTAAATGGAATGGCACGAGGAACACAGTTGACCCGTACCATTTGAAGATGAAAGAAAGATGAAGAGTGCAATGTGCATGTCACGCCCTCTCAGGCTCAGAATAACCTAATAATCAAAATCCCAGAGGCAAACAGCTGCATCCAAGGAGGATTTTGCAAGGCAATCAAGTTTGTTTGGTAACTAATTAGAACCGCCTCCACAAATGGCATCGCAGATCCTCCAGGCAGTCCTAGGATCTGTATAAAAGCGCTCACCGCTCAGGGATTTTCTAAAATCTTCTGCGGACTTCATCTCCTCAGTGAACTGGGTAAGTCCAATTCAACTCAATGGATTTGAACTCTAGAGATGTAACTTTAGAAAGTCATTTAGCCATTTTTCACTTTGGTGGATTAGGAAGCGACTTTCCCAGGTTAGTCCAGAAAGGACCAATTCAGTGGTCTTTTACTTTCTTCTCAAGCAGCTGTTACTCCTCTCTCTTGGAGACAGGAGAATGGATTAAGCTTACAAGTGGTGAGATCCAGTGTAGCAATTCTTGAGTTCTTCTCAGGAGAAATTCCCATTCAAGGTACTTCTCCTCAGATGATGTAATTCAGTGTCGCTCCATGAAAGTCAGTGGACCTGAAGCCCAGCTGAGGAGCTTGTCCTGAGTGATTTGTTTGGAGAAAAGTAAAGTTTTCTTTTTATTCATCAGCAAGTATTGTTGACTCACAAGCTTTGGGAAATTAGAGATCTACACTGTGATACCAGGTTTCAGAGTAGCAGCCGTGTTAGTCTGTATTCGCAAAAAGAAACGGAGTACTTGTGGCACCTTAGAGACAAACGAATTGATTTGAGCATAAGCTTTCGTGAGCTACATCCGATGAAGTGAGTTGTAGCTTACGAAAGCTTATGCTCAAATCAATTTGTCAGTCTCTAAGGTAGCACAAGTACTCCTTTTCTTTTTACTGTGGTACCAGAATTCAGTGGTTTGCATGCAGAAGTTAAATCCTCAAACGACAGGAAGCGATTATCGTGATCCCAGCCCTGTTCTCTTTGAGTAATGTCTAAAATGGACACAGAATCCCAGGGGCCCAGCATAGAAATCGTGAGCCTTCTTCTAGTCAGTGTTTTTCAGACAACGCCATTGAGAGGGGTTGAAGGGGCCAGCTGGGAGGGAAGTTTCATGAGAGTGAACAAGAGGTGTAGAAAGAGGATATAGGAAGAAATACATGGCCATGAAGACAAGGACTTAGTCCACTCTTCCTTTCTCTCATGGGCCACAAGAGCTTCAAAGCCTTTCTTCCACCAGCCCTTGTACCTTCTCTTTACTCTAGTCCCTGGTGTGTCTTTCAGGTTTACCTCCATCCCTGAAAGATGAGTTTCTCCAGCCTGTGCAATCCAGAATGCGGGGTGGCCCGGCCTAGTCCAGTCACTGGCAGCTACAACGTGCCATGCGTTCGGCAGTGCCCTGACTCCGAAGTGCTGATCAGACCCTCACCGGTTGTCGTGACCCTCCCGGGACCAATTCTCAGCACTTTCCCTCAGCACACTGGAGTGGGAGCCATAGGAGCACCTGTGGTCGGAGCCGGTTTCGGGGGCTCATTCGGTTCGGGGGGATTGTACGGCTCTGGAGGCCATTATGGAGGATTGTCTGGGTTAGGGGGATATGGTGGTTATGGGGGATTCGGCGGTTCCCTGGGTGGTTATGGTTATGGGGGAATATGTGGTTCCGGGATATCTCGCCATAGGTACCTCAGTGGAAGCTGTGGGCCATGCTAAATCCAGCAGGAAGATCCGTGGATGAAGGAAGAACCAGGAATTGAATAGCAAGAAACAGATTCACCCCTGACCTTTTGGGCATGGCTTTCAGAAGTGCTGTGCAAACATGGCTCCAGTTGAGTTCAGTGGGAGCTGTGTGTGCTCAGCACCTTGGTCTGATAGCCCTGCTGCATTTCTAACGTTACGCTTTATGACTCTTTCTGCCAAGGCTTTGCCAGACAAGTGCTGATTCACACTTTCACCTGTGGACTCATTCTGAATAACACACAGGCAGTTTACACTAATTCTGCAGTTTAAGGAAAATAGGGCCCTTAAAACAGGCATCAGTTATATTTATTATCATTTGAGGTCCCTTGAGCAAGGGAAAAAGAGACCTTGCTGTGAAGGAGAATTAGACCCTGTCTGTTCTATCCTTTCCATCAGTGCGTATCTTTAGCCTCTCACTTTGACCTTCTCTGAGGCAGACGTTTAATTGAGAAGTTGAACAGTCCTCTCCTTCTGTATTGCATTGTCTCACTTCCCACCGACTGAGGGAATAAAAGTAACTCAAATTGGTTGCAAAGGGGACTTGTTTGTCCACCTCTGCAGCTTCAAGAACAAAAAAGCACATCTTGTGTGAAGAACGTCCCATTGAGGTGGGTGATCGGTTGCAGCCTTTCTTGAAAAACTGAAATTATGTTCTTTCTGCTCTTGTATTTTTCCTGTACCTGTGTATTGCAAATGTCACTCGCATTAAAAACACTGATGCATCATAATATCCGTCTTCTGGTTCTCCTTGCTCCTCCCTCCTTCTTTAAACATTGCCCTAGACACAATTCATCCCTGAAGAGCCAGCAGCATCAGGCCCTTCTCCAGAGGTGACTTTTTGAAGCCCTGGAGCGATAGGAGAATTCAGCCTTTGAAGTAGTTTCCAGCATTCTGTTGGGTTTCCGTACTGGGGTGGAGTTCCACCTTGCATTACGTGTTCTAACAACGTAATGTTAACTCACCCTAGTGAGAGGTGTAAATTCAACCGGCTCCATCTACGGATAGGACTCCTTTGTGAAGCGGACAGTACCCAATACACACAAAACCAGCTTGAGAGCGACAGAGGCAGGTCTCTTCCCTCCTGACTGACAGGAGCAAGTTCATCCCATTGTACGACATGCCTTAACTCCCAGACCTTAAGCACATGGTTTCCAGTACAGATACATCATCATCTGTGTAATTATCAGACAATTAAACAAAATCTGTCCAAATGCTTTTCAACGATTGTGATGACCAGCGGGCTCTGGGCTCTGGGCAGAGCCCTCCCATGCCACCCTTTGTAAACTTAACCTGTACGCGTCCGACCCAGAGTATCCCTGTAAAACGCCAGCAACTCTGTGCCTTCTATGGGTCCTGGCTCGCACCTCACCCTTTCCTCTGACTCTGTGGACTCTTCCACTGGTTAATCCGTATGCGTCAGCTTGGAACCCTCCTGCCTGGACACTGCATTTGCCACCACATTCTCTTTGCCTTTAATATGGACAATTTCCATGTCATAGTCCTGAAGCGCTGTGCTCCAGGGCATCCCTTTGGTACCTTTATTCCCCTGTAGCTTTGCATGGAGGGTGTAATCTTGGCAGTTCAACCTGGCGAGGATAATACCTCTTTGCGGTGATTTGAAAGGGGCAGCATTTCCTGCTTTCGGCGTGGATTTTAACCCACCCTCAAATCATTGCTTTCTAAGGGATTCTCTGCCCTGCTCTCCCTGACCAAATCCAAGGTTTCTTCACCAGCACAACAAATTCAATTGACTGCCCTCTCCCTTTCAGAATTAGTTTTAATCTATTCATATGCATGGTCTGCACCGTTACTCTGCTGCTGGGCTTCCTTACGTCATGTGTGACGGCATTCACCCCTTCAATCCCCTCAAACGGTCCTTCCTATAATCCTGCCTTTTGTTTTCCCTCACTGGGGTCAGCACTAACGCCAAATCAGTCGTCTCAAACGACCATTCTCCAGTACGCCCGTCACACCAAACATGCTGAGTTTCTGGCTTTTTCCAAGGGTCTGTCGCTCTCAATTCCTCATTACCTGTAAATTCTCCTTAAAATGAGTGACGTACTCTCTTAGATGCCGCTCTCTTTCCTCAGCACGGCCCTCCCCAGAGCCTCCAATCAAATCCTAGGCTCCCCTAGCCTGCTTCCCATACAGCAGATCAAAGGGGGCAAAGCCAGTAGATTCTTGGAGGGTCCCCTGCTGGCCACGGTAGAAGTTCCGGGTCCCACAAGTGGGAGCTGCGAGGTCCCCTTGCTACCCACGGCAGCTGAGAACTCCAGCCCTGCCACTTTTGGGCTGAAGTGGAAAGTGTCACAGAGGTCGCAAACTGCTGTCCTGGGCAGCACTGTATGGGGAGGAGGTGAGCAGTCCTCAGTGGTAAAAGAACAGGTTAAGGATTATTTAGAAAAGCTGGCTATGCACAAGTCCATGGGTCCAGAGCTAAGCGTCCGAGGATGCTTAGGGAATTGGCTGAGTGATTGCAGAGCCAAAGGCCATTTTCTTTGAAAAGTCACAGCTTTCAGGGGAGGTCCTGGATGACTGGAGAAAGGCAAATATAGTGCCCATCTTTAAAAAGGGGAAGAAGGAGAACCTGGGGAACTACAGACCGGTCATAGATTGGATGAATGGACTATAAGGTGGATAGAAAGCTGGCTAGATTGTTACGGGTACTGATCAATGTCTGGATGTCTAACTGGCAACCAGTATCAAGCAGAGTGCCTCAGGGATCAGTCTTGGGACCGGTTTTGTTCAACATCTTTATGAATGATCTGGATGATGGGAGGATTGCACCTTCAGCAAGTTTGCAAATGACACTAAGCTGGGGGAGAGGTAGATACGCTGGAGGGTAGGGATAGGGTCGAGAGTGACCAAGTCAAATTGGAGGATTGGGACAAAAGAAATCTGATGAGGTTCAACAAGGACAAGTGCAGACTTCTGCACTTAGGACAGAAGAATCCCATGCTCACAAGAGGCTGGGGACCGACTGGCTAAGCAGCAGTTCTGCAGAAAAGGACCTGGGGATTACAGTGGACGAGAAGCTGGATATGAGTCAACAGTGTGCCCTTGTTGCCAAGAAGGCTAAGGGCCTATTGGGCTGCATTAGTAGGAGCATTGCCAGCAGATCGAGGGAAGTGATCATTCCCCTCTCTTCCGCACTGGTGAGGCCACATCTGCAGTATTGTGTCCAGTTTTGGGCCCCCCCCCTATATAAATTACGTGGAGAAATTGGAATTGGAAAGTCCAGCGAAGAGCAACAAAAATGTTGAGGGGGCTGGGGCACATGACTGATAAGGTGAGGCGGAGGGAACTGGTCTTGTTTAGTCTGCAGAAGAGAAGAGTGAGGGGGGATTTGATAGCAGCCTTCAACTACCTGAAGGGGGGTTCCAAAGAGGATGGATCTAGACTGTTCTCAGTGGTAGCAGATGAGAGAATGAGGAGTAATGGTCTCAAGTTGCAGTTGGGGAGGTTTAGGTTGGATATTAGGAAAATCTTTTTCACTAGGAGGCTGGTGAAGCACTGGAATGCATTACCTAGGGAGGTGGTGGAATCCCCTTCCTTTGAAATTTGCAAGATCAGGCTTGACAAACCCCTGGCTGGGATGATTTAGTTGGGGATTGATCCTGCTTTGAGCAGGGGGTTGGACTAGAGGACTTCCTGAGGTCCCTTCCTACCCTGATATTCTGTGATTCTAAGAATGAGTGGTTGCACTCTGAGGTGACCAAAAAGGTTGTTGTGAGAACCCCTGCCTAAACAGACCTCTGCTGGTAATATATGAATAGAACTGGGTCCATGGATGGTTTACATGAATACAGATTTCCCTATCGCTGAGACACCAATTACTTATACCAGCCAGAGTTTTCTTTCGGGTACTACTTTTAGCTGTCTTGCTGGTCATGGGCTCACAGCTGTCAAAGAGACAAAGAGACTCTTATTAAAGAGAGGGAAAAGGAGAAAGGTAAAGACAACTGCACAGTACTTCACTTTGGAAAAAAATTGAATGCACATGAGATGCTGTCTGGAGAGACTCATCACTGTTGGGAACACTGGGGCATGGCCACTAGGTAACTCGAGGGGATGGAAGACCACGAGTGTCGATGAAGCCCCCTCGCACTAGGTCCCGGTGTCCTTGCCCCACCCCCTCCCCCTGCCTGGAGGCACTCGCAGCAGCTCTGCGTGCTAGGCCCAAGTGTCCTTGGCCCCCCCGCCTGGAGGCACACACAGCAGTTATGCTGAGAATCTGCAACAGTATGTTGCAGAGTCAGACTGCCTGAAACTAAGCAAGGCCAAACAGGGGAGATATGGAAGAACAATGCTGAATAAAGCAGCTTTATGTATAGTTTAACAAATGATACAGAGAATCAGGGAACTAGCTGGGAACTGGATTGGCTGGCTATATGGATACTTACTTGGAGCAGCTTGCTATTGGATAAGTATGCTGGGGAAAAGGATGTATAAAAGCCTGTGTAACTTCCTGCTCTGTTGTACAGGATTTGAGTTTCAAATCTCCCTGTACCTTTTTGAAGCTTCAAATAAACTTTTCTGCTTCTCCACCCCGTTGTGATTATTGGGTGTAGCACACCGGGTAACGAACCAACTCAAGCTGTTGTTCAGCCTCTCGGCACTGGGTGCCGGTAACAGCTTTTGGCGTCCCTGGGTGGGCTCGAGGCTGCAATTTAGCCTTGCCCGGACCCCTCCTGGAGGTCAAGGATTGCGGCGAGAACCGACGCCCAGCGCGCACCGGTGAGTTCATCGGGGGCCTCGGAGGAGACGCGATTTGATCGACCCCAGAGGGCACAACGGTGCAACGCACTCATATAGTGGAGAAGCTGTTGTGGGCGGCGGTGAAGAACCGGTCCCTTAGACGTGGGGGAGGAGCAGCTGCAGGACGGCGGTGAAGAACCGGTCCCTTGGATAAGGTAGGAACCTTTTAAAATCCGGATTATATGCTCTGTTGGAACCTGGGGACGCCCAGAGTTACCCTGTAGGTATGGGACAGGGACAGAGCTCAGAGGTTAGGGCACGGTGTACGCCCCTAGAGTGCATTCTAGCAAACTGGAAGGTATTTGGTGCGGATCCGATGACTAAGAGCCAATTAAAACGATTCTGTACAGTTGACTGGTCTCAATATCAACTAGAGGACCAGGAGTGGTGGCCACCAGGAGGGTCAATTAATTACAACACGATCCTTCAGTTACTCCTGTTCTGTCAGAGAACAAGGAAATGGAATGAACATATGTATGCGCATTTGTTTCTGACTTTATGTACTCGACCAGATATTTTACAGCACTGTAATCTGACTCCAACTGGGTGCCGGCAACATCACCATTCGCGGTGTCCTCAGGGCAGAGTATCAAAAAGCAGGGCGGAGATGCTAGCTAGTGGTATGTTCTAGAATTAGATTTCACCAACCCAGTACCAAGTGTGAACTCCCAAAGTACTACGGTAGTTTTATAATGGAGTTACAGACAGTCCCCTTAGAGACTCCAATCTATCGTGGCTGCCAGGCAAGCTGGACTGTGTGATAAATGGTGGTGACTTCCAGGAAAAATCACAAAATACTCATGTTACAACCAGTCCCACGCTCACCCTGGTCGATTTGCATCCCAGGTCTCCCACCAAAGACAACACTGAGAGTCAATTCTACAGTCAATTCTAACTCAAGTTTATTAGCTAAGAAAAAGGAAGGGGAGTTATTGAGATGTTATAGCAGATAAAAATATATGTACAGGTTAGTCACAGTCTAGAATTGCTAAAGGTAGCGGAGATATGGGAAACTGGCAGTTTCCCAAAAGTCTTTTAGGGCAACCCAGAGTAACTCTCCTTCTCATTTAGTTATTCTGCCTGTGAGAATCCAACCTGTCCAGAGATAAAGAATTTTTCCTTGTGTCCATACTTATAGTTTCTTTTCACAGAAAAGAAGCTGACAGAGTCACAGCCTATGTGGGCTCTTTCTCTGATGGCAGAGAGAGAAGAATGCATGTCAGGTCTTTGATGAAAACATTCAAGGCCACTTGCCTTCAAATGCAGAAGAATTCACACCTTCCTCTTTAATTTCTTCATTTGCATGACTCAAGGCTTCTTTCTCATTGGATGGGTTATGTAGTTACAGGGGTATACACAATGTAAATGTTTGCTATTACATTCTAACTGGGTACAGATACGTGAAATCAATGCATGCACCATCCCATTAGTTGTCAGGACATTTCAACACCAAATAGATTCTTATCCATTCAACCATCAGTTTCCTTTATTCTTGCAAAGAAGTGAATTGGCCTGGCTTCCAGCTGAGAGTTTGTCAGTTCTCAGCTGGCACTTGGCTTACCAGAGTTGGCACTTGGCTTACCAGCGTCACAGCAGAACTGAAAGCTAAGCTTGAGTTTACCGGAGTCTCAGGTAAAGTCTCTGATCACTAAATCTAGACAGTCTGCCGAGTCAAAAGCAACATCTTCCCTCCACTTTCCTGCAGGAATCTTCCGTTGGAATCTGTGCAGACTCTTCCTCCTCCTCTGCTGAAATCACGCTTAGCCAGTCAGAGAATTGGTTAACCAACCACCCCGTGAAGTGTATCGATTTTCAAAACCCAACTCTCTTACTGTGAAGAGCAACACGTAAATGACTCTTCCCCACAATCACGTTACCAGAAAAGTTGGTGACTCACACTCGTTGAGACAATGTACTTAAAACAGTTTGGCTAAAATCCAAAAAATTCAAAGTGTACCATTAAAAGAAAAGAAATTAATCTTCCCTCCCGATTTCCCCTGTAATTAACATTCCCCAGGCTTCCCTGCTGGAGGGTTGTAACAATATCACTCACCTGCGAGAAAATACTTCAGCGTTCGGGCAAACAGGCTGCTTCCTGCTTCTGTGGCCTAGCTTCTCCCAGCCTGCACAGAGCCCAGGGCCTGGCGCAAAGCAGCTGCCCTCACCCCTTCCCTCATGCAGTCTGACCCCAGCAACAGGGAACCGATTGGAGCAGACCCAAAACTACCATACCCAATTCCAGAAGCTTCTGGATGGGGAGTGCTAAATCTGCCTAGCAACAATGATATTAGGAAAAAAGGAACTCTCAAGTTAAATAAGCTCTGGAATACATTTACCAGCTCCGGCTTTATTTGCCATTTTTACAGATTTGTTTTTCCCACAGAAATCTTGACAGACTGTGGTGCAAATTCCATGTCTGTAGTTTTTCAAAAGGCAACGGAATAATGTGGTGCAAAGCATATAAAGGCTGCTCCCTATAACCCAGAAACAAATGGATTTGCACAAAGATTTGAAGGAACTATTAAAAGCTATGCTAAGAATGTACGTCACCTGGCACGAGACTGATTGGGACACTTTACTTCATTATTTGCTCATTGCGGTCAGAAGTGTTCCCCAAGAATCGAATGGCTTTTGCCCTCTCTGATCTCCTGTATGGGAAGCAGGCTAGGGGAGCCTTGGATTTGATTGGAGGCTCTGGGGAGGGCCGTGCTGAGGAAAGAGGGTGGCATCTAAGAGAGTATGTCACTCATTTTAAGGAGAATTTACAGGTAATGAGGAACTGTGTGCGACAGACCTTTGGAAAAAGTCAGGGAACTCAGCACGTTTGGTGTGACGGGCGTACTGGAGAAAGGTCGTTGGACATGGCTGATTTGGCGTTAGTGCTGACCCCAGTGAGGGAAAACAAAAGGCAGGGTTATAGGAAGGACCATTTGAGGGGATTGAAGGGGTGAATGCCGTCACACATGACGTAAGGAAGCCCAGCAGCAGAGGAACAGTCCAAAGCATGCATCTGAATAGATTAAAACTTCCTCTGAAAGGGAGAGGGCAGTCAACTTAATTTGTTGTGCTGGTGAAGAAACCTTGGATGTGGTCAGAGAGAGCAGGGCAGAGAATCCCCTAGAAAGCACTGAGTTCAGGGTGGGTTAAAATGCACCCCCAAAGCAGGAAACGCTGGCCATTTCAAAGCACCACAAAGAGGTATTTTCCTCGCCAGGTTGAACTGCCAAGATTGCACTCTCAATGCAAAGCTACAGAGGAAAAAGATACTAGAGGGGTGCCCTGGAGCACAGCGCTGCAGGAATATGATATGGAAATTGTCCATATTAAAGGCAAAGAGAATGTGGTGGCAGATGCAGTGTCCGGGCAGGAGGGTTCCAAGCTGATGCATACAGATTAGCCAGTGGAAGAGTCCACAGAGTCAGGGTAAAGGGTGAGGTGAGAGCCAGGACCAGCAGGAGGCACAGGTAAGGCCAGGGTGAACTCCACCCCAGTACAGGAAACCCAACAGAATGCAGTAAACTACTTCAAAGTCTGAATTCTCCTATCGCTCCAGGGCTTTAAAAACTCACCTCTGGAGAAGTGCCTGATGCTACTAGCTCTTCAGGGATGAATTGTATCCAGGGCAATGTTTAAAGAAGGAGGGAGGAACAAGGAGAACCAGAAGACGGATATTATGTGCATCAGAGTTTTTAATGCGAGTGACATTTGCAATATAAAGGCACAGGAAAAATACGAGAGCAGAAGAACGTATTTTCAGTTTTTCAAGAAAGGCTGTGACCGATCACCCACCTCAGTGGTATGTATTTCACATAAGATGTGCTTTTTTGTTGTTGGTGCTGCAGAGGTGGACAAACAATTCCCCTTTGCAACCATTTTAAGTGACTTTTATTCCGACAGTTGGTGGGAAATGAGACAATGCGATACAGAAGCAGAGGACTACGCAACTTCTCAATTAAATGTCTGCCGCAGAGAAGGTCAAAGCGAAATGCTAAAGATACATATTGATGGAATGGATAGAACACACAGAGTCCAATTCTCCTTCACAGCAAGGTCTCTTTTTCCCAGGCTCAAGGGACTTAAAATGATAATAAATATAACTGATGCCTCTCTTAAGGCCCCTATTTTCCTTAAACTGCGGAATTAGTGTAAACAGCCTGTGTGTTATTCAGAATGAGTTCACATGTGAAAGCGAGAATCAGCACTTGGCTGGCAAAGCCTTGGCAGAAAGAGTCATAAAGCGTAACATTAGAAATGCAGCAGGGCTATCAGACCATGGTGCTGAGCACACACAGCTCCCACTGAGCTCAACTGGAGCCAAGTTTGCACAGCACTCTGAAAGCCATGCCCAAAAGGTCAGGGGTGGATCTGTTTCTTGCTGTTCAATTCCTGGTTCTTCCTTCATCCACGGATCTTCCGGCTGCGTTTAGCATGGCCCACAGCTTCCACTGAGGTACCTATGGCGAGATACCCCGGAACCACATATTCCCCTGGAACCATAACCACCAAGGGAACCGCCGATTCCCCCAGAACCACCATATCCCCCTAAACCAGACAATCCTCCATAATAGCCTCCAGAGCCGTACAATCCCCCCGAACTGAATGAGCCCCCGAAACCGGCTCCGACCACAGGTGCTCCTATGGCTCCCACTCCAGTGTGCTGAGGGAAAGTGCTGAGAATTGGTCCCGGGAGGGTCACGACAACCGGTGAGGGTCTGATCAGCACTTCGGAGTCAGGGCACTGCCGAACGCACGGCACGTTGTAGCTGCCAGTGACTGGACTGGGCTGGGCCACCCCGCATTCTGGATTGCACAGGCTGGAGAAACTCATCTTTCTGGGATGGAGGTAAACCTGAAAGAGACACCAGGGACTAGAGTAAAGAGAAGGAACAAGGGCTGGTGGAAGAAAGGCTTCGAAGCTCTTGTGGCCCATGAGAGACAGGAAGAGTGGACTAAGTCCTTGTCTTCATGGCCATGTATTTCTTCCTATATCCTCTTTCTACACCTCTTGTTCACTCTCATGAAACTTCCCTCCCAATTGACCCTTTCAACCCCTCTCAATGGCTTTTTCTGAAAAACACTGACTAGAAGAAGTGTCACGATTTCTGTGCTGGACCCCTGGGATTCTGTGTTGATTTTAGACATTACTCAAAGAGAACAGGACTGGGACCACGGTAATCACTTCCTGTCGTTTGAGGATTTAACCTCTGCATGAAAACCACTTGATTCTAGTATCACTGTGTAGTTCTTTGATTTTCCAAAACTTGCGAGTCAACAATACTTCCTGATGAATAAAGAGAAAACTTTACTTTTCTCCAAACAGATCATGAAGGACAAGCTCCTCAGCTCGGGTTCAGGTCCACTAACTTTCATGGAGTGACACTAAATTACATCATCTGAGGAGAAGCACCTTCAATGGGTATTTCTTCTGAGAAGAACACAAGAATTGCTCAACTGAGTCTCACCACTTGTCAGCTTAATTCATTCTCCTGTCTCCAAGAGTGAGGAGTAACAGCTGCTTGAGAAGAAAGTAAAAGACCACTGAATTGATCCTTTCTGGACTAATCTGGGAAAGTTGCTTCCTAATATGGCTAAGTGAAAAATGGCTAAATGACTTTCTAAAGTTACATCTCTAGAGTTCAAAATTGATTGAGTTGAATTGGGCTTGCCCAGTTCACCGAGGAGATGAAATCCGCAGAAGATTTTAGAAAATCCCTGAGTGGTGAGCGCTTTTATACAGTTCCTAGGACTGCCTGCAGGATCTGCGATGCCATTTGTGGAGGCGGTCCTAATTAGTTACCAAACAAACTTTATTCCCTTGTAAAATCCTCCTTTGGATGCAGCTCTTTTCCCCTGGGATTGTGATTATTAGGTTATTCTGATCCTTAGAGGGCATGACATGCACGTTGCACTCTTCATCTTTCTTTCATCTTCAAATGGTACAGGCCAACTGCGTTCCTCATGCCATTCCATTGAATTCATTGGTGCTACAATGGGAATGAATGTCCGGGTGACTCTGAGCGGCATCTGTATCAGAAGTGGCAGATTTCAGAGGGGTAGCCGTGTTAGTCTGCATCAGCAAAACAACGAGGAGTCCTTGTGGCACCTTAGAGACTAATTTGTCTCTAAGGCATAGTCTGTATGTTGCCACATGTAGCACAAGTGGGTGTCATGAAAGGAATCCAGTTTGTTCCTTTCAATTCATACTGGTCGTGGTTAGGGACATCGGGCCGTTCATTCTCACCCTGTCAGAAAGGAGGGAGCCATTTAAATGCATTCTCACCACCCGCATTCCCAATGGGTCAGACCCAATTCCCTTCGAAATTCATGGGAAACATTCCACTGCCTCCAGCGTGTTTCTTGTCAGGACCTTATGGCTGAAATTCACCCTTTGGCTGGGGGATTGTATGATTCCAATGAACAACTGTAGTCCAATATTAACAGAACGCCATGAGAGCTTGGCCTCCATTTTGTTTTAAGTGACTGTGTTACTCAGTGCAGAGGTGTCTAATCCCAACAACCGTTTATTAATATTCGAAGACTAGAACCCTTTGCGTGTGTGAAACACCAGCAAGTGTTTGTGAGGAGCTTTGAACTCTGGAATCCTGAGGTCGCTGAAGAACTTCCAGCCTTCACACCCTGAATCTCTCTGTTTGATCGGCCTAGAAACAGAGACACGTTGAGAAGAACGTCACCTAGGATCGGTTGCAGGAACAGAAATACAACCCTACTACAGGCAGGGTGGTACCTAGGGTGGGGCGAATGGGTCAGCCGCCGAGGGCATAGAGCTACTGGGGTGCAGAAATGGGGCAAGTGTATTGTCTCCCCACCACAGCATTGGACACAACAGCCTCCAGATGGAGCCAGGGGGCAAATGATTAAAATGGTTAAGGGGGGCAAATTGGTGGGGATGGGCAGGGTCTGAGCTGGGGGCAGTAACTGACTGCATGGGGGCACGGGGATCACACATCTGGAGGCAGGGGCAGAAGGCGGCCAAGGAGGAGCGGGGTGGAGCCAGGGTTGAGCTCAGGGGTGAGGGGCTGCTAAAGGGTGGCTGAGAGCAAAGCCCGAAACAGGGAGTGTTTTAGTCAGCACTCAGCAGGGGTAAAACACACCCGGCTCCCTCCTGTAGCTGTGTGGTCCTGTGACTGCGACCTGCCCTTCCTTCTTCCTGCCTCAGCCTGATTCAATCCTTGTTACAGAGAACAGAGTAAGGAGCCTCCCTGCGACTCACTGGGATCACGCTCCATTACCTGGCCAGCAAGGTACACTCACACGCCAGGGAGCCGACACCTGCAGCACGGCCTGGCCCACGATGCTGGGCACACCCGGGCTTCTCTTTTCAAAGGCCTCTAATTTTGGGCTTGGGACAATTTTCACTTGTGCCAAGTCAGCTAAAATACAGGCCATTGACTGTCCAGGTGAAGAGACCAGTGGGTGCAGAGCTGCATTGGGACTGCTCGTGGGGTATCCACTGGCAAAGAAGCTGTCCATTGTGACCTGTGCTTGTCGCATTCAGGGCTGTGACCCAGCCAGTCTGTTCCTCACACACTTCTCTGTGTCCATCTCGTCCCCATGACCAGGGCATTGGCACACACTGAAGCACAGCACGATCCCATTTCACAATCACCCCAGCCTGGTACCTTCTTCTGTCTCCACACTTTGGTGGGAGGGGCCTGGCCTCTCCAGAATCATAGAGTCATCGAATTATAGAAGATTAGGGTTGGAAGAGAGCTCAGGAGGTCGTCTAGTCCAACCCCCTGCTCAAAGCAGGACCAACACTAAATAAATTATCCCCCCTCACTCAGCCTCTCCTCAAGAGTCCTGTGCCCCCACTCCATCATCATTTTTGCTGCGCTCCGCTGGACCCTCTCTTATGTTTCCACACCCCTTCTGTAGGGGGGGCCCAAAACTGGATGCAGTTCTCCAGATGTAGCCTCACCAGTGCTGAATAGGGGGAATAATCACTTCCCTCAATCTGCTGCCAATGCTCCCACTAATGTCACACAATAGGCCCTTAGCCTTCTTGGCAACAAGGGCAGACTGCTGACTCATATCCAGTTTCTCATCCACTGTAATCCCCAGGTCCTTTTCTGCATAACTGGTGCTTAGCCAGTTGGACCACAGCCTCTGGCGGTGGATGGGAGTCTTCCGTCCGAAGTGCAGGACTCTGCACTTGGCCTTGTTGAACCTCATCAGAATTCTTTTGACTCAATCCTCCAATTTGTCTCGGTCACTCTGGACCCTATCCCTACCCTCCAGTGTCATATGCAAACTTGCTGAGAGTGCAATCCATTCTATCATCCAGATCATTAATAACATGTCGAAGAAAATGGGACCCAGGACCAAACCCTCAGGCAGTCTGCTTGAATCAGCTGCCAGTTAGACATCGAGCCGTTGATCACTACCTGTTGAGCCCCACAATCTAGCCTGCTTTCTATCCACCTTATAGTCCATTCATCCAATCCATACTCTTTTATCTTGCTGGCAAGAATACTGTGGAAGACCATATGAAAAGCTTTGCTAAAGTCAAGATATATCACATTCACTGCTTTCCCCATATCCACAGAGCCAGTTATCTCATCACATAAGGCAACCAGGTTAGTCAGGCATGACTTGCCCCTGGTGAATCCATGCTTACTGTTCCTGATCACCTTCGTCTCCTCCAAGTACTTTAAAATGGTTTCCTTGGGGACCTGCTCCATGATTTTTCCAGAGACTGAGGTGTTCAGAGTGGGGGAGGAACGTTGCCATAAACCTGCATGAAAACCTCCTAAGAAATCTTACAACCCCAGAAATCTTACAAACTAGCCCCGCCAAATGCCTGTGTCCCTCATAAAAAGGCTAGAGAAAGGGTGGCTTCTGCTTATACAGAGTCAGATGCTCTGCTGGTAATTTCATTGCTCGATAAACCACCTCAGCAGTAAATTCATTCTTTTTTTACTCTTGAGTCCCGTTTGTTCTCTGATGTGTGATTGAGAGAGGTGGCTGCTATTCTAGCCAGAGTCTAACTGGGGGGCGACAGAAAACCAACCACCACTATTAGTTTTTTATAATCAGAAAAGCAATTTTATGTCTTTCTGAATATGTTTCATGCCATAAAGTCACTGCACTATCCATATTTCTATTATGACTATTCTCAGTCCACTGTTGTTTTCAGTACCTATGAATGAGTTTACTTAAAGGTTATACAGGAGGACACTATGGGGATGTTAGAGGTTTGGGTGAAAGTTAAGGTGGCACCTCAAAGAATCAGACAGTAGTTTTTATTGTCTATGTACTGTACCAATACACAAAAATAAATACATTATCATTAAGACTAAGATTATGTCCCAGAGACCACGGAATCTGTGACTTCCACAGACCTCTGTGACACTTTCCACTTCAGCCCAAAGGTGGCAGGGCCGGAGTTCTCAGCTGCCGTGGGTAGCAAGGGGACCTCGCAGCTCC
The DNA here is from genome assembly GCF_965140285.1 of Lepidochelys kempii. Lineage (NCBI taxonomy): Eukaryota > Metazoa > Chordata > Testudines > Cheloniidae > Lepidochelys > Lepidochelys kempii. Next base: position 350,188,613 of record NC_136380.1, read on the forward strand.
CAGTTGTGGGACCCGGAACTTCTACCGTGGCCAGCAGGGGACCCTCCAAGAATCTACTGGCTTTGCCCCCTTTGATCTCCTGTATGGGACGCAGGCTAGGGGAGCCTTGGATTTGATTGGAGGCTCTGGGGAGGGCTGTGCTGAGGAAAGAGGGCGGCATCTAAGAGAGTACGTCACTCATTTTAAGGAGAATTTACAGGTAATGAGGAATTGAGAGCGACAGACCCTTGGAAAAAGCCAGAAACTCAGCATGTTTGGTGTGATGGGCGTACTGGAGAATGGTCATTTGAGACGGCTGATTTGGCGTTAGTGCTGACCCCAGTGAAGGAAAACAAAAGGCAGGATTATAGGAAGGACCGTTTGAGGGGATTGAAGGGGTGAATGCCATCACACATGACGTAAGGAAGCCCAGCAGCAGAGGAACGGTGCAAAACATGCATCTGAATAGATTAAAACTAATTCTGAAAGGGAGAGGGCAGTCAATTGAATTTGTTGTGCTGGTGAAGAAACCTTGGATTTGGTCAGGGATAGCAGGGCAGAGAATCCCCTAGAAAGCACTGATTTGAGGGTGGGTTAAAATCCACGCCGAAAGCAGGAAATGCTGGCCCTTTCAAAGCACCACAAAGAGGTATTTTCCTCGCCAGGTTTGAACTGCCAAGATTACACCGTCAATGCAAAGCTACAGAGGAAAAAGATACCAGAGGGATGCCCTGGAGCACAGCGCTGCAGGACTATGATATGGAAATTGTCCATATTAAAGGCAAAGAGAATGTGGTGGCAGATGCAGTGTCCGGGCAGGAGGGTTCCAAGCTGACACATACGGATTAGCCAGTGGAAGAGTCCACAGAGTCAGGGTAAAGGGTGAGGTGTGAGCCAGGACCCAGAGGAGGCACAGAGTTGCTGGCATTTTACAGGGATACCCTGGGTTGGACGCGTACAGGCTAAGTTTACAAAGGGTGGCATGTGAGGGCTCTGCCCAGAGCCAAGAGCCCGCTGGTCATCACAACCGTTGCAAAGCGTTTGGACAGATTTTGTTTAATTATCTGATAATTACACATAATTATCTGATAATTACACAGATTATGTTTAATTATCTGATAATTACACAGATAATGATGTTTCTGTACTGGAAATCATGTGCTTCAGGTCTGGGAGTTAAGGCAGGTTGTGCAAAGGGATGAACTTGCTCCTGTCAGTCAGGAGGGAAGAGACCTGCCTCTGTCGCTCTCAAGCTGGTTTTGTGTGTATTGGGGATTGTCCGCTTCACAAAATCAGGCCTGTCCACAGACAGAGCCCAGTGCTAATCAAGAGCTTGTGAAATCGACAAGAGAGAGGCACACAGGAAAAAAACCCAACAATCAGCTGGGCAACTCCCTCTTTATGAGTAAAGACCATGGAGCGTTGGAGCACCCCTGAGGGGCAGAGGTTACCCCTGCCCCCCTCCCCCGCATCCTTCACCGAGGAAACAAGCTGATAGCGTCGCTTCCCTCATTGAAAACAGAGCACAGCTGGCTGCAGAACACTGCAAGGACTCTGGGTGAGCGTGAGTTACATATGTCCAGGTTTTACAATGCAAGTTCTGCTTTTATCTGATATGTGGAGCAGGATTGCATCTCGGAGGGCTCGGGGGTTGAAGTGGGCCTATTGCTATCCTCCACAGCACTTGAGATTCCTCCCAGCTAGGTATCATCTGCAAACTTTATAAGTGTACTCTCCGTGCTATGATCTAAATCACTGATGAAGATATTGAACAGAATGGGACCGAGAACTGATCCCCGGGGGACGCAACTTGATGTGCCCTTCCAGTTGGAGTGTGGACCCCTGCTAAATACTCTCTGGGAATGGTCTTCAATGAGTTATGGACCCACTTTATCCTAGCCCCATCTAAGATGTATTTTCCTAGTTTGTTTATGAGAAGGTCAGGCAAGAGGGTATCAAAAGCCTTACGGAAAATTAACATAGACCACTTCTACTGCTTGCCCACTATCCACAAGACTTTTCAATCTGTAAAAGAAATCGATTAGGTTGTTATCACAGATCTTGTTTCTCATATATCCATGCTGTTACTTATCACCTTCTTATCTTCTAGGTGTCTGGAAATTGATTCCTTAATTACCTCCTCCATTGTCTTTCAGGATTCCTGTAGGTGACTTTGGTGTAGTTTCGTTTTTCTATCAGGGCAGAACTGAGGAGGGCAGGAGTGAGGCAGTCAGTTCTGTTTGCAACATGCTTGTGAAATCAACTTTTGGTCCTTTCATTTCACCAAGGAGTGGGGGTTTCTGTTGGCCAGTAGATGAACACATGTGGGCAGAGAGTCAGAAGAAGATTAATTGAATTGAGTTTTCTTGGTGCAATGACATCCAACATCTCAATGTGAAGCTGAACGATTTTTGCCCCATTGCCCTAAATCTTGTCAGCTCATCTCCAGCATTGCAGAGTGTAAAGTTGGTGTCAAGGAGGAGAGCTGGTTGAATTTACACCTCTCACGAGGTTGAGTTAACATTACTTTGTTAAAACAGGTGAGGCAAGGTGGAACTCCACCCCAGTACGGAAACCCAACAGAATGCTGTAAACTACTTCAAAGGCTGAATTCTCCTATCGCTCCAGGGCTTCAAAAAGTCACCTCTGGAGAAGGGCCTGATGCTGCTGGCTCTTCAGGGATGAATAGTGTCCAGGGCAATGTTGAAAGAAGGAGGGAAGAACAAGGAGAACCAGAAGACGGATATTATGATACATCAGTGTTTTTAATCTGAGTGACATTTGCAATACACAGGTACAGGAAAAATACAAGAGCAGAAAGAACGTATTTTCAGTTTTTCAAGAAAGGCTGTGACAGATCACCCACCTCAAAGGGACGTTCATCACACAAGATGTGCTTTTCTGTTCTTGCAGCTGCAGAGGTGGACAAACAAGTCCCTTTCGCAACCATTTTCAGTTGCTTTTATTCCCTCAGTCAGTGAGAAGTGAGAAAATGCAATACAGAAGCAGAGGACTACTCAACTTCTCAATTAAATGTCTGCCGCAGAAAAGGTCAAAGCAAGATGCTAAAGATACTTATTAATGGAAAGGATAGAACAGACGGGGTCTAATTCTCCTTCACAGCAAGGTCTCTTTTTCCTGCTCTCAAGGGACTTAAAATGATAATAAATGTAACTGATGCCTGTCTTAAGGTCCCTATTTCCTTTAAACTGCAGCATTAGTGTAAACAGCCTGCGTGTTATTCAGAATAAGTCCACCAGTGAAAGCGAGAATCAGCACTTGTCTGGCAAAGCCTTGGCAGAAAGAGTCATAAAGCGTAACATTAGAAATGCAGCAGGGCTATCAGACCAAGGTGCTGGGCGCACACAGCTCCCACTGAGCTCACTGGAGCCAAGTTTGCACAGCACTTCTGAAAGCCGTGCCCAAAAGGTCAGAGGTGAATCTGTATCTTGCTGTTCATTTCCTGGTTCTTCCTTCATCCACAGATCTTCCTGCTGGGTTTAACATGGCCCACAGCTTCCACTGAGGTACCTATGGCGAGATACCCTGGAACTATATATTCCCCCGGAACCATAACCACCCAGGTAACCGCCTAATCCCCCATAACCACCGTATCCCCCTAAACCAGACAATCCTCCATAATGGCCTCCAGAGCCGTACAATCCCCCCAAACTGAATGAGCCCCCGAAACCGGCTCCGACCACAGGTGCTCCTACGGCTCCCACTCCAGTGTGCTGAGGGAAAGTGCTGAGAATTGGTCCCGGGAGGGTCACGACAACCAGTGAAGGTCTGATCAGCACTTCGGAGTCTTGGCACTGCCGAACACACGGCACGTTGTAGCTGCCAGTGACTGGACTGGGCCGGGCCACCCCGCATTCTGGATTGCACAAGCCGGAGAAAGTCATCTTTCTGGGATGGAGATAAACCTGAAAGACACACCAGGGACTAGAGTAAAGAGAAGGTACAAGGGCTGGTTGAAGAAAGGCTTTGAAGCTCTTGTGGCCCAAGAGAGAAAGGAAGAGTGGACTAAGTCCCTGTCTTCATGGCCATGTATTTCTTCCTATATCATCCTTCTACACCTCTTGTCCACTCTCATGAAACTTTCCTCCCAACTGGCCCCTTCAACCCATCTCAATGGCTTTGTCTGAAAGACACCAACTAGAAGAAGTGTCATGATTTCTATGCTGGACACCTGGGATTCTGTCCATTTTAGACATTACTGAAAGAGAACAGGACTGGGATCATGGTAATCACTTCCTGTCGTTTGAGGATTTAACTTCTGCATGCAAACCACTGGATTCTGGTACCACAGTAAAAAGAAAAGGAGTACTTGTGGCACCTTAGAGACTAACAAATTGATTTGAGCATAAGCTTTCATAAGCTACAACTCACTTCATTGGATGTAGCTCACGAAAGCTTATGCTCAAATCAATTGGTTAGTCTCTAAGGTGCAACAAGTACTCAGTTTCTTTTTGCAAATACAGACTAACACGGCTGCTACTCTGAAACCTGGTATCACAGTGTAGTTCTCTTATTTCCCAAAGCTTGTGAGTCAACAATACTTGCTGATGAATAAAGAGAAAACTTTACTTTTCTCCAAACAAATCACGAAGGACAAACTCCTCAGCTGGGGTCCAGGTCCACTGACTTTCATGGAGCGACACTCATTTACATCATCTGAGGAGAAGCACTGGATCTCACCACTTGTCAGCTTAATCCATTCTCCTGTCTCCAAGAGAGAGGAGTAACAGCTGCTTGAGAAGAAAGTAAAAGACCACTGAATTGATCCTTTCTGGACTAACCTGGGAAAGTTGCTTCCTCATCCACCGAAGTGAAAAATGGCTAAATGACTTTCTAAAGTTACATCTCTAGAGTTCAAATCGATTGAGTTGAATTGGACTTACCCAGTTCACTGAGGAGATGAAGTCCGCAGAAGATTTTAGAAAATCCCTGAGTGGTGAGCGCTTTTATACGGTTCCTAGGACTGCCTGGAGGATCTGCGATGCTATTTGTTGAGGCGATTCTAATTAGTTACCAAACTTCATTGCCTTGCAAAATCCTCCTTGGATGCAGCTGTTTTCCTCTGGGATTGTGATTATTAGCTTATTCTGAACCTGAGAGGGCGTGACATGCACGTTGCACTCTTCATCTTTCTTTCATTTTCAAATGGTACGGGTCACCTGCGTTCCTTGTGCCAATCCATTGACTTCAGTGGTGCTACAATGAGAATGAATGTCAGGGTGACTCTGAGTGGCATCTGTATCAGAAGTGGCAGATTTCAGAGGGGTAGCCGTGTTAGTCTGTATCAGCAAAACAACGAGGAGTCCTTGTGGCACCAGAGACTAATTTGTCTCTAAGGTGTTGTCTCTAAGTTGCCACAAGTAGCAGAAGTGGGTGTCATGAAAAGAATCCAGTTTGTTCCTTTCAATCCATGCTGGTCGTGGTTAGCGACATCTGGCAGTTCATTCTCACCCTGTCAGAAAGGAGGGAGCCATTTTTCTCCATTCTCACCACCTGCATTCCCAATGGGTCAGACCCAATTCCCTTCGAAATTCATGGGAAACATTCCCTTTCCTCCAGCATGTTTCTTGTCAGGACCTTACGTCTAAAATTCACTCTTTGGCTGGGGGATTCTATAATGCCAATGAACAACTGTATTCCAATATTAATGGAATGCCATTCTTCCCAGGGAGGCAAAAAAAGCACTGAGTACATTAGCTTTTTCCAAATCGTCTATCACTAGTTTGCCTCCCTCATTCAGTAAGGGGCCCACACTTTCCTTGACTTTCTTCTTGTTGCTAACATACCTGAAGAAACCCTTCTTGTTACTCTTAACATCTCTTGCTAGCTGCAACTCCAGATGTGATTTGGCCTTCCTGATTTCACTCCTGCATGCCTGAGCAATATTTTTATACTCCTCCCTGGTCATTTGTCCAACCTTCCACTTCTTGTAAGCTTTTTTATCTTTTTTTGTGTGTTTAAGATCAGCAAGGATTTCACTGTGAAGCCAAGCTGGTCGCCTGCCATATTTACTATTCTTTCGACACTTCGGGATGGTTTGTCCTGGTAACCTCAGTAAGGATTCTTGAAAATACAGCCAGCTCTCCTGGACTCCTTTCCCCCTCACGTTATTCTCCCAGGGCATCCTGCCCATCAGTTCCCTGAGGGAGTCAAAGTCTGTTTTTCTGAAGTTCAGGGTCTGTATTCTGCTGCTCTCCTTTCTTCCTTGTTTCAGGATCCTGAACTCGACCATCTCATGGTCACTGCCTCCCGGGTTCCCATCCACTTTTGCTTCCCCCACTAATTCTTCCCGGTTTGTGAGCAGCACGTCGAGAAGAGCTCTGCCCCTACTTGGTTCCTCCATGCACACTGTCCCAGAGGCACTGCCTAGAGCCCCTGAGGAGGCTGCCTGGTGCGTGATGCAGGTCAATGCTGGAGGCTCCAGTGCAAACACATGTATTTTTTCCATGGGATAGAATTTTGGGTCTTGTTTGCTCATTTCAATTGTTGATATTTTTATATTCTTACCAGTATGTGTCAACAAAGAACAAAGACACTGTGTGTTACATCTGCCCACAAGCAGATGGCGGGGGAAGTACGGGAGGGAAAGAGATAAGAGAGAGAACTAAAGTGTTGCTGGGTGTGATGGAGTGTAATATACGAGTGTACACATGAAGGACAGTCTTGCCTCAAACTCCTCTCCTGAGAGAAGGTCAAGCAGCCAGTCTGGAGGGGGACGGGGAAAGGAAACACTAAAAGGCCAAAGAAATGCCTGTCCCTGACCAAAGCACAACCTCACTCCTCACCCCTCCCCTGGGATACAAAAAAGGTGGGAGCAAAGCCCCCAGACCCAACACTTACCATAAATTGTAAGAGGTGGGACCAAGGGCATGCACTACAGGTATAATGATGCCTACTAAAGAGCGGGGAACTGGGATGCTGGGGGAAAAGGCTTTTCCGGCGCACAGAGCTATGGATATGCTTCCTTGCGGTTATGAAAACCAACATCCCAGTAAAAGAAAAATGGTCCTCTCGATCCCAAAGGACCAAGCCCCAGACCCAGGTCAATATACCAGTTAGGTCTCACCCACAAATCATGCTGTTTCCAATCATTTAGTATCTAAAATCTAAAGGTTTATTCCTAAAAGTAAAGAAATATTGATGAGAGTTAAAAATAGTTGAAGGAATCATTTCCATACAGTCATGGCAAAGTTCTTGGTTCAGGCTTGTAGCAGTGATGGACTCGACTGCTGGCTTAAGTCAAGTCTCTGGAGTGCATCCACAGCTTGGATGGGTCATTCAATCCATTGTTCAGAGCTTCAGTTTGTAGCAAAGTTCCTCCAGAGATAAGAAGCAGGATTGAAGACAAAATGGAGAAGATGCAGCTCCCTTTTATGGTCTCTTACCATGTGGCCTCTGCTTCCTTTGTTTCAAACACAAGCTGCCCAGCACATGGCCTTCCAGCAGGCAATGCAGTGCTGATGCGAAACTGTCTGGGAGGGTCACCCAGAAACATAGCACAAGTTTGAAATAGAGACATACATACGTATCCATAACTCATAATACAAAGGTGATACAAACATATAAACAAGATGATCATATCTGGCCAATTATAACATCATAACATTTTTGCAGATATCTTACATGGCATATCTGGCTGATTCCTTCATAGGTGTTACCCCAGGAGCCAACATTTGAAATCCAGGTATAGAGCCAATACTTATAACTTTAAATACAAAAAAAATACATGCATACAAATAGCATATTCATAACCAGCAAATTATAACCTTTTCATAGACACCTTACTTCACCCCCCTTGTACAAGATTTGGTGCAACTATAGGACTTTGGTTGCAACAATGATCTATATGGTCACAGTTCATGTCAATAAAGTCACAACACCACTTTGCGTACATTTCAGACTTCTGGCCTTCTGCTCTCCATCTGCGTGATAGGAACCAGGGAAAGGATGAAGAGAAACTCCTTACCAAGCAACAACAGCTGGACACTGCAGGGAGGGACTGCTGCTTTCCTCGCCCCCAATCCCTTCCCATGCTTTGGAGGTTGTCTGGGCTGCAAAAAACTCCCTTGGTGGCCGCATTTGAGAAATGATGGATGAGATGAACTTTACAAATGCATGTAAAGTTCCAGTCAACTGTTCATGATTCCTCACTTCCGAATTTGGGGCTGTTTGGTTTTTCATTCAAAAAAGCTTTGCATTTCCCTTTCATTAACAAACATTGCTTTGTAAAGGATGCTCAACTAGTGTACATCAGTCCAGTTCAATAGACTTGAGTGATATTCTGTGTCCTACAATTGAGGGAAGTCATTTTATGCTGTTTAGGTTCGACAAAACACTGGTGAGGGTAAATTTTGCCCTTTAAAATCATTCTAATTCTGGCTAAAAAACTTTGTCAGAGAAGAGGCTTGCAGAATGCCCAAGGTTGATCAGACTTGCAATTAATCCCACAGCAACCTGGTCACTGAAGGCGTTTTCTTTAACTCTGTCTGTCTTGTGCTTTTTCCTTTTCTTTATTAGCTGAAGTCTCTCACAAGACCCAGTTCTCTTCGCTGCTCATTGGATGGAGCTGCAATGGCTGATGTTTCCCATTGATTACACTGTATATTAGATAGCAGCAGCTGTGGGTGGAGGTGCAGAAAGGTTTTCTCTAACCCAGGTTGGGTAAAGTGCCTTCCTTCTATCTCAAATTGATGGAACTGTCCTCCTTTACACTGGTTCAGCATCTACCCGTCAACTTGAAAATATGTACAAAAGGGAAATGCAAAGGTTCATTGAATGAAAATCAAAGAGCCCCAATTTCAGAGGCTAGGACTCATGAACTGAGCACTGGACTGACATCTGAGACCTTGACATGCATTTTTAAAGTGAAGCCAATCTTCAATATTGGAACATCTAATCCTAGTTAAAAGTTACTACTATTCTAATAATACACCACTTTGGACATATAAAACATGAGGTGTGTTTTGTGAAGTGCTTTGAAATGCTTAGATCAGAGGAAGCTTCAGACAATTCACCCTTCATGTTACAATTCTACCTGTTTGCCATGTGGGGAAACTGAGGCACATTCAGGTGACGGTCAGAGGGGTGTGATTGGCAGAGTCAGAAAGGGGACCGCTCATGCCAAACACTAACCTGTATCTCCTGAACCCTACTGGACACTTACCATTCCTGGCTTCCAAATAAATCACTAACCTGAGAGTAATTTTTAGAGAGCCTCACTCTGGATTTTTGGTTTGTTTTGATGGTTTTGGGGGAAACTTTTGGATGAAACATCTTCTGATCTAACTAAAAGAAAAGGAGGACTTGTGGCACCTTAGAGACTAACCAATTTATTAGAGCATAAGCTTTCGTGAGCTACAGCTCACTTCTTCAGATGCATATCGTGGAAACTGCAGCAGGCTTTATATATACACAGAGAATATGAAACAATACCTATTCCCACCCCACTGTCCTGAGAGTCTTGCCATGCACTTTAACTCCCTTTCTTTGAAGGTGTTGGCTCAGTGGTGGGTACTTACACTTGAGCAGAATTAAATTCTCTTGTACCAAAATTTTGCCGATTTCTATTCTACACTGAGATTTGTATTCCTACACTGCGCATGAAAGAGCTTGAAATGTACACACTTGTAATTCCTTTGGACCTTTATTATCCTCGTGTATAAAGAAGGCCATATTAGAGAAATAACCTGCCCTGTGCCTTGTTTCACAAACCTGAAGGAATTCATTACCATTGGGTTACTCTGACCCATTAGAGAGATGTGATTCCAAAGAAAGAGAAAGTAGCTCACTCAGTGCACCTGGTGACTTCAGCCCAATGGATGCTATGACTTAAAGCAAGTTTTTGATGCTTGAATTGTACATTGAAATTTCCAATGCTACCATAGTCATGAAAAAGATCGAAATTGACAGACTTGTAATTCCTGTGAAGAAGGATTATCCTCATAGATAAGGACAGTTCAAGTAGATCACAACATTAGCCAGCTCTTTGTTATGGATGCTTAGATCCAAGGATGCAAACATTTTGTAACAAGACATGTTACTAGCCATGTCTGGTAACACAGTGTAACAGGGAACTTTACAATTCAGCCTGTGGTCAGAGCTCGAACTGGGCATTTTAGCGCTCTGCCTAAACAATCATATTTGTGCCTTGTATGGGGTTTTTTTCCCCCAGATGATTTGCGTTAGGATCATCTAGACTAATGATAGTTAAAGTTAAGATTTGGTCATGGTTAATTGTAATAAAACTCAGGGACAGGTCATGGGCAATCAACAAGGCTCACGGAAGCCTGTGACCGATATCTGAATTTTACTAAAAATAACTATGAAAAAATGGGGAAAGGGAGAGAAGCACCCAGTGCTGCTGTGTCTCAGGGTCCTCCCGGTACCCATGGTAGCTGGGAGATCCGGAGTACCCTCACCACCTACAGTAGCTAAGAGTACCAGGGTTCCACCCCCCACCCACCATCTGCAGTGGCTTAAGAGCTGTGGAGAATAGCGAATAAGGCAGGCAACCAGCTTGGCTTAACAGTGAAATCTTTGGTGAGCTTAGACACAAAAAGGAATCTTACAAGAAGTGGAAACTTGGACAGATGAGTAGGGAGGAGTCTAAAAATATTGCTAGAGCATCCAGGGGTGTAACCAGGAAGGCCAAAACACACCTGGAGTTCCAGCTAGCAAAGGATGTGAATGGTAAGAAGAAGGGTTTCTACAGGTATGTTAGCAACAAGAAAAAGTTCCGGGAAAGTGTGAGACCCTTCATGAATGGGGGAGGCAACCTAGTGACAGATGAAGTACAAAAAGCTGAAGTACTCAATGCTTTTTTTGCCTTGGTCTTCACAGGCAAGGTCAGCTCCCACACTGCTGTCCTGGGGAACACAGTATGGGGAGGAGGTGAGCAGCACTGAGTGGTGGAAGAAGAGGTTAAGGACTATTTAGAAAAGCTGGACAGGCACAAGTCCATGGGTCCAGATCGAAAGCATTGTGAAATGGTGATTGTGAAATGGGATCGTGCTGTGCTTCAGTGTGTGCCAATGCCCTGGTCACGGTGGTGAGATGGGCACAGAGAAGGGTGTGAGGAACAGACTGGCTGGGTCACAGCCCTGAATGTGACAAGCACAGGTCACAGTGGACATGCGTCTTTGCCAGTGGATACCCCACCAGCAGCCCCAATGCAGCTCTGCACCCACTGGTCTCTTCACCTGGACAGTCAATGGCCTGTATTTTTAGCTGACTTGGCACAAGTGAAAATTGTCCCAAGCCCAAAATTAGAGGCCTTTGAAAAGAGAAGCCCGGGTGTGGCCACCATCGTGGGCCAGGCCGTGCTGCAGGTGTCGGCTCCCTGGCATGTGAGTGTACCTTGCTGGCCAGGTAATGGAGCGTGATCCCAGTGAGTCGCAGGGAGGCTCCTTACCCTGTTCTCTGGAACAAGGATTGAATCAGGCTGGGGCAGGAAGAAGGAAGGACAGGGCCCAGTCACGGGATCACACAGCTAAAGGAGGGAGCTGGGTGTCTTTTACCCCTGCTGAGTGCTGACCAAAACATTCCCTGTGCCAGGCTTTGCCCTCGGGCACCCTCTAGCAGCCCCTCACCCCTGAGCTCAACCCTGGCTCCTCCCTCATCCTCCTTGGCCCCCTTCTGTCCCTGCCTCCAGAAGTGTGATCCCCATGCCCTCATGCAGTCAGTTACCACCCCCAGCTCAGACCCTGCCCATCCTCCCCAATTTGCCCCCGTTAACCATTTTAATTGCCAGCCAGCACTGCAGCATCAGCAGATGTTACTGAGCAATGAGCACGCGCACTAGGAGCCAAGCAACGCTCAGCACCCGGCCTGCCAGCCGCCCCATTAGCATCCAAGTGCCAGGGAGCGTGCTATTGCCTGGGGCCCTTGGCTTACGATCCTGTGGGCACGGGGGGGCTTGGAAGATATCTTTATGAAGATATTGAACAAAACCGGTCTGAGGACCGACCCTTGGAGCACTCCACTTCATACCGGCTGCTCCTGGATGGAGAGATCCTGACATAAAAAAGCACGGCTTCCTTTTGCTCTCTTCCATGCTCCCCTTGACCCATCAGCAAACCAGATCTAAGCAGCCCTTTGAGACGGCATTGGGGACCCAAGTGCAGGTCCAATGTTAGGTCAAGCTGTACTCACCACGGAGTAAGATTCACCCCTGGGCAGACGGCCATCACAAAGGCCCATGTTTGAAAGTTTAATATTGGACTACAGTTGTTTATTGGCCTCATACAATCCCCCAGCCAAATGGTGAATTTAAGACGTAAGGTCCTGACAAAAAACACGCTGGAGGCAAGGGAATGTTTCCCATGAATTTCGCAGAGAATTGGGTCTGACCCATTGGGAATGTGGGTGGTGAGAATGCAGAAAAATGGCTCCCTCCTTTCTGACAGGGTGAGAATGAACTGCCCGATGTCTCTAACCACGACCAACATGAATTGAAAGGAACAAACTGGATTCCTTTCATGACACCCACTTGTGCTACTTGTGGTAATTTAGAGACTACACCTGAGAGACAAATTAGTCTCGAAGGTGCCACAAGGACTCCTCGTTGTTTTGCTGATGCAGACAAACACGGCTACCCCTCTGAAATCTGCCACTTGTGATACAGATGCGACTCAGAGTCACCCAGACATTCATTCCCATTGTAGCACCAATGAATTCAATGGAATGGCACGAGGAACGCAGTTGACCCGTACCATTTGAAGATGAAAGAAAGATGAAGAGTGCAATATGCACGTCACGCCCTCTCAGGCTCAGAATAACCTAATAATCACAATTCCAGGGGAAAACAGCTGCATCCAAAGGAGAATTTTGCAAGGCAATAAAGTTTGTTTGGTAACTAATTAGGACCGCCTCCACAAATAGCATCGCAGACCCTCCAGGCACTCCTAGGAACTGTATAAAAGCGCTCACCACTCAGAGATTTTCCTAAATCTTCTACAGACTTCATCTCCTCAGTGAACTGGGTAAGTCCAATTCGGCTCAATCGATTTTGAACTCTAGAGAGTTTAGAAAGTCATTTTGCCATATTAGGAAGAAACTTTCCCAGGTTAGTCCAGAAAGGACCAATTCAGTGGTCTTTTACTTTCTTCTCAAGCAGCTGTTACTCCTCTCTCTTGGAGACAGGAGAATGGATTAAGCTGACAAGTGGTGAGATCCAGTGTAGCAATTCTTGTGTTCTTCTCAGGAGAAATACACATTGAAGGTGCTTCTCCTCAGATGATGTAATTTAGTGTCACTCCATGAAAGTCAGTGAACCTGAAGCCCAGCTGAGGAGCTTGTCCGTCGTGATTTGTTTGGATAAAAGTAAAGTTTTCTCTTTATTCATCAGCAAGTATTGTTGACTCACAAGCTTTGGAAAATCAAATAACTACACTGTGATACCAGAATCAACTGGTTTGCATGCAGAGGTTAGTGATTACCATGATCCCAGCCCTGTTCTCTTTGAGTAATGTCTAATGGATACAGAATCCCAGGTGTCCAGCATAGAAATCGTGAGCCTTCTTCTAGTCAGTGTTTTTCAGACAAAGCAATTGAGAGGGGCTGAATGGGGCTGGTTGGGAGGGAATTTTAGTGTGAGTGGACAAGAGGTGTAGAAAGAGGATATAGGAAGAAATACATGGCCATGAAGACAGGGACTTCGTCCACTCTTCCTTTCTCTCATGGGCCACACGAGCTTAGAAGCCTTTCTTCCACCAGCCCTTGTACCTTCTCTTTACTCTAGTCCCTGGTGTGTCTTTCAGGTTTACCTCCACCCCTGAAAGATGACTTTCTCCGGCTTGTGCAATCCAGAATGCGGGGTGACCCGGCCCAGTCCAGTAACTGGCAGCTACAACGTGCCGTGCGTTAGGCAGTGCCCTGACTCCGAAGTGCTGATCAGACCCTCACCGGTTGTCGTGACCCTCCCGGGACCAATTCTCAGCAATTTCCCTCAGCACACTGGAGTGGGAGCCGTAGGAGCACCTGTGGTCAGAGCCGGTTTTGGGGGCTCATTCAGTTTGGGGGGATTTTACGGCTCTGGAGGCCATTATGGAGCATTGTTTGGTTTAGGGGGATACGGTGGTTATGGGGGATTAGGCAGTTCCCTGGGCGGTTATGGTTCCAGGGGAATATGTGGTTCCGGGATATCTCGCCATAGACACCTCAGTGGAAGCTGTGGGCCATGTTAAACGCAGCCGGAAGATCCGTGGATGAAGGAAGAACCAGGAATTGAACAGCAAGAAACAAATTCACCCCTGACCTTTTGGGCATGGCTTTCAGAGTGCTGTGCAAACTTGGCTCCAGTTGAGCTCAGTGGGAGCTGTGTGTGCTCAGCACCTTGGTCTGATAGCCCTGCTGCATTTCTAATGTTACGCTTTATGACTCTTTCTGCCAAGGCTTTGCCAGACAAGTGCTGATTCTCACTTTCACCTGTGGACTCATTCTGAATTACACGCAGGCTGTTTACCCTAATGCCGCAGTTTAAAGGAATTAGGGTCCTTAAAACAGGCATCAGTTACACTTATTATCATTTTAAGTCCCTTGAGAGTGAGAAAAAGAGATCTTGCTGTGAAGGAGAATTAGACCCCATCTGTTCTATCCTTTCCATCAATACATATCCTTAGATTCTCTCTTTGACCTTCTCTGCGGCAGACATTTAATTGAGAAGTTGAGTAGTCCTCTGCTTCTGTATTGCATTGTCTCACTTCCCACCGACGGAGGGAATAAAAGTAACTGAAAATGGTTGCAAAGGGGACTTGTTTGTCCACCTCTGCAGCTGCAAAAAAAAAAGCAGATCTTGTGTGAAATACGTCCCATTGGGGTGGGTGATCGGTCCCAGCCTTTCTTGAAAAACTGAAATTACGTTCTTTCTGCTCTCGTATTTTTCCTGTACCTGTGTATTGCAAATGTCACTCGCCTTAAAAACTCTGATGCATCATCATATCCGTCTTCTGATTCTCCTTGTTCCTTTCTCCTTCTTTCAACATTGCCCTGGACACAATTCATCCCTGAAGAGCCAGCAGCATCAGGCCCTTCTCCAGAGGTGACTTTTTGAAGCCCTGGAGCGATAGGAGAATTCAGCCTTTGAAGTAGTTTACAGCATTCTGTTGGGTTTCTGTACTGGGGTGGAGTTCCACCTTGCATTAGGTGTTTTAACAAAGTAATGTTAACTCAACCTCGTGAGAGGTGTAAATTCAACCAGCTCTCCTCCTTGACACCAACTTTACACTCACTTTGCAATGCTGGAGATGAGCTGACAAGATTTAGGGCAACGGGGCAAAAACAGTTCAGCTTCACATTGAGATGTTGGATTTCATTGCACCAAGAAAACTCAGTTCAATTCATCTTCTTCTGACTCTTTGCCCACATGTGTTCATCTACTGGCCAACAGAAACCCCCATTCCTTGGTGAAATGACAGGACCAAAAGTTGATTTCACAAGGATGTTGCAAACACAACTGACTGCCTCACTTCTGCCCACCTCAGTTCTCCCCTTAGACAAAAACGAAACTACACCAAAGTCATCTACAGGTGGCATGAAAGACAGCGGAGGAAATAATTAAGGAATCAATTTCCAGACACCTAGAAGATAAGAAGGTGATAAGTAACAGCATGGATATATCAAAAACAAGATCTGTGAAAACGACCTAACTGATTTCTTTTACAGATTAAAAAGCCTTGTGAATAGTGGGCAAGCAGTAGATGTGGTCTATCTTAATTTTTAGTGAGTTTTTTGATACCCTCTTGCCGGACCTTCTCATAAACAAACGAGGAAAATACATCTTAGATGGTGCTAGGATAAGGTGGGTGCATAACTGGTTGAAAACCATTCCGAGAGAGTATTTAGCAGGGGTCTACCCTCCAACTGGAAGGGCACATCAAGTTGCGTCCCACGGGGATCAGTTCTGGGTCCCATTCTGCTCAATATCTTCATCAGCGATTTAGATCATAGCACAGAGAGTACACTTATAAAGTTTGCAGATGACACCGAGCTGGGAAGAGACTCAAGTGCTGTGGAGGATAGCAATAGGCCCACCTCAACTCCCGAGGCCTCCCTGGAGCATGCAACCCTGCTCCATTGGACACTCGCATGGTTCACTGCACCCGAAGGAACAGCCCAGCCCTCCTTACCAGCTCCACCTGACATCACAGCACTGCTTCACACACAGCCCTTAGGCATGTTCAGAGTGCAAACAAGCAGAGTTTATTTAACAAAGAGAGTCAAATGGTAGCAAATAGGAATACTGGAAACCAATGGTTACGTTTCAGATAAAAGCAGAACTCGCATTGTAAAACCTGGACGTATGTAACTAACGCTCAGCCGGAGCCCTTGCAATGTTCTGCAGCCAGGCCTAGCTGTGCTCTGTTTTTCATGAGAGAAGCCATGCTATCAGCTTGTCTCCTCGGGGAAGGATGCTGTGGGGAGGGGTAACCTCTGCCCCCCAGGGATGCTCCAACACTCCATGGTCTTTACTCATAAACAGGGTGCTGCCCTGCTGGTTGTTGGTTTTATTTCAGTGTGCCTCTTCCTTGTCAATTTAACAAGCTCTTGATCCGCATTCGGCTCCGTCTGTGGAGAGTCCTCCTTTGTGAAGGTTTCAGAGTAGCAGCCGTCTTAGTCTGTATCCGCAAGAAGAAAAGGAGGACTTGTGGCACCTTAGAGACTAACAAATTTATCTGAGCATAAGCTTTCAAGAGCAACAGCTCACTTTATCGGATGCATGCAGTGGAAAAATTTGTGAAGCAGACAATACCCAATACACACAAAACCAGCTTGAGAGCGACAGAGGCAGGTCTCTTCCCTCCTGCCTGACAGGAGCAAATTCATCCCCTTGCATGAGCTACCTTAACTCCCAGACATTAAGCACATGATTTCCAGTACAGATACATCATTATCTGTGAAATGATCAGACAATTAAACATAATCTCTCCATACACTTTGCAACGGTTGTGATGACCAGCGGGCTCTTGGCTCTGGGCAGAGTCCTCACATGCCACCCTTTGTAAACTTAACCTGTACACGTCCGACCCAGGGTATCCCTGTGAAACGCCAGCAACTCTGTGCCTCCTGCGGGTCCTGGCTCTCACCTCACCCCGTACCCTGACTCTGTGGACTCTTCCACTGGCTAATCCATATGTGTCAGCTTGGAACCCTCCTGCCCGGACACTGCATCTGCCACCACATTCTCTTTGCCTTTAATATGGACAATTTCCATATCATAGTCCTGCAGCGCTCTGCTCCAGGGCATCAGTCTGGAGTTGGTAACTTTTCTGCTGTGTAGCCATACCAAAGGAGAATGATCTGGAAGGGTCTCCCTTGGGAGCTTGTTCCAATACTCAACTATCCTTGTAGTTAGCAAGTTTTTCCTAATATCTCACCTAAATCTCCCTTGCTGCAGATTAAGGTTGTGTCATCAGATGTCACCGGAGTGGTGCTCTGCTCTTGTCCAATGTTGATAACAGTCTGCTGTGTGCGTGTGTTTCCTGTGTATGCTGCCCCAGCTCTGCAGATCGCTGACACAGCGGACCCCAAGAGAACCCCCAGTGACCACAGACTCCGATAAGGTACAAAGGCACCGGGCCAGGTTTATTGTCAAACGAAGCGCAGGAATATTTCTCCGCAGACTCTTTCTTGGGACATGATGGTTCGAACAAACAACTCTATCCATCATATTATCCTTTTGACCCTGTCTTTTAGGAGGGGTAAGCCTGTTCCTTATTATCTCTGTGGAATGTGTTCATACCGGACTGTTCTGGTGCCATCCTGGCCCATGTTTATCCTATTAGTGCTTAATACCCTTTAGATATGTGTATATGTCCAATTAGCAGCCTTCCTCTTGCCAACTTCTGTGAGCAGGGCCTTCCTCTGTCTTACAGCTGAACTTTGCTTTATGTTAGCAGAGTCTTGACCGTTACTTTAGTTCTGGCCTCGGGCCTCATACCAAGCCTCTGATACCAAGGGTTTATGTTTCAGAGCCTCATCTTACTACAAGTTGTATTGTCCAGGAGATGGCTGAGCAGTAGAGAAAATCCATTCCTGGGGGAAAATCCAGGACTGGGTCTGTGTGGGCGTCACTCTGCAGTAGAAACAAGGCTGGTAAGAGCTGAGCTGTGCCTGGCTGCAGTTCACACACACCCCAAGCTGGAAGCGACTGACATGCTGGAGCCTGTTGGGGAGCAGTCCAGGACTGGAGGTTGCAGAAGCAGAGCAGTGTGCCGGGCCCCCCAGCTTAGAGCCAGGGTGACACAGCTACTCCCTAGTCTGGACTGTGCCCTGGGTCTGTCACACTCTCAGGGCTTTGTCCTGTTTAGGTACCATTGCTATAGGCTACTCCCAGGGTCTTTTTGACTCAGTGATTACTCCTGTTTCAAGCACGCTTCCCACCTCCTCCTGAACTTGTTTCTGCATTTTCCCTTCAGCCAGGGATGCTCTGCTTAGAGCAGGGAGGGGCCCTGAGGTTTGCATGGAGTGTGCAATCTTGGCCGTTAAACCTGGCGAGGAAAATATCTCTTTGTGGTGCTTTAAAAGGGCTGGAGTTTCCTGCTTTGAGGTGTTAATTACAGGGGAAACTGGGAGGGAAAAGTAATTTCTTTTATTTCAGTTGTACACTTAGAATGTTATTTGATTTTTGCCAACTGTTTTAATTAAATTGTCTCAACAAGTATGAGTCACCGACTTCTCTGTAAATGTGATTGTGGGGAGGAGTCATTTACATGTTGCTCTTCTCAGTAAGAGAGTTGGGTTTTTGAAAATCGAAATACTTCACGGGGTGGTTGGTTAAGCAGTTTTGTGACAGGCTAAGCATGATTTCAGCAGAGGACGAGGAAGAGTCTGCACAGATTCCAACTGAAGATTCCTGCAGGAAAGTGGAGGGAAGATGTTGCTTCTGACTCAGCAGACTGTCTAGATGTGATGATGCGAGACTTTAACTTAGACTCTGGTGAACTCAACCTAAGCTTTTGGGAAATCTGGGTTTCTTCTCACTGTATCTGTGGGGACTGAGTTGTTTAGATTTAATTTGTTTTCTTTATCTATAACTGTGAAGATAAGGTCTGTGGATTATAAAATAGCCATGTTATTTTGTAAAAATTAAATTATTATAATTATTTATTTTTCTTGATGATAAGATTGATAAAGTTAACTACGTTTCATCCCTTTTGTTGACTGGGGGACTTGAACATGGGGAGGTTGACCCTGCGCAATCCTTGTTTAAAATCCTTAGAGACTGAACTCTGCGTCTCCAGCTGCGTCTCCAGCTGCTTTTCTGTGAGGGGGGTGGGTTTTGACACTAGAGAAGGGCAATGAAGTGAACTCTAGCCCAGGAGAACACCCAACGCCCAAACGCCGCAGCCGCCTCCACTGACAAGAGCGCCCTCCGGCGCCCTGCACGCTGGCCCCACCTGGATCCAGAGGCACTGCCCAGAGCCCCCGAGGAGGCTGCACAGTGCATGGTGCTAATCAGTGCTGGAGGCACCAGTGCAAACACCATGGTCGCACATCTCGCTGTCCTTGGCAACAGCTGCTCAGGAGTGTTACTGATGATAATGGAGTATTCAGGCAAGTGTATTTGCATGGGATAGAATTTTGGGTCTTGTTTGCACCTTCGAATTTTTGATATTTTTATATTCTTACCAATATGTGTGAACAAAGAACAAAGACACTGTGTGTTACATCTGCCCACAAGCAGATGGCGGGGGGTGGACGGGCGGAATAAAGAGAGATGAAATGTTTCTGGGTATGGTGAGAGTGTAATATAGGAGTGTACACTTGAAGGACAGTCTTGCCTCCAACTCTTCTCCCGAGACAAGGTCAAGCAGTCTGGAGGGGGAGTGGGGAAGGGAGAGGAAACACTAAAGGGTCAAACAAATGCCTGTCCCTGACCGAAGCACAACCTTACCCCTCCCATTGGGATACAAAAGAGGTGATACTGAAGCCCTTAGACACAAGACCCTCTAAAACGGAAGAAGAGCATAAATGATATGCAGTGCCCTACAATTGAGGAAAGTCATTTTATACTGTTCAGGATAGAAGAAATCCTGGTGAGGGTAAATTTTGCATTTTAAAATCATTCTAATTCTGGCTGAAATTTGAAAATCATTCTAATTCTGGCTGAAAAACTTTGTCGGGGAAGAGTCTTGCAGAATGCCATAGTGTGGTCAAACTTCCACACTATGGCATTTGTTTGACCCTGGCAACAAAAATGATTAGGGGACTGGAACACATGAGTTATGAGGAGAGGCTGAGGGAGCTGGGATTGTTTAGCCTGCAGAAGAGAAGAATGAGGGGGGATTTGATAGCTGCTTTCAACTACCTGAAAGGGGGTTCCAAAGAGGATGGCTCTAGACTGTTCTCAATGGTAGCAGATGACAGAACGAGGAGTAATGGTCTCAAGTTGCAGTGGGGAAGGTTTAGATTGGATATTAGGAAAAAAATTTTCACTAAGAGGGTGGTGAAACACTGGAATGCGTTACCTAGGGAGGTGGTAGAATCTCCTTCCTTAGAGGTTTTTAAGGTCAGGCTTGACAAAGCCCTGGCTGGGATGATTTAACTGGGAATTGGTCCTGCTTTGAGCAGGGGGTTGGACTAGATGACCTTCTGGGGTCCCTTCCAACCCTGATATTCTATTCTATGATTCCAATTAATCCAGTCTCATCCCACAGCTCCTTAAGTGTCTGTCTTGTGCTTCTTCCTTTTCTTTATTAGCTGAAGTCACTCACAAGACACAGTCCTCTCGGCTGCTCATGGATGGAGATGCAATAGCTGATGTTTGTCATTGATTGGAGGATTGGGCCAAAAGAAATCTGATGAGGTTCAACAAGGACAAGTGCAGAGTCCTGCACTTAGGATGGAAGAATCCAATGCACTGCTACAGGCTGGGGACCGACTGGCTAAGCAGCATTTCTGCAGAAAAGGACCTGAGGATTACAGTCGTTGAGAAGCTGGATATGAGTCAGCAGTGTGCGCTTGTTGCCAAGAAGGCTATCGGCATATTGGGCTTCATTAGTAAGAGCATTGCAAGCAGATTGAGGGAATTGATTATTCCCCTCTATTCAGCACTGGTGAGGTCACATCTGGAGTACTGTATCCACTTTTGGGCCCCCCACTACAGAAAGGATGTGGACAATTTGGAGAGAGTCCAGTAAAGGGCAATGAAAATGATCAGGGGGGTGGGGCACATGATTTACGAGGAGAGGCTGAGGGAACTGGGCTTGTTTAGTCTGCAGAAGAGAAGAGTGAGGGGGGTTTGGATGGCAGCCTTCAACTACCTGAAGGGAGGTTCCATAGAGGATGGAGCTCAGCTGTTCTCAGTGGTAGCAGATGACAGAACAAGAAGCATTGGTCTCAAGTTGCAGTGGGGGAGGTCTAGCTTGGATATTAGGAAACACTATTTCACTGGGAGGCTGGTGATGCACTGCAATGGGTTACCTAGGGAGGTGGTGGAATCTCCATCCTGAGATGTTTTTAAGCCCTGGCTTGACAAAGCCCTGGCTGGGATAATTTAGTTGGTGTGGGCTCTGCTTTGAGCAGAGGGTTGGACTAGATGACCTCCTGAGGTCTTTTCCAACCTTAAACTTCTTTGATTCTATGATTTCACTGTATATTAGATATGAGCAGCGATGGGTGGAGGTACAGGGTATGCACAGAAAGATACACTGCAAACAAGGTTTTCTCTCACCCAGGTTGGTTTTTTTCAATCTGAAGATGATAGAACTGTCCTCCTTTACACTGGCTCAGCATCTACCCGTCAACTTTAAAATATATGTAAAAGGGAAATGTAAAAGTACATTGAACAAAAATCAAAGAGCCCCAATTTCAAAGGCCAGGAATCACAAACTGAGGAGTGGAGTGACATCTGAGACCTTGACATGCATTTTTAAAGTGAAGCCAATCTTCAGTATTGGAACCTCTAATGATGGTTATAATAAATCCAATGAAGTGAGCTGTAGCTCCTGAAAGCTTATGCTCAAATAAATTGTTTAGTCTCTAAGGTGCCACAAGTACTCCTTTTCTTTTTGACTTCCTGAGGAAACTACAATCCATCGGTGATCTTCCTGAAAACACCATCCTGGTCACAATGGATGTGGAAGCCCTCTACACCAACATTCCACACAAAGATGGACTACAAGCCGTCAGGAATAGTATCCTCGATAATGTCACGGCAAACCTGGTGGCTGAACTTTGTGACTTTGTCCTCACCCATAACTATTTCACATTTGGGGACAATGTATACCTTCAAATCAGCGGCATTGCCATGGGTACCCACATGGCCCCACAGTATGCCAACATTTTTATGGCTGACTTAGAACATCGTTTCCTCAGCTCTCGGTCCCTAATGCCCCTACTCTACTTGCGCTACACTGATGACATCTTCATCATCTGGACCCATGGAAAAGAAGCCCTTGAGGAATTCCACCAGGATTTCAACAATTTCCATCCCGCTATCAACCTCAGCCTGGACCAGTCCACACAAGAGATCCACTTCCTGGACACTATGGTGCTAATAAGCGATGGTCACATAAACAGCACCCTATACCTGAAACCTACTGACCGCTGTGCCTACCTACATGCCTCCAGCTTTCATCCAGGACACACCACACAATCCATTGTCTACAGCCAAGCTCTACGATACAACCGCATTTGCTCCAACCCCTCAGACAGAGACAAACACCTACAAGATCTCTATCAAGCATTCTTACAACTACAATACCCACCTGCTGAAGTGAAGAAACAGATTGACAGAGCCAGAAGAGTACCCAAAAATTACTTACTACAGGACAGGCCCAACAAAGAAAATAACAGAACGCCACTAGCCATCACGTTCAGCCTCCAACTAAAACCTCTCCAGCGCATCATCAGGGATCTACAACCTACCCATCACTCTCACAGATCTTGGGAGACAGGCCAGTCCTTGCTTACAGACAGCCCCCCAATCTGAAGCAAATACTCACCAGCAACCACACACCACACAACAGAACCACTAACCCAGGAACCTATCCTTACAACAAAGCCCGTTGCCAACTGTGCCCACATATCTATTCAGGAGACACCATCACAGGGCCTAATCACATCAGCCACACTATCAGAGGCTTGTTCACCTGCACATCTACCAATGTGATATATGCCATCATGTGCCAGCAATGCCCCTCTGCCATGTATATTGGGCAAACTGGACAGTCTCTGCGTAAAAGAATAAATGGACACAAATCAGATGTCAAGAATTATAACATTCAAAAACCAGTTGGAGAACACTTCAATCTCCCTGGTCACTCATTTACAGACCTGAAAGTGGCAATTCTTCAATAAAAAAAACTTCAAAAACAGACTCCAATGAGAGACTGCTGAATTGGACTTAATTTGCAAACTGGATACAGTTAACTTAGGCTTGAATAGACACTGGGAGTGGATGGGTCATTACATAAAGTAAAACTATTTCCCCATGTTTATTCCCCCCTCCACCCACCCCCCCACTGTTCCTCAGACGTTCTTGTCAACTGCTGGAAATGGCCCACCTTGAGTATCACTACAAAAGGTTTTTTCCCCCCTGCTCTCCTGCTGGTAATAGCTCACCTTACCTGATCACTCTCCTTACAGTGTGTATGGTAACACCCATTGTTTCATGTTCTCTGTGTATATAAATCTCCTCACTGTATTTTCCACTGAATGCATCCGATGAAGTGAGCTGTAGCTCACGAAAGCTCACGCTCAAATAAATTGGTTAGTCTCTAAGATGCCACAAGTCCTCCTGTTCTTTTTGCGGATACAGACTAACACGGCTGCTACTCTGAAACCTGTTTATGAGTAAAGACCATGGAGCGTTGGAGCATCCCTGGGGGGCAGAGGTTAACCCCCACCCCCCGCACCCTTCACCGAGGAGACAAGCTGATAGCATCGCTTCCCTCATGAAAAACAAAGCACAGCTAGGCCTGGCTGCAAAACACTGCAAGGACTCTGGGTGAGCGTTAGTTAAATACATCCAGGTTTTACAATGCGGGTTCTGCTTTTAATTGATATGTAACCATTGGTTTCCAGTATTCCTATTTGCTATAATTTGACTCTCTTTGTTGAATAAACTCTGCTTTTTTTCACTCTAAACATGCCTAAGGGCTGTGTGTGAAACGGTCCCGTGATCTCAGGTGGAGCTGGACTTTTCCTTCAGGAGCAGTGAAACATGCAAGTGTCCAGTGAAGCAGGGCTGGATGCTCTAGGGAGCCTCTCGGAGGGCTCGGGGGTTGAGGTGGGCCTGTTGCTAACCAGCAGTGGGACAGCGAAGCTTGTGTAGGCTATAATGGGAGGACTTGTGTTGCCCACGGCAGAGGAGGTAGGGAGCTGACCCATGGCCAGGTACAGTCATGGCTTCCCTACTTTAGTGTATGTTGTGCTCAGTTCTGGTGTCTGCACTTCAAAAAAGATGTTGAAAAATTGGAGAAGGTTCAGAAAAGAGCGAGGAAAAGGATCTGAGCTCTGGACAACCTGTCTTATAGAGAGAGACTATGGAAACTCGATCACTTTAATTTATCTGAGGGTAGGTTCAGAGGGACTTGACCATGGTCTGCAAGTACTCACATGGGGAAGAGATTTCTGATTGCCTACTTCTTTAAGCTGGCAGACAAAAGCAAAACCTGATGGCAGACAAATTCAGACTAGAAATAGGATGCCATGTTTTCACAGTGAGGGTAATTAACCAATGAAACAGCTGAGCTAGGGAAGTGGTGGGTCAAGGCTGGCTGCCTTTCTAAAGGATATGCACTAGCTCAATCAGGAGTTCTGGGCATGATGCAAAAATGACTGCATGAGGTTCCCTAGCATGTGTTAGATGGGAGATCAGGCTGGGTCATCAGAATGGTCCCTTCTGGCCTTAATATCTATGAATCTATGGGAGTGGTGAATTGTCTCCCAGGGAAGGGGTGGGAGTTCGCTCACTTGTGATATTTACAACTTAGACTGAAACAACACTCCAGACAGAGCTGTCTGCTCTCTAACATCTGGGCCTATGTAACCCCACCACTTAGTGAGCTAGAGCAGGTCCTCCCTCCCCAGAACCCTCCAGGGTAGTTTGTGCCACACCCAGTGTTTGTTCTTGTGTTTAATTTCCCCACAGAAATGGGGATGTGGTTATCATAACCACATCTGGAGATATATATATATATATATATATACACTGTCTGTAATGAACTAGTTAGAGTGTGTGTGTGTGATACAGACCATAGAGAGAGCATTGCCCTCTAATGGACAGAATCACACAATGATGTGGTGAGCCCTAGAAAGAGGACGGTTACTGGGAATTCTCCTGTAACTCAAGTTTGCAGAGGAAAGAGCTGCAGGATGTAATGTGCACATCAGATCATGTGGAAGTAAGAACAAACTGACTGTCAAAAACAGAGGAAAAATATCAAATCAATTGAAGGAATTGTCTAAATTTGGTCTGTAACTAATTAAACCTTCAGGAACAAAGGGCTTCTCAAGCCCTCCAGACAATCTAAAAAGCTGTCTAACACCACTCATGACTCAGAGATCTTCTAACCACTTTCACTTATTCTCCTGTGTGAACTAAAATAGTCCTGTTCCACTCATTCTCTCCCTAACCGTTCAGACGATGTGCTAGGGATCCTTTAAATTTAGGACTGAATCTTGCACAGACACTCTGTGATTCTTAACAATGGGAAGGGTTTGGGGTTTTTCAATTGTTTTTCCATTCTCGAGTTGCAGGTGTTGGTTTCTTCATGCTTCAGAAATCAATGCTTGGATTTTCAGAGCAATACATGCATTAGGGACAGTAGATCCTGTTGAGTTTAGTTGGAACTTGGGCACTCAGATCCCTTAGGGAGCTCTGAAAAATCTCACCTCCAGTTTTTAATTCAGGATTTAGGAAGAAATTTCCTAAATTTCCTCTATAAAGGACTAATTCATCGTTCCTCTGCTTTCTTCTGAAGGTGCTGGTGAGTGACTCACTGAGACAGGATACGGCATTAGATGGGCCACTCATCTCTTCCAGCCTGGCAACTGCTACCTTCTCATGCGCAGGAGTAATTCTCGGGGCAGATCCTCGTCTGGCCTAACTTAGTGTATCTCCAGCAAAGCCAATGGAGCAGCGCAGATTTACACTGGGGGAGGAGGTGGGGTTTTATTTTGTCTGTATCTAAAAATTCTGCCTTTGTTATTTCCTCAGCAAGTGTTGGTGACTTGCTGAAGTTTCCAAACCAAAGCCACGCCTTGTGATGCTGGACTGAAGTCGTTTGTCAGTAGAGGTTACAGCCTAACAAGGAAACTAGCACTGTTAATGCTATCCCAGCCATGTTCTATGTGATATTTTTTTAATGGTCTGGAAATCCCAAGCATTAATGGTAGATATTTAATATCTATTTAAACTTCTTAGAGACAGTATTTTTTAGGACAAAACGAATAACAAGTATTCAAAAGAGCTGGTTAGGTCCCTTTCTTTCTTTCTTTCTTTCTTTCTTTCTTTCTTTCTTTCTTTCTTTCTTTCTTTCTTTCTTTCCAATTTTAAACTTTCAAACTGAGTCTTAATTCGGTTTCAAGTGCTCTATGGGATATTGTGATGGCCGTCTGCCCAGGGGTGAATCTTACCCTGTGGTGAATAATACTTGTCCTAACATTGGACCTCCACTTGGGTCACCAATGAGGCCTCAAAGGGATGCCTAGATCAGATTTGCTCATGGGTCAAGGGGAGTGACGGCAGAGAGTGAAAGGAAGCAGTGCTCTTTTATGTCAAGATCTCTCCATCCAGGAGCAGCCAAGAAAAGGACGTCTTGTGAGACAGCAGAGCTGACGGAGCCCAGCAATGAGCGGAGGAGAGATGAAAATCACACATTCTTGAGGAAGGAGGAGATGGCTGTGGGATGGGATTTGACATTAACTCTGACCAGCCATAGGGCATGTTGCAGAAAACATTCGTGCCAAAACCAGCATTCTGTGTAAAGTGTAACAGATATCCGCGAGGGTGGGTTCCATGTCCAGGGAATGAGGCGGAGGAGTCTTCCTTTGATTTTGTGGCCCTGCACCTCTGTGGAGTTGAAGCAAACGTGGTGATTGACACCAAGGGGACACCTTCATTTTCCAATTAAAATGTTTTTATAAATACCAAATGCAAAACTACATCCAATGAAAATGAAACAGCCCCAGACTGTATGGCTTTACGTTACGACCTGCTTATCAGAATGACATGAGAGCTTGGCCTCCATTTTGGCCAATGTGAGTCTATCACTCACTACAGAGGTGTCTAATCCCAACCAAAATCTATTAATATTCTAAGACTAGAACGCTTTGCATGTGTGAAACACCAGCGAGTGTTTGTGAGGGGCTTTGAACTCTGGAGTCCTGAGAACGCTGAAGAGCTTCCAGCCTTCACACCCTGACTCTCTGTGATGCCAGAAGAGCCTTTTTTTCCCAGGGTCCCAGTTCCCCCCTCTTTAGAAGACATAATTATACCTGTAGTGCACGCCCTTGGTCCCATGATTTGAGGACTTCAATAGCTCAGACGTAGGTGAGAGGTTTATCGCAGGAGTGGGTGGGTGAGATTCTGTGGCCTGCGTTGTAGAATCATAGAATCATAGAATCATAGAATCATAGAATATCAGGGTTGGAAGGGACCCCAGAAGGTCATCTAGTCCAACCCCCTGCTCAAAGCAGGACCAATTCCCAGTTAAATCATCCCAGCCAGGGCTTTGTCAAGCCTGACCTTAAAAACCTCTAAGGAAGGAGATTCTACCACCTCCCTAGGTAACGCATAGACATGGAGCCATTGATCACTACCCGTTGAGCCCGACAATCTAGCCAGCTTTCTACCCACCTTATAGTGCATTCATCCAGCCCATACTTCCTTAACTTGCTGACAAGAATACTATGGGAGACCGTGTCAAAAGCTTTGCTAAAGTCAAGAAACAATACATCCACTGCTTTCCCTTCATCCACAGAACCAGTAATCTCATCATAAAAGGTGATTAGATTAGTCAGGCATGACCTTCCCTTGGTGAATCCATGCTGGCTGTTCCTGATCACTTTCCTCTCATGCAAGTGCTTCAGGATTGATTCTTTGAGGACCTGCTCCATGATTTTTCCAGGAACTGAGGTGAGGCTGACTGGCCTGTAGTTCCCAGGATCTTCCTTCTTCCCTTTTTTAAAGATTGGCACTACATTAGCCTTTTTCCAGTCATCCAGGACTTCCCCGGTTCGCCACGAGTTTTCAAAGATAATGGCCAGTGGCTCTGCAATCACAGCCGCCAATTCCTTCAGCACTCTCGGATGCAACTCGTCCGGCCCCATGGACTTGTGCATGTCCAGCTTTTCTAAATAGTCCCTAACCGCCTCTATCTCCACAGAGGGCTGGCCATCTCTTCCGCATTTTGTGATGCCCAGCGCAGCAGTCTGAGAGCTGACCTTGTTAGTGAAAACAGAGGCAAAAAAAGCATTGAGTACATTAGCTTTTTCCACATCCTCTGTCACTAGGTTGCCTCCCTCATTCAGTAAGGGGCCCACACATTCCTTGGCTTTCTTCTTGTTGCCAACATACCTGAAGAAACCCTTCTTGTTACTCTTGACATCTCTGGCTAGCTGCAGCTCCAGGTGCGATTTGGCCCTCCTGATAACATTCCTACATGCCCGAGCAATATTTTTATACTCTTCCCTGGTCATATGTCCAACCTTCCACTTCTTGTAAGCTTCTTTTTTATGTTTAAGATCCGCTAGGATTTCACCATTAAGCCAAGTTGGTCGCCTGCCATATTTACTATTCTTTCGACTCATCGGGATGGTTTGTCCCTGTAACCTCAACAGGGATTCCTTGAAATACAGCCAGCTCTCCTGGACTCCTTTCCCCTTCAAGTTAGTCCCCCAGGGGATCCTGGCCATCCGTTCCCTGAGGGAGTCGAAGTCTGCTTTCCTGAAGTCCAGGGTCCGTATCCTGCTGCTTACCTTTCTTCCCTGCGTCAGGATCCTGAACTCAACCAACTCATGGTCACTGCC
This sequence comes from Lepidochelys kempii, assembly GCF_965140285.1. Classification (NCBI taxonomy): domain Eukaryota; kingdom Metazoa; phylum Chordata; order Testudines; family Cheloniidae; genus Lepidochelys; species Lepidochelys kempii. The sequence goes on from NC_136380.1 coordinate 350,217,587, forward strand.
TCCCAGATTCCCATCCACTTTTGCTTCCCCCACTAATTCTACCCGGTTTGTGAGCAGCAGGTCAAGAAAAGCACCCCCCCTAGTTGGCTCCTCTAGCACTTGCGCCAGGAAATTGTCCCCTACGCTTTCCAAAAACTTCCTGGATTGTCTATGCACCGCTGTATTGCTCTCCCAGCAGATATCAGGAAAATTAAAGTCACCCATGAGAATCAGGGCATGCGATCTAGTAGCTTCCGTGAGCTGCCGGAAGAAAGCCTCATCCACCTCATCCCCCTGGTCCGGTGGTCTATAGCAGACTCCCACCACTACATCACTCTTGTTGCACACACTTCTAAACTTAATCCAGAGACACTCAGGTTTTTCTGCAGTTTCGTACCGGAGCTCTGAGCAGTCATACTGCTCCCTTACATACAGTGCTACTCCCCCACCTTTTCTGCCCTGCCTGTCCTTCCTGAACAGTTTATAACCATCCATGACAGTACTCCAGTCATACGAGTTATCCCACCAAGTCTCTGTTATTCCGATCACGTCATAGTTCCTTGACATCACCAGGACCTCCAGTTCTCCCTGCTTGTTTCCAAGGCTTTGTGCATTTGTATATAAGCACTTGAGATAACCTGTTGATCGCCCCTCATTGCCAGTATGAGGCAGGAGCCCTCCCCTCACAGACATTGCTGCCTGTGCTTCCTCCCGGTATCCCGCTTTCCCACTTACCTCAGGGCTTTGGTCTCCTTCCCCCGGTGAACCTAGTTTAAAGCCCTCCTCACTAGGTTAGCCAGCCTGCTGGCAAAGATGCTCTTCCCTCTCTTCGTAAGATGGAGCCCGTCTCTACCCAGCACTCCTCCTTCATGGAACACCATCCCATGGTCAAAGAAACCAAAGCCTTCTCTCCGACACCATCTGCGTAGCCATTCGTTGACTTCCACGATTCGACGCTCCCTACCTAGGCCTTTTCCTTCCACGGGGAGGATGGACGAGAACACCACTTGCGCCTCCAACTCCTTTATTCTTCTTCCTAGAGCCACATAGTCCGCAGTGATCCGCTCAAGGTCATTCTTGGCAGTATCATTGGTGCCCACGTGGAGAAGCAGGAAGGGGTAGCGATCCCAGGGCTTGATGAGTCTCGGCAGTCTCTCCGTCACATCACGAATCTTAGCCCCTGGCAAGCAGCAGACTTCTCGGTTTTCCCGGTCAGGGCGGCAGATAGATGACTCAGTCCCCCGGAGGAGAGAGTCCCCGACCACCACCACCCGCCTTCTCCTCTTGGGGGTGGTGGTCGTGGAACCCCCAACCTCAGGACAGCGCATCTCATGCCTTCCAACCAGCGGAGTCTCCTTCTGCTTTCTTGCCCCAGACATATCATCTGGTCCACTCTCCGCAACGATACCTGTGGAGAGAACATGAAAGCGGTTAGTTACCTGTGTCTGTGTTACTGGAACCCGGACATTCCACTTACCTCTTCTGGAGGTCACATGTTGCCAAGCTTCTTCACTGGTCTCTTGGCTCCTCTGTGCAACCTGCTCTATATCTGTAGAGCTTTGTGCCCCTAGAAGCCTATCCTGAGTTTCGTCCAGGAAATCCTCAGTTTCCCGTATGCAACGCAGGGTTGTTATCTGTTGCTCCAGACCTTCAATCTTCTCTTCCAATATGGAGACCAGCTTGCACTTTGTACAGACAAAGTCGCTTCTGTCCTGTGGAAGAAAGACAAACATGGCACATCCAGTGCAGGTCACAACAGCTGAACCCCCCCCTTCCATATCACCTTCCTACTATGAGCTTCCTCAGAGCAGTTTGCAAGACGTAAGCCTCACTGGGCTCCCTCCAGGCGAACTCCCAGGCAAACTCCTGCTGTGTGCTGCTCTGCTGTCCCCGCTGCTCAGCTGGTTCTCCGCCGCTCAGCTGGTTCGCGAAGCTCTGGCTATTTTTAAACAGCCAGGCTTCCCTGTCGCAAACAAACAGACACCCTACTGCCCGCCCCCTGCAGGCTAGCAGCCAATCAGACACTCACTCAGGCTCTCACACTGCCCCCCCAGCAAACACACGCTCGGATACTTCCTCAGCAAGCAAACAAACACAGACTCGGATACTTACCAGTCCCAGGCAAACTCCTGCTGTGTGCTGCTCTGCTGTCCCCGCTGCTCAGCTGGTTCTCCGCCGCTCAGCTGGTTCGCGAAGCTCTGGCTATTTTTAAACAGCCAGGCTTCCCTGTCGCAAACAAACAGACATCCTACTTGTGCAGGAGGTCAGACTAGATGATCATAATGGTCCCTTCTGACCCTAATATCTATGACTCTATGAAACTATAGGGATGTTAAAGGATTGTTTGAAAGTTAACGTGGCACCTCAAAGAATCATAGAATCATAGAATCATAGAATATCAGGGTTGGAAGGGACCCTAGAAGGTCATCTAGTCCAACCCCCTGCTCGAAGCAGGACCAATTCCCAGTTAAATCATCCCAGCCAGGGCTTTGTCACGCCTGACCTTAAAAACCTCTAAGGAAGGAGATTCTACCACCTCCCTAGGTAACGCATTCCAGTGTTTCACCACCCTCTTAGTGAAAAAGTTTTTCCTAATATCCAATCTAAACCTCCCCCACTGCAACTTGAGACCATTACTCCTCGTTCTGTCATCTGCTACCATTGAGAACAGTCTAGAGCCATCCTCTTTGGAACCCCCTTTCAGGTAGTTGAAAGCAGCTATCAAATCCCCCCTCATTCTTCTCTTCTGCAGGCTAAACAATCCCAGCTCCCTCAGCCTCTCCTCATAACTCATGTGTTCCGGTCCCCTAATAATTTTTGTTGCCCTTCGCTGGACTCTCTCCAATTTATCCACATCCTTCTTGAAGTGTGGGGCCCAAAACTGGACACAGTACTCCAGATGAGGCCTCACCAATGTCGAATAGAGGGGAACGATCACGTCCCTCGATCTGCTCGCTATGCCCCTACTTATACATCCCAAAATGCCATTGGCCTTCTTGGCAACAAGGGCACACTGCTGACTCATATCCAGCTTCTCGACCACTGTCACCCCTAGGTCCTTTTCCGCAGAACGGCTGCCTAGCCATTCGGTCCCTAGTCTGTAGCTGTGCATTGGGTTCTTCCGTCCTAAGTGCAGGACCCTGCACTTATCCTTATTGAACCTCATCAGATTTCTTTTGGCCCAATCCTCCAATTTGTCTAGGTCCTTCTGTATCCTATCCCTCCCCTCCAGCGTATCTACCACTCCTCCCAGTTTAGTATCATCCGCAAATTTGCTGAGAGTGCAATCCACACCATCCTCCAGATCATTTATGAAGATATTGAACAAAACCAGCCCCAGGACCGACCCTTGGGGCACTCCACTTGACACCGGCTGCCAACTAGACATGGAGCCATTGATCACTACCCGTTGAGCCCGACAATCTAGCCAGCTTTCTACCCACCTTATAGTGCATTCATCCAGCCCATACTTCCTTAACTTTCTGACAAGAATACTGTGGGAGACCGTGTCAAAAGCTTTGCTAAAGTCTAGAAACAATACATCCACTGCTTTCCCTTCATCCACAGAACCAGTAATCTCATCATAAAAGGCGATTAGATTAGTCAGGCATGACCTTCCCTTGGAGAATCCATGCTGGCTGTTCCTGATCACTGAATCAGACAGTAGTTTTTATTGTCTATGTACTGTACTAATACACAAAAATAAATACATTTTCATTAAGGCTAAGATTGTCACAGAGACGATGGAATCCGTGACTTCCAGAGACCTCCGTGAGACTTTCCATTTCAGTGCAAGGGTGCAGGGGCCGGAGCGCTCATCTTCCCTGGGTAGCAAGGGGACCTCGCAGCTCCCAGCTGTGGGACCCAGAGCTCCTACTTTGGGCAGGAGGGGGCCCTCCACCGCTCTAAGCTGCCGCGGGTGGCAGGAGGGAGGTGGGACCCTGGTACTCACAGCCACTGCAGGTGTCAGGAGTACCCTGGATCTCCCAGCCACAGTGGACACCTGGAGGACCCCTGAGACACAGCAGCACTGGCTGATGTAACCCCCCCCCCATCCCGTTTCCTCATTTTTTCACATTTAGTTTTAGGAAAAGTCAGAGACAGGTCACCGGTTTCTGTGAGTCTTTGTTCATTGCCCGTGACCTGTCCCTGACTTTTCCTAAAATTAACCATGACCAAACCTTAACCTTAATTCCCATCAGTCTACAATATCCTAACTCAAATCACCTGAAAAAAAAAACAGGTAAGGGGCACAAATATGCTTGCTCAGCCAGAGTCCTAAAATGCCCAGTTCTAGCTCTGGGCACAGGCTGACTTGTAAAGTTGTTCCCTGTTACACTGCGTTACCAGACAAGGCTAGTAACATGTCCAGTTACAAAATGTTTGCATCCTTGGATCAAAGCATCAAGAATAAAGAGCTGGCTAATGTTGTGATTCCCTTTCACTGTCCTTATATGTGAGGATAAAACTTTGCCACAGGAATTACAAGTCTGTCCATTTCCATTTTTCCATGAGCGCGGTAGCACTGGAAATCTCAACACATAATTCAGCTTCAAAAACTTGCTCTAAGTCCTCGCATCCTTTGGGCTGAAGTCACCAGGTGCACTGTGTGTGCTCTATTGGAAACACATCTCTCCAATGGGTCAGAGTAACCCAATGGTAATGAATTCCTTCAGGTTTGTGAAAAGAGGTACAGAGTGGTATGTCTCTTCAACATTGCCTTCTTTATGAAGGAGGATAACAATGGTCCAAAGGAATTACAAGTGTGTACATTTCAAGCTTGTTCATGTGCAGAGTAGGAATAAAAATCTCAGTATAGAATTCAAATGGGAAAAATTTTGGGACAAGTCAATGTAAGTCTGCTCAAGTGTAAAAACCTACCTCTGAGGCTAAACCTTCAAATACAGGGAGTTAAAGTGCATGGCAAGACTCTCGATGGTTGATCGTTGTTCACACTTAGATCAGAAGATGTTTCACCCAAAAGTTACCCCAAAAAACCACCGAAACAAAAGAAAACAAAAATCCAGAATGAGGCTCTCTAAAAGTTACTCTCAGGTTAGTGATTTATTTGGAAGCCATGAATGGTAAGTATCCAGTGGGGTTCAGAATATACAGGATAGTGTTTGGCATACGTAGTCCCAACTATTGGGTTCATTTCTGACTCTGCCAATCACACCCTCTCTGACCGTCATCTCAGTTTCCCCCCATGGCAAACAAGTAGAATTGTAACACGAAGGGTGGATTGTCTGAAGCTTCCTCTGATCTAAGGATTTGAAAGCACTTCACAAATGCTTATCAAGGATTAGATATTGAAGAGTGGCTTCACTTTAAAAATGCATGTCAAGGTCTCTGATGTCACTCTGTTACCCAGGGTTCTTTCAACCCAAAGCTCTTGGTAACTTTTACTCTGTGTGAGGTGGTGTCAGGAAATAAATCAGGGGAGACATGGCCGTCCGACCAATCGATGGCTGGCACAAACAGGACAACACAAGAGTGCTTTCACTTAAAGCTAAACTTTACGTTGTCTTAAGCACTAACAAACATCAGCAAAAGGTTAGTAAAACAACCCCAACCCTTGATAATTACCAAAGCTGAGTGTGGCTCTCGAGTGGCACAGCGACAGGCTTCCGGTGGCCAAATCTTCCGTCTGCCGGTGGGGACTGCAAGATATATACAGAGAGATAGTCCAAAAAAAGAGTCCAACTAACTCAGACTTTTCCCCCTTATTTATACATTAGTACTAGAATGACATGTCCCTTAAAGAAAACTTGTTAAGTAACCAGTTTCAATAGTCAAGCAAGAGGTTCCTTCTGATTATCAATTAACCAGGTGTGGGTTTTTCCAGAGTTTGCAGCCTTGAGGCCCCAATAAACATTCCTGGGGCACATCCTGCTCTTCGAAAATGCATGTATCAGCCACTTCAACACAATTCTTATCAGGAAGGACGTGGGGACAAGCTGCCCTTTCTGTGGCACCCAAAATTCCTGCCTTGGTCAAACCGAGAGTGCTGAATGGCAAATTTACAGCCTGCTGACTTGGCTGCTTTTAGCAATAAGCCCTAGTGGTTTCAGGCACTTTACTGGTTTGCCAAAGCCTGCCCGTACAACTCCAGTGCTCAGTTCATGAGTCCTAGCCTCTGAAATTGGGGCTCTTTGATTTTTGTTCAATGTACTTTTGCATTTCCCTTTCATATATATTTTAAAGTTGATGGGTAGATGCTGAGCCAGTGTAAAGGAGGACATTTCCGTCAACTTCAGATTGAAAGAACACACTTTAACCAACCTGGGTGAGAGAAAACCTTGTTTGCAGTGTATCTTTCTGTGCATACTCTGTACCTCCACCCATACCTTCTCATATCTAATATACAGTGAAATCATAGAATCATAGAAGATTAAGGTTGGAAGAGACCTCAGGAGGTCATCTAGTCCAACCCTTTGCTCAAACCAGGACCAACACCAACTAAATTATCCTAGCCAAGGCTTTATCAAGCCAGGCCTTAAAAACGTCTCAGGATGGAAATTCCACCACCTCCCTAGGTAACCCATTGCAGTGCATCACCAGCCTCCAAGTGAAATAGTGTTTCCTAATATCCAACCTAGACCTCCCTCACTGCAACCTGAGACCATTGCTCCTTGTTCTGTCACCTGCCACCACTGACAACAGACGAGCTCCATGCTCTTTGGAACCCCCTTTCAGGTAGTTGAAGGCTGCTATCAAACCTCACCCCTCACTCTTCTCTTCTGCGGACTAAACAAGCCCAGTTCCCTCAGCCTCTCCTGGTAAGTCATGTGCCCCGCCCCCCGATCATTTTTGTTGCCCTCCCCTGTACTCTCCCCAATTTGTCTACATCCTTTCTGTAGTGGGAGCCCCAAAACTGGACGCAATACTCCAAATGTGACCTCAACAGTGCCAAATAGAGGGGAATAATCACTTCCCTCAATCTGCTGGCAATGCTCCTACTAATGCAGCCCAATATGCTGTTAACTTTCTGGGCAACAAGGGCACACTGCTGAATCATATCCAGCTTCTCATCCACTGTAGTCCCCAGGTCCTTTTCTGCAGAACTGCTGCTTAACCAGTCGGTCCCCAGCCTGTAGCCGTGCATGGGATTCTTCTGTCCTAAGTGCAGGACTCTGCACTTGTCCTTGTTGAACCTCATCAGATTTCTTTTGGCCCAATCCCCCAGTCAATGGGAAACATCAGCTACTGCATCTCCATCCATGAGCAGCCGAGAGGACTGCGTCTTGTGAGTGACTTCAGCTAATAAAGAAAAGGAAGAAGCACAAGACTGACAGTTAAGGAGCTGTGGGATGAGACTGGATTAATTGGAAGTCTGACCACCCTAGGGCATTCTGCAAGACCCTTCTCTGACAAAGTTTTTTAGCCAGAATTAGAATGATTTTAAAATGCAAAATTTACCCTCACCAGGATTTCGTCTAACCTGAACAGCATAAAATGACTTCCCTCAATTGTAGGGCACCGAATATCATTGAAGTCTATGGAACTGGACTGTTGTACACTAGCTCAGCATCCTTTACAAAGCAATATTTGTTAATGAAAGGGAAATGCAAAGCTTTTTTGAATGAAAAACCGAACAGATCCAAATTTGGAGGTGAGGAATCATGAACTGATGATTGGAACAACATCAGAAATCATAAAATGCATTTGTAAAGTTCATCTCATCCAGGATGCACTGTCCTGAGATGGGGGGTTCCACGACCACCACTCCCAAGAGAAGGAGGCGGGTGGTAGTGGTCGGGGACTCTCTACTCCGGGGGACTGAGTCATCTATCTGCCACCCTGACCGGAAAAACCGAGAAGTTTGCTGCTTGCCGGGGGCTAAGATTCGTGATGTGACGGAGAGACTGCCAAGACTCATCAAGCCCTCGGATCGCTACCCCTTCCTCCTTCTCCATGTGGGCACCAGTGATACTGCCAAGAATGACCTTGAGCGGATCACTGCGGACTACGTGGCTCTGGGAAGAAGGATAAAGGAGTTTGAGGTACAAGTGGTGTTCTCGTCCATCCTCCCCGTGGAAGGAAAAGGCCTGGGTAGGGACCGTCGAATCGTGGAAGTCAACGAATGGCTACGCAGGTGGTGTCGGAGAGAAGGCTTTGGATTCTTTGACCATGGGATGGTGTTCCATGAAGGAGGAGTGCTGGGCAGAGACGGGCTCCATCTTATGAAGAGAGGGAAGAGCATCTTTGAGAGCAGGTTGGCTAACCTAGTGAGGAGGGCTTTAAACTAGGTTCACTGGGGGAAGGAGACCAAAGCCCTGAGGTAAGTGGGGAAGCGGGATATGGGGAGGAAGCACAGGCAGGAACATCTGTGAGGGGAGGGCTCCTGCCTCATACTGAGAATGAGGAGCGATCAGCAGGTTATCTCAAGTGCTTATATACGAATGCACAAAGCCTTGGAAACAAGCAGGGAGAACTGGAGGTCCTGGTGATGTCAAGGAATTATGACGTGATTGGAAGAACAGAGACTTGGTGGGATAACTCACATGACTGGAGTACTGTCATGGATGGTTATAAACTGTTCAGGAAGGACAGGCAGGGCAGAAAAGGTGAGGGAGTAGCACTGTATGTAAGGGAGCAGTATGACTGCTCAGAGCTCCGGTACGAAACTGCAGAAAAACCTGAGTTTCTCTGGATTAAGTTTAGAAGTGTGAGCAACAAGAGTGATGTAGGGGTGGGAGTCTGCTATAGACCACCGGACCAGGGGGATGAGGTGGATGAGAATTTCTTCCGGCAACTCACAGAAGCTACTAGATCGCACGCCCTGGTTCTCATGGGTGACTTTAATTTTCCTAATATCTGCTGGGAGAGCAATACAGCGGTGCACAGGCAATCCAGGAAGTTTTTGGAAAATGTAGGGGACAATTTCCTGGTGCAAGTGCTAGAGGAGCCAACTGGGGGGGAGCTTTTCTTGACCTGCTGCTCAAAAACCGGGAAGAATTAGTGGGGGAAGCAAAAGTGGATGGGAATCTGGGATGCAGTGACCATGAGTTGGTTGAGTTCAGGATCCTGACACAGGGAAGAAAGGTAAGCAGCAGGATACGGACCCTGGACTTCAGGAAAGCAGACTTCGACTCCCTCAGGGAATGGATGGGTAGGATCCCTGGGGGACTAACATGAAGGGAAAAGGAGTCCAGGAGAGCTGGCTGTATTTCAAGGAATCCCTGTTGAGCTTACAGGGACAAACCATCCCGATGTGTCGAAAGAATAGTAAATATGGCAGGCGACCAGCTTGGCTTAATGGTGAAATCCTAGCGGATCTTAAACATAAAAAAGAAGCTTACAAGAAGTGGAAGGTTGGACGTATGACCAGGGAAGAGTATAAAAATATTGCTCGGGCATGTAGGAATGAAATCAGGAGGGCCAAATCGCACCTGGAGCTGCAGCTAGCGAGAGACGTTAAGAGTAACAAGAAGGGTTTCTTCAGGTATGTTGGCAACAAGAAGAAAGCCAAGGAAAGTGTGGGCCCCTTACTGAATGAGGGAGGCAACCTAGTGACAGAGGATGTGGAAAAAGCTAATGTACTCAATGCTTTTTTTGCCTCTGTCTTCACTAACAAGGTCAGCTCCCAGACTGCTGCGCTGGGCAGCACAGCATGGGGAATAGATGGCCAGCCCTCTGTGGAGAAAGAAGTGGTTAGGGACTATTTAGAAAAGCTGGACATGCACAAGTCCATGGGGCCAGACGAGTTGCATCCGAGAGTGCTAAAGGAACTGGTGGCTGTGATTGCAGAGCCATTGGCCATTATCTTTGAAAACTCGTGGCAAACGGGAGAAGTCCCGGATGACTGGAAAAAGGCTAATGTAGTGCCCATCTTTAAAAAGGGGAAGAAGGAGGATCCTGGGAACTACAGGCCAGTCAGCCTCACCTCAGTCCCTGGAAAAATCATGGAGCAGGTCCTCAAAGAATCAATCCTGAAGCACTTACATGAGAGGAAAGTGATCAGGAACAGTCAGCATGGATTCACCAAGGGAAGGTCATGCCTGACTAATCTAATCGCCTTCTGTGATGAGATTACTGGTTCTGTGGATGAAGGGAAAGCAGTGGATGTATTGTTTCTTGACTTTAGCAAAGCTTTTGACACGGTCTCCCACAGTATTCTTGTCAGCAAGTTAAAGAAGTATGGGCTGGATGAATGCACTATAAGGTGGGTAGAAAGTTGGCTAGATTGTGGGGCTCAATGGGTAGTGATCAATGGCTCCATGTCTAGTTGGCAGCCGGTGTCAAGTGGAGTGCCCCAGGGGTCGGTCCTGGGGCCGGTTTTGTTCAATATCTTCATAAATGATCTGGAGGATGGTGTGGATTGCACTCTCAGCAAATTTGCGGATGATACTAAACTGGGAGGAGTGGTAGATACGCTGGAGGGAAGGGATAGGATACAGAGGGACCTAGACAAATTGGAGGATTGGGCCAAAAGAAATCTGATGAGGTTCAATAAGGATAAGTGCAGGGTCCTGCATTTAGGACTGAAGAACCCAATGCACAGCTACAGACTAGGGACCGAATGGCTAGGCAGCAGTTCTGCGGAAAAGGACCTAGGGGTGACAGTGGACAAGAAGCTGGATATGAGTCAGCAGTGTGCCCTTGTTGCCAAGAAGGCCAATGGCATTTTGGGATGTATAAGTAGGGGCATAGCGAGCAGATCGAGGGACGTGATCGTTCCCCTCTATTCGACATTGGTGAGGCCTCATCTGGAGTACTGTGTCCAGTTTTGGGCCCCACACTACAAGAAGGATGTGGATAAATTGGAAAGAATCCAGCGAAGGGCAACAAAAATGATTAGGGGTCTGGAACACATGACTTATGAGGAGAGGCTGAGGGAAGTGGGATTGTTTAGTCTGCAGAAGAGAAGAATGAGGGGGGATTTGATAGCTGCTTTCAACTACCTGAGAGGTGGTTCCAGAGAGGATGGTTCTAGACTATTCTCAGTGGTGGAAGAGGACAGAACAAGGAGTAATGGTCTCAAGTTGCAGTGGGGGAGGTTTAGGTTGGATATTAGGAAAAAGTTTTTCACTAGGAGGGTGATGAAACACTGGAATGCGTTGCCTAGGGAGGTGGTGGAATCTCCTTCCTTAGAAGTTTTTAAGGTCAGGCTTGACAAAGCCCTGGCTGGGATGATTTAATTGGGGATTGGTCCTGCTTTTGAGCAGGGGATTGGACTAGATGACCTCCTGAGGTCCCTTCCAACCCTGATATTCTATGATTCTATGATTCTATGATTTCTCAAATGCAGCCACCAAGGGAGTTTTTGCAGCCCTAACAGCCTCCGAAGCCTGAGCAGTAATTGGGGGCGGGGAAAGCAGCAGTCCCTCCCTGCAGTGTCCAGCTGTTGCTGGTTGTTAAGGGTTTTCCCTTCGCCCTTTCCCTGGTTCCTATCACGCAGACGGAGAGCAGAAGACCAGAAGTCTGAAGTGCCAGCAGTGTGATGATGTTGACTGGGATTAATTCAAGGAAGCATATCCACAGCTCTGCACGCCAGAAGAGCCTTTTTTTCCCAGGATCCCAGTCCCCCCGTCTTTAGTAGACATAATTATACCTGTAGTGCACACCCTTGGTCCCTCCTCCTAGAATTTATGCTCTTCTTCCATTTTAGAGGGTCTTGTGTCTAAGGGCTTCAGTATCACCTCTTTTGTATCCCAATGGGAGGGGTAAGGTTGTGCTTCGGTCAGGGACAGGCATTTGTTTGGCCCTTTAGTGTTTCCTATCCCTTCCCCACTCCCCCTCCAGACTGGCTGCTTGACCTTGTCTCGGGAGAGGAGTTGGAGGCAGGACTGTCCTTCAAGAGTATGCTTGAATATTACACTCCCATGATTCTAAGCAACATTTTATCTCTCTCTCTTCCACCCCTCCACCCCCCGTCATCTGCTTGTGGGCAGATGCAACACACAGTGTCTTTGTTCTTTGTTGATACATATTGGTCCTTTTTTAAAATGGACTGGAAATCCCAAGCTGTGATAAATGAATGGGGGTGGGTGTAGCTCCCTTTTATGGACACCCAGCCAGCCAGTAGCTGTAACATCCCTCTTAGAAGCTGTTCTCTAATGGCACTACCTGGAAAGGGTTAAATGGCTCACTGCCTTGCATAGGTAAAGGGAAGTGAGTGGGCCAAAAGATCCAATGGGAAGGCTAGAACTTTTTTAAATTGAAACAAGACTCCCCCTTTGTCTGTCTGTTGTTGTTCTCGGGGACAGGCAGACAGGGGGCAGTTATGCTGTGAGAAGCTTGGGCCAGGTATGAAAAATCATTAGTATCTTATCTAGAAACTATTCATCTAAAACCCCAGATATGTAATTAGATCAGGAAATGTCTAGGAAGAGGAGATTAGGTTTATCCCTTTTATTTCTTTTTGGCTTTTGGATGCCTCTGTGCTAACCCCAGGTGCTTTTGTTTTGCTTCTAACCTTTAAGCTGGACCTCAAGAAAGCTATTCTTGATGCTTAATCCCTGTGGTTGTTTTTTTTCTAATCTAGCAAAAGCCTAAATTCCCAGATGTATTTTCTTCTTTTTTTATTAATAAAATTTACCTTTTTTAACAACATAATTGTATTTTTGTGTCTTAAGAGGTTTGTGCACATATTGTTTAATTAGCTGGTGGCAACAGCTGAATTCCTTGTTGTTGTTTTTTCTCAGCTCTTCCCAGGAGGCGAGTGAAAAGGCTTGAGGGTATCCCACAGGAAGGAATTCCCAAGTGCGCCTTCCTGGGTTGTCAAAGGGATTTTGTGTTTGGGTGGTGGCAGCATCCACCAATCCAAAGTCAGGGAAAAACTGTAACCTTGGGAGTTTAATACAAGCCTGGAGTGGCCAGTATTAATTTTCAGAGTCCTTGCGGGCCTGCAGCTTCTGTACTCAAAGTGCCAGAGTGGGGACTCAGCCTTGACAGTCAGTTTGTACAACTTTCTTCGGGGTATACATGCTGTTACTTATCACCTTATTATCTTCTAGGTGTCTGCAAATTGATTCCTTAATTATTTGCTCCATTGTCTTTCATGACTCCTGCATATGACTGTGGTGTAGTGTAGTTTGTTTATAAGGGCAGAACTGAGGTAGGCAGAACTATGGCAATCAGTTGTGTTTGCAACATCCTTCTGAACTCAACCTTTGGTCATGTCATTTCCCCAAGGAGTGGACCTTGCTGTTGGCCAGTAGATGAACACATGCAGACAAAGAGTCAAAAGAAGTTTTAGTTGTGCAATGAAATCCAAAACGTCAATGTCAAGCTGAACTATATTTGCCCCATTGCCCTAAATTTTGTCAGCTCATCTCCAGCATTGCAAAGTGAGTGCAAAGTTGGTGTCAAGGAGCAGAGCTGGTTGAATGTACCCCTCTCACTAGGTTGTCATAAAAGACTGCTTCCGAGATGGATGCTACTTGCTACATGTCACTGGAGGTTCCATCAGAGCAGAAGAGAAGAATGTCCTGGAAAAAGGAGAATTATTCTAAAAAAGGGCTGCTGACTCCATAATGATGTTTCAGCAGAGCCTCTTTTGGAGACTATATTATTCAAAATGCTCTCAAATGACATTCCAGAAATACATTGGTTTAAACATTCATCCTTAGCACCTGGAGGAGCAATAGTGATGGAAATGAATTTTGATTTGGTTTGAGGACTCCACATAAAGCATCCATAACAAACAGTGAGGTTAGCAAAGTTTTCCCAGCATTCGTCTGCATGAATAATCCCTGCTGAAACACCCAAATGCTGGGGAAGCAAGCTCCATAGAACAGGGAGGGTGATTTGTGGAGTGCACTGGGAAGAGCTTTCTAGTGAAGAGCCAGACTTTCAAAGGGCTCTAGAAAGAAAGGCATCCTGTCCTGAAAGTTGCTCTGCCATTCAAGGGGTTTGGGGTAGAGTTAACTTTCCTTTGTTAAAACAGGTAATGGAAGTTGGAGCTCCACCCCGGTACAGAATCCCCACATAATGCTGTAAACTATTTCAAGGGCTGAATTCTCCTATCACTCCAGGGCTTCAGAAAGTTACCTCTTGAGAAGTGCCTGATGCTGCTGGCTCTTCAGGGATGAATTCTGTCCAGGGCAATGTTTAAAGAAAGAGGGAGGAACAAGGAGAACCAGAAGACGGATATTATGATGCATCAGAGTTTTTAATGCAAGTGACATTTGCAATACACAGGTACAGGAAAAATACTAGAGCAGAAAGAACATATTTTCAGTTTTTCAAGAAAGGCTGTGAACCATCACCCACCTCAATGGGACGTATTTCACACAAGATGTGCTTTTTTGTTGTTGCGGCTGCAGAGGTGGACAAACAAGTCCCCATTGCAACTATTTTCAGTTCCTTTTATAGCCCAGTCGGTTGGACATGAGACAAAGCAAAACAGAAGCAGAGGACTATGCAGCTTGTTAATTAAACATCTATGCAGAGAAGGTCAAAGCGAGAATCTAAGGATACGTATTGATGGAAAGGATAAAACAGACAGGGTCTAATTCTCCTTCACAGCAAGGTCTCTTTTTCCCACGCTCAAGGGACTTCAAATGATAATAAATGTAACTGATGCCTCTCTTAAGGCCCCTATTTCCTTTAAACTGCAGAGTTAGTGTAAACAGCCTGTGTGTTATTCAGAATGAGTCCACATGTGACTAAGAGGATCAGCACATGGCTGGGAAAGCATTGCCAGGAGAGTCATAAAGCGTAACGTTAGAAATGCAGCAGGGCTATCAGACCATGGTGCTGAGCACACACAGCTCCCACTGAGCTCAACTGGAGCCATGTTTGCACAGCACTTCTGAAAGCCATGCCCGAAAGGTCAGCGGTGAATCTGGATCTTCCTGTTTAGTTCCTGGTTCTTCCTTCTTCCACAAATATCCCTGGTGGCTTTAGCATGGACCACAGCTTCCACTGAGGTATCTATGGCGAGATATCCCGGAACCACATATTCCCCCATAACCATAACCGCCCAGGTAACCACCTAATCCCCCATAACCGTAACGGCCACCGTAACCACCGTATCCCCCTAAACCATACCATCCTCCAGAATGGCCTCCATAGCCGTACAATCCCCCATGACCCAATGAGCCCCCAAAACCGGGTCCGACCACAGGTGCTCCTATGGCTCCCACTCCAGTGTGCTGAGGAAAATTGCTGAGAATTGGTCCTGGGAGGGTCACAACAACCGGTGAGGGTCTGATCACCACTTCGGAGTCAGGGCATTGCCTAACGCACGGCTCGTTGCAGCTGCCAGTGACTGGACTGGGTCGGGCCACTCCACAGTCTGGATAGCAGAGGCTGGAGAAAGTCATCTTTCTGGAATGGAGGTAAACCTGAAACACACAACCGGGATTAGAGTAAAGAGAAGATACAAGGGCTGGTGGAAGAAAGGCTTCAAAGCTCAATGTGGCTCAAGAGAGAAAGAAAGAGGGGCCTTAGTCCCGGTGTTCATGGCCATGTATTTCTTTCTATATCCTCTTTCTACACCTCCTGTCCACTCGCACTAAACTTCCCTCCCAACCGACCCCCTAGAGCCCCTCTCAATGGCTTTGTCTGAAAAACACAGACTGGAATAAGTGTCACTATTTCCATGCTGGACACCTGGGATTCTGTGTCCATTTTAGACATTTCTCAAAGATAACATGGCTGGGATCATAGTAATCACTTGCTTTCATTTGAGATTTAACCTCTACATGCAAACCAGTTGAGTCTGGTATCACAGTGTAGTTCTTTGAGTTTCCAAAGCTTGTGAGTCAGCAATACTTGCTGATGAATGAACAGAAAACTTTACTTTTCTCCAAACAAATCACTAAGGACAAGCTCCTCAGCTGGGGTTCAGGTCCACTGACTTTCATGGAGTGACACTAAATTACATCATCTGAGGAGAAGCACCTTCAATGTGTATTTCTCCTGAGAAGAACACAAGAATTGCTACACTGGATCTCACCACTTGTCAGCTTAATCCATTCTCCTGTCTCGAAGAGTGAGGAGTAACAGCTGCTTGAGAAGAAAGTAAAAGACCACTGAATTGGTCCTTTCTGGACTAACCTGGGAAAGTTTCTTCCTAATATGACTAAGTGAAAAATGGCTAAATGAGTTTCTAAAGTTACTGAAAAGATTTCAGTGCCCTATATCTATTTCCAACTAATAGGAAATGTGTTTCCCAATTGCATATGTTGCTCCCAAAATACCTCAAATCATGAATCCACCAGCTCGTGTAACTGAATCACTACACAAGGTAATTATGGAAGAACACCCTGATCCCTAATAAATATCACAGTGAGTCAATGCAAGATTCAGCCTTACATTAAAATAGCTCCTACTATCTACCATCTCTAGAGTTCGAAAGCTGTTTAGTGGAATTGGACTTACCCTGTTCACCAAGGAGATGAAGTACGGAGAAGTGTTTAGAAGAGCCCTGAGTGAGTGCTTTTATACAGTTCCTAGGACTGCCTGAAGGATCTGCGATGCCGTTTGTGGAGGAGGTCCTAATTAGTTACCAAACAAACTTTATTACCTTGCAAAATCCTCCTTTGGATGAAGCTGTTTGCCTCAGGGGTTGTGATTATTAGGTTAATCTGAGCCTCAGAGGGCGTGACATGCACGTTGCACTCTGCATCTTTCTTTCATCTTCAAATGGTATGGGCCAAATGCATTCCTCCTGCCATTCCATCGACTTTATTGGCGTTTCAATGAGAATGAATGTCAAGGTGACTCTGAGCAGCATCTAATCTTCAATATTGGAACATCTAATCCCAGTAAAAAGTTACTACTATTCTAATAATACACCTCTTTGGCCATACAAAAGACGAGGTGTGTTTTGTGAAGTGCTTTGAAATGCTTAGATCAGAGGAAGCTTCAGACAATCCACCCTGCACGTTACAATTCTACCTGTTTGCCATGGGGGGAAACGGAGGCACATTCAGGTGACGATCAGACAGGGTCTGTGATTGGCAGAGTCAGAAACTAACCCCAATATTTGGAACTGTTCATGCTAAACACTATCCTGTATATCCTGAGCCCCACTGGATACTTACCATTCATGGCTTCCAAATAAATCACTAACCTGAGAGTAACTTTTGGAGAGCCTCATTCTGGATTTTTGTTTTCTTTTGTTTCGGTGGTTTTTTGGGGTAACTTTTGGATGAAACATCTTCTGATCTAAGTGTGAACAACGATCAACCATCGAGAGTCTTGCCATGCACTTTAACTCCCTGTATTTGAAGATTTAGCCTCAGAGGTAGGTTTTTACACTTGAGCAGACTTACATTGACTTGTCCCAAAATTTTTCCCATTTGAATTCTATACTGAGATTTTTATTCCTACTCTGCACATGAACAAGCTTGAAATGTGCACACTTGTAATTCCTTTGGACCATTGTTATCCTCCTTCATAAAGAAGGCAATGTTGAAGAGACATACCACTCTGTACCTCTTTTCACAAACCTGAAGGAATTCATTAGAATCATAGAATCATAGAATATCAGGGTTGGAAGGGACCCCAGAAGGTCATCTAGTCCAACCCCCTGCTCAAAGCAGGACCAATTCCCAGTTAAATCATCCCAGCCAGGGCTTTGTCAAGCCTGACCTTAAAAACCTCTAAGGAAGGAGATTCTACCACCTCCCTAGGTAACGCATTCCAGTGTTTCACCACCCTCTTAGTGAAAAAGTTTTTCCTAATATCCAATCTAAACCTCCCCCACTGCAACTTGAGACCATTACTCCTCGTTCTGTCATCTGTTACCATTGAGAACAGTCTAGAGCCATCCTCTTTGGAACCCCCTTTCAGGTAGTTGAAAGCAGCTATCAAATCCCCCTCATTCTTCTCTTCTGCAGGCTAAACAATCCCAGCTCCCTCAGCCTCTCCTCATAACTCATGTGTTCCAGTCCCCTAATCATTTTTGTTGCCCTTTGCTGGACTCTCTCCAATTTATCCACATCCTTCTTGAAGTGTGGGGCCCCAAACTGGACACAGTACTCCAGATGAGGCCTCACCAATGTCGAATAGAGGGGAACGATCACGTCCCTCGATCTGCTCGCTATGCCCCTACTTATACAACCCAAAATGCCATTGGCCTTCTTGGCAACAAGGGCACACTGCTGACTCATATCCAGCTTCTCGTCCACTGTCACCCCTAGGTCCTTTTCCGCAGAACTGCTGCCTAGCCATTCGGTCCCTAGTCTGTAGCTGTGCATTGGGTTCTTCCGTCCTAAGTGCAGGACCCTGCACTTATCCTTACTGAACCTCATCAGATTCCTTTTGGCCCAATCTTCCAATTGGTCTAGGTCCTTCTGTACCCTATCCCTCCCCTCCAGCGTATCTACCACTCCTCCCAGTTTAGTATCATCCGCAAATTTGCTGAGAGTGCAATCCACACCATCCTCCAGATCATTTATGAAGATATTGAATAAAACTGGCCCCAGGACCGACCCTTGGGGCACTCCACTTGATACCGGCTGCCAACTAGACATGGAGCCATTGATCACTACCCGTTGAGCCTGACAATCTAGCCAGCTTTCTACCCACCTTATAGTGCATTCATCCAGCCCATACTTCCTTAACTTGCTGACAAGAATACTATGGGAGACCGTGTCAAAAGCTTTTTTAAAGCTTTTTTTTCCCTTTTTTAAAGATTGGCACTACATTAGCCTTTTTCCAGTCATCCGGGACTTCCCCCGTTCGCCACGAGTTTTCAAAGATAATGGCCAATGGCTCTGCAATCACAGCCGCCAATTCCTTTAGCACTCTCGGATGCAACACGTCCGGCCCCATGGACTTGTGCACGTCCAGCTTTTCTAAATAGTCCCTAACCACCTCTATCTCCACAGAGGGCTGGCCATCTCTTCTGCATTTTGTGATGCCCAGCGCAGCAGTCTGGGAGCTGACCTTGTTAGTGAAAACAGAGGCAAAAAAAGCATTGAGTACATTAGCTTTTTCCACATCCTCTGTCACTAGGTTGCCTCCCTCATTCAGTAAGGGGCCCACACATTCCTTGGCTTTCTTCTTGTTGCCAACATACCTGAAGAAACCCTTCTTGTTACTCTTGACATCTCTGGCTAGCTGCAGCTCCAGGTGCGATTTGGCACTCCTGATAACATTCCTACTTGCCCGAGCAATATTTTTATACTCTTCCCTGGTCATATGTCCAACCTTCCACTTCTTGTAAGCTTCTTTTTTATGTTTAAGATCCGCTAGGATTTCACCATTAAGCCAAGCTGGTCGCCTGCCATATTTACTATTCTTTCGACTCATCGGGATGGTTTGTCCCTGTAACCTCAACAGGGATTCCTTGAAATACAGCCAGCTCTCCTGGACTCCTTTCCCCTTCAAGTTAGTCCCCCAGGGGATCCTGGCCATCCGTTCCCTGAGGGAGTCGAAGTCTGCTTTCCTGAAGTCCAGGGTCCGTATCCTGCTGCTTACCTTTCTTCCCTGCGTCAGGATCCTGAACTCAACCAACTCATGGTCACTGCCTCCCAGATTCCCATCCACTTTTGCTTCCCCCACTAATTCTACCCGATTTGTGAGCAGCAGGTCAAGAAAAGCACCCCCCCTAGTTGGCTCCTCTAGCACTTGCGCCAGGAAATTGTCCCCTACGCTTTCCAAAAACTTCCTGGATTGTCTATGCACCGCTGTATTGCTCTCCCAGCAGATATCAGGAAAATTAAAGTCACCCATGAGAATCAGGGCATGCAATATAGTAGCTTCTGTGAGCTGCCGGAAGAAAGCCTCATCTACCTCATCCCTCTGGTCCGGTGGTCTATAGCAGACTCCCACCACTACATCACTCTTGTTGCACACACTTCTAAACTTAATCCAGAGACACTCAGGTTTTTCTGCAGTTTCGTACCGGAGCTCTGAGCAGTCATACTGCTCCCTTACATACAGTGCTACTCCCTCACCTTTTCTGCCCTGCCTGTCCTTCCTGAACAGTTTATAACCATCCATGACAGTACTCCAGTCATGTGAGTTATCCCACCAAGTCTCTGTTATTCCGATCACGTCATAGTTCCTTGACATCACCAGGACCTCCAGTTCTCCCTGCTTGTTTCCAAGGCTTTGTGCATTTGTATATAAGCACTTGAGATAACCTGTTGATCGCCCCTCATTCCCAGTATGGGCAGTAACCCAATTACCATTGGGTTACTCTGACCCATTGGAGAGATGTGTTTCCAATAGAGCACACACAGTGCACCTGGTGACTTCAGCCCAAAGGATGCGAGGACTTAGAGCAAGTTTTTGAAGCTGAATTATGTGTTGAGATTTCCAGTGCTACCGCGCTCATGGAAAAAATGGAAATGGACAGACTTGTAATTCCTGTGGCAAAGTTTTATCCTCACATATAAGGACAGTGAAAGGGAATCACAACATTAGCCAGCTCTTTATTCTTGATGCTTTGATCCAAGGATGCAAACATTTTGTAACTGGACATGTTACTAGCCTTGTCTGGTAACGCAGTGTAACAGGGAACAACTTTACAAGTCAGCCTGTGCCCAGAGCTAGAACTGGGCATTTTAGGACTCTGGCTGAGCAAGCATATTTGTGCCCCTTACCTGTTTTTTTTTCAGGTGATTTGAGTTAGGATATTGTAGACTGATGGGAATTAAGGTTAAGGTTTGGTCATGGTTAATTTTAGGAAAAGTCAGGGACAGGTCACGGGCAATGAACAAAGACTCACAGAAACCGGTGACCTGTCTCTGACTTTTCCTAAAACTAAATGTGAAAAAATGAGGAAACGGGATGGGGTGGGGGGTTACAGCAGCCAGTGCTGCTGTGTCTCAGGGGTCCTCCAGGTGTCCACTGTGGCTGGGAGATCCAGGGTACTCCTGACACCTGCAGTGGCTGTGAGTACCAGGGTCCCACCTCCCTCCTGCCACCCGCGGCAGCTTAGAGCGGTGGAGGGCCCCCTCCTGCCCAAAGTAGGAGCTCTGGGTCCCACAGCTGGGAGCTGCGAGGTCCCCTTGCTACCCAGGGAAGATGAGCGCTCCGGCCCCTGCACCCTTGCGCTGAAACGGAAAGTCTCACGGAGGTCTCTGGAAGTCACGGATTCCATCGTCTCTGTGACAATCTTAGCCTTAATGAAAATGTATTTATTTTTGTGTATTAGTACAGTACATAGACAATAAAAACTACTGTACGATTCGGTTAGGTGCCACATTAACTGTCACACAATTCTTTAACATCCCTATAGTGTCCTCCTATATAACCGTTAAGTAAACTCATTCATAGGTACTGGGCAAAAAGCATGGACTGAATAGAATCGTAATCGAAATATGGGCACTGCAATGACTTTATGGCATGAAACATATTCAGAAAGACATAAAATTGCTTTTCTGATTATAAAATACTAATCGTGGTGGTTGGTTTCCCATCGCCCCTCAGTGAGACTCTGGCTAGAATAGCAGCCACCTCTCTCAATGACACAACACAGAACAAAAGGGACTCAGAAGTAAATAAAGAATGAATTTACTGCAGAGGTGGATTATCTAGCAATTAAATTACCTGCACACACTTTCTCTGCCCTTTATAGGAGGGGTACAGGCATTTGGCGGGGCTAGGTTGTAAGATTTCTGGGGTTTGCCTTTTGCATTGTCATTTTAGGTTTCTAAGAAGAGTATGGATTATTGTTTGCTCCCTTGTACAATATTCTGGTTAGCTTCTACCTGATCATTTCTCCTGCTGAATCCTGCCAAGCGAATTGCGATTACGCCCCTTTCAAGGTGAAGGATTACAGCAGCATGGCGGAAGCTATGTTGTGACAGCTGAGAAGAGGCATCCTGCATCTTGGCCGGGGGTTAGACGAGATGAGCCTTGCGGTGCCTTTTAACCCCCTGGGTCGATGACCTTTGACTTCTGGCCAAGTGAGGCCCCTCCCACCAAAGTGTGGAGACAGAAGAAGGTACCTGGCTGTGGTGATTGTGAAATGGGATCGTGCTGTGCTTCAGTGTGTGCCAATGCCCTGGTCACGGTGGCGAGATGGGCACAGAGAAGGGTGTGAGGAACAGACTGGCTGGGTCACAGCCCTGAATGCAACAAGCACAGGTCACAGTGGACATGCGTCTTTGCCAGTGGATACCCCACCAGCAGCCCCAATGCAGCTCTGCACCCACTGGTCTCTTCACCTGGACAGTCAATGGCCTGTATTTTTAGCTGACTTGGCACAAGTGAAAATTGTCCCGAGCCCAAAATTAGAGGCCTGTTAGAAGAGAAGCCCGGGTGTGCCCAGCATCATGGGCCAGGCCGTGCTGCAGGTGTCGGCTCCCTGGCGTGTGAGTGTACCTTGCTGGCCATATAATGGAGCGTGATCCCAGTGAGTCACAGGGAGGCTCCTTACCCTGTTCTCTGGAACAAGGATTGAATCAGGCTGGGGCAGCAACAAGGAAGGGCAGGGCCCAGTCACAGGACCACACAGCTAAAGGAGGGAGATACCCCGCCCTCCAATTTTACAACTTGGCCCCCTTCTGCCTCTGCCTCCAGCTGTTTCATCCCCCTGCCCCATGCAGTCAGTTACCGCCCCCTGCTCAGACCATGCCCATCCCCCACAGTTTGCCCCCCTTAACCATTTTAATTGCCAGCCAGCGCAGCAGCATCAGCAGATCTTACTGAGCAATGAGCACGCTCACGAGGAGCCAAGCAGTGCTCAGCACCCAGCCTGTCAGCCGCCCCATTAGCATCCTAGTGCCAGGGAGTCTGCAATTGCCTGGGGCCCTGGGCCCGCGATCCTTCTGGGCAGAGGGGGCTCTGAGCCCCCTGGCCTCCATCTGGACACTGCTGGCCCAATCCTGTGAGGGGAGGCCACTACACTTGACCTACTTCCTTTCACTCTCCGCCATCCCTCCCCTTGACCCATCAGCAAACCAGATCTAGGCAGCCCTTTGAGATGGCATTGGTGACCCAAGTGGAGGTCCAATGTTAGGACAAGTATTATTCACCACAGGGTAAGATTCACCCCTGAGAAAAAGGGCCATCACAAAGGCCCATGATCCACTTAACACCCTGTTAAGACCCAGTTTGAAAGTTTAAAATTGGATTAAAGTTGTTCATTGCCATTGTACCATCCCCCAGCCAAAGGGTGAATTTCAGACTTAAGGTCTTGACAAGAAATACTCTGGAGGCAATGGAATGATTCCCAGTAACTTCAAAGGGACTTGGGTCTGACCCGTTGAGAATGTAGACGAATGGCTCCCTCCTTCCTGGAAGGTTTAGAATGAACTGCCCCATGCCCCTAACACGACCAGCAGGAATTGAAAGGACCAAACTGGATTCCTTTCATGACACCCACTTGTGCTACTGATGCCGCTCAGAATCACCTTGACCTTCATTATAATGGCAGCACCAATAAAGTCGACGGAATGGTACGAGGAATGCACTTGGCCGGTACCATCTGAAGATGAAAGAAAGATGAACAGTGCAATGTGCATGTCACGCCCTCTGAGGCTCAGATCAACCTAATAATCACAACCCCTGAGGAAAACAGCTGCATTCAAAGGAGGATTGTGCAAGGCAATCAAGTTTTTTGGTAACTAATTAGGACCGCCTCCACAAATGGCATAGCAGATCCTCCAGGCAGTCCTAGGAACCGTATAAAAATGTTCACCACTCAGGGCTCTTCTAAACACTTCTCCAGACTTCATCTCCTCAGTGAACTGCATAAGTCCAATTCCACTCAATCGCTTTCGAACTCTAGAGATCATAGATAGTAGGAGCTATTTTAAGGTAAGCCTGAATCTTGCATTGACTCACTGCGATATTTATTAGGGATCAGGGTGTTCTTCCATAATTACCTTGTGTAGTGATTCAGTTACACGAGCTGGTGGATATATGATTTAAAACTAATACGGGGACTTTGGGAGCAAAATGTGCAATTGGGAAACACATTTCCTATTAATTGGAAATAGATTTAGGGCACTGAACTCTTTTCAGTAACTTTAGAAACTCATTTAGCCATTTTTCACTTAGTCATATTAGGAAGAAACTTTCCCAGGTTAGTCCAGAAAGGACCAATTCAGTGGTCTTTTACTTTCTTCTCAAGCAGCTGTTACTCCTCACTCTTCGAGACAGGAGAATGGATTAAGCTGACAAGTGGTGAGATCCAGTGTAGCAATTCTTGTGTTCTTCTCAGGAGAAATACACATTGAAGGTGCTTCTCCTCAGATGATGTAATTTAGTGTCACTCCATGAAAGTCAGTGGACCTGAACCCCAGCTGAGGAGCTTGTCCTTAGTGATTTGTTTGGAGAAAAGTAAAGTTTTCTGTTCATTCATCAGCAAGTATTGTTGACTCACAAGCTTTGGAAACTCAAAGAACTACACTGCGATACCAGACTCAACTGGTTTGCATGCAGAGGTTAAATCCTCAAATGAAAGCAAGTGATCACCATGATCCCAACAGTGTTCTCTTTGAGAAATGTCTAAAATGGACACAGAATCCCAGGTGTCCAGCATAGAAATAGTGACACTTATTCCAGTCTATGTTTTTCAGACAAAGCCATTGAGAGGGGCTCTAGGGGGTCGGTTGGGAGGGAAGTTTAGTGCGAGTGGACAGGAGGTGTAGAAAGAGGATATAGAAAGAAATACATGGCCATGAACACCGGGACTAAGGCCCCTCTTTCTTTCTCTCTTGAGCCACATTGAGCTTTGAAGCCTTTCTTCCACCAGCCCTTGTATCTTCTCTTTACTCTAATCCCGGTTGTGTGTTTCAGGTTTACCTCCATTCCAGAAAGATGACTTTCTCCAGCCTCTGCTATCCAGACTGTGGAGTGGCCCGACCCAGTCCAGTCACTGGCAGCTGCAACGAGCCGTGCGTTAGGCAATGCCCTGACTCCGAAGTGGTGATCAGACCCTCACCGGTTGTTGTGACCCTCCCAGGACCAATTCTCAGCAATTTTCCTCAGCACACTGGAGTGGGAGCCATAGGAGCACCTGTGGTCGGACCCGGTTTTGGGGGCTCATTGGGTCATGGGGGATTGTACGGCTATGGAGGCCATTCTGGAGGATGGTATGGTTTAGGGGGATACGGTGGTTACGGTGGCCGTTACGGTTATGGGGGATTAGGTGGTTACCTGGGCGGTTATGGTTATGGGGGATTATGTGGTTCCGGGATATCTCGCCATAGATACCTCAGTGGAAGCTGTGGGCCATGCTAAAACCAGCAGGAATATTTGTGGAAGAAGGAAGAACCAGGAACTGAACAGGAAGATCCAGATTCACCCCTGACCTTTTGGGCATGGCTTTCAGAAGTGCTGTGCAAACAGGCTCCAAGTGAGCTTTGTGGGAGCTGTGTGTGCTCAGCACCATGGTCTGATAGCCCTGCTGCATTTCTAATGTTACGCTTTATGACTCTCCTGGCAATGCTTTCCCAGCCATGTGCTGATCCTCTTAGTCACATGTGGACTCATTCTGAATAACACACAGGCTGTTTACACTAACTCTGCAGTTTAAAGGAAATAGGGGCCTTAAGAGAGGCATCAGTTACATTTATTATCATTTTAAGTCCCTTGAGCGTGGGAAAAAGAGACCTTGCTGTGAAGGAGAATTAGACCCTGTCTGTTTTATCCTTTCCATCAATACGTATCCTTAGATTCTCGCTTTGACCTTCTCTGCACAGATGTTTATTTAACAAGCTGCATAGTCCTCTGCTTCTGTTTTGCTTTTCTCACATCCCACCGACTGAGGTTATAAAAGGAACTGAAAATGGTTGCAATGGGGACTTGTTTGTCAACCTCTGCAGCCGCAACAACAAAAAAGCACATCTTGTGTGAAATACGTCCCATTGAGGTGGGTGATGGTTCACAGCCTTTCTTGAAAAACTGAAAATATGTTCTTTCTGCTCTAGTATTTTTCCCGTACCTGTGTATTGCAAATGTCACTCTGATTAAAAACTCTGATGCATCATAATATCCGTCTTCTGGTTCTCCTTGTTCCTCCCTCCTTCTTTCAACATTGCCCTGGACAGAATTCATCCCTGAAGAGCCAGCAGCATCAGGCACTTCTCAAGAGGTGACTTTTTGAAGCCCTGGAGTGATAGGAGAATTCAGCCCTTGAAGTAGTTTACAGCATTATGTGGGGCTTCTGTACCAGAGTGGAGCTCCAACTTCCATTACCTGTTTTAAGAAAGGAAAGTTAACTCTACCCCAAACTCCTTGAATAGCAGAGCAAATTTCAGGACAGGATGCCTTTCCTTCTAGAGCACTTTGAATGTCTGGCTCTTCACTAGAAAGCTCTTCCCAGTGCACTCCACAAATCACCCTCCCTGTTCTATGGAGCTTGCTTCCCCAGCGTTTGGGTGCTTCAGTAGGGATTATTCATACAGATGAATGCTGGGAAAAAATTTACTAACCTCACTGTTTGTTATGGATGCTTTATGTGGAGTCCTCAAACCAAATCAAAATTCATTTCCATCACTATTGCTCCTCCAGGTGCTAAGGATGAATGTTTAAACCAATGTATCTCTGGCATGTCATTTGAAAGCATTTTGAATAATAAACTCTCCAAAAGAGGCTCTGCTGAAACATCATTATGGAGTCAGCAGCTCTTGTTTAGAATAATTCTCCTTTTCCAGGACGTTCTTCTCTTCTGCTCTGATGGGACCTCCAGTGACATGTAGCAAGTAGCATCCATCTCGGAAGCAGTATTTTATGACAACCTAGTGAGAGGGGTACATTCAACCAGCTCTGCTCCTTGACACCAACTTTGCACTCACTTTGCAATGCTGGAGATGAGCTGACAAAATTTAGGACAATGGGGAAAAATTGTTCAGCTTGACATTGACGTTTTGGATTTCATTGCACAACTAAAACTTCTTCTGACTCTTTGTCCGCATCTACTGGCCACCAGCAAGGTCCACTTACGTTGTTAAAAAAGGTAAATTTTATTAATAAAAAAAGAAGAAAATACATCTGGGAATTTAGGCTTTTGCTAGATTAGAAAAAAAACAACCACAGGGATTAAGCATCAAGAATAGCTTTCTTGAGGTCCAGCTTAAAGGTTAGAAGCAAAACAAAAGCACCTGGGGTTAGCACAGAGGCATCCAAAAGCCAAAAAGAAATAAAAGGGATAAACCTAATCTCCTCTTCCTAGACATTTCCTGATCTAATTACATATCTGGGGTTTTAGATGAATAGTTTCTAGATAAGATACTGATGATTTTTCATACCTGGCCCAAGCTTCTCACAGCATAACTGCCCCCTGTCTGCCTGTCCCCGAGAACAACAACAGACAGACAAAGGGGGAGTCTTGTTTCAATTTAAAAAAGTTCTAGCCTTCCCATTGGCTCTTTTGGCCCACTCACTTCCCTTTACCTATGCAAGGCAGTGAGCCATTTAACCCTTTCCAGGTAGAGCCATTAGAGAACAGCTTCTAAGAGGGATGTTACAGCTACTGGCTGGCTGGGTGTCCATAAAAGGGAGCTACACCCACCCCCATTCATTTATCACAGCTTGGGATTTCCAGTCCATTTAGAAAAAATATCACATAGAACATGGCTGGGATAGCATTAACAGTGCTAGTTTCCTTGTTAGGCTGTAACCTTTACTGGCAAACGAGTTCAGTCCAGAATCACAAGGCGTGGCTTTGGTTTGGAAACTTCAGCGAGTCACCAACACTTGCTGAGGAAATAACAAAGGCAGAATTTTTAGATACAGACAAAACACAACCCCCACCTCCTCCCCCAGTGTGAATCTGCGCTGCCCCACTGGCTTTGCGGGAGCTGCACTAAATTAGGCCCGACGAGGATCTGCCCCGAGAATTACTCCTGCGCATGAGAAGGTAGCAGTTGCCAGGCTGGAAGAGACGAGTGGCCCATCTAAGGCCGTATCCTGTTGTTAGACCATATTAAAGAAGTTCTGTATTAAAATCACAAATGAGTTTGATTCCCCATAGTTTAAATTCCAGGGTATTACTAATTAAGAGGGTTTTTGGTACTGTTTCTCTCCCTCTAGGTGTGAAACTTGCAAGCTGCTAATTGCGTTAGGACATTCTAAGACAGAGTCTGTTCTCAAAGCAATTCTTTGTAATAACAACTATTCACACAGAGAGAGACTCAAAGCAATACTCTGTAACAACAGAAACAGCACCCAGAGACTCCCCGCCCTTTTGTTGTATTAACAATTGTGATTAAAATAGAGATAGATGCTGTATGTGGATGGATGCTTGGTGTGGATAATAACTGAATGATCAGGGAGGTGCCAGCCTAAGAATCAAGTGTCCATTGACTGAAGAAGGCGTCAAGTGGAAATAACTAGAGGACCCCCAGAGGGCAGACTGGAATCCACCCAACAGCCTCAAGGATGGGAGAACCAAAGAACAAGATAACATCTGGTAGCACGGAGCCGTCAGGAATGTGCCATCTGCTGATTGATTCAGCAACAACATGATGAAGCAATTCCCATAGACTGGCCTAGGAAGAAATTCCTATAAAAATGGACTCTAGAAAGTGAGACCTTTGGGGTCTGATTCTGCAAACCAACTTCGAGGAGCATCAGATGTGCATCTGACAAGGCCCTGCTCCCTCCTCATGTCCAGGCCACCTGGCCAGTGGCTTGGCATGAGCAACTCTAAGGCTGGTAACTATGATAACAACCTTGCAGGACCTGTGTGTGTTTGTATGAATGAATGTGTGAATAAATATGAGATTGAATGGAATGTTATAGCTATAACTAACTGCTTACTAGGATTCTTTCTGTATTCACAATAAATGTGGTATTTTGCCTTTTCCCCTTTAATAAGATCCTGCTGGTTTTTATTTTATTGGTATAACACTGTCTCAGTGAGTGTCACTCACCAGCACCTTCAGAAGAAAGCAGAGGAACGATGAATTAGTCCTTTATAGAGGAAACTGAGGAAATTTCTTCCTAAATCCTGAATTAAAAACTGGAGATGAGATTTTTCAGAGCTCCCTAAGGGATCTGAATACCCAAGTTCCAACTAAAATCAACAGGATCTACTGTCCCTAATGCATGTATTGCTCTGAAAAACCAAGCACTCATTTCTGAAGCATGAAGAAACCAACGCCTGCAACTCGATAATGGAAAAACAACTGAAAAACCCTAAACCCTTCCCATTGTTATGAATCACAGAGTGTCTGTGCAAGAGTCAATCCTAAATTAAAAGATCCCTAGCACATCGTCTGAATGGCTAGGGAGAAAGTGAGTCAAATAGGACTTTTTTAAAAAAGAAAAGGAGTACTTGTGGCACCTTAGAGACTAACCAATTTATTTGAGCATAAGCTTTCGTGAGCTACAGCTCACTTCATCGGATGCATACTGTGGAAAGTATAGAAGATCTTTTTATACACACAAAGCATGAAAAAATGATCTTCTATACTTTCCACAGTATGCATCCCATGAAGTGAGCTGTAGCTCACGAAAGCTTATGCTCAAATAAATTGGTTAGTCTCTAAGGTGCCACAAGTACTCCTTTTCTTTTTGCGAATACAGACTAACATGGCTGTTACTCTGAAACAGGACTTTTTTAGTTCACACAGGAGAATAAGTGAAAGTGGTTAAAAGACTCCTGAGCCATGAGCATTTTCAGACAGTTTTTTAGACTGCTTGGAGGACTCGAGAGGCCCTTTGTTCCTGAAGGTCTAATTCGATCCAGACCAAATCTAGATAACTTCTTCCATTGGTTTAATATTTTTCCGCTGTTTTTCACAGTCAGTTTGTTCTTGACTCCACATGGTCTGATGTGCACATTACACCCTACCGCTCTTTCCTCTGCAAACTTGAGCTACAGGAGAATTCCCCGTAACTGTCCTCTTTAGAGGGCAGCTAAACCTGGTGAGGAAAATACCTGTTTGTGGTGCTTTAAAAGGGCCGGCATTTCGTGCTTTGGAGTTGGATTTAACCCTCCCTGAACTCAGTGCTTTCCAGGGGATTCCCTGCCCTGCTCTCCCTGATGAAATCCGTTAAAGAGACACTGAAGGTTTCTTCATCAGCACAATAAATCAAATATACTGCCCTCTTCCTTTCAGAGTAAGTTTTAATATATTGATGTGCACGGTTTGCACCGTTCCGTGGCTGCTGGGCTTCCGTATAACATATGTGACGGCATATGATATAAGTCTCCCCAGAGCCTCAAATGAAATCTAAGGGTCCCCAACCTGCTTCCCATACAGGAGATCAAAGGGGGCAAAGCCAGTAGATTCTAGGGGAACACTTCTGTCTGCATTTAGCAAATAGTGAACTAAAACGTCCCAATCATTCTCATGCCAGGATACGTACGTTCTTAGCATAGCTTTTAAAGTTCCATTAAATCTTTCCGCAAACCCATTCGTTTGTGTGTGACAGGAAGCAGCTTTTATATGCTTTGCTCTACATCATTCCCGTAGCTTTTGAAAGACTACAGACATGGAATTTGCACCACAGTCTGTCAGGATTTCTCTGGGAAAAACTAATCTGTTAAAAATGGTGAATAAAGCTGTAACCACTGGTTAGCCTATTCCAGAGCTTAACTACCCTTAGAGCTTTTTTCCTAATATCTAACCTAAACTTCCCTTGCAGCAGATCAAGCCCATTTCTTCTTGTCCCACCTTCAGTGGACATGGAGAACAACCGATCACCGTCCTCTTTCTAACAGCCTGTAGCAGATGTGAACGCTGTTCTCAGTTCCTCACTCAGTCTTCTTTTCCCTAGACTAAATGTAACCCAAACAGGGCCGGTTCCAGCGTTTATGCCACCCCAAGCGGAAAAAAAACCCCAAAACTTGCTTCTGAACGGGGAGGCGGAGGGATGATGCAACCAAAGAAGAGTCGCGTCCTTGCCGCCTAATTGCCGCCGGCACGAAACACGCTGTGATGGAGCGGCCGCCAAATTCCCACCGCCGCCGAGGGCGGATTGCCGCCCCAGAGCCCGACATCCTGCCGCCCCTTTACATTGACCACCGCAAAGGGCAATTGCTTGGTTCGCTGGTGCCTGGAGCTGGCCCTGAACCCACATCGCTAACAGGGAGATATCTCTTTCAGAGCTCTACGGTGGGGGCAGGAGTGGATAGGAGTGAGTTGTGTCTGGGTCATTTTTGCTAGGCAGATTTAGCACTCCCCATCCAGAAGCTTCTGGAATTGCGTATGGTAGTTTTGGGTCTGCTCCAAAAGCTTCCCTCTTGCTGGGGTCTGACTCCATGAGGGAAGGGGTCAGGGCAGCTGCTTTGCGCCCAGCCCTGGGCTCTGTGCGGGCTGGGAGAAGGTCGGCCACAGGAGCAGGAAGCAGCCTGTTTGCCCAAACTTGGAAGCATTTTGCAGCAGGTCGGTGATAGTGTACAACCCTCCAATAGGGAAGCCTGGGGAATGTTAATTACAGGGGAAAGTGTGTGGGGGGGGTTAATTTCTTTTATTTTAGTGGTGTACTTTGAATGTTGTTTGATTTTAGCCAAACGGTTTTAATTAAATTGTCTCAACAAGTGAGAGTCACCAACCTTTCTGTAAATGTGATCGTATTCTCAATTTTGCAATTTTTTGTAACAGAGCTGGGCTTTTGAAAATCAATTTACTTCACGGGGTGGTGGGTTGAGCAATTCTCTGACTGGCTAAGCGTGATTTCATCAGAGGAGGAGGAAGAGTCTGCACAGATTCCAACTGAAGATTCCTGCAGGAAAGTGGAGGGAAGATGTTGCTTTTGACTCTGCAGATTGTCTAGATTTAGTGATCAGAGACTTTTACCTGAGACTCCAGTATATTCAAGCTAAGCTTTTGGGAACTCTGGGTTTCTTCTCACTGTATCTGTGGGGACTGAGCTGTTTAGAATTAATTTGTTTTCTTTATTAATCTATAACTGTGAAGATAATATCTGTGGATTATAAAATAGCCATGTTATCTTTCTTTATCGTAAGATTGATCATGTTGGTACTTAATTCAGTTTTATCCCTTTTGTTCTTTGGGGGGTCTTGAATATGGGGAGGTTGATCCTGTTCATTCCTTGCTCAAAATCCTTAGAGACTGAACTCTGGGTCTCCAGCTGCTTTTCTAAGGGATTTGGGGGGTATTTCAGCCTTGGAGAGGGCAATGAAGTGAATTCTAGCCCAGGAGAATACCCAACGCCCAAATGCCGCAGCCGCCTCCACTGACAAGAGCGCCCTCCGGCGCCCTGCACGCTGGCCCCACCTGGATCCAGAGGCACTGCCCAGAGCCCCCGAGGAAGCTGCACAGTGCATGGTGCTGATCAGTGCTGGAGGCACCAGTGCAAACACCAAGGTCGCACATCTCGCTGCCCTTGGCAACAGCTGTTCAGGAGTGTTACTGATGATAATGGAGTATTCAGGCAAGTGTATTTGCATGGGATAGAATTTTGGGTCTTGTTTGCTCATTTCAGTTGCTGAGATCTTTATAGTCTTACCAATATGTGTCAACAAAGAACAAAGACACTGTGTGTTACATCTGCCCACAAGCAGATGGCAGGGGGGAAAAGGGGGGAAGAGAGAGAGCTAAAGTGTTGCTGGGTGTGGTGGGAGTGTAATATACAAGTGTACACCTGAAGGACACAAACTCCTCTCCTGAGATAAGGTCAAGCAGCCAGTCTGGAGGGGGATGGGCATAGGAAACACTAAAAGGCCAAAGAAATGCCTGACCAAAGCACGACCTCACTCCTTACCCCTCCCCTAGGATACAAAAAATGTGCTAGCAAATCCCCCAGACCCAACACTTACCATAAATTGTAAGAGGTGGGACCAAGGGCATGCACTACAGGTATAATGATTCCTATGAGGAACTGGGACGCTGGGAAAAAAGGCTTTTCCCGCACACAGAGCTATTTAATCCCAATCAACATCATATTGCCTGCACTTCAGACTTCTGGTCTTCTGCTCTCCATCTGCGTGATAGGAACCAGGGAAAGGGGGAAGGGAAAGCTCTTAACAAGCAACAACAGCTGGATACTGCAAGGAGGGACTGCTGCTTTCCCCACCCCCAATCCCTGCCCATGCTTCGGAGGTTGTCAGGGCTGCAAAAAGCTCCCTGGGTGGCCTCATTTCAGAAATGCATTTTAAAGATCCAGTCAACTGTTCATGATTCCTCGCCTCCGAATATTTGGGGCTGTTTGGTTTTTCATTCAAAAAAGCTTTGCATTTCCCTTTCATTAACAAACATTGCTTTGTAAAGGATGCTGAGCCAGGGTAAATCTGGGCAAGGGTGAATTTTGCACTTAAAATTATTCTAATGCTGACTGAAAAGCTTTGTCGAAGAAGGGGCTTGCAGAATGCAGATTTGCAATTAATCCAGTCTCATCCCACAGCAATCTGGCCATTGAAAACAGTCTCCTTAACTCTGTCTATCTTGTGCTTCTTCCTTTTCTTTCTTAGTTGAAGTCTCTCAGAAGAGCCAGTTTTCTTGGCTGCTCATGGGTGGAAATGCAGTACCTGATGTTTGCCATTGATTTCACTGTATATTAGATCAGAGCAGCAGGAGGTGGAGTTGCAGAGTATGCACAGAAAGATACATTCCTAACAAGGTTTTCTCTAATCCAGTCTGGGTAAAGTGCCTTCCTTCAATCTGAAATTGATGGAACTGTTCTCCTTTAAACTGGCTCAGCATCTACCCTTAAACATTTTTATACATATATATAAGGGAAATGCAAAGGTACATTGAACAAAAATCAAAGAACCCCAATTTCAGAGGCTAGGACTCATGAACTGAGCACTGGAATGATATCTGAGACCTTGACATGCATTTTTAAAGTGAAGCTAATCATAGAATCATAGAATATCAGGGTTGGAAGGGATCTCAGGAGGTCATCTAGTGCAACCCCCTGCTCAAAGCAAGACTGATCCCCGAGTAAATCATCCCAGCCAGGGCTTTGTCAAGCCTGACCTTAAAAACTTCTAGGGAAGGAGATTCCACCACCTCCCTAGGTAACGCATTCCAGTGTTTCACCACCCACCTAGTGAAAAAGTTTTTCCTAATATCCAACCTAAATCTCCCCCACTGCAACTTGAGACCATTAGTCCTTGTTCTGTCATCTGTTACCACTGAGAACAGTCTAGAGCCATCCTCTTTGGAACCCCCTTTCAGGTAGTTGAAAGCAGCTATTAAATCCCCCCTCATTCTTCTCTTCTGAAGACTAAATATCCCCAGTTCCCTCAGCCTTTCCTCATAACTCATGTGTTCCAGTCCCCGAATCATTTTTGTTGCCCTCTGCTGGACTCTTCCAATTTTTCCACATCCTTCTTGTAGTGTGGGGCCCAAAACTGGACACAGTACTCCAGATGAGGCCTCACCAATGTCGAATAGAGGGGAACGATCTGCTGGCAATGCCCGTACTTATACATCCCAAAATGCCATTGGCCTTCTTGGCAACAAGGACACACTGTTGACTCATATCCAACTTCTCGTCCACTGTCACCCTTAGGTCCTTTTCTGCAGAATTGCTGCCGAGCCATTCGGTCCCTAGTCTGTAGCAGTGCCTTGGATTCTTCCGTCCTAAGTGCAGGACTCTGCACTTGTCCTTGTTGAACCTCATCAGATTTCTTTTGGCCCAATCCTCCAATTTGTCTAGGTCCCTCTGTATCCTATCCCTACCCTCCAGCGTATTTACCACTCCTCCCAGTTTAGCGTCATCTGCAAACTTGCTGAGGGTGCAATCCACACCATCCTTCAGATCATTTATGAAGATATTGAACAAAACCAGCCCCAGGACCGACCCTTGGGGCACTCCACTTGATACCGGCTGCCAGCTAGACATGGAGCCATTGATCACTACCCGTTGAGTCCGACAATCTAGCCAGCTTTCTATCCACCTTATAGTCCATTCATCCAGCCCATACTTCTTTAACTTACTGGCAAGAATACTGTGGAAGACCGTGTCAAAAGCTTTGCTAAAGTCAAGGAACAACACGTCCACTGCTTTCCCTTCATCCACAGAGCCAGTTATCTTGTCATAGAAGGCAATTAGATTAGTCAGGCAT
This sequence comes from Lepidochelys kempii, assembly GCF_965140285.1. Taxonomy (NCBI): domain Eukaryota; kingdom Metazoa; phylum Chordata; order Testudines; family Cheloniidae; genus Lepidochelys; species Lepidochelys kempii. Next base: position 350,252,412 of record NC_136380.1, read on the forward strand.
GACTTGCCCTTGGTGAATCCATGCTGACTGTTCCTGATCACTTTCCTCTCCTCTAAGTGCTTCAGAATTGATTCCTTGAGGATCTGCTCCAAGATTTTTCCAGGAACTGAGGTGAGGCTAACTGGCCTGTAGTTCTCAGGATCCTCCTGTTCTTCCATATCTCCCCTGTTTGGCTGAATAAAGCAGCTTTATGTATAGTTTAACAAATGATACAGAGAATCAGGGAACTAGCTGGGAACTGGATTGGCTGGCTATATGGATACTTGGAGCAGCTTGCTATTGGATAAGTATGCTGGAAAAAAGGATGTATAAAAGCCTGTGTAACTTCCTGCTCTGTTGTACAGGATTTGAGATTCAAATCTCCCTGTACCTTTTTGAAGCTTCAAATAAACTTTTCTGCTTCTCCACCCCGTTGTGATTATTGGGTGCAGCACACCGGGTAACGAACCAACTCAAGCTGTTGTTCAGCCTCTCGGCACTGGGTGCCGGCAACACTCCTTCTTCCCTTTTTTAAAGATGGGCACTACATTAGCCTTTTTCCAGTCATCTGGGACCTCCCCCAGTCGCCATGAGTTTTCAAAGATAATGGCCAATGGCTCTGCAATCACATCCGCCAACTCCTTTAGCACTCTCGGATGCGACGCATCCAGCTCCATGGAATTTTGCACGTCCAGCTTTTCTAAATAGTCCTGAACCACTTCTTTCTCCACAGAGGGCTGGTCACCTCCTCCCCATGCTATGCTGCCCAGTGCAGTAGTCTGGGAGCTGACCTTGTTTGTGAAGACAGAGGCAAAAAAAGCATTGAGGACATTAGCTTTTTCCACATCCTCTGTCACTAGGTTGCCTCCCTCATTCAGTAAGGGGCCCACACTTTCCTTGGCTTTCTTCTTGTTGCCAACATACCTGAAGAAACCCTTCTTGTTACTCTTAACATCTCTTGCTAGCTGCAACTCCAGATGTGATTTGGCCTTCCTGATTTCACTCCTACATGCCTGAGCAATATTTTTATACTCCTCCCTGGTCATCAGTCCAATCTTCCACTTCTTGTAAGTTTCTTTTTTGTATTTAAGAGCAGCAAGGATTTCACTGTTAAGCCAAGCTGGTCGCCTGCCATATTTACTATTCTTTCCACACATCGGGATGGTTTGTCCCTGTAACCTCAATAAGGATTCTTGAAAATACAGCCAGCTCTCCTGGACTCCTTTCCCCCTCATGTTATTCTCCCAGGAGATCTTGCCCATCAGTTCCCTGAGGGAGTCAAAGTCTGCTTTTCTGAAGTCCAGGGTCTGCATTCTGCTGCTCTCCTTTCTTCCTTGTGTTAGGATCCTGAACTCGACCATTTCATGGTCACTGCCTCCCAGGTTCCCATCCACTTTTGCTTCCCCTACTAATTCTTCTCAGTTTGTGAGCAGCACGTCAAGAAGAGCTCTGCCCCTAGTTGGTTCCTCCAGCACTTGCACCAGGAAATTGTCCCCTACATTTTCCAAAAACTTCCTGGATTGCCTGTGCACCGCTGTATTGCTCTCCCAGCAGATATCAGGGCGATTGAAGTCTCCCATGAGAACCAGGGCCTGCGATCTAGTAACTTCTGCGAGTTGCCGGAAGAAAGCCTCGTCCACCTCATTGCCCTGGTCTGGTGGTCTATAGTAGACTCCCACCATGGCATCACCCTTGTTGCTCACACTTCTAAACTTAATCCAGAGACTCTCAGGTTTTTCTGCAGTTTCATACTTGAGCTCTGAGCAGTCATACTGCTCTCTTACATACAATGCAACTCCCCGACCTTTTCTCCCCCGCCTGTCCTTCCTGAACAGCTTATATCCATCCATGACAGTACTCCAGTCATGTGAATTATCCCACCAAGTCTCTGTTATTCCAATCACATCATAATTCCTTGACTGTGCCAGGACTTCCAGTTCTTCCTGCTTGTTTCCCAGGCTTCGTGCATTTGTATATAGGCACTTGAGGTAACCTGCTGATCGCCTTCTTTCTCAGTATGAGGCAGGAGCCCTCCCCTCTCATGCGCTCCTGCTCGTGCCTCCTCCAGGTATCCCACTTCCCCACTTACCTCAGGGCTTTGGTCTCCTTCCCCCGGTGAACCTAGTTTAAAGCCCTCCTCACTAGGTTAGCCAGCCTGCTCTCAAAGATGCTCTTCCCTCTCTTCATAAGATGGAGCCCGTCTCTGCCTAGCACTCCTCCTTCATGGAACACCATCCCATGGTCAAAGAATCCAAAGCCTTCTCTCTGACACCACCTGCGTAGCCATTCGTTGACTTCCATGATTTGACAGTCTCTACCCAGGCCTTTTCCTTCCACGGGGAGGATGGACGAGAACACCACTTGCACCTCAAACTCCTTTATCCTTCTTCCCAGAGCCACGTAGTCCGCAGTGATCCACTCAAGGTCATTCTTGGCAGTATCGTTGGTGCCCACGTGGAGAAGGAGGAAGGGGTAGCGGTCCGAGGGCTTGATGAGTCTCGGCAGTCTCTCCGTCACATCGCAAATCTTAGCTCCTGGCAAGCAGCAGACTTCTCGGTTTTCCCGGTCAAGGCGGCAGATAGATGACTCAGTCCCCCTGAGGCGAGAGTCCCCGACCACCACCTCCCGCCTCCTTCTGTTGGGAGTGGTGGTCATGGAACCCCCAACCCTAGGACAGTGCATCCCATGCCTTCAAATCGGCAGAGTCTCCTTCTGCTCCCTTCCCTCAGACGTATCATCTGGTCCACTCTCCGCATTAGTACCTGTGGAGAGAACATGAAAACGGTTACTTACCTGTATCTGCCCTGCTGGTACATGGACGTTCCCCTTTTTTCTTCTGGAGGTCACATGATGCCAAATTTCTTCACTATCCTTCTGTCCCCCATGTGCAGCCTGCTCTGAATCTTCAGAAACTTGTGCCCGTAGAAGCCTATCCTGACATCCGTCCAGGAAATCTTCAGTTTCTCTTATGCAACGCAGGGTTGATACCTGTTGCTCCAGACCTTGAACCTTCTCTTCCAGTATGGAGACCAGGTTTGTACAGACAAAGTCGCATCTGTCCTGTGGAAGAAAGACAAACATAGCATATCCAGTGCAGGTCACAACAGCTGAACACCTCCCATCCATATTACCTTCTTTTTTGAGCTTCCTCAGGAGTTGCAGTAATTACTCAGAGAATCCGGCAAGATGTAAGCCTCAGTGGGCTCTCCCCAGGCAAACTCCTTTTGTTAGCTGCTCTGCGGTTCACTGCTCAGCTGGTTCGCAACTGACTGGGTTTTTATGCACTCAGGCCCACTTAAGTCTCACCTGGAACAAAGCACACCCTGTTCCCGCTCTTTTCAAACAACCAATCAAGCACACAGTCACACTGTCCTCACAACAAACACTCAGATACTCACCAACACAGCCTCCTTAATGCAGCCCTTAGCGTACCTCCTCTCAGGCAGATCCCAGGCAAACTCCTTTTGTTAGCTGCTCTGCTGTTCACTGCCCTTTTCAATATCTTTAATATTGAAACATCTAATCTTAATTAAAATTTACTATTATTATAATAATACACCTCTTTGGCCATATAAAACATGATGAATGATTGTAAAGCTCTTTGAAATGCCTTGATTGAAGAAAGCCTCAGACAATCGACCCTGAAAGTTACAATTCACGCGATCACAGACATGAAGGTCGCTATCTTAAAACAAAAAAACTTCAAATCCAGACTCCAGCGAGAAACTGCTGAATTGGAATTCATTTGCAAATTGGATACTATTAATTTAGGCTTAAATAGAGACTTGGAGTGGCTAAGTCATTATGCAAGGTAGCCTATTTCCTCTTGTTTTTTCCTACCCCCCCCCCAGATGTTCTGGTTTAACTTGGATTTTAACTTGAAGAGTGGTCAGTTTGGATGAGCTATTACCAGCAGGAGAGTGAGTTTGTGTGTGTATGGGGGTGGGGGGGATGTGAGAACCTGGATTTATGCAGGAAATAGCCCAGCTTGATTGTCATGCACATTGTGTAAAGAGTTGTCACTTTGGATGGGCTATCACCAGCAGGAGAGTGAATTTGTGTGGGGGGGTGGAGGGTGAGAAAACCTGGATTTGTGCTGGAAATCACTTTAGATAAGCTATTACCAGCAGGACAGTGGGGTGGGAATAGGTATTGTTTCATATTCTCTGTGTATATATAAAGCCTGCTGCAGTTTCCACGATATGCATCTGAGGAAGTGAGCTGTAGCTCACGAAAGCTTATGCTCTAATAAATTGGTTAGTCTCTAAGGTGCCACAAGTCCTCCTTTTCTTTTTACAATTATACCTGTTTGCCACAGAGGTAAAGGGAGGCACATTCAGGTGAAGGTCAGACAGGGAGCGATTGGCAGAGTCAGAGATAAACCCCAATAGTTGAGACTACTCATGCCAAACACTAACCTGTATCAACTGAACCCTACTGGATACTTACCATTCATGGCTTCCAAATATGTCACTAACCTGAGAGGTTTCAGAGTAGCAGCCTAACCTGAGAGTAACTTTTGGAGAGGCTCATTGTGGGATTTTTTTTATTTTGTTTTGATGATTTTAAGAGGAACTATTGCACTTTATAGAATGGTGTAAAACCCATTGTGTAGTTGAGAATCAAGCCTACTGGGTTGATAAGAGAGGAAACCCATAGCTAGGAAGGCAAGAGAGGATACCCATATAGGTAACATGGCAAACATTAGGAATGTTTGCAGAAGTGCTGATGACATGCAGCTCTCTCATTATTTCACACAGATGTCTGTGTACTCAACACTTCTCAGAGCCAGGCCTATGCGCTCAGATGTGAATCTGAATCTTGCTGTTCATTTCCTGCTTCTTCCTGTTCCCATGGATATGCCTGCTGGGTTTAGCATGGCCTACAGTTTCCATTAAGGTCCCGATAATCCCATCACAATCCCCCCCAAACCCTCTTATCCCCCACAACCCTATGGGCCCCTGTGACCACGGAGCCCGTCCTAACTGTGTTGGCCACCATAATCGTGTAATCTCCCATAACCACTGGGACACCGGTTACAATATAATCCTCCATCACTTTATAAGCCTCTGTCAGCACATGTGCCCCCATCACCACCTCCGATGTCAGCTGCACCCGAGGAGTCCGCTCTGCTTTCCTGAGGGAAAGAGCTGAGAATGGCTCCTGGGAAGGTCATGACAGCCGGTGGGGGTTGGATCAGCCCTGTGTGGGAGTCAGGGCTCTGCCTTACATCTGGCTTGTTGTTGCTGTTGTGCATGCTTTGTGGAGTGTTACTCCAGATGTTTGTGAAGGAAGACATCTTTCTGCAGTGGAGATAAATCTGAAACATGCAGAAGGCAAGACAGAAAACATAAGGAGCATTGTGGCCACTTTTCTTTTCCTTATGAAAACCTGGTCGCTGTCCTGCAAAGTCACACAGATGCTTACCGCGAACTATGTGATTGGTCTTCTTGACACCAAAGAAAAACTTACATTGTTAAAGTGAAAAATCTGTCTAGTCTTTACATAAAAGACTCTCATAAATATAAAGGGAAGAGTAAACCCCTTTAAAATCCCTCCTGGCCAGAGGAAAAATCCTCTCATCTGTAAAGGGTTAAGAAGCTAAAGGTAACCTCGCTGGCACCTGACCAAAATGACCAAGAGACAAGATACTTTCAAAAGCTGGGAGGAGGGAGAGAAACAAAGGGTCTGGGTCTGTCGATATGCTGCTTTTGCCGGAGACAGAACAGGAATGGAGTCTTAGAACTTAGTAAGTAATCTAGCTAGGTATGTGTTAGATTATGATTTCTTTAAATGGCTGAGAAAATAGCTGTGCTAAATAGAATGAATATTCCTGTCTGTGTGTCTCTTTTGTAACTTAAGGTTTTGCCTAGAGGGATTCTCAATGTTTTGAATCTAATTACCCTGTAAGGTATTTACCATCCTGATTTTACAGAGATGATTCTTTTTTTACTTCTATTAAACGTCTTCTTGTAAGGAAACGGAATGCTTTTTCATTGTTCTAAGATCCAAGGGTTTGGGTCTGTGGTCACCTGTGCAAATTGGTGAGGATTTTTACCAAACCTTTCCCAGGAAGTGGGGTGCAAGGGTTGGGAGGATTTGGGGGGGAAAGACGTGTCCAAACTACGTTTTTTCAGGAACCCAGATAAAGTTTGGTGGTGGCAGTGGAAGTCCAAGGGTAAAATAGTTTGTACCTAGGGGAAGTTTTAACCTAAGCTGGTAAAAGTAAGCTTAGTAGGTTTTAACGCAGGTCCCCACATCTATACCCTAGAGTTCAGAGTGGGGAAGGAACCTTGACAAAGACTATTTGCTAAACAACGTAATGCAAGGAGGAACTCAGCCTGGCAAGTAAGGGCCTGTAGAATGCTCTCAGCCACTCCAAGAGCCAGATTCTACTATCACACTAGGGCAGAGGTGGGCAAACTACGGCCCGCGGGCCACATCCGGCCCGTGGGTCTGTCCTGCTTGGCCCCTGGAGCTCCCGGCCAGGGAGGCTCGCCCCTGGCCCCTCTCCCGCTGTTCCCCCAACGCGCAGCCTCAGATCGACATACAGACAGTGCTCTGGCCCGCTGCTCCTGCTGGGCAGCATGGCAGCGTGGCTGGCTCTGGTATGGAAAGGGGGTGGGGAGCAGGTGGTCCTGGGGGCAGTCAGGGGACAGGGAGCAGGCGGTGGAGGTTCTGGGGGGGGAAGTCAGAGGATGGGGAACAGGGGGAGTTGGATGGGGGTAGGTCCCCGGGGGTTGTGAAGGGCAGGGGTGTGGATAGGGATTGTGGCAGTCAGGGGACAGGGAGCGGGGGGGGGGGGTGTTGGATAGGGCGTGAGGTCCTGGGGGGCGGTTAGGGATGGGGGTCCTGGGAGGGGCAGTCAGGGGTCAAGGAGCAGGGGGGGTTGGATGGGTCGGGAGTTCTGAGGGGGCGAGAAGAGGGAGGAGGTGAATAGGGGGTGGAGTCCAGGCTGTTTGGGGAGGTACAGCCTTCCCTACCTGGCCCTCCATACAGTTGCACAACCCCGATGTGGCCCTCGGGCCAAAAAGTTTGCCCACCCCTGCACTAGGGGTTTGGAAGGTGCAACTTGAAAAGTTCCTGGTGCTGCCAGCTCCACCAGGAGGAATTTCATCCAGTGCAATTTTTTAAAAAGAAACAAGGAGAACCAGAAGACCGACATTATGATGCAGCAGAGTTTTTAATGCAAATGCGATTGGCAGTACACAGTTACAGAAAGAAATACTACAGAGCAGAAAGAATGTATTTCCAGTGTTTCAAGAAGGGGTACGACCGATCACCTGCCTCAATGGGATGTATTTCAGACAAAACGTTCTTTGTGCTTTGTTGCAGCTGCAGAGATTGAGAAACAAGTCCCCTTTACAATCATTTTAAGTTCCTTGTTTTACCCCAGTCGGTGGGAAATGAGACAAAGAAAAATAGAAGCAGAGGGACTACACAGCTTCTGCATTATACATCAGCCATAGCAAAGGTCAAAGTGAGGCATTCAAGGTACATATGGATAGAGAGGATAGAACACGTGGTGCCTAAAAGGGAATTAAAGTGGTAATAAATGTAAATGATGCCCATCTTAGGGCCCCTCTTTCCTTCACACTGCGGGGTCAGTGTAAACAGCCTGCGTGTAATTCAGAATGAGTCCACATGTAAATAAGAGAATCAGCACATGGCTGGGAAAGCCTTGGCAGAAAGAGTCATAAAGCGTAACATTAGAAATGCAGCATGGCAGGGAAGAAAGGTAAGCAGCAGGATACGGACCCTGGACTTCAGGAAAGCAGACTTCGACTCCCTCAGGGAACGGATGGCCAGGATCCCCTGGGGGACTAACTTGAAGGGGAAAGGAGTCCAGGAGAGCTGGCTGTATTTCAAGGAATCCCTGTTGAGGTTACAGGGACAAACCATCCCAATGAGTCGAAAGAATAGTAAATATGGCAGGCGACCAGCTTGGCTTAATGGTGAAATCCTAGCGGATCTTAAACATAAAAAAGAAGCTTACAAGAAGTGGAAAGTTGGACATATGACCAGGGAAGAGTATAAAAATATTGCTCGGGCATGTAGGAATGTTATCAGGAGGGCCAAATCGCACCTGGAGCTGCAGCTAGCCAGAGATGTCAAGAGTAACAAGAAGGGTTTCTTCAGGTATGTTGGCAACAAGAAGAAAGCCAAGGAATGTGTGGGCCCCTTACTGAATGAGGGAGGCAACCTAGTGACAGAGGATGTGGAAAAAGCTAATGTACTCAATGCTTTTTTTGCCTCTGTTTTCACTAACAAGGTCAGCTCCCAGACTGCTGCGCTGGGCATCACAAAATGGGGAAGAGATGGCCAGCCCTCTGTGGAGATAGAGGTGGTTAGGGACTATTTAGAAAACCTGTTAATGCACAAGTCCATGGGGCTGGACGAGTTGCATCCGAGAGTGCTGAAGGAATTGGCGGCTGTGATTGCAGAGCCATTGGCCATTATCTTTGAAAACTCATGGTGAACCGGGGAAGTCCCGGATGACTGGAAAAAGGCTAATGTAGTGCCAATCTTTAAAAAAGGGAAGAAGGAGGATCCTGGGAACTACAGGCCAGTCAGCCTCACCTCAGTCCCTGGAAAAATCATGGAGCAGGTCCTCAAAGAATCAATCCTGAAGCACTTGCATGAGAGGAAAGTGATCAGGAACAGCCAGCATGGATTCACCAAGGGAAGGTCATGCCTGACTAATCTAATTGCCTTTTATGATGAGATTACTGGTTCTGTGGATGAAGGGAAAGCAGTGGATGTATTGTTTCTTGACTTTAGCAAAGCTTTTGACACGGTCTCCCACAGTATTCTTGTCAGCAAGTTAAAGAAGTATGGGCTGGATGAATGCACTACAAGGTGGGTAGAAAGCTGGCTAGATTGTCGGGCTCAATGGGTAGTGATCAATGGCTCCATATCTAGATGGCAGCCGGTATCAAGTGGAGTACCCCAAGGGTCGGTCCTGGGGCCGGTTTTGTTCAATATCTTCATAAATGATCTGGAGGATGGTGTGGATTGCACTCTCAGCAAATTTGCGGATGATACTAAACTGGGAGGAGTGGTAGATACGGTGGAGGTGAGGGATAGGATACAGAAGGACCTAGACAAATTGGAGGATTGGGCCAAAAGAAATCTGATGAGGTTCAATAAGGATAAGTGCAGGGTCCTGCACTTAGGACGGAAGAACCCAATGCACAGCTACAGACTAGGGACCGAATGGCTAGGCAGCAGTTCTGTGGAAAAGGACCTAGGGGTGACAGTGGACGAGAAGCTGAATATGAGTCAGCAGTGTGCCCTTGTTGCCAAGAAGGCCAATGGCATTTTGGGATGTATAAGTAGGGGCATAGCGAGCAGATCGAGGGACGTGATCGTTCCCCTCTATTCGACATTGGTGAGGCCTCATCTGGAGTACTGTGTCCAGTTTTGGGCCCCACACTTCAAGAAGGATGTGGATAAATTGGAGAGAGTCCAGCGAAGGGCAACAAAAATGATTAGGGGACTGGAACACATGAGTTATGAGGAGAGGCTGAGGGAGCTGGGATTGTTTAGCCTGCAGAAGAGAAGAATGAGGGGGGATTTGATAGCTGCTTTCAACTACCTCAAAGGGGGTTCCAAAGAGGATGGCTCTAGACTGTTCTCAATGGTAGCAGATGAGAGGACAAGGAGTAATGGTCTCAAGTTGCAGTGGGGGAGGTTTAGGTTGGATATTAGGAAAAACTTTTTCACTAAGAGGGTGGTGAAACACTGGAATGCGTTACCTAGGGAGGTGGTGGAATCTCCTTCCTTAGAGGTTTTTAAGGTCAGGCTTGACAAAGCCCTGGCTGGGATGATTTAACTGGGAATTGGTCCTGCTTTGAGCAGGGGGTTGGACTAGATGACCTTCTGGGGTCCCTTCCAACCCTGATATTCTATGATTCTATCAGACCAAGGTGCTGAGCACACACAGCTCCCACTGAGCGCAACTGGAGCCATGTTTGCACAGCACATCTGAAAGCCATGCCCAAAAGGTCAGGGGTGAATCTGGATCTTGCTGTTAATTTCCTGGTTCTTCCTTCTTCCACGGATGTTCCAGCTCGGTTTAACATGGCCACAGCTTCCACTGAGGTAGCTATGGCAAGATACCCTGTATCCCCATAATCCCCCATAACCATAAAGGCCCGGGTAACCACAGTATCCCCCATGGTCCAATAATCCCCCGTAACCGTAAAGGCCCCCGTAACCACCTTATCTCCCTAAACCATACAACCCTCCATAATGGCCTCCATAGCCGTATAATCCCCCCAAACCCAATAAGCCTCCGAAAACGGCTCCAACCACAGGTGCTCCTATGGCTGCCACTTTGCTCTGCTTAGGGAAATTGCTCAGAATTGGTCCAGGGAGGGTCACAACCACTCGTGAGGGTCTGATCACCACTTCAGAGTCAGGGCACTGCCTAACGCATGGCTCATTGCAGCTGCCAGTGACTGGACTGGGTCGGGTCACCCTTTCTTCTTAGTGCCGGTGGAAGAAAGGCTTCAAAGCTCGGTTAGAATTGTTGTGAGGTCAGCATGAGGCCCGAGAGAGAGCAGGAGTGGACTTAGTCTCTTTTTGTGTGGTCATGTATTTGTTTCTATTTTCTCTTTCTACACCTCTTGTCCACTCGCACTAAGCTTCCCTCCCAACCAGCCCTTTGATTCCCTCTCAATGACTTTGTCTGAAAAACACCGACTAGAATAAGTGTAACTATTTCCATGATGGACACCTGTGATTCTGGGATCATTTCACATATTTCTCAAAGAGATCGTGGTTGGGATCATGGTAATCACGTATTTTCATTTGAGAATTTAACCTCTACATGTAAACCAGTTGAGCTTGGCATCACAGTGTGACTCTTTGGTTTTCCAAACCTTGGGAGTCACCAAAACTTGCTGATGAATAAAGAGAAACTTTGCTTCTCTCCTAACAAATCACTAAAGATAAACTCCTCAACTGGGGTAAAATGGGTTCAGGTCCACTGACTTCCATGGAGTGACATGAAATTACATCATATGAAGGAGCAACACCTTCAATGGGTATTTCTGCTCAGCAGAACATAGGAATTATTAGCCCGGGTCACACCACTTATCAGCTTGGTACATTCTCATGTCTTTAATAGTGAGGAATAACAGCTGCTTCGGAGGAAAGTAGCAAACCACTGAATTGGCCCTTTCTGGACTAACCTAAGAAAATATCTTTCTAATCCACCTAAGTGAAAAAGGGCTAACTGACTTTCATAAGTTACTGAAAAGATTTAAATGCCCTAATTCTTTGTCCAGTTAATAGGAAATATATTTCCCAATTGAATATGTTGTTCTTAAAGTCCCTCCTTTAGCTTCAGATCCTGAATCCACCAGCACTTGCAACTAAATAATTACACAAGATAGGTATAGAAGGACACCCTGATCCCTGACAAAAATCACAGTGACTACATGCAAGATTCAAGCTAAAATAAAAGGAGGCTCGAAAATAATATCTCTGGGGTTACAAAGAGATTGAGTTGAATTGGACTTATGTGATTCACTGAGGAGATGAAGTCCAGAGAAGTGTTTAGAAGAGGTCTGAGTCATGAGCACTTTAATACAGTTCTGAGGACTGCCTGGAGGATCTGCGATGCTGTTTGTGAGGAGGTCCTAATTAGTTACTAAACAAACTTGATTGCCTTCGTAAGTCCTCCTTTGGATGCAGCAGTTTTCCTCAGAGTTGGTGATTAGTGGGCGAATCTTAGCCTCAGAGGGCGTGACGTGCACATTGCACTCTTAAGCTGTCTTTTATCTTAAAATTGTACAGGCCAACTGCATTTCTCGTATCATTCCACTGACTTTATAGGTTTTGCAATGAGAATGAATGTCAAGGTGATTCTGAGCGGCATCAATAGCACAAGTGGGCGTCATGAAAAGAATTCCGTTTGGTCCTTTCAATTCATGCTGGTCGTGATTAGGGGCATGGGGCAGTTCATTCTAAATCTGCTAGGATGCAGGGATCCATTTTTCTCCATTCTCACCACCTCCATTCCCAGCAGGTCAGATCCAATCCCCTTTGAAATCAATAGGAATTATTCCATGGCCTCCAGTTTGTTTCCCGTCAGGACTTTAAGTCTGAAATTCACCCTTTGGCAGGAGGCTAGTACAATGCCTATGAACAACGTTAGTCCAATTTTAAACTTTCAAACTTGGTCTTAGCAGACTTCAGTGGCGCATGGGCCTTTTTGATAGCCCTCTGCCCAGGGCTGAATCTTACTCTATGGTGAGTAAAACGTGACCTAACATTGGACCTCCATTTGGGTCACCAATGCTGTTTCAAAGGACTGCCTAGAGCAAATTTGTTCATGGATCAAGCAGGGGTGGGGGGGCAGAGAGTGAAAGGAAACAGTGCTCTTTTACAGAATGGTGTTAAGTCTGGGAACCTCTACTCTACCATAAATCATCTCTCCATCTTTGAGCAGCCAAGAAAATGAGGTCTTGTAAGAAAGACGAAGGGTCCATCCTGGGGCCGGTTTTGTTCAATATCTTTATTAATGGAGGATGGCATGGATTGCACCCTCATCAAGTTTGCAGATGACACTAAGCTGGGGGGAGAGGTAGATACACTGGAGGGTAGGGATAGGATACAGAGGGACCTAGACAAATTAGAGAACTGGACCAAAAGTAATCTGATGAGGTTCAACAAGGACAAGTACAGAGTCCTGCACTTCAGATGGAAGAATCCCATGCACCGCTACAGACTAGGGACCAAATGGCTAGGCAGCAGTTCCGCAGAAAAGGACCTAGGGGTTACAGTGGACGAGAAGCTGGACATGAGTCAACAGTGTGTCCTTGTTGCCAAGAAGGCTAACAGCATTTTGGGCTGTATAAGTAGGGGCATTGCCAGCAGATTGAGGGATAAAGAACAGGCATACTTGTGGCACCTTAGAGACTAACAAATTTATTAGGGCATAAGATTGAGGGATGTGATCATTCCCCTCTATTCGACATTGGTGAGGCCTCATCTGGAGTACTGTGTCCAGTTTTGTGCCCCACACTACAAGAAGGATGTGGAAAAATTGGAAAACATCCAGAGGAGGGCAACAGAAATTATTAGGGGACTGGAACACATGACTTATGAGGAGAGGCTGAGGGAACGGGGATTGTTTAGTCTGAAGAAGAGAAGAATGAGGGGGGATTTGACAGCTGCTTTCAACTACCTGCAGGTGGGTTCCAAAGAGGATGGATCTAAACCGTCCTCAGTGGTAGCAGATGACAGAACAAGGAGTAATGATCTCAAGTTTCAGTGGGGGAGGTTTAGGTTGGATATTAGGAAAAATCTTTTTCACCAGGAGTGTGGTGAAACCCTGGAATGCGTTACCTACGGAGGTGGTGGAATCTCCTTCCTTTGAGGTTTTTAAGGTCAGGCTTGACACAGCCCTGGCTGGGATGATTTAGTTGGGGGTTGGTCCTGCTTTGAGCAGGGGGTTGGACTAGATGACCTCCTGAGGTCCCTTTCAACCCTAATATTCTATGATTCTCTGAAAATGCAGCTGAGGGAGCCCAGCAGGAAACCCAGGAGAGAGGAAAATCACACATTCTTGGTGAAGCAGGAGATGGCTGTGGGATGAGATTTGACATAAAGTCTGATCAACCATGGGGCATGTTGCAGAAAACATTCCTGCCTAATCCAGAATGTTGTTCAAAGTGTAAATGATATCCACAAGGGTGGGTTGCATATCCAGGGAAGAGGGCAGAAGTGTCTTGTTTTGATTTCAAGTTCCTCAACCTCTTTGAAGGTGATGCAACCGAGTTGATTTGCCCCAAGAGAGCACCTTCATTTTTCAAATAAAAAATCCCTCCTAAAGCAAATGAGCCCCCGAAACTAGCTCTGACCACAGGGGCTCCTATGGTACCACTTGGCTCTGCTGAGAGAAATTGCGTAGAATTGGTCCTGGAATGGTCATAAGAACCGGTGAGGGTCTGATCACCACTTAAGAGTCAGGGCACTCCCTAATGGTCGGCTCCTTGAAGCCGATAGCAACTAGACTGGGCTGCTCTACCCCACATGGTTTTTAAGAAATACCAAATTTGAAATTACATGTGAATGAAAATGAAATAGCCCCAAATTGTGTGGCCTTAAATCATGGCCTGATTAAGGGAATGACACGAGAGACCTTGGCCTCCATTTTGTTTAAAGTGTGACTGTGTGACTCAGTGCAGAGGCGTCAAACCCCAATAACAATAGAAACAGAGAGACAACCCAAGACTTCTGACTCCTCCTACAACAGGTGGAGTTTGAAGCTGTTCCCTTTTACACTGTGTTACAAGACAATGTAAGTGACATGTCTGGTTACAAAATGTTTGCATCCTTTGATCTAAGCGTCAACAATAAAAAACTGGCTCATGCAGTGATCCACTGTAACTGCGGCTTCTTTATACCTGAGGATAATACTTCTCCAAAGGAATTACAAGTCTGTCCATTTTCCAAGAGTGCGGTAGCCTTGTAAATATCAAGATGGAATTAAAGCTTATAAACCTTGTTTTAAGTTATAGTACCCATGGCAATGAAGTCACCAAGTGGGTCAGAGTAATGCAGTGGTAATGAATTGTTCCAGCTTTGTGAAATGAGGTACAGAGTAGTATATCTCTTCAACACTGTCTTCTTTATACATGAGGCTTATAAAGATCCAAAGGAATTACAAGTGTGTACATTTCAAGCTCGTTCATGTGCAGTGTAGAAATAATAATCTCAAAGAATAATTCAAGCTGCGAAAAATTTTGGTACAAGAGAATTTAATTCTGCTCCAGTGTAAATACACACCACTGAGAAAACAATTACAAATAAAGGGAGTTAAGGTTCATTGCAAAACTCTCAATGGTTGATCATAGTTCACACTTAGATGAGAAGATGTTTCACCCAAAAGTTCCCCTCAAAATCATCAGAACAAAAAAAAAATTCCACAATGAGGCTCTCTAAGAGTTTCTCTCAGGTTAGTGACATATTTAGAAGCCGTGAATGGTAAGTATCCAGCTGGGTTCAGGAGATACAGGTTAATGTTTGGCGTAAGTCATCCCAGATATTGGGGTTTATTTCTTACTCTGCACGTGGACAGTAGTAAGAAGCAGTTCAACTATAGGCTGAGCAAGTGCAGAATGGTGGTAGAATGTGCGTTTGGATGTTTGAAAGCATGCTGGCGCAGTTTACTGACTCGGTTAGATCTCAGCACAGCCAATATTCCAATTGTAATTGCTGCTTGTTGTGTGCTCCACAATATCTGTGAGAGTAAGGGGGAGACGTTTATGGTGGGGTGAGAGGTTGAGGCAACTCGCCTAGTGGCCAGTTTCTCACAGCCAGACAACAGGGCGATTAGAAGAGCGCAGCAGGATGCGCTGCACATTAGAGAAGCTTTGAAAGTCAGTTTCATGACTGGCCAGGGGAGGGTGTGAGAGTTGTGTTTGTTTCTCTTAAAGTTACCCACCCCCTATATATATATATATATATATGAAAGGAAATAAAGTTACAATTGTTTAAAAAACATTCTTTATTATTTGTTGCACAAAACATTGAGAGAAATCAGAAGTTAGACGGGTGGGGGTTATTGGGTTAGGGGGGTAGAGGAGGAGGGAAGGACAAGTCCAGAAACCAAATCAAAATTTAGGATATGCCAGCTTTCTGCTGCTTGTTCAGTCCTCTGGGGTTGACCATGTGGGTCCCCGTAGCCTCCCCGCCCTGTGTTCTTGGGCGTCTGGATGAGGAGGCTATGGAACCTGGGGAGGAGGGAGGGCAGTTATTCAGGGGCTGCAGTGGCAGTCTATGGTCTTGCTGCCTTTCCTGCATTAGATCCACCATACAGCAGAGCATTTCAGTTTGCTCCCCCATGAGCTTGACGATAGCATCCTGCCTGCTCTCATCACGCCCATTCCTCCTCTCTTCATATTCATGTAACGCTTTACACGACTCCACAATTGTTTGCCTCCACGCATTCAACTGGGCCCTATCAGTGCAGGAGGACTGCATGAGCTTGGCAAACATGTTGTCCCAAGTTCATTTTTTTCTGCCTTCTAATCTGGACCAGCCTCTGGGACGGAGCAGATAGGGGCCTCATTGAAACATTTGCACCTGCTGCAGGAGGAGAAAAAGGGAGGGTAGGATTTTAAAAGATACATTTTAGAGAATAAAGCGGACACTGTTTCTCAGTGAAACAGGCAATTCATAGTATACAGCACATGTTCTTTCTGTACAAGGTCTCATTTTGCCTCCTATATTGAAGGGCCTGCCACTTTTGTGTGAGTAAGCCATCACACGCGGCCGGGCAACAGAATTCAGCTTGCAGGCAGTGGCCAGGCAATAGAATTCAGCTTGCAGGCAGCCTGCGGGCTCTCTGGGATGATTGTTTCACACAGCACCCTCCCTCCCCCCCCACCCTCACACACACACCCCGCGGAGCTCTGATGAGGCTCTGAGAAGGGATGAGCCCTTTAAACTAAACTCAAATATTTCCCTCCAACCCCCACCGCGTGGCTGCGATCAAACTCTCACTCACCAGATGTGCCTTCTCCAGGGTCATGGTCCGGGTGCATGCTTTGGGAGTAGGGGGAGGCTATTGACTCCAGCATTAAGAATAGTTCCTGGCTATGGGGGAAAACAGATTCCCCACTTGCCATCTGTGCACTGTCCTCCTCCTCCTTCTCCTCCTCTTTGTCCTCCAAAAACTCATCCTCCTCGCTCCATGCTACTCCCCCCTTGCAGGTGTCCACGGACAGTTGTGGGGTAGTGGTGTCGTCACCCCCCATAATTGCATGCAGCTCATGGTAGAAGCGGCATTTATGGGGCTGTGGCCCAGAGTGCCCGTTCGCCTCCGTGACTTTTTGGTATGCTGGCCTGAGATCCTTGATTTTTGTACAACACTGTTCTGTGCCCCTGGAGTAGCTTCTTTCCATCATGGCCCTGGAGACTTTAGCATACGTATTTGCGTTCCTTTTTTTTGGAACATAGTTCTGCCATATCAGATTCATCTCCCCAACATGCAATGAGATCCAGTACCTCCTGTTCGGACCGTGCTGGAGCTCGTCTGCGAATCCGGGACTGCGTGGTCTCTTGAGATGGTGGATTCTGCATGGTCGCCTGTGATGGTGGACTGTGCTGATGGTCACCTGTGCTGATGGTGACCAAACAGGAAATTCAAAAGTTCCCTGGGCTTTCACAGCCTACCTGGCTAGTGCATCGGAGTTCAGAGTGTTGTCCAGAGCAGTTACAAGGGAGCATTCTGGGATAGCTCCCGGAGGCCAATATCATCAAATTACGTCCACAGTACCTGTAACCCGGAACTGCGATCTCGATTTTAGCGCTACTCCACTTGCCAAGGCGTAGTACAGAAATCAGAGTAAAGAGCCCTTTAAATAAAAAAAACTGGTTTGGTCGTGTGGACGGAACCAGTTTTATTTCAAGGTAACTTGGCTAATTCCGAAATCACCGTGTACTGTAGACCAGGCCTAAATTAGACCAGATGAGGCTCTGCAACTAGAATTACTCCTGCACATGAGAAGGTAGCAGTTGCCAGTCTGGAAGAGACGAGTGGCCCATCTAAGGCAGTATCCTGTCTCAGTGAGTGTCACTCACCAGCTGCTTCAGGAGAGAGCAGAAGAACAATGAATTAGTCCTTTATGGAGTAACCATAGGGAGTTTCTTCATAAACTCTAAATTAAACATTGGGGTTGAGATTTTTCAGATTTCCCAAAGGGATTTGAATGCTCAAGTTCCAACTAAAATTAATAGGCTCTAGTGTTCCTAATGCGTGTCTTGCTCTGAAAATCCAGGGATTAACTTCTAAACCATGTAGAACCAAGGCCTGCACCTCGATAACAGAAAAAAATTGAAAAAATACCAAAACCCTTCCCACTCTTCAGAATCACAGAGTGTCTGTGCAAGATGCAGTCCTAAATTAGTGCAGTTCAGGAGCAGTGGTGAGCAGGGGGTGAGTAATCACTAGGACTGGTTTTATTGCTGACTCTGCCACTCGCTCCCTGGGTAACCTTCAGCTCAGCGTGCTTGTTCACCTCCACATCAACCAGCTCTCATACTGATATTATGCTCGATGATCACAGGCTTCCTCAAACCAGAGGACTGCAAAGCACTGCAGGCTTATTAAAGTTGTGTGTGTGCACAGGGGCTGTATTATTTTAATAGTAGAAGTTTTTTGTGGGATTAGAGGCCCCAAAATTATGGATTAGGATTCAAGGGTTCTCACAGCAATTTTTGTGGGATAGCTCAGTGGTTTGAGCATTGGCCTGCTAAACCCAGGGTTGTGAGTTCAATCCTTGAGGGGGCCATTTCAGGATCTGGGGCAAAAATTGGGGATTGGTCCTGCTTTTAGCAGGGAGTTGCACTAGATGGCCTCCTGAGGTCCCTTCCAACCCTGATGTTCTACGATTCTATGGTAGCTTCTTCCAGTCAGAGGTTCACGCACCACCCATGGCTCTGAGCACCAGAGGGTAGAGGTGCTGAGTATGCACAGAGAGAGACATTCCCAACATGTTTTCTCTAAAGTACATTCCTTCTATTTGAAGTTGATGGAACTGTTCCCTTTTACACTGGTTCAGTATCTACCGTTAAACTTCAAAATATATTTAAAAGGGAAATGCAAAGGTACATGAAACGAAAATCAAAGAGCCCCAAATTCAAAGGTTAGGAATCACAAACTAAGTGACAACTGAGACCTTGATGTGCATTTTTAAAGTGAATCTAAACTTCAGTGTTGGAACATCTAATCCCAGTAAAAATATTACTACTTTAGTAATTCATCTCTTTGGCTGCAAAAACACATGATGAGTGTTTGTGAAGTGCTTTGAAATGCTGAGATCGGAGGAAGCCTCAGACAATCCACCCTGAAAGTTACAATTACACCTGTTTGCCACGGAGGTAAATCGAGGCACATTCAGGTGAAGGTCAGACAGGGAGCAATTCGCAGAGTCAATAATAAACACCAACTTGATATTTACAAGTCTACTGCACTCTTGGAAAATTGACAGACTTATAATTCGTTTGGAGAAATATTATCCTCAGGTATAAAGAAGCCACAGTTCAAGTGGATCACAGCATTAGCCAGTTTTTTATTGTTGATGCTGACATCCAAGGATGCAAACATTTTGTAACCGGACATGTTACTAACCTTGTCTGGTAACACAGTGTAACAGGAAACAACCTAGAGCTCCGCCTGTTGTAGGAGTCAGAAGTATTGGGTTGTATTTCTGTTTCTGCAACTGACCCAATGGGATCAATCTCAGCCTCAGAGGGCGTGACATGCACGTTGCACTCTTCAGTTTTCTTTCATCTTAAAATTGTTTTGGCCAACTACATTTCTCGTGTCATTCCAATGACTTTTTTGGTGCTGCCATTATCATGAATGTCAAGGTGACTTTGAGCGGCATCAATAGCAATAGTGGGTATCATGAAAGGCATCCAGTTTGGTCCTTTCAATTCATGCCGCTCGTGATGAGGGGCACAGAACGTCATTGAAGTCTAGGGAACTCTACTGATGTCCACTGACTCAGTTTCTGCCTCTTGAACTTTGTAAACGACCATTTTCTAAGGAAAGGGAAATGCAAAGCTTTTTTTAATGAAAATCTAACAGCCCCAAATTCGGACTCTGGGAATCATCCACTGACTATTGGCATGACATCAGAAACCTTAACATGGATTTGTAAAGTTCATTTAATCCAGCATTTCTCAAATGAGGCCACCAGTGGATTTTTTTGCAGCTACGTCAGCCTCAAACACATGGGCAGGGATTGTGGGGGTGCAAAGCAGCAGCCCCTTCTGGCAGTGCGCACCTGTTGCTACTGAGTAACTGTTACCAAAGGCAGCGAGATGCACCTCTTTGTTCTTTACAGTGGCATCACCAGCATGGGGTTTTGCCTTCCAGCGTGCAGCCTTCTCTGGGGCTCCGGGCAGTACCTCTGGAGAAATGTGGGGCCCATGTGCATGGCACGTGAGGCAGCTCTTCTTGTTGGAGGCGGCTGCAGCATTTGGTTGCCGGGCCGCTACCCTGCTCCCGCCTGCATGGGACATGGGGAGTCTGGGACTCTGCCGGCAGCCGGTGAGTTCCCAACCCACCCTCCCCAGGGCAGGCTCTCGGTGAAGGGTTCTGGGAGGCAGGGACAGAGAGACGGGTTTGTCAAAGGCCACCAAAAAAATTGTTGTGAGAACCCTTGAATCCAAATCCATAATTTGGGGCCTCTAAACCCACAAAAAACTTCTACTATTAAAATAATACAGCCCTGTGCAGACACACAACTGTAATGAGCCTCCAGTGCTTTGAAGTCCTTTGATTTGAGGAAGCCTCTGATCATCGAGCAGAATATCACTATGAGAGCTGGTTGATGTGGAAGTGAACAAGCACACTGAGGTGAAGGTTACCCAGGGAGCAAGTGGCAGAGTCAGCAATAAAACCAGTCACAGTGATTACTCACCCCCTGCTCACCACTGCTCCTGAACTGCATTGGACAGTTCCCATTCGAGGCTTCCGAATAGCCCACGGCAGCATCCATGAAGCCAGTAGAATGATCCCAGCAATGCAGCTGACCCATAAAGTTTTCAGAGCAAAGAGCTTCAGGGTATAATGTGCCCCTCACCCCATGTGGAGTTAGGAACAAACTAATCCTCAAAAACACCAAGGGAAAAAATTACATCAGTTGAAGGAGTTACACAAAGTTTTCTTTTTAACTAATTGGGCCTTCAGGAACAAAGGACCTCTCAAGTCCTCCGGTGGCATAAAACACTGTCTAAAAACACTCATGACTCAGGGGTCTCCTGTGTGAACTAGAAAAGTCCGATTCAAGTCGCTCTCTCCATAACCATTCCGATGATGTGCTTGGGATCCTTTTGATTTAGGGCTGAATCTTGCACAGATACTCTGGGATTCTGAACGGTGGGAAGGGTTTTTTCAATTTTTTTCTCTTATTGAGTTGCAGATGTTGGTTTCCTCATGGTTCATAACTTAAGGCTTGGATTTTCAGAGCAAGACAGGATACTGTATTAGATGGACTTGTGGCACCTTAGAGACTTACAAATTTTTTTGAGAAGAAGTTTTCGTGAGCTACGACTCACTTCATCGGATGCATTCAGATCCACTGAATGCATCCGATGAAGTGAGCTCTAGCTCACGAAAGCTGATGCTCAAATAACTTTGTTAATCTCTAAGGTGCCACAAGTCCTCCTTTTCTTTTTGGAGATGCAGACTAACACGGCTGCTACTCTGAAACCTGTATTAGATGGCCCACTCATCTCTTCCAGCATGGCAACTGCTACCTTCTCATGTGCAGATGTAATTCTAGGTGCAGAGCCTCGTCTGGTCCAACTTAGTGTAGCTGCAGTGAGACCAGTGGAACAGAGCAGATTTACACCGGGGAGGAGGTGGGGGTTTGTGTATTGTTTTGATTTTAAAAACCCAGTTTCGTTTATTCATCAGCAAGTGTTGGTGAGTCGCTGAGGTTTACAAACCAAAGCACCACCTTGAGATGTTGGACTGAACTTGTCTGTCAGTAGATGTCAGGAGACTGTTGGTCCCCTACTAAAGCTCGGCGGGGTGTTTTCGTGGTGCTCTCCCAGTACCAAAAGAAAGGGGAAGGGCCAATGAGAAATAAGGATCCTGAGACTAACAATGAGATCCCAATGCTGCAGGTCAGCCTGATTGACAAGGTGGGGCAGGCCAATGAAGGAGTCAGAAGCCCAGGGTCTCGTCCTCTGTGTGAGCGGGAGCTCCCTGAGCGGGAGGCCAAGCTAAGGAGAGAGCAGCAGCCAGAGCCAGGGTGGAACAAGTAATTAAAAATGGGGGCAGACAGACTTGGTTGTCAGACTCTACAACTGCACTAAAAAAGTAAGAGAACTGTGTGAGAAATACACCACTTTGGCGCTGGGGAGAGGATACAGCCCTTCATGAAACCATGGAAATGTAGTCTTGCTACTCTGTTTTCTATCCCTTTTTCTTTTTCTTTTCTTTTTTTTCTTTTTTTGACAATTTTTGACTCCCCTTTGCTTCAAATTCAAATATCTACTACCACATACTGTTGGTCTTCTGGTTTAATTGCTCTTCCATTCTGTGACCGATTGGACCGCGCCGCTCCCGCCCCTTGTCCAGGATGCCACCCCATGTACTGGGGTTTCACTGAGTCTCTCCTGCTCCACCAGCCTGGGGTCCCCTGCCCTGTTTTGTTGACTAGGCTCTGCGGCCTCTTGCAGCACACACACACAAGGAGGGCCACACCCAGCTGCGGACACAGACCGAAGTCAGCTCTGAGTGAGAGGACTCACCCAGCACTCTCATACACACTCCTTATGGGAGATAAACCCCAAATCATATTGTCTTGAACTGCACAGAAAGTTCTGCACAGCAAAAGCTCAGAAAAATTCATCCTCTCCCTCAATGTAGAGAGAATTGTGCATAGCTTCTTACCCTCTCCCCCCCACCCCCAAATAGGAATTGTTCAAATTGGGCTCTGTTATAAACAAGAAATACGTTTATTAACTACAAAAGGTAAATTTTAAATGCTTATAAGGGATAGAAAACAGATTAAAGCAGATTACCTCAGTAAATAAACAAAAACCTTTTCAATGATAGCTTACATAAATTATATCTGAGTTATGTCATATTCATATCATAACCATATTTCTATGAAGACTATGGGGTGTAACGTCACACCTCTCCCCTTTGACTACTGCCAGAGGTTTGGTCACTGACCAATGCGGAGGCAGTGTGCCTAAAATCCATTTTTGGCTTTGCTTATACTACCTCCAGTGTTGTCCATAGGTGCTTTTGCAGAGTTCTGGGTTTCTGTTCCCAGAATGTCTGAAAAGATTTTGGTGTATTTTCGCCATTGAAAACATCCTGTTAAAACATTGTTAACATCATGCAGATATCAATATCCTTTAAAGTGTAGGTATTTAGCCACCAATGCCATGAGGCGATGTGCCTCAGTTTCCCCTTCCACACACCAGTCTAGATTGGTTATGCTTTCTCTGCTATGCCAAGCTCTAAGCCTGTTTATGGGTACTAGCTGAGAAGCAGTGTTCTTATAGGACTTCCTTGTTACCTCTCCTAATCTGTACCAAAGAGTCTTCCAAAAATCATGCATGTCACATATTTTTAAAGTATTTACCACCAGGATCAAATTCTTTACTTTAACCCACAGTGTGTGTAGCAAGAGACATAACATTACCAGCAAATTCATAACACGGAGGCGCTTCCAAGTATGATTATCATACCACGCCTTCTGTCGAAACAGATCCGTTTGTTCAGCATTTATTGAATTCCTCATCCCCTCAGTAAAGGTACGTCATTGGGGGTTTGGCAAGGAAAGGGTGTATGGGGACCTTGTATGTCACTGGCCCACCTCCTGGCGTGTTGCATTTCCTCGAATCCACTCCCACACCTGGGATTCCTTTGAGTTGCCCACCCCCATCACTCAGTGTTTGATGCTTAGCTGTGGGGAGGGGTTTACCTGCCCAGGAAATGGCTGTCTCCTCCCCTTCGTCAGAGGGTTCATTACCATATTCACTGACAGGGGAAGGCTTGGAAGAACCCCTAACCCCGACCTTAAAGGGACAGAGTTAGTTTTCACAAGTACATCAGGAAAAACATTTTGCAATAATGGGACCTGGCTTGGGGGACCCTTGGTCACCTCTCTCCATTCCCCAGAGGCCAGTTGTCTGGCTGCTCCCACAGGGAAGTCAATTACACTGTTCCACCTAAAAACCTGAGCCACAGGTGGGGTCCCTGGGATTACAGATGCAGATCCAGCAAATTTCTCCTGGGCAAGACTTCCTCTGTAAATAGTGTGGAGACATTCCTGTAGACATCCCCCGCCACATCCCATCTTTACTTCTTTCTCTGCCCCCCCCTCCACCCTCAGGGGTACACTCCCCTGTGCTCCCTCGAGAGGAATCTGCCCCCTGTTCAGCTCTGGGCTCACAGCTAAAAGCCAGAACAGACCCTTTACTGGGAAGCATTGCACCCTGCTCCCTCTCTGAACTGGGTTTGCCTCCAGTTTACAGAGCCCATGCAATCCACACCCACCGCAGCGGTCCCCGAGACTCACCACTTTTCTCTGGCCTTCCCTGTAGGACAGGGGCTCTCAAACTTTTTTACTGGTGACCCTTTCAAATAGCAAGCCTCTGAGTGCGACCCCCACCCCCTTATAAATTAAAAACACTTTTTATATATTAACACTATTATAAATGCTGGAAGCAAAGTGGGGTTTGGGGTGGAGGCTGGCAGCTCGTGACCCCACCATGTAATAACCTAGCGACTCCCTGAGGGGTCTGGACCCCCAGTTTGAGAACCCCTGCTCTAGGACACCTTTTTCTGTGCATTTTAGAGTGAGTTCTGCTTCTTGCTTAACTGCAACATCCTGGCAGCCAGCAACCTGGACAAACTTCCTTCTGTCTGGCAAAACATTCCCATCCCCTGAGGGAACAGCCATGGGACAGGAGCTGGTTCTACCCTCCCCACCCCTGGTAGCAAACTGCCCTGCACGGCTGGAGAGGAATTAAAGAGACACTCTCCTATTTCCTCAGCAGTTTCTGTAGCTTTGGTCCTTCCCACTTGGGCTTCAGCACAAGATTCCTCCTCGCTGCTGACAGACCCCGGGACAGACGTACCCACACACAAAAAAGTCGTTCCCAGAAGAATTCAGCATATTTATTCACTTCTTTCATATTCTAATTATTGAATATGTGTCTATGCGCAGACCCTCCAGCTGCCATGTGTGTGGGACCCAGGAGCTGTGGACACGGACCAGGGGCTGCTCTGAGGCCCCTCAGCCCTGGCAGACAGAAGAACCCAGGCTCCACAGCCTGGCTCCAGCTTCGGTTTGGCCAGGGAGACAGTACCTCGGGGACAGAAGAGGGATTGGAATGCGCCCCCGGAAGGAGCAGGGCCACACACACACTCTTAGGAAGAATCCGTCGCCCCTGATCTACCGTTAACATTGCGTTAACTAACTGATCTGGTGGCCACTTTTCCTTTCCTTACAAAAACCTGGGTCACTGTCTGCAAAGACTCACACAGACTCTTACCACGAACCATGTGATTGGTCTTCTTGAAATCAAAGGAAAAACTTACATTCTTAAAGTGAAAATCTGTCTAAGTCTTTGCAAGAAAAGACGCTTTGCTAAAACAGGTAATGCAAGGAGGAACTCCACCCTGGTACTCAGGGCCTGCAGAATGCTATCAACCACTCCCAGGGCTGGATTCTCCTGTCACCTCAGGGCTTTGAAAATTGCAACTGGAGAAGTGCCCAGTGCTGCCATCTCTCCCAAAGGGAGGAATTTCATCCAACATGATTTTTTAGGAATGAGGGAAAAACAAGGAGAACCAGAAGACTGATAATATCATGCAGCAGAGATTTTAATGCAAAAGAAATTGGCAGTACACAGTTACAGGGAGAAATACTACAGAGCAGAAAGAATGTATTTCCAGCATTTCAAGAAGGGCTGCGTCCGATCACCTGCCTCAGTGCGATGTATTTCAGACAAGATGTTCTGTTTGCTTTCTTTCAGCTGCAGAGGTTGACAAACAAGTCCCCACTGTAACAATTTTAAGTGCCTTGTTTTACGCTATTGGGTGAAAAATGAGCCAAAGCAAAATAGAAGCAGAGGACTACGCAGCTTCTCCATTATACATGGGCCGTAGCAAAGGTCAAAGTGAGGCATTAAAGGTACATATGGATAAGAAGGATAGAACATGTGGACTTAAAGTGATAATAACCATAAATGATGCCTATCTTAAGGCCCCTATTTCCTTCACACTGCGGGGTCAGTGTAAACAGCCTGCGTGTAATTCAGAATGAGTCCTCATGTGAATAAAAGAATCAGCACATGGCCGGGAAAGCCTTGGCAGAAAGAGTCCTAAAGCATAACATTAGAAATGCAGCAGGGCTATCAGACCAAGGTGCTGAGCACACACAGCTCCCACTGACTTCAACTGGAGCCATGTTTGCTCAGTACTTTGGAAAGCCATGCCCAAAAGATCAGGGGTGAATCTGTATCTTGCTGTTCATTTCCTGGTTCTTCCTTCTTCTGTGGAGGTTCCTGCTGGGTTTAACATGGCCCACAATATCCACCAAGATACCTACGGCCATATCCCCCGTATCCCCATAATCCCCCATAACCATAAAGGCCCGGGTAACCGCAGTATCCCCCATGGCCCAATAATCCCCCGTAACCGTAAAGGCCCAGGTAACCGCAGTATCCCCCATGGCCCAATAATCCCCCGTAACCGTAAAGGCCCCCATAGGCACCATATCTCCCTAAACCATACAACCCTCCATAACGGCCTCCGTAGCCATACAATCCCCCCAAACCGAATGAGCCTCCCAAACCAGCTCCGACAACAGGTGCGCCTACGGCTGCCACTTCGCTCTGCTGAGGGAAATTGCTCAGAATTGGTCCTGGGAGGGTCACGACAACTGGGGAGGGTCTGATCACCACTTCGGAGTCAGGGCACTGCCGAACGCACGGCTCGTTGCAGCTGCCAGTGACTGGACTGGGTCGGGCCACCCCGCATTCTGGATAGCAGAGGCTGGAGAAAGTCATCTTTCTGGGATGGAGATAAACCTGAAACACACAACCGGGGTTAGAGTAAAGAGAAGGTACAAGTGCCGGTGGAAGAAAGACTTCAAAGCTTGGTTAGAATT
Organism: Lepidochelys kempii; assembly: GCF_965140285.1. NCBI lineage: Eukaryota > Metazoa > Chordata > Testudines > Cheloniidae > Lepidochelys > Lepidochelys kempii. The sequence continues at coordinate 350,279,063 of NC_136380.1, forward strand.
GTCGTGAGGTCAGCATGGGTCCTGAGAGAGAGAGGAGAAGTGGATTTAATCTCTTTATATGTATCTTTATATCTCTTTTTTTTTTTTAATGTTTTTAATAAAGTAAATACTAATGGAAACTGTGTGATCATGGGAGACTTTAACTTCCCAGATATAGACTGGAGGACGAGTGCTAGTAATAATAATCGGGCTCAGATTTTCCTAGATGCGATAGCTGATGGATTCCTTCAGCAAGTAGTTGCTGAACCGACTAGAGGGGATGCCATTTTAGATTTGGTCTTGGTGAGTAATGAGGACCTTATAGAGGAAATGGTTGTAGGGGATAATCTTGGCTCAAGTGATCATGAGCTAATTCAGTTCAAACTGAATGGAAGGATTAACAAAAATAAATCTGCAACTAGGGTTTTTGATTTCAAAAGGGCTGACTTTCAAAAATTAAGGAAATTAGTTAGGGAAGTGGATTGGACTGAAGAATTTATGGGTTTAAAGGTAGAGGAGGCCTGGGATTATTTTAAATTAAAGCTGCAGAAGCTATCGGAAGCCTGCATCCCAAGAAAGGGGAAAAAATTCATAGGCAGGAGTTGTAGACCAAGCTGGATGAGCAAGCATCTTAGAGAGGTAATTAAGAAAAAGCAGAAAGCATATAGGGAGTGGAAGAAGGGAGGGATCAGTAAGGAAAGCTACCTCATTGAGGTCAGAATATGTAGGGATAAAGTGAGACAGTCTAAAAGTCAAGTAGAGTTGGACCTTGCAAAGGGAATTAAAACCAATAGTAAAAGGTTCTATAGTCATATAAATAGGAAGAAAACAAAGAAAGAAGAAGTGGGACCGCTAAAAACTGAGGATGGAGTGGAGGTCAAGGATAATCTAGGCATGGCCCAATATCTAAACAAATACTTTGCCTCAGTCTTTAATAAGACTAAAGAGGATCTTAGGGATAATGGTAGCATGATAAATGGGAATGAGGATATGGAGGTAGACATCACCATATCTGAGGTAGAAGCGAAACTCAAACAGCTTAATGGGACTAAATCGGGGGGCCCAGATAATCTTCATCCAAGAATATTAAAAGAATTGGCACAAGAAATTGCAAGCCCATTAGCAAGAATTTTTAATGAATCTGTAAACTCAGGGGTTGTACCGTATGATTGGAGAATTGCTAACATAGTTCCTATTTTTAAGAAAGGGAAAAAAAGTGATCCAAGTAATTATAGGCCTGTTAGTTTGACATCTGTAGTATGCAAGGTCTTGGAAAAAATTTTGAAGGAGAAGGTAGTTAAGGACTTTGAAGTCAATGGTAAATGGGACAAAATACAACATGGTTTTACAAAAGGTAGATCGTGCCAAACCAACCTGATCTCCTTCTTTGAGAGAGTAACAGATTTTTTAGATACAGGAAACGCAGTGGATCTAATTTACTTAGATTTTAGTAAGGCGTTTGATACTGTGCCACATGGGGAATTATTAGTTAAATTGGATAAGATGGGCATCATTAGGAAAATTGAAAGGTGGATAGGGAATTGGTTGAAGGGGAGACTACAACGGGTCCTACTGAAAGGTGAACTGTCAAGTTGGAGGGAGGTTACCAGTGGAGTTCCTCAAGGATCAGTTTTGGGACCAATCTTATTTAATCTTTTTATTACTGACCTGGGCACAAAAAGTGGGAGTGTGCTAATAAAGTTTGCAGATGATACAAAGCTGGGAGGTATTGCTAATTTAGAGAAGGACAGGGATACCCTACAGGAGGATCTGGATGACCTTGTAAACTGGAGTAATAGGAATAGGATGAAATTTAATAGTGAGAAGTGTAAGGTCATGCATTTAGGGATTAATAACAAGAATTTTAGTTATAAGCTAGGGACGCATCAACTAGAAGTAACGGAGGAGAAAAAGGACCTTGGAGTATTGGTTGATCATAGGATGACTATGAGCTGCCAATGTGATATGGCTGTGAAAAAAGCTAATGTCGTCTTGGGATGCATCAGGAGAGGTATTTCCAGTAGGGATAAGGAGGTTTTAGTACCATTATATAAGGCACTGGTGAGACCTCACCTGGAATACTGTGTGCAGTTCTGGTCTCCCATGTTTAAGAAGGATGAATTCAAACTGGAACAGGTACAGAGAAGGGCTACTAGGATGATCCGAGGAATGGAAAACTTGTCTTATGAAAGGAGACTCAGGGAGCTTGGTTTGTTTAGCCTAACTAAAAGAAGGTTGAGGGGAGATATGATTGCTCTCTATAAATATATCAGAGGGATAAATACCAGAGAGGGAGAGGAATTATTTAAACTCAGTACCAATGTGGACACAAGAACAAATGGATATAAACTGGCCACTAGGAAATTTAGATTAGAAATTAGACGAAGGTTTCTAACCATCAGAGGAGTGAAGTTTTGGAATAGCCTTCCGAGGGAAGTAGTGGGGGCAAAAGATCTATCTTGCTTTAAGATTAAACTCGATAAGTTTATGGAGGAGATGGTATGATGGGATAACATGGTTTTGGTAATTAAATATTCATGGTAAATAGGCCCAATGGCCTGTGATGGGTTTTTAGATGGGGTAAGATCCAAGTTACCCGGGAAAGAATTTTCTGTAGTATCTGGCTGATGAATCTTGCCCATATGCTCAGGGTTTAGCTGATCGCCATATTTGGGGTCGGGAAGGAATTTTCCTCCAGGGCAGATTGGAAGGCCCTGGAGGTTTTTCGCCTTCCTCTGTAGCATGGGGCACGGGTCACTTGCTGGAGGATTCTCTGCTCCTTGAGGTCTTCAAACTACAATTTGAGGACTTCAATAGCACAGATATAGGTGTGAGGTCTTTTTTAGGAGTGGTGGGTGAAATTCTGTGGCCTGCATTGTGCAGGAGGTCAGACTAGATGATCATAATGGTCCCTTCTGGACTAAATATCTATGAATCTATGAATGTGTGGTCATGTATTTGTTCCTATTTTCTCTTTCTATGCCTCTTGACCAATCGCACTAAACTTCCCTCCCAACTGGCCCCTTTGAGACCCTCTCAATGATTTTCTCTGTAAAACACTGGCTAGAATAAATGCAACTATTTCTATACTGGACACCTGGGATTTTGGGTCCATTTTAGACATTTATCAAAGATAACATGGCTGGGATCATGGTAATCACTTCTTTTCATTTGAGGATTTAACCTCTGCATGCAAACCAGTTGAGCTCGGTATTACAGTGTGACTGTTTCGTTTTCCAAACCCTGGGAGTCACCAAAACTTGCTGATGAATAAACAGAAACTTTGCTTTTCTCCGAACAAATCACTAACAACAAACTCCTGAACTGGAGTAAAGTCAGCTCAGGTCCACTGACTTTCATGGAGCCCCATGCTATTACACCATCTGAGGAGAAGCACCTTCAATGGGTATTTCTGCTCAGGAGAACATAGGAATTGCTAGAATGGGTCACACCACTTGTCAGCTTCATCGATTCTCGTGTCTCTAATAGTAAGGAATAACAGCTGCTTCAGAGGAAAGTAGCAAACCACTGAATTGGCCCTTTCTGGACTAATCTGAGAAAATTTCTTCCTAATCCAGCTAAGTGAAAAATGGCGAACTGACTTTCCTAAGTTACTGAAAAGATTTAAATGCCCTAATTCTTGTCCAGTTAATAGGAAATATGTTTCCCAACTGCATATCTTGCTCTTAAAGTCTCTCCTTTAGCTTCAGATCCTGAATCCACCAGGACTTGCAACTAAATAATTGCACAAGAGGGAAGAACACCCTGATCCTTGACAAAAATCACAGTGAGTACATGCAAGATTCGACCTAAACTAAAAGGAGGCTCTAGACTGATATCTCCAGGGTTAGAAAGAGATTGAGTTGAATTGGACTTACCCAGTTCACCGAGGAGATGAAATCCAAAGAAGTGTTTAGAAGAGGTCTGAGTCGTGAACACTTTTATACAGTTCCGAGGACTGCCTGGAGGATCTGTGATGCTGTTTGTGAGGAGGTCCTAATTAGTTACTAAACAAACTTGATTGCCTTCGTAAGTTCTTCTTTGGATGCAGCTGTTTTCCTCAGCGTTGGTGATTAGTGGACTAATCTCAACCTCAGAGGGTGTGACATGCACATTGCACTCTTCAGTTGTCTTTCATCTTAAAATTGTTTCGGCCAACTACATTTCTCGTGTCATTCCAATGACTTTATTGGTGCTGCAATGAGAATGAATGTCAAGTTGATTCTGAGGAGATCAGTAGCACAAGTGGGTGTCAAGAAAGGAATCTAGTTTGGTCCTTTCAATTCATGCTGGTCATGATTGGGGGCATGGGGCAGTTCATTTGAAACGTTCTAGGAAGCAGGGATCCATTTTTCTCCATTCTGACCACCTCCATTCCCAGCAGGTCAAATCCAATCCTCTTTGAATCATTCCATTGCCTCCAGTATGTTTCCTGTCAGGACTTGAAGTCTGAATTTCACTCTTTGGCAGGGGGATAGTACGAAGCCGATGAACAATGTTAGTCCCATTTTAAACTTTCAAACTCGGTCTTAGCAGGGACATCAGTGGCACATGGGCCTTTGTGATAGTCTTCTGCCCAGGGTGAATCTTACTCTATGGTGAGTAAAAGATTGGACCTCCACTTGGGTCACCAATGCTGTCTCAAAGGGCTGCCTAGAGCAGATTTGCTCATGGGCCAAGGGGAGGGATGGCTCAGAGTGAAAGGAAACAGTGCTCTTTTACAGAAAGGTTTTGAATTAAGTCTTGGAACCTGTACTCTACCACAAACCATCTCTCCATCCATGAGCAGCCAAGGAATTGAAGTCTAGTTCGACAATGCAGTTGAGTGAGCCCAGCGGGAAGCCCAGGAGAGATTAAAATGATGCATTCTTGGTGAAGGAAGAGATGACTGTGGGATGAGATTTGACATAATGTCTGACGAGACAAAGGGCATGTTGCAGAAAACATTCCTGCCTGGACCAGCCTGTTGTTCAAAGTGTAAAAGATATCCCCAAGACTGGGTTCGATATCCAGGGAAGAAGGCAGAAGCATCTTGCTTTGGTTGGTAATTTACCCCAAGAGAGCACCTTAATTTTCCAATAAAAAAATCCCTCCAAAAGTAATAGAGCTCCCGAAACCGGTGTTGATGCCAGGGGCTCCTATGGTCCCACTTGGCTCTGCTGAGGGAAATTGTGGAGAATTGGTCCTGGGAGGGTCACGACTCCCGGTGAGGGTCTGATCACCACTTCGGAGTCAGGGCACTGCCTAACGCACATGTTGTTGAAGCCACTGGACTGGGCCGTTCTACCCCGTATGGTTTTTTAAAAATGCCAAAATCAAAACTACATTTGAAAGAAAATGAAATAGCTCCAAATTGTGTGGCCTTAAATCATGACCTGATTTTGGGAATGACATGAGAGACCTTGGCCTCCATTTTGTTTCAAGTGACTGTTTGACTCAGTGCAAAGAGGTGTCTTATCCCAACAACGATTTATTAATATTCTAAGAATACAACCCTTTGCATGTGTGAAACACCAGCGAGAGTTTGTGAGGCGCTTTGAACTCTGGAGTCCTGAGTATGTTTAAGAACTTCCAGTCTTAACACCTTGATTCTCTGTGTTTGATAGGCCTAGAAACAGAGGCACATTGAGGTGAAGGTCACAGGGGGAAAGTTACAGAAATACAGCCCAATACTTCCGACTCCTCTTACTACAGGCTGAGGTCTAGGTTGATCCGTGTTACACTCTGTTACAAGATAAATGTTAGTATCATGTCTGGTTACAAAGTGTTTGCATCCAGTAGGGATCAGAAGATACAGATTAGTGTTTGGCATGAGTCGTCCCAACCACTGGGATTTTTTTCTGACTCTGCCAATCGCTCCCTGACTGACCTTCACGTGAATGTGCCTCCCTTTACCTCCATGGCGAATAGGTATAATTGTAACTTTCAGGGTGGATTGTCTGAGTCTTCCTGTGATCTCAGGATTTCAAAGCACTTCACAAACACTCATTAAATTGTATACAGCCAAAGAGATGCATTACTAAAGTCATAATAATTTTTTACTGGGATGAGATGTTCCAACACTGAAGATTAGATTCACTTTAAAAATGTATGTCAAGGTGTCAGATGAAAAGGAGTACTTGTGGCACCTTAGAAACTAACCAATTTATTTGAGCATAAGCTTTCGTGAGCTACAGCTCACTTCATCGATGAAGTGAGCTGTAGCTCATGAAAGCTTATGCTCAAATAAATTGGTTAGTCTCTAAGGTGCCACAAGTCCTCCTGTTCTTTTTGCAAATACAGACTAACATGGCTGTTACTCTGAAAGGTGTCCGATGTCACTCCAGTGGTCAGTTTGTGATTCCTAACCTTTGAAATGGGGGCTTTTTGACTTTTGTTCAATGTATCTTTGCATTTCCCTTTTATATATATTTTAAAGTTTCAGGTAGATACTGAACCTGTGTAAAAGGGAACAGTTCCATCAACTTCCAATTGAAGGAATGCACTTTATCTAGCCCGGGATAGAGAAACCTTGTATGGGGTGTATCGCTGTGTGCATTCTTGGCACCTCTACCCCCTGGTGCTCAGATCCAACTTATAGGGAAACCAAGAGAACTGGGTTTTGTGAGAGACTTCAGCTAATAAGGAAAAGGAAGAAGTACAAGATTGACAGAGTTAAGCAGAACTTCTGCAAAGGTCACATTGCTGTGGGATGAGACGGGATTAATTACAATTCTGACCTACCTAGGGCATTCTGCAAGACCCGTCTCCCACACAAAGGTTTTCATATGGAATTAGGATGATTTTTAAAGTGGAAAATACGCTCCCACCAGGATTTCTTCTAACCCGAGCAACATTAAACGCCTTTCCTCAGTTGTAAGGCACAGAACGTCATTGAAGTCTATGGAGCTGTACTGATGTCCAGTAGCTCAGTTTCTGCCTCTTGAGCTTTGCAAAGGAATGTTTACTAAAGAGAGGGAAATGCAAAGCTTTATTGAAAGAAAATGAAAGAGCCCAAATTCAGAAGCTTGGAATCATCCACTGACTATTGGCATGCCATCAGAAATCTTAACAGGGATTTGTAAAGTTCATTTAATTCAGTGGATTTTTTTGCAGCTATGTCAGCCCCAAAAGCATGAGCGGGGATTGTGGGGGTGCAAAGCAGCAACCCCTCCTGGCAGCTCCCACCTGTTGCTGCTGAGTACCTGTTACCAAAGTTAGCGAGATGGGCGGCATTGGTGTTTGCAGTGGCATTGCCAGCAGTGGTTGGCGTCTTGTACCTTTCAACCTCCTTGGGGTTGCAGGCAGCGGCTCTGGAGACATGTGGGGCTGGTGTGCGCGGCACATGAAGCAGCTCTTGTAGGTGGAGGTGGCTGCGGGATATGGTCACATCCGTCTGGATGGGACACAGGGAGCCTGGGACTCTGCGGGCAGCCAGCGAGTTCCCAACCCACCGTCCCCAGGGCAGGCTTTCGGTGAAGGGTTCTGGGAGGCAGGGTTTGTGAAAGGCCACCAAAAAAATTGTTGTGAGAACCCTTGAATCCTAATCCATAACTTGGGGTCCTCGAATCCCACAAAAAACTTCGACTATTAAAATAAAACAGCCCTGTGCACACACACAACTCTAATGAGCCTGCAGTGCTTTGAAGTCCTTTGATTTGAGGAAGCCTCTGATCATCAAGCACAATATCACTATGAGATCTGGTTGATGTGGAGGTGAACAAGCACGCTGAGGTGAAGGTTACCCAGAGAGTGAGTGGCAGAGTCAGCAATAAAACCAGTCACAGTGATTACTCACCCCCTGCTCGCCACTGCTCCTGAATTGCTTTGGACAGTTTCCATTCAGGGCTTCTGAATAGCCCACAGCAGCATCAGTGAAGTCAGTAGAATGATCCCAGCAACGTAGCTGGCCCATAAAGTTTTCAGAAGAAAGGGAGCTGCAGGGTATAATGTGCCCCTCACCCCATGTGGAGTTAGGAAGAAAATAATCCTCAAAAACACAGAGAGAAAAAATTACGTCAGTTGAAGGAGTTATGTTAAGTTTTCTTTTTAACTAATTAGGCCTTCAGGAACAAAGGGCCTCTCAAGTCCTCTGGTGGCATAAAAAACTGTCTAAAAATACTCATGAGTCAAGGGTCTTCTAACCACTTTAACTTATTCTCCTCTGAGAACTAGAGAATCCTATTCAAGTCGCTCTCTCCATAACTGTTCAGATGAGGTGACAGTGATCCTTTTAATTTAGGACTGAATCTTGCACAGACACTCTGTGATTCCAAACAGTGAGAAGAGTTTGGGGGTTTTTCAATTGTTTTCTATTATCGAGTTGCAGGTGTTGATTTCTTCATGGTTTAGAATTCAAGGTCTGGATTTTCAGAGCGAGACAAGCATTTTAGACACTAGATCCTGTTGATTTTAATTAGCATTTGGACATTCAAATTCCTTAGGGAGCTCTGAATAATCTCACGCCCAATTTTATTTTAGGGTTGTGATAAATGAATGGCAGGGGAGGAGCTCCCTTTTATGGACACCCAGCCAGCCAGTTAGCTATAAAATCCCTCTTAGTAGCTGTTCTCTATTTGCTTTACCTGTAAATGGTTAGAAAGTCTATCGGTAGAAGGAAGGGAGTGGGCACGTGACCAAAAGAGCCAATGGGAAGGCTAGAACTTTTTAAAATTTGGAAAAAAACTTCCCCTTTGTTTGTCTGTGTTGTTCTCCCGGAGAGCAGAGCCAGGGCTGGAACTATGCTGTAAGAGCTTGGGCAAGGTATGAAAAATCATCAGATCATACCTAGAAACTACTCATTTGGAACCCCAGGTATGGAAGTAGATCAGGAAATGTCTCGGGAGACGCGAAGAGGTTTATCTCTTTTATTTCTTTATGTCTTGTGGACTCCTCTGTGGTAACCCCAGGTGCTTTTGTTTTGCTTGTAACCTTTAAGTGGGACCTCAAGAAAGCTATTCTTGCTTCTTAATTTTAGTATTTTCCCTTTTTAAATCTAGCAGTAGCCAGAGGTTTTAGAGTTTTTTTTTTAAATAAAGTTCACCTCTTTTAAGACCAGTATTGCAGTTTTGTGTCTTCAAAAGATTTGTGCACATGTTGCTTAATTAGCTGGTGGCAACAGCTGATTTCCTTTGTTTTCTCTAAACTGTAACCTTGGAATTTGAATACAAGCCTGGAGTGGCCAGTATTATTTTTTAAAATGCTTGAGGGCCCCCATCTTCTGCACTCGAAGTGCCAGAGAAGGGAATCAGTCTTGACAAGGGTTTATGAAGAAACTCCCCAAGTTTCCTCCAAAAAGGAGTAATTCATTGTTCTTCTGCTCTCTCCTGAAGCAGCTGGTAAGTGACACTCACTGAGACAGGATACTGCCTTAGATGGGCCACTTGTCTCTTCCAGCCTGGAAGTTGCTCTCTTCTCATGTGCGGGAGTAATTCTAGGTGCAGATCCCCGTCTGGTCTGACTTAGTGTAGCTGCAGTGAGGCCAGTGAAACTGAGCAGATTTACACCTGGGGAGGAGGTGAGGGTTTATGTTTTGTTTTGATTAAAAAAAACCATTTTTGTTTATTCATCCGCAAGTGTTGGTGACTCGCTGAAGTTTCCAAGCCAAAGCACCACCTTGTGATGCTGGACTGAACTTGTTTGTCAGCAAATGTCAGGGGACTGTTGGCCCCTTACTAAAACTTAGTGGGGTTTTTTCATGGCCCTCTCTCAGGACCAAAAGAAAGGGGAAGGGCCAATGAGAAATCAGGATCCTGAGACTGAGAGTCTCTAAGGCGACCGGGGAAAGGCCAATTCTGCAGGTCAGCTTTATTGACAAGGCGGGCAGGCCAATAAAGGAGTCAGGATCCCGGGGTCCCGTCCTCCGTGTGAGCGGGAGCTGCCTGAGCGGGAGGCCGAGCTAAGGGGAGAGCAGCAGCCAGAGCTGAGCTGAGCAGAGCCTCAGCAGCCTGACGGGCCAGAGCAGCAGCCCAGAGAGCAGAGCTGAGCTGGAGGCAGAGCCGCACCCAGGCTGAGGCAGAGTGGAGCCGGGGCTGGGGCTGGAGCCGTCCGGAGCCGGGTGCGGTGAGCAGCTGGGGACAGTGCCAGGGCGGGGGCCCTGCGCAGAGGGCCCAGCGCAGGGAGACGCCCCCAGCCAAGGTGGGGATCAGAACCCCGATGGGGCCTGACGCTGGGAAGAAGGGTCCTCCCACCTAGAGCCCGAGGGCGTGTGGGAACCGGCAGAGGAAGGGTCCGACGCGCAGCATCCCTGCAGCACAGCCAGGGCCCGGGCAGGAGGCCTGGCGCATGGTGAGGAACAGACTGTGAACTGCCCTTACGCTCCAGAGACGGCTGTTTGTGGTGTCCCTCTGCCCACAGGGTGGGGTGACTTGTTCCTTTAACCTTCCCCATTTTCTCTTATTGATTTATTAGTTGCTGTTTAATAAATTGTTTTTGCTTTGCACTGTATGTAATGATCAGTGGGTGTCCGGGAAGCATCTCGTGTGAAGAGAGCACCCCGGTGTGGGGACACCCTACCCCTGTCCTAAGTGACCACGAGCAGACTGCAGGTCGAGCCCCTCAGGAATCCTGGGCCCGGTGTTGTCGGGGTTACAAGGTCCCTGCCACAAGGGAGAGTGGAAAGGGAGACCTTGGGGTCAGGCATCCTGTGGATAAGGGATGTGGGAGCGAGGACTCAGGTTCTTTCTGTAGCCAATTCCACTGGGGGATTGCAGGAGCTAGAAAAGTTCCTGGCTATTGTGGGACCATCCCCCACTCACACAGAGGTTTCAGCCAAACAAGGAAACTAGTATTATAAATGCTATTCCAGCCATTTTCGGTGGGATATTTTTTTAATAGACTGGAAATCCCAGGCATTAATGATAGACATTTTATGTATGTATGCTTCTTAGAGACAGGATATTTTTAGGACAAAGAGAGTAACAAGGATTCAAAAGAGCTCCATAGGTCCCTCTTTCTTTCTTTCTTTCTTTCTTTCTTTCTTTCTTTCTTTCTTTCTTTCTTTCTTTCACAGATTCTGAATGAGCTATTTCCTGACATCTAGTGGTGAGCTGTGGAAAAGGATTTCAGGAGTTGATCTCGTTTTCCTGGGCACACCCACCCTGCCTAGGTACTCAGCACAGTGGGATTGATTGCCCAAATGATCACTTGTGACTAGTGCTGAATCCCCAGTCTCCTTGTTATTGGGGCAGGAGTAATAAAGGGTTGTTATCCTAGTTGTCTGAATAGAGGGCAGCAGAACTGTACCCAGGCCCTCTCAGCTTTTGAGGCCCCTAGCCATAATAAAAATGAAGGACGACACATGAAAACAAAATAAGGCACCAAAGAAAGGGTGAGACATAATTTGAATATTTTTTTATTTAACAAATGCTTTTCTAGCCTTTTTCTGTGCAAATGCACTAATTGTTGAGGAAAAATCTTGCTCTTGTGCAATGTCACAGTTGATATTAAGCATGGTGAGCCCATTCAAATGCTCTTGTCCCACAGTTGAATGATGATAGTTCTTTACCTGCTTCAAGATGTTGAAGGCGTGTTCACCAGAAGCCACTGATGGAGGCAAACTGATAAAAATACACAATGCAATTGTGATATTAGGAAACACCCCATTGAGTCCAAGTTTGAGTATTTCTTGAATATTGCAATCCAATTGAAAGTTTGTGGAATATATTTGTTTGAGGAAGATGACCTCGTCACTGAGATCTTTTGAGATTTCTGTGTTCTACTGTTGCTGAAATTGTTCAGCTACAAAAAGTAGATCTTCATTTCTCAGTCTGTTGAACTGCCAAAGAAACGCCAAAAGGGTACAAATTAGACGCAGTGACTGAAATCGACATGTAAGACCTGATTGAAGAGAGTGAATGATGACAAGGAAGACATTGACCCTATAGTGTTGCTCGGTATCGGATTCAGTCGGTAAGTTGCGATTGGTGGAGAACTCAGATTGGGGGGGAGGGATAGCTCAGTGGTTTGAGCATTGGCCTACTAAACCCGGGTTCTGAGTTCAATCCTTGAGGGGGCTATTTAGGGATCTGGGGCAAAAATTGGGGATTAGTCCTGCTTTGAGCAGGGGGTTGGACTAGATGACCTCCTGAGGTCCCTTGCAACCCTGGTATTTTATGATTCTATGATTCAGATGAAATGCCAATATTCTGTGCTACTAATTTGGACTCAGTCAGGATCACATCGCATTGTTCACAAATCTGTTGAATATCATTGATAAGACTTTCAGTGTTATCCCTCTCAACATCAAGTGTAGCATGGCATGGTTCAATTACAGATCAGTTTGGTGGATCATTGTAAGTAGCTTCATCCACAAAGATGACATCGGAATGCATTCAAATGTGGACATGTGAATGAAGCAGGGTGCACAGTACAGAGATTGTTTTTCCGTATTCCAGCATAACCAGTCTCTTGTATAGGTCTCACCATTTGGAAGAGTTTTTGTGAGCAGACGAGTAGGGAAAGCATGATTCTCAGCATCTCGTGGAATGTTACTTGGAATTTCAAAACAACTAATTTGAAGAAAAGATTGCATTTGGGCAGCATTGCTCTTGTCAATAATTCCAATGTCAGTTACAGTCAAAGCTGTACTCATAAATTGCTCTTGCTATGTAAAATCTATATCTTTGAGCTCTTAGCTGCTGCTTCACTCAATTGTTTTTGCCGTCTCTTGCTTGCACCACTTTCAAATCTCGTCTTCATCATGATCTATCTGGTCAATATGTAGCCTAACCACACTTGAAATATTCTGCTGTCAATAAGTAGCTTTTACTGTAAACATGTACACAAATGCTGAAAAGATTGAAAACCAAGGAATACTAATTAAGAACACAAAATAAAACAGTCAGACAGGTTGTTATCCTTTTCACTGAATCAAAACTCAAGCATGCAAGGTACAATATAACAGGCTGAGCTGAAGACAAAGGGATGAGATATATATAGTAAACACAGACACGGATACAGACAGAGGGATAATGTCCAAAAATTTCAAACATGTGTCCTCACAAAACTCACTCTACAAGATTGTCCTCACAAATTTTTGCCTTGAATCTGGGCATACAGACACACATAAACAATTCCTTAGACAAGTAGACGTAAAACTATAAAGACACTAAAATGTAACAGTTCTCTACCTTTCCACATGCACTTGATCCAGCACCTGCCACTAGTAGTGGTTTGTTTATGTAATCAGCTGATCTGAGAGGACACGTTCATCACGGTCTAATCTTGTGCCATCAGAACCAGTGTATTTTTATTAATATTTATGAACATTTTAAACTGTTTAATATGACAAGATCTATATCAGTTAACAAAAAATTATGTCTTTTACCAAATCACATCTCTTATTTGCTTAAATTTGCAGCTGTAAGCTGAGAGAGTGTGTCTGACAGGGATGCACATAAAAACAAGTTGCAAAACTTATAAAATGGCAAAAAATTTATAAGTTTTTAAATTTGAGGCCCCCTTTGAGCTTGAGGGCCAGGCCAAATGGCCCTCCTGCCCCCCTCCCCCACCAATTGTCCCTGGTAATGACCTTCCCAGGAGCCATTCTCAGCTCTTTCCCTCAGGAAAGCAGAGCGGACTCCTCGGGTGCAGCTGACATTGGAGGTGGTGATGGGGGCACATGTGCTGATAGAGGCTTATAAAGTGATGGAGGATTATATTGTAACCGGTGTCCCAGTGGCTATGGGAGATTATACGGTGTGACGGGGCAAGGCCAGATGGCTACAGAAAAGTAGTGGGAGATAGATATATTAGCTCCAGGCTAAACAAATCCCTGGTACCAGGATAAGTGAAGTGCTCCAGGTCAATTAAGACACCTGGTGCCAATTAAGAACTTTCCAGAAGGCAGGGAGAAGGCTAGGTTGATTGGGACACCTGAAGCCAATCAGGAGCTGGCTGAAACTAGTTAAAAGCCTCCCAGTCAGTCAGGTGGGTGTGCATCTCAGGAGCTGTGGGAGGAAGTTGCGCTGTTGGAGAGGCTGAATAGTACACACCATATCAGGCACAATGAAGGACGCCCTGAGGGAAGGGTAAAGTGGAGCTTGAGGAAGTGAGGGCTGCTGTGTGGGGGAAGTAGCCCACGGAATTGTACATGTCATGTTTCTAAAAGGTCAGCTTCCATAGTTGATACTAATAGGGTCCCTGGGCTGGAGCCCGGAGCAGAGGGTGGGCCTGGGCTCCTCCCCGACCTTTGCCCCCTGATTAATCACTGAGACTGGGAGACAACAGAGACTGTGCAAGGAAGGATAACTTCTCCTCACCTCCTTCACTGCCTTATAACATGGCCCATATGGTTGTTGGGGAAAAGAGGGTTGGGGGGATCGTGATGGGGTCATCGGTACCTTAATGGAAACTGTGAGCCATGTTAAACCCAGCAGGCATATCCAAGGGAAAAGGCAGAACCAGGAAATGAATGGTACAATACAGGTTGATATCTGAGTGCCTAGGTGTGACTTTGAGAAGTGTTGGGTTCACTGAACTCAGTGTGAAATAATGAGAGAGCCTCATTTCATCAGCACCTCTGCAAACAGTCCTAATGTTTGCCATGTTACTCTTGATCGGTTTTGTCTAATTTCTTCCTGGTTATGGGCTTCCCCTATTATCAACCGAGTGGGCCTGATTCTCAACTACACAATGGGTTTTACACCAGATTGTAACGTGCAAATGATGCAGGGGCCATAAGGTGTTCTGCTGGATGTCTTGCACCTCCCTGTGAAGCATCTGGTACTGATCACTGTGGGAGAGAGGCCTGATCTTCTGTAGAAATGCCTATGCTCTTTCGTTCCAAGGAGGGTCCATGGGTAAGGTCTGATATTGAAGACTAGAGCTGTATTGCTCTTACACAAAACCCTTGGCTAGATGGCTAAATCTCTCCTCCCCACCTGAGTATTGTATGATGTCCTTAAACAGGCAGGAATGTCTGGATACATTTTTACTTTTGTGTTGTCAAATCAAAAATTTGATTTGTGGAAAATGTTCATCTTCTGGGAACTGAGAGCCACAAAAATGTTGACGAACAATGTAGTGGGAAGTGTAATCTTTTGATCTGCAATTCCTGCAATATCAAGCCATGGTACATCCAGGGGATTTTATACAAGACCGATAATATGGAGTGCAGTGAGTCACAGTTACCTCAAAAACCATGTGATTCTTGTATGGAATGAATGGTCTGGAAATGAGTCTCTTGATATCACACATGAGATTCCTGACTTCTGCAGATGACGTTTGTGATGTTGCACCCCATAATGCTTTATAGAAATATGTTTATGAGTGTAAATATGACATATCTGGAATATGTTTTATGCTAGACATGCCATGTAACATATCTTTGCAAACATTGTGTTCTACTGAATGTATTCCTCCTATTCGTAATCATGTATAATTTTATATCTGAAGTTATGAGCATTGGCTCTATGCTTGTATTTGAAGTGTTTGCTCTAGGAAGCACATAAGGCAGATTTGGTCAACAGAGCGTGAAGGGGTTAGTTAAGTAATTGGGAGTACTTCGTTAACAATGGACCTTCAGAGATGCCAATCCACATCTGAGTTTCCCTGGGAATGTTCAAACTAACATGTAAAGAATGGCGTCGGCCTGTAAAGAACTGAGTCATGCATGGACATGTGACTTGCCCATGTGATTCCAAAACTCCATCTTGTATCTGTGATTCTGCACAGGAGAACACCAGGGGTTTCCACCCAAGAGAAAGACTATATAAGGCCCTGGAAAACGCCTCCATTTTGTCCTCAGCTGGCTCAAGAGATAGCCTCTCCACCCCAAAGAGATGCCTGAAAGAAACTGGAACAAAGGAGCTATTCATCTTCATAAATGATCTGGAGGATGGTATGGATTGCACTCTCAGCAAATTTGCGGATGATACTAAACTGGGAGGAGTGGTAGATACGCTGGAGGGGAGGGATAGGATACAGAAGGACCTAGACAAATTGGAGGATTGGGCCAAAAGAAATCTGATGAGGTTCAATAAGGATAAGTGCAGGGTCCTGCACTTAGGACGGAAGAACCCAATGCACAGCTACAGACTAGGGACCGAATGGCTAGGCAGCAGTTCTGCGGAAAAGGACCTAGGGGTGACAGTGGACGAGAAGCTGGATATGAGTCAGCAGTGTGCCCTTGTTGCCAAGAAGGCCAATGGCATTTTGGGATGTATAAGTAGGGGCATAGCGAGCAGATCGAGGGACATGATCGTTCCCCTCTATTCGACATTGGTGAGGCCTCATCTGGAGTACTGTGTCCAGTTTGGGGCCCCACACTTCAAGAAGGATGTGGATAAATTGGAGAGAGTCCAGCGAAGGGCAACAAAAATGATTAGGGGACTGGAACACATGAGTTATGAGGAGAGGCTGAGGGAGCTGGGATTGTTTAGCCTGCAGAAGAGAAGAATGAGGGGGGATTTGATAGCTGCTTTCAACTACCTGAAAGGGGGTTCCAAAGAGGATGGCTCTAGACTGTTCTCAATGGTAGCAGATGACAGAACGAGGAGTAATGGTCTCAAGTTGCAGTGGGGGAGGTTTAGATTGGATATTAGGAAAAACTTTTTCACTAAGAGGGTGGTGAAACACTGGAATGCGTTACCTAGGGAGGTGGTAGAATCTCCTTCCTTAGAGGTTTTTAAGGTCAGGCTTGACAAAGCCCTGGCTGGGATGATTTAACTGGGAATTGGTCCTGCTTTGAGCAGGGGGTTGGACTAGATGACCTTCTGGGGTCCCTTCCAACCCTGATATTCTATGATTCTATGATTCTATGAGAGTAACTACGGGGGGGCGAGTGATTGCTGGAACCAGAGTAGGAGGAAGTCTAGTCTGTAAAAGAAGCTTATTGGAACACCTCTGAGGGCGAGATTTACCTGCATTTAGTTTCCTACTTTATTAGGCTTAGACTTGCATGTTTTATTCTATTTTCCTTGGTAACTTACTTTGTTCTGTCTGTTCTTATTTGGAACCACTTAAATCGTACTTTTTATATTTCATAAAATCACTTTTTACTTATTAATTAACCCAGAGCAAGTAATTAATACCTCGGGGAGCAAACAGCTGTGCATATCTCTCTATCAGTGTTATAGATGGCAAACAATTTATGAGTTTACCCTGTCTAAGCTTTCTATAGAGTAAAACGGGTTTATTTGGGCTTTGTGTCTCATTGGGAACTGGGTATCTGGGTGCTGGAGACAGGAGCACTTAGGGTGAGCAGATGTCCCGATTTTATAGGGACAGTCCTGATTTTTGATACCTGATTTTTGGGGCTTTTTCTTTTTCGGCACCTATTACACCCCATCCCACTCCCGATTTTTCACACTTGCTATCTGGTCACTCTAGGAGCACTTCTTAAGCTGTTTTCAGTTAAGCCTGAAGCTTTTGGGGGATGTGGTTCAGACCTGGGTCTGTGTTTGTAGCAGACTAGTGTGTCTGGCACAACCAGGTAAGGTACTGAAGTCCGAAGCTGCCAGGGAAAACTGGCTTCGAGGTAGTCTCAGCAAATCAGGTGGCAGTCCCAAAGCGGTTTCTATGACCTTATTTATCACATCAGGGACATAGCGTAATTTGTCTATATGGGCAGAACGGACTTCAGTCAAGTGTGTTAGCATCATCCTTGTGAAATCAACTTTTGGTTGTGTTATTTGACCCAGGAGTGGACATGGCTGCTGACCAGTTGATAAACACATGAAGGGAAAGCATGAGAAGATTAATTTAACCGAGTTTTATTGGTGCAGTGAAATTCAAAATTCCAATATGAAGCTGAACTATTTCTACCCCATTGCCCTAAATGTTCTCATCTCATCTCCAGCACTGCAAAATTCATGCAAAGGTTGTGTCAAGCGTAGGCGCTGACTTTTCTTTTTGCCAGTGGGTTCTCTCGAAGAAGTGTGTGTTTTGGGGCGGGGGAGGCTGGCCAATTTTGGGGGTAGACTATTTTCAGCATAATTATACACTTCTTTCATATTCTAGTTTGAGAATATGTGTCTGTCCTTGGTATCTTTACAATTTTAATTAAATTGTTAGAACGACGTCTTCACTAACGTCCCAGTTGAAGGACATTATGTCTCACTGTAGCTTTCTGGATGAAATGGTCAGCAATCTTATTTACATCTAGTTCCCTGGTATGGTCTTGATGCACGTTAAGGACAGCGGCATTACTCAGTTGCGTCTGTCCCACTGGTGACTGGAGATAATTTGTAAATCTTCTGAAGCTGGAGAATGATCATTCCGCAGTTCAGGATGATACAGGCACAGTGAGAAGGAGTCTCATAAATTTGCAGCACTCTGGAACCATAGTGCTTTCAGAGTACGGCAAAGGACTTCAGAATCTCTTTCTTGATGGGTAACAGCTAATTTAGACCCCATCATTTTGTATGTATCGTTGGGATTATATTTTGCCATGTGCATTACTTTCCATTGAACATTCAATGTCATCTGCCATTTTGTTGCCAAGACACCCAGTTGAATAATTTTGTGTCATCTGCAAATTATGCCACCTCACTGTTTACCCCTTTTTCTAGATCATTTCTGAATATGTTGAACAACGCTGATCTGAATACAGGCCCCTGGGGGGCACCACTATTTACTTCTCTCCATTCTGAAAATAGGCCCTTTATTCCAATTTTTTGTTTCCCATTTTTTAACTGAGTTGCCTGGCAATGCTTTCAGGATCATCCTTAATTTAATTTAATGACAAGCCTTTTATCTTAATCACCCTGTCCAAGGGCAGAAGTTGAGAGTAGCACAGAACTTATTACATTCCTCACTCAAACTTACGAAAACCTGGGTCGCTGTTCTGCAAAGACTCCCACAAACTCTTACCACGAACCATGTAATTGGCCTTCTTGAAACCAAAGAAAATGTGTCTAAGTCTTTGCAGGAAAAGACTCTTTGCTAAAGCAGGTAATGCAAGGAGAAACTCCACATGGTGCTCAGGGCTTGCAGAATGCTTTCAACCACTCCAAGAGCAAGATTCTTCTATCACTCCAGGGCTTTGAAAATTGCAATTTGAGAAGTGCCCTGTGGCCCCGACTCCACAGGAAGGAATTTCGTCTGATGGAATTTTTAAGCAAGGAGGGCGGAACAAGGAGAACCAGAAGACCGATACCATGATGCAGCAAAGTTTTTAATGCAAATGCAATTGGCAGTACACAGTTACAGGAAGAAATAGTACGGAGCAGAAAGAATGTATTTCCAGAGTTTCAAGAAGTCCTATGACCAATCACAGGCCTCAATGGGTTGCATTTCAGACAACAGATTCTTTGTGCTTTGTTGCAGCTGCAGAGGTTGACAAAGAAGTCCCCTCTGTAACCATTTTAAGTTTTTTGTTTTACCCCAGTCGGTGGGAAATGAGACAAAGCAAAATAGAAGCAGAGGACTACACAGCTTCTCTGCGGGCTTAGTGTAAATAGCTTGCATGTAATTCAGAATGAGTCCACATGTGAAAGCGAGAATCAGCACATGGCTGGGAAAGCACTAGCGGAAAGAGTCCTAAAGCGTAACATTGGAAATGCAGCAGGGCTATCAGACCAAGGTGCTGAGCACACACAGCTCCCTCAGGTGGAGCCATGTTTGCACAGCACTTCTGAAAGCCATGCCCAAAAGATCAGGGGTGAATCTGGATCTTGCTGTTCATTTTCTGGTTCTTCCTTCCTCCACGAACGTTCCTGCTGGGTTTAACATGGCCCACAATATCCACCAAGATACCTACGGCCATATCCTCCGTAACCATAAAGGCCCGGGTAACCGCAGTATCCCCCATGGCCCAATAATCCCCCGTAACCATAAAGGCCCGGGTAACCGCAGTATCCCCCATGGCCCAATAATCCCCCATAACCATAAAGGCCCGGGTAACCGCAGTATCCCCCATGGCCCAATACTCCCCCATAACCATAAAGGCCCCCGTAGGCACCATATCTCCCTAAACCATACAACCCTCCATAACGGCCTCCATAGCCGTACAGTCCCCCCGAACCGAATGAGCCTCCCAAACCAGCTCCGACCACAGGTGCTCCTACGGCTGCCACTTCGCTCTGCTGAGGGAAATTGCTCAGAATTGGTCCGGGGAGGGTCACGACAACCGGGGAGGGTCTGATCACCACTTCGGAGTCAGGGCACTGCCTAACGCATGGCTCATTGCAGCTGCCAGTGACTGGACTGGGTCGGGCCACCCCGCATTCTGGATAGCAGAGGCTGGAGAAAGACATCTTTCTGGGACGGAGGTAAACCTGGAACACAAAACAGGGACTAGAGTAAAGAGACGGTACAAGTGCCGGTGGAAGAAAGGCTTCAAAGCTGGGTTAGAATTGTCGTGAGGTCAGCATGGGTCCTGAGTCAGAGAGGAGAAGTGGATTTAATCTCTTTGTGTGTGGTCATGTATTTGTTCCTATTTTCTCTTTCTATGCCTCTTGTCCACTCGCTCTAAACTTCCCTCCCAGCAGGCCCCTTTGATCCTCTCAAAAAGACTTTGTCTGAAAAACGCTGACTAGAATAAGTGTAACTATTTCTGTGCTGGACACCTGGGATTCTGGGTCCATTTTAGACATTTCTGAAAGAGAAGATGGCTGGGATCATGGTAATCAGATTGTTTCCTTTGAGGATTTAACCTCTGCATGCAAACCTGTTCAGTCTGGTATCACAGTGTGGCTCTTGGCTTTCCAGACCTTGGGAGTCACCATTACTTGCTACAAGAAGAAACAGAAACTTTTCTTTTCTCCAAACAATTCACTACAGAGAAACTCCTCAGCTGGGGTTTAATGGGTTCAGTTCCACTGACTTCCATAGAGCGGCACGAAATTACACCATATGAGGTATGGGTATTTCTGCTCAGAAGCAGATAGGAATTCCTAGCCTGGATCACACCTCTTGTCATCTCAATCCATTCTCTTGTCCTCAGTAGTGAGGGGTCACAGCTGCTTAATAGAGGAATGTAGAAAACCACTGAACTGGCCCTTTCTGGACTAACCCGGGAAAATTTCTTCCTAGTCCAGCAAAGTGAAAAATGTTAAGAGACATTCCAAAGTTACTGAAAAGATTTCAATGCCCTCATTCTTCTTCCAGTTAATAGGAAATATGTTTCTGAATTGCATGTGTTGCTCTTAAAGTCTCTCCTTTAGCTGCAGATCATCAATCTACAAGCGCCTGCAACTGAATCACGACTCAAGATAGTTATGGAAGAACCCCCTGATCCATGACAAAAATCACAGTGAGCAGATGCAAGATTCCATCTTCAATGGAGAGAGGCCCTATTGTGATACCTCTGTGGTTAGAAAGAGATTGAGTGCAATTGGACTTACCCAGTTCACTGAGGAGATGAAGTCTGGAGAAGTGTTTAGAATAAATCTGAATCGTGAGTGCTTTTATACCGTTCCTAGGACTGCCTGGAGGATCTGAGATGCTGTTTGTGGAGGAGGTCCTAATTAGTTACCAAACAAACTTGATTTCCTTCGCAAGTCCTCCTTTGGATGGAGCTTATTTTCCTCAGCGTTGGTGATTATTGGGCTAATCTGAGCCTCAGAGGGTGTGACATGCACTTTGCATTCTTCAGCTGTCTTTCATCTTAGAATGGTATGGGCCAACTGCATTTCTCGTATCATTCCAGAGATTTTATAGGTGCTGCCATTATAATGAAGGTCAAGGTGATGATTCTGAGCGGCATCAGTAGCACAAGTGGGTGTCATGAAAGGAATACAGTTTGTTCCTTGCAATTCATTCTGGTCGTGATTAGGGGCATGGGGCAGTTCATTCTAAACGTGCTATGAAGCAAGCACCCCTTTTTCTCCATTCTCACCACCTCCATTCTCAGCAGGTCCAATCCAATTGCCTTTGAAATCCATGGGAATCATTCCATTTCCTCCAGCCTGTTTCCTGTCCTGACTTTAAGTCTGAAATTCATCCTTTGGCAGAGGGATAGTACAATGCCTATAGACAACTTGAATCCAATTTTAAAGTTTCAAATTTGGTCACAGCAGGGACTTAAGTTGAGCATGCGCCTTTGTGATGGCCATCTGCCCAGGGGTGAAGCTTTTTCTATTATGACTAAAACTTGACCTAACACTGGCCCTTCACTTGGGTCACCAATGCTGTCTCAAAGGGCTGCTGAGAGTAGATTTCATCATGGGTCAAGGGGAGGGATGGCAGAGAGAGAAAGGAAGCAGTGCTCTTTTACAGAAAGGTTTTGAATTTAGTCTTGGAACCTGTACTCTACCACAAACCATCTCTCCATCCATGAGCAGCCAAGGAATTGAAGTCTAGTTCGACAATGCAGTTGAGTGAGCCCAGCGGGAAGCCCAGGAGAGATTAAAATGATGCATTCTTGGTGAAGGAGGAGATGGCTGTGGGATGAGATTTGACATAATGTCTGACGAGACAAAGGGCATGTTGCAGAAAACATTCCTGCCTGAACCAGCCTGCTGTTCAAAGTGTAAATGATATCCCCAAGGCTGGGTTCGATATCCAGGGAAGAGGGCAGAAGTGTCTTGCTTTGGTAGGTAATTTATCCGAAGAGAGCACCTTCATTTTCCAGTAAAAAAATCCCTCCAAAGGTAATAGAGCCCCCGAAACCGACGTTGACGACAGGGGCTCTTATGGTCCCATTTCGCTCTGCTGAGGGAAATTGTGGAGAATTGGTCCTGGGAGGGTCACGACTACCGGTGAGGGTCTGATCACCACTTTGGAGTCAGGGCACTGCCTAACGCACGGGTCACTGAAGCTGATAGCCACTGGACTGGGCCGTTCTACCCCATATGGATTTTTAAAAAATGCCAAAATCAAAGCTATGTTTGAATGAAAATGAAATAGCTCCAAATTGAATGGCTTAAATCATGACCTGATTAAGGTAATGACAAGAGAGACCTTGGCCTCCATTTTGTTTAAAGGTACTGTATGACTCAGTGCAGAGATGACTTATCCCAACAACACTTTATTAATATTCTAAGAATACAACCCTTTGCGTGTGTGAAACACCAGCGAGTGTTTGTGAAAGCTTTGAAAACTGGAGTTCTGAGGACACTGAAGAACTTCCAGTTTTCCCATCCTTACTCTCTGTGTTTGATATGCCTGGAAAAAGAGGCATGGTGAGGTGAAGGTCACATGGGGTCAGTTGCAGAAAACAGAAATACAACCCAAGAGTCCTGACTCCACCTACCACAGGCTGAGCTCTAGGTTTATCCCTGTTGCACTGTGTTACAAGACAAGGTTAATAACATGTCTGGTTACAAAGTGCTTGCATCCTTGGATCTAAGCATCAACAATAAAAAACTGGCTAATGTTGTGACCCTCTTTCACTGTGGCTTCTTTATACCTGATGCTAATACTTCTGCAAAGGAATTGCAAGTCTGTCAATATTCCAAGAGTGTGGTGGCCTTGTAAATATCAAGTTGGAATTCAAGCTTTAAAAACTTGTTTTAAGCCACAGCACCCACTGCAATGAAGACACCAAGTGCCCTGTGTGCACTACTTTTTCTCTCCTTGGAATGACCGCTCTCTAATGGGTCACAGTAAGGCAGTGGTAATGAATTCTTTCAGGTCTGTGAAATGTGGTACAGAGTGGTATATCTCTTCAACATTGCCTTCTTTGTACATGAGGATAATAAAGGTCCAAAGGAATTACAAGTGTGTGCATTTCAAGCTTGTTCATGTGCAGTGTAGGAATAAAATCTCAATATACAATTCAAACTGGGAACATTTTTGGAACAAGAGAATTTAATTCTGCTCAAGTGTAAATACCCACCACTGAGAAAACAACTACAGGTAAAGGGAATTAGAATGCATTGCAAGACTCTCAATGGTTGATCATTGTTCACACTTAGATAAGAAGATGTTTCACCCAAAAGTTCACCCCCAAATCATCAAACCAAAATTAAAAAAATTCCAGAATGATCCTCTCTCAGAGTTACTTTCAGGTTAGTGACGTATCTGGAAGCATCCAGTAGGGTTCAGGTGATACAAACAGGTATAATTTTAACATGCAGGGTGGATTGTCAGAAGCTTCCTCTGATCTCAGCATTTCAAAGCACTTCACAAACACTCATCAAGTTTTATGTAGCCAAAGAGATGAATGACTTAAGTAGTAATAACTTTTTACTGGGATTAGATGTTCCAACACTGAAGATTACCTTCACTTTAAAAATGCATGTCAAGGTCTCAGATATCACTCCAGAAATCTTGTTGGGAATGTTTCTCTCTGTGCATACTCAGCAGCTCCACCTCCGGGTGCTCAGATCCAGCATATTGTGAAACCAAAATGGGAAACATCAGGTACTGCATCTCCATTCATGAGCAGCCAAGAGAACTGGCTCTTGTGGGGGACTTCAGCTAATAAAGAAAAGGAAGAAGTACAAGATTGACAGAGTTAAGCTGAACTTCTTCAAAGGTCACATTGCTGTGGGATGAGACTGGATTAATTGCAATTCTGACCAACCTAGGGCATTCTGCAAGACCCGTCTCCCATGGAAAGCTTTTTAGCCAGAATTAGAATGATTGTTACAGTGGAAAATACACCCCCACCAGGATTTCTTTTAACCTGAGCAGCATTAAATGCAGTGTTTTCCCCAGGAATTGAAATTAGGGGGGGTGTTCAAATTTACAGGGGGAGGGGGTGGGGGTGGGGGTGGTCAGGGACAATAGAGGGTCAGACCGTAAGGGTGAAGGTTGGCTGTATGGCACCACAGTAAAAACTGAAAAATATTTCATGACCATTTAATTAGATTTAACTCATGTTTTAAAATCGTCACACGAATTACAGTTGGTTTCTCAAGCTTTCTATGAAGCACTACATCTCCATCCTTCTTGGTTTCTTGTTATAATTTTGCACAACCCTGTTAATGAACTTCTTGAATGCAGTGTGTTCATCTTTGGTGGCTTCTTGTGTGTTTGGTACTTCCATTCCTTCTATTGATATGCCCATTCATATGATCAGGCAGAAGGCGACTTCTTTCAGAAAACAAAATTGTATTCAGTGATGAAAAAGAATGCTCAACTGTAGCAGTTGTTACTGGGAGTAGCAAGAGATGAAGTCCTACTTCTTTCATCCCAGGAAACATAGCATAAAGATTGGGTCGAACGACTAGTGATGATAAAAAAGAAGTTGAAGTCAAATCTTCATTCATTTGTCATATGATATTCCACTCTGTGTTCAAATTCTCTGTTCTGTCCTGAGCACATGGCAGCCCCATTGCTGGTAGTGCCTCACTCCACTCAACTGTCGGTGTTTTATAGGACAGGGATCTGTAAAAGCTACGTAGAGGTTGTGTCGAATTGAGAAGCCGCTTTTGTAGCGTTTTAAGAATCAAGTCTGTGTACTTTTTCAGTTGTCTTAACAAACACTTCTTGTCCTCTTCACTTAAGGATTCAATATGAATGCCTTCATTAGTCAACTTCTTGACTGAAGTCTTTGCTTCTTCCAGTACTTTTTCAATGGATAGCTCTCTGATTGATCCAAATGTAGCTTCTATTGCTGGACAAAGATCGACTACTGTTGAAGCAGATGCCTGGATGGCATTGTTAAATGACCCAAGTGGTTTCAACAGTAGACTTACAAGAGAGAGAATGGCAATAGTCTTCTATGAAGGTAGTAGCAAAAATAATCCGCCAGCCTCACTACTTAGATCCATCCCGTCTTGGTAGATCCAAAGCCAGTAAGAATGGCTGGAATAATTTTAAGACAACAGCCGAGGATCGCTCAAGAGAAACCAGAGGGTTTTCCCAGGTTGGACTAATTTGAACTTCAGTCCAAGTATATCTTCTATATTTTCCAAGATATTCAGGCTTTTTGGACTCTTTCTGAAAAAAAGACTATAATGAAGACATTAAATGTATAGCTTTTTAAATGTCTTTTGAAGAGTCTGCAGCTCGTACTAGTGCTAGTTGGAGTGGATGGCCTCTGCAGCGTGTATAGGAGAGACTAGGGTTACACTTTTCTCTGAGGAAAGCCTGCACTCCACCATGTCTTCCAGAGAAGTTTGCTGCTCCATCAAATGCACAAGCAGCCATCTGTTTGGGGTCCAGTTGAGAAGCATTCAACTCTTCTAAGATGTGGGTTGTCACAGATGCAGCCGATGTGTCTTCTATAACTTGAACATCTAGAAATGCATCTACTGGCCTACCCCTGACATCAAGACAACGTACACAATGACTTACTACTTGATGCCCATTTGCATTGGTGCATTCATCAGCCATGTATGCAAATTTTTTGAATGTGGTGAGAGAGTTCTTCACTTTTTCAGCTGTTGAGTCTTTCACTGTTGCACACATGTGTCTAGCCAGGCAGTTGAGTTTCTTGCAGAAAGACAGTGAGCATTTGCTGGTCTTGTTCGGAACCAGTGTTCAACTTCAGGATGAACACGTGACAATGCACTTAACATTGGCCTCCAGTTTGTAGCGTGTGGCATCTCTTGCTTAAATAGAAAGTAGGATGCCACAGCCATGTTTGTTCGCATGAACTGTGTTGGTTCTCCAGCATTCTTAACAGCCTCATGAACACTCACCGGTGTTGTCCTTGGTCAGTGGAGACTCAGAGTTCAGAGGTGCTTTCACATGAGTTCACCTCCCAGGTTGGGGGCAAGAAGGCACCTTGCTCGTTCCTCCAGCTGCTCACTGTTCGCTCTGGCCACTGCTGTTTGTTGTGCCACCGTTCACTCCATCGTTCTGTTGCCAATGGCCCTGCGCCGTCACCTTGTGTTGCCACCTGTCACTGTGACCGCTGCGAGTTGGTCTCTTGAGCTGGTCCCACCCAGCTCCCAGTGATTTTAGCTGAGCTCTCAGTGGGGGAACCTCGCTGCCAGTGCAGACTGGGCCGTCTCTTCCACAGAAGCACTGTCCCACAGCCGGTCTGAGCACTTAGACCCGATTATCAGTGATTTCAGCTGTAGTGGTCACTTAACAGAACAAAAGACTTATCTATGGAGCCTAATCAGCTCTGTCTTTAAACAGTGGAGAGGGGCAGGTGAATTAGTACTTGTGACTCAGGGAGACCATCAAGGAAAACACCTGTGGAAGAAAACTCAGTCTTCACTCTTAGGTTATTTGCAACAAGTCAGAGACAATTCATTCATGCAATTGCAGGGAAGACAGCAATTGGACAGAGTGTCCGTCCTTAGGCAAATCTTCAAAGTACAAACAATATAAAGCGATATTTATACCCTTTCATTACATATAGCTGTGTCCTGTTTATACATTTTTCTTCTCATTATGTTAGTCAACATTGCATTCCATTCTTATCTTAAAGCAAGGTCCCTTATAGTTTTCTCATCCGCCTCGCCCAAACCCCGCTTTCTCAAATCTCGCGTTATTAGGGTTAAGGTTGGCCTGTTTCTTGCTCTGTCTCTTAACCAAACTAAAATAACTGCACACAAAATCCTCTTTTCCCTTTCACACTTCCACACACCTGTCCCCACCCTCTCTCTTGATACCCTCAATCAGCACAGGCTAAGTACAGTTCTACTGCCCATTACCCATACAATAAGAATAACAACTTTTCATTACACCCCCCACCCTGCATTCAAGTGATTTGTAACCCAACAAAAGGTGCCCCAGAGTCCATAGACACCCTTCCCCTGGGGTGTGAGAGAGTGGAAATCTTCTCTAGTTTATGGGCCACTGACCCAGCAGACAGGGCACCTTTTCCCGGAGTGTGTGAAACCCTTCTTTAGCTTATCAGCCACTGACTCAGCGGACAGGACACTCCTGTGTGATTGGAAAGTGGGTGGGGGACAGTCTAAGAATACCCCCACACCACTGAAGAGCACCCCTGCATACTACATGTACGTACATTATGGTCCTAGGACCTGCAAGTATTTAGAAATTGGGATGTTTACACGTGATAATCCATCTAAACAGTTCCCACTAGAAGGAACCTTTGATCTAGATCAAATCATACACCTCAGAGGAAGCCACAAAGAGACTCCATGGGTCTCGAGTGAGTCTGAAGGACTCCCAGGCAAAATTAAAGACTCAAGTGCAGGATTTAAAAATGAAATGTAAAGCATCTGGATGCCTCCCTACCTGAACTACTGCATCAACTCCCTCAGCTCCTTTATAGCCCCAAATAATTAAGGCTGAAAGTGAGGAGGGAAAGGAACAGGTTAATTTGAAAAATCAGCTTGGCCTAGAGATAAAGAGAAAGCTGCTCTGTGTTCAAGGTCAAGAATCAACACAGACCATGCCAAGTACAAAAAAAAAAAGGCAACACAAGTTGCAGGACTGAGATTACATTTGCAAAGGTTGGCCGCCCAGTGAGACCCAACAGTCTGCCTTTGCGACCCTGGAACCGGTGTGGTTTGGGGACGCTGAAGAAGCCACAGGCAGCCGGCCTGGACAGGAATACTGAGCAAAGGTCTCTGAAAGAGATGCTCCAAAAGACCCCAGGGCGAAAAAACCCTCCCAAGAGCGGAAGCACGTTGGAGATTTTTTTTGCAGCTTACCTCTGGACAACCTGTGCACAGGATAACCTCCCGTCCACCTCTCTCTCTCTCTCTCTCTGTGTCTCTCCTACCCCTGAGCCTGGCCAACCCGGGCAGCATGTTTGTGAGTATGAAAAAAGGTTGCAGGTGGATCTACCCCTGGTCGTAGCAGGACTGGGGAATAAGAGGAGTTGGGGAAAAAACCCTTCCATTTGGTTTTGAAAGGGTGTCTACGGACTCTGGGGCTGCACTGACCAAGGACAACAACTGTGAGTGGGGTGCAGAGAAGGGATGGGCACGTAAAAGGGACTTTTGGGTTTCTGGATTTAAGGACCTGTGGGGAAAAGGACACTGCCCAACTTATTTGGGGTTGGGTCTTTTGCTCGCAGTTTACGTTTATGAATCTAGTTGTGGTGTTTTCCCGAATTAATGCTGAGTTACTCCCCTCCTTTTATTAAAAGTTTTTGCTACACTCAGACTCTGTGCATGCCAGAGGGGAAGTATTGCCTCTTAGAGGCGCCCAGGGGGTGCTGTGTAATTGTCCCAGGTCACTGGGTGGGGGCTCGAGCCAGTTTTGCGTTGTATTGTTGAAAAGGAACCCCTAGATACTGAACCCGGCCCTTGTTACTGCCAACTCTGACTGGCAGAAGGGTTTCTTTCTTTCTTTCTTGCCTCCTGGGTGTTTTGGATTTATCTCCACTGCAGAAAGATGTCTTCCTTCACAAACGTATGGAGTAACACTCCACAAAGCATGCACAACAGCTGCAACAATCCAGACGTAAGGCAGTGCTCTGACTCCACAGGGCTGATCCCACCCCCACCGGCTGTCACGACTTTCCCAGGAGCCAGTCTCAGCTCTTTCCCTCAGGAAAGCAGAGCGGAATCCTCGGGTGCAGCTGACATCAGAGGTGGGGATGGGGGCTCATGTGCTGATAGAGGCTTATAAAGTGATGGTGTCCCAGTGGTTATGGGAGATTACACGGTTATGGTGGCCAATACAGTTAGGATGGGCTCAATGGCCACAGGGGCTCATATGGCTGTTGGGGGAAACAGGGTTTGGGGGCATTGTGATGGGGTCATCGGGACCTAAATGGAAACTGTAGACCATCTAACACCCAGTAGGCATATGAAATAATGAGAGAGCTGCGTGAAATAACGAAAGAGCTGCATTTCATCACCACCACTGCAAACATTCCTATTGTTTGCCATGCTACCCTTGATCGGTTTTGTCTAATGCCTTCCTGGCTAGGGACTTCCTCTCTTTTCAACCCAGTGAGCTTGATTCTCAACTACATGATGGGTTTTACACTATGCTGTAAAGTGCAAATGAAGCTGGATCCATAAGGTGTACGTTACCTACATCTACCCTGACTGGAATGGCTCTCTCCCATGCCAGAGCACTGTCAGAAGGATTCAGTGTTAATGAGAATTAGGCCAGAGGATCTTCTATCCAGGAATATGTGTGTGTGTTTTTGGGCGGGGGAGGCTGGCCAATTTTGGGGGTAGACTATTTTCAGCACAATTATACACTTCTTTCATATTCTAATTATTGAATATATGTCTCTCATTGGTATCGTTACTATTTTAATTATGACTAAATTGTTAGAATGACATAATTACATTGTCATGAATTGCAGTATATTCAAATCATTGCAATCACCTACAAGCGGTCTTCACTAACTTCCTAGTTTAAAGGCATTATGTCTCACTGTAGCTTTCTGGATGAAACTGTCAGCAATCTTATTTGTCATTTAGTTCCCTGGTATGGTCTTGATGCACGTTAAGGACAGCTGCATTATTCAGTTGCCTTTGTCCCATTGGTGACTGGAGATAATTTGTAAGTCTTCTGAAGCTGGAGAATGAGCATTCTGCAGTTCAGGATGATACAGGCACAGTGAGAAGGATTCCTATAAATTTGCAGTACTCTGGAAACATGGAGCTTCCAGAGTACTGCAAAGGACCCCAAGATCTCTTTCTTGATGGGTTACAGTTAATTTAGACCCTATCATTATGTGTGTATAGTTGGGATTATATTTTGCCACGTGCATTACTTTGCATTGAACATTGAATATCATGTGCCATTTTGTTGCCAAATCACCCAGTTTTGTGAGTCCTCTGCTGTCAGCTTTGGATTTAATTATTTTGAGCAATTTGTATCATCTGCAAATTATGCCAGCTCACTTTTTTACCCCTTTTTCTAGATCATTTATGAATATGTTGAACAATGCTGGTTCCAGTACAGGCCCCTGCGGGGCACCACTATTTACTTCTCTCCATTCTGAAAATGGGCCATTTCTTCCAACCTTTTGTTTCCTCTCTGTTAACTGGATTGCCTGGCAATGCTCTCAGCATCATCTAATGATCCTTAATATCATTTAATGACAAGCCTGCCTCTTTTTATAAACAAACTCCCTGCCCCAAGGGCAGAAGCTGGGAGAAGCACAGAACTTATCACATTCTACACTCAAGCTCTGTCTGGGGCTAGGGTGTGGACTGTGAGCAGACTTCTGGTGCAAAGGTTGGGGGTGGGGCAGGAATCACTATGGGTCGGTCCAGTTTTTAGGTGGGCCAAACCCCCTGCCCCTCCTCTTACCCATGAGACTCCAGCCCCAGTCTTGGCCAGAAGTGGGAGCCGGGTCAGAGTAAGAACGACACAGGTAGCTGTGGGGAACTGTGGCCCATCCACCTGCCATGTGTGGGCGGTGCAGCAGCTAGGGATACGGGCTGGGGTCTGCTCTCGGGTCTCCCCACCCTATCAGATGTGGGGGGGGGGAGGGCTCCCCAGCCTGGATCCAACTTCGGCTTGGCCAGGGGGATGGGGCCTTGGGCAAGAAGAGGGGCAGGAGTGGGCCCACAAAGGGGGCCAGACCTCGTGGCCCTCCCACTATTGGGAAGAATTTGTCATCCCTGGTCTAGAGTTAACACTGCATCAAGTATGTGATCTGGTGGCCACTTTTCTTTTCCTCATGAGAATGTGGGTCACTGTCCTGCAAAGACTCACGTCGACTCTTACCACGAACCGTGTGATTGGTCTTCTTGAAAGTCAAGAAAAAGCTTACATTCTTAAAGTGAAAATCTCTCTCAGTCTTTGCAGGAAAAGACTATGTATCCAGGGCTTTGAAATTTGTAATTGAAGAAGTGCCCGGTATTGTCTGCTCCACAGCGAGGAATTTCGTTCAGTGTGATTTTTAAGAAAGGAGGAAGGAACAAGGAGAACCAGAAGACCGATACCATGATGCAGCAAAGTTTTTAATGCAAATGCAATTGGCAGTACACAGTTACAGGAAGAAATAGTACGGACCAGAAAGAATGTATTTCCAGAGTTTCAAGAAGGCCTGCGACCAATCACAGGCCTCAATGGGTCGCTTTTCAGACAAGATGTTCTGTTTACTTTGTTGCAGCTGCAGACGTCGACAAACAAGTCCCCTCTGTAACCATTTTAAGTTCTTTGTTTTACCCCAGTCGGTGGGAAATGAGACAAAGCAAAATAGAAGCAGAGGACTACACAGCTTCTCCATTATACTTCGGCCGCAGCAAAGGTCAAGGTGAGATGTTAAAGGTATACATTGATGGAAAGGATAGAACATATGGGGCCTAATTCTCCTTGACAGCAAGATCTCTTTTTCCCTTTTAAAGGGACTTATAGTGATAATGAATGTAAATGATGCCTATCTTAAGGCCCTTGTTTCCTTCACACTGCGGGCTTAGTGTAAATAGCTTGCGTGTAATTCAGAATGAGTCCACATGTGAGTAAAAGAATCAGCACATGGCTGGGAAAGAGTCCTTAAGCGTAACATTAGAAATGTAGAATGACTATCAGACCAAGCTGCTGAGCACACACAGCTCCCACTGACTTCAAGTGGAGCCATGTTTGCACAGCATTTC
The DNA here is from genome assembly GCF_965140285.1 of Lepidochelys kempii. Taxonomy (NCBI): domain Eukaryota; kingdom Metazoa; phylum Chordata; order Testudines; family Cheloniidae; genus Lepidochelys; species Lepidochelys kempii. Next base: position 350,311,297 of record NC_136380.1, read on the forward strand.
CAAAAGCCATGCCCAAAAGATATGGGGTGAATCTGTATCTTGCTGTTCATTTCCTGGTTCTTCCTTCTTCTATGGATGTAGAGGCTAATGTAGTGCCAATCTTTAAAAAAGGGAAGAAGGAGGATCCTCCTTTAGCTTCAGATCATCAATCTACGAGCGCCTGCAACTGAATCATGACTCAAGATAGTTATGGAAGAACCCCCTGATCCCGGATAAAAATCACAGTGAGCACATGCAAGATTCCGTCTTCAATGAAAAGAGGCCCTACTGTGATATCTCTGTGGTTAGAAAGAGATTGAGTGGAATTGGACTTACCCAGTTCACCAAGGAGATGAAGTCCGGAGAAGTGTTTAGAACAGGTCTGATTGGTGAGCACTTTTATACAGTTTCTAGGACCGCGTGGAGTATCTGCGATGCTGTTTGTGGAGGAGGTCCTAATTAGTTACCAAAGAAACTTGATTGCCTTCGTAAGTCTTCCTTTGGATAGAGCCGTTTTCCTCAGCCTTGGTGATTATTGGGCTAATCACATTCTCACCACCTCCATTCCCAACAGGTCAGATCCAATCCCCTTTCAGATCAGTGGGAATCATTCCATTGCCTCCAGTATGTTTCCTGTCAGAACCTTAAGTCTAATATTTGCCCTTTGGCAGGGGGATAGTACGATGCCTATGAACAATGTTAGTCCCATTTTAAACTTTCAAACTGAGTCTTAGCAGGGTCTTAAGTGGAGCATAGGCCTTTGCAATGGCCGTCTGCCCAGGGTGAATCTTACCCTAAGGTGGCTAAAACGTGACTTAACATTGGACCTCCATTTGGGTCACTAATGCTGTCTCAAAGGGCTGTCTAGAGCAGATTTGCTCATGGGTCAAGGGGAGGGGTGGCAGAGAGTGAAAGTAAGCAGTGCTCTTTTGTACAAAGGGTTTGAGTTCAGTCTTGGAACCTGTACTCTATCAGAAACCATCTCTTCATCCATGAGCAGACACGAAACAGAGGTCTTATAAGACAATACAGCTGAGTGAGCCCATCAAGAAGCCCAGGACAGGTTAAAATGATGCATTCTTGGTGAAGGAGGAGACGGTTGTGGGCTGAGCCTTTGGTGATATGAAAAGATAACGAATGGAAGAGCAATTAACCAGCAAACCAATAGTATGTTGTAGTATCTATTTGAATATGAAAGAAAGGGGAGTAGAAAATTGTCAGAATAAAGAACAAAGAAAGAAAGCAGAGTAGCAAGACTACATTTCCAAGTTTCATGAAGAGCCGTATCCTATCCCAAGCTCCAAAGTGGTGTCTTTCTTACAGTTCTCTGACTTCTTCCTTGTAGCTGTAGAGTTTGACAACTCAAGTCTGTCTGCCACCATTGATAGTTACTTGTCTCACCCCGGTCAGTCTGAACTGAAAAAAGCACAATAAAAGCAGAAGTTCAGAAAGCTTCTCTGTTCTGCAGCTGCTGTTAGAAAGTCAAAAGGCAGAAAGAAAGGGTCCATATTCCTGGATAGAAGATCATCTAGCCCAGGGGTCGGCAGCCTTCAGCACATGGCCCATCAGGGTAATCTGCTGTCAGGGCGCGAGGCATTTTGTTTACATTGACCGTCTGCAGGCATGGCTCCCCGCAGCTCCCGGTACCCGTGGTTCACTGTTCCCAGCCAATAGGAGCTGCGGGAAACAGCACAGGCTGCAGGGCTGTACTGGCTGCTGATTCCCCTTTCTTTTGGTACTGGGAGAGGGCCACAACCCCCCAGGCCCCACCAAGTTTCAGTAAGTGGCCAACAGTCCCCTGACATCTACTGACAAATGAGTTCAGTCCAGCATCACAAGGTGGTAGATTGGTTTGTAAATCTCAGCGAGTCACCAACACTTGCTGATGAATAAACAAAAATGGAGGTTTTTAATCAGAACAAAACACAAACCCTCACCTCCTCCCCTGGTGTAAATCTTCTCTGTTCCACTGGCTTCACTGCAGCTACACGAAGTTAGACCAGACGAGGCTCTGCACCTAGAATTACTCCTGCACATGAGAAGGTAGCAGTTGCCATGCTGGAAGAGACGAGTGGCTCATCTAAGGCAGTATCCTGTCTCAGTGAGTGTCACTCACAAGCTGCTTCAGAAGAAAACAGACCAATGAGTTAGTCCTTTATGGAGGAAACCTGGAGAGTTTCATCATAAATCCTAAATAAAAAATTGGGGTTGAGATTTTTCAGAGCTCCCTAAGGGATTTAAATGCCCAAGTTCCCACTAAAATCTAGTGGCTCTAGTGTCCCAAATCCATATCTTGCTCTGCAAATCCAGGGCTTCACGTCTAAACCATGAAGAAACCAAGGCCTGCAACCCCAAACCCTTCCCACTGTTCAGAATCACAGAGTGTCTGTGCACGATTCAGTCCTAAAGTAGAAGGATCCTTAGCACATTGTCTGAACAGTTATGGAGAGAGTGACTTGAATAGGATTCTCTAGTGTACAGAGGAGAATAAGTTAAAGTGATTAGAAGAGCCCTGAGTCATGAGTATTTTTAGACAGTTTTTTACGCTGCTGGAGGACTTGAGAGGCCCTTTGTTCCTGAAGCCCTAATAAGCTAAAAAGAAAACTGTGACTAACTCCTTCAACTGATCTAATTTTTTTCCTCTGTTTTTGATGATTATTTGCTTCCTAACATCACTTTGGCTGAGGCACACATTACACCCTGCAGCTCTCTTTGCTCACTAGGACTGGTTTTATTGCTGACTCTGCCACTTGCTCCCTGTGTAACCTCCTCAATGTGCTTGTTCACCTCCACATTAACCAGATCTCATAGTGGTATTATGCTCGATGATCAGAGGCTTCCTCAAATCAAAGGACTTCAAAGCACTGCAGGCTCATTAAAGTTGTGTGTGTGCGCAGGGCTGTATAATTTTAATACTCGAATTTTTTTGTGGGATTTGAGGCCCCCAAATTATGGATTAGGATTCAAGGGTTCTCACAATAATTTTTTTGGTGGCCTTTGATAAACCCGTCTCTCTGTCCCTGCCTCCCAGAACCCTTCACCAAGAGCCTGCCCTGGGGAGGGTGGGTTGGGAACTCACTGGCTGCTTGCAGAGTCCCAGGCTCCCTGTGTCCCAGGCAGGCGGGATCAGGCGAACGGCCCGGCGACCAAATGACGCAGCTGCCTCCACCAAGAGCTGCCTCATGTGCCATGCACACAGGCCCCATGTGTCTCCAGAGGTGCTGCCCGGTGCCCACGAGGAGGCTGTGAGGTTTAGGAGCCCAACCCCTACTGGCGATGTCATCGCAAACACCAAAGAGGCGCATTTCATTGCCTTTGGTAACAGCTGCTCAGCAAAACAAGTGGGTGCTGCCAGAAGGGGCTACTGCTTTGCACCCCCACAATCCCCGCTCATGCTTTGGAGGCTGTCGTAGCTGAAAAAAATCCACTGGGGGCCTCATTTGAGAAATGCTGGATTAAACGAACTTTACAAATCCACGTTAAGGTTTCTGATGTCATGCCAATAGTCAGTGGATGATTCCTAGCTTCTGAATTTGGGGCTGTTTTTTTTTTCATTTAAAAAAGCTTTGCATTTCTCTTTCTTTAGTAAATATTCCTTTACAAAGCTCAAGAGGCAGATACTGAGCCACTGGACATCAGTACAGCTCCATAGACTTCAATGACGTTCTGTGCCTTACAACTGAGGAAAGGCATTTAATGCTGCTCGGGTTAGAAGAAATCCTGGTGGGGGACGTATTTTCCACTTTAAAAATCATTCTAATTCTGTCTGAAAAGCTTCACGTGGGACACGGGTCTTGCAGAACACCCTAGGTTGGTCAGAATTGTAATTAACCCTGTCTCATCCCACAGCAATGTGACATTTAAAGACGTTCTGTTTCACTCTGTCAGTCTTGTACTTCTTCCTTTTCTTTACTAGTGAAGTCTCTCACAAGACCCAGTTCTCTTGGCTGCTAATGGGTGGAGATGCAATACCTGATGTTTCCCACTGGTTTCCCGTTATGTTGTCTCTGAGCACTGGGTGTAAAAGTGCGGAGTATGCAGAGAGAGATACACCTCCAACAAGGTTTCTCTAACCCTGGCTAGGTAAAGTGGATTCCTTCAACTGGAAGTTGATGGGACTGTTCCCTTTTACACTGGCCCAGTATCTTCCGTTAAACTTCAAAATATATATGAAGGGAAATACATGGAACAAAAATCAAAGAACCCCAATTTCAAAGGCTAGGAATCAGAAACTGAGCACTGGAGTGACATCTGAGACCATGACATGCATTTTTAAAGTGAATTTAATCTTCAGTGTTGGAACATCGAATCCCAGTAAAAAGTTATTACTACTTTAGTTATTCATCTCTTTGGTGTATAAAACTTGGTGAGTGCTTGTGAAGTGCTTTGAAATGCTTAGATTGGGGAAGCTTCAGACAATCCACCCTGCACAAGTACTCCTTTTCTTCTCATCTAAGGGTATGTCTACACTACGAAATTAGGTCGAATTTATAGATTAAGTCGATTTTGTAGAAAGCGTTTTTATACAGTTGATTGTGTGTGTCCCCACACAAATGCTCTAAGTGCATGTAGTCGGCGGAGTGTGTCCACAGTACCAAGGCAACTGTCGACTTCCAGAGCGTTGCACTGTGGGTAGCTATCCCACAGTTCCCGCAGTCTCTGCCACCCATTTGAATTCTGGGTAGAAATCCCAGTGCCTGATGGGGCTAAAATATTGTCGCGGGTGGTTCTGGGTACATATCGTCAGGCCCTCCTTCCCTCCCTTCCTCCCTGAAAGCAAGGGCAGACAATCATTTTGTGCCTTTTTTCTTGAGTTACCTGTGCAGACGCCATGCCACGGCAAGCATGGAGCCCGCTCAGCTCACCGTCACCGTATGTCTCGTGGGTGCTGGCAGACGCGGTATTGCATTGCTACACAGCAGCAGCAACCAATTGCCTTGTGGCAGTAGATGGTGCTATAGGCCTGAAAACCATCCTCATCGTGTCCGAGGTGCTCCTGGCTGCCTCGGTAAGGTCGGTCAGGAGCACCTGGGCAGACATGGGCGCAGGAACTAAATTAGGGGTGACTCGACCAGGTTATTCTCTTTAGTCCTGCAGGCAGTCCTATTGTACCATCTTATGCTGAGCAGGCAAGAGATGAGGATGGCTAGCAGTTCTATTGCACCATCTTCTGCCGAGCAGCCAGGAGATGTGGATGGCTTTCAGTCCTTCTGCACTGTCTGCTGCCAGCCAAAGATGTAAAAGATAGATGGAGTGGACCAAAACAAGAAATAGACCAGATTTGTTTTGTATTCATTTGCTCCCCCCTCCCTCCGTGAAATCAACGGCCGACAATCGTTCTGGTGAGGTCTGTCAGGGGCACCTTGAAATCTTTAATGGAGATTCAGTCCTGCCTGAAATACCAGAGGGAGGAATAGGTTAGTGGGTTGAGCATTGGCCTGCTAAACCCAGGGGTTTGAGTTAAATCCTTGAGGGGGCCATACTGTGTGACAGTTGTTTTTGTTTTTCCTTAATGTAAAGCCACCCCTTTTGTTGATTTCAATTCCCTGTTAGCCAACCCTGTAAGCCATGTCATTAGTCGCCCCTCCCTCCATCAGAGCAAAGGCAAACAATCATTCCGCGCCTTTTTTCTGTGCAGACACCATACCACAGCAAGCATGGAGCCCTCTCAGATCACTTTGGCAATTAGGAGCACATTAAACACCACGCACATTTTCCAGCAGTGTATGGTGCACCAGAACCTGGCAAAGCGAAACCGGACGAGTAGGCGACATCAGCGTGGTGACGAGAGTGATGAGGACATGGACACAGACTTCTCTCAAAGCACGGGCCCTGGCAATACGGGCATCATAGTGCTAATGGGGCAGGTTCAAGAGGTGGAATGTTGATTCTGGGCCCAGGAAACAAGCATAGACTGGTGGGACTGCATAGTGTTCATAGAATCATAGAATCATAAAATATCAGGGTTGGAAGGGACCTCAGGAGGTCATCTAGTCCAACACCCTGCTGAAAGCAGGACCAATCCCCGACTAAATCATACCAGCCAGGGCTTTGTCAAGCCTGACCTTAAAAACTTCTAGGGAAGGAGATTCCACCACATCCCTAGGTAACGCATTCCAGTGTTTCATCGCCCTCGTCGTGAAAAAGTTTTTCCTAATATCCAACCTAAATCTCCCCCATTGCAACTTGAGACCATTACTCCTTGTTCTGTCATCTGCTACCACTGAGAACAGTCTAGAGCCATCATCTTTGGAACCCCCTTTCAGGTAGTTGAAAGCAGCTATCAAATCCCTCCTCATTCTTCTCTTCTGAAGACTAAACATCCCCAGTTCCCTCAGCCTTTCCTCATAAATCATGTGTTCCAGTCCACTAACCATTTTTGTTGCCCTCCACTGGACTCTTTCCAATTTTTCCACATCCTTCTTATAGCGTGGGGCCCAAACCTGGACACAGTACTCCAGATGAGGCCTCACCAATGTCAAATCGAGGGGAACGATCACGTCCCTCGATCTGCTGGCAATACCCCTACTTATACATCCCAAAATGCCATTGGCCTTCTTGGCAACAAGGGCACACTGTTGACTCATATCCAACTTCTCATCCACTGTAACCCCTAGGTCCTTTTCTGCAGAACTGCTGCCGAGCCATTTGGTCCCTAGTCTGTAGCGGTGCATTGGATTCTTCCGTCCTAAGTGCAGGACTCTGCACTTGTCCTTGTTGAACCTCATCAGATTTCTTTTGGCCCAACCCTCCAATTTGTCTAGGTCCCTCTGTATCCTATCCCTACCCTCCAGCGTATCTACCACTCCTCCCAGTTTAGTGTCATCTGCAAACTTGCTGAGGGTGCAATCCACACCATCCTCCAGATCATTTATGAAGATATTGAACAAAACCGGCCCCAGGACCGACCCCTGGGGCACTCCACTTGATACCGGCTGCCAACTAAACCTGGATCCATTGATCACTACCTGTTGAGCCCGACAATCTAGCCAACTTTCTATCCACCTTATAGTCCATTCATCCAACCCATAGTTCTTTAACTTACTGGCAAGAATACTGTGGGAGACCGTGTCAAAAGCTTTGCTAAAGTCAAGGAACAATACGTCCACTGCTTTCCCTTCATCCACAGAGCCAGTTATCTCGTCATAGAAGGCAATTAGATTAGTCAGGCATGACTTGCCCTTGGTGAATCCATGCTGACTGTTCCTGATCACTTTCCTCTCCTCTAAGTGCTTCAGAATTGATTCCTTGAGGACCTGCTCCATGATTTTTCCAGGGACTGAGGTGAGGCTGACTGGCCTGTAGTTCTCAGGATCCTCCTTCTTCCCTTTCTTAAAGATGGGCACTACATTAGCCTTTTTCAGTCATCTGGGACCTCCCCCGATCGCCATGAGTTTTGAAAGTTAATGGCAAATGGCTCTGCAATCACATCCGCCAACTCCTTTAGCACTCTTGGATGCAACGCATCCGGCCCCATGGACTTGTGCTTGTCCAGCTTTTCTAAATAGTCCCGAACCACTCTTTTCTCCACAGAGGGCTGGTCCTCCTCCCCATGCTGTGCTGCCCAGTGCAGTAGTCTGGGAGCTGACCTTGTTTGTGAAGACAGAGGCAAAAAAAGCATTGAGGACATTAGCTTTTTCCACATCCTCTGTCACGAGGTTGCCTCCCTCATTCCGTAAGAGGCCCACACTTCCCTTGACTTTCTTCTTGTTGTTAACATACTTGAAGAAACCCTTCTTGTTACTTTTAACATCTGTTGCTAGCTGCAACTCCAGGTGTGATTTGGCCTTCCTGATTTCACTCCTGCAAGCCCGAGCAATATTTTTATACTCATCCCTGGTCATTTGTCCAATCTTCCACTTCTTGTAAGCTTCTTTTTTGTATTTAAGAGCAGCAAGGATTTCATTGTTAAGCCAAGCTGGTCGCCTGCCATATTTACTATTCTTTCGACACATCGGGATGGTTTGTCCATGTAACCTCAATAAGGATTCTTGAAAATACAGCCAGCTCTCCTGGACTCCTTTCCCCCTCATGTTATTCTCCCAGGGGATCTTGCCCATCAGTTCCCTGAGGGAGTCAAAGTCTGCTTTTCTGAAGTCCAGGGTCTGTATTCTGCTGCTCTCCTTTCTTCCTTGTGTTAGGATCCTGAACTCGACCATTTCATGGTCACAGCCTCCCAGGTTCCCGGCCACTTTTGCTTCCCCTTCTAATTCTTCCCGGTTTGTGAGCAGCAGGTCAAGAAGAGCTCTGCCCCTAGTTGGTTCCTCCAGCACTTGCACCTAGAAATTGTCCCCTACGCTTTCCAAAAACTTCCTGGATTGCCTGTGCACCGCTGTATTGCTCTCCCAGCAGATATCAGGGTGATTGAAGTCTCCCATGAGAACCAGGGCCTGCGATCTAGTAACTTCTGTGAGTTGCTGGAAGAAAGCCTCATCCACCTCCTCCCCCTGGTCTGGTGGTCTATAGTAGACTTCCACCATGACATCACCCTTGTTGCTCACACTTCTAAACTTAATCCAGAGACTCTCAGGTTTTTCTGCAGTTTCATACTTGAGCTCTGAGCAGTCATACTGCTCCCTTACATACAGTGCAACTCCCCCACCTTTTCTGGCCTTCCTGTCCTTCCTGAACAGCTTATATCCATCCATGACAGTACTCCAGTCATGTGAGTTATCCCACCAAGTCTCTGTTATTCCAATCACATCATAATTCCTTGACTGTGCCAGGACTTCCAGTTCTCCCTGCTTGTTTCCCAGGCTTCGTACATTTGTATACAGGCACTTGAGGTAACCTGCTGATCGCCCCTCTTTCTCAGTATGAGGCAGGAGCCCTCCCCTCTCATGCACTCCTGCTCATGCCTCCTCCCGGTATCCCACTTCCCCACTTACCTCAGGGCTTTGGTCTCCTTCCCCCAGTGAACCTAGTTTAAATCCCTCCTCGCTAGGTTAGCCAGCCTGCTTGCGAAGATGCTCTTCCCTCTCTTCGTTAGGTGGAGCCCGTCTCTGCCTAGCACTCGTTCTTGGAACACCATCCCATGGTCAAAGAATCCAAAGCCTTCTCTCCGACACCACCTGCGTAGCTATTCATTGACTTCCACGATTCAATGGTCTCTACCCAGGCCTTTTCCTTCCACCGGGAGGATGTTGCAGGTCTGGGACGATTCCCAGTGGCTGCGAAACTTTCACATGCGTAAGGGTATTTCATGGAACTTTGTGACTTGCTTTCCCCTGCCCTAAAGCACATGAATACCAAGATGAGAGCAGCCCTCACAGCTGAGAAGCGAGTGGCAATAGCCCTGTGGAAGCTTGCAATGCAAGACAGCTACCGGTCAGTCAGGAATCAATTTGGAGTGGGCAAATCTACTGTGGGGGCAGCTGTGATGCAAGTAGCCAACGCAATCAAAGATCTGCTGATACGAAGGGTAGTGACCCTGGGAAATGTGCAGGTCATAGTGGATGGCTTTGCTGCAATGGGATTCCCATAGATGGAACCCATATCCCTATCTTGGCACCGGAGCACCAAGCTGGCGACTACATAAACCACAAGGGGTATTTTTCAATGGTGCTGCAAGCACTGGTGGATCAGAAGGGACATTTCACCAACATCAATGTGGGATGGCTGGGAAAGGTACATGATGCTTGCATCTTCAGGAACTCTGGTCTGTTTCAAAAACTGCAGGAAGGAACTTTATTCCCAGACCAGAAAACAACCGTTTGAGATGTTGAAATGCCTATAGTTCTCCTTGGGGACCCAGCCTACCCCTTAATGCCATGGCTCATGAAGCCATACACAGGCACCCTGGACAGTAGTCAGGAGCTGTTCAACTACAGGCTGAGTAAGTGCAGAATGGTGGTAGAATGTGCATTGGGATGTTTAAAAGCGCGCTGGCGCAGTTTACTGACTCGGTTAGAGCTCAGCGAAACCAATATTCCTACTGTTATTACTGCTTCCTGTGCGCGCCACAATATCTGTGAGAGTAAGGGGGAGACATTTATGGTGGGGTGGGAGGTTGAGGCAACACGCAGCCACACACCAGGGTGGTTAGAAGAGCACAGGAGGGCACAGTGTGCATCAGAGAAGCTTTGAAAACCAGTTTCATGACTGGCCAGGCTACGATGTGAAAGTTCTGTTTGTTTCTCCTCGATGGAACCCACCACCCCTTGGTTCACTCTACTTCCCTGTAAGCTAACAACCCTACCACCCTCCCCTCCTCTGTTTGATCACTGCTTGCAGAGGCAATAAAGTCATTGTTGTTTCACATTCATGCATTCTTTATTAATTCATCAGACAAATAGGGGGATAACTGCCAAGGTAGCCTGGGAGGGGTGGTGGAGGAGAGAAGCCCCGGGAGAATGGTGGAGGAGGGAAGGACAAGGCCACACAGCACTTTAAAAGTTTAAAACTTTAAAACTTATTGAATGCCAGCCTTCTGTTTCTTGGGCAATTCTCTGGGATGGAGTGGCTGGGTGGCCTGAGGCCCCCCACCGTGTTCTTGGGCGTCTGGGTGAGGAGGCTATGGAATTTGTGGAGGAGGGCGGTTGGTTACACAGGGGCTGTAGCGGCACTCTGTGCTCCAGCTGCCTTTCCTGCAGCTCAATCATATGCTGGAGCATATTAGTTTGATCCTCCAGCAGCCTCAGCATTGAATCCTGCCTCCTCTCATCATGCTGCTACCGCCTTTCAGCTTCAGCCCTCTCTTCAGCCCGCCACTTACTCTCTTCAGCCCGCCACCTCTCCTCCTGGTCATTTTGTGCTTTCCTGCATTCTGACATTTTCTGCCTCCACGCATTCGTCTGTGCTCTGTCAGTGTGGGAGGACAGCATGAGCTCAAAGAACATTTCATCGTGAGTGCATTTTTTTCACATTCTGATCTTCACTAGCCTCTGGGAAGGAGAAGATCCTGTGATCCTTGAAACACATGCAGCTGGTGGAGAAAAAAAATGGACACTGGTATTTAAAAAGACACATTTTATAGAATGTCACTCTTTCACGGTAAAGCTTGCTGTTAATATTACATACATAGCACATGTGCTTTCATTCCAAGGTCGCATTTTGCCTCCTCCCTCCCCGTGGCTAACAGCGGGGAACATTTCTGTTCAGCCACAGACAAACAGCCCAGCAGGAACGGGCACCTCTGAATGTCCCCTTAAGAAAGGCACCCTATTTCAACCAGGTGACCACCAATGATATCACTCTCCTGAGGATAACACAGAGAGATAAAGAACGGATGTTGTTTGAACGCCAGCAAACATACACTGCAATGCTTTCTTCTACAATGATTCCCGAGTACATGCTCCTGGCCTGGAGTGGTAAAGTGTCCTACCATTGTGGACGGAATAAGGCTGCCCTCCCCAGAAACCTTTTGCAAAGGCTTTGGGAGTACATCCAGGAGAGCCGCGAATGCCAGGGCAAATTAATCATTAAACATGCTTGCTTTTAAACCATGTATACTATTTTAAAAGGCACATGCACCTTCTCCGCCTGGCGGGTCCGGGAGGCAGTCTTGGGTGGGTTCAGGGGTACTGGCTCCAGGTCCAGGGTGAGAAACAGTTTCTGGCTGTCGGGAACACTGGTTTCTCCGCTTGCTTGCTGTGAGCTATCTACAACTTCATCATCTTCCTCATCCCCAAAACCTGCTTCTGTGTTGCCTCCATCTCCATTGAAGGAGTCAAACAACACGGCTGGGGTAGTGGTGGCTGAACTCCCTAAAATGACATGCTGCTCATCATAGAAGCGGCATGTTTGGGCCTCTGACCCGGGGCGGCCGTTTGCCTCTCTGGTTTTCTGTTAGGCTTCCCTCAGTTCCTTAAGTTTCACGCGGCACTGCTTTGGGTCCCTGTTATGGCCTCTGTCCTTCATGCGCTGGGAGATTTTGACAAATGTTTTGGCATTTCAAAAACTGGAACAGAGTTGTGATAGCACGGATTCCTCTCCCTATACAGCAATCAGATCCCGTACCTCCCGTTCAGTCCATGCTGGAGCTCTTTTGCAATACTCGGGCTTCATCCAATACCATCTAATTGCATCCACAGTACCCCAAATTCGACCCAGCAAGGCTGATTTCAGCACTAATCCCCTTGTCGGGGGTGGAGTAAGGAAATCTATTTTAAGAGCCCTTTAAGTAAAAAAAAAGGGCTTCGTCGTGTGGATGGGTGCAGGGTTAAATCGATTTAACGCTGCTAAATTTGACCTCAACTCCAAGTGAATACCAGGGCTAAGTGTGAACTATGATCAACCACTGAGAATTTTGCAATGCACCTTAACTCCCTTTATTTGTAGTTGTTGTCTCAGTGGTGGGTATTAACTCTGGAGCAGAATTAAATTCTTTTGTATCAAAATTTGTGCCAGCTTAATTGTATATTGAGATTTTTATTCCTACACTGCACATGAACAAGCTTGAAATGTACACACTTGTAATTCCTTTGGACCTTTATTATCTTCATGTATAAACAAGGCAATGTTGAAGAGATACACTACTCTGTACCTCTTTTCACAAACCTGGAAGAATTAATTACCATTGCATTACTGTGACCCATTAGAGAGATGTGATTTGAAGGAGAGAAAAAGTAGCGCACACAGTGCACTTGGTGACTTCATTGCCGTGGGTGCTATGACTTAGAACAAGGTTTTTAAGCTTAAATTCCGCACTCTTGGAACATGGACAGACTTGTAATTCCTGTGGAGAAGTATTATCCTCAGGTATAAAGAAGCCACCGTTACAGTGAATCACAGCATGAGCCAGTTTTTTATCCATCGGTGATCTTCCTGAAAACATCATCCTGGCCACTATGGATGTAGAAGCCCTCGACACCAACATTTCACACAAAGATCAACTACGAGCCGTCAGGAACAATATCCCCGATAATGTCACGGTAAACCTGGTGGCTAAACTTTGTGGCTTTGTCCTCACCCATAACTATTTTACATTTGGGGACAATGTATACCTTCAAATCAGCGGCACTGCCATGGGTACCCGCATGGTCCCACAGTATGCCAACATTTTTATGGCTGACTTAGAACAACGCTTCCTCAGCTCTCGTCCCCTAATGCCCCTACTCTACTTGCGCTACACTGATGACATCTTCATCATCTGGACCCATGGAAAAGAAGCCCTTGAGGAATTCCATCAGGATTTCAACAATTTCTGTCCCACTATCAACCTCAGCCTGGACCAGTCCACACAAGAGATCCACTTCCTAGACACTAAACTTGCTCTAACCCCTCAGACAGAGACAAACGCCTACAAGATCTCTATCAAGCATTCTTACAACTACAATACCCACTTGCTGAAGTGAAGAAACAGATTGACAGAGCCAGAAGAGTACCCAGAAGTCACCTACTACAGGACAGGCCCAACAAAGAAAATAACAGAAAGCCACTAGCCATGACCTTCAGCCCCCGACTAAAACCTCTCGAACGCATCATCAAGGATCTACAACCTATCCTGAAGGACGACTCATCACACTCACAGATCTTGGGAGACAGGGCAGTCCTTGCTTACAGACAGCCCCCCAACCTGAAGCAAATACTCACCAGCAACCACACACCAGACAACAGAACCACTAACCCAGGAACCTATCCTTACAACAAAGTCCGTTGCCAACTGTGTCCACATATCTATTCAGGGGACACCATCGTAGGGACTAATCACATCAGCCACACTATCAGAGGCTCGTTCACCTGCACATCTACCAATGTGATATATGCCATCATATGCCAGCAGTGCCCCTCTGCCATGTACATTGGTCAAACTGGACAGTGTCTACGTAAAAGAATAAATGGACAGAAATCAGACGTCAAGAATTATAACATTCAAAAAACAGTCGGAGAACACTTCAATCTCTCTGGTCACGCAATCACAGACATGAAGGTCGCTATCTTAAAACAAAAAAACTTCAAATCCAGACTCCAGCGAGAAACTGCTGAATTGGAATTCATTTGCAAATTGGATACTATTAATTTAGGCTTAAATAGAGACTGGGAGTGGCTAAGTCATTATGCAAGGTAGCCTATTTCCTCTTGTTTTTTCCTACCCCCCCCCAGATGTTCTGGTTTAACTTGGATTTAAACTTGGAGAGTGGTCAGTTTGGATGAGCTATTACCAGCAGGAGCATATATATATAATTTGTTGCAACTTATCCTTGCAACAAAGCCCGTTGCCAATTGTGCCCACATATCTATTCAGGGGAGACCATCACAGGGCCTAATAACAGAGAGTGGAGAGTGGTCAGTTTGGATGAGCTATTACCAGCAGGAGAGTGAGTTTGTGTGTGTATGGGGGTGGGGGGGATGTGAGAAAACCTGGATTTGTGCTGGAAATGGCCCACCTTAATTATGCACATTGTAGGGAGAATGATCACTTTGGATGAGCTATTACCAGCAGGATAGTGAGTTTGTGTGTGTGGGTTTTGGGAGGGGGGTGAGGGGGTGAGAGAACCTGGATTTGTGCAGGAAATGGCCCAACTTTATTATCATGCACATTGTGTAAAGAGTTGTCACTTTGGATGGGCTATCACCAGCAGGAGAGTGAATTTGTGGGGGGGGGTGGAGGGTGAGAAAACCTGGATTTGTGCTGGAAATGGCCCACCTGATGATCACTTTAGATAAGCTATTACCAGCTGGACAGTGGGGTGGGAGGAGGTATTTTTTCATATTCTCTGTGTATATATAAAGTCTGCTGCAGTTTCCACGGCATGCATCCGATGAAGTGAGCTGTAGCTCACGAAAGCTCATGCTCAAATAAATTGGTTAGTCTCTAAGGTGCCACAAGGTCTCTTGTGTCATTCCCTTAATCAGGCCATGATTTAAGGCCACCCAATTTGGGGCTATTTCATTTTCATTCAAATGTAGTTTCAAATTTCGGATTTCTTTCCGTGTGGGGTAGAGCGGCCCAGTCCAGTGGCTATCAGCTGCAACGAGCTGTGTGTTAGGCAGTGCCCTGACTCTGAAGTGATGATCAGACCCTCACCAGTTCTTGTGACCCTCGCTGGACCAATTCTCTGCAATTTCTCTCAGCAGAGCCAAATGGGACCATAGGAGCCCCTGTGGTCAGAACCGGTTTCGGGGGCTCATTTGCTTTTGGAGGGATTTTGTTATTGGAAAATGAAGGTGCTCTCTTGGGGTAAATCAGCTCGGTTGCATCACCTTCAAAGAGGTTGAGGACCTTGAAATCAAAGCAAGACACTTCTGCCCTCTTCCCTGGATATGGAACCCACCCTTGGGGATATCATTTACACTTTGAACAACATTCTGGATTGGGTAGTGTTGCGGTTCAAATACAAGACAGCACAGAGCTTTTAGCAAGCAAGCGAGCTGGTCTGCCAACCGACTTCTGCCTGTCAGCATTCCACCTTCCCCTTTATTCTTTCTCTCCCCCCGCGCATTACATTCTCCAACAGATAAAAGGAATACACTGGCTTTGTTTAACATTCTTATTTACCAGTTTCTAACTACCGCATTCCTTGCTCTCGGGCCTTGAGCCCAGTCCTGGGAGGCTTCCCACGGTTCATGTCATCTGGGCGAGATTCCAAGGTTCATGCCCTTGAGAAGAGCTGTGTGTGCACAGCTCCTGTACAACACTCTGGGTGTGCCCTGAATGTTGCCAAGCGCATGAACCGTGTATGAATCCTACAGGGCAGGAATGTTTTCTGAAACATGCTCCATGGCTGATCAGACTGTATGTCAAATCTCATCCCACAGCCATCTCCTCCTTCACCAAGAGTGTGTCATTTTCCTCTCTCCTGCGTTTCTTGCTGGGCTGCTGGGCTCACTCACTTTCCTGCTGGGCTCACTCAGCTGCATTGTCTGAAGTCAAGACTGAACTCAAAACCTTTCTGTAAAAGAGCACTGCTTCCTTCCACTCTGAGCCATCCCTCCCCTTGGCCCATGAGCAAATCTGCTCTAGGAGGCCTTTTGAGACAGCATTGGTGACCCAAGTGGAGGTCCAATCTTTTACTCACCATAGGCTAAGATTCACGCCAGGCAGAGGACCATCACAAAGGCCCATGCTCCACTTACGTCCCTGCTAAGACCAAGTTTGAAAGTTTAAAATGGGACTAACATGATTCTATGATTGTAACTTCTGCTCACTGTTTGGTATTCATTATACTTGTCCATATTGTAACTCAAACTCCATTTTAACTTGTCCCAAACTCCCCTGGGGAGATCCCAATGCTGCAGGTCAGCCTGATTGACAGGGTGGGGCAGGCCAATGAGGGAGTCAGATGCCCGGGGTCCTGTCCTCTGTGTGAGCTGGAGCTCCCTGAGCGGAAGGCCAAGCTAAGGAGAGAGCAGCAGCCAGAGCCAGGGTGGAACAAGTAATTAAAAATGGGGGCAGACAGACTCTTGGTTGTCAGACTCTACAACTGCACTAAAAAAGTAAGAGAACTGTGTGAGAAATACACCACTTTGGCGCTGGGGAGAGGATACAGCCCTTCATGAAACCATGGAAATGTAGTCTTGCTACTCTGTTTTCTATCCCTTTTTCTTTTTCTTTTCTTTTTTTTCTTTTTTTGACAATTTTTGACTCCTCTTTGCTTCAAATTCAAATATCTACTACCACATACTGTTGGTCTTCTGGTTTAATTGCTCTTCCATTCTGTGACCGATTGGACCGCGCCGCTCCCGCCCCTTGTCCAGGATGCCACCCCATGTACTGGGGTTTCACTGAGTCTCTCCTGCTCCACCAGCCTGGGGTCCCTTGCCCTGTTTTGTTGACTAGGCTCTGCGGCCTCTTGCAGCACACACACACAAGGAGGGCCACACCCAGCTGCGGACACAGACCGAAGTCAGCTCTGAGTGAGAGGACTCACCCAGCACTCTCATACACACTCCTTATGGGAGATAAACCCCAAATCATATTGTCTTGAACTGCACAGAAAGTTCTGCACACGAAAGCTCAGAAAAATTCATCCTCTCCCTCAATGTAGAGAGAATTGTGCACAGCTTCTTACCCTCTCCCCCCCACCCCCAAATAGGAATTGTTCAAATTGGGCTCTGTTATAAACAAGAAATACGTTTATTAACTACAAAAGGTAAATTTTAAATGCTTTTAAGGGATAGAAAACAGATTAAAGCAGATTACCTCAGTAAATAAACAAAAACCTTTTCAATGATAGTTTACATAAATTATATCTGAGTTATGCCATATTCATATCATAACCATATTTCTATGAAGACTATGGGGTGTAACGTCACACCTCTCCCCTTCGACTACTGCCAAAGGTTTGGTCACTGACCAATGCGGAGGCGGTGTGCCTAAAATCCATTTTTGGCTTTGCTTATACTACCTCCAGTGTTATCCATAGGTGCTTTTGCAGAGTTCTGGGTTTCTGTTCCCAGGATGTCTGAAAAGATTTTGGTGTATTTTCGCCATTGAAAACATCCTGTTAAAACATTGTTAACATCATGCAGATATCAATATCCTTTAAAGTGTAGGTATTTAGCCACCAATGCCATGAGGCGATGTGCCTCAGTTTCCCCTTCCACACACCAGTCTAGATTGGTTATGCTTTCTCTGCTATGCCAAGCTCTAAGCCTGTTTACGGGTACTAGCTGAGAAGCAGTGTTCTTATAGGACTTCCTTGTTACCTCTCCTAATCTGTACCAAAGAGTCTTCCAAAAATCATGCATGTCACATATTTTTAAAGTATTTACCACCAGGATCAAATTCCTTATCTTAACCCACAGTGTGTGTTGTAAGAGACATAACATTACCAGCAAATTCGTAACACGGAGGCGCTTCCAAGTATGATTATCATACCATGCCTTCTGTCGAAACAGATCCGTTTGTTCAGCATTTATTGTATTCCTCATCCCCTCAGTAAAGGTACGTCAT
Organism: Lepidochelys kempii; assembly: GCF_965140285.1. NCBI lineage: Eukaryota > Metazoa > Chordata > Testudines > Cheloniidae > Lepidochelys > Lepidochelys kempii. Next base: position 350,329,112 of record NC_136380.1, read on the forward strand.
TGGGGGTTTGGCAAGGAAAGGGTGTATGGGGACCTTGTATGTCACTGGCCCACCTCCTGGGGTGTTGCATTTCCTCGAATCCACCCCCAGGGCCTGCAGAACCTATCAACCACTGCCAGGGCTGGATTCTTCTGTCACTCCAGGACTTTGAAAATTGCAACTGGAGAAGTGCCCGGTGCTGCCGTCCTGGGATTCCTTTCGGTTGCCCGCCCCCAACACTCAGTGTTTGATGCTTAGCTGTGGGGAGGGGTTTACCTGCCCAGGAAATGGCTGTCTCCTCCCCTTCGTCAGAGGGTTCATTAGCATATACACTGACAGGGGAAGGCTTGGAAGGACCCCTAACCCCCACCTTAAAGGGACAGAGTTAGTTTTCACAAGTACAACAGGAAAAACATTTTGCAATAATGGGACCTGGCTTGGAGGACCCTTGGTCACCTCTCTCCATTCCCCAGAGGCCAATTGTCTGGCTGCTCCCACAGGGAGGTCAATTACACTGTTCCCCCTAAAAACCTGAGCCACAGGTGGGGTCCCTGGGATTACAGATGCAGATCCAGCAAATTTCTCCTGGGCAAGCCTTCCTCTGTAAATAGTGAGGAGACATTCCTGTAGACACTCCTCCCCCGGCCCCACATCCCATCTTTACTTCTTCCTCTGCCCCCCCACCCCCGCCACCCTCCTGGGCACACACCCCTGTGCTCCCTTGAGAGGAATCTGCCCCCTGTTCAGCTGTGGGCTCACAGCTAACAGCCAGAACAGACCCTTTACTGGGAAGCATTGCACCCTCCTCCCTCTCTGAACTGGGTTTGCCTCCAGTTTACAGAGCCCATGCAATCCACACCCACCGCAGCGGTCCCCGAGACTCACCACTTTTCTCTGGCCTTCCCTGTAGGACAGGGGCTCTCAAACTTTTTTACTGGTGACCCTTTCAAATAGCAAGCCTCTGAGTGCGACCCCCACCCCCTTATAAATTAAAAACACTTTTTATATATTAACACTATTATAAATGCTGGAAGCAAAGTGGGGTTTGGAGTGGAGGCTGGCAGCTCGTGACCCCACCATGTAATAACCTAGCGACTCCCTGAGGGGTCTGGACCCCCAGTTTGAGAACCCCTGCTCTAGGACACCTTTTTCTGTGCATTTTAGAGTGAGTTCTGCTCCTTGCTTAACTGCAACATCCTGGCAGCCAGCAACCTGGACAAACTTCCTTCTGTCTGGCAAAACATTCCCATCCCCTGAGGGCACAGCCATGGGACAGGAGCTGGTTCTACCCTCCCCACCCCTGATAGCAAACTGCCCTGCACGGCTGGAGAGGAATTAAAGAGACACTCTCCCATTTCCTCAGCAGTTTCTGTAGCTTTGGTCCTTCCCACTTGGGCTTCAGCACAAGATTCCTCCTCACTGCTGACAGACCCCGGGACAGACGTACCCACACACAAAAAAGTCATTCCCAGAAGAATTCAGCATATTTATTCACTTCTTTCATATTCTAATTATTAAATACGTGTCTATGCGCGGACCCTCCAGCTGCCATGTGTGTGGGACCCAGAAGCTGTGGACACGGACCGGGGACTGCTCTGAGGCCCCTCAGCCCTGGCAGACAGAAGAACCCAGGCTCCCCAGCCTGGTTCCAGCTTCGGTTTGGCCAGGGAGACAGTAACTCGGGGACAGAAGAGGGATTGGAATGGGCCCCCGGAAGGAGCAGGGCCTCGTGCCACACCCACACTCTAAGGAAGAATCCGTCGCCCGTGGTCTACCATTAACATTGCGTTAACTAACTGATCTGGTGCCCACTTTCCTTTCCTTACCAAAACCTGGGTCACTGTCTGACTCACACAGACTCTTATCATGAACAATGTGATTGGTCTTCTTGAAATCAAAGGAAAAACTTACATGCTTAAAGTGAAAATCTGTCTAAGTCTTTGCAGGAAAAGACGCTTTGCTAAAACAGGTAATGCAAGGAGGAACTCCACCCTGGTACTCAGGGCCTGCAGAATGCTATCAACCACTCCCAGGGCTGGATTCTCCTGTCACCTCAGGGCTTTGAAAATTGCAACTGGAGAAGTGCCTAGTGCTGCTGTCTCCAAAGGGAGGAATTTCATCCAACATGATTTTTTAGGAAGGAGGGAGAAACAAGGAGAACCAGAAGACTGATAATATCATGCAGCAGAGATTTTAATGCAAAAGAAATTGGCAGTACACAGTTACAGGGAGAAATACTACAGAGCAGAAAGAATGTATTTCCAGCATTTCAAGAAGGGCTGCGTCCGATCACCTGCCTCAGTGGGATGTATTTCAGACAAGATGTTCTGTTTGCTTTCTTTCAGCTGCAGAGGTTGACAAACAAGTCCCCACTGTAACAATTTTAAGTGCCTTGTTTTACGCTATTGGGTGAAAAATGAGCCAAAGCAAAATAGAAGCAGAGGACTACGCAGCTTCTCCATTATACATGGGCCGTAGCAAAGGTCAAAGTGAGGCATTAAAGGTACATATGGATAAGAAGGATAGAACATGTGGACTTAAAGTGATAATAACCATAAATGATGCCTATCTTAAGGCTCCTATTTCCTTCACACTGCGGGGTCAGTGTAAACAGCCTGCGTGTAATTCACAATGAGTCCTCATGTGAATAAAAGAATCAGCACATGGCCGGGAAAGCCTTGGCAGAAAGAGTCCTAAAGTGTAACATTAGAAATGCAGCATGGCTATCAGACCAAGGTGCTGAGCACACACAGCTCCCACTGAGCTCAACTGGAGCCATGTTTGCTCAGTACTTTGGAAAGCCATGCCCAAAAGATCAGGGGTGAATCTGTATCTTGCTGTTCATTTCCTGGTTCTTCCTTCTTCTGTGGAGGTTCCTGCTGGGTTTAACATGGCCCACAATATCCACCAAGATACCTACGGCCATATCCCCCGTATCCCCTTAATCCCCCATAACCATAAAGGCCCGGGTAACCGCAGTATCCCCCATGGCCCAATAATCCCCTGTAACCGTAAAGGCCCGGGTAACCGCAGTATCCCCCATGGCCCAATAATCCCCCGTAACCATTAAGGCCCGGATAACCGCAGTATCCCCCATGGCCCAATAATCCCCCGTAACCGTAAAGGCCCCCGTAGGCTCCATATCTCCCTAAACCATACAACCCTCCATAACGGCCTCCGTAGCCATACAATCCCCCCAAACCGAATGAGCCTCCCAAACCAGCTCCGACCACAGGTGCGCCTACGGCTGCCACTTCGCTCTGCTGAGGGAAATTGCTCAGAATTGGTCCGGGGAGGGTCACAACAACCGGGGAGGGTCTGATCACCACTTCGGAGTCAGGGCACTGCCTAACGCAGGGCTCGTTGCAGCTGCCAGTGACTGGACTGGGTTGGGCCACCCCACATTCTGGATAGCAGAGGCTGGAGAAAGTCATCTTTCTGGGATGGAGGTAAACCTGAAACACACAACCAGGGTTAGAGTAAAGAGAAGGTACAAGTGCAAGTGGAAGAAAGACTTCAAAGCTCAGTTAGAATTGTCGTGAGGTCAGCATGGGTCCTGAGTCAGAGAGGAGAAGTGGATTTAATCTCTTTGTGTGTGGTCATGTATTTGTTTCTATTTTCTCTTTCTACGCCTCTTGTCCACTTGCACTAAACTTCCCTCCCAACTGGCTCCTTTGAGACCCTCTCAATGATTTTCTCTGTAAAACACTGGCTAGAATAAATACAACTATTTCTATACTGGACACCTGGGATTTTGGGTCCATTTTAGACATTTATCAAAGATAACATGGCTGGGATCATGGTAATCACTTCTTTTCATTTGAGGATTTAACCTCTGCATACAAACCAGTTGAACTCGGTATTACAGTGTGACTGTTTGGTTTTCCAAACCTTGGGAATCACCAAAACTTGCTGATGAATAAACAGAAACTTTGCTTTTCTTCGAACAAATCACTAACAACAAACTCCTGAACTGGAGTAAAGTCAGCTCAGGTCCACTGACTTTCATGGAGCCCCATGCTATTACACCATCTGAGGAGAAGCATCTTCAATGGGTATTTCTGCTCGGGAGAACATAGGAATTGCTAGAATGGGTCACGCCACTTGTCAGCTTCATCGATTCTCGTGTCTCTAATAGTGAGGAGTAACAGCTGCTTCAGAGGAAAGTAGCAAACCACTGAATTGGCCCTTTCTAGACTAATCTGAGAAAATTTCTTCCTAATCCAGCTAAGTGAAAAATGGCTAACTGACTTTCATAAATTACTGAAAAGATTTAAATGCCCTAATTCTTGTCCAGTTAATAGGAAATATGTTTCCCAACTGCATATCTGGCTCTTAAAGTCCCTCCTTTAGCTTCAGATCCTGAATCCACCAGGACTTGCACCTAAATAATTGCACAAGAGGGAAGAACACCCTGATCCCTGACAAAAATCACAGTGACTACATGCAAGATTCAACCTAAACTAAAAGGAGGCTCTAGACTGATATCTCCAGGGTTAGAAAGAGATTGAGTTGAATTGGACTTACCCAGTTCACCAAGGAGATGAAATCCAAAGAAGTGTTTAGAAGAGGTCTGAGTCGTGAACACTTTTATACAGTTCCGAGGACTGCCTGGAGGATCTGTGATGCTGTTTGTGAGGAGGTCCTAATTAGTTACTAAACAAACTTGATTGCCTTCGTAAGTTCTTCTTTGGATGCAGCTGTTTTCCTCAGCGTTGGTGATTAGTGGACTAATCTCAGCCTCACAGGGTGTGATATGGAAATTGCGCTCTTCAGTTGTCTTTCATCTTAAAATTGTTTCGGCCAACTACATTTCTCATGTCATTCCAATGACTTTATTGGTGCTGCAATGAGAATGAATGTCAAGGTGATTCTGAGCAGCATCAGTAGCACAAGTGGGTGTCAAGAAAGGAATCCAGTTTGGTCCTTTCAATTCATGCTGGTCGTGATTGGGGGCATGGGACAGTTCATTCTAAACGTGCTAGGAAGCAGGGATCCATTTTTCTCCATTCTGACCACCTCCATTCCCAGCAGGTCAGATCCAATCCTCTTTGAATCATTCCATTCCCTCCAGTATGTTTCTTGTCAGGACTTGAAGTCTGAACTTCACTCTTTGGCAGGGGATAGTACGAAGCCGATGAACAATGTTAGTCCCATTTTAAACTTTCAAACTCGGTCTTAGCAGGGATGTCAGTGGCGCATGGGCCTTTGTGATGGTCCTCTGCCCAGGGTGAATCTTACTCTATGGTGAGTAAAAGATTGGACCTCCACTTGGGTCACCAATGCTGTCTCAAAGGGCTGCCTAGAGCAGATTTGCTCATGGGCCAAGGGGAGGGATGGCTCAGAGTGGAAGGAAGCAGTGCTCTTTTACAGAAAGGTTTTGAGTTAAGTCTTGACTTCAGACAATGCAGCTGAGTGAGCCCAGCAGGAAAGTGAGTGAGCCCAACAGCCCAGCAGGAAACCCAGGAGAGAGGAAAATGACACATTCTTGGTGAAGGAGGAGATGGCTGTGGGATGAGATTTGACATAAAGTCTGATCAGCCATGGGGCATGTTGCAGAAAACATTCCTACCTGATCCAGAATGTTGTTCAAAGTGTAAATGATATCCCGAAGGGTGGGTTCCATATCCAGGGAAGAGAGCAGATGTGTCTTGTTTTGATTTCAAGGTCCACTGGACTGGGCCGCTCTACCCCACACAGTTTTTAAGAAATCCCAAATTCAAAACTACATTTGAATGAAAATGAAATAGCCCCAAATTGGGTGGCCTTAAATCATGGCCTGATTAAGGGAATGACACGAGAGACCTTGGCCTCCATTTTGTTTAAAGTGACTGTGTGACTCAGTGCAGAGGCATCAAACCCCAACAACAATAGAAACAGAAAGACAACCCAAGACATCTGACTCCTCCTACAACAGGTGGAGCTCGAAGCTGTTCCTTTGTTACAAGACAAGGTTAGTCACATGTCTGGTTACAAAATGTTTCCATCCTTTGATCTAAGCGTCAACAATAAAAAACTGGCTCATGCAGTGATCCACTGTAACTGCGGCTTCTTTATACCTGAGGATAATACTTCTCCAAAGGAATTACAAGTCTGTCCATTTTCCAAGAGTGCGGTAGCCTGGTAAATATCAAGATGGAACTGAAGCTTAAAAACCCTGTTTTAAGTCTTAGCACCCACGGCAATGAAGTCACCAAGTGCACTGTGTGCGCTACTTTTTCTCTCCTTCAAATCACTTCTCTCTAATGGGTCACAGTAATGCAATGAGAACAGGAGGACTTGTGGCACCTTAGAGACTAACCAATTTATTTGAGCATAAGCTTTCATGAGCTACAGCTCACTTCATCAGATGCATAAAAGTGGAAAATGCAGTGAGGAGATTTATATACAGACAGACCATGAAAAAATGGGTGTTACATACACACTGTAAGGAGAGTGATCATTTAAGATGAGCTATTACCAGCAGGAGAGCGGGGGCGGAGGGGCAGGGGAAACCTTTTGTAGTGATAATTAAGGGGGGCAATTTCCAGCAGTTAACAGGAACGTCTGAGGAACAGTGTGTGTGTGTGGCGGGGGGAAATAAACATGGGGAAATAGTTTTACTTTGTGTAATGACCCATCCACTCCCAGTCTCTATTCAAGCCTAAGTTAATTGTATCTAGTCTGCAAATTAATTCCAATTCATCAGTGTCTCGTTGGAGTCTGTTTTTGAAGTCTTTTTGTTGTAATATTGCGACTTTTAGGTCTGTAATTGAGTGACCAGAGAGATCGAAGTGTTCTCCGACTGGTTTATGAATGTTATAATTCTTGACATCTGATTTGTGTCTGTCAAAGTTCCTCCCCCGCTCTGAACTCTAGGGTACAGATGTGGGGACCTGCATGAAAACCTCCTAAGCTTACTTTTACCAGCTTAGGTTAAAACTTCCCCAAGGTACAAATTAATTTTATCCTTTGTCCTTGGAATAACCACTGCCACCACCAAACTCTAACTGGGTTTACTGGGAAACGTAGTTTGGACACATCTTTCCCCCCAAAATCCTCCCAACCCTTGCACCCCACTTCTTGGGAAAGGTTTGGTAAAAATCCTCACCAATTTGCATAGGTGACCACAGACACAAACCCCTGGATCTGAGAAAAATGAAAAAGCATTCCGTTTTCTTACAAGAAGACTTTTAATAGAAATAGAAGTAAATAGAAGTAAAGGAATCACCTCTGTAAAATCAGGATGGTAGATACCTTACAGGGTAATTAGATTCAAACATAGAGAATCCCTCTAGGCAAAACCTTAAGTTACAAAAAAGACACACAGACAGAAATAGTCATTCTATTCAGCACAGTTCTTTTCTCAGCCATTTAAAGAAATCATAATCTAACGCATACCTAGCTAGATTACTTACTAAAAGTTCTAAGACTCCATTCCTGTTCTATCCCCGGCAAAAGCAGCATATCGACAGACCCAGACCCTTTGTTTCTCTCCCTCCTCCCAGCTTTTGAAAGTATCTTGTCTCTTGGTCATTTTGGTCAGGTGCCAGCGAGGTTACCTTTAGCTTCTTAACCCTTTACAGGTGAGAGGATTTTTCCTCTGGCCAGGAGGGATTTTAAAGGGGTTTACCCTTCCCTTTATATTTATGACAGTGTCCATTTATTCTTTTATGTAGAGACTGTCCAGTTTGACCAGTGTACATGGCAGAGGGGCATTGCTGGCACAGGATAGCATATATCTCATTGGTAGATGTGCAGGTGAACGAGCCTCTGATAGTGTGGCTGATGTGATTAGGCCCTATGATGGTGTCCCCTGAATAGGTATGTGGACACAGTTGGCAACGGGCTTTGTTGCAAGGATAGGTTCCTGGGTTAGTGGTTCTGTTGTGTGCTATGAGAGCTGGTTGATGTGGAGGTGAACAAGCACACTGAGGTGAAGGTTACCCAGGGAGCAAGTGGCGAGGCAGCAATAAAACCAGTCACAGTGATTACTCAACCCCTGCTCACCACTGCTCCTGAATTGTTTTGGACAGTTTCCATTCAGGGCTTCTGAATAGCCCACGGCAGCATCAGTGAAGTCAATAGAATGATCCCAGCAATGTAGCTGGCCCATAAAGTTTTCAGAAGAAAGGGAGCTGCAGGGTATAATGTGCCCCTCACCCCATGTGGAGTTAGGAAGAAAATAATCCTCAAAAACATGGAGGGAAAAAATTACATCAGTTGAAGGAGTTATGCAAAGTTTTCTTTTTAACTAATGGCCTTCAGGAACAAAGGGCCTCTCAAGTCCTCTGGCGGCGTAAAAACTGTCTAAAAATACTCATGAGTCAGGGGTCTTCTAACCACTTTAACTTATTCTCCTCTGAGAACTAGAGAATCCTATTCAAGTCGCTCTCTCCATAAGTGTTCAGATGAGGTGCCAGTGATCCTTTTAATTTAGGACTGAATCTTGCACAGACACTCTGTGATTCCAAACAGTGGGAAGAGTTTGGGGGTTTTTCAATTGTTTTCTTTTATCGAGTTGCAGGTGTTGATTTCTTCATGGTTTAGAATTCAAGGTCTGGATTTTCAGAGCAAGACACGCATTTTAGACACTGATTTTAGTTGGAACTTGGACATTCAAATTCCTTAGGGAGCTCTGAATAATCTCACCCCCAATTTTATTTTAGGGTTGTGATAAATGAATGGTGGTGGGGGGAGCTCCCTTTTATGGACACCCAGGCAGCCAGTTAGCTTTAAAATCCCTCTTAGTAGCTGTTCTCTACTTCCTTTACCTGTAAATGGTTAAAAAGTCTCGGGTAAAAGGAAGGGAGCGGACACCTGACCAAAAGAGCCAATGGGAAGGCTAGAAGTTTTTAAAGTTTGGAAAAAAACTTCCCCTTTGTTTGTCTGTGTTGTTCTCCCGGAGAGCAGAGACAGGGCTGGAACTATGCTGTAAGAGCTTGGGCCAGATATGAAAAATCCTCAGATCATACCTAGAAACTACTCATTTGGAACCCCAGGTATGGAAGTAGATCAGGCAATGTCTCGGGAGACGCAATGAAGTTTATATCTTTTATTTCTTTATGCCTTGTGGACTCCTCTGTGCTAACCCCAGGTGCTTTTATTTTGCTTGTTACCTTTAAGCAGGACCTAAGGAAAGCTATTCTTGCTTCTTAATTTTAGTATTTGCTTTTTTTAAATCTAGCAGTAGCCTGAGTTTTTAGATTTTTCTTTCTTTTTTTTTTTAATAAAGTTCACCTCTTTTAAGACCAGGATTGCAGTTTGTGTCTTCACGGTTGGTGCACATGTTGGTTAATTAGCTGGTGGGAACAGCTGATTTCCTTTGTTTTCTTTCTCAGCTCTTACCGTGTGTGTGTGTGTGTGTGTGTGTGTGTGTGAAATGGCTTGAGGGTACCCCAGAGGAAGGAATTCCCAAGTGTGCCTTCCTGGCCTCTTGAGAGGGTTTTTGCACTTGGGAGGTGGCAGGATCTACCCACCCAAGGTCAGCAAAAAACTGCAAGCTTGGAATTTGAATACAAACCTGGAGTGGCCAGTATGAATATTTAGAATCCTTGAGGGCCCGCATCTTCTGGACTCGAAGTGCCAGAGTGGGGAATCAGTCTTGACAAGGGTTTATGAAGAAACTCCCCAAGTTTTCTCCAAAAAGGACTAATTCATTGTTCTTCTGCTCTCTCCTGAAGCAGCTAGTGAGTGACACTCACTGAGACAGGATACGGCCTTAGATGGGCCACTCGTCTCTTCCAGTATGGCAGTTGCTCTCTTCTCATGTGGAGGAGTAATTCTAGGTGCAGATCCCCGTCTGGTCTATCTTAGTGTAGCTGAAGTGAGGCCAGTGAAACAGAGCAGATTTACACCTGGGGAGGAGGTGGGGGTTTGTGTTTTGTTTTGATTAAAAAAACCCATTTTTGTTTATTCATCCGCAAGTGTTGGTGACTCGCTGAAGTTTCCAAGCCAAAGCACCACCTTGTGATGCTGGACTGAACTTGTTTGTCAGCAGATGTCAGGGGACTGTTGGCCCCTTACTAAAACTTAGTGGGGTTTTTTCATGGCCCTCTCTCAGGACCAAAAGAAAGGGGAAGGGCCAATGAGAAATCAGGATCCTGAGACTGAGAGTCTCAAAGGCAAGTGCGGAAAGGCCAATGCTGAAGGTCAGCCCGATTGACAGGGCGGGCAGGCCAATAAAGGAGTCAGGATCCCGGGGTCCCGTCTTCCGTGTGAGCGGGAGCTGCCTGAGCGGGAGGCCGAGCTAAGGGGAGAGCAGCAGCCAGAGCTGAGCTGAGCAGAGCCTCAGCAGCCTGACGGGCCAGAGCAGCAGCCCAGAGAGCAGAGCTGAGCTGGAGGCAGAGCCGCACCCAGGCTGAGGCAGAGTGGAGCCGGGGCCTGGGCTGGAGCCGTCCAGAGCTGGGTGCGGTGAGCAGCTGGGGACAGTGCCAGGGCGGGGACCCTGCGCAGAGGGCCCAGCGCAGGGAGACGCCCCCAGCCAAGGCGGGGATCAGAACTTCGATGGGGCCTGACGCTGGGAAGAAGGGTCCTCCCACCTAGAATCATAGAATCATAGAATATCAGGGTTGGAAGGGACCTCAGGAGGTCATCTAGTCCAACCCGCTGCTCAAAAGCAGGACCAATCCCCAATTTAATCATCCCAGCCAGGGCTTTGTCAAGCCTGACCTTAAAAACTTCTAAGGAAGAAGATTCCATCACCTCCCTAGGTAACGCATTCCAGTGTTTCACCACCCTCCGAGTGAAAAAGTTTTTCCTAATATCCAACCTAAACCTCCCCAACTGCAACTTGAGACCATTACTCCTTGTCCTCTCCTCTTCTACCACTGAGAATAGTCTAGAACCATCCTCTCTGGAGCCACGTCTCAGGTAGTTGAAAGCAGCTATCAAATCCCCCCTCATTCTTCTCTTCTGGAGACTAAACAATCCCACTTCCCTCAGCCTCTCCTCATAAGTCATGTGTTCCAGACCCCTAATCATTTTTGTTGCCCTTCGCTGGACTCTTTCCAATTTATCCACATCCTTCTTGTAGTGTGGGGCCCAAAACTGGACACAGTACTCCAGATGAGGCCTCACCAATGTCGAATAGAGGGGGACGATCACGTCCCTCGATCTGCTCGCTATGCCCCTACTTATACAACCCAAAATGCCATTGGCCTTCTTGGCAACAAGGGCACACTGCTGACTCATATCCAGCTTCTCGTCCACTGTCACCCCTAGGTCCTTTTCCGCAGAACTGCTGCCTAGCCATTCGGTCCCTAGTCTGTAGCTGTGCATTGGGTTCTTCCGTCCTAAGTGCAGGACCCTGCACTTATGCTTATTGAACCTCATCAGATTTCTTTTGGCCCAATCCTCCAATTTGTCTAGGTCCCTCTGTATCCTATCCCTGCCCTCCAGCGTATCTACCACTCCTCCCAGTTTAGTATCATCCGCAAATTTGCTGAGGGTGCAATCCACACCATCCTGCAGATCATTTATGACAATACTGAACAAAACCGGCCCCAGGACCGACCCCTGGGGCACTCCACTTGACACCGGCTGCCAACTAGACATGGAGCCATTGATCACTACCCGTTGAGCCCGACAATCTAGCCAACTTTCTACCCACCTTATAGTGCATTCATCCAGCCCATACTTCTTTAACTTGCTGACAAGAATACTGTGGGAGACCGTGTCAAAAGCTTTGCTAAAGTCAAGATACAATACATCCACCGCTTTCCCTTCATCCACAGAACCAGTAATCTCATCATAGAAGGCGATTAGATTAGTCAGGCATGACCTTCCCTTTGTGAATCCATGCTGACTGTTCCTGATCACTTTCCTCTCATGTAAATGCTTCAGGATTGATTCTTTGAGGACCTGCTCCATGATTTTTCCAGGGACTGAGGTGAGGGTGACTGGCCTGTAGTTCCCAGGATCCTCCTTCTTCCCTTTTTTAAAGATTGGCACTACATTAGCCTTTTTCCAGTCATCCGGGACTTCCCCCGTTCGCCACGAGTTTTCAAAGATAATGGCCAATGGCTCTGCAATCACAGTCGCCAATTGCTTTAGCACTAGGATGCAACTCGTCCGGCCCCATGGACTTGTGCACATCCAGCTTTTCTAAATAGTCCCTAACCACCTCTTTCTCCACAGAGGGCTGGCCATCTATTCCCCATGTTGTGATGCCCAGAGCAGCAGTCTGGGAACTGACCTTGTTAGTGAAGGCAGAGGCAAAAAAAGCATTGAGTACATTATCTTTTTCCACATCCTCTGTCACTAGGTTGCCTCCCTCATTCATTAAGGGGCCCACACTTTCCTTGGCTTTCCTCTTGTTGCCAACATACCTGAAGAAACCATTCTTGTTACTCTTAACATCTCTTGCTAGCTGCAGCTCCAGGTGCGATTTGGCCCTCCTGATTTCATTCTTACATGCCCGAGGGCGTGTGGGAACCGGCAGAGGAAGGGTCCAACCCGCAGCATCCCTGCAGCACAGCCAGGGTCCGGGCAGGAGGCCTGGCACATGGTGAAGAACAGACTGTGAACTGCCCTTACGCTCCAGAGACGGCTGTTTGTGGTGTCCCTCAGCCCACAGGGTGGGGTAACTTGTTCTTTTAACCTTCCCCATTTTCCCTTATTGATTTATTAGTTGCTGTTTAATAAATTGGTTTTGCTTTGCACTGTATGTAATGATCAGTGGGTGTCCGGGAAGCGTCTGGTGTGAAGAGATCACCCCGTTGTGGGGACACCCTACCCCTGTCCTAAGTGACCACGAGCAGACTGCAGGTCGAGCCCCTCAGGAATCCTGGGCCCAGTGTTGTCGGGGTTACAAGGTCCCTGACACAAGAAGAGTGGAAACGGAGACCTTGGGGTCAGGCATCCTGTGGATAAGGGATGTGGGAGCGAGGACTCAGGTTCTTTCTCTAGCCAGTTCCACTGGGGGAGTGGATAAGCTAGGAAAGATCCTGGCTATCGTGGGACCATCCCCCACTCACATAGCGATTACAGCCTAACAAGGAAACTGGCATTACGAATGCTATTCCAGCCATTTTCTGTGGGATATTTTTTAATAGACTGGAAATCCCAGGCATTAATGATAGACATTTTATGTATGTATGCTTCTTAGAGACTGGATATTTTTAGGACAAAGAGAGTAACAAGGATTCAAAAGAGCTCCTTAGGTCCCTATTTCTTTCTTTCTTTCTTTCTTTCTTTCTTTCTTTCTTTCTTTCTTTCTTTCTTTCTTTCTTTCACAGATTCTGAATGAGCTATTTCCTGACATCTAGTGGTGAGCTGTGGAAAAGGATTTCAGGAGTTGATCTCGTTTGCGTGGGCACACCCACCCTGCCTAGGTACTCAGCACAGTGGGATTGATTGCCCAAATGATCACTTGAGACTAGTGCTGAATCCCCAGTCTCCTTGTTATTGGGGCAGGAGTAATAAAGGGTTGTTATCCTTGTTGTCTGAATAGAGGGCAGCAGAACTGTACCAGGCCCTTTCAGCTTTTGAGGCCCCTAGCCATAATAAAAATAAAGAAGACACATGAAAACAAAATAAGGGACCAAAGAAAGGGTGAGACATAATTTGAATGTCTATTCGACATTGGTGAGGCCTCATCTGGAGTACTGTGTCCAGTTTTGGGCCCCACACTTCAAGAAGGATGTGGATAAATTGGAGAGAGTCCAGCGAAGGGCAACAAAAATGATTAGGGGACTGGAACACATGAGTTATGAGGAGAGGCTGAGGGAGCTGGGATTGTTTAGCCTGCAGAAGAGAAGAATGAGGGGGGATTTGATAGCTGCTTTCAACTACCTGAAAGGGGGTTCCAAAGAGGATGGCTCTAGACTGTTCTCAATGGTAGCAGATGACAGAACGAGGAGTAATGGTCTCAAGTTGCAGTGGGGGAGGTTTAGATTGGATATTAGGAAAAACTTTTTCACTAAGAGGGTGGTGAAACACTGGAATGCGTTACCTAGGGAGGTGGTAGAATCTCCTTCCTTAGAGGTTTTTAAGGTCAGGCTTGACAAAGCCCTGGCTGGGATGATTTAACTGGGAATTGGTCCTGCTTTGAGCAGGGGGTTGGACTAGATGACCTTCTGGGGTCCCTTCCAACCCTGATATTCTATGATTGTATGATTCTATGAATAATTTTTTATTTAGCAAATGCTTTTCTAGCCTTTTTCTGTGCAAATGCACTAATTGTTGAGGAAAAATCTTGCTCTTGTGCAATGTCACAGTTGATATTAAGCATGGTGAGCCCATTCAAACGCTCTTGTCCCACCGTTAAATGATGATAGTTCTTTACCTGCTTCAAGACGTTGAAGGCGTGTTCACCTGAAGCCACTGATGGAGGCAAACTGATAAAAATACACAATGCAACTGTGATATTAGGAAACACCCCATGGAGTCCAAGTTTGAATATTTCTTGAAGCAATTCCTTTGGCTTGCAATCCAATTGAAAGTTTGTGGAATATATTTGTTTGAGGAAGATGACGTCATCACTGAGATCTTTTGAGATTTCTGTGTTGTACTGTTGCTGAAATTGTTCAGCTACAGAAAGTAGATCTTCATTTCTCAGTCTATTGAACTGCCAAAGAAACCCCAAAAGGGTACAAATTAGACGCAGTGAATGAAATCGACATGTAAGACCTGATTGAAGAGAGTGAATGATGACAAGGAAGACATTGACCCTATAGTGCTGCTCGGTATCGGATTCAGTCGGTAAGTTGCGATTGGTGGAGAACTCAGATTGTGGGGGAGGGATAGCTCCATGGTTTGAGCATTGGCCTACTAAACCCGGGTTCTGAGTTCAATGCTTGAAGGGGCCATTTAGGGATCTGGGGCAAAAATTGGGTATTGGTCCTGCTTTGAGCAGGGGGTTGGACTAGATGACCTCCTGAGGTCCCTTGCAACCCTGGTATTTTATGATTCTATGATTCGGATGAAATGCCAATATTCTGTGCTACTAATTTGGACTCAGTCAGGATCACATCGCATTGTTCACAAATCTGTTGAATATCATTGATAAGACTTTCAGTGTTATCCCTCTCAACATCAAGTGTAGCATTGCATGGTTCAATTACAGATCAGTTTGGTGGATCATTGTAAGTAGCTTCATCCACAAAGATGACATCGGAATGCATTCAAATGTGGACATGTGAATGAAGCAGGGTGCACAGTACAGAGATTGTTTTTCCGTATTCCAGCATAACCAGTCTCTTGTATAGGTCTCGCCATTTGGAAGAGTTTTTGTGAGCAGACGAGTAGGGAAAGCATGATTCTCAGCATCTCGTGGAATGTTACTTGGAATTTCAAAACAACTAATTTGAAGAAAAGATTGCATTTGGGCAGCATTGCTCTTGTCAATAATTCCAATATCAGTTACAGTCAAAGCTGTTCTCATAAATTGCTTTTGCTGCGTAAGATCTACATCTTCCTGTTGGTGCTGAGTTTCTTGATCGTCCACAGGATCTTCGGCTGCCTCTGCTACTATTGACACATCTCCTTCTTGATTATTGTTGCCATGTTCAGGTATTGGCATTGAAACATCACCTGTTGCAGTTGCAGAGTTTTCATTGTCTGAAGCATTGTTTGTTGGGTAAGGTGTGTTTTCCAATGGTTTGAGAAATGAAGTTATTGGCTTTGAGCTCTTAGCTGCTGCTTCACTCAATTGGGTTTTCGCCGTCTCTTGCTTGCACCACTTTCAAATCTCCTCTTCATCGTGATCTATCTGGTCAATATGTAGCCTAACCACACTTGAAATATTCTGCTGTCAATAAGTAGCTTTTACTGTAAACATGTACACAAATGCTGAAAAGATTGAAAACCAAGGAATACTAATTAAGAACACAAAATAAAACAGTCAGACAGGTTGTTATCCTTTTCACTGAATCAAAACTCAAGCATGCAAGGTACAATATAACAGGCTGAGCTGAAGACAAAGGGAAGAGATATGTATAGTAAATACGGATACAGACAGAGGGATAATGTCCAAAAATTTCAAACATGTGTCCTCACAAAACTCACTCTACAAGATTGTCCTCACAAATTTTCGCCTTGAATCTGGGCGTACAGACACACATAAACAATTCCTTAGACAAGTAGACGTAAAACTGTAAAGACACTAAAATGTAACAATTCTCTACCTTTCCACGTGCACTTGATGCAGCACCTGCCACTAGTAGTGGTCATAGAATCATAGAATATCAGGGTTGGAAGGGACCTCAGGAGGTCATCTAGTCCAACTCCCTGCTCAAAAGCAGGACCAATCCCCAGTTAAATCATCCCAGCCAGGGCTTTGTCAAGCCTGACCTTAAAAACTTCTAAGGAAGGAGATTCTACCACCTCCCTAGGTAACGCATTCCAGTGTTTCACCACCCTCCTAGTGAAGAAGTTTTTCCTAATATCCAACCTAAACCTCCCCAACTGCAACTTGAGACCATTACTCCTTGTCCTCTCCTCTTCTACCATTGAGAATAGTCTAGAACCATTCTCTCTGGAACCACCTCTCAGGTAGTTGAAAGCAGCTATCAAATCCCCTCTCATTCTTCTCTTCTGCAGACTAAACAATCCAGTTCCCTCAGCCTCTCCTCATAAGTCATGTGTTCCAGCCCCCTAATCATTTTTGTTGCCAAAAATTTTGTTGGTTTGTTTATGTAATCAGCTTATCTGAGAGGACACGTTTATCACGGTCTAATCTTGTGCCATCAGAACCAGTGTATTTTTATTAATATTTATGAACATTTTAAACTGTTTAATATGACAAAATCTATATCAGTTAACAAAAAAATTATGTCTTTTACCAAATCACATCTCTTATTTGCTTAAATTTGCAGCTGTAAGCTGAGAGAGTGTGTCCGATAGGGATACACATAAAAACAAGTTGCAAAACTTATAAAATGGGAAAAAATTTATAAGTGTCTAAATTTGAGGCCCCCTTTGAGCTTGAGGGCCAGGCCAAATGGCCCTCCTGCCCCCTTCCCCCACCGTTGTCCCTGGTAATGACCTTCCCAGGAGCCATTCTCAGCTCTTTCCCTCAGGAAAGCAGAGCGGACTCCTCGGGTGCAGCTGACATTGGAGGTGGTGATGGGAGCACATGTGCTGATAGAGGCTTATAAAGTGATGGAGGATTATATTGTAACCGGTGTCCCAGTGGCTATGGGAGATTATACGGTGTGACGGGGCAAGGCCAGATGGCTATAGAAAAGTAGTGGGAGATAGATATATTAGCTCCAGGCTAAACAAATCCCTGGTACCAGGATAAGTGAAATGAAAGCTGCTCCCGGTCAATTAAGACACCTGGGGCCAATTAAGAACTTTCCAGAAGGCAGGGAGAAGGCTAGGTTAATTGGGACACCTGAAGTCAATCAGGGGCTGGCTGAAACCAGTTAAAAGCCTCCCAGTTAGTCAGGTGGGTGTGCATGTCAGGAGCTGTGGGAGGAAGTTGCGCTGTTGGAGAGACTGAGTAGTACACACCATATCAGGCACAAGGAAGGACGCCCTGAGGTAAGGGTAAAGTGGAGCTTGAGGAAGTGAGGGCTGTTGTGTGGGGGAAGTATCCCAGGGAATTGTACATGTCATGTTTCTAAAAGGTCAGCTTCCATAGCTGATACTAATAGGGTCCCTGGGCTGGAGCCCGGAGTAGAGGGCGGGTCTGGGCTCCCCGCCCCCGCACCTTTGCCCCCTGATTAATCACTGAGACTGGGATACAACAGAGACTGTGCAAGGAAGGATAACTTCTCCTCACCTCCCTCACTGCCTTATAACATGACCCATACGGTTGTTGGGGAAAAGAGGGTTGGGGGGATCGTGATGGAGTCATCGGTACCTTAATGGAAACTGTGAGCCATGTTAAACCCAGCAGGCATATCCAAGGGAAAAGGCAGAACCAGGAAAAGAATTGCACAATACAGATTGATGTCTGAATGCCTAGGTGTGACTTTGAGAAGTGTTCAGTTCACCAAACTCAGTGTGAAATAATGAGAGAGCTGCATTTCATCAGCACCTCTGCAAACAGTCCTAATGTTTGCCGTGTTACTCTTGATCGGTTTTGTCTAATTCCTTCCTGGCTATGGGCTTACCCTATTATCAACAGAGTGGGCCTGATTCTCAACTATACAATGGGTTTTAAACCAGATTGTAACGTGCAAATGAAGCAGGGGCCGTAAGGTGTTCTGCTGGGTGTCTTGCACCTCCCTGTGAAGCATCTGGTACTGACCACTGTGGGAGAGAGGCCTGATCTTCTGTAGAAATGCCTATGCTCTTTCGTTCCAAGGAGGGGTTCATGGGTAAAGTCTGATATTGAAGACTAGAGCTGTATTGCTCTTACACAAAACCCTTGGCTAGATGGCTAAATCTCTCCTCCACACCTGAGTATTGTATGATGTCCTTCTTGTATGGAATGAATGGTCTGGGCATGAATCTCTTGATATCACACATGAGATTCCTGACTTCTGCAGTTGATGTTTGTCATGTTGCACCCCATAATGTTTTATAGAAATATGTTTATGAATGTAAATCTGACATATCTGGAATATGTTTTATGCTAAACATGCCATGTAACATATCTTTGCAAACATTATGTTCTACTGAATGTTACTCCTGTTCGTAATCATGTACATTTTTATATCTGAAGTTATGAGCATTGGCTCTGTGCTTGTATTTAAAGTGTTTGCTCTAGGAAGCACATAAGGCAGATTTGGTCAACATACTGTGAAGGGGTTAGTTAAGTAATTGGGAGTACTTCGTTAACAATGGACCTTCAGAGATGCCAATCCACATCTGAGTTTTCCTGGGAATGTTCAAACTAACATGTAAAGAATGGCGTCAGCCTGTAAAGAACTGAGTCATGCATGGACATGTGACTTGCCCATGTGATTCCAAAACTCCATCTTGTATCTGTGATTCTGCACTGGAGAACACCAAGGGTTTCCACCCAAGAGAAAGACTATATAAGGCCCTGGGAAACCCCTCCATTTTGTCTTCAGCTGGCTCAAGAGATAGCCTCTCCACCCCAAAGAGATGCCTATAAGAAACCGGAACAAAGGAGAGTAACTAGGGGGGTGAGTGATTGCTGGAACCAGAGTAGGAGGAAGTCTGGTCTGTAAAAGAAGCTTATGGGAACACCTCTGAGGGCGAGATTTACCTGCATTTAGTTTCCTACTTTGTTAGGCTTAGACTTGCATGTTTTATTTTATTTTGCTTGGTAACTTACTTTGTTCTGTCTGTTCTTACTTGGAACCACTTAAATCCTACTTTTTATATTTAATAAAATCACTTTTTACTTATTAATTAACCCAGAACAAGTAGTTAATACCCGTGGGAGCAAACAGCTGTGCATATCTCTCTATCAGTGTTATAGATGGCGAACAATTTATGAGTTTACCCTGTCTAAGCTTTCTATAGAGTAAAACGGATTTATTTGGGCTTTGTGTCTCATTGGGAACTGGGTATCTGGGTGCTGGAGACAGGAGCACTTAGGGTGAGCAGATGTCCCGATTTTATAGGGTCAGTCCTGATTTTTGGGGCTTTTCCTTTTTCGACACCTATTACACCCCACCCCCGTCCCGATTTTTCACACTTGCTATCTGGTCACTCTAGGAGCACTTCTTAAGCTGTTTTCAGTTAAGCCTGAAGCTTCTGGGGGACGTGGTTCAGACCTGGGTCTGTGTTTGTAGCAGGGTAGTGTGTCCGGCACAACCAGGCAAGGTACTAAAGTCCGAAGCTGCCAGGGAAAACTGGCTTCGAGGTAGTCTCAGCAAATCAGGTGGCAGTCCCAAAGCGGTTTCTATGACCTTATTCATCACATCAGGGACATAGCGTAATTTGTCTATATGGGCAGCACGGACTCAGTCAAGTGTGTTAGCATCATCCTTGTGAAATCAACTTTTGGTTGTGTTATTTGACCCAGGAGTGGACATGGCTGCTGACCAGTTGATAAACACATAAAGGGAAAGCATGAGAAGATTAATTTAACTGAGTTTTCTTGGTGCAGTGAAATTCAAAATTCCAATATGAAGCTGAACTATTTCTACCCCATTGCCCTAAATGTTCTCTCCACCACTGCAAAAGTCATGCAAAGTCATGCAAAGTCATGCAAAGGTTGTGCCCTAAATGTTCTCTCCACCACTGCAAAAGTCATGCAAAGTCATGCAAAGGTTGTGTCAAGCGTAGGCGCTGACTTTTCTTTTTGCCAGTGGGTTCTCTCGAAGAGGTGTGTGTGTTTTGGGGTGGGGGAGGCTGGCCAATTTTGGGGGTAGACTATTTTCAGCATAATTATACACTTCTTTCATTTTCTAGTTCGAGAATATGTGTCTATCATTGGTATCTTTACAATTTTAATTAAATTGTTAGAACGACATAATTACGTTATCATGAATTGCAGTATATTCAAATCATAGCAATCACCTACAAGCTGTCTTCACTAACGTCCCAGTTGAAAGACATTATGTCTCACTTTAGCTTTCTGGATGAAACGGTCAGCAATCTTATTTACATCTAGTTCCCTGGTATTGTCTTGATGCACGTTAAGGACAGCGGCATTACTCAGTTGCGTCTGTCCCACTGGTGACTGGAGATAATTTGTAAATCTTCTGAAGCTGAGAATGATTATTCCGCAGTTCAGGATGATACAGGCACAGTGAGAAGGAGTCTCATAAATTTGCAGTACTCTGGAAGCATAGTGCTTTCAGAGTACGGCAAAGGAGTTCAAAATCTCTTTCTTGAGGGGTAACAGCTAATTTAGACCCCATCATTTTGTATGTATCGTTGGGATTATATTTTGTCACGTGCATTACTTTGCATTGAACATTGAATGTCATCTGACATTTTGTTGCCAAGTCACCCAGTTGAGTAATTTTGTATCATCTGCAAATTATGCCACCTCACTGTTTACCCCTTTTTCGAGATCATTTCTGAATATGTTGAACAACGCTGATCTGAATACAGGCCCCTGGGGGACACCACTACTTTATTTACTTCTCTCCATTCTGAAAATAGGCCCTTTATTCCAACCTTTTGTTTCCCATCTTTTAATTGAGTTGCCTGGCAATGCTTTCAGGATCATCCTTAATTTAATTTAATGACAAGCCTTTTGTTATCTTAATCCCCCTGCCCAAGGGCAGAAGCTGAGAGTAGCACAGAACATATTACATTCCTCGCTCAAGCTGAGGAAAACCTGGGTCGCTGTCCTGCAAAGACTCCCACAAACTCTTAGCGTGAACCATGTGATTGGCCTTCTTGAAACCAAAGAAAATCTGTCTAAGTCTTTGCAGGAAAAGACTCTTTGCTAAAGGAGGTAATGCAAGGAGAAATTCCACACTGGTGCTTAGGGCCTGCAGTATGCTTTCAACCACTCTAAGAGCACGATTCTTCTATCACTTCAGGGCTTTGAAAATTGCAATTTGAGAAGTGCCCAGTGGCCCTGACTCCACAGGAAGGAATTTCGTCTGATGGAATTTTTAAGCAAGGAGGGCGGAACAAGGAGAACCAGAAGACCGATATTATGCTGCAGCAGAGTTTTTAATGCAAATGCAATTGACAGTACACAGTTACAGGAAGAAATAGTACAGAGCAGAAAGAATGTATTTCCAGAGTTTCAAGAAGGCCTGCAACCAATCACAGGCCTCAATGGGTTGCATTTCAGACAACATGTTCTTTGTGCTTTGTTGCAGCTGCAGAAGTTGACAAAGAAGTCCCTGATGTAACCATTTTAAGTTCTTTGTTTTACCCCAGTCGGTGGGAAATGAGACAAAGCAAAATAGAAGCAGAGGACTACACAGCTTCTCCATTATACATCAGCCATAGCAAAGGTCAAAGTTAGGCGCTAAAGATACATATTGATGGAAAGGATAGAACATATGGGGCCTAATTCTCCTTGACAGCAAGGTCTCTTTTTCCCCTTGTAAACGGACTTATAGTGATAATGAATGTAAATGATGACTATCTTAAGGCCCTTGTTTCCTTCACACTGCAGGGTTGGTGTAAATAGCTTGCGTGTAATTCAGAATGAGTCCACATGTGAGAGTGAGAATCAGCACATGGCTGGGAAAGCACGAGCAAAAAGAGTCCTAAAGCGTAACATTGGAAATGCAGCATGGCTATCAGACCAAGATGCTGAGCACACAAAGCTCCCTCAGGTGGAGCCATATTTGCACAGTACTTCTGAAAGCCATGCCCAAAAGATCAGGGGTGAATCTGTATCTTGCTGTTCATTTCCTGGTTCTTCCTTCTTCCACGGATGTTCCTGCTATGTTTAACATGGCCCACAATATCCACCAAGATACCTACGTCCATATCCTCCGTATCCCCATAATCCCCCATAACCATAAAGGCCCGGGTAACCGCAGTATCCCCCATGGCCCAATAATCCCCCATAACCATAAAGGCCCCCGTAACTACCATATCTCCCTAAACCATACAACCCTCCATAACGGCCTCCATAGCCGTACAGTCCCCCCAAACCGAATGAGCCTCCCAAACCAGCTCCGACCACAGGTGAGCCTACGGCTGCCACTTCGCTCTGCTGAGGGAAATTGCTCAGAATTGGTCCGGGGAGGGTCACAACAACCGGGGAGGGTCTGATCACCACTTCGGAGTCAGGGCACTGCCTAACGCAGGGCTCGTTGCAGCTGCCAGTGACTGGACTGGGTCGGGCCACCCCGCATTCTGGATAGCAGAGGCTGGAGAAAGGCATCTTTCTGGGACGGAGGTAAACCTGGAACACAAAACAGGGACTAGAGTAAAGAGAAGGTGCAAGTGCCGGTGGAAGAAAGGTTTCAAAGCTCGGTTACTATTGCAGCAAGGTCTGCATGGGGCCCGAGAGAGAGAGGAGAAGTGGTCTGAATCTCTTTTTGTGTGGTCATGTATTTGTTCCTATTTTCTCTTTCTATGCCTCTTGTCCACTCGCTCTAAACTTCCCTCCCAGCAGGCCCCTTTGATCCTCTCGAAAGACTTTGTCTGAAAAACGCTGACTAGAATAGGTGTAACTATTTCTGTGCTGGACACCTGGGATTCTCGGTCCATTTTAGACATTTCTGAAAGAGAAGATGGCTGGGATCATGGTAATCAGATTGTTTCCTTTGAGGATTTAACCTCTGCATGCAAACCTGTTCAGTCTGGTATCACAGTGTGGCTCTTGGTTCTCCAAACCTTGGAAATCACCAATACTGCTAAAACAAGAAACAGAAGCTTTTCTTTTCTCCAAACAATTCACTACAGAGAAACTCCTCAGCTGGGGTTTAATGGGTTCAGTTCCACTGACTTCCATAGAGCGGCACAAAATTACACCTTGTGAGGTATGGGTATTTCTGCTCAGGAGAACATAGGAATTGCTTGCCTGGATCACACCTCTTGTCATCTTAATCCATTCTCTTGTCCTCAGTAGTGAGGGGTCACAGCTGCTTAATAGAGTAATGTAGAAAACCACTGAATTGGCCCTTTCTGGACTAACCTGGGAAAATTTCTTCCTAATCCAGCAAAGTGAAAAATGTTAAGGGACTTTCCAAAGTTACTGAAAAGATTTCAATGCCCTCATTCTTCTTCCAGTTAATAGGAAATATGTTTCTGAATTGCATGTGTTGCTCTTAAAGTCTCTCCTTTTGCTTCAGATCATCAATCTACGAGCACCTGCAATTGAATCACGACTCAAGATACTTATGGAAGAACCCCCTGATCCCTGACAAAAATCACAGTGAGCAGATGCAAGATTCCGTCTTCAATGAAAAGAGGCCCTATTGTGATACCTCTGTGGTTAGAAAGAGATTGAGTGGAATTGGACTTACCCAGTTCACTGAGGAGATGAAGTCTGGAGAAGTGTTTAGAATAAATCTGAATCGTGAGTGCTTTTATACCGTTCCTAGGACTGCCTGGAGGATCTGAGATGCTGTTTGTGGAGGAGGTCCTAATTAGTTACCAAACAAACTTGATTTCCTTTGCAAGTCCTCCTTTGGATGGAGCTATTTTCCTCAGCGTTGGTGATTATTGGGCTAATCTGAGCCTCAGAGGGCGTGACATGCACTTTGCACTCTTCAGCTGTCTTTCATCTTAGAATTGTATGGGCCAACTGCATTTCTCGTATCATTCCAGAGATTTTATAGGTGCTGCCATTATAATGAAGGTCAAGGTGATGATTCTGAGCAGCATCAGTAGCACAAGTGGGTGTCATGAAAGGAATACAGTTTGGTCCTTGCAATTCATGCTGGTCGTGATTAGGGGCATGGGGCAGTTCATTCTAAATGTGCTATGAAGCAAGGACCAATTTTTCTCCATTCTTACCACCTCCATTCCCAGCAGGTCCGATCCAATTGCCTTTGAAATCCATGGGAATCATTCCATTTCCTCCAGCCTGTTTCCTGTCCTGACTTTAAGTCTGAAATTCATCCTTTGGCAGAGGGATAGTACAATGCCTACAGACAACTTGAGTCCAATTTTAAAGTTTCAAATTTGGTCACAGCAGGGATTTAAGTTGAGCATGGGCCTTTGTGATGGCCATCTGCCCAGGGGTGAAGCTTTTTCTATCGTGACTAAAACTTGACCTAACACTGGCCCTTCACTTGGGTCACCAATGCTGTCTCAAAGGGCTGCTGACAGTAGATTTGGTCATGGGTCAAGGGGAGGGATGGCAGAGAGAGAAAGGAAGCAGTGCTCTTTTACAGAAAGGTTTTGAATTTAGTCTTGGAACCTGTACTCTACCACAAACCATCTCTCTGTCCATGAGCAGCCAAGGAATTGAAGTCTAGTTCGACAATGCAGTTGAGTGAGCCCAGCGGGAAGCCCAGGAGAGATTAAAATGATGCATTCTTGGTGAAGGAGGAGATTGCTGTGGGATGAGATTTGACATAATGTCTGACGAGACAAAAGGCATGTTGCAGAAAACATTCCTGCCTGAACCAGCCTGTTGTTCAAAGTGTAAATGATATCCGCAAGGCTGGGTTCGATATCCAGGGAAGAGGGCAGAAGTGTCTTGCTTTGGTTGGTAATTTACCCGAAGAGAGCACCTTCATTTTCCAATAAAAAAATCCCTCCAAAGGTAATAGAGCCCCCGAAACCGGCGTTGACGACAGGGGCTCTTATGCTCCCATTTGGCTCTGCTGAGGGAAATTGTGGAGAATTGGTCCTGGGAAGGTCACGACTCCCGGTGAGGGTCTGATCACCACTTTGGAGTCAGGGCACTGGCTAACGCACGGGTCTTTGAAGCTGATAGTCACTAGACGGGGCCGTTCTACCCCATATGGATTTTTAAAAAATGCCAAAATCAAAGCTATGTTTGAATGAAAATGAAATAGCTCCAAATTGTGTGGCTTAAATCATGACCTGATTAAGGTAATGACAAGAGAGACCTTGGCCTCCATTTTGTTTAAAGGTACTGTATGACTCAGTGCAGAGATGACTTATCCCAACAACACTTTATTAATATTCTAAGAATACAACCCTTTGCGTGTGTGAAACACCAGCGAGTGTTTGTGAAGGCTTTGAAAACTGGAGTTCTGAGGACACTGAAGAACTTCCAGTTTTCCCATCCTTACTCTCTGTGTTTGATATGCCTGGAAAAAGAGGCATGGTGAGGTGAAGGTCACATGGGGTCAGTTGCAGAAAACAGAAATACAACCCAAGAGTCCTGACTCCACCTACCACAGGCTGAGCTCTAGGTTTATCCCTGTTGCACTGTGTTACAAGACAAGGTTAATAACATGTCTGGTTACAAAGTGCTTGCATCCTTGGATCTAAGCATCAACAATAAAAAACTGGCTAATGTTGTGACCCTCTTTCACTGTGGCTTCTTTATACCTGATGCTAATACTTCTGCAAAGGAATTGCAAGTCTGTCAATATTCCAAGAGTGTGGTGGCCTTGTAAATATCAAGTTGGAATTCAAGCTTTAAAAACTTGTTTTAAGCCACAGCACCCACTGCAATGAAGACACCAAGTGCCCTGTGTGCACTACTTTTTCTCTCCTTGGAATGATCGCTCTCTAATGGGTCACAGTAATGCAGTGGTAATGAATTCTTTCAGGTCTGTGAAATGTGGTACAGAGTGGTATATCTCTTCAACATTGCCTTTTTTGTACATGAGGATAATAAAGGTCCAAAGGAATTACAAGTGTGTACATTTCAAGCTTGTTCATGTGCAGTATAGGAATAAAATCTCAATATACAATTCAAACTGGGAAAAATTTTGGAACAAGAGAATTTAATTCTGCTCAGGGTTCAGGTGATACAAACAGGTATAATTTTAACATGCAGGGTAGATTGTCAGAAGCTTCCTCCGATCTCAGCATTTCAAAGCACTTCACAAGCACTCATCAAGTTTTATGTAGCCAAAGAGATGAATGACTTAAGTAGTAATAACTTTTTACTGGGATTAGATGTTCCAACACTGAAGATTACCTTCACTTTAAAAATGCATGTCAAGGTCTCAGATATCACTCCAGTGGTCAGTTTGTGATTCCTAGTCTTTGAAATTGGGGCTCTTTGATTTTTGTTCCATGTACCTTTGCTTTTCCCTTTTATATATATTTTGAAGTTTCAGGGTAGATGCTGAACCAGTGTAACAGGGAACAGTTCCATCAACTTCCAATTGAAGGAATGTACTTTATCTAGCCCGGGTTAGAGAAATCTTGTTGGGAATGTCTCTCTCTGTGCATACTCAGCAGCTCTACCTCCTGGTGCTCAGATCCAGCTTATTGTGAAACCAAAATGGGAAACATCAGGTACTGCATCTCCATTCATGAGCAGCCAAGAGAACTGGCTCTTGTGGGGGACTTCAGCTAATAAAGAAAAGGAAGAAGTACAAGATTGACAGAGTTAAGCTGAACTTCTTCAAAGGTCACATTGCTGTGGGATGAGACTGGATTAATTGCAATTCTGACCAACCTATGGCATTCTGCAAAACCCGTCTCCCATGGAAAGCTTTTTAGGCAGAATTAGAATGATTGTTACAGTGGAAAATACACCCCCACCAGGATTTCTTTTAACCTGAGCAGCATTAAATGCAGTGTTTTCCCCAGGAATTGGAATTGGGGGGGGTGTTCAAATTTACAGGGGGAGGGGGTGGTGGTGGTCAGGGACAATAGAGGGTCAGACCGTAAGGGTGAAGGTTGGCTGTATGGCACCACAGTAAAAACTGAAAAATATTTCATGACCATTTTATTAGATTTAACTCATGTTTTAAAATCGTCACACGAATTACAGTTGGTTTCTCAAGCTTTCTATGAAGCACTACATCTCCATCCTTCTTGGTTTCTTGTTATAATTTTGCACAACCCTGTTAATGAACTTCTTGAATGCAGTGCGTTCATCTTTGGTGGCTTCTTGTGTGTTCGGTAATTCTATTCCTTCAATTGATATGCCCATTCACATGATCAGGCAGAAGGCGACTTCTTTCAGAACACAAAATTGTATTCAGTGATGAAAAAGAACGCTCAACTGTAGCAGTTGTTACTGGGAGTAGCAAGAGATGAAGTTCTACTTCTTTCATCCCAGGAAACATAGCATAAAGATTGGGTCGAACGACCGGTGATGATAAAAAAGAAGTTGAAGTCAAATCTTCATTCATTTGTCGTATGATATTCCACTCTGTGTTCAAATTCTCTGTTCTGTCCTGAGCATATGGCAGCCCCATTGCTGGTAGTGCCTCACTCCACTCAACTGTCGGTGTTTTATAGGACAGGGATCTGTAAAAGCTACGTAGAGGTTGTGTCGAATCGAGAAGTCACTTTTGTAGCTTTTTAAGAATCAAGTCTGTGTACTTTTTCAGTTGTCTTAACAAACACTTCTTGTCCTCTTCACTTAAGGATTCAATATAAATGCCTTCATTAGTCAACTTCTTGACTGAAGTCTTTGCTTCTTCCAGTACTTTTTCAATGGATAGCTCTCTGATTGATCCAAATGTAGAATTCTATTGCTGGACAAAGATCTACTACTGTTGTAGCAGATGCCTGGATGGCATTGTTTAATGACCCAAGTGGTTTCAACGGTAGACTTACAAGAGAGAGAATGACAATAGTCTTCTCTGAACGTAGTAGCAAAAATAATCCACCAGCCTCACTACTTAGATCCATCCCATCTTGGTAGATACTTTCCAAAGCCAGTAAGAATGGCTGGAGTAATTTTAAGATAACAGCCAAGGATCGCTCAAGAGAAACCAGAGGGTTTTCCCAGGTTAGACTAATTTGAACTTCAGTCCAAGTGTATCTTCTATATTTTCCAAGATATTCAGTCTTTTTGGACTCTTTCTGAAAAAAAGGCTATAATGAAGACATTAAATGTATAGTTTTTTAAATGTCTTTTGAAGAGTCTGCAGCTCGTACTAGCACTAGTTGGAGTAGATGGCCTCTGCAGCGTGTATAGGAGATATTAGGGTTACACTTTTCTCTGAGGAAAGCTTGCACTCCACCATGTCTTCCAGAGAAGTTCGCAGCTCCATCAAATGCACAAGCAGCCATCTGTTTGGGGTCCAATTGAGAAGCATTCAACTCTTCTAAGATGTGGGTTGTCACAGATGCAGCCGATGTGTCTTCTATAACTTGAACATCTAGAAATGCATCTACTGGCCTACCGCTGACATCAAGACAACATACACAATGACTTACTACTTAATGCCCATTTGCATTGGTGCATTCATCAGCCATGTATGCAAATTTTTGAATGTGGTGAGAGAGTTCTTCACTTTTTCAACTGTTGAGTCTTTCACTGTTGCACCACATGCGTCTAGCCAGTCAGCTGAGTTTCTTGCAGAAAGACAGTGAGCGTTTGCTGGTCTTGTTCGGAACCAGTGTTCAACTTCAGGATGAACACGTGACAACGCACTTAACATTGGCCTCCAGTTTGTAGCATGTGGCATCTCTTGCTTAAATAGAAAGTATGATGCCACAACCATGTTAGTTTGCATGAACTGTGTTGGTTTTCCAGCATTCTTAACAGCCTCATGAACACTCACCGGTGTTGTCCTTGGTCAGTGGAGACTCAGAGTTCACCTTGTGTTGAGTTCACTCAACAAGGTGTTGAGTTCACCTTGTGTTGCCACCTGTCACTGTGACCTCTGCGAGTTGGTCTCCTGAGGTCCCACCCAGCTCTCAGTGATT
This sequence comes from Lepidochelys kempii, assembly GCF_965140285.1. Lineage (NCBI taxonomy): Eukaryota > Metazoa > Chordata > Testudines > Cheloniidae > Lepidochelys > Lepidochelys kempii. The sequence continues at coordinate 350,358,131 of NC_136380.1, forward strand.
TCAGCTGAGCTCTCAGTGGGGGAACCTCGCTGCCAGTGCAGACTGGGCCATCTCTTCCACAGAAGCACTGTCCCACAGCCGGTCTGAGCACATAGACCCGATTATCAGTGATTTCAGCTGTAGTGGTCACTTAACAGAACAAAAGACTGATCTATGGAGCCTAATCAGCTCTGTCTTTAAACAGTGGAGAGGGGCAGGTGAATTAGTACTTGTGACTCAGGGAGACCATCAAGCAAAACACCTGTGGAAGAAAACTCAGTCTTCACTCTTCGGTTATTTGCAACAAGTCAGAGACAATTTATTCATGCAATTGCAGGGAAGACAGCAATTGGACAGAGTGTCCGTCCTTAGGCAAATCTTCAAAGTACAAACAATACTTTGGGAGGAACATCTATGGATGTTCCTGGTGGGTTTAACATGGGCTACAATATCCACCAAGATACTTACGGCCATATCCCCCGTATCCCAATAATCCCCCATAACCATAAAGGCCTGAATAACGGCAGTATCCCCCATGGACCAATAATCCCCCATAACCATAAAGGCCCCCGTTACCACCATATCTCCCTAAACTATACAACCCTCCATAATGGCCTCCGTAACTGTACAATCCCCCCAAACCGAATGAGCCTCCCAAACCAGCTCCAACCACAGGTGCTCCTACGGCTGCAATTTCGCTCTGCTGAGGGAAATTGCTCAGAATTGGTCCTGGGAGGGTCACGACAACCGGGGAGGATCTGATGACCACTTCGGAGTCAGTCCCTAAATGGCCCCCTCAAGGATTGAACTCAGAACCTGGGTTTAGTAGGCCAATGCTCAAACCACTGAGCTATCCTTCCCCCCCAATCTGAGTTCTCTACCAATCGCAACTTACTGACTGAATCCGATACCGAGCAGCACTATAGGGTCAATGTCTTCCTTGTCATCATTGACTCTATTCAGTCAGGTCTTACATGTTGATGTGAGTCACTGCGTCTAATTTGTACCCTTTTGGGTTTTCTTTGGCAGTTCAACAGACTAAGAAATGAAGATCTACTTTCTGTAGCTAAACAATTTCAGCAACAGTACAACACAGAAATCTCAAAAGATCTCAGTGACGACGTCATCTTCTTCAAACAAATATATTCCACAAACTTTCAATTGGATTGCAAGCCAAAGGAATTGCTTCAAGAAATATTCAAACTTGGACTCCATGGGTTGTTTCCTAATATCACAGTTGCATTGTGTATTTTTATCAGTTTGCCTCCATCAGTGGCTTCAGGTGAACACGCCTTCAACATCTTGAAGCAGGTAAAGAACTATCATCATTCAACTTTCGGACAAGAGCGTTTGAATGGGCTCACCATGCTTAATATCAACTGTGACATTGCACAAGAGCAAGATTTTTCCTCAACAATTAGTGCATTTGCACAGAAAAAGGCTAGAAAAGCATTTGTTAAATAAAAAAATATTCAAATTATGTCTCACCCTTTCTTTGGTCCTTATTTTGTTTTCATGTGTCATCATTCTTTATTTTTATTGTGGCTAGGGGCCTCAAAAGCTGTGAGGGGCTGGGTACAGTTCTGCTGCCCTCTATTCAGACAACAAGGATAACAACCCTTTATTACTCCTGCCCCAATAACAAGGAGACTGGGGATTCAGTACTAGTCACAAGTGATCATTTGGGAAATCAATCCCCCCATGCTGAGTACCTAGGCAGGGTGGGTGGGCTCATGGAAATGAGATCAATTCCTGAAGTCCTTTTCCACAGCTCACCACTAGATGTCAGAAAGGTTTCAGAGTAACAGCTGTGTTAGTCTGTATTCGCAAAAAGAAAAGGAGTACTTGTGGCACTTTAGAGACTAACCATGTTATTTGAGCATAAGCTTTCGTGAGCTACAGCTCACTTCATCGGATGCATACTGTGGAAAGTATAGATGATCTTTTTATACACACAAAGCATGAAAAAGAGGGTGTTTACCACTACAGAATGTTTTCTCTCCCCCCACCCCACTCTCCTGCTGGTAATAGCTTATCTAAAGTGATCAACTCTCCTTACAATGTGTATGGTAATCAAGGTGGGCCATTTCCAGCACAAATCCAGGGTTTAACAAGAACATCTGGGGCGGGGGGGTAGGAAAAAATAAGGGGAAATAGGTTACCTTGCATAATGACTTAGCCACTCCCAGTCTCTATTCAAGCGTAAGTTAATTGTATCCAATTTGCAAATGAATTCCAATTCAACACTCTCTCGCTGGAGTCTGGTTTTGAAGTTTTTTTGTTGTAATATCGCAACTTTCATGTCTATATTCACGTCACCAGAGAGATTGAAGTGTTCTCCGACTGGTTTATGAATGTTATAATTCTTGACATCTGATTTGTGTCCATTTATTCTTTTACGTAGAGACTGTCCAGTTTGACCAATGTACATGGCAGAGGGGCATTGCTGGCACATGATGGCATATATCACATTGGTGGATGTGCAGGTGACCGAGCCTCTGATAGTGTGGCTGATGTCAGAAAATAGCTCATTCAGAATCTGCGAAAGAAAGAACGAAAGAACGAAAGAACGAAAGAACGAAAGAAAGAAAGAAGCTCTTCTGAATCCTTGTTACTCTCTTTGTCCTAAAAATATCCTGTCTCTAAGAAGCATAAATACATAAAATGTCTATCATTAATGCCTGGGATTTCCAGTCTATTAAAAAATATCCCACAGAAAATGGCTGGAATAGCATTCATAATGCTAGTTTCCTTGTTAGGCTGTAACCGCTATGTGAGTGGGGGACGGTCCCACGATAACCAGGATCTTTCCTACCTTATCTACTCCCCCAATGAAATTGGCTAGAGAAAGAACCTGAGTCCTCGCTCCCACATCCCTTATCCACAGGATGCCTGACCCCAAGTCTCCCTTTCCACTCTCCTCTGTGGCAGGGACCTTGTAACCCCGACAACACTGGGCCCAGGATTCCTGAGGGGCTCGACCTGCAGTCTGCTCGTGGTCACTTAGGACAGGGGTAGGGTGTCCCCACAACGGGGTGCTCTCTTCACACCAGACGCTTCCCGGACACCCACTGATCATTACATACAGTGCAAAGCAAAACCAATTTATTAAACAGCAACTAATAAATCAATAAGGGAAAATGGGGAAGGTTAAAGGAACAAGTCACCCCACCGTGTGGGCAGAGGGACACCACAAACAGCCGTCTCTGGAGCGTAAGGGCAGTTCACAGTCTGTTCCTCACCCTGCACCAGGCCTCCTGCCCGGGCCCTGGCTGTGCTGCAGGGATGCTGCGGGTCAGACCCTTGCTCTGCCCTCGGGCTCTAGGTGGGAGGACCCTTCTTCCCAGCGTCAGGCCCCATCGGGGTTCTGATCCCCGCCTTGGCTGGGGGCGTCTCCCTGCGCTGGGCCCTCTGCGCAGGGTCCCGCCCCGCCCCCCCAGCACTCTCCCCAGCTGCTCACTGCACCCAGCTCCGGATGGCTCCAGCCCAGGCCCCGGCTCCACTCTGCCTCAGCCTGGGTGCGGCTCTGCCTCCAGCTCAGCTCTGCTCTCTGGGCTGCTGCTCTGGCCCGTCAGGCTGCTGAGGCTCTGCTCAGCTCAGCTCTGGCTGCTGCTCTCGCCTTAGCTCGGCCTCCCGCTCAGGCAGCTCCCGCTCACACGGAGGACGGGACCCCGGGATCCTGACTCCTTCATTGGCCTGCCCGCCTTGTCAATCAGGCTGACCTGCAGCATTGGCCTTTCCCCATTCGCCTTAGAGACTCTCACTCTCAGGATCCTGTTTTCTCATTGGCCCTTCCCCTTTCTTTTGGTCCTGAGAGAGGGCCATGAAAAAAACCCACTAAGTTTTAGTAAGGGGCCAACAGTCCCCTGACATCTGCTGACAAACAAGTTCAGTCCAGCATCACAAGGTGGTGCTTTGGCTTGGAAACCTCTGCGAGTCACCAACACTTGCGGATGAATAAACAAAAATGGGTTTTTTTAATCAAAACAAAACACAAACCCCCACCTCCTCCCCAGGTGTAAATCTGCTCAGTTTCACTGGCCTCACTGCAGCTACACTAAGATAGACCAGACGGGGATCTGCACCTAGAATTACTCCTCCACATGAGAAGAGAGCAACTGCCATACTGGAAGAGATGAGTGGCCCATCTAAGGCAGTATCCTGTCTCAGTGAGTGTCACTCACCAGCTGCTTCAGGAGAGAGCGGAAGAACAATGAATTAGACCTTTTTGGAGAAAAGTTGGGGAGTTTCTTCATAAACCCTTGTCAAGACTGATTCCCCACTCTGGCACTTCGAGTGCAGAAGGTGGGGGCCCTCCAGCATTCTAAAAAATAATACTGACCACTCGAGGCTTGTATTCAAATTCCAAGGTTACAGTTTATCGCTGACCTTGGGTGGGTAGATGCTGCCACCTCCCAAATGCAAAAACCCTTTCGAGAGGCCAGGAAGGCACACTTGGGAATTCCTTCCTCTGGGGTACCCTCAAGCCATTCTGGGGTACCCTCATGCCATTTCACACACACACACACACACACACCCCAGGGGGAAGAGGTGAGAAAGAAAACAAAGGAAATCAGCTGTTCCCACCAGCTAATTAACCAACATGTGCACCAACCGTGAAGACACAAACTGCAATCCTGGTCTTAAAAGAGGTGAACTTTATTAAAAAAAAAAAAGAAAAATCTAAAAACTCAGGCTACTGCTAGATTTAAAAAGAGCAAATACTAAAATTCTAAACCATGAAGAAATCAACACCTGCAACTCGATAAAAGAAAACAATTGAAAAACCCCCAAACTCTTCCCACTGTTTGGAATCACAGAGTGTCTGTGCAAGATTCACTCCTAAATTAAAAGGATCACTGGCACCTCATCTGAACACTTATGGAGAGAGCGACTTGAATAGGATTCTCTAGTTCTCAGAGGAGAATAAGTTAAAGTGGTTAGAAGACCCCTGACTCATGAGTATTTTTAGACAGTTTTTACGCCGCCAGAGGACTTGAGAGGCCCTTTGTTCCTGAAGGCCTAATTAGTTAAAAAGAAAACTTTGCATAACTCCTTCAACTGATGTAATTTTTTCCCTCCATGTTTTTGAGGATTATTTTCTTCCTAACTCCACATGGGGTGAGGGGCACATTATACCCTGCAGCTCCCTTTCTTCTGAAAACTTTATGGGCCAGCTACATTGCTGGGATCATTCTATTGACTTCACTGATGCTGCCGTGGGCTATTCAGAAGCCCTGAATGGAAACTGTCCAAAACAATTCAGGAGCAGTGGTGAGCAGGGGTTGAGTAATCACTGTGACTGGTTTTATTGCTGCCTCGCCACTTGCTCCCTGGGTAACCTTCACCTCAGTGTGCTTGTTCACCTCCACATCAACCAGCTCTCATAGCACACAACAGAACCACTAACCCAGGAACCTATCCTTGCAACAAAGCCCGTTGCCAACTGTGTCCACATACCTATTCAGGGGACACCATCATAGGGCCTAATCACATCAGCCACACTATCAGAGGCTCGTTCACCTGCACATCTACCAATGTGATATATGCTATCCTGTGCCAGCAATGCCCCTCTGCCATGTACGTTAGTCAAACTGGACAGTCTCTGCGTAAAAGAATAAATGGACACTGTCATAAATATAAAGGGAAGGGTAAACCCCTTTAAAATCCCTCCTGGCCAGAGGAAAAATCCTCTCACCTGTAAAGGGTTAAGAAGCTAAAGGTAACCTCGCTGGCACCTGACCAAAATGACCAATGAGGAGACAAGATACTTTCAAAAGGTGGGAGGAGGGAGAGAAACAAAGGGTCTGGGTCTGTCGATATGCTGCTTTTGCCGGGGATAAAACAGGAATGGAGTCTTAGAACTTTTAGTAAGTAATCTAGCTAGGTATGCGTTAGATTATGATTTCTTTAAATGGCTGAGAAAAGAACTGCGCTGAATAGAATGACTATTTCTGTCTGTGTGTCTTTTTTGTAACTTAAGGTTTTGCCTAGAGGGATTCTCTATGTTTGAATCTAATTACCCTGTAAGGTATCTACCATCCTGATTTTACAGAGGTGATTCCTTTACTTCTATTTACTTCTATTTCTATTAAAAGTCTTCTTGTAAGAAAACGGAATGCTTTTTCATTGTTCTCAGATCCAAGGGTTTGTGTCTGTGGTCACCTATGCAAATTGGTGAGGATTTTTACCAAACCTTTCCCAGGAAGTGGGGTGCAAGGGTTGGGAGGATTTTGGGGGAAAAGATGTGTCCAAACTACGTTTCCCAGTAAACCCAGTTAGAGTTTGGTGGTGGCAGTGGTTATTCCAAGGACAAAGGATAAAATTAATTTGTACCTTGGGGAAGTTTTAACCTAAGCTGGTAAAAAGAAGCTTAGGAGGTTTTCATGCAGGTCCCCACATCTGTACCCTAGAGTTCAGAGCGGGGGAGGAACTTTGACAGACACAAATCAGATATTAAGAATTATAACATTCATAAACCAGTCGGAGAATACTTCGATCTCTCTGGTCACTCAATTACAGACCTAAAAGTCGCAATATTACAACAAAAAGACTTCAAAAACAGACTCCAACGAGACACTGATGAATTGGAATTAATTTGCAGACTGGATACAATTAACTTAGGCTTGAATAGAGACTGGGAGTGGATGGGTCATTACAGAAAGTAAAACTATTTCCCCATGTTTATTTCCCCCCGCCACACACACACACTGTTCCTCAGACGTTCCTGTTAACTGCTGGAAATGGCCCCCCTTAATTATCACTACAAAAGGTTTCACCCGCCCCTCCGCCCCCGCTCTCCTGCTGGTAATAGCTCATCTTAAATGATCACTCTCCTTACAGTGTGTATGTAACACCCATTTTTTCATGGTCTGTCTGTATATAAATCTCCTCACTGCATTTTCCACTGAATGCATCTGATGAAGTGAGCTGTAGCTCACGAAAGCTTATGCTCAAATAAATTGATTAGTCTCTAAGGTGCCACAAGTCCTCCTGTTCTCATTGCATTACTGTGACCCATTAGAGAGAAGTGATTTGAAGGAGAGAAAAAGTAGCGCACACAGTGCACTTGGTGACTTCATTGCCGTGGGTGCTAAGACTTAAAACAGGGTTTTTAAGCTTCAGTTCCATCTTGATATTTACCAGGCTACCACACTCTTGGAAAATGGACAGACTTGTAATTCCTTTGGAGAAGTATTATCCTCAGGTATAAAGAAGTCGCAGTTACAGTGGATCACTGCATGAGCCAGTTTTTTATTGTTGACGCTTAGATCAAAGGATGGAAACATTTTGTAACCAGACATGTGACTAACCTTGTCTTGTAACAAAGGAACAGCTTCGAGCTCCACCTGTTGTAGGAGGAGTCAGATGTCTTGGGTTGTCTTTCTGTTTCTATTGTTGTTGGGGTTTGATGCCTCTGCACTGAGTCACACAGTCACTTTAAACAAAATGGAGGCCAAGGTCTCTCGTGTCATTCCCTTAATCAGGCCATGATTTAAGGCCACCCAATTTGGGGCTATTTCATTTTCATTCAAATGTAGTTTTGAATTTGGGATTTCTTAAAAACTGTGTGGGGTAGAGCGGCCCAGTCCAGTGGACCTTGAAATCAAAACAAGACACTTCTGCTCTCTTCCCTGGATATGGAACCCACCCTTCGGGATATCATTTACACTTTGAACAACATTCTGGATCAGGTAGGAATGTTTTCTGCAACATGCCCCATGGCTGATCAGACTTTATGTCAAATCTCATCCCACAGCCATCTCCTCCTTCACCAAGAATGTGTCATTTTCCTCTCTCCTGGGTTTCCTGCTGGGCTGTTGGGCTCACTCACTTTCCTGCTGGGCTCACTCAGCTGCATTGTCTGAAGTCAAGACTTAACTCAAAACCTTTCTGTAAAAGAGCACTGCTTCCTTCCACTCTGAGCCATCCCTCCCCTTGGCCCATGAGCAAATCTGCTCTAGGCAGCCCTTTGAGACAGCATTGGTGACCCAAGTGGAGGTCCAATCTTTTACTCACCATAGAGTAAGATTCACCCTGGGCAGAGGACCATCACAAAGGCCCATGCGCCACTGACATCCCTGCTAAGACCGAGTTTGAAAGTTTAAAATGGGACTAACATTGTTCATCGGCTTCGTACTATCCCCTGCCAAAGAGTGAAGTTCAGACTTCAAGTCCTGACAAGAAACATACTGGAGGGAATGGAATGATTCAAAGAGGATTGGATCTGACCTGCTGGGAATGGAGGTGGTCAGAATGGAGAAAAATGGATCCCTGCTTCCTAGAACGTTTAGAATGAACTGTCCCATGACCCCAATCACGACCAGCATGAATTGAAAGGACCAAACTGGATTCCTTTCTTGACACCCACTTGTGCTACTGATCTGCTCAGAATCACCTTGACATTCATTCTCATTGCAGCACCAATAAAGTCATTGGAATGACACGAGAAATGTAGTTGGCCGAAACAATTTTAAGATGAAAGACAACTGAAGAGCGCAATTTCCATATCACACCCTGTGAGGCTGAGATCAGTCCACTAATCACCAACGCTGAGGAAAACAGCTGCATCCAAAGAAGAACTTACAAAGGCAATCAAGTTTGTTTAGTAACTAATTAGGACCTCCTCACAAACAGCATCGCAGATCCTCCAGGCAGTCCTCGGAACTGTATAAAAGTGTTCACGACTCAGACCTCTTCTAAACACTTCTTTGGATTTCATCTCCTTGGTGAACTGGGTAAGTCCAATTCAACTCAATCTCTTTCTAACCCTGGAGATATCAGTCTAGAGCCTCCTTTTAGTTTAGGTCGAATCTTGCATGTAGTCACTGTGATTTTTGTCAGGGATCAGGGTGTTCTTCCCTCTTGTGCAATTATTTAGTTGCAAGTCCTGGTGGATTCAGGATCTGAAGCTAAAGGAGGGACTTTAAGAGCCAGATATGCAGTTGGGAAACATATTTCCTATTAACTGGACAAGAATTAGGGCATTTAAATCTTTTCAGTAATTTATGAAAGTCAGTTAGCCATTTTTCACTTAGCTGGATTAGGAAGAAATTTTCTCAGATTAGTCTAGAAAGGGCCAATTCAGTGGTTTGCTACTTTCCTCTGAAGCAGCTGTTACTCCTCACTATTAGAGACACGAGAATCGATGAAGCTGACAAGTGGCGTGACCCATTCTAGCAATTCCTATGTTCTCCCGAGCAGAAATACCCATTGAAGATGCTTCTCCTCAGATGGTGTAATAGCATGGGGCTCCATGAAAGTCAGTGGACCTGAGCTGACTTTACTCCAGTTCAGGAGTTTGTTGTTAGTGATTTGTTCGAAGAAAAGCAAAGTTTCTGTTTATCCATCAGCAAGTTTTGGTGATTCCCAAGGTTTGGAAAACCAAACAGTCACACTGTAATACCGAGTTCAACTGGTTTGTATGCAGAGGTTAAATCCTCAAATGAAAAGAAGTGATTACCATGATCCCAGCCATGTTATCTTTGATAAATGTCTAAAATGGACCCAAAATCCCAGGTGTCCAGTATAGAAACAGTTGTATTTATTCTAGCCAGTGTTTTACAGAGAAAATCATTGAGAGGGTCTCAAAGGGGCCAGTTGGGAGGGAAGTTTAGTGCAAGTGGACAAGAGGCGTAGAAAGAGAAAATAGAAACAAATACATGACCACACACAAAGAGATTAAATCCACTTCTCCTCTCTGACTCAGGACCCATGCTGACCTCACGACAATTCTAACCAAGCTTTGAAGCCTTTCTTCCACCGGCACTTGTACCGTCTCTTTACTCTAACCCCGGTTGTGTGTTTCAGGTTTATCTCCATCCCACAAAGATGACTTTCTCCAGCCTCTGCTATCCAGAATGCGGGGTGGCCCGACCCAGTCCAGTCACTGGCAGCTGGAATGAGCCCTGCGTTAGGCAGTGCCCTGACTCCGAAGTGGTGATCAGACCCTCCCCAGTTGTCGTGACCCTCCCAGGACCAATTCTGAGCAATTTCCCTCAGCAGAGCGAAGTGGCAGCCGTAGGCGCACCTGTGGTCGGAGCTGGTTTGGGAGGCTCATTCGGTTTGGGGGGATTGTATGGCTACGGAGGCCGTTATGGAGGGTTGTATGGTTTAGGGAGATATGGTGCCTACGGGGGCCTTTACGGTTATGGGGGATTATTGGGCCATGGGGGATACTGCGGTTACCCGGGCCTTTACGGTTACAGGGGATTATTGGGCCATGGGGGATACTGCGGTTACCCGGGCCTTTACGGTTACAGGGGATTATTGGGCCATGGGGGATACTGCGGTTACCCGGGCCTTTATGGTTATGGGGGATTAAGGGGATACGGGGGATATGGCCGTAGGTATCTTGGTGGATATTGTGGGCCATGTTAAACCCAGCAGGAACCTCCACAGAAGAAGGAAGAACCAGGAAATGAACAGCAAGATACAGATTCACCCCTGATCTTTTGGGCATGGCTTTCCAAAGTACTGAGCAAACATGGCTCCAGTTGAGCTCAGTGGGAGCTGTGTGTGCTCAGCACCTTGGTCTGATAGCCCTGCTGCATTTCTAATGTTATGCTTTAGGACTCTTTCTGCCAAGGCTTTCCCGGCCATGTGCTGATTCTTTTATTCACATGAGGACTCATTGTGAATTACACGCAGGCTGTTTACACTGACCCCGCAGTGTGAAGGAAATAGGAGCCTTAAGATAGGCATCATTTATGGTTATTATCACTTTAAGTCCACATGTTCTATCCTTCTTATCCATATGTACCTTTAATGCCTCACTTTGACCTTTGCTACGGCCCATGTATAATGGAGAAGCTGCGTAGTCCTCTGCTTCTATTTTGCTTTGGCTCATTTTTCACCCAATAGCGTAAAACAAGGCACTTAAAATTGTTACAGTGGGGACTTGTTTGTCAACCTCTGCAGCTGAAAGAAAGCAAACAGAACATCTTGTCTGAAATACATCGCACTGAGGCAGGTGATCGGACGCAGCCCTTCTTGAAATGCTGGAAATACATTCTTTCTGCTCTGTAGTATTTCTCCCTGTAACTGTGTACTGCCAATTTCTTTTGCATTAAAATCTCTGCTGCATGATATTATCAGTCTTCTGGTTCCCCTTGTTTCTCCCTCCTTCCTAAAAAATCATGTTGGATGAAATTCCTCCCTTTGGAGACAGCAGCACCAGGCACTTCTCCAGTTGCAATTTTCAAAGCCCTGAGGTGACAGGAGAATCCAGCCCTGGGAGTGGTTGATAGCATTCTGCAGGCCCTGAGTACCAGGGTGGAGTTCCTCCTTGCATTACCTGTTTTAGCAAAGCGTCTTTTCCTGCAAAGACTTAGACAGATTTTCACTTTAAGCATGTAAGTTTTTCCTTTGATTTCAAGAAGACCAATCACATGGTTCATGATAAGAGTCTGTGTGAGTCAGACAGTGACCCAGGTTTTGGTAAGGAAAGGAAAGTGGGCACCAGATCAGTTAGTTAACGCAATGTTAATGGTAGACCACGGGCGACGGATTCTTCCTTAGAGTGTGGGTGTGGCACGAGGCCCTGCTCCTTCCGGGGGGCCCATTCCAGTCCCTCTTCTGTCTCCGAGGTACTGTCTCCCTGGCCAAACCGAAGCTGGAACCAGGCTGGGGAGCCTGGGTTCTTCTGTCTGCCAGGGCTGAGGGGCCTCAGAGCAGCCCCCGGTCCATGTCCACAGCTTCTGGGTCCCACACACATGGCAGCTGGAGGGTCCGCGCATAGACACATATTTAATAATTAGAATATGAAAGAAGTGAATAAATATGCTGAATTCTTCTGGGAATGACTTTTTTGTGTGTGGGTACGTCTGTCCCGGGGTCTGTCAGCAGTGAGGAGGAATCTTGTGCTGAAGCCCAAGTGGGAAGGACCAAAGCTACAGAAACTGCTGAGGAAATGGGAGAGTGTCTCTTTAATTCCTCTCCAGCCGTGCAGGGCAGTTTGCTATCAGGGGTGGGGAGGGTAGAACCAGCTCCTATCCCATGGCTGTTCCCTCAGGGGATGGGAATGTTTTGCCAGACAGAAGGAAGTTTGTCCAGGTTGCTGGCTGCCAGGATGTTGCAGTTAAGTGTAAGCAGTGTCAGGATGAGCTCCACCCTGACATCTGGTGGTGAGGTGTGGCAAGTTGTGGAAAAGAACTTCAGGGGCCGATCTCATTTGCATAGGCACACCCACCACGCCTAGAATGAGACCATAGCTGCCCAAATGGTCACTTTGGCTGCTGTGGGATCCCCAGTGTCTCTGTTATTGGGGCAGGAAGAATAAATTGTTATTACCCTGATTATGGGAACTGTGCTTGGAACTGCATGTGGCCTTTTGTTATGATGGAGGGATTCACCATCAACTAAATAGCACTCGCTAGGCAAGGGTCATGGGTTCCAAAACTGTGTGAATGGAGAGAGGCTGGGGACAAGTATTAATACTTGGTGGTATGGGCCCCTTGGTGAGGGCCTTACATGCTAATTGCACTTCCTCCTCTCTCCACTGTGGAACATCAGAGCTATTTTTGATTTCATTAGAAGTCTAGTTATAGGCTGCTGAGCTCACTTTGGGCTGACAGTGCACCAGCACTGGGGCTCCCCTATTATAAGCTGAATTCACCTAAGAGCTGAAATCACTGAGTGTTGTGTTAAGTAGTGGGGGAGCCTGAAGATATATTGTGGAGCAGTTCGATGCGGCGCAGTGTGTGGCTGGCAGGAGCTGCTTGTGGGCCGTGGAGCTGAGTGAAGGAGTTCGGGGGGCGGCTGGCGGAGCGGAGTGGAGCGCAGCTGAGTGAAGGAGTTCGTGGGGCGGCTGGCGGAGCGGAGCACAGCTGAGCGAAGGAGTTTGTGGGGCGGCTGGCGGAGTGGAGCGCCGCTATGGGGCGGTCAGCTTCAGATCACGTAAGGTGCCTCTTACCCCTGTCCCATTTCCACCCAGGTTGGGAGGTAAAGCTCCGCAGATAAACTTTCGAACTCTGGGGCTGCCCTGACCAGGGACAGAGACTTTTGGGGCATTGGACTTTTGGGACTTTGGGTGATTTGGGGTTGCTGGACTCAAGAACCAAAGGGAAAAGGGCATGCCCCAATTTGCCTGGAGTGGGGTTTTTTTGCTCATGGGTTGTGTTATGAATCCTGTTGGGGGGGTTTCCCCAACATAATGCCACATTGTTTCTCTCTGTTATTAAAAGACTTTTGCTACACTCAGACTATGTGCTTGCGAGAGGGGAAGTATTGCCTCTAGGAGGCGCGCAGCGGGGGTGGTATATATTTGTCCCAGGTCACTGGGTGGGGGCTCGAGCCGGTTTGCATTGTGTTATTGGAATGGATCCCCTAGATATTGAACCCGGCCCTTGTTGCTGCCAACTCTGACGGGCAGAAGGGTTACATAAGCAAGGAGCAGAACTCACTCTAAAATGCACAGAAAAAGGTGTCCTAGAGCAGGGGTTCTCAAACTGGGGGTCCAGACCCCTCAGGGAGTCGCTAGGTTATTACATGGTGGGGTCACGAGCTGCCAGCCTCCACCCCAAACCCCACTTTGCTTCCAGCATTTATAATAGTGTTAATATATAAAAAGTGTTTTTAATTTATAAGGGGGTGGGGGTTGCACTCAGAGGCTTGCTATTTGAAAGGGGTCACCAGTAAAAAAGTTTGAGAGCCCCTGTCCTACAGGGAAGCCCAGAGAAAAGTGGTGAGTCTCGAGGACCGCTGCGGTGGGTGTGGATTGCATGGGCTCTGTAAACTGGAGGCAAACCCAGTTCAGAGAGGGAGGAGGGTGCAATGCTTCCCAGTAAAGGGTCTGTTCTGGCTCTAAGCTGTGAGCCCACAGCTGAACAGGGGGCAGATTCCTCTCAAGGGAGCACAGGGGTGTGTGCCCAGGAGGGTGGCGGGGGGGCAGAGGAAGAAGTAAAGATGGGATGTGGGGCCAGGGGAGGAGTGTCTACAGGAATGTCTCCTCACTATTTGCAGAGGAAGGCTTGCCCAGGAGAAATTTGCTGGATCTGCATCTGTAATCCCAGGGACCCCACCTGTGGCTCAGGTTTTTAGGGAGAACAGTGTAATTGACCTCCCTGTGGGAGCAGCCAGACAACTGGCCTCTGGGGAATGGAGAGAGGTGACCAAGGGTCCCCCAAGCCAGGTCCCATTATTGCAAAATGTTTTTCCTGTTGTACTTGTGAAAACTAACTCTGTCCCTTTAAGGTGGGGGTTAGGGGTCCTTCCAAGCCTTCCCCTGTCAGTGAATATGCTAATGAACCCTCTGATGAAGGGGAGGAGACAGCCATTTCCTGGGCAGGTAAACCCCTCCCCACAGCTAAGCATCAAACACTGAGTGTTGGGGGCGGGCAACTCAAAGGAATCCCAGGACGGCAGCACCGGGCACTTCTCCAGTTGCAATTTTCAAAGTCCTGGAGTGACAGAAGAATCCAGCCCTGGCAGTGGTTGATAGCGTTCTGCAGGCCCTGGGGGTGGATTCGAGGAAATGCAACACCCCAGGAGGTGGGCCAGTGACATACAAGGTCCCCATACACCCTTTCCTTGCCAAACCCCCAATGACGTACCTTTACTGAGGGGATGAGGAATACAATAAATGCTGAACAAACGGATCTGTTTTGACAGAAGGCATGGTATGATAATCATACTTGGAAGCGCCTCCGTGTTACGAATTTGCTGGTAATGTTATGTCTCTTACAACACACACTGTGGGTTAAGATAAGGAATTTGATCCTGGTGGTAAATACTTTAAAAATACGTGACATGCATGATTTTTGGAAGACTCTTTGGTACAGATTAGGAGAGGTAACAAGGAAGTCCTATAAGAACACTGCTTCTCAGCTAGTACCCGTAAACAGGCTTAGAGCTTGGCATAGCAGAGAAAGCATAACCAATCTAGACTGGTGTGTGGAAGGGGAAACTGAGGCACATCGCCTCATGGCATTGGTGGCTAAATACCTACACTTTAAAGGATATTGATATCTGCATGATGTTAACAATGTTTTAACAGGATGTTTTCAATGGCGAAAATACACCAAAATCTTTTCAGACATCCTGGGAACAGAAACCCAGAACTCTGCAAAAGCACCTATGGACAACACTGGAGGTAGTATAAGCAAAGCCAAAAATGGATTTTAGGCACACCGCCTCCGCATTGGTCAGTGACCAAACCTTTGGCAGTAGTCGAAGGGGAGAGGTGTGACGTTACACCCCATAGTCTTCATAGAAATATGGTTATGATATGAATATGGCATAACTCAGATATAATTTATGTAAACTATCATTGAAAAGGTTTTTGTTTATTTACTGAGGTAATCTGCTTTAATCTGTTTTCTATCCCTTAAAAGCATTTAAAATTTACCTTTTGTAGTTAATAAACGTATTTCTTGTTTATAACAGAGCCCAATTTGAACAATTCCTATTTGGGGGTGGAGGGGAGAGGGTAAGAAGCTATGCACAATTCTCTCTACATTGAGGGAGAGGATGAATTTTTCTGAGCTTTCGCTGTGCAGAACTTTCTGTGCAGTTCAAGACAATATGATTTGGGGTTTATCTCCCAAAAGGCGTGTGTATGAGAGTGCTGGGTGAGTCCTCTCACATAGAGCTGACTTCGGTCTGTGTCCGCAGCTGGGTGTGGCCCTCCTTGTGTGTGTGTGCTGCAAGAGGCCGCAGAGCCTAGTCAACAAAACAGGGCAAGGGACCCCAGGCTGGTGGAGCAGGAGAGACTCAGTGAAACCCCAGTACATGGGGTGGCATCCTGGACAAGGGGCGGGAGCGGCGCGGTCCAATCGGTCACAGAATGGAAGAGCAATTAAACCAGAAGACCAACAGTATGTGGTAGTAGATATTTGAATTTGAAGCAAAGAGGAGTCAAAAATTGTCAAAAAAAGAAAAAAAAGAAAAGAAAAAGAAAAAGGGATAGAAAACAGAGTAGCAAGACTACATTTCCATGGTTTCATGAAGGGCTGTATCCTCTCCCCAGCGCCAAAGTGGTGTATTTCTCACACAGTTCTCTTACTTTTTTAGTGCAGTTGTAGAGTCTGACAACCAAGAGTCTGTCTGCCCCCATTTTTAATTACTTGTTCCACCCTGGCTCTGGCTGCTGCTCTCTCCTTAGCTTGGCCTTCCGCTCAGGGAGCTCCAGCTCACACAGAGGACGGGACCCCGGGCATCTGACTCCCTCATTGGCCTGCCCCACCCTGTCAATCAGGCTGACCTGCAGCATTGGGATCTCCCCAGGGGAGTTTGGGACAAGTTAAAATGGAGTTTGAGTTACAATATGGACAAGTATAATGAATACCAAACAGTGAGCAGAAGTTACAATCATAGAATCATGTTAGTCCCATTTTAAACTTTCAAACTTGGTCTTAGCAGGGACGTAAGTGGAGCATGGGCCTTTGTGATGGTCCTCTGCCTGGCGTGAATCTTAGCCTATGGTGAGTAAAAGATTGGACCTCCACTTGGGTCACCAATGCTGTCTCAAAAGGCCTCCTAGAGCAGATTTGCTCATGGGCCAAGGGGAGGGATGGCTCAGAGTGGAAGGAAGCAGTGCTCTTTTACAGAAAGGTTTTGAGTTCAGTCTTGACTTCAGACAATGCAGCTGAGTGAGCCCAGCAGGAAAGTGAGTGAGCCCAGCAGCCCAGCAAGAAACGCAGGAGAGAGGAAAATGACACACTCTTGGTGAAGGAGGAGATGGCTGTGGGATGAGATTTGACATAAAGTCTGATCAGCCATGGAGCATGTTTCAGAAAACATTCCTGCCCTGTAGGATTCATACACGGTTCATGCGCTTGGCAACATTCAGGGCACACCCAGAGTGTTGTACAGGAGCTGTGCACACACAGCTCTTCTCAAGGGCATGAACCTTGGAATCTCGCCCAGATGACATGAACCGTGGGAAGCCTCCCAGGACTGGGCTCAAGGCCCGAGAGCAAGGAATGCGGTAGTTAGAAACTGGTAAATAAGAATGTTAAACAAAGCCAGTTTATTCCTTTTATCTGTTGGAGAATGTAATGCGCGGGGGGAGAGAAAGAATAAAGGGGAAGGTGGAATGCTGACAGGCAGAAGTCGGTTGGCAGACCAGCTCGCTTGCTTGCTAAAAGCTCTGTGCTGTCTTGTATTTGAACCGCAACACTACCCAATCCAGAATGTTGTTCAAAGTGTAAATGATATCCCCAAGGGTGGGTTCCATATCCAGGGAAGAGGGCAGAAGTGTCTTGCTTTGATTTCAAGGTCCTCAACCTCTTTGAAGGTGATGCAACCGAGCTGATTTACTCCAAGAGAGCACCTTCATTTTCCAATAACAAAATCCCTCCAAAAGCAAATGAGCCCCCGAAACCGGTTCTGACCACAGGGGCTCCTATGGTCCCATTTGGCTCTGCTGAGAGAAATTGCAGAGAATTGGTCCAGGGAGGGTCACAAGAACTGGTGAGGGTCTGATCATCACTTCAGAGTCAGGGCACTGCCTAACACACAGCTCGTTGCAGCTGATAGGCACTGGACTGGGCCGCTCTACCCCACACGGAAAGAAATCCGAAATTTGAAACTACATTTG
The DNA here is from genome assembly GCF_965140285.1 of Lepidochelys kempii. NCBI lineage: Eukaryota > Metazoa > Chordata > Testudines > Cheloniidae > Lepidochelys > Lepidochelys kempii. The sequence continues at coordinate 350,375,649 of NC_136380.1, forward strand.
AATGAAAATGAAATAGCCCCAAATTGGGTGGCCTTAAATCATGGCCTGATTAAGGGAATGACACAAGAGACCTTGTGGCACCTTAGAGACTAACCAATTTATTTGAGCATGAGCTTTCGTGAGCTACAGCTCACTTCATCGGATGCATGCCGTGGAAACTGCAGCAGACTTTATATATACACAGAGAATATGAAAAAATACCTCCTCCCACCCCACTGTCCAGCTGGTAATAGCTTATCTAAAGTGATCATCAGGTGGGCCATTTCCAGCACAAATCCAGGTTTTCTCACCCTCCACCCCACCACACAAATTCACTCTCCCGCTGGTGATAGCCCATCCAAAGTGACAACTCTTTACACAATGTGCATGATAATAAAGTTGGGCCATTTCCTGCACAAATCCAGGTTCTCTCACCCCCTCACCCCCCTCCCAAAAACCACACACACAAACTCACTATCCTGCTGGTAATAGCTCATCCAAAGTGATCATTCTCCCTACAATGTGCATAATTAAGGTGGGCCATTTCCAGCACAAATCCAGGTTTTCTCACATCCCCCCCCACCCCCATACACACACAAACTCACTCTCCTGCTGGTAATAGCTCATCCAAACTGACCACTCTCCACTCTCTGTTATTAGGCCCTGTGATGGTCTCCCCTGAATAGATATGTGGGCACAATTGGCAACGGGCTTTGTTGCAAGGATAAGTTGCAACAAATTATATATATATGCTCCTGCTGGTAATAGCTCATCCAAACTGACCACTCTCCAAGTTTAAATCCAAGTTAAACCAGAACATCTGGGGGGGGGGTAGGAAAAAACAAGAGGAAATAGGCTACCTTGCATAATGACTTAGCCACTCCCAGTCTCTATTTAAGCCTAAATTAATAGTATCCAATTTGCAAATGAATTCCAATTCAGCAGTTTCTCGCTGGAGTCTGGATTTGAAGTTTTTTTGTTTTAAGATAGCGACCTTCATGTCTGTGATTGCGTGACCAGAGAGATTGAAGTGTTCTCCGACTGGTTTATGAATGTTATAATTCTTGACATCTGATTTGTATCCATTTATTCTTTTACGTAGAGACTGTCCAGTTTGACCAATGTACATGGCAGAGGGGCATTGCTGGCACATGATGGCATATATCACATTGGTGGATGTGCAGGTATACGAGCCTCTGATAGTGTGGCTGATGTTATTAGGCCCTGTGATGGTGTCCCCTGAATAGATATGTGGGCACAATTGGCAACGGGCTTTGTTGCAAGGATAAGTTGCAACAAATTATATATATATTCTCCTGCTGGTAATAGCTCATCCAAACTGACCACTCTGACCACTCTCCAAGTTTAAATCCAAGTTAAACCAGAACATCTGGGGGGGGGGGTTAGGAAAAAACAAGAGGAAATAGGCTACCTTGCATAATGACTTAGCCACTCCCAGTCTCTATTTAAGCCTAAATTAATAGTATCCAATTTGCAAATGAATTCCAATTCAGCAGTTTCTCGCTGGAGTCTGGATTTGAAGTTTTTTTGTTTTAAGATAGCGACCTTCATGTCTGTGATTGCATGACCAGAGAGATTGAAGTGTTCTCCGACTGTTTTTTGAATGTTATAATTCTTGATGTCTGATTTCTGTCCATTTATTCTTTTACGTAGACACTGTCCAGTTTGACCAATGTACATGGCAGAGGGGCACTGCTGGCATATGATGGCATATATCACATTGGTAGATGTGCAGGTGAACGAGCCTCTGATAGTGTGGCTGACGTGATTAGTCCCTATGATGGTGTCCCCTGAATAGATATGTGGACACAGTTGGCAACGGACTTTGTTGTAAGGATAGGTTCCTGGGTTAGTGGTTCTGTTGTCTGGTGTGTGGTTGCTGGTGAGTATTTGCTTCAGGTTGGGGGGCTGTCTGTAAGCAAGGACTGCCCTGTCTCCCAAGATCTGTGAGTGTGATGAGTCGTCCTTCAGGATAGGTTGTAGATCCTTGATGATGCGTTCGAGAGGTTTTAGTCGGGGGCTGAAGGTCATGGCTAGTGGCTTTCTGTTATTTTCTTTGTTGGGCCTGTCCTGTAGTAGGTGACTTCTGGGTACTCTTCTGGCTCTGTCAATCTGTTTCTTCACTTCAGCAAGTGGGTATTGTAGTTGTAAGAATGCTTGATAGAGATCTTGTAGGCGTTTGTCTCTGTCTGAGGGGTTAGAGCAAGTTTAGTGTCTAGGAAGTGGATCTCTTGTGTGGACTGGTCCAGGCTGAGGTTGATAGTGGGACAGAAATTGTTGAAATCCTGATGGAATTCCTCAAGGGCTTCTTTTCCATGGGTCCAGATGATGAAGATGTCATCAGTGTAGCGCAAGTAGAGTAGGGGCATTAGGGGACGAGAGCTGAGGAAGCGTTGTTCTAAGTCAGCCATAAAAATGTTGGCATACTGTGGGACCATGCGGGTACCCATGGCAGTGCCGCTGATTTAAAGGTATACATTGTCCCCAAATGTAAAATAGTTATGGGTGAGGACAAAGCCACAAAGTTTAGCCACCAGGTTTACCGTGACATTATCGGGGATATTGTTCCTGACGGCTTGTAGTTGATCTTTGTGTGAAATGTTGGTGTCGAGGGCTTCTACATCCATAGTGGCCAGGATGATGTTTTCAGGAAGATCACCGATGGATAAAAAACTGGCTCATGCTGTGATTCATTGTAACGGTGGCTTTTTTATACCTGAGGATAATACTTCTCCACAGGAATTACAAGTCTGTCCATGTTCCAAGAGTGCGGAATTGAAGCTTAAAAACCTTGTTCTAAGTCATAGCATCCACGGCAATGAAGTCACCAAGTGCACTGTGTGCGCTACTTTTTCTCTCCTTCAAATCACATCTCTCTAATGGGTCACAGTAATGCAATGGTAATTAATTCTTCCAGGTTTGTGAAAAGAGGTACAGAGTAGTGTATCTCTTCAACATTGCCTTGTTTATACATGAAGATAATAAAGGTCCAAAGGAATTACAAGTGTGTACATTTCAAGCTTGTTCATGTGCAGTGTAGGAATAAAAATCTCAATATACAATTAAGCTGGCACAAATTTTGATACAAAAGAATTTAATTCTGCTCCAGAGTTAATACCCACCACTGAGACAACAACTACAAATAAAGGGAGTTAAGGTGCATTGCAAAATTCTCAGTGGTTGATCATAGTTCACACTTAGCCCTGGTATTCACTTGGAGTTGAGGTCAAATTTAGCAGCGTTAAATCGATTTAACCCTGCACCCATCCACACGACGAAGCCCTTTTTTTTTACTTAAAGGGCTCTTAAAATAGATTTCCTTACTCCACCCCCGACAAGGGGATTAGTGCTGAAATCAGCCTTGCTGGGTCGAATTTGGGGTACTGTGGATGCAATTAGATGGTATTGGATGAAGCCCGAGTATTGCAAAAGAGCTCCAGCATGGACTGAACGGGAGGTACGGGATCTGATTGCTGTATAGGGAGAGGAATCCGTGCTATCACAACTCTGTTCCAGTTTTTGAAATGCCAAAACATTTGTCAAAATCTCCCAGGGCATGAAGGACAGAGGCCATAACAGGGACGCAAAGCAGTGCCGCGTGAAACTTAAGGAACTGAGGGAAGCCTAACAGAAAACCAGAGAGGCAAACGGCCGCCCCGGGTCAGAGGCCCAAACATGCCGCTTCTATGATGAGCAGCATGTCATTTTAGGGGGTTCAGCCACCACTACCCCAGCCGTGTTGTTTGACTCCTTCAATGGAGATGGAGGCAACACAGAAGCAGGTTTTGGGGATGAGGAAGATGATGAAGTTGTAGATAGCTCACAGCAAGCAAGCGGAGAAACCAGTGCTCCCGACAGCCAGAAACTGTTTCTCACCCTGGACCTGGAGCCAGTACCCCTGAACCCACCCAAGACTGCCTCCCGGACCCGCCAGGCGGAGAAGGAACCTCTGGTGCATGTGCCTTTTAAAATAGTATACATGGTTTAAAAGCAAGCATGTTTAATGATTAATTTGCCCTGGCATTCGCGGCTCTCCTGGATGTACTCCCAAAGCCTTTGCAAAAGGTTTCTGGGGAGGGCAGCCTTATTCCGTCCACAATAGTAGGACACTTTACCACTCCAGGCCAGGAGCATGTACTCGGGAATCATTGTAGAACAAAGCATTGCAGTGTATGTTTGCTGGCGTTCAAACAACATCCGTTCTTTATCTCTCTGTGTTATCCTCAGGAGAGTGATATCATTGGTGGTCACCTGGTTGAAATAGGGTGCCTTTCTTAAGGGGACATTCAGAGGTGCCCGTTCCTGCTGGGCTGTTTGTCTGTGGCTGAACAGAAATGTTCCCCGCTGTTAGCCACGGGGAGGGAGGAGGCAAAATGCGACCTTGGAATGAAAGCACATGTGCTATGTATGTAATATTAACAGCAAGCTTTACCGTGAAAGAGTGACATTCTATAAAATGTGTCTTTTTAAATACCAGTGTCCATTTTTTTTCTCCACCAGCTGCATGTGTTTCAAGGATCACAGGATCTTCTCCTTCCCAGAGGCTAGTGAAGATCAGAATGTGAAAAAAATGCACTCACGATGAAATGTTCTCTGAGCTCATGCTGTCCTCCCACACTGACAGAGCACAGACGAATGCGTGGAGGCAGAAAATGTCAGAATGCAGGAAAGCACAAAATGACCAGGAGGAGAGGTGGCGGGCTGAAGAGAGTAAGTGGCGGGCTGAAGAGAGGGCTGAAGCTGAAAGGCGGTAGCAGCATGATGAGAGGAGGCAGGATTCAATGCTGAGGCTGCTGGAGGATCAAACTAATATGCTCCAGCGTATGGTTGAGCTGCAGGAAAGGCAGCTAGAGCACAGAGTGCCGCTACAGCCCCTGTGTAACCAACCGCCCTCCTCCACAAATTCCATAGCCTCCTCACCCAGACGCCCAAGAACACGGTGGGGGGCCTCAGGCCACCCAGCCACTCCATCCCAGAGAATTGCCCAAGCAACAGAAGGCTGGCATTCAATAAGTTTTAAAGTTTTAAACTTTTAAAGTGCTGTGTGGCCTTGTCCTTCCCTCCTCCACCATTCTCCCGGGGCTTCTCTCCTCCACCACCCCTCCCAGGCTACCTTGGCAGTTATCCCCCTATTTGTCTGATGAATTAATAAAGAATGCATGAATGTGAAACAACAATGACTTTATTGCCTCTGCAAGTGGTGATCAAACAGAGGAGGGGAGGGTGGTAGGGTTGTTAGCTTACAGGGAAGTAGAGTGAACCAAGGGGTGGTGGGTTCCATCGAGGAGAAACAAACAGAACTTTCACATCGTAGCCTGGCCAGTCATGAAACTGGTTTTCAAAGCTTCTCTGATGCACACTGTGCCCTCCTGTGCTCTTCTAACCACCCTGGTGTGTGGCTGCATGTTGCCTCAACCTCCCACCCCACCATAAATGTCTCCCCCTTACTCTCACAGATATTGTGGCGCGCACAGGAAGCAGTAATAACAGTAGGAATATTGGTTTCGCTGAGCTCTAACCGAGTCAGTAAACTGCGCCAGCGCGCTTTTAAACATCCCAATGCACATTCTACCACCATTCTGCACTTACTCAGCCTGTAGTTGAACAGCTCCTGACTACTGTCCAGGATGCCTGTGTATGGCTTCATGAGCCATGGCATTAAGGGGTAGGCTGGGTCCCCAAGGAGAACTATAGGCATTTCAACATCTCAAACGGTTGTTTTCTGGTCTGGGAATAAAGTTCCTTCCTGCAGTTTTTGAAACAGACCAGAGTTCCTGAAGATGCAAGCATCATGTACCTTTCCCAGCCATCCCACATTGATGTTGGTGAAATGTCCCTTCTGATCCACCAGTGCTTGCAGCACCATTGAAAAATACCCCTTGTGGTTTATGTAGTCGCCAGCTTGGTGCTCCAGTGCCAAGATAGGGATATGGGTTCCATCTATGGGAATCCCATTGCAGCAAAGCCATCCACTATGACCTGCACATTTCCCAGGGTCACTACCCTTCGTATCAGCAGATCTTTGATTGCGTTGGCTACTTGCATCACAGCTGCCCCCACAGTAGATTTGCCCACTCAAAATTGATTCCTGACTCACCGGTAGCTGTCTTGTATTGCAAGCTTCCACAGGGCTATTGCCACTCGCTTCTCAGCTGTGAGGGCTGCTCTCATCTTGGTATTCATGTGCTTTAGGGCAGGGGAAAGCAAGTCACAAAGTTCCATGAAATACCCTTACGCATGTGAAAGTTTCGCAGCCACTGGGAATCATCCCAGACCTGCAACATCCTCCCCATCGAAGGAAAAGGCCTGGGTAGAGACCATTGAATCGTGGAAGTCAATGAATAGCTACGCAGGTGGTGTCAGAGAGAAGGCTTTGGATTCTTTGACCATGGTATGGTGTTCCAAGAACGAGTGCTAGGCAGAGACGGGCTCCACCTAACGAAGAGAGGGAAGAGCATCTTCACAAGCAGGCTGGCTAACCTAGCGAGAAGGGATTTAAACTAGGTTCACTGGGGGAAGGAGACCAAAGCCCTGAGGTAAGTGGGGAAGTGGGATACCGGGAGGAGGCATGAGCAGGAGCGCATGAGAGGGGAGGGCTCCTGCCTCATACTGAGAAAGAGGGGCGATCAGCAGGTTACCTCAAGTGCCTATATACAAATGCACGAAGCCTGGGAAACAAGCAGGGAGAACTGGAAGTCCTGGCACAGTCAAGGAATTATGATGTGATTGGAATAACAGAGACTTGGTGGGATAACTCACATGACTGGAGTACTGTCATGGATGGATATAAGCTGTTCAGGAAGGACAGGAAGGCCAGAAAAGGTGGGGGAGTTGCACTGTATGTAAGGGAGCAGTATGACTGCTCAGAGCTCATGTATGAAACTGCAGAAAAACCTGAGAGTCTCTGGATTAAGTTTAGAAGTGTGAGCAACAAGGGTGATGTCATGGTGGAAGTCTACTATAGACCACCAGACCAGGGGGAGGAGGTGGATGAGGCTTTCTTCCGGCAACTCGCAGAAGTTACTAGATCGCAGGCCCTGGTTCTCATGGGAGACTTCAATCACCCTGATATCTGCTGGGAGAGCAATACAGCGGTGCACAGGCAATCCAGGAAGTTTTTGGAAAGCGTAGGGGACAATTTCTAGGTGCAAGTGCTGGAGGAACCAACTTGGGGCAGAGCTCTTCTTGACCTGCTGCTCACAAACCGGGAAGAATTAGTAGGGGAAGCAAAAGTGGACGGGAACCTGGGAGGCTGTGACCATGAAATGGTCGAGTTCAGGATCCTAACACAAGGAAGAAAGGAGAGCAGCAGAATACAGACCCTGGACTTCAGAAAAGCAGACTTTGACTCCCTCACGGAACTGATGGGCAAGATCCCCTGGGAGAATAACATGAGGGGGAAAGGAGTCCAGAAGAGCTGGCTGTATTTTCAAGAATCCTTATTGAGGTTACATGGACAAACCATCCCGATGTGTCGAAAGAATAGTAAATATGGCAGGCGACCAGCTTGGCTTAACAGTGAAATCCTTGCTGCTCTTAAATACAAAAAAGAAGCTTACAAGAAGTGGAAGATTGGACAAATGACCAGGGATGAGTATAAAAATATTGCTCGGGCTTGCAGGAGTGAAATCAGGAAGGCCAAATCACACCTGGAGTTGCAGCTAGCAAGAGATGTTAAAAGTAACAAGAAGGGTTTCTTCAAGTATGTTAACAACAAGAAGAAAGTCAAGGGAAGTGTGGGCCTCTTACGGAATGAGGGAGGCAACCTCGTGACAGAGGATGTGGAAAAAGCTAATGTACTCAGTGCTTTTTTTGCCTCTGTCTTCACAAACAATGTTAGCTCCCAGACTACTGCACTGGGCAGCACAGCATGGGGAGGAGGACCAGCCCTCTGTGGAGAAAAGAGTGGTTCGGGACTATTTAGAAAAGCTGGACAAGCACAAGTCCATGGGGCCGGATGCGTTGCATCCAAGAGTGCTAAAGGAGTTGGCGGATGTGATTGCAGAGCCATTTGCCATTAACTTTCAAAACTCATGGCGATCGGGGGAGGTCCCAGATGACTGAAAAAGGCTAATGTAGTGCCCATCTTTAAGAAAGGGAAGAAGGAGGATCCTGGGAACTACAGGCCAGTCAGCCTCACCTCAGTCCCTGGAAAAATCATGGAGCAGGTCCTCAAGGAATCAATTCTGAAGCACTTAGAGGAGAGGAAAGTGATCAGGAACAGTCAGCATGGATTCACCAAGGGCAAGTCATGCCTGACTAATCTAATTGCCTTCTATGACGAGATAACTGGCTCTGTGGATGAAGGGAAAGCAGTGGACGTATTGTTCCTTGACTTTAGCAAAGCTTTTGACACGGTCTCCCACAGTATTCTTGCCAGTAAGTTAAAGAACTATGGGTTGGATGAATGGACTATAAGGTGGATAGAAAGTTGGCTAGATTGTCGGGCTCAACAGGTAGTGATCAATGGATCCAGGTTTAGTTGGCAGCCGGTATCAAGTGGAGTGCCCCAGGGGTCGGTCCTGGGGCCGGTTTTGTTCAATATCTTCATAAATGATCTGGAGGATGGTGTGGATTGCACCCTCAGCAAGTTTGCAGATGACACTAAACTGGGAGGAGTGGTAGATACGCTGGAGGGTAGGGATAGGATACAGAGGGACCTAGTCAAATTGGAGGATTGGGCCAAAAGAAATCTGATGAGGTTCAAGAAGGACAAGTGCAGAGTCCTGCACTTAGGACGGAAGAATCTAATGCACCGCTACAGACTAGGGACCGAATGGCTCGGCAGCAGTTCTGCAGAAAAGGACCTAGGGGTTACAGTGGATGAGAAGTTGGATATGAGTCAACAGTGTGCCCTTGTTGCCAAGAAGGCCAATGGCATTTTGGGATGTATAAGTAGGGGTATTGCCAGCAGATCGAGGGACGTGATCGTTCCCCTCTATTCGACATTGGTGAGGCCTCATCTGGAGTACTGTGTCCAGGTTTGGGCCCCACGCTATAAGAAGGATGTGGAAAAATTGGAAAGAGTCCAGTGGAGGGCAACAAAAATGGTTAGTGGACTGGAACACATGATTTATGAGGAAAGGCTGAGGGAACTGGGGATGTTTAGTCTTCAGAAGAGAAGAATGAGGAGGGATTTGATAGCTGCTTTCAACTACCTGAAAGGGGGTTCCAAAGATGATGGCTCTAGACTGTTCTCAGTGGTAGCAGATGACAGAACAAGGAGTAATGGTCTCAAGTTGCAATGCGGGAGATTTAGGTTGGATATTAGGAAAAACTTTTTCACAACGAGGGCGGTGAAACACTGGAATGCGTTACCTAGGGATGTGGTGGAATCTCCTTCCCTAGAAGTTTTTAAGGTCAGGCTTGACAAAGCCCTGGCTGGTATGATTTAGTCAGGGATTGGTCCTGCTTTCAGCAGGGTGTTGGACTAGATGACCTCCTGAGGTCCCTTCCAACCCTGATATTTTATGATTCTATGATTCTATGAACACTATGCAGTCCCACCAGTCTGTGCTTGTTTCCTGGGCCCAGAATCAACATTCCACCTCTTGAACCTGCCCCATTAGCACTATGATGCCCGTATTGCCAGGGCCCGTGCTTTGAGAGAAGTCTGTGTCCATGTCCTCATCACTCGCGTCACCACGCTGATGTCGCCTACTCGTCCGGTTTCGCTTTGCCAGGTTCTGGTGCTCCATACACTGCTGGAAAATGTGCGTGGTGTTTAATGTGCTCCTAATTGCCAAAGTGATCTGAGAGGGCTCCATGCTTGCTGTGGTATGGTGTCTGCACAGAAAAAAGGCGCGGAATGATTGTTTGCCTTTGCTCTGATGGAGGGAGGGGCGACTAATGACATGGCTTACAGGGTTGGCTAACAGGGAATTGAAATCAACAAAGGGGGTGGCTTTACATTAAGGAAAAACAAAAACAACTGTCACACAGTATGGCCCCCTCAAGGATTTAACTCAAACACCTGGGTTTAGCAGGCCAATGCTCAACCCACTAACCTATTCCTCCCTCTGGTATTTCAGGCAGGACTGAATCTCCATTAAAGATTTCAAGGTGCCCCTGACAGACCTCACCAGAACGATTGTCGGCCGTTGATTTCACGGAGGGAGGGGGGAGCAAATGAATACAAAACAAATCTGGTCTATTTCTTGTTTTGCTCCACTCCATCTATCTTTTACATCTTTGGCTGGCAGCAGAGGGTGCAGAAGGACTGAAAGCCATCCACATCTCCTGGCTGCTCGGCAGAAGATGGTGCAATAGAACTGCTAGCCATCCTCATCTCTTGCCTGCTCACCATAAGATGGTACAATAGGACTGCCTGCAGGACTAAAGAGAATAACCTGGTCGAGTCACCCCTAATTTAGTTCCTGCGCCCATGTCTGCCCAGGTGCTCCTGACCGACCTTACCGAGGCGGCCGGGAGCACCTCGGACACGATGAGGATGGTTTTCAGGCCTATAGCGCCATCTACTGCCACAAGGCAATTGGTTGCTGCTGCTGTGTAGCAATGCAATACCGCGTCTGCCAGCACCCACGAGACATACGGTGACGGTGAGCTGAGCGGGCTCCATGCTTGCCGTGGCATGGCGTCTGCACAGGTAACTCAAGAAAAAAGGCACAAAATGATTGTCTGCCCTTGCTTTCAGGGAGGGAGGGAGGGAAGGAGGGCCTGACGATATGTACCCAGAACCACCCGTGACAATATTTTAGCCCCATCAGGCACTGGGATTTCTACCCAGAATTCAAATGGGTGGCGGAGACTGCGGGAACTGTGGGATAGCTACCCACAGTGCAACGCTCTGGAAGTCGACAGTTGCCTTGGTACTGTGGACACACTCCGCCGACTACATGCACTTAGAGCATTTGTGTGGGGACACACACAATCAACTGTATAAAAACGCTTTCTACAAAATCGACTTAATCTATAAATTCGACCTAATTTCGTAGTGTAGACATACCCTTAGATGAGAAGAAAAGGAGTACTTGTGCAGGGTGGATTGTCTGAAGCTTCCCCAATCTAAGCATTTCAAAGCACTTCACAAGCACTCACCAAGTTTTATACACCAAAGAGATGAATAACTAAAGTAGTAATAACTTTTTACTGGGATTCGATGTTCCAACACTGAAGATTAAATTCACTTTAAAAATGCATGTCATAGTCTCAGATGTCAGTCCAGTGCTCAGTTTCTGATTCCTAGCCTTTGAAATTGGGGTTCTTTGATTTTTGTTCCATGTATTTCCCTTCATATATATTTTGAAGTTTAACGGAAGATACTGGGCCAGTGTAAAAGGGAACAGTTCCATCAACTTCCAGTTGAAGGAATCCACTTTACCTAGCCAGGGTTAGAGAAACGTTGTTGGAGGTGTATCTCTCTCTGCATACTCCGCACTTTTACACCCAGTGCTCAGAGACAACATAATGGGAAACCAGTGGGAAACATCAGGTATTGCATCTCCACCCATTAGCAGCCAAGAGAACTGGGTCTTGTGAGAGACTTCACTAGTAAAGAAAAGGAAGAAGTACAAGACTGACAGAGTGAAACAGAACGTCTTTAAATGTCACATTGCTGTGGGATGAGACAGGGTTAATTACAATTCTGACCAACCTAGGGTGTTCTGCAAGACCCGTGTCCCACGTGAAGCTTTTCAGACAGAATTACAATGATTTTTAAAGTGGAAAATACGTCCCCCACCAGGATTTCTTCTAACCCGAGCAGCATTAAATGCCTTTCCTCAGTTGTAAGGCACAGAACGTCATTGAAGTCTATGGAGCTGTACTGATGTCCAGTGGCTCAGTATCTGCCTCTTGAGCTTTGTAAAGGAATGTTTACTAAAGAAAGAGAAATGCAAAGCTTTTTTAAATGAAAAAAAAAAAACAGCCCCAAATTCAGAAGCTAGGAATCATCCACTGACTATTGGCATGACATCAGAAACCTTAACGTGGATTTGTAAAGTTCGTTTAATCCAGCATTTCTCAAATGAGGCCCCCAGTGGATTTTTTTCAGCTACGACAGCCTCCAAAGCATGAGCGGGGATTGTGGGGGTGCAAAGCAGTAGCCCCTTCTGGCAGCACCCACTTGTTTTGCTGAGCAGCTGTTACCAAAGGCAATGAAATGCGCCTCTTTGGTGTTTGCGATGACATCGCCAGTAGGGGTTGGGCTCCTAAACCTCACAGCCTCCTCGTGGGCACCGGGCAGCACCTCTGGAGACACATGGGGCCTGTGTGCATGGCACATGAGGCAGCTCTTGGTGGAGGCAGCTGCGTCATTTGGTCGCCGGGCCGTTCGCCTGATCCCGCCTGCCTGGGACACAGGGAGCCTGGGAGTCTGCCAGCAGCCAGTGAGTTCCCAACCCACCCTCCCCAGGGCAAGCTCTTGGTGAAGGGTTCTGGGAGGCAGGGACAGAGAGACAGGTTTGTGAAAGGCCACCAAAAAAATTATTGTGAGAACCCTTGAATCCTAATCCATAATTTGGGGGCCTCAAATCCCACAAAAAAATTCGAGTATTAAAATAATACAGCCCTGCGCACACACACAACTTTAATGAGCCTGCAGTGCTTTGAAGTCCTTTGATTTGAGGAAGCCTCCGATCATCGAGCATAATACCACTATGAGATCTGGTTAATGTGGAGGTGAACAAGCACATTGAGGAGGTTACACAGGGAGCAAGTGGCAGAGTCAGCAATAAAACCAGTCCTAGTGAGCAAAGAGAGCTGCAGGGTGTAATGTGTGCCTCAGCCAAAGTGATGTTAGGAAGAAAATAATCATCAAAAACAGAGGAAAAAAATTAGATCAGTTGAAGGAGTTAGTCACAGTTTTCTTTTTAGCTTATTAGGGCTTCAGGAACAAAGGGCCTCTCAAGTCCTCCAGCAGCGTAAAAAACTGTCTAAAAATACTCATGACTCAGGGCTCTTCTAATCACTTTAACTTATTCTCCTCTGTACACTAGAGAATCCTATTCAAGTCACTCTCTCCATAACTGTTCAGACAATGTACTAAGGATCCTTTTACTTTAGGACTGAATCGTGCACAGACACTCTGTGATTCTGAACAGTGGGAAGGGTTTGGGGTTGCAGGCCTTGGTTTCTTCATGGTTTAGACGTGAAGCCCTGGATTTGCAGAGCAAGATATGGATTTGGGACACTAGAGCCACTAGATTTTAGTGGGAACTTGGGCATTTAAATCCCTTAGGGAGCTCTGAAAAATCTCAACCCCAATTTTTTATTTAGGGTTTATGATGAAACTCTCCAGGTTTCCTCCATAAAGGACTAACTCATTGGTCTGTTTTCTTCTGAAGCAGCTTGTGAGTGACACTCACTGAGACAGGATACTGCCTTAGATGGGCCACTCGTCTCTTCCAGCATGGCAACTGCTACCTTCTCATGTGCAGGAGTAATTCTAGGTGCAGAGCCTCATCTGGTCTAACTTCGTGTAGCTGCAGTGAAGCCAGTGGAACAGAGAAGATTTACACCAGGGGAGGAGGTGAGGGTTTGTGTTTTGTTCTGATAATAAACCTCCATTTTTATTTATTCATCAGCAAGTGTTGGTGACTCGCTGAGATTTACAAATCAATCTACCACCTTGTGATGCTGGACTGTACTCATTTGTCAGTAGATGTCAGGGGACTGTTGGCCACTTACTGAAACTTGGTGGGGCATGGGGGGTTGTGGCCCTCTCCCAGTACCAAAAGAAAGGGGAATCAGCAGCCAGTACAGCCCTGCAGCCTGTGCTGTTTCCCGCAGCTCCTATTGGCTGGGAACAGTGAACCACGGGTACCGGGAGCTGCGGGGAGCCATGCCTGCAGACGGTCAATGTAAACAAAATGCCTCGCGCCCTGACAGCAGATTACCCTGACGGGCCATGTGCTGAAGGCTGCCGACCCCTGGGCTAGATGATCTTCTATCCAGGAATATGGACCCTTTCTTTCTGCCTTTTGACTTTCTAACAGCAGCTGCAGAACAGAGAAGCTTTCTGAACTTCTGCTTTTATTGTGCTTTTTTCAGTTCAGACTGACCGGGGTGAGACAAGTAACTATCAATGGTGGCAGACAGACTTGAGTTGTCAAACTCTACAGCTACAAGGAAGAAGTCAGAGAACTGTAAGAAAGACACCACTTTGGAGCTTGGGATAGGATACGGCTCTTCATGAAACTTGGAAATGTAGTCTTGCTACTCTGCTTTCTTTATTTGTTCTTTATTCTGACAATTTTCTACTCCCCTTTCTTTCATATTCAAATAGATACTACAACATACTATTGGTTTGCTGGTTAATTGCTCTTCCATTCGTTATCTTTTCATATCACCAAAGGTTCAGCCCACAGCCGTCTCCTCCTTCACCAAGAATGCATCATTTTAACCTGTCCTGGGCTTCTTGATGGGCTCACTCAGCTGTATTGTCTTATAAGACCTCTGTTTCGTGTCTGCTCATGGATGAAGAGATGGTTTCTGATAGAGTACAGGTTCCAAGACTGAACTCAAACCCTTTGTACAAAAGAACACTGCTTACTTTCACTCTCTGCCACCCCTCCCCTTGACCCATGAGCAAATCTGCTCTAGACAGCCCTTTGAGACAGCATTGGTGACCCAAATGGAGGTCCAATGTTAAGTCACGTTTTAGCCACCTTAGGGTAAGATTCACCCTGGGCAGACGGCCATTGCAAAGGCCCATGCTCCACTTAAGACCCTGCTAAGACTCAGTTTGAAAGTTTAAAATGGGACTAACATTGTTCATAGGCATCGTACTATCCCCCTGCCAAAGGGCAAATATTAGACTTAAGGTCCTGACAGGAAACATACTGGAGGCAATGGAATGATTCCCACTGATCTCAAAGGGGATTGGATCTGACCTGCTGGGAATGGAGGTGGTGAGAATGTGATTAGCCCAATAATCACCAAGGCTGAGGAAAACGGCTCTCTCCAAAGGAAGACTTACGAAGGCAATCAAGTTTCTTTGGTAACTAATTAGGACCTCCTCCACAAACAGCATCACAGATACTCCACGCGGTCCTAGAAACTGTACAAAAGTGCTCACCAATCAGACCTGTTCTAAACACTTCTCCGGACTTCATCTCCTTGGTGAACTGGGTAAGTCCAATTCCACTCAATCTCTTTCTAACCACAGAGATATCACAGTAGGGCCTCTTTTCATTGAAGACGGAATCTTGCATGTGCTCACTGTGATTTTTATCCGGGATCAGGGGGTTCTTCCATAACTATCTTGAGTCATGATTCAGTTGCAGGCGCTCGTAGATTGATGATCTGAAGCTAAAGGAGGATCCTCCTTCTTCCCTTTTTTAAAGATTGGCACTACATTAGCCTCTACATCCATAGAAGAAGGAAGAACCAGGAAATGAACAGCAAGATACAGATTCACCCCATATCTTTTGGGCATGGCTTTCGGAAATGCTGTGCAAACATGGCTCCACTTGAAGTCAGTGGGAGCTGTGTGTGCTCAGCAGCTTGGTCTGATAGTCATTCTACATTTCTAATGTTACGCTTAAGGACTCTTTCCCAGCCATGTGCTGATTCTTTTACTCACATGTGGACTCATTCTGAATTACACGCAAGCTATTTACACTAAGCCCGCAGTGTGAAGGAAACAAGGGCCTTAAGATAGGCATCATTTACATTCATTATCACTATAAGTCCCTTTACAAGGGAAAAAGAGACCTTGCTGTCAAGGAGAATTAGGCCCCATATGTTCTATCCTTTCCATCAATGTATACCTTTAACATCTCACCTTGACCTTTGCTGCGGCCGAAGTATAATGGAGAAGCTGTGTAGTCCTCTGCTTCTATTTTGCTTTGTCTCATTTCCCACCAACTGGGGTAAAACAAAGAACTTAAAATGGTTACAGAGGGGACTTGTTTGGTCGACGTCTGCAGCTGCAACAAAGTAAACAGAACATCTTGTCTGAAAAGCGACCCATTGAGGCCTGTGATTGGTCGCAGGCCTTCTTGAAACTCTGGAAATACATTCTTTCTGGTCCATACTATTTCTTCCTGTAACTGTGTACTGCCAATTGCATTTGCATTAAAAACTTTGCTGCATCATGGTATCGGTCTTCTGGTTCTCCTTGTTCCTTCCTCCTTTCTTAAAAATCACACTGAACGAAATTCCTCGCTGTGGAGCAGACAATACTGGGCACTTCTTCAATTACAAATTTCAAAGCCCTGGATACATAGTCTTTTCCTGCAAAGACTGAGAGAGATTTTCACTTTAAGAATGTAAGCTTTTTCTTGACTTTCAAGAAGACCAATCACACGGTTCGTGGTAAGAGTCGACGTGAGTCTTTGCAGGACAGTGACCCACATTCTCATGAGGAAAAGAAAAGTGGCCACCAGATCACATACTTGATGCAGTGTTAACTCTAGACCAGGGATGACAAATTCTTCCCAATAGTGGGAGGGCCACGAGGTCTGGCCCCCTTTGTGGGCCCACTCCTGATGTGGGCCCACATCTGATAGGGTGGGGAGGCCCGAGAGCAGACCCCAGCCCGTATCCCTAGCTGCTGCACCGCCCACACATGGCAGGTGGATGGGCCACAGTTCCCCACAGCTACCTGTGTCGTTCTTACTCTGACCCGGCTCCCACTTCTGGCCAAGACTAAGGCTGGAGTCTCATGGGTAAGAGGAGGTGCAGGGGGTTTGGCCCAACTAAAAACTGGACCGACCCATAGTGATTCCTGCCCCACCCCCAACCTTTGCACCAGAAGTCTGCTCACAGTCCACACCCTAGCCCCAGACAGAGCTTGAGTGTAGAATGTGATAAGTTCTGTGCTTCTCCCAGCTTCTGCCCTTGGGGCAGGGAGTTTGTTTATAAAAAGAGGCAGGCTTGTCATTAAATGATATTAAGGATCATTAGATGATGCTGAGAGCATTGCCAGGCAATCCAGTTAACAGAGAGGAAACAAAAGGTTGGAATAAATGGCCCATTTTCAGAATGGAGAGAAGTAAATAGTGGTGCCCCGCAGGGGCCTGTACTGGAACCAGCATTGTTCAACATATTCATAAATGATCTAGAAAAAGGGGTAAAAAAGTGAGCTGGCATAATTTGCAGATGATACAAATTGCTCAAAATAATTAAATCCAAAGCTGACAGCAGAGGACTCACAAAACTGGGTGATTTGGCAACAAAATGGCACATGACATTCAATGTTCAATGCAAAGTAATGCACGTGGCAAAATATAATCCCAACTATACACACATAATGATAGGGTCTAAATTAACTGTAACCCATCAAGAAAGAGATCTTGGGGTCCTTTGCAGTACTCTGGAAGCTCCATGTTTCCAGAGTACTGCAAATTTATAGGAATCCTTCTCACTGTGCCTGTATCATCCTGAACTGCAGAATGCTCATTCTCCAGCTTCAGAAGACTTACAAATTATCTACAGTCACCAATGGGACAAAGGCAACTGAATAATGCAGCTGTCCTTAACGTGCATCAAGACCATACCAGGGAACTAAATGACAAATAAGATTGCTGACAGTTTCATCCAGAAAGCTACAGTGAGACATAATGCCTTTAAACTAGGAAGTTAGTGAAGACCGCTTGTAGGTGATTGCAATGATTTGAATATACTGCAATTCATGACAATGTAATTATGTCATTCTAACAATGTAGTCATAATTAAAATAGTAACGATACCAATGAGAGACATATATTCAATAATTAGAATATGAAAGAAGTGTATAATTGTGCTGAAAATAGTCTACCCCCAAAATTGGCCAGCCTCCCCCGCCCAAGAACACACACACATATTCCTGGATAGAAGATCCTCTGGCCTAATTCTCATTAACACTGAATCCTTCTGACAGTGCTCTGGCATGGGAGAGAGCCATTCCAGTCAGGGTAGATGTAGGTAACGTACACCTTATGGATCCAGCTTCATTTGCACTCTACAGCATAGTGTAAAACCCATCATGTAGTTGAGAATCAAGCTCACTGGGTTGAAAAGAGAGGAAGCCCCTAGCCAGGAAGGCATTAGACAAAACCGATCAAGGGTAACATGGCAAACAATAGGAATGTTTGCAGTGGTGGTGATGAAATGCAGCTCTCTCATTATTTCACGCAGCTCTCTCATTATTTCATATGCCTACTGGGTGTTAGATGGTCTACAGTTTCCATTTAGGTCCCGATGACCCCATCACAATGCCCCCGAACCCTGTTTTCCCCAACAGCCATATGAGCCCCTGTGGCCATTGAGCCCATCCTAACTGTATTGGCCACCATAACCGTGTAATCTCCCATAACCACTGGGACACCATCACTTTATAAGCCTCTATCAGCACATGAGCCCCCATCCCCACCTCTGATGTCAGCTGCACCCGAGGATTCCGCTCTGCTTTCCTGAGCGAAAGAGCTGAGAATGGCTCCTGGGAAGGTCATGACAGCCGGTGGGGGTGGGATCAGCCCTGTGGAGTCAGGGCACTACCTTACGTCTGGATTGTTGCAGCTGTTGTACATGCTTTGTGGAGTGTTACTCCATACGTTTGTGAAGGAAGACATCTTTCTGCAGTAGAGATAAATCCAAAACACCCAGGAGGCAAGAAGAAAGAAAGAAAGAAAGAAAGAAAGAAAGAAAGAAAGAAAGAAAGAAAGAAAGAAAGAAAGAAAGAAAGAAAGAAAGAAAGAAAGAAAGAAAGAAAGAAAGAAAGAAACCCTTCTGCCAGTCAGAGTTGGCAGTAACAAGGGCCGGGTTCACTATCTAGGGGTTCCTTTTCAACAATACAACGCAAAACTGGCTCGAGCCCCCACCCAGTGACCGGGGACAATTACACAGCACCCCCTGGGCGCCTCTAAGAGGCAATACTTCCCCTCTGGCATGCACAGAGTCTGAGTGTAGCAAAAACTTTTAATAAAAGGAGGGGAGTAACTCAGCATTAATTCGGGAAAACACCACAAATAGATTCATAAACGTAAACTGCGAGCAAAAGACCCAACCCCAAATAAGTTGGGCAGTGTCCTTTTCCCCACAGGTTCTTAAATCCAGAAACCCAAAAGTCCCTTTTACGTGCCCATCCCTTCTCTGCACCCCACTCACAGTTGTTGTCCTTGGTCAGTGCAGCCCCAGAGTCCGTAGACACCCTTTCAAAACCAAATGGAAGGGTTTTTTCCCCAACTCCTCTTATTCCCCAGTCCTGCTACAACCAGGGGTAGACCTACCTGCAACCTTTTTTCATACTCACAAACATGCTGCCCGGGTTGGCCAGGCTCAGGGGTAGGAGAGACACAGAGAGAGAGAGAGAGAGAGGTGGACGGGAGGTTATCCTGTGCACAGGTTGTCCAGAGGTAAGCTGCAAAAAAAATCTCCAACGTGCTTCCGCTCTTGGGAGGGTTTTTTCGCCCTGGGGTCTTTTGGAGCATCTCTTTCAGAGACCTTTGCTCAGTATTCCTGTCCAGGCCGGCTGCCTGTGGCTTCTTCAGCGTCCCCAAACCACACCGGTTCCAGGGTTGCAAAGGCAGACTGTTCGGTCTCACTGGGCGGCCAACCTTTGCAAATGTAATCTCAGTCCTGCAACTTGTGTTGCCTTTTTTTTTTTGTACTTGGCATGGTCTGTGTTGATTCTTGACCTTGAACACAGAGCAGCTTTCTCTTTATCTCTAGGCCAAGCTGATTTTTCAAATTAACCTGTTCCTTTCCCTCCTCACTTTCAGCCTTAATTATTTGGGGCTATAAAGGAGCTGAGGGAGTTGATGCAGTAGTTCAGGTAGGGAGGCATCCGGATGCTTTACATTTCATTTTTAAATCCTGCACTTGAGTCTTTAATTTTGCCTGGGAGTCCTTCAGACTCACTCGAGACCCATGGAGTCTCTTTGTGGCTTCCTCTGAGGTGTATGATTTGATCTAGATCAAAGGTTCCTTCTAGTGGGAACTGTTTAGATGGATTATCACATGTAAACATCCCAATTTCTAAATACTTGCAGGTCCTAGGACCATAATGTACGTACATGTAGTATGCAGGGGTGCTCTTCAGTGGTGTGGGGGTATTCTTAGACTGTCCCCCAACCACTTTCCAAACACACAGGAGTGTCCTGTCCGCTGAGTCAGTGGCTGATAAGCTAAAGAAGGGTTTCACACACTCCGGGAAAAGGTGCCCTGTCTGCTGGGTCAGCGGCCCATAAACTAGAGAAGATTTCCACTCTCTCACACCCCAGGGGAAGGATGTCTATGGACTCTGGGGCACCTTTTGTTGGGTTACAAATCACTTGAATGCAGGGTGGGGGGTGTAATGAAAAGTTGTTATTCTTATTGTATGGGTAATGGGCAGTAGAACTGTACTTAGCCTGTGCTGATTGAGGGTATCAAGAGAGAGGGTGGGGACAGGTGTGTGGAAGTGTGAAAGGGAAAAGAGGATTTGTGTGCAGTTATTTTAGTTTGGTTAAGAGACAGAGCAAGAAACAGGCCAACCTTAACCCTAATAACGCGAGATTTGTGAAAGCGGGGTTTGGGCGAATGGGATGAGAAAACTACAAGGGACCTTGCTTTAAGATAAGAATGGAATGCAATGTTGACTAACATAATGAGAAGAAAAATGTATAAACAGGACACAGCTATATGTAATGAAAGGGTATAAATATCGCTTTATATTGTTTGTACTTTGAAGATTTGCCTAAGGACGGACACTCTGTCCAATTGCTGTCTTCCCTGCAATTGCATGAATGAATTGTCTCTGACTTGTTGCAAATAACCTAAGAGTGAAGACTGAGTTTTCTTCCACAGGTGTTTTGCTTGATGGTCTCCCTGAGTCACAAGTACTAATTCACCTGCCCCTCTCCACTGTTTAAAGACAGAGCTGATTAGGCTCCATAGATAAGTCTTTTGTTCTGTTAAGTGACCACTACAGCTGAAATCACTGATAATCGGGTCTATGTGCTCAGACCAGCTGTAGGACAGTGCTTCTGTGGAAGAGACGGCCCAGTCTGCACTGGCAGCGAGGTTCCCCCACTGAGAGCTCAGCTGAAATCACTGGGAGCTGGGTGGGACCAGCTCAAGAGACCAGCTCGCAGAGGTCACAGTGACAGGTGGCAACACAAGATGACGGCACATGGCCATTGGCAACAGAACGATGGAGTGAACGGTGGCACAACAAATAGCAGTGGCCAGAGCGAACAGTGAGCAGCTGGAGGAACGAGCAAGGTGCCTTCTTGCCCCCAACCTGGGAGGTGAACTCACGTGAAAGCACCTCTGAACTCTGAGTCTCCACTGACCAAGGACAACACCGGTGAGTGTTCATGAGGCTGTTAAGAATGCTGGAAAACCAACACAGTTCATGCGAACAAACATGGCTGTGGCATCATACTTTCTATTTAAGCAAGAGATGCCACACGCTACAAACTGGAGGCCAATGTTAAGTGCATTGTCACGTGTTCATCCTGAAGTTGAACACTGGTTCCAAACAAGACCAGCAAATGCTCACTGTCTTTCTGCAAGAAACTCAACTGACTGGCTAGAATCATGTGGTGCAACAGTGAAAGACTCAACAGCTGAAAAAGTGAAGAACTCTCTCACCACATTCAAAAAATTTGCATACATGGCTGATGAATGCACCAATGCAAATGGGCATCAAGTAGTAAGTCATTGTGTACGTTGTCTTGATGTCAGGGGTAGGCCAGTAGATGCATTTCTAGATGTTCAAGTTATAGAAGACACATCGGCTGCATCTGTGACAACCCACATCTTAGAAGAGTTGAATGCTTCTCAATTGGACCCCAGACAGATGGCTGCTTGTGCATTTGATGGAGCAGCAAACTTCTCTGGAAGACATGGTGGAGTGCAAGCTTTCCTCAGAGAAAAGTGTAACCCTAGTCTCTCCTATACACGCTGCAGAGGCCATCCACTCCAACTAGCGCTAGTACGAGCTGCAGACTCTTCAAAAGACATTTAAAAAGCGATACATTTAATGTCTTCATTATAGTCTTTTTTTCAGAAAGAGTCCAAAAAGCCTGAATATTTTGGAAAATATAGAAGATATACTTGGACTGAAGTTCAAATTAGTCGAACCTGGGAAAACCCTCTGGTTTCTCTTGAGCGATCCTCGGCTGTTGTCTTAAAATTATTCCAGCCATTCTTACTGGCTTTGGATCTACCAAGACGGGATGGATCTAAGTAGTGAGGCTGGCGGATTATTTTTGCTACTACCTTCATAGAAGACTATTGCCATTCTCTCTCTTGTAAGTCTACTGTTGAAACCACTTGAGTCATTAAACAATGCCATCCAGGCATCTGCTACAACAGTAGTCGATCTTTGTCCAGCAATAGAAGCTACATTTGGATCAATCAGAGAGCTATCCATTGAAAAAGTACTGGAAGAAGCAAAGACTTCAGTCAAGAAGTTGACTAATGAAGGCATTTATATTGAATCCTTAAGTGAAGAGGACAAGAAGTGTTTGTTAAGACAACTGAAAAAGTACACAGACTTGATTCTTAAAACGCTACAAAAGCAGCTTCTCAATTCGACACAACCTCTACGTAGCTTTTACAGATCCCTGTCCTATAAAACACCGACAGTTGAGTGGAGTGAGGCACTACCAGCAATGGGGCTGCCATGTGCTCAGGACAGAACAGAGAATTTGAACACAGAGTGGAATATCATATGACAAATGAATGAAGATTTGACTTCAACTTCTTTTTTATCATCACTAGTCGTTCGACCCAATCTTTATGCTATGTTTCCTGGGATGAAAGAAGTAGGACTTCATCTCTTGCTACTCCCAGTAACAACTGCTACAGTTGAGCATTCTTTTTCATCACTGAATACAATTTTGTTTTCTGAAAGAAGTCGCCTTCTGCCTGATCATATGAATGGGCATATCAATTGAAGGAATGGAAGTACCAAACACACAAGAAGCCACCAAAGATGAACGCACTGCATTCAAGAAGTTCATTAACAGGGTTGTGCAAAATTATAACAAGAAACCAAGAAGGATGGAGATGTAGTGCTTCATAGAAAGCTTGAGAAACCAACTGTAATTCGTGTGACGATTTTAAAACATGAGTTAAATCTAATTAAATGGTCATGAAATATTTTTCAGTTTTTACTGTGGTGCCATACAGCCAACCTTCACCCTTACGGTCTGACCCTCTATTGTCCCTGACCACCACCACCCCCACCCCCTCCCCCTGTAAATTTGAACGCCCCCCCTAATTTCAATTCCTGGGGAAAACACTGCATTTAATGCTGCTCAGGTTAAAAGAAATCCTGGTGGGGGTGTATTTTCCACTGTAACAATCATTCTAATTCTGGCTAAAAAGCTTTCCATCGGAGACGGGTCTTGCAGAATGCCCTAGGTTGGTCAGAATTGCAATTAATCCCGTCTCATCCCACAGCAATGTGACCTTTGAAGAAGTTCAGCTTAACTCTGTCAATCTTGTACTTCTTCCTTTTCTTTATTAGCTGGAGTCCCCCACAAGAGCCAGTTCTCTTGGCTGCTCATGAATGGAGATGCAGTACCTGATGTTTCCCATTTTGGTTTCACAATACGCTGGATCTGAGCACCAGGAGGTGGAGCTGCTGAGTATGCACAGAGAGAAACATTCCCAACAAGATTTCTGGAGTGATATCTGAGACTTCGACATGCATTTTTAAAGTGAAGGTAATCTTCAGTGTTGGAACATCTAATCCCAGTAAAAAGTTATTACTACTTAAGTCATTCATCTCTTTGGCTACATAAAACTTGATGAGTGTTTGTGAAGTGCTTTGAAATGCTGAGATCAGAGGAAGCTTCTGACAATCCACCCTGCATGTTAAAATTATACCTGTTTGTATCACCTGAACCCTACTGGATGCTTCCAGATACGTCACTAACCTGAGAGTAACTCTGAGAGAGGATCATTCTGGAATTTTTTTAATTTTGGTTTGATGATTTGGGGGTGAACTTTTGGGTGAAACATCTTCTTATCTAAGTGTGAACAATGATCAACCATTGAGAGTCTTGCAATGCATTCTAATTCCCTTTACCTGTAGTTGTTTTCTCAGTGGTGGGTATTTACACTTGAGCAGAATTAAATTCTCTTGTTCCAAAAATGTTCCCAGTTTGAATTGTATATTGAGATTTTATTCCTATACTGCACATGAACAAGCTTGAAATGCACACACTTGTAATTCCTTTGGACCTTTATTATCCTCATGTACAAAGAAGGCAATGTTGAAGAGATATACCACTCTGTACCACATTTCACAGACCTGAAAGAATTCATTACCACTGCCTTACTGTGACCCATTAGAGAGTGGTCATTCCAAGGAGAGAAAAAGTAGTGCACACAGGGCACTTGGTGTCTTCATTGCAGTGGGTGCTGTGGCTTAAAACAAGTTTTTAAAGCTTGAATTCCAACTTGATATTTACAAGGCCACCACACTCTTGGAATATTGACAGACTTGCAATTCCTTTCCAGAAGTATTAGCGTCAGGTATAAAGAAGCCGCAGTGAAAGAGGGTCACAACATTAGCCAGTTTGTTATTGTTGGTGCTTAGATCCAAGGATGCAAGCACTTTGTAACCAGACATGTTATTAACCTTGTCTTGTAACACAGTGCAACAGGGATAAACCTAGAGCTCAGCCTGTGGTAGGTGGAGTCAGGACTCTTGGGTTGTATTTCTGTTTTCTGCAACTGACCCCATGTGACCTTCACCTCACCATGCCTCTTTTTCCAGGCATATCAAACACAGAGAGTAAGGATGGGAAAACTGGAAGTTCTTCAGTGTCCTCAGAACTCCAGATTTCAAAGCCTTCACAAACACTCGCTGGTGTTTTACACACGCAAAGGGTTGTATTCTTAGAATATTAATAAAGTGTTGTTGGGATAAGTCATCTCTGCACTGAGTCATACAGTACCTTTAAACAAAATGGAGGCCAAGGTCTCTCTTGTCATTACCTTAATCAGGTCATGATTTAAGCCACACAATTTGGAGCTATTTTCATTCAAACATAGCTTTGATTTTGGCATTTTTTAAAAATCCATATGGGGTAGAACGGCCCCGTCCAGTGACTATCAGCTTCAAAGACCCGTGCGTTAGCCAGTGCCCTGACTCCAAAGTGGTGATCAGACCCTCACCGGGAGTCGTGACCCTCCCAGGACCAATTCTCCACAATTTCCCTCAGCAGAGCGAAATGGGACCATAAGAGCCCCTGTCGTCAACGTCGGTTTCGGGGGCTCTATTACATTTGGAGGGATTTTTTTACTGGAAAATGAAGGTGCTCTCTTCGGATAAATTACCTACCAAAGCAAGACACTTCTGCCCTCTTCCCTGGATATCGAACCCAGCCTTGGGGAAATCATTTACACTTTGAACAGCAGGCTGGTTCAGGCAGGAATGTTTTCTGCAACATGCCCTTTGTCTCGTCAGACATTATGTCAAATCTCATCCCACAGCCATCTCCTCCTTCACCAAGAATGCATCATTTTAATCTCTCCTGGGCTTCCCGCTGGGCTCACTCAACTGCATTGTCGAACTAGACTTCAATTCCTTGGCTGCTCATGGATGGAGAGATGGTTTGTGGTAGAGTACAGGTTCCAAGACTTAATTCAAAACCTTTCTGTAAAAGAGCACTGCTTCCTTTCTCTCTCTGCCATCCCTCCCCTTGACCCATGATGAAATCTACTCTCAGCAGCCCTTTGAGACAGCATTGGTGACCCAAGTGAAGGGCCAGTGTTAGGTCAAGTTTTTGTCACGATAGAAAAAGCTTCACCCCTGGGCAGATGGCCATCACAAAGGCCCATGCTCAACTTAAGTCCCTGCTGTGACCAAGTTTGAAACTTTAAAATTGGATTCAAGTTGTCTATAGGCATTGTACTATCCCTCTGCCAAAGGATGAATTTCAGACTTAAAGTCAGGACAGGAAACAGGCTGGAGGAAATGGAATGATTCCCATGGATTTCAAAGGCAATTGGATTGGACCTGCTGAGAATGGAGGTGGTGAGAATGGAGAAAAAGGGGTGCTTGCTTCATACCACGTTTAGAATGAACTGCCCCATGCCCCTAATCACGACCAGCATGAATTGCAAGGAACAAACTGTATTCCTTTCATGACACCCACTTGTGCTACTGATGCCGCTCAGAATCATCACCTTGACCTTCATTATAATGGCAGCACCTATAAAATCTCTGGAATGATACGAGAAATGCAGTTGGCCCATACCATTCTAAGATGAAAGACAGCTGAAGAATGCAAAGTGCATGTCACACCCTCTGAGGCTCAGATTAGCCCAATAATCACCAACGCTGAGGAAAATAAGCTCCATCCAAAGGAGGACTTGCGAAGGAAATCAAGTTTGTTTGGTAACTAATTAGGACCTCCTCCACAAACAGCATCTCAGATCCTCCAGGCAGTCCTAGGAACGGTATAAAGGCACTCACGATTCAGATTTATTCTAAACACTTCTCCAGACTTCATCTCCTCAGTGAACTCGGTAAGTCCAATTCCACTCAATCTCTTTCTAACCACAGAGGTATCACAATAGGGCCTCTCTCCATTGAAGATGGAATCTTGCATCTGCTCACTGTGATTTTTGTCATGGATCAGGGGGTTCTTCCATAACTATCTTGAGTCGTGATTCAGTTGCAGGCGCTTGTAGATTGATGATCTGCAGCTAAAGGAGAGACTTTAAGAGCAACACATACAATTCAGAAACATATTTCCTATTAACTGGAAGAAGAATGAGGGCATTGAAATCTTTTCAGTAACTTTGGAATGTCTCTTAACATTTTTCACTTTGCTGGACTAGGAAGAAATTTTCCCGGGTTAGTCCAGAAAGGGCCAGTTCAGTGGTTTTCTACATTCCTCTATTAAGCAGCTGTGACCCCTCACTACTGAGGACAAGAGAATGGATTGAGATGACAAGAGGTGTGATCCAGGCTAGGAATTCCTATGTGCTTCTGAGCAGAAATACCCATACCTCATATGGTGTAATTTCGTGCCGCTCTATGGAAGTCAGTGGAACTGAACCCATTAAACCCCAGCTGAGGAGTTTCTCTGTAGTGAATTGTTTGGAGAAAAGAAAAGTTTCTGTTTCTTCTTGTAGCAAGTAATGGTGACTCCCAAGGTCTGGAAAGCCAAGAGCCACACTGTGATACCAGACTGAACAGGTTTGCATGCAGAGGTTAAATCCTCAAAGGAAACAATCTGATTACCATGATCCCAGCCATCTTCTCTTTCAGAAATGTCTAAAATGGACCCAGAATCCCAGGTGTCCAGCACAGAAATAGTTACACTTATTCTAGTCAGCGTTTTTCAGACAAAGTCTTTTTGAGAGGATCAAAGGGGCCTGCTGGGAGGGAAGTTTAGAGCGAGTGGACAAGAGGCATAGAAAGAGAAAATAGGAACAAATACATGACCACACACAAAGAGATTAAATCCACTTCTCCTCTCTGACTCAGGACCCATGCTGACCTCATGACAATTCTAACCCAGCTTTGAAGCCTTTCTTCCACCGGCACTTGTACCGTCTCTTTACTCTAGTCCCTGTTTTGTGTTCCAGGTTTACCTCCGTCCCAGAAAGATGTCTTTCTCCAGCCTCTGCTATCCAGAATGCGGGGTGGCCCGACCCAGTCCAGTCACTGGCAGCTGCAATGAGCCATGCGTTAGGCAGTGCCCTGACTCCGAAGTGGTGATCAGACCCTCCCCGGTTGTCGTGACCCTCCCCGGACCAATTCTGAGCAATTTCCCTCAGCAGAGCGAAGTGGCAGCCGTAGGAGCACCTGTGGTCGGAGCTGGTTTGGGAGGCTCATTCGGTTCGGGGGGACTGTACGGCTATGGAGGCCGTTATGGAGGGTTGTATGGTTTAGGGAGATATGGTGCCTACGGGGGCCTTTATGGTTATGGGGGAGTATTGGGCCATGGGGGATACTGCGGTTACCCGGGCCTTTACGGTTACGGGGGATTATTGGGCCATGGGGGATACTGCGGTTACCCCGGCCTTTATGGTTATGGGGGATTATTGGGACATGGGGGATACTGCGGTTACCCGGGCCTTTACGGTTATGGAGGATATGGCCGTAGGTATCTTGGTGGATATTGTGGGCCATGTTAAACCCAGCAGGAACGTTCGTGGAGGAAGGAAGAACCAGAAAATGAACAGCAAGATCCAGATTCACCCCTGATCTTTTGGGCATGGCTTTCAGAAGTGCTGTGCAAACATGGCTCCACCTGAGGGAGCTGTGTGTGCTCAGCACCTTGGTCTCATAGCCCTGCTGCATTTCCAATGTTACGCTTTAGGACTCTTTCCGCTAGTGCTTTCCCAGCCATGTGCTGATTCTCACTTTCACATGTGGACTCATTCTGAATTACACGCAAGCTATTTACACTAAGCCCGCAGAGAAGCTGTGTAGTCCTCTGCTTCTATTTTGCTTTGTCTCATTTCCCACCAACTGGGGTAAAATAAAAAACTTAAAATGGTTACAGAGGGGACTTCTTTGTCAACCTCTGCAGCTGCAACAAAGCACAAAGAATCTGTTGTCTGAAATGCAACCCACTGAGGCCTGTGATTGGTCATAGGACTTCTTGAAACTCTGGAAATACATTCTTTCTGCTCCGTACTATTTCTTCCTGTAACTGTGTACTGCCAATTGCATTTGCATTAAAAACTTTGCTGCATCATGGTATCGGTTTTCTGGTTCTCCTTGTTCCGCCCTCCTTGCTTAAAAATTCCATCAGACGAAATTCCTTCCTGTGGAGTCGGGGCCACAGGGCACTTCTCAAATTGCAATTTTCAAAGCCCTGGAGTGATAGAAGAATCTTGCTCTTGGAGTGGTTGAAAGCATTCTGCAGGCCCTAAGCACCATGTGGAGTTTCTCCTTGCATTACCTGCTTTAGCAAAGAGTCTTTTCCTGCAAAGACTTAGACACATTTTCTTTGGTTTCAAGACGGCCAATCACATGGTTCGTGGTAAGAGTTTGTGGGAGTCTTTGCAGAACAGCGACCCAGGTTTTCATAAGTTTGAGTGAGGAATGTAATAAGTTCTGTGCTACTCTCAACTTCTGCCCTTGGACAGGGTGATTAAGATAAAAGGCTTGTCATTAAATTAAATTAAGGATGATCCTGAAAGCATTGCCAGGCAACTCAGTTAAAAAATGGGAAACAAAAAATTGGAATAAAGGGCCTATTTTCAGAATGGAGAGAAGTAAATAGTGGTGCCCCCCAGTGGCCTGTATTCAGATCAGCGTTGTTCAACATATTCAGAAATGATCTAGAAAAAGGGGTAAACAGTGAGGTGGCATAATTTGCAGATGACACAAAATTATTCAACTGGGTGACTTGGCAACAAAATGGCAGATGACATTGAATGTTCAATGGAAAGTAATGCACATGGCAAAATATAATCCCAACGATACATACAAAATGATGGGGTCTAAATTAGCTGTTACCCATCAAGAAAGAGATTCTGAAGTCCTTTGCCGTACTCTGAAAGCACTATGGTTCCAGAGTGCTGCAAATTTATGAGAATCCTTCTCACTGTGCCTGTATCATCCTGAACTGCGGAATGATCATTCTCCAGCTTCAGAAGATTTACAAATTATCTCCAGTCACCAGTGGGACAGACGCAACTGAGTAATGCCGCTGTCCTTAACGTGCATCAAGACCATACCAGGGAACTAGATGTAAATAAGATTGCTGACCATTTCATCCAGAAAGCTACAGTGAGACATAATGTCCTTCAACTGGGACGTTAGTGAAGACGTCGTTCTAACAATTTAATTAAAATTGTAAAGATACCAAGGACAGACACATATTCTCAAACTAGAATATGAAAGAAGTGTATAATTATGCTGAAAATAGTCTACCCCCAAAATTGGCCAGCCTCCCCTGCCCCAAAACACACACTTCTTCGAGAGAACCCACTGGCAAAAAGAAAAGTCAGCGCCTACGCTTGACACAACCTTTGCATGAATTTTGCAGTGCTGGAGATGAGATGAGAACATTTAGGGCAATGGGGTAGAAATAGTTCAGCTTCATATTGGAATTTTGAATTTCACTGCACCAATAAAACTCGGTTAAATTAATCTTCTCATGCTTTCCCTTCATGTGTTTATCAACTGGTCAGCAGCCATGTCCACTCCTGGGTCAAATAACACAACCAAAAGTTGATTTCACAAGGATGATGCTAACACACTTGACTGAAGTCCGTTCTGCCCATATAGACAAATTACGCTATGTCCCTGATGTGATAAATAAGGTCATAGAAACCGCTTTGGGACTGCCACCTGATTTGCTGAGACTACCTCGAAGCCAGTTTTCCCTGGCAGCTTTGGACTTCAGTACCTTACCTGGTTGTGCCAGACACACTAGTCTGCTACAAACACAGACCCAGGTCTGAACCACATCCCCCAAAAGCTTCAGGCTTAACTGAAAACAGCTTAAGAAGTGCTCCTAGAGTGACCAGATAGCAAGTGTGAAAAATCGGGAGGGGGGTGGGGTGTAATAGGTGCCGAAAAAGAAAAAGCCCCAAAAATCAGGTATCAAAAATCAGGACTGTCCCTATAAAATCGGGACATCTGCTCACCCTAAGTGCTCCTGTCTCCAGCACCCAGATACCCAGTTCCCAATGAGACACAAAGCCCAAATAAACCCGTTTTACTCTATAGAAAGCTTAGACAGGGTAAACTCATAAATTGTTTGCCATCTATAACATTGATAGAG
This sequence comes from Lepidochelys kempii, assembly GCF_965140285.1. Classification (NCBI taxonomy): domain Eukaryota; kingdom Metazoa; phylum Chordata; order Testudines; family Cheloniidae; genus Lepidochelys; species Lepidochelys kempii. The sequence goes on from NC_136380.1 coordinate 350,406,293, forward strand.
AGATATGCACAGCTGTTTGCTCCCCCGGGTATTAATTACTTGCTCTGGGTTAATTAATAAGTAAAAAGTGATTTTATGAAATATAAAAAGTACGATTTAAGTGGTTCCAAATAAGAACAGACAGAACAAAGTAAGTTACCAAGGAAAATAGAATAAAACATGCAAGTCTAAGCCTAATAAAGTAGGAAACTAAATGCAGGTAAATCTCGCCCTCAGAGGTGTTCCAATAAGCTTCTTTTACAGACTAGACTTCCTCCTACTCTGGTTCCAGCAATCACTCGCCCCCCCGTAGTTACTCTCATAGAATCATAGAATCATAGAATATCAGGGTTGGAAGGGACCCCAGAAGGTCATCTAGTCCAACCCCCTGCTCAAAGCAGGACCAATTCCCAGTTAAATCATCCCAGCCAGGGCTTTGTCAAGCCTGACCTTAAAAACCTCTAAGGAAGGAGATTCTACCACCTCCCTAGGTAACGCATTCCAGTGTTTCACAACCCTCTTAGTGAAAAAGTTTTTCCTAATATCCAATCTAAACCTCCCCCACTGCAACTTGAGACCATTACTCCTCGTTCTGTCATCTGCTACCATTGAGAACAGTCTAGAGCCATCCTCTTTGGAACCCCCTTTCAGGTAGTTGAAAGCAGCTATCAAATCCCCCCTCATTCTTCTCTTCTCCAGGCTAAACAATCCCAGCTCCCTCAGCCTCTCCTCATAACTCATGTGTTCCAGTCCCCTAATCATTTTTGTTGCCCTTCGCTGGACTCTCTCCAATTTATCCACATCCTTCTTGAAGTGTGGGGCCCAAAACTGGACACAGTACTCCAGATGAGGCCTCACCAATGTCGAATAGAGGGGAACGATCACGTCCCTCGATCTTCTCGCTATGCCCCTACTTATACATCCCAAAATGCCATTGGCCTTCTTGGCAACAAGGGCACACTGCTGACTCATATCCAGCTTCTCGTCCACTGTCACCCCTAGGTCCTTTTCCGCAGAACTGCTGCCTAGCCATTCGGTCCCTAGTCTGTAGCTGTGCATTGGGTTCTTCCGTCCTAAGTGCAGGACCCTGCACTTATCCTTATTGAACCTCATCAGATTCCTTTTGGCCCAATCCTCCAATTTGTCTAGGTCCTTCTGTATCCTATCCCTCCCCTCCAGCGTATCTACCACTCCTCCCAGTTTAGTATCATCCGCAAATTTGCTGAGAGTGCAATCCACACCATCCTCCAGATCATTTATGAAGATGAATAGCTCCTTTCTTCCAGTTTCTTTCAGGCATCTCTTTGGGGTGGAGAGGCTATCTCTTGAGCCAGCTGAGGACAAAATGGAGGCGTTTTCCAGGGCCTTATATAGTCTTTCTCTTGGGTGGAAACCCCTGGTGTTCTCCTGTGCAGAATCACAGATACAAGATGGAGTTTTGGAATCACATGGGCAAGTCACATGTCCATGCATGACTCAGTTCTTTACAGGCCGACGCCATTCTTTACATGTTAGTTTGAACATTCCCAGGGAAACTCAGATGTGGATTGGCGTCTCTGAAGGTCCATTGTTAACGAAGTACTCCCAATTACTTAACTAACCCCTTCACGCTCTGTTGACCAAATCTGCCTTATGTGCTTCCTAGAGCAAACACTTCAAATACAAGCATAGAGCCAATGCTCATAACTTCAGATATAAAATTATACATGATTACGAATAGGAGGAATACATTCAGTAGAACACAATATTTGCAAAGATATGTTACATGGCATGTCTAGCATAAAACATATTCCAGATATGTCATATTTACACTCATAAACATATTTCTATAAAGCATTATGGGGTGCAACATCACAAACATCATCTGCAGAAGTCAGGAATCTCATGTGTGATATCAAGAGACTCATTTCCAGACCATTCATTCCATACAAGAATCACATGGTTTTTGAGGTAACTGTGACTCACTGCACTCCATATTATCGGTCTTGTATAAAATCCCCTGGATGTACCATGGCTTGATATTGCAGGAATTGCAGATCAAAAGATTACACTTCCCACTACATTGTTCGTCAACATTTTTGTGGCTCTCAGTTCCCAGAAGATGAACATTTTCCACAAATCAAATTTTTGATTTGACAACACAAAAGTAAAAATGTATCCAGACATTCCTGCCTGTTTAAGGACATCATACAATACTCAGGTGGGGAGGAGAGATTTAGCCATCTAGCCAAGGGTTTTGTGTAAGAGCAATACAGCTCTAGTCTTCAATATCAGACCTTACCCATGGACCCTCCTTGGAACGAAAGAGCATAGGCATTTCTACAAAGATCAGGCCTCTCTCCCACAGTGGTCAGTACCAGATGCTTCACAGAGTGGTGCAAGACATCCAGCAGAACACCTTATGGCCCCTGCATCATTTGCACGTTACAATCTGGTGTAAAACCCATTGTGTAGTTGAGAATCAGGCCCACTCGGTTGATAATAGGGGAAGCCCATAACCAGGAAGAAATTAGACAAAACCGATCAAGAGTAACATGGCAAACATTAGGACTGTTTGCAGAGGTGCTGATGAAATGAGGCTCTCTCATTATTTCACACTGAGTTCAGTGAACCCAACACTTCTCAAAGTCACACCTAGGCACTCAGATATCAGCCTGTATTGTACCATTCATTTCCTGGTTCTGCCTTTTCCCTTGGATATGCCTGCTGGGTTTAACATGGCTCACAGTTTCCATTAAGGTACCGATGACCCCATCACGATCCCCCCAACCCTCTTTTCCCCAACAACCATATGGGCCATGTTATAAGGCAGTGAAGGAGGTGAGGAGAAGTTATCCTTCCTTGCACAGTCTCTGTTGTCTCCCAGTCTCAGTGATTAATCAGGGGGCAAAGGTCGGGGAGGAGCCCAAGCCCACCCTCTGCTCCGGGCTCCAGCCCAGGGACCCTATTAGTATCAACTATGGAAGCTGACCTTTTAGAAACATGACATGTACAATTCCGTGGGCTACTTCCCCCACACAGCAGCCCTCACTTCCTCAAGCTCCACTTTACCCTTACCTCAGGGCGTCCTTCCTTGTGCCTGATATGGTGTGTACTATTCAGCCTCTCCAACAGCGCAACTTCCTCCCACAGCTCCTGACATGCACACCCACCTGACTGACTGGGAGGCTTTTAACTAGTTTCAGCCAGCTCCTGATTGGCTTCAGGTGTCCCAATCAACCTAGCCTTCTCCCTGCCTTCTGGAAAGTTCTTAATTGGCACCAGGTGTCTTAATTGACCTGGAGCACTTCACTTATCCTGGTACCAGGGATTTGTTTAGCCTGGAGCTAATATATCTATCTCCCACTACTTTTCTGTAGCCATCTGGCCTTGCCCCGTCACACCGTATAATCTCCCATAGCCACTGGGACACCAGTTACAATATAATCCTCCATCACTTTATAAGCCTCTATCAGTACATGTGCCCCCATCACCACCTCCAATGTCAGCTGCACCCGAGGAGACCGCTCTGCTTTCCTGAGGGAAAGAGCTGAGAATGGCTCCTGGGAAGGTCATTACCAGGGACAATTGGTGGGGGAGGGGTGCAGGAGGGCCATTTGGCCTGGCCCTCAAGCTCAAAGGGGGCCTCAAATTTAAAAACTTATAAATTTTTTGCCATTTTATAAGTTTTGCAACTTGTTTTTATGTGCATCCCTGTCAGACACACTCTCTCAGCTTACAGCTGCAAATTTAAGCAAATAAGAGATGTGATTTGGTAAAAGACATAATTTTTTTGTTAACTGATATAGATTTTGTCATATTAAACAGTTTAAAATGTTCATAAATATTAATAAAAATACACTGGTTCTGATGGCACAAGATTAGACCATGATGAACGTGTCCTCTCAGATCAGCTGATTACATAAACAAACCACTACTAGTGGCAGGTGCTGGATCAAGTGCATGTGGAAAGGTAGAGAACTGTTACATTTTAGTGTCTTTATAGTTTTACGTCTACTTGTCTAAGGAATTGTTTATGTGTGTCTGTATGCCCAGATTCAAGGCAAAAATTTGTGAGGACAATCTTGTAGAGTGAGTTTTGTGAGGACACATGTTTGAAATTTTTGGACATTATCCCTCTGTCTGTATCCGTGTCTGTGTTTACTATATATATCTCATCCCTTTGTCTTCAGCTCAGCCTGTTATATTGTACCTTGCATGCTTGAGTTTTGATTCAGTGAAAAGGATAACAACCTGTCTGACTGTTTTATTTTGTGTTCTTAATTAGTATTCCTTGGTTTTCAATCTTTTCAGCATTTGTGTACATGTTTACAGTAAAAGCTACTTATTGACAGCAGAATATTTCAAGTGTGGTTAGGCTACATATTGACCAGATAGATCATGATGAAGACGAGATTTGAAAGTGGTGCAAGCAAGAGACGGCAAAAACAATTGAGTGAAGCAGCAGCTAAGAGCTCAAAGATATAGATTTTACATAGCAAGAGCAATTTATGAGTACAGCTTTGACTGTAACTGACATTGGAATTATTGACAAGAGCAATGCTGCCCAAATGCAATCTTTTCTTCAAATTAGTTGTTTTGAAATTCCAAGTAACATTCCACGAGATGCTGAGAATCATGCTTTCCCTACTCGTCTGCTCACAAAAACTCTTCCAAATGGTGAGACCTATACAAGAGACTGGTTATGCTGGAATACGGAAAAACAATCTCTGTACTGTGCACCCTGCTTCATTCACATGTCCACATTTGAATGCATTCCGATGTCATCTTTGTGGATGAAGCTACTTACAATGATCCACCAAACTGATCTGTAATTGAACCATGCCATGCTACACTTGATGTTGAGAGGGATAACACTGAAAGTCTTATCAATGATATTCAACAGATTTGTGAACAATGCGATGTGATCCTGACTGAGTCCAAATTAGTAGCACAGAATATTGGCATTTCATCTGAATCATAGAATCATAAAATACCAGGGTTGCAAGGGACCTCAGGAGGTCATCTAGTCCAACCCCCTGCTCAAAGCAGGACTAATCCCCAATTTTTGCCCCAGATCCCTAAATAGCCCCCTCAAGGATTGAACTCAGAACCCGGGTTTAGTAGGCCAATGCTCAAACCACTGAGCTATCCCTCCCCCCCAATCTGAGTTCTCCACCAATCGCAACTTACCGACTGAATCCGATACCGAGCAACACTATAGGGTCAATGTCTTCCTTGTCATCATTCACTCTCTTCAATCAGGTCTTACATGTCGATTTCAGTCACTGCGTCTAATTTGTACCCTTTTGGCGTTTCTTTGGCAGTTCAACAGACTGAGAAATGAAGATCTACTTTTTGTAGCTGAACAATTTCAGCAACAGTAGAACACAGAAATCTCAAAAGATCTCAGTGACGAGGTCATCTTCCTCAAACAAATATATTCCACAAACTTTCAATTGGATTGCAATATTCAAGAAATACTCAAACTTGGACTCAATGGGGTGTTTCCTAATATCACAATTGCATTGTGTATTTTTATCAGTTTGCCTCCATCAGTGGCTTCTGGTGAACACGCCTTCAACATCTTGAAGCAGGTAAAGAACTATCATCATTCAACTGTGGGACAAGAGCATTTGAATGGGCTCACCATGCTTAATATCAACTGTGACATTGCACAAGAGCAAGATTTTTCCTCAACAATTAGTGCATTTGCACAGAAAAAGGCTAGAAAAGCATTTGTTAAATAAAAAAATATTCAAATTATGTCTCACCCTTTCTTTGGTGCCTTATTTTGTTTTCATGTGTCGTCCTTCATTTTTATTATGGCTAGGGGCCTCAAAAGCTGAGAGGGCCTGGGTACAGTTCTGCTGCCCTCTATTCAGACAACTAGGATAACAACCCTTTATTACTCCTGCCCCAATAACAAGGAGACTGGGGATTCAGCACTAGTCACAAGTGATCATTTGGGCAATCAATCCCACTGTGCTGAGTACCTAGGCAGGGTGGGTGTGCCCAGGAAAACGAGATCAACTCCTGAAATCCTTTTCCACAGCTCACCACTAGATGTCAGGAAATAGCTCATTCAGAATCTGTGAAAGAAAGAAAGAAAGAAAGAAAGAAAGAAAGAAAGAAAGAAAGAAAGAAAGAAAGAAAGAAAGAAAGAAAGAAAGAAAGAAAGAAAGAAAGAGGGACCTATGGAGCTCTTTTGAATCCTTGTTACTCTCTTTGTCCTAAAAATATCCTGTCTCTAAGAAGCATACATACATAAAATGTCTATCATTAATGCTTGGGATTTCCAGTCTATTAAAAAAATATCCCACCGAAAATGGCTGGAATAGCATTTATAATACTAGTTTCCTTGTTTGGCTGAAACCTCTGTGTGAGTGGGGGATGGTCCCACAATAGCCAGGAACTTTTCTAGCTCCTGCAATCCCCCAGTGGAATTGGCTACAGAAAGAACCTGAGTCCTCGCTCCCACATCCCTTATCCACAGGATGCCTGACCCCAAGGTCTCCCTTTCCACTCTCCCTTGTGGCAGGGACCTTGTAACCCCGACAACACTGGGCCCAGGATTCCTGAGGGGCTCGACCTGCAGTCTGCTCGTGGTCACTTAGGACAGGGGTAGGGTGTCCCCACACCGGGGTGCTCTCTTCACACGAGATGCTTCCCGGACACCCACTGATCATTACATACAGTGCAAAGCAAAAACAATTTATTAAACAGCAACTAATAAATCAATAAGGGAAAATGGGGAAGGTTAAAAGAACAAGTTACCCCACCCTGTGGGCTGAGGGACACCACAAACAGCCGTCTCTGGAGCATAAGGGCAGTTCACAGTCTGTTCTTCACCATGTGCCAGGCCTCCTGCCCGGACCCTGGCTGTGCTGCAGGGATGCTGCAGGTTGGACCCTTCCTCTGCCGGTTCCCACACGCCCTCGGGCATGTAAGAATGAAATCAGGAGGGCCAAATCGCACCTGGAGCTGCAGCTAGCAAGAGATGTTAAGAGTAACAATAATGGTTTCTTCAGGTATGTTGGCAACAAGAGGAAAGCCAAGGAAAGTGTGGGCCCCTTAATGAATGAGGGAGGCAACCTAGTGACAGAGGATGTGGAAAAAGATAATGTACTCAATGCTTTTTTTGCCTCTGTCTTCACTAACAAGGTCAGCTCCCAGACTGCTGCTCTGGGCATCACAACATGGGGAATAGATGGCCAGCCCTCTGTGGAGAAAGAGGTGGTTAGGGACTATTTAGAAAATCTGGACATGCACAAGTCCATGGGGCCGGACGAGTTGCATCCTAGTGCTAAAGCAATTGGCGGCTGTGATTGCAGAGCCATTGGCCATTATCTTTGAAAACTCGTGGCGAACGGGGGAAGTCCCGGATGACTGGAAAAAGGCTAATGTAGTGCCAATCTTTAAAAAAGGGAAGAAGGAGGATCCTGGGAACTACAGGCCAGTCAGCCTCACCTCAGTCCCTGGAAAAATCATGGAGCAGGTCCTCAAAGAATCAATCCTGAAGCATTTACATGAGAGGAAAGTGATCAGGAACAGTCAGCATGGATTCACAAAGGGAAGGTCATGCCTGACTAATCTAATCGCCTTCTATGATGAGATTACTGGTTCTGTGGATGAAGGGAAAGCGGTGGATGTATTGTATCTTGACTTTAGCAAAGCTTTTGACACGGTCTCCCACAGTATTCTTGTCAGCAAGTTAAAGAAGTATGGGCTGGATGAATGCACTATAAGGTGGGTAGAAAGTTGGCTAGATTGTCAGGCTCAACGGGTAGTGATCAATGGCTCCATGTCTAGTTGGCAGCCGGTGTCAAGTGGAGTGCCCCAGGGGTCGGTCCTGGGGCCGGTTTTGTTCAGTATTGTCATAAATGATCTGCAGGATGGTGTGGATTGCACCCTCAGCAAATTTGCGGATGATACTAAACTGGGAGGAGTGGTAGATACGCTGGAGGGCAGGGATAGGATACAGAGGGACCTAGACAAATTGGAGGATTGGGCCAAAAGAAATCTGATGAGGTTCAATAAGGATAAGTGCAGGGTCCTGCACCTAGGACGGAAGAACCGAATGCACAGCTACAGACTAGGGACCGAATGGCTAGGCAGCAGTTCTGCGGAAAAGGACCTAGGGGTGACAGTGGACGAGAAATTGGATATGAGTCAGAGGTGTGCCCTTGTTGCCAAGAAGGCCAATGGCATTTTGGGATGTATAAGTAGGGGCATAGCGAGCAGATCGAGGGACGTGATCGTCCCCCTCTATTCGACATTGGTGAGGCCTCATCTGGAGTACTGTGTCCAGTTTTGGGCCCCACACTACAAGAAGGATGTGGATAAATTGGAAAGAGTCCAGCGAAGGGCAACAAAAATGATTAGGGGTCTGGAACACATGACTTATGAGGAGAGGCTGAGGGAAGTGGGATTGTTTAGTCTCCAGAAGAGAAGAATGAGGGGGGATTTGATAGCTGCTTTCAACTACCTGAGAGGTGGCTCCAGAGAGGATGGTTCTAGACTATTCTCAGTGGTAGAAGAGGAGAGGACAAGGAGTAATGGTCTCAAGTTGCAGTGGGGGAGGTTTAGGTTGGATATTAGGAAAAACTTTTTCACTAAGAGGGTGGTGAAACACTGGAATGCGTTACCTAGGGAGGTGGTAGAATCTCCTTCCTTAGAAGTTTTTAAGGTCAGGCTTGACAAAGCCCTGGCTGGGATGATTAAATTGGGGATTGGTCCTGCTTTTGAGCAGCGGGTTGGACTAGATGACCTCCTGAGGTCCCTTCCAACCCTGATATTCTATGATTCTATGATTCTAGGTGGGAGGACCCTTCTTCCCAGCGTCAGGCCCCATCGGGGTTCTGATCCCCGCCTTGGCTGGGGGCGTCTCCCTGCGCTGGGCCCTCTGCGCAGGGCCCCCGCCCCGGCACTGTCCCCAGCTGCTCACCGCACCCGGCTCTGGACGGCTCCAGCCCAGGCCCCGGCTCCACTCTGCCTCAGCCTGGGTGCGGCTCTGCCTCCAGCTCGGCTCTGCTCTCTGGGCTGCTGCTCTGGCCCGTCAGGCTGCTGAGGCTCTGCTCAGCTCAGCTCTGGCTGCTGCTCTCGCCTTAGCTCGGCCTCCCGCTCAGGCAGCTCCCGCTCACACGGAGGACGGGACCCCGGGATCCTGACTCCTTCATTGGCCTGCCCGCCCTGTCAATCGGGCTGACCTTCAGCATTGGCCTTTCCCCACTTGCCTTTGAGACTCTCAGTCTCAGGATCCTGATTTCTCATTGGCCCTTCCCCTTTCTTTTGGTCCTGAGAGAGGGCCATGAAAAAACCCCACTTAGTTTTAGTAAGGGGCCAACAGTCCCCTGACATCTGCTGACAAACAAGTTCAGTCCAGCATCACAAGGTGGTGCTTTGGCTTGGAAACTTCAGCGAGTCACCAACACTTGCGGATGAATAAACAAAAATGGGTTTTTTTAATCAAAACAAAACACAAACCCCCACCTCCTCCCCAGGTGTAAATCTGCTCTGTTTCACTGGCCTCACTTCAGCTACACTAAGATAGACCAGACGGGGATCTGCACCTAGAATTACTCCTCCACATGAGAAGAGAGCAACTGCCATACTGGAAGAGACGAGTGGCCCATCTAAGGCCGTATCCTGTCTCAGTGAGTGTCACTCACCAGCTGCTTCAGGAGAGAGCGGAAGAACAATGAATTAGTCCTTTTTGGAGAAAACTTGGGGAGTTTCTTCATAAACCCTTGTCAAGACTGATTCCCCACTCTGGCACTTCGAGTCCAGAAGATGCGGGCCCTCAAGGATTCTAAAAATTCATACTGGCCACTCCAGGTTTGTATTCAAATTCCAAGCTTGCAGTTTTTTGCTGACCTTGGGTGGGTAGATCCTGCCACCTCCCAAGTGCAAAAACCCTCTCAAGAGGCCAGGAAGGTACACTTGGGAATTCCTTCCTCTGGGGTACCCTCAAGCCATTTCACACACACACACACACACACACACACGGTAAGAGCTGAGAAAGAAAACAAAGGAAATCAGCTGTTCCCACCAGCTAATTAACCAACATGTGCACCAACCGTGAAGACACAAACTGCAATCCTGGTCTTAAAAGAGGTGAACTTTATTAAAAAAAAAAAGAAAGAAAAATCTAAAAACTCAGGCTACTACTAGATTTAAAAAAAGCAAATACTAAAATTAAGAAGCAAGAATAGCTTTCCTTAGGTCCTGCTTAAAGGTAACAAGCAAAATAAAAGCACCTGGGGTTAGCACAGAGGAGTCCACAAGGCATAAAGAAATAAAAGATATAAACTTCATTGCGTCTCCCGAGACATTGCCTGATCTACTTCCATACCTGGGGTTCCAAATGAGTAGTTTCTAGGTATGATCTGAGGATTTTTCATATCTGGCCCAAGCTCTTACAGCATAGTTCCAGCCCTGTCTCTGCTCTCCGGGAGAACAACACAGACAAACAAAGGGGAAGTTTTTTTCCAAACTTTAAAAACTTCTAGCCTTCCCATTGGCTCTTTTGGTCAGGTGTCCGCTCCCTTCCTTTTACCCGAGACTTTTTAACCATTTACAGGTAAAGGAAGTAGAGAACAGCTACTAAGAGGGATTTTAAAGCTAACTGGCTGCCTGGGTGTCCATAAAAGGGAGCTCCCCCCACCACCATTCATTTATCACAACCCTAAAATAAAATTGGGGGTGAGAATTCAGAGCTCCCTAAGGAATTTGAATGTCCAAGTTCCAACTAAAATCAGTGTCTAAAATGCGTGTCTTGCTCTGAAAATCCAGACCTTGAATTCTAAACCATGAAGAAATCAACACCTGCAACTCGATAAAAGAAAACAATTGAAAAACCCCCAAACTCTTCCCACTGTTTGGAATCACAGAGTGTCTGTGCAAGATTCAGTCCTAAATTAAAAGGATCACTGGCACCTCATCTGAACACTTATGGAGAGAGCGACTTGAATAGGATTCTCTAGTTCTCAGAGGAGAATAAGTTAAAGTGGTTAGAAGACCCCTGACTCATGAGTATTTTTAGACAGTTTTTTACGCCGCCAGAGGACTTGAGAGGCCCTTTGTTCCTGAAGGCCTAATTAGTTAAAAAGAAAACTTTGCATAACTCCTTCAACTGATGTAATTTTTTCCCTCCATGTTTTTGAGGATTATTTTCTTCCTAACTCCACATGGGGTGAGGGGCACATTATACCCTGCAGCTCCCTTTCTTCTGAAAACTTTATGGGCCAGCTACATTGCTGGGATCATTCTATTGACTTCACTGATGCTGCCGTGGGCTATTCAGAAGCCCTGAATGGAAACTGTCCAAAGCAATTCAGGAGCAGTGGTGAGCAGGGGTTGAGTAATCACTGTGACTGGTTTTATTGCTGCCTCGCCACTTGCTCCCTGGGTAACCTTCACCTCAGTGTGCTTGTTCACCTCCACATCAACCAGCTCTCATAGCACACAACAGAACCACTAACCCAGGAACCTATCCTTGCAACAAAGCCCGTTGCCAACTGTGTCCACATACCTATTCAGGGGACACCATCATAGGGCCTAATCACATCAGCCACACTATCAGAGGCTCGTTCACCTGCACATCTACCAATGTGATATATGCTATCCTGTGCCAGCAATGCCCCTCTGCCATGTACGTTAGTCAAACTGGACAGTCTCTGCGTAAAAGAATAAATGGACACTGTCATAAATATAAAGGGAAGGGTAAACCCCTTTAAAATTCCTCCTGGCCAGAGGAAAAATCCTCTCACCTGTAAAGGGTTAAGAAGCTAAAGGTAACCTCGCTGGCACCTGACCAAAATGACCAAGAGACAAGATACTTTCAAAAGCTGGGAGGAGGGAGAGAAACAAAGGGTCTGGGTCTGTCGATATGCTGCTTTTGCCGGGGATAGAACAGGAATGGAGTCTTAGAACTTTTAGTAAGTAATCTAGCTAGGTATGCGTTAGATTATGATTTCTTTAAATGGCTGAGAAAAGAACTGTGCTGAATAGAATGATTATTTCTGTCTGTGTGTCTTTTTTGTAACTTAAGGTTTTGCCTAGAGGGATTCTCTATGTTTTGAATCTAATTACCCTGTAAGGTATCTACCATCCTGATTTTACAGAGGTGATTCCTTTACTTCTGTTTACTTCTATTTCTATTAAAAGTCTTCTTGTAAGAAAACGGAATGCTTTTTCATTGTTCTCAGATCCAGAGGTTTGGGTCTGTGGTCACCTATGCAAATTGGGGAGGATTTTTACCAAACCTTTCCCAAGAAGTGGGGTGCAAGGGTTGGGAGGATTTTTGGGGGAAAGACGTGTCCAAACTACATTTCCCAGTAAACTCAGTTAGAGTTTGGTGGTGGCAGTGGTTATTCCAAGGACAAAGGATAAAATTAATTTGTACCTTGGGGAAGTTTTAACCTGAGCTGGTAAAAGTAAGCTTAGGAGGTTTTCATGCAGGTCCCCACATCTGTACCCTGGAGTTCAGAGTGGGGGAGGAACCTTGACAGACACAAATCAGATGTCAAGAATTATAACATTCATAAACCAGTCGGAGAACACTTCAATCTCTCTGGTCACTCAATTACAGACCTAAAAGTCGCAATATTACAACAAAAAGACTTCAAAAACAGACTCCAACGAGACACTGATGAATTGGAATTAATTTGCAGACTGGATACAATTAACTTAGGCTTGAATAGAGACTGGGAGTGGATGGGTCATTACACAAAGTAAAACTATTTCCCCATGTTTATTTCCCCCCGCCACACACACACACTGTTCCTCAGACGTTCCTGTTAACTGCTGGAAATGGCCCCCCTTAATTATCGCTACAAAAGGTTTCCCCCGCTCCCTCCCTCCGCTCTCCTGCTGGAAATAGCTCATCTTAAATGATCACTCTCCTTACAGTGTGTATGTAACACCCATTTTTTCATGGTCTGTCTGTATATAAATCTCCTCACTGCATTTTCCACTTTTATGCATCTGATGAAGTGAGCTGTAGCTCACGAAAGCTTATGCTCAAATAAATTGGTTAGTCTCTAAGGTGCCACAAGTCCTCCTGTTCTCATTGCATTACTGTGACCCATTAGAGAGAAGTGATTTGAAGGAGAGAAAAAGTAGCGCACACAGTGCACTTGGTGACTTCATTGCCGTGGGTGCTAAGACTTAAAACAGGGTTTTTAAGCTTCAGTTCCATCTTGATATTTACCAGGCTACCGCACTCTTGGAAAATGGACAGACTTGTAATTCCTTTGGAGAAGTATTATCCTCAGGTATAAAGAAGCCGCAGTTACAGTGGATCACTGCATGAGCCAGTTTTTTATTGTTGACGCTTAGATCAAAGGATGGAAACATTTTGTAACCAGACATGTGACTAACCTTGTCTTGTAACAAAGGAACAGCTTCGAGCTCCACCTGTTGTAGGAGGAGTCAGATGTCTTGGGTTGTCTTTCTGTTTCTATTGTTGTTGGGGTTTGATGCCTCTGCACTGAGTCACACAGTCACTTTAAACAAAATGGAGGCCAAGGTCTCTCGTGTCATTCCCTTAATCAGGCCATGATTTAAGGCCACCCAATTTGGGGCTATTTCATTTTCATTCAAATGTAGTTTTCAATTTGGGATTTCTTAAAAACTGTGTGGGGTAGAGCAGCCCAGTCCAGTGGACCTCAAAATCAAAACAAGACACTTCTGCTCTCTTCCCTGGATATGGAACCCACCCTTCGGGATATCATTTACACTTTGAACAACATTCTGGATCAGGTAGGAATGTTTTCTGCAACATGCCCCATGGCTGATCAGACTTTATGTCAAATCTCATCCCACAGCCATCTCCTCCTTCACCAAGAATGTGTCATTTTCCTCTCTCCTGGGTTTCCTGCTGGGCTGTTGGGCTCACTCACTTTCCTGCTGGGCTCACTCAGCTGCATTGTCTGAAGTCAAGACTTAACTCAAAACCTTTCTGTAAAAGAGCACTGCTTCCTTCCACTCTGAGCCATCCCTCCCCTTGGCCCATGAGCAAATCTGCTCTAGGCAGCCCTTTGAGACAGCATTGGTGACCCAAGTGGAGGTCCAATCTTTTACTCACCAATCTTTTAGAGTAAGATTCACCCTGGGCAGAGGACCATCACAAAGGCCCATGCGCCACTGACGTCCCTGCTACGACCGAGTTTGAAAGTTTAAAATGGGACTAACATTGTTCATCGGCTTCGTACTATCCCCTGCCAAAGAGTGAAGTTCAGACTTCAAGTCCTGACAAGAAACATACTGGAGGCAATGGAATGATTCAAAGAGGATTGGATCTGACCTGCTGGGAATGGAGGTGGTCAGAATGGAGAAAAATGGATCCCTGCTTCCTAGCACGTTTAGAATGAACTGCCCCATGCCCCCAATCACGACCAGCATGAACTGAAAGGACCAAACTGGATTCCTTTCTTGACACCCACTTGTGCTACTGATCTGCTCAGAATCACCTTGACATTCATTCTCATTCCAGCACCAATAAAGTCATTGGAATGACACGAGAAATGTAGTTGGCCGAAAGAATTTTAAGATGAAAGACAACTGAAGAGTGCAATGTGCATGTCACGCCCTCTGAGGCTGAGATTAGTCCACTAATCACCAACGCTGAGGAAAACAGCTGCATCCAAAGAAGAACTTACGAAGGCAATCAAGTTTGTTTAGTAACTAATTAGGACCTCCTCACAAACAGCATCGCAGATCCTCCAGACAGTCCTCGGAACTGTATAAAAGTGTTCACGACTCAGACCTCTTCTAAACACTTCTTTGGATTTCATCTCCTTGGTGAACTGGGTAAGTCCAATTCAACTCAATCTCTTTCTAACCCTGGAGATATCAGTCTAGAGCCTCCTTTTAGTTTAGGTCGAATCTTGCATGTAGTCACTGTGATTTTTGTCAGGGATCAGGGTGTTCTTCCCTCTTGTGCAATTATTTAGTTGCAAGTCCTGGTGGATTCAGGATCTGAAGCTAAAGGAGGGACTTTAAGAGCAAGATATGCAATTGGGAAACATACTTCCTATTAACTGGACAAGAATTAGGGCATTTAAATCTTTTCAGTAACTTATGAAAGTCAGTTCGCCATTTTTCACTTAGCTGGATTAGGAAGAAATTTTCTCAGATTAGTCTAGAAAGGGCCAATTCAGTGGTTTGCTACTTTCCTCTGAAGCAGCTGTTACTCCTCACTATTAGAGACACGAGAATCGATGAAGCTGACAAGTGGCGTGACCCATTCTAGCAATTCCTATGTTCTCCTGAGCAGATATACCCATTGAAGGTGCTTCTCCTCAGATGGTGTAATAGCATGGGGCTCCATGAAAGTCAGTGGACCTGAGCTGACTTTACTCCAGTTCAGGAGTTTGTTGTTAGTGATTTGTTTGGAGAAAAGCAAAGTTTCTGTTTATTCATCAACAAGTTTTGGTGACTCCCAAGGTTTGGAAAACCAAACACTCACACTGTAATACCGAGCTCAATTGGTTTGCATGCAGAGGTTAAATCCTCAAACGAAAACAAGTGATTACCATGATCCCAGCCATGTTATCTTTGATAAATGTCTAAAATGGACCCAAAATCCCAGGTGTCCAGTATAGAAATAGTTGCATTTATTCTAGCCAGTGTTTTACAGAGAAAATCATTGAGAGGGTCTCAAAGGAGCCAGTTGGGAGGGAAGTTTAGTGCCAGTGGACAAGAGGCGTAGAAAGAGAAAATAGGAACAAATACATGACCACACACAAAGAGATTAAATCCACTTCTCCTCTCTGACTCAGGACCCATGCTGACCTCACAACAATTCTAACCAAGCTTTGAAGCCTTTCTTCCACCGGCACTTGTACCGTCTCTTTACTCTAACCCTGGTTGTGTGTTTCAGGTTTACCTCCATCCCAGAAAGATGACTTTCTCCAGCCTCTGCTATCCAGAATGCGGGGTGGCCCGACCCAGTCCACTCACTGGCAGCTGGAATGAGCCATGCGTTAGGCAGTGCCCTGACTCCGAAGTGGTGATCAGACCCTCCCCAGTTGTCGTGACCCTCCCAGGACCAATTCTGAGCAATTTCCCTCAGCAGAGCGAAGTGGCAGCCGTAGGCGCACCTGTGGTCGGAGCTGGTTTGGGAGGCTCATTCGGTTTGGGGGGATTGTATGGCTACGGAGGGCGTTATGGAGGGTTGTATGGTTTAGGGAGATATGGTGCCTACGGGGGCCTTTACGGTTACGGGGGATTATTGGGCCATGGGGGATACTGCGGTTACCCGGGCCTTTACGGTTACGGGGGATTATTGGGCCATGGGGGATACTGCGGTTACCCGGGCCTTTACGGTTACGGGGGATTATTGGGCCATGGGGGATACTGCGGTTACCCGGGCCTTTACGGTTACGGGGGATTATTGGGCCATGGGGGATACTGCGGTTACCCGGGCCTTTATGGTTATGGGGGATTAAGGGGATACGGGGGATATGGCCGTAGGTATCTTGGTGGATATTGTGGGCCATGTTAAACCCAGCAGGAACCTCCACAGAAGGAGGAAGAACCAGGAAATGAACAGCAAGATACAGATTCACCCCTGATCTTTTGGGCATGGCCTTCCAAAGTACTGAGCAAACATGGCTCCATTTGAAGTCAGTGGGAGCTGTGTGTGCTCAGCACCTTGGTCTGATAGCCATGCTGCATTTCTAATGTTATGCTTTAGGACTCTTTCTGCCAAGGCTTCCCCAGCCATGTGCTGATTCTCTTATTCACATGAGGACTCATTCTGAATTACACGCAGGCTGTTGACACTGACCCCGCAGTGTGAAGGAAAAAGGGGCCTGAAGATAGGCATCATTTATGGTTATTATCACTTTAAGTCCACATGTTCTATCCTTCTTATCCATATGTACCTTTAATGCCTCACTTTGACCTTTGCTACGGCCCATGTATAATGGAGAAGCTGCGTAGTCCTCTGCTTCTGTTTTGCTTTGGCTCATTTTTCACCCAATAGCGTAAAACAAGGCACTTAAAATTGTTACAGTGGGGACTTGTTTGTCAACCTCTGCAGCTGAAACAAAGCAAACACAACATCTTGTCTGAAATACATCCCACTGAGGCAGGTGATCGGACGCAGCCCTTCTTGAAATACTGGAAATACATTCTTTCTGCTCTGTAGTATTTCTCCCTGTAACTGTGTACTGCCAATTTCTTTTGCATTAAAATCTCTGCTGCATCATAATATCAGTCTTCTGGTTCTCCTTGTTTCTCCCTCCTTCCTAAAAAATCATGTTGGATGAAATTCCTCCCTTTGGGAGAGACGGCAGCACTGGGCACTTCTCCAGTTGCAATTTTCAAAGCCCTGAGGTGACAGGAGAATCCAGCCCTGGGAGTGGTTGATAGCATTCTGCAGGCCCTGAGTACCAGGGTGGAGTTCCTCCTTGCATTAGCTGTTTTAGCAAAGCGTCTTTTCCTGCAAAGACAGATTTTCACTTTAAGAATGTAAGTTTTTCCTTTGATTTCAAGAAGACCAATCACATGGTTCGTGGTAAGAGTCTGTGTGAGTCTTTGCAGACAGTGACCCAGGTTTTTGTAAGGAAAGGAAAAGTGGCCACCAGATCAGTTAGTTAACGCAATGTTAACGGTAGACCAGGGGCGACAGATTCTTCCTCAGCGTGTGGGTGTGGCACGAGGCCCTGCTCCTTCCGGGGGCCCATTCCAATCCCTCTTCTGTCCCCGAGGTACTGTCTCCCTGGCCAAACCGAAGCTGGATCCAGGCTGGGGAGCCTGGGTTCTTCTGTCTGCCAGGGCTGAGGGGCCTCAGAGCAGCCCCCGGTCCGTGTCCACAGCTTCTGGGTCCCACACACATGGCAGCTGGAGGGTCCGCGCATAGACACATATTCAATAATTAGAATATGAAAGAAGTGAATAAATATGCTGAATTCTTCTGGGAATGACTTTTTTGTGTGTGGGTACGTCTGTCCCGGGGTCTGTCAGCAGTGAGGAGGAATCTTGTGCTGAAGCCCAAGTGGGAAGGACCAAAGCTACAGAAACTGCTGAGGAAATGGGAGAGTGTCTCTTTAATTCCTCTCCAGCCGTGCAGGGCAGTTTGCTACCAGGAGTGGGGAGGGTAGAACCAGCTCCTGTCCCATGGCTGTGCCCTCAGGGGATGGGAATGTTTTGCCAGACAGAAGGAAGTTTGTCCAGGTTGCTGGCTGCCAGGATGTTGCAGTTAAGCAAGGAGCAGAACTCACTCTAAAATGCACAGAAAAAGGTGTCCTAGAGCAGGGGTTCTCAAACTGGGGGTCCAGACCCCTCAGGGAGTCGCTAGGTTATTACATGGTGGGGTCACGAGCTGCCAGCCTCCACCCCAAACCCCACTTTGCTTCCAGCATTTATAATAGTGTTAATATATAAAAAGTGTTTTTAATTTATAAGGGGGTAGGGGTCGCACTCAGAGGCTTGCTATTTGAAAGGGGTCATCAGTAAAAAAGTTTGAGAGCCCCTGTCCTACAGGGAAGCCCAGAGAAAAGTGGTGAGTCTCGGGGACTGCTGCGGTGGGTGTGGATTGCATGGGCTCTGTAAACTGGAGGCAAACCCAGTTCAGAGAGGGAGGAGGGTGCAATGCTTCCCAGTAAAGGGTCTGTTCTGGCTGTTAGCTGTGAGCCCATAACTGAACAGGGGGCAGATTCCTCTCGAGAGAGCACAGGGGTGTGTGCCCCCGAGGGTGGCAGGGGGTCAGAGGAAGAAGTAAACATCGGATGTGGGGGCGGGTGTCTACAGGAATGTCTCCTCACTAATTACAGAGGAAGGCTTGCCCAGGAGAAATTTGCTGGATCTGCATCTGTAATCCCAGGGACCCCACCTGTGGCTCAGGTTTTTAGGGGGAACTGTGTAATTGACCTCCCTGTGGGAGCAGCCAGACAACTGGCCTCTGGGGAATGGAGAGAGGTGACCGAGGGTCCCCCAAGCCAGGTCCCATTATTGCAAAATGTTTTTCCTGTTGTACTTGTGAAAACTAACTCTGTCCCTTTAAGGTGGGGGTTAGGGGTTCTTCCAAGCCTTCCCCTGTCAGTGAACATGCTAATGAACCCTCTGACGAAGGGGAGGAGACAGCCATTTCCTGGGCAGGTAAACCCCTCCCCACAGCTAAGCATCAAACACTGAGTGTTGGGGGCGGGCAACTCAAAGGAATCCCAGGACGGCAGCACCGGGCACTTCTCCAGTTGCAATTTTCAAAGTCCTGGAGTGACAGAAGAATCCAGCCCTGGCAGTGGTTGATAGGTTCTGCAGGCCCTGGGGGTGGATTTGAGGAAATGCAACACCCCAGGAGGTGGGCCAGTGACATACAAGGTCCCCATATGCCCTTTCCTTGCCAAACCCCCAATGACGTACTTTTACTGAGGAGATGAGGAATACAATAAATGCTGAACAAACGGATCTGTTTCAACAGAAGGCATGGTATGATAATCATACTTGGAAGCGCCTCCGTGTTACGAATTTGCTGGTAATGTTATCTCTCTTACTACACACACTGTGGGTTAAGGTAAGGAATTTGATCCTGGTGGTAAATACTTTAAAAATATGTGACATGCATGATTTTTGGAAGACTCTTTGGTACAGATTAGGAGAGGTAACAAGGAAGTCCTATAAGAACACTGCTTCTCAGCTTGTACCTGTAAACAGGCTTAGAGCTTGGCATAGCAGAGAAAGCATAACCAATCTAGACTGGTGTGTGGAAGGGGAAACTGAGGCACATCGCCTCATGGCATTGGTGGCTAAATACCTACACTTTAAAGGATATTGATATCTGCATGATGTTAACAATGTTTTAACAGGATGTTTTCAATGGCGAAAATACACCAAAATCTTTTCAGACATCCTGGGAACAGAAACCCAGAACTCTGCAAAAGCACCTATGGATAACACTGGAGGTAGTATAAGCAAAGCCAAAAATGGATTTTAGGCACACCGCCTCCGCATTGGTCAGTGACCAAACCTTTGGCAGTAGTCGAAGGGGAGAGGTGTGACGTTACACCCCATAGTCTTCATAGATATATGGTTATGATATGAATATGGCATAACTCAGATATAATTTATGTAAGCTATCATTGAAAAGGTTTTTGTTTATTTACTGAGGTAATCTGCTTTAATCTGTTTTCTATCCCTTAAAAGCATTTAAAATTTACCTTTTGTAGTTAATAAACGTATTTCTTGTTTATAACAGAGCCCAATTTGAACAATTCCTATTTGGGGGTGGAGGGGAGAGGGTAAGAAGCTATGCACAATTCTCTCTACATTGAGGGAGAGGATGAATTTTTCTGAGCTTTCGTGTGCAGAACTTTCTGTGCAGTTCAAGACAATATGATTTGGGGTTTATCTCCCATAAGGAGTGTGTATGAGAGTGCTGGGTGAGTCCTCTCACTCAGAGCTGACTTCGGTCTGTGTCCGCAGCTGGGTGTGGCCCTCCTTGTGTGTGTGTGCTGCAAGAGGCCGCAGAGCCTAGTCAACAAAACAGGGCAGGGGACCCCAGGCTGGTGGAGCAGGAGAGACTCAGTGAAACCCCAGTACATGGGGTGGCATCCTGGACAAGGGGCGGGAGCGGCGCGGTCCAATCGGTCACAGAATGGAAGAGCAATTAAACCAGAAGACCAACAGTATGTGGTAGTAGATATTTGAATTTGAAGCAAAGAGGAGTCAAAAATTGTCAAAAAAAGAAAAAAAAGAAAAAAGAAAAGAAAAAGGGATAGAAAACAGAGTAGCAAGACTACATTTCCATGGTTTCATGAAGGGCTGTATCCTCTCCCTAGCGCCAAAGTGGTGTATTTCTCACACAGTTCTCTTACTTTTTAGTGCAGTTGTAGAGTCTGACAACCAAGTCTGTCTGCCCCCATTTTTAATTACTTGTTCCACCCTGGCTCTGGCTGCTGCTCTCTCCTTAGCTTGGCCTCCCGCTCAGGGAGCTCCAGCTCACACAGAGGACGGGACCCCGGGCTTCTGACTCCTTCATTGGCCTGCCCCACCTTGTCAATCGGGCTGACCTGCAGCATTGGGATCTCCCCAGGGGAGTTTGGGACAAGTTAAAATGGAGTTTGAGTTACAATATGGACAAGTATAATGAATGCCAAACAGTGAGCAGAAGTTACAATCATAGAATCATATTAGTCCTATTTTAAACTTTCAAACTCAGTCTTAGCAGGGACGTAAGTGGAGCATGGGCCTTTGTGATGGTCCTCTGCCCAGGGTGAATCTTACTCTATGGTGAGTAAAAGATTGGACTTCCACTTGGGTCACCAATGCTGTCTCAAAGGGCTGCCTAGAGCAGATTTGCTCATAGGCCAAGGGGAGGGATGGCTTAGAGTGGAAGGAAGCAGTGCTCTTTTACAGAAAGGTTTTGAGTTAAGTCTTGACTTCAGACAATGCAGCTGAGTGAGCCCAGCAGGAAAGTGAGTGAGCCCAGCAGCCCAGCAGGAAACCCAGGAGAGAGGAAAATGATACATTCTTGGTGAAGGAGGAGATGGCTGTGGGATGAGATTTGACATAAAGTCTGATCAGCCATGGGGCATGTTGCAGAAAACATTCCTACCTGATCCAGAATGTTGTTCAAAGTGTAAATGATATCCCGAAGGGTGGGTACCATATCCAGGGAAGAGGGCAGAAGTGTCTTGCTTTGATTTCAAGGTCCTCAACCTCTTTGAAGGTGATGCAACCGAGCTGATTTACCCCAAGAGAGCACCTTCATTTTCCAATAACAAAATCCCTCCAAAAGCAAATGAGCCCCCGAAACCGGTTCTGACCACAGGGGCTCCTATGGTCCTACTTGGCTCTGCTGAGAGAAATTGCAGAGAATTGGTCCTGGGAGGGTCACAAGAACCAGTGAGGATCTGATCACCACTTCGGAGTCAGGGCACTGCCTAACACACGGCTCGTTGCAGCTGATAGCCACTGGACTGGGCCGCTATCAGAAAACCTTTTGTAGTGATAATCAAGGTGGGACATTTCCAGCAGTTGACAAGAACGTCTGAGGAATGGTGGGGGTGGGGGTGGGGGAAATAGTTTTACTTTGTGTAATGACCCATCCACTCCCAGTCTCTATTCAAGCCAATTAATTGTATCCAGTTTGCAAATGAATTCCAATTCAGCAGTCTCTCGTTGGAGTCTGTTTTTGAAGGTTTTTTTGGTGAAGAATTGTCAGTTTTAGGTCTCTAATTGAGTGACCAGAGAGATTGAAGTGTTCTCTGACTGGTTTTTGAATGTTATAATTCTTGATGTCTGATTTGTGTCCATTTATTCTTTTACGTAGAGACTGTCCAGTTTGACCAATGTACATGGCAGAGGGGCATTGCTGGCACATGATGGCATATATCACATTGGTGGATGTGCAGGTGAACGAGCCTCTGATAGTGTGGCTGATGTGATTAGGCCCTATGATGGCGTCCCCTGAATAGATATGTGGACACAGTTGGCAACGGACTTTGTTGTAAGGATAGGTTCCTGGGTTAGTGGTTCTGTTGTCTGGTGTGTGGTTGCTGGTGAGTATTTCCTTCAGGTTGGGGGGCTGTCTGTAAGCAAGGACTGGCCTGTCTCCCAAGACCTGTGAGAGTGATGAGTCATCCTTCAGGATAGGTTGTAGAGCCTTGATGATGCATTGGAGAGGTTTTAGTCGGGGGCTGAAGGTGATGGCTAGTGGCGTTCTGTTATTTTCTTTGTTGGGCCTGTCCTGTAGTAGGTGACTTCTGGGTACTCTTCTGGCTCTGTCAGTCTGTTTCTTCACTTCAGCAGGTGGGTATTATAGTTGTAAGAATGCTTGATCGAGATCTTCTAGGCGTTTGTCTCTGTCTGAGGGGTTGGATCAAGTGCGGTTGTATCGTAGAGCTTGGCTGTAGACAATGGATCATGTGGTGTGGTCTAGGTGAAAGCTAGAGGCATGTAGGTAGGAATAGCGGTCAGTAGGTTTCTGGTATAGAGTGGTGTTTATGTGACCATTGTTTATTAGCACTGTAGTGTCCAGGAAGTGGATCTCTTGTGTGGACTGGTCCAGGCTGAGGTTGATAGTGAGACGGAAATTGTTGAAATCCTGGTGGAATTCCTCAAGCCATAAAAATGTTGGCATACTGTGGGGCCATGGGGTACCCATGGCAGTGCCGCTGATCTGAAGGTATACATTGTCCCCAAATGTGAAATAGTTATGGGTGAGGACAAAGTCACAAAGTTTAGCCACATTGTCATGACATAGCCATAATGTCATGTCGTGACATTATCGGGGATACTGTTCCTGACGGCTCGTAGTCCATCTTTGTGTGGAATGTTGGTGTCGAGGGCTTCTACATCCATAGTGGCCAGGATGGTGTTTTCAGGAAGATCACCGATGGATAAAAAACTGGCTCATACTGTGATTCACTGTAACTGTGGCTTCTTTATACCTGAGGATAATACTTCTCCACAGGAATTACAAGTCTGTCCTGTTCCAAGAGTGCGGAATTGAAGCTTAAAAACCTTGTTCTAAGTCATAGCACCCACGGCAATGAAGTCACCAAGTGCACTGTGTGCGCTACTTTTTCTCTCCTTCAAATCACATCTCTCTAATGGGTCACAGTAATGCAATGGTAATTAATTCTTCCAGGTTTGTGAAAAGAGGTACAGAGTAGTGTATCTCTTCAACATTGCCTTGTTTATACATGAAGATAATAAAGGTCCAAAGGAATTACAAGTGTGTACATTTCAAGCTTGTTCATGTGCAGTGTAGGAATAAAAATCTCAATATACAATTAAGCTGGCACAAATTTTGATACAAAAGAATTTAATTCTGCTCCAGAGTTAATACCCACCACTGAGACAACAACTACAAATAAAGGGAGTTAAGGTGCATTGCAAAATTCTCAGTGGTTGATCATAGTTCACACTTAGCCCTGGTATTCACTCAGAGTTGAAGTCAAATTTAGCAGCGTTAAATCAATTTAACCCTGCACCCATCCATACGACGAAGCCCTTTTTTTTTACTTAAAGGGCTCTTAAAATAGATTTCCTTACTCCACCCCCGACAAGAGGATTAGTGCTGAAATCGGCCTTGCCAGGTCGAATTTGGGGTACTGTGGACGCAATTAGATGGTATTGGCCTCCGGGAGCTATACCAGAGTGTTCCATTGTGACCGCTCTGGACAGCACTCTCAACTCAGATGCACTGGACAGGTAGACAGGAAAAGGCCCGCGAACTTTTGAATTTCAATTTCCTGTTTGGCCAGCGTGGCAAGTTGCAGGTGAGTGCAGAGCTCATCAGCAGTGGTGACCATGATGGAGTCCAAGAATTGCAAAAGAGCTCCAACATGGACCGAACGGGAGGTATGGGATCTGATCGCTGTATAGGGAGAGGAATCCGTGCTATCATAACTCCGTTCCAGTTTTTGAAATGCCAAAACATTTATCAAAATCTCCCAGGGCATGAAGGACAGAAGCTGTAACAGGGACCCAAAGTAGTGCCGTGTGAAACTTAAGGAGCTGAGGCAAGCCTACCAGAAAACCAGAGAGGAAAACGGCCACTCCCGGTCAGAGGCCCAAACATGCCACTTCTATGATGAGTGGCATGCCATTTTAGGGGGTTCAGCCGTGTTGTTTGACTCCTTCAATGGAGATGGAGGCAACACGGAAGCAGGTTTTGGGGACGAGGAAGATGATGAAGTTGCAGATAGCTCACAGCAAGCAAGCGGAGAAACCAGTGTTCCCGACAGCCAGAAACTGTTTCTCACCCTGGACCTGGAGCCAGTACCCCTGAACCCACCCAAGACTCCCTCCCGGACCCGCCAGGTGGAGAAGGAACCTCTGCTACGTGTGCCTTTTAAAATAGTATACATGGTTTAAAAGCAAGCATATTTAATGATTAATTTGCCCTGGCATTCGCGGCTCTCCTGGACGTACTCCCAAAGCCTTTGCAAAAGGTTTCTGGGGAGGGCAGCCTTATTCCGTCCACCTGGTAGGACACTTTACCACTCCAGGCCAGGAGCATGTACTCGGGAATCATTGTAGAAGAAAGCATTGCAGTGTATGTTTGCTGGCGTTCAAACAACATCCGTTCTTTATCTCTCTGTGTTATCCTCAGGAGAGTGATATCATTGGTGGTCACCTGGTGGAAATAGGGTGCTTTTCTTAAGGGGACATTCAGAGGTGCCCATTCCTGCTGGGCTGTTTGCCTGTGGCTGAACAGAAATGTTCCCCGCTGTTAGCCACGGGGAGGGAGGAGACAAAATGCGACCTTGGAATGAAAGCACATGTGCTATGTATGTAATGCTTACAGCAAGGTTTACCGTGAAAGAGTGTACCCATTGTTCTATAAAATGTGTCTTTTTAAATAACATTGTCCCTTTTTTTTTCTCCACCAGCTGCATGTGTTTCAAGGATCACAGGATCTTCTCCTTCCCAGAGGCTAGTGAAGATCAGAATGTGAAAAAAATGCACTCACGATGAAATGTTCTCTGAGCTCATGCTGTCCTCCCGCACTGACAGAGCACAGATGAATGCGTGGAGGCAGACAATGTCAGAATGCAGGAAAGCACAAAATGACCAAGAGGAGAGGTGGCGGGCTGAAGAGAGTAAGTAGCGGGCTGAAGAGAGGGCTGAAGCTGAAAGGCGGTAGCAGCATGATGAGAGGAGGCAGGATTCAATGCTGAGGCTGCTGGAGGATCAAACTAATATGCTCCAGCGTATGGTTGAGCTGCAGGAAAGGCAGCAGAAGCACAGACCGCCGCTACAGCCCCTGTGTAACCAACCGCCCTCCTCCCCAAGTTCCACAGCCTCCTCACCCAGACGCCCAAGAACACGGTGGGGGGCCTCCGGCCACCCAGCCACTCCATCCCAGAGAATTGCCCAAGCAACAGAAGGCTGGCATTCAATAAGTTTTAAAGTTTTAAACTTTTAAAGTGCTGTGTGGCCTTGTCCTTCCCTCCTCCACCACCTCTCCCGGGGCTTCTCTCCTCCACCACCCCTCCCGGGCTACCTTGGCAGTTATCCCCCTATTTGTCTGATGAATTAATAAAGAATGCATGAATGTGAAACAACAATTGCCTCTGCAAGTGGTGATCAAACAGAGGAGGGGAGGGTGGTAGGGTTGTTAGCTTACAGGGAAGTAGAGTGAACCAAGGGGTGGCGAGTTTCATCGAGGAGAAACAAACAGAACTTTCGCACCGTAGCCTGGCCAGTCATGAAAGTGGTTTTCAAAGCTTCTCTGATGCACACTGCACCCTCCTGTGCTCTTCTAACCGCCCTGGTGTGTGGTTGCGCATTGCCTCAACCTCCCACCCCACCATAAATGTCTCCCCCTTACTCTCACAGATATTGTGGCGCGCACAGGAAGCAGTAATAACAGTGGGAATATTGGTTTCACTGAGCTCTAACCGAGTCAGTAAACTGCGCCAGCGCGCTTTTAAATATCCCAATGCACATTCTAGCACCATTCTGCACTTGCTCGGCCTGTAGTTGAACAGCTCCCGATTACTGTCCAGGCTGCCTGTGTATGGCTTCATGAGCCATGGCATTAAGGGGTAAGCTGGGTCTCCAAGGATAACTATAGGCATTTCAACATCTCAAACGGTTATTTTCTGGTCTGGGAATAAAGTCTCTTCCGGAAGCTTTTGAAACAGACCAGAGTTCCTGAAGATGCGAGCATCATGTACCTTTCCCAGCCATCCCACGTTGATGTTGGTGAAATGTCCCCTGTGATCCACCAGTGCTTGCTGCACCATTGAAAAGTACCCCTTGCGGTTTATGTACTCGCCAGCTTGGTGCTCCGGTGCCAAGATAGGGATATGGGTTCCGTCTATGGGAATCCCATTGCAGCAAAGCCATCCACTATGACCTGCACATTTCCCAGGGTCACTACCCTTCATATCAGCAGATCTTTGATTGTGTTGGCTACTTGCATCACAGTCGCCCCCCCAGTAGATTTCATAGAATCATAGAATCATAGAATATCAGGGTTGGAAGGGACCCCAGAAGGTCATCTAGTCCAACCCCCTGCTCAAAGCAGGACCAATTCCCAGTTAAATCATCCCAGCCAGGGCTTTGTCAAGCCTGACCTTAAAAACCTCTGAGGAAGGAGATTCTACCACCTCCCTAGGTAACACATTCCAGTGTTTCACCACCCTCTTAGTGAAAAAGTTTTTCCTAATATCCAATCTAAACCTCCCCCACTGCAACTTGAGACCATTACTCCTCGTACTGTCATCTGCTACCATTGAGAACAGTCTAGAGCCATCCTCTTTGGAACCCCCTTTCAGGTAGTTCAAAGCAGCTATCAAATCCCCCCTCATTCTTCTCTTCTGCAGGCTAAACAATCCCAGCTCCCACAGCCTCTCCTCATAACTCATGTGTTCCAGACCCCTAATCATTTTTGTTGCCCTTCGCTGGACTCTCTCCAATTTATCCACATCCTTCTTGAAGTGTGGGGCCCAAAACTGGACACAGTACTCCAGATGAGGCCTCACCAATGTCGAATAGAGGGGGACGATCACGTCCCTCGATCTGCTTGCTATGCCCCTACTTATACATCCCAAAATGCCATTGGCCTTCTTGGCAACAAGGGCACACTGCTGACTCATATCCAGCTTCTCGTCCACTGTCACCCCTAGGTCCTTTTCTGCAGAACTGCTGCCTAGCCATTCGGTCCCTAGTCTGTAGCTGTGCATTGGGTTCTTCCATCCTAAGTGCAGGACCCTGCACTTATCCTTATTGAACCTCATCAGATTTCTTTTGGCCCAATCCTCCAATTTGTCTAGGTCCTTCTGTATCCTATCCCTCCCCTCCAGCGTATCTACCACTCCTCCCAGTTTAGTATCATCCGCAAATTTGCTGAGAGTGCAATCCACACCATCCTCCAGATCATTTATGAAGATATTGAACAAAACCGGCCCCAGGACCGACCCTTGGGGCACTCCACTTGATACCAGCTGCCAACTAGACATGGAGCCATTGATCACTACCCGTTGAGCCCGACAATCTAGCCAGCTGTCTACCCACCTTATAGTGCATTCATCCAGCCCATACTTCGTTAACTTGCTGACAAGAATACTGTGGGAGACCGTGTCAAAAGCTTTGCTAAAGTCAAGAAACAATACATCCACCGGTTTCCCTTCATCCACAGAACCAGTAATCTCATCATAAAAGGCGATTAGATTAGTCAGGCATGACCTTCCCTTGGTGAATCCATGCTGGCTGTTCCTGATCACTTTCCTCTCATGCAAGTGCTTCAGGATTGATTCTTTGAGGACCTGCTCCATGATTTTTCCAGGGACTGAGGTGAGGCTGACTGGCCTGTAGTTCCCAGGATCCTCCTTCTTCCCTTTTTTAAAGATTGGCACTACATTAGCCTTTTTCCAGTCATCCGGGACTTCCCCGGTTCGCCACGAGTTTTCAAAGATAATGGCCAATGGCTCTGCAATCACAGCCGCCAATTCCTTCAGCACTCTCGGATGCAACTCATCCGGCCCCATGGACTTGTGCACGTCCAGCTTTTCTAAATAGTCCCTAACCACCCCTATCTCCACAGAGGGCTGGCCATCTCTTCCCCATTTTGTGATGCCCAGCGCAGCAGTCTGGGAGCTGACCTTGTTAGTGAAAACAGAGGCAAAAAAAGCATTGAGTACATTAGCTTTCTCCACATCCTCTGTCACTAGGTTGCCTCCCTCATTCAGTAAGGGGCCCACACATTCCTTGGCTTTCTTCTTGTTGCCAACATACCTGAAGAAACCCTTCTTGTTACTCTTAACATCTCTTGCTAGCTGCCGCTCCAGGTGCGATTTGGCCCTCCTGATATCATTCCTACTTGCCCGAGCAATATTTTTATACTCTTCCCTGGTCATATGTCCAACCTTCCACTTCTTGTAAGCTTCTTTTTTATGTTTAAGATCCGCTAGGATTTCACCATTAAGCCAAGCTGGTCGCCTGCCATATTTACTATTCTTTCCACTCATTGGGATGGTTTGTCCCTGTAACCTCAACAGGGATTCCTTGAAATACAGATAGCTCTCCTGGACTCCTTTCCCCTTCAAGTTAGTCCCCCAGGGGATCCTGGCCATCCGTTCCTTGAGGGAGTCGAAGTCTGCTTTCCTGAAGTCCAGGGTCCGTATCCTGCTGCTTACCTTTCTTCCCTGCTTCAGGATCCTGAACTCAACCAACTCATGGTCACTGCCTCCCAGATTCCCATCCACTTTTGCTTCCCCCACTAATTCTACCCGGTTTGTGAGCAGCAGGTCAAGAAAAGCGCCCCCCCTAGTTGGCTCCTCTAGCACTTGCGCCAGGAAATTGTCCCTTACGCTTTCCAAAAACTTCCTGGATTGTCTATGCACCGCTGTATTGCTCTCCCAACAGATATCAGGAAAATTAAAGTCACCCATGAGAATCAGGGCATGCGATCTAGTAGCTTCCGTAAGCTGCCGGAAGAAAGCCTCATCTACCTCATCCCCCTGGTCCGGTGGTCTATAGCAGACTCCCACCACTACATCACTCTTGTTGCACACACTTCTAAACTTAATCCAGAGACACTCAGGTTTTTCTGCAGTTTGCCCACTCCAAACTGATTTCTGACTGACCGGTAGCTGTCTGGTGTTGCAAGCTTCCACAGGGCTATTGCCACTCGCTTCTCAACTGTGAGGGCTGCTCTCATCTTCGTATTCATGCGCTTCAGGGCAGGGGAAAGCAAGTCACAAAGTTCCATGAAAGTGCCTTTACGCATGTGAAAGTTTCGCAGCCACTGGGAATCGTCCCAGACCTCCAACATCCTCCCCGTGGAAGGAAAAGGCCTGGGTAGAGACTGTCAAATCGTGGAAGTCAACGAATGGCTATGCAGGTGGTGTTGGAGAGAAGGCTTTGGATTCTTTGACCATGGGATGGTATTCCAAGAAGGAGTGCTAGGCAGAGACGGGCTCCACCTAACGAAGAGAGGGAAGAACATCTTTGCAAGGAGGCTGGCTAACCTAGAGAGGAGGGATTTAAACTAGGTTCACCGGGGGAAGGAGACCAAAGCCCTGAGGTAAGTGGGGAAGTGGGATACCGGGAGGAGGCATGAGAAGAAGCATGTGAGAGGGGAGGGCTCCTGCCTCATACTGAGAATGAGGGGCGATCAGCAGGTTACTTCAAGTGCCTATATACAAATGCACAAAGCCTGGGAAACAAGCAGGGAGAACTGGAAGTCCTGGCACAGTCAAGGAATTATGATGTGATTGGAATAACAGAGACTTGGTGGGATAACTCACATGACTGGAGTACTGTCATGGATGGATATAAGCTGTTCAGGAAGGACAGGAAGGGCAGAAAAGGTGGGGGAGTTGCATTGTATGTAAGGGAGCAGTATGACTGCTCAGAGCTCAAGTATGAAACTGCAGAAAAACCTGAGAGTCTTTGGATTAAGTTTAGAAGTGTGAGCAACAAGGATGATGTCATGGTGGGAGTCTGCTATAGACCACCAGACCAGGGGGATGAGGTGGACGAGGCTTTCTTCCGGCAACTCGCAGAACTTACTAGATCGCAGGCCCTGGTTCTCATGGGAGACTTCAATCACCCTGATATCTGCTGGGAGAGCAATACAGCGGTGCACAGGCAATCCAGGAAGTTTTTGGAAAGCGTAGGGGACAATTTCTAGGTGCAAGTGCTGGAGGAACCAACTAGGGGCAGAGCTCTTCTTGACCTGCTGCTCACAAACTGGGAAGAATTAGTAGGGGAAGCAAAAGTGGATGGGAACCTGGGAGGCAGTGACCATGAAATGGTCGAGTTCAGGATCCTAACACAAGGAAGAAAGGAGAGCAGCAGAATACAGACCCTGGACTTCAGAAAAGCAGACCTTGTCTCCCTCAGGGAACTGATGGGCAAGATCCCCTGGGAGAATAACATGAGGGGGAAAGGAGTCCAGGAGAGCTGGCTGTATTTTCAAGAATCCTTATTGAGGTTACAGGAACAAACCATCCCGATGTGTAGAAAGAATAGTAAATATGGCAGGCGACCAGCTTGGCTTAACAGTGAAATCCTTGCTGCTCTTAAATACAAAAAAGAAGCTTACAAGAAGTGGAAGATTGGACAAATGACCAGGGATGAGTATAAAAATATTGCTCGGGCTTGCAGGAGTGAAATCAGGAAGGCCAAATCACACCTTGAGTTGCAGCTAGCAAGAGATGTTAAGAGTAACAAGAAGGGTTTCTTCAAGTATGTTAACAACAACAAGAAAGTCAAGGAAAGTGTGGGCCCCTTACTGAATGAGGGAGGCAACCTCGTGACAGAGGATGTGGAGAAAGCTAATGTACTCAATGCTTTTTTTGCCTCTGTCTTCACGAACAAGGTCAGCTCCCAGACTACTGCACTGGGCAGCATAGCATGGGAAGGAGGTGACCAGCCCTTTGTGGAGAAAGAAGTGGTTAAGGACTATTTAGAAAAGCTGGACGAGCACAAGTCCATGGGGCTGGATGCGATGCATCCGAGAATGCTAAAGGAATTGGCGGATGTGATTGCAGAGCCATTGGCCATTATGTTTCAAAACTCATAGGGATCGGGGGAGGTCCCAGATGACTGCAAAAAGGCTAATGTAGTGCCCATCTTTAAAAAAGGGAAGAAGGAGGATCCTGGGAACTACAGGCCAGTCAGCCTCACCTCAGTTCCTGGAAAAATTATGGAGCAGGTCCTCAAGGAATCAATTCTGAAGCACTTAGAGAGGAAAGTGATCAGGAACAGTCAGCATGGATTCACCAAGGGCAAGTCATGCCTGACTAATCTAATTGCCTTCTATGACGAGATAACTGGCTCTGTGGATGAAGGGAAAGCAGTGGATGTATTGTTCCTTGACTTTAGCAAAGCTTTTGACACGGTCTCCCACAGTATTCTTGCCAGCAAGTTAAAGAAGTATGGGCTGGATGAATGGACTATAAGGTGGATAGAACGCTGGCTAGATTGTCGGGCTCAACGGGTAGTGATCAATGGCTCCAGGTCTAGTTGGCAGCCAGTATCAAGTGGAGTGCCCCAGCGGTCGGTCCTGGGGCCGGTTTTGTTCAATATCTTCATAAATGATCTGGAGAATGGTGTGGATTGCACCCTCAGCAAGTTTGCAGATGACACTAAACTGGGAGGAGTGGTAGATACGCTGGAGGGTAGGGATAGGATACAGAGGGACCTAGTCAAATTGGAGGATTGGGCCAAAAGAAATCTGATGAGGTTCAATAAGGATAAGTGCAGAGTCCTGCACTTAGGACGGAAGAATCCAATGCACCGCTACAGACTAGGGACCAAATGGCTCGGCAGCAGTTCTGCAGAAAAGGACCTAGGGGTTACAGTGGACAAGAAGTTGGATATGAGTCAATAGTGTGCCCTTGTTGCCAAGAAAGCCAATGGCATTTTGGGATGTATAAGTAAGGGTATTGCCAGCAGATCGAGGGACGTGATCGTTCCCCTCTATTCGACATTGGTGAGGCCTCATCTGGAGTTCTGTGTCCAGTTTTGGGCCCTACACTACAAGAAGGATGTGGAAAAATTGGAAAGAGTCCAACGGAGGGCAACAAAAATGATTAGGGGACTGGAACACATGACTTATGAGGACAGGCTGAGGGAACTGGGGATGTTCAGAAGAGAAGAATGAGGAGGGATTGATAGCTGCTTTCAACTACCTGAAAGGGGGTTCCAAAGACGATGGCTCTAGACTATTCTCAGTGGTAGCAGATGACAGAACAAGGACTAATGGTCTCAAGTTGCAGTGGGGGAGGTTTAGGTTGGATATTAGGAAAACCTTTTTCACTAGGAGAGTGGTGAAGCACTGGAATGCGTTACCTAGGGAGGTGGTAGAATCTCCTTCCTTAGAAGTTTTTAAGGTCAGGCTTGACCAAGCCCTGGCTGGGATGATTTAGTTGGGGATTGGTCCTGCTTTGAGCAGGCGGTTGGACTAGATGACCTCCTGAGGTCCCTTCCAACCCAGATATTCTATGATTCTATGATTTGTTTTGTATTCATTTGCTCCCCCCTCCCTCCCTTCCTCCATAAAATCACCCCCAACAATCATTT
The DNA here is from genome assembly GCF_965140285.1 of Lepidochelys kempii. Lineage (NCBI taxonomy): Eukaryota > Metazoa > Chordata > Testudines > Cheloniidae > Lepidochelys > Lepidochelys kempii. The sequence continues at coordinate 350,439,251 of NC_136380.1, forward strand.
TGGTGAGGTCTGTCAGGGGCACCTTGAAATCTTTAATGGAGATTCAGTCCTGCCTGAAATACCAGAGGGAGGGATAGGTTAGTGGGTTGAGCATTGGCCTGCTTAACCCAGGGGTTTGAGTTAAATTCTTGAGGAGGCCATTCTGTGTGACAGTTGTTTTTGTTTTTCCTTAATGTAAAGCCACCCCTTTTGTTGATTTCAATTCCCTGTTAAGCAACCCTGTAAGCCATGTCATCAGTCGCCCCTCCCTCCATCAGAGCAAAGGCAGACAGTCATTCCGCGCCTTTTTTCTGTGCAGACACCATACCACAGAAAGCATGGAGCCCTCTCAGATCACTTTGGCAATTAGGAGCACATTAAACACCACGCACATTTTCCAGCAGTGTATGGAGCACCAGAACCTGGCAAAGCGAAACCGGATGAGTAGGCGACATCAGCGTGGTGACGAGAGTGATGAGGACATGGACACAGACTTCTCTCAAAGCACGGGCCCTGGCAATACGGGCATCATAGTGCTAATGGGGCAGGTTCAAGAGGTGGAATGCTGATTCTGGGCCCAGGAAACAAGCACAGACTCGTGGGACTGCATAGTGTTCATAGAATCATAGAATCATAGAATATCAGGGTTGGAAGGGACTTCAGGAGGTCATCCCTGCTGAAAGCAGGACCGATCCCCGACTAAATCATCCCAGCCAGGGCTTTGTCAAGCCTGACCTTAAAAACTTCTTGAACAAAACCGGCCCAAGGAACGACTCTTGGGGCACTCCACTTGATACCGGCTGCCAACTAGACATGGAGCTGTTGATCACTAGCCGTTGAGCCCAACGATCTAGCCAACTTTCTATCCACCTTATAGTCCATTACACCAGCCCATTCTTCTTTAACTTGCTGGCAAGAATACTGTGGGATACCATGTCAAAAGCTTTGCTAAAGTCAAGGAATAACATGTCCACTGCTTTCCCCTCATACACAGAGCCATTTATCTTGTCATAGAAGGGAATTAGATTAGTCAGGCATGACTTGCCCTTGGTGAATCCATGCTGACTGTACCTGATCACTTTCTTCTCCTCTAAGTACTTCAGAATTGATTCCTTGAGGATCTGCTCCATGATTTTTCCAGGGACTGAGGTGAGGCTGACTGGCCTGTAGTTCCCAGGATCCGCCTTCTTCCCTTTTTTAAAGATGGGCACTACATTTGCCTTTTTCCAGTCATCCGGGACCTCCCCCGATCACCATGAGTTTTCAAAGATAATGGCCAATGGCTCTGCAATCACAGCCGCCAACTCCTTTAGCACTCTCGGATGCATCGCATCCAGCCCCATGGACATGTGCTCATCCAGCTTTGATGGAACTTTTCCCTTTTACACTGGCTCAGTATCAACCCTGAAACTTTAAAATATGTATAAAAGGGAAATGCAAAGGTACATTGATATAGATATTCATGCCTGTCTGTAAAGGCCTATACTCTAAGAATTTAGGTGTATTCTTATCACTTGGCTAATTATAGAGGTATAAAAGAATCAAAATCACTATCTGCTCGTGTAAGGGCCTTCTCTTACTGTGACAGTCTGAGGCCCTGTTCTTAGGCTAGGGCCTTTGGCTAAGCAGCAGAAGCAGCCATAAGCTGGGAAGCGAAAAGTCACATCCTGACATTCCAAACTAGTCACATTGAAATAAGGTGCTATTGGGCTGTTAGGCACTATCAGGACAGGATTGTATTCCTATCACCTCCAGAGAAAGGGAAGTGCCTAGAAAATGTAAAAGGAAACTTAGTTTGATAGCATCCTGTCTGGCAAGAACTCACTTATCAATAGCTGGGATGTGAAATCCTCACTTCTGTGTTGTCTTGTCATTGTAGTTCCCACTTTGCTATTGTTTGTCTGTATAATCTCTGTCTGGTTCTGTGATTGTTCCTGTCTGCTGTATAATTAATTTTGCTGGGTGTAAACTAATTAAGGTGGTGGGATATAATTGGTTACATAATCATGTTACAATATGTTAGGATTGGTTAGTTAAATTTCAGGAAAATGATTGGTTAAGGTATAGCTAAGCAGAACTCAAGTTTTACTATATAATCCGTAGTCAATGAGGAAGGAGGGGTGGGGGTGGGGGTGGGCACGGGCATGTGGGTAAGGGAGATGGGAACAGGGAATGGGGGTAAGAAAATTGGAATCATGTTTTGCTAAAGGGGGAAATGGGAACAGGGAATGGGAGTAAGGAAGTTGGAATCATGTTTGGCTAAGGGTAGGAATGGGAACAGGGACACAGGTGTAAGGCTCTGTGGTGTCAGAGCTGGGAAGGAGGATACTAAGGAAGGAAACTGGAATCATGCTTGCTGGAAGTTCACCCCAATAAACATCGAATTGTTTGCACCTTTGGACTTCGGGTATTGTTGCTCTCTGTTCATGCAAGAAGGACCAGGGAAGTAAGTGGGTGAAGGAATAAGCCCCCTAACAAGCCCCAATTTCAAAGGTTAGGAATCACAAACTGACCACTGAAGTGACATCTGAGACCTTGACATATATTTTTAAAGTGAATGTAATCTTCAGTGTTGGAACATCTAATCCCAGTAAAAAGTTATTACTTCTTTAGTAATTAATCTCTTTGGCTGTATACAATTTAATGAGTGTTTGTGAAGTGCTTTGAAATCCTGAGATCACAGGAAGACTCAGACAATCCACCCTGAAAGTTACAATTATACCTATTTGCCACCAAAGTAAAGGGAGGTAGATTCAGGTGAAGGTCAGACAGGGTGTGATTGGCAGAGTCAGAAATAAACCCCAGTAGTTGGGACTACTCATGCCAAACACTAACCTGTATATCCTGATCCCTATGCAAACATTTTGTAACCAGACATGATACTAACATTATCTTGTTACACAGTATAACAGGGATCAACCTAGACCTCAGCCTGTGGTAGGAGGAGTCAGAAGTATTGAGTTATATTTCTGTTTCTGCAGCTTTCCCCCTGTGACCTTCACCTCAACGTGCCTCTGTTTCTAGGCCTATCAAATTCAGAGAGTCAGGGTGGTAAGACTGGAAGTTCTTAAGCATCCTCAGGACTCCAGAGTTCAAAGCCCCTCACAAACACTCGGTGGTGTTTCACACACGCAAAGGGTTCCAGTCTTAGAATATTAATAAATTGTTGTTGGGATTAGACACCTCTGCACAGTCACTAGAAACAAAATGGAGGCCAAGGTCTCTCTTGTCATTACCTTAATCAGGTCATGATTTAAGCCACACAATTTGGGGCTATTTCATTTTCTTTCAAATATAGTTTTGATTTTGGCATTTTTAAAAAACCATACGGGGTAGAACGGCCCAGTCCAGTGGCTTCAACAACATGTGCGTTAGGCAGTGCCCTGACTCCGAAGTGGTGATCAGACCCTCACTGGGAGTCGTGACCCTCCCAGGACCAATTCTCAGCAATTTCCCTCAGCAGAGCCAAGTGGGACCATAGGAGCCCCTGGTGTCAACGCCGGTTTCGGAGGCTCTATTACCTTTGGAGGGATTATTTTATTGGAAAATGAAGGTGCTCTCTTGGGGTAAATTACCAACCAAAGCAAGACACTTCTGCCCTCTTCCCTGGATATGGAACCCAGCCTTGGGGAAATCATTTACACTTTGAACAGGCTGGTTCAGGAAGGAATGTTTTCTGCAACATGCCCTAGGTCTTGTCAGATACTATGTCAAATCCCATCCCACAGCCATCTCCTCCTTCACCATGAATGTGTCATTTTAATCTCTCCAGAGCATCCTGCTGGGTTCACTCAGCTGCCTTGTCGAACTAGACTTCAATTCCTTGGCTGCTCATGGACGGAGAGATGGTTTCTGGTACAGTACAGGTTCCAAGACTTAACTCAAAACCTTTCTGTAAAAGAGCACTGCTTACTTTCTCTCTCTGCCATCCCTCCTCTTGACCCATGAGCAAATCGGCTCCAGGCAGCCCTTTCAGACGGCATTGGTGACCCAAGTGGAGGTCCAATGTTAGGTCAAGTTTTAATCACCGTAGGGTAAGAGTCACCCCTTGGCAGATGGCCATCACAAAGGCCCATGCTCCACTTAAGACCCTGTTAACACCAAGTTTGAAATTTTATAATTGGACTCAAGTTGTCTGTAGGCATCGTACTATCCCCCTGCCAGAGGGTGAATTTCAGACTTAAAGTCCTCACATAAAACATACTCCAGGCAATTGAATGATTCCCATTGATTTGAAAGGAAATTGGATCTGACCTGCTGGGAAAGGAGGTGGTGAGAATGGAGAAAAATGGGTCCCACCTTCCTAGCATGTTTAGAATGAACTGCCCCATGCCCCTAATCACGACCAGCATGAATTGCAAGGACCAAACTTTCCTTTCATGGATTCCTTTCATGACACCCGCTTGTGCTACTGATGCCGCTCAGAATCATCACCTTGACCTTCATTATAATGGCAGCACCTATAAAATCTCTGGAATGATACGAGAAATGCAGTTGGCCCATACCATTCTAAGACGAAAGACAGCTGAAGAGTGCAAAGTGCATGTCACACCCTCTGAGGCTCAGATTAGCCCAATAATCACCAACGCTGAGGAAAATAGCTCCATCCAAAGGAGGACTTGCGAAGGAAATCAAGTTTGTTTGGTAACTGATTAGGACCTCCTCCACAAACAGCATCTCAGATCCTCCAGGCAGTCCTAGGAACGGTATAAAAGCACTCACGATTCAGATTTCTTCTACACACTTCTCCAGACTTCATCTCCTCAGTGAACTGGGTAAGTCCAATTCCACTCAATCTCTTTCTAACCACAGAGGTATCACAATAGGGCCTCTTTTCATTGAAGACGGAATCTTACATCTGCTCACTGTGATTTTTGTCAGGGATCAGGGAGTTCTTCCATAACTATCTTGAGTCGTGATTCAGTTGCAGGCGCTCGTAGATTGATGATCTGAAGCTAAAGGAGAGACTTTAAGAGCAACACATGCAATTCAGAAACATATTTCCTATTAACTGGAAGAAGAATTAGAGCATTGAAATCTTTTCAGTAATTTATGAAAGTCATTTAGCCATTTTTTCTTTGCTGGATTAGGAAGAAATTCTCAGGTTAGTCCAGAAAGGGCCAATTCAGTGGTTTTCTACTGTATTAAGCAGCTGTGACCCCTCTCTCCTGAGGACAAGAGAATGGATTAAGATGACAAGAGGTGTGATCCAGGCTAGCAATTTAGATTTTTCAGACAAAGTCTTTTTGAGAGGATCAAAGGGTCTTGCTGGGAGGGAAGTTTAGTGCGAGTGGACAAGAGGCATAGAAAGAGAAAACAGGAACAAATACATGACCACACAAAAAGAGATTCAGGCCACTTCTCCTCTCTCTCTCGGGCCCCATGCAGACCTTGCTGCAATAGTAACCGAGCTTTGAAACCTTTCTTCCACCGGCACTTGTACCTTCTCTTTACTCTAGTCCCTGTTTTGTGTTCCAGGTTTACCTCCATCCCAGAAAGATGTCTTTCTCCAGCCTCTGCTATCCAGAATGCGGGGTGGCCCGACCCAGTCCAGTCACTGGCAGCTGCAACGAGCCCTGCGTTAGGCAGTGCCCTGACTCCGAAGTGGTGATCAGACCCTCCCCGGTTGTTGTGACCCTCCCCGGACCAATTCTCAGCAATTTCCCTCAGCAGAGCGAAGTGGCAGCCGCAGGAGCACCTGTGGTCGGAGCTGGTTTGGGAGGCTCATTCGGTTTGGGGGGACTGTACGGCTACGGAGGCCGTTATGGAGGGTTGTATGGTTTAGGGACATATGGTAGTTACGGGGGCCTTTACGGTTATGGGGGATTATTGGGCCATGGGGGATACTGCGGTTACCCGGGCCTTTATGGTTACGGGGGATTATTGGGCCATGGGGGATACTGCGGTTACCCCGGCCTTTACGGTTACAGGGGATTATTGGGCCATGGGGGATACTGTGGTTACCCGGGCCTTTATGGTTATGGGGGATTATGGGGATATGGGGGATATGGCCGTAGGTATCTTGGTGGATATTGTGGACCATGTTAAACCCAGCACGAACATCCGTGGAAGAAGGAAGAACCAGGAAATGAACAGGAAGATCCAGATTCACCGCTGACCTTTTGGGCATGGCTTTCAGAAGTGCTGTGCAAACATGGCTCCAGTTGAGCTCAGTGGGAGCTGTGTGTGCTCAGCACCTTGGTCTGATAGCCCTGCTGCATTTCTAACGTTACGCTTTAGGACTCTTTCTGCTAGTGCTTTTCCAGCCATGTGTTGATTCTCTTATTCACATGTGGACTCATTCTGAATAACACACAGGCTGTCTACGCTGACCCTGCAGGGTGAAGGAAACAGGGGCCTTAAGATAGGCATCATGTATATTCATTATCACTTTAAGTCCCTTTGCAAGGGGAAAAAGAGACCTTGCTGTCAAGGAGAATTAGGCCCTATATGTTCTATCCTTTCCATCAATATATACCTTTAACATCTCACCTTGACCTTTGCTGCGACCGATGTATAATGGAGAAGCTGTGTAGTCCTCTGCTTCTATTTTGCTTTGTCTCATTTCCCACCGACTGGGGTAAAACAAAGAACTTAAAATGGTTACAAAAGGGACTTCTTTGTCAACCTCTACAGCTGCAAGAAAGCAAAATAACATGCTATCTGAAATGCACCCTACTGAGGCGTGTGATTGGTCGCAGGCCTTCTTGAAACTCTGGAAATACATTCTTTCTGCTCTGTAGTATTTCTTCCTGTAACTGTGTACTGCCAATTTCATTTGCATTAAAAACTCTGCTGCATCATAATATCGGTCTCTGGTTCTCCTTGTTCCTCCCTCCTCTCTTAAAAATTGCGTAGGACAAAATTTCTTCCTGTGCAGCCAGTACAACCGAACTTCTCAAATTGCAATTTTCAAAGCTCTGGAGTGGTAGGGGAATCTGGCCCTGGGAGTGCTTGAAAGCATTCTGCAGGCCCTGAGTACCAGGGTGGAGTTCCTCCTTGCATTACCTGTTTTAGCAAAGAGTCTTTTCCTGCAAAGACTTAGATACATTTTTCACTTTAAGAACATAAGTTTTTTTTCTTTGGATTTCAAGAAGGCCAGTGGTTCTCAAATTAGGGGCACCGCTTGTTCAGGGAAAGCTCCTGGTGGGCCGGGCCAGTTTGTTTACCTGCTGCATCTGCAGGTTCGGCTGATCGCAGCTCTCACTGGCCACAGTTCACTGCTCCAGGCCAATGGGGGCTGCAGGAAGGGCAGCCAGCATATCCCTCAGCCCGCACCACTTCCTGCAGCCCCCATTGGCCTTGAGCGGTGAACCGTGGCCAGTGGGAGCCAGGATTGGCCGAACCTGTGGACACGACAGGTAAACAAACCCGCCTGGCCCACCAGGGGCTTTCCCTGAACATGCGGCGTCCCTAGTTTGAGAACCACTGAAGAAGGCCATTCACATGGTTGGCGGTAAGAGACTGCCCGAGTCTTTGCAGGACAGCAACCCAGGTTCTCCTAAGCCTGAGTGTGGAATGTGATAAGTTCTGTGCTGCTCCCAGCTTCTGTCCTTAGGGCAGGGATTTTTTTTTATAAATAGAGGAAGGACGATTAAGATAACAAAAGGCTTGTCATTAACTTAAATTGATAATTAGATGACGCTGAGAGCATTGCCAGGCAATCCAGTTAAAAGATAGGAAACAAAAGGTTGGAAGAAATGGCCCATTTTCAGAATGGAGAGAAGTAAATAGTGGTGTCCCTCAGGGGCCTGTACTGGGACCAGCATTGTTCAACATATTCATAAATGATCTAGAAAAAGGGATAAACCGTGAGGTGGCATAATTTGCAGATGATATCAAATTACACAAGACAGTTAAGTCCAAAGCTGACAGCAGAGGACTCACAAAACTGGGTGACTTGGCAACAAAATAGCAGATGACATTCAATGTTCAATGCAAAGTAATGCACGTGGCAAAATATAATCCCAACTATACACACATAATGATAGGGTCTAAATTAACTGTAACCCATCAAGAAAGAGATCTTGGGGTCCTTTGCAGTACTCTGGAAGCTCCATGTTTCCAGAGTACTGCAAATTTATAGGAATCCTTCTCACTGTGCCTGTATCATCCTGAACTGCAGAATGCTCATTCTCCAGCTTCAGAAGACTTACAAATGATCTCCAGTCACCAATGGGACAAATGCAACTGAATAATGCAGCTGTCCTTAACGTGCATCAAGACCATACCAGGGAACTAAATGACAAATAAGATTGCTGACAGTTTCATCCAGAAAGCTACAGTGAGACATAATGCCATTGTCATTCTAACAATTCAGTCATAATTAAAATAGTAACGATACCAATGAGAGACATATATTCAATAATTAGAATATGAAAGAAGTGTATAATTGTGCTGAAAATTGTCTACCCCCAAAATTGGCCAGCCTCCCCCGCCCCAAAACACACACCTCTTCAAAAGAGCCCACTGGCAAAAAGAAAAGTCGGCACCTACGCTTTACACAACCTTTGCATTAATTTCACAGTGCTGGAGACGAGCTGAGAACATTTAGGGCCATGGGGCAGAAATAGTTCAGCTTCATATTGAGATTTTGAATTTAATTGCACCAGTAAAAGTCAGTTAAATTAATCTTCTCGTGCTTTGCCCTCATGTGTTTATCAACTGGTCAGCAGCCATGTTCACTCCTTGGTGAAATGACACGACCAAAAGTGGATTTCACAACGATGTTGCCAACACACTTGACTGAGTCCGTTCTGCCCACATAGACAAATTATGAACTACACCAACATCATCTGCAGGAGTCAGGAATCTCAGGTGTGATATGAAGAGATTCATGCCCAGACCATTCATTCCGTACAAGAATCTCATGGGTTTTGAGGTAACTGTGACCAGTCTTCTTTAAAATACACTGGATGTACCATGGCTTGATATTGCAGGAACTACAGATAAAAAAATTACATTTCCCACTCCATTTTTCTTCAACATTTTTGTGGCTCTCAGTTCTCAGAAGATGAGCATTTTTTGCGAATCAAATTTTTGATCTGACAACATAAAAGTAAAAATTTATCCTGCCTCTTTAAGGACAAGATAGAATACTCAGGTGGGGAGGGGAGATTTCTCCATCTGGCTCCAGGTTTTGTGTAAAAGCAATACAGCTCTTGTCTTCAATATCCAACCGTACCTATGGACCCCTGCTTCGAACAGAAGAACATAGGCATTGCTACAGAAGATCAGGCCTCTCTCCCACAGTGGTCAGTACCAGATGCTTCACAGGGAGGTGCAAGAACCCCATCAGAACACAGTTTTTCTGAGATCACCTGCCCATAGAGGAACTTCTTCACTTTCCCCCCATCAATCAGATCTACCTGCACGATTGGACCATATCCTGAAGTTTATATCGTTGCCAAACTTGAAGAAATGCAGTAAATCCATCTCAGTCTCCATTTGCTCCAGAGTACTCCAAGTACCATTCTGTCCACGTCCCCAACAGACATCTCTCAACTCCTCCCGCCCCTTTGAGATACACCAGGATCAATAACTAATTTAAAGCTGTGGCATTAAAGACCTAAACTGCAGAGGAATAACCCTTTTCCCATTAAGCAATGAGTCTTTCACCGCCAGATCACAAGCTTCATTGAGAACAAATGCCCGAATATCGCCAAGGTTCCTCTCTAAAATATCTACATAGTTCTTTTTTCTTTTCTTTTCTTCTAAATTGGAAGGCCTGGGAACTCTGATCCTTTGCATTCCAGTGAGAGCATCTCATGGAAGACTGAAGACTTAACAGAACGGGGCCTGGGCTAGAGCAGCAACTATTCCAATGATCTTGCTTGTGGAAGCCACTAAGCCAACCTCTTTCCAAAGGAGCCACTAATTTTAGATGCCTCATAAGAGAGGCTACGGGCCCATTTTTCTAAAGTATTGAGTATGCAAAACTCCCATTAAAGCTAACGGGTGCTGTTCATGCTCAACATTTCTTGATAATAGGCCACAAGCTTTTCTGACTTGCGCACCACATTGGGGGTATCCAAACCTGGAGGACACTTTTGGCCAAGAGATGTGGAAGCCTTTGGTGATATTAAAAGATAACGAATGGAAGAGAAATTAAAGCAGAAGACCAATAGTATGAGGTAGTATATATTTGAATTAGAAATAAAGTGGAGTCAAAAATTGTCCAAAAAAAAAAAGAAGAAGAAGGAAAGAAAGCAGAGTAGCAAGACCACATTTCCATAGTTTCATGAAGGGCTACAACTTATCCCCAGCTCCAAAGTGGTGTATTTCTCACACAGTTCTCTTACTTCTTTATTGCACTTGTAGAGTTTGACAATCAAGTCTGTCTGCCCCCATTTTTAATGACTTCTTTCACCCTGGTCAGTCTCAATGAAAACAAAACACAATAAAATCAGAGGTTCAAAAAGCATCTCCATTATGCAGCTGCTGTTAGAAAGTTAAAAAGCAGAAAGAAACAGTCCATATTTCTGGATAGAAGATCCCCTGGCCTAATTCTCATTTACACTGAATCCTTCTGACAGTGCTCTGGCATGGGAAAGAGCCATTCCAGTCAGGGTAGATGTAGGTAATGTACACTTTATGGATCCAGCTTCATTTGCACTCTACAGCGTAGTGTAAAACCCATCATGTAGTTGAGAATCAAGCTCACTGGGTTGAAAAGAGAGGAAGCCCCTAGCCAGGAAGTTATTAGACAAAACCAATCAAGGGTAGCATGGCAAACAATAGGAATATTTGCAGTGGTGGTGATGAAATGCAGCTCTTTCGTTATTTCATGCACCTCTCTCATTATTTCATATGCCTATTGGGTGTTAGATGGTCTACAGTTTCCATTTAGGTCCCGATGACCCCATCACAATGCCCCCGAACCCTGTTTTCCCCAACAGCCATATGAGCCCCTGTGGCCATTGAGCCCATCCTAACTGTATTGGCCACCATAACCGTGTAATCTCCCATAACCACTGGGACACCATCACTTTATAAGCCTCTATCAGCACATGAGCCCCCATCCCCACCTCTGATGTCAGCTGCACCCGAGGATTCCGCTCTGCTTTCCTGAGGGAAAGAGCTGAGAATGGCTCCTGGGAAGGTCATGACAGCCGGTGGGGGTGGGATCAGCCCTGTGGAGTCAGGGCACTGCCTTACGTCTGGATTGTTGCAGCTGTTGTACATGCTTTGTGGAGTGTTACTCCATACGTCTGTGAAGGAAGACATCTTTCTGCAGTGGAGATAAATCCAAAACACCCAGGAGGCAAGAAAGAAAGAAAGAAAGAAAGAAAGAAAGAAAGAAAGAAAGAAAGAAAGAAAGAAAGAAAGAAAGAAAGAAAGAAAGAAAGAAAGAAAGAAAGAAAGAAAGAAAGAAAGAAAGAAAGAAAGAAAGAAAGAAAGAAAGAAAGAAAGAAACCCTTCTGCCAGTCAGAGTTGGCAGTAACAAGGGCCGGATTCAGTATCTAGGGGTTCCTTTTCAACAATACAACGCAAAACTGGCTCGAGCCCCCACCCAGTAACCGGGGACAATTACACAGCACCCCCTGGGCGCCTCTAAGAGGCAATACTTCCCCTCTGGCATGCACAGAGTCTGAGTGTAGCAAAAACTTTTAATAAAGGGAGGGGAGTAACTCAGCATTAATTCGGGAAAACACCACAACTAGATTCATAAACGTAAACTGCGAGCAAAAGACCCAACCCCAAATAAGTTGGGCAGTGTCCTTTTCCCCACAGGTCCTTAAATCCAGCAACCCAAAAGTCCCTTTTACGTGCCCATCCCTTCTCTGCACCCCACTCACAGTTGTTGTCCTTGGTCAGTGCAGCCCCAGAGTCTGTAGACACCCTTTCAAAATCAAATGGAAGGGTTTTTTCCCAACTCCTCTTATTGCCCAGTCCTGCTACGACCGGGGGTAGATCCACCTGCAACCTTTTTTCATACTCACAAACATGCTGCCCGGGCTGGCCAGGCTCGGGGGTAGGAGAGACACAGAAAGACCAAAGCAGGTGGACGGGAGGTTATCCTGTGCACAGATTGTCCAGAGGTAAGCTGCAAAAAAAATCTCCAACTTGCTTCCGCTCTTGGGAGGGTTTTTTCGCCCTGGGGTCTTTTGGAGCATCTCTTTCAGAGACCTTTGCTCAGTATTCCTGTCCAGGCAGGCTGCCTGTGGCTTCTTCAGCATCCCCAAACCACACCGGTTCCAGGGTCACAAAGGCAGACTGTTGGGTCTCACTGGGCGGCCAAACTTTGCAAATGTAATCTCAGTCCTGCAACTTGTGTTGCCTTTTTTTTTTTGTACTGGGCATGGTCTGTGTTGATTCTTGACCTTGAACACAGAGCAGCTTTCTCTTTATCTCTAGGCCAAGCTGATTTTTCAAATTAACCTGTTCCTTTCCCTCCTCGCTTTCAGCCTTAATTATTTGGGGCTATAAAGGAGCTGAGGGAGTTGATGCAGTAGTTCAGGTAGGGAGGCATCCAGATGCTTTACATTTCATTTTTAAATCCTGCACTTGAGTCTTTAATTTTGCCTGGGAGTCCTTCAGACTCACTCGAGACCCATGGAGTCTCTTTGTGGCTTCCTCTGAGGTGTATGATTTGATCTAGATCAAAGGTTCCTTCTAGTGGGAACTGTTTAGATGGATTATCACGTGTAAACATCCCAATTTCTAAATACTTGCAGGTCCTAAGACCACAATGTACGTACATGTAGTATGCAGGGGTGCTCTTCAGTGGTGTGGGGGTATTCTTAGACTGTCCCCCACCCACTTTCCAATCACACAGGAGTGTCCTGTCCGCTGAGTCAGTGGCTGATAAGCTAAAGAAGGGTTTCACACACTCCGGGAAAAGGTGCCTTGTCTGCTGGGTCAGCAGCCCATAAACTAGAGAAGATTTCCACTCTCTCACACCCCAGGGGAAGGGTGTCTATGGACTCTGGGGCACCTTTTGTTGGGTTACAAATCACTTCAATGCAGGGTGGAGGGTGTAATGAAAAGTTGTTATTCTTATTGTATGAGTAATGGGCAGTAGAACTGTACTTAGCCTGTGCTGATTGAGGGCATCAAGAGAGAGGGTGGGGACAGGTGTGTGGAAGTGTGAAAGGGAAAAGAGGATTTTGTGTGCAGTTATTTTAGTTTGGTTAAGAGTCAGAGCAAGAAACAGGCCAACCTTAACCCTAATAACGCGAGATTTGTGAAAGCGGGGTTTGGCGAGGCGGATGGGAAAACTACAAGAGACCTTGCTTTAAGATAAGAATGGAATGCTATGTTGACTAACATAATGAGAAGAAAAATGTATAAACAGGACACAGCTATATGTAATGAAAGGGTATGAATATCGCTTTATATTGTTTGTACTTTGAAGATTTGCCTAAGGACGGACACTCTGTCCAATTGCTGTCTTCCCTGCAATTGCATGAATGAATTGTCTCTGACTTGTTGCAAATAACCTAAGAGTGAAGACTGAGTTTTCTTCCACAGGTGTTTTCCTTGATGGTCTCCCTGAGTCACAAGTACTAATTCACCTGCCCCTCTCCACTGTTTAAAGACAGAGCTGATTAGGCTCCATAGATAAGTCTTTTGTTCTGTTAAGTGACCACTACAGCTCAAATCACTGATAATCGGGTCTAAGTGCTCAGACCGGCTGTGGGACAGTGCTTCTGTGGAAGAGATGGCCCAGTCTGCACTGGGAGTGAGGTTCCCCCACTGAGAGCTCAGCTGAAATCACTGAGAGCTGGGTGGGACCTCAGGAGACCAACTCGCAGAGCTCTCAGTGACAGGTGGCAACACAAGGTGACGGCGCAGGGCCATTGGCAACAGAACGATGGAGTGAACGGTGGCACAACAAACAGCAGTGGCCAGAGCGAACAGTGAGCAGCTGGAGGAACGAGCAAGGTGCCTTCTTGCCCCCAACCTGGGAGGTGAACTCACGTGAAAGCACCTCTGAACTCTGAGTCTCCACTGACCAAGGACAACACTGGTGAGTGTTCATGAGGCTGTTAAGAATGCTGGAGAACCAACACAGTTCATGCAAACTAACATGGTTGTGGCATCCTACTTTCTATTTAAGCAAGAGATGCCACACGCTACAAACTGGAGGCCAATGTTAAGTGCATTGTCACGTGTTCAACCTGAAGTTGAACACTGGTTCCGAACAAGACCAGCAAATGCTCACTGTCTTTCTGCAAGAAACTCAACTGCCTGGCTAGACACATGTGTGCAACAGTGAAAGACTCAACAGCTGAAAAAGTGAAGAACTCTCTCACCACATTCAAAAAATTTGCATACATGGCTGATGAATGCACCAGTGCAAATGGGCATTAAGTAGTAAGTCATTGTGTATGTTGTCTTGATGTCAGTGGTAGGCCAGTAGATGCATTTCTAGATGTTCAAGTTATAGAAGACACATCGGCTGCATCTGTGACAACCCACATCTTAGAAGAGTTGAATGCTTCTCAACTGGACCCCAAACAGATGGCTGCTTGTGCATTTGATGGAGCTGCAAACTTCTCTGGAAGACATGGTGGAGTGCAAGCTTTCCTCAGAGAAAAGTGTAACCCTAGTCTCTCCTATACACGCTGCAGAGGCCACCTACTCCAACTAGCGCTAGTACGAGCTGCAGACTCTTCAAAAGACATTTAAAAAACTATACATTTAATGTCTTCATTATAGTCTTTTTTTCAGAAAGAGTCCAAAAAGACTGAATACCTTGGAAAATATAGAAGATCATAGAATCATAGAATCATAGAATATCAGGGTTGGAAGGGACCCCAGAAGGTCATCTAGTCCAACCCCCTGCTCAAAGCAGGACCAATTCCCAGTTAAATCATCCCAGCCAGGGCTTTGTCAAGCCTGACCTTAAAAACCTCTAAGGAAGGAGATTCTACCACCTCCCTAGGTAACGCATTCCAGTGTTTCACCACCCTCTTAGTGAAAAAGTTTTTCCTAATATCCAATCTAAACCTCCCCCACTGCAACTTGAGACCATTACTCCTCGTTCTGTCATCTGCTACCATTGAGAACAGTCTAGAGCCATCCTCTTTGGAACCCCCTTTCAGGTAGTTGAAAGCAGCTATCAAATCCCCCCTCATTCTTCTCTTCTGCAGGCTAAACAATCCCAGCTCCCTCAGCCTCTCCTCATAACTCATGTGTTCCAGTCCCCTAATCATTTTTGTTGCCCTTCGCTGGACTCTCTCCAATTTATCCACATCCTTCTTGAAGTGTGGGGCCCAAAACTGGACACAGTACTCCAGATGAGGCCTCACCAATGTCGAATAGAGGGGAACGATCACGTCCCTCGATCTGCTCGCTATGCCCCTACTTATACATCCCAAAATGCCATTGGCCTTCTTGGCAACAAGGGCACACTGCTGACTCATATCCAGCTTCCCGTCCACTGTCACCCCTAGGTCCTTTTCTGCAGAACTGCTGCCTAGCCATTCGGTCCCTAGTCTGTAGCTGTGCATTGGGTTCTTCCGTCCTAAGTGCAGGACCCTGCACTTATCCTTATTGAACCTCATCAGATTCCTTTTGGCCCAATCTTCCAATTGGTCTAGGTCCTTCTGTATCCTATCCCTCCCCTCCAGCGTATCTACCACTCCTCCCAGTTTAGTATCATCCGCAAATTTGCTGAGAGTGCAATCCACACCATCCTCCAGATCATTTATGAAGATATTGAATAAAACCGGCCCCAGGACCGACCCCTGGGGCACTCCACTTGATACCGGCTGCCAACTAGACATGGAGCCATTGATCACTACCCGTTGAGCCCGACAATTTAGCCAGCTTTCTACCCACCTTATGGTGCATTCATCCAGCCCATACTTCCTTAACTTGCTGACAAGAATACTATGGGAGACCGTGTCACTTGGTACACTTGGACTGAAGTTCAAATTAGTCCAACCTGGGAAAACCCTCTGGTTTCTCTTGAGCGATCCTCGACTGTTGTCTTAAAATTACTCCAGCCATTCTTACTGGCTTTGGAAAGTATCTACCAAGATGGGATGGATCTAAGTAGTGAGGCTGGTGGATTATTTTTGCTACTACGTTCATAGAAGACTATTGCCATTCTCTCTCTTGTAAGTCTACCGTTGAAACCACTTGGGTCATTAAACAATGCCATCCAGGCATCTGCTACAACAGTAGTAGATCTTTGTCCAGCAATAGAATTCTACATTTGGATCAATCAGAGAGCTATCCATTGAAAAAGTACTGGAAGAAGCAAAGACTTCAGTCAAGAAGTTGACTAATGAAGGCATTTATATTGAATCCTTAAGTGAAGAGGACAAGAAGTGTTTGTTAAGACAACTGAAAAAGTACACAGACTTGATTCTTAAAAAGCTACAAAAGCGACTTCTCCATTCGACACAACCTCTACGTAGCTTTTACAGATCCCTGTCCTATAAAACACCGACAGTTGAGTGGAGTGAGGCACTACCAGCAATGGGGCTGCCATGTGCTCAGGACAGAACAGAGAATTTGAACACAGAGTGGAATATCATACGACAAATGAATGAAGATTTGACTTCAACTTCTTTTTTATCATCACCGGTCGTTCGACCCAATCTTTATGCTATGTTTCCTGGGATGAAAGAAGTAGGACTTCATCTCTTGCTACTCCCAGTAACAACTGCTACAGTTGAGCGTTCTTTTTCATCACTGAATACAATTTTATGTTCTGAAAGAAGTCGCCTTCTGCCTGACCATGTGAATGGGCATATCAATTGAAGGAATGGAAGTACCGAACACACAAGAAGCCACCAAAGATGAACGCACTGCATTCAAGAAGTTCATTAACAGGGTTGTGCAAAATTATAACAAGAAACCAAGAAGGATGGAGATGTAGTGCTTCATAGAAAGCTTGAGAAACCAACTGTAATTCGTGTGACGATTTTAAAACATGAGTTAAATCTAATTAAATGGTCATGAAATATTTTTCAGTTTTTACTGTGGTGCCATACAGCCAACCTTCACCCTTACGGTCTGACCCTCTATTGTCCCTGACCACCACCACCCCCTCCCCTTGTAAATTTGAACACCCCCCCTAATTTCAATTCCTGGGGAAAACACTGCATTTAATGCTCCTCAGGTTAAAAGAAATCCTGGTGGGGGTGTATTTTCCACTGTAACAATCATTCTAATTCTGGCTAAAAAGCTTTCCATGGGAGACGGGTCCTGCAGAATGCCCTAGGTTGGTCAAAATTGCAATTAATCCAGTCTCATCCCACAGCAATGTGACCTTTGAAGAAGTTCAGCTTAACTCTGTCAATCTTGTACTTCTTCCTTTTCTTTATTAGCTGAAGTCCACCACAAGAGCCAGTTCTCTTGGCTGCTCATGAATGGAGATGCAGTACCTGATGTTTCCCATTTTGGTTTCACAATACGCTGGATCTGAGCACCAGGAGGTAGAGCTGCTGAGTATGCACAGAGAGAAACATTCCCAACAAGATTTCTGGAGTGATATCTGAGACTTCGACATGCATTTTTAAAGTGAAGGTAATCTTCAGTGTTGGAACATCTAATCCCAGTAAAAAGTTATTACTACTTAAGTCATTTATCTCTTTGGCTACATAAAACTTGATGAGTGTTTGTGAAGTGCTTTGAAATGCTGAGATCAGAGGAAGCTTCTGACAATCCACCCTGCATGTTAAAATTATACCTGTTTGTATCACCTGAACCCTACTGGATGCTTCCAGATACGTCACTAACCTGAGAATAACTCTGAGAGAGGATCATTCTGGAATTTTTTTAATTTTGGTTTGATGATTTGGGGGTGAACTTTTGGGTGAAACATCTTCTTATCTAAGTGTGAACAATGATCAACCATTGAGAGTCTTGCAATGCATTCTAATTCCCTTTACCTGTAGTTGTTTTCTCAGTGGTGGGTATTTACACTTGAGCAGAATTAAATTCTCTTGTTCCAAAATTTTTCCCAGTTTGAATTGTATATTGAGATTTTATTCCTACACTGCACATGAACAAGCTTGAAATGCACACACTTGTAATTCCTTTGGACCTTTATTATCCTCATGTACAAAGAAGGCAATGTTGAAGAGATATACCACTCTGTACCACATTTCACAGACCTGAAAGAATTCATTACCACTGCCTTACTGTGACCCATTAGAGAGCGGTCATTCCAAGGAGAGAAAAAGTAGTGCACACAGGGCACTTGGTGTCTTCATTGCAGTGGGTGCTGTGGCTTAAAACAAGTTTTTAAAGCTTGAATTCCAACTTGATATTTACAAGGCCACCACACTCTTGGAATATTGACAGACTTGCAATTCCTTTGCAGAAGTATTAGCATCAGGTATAAAGAAGCCACAGTGAAAGAGGGTCACAACATTAGCCAGTTTTTTATTGTTGATGCTTAGATCCAAGGATGCAAGCACTTTGTAACCAGACATGTTATTAACCTTGTCTTGTAACACAGTGCAACAGGGATAAACCTAGAGCTCAGCCTGTGGTAGGAGGAGTCAGGACTCTTGGGTTGTATTTCTGTTTTCTGCAACTGACCCCATGTGACCTTCACCTCACCGTGCCTCTTTTTCCAGGCATATCAAACACAGAGAGTAAGGATGGGAAAACTGGAAGTTCTTCAGTGTCCTCAGAACTCCAGATTTCAAAGCCTTCACAAACACTCGCTGGTGTTTCACACACGCAAAGGGTTGTATTCTTAGAATATTAATAAAGTGTTGTTGGGATAAGTCATCTCTGCACTGAGTCATACAGTACCTTTAAAAAAAATGGAGGCCAAGGTCTCTCTTGTCATTACCTTAATCAGGTCATGATTTAAGCCACACAATTTGGAGCTATTTCATTTTCATTCAAACATAGCTTTGATTTTGGCATTTTTTTAAAAATCCATATGGGGTAGAACGGCCCCGTCCAGTGACTATCAGCTTCAAAGACCCGTGCGTTAGCCAGTGCCCTGACTCCAAAGTGGTGATCAGACCCTCACCGAGAGTCGTGACCTTCCCAGGACCAATTCTCCACAATTTCCCTCAGCAGAGCCAAATGGGACCATAAGAGCCCCTGTCGTCAACGCCGGTTTCGGGGGCTCTATTACCTTTGGAGGGATTTTTTTATTGGAAAATGAAGGTGCTCTCTTCGGGTAAATTACCAACCAAAGCAAGACACTTCTGCCCTCTTCCCTGGATATCGAACCCAGCCTTGCGGATATCATTTACACTTTGAACAACAGGCTGGTTCAGGCAGGAATGTTTTCTGCAACATGCCCTTTGTCTCGTCAGACATTATGTCAAATCTCATCCCATAGCCATCTCCTCCTTCACCAAGAATGCATCATTTTAATCTCTCCTGGGCTTCCCGCTGGGCTCACGCAACTGCATTGTCGAACTAGACTTCAATTCCTTGGCTGCTCATGGATGGAGAGATGGTTTGTGGTAGGGTACAGGTTCCAAGACTTAATTCAAAACCTTTCTGTAAAAGAGCACTGCTTCCTTTCTCTCTCTGCCATCCCTCCCCTTGACCCATGACCAAATCTACTCTAAGCAGCCCTTTGAGACAGCATTGGTGACCCAAGTGAAGGGCCAATGTTAGGTCAAGTTTTAGTTACGATAGAAAAAGCTTCACCCCAGGCAGATGGCCATCACAAAGGCCCATGCTCAGCTTAAGTCCCTGCTGTGACCAAGTTTGAAACTTTAAAATTGGACTCAAGTTGTCTATAGGCATTGTACTATCCCTCTGCCAAAGGATGAATTTCAGACTTAAAGTCAGGACAGGAAACAGGCTGGAGGAAATGGAATGATTTCCATGGATTTCAAAGGCAATTGGATTGGACCTGCTGAGAATGGAGGTGGTGAGAATGGAGAAAAATGGGTGCTTGCTTTATAGCACGTTTAGAATGAACTGCCCCATGCCCCTCATCACGACCAGCATGAATTGCAAGGACCAAACTGTATTCCTTTCATGACACCCACTTGTGCTACTGATGCTGCTCAGAATCATCACCTTGACCTTCATTATAATGGCAGCACCTATAAAATCTCTGGAATGATACGAGAAATGCAGTTGGCCCGTACAATTCTAAGATGAAAGACAGCTGAAGAGTGCAAAGTGCATGTCACGCCCTCTGAGGCTCAGATTAGCCCAATAATCACCAACGCTGAGGAAAATAGCTCCATCCAAAGGAGGACTTGCGAAGGAAATCAAGTTTGTTTGGTAACTAATTGGACCTCCTCCACAAACAGCATCTCAGATCCTCCAGGCAGTCCTAGGAACGGTATAAAAGCACTCACGATTCAGATTTCTTCTACACACTTCTCCAGACTTCATCTCCTCAGTGAACTGGGTAAGTCCAATTCCACTCTATCTCTTTCTAACCACAGAGGTATCACAATAGGGCCTCTTTTCATTGACGACGGAATCTTGCATCTGCTCACTGTGATTTTTGTCAGGGATCAGGGGGTTCTTCCATAACTATCTTGAGTCGTGATTCAATTGCAGGCGCTCGTAGATTGATGATCTGAAGCTAAAGGAGAGACTTTAAGAGCAACACATGCAATTCAGAAACATATTTCCTATTAACTGGAAGAAGAATGAGGGCATTGAAATCTTTTCAGTAACTTTAGAAAGTCCCTTAACATTTTTCACTTTGTTGGATTAGGAAGAAATTTTCCCAGGTTAGTCCAGAAAGGGCCAATTCAGTGGTTTTCTACATTACTCTATTAAGCAGCTGTGACCCCTCACTACTGAGGACAAGAGAATGGATTAAGATGACAAGAGGTGTGATCCAGGCAAGCAATTCCTATGTTCTCCTGAGCAGAAATACCCATACCTCACATGGTGTAATTTCGTGCCGCTCTATGGAAGTCAGTGGAACTGAACCCATTAAACCCCAGCTGAGGAGTTTCTCTGTAGTGAATTGTTTGGAGAAAAGAAAAGCTTCTGTTTCTTGTTTTAGCAAGTATTGGTGATTCCCAAGGTTTGGAGAACCAAGAGCCACACTGTGATACCAGACTTAACAGGTTTGCATGCAGAGGTTAAATCCTCAAAGGAAACAATCTGATTACCATGATCCCAGCCATCTTCTCTTTCAGAAATGTCTAAAATGGATCCAGAATCCCAGGTGTCCAGCACAGAAATACTTACACCTATTCTAGTCAGCGTTTTTCAGACAAAGTCTTTTTGAGAGGATCAAAGGGGCCTGCTGGGAGGGAAGTTTAGAGTGAGTGGACAGAGGCATAGAAAGAGAAAATAGGAACAAATACATGACCACACAAAAAGAGATTCAGGCCACTTCTCCTCTCTCTCTCAGGACCCATGCTGACCTCACGACAATTGTAACCGAGCTTTGAAACCTTTCTTCCACCGGCACTTGCACCTTCTCTTTACTCTAGTCCCTGTTTTGTGTTCCAGGTTTACCTCCGTCCCAGAAAGATGGCTTACTCCAGCCTCTGCTATCCAGAATGCGGGGTGGCCCGACCCAGTCCAGTCACTGACAGCTGCAACGAGCCCTGCGTTAGGCAGTGCCCTGACTCCGAAGTGGTGATCAGACCCTCCCCGGTTGTTGTGACCCTCCCCGGACCAATTCTCAGCAATTTCCCTCAGCAGAGCGAAGTGGCAGCCGCAGGAGCACCTGTGGTCGGTGCTGGTTTGGGAGGCTCATTCGGTTCGGGGGGACTGTACGGCTATGGAGGCCGTTATGGAGGGTTGTATGGTTTAGGGAGATATGGTGCCTACGGGGGCCTTTACGGTTATGGGGGATTATTGGGCAATGGGGGATACTGCGGTTACCCGGGCCTTTATGGTTACGGGGGATTATTGGGCAATGGGGGATACTGCGGTTACCCGGGCCTTTATGGTTACGGGGGATTATTGGGCCATGGGGGATACTGCGGTTACCCGGGCCTTTACGGTTACGGAGGATATGGCCGTAGGTATCTTGGTGGATATTGTGGGCCATGTTAAACCCAGCAGGAATGTTCGTAGAAGAAGGAAGAACCAGGAAATGAACAGCAAGATCCAGATTCACCCCTGATCTTTTGGGCATGGCTTTCAGAAGTGCTGTGCAAACATGGCTCCACCTGAGGGAGCTGTGTGTGCTCAGCACCTTGGTCTGATAGCCCTGCTGCATTTCCAATGTTACGCTTTAGGACTCTTTCCGCTAGTGCTTTCCCAGCCATGTGCTGATTCTTGCTTTCACATGTGGACTCATTCTGAATTACACGCAAGCTGTTTACACTAAGCCCGCAGCGTGAAGGAAACAAGGGCCTTAACATAGGCATCATTTACATTCATTATCACTGTAAGTCCCTTTAAAGGGGAAAAAGAGACCTTGCTGTCAAGGAGAATTAGGCCCCATATGTTCTATCCTTTCCATCAATACGTATCTTTAGCACCTCACTTTAACCTTTGCTATGGCTGATGTATAATGGAGAAGCTGTGTAGTCCTCTGCTTCTATTTTGCTTTGTCTCATTTCCCACCGACTGGGGTAAAACAAAAAACTTAAAATGGTTACAGAGGGGACTTCTTTGTCAACCTCTGCAGCTGCAACAAAGCACAAAGAACATGTTGTCTGAAATGCAATCCACTGAGGCCTGTTATTGGTCGCAGGCCTTCTTGAAACTCTGGAAATACATTCTTTCTGCTCTGTACTATTTCTTCCTGTAACTGTGTACTGCCAATTGCATTTGCATTAAAAACTCTGCTGCAGCATAATATCGGTCTTCTGGTTCTCCTTGTTCCGCCCTCCTTGCTTAAAAATTCCATCAGACGAAATTCCTTCCTGAGGAGTCGGGGCCACAGGGCACTTCTCAAATTGCAATTTTCAAAGCCCTGGAATGATAGAAGAATCGTGCTCTTGGAGTGGTTGAAAGCATTCTGCAGGCCCTAAGCACCAGTGTGGAGTTTCTCCTTGCATTACCTGCTTTAGCAAAGAGTCTTTTCCTGCAAAGACTCAGACAGATTTTCTTTGGTTTCAAGAAGGCCAATCACATGGTTTGCGCTAAGAGTTTGTGGGAGTCTTTGCAGGACAGCGACCCAGGTTTTCCTCAGCTTGAGTGAGGAATGTAATAAGTTCTGTGCTACTCTCAGCTTCTGCCCTTGGGCAGGGTGATTAAGATAAAAGGCTTGTCATTAAATTAAGGATGATCCTGAAAGCATTGCCAGGCAACTCAGTTAAAAGATGGGAAACAAAAAGTTGGAATAAAGGGCCTATTTTCAGAATGGAGAGAAGTAAATAAAGTAGTGGTGTCCCCCAGGGGCCTGTGTTCAGATCAGCGTTGTTCAACATATTCAGAAATTATCTCGAAAAAGGGGTAAACAGTGAGGTGGCATAATTTGCAGATGATACAAAATTATTCAACTGGGTGACTTGGCATCAAAATGGCACATGACATTCAATGTTCAATGCAAAGTAATGCACATGACAAAATATAATCCCAACTATACACACAAAATGATGGGGTCTAAATTAGCTGTTACCCATCAAGAAAGAGATTTTGAAGTCCTTTGCCGTACTCTGAAAGCACTATGCTTCCAGAGTACTGCAAATTTATGAGACTCCTTCTCACTGTGCCTGTATCATCCTGAACTGCGGAATGACCATTCTCCAGCTTCAGAAGATTTACAAATTATCTCCAGTCACCAGTGGGACAGACGCAACTGAGTAATGCCGCTGTCCTTAACGTGCATCAAGACCATACCAGGGAACTAGATGTAAATAAGATTGCTGACAGTTTCATCCAGAAAGCTACAGTGAGACATAATGTCTTTCAACTGGGACGTTAGTGAAGACGTCGTTCTAACAATTTAATTAAAATTGTAAAGATACCAATGATAGACACATATTCTCAAACTAGAATATGAAAGAAGTGTATAATTATGCTGAAAATAGTCTACCCCCAAAATTGGCCAGCCTCCCCCGCCCCAAAACGTACACACCTCTTCGAGAGAACCCACTGGCAAAAAGAAAAGTCAGCGCCTACGCTTGACACAACCTTTGCATGAATTTTGCAGTGCTGGAGATGAGCTGAGAACATTTAGGGCAATGGGGTAGAAATAGTTCAGCTTCATATTGGAATTTTGAATTTCACTGCACCAAGAAAACTCAGTTAAATTAATCTTCTCATGCTTTCCCTTCATGTGTTTATCAACTGGTCAGCAGCCATGTCCACTCCTGGGTCAAATAACACAACCAAAAGTTGATTTCACAAGGATGATGCTAACACACTTGACTGAAGTCCGTTCTGCCCATATAGACAAATTACGCTATGTCCCTGATGTGATGAATAAGGTCATAGAAACCGCTTTCGGACTGCCACCTGATTTGCTGAGACTACCTCGAAGTCTGTTTTACCTCGCAGCTTCGGACTTCAGTACCTTGCCTGGTTGTGCCAGATACACTAACCTGCTACAAACACAGGCTGTCATAAATATAAAGGGAAGGTTAAACCCCTTCAAAATCCCTCCTGGCCAGAGGAAAAATCCTCTCACCTGTGAAGGGTTAAGAAGCTAAAGGTAACCTCGCTGGCACCTGACCAAAATGACCAATGAGGAGACAAGATACTTTCAAAAGCTGGGAGGAGGGAGAGAAACAAAGGGTCTGGGTCTGTCTATATGCTGCTTTTGCCGGGGATAGACCAGGAATGGAGTCTTAGAACTTTAGTAAGTAATCTAGCTAGGTATGTGTTAAATTATGATTTCTTTAAATGGCTGAGAAAAGAATTGTGCTGAATAGAATGACTATTTCTGTCTGTGTGTCTTTTTTGTAACTTAAGGTTTTGCCTAGAGGGATTCTCTATGTTTTGAATCTAATTACCCTGTAAGGTATCTACCATCCTGATTTTACAGAGGTGATTTCTTTACTTCTATTTACTTCTATTTCTATTAAAAGTCTTCTTGTAAGAAAACTGAATGCTTTTTCATTGTTCTCAGATCCAAGGGTTTGGGTCTGTGGTCACCTATGCAAATTGGTGAGGATTTTTACCAAACCTTTCCCAGGAAGTGGGGTGCAAGGGTTGGGAGGATTTTAGGGGGAAAGACGTGTCCAAACTACGTTTCCCAGTAAACCCAGTTAGAGTTTGGTGGTGGCAGTGGATATTCCAAGGACAAAGGATAAAAATAGTTTGTACCTTGGGGAAGTTTTAACCTAAGCTGGTAAAAGTAAGCTTAGGAGGTTTTCATGCAGGTCCCCACATCTGTACCCTACAGTTCAGAGTTGGGGAGGAACCTTGACACAGGCCCAGGTCTGAACCACGTCCCCCAAAAGCTTCAGGCTTAACTGAAAACAGCTTAAGAAGTGCTCCTAGAGTGACCAGATAGCAAGTGTGAAAAATCAGGACGGGGGTGGGGTGTCATAGGTGCCTAAAAAGAAAAAGCCCCAAAAATCAGGACTGTCCCTATAAAATCAGGACATCTGCTCACCCTAAGTGCTCCTGTCTCCAGCACCCAGATACCCAGTTCTCAGCGAGATACAAAGCCCAAATAAATCCATTTTACTCTATAGAAAGC
Organism: Lepidochelys kempii; assembly: GCF_965140285.1. Taxonomy (NCBI): domain Eukaryota; kingdom Metazoa; phylum Chordata; order Testudines; family Cheloniidae; genus Lepidochelys; species Lepidochelys kempii. The sequence goes on from NC_136380.1 coordinate 350,464,698, forward strand.
TTATACAGGGTAAACTCATAAATTGTTCGCCATCTATAACACTGATAGAGAGATATGCACAGCTGTTTGCTCCCCCGGGTATTAAATACTTGCTCTGGGTTAATTAATAAGTAAAAAGTGATTTTATTAAATATAAAAAGTAGGATTTAAGTGGTTCCAAGTAAGAACAGACAGAAAAAAGTAAGGTACCAAGCAAAATAGAATAGAACATGCAAGTCTAAGTCTAATAAAGTAGGAAACTAAATGCAGGTAAATCTCGCCCTCAGAGGTGTTCCAATAAGCTTCTTTTACAGACTAGACTTCCTCCTACTCTGGCTCCAACAATCACTCACCCCCCGTAGTTACTCCATTGTTAATGAAGTACTCCCAATTACTTAACTAACTCCTTCACGCTATGTTGACCAAATCTGCCTTATGTGCTTCCTAGAGCAAACACTTTAAATACAAGCACAGAGCCAATGCTCATAACTTCAGATATAAAAATTATACATGATTATGAATAGGAGGAATACATTCAGCAGAACATAATGTTTGCAAAGATATGTTACATGGCATGTCTAGCATAAAACATATTCCAGATATGTCATATTTACACTCATAAACATATTTCTATAAAGCATTATGGGGTGCAACGTCACAAACGTCATCTGCAGAAGTCGGGAATCTCCTGTGTGATATCAAGAGACTCATTTCCAGACCATTCATTCCACACAAGAATCACATGGGTTTTGAGGTAACTGTGACTCACTGCACTCCATATTATCGGTCTTGTATAAAATCCCCTGGATGTACCATGGCTTGATATTGCAGGAACTGCACATCAAAAGATTACACTTCCCACTACATTGTTCGTCAACATTTTTGTGGCTCTCACTTCCCAGGAGATGAACATTTTCCACGAATCAAATTTTTGATTTGACAACACAAAAGTAAAAATTTATCCAGACCTTCTTGCCTGTTTAAGGACATCATACAATACTCAGGTGAGGAGGAGAGATTTAGCCATCTAGCCAAGGGTTTTGTGTAAGAGCAATATAGCTCTAGTCTTCAATATCAGACTTTACCCATGGACCCCTCCTTGGAACGAAAGAGCATAGGCATTTCTACAGAAGATCAGGCCTCTCTCCCACAGTGGTCAGTACCAGATGCTTAACAGGGAGGTGCAAGACACCCAGCAAAACACCTTACGGCCCCTGCTTCATTTGCAGGTTACAATCTGGTGTAAAACCCATTGTGTAGTTGAGAATCAGGCCCACTAGGTTGATAACAGGGGAAGCCCACAGCCAGGAAGAAATTAGACAAAACCGATCAAGAGTAACATGGCAAACATTAGGACTGTTTGCAGAGGTGCTGATGAAATGCAGCTCTCTCATTATTTCACACTGAGTTTGGTGAACTCAACACTTCTCAAAGTCACACCTAGGCACTCAGATATCAACCTGTATTGTGCCATTCATTTCCTGGTTCTGCCTTTTCCCTTGGATATGCCGGCTGGGTTTAACATGGCCCACAGTTTCCATTAAGTTACCAATGACCCCATCACGATCCCCCCAACCCTCTTTTCCCCAACAACCATATGGGCCATGTTATAAGGCAGTGAGGGAGGTGAGGAGAAGTTATCCTTCCTTGCACAGTCTCTGTTGTCTCCCAGTCTCAGTGATTAATCAGGGGGCAAAGGTCGGGGGGAGCCCGGGCCCACCCTCTACTCCGGGCTCCAGCCCAGGGACCCTATTAGTATCAACTATGGAAGCTGACCTTTTACAAACATGACATGTACAATTCCCTGGGATACTTCCCCCACACAGCAGCCCTCACTTCCTCAAGCTCCACTTTACCCTTCCCTCAGGGCGTCCTTCCTTGTGCCTGATATGGTGTATACTACTCAGTCTCTCCAACAGCACAACTTCCTCCCACAGCTCCTGACAGGCACACCCACCTGACTGACTGGGAGGCTTTTAACTAGTTTCAGCCAGGCCCTGATTGACTACAGGTGTCCCAATCAACCTAGCCTTCTCCCTTCTTCTGGAAAGTTCTTAATTGGCCCCAAGTGTCTTAATTCATAGAATCATAGAATCATAGAATCATAGAATATCAGGGTTGGAAGGGACCTCAGCAGGTCATCTAGTCCAACCCCCTGCTCAAAGCAGGATCAATCCCCAATTAAATCATCCCAGCCAGGGCTTTGTCAAGCCTGACCTTAAAAACTTCTAAGGAAGGAGATTCTATCACCTCCCTAGGTAATGCATTCCAGTGTTTCACCACCCTCCGAGTGAAAAAGTTTTTCCTAATATCCAACCTAAACCTCCCCCACTGCAACTTGAGACCATTACTCCTTGTCCTGTCCTCTTCTACCACTGAGAATAGTCTAGAACCATCCTCTCTGGAACCACCTCTCAGGTAGTTGAAAACAGCTATCAAAACCCCTCTCATTCTTCTCTTCTGCAGACTAAACAATCCCACTTCCCTCAGCCTCTCCTCATAAGTCATGTGTTCCAGACCCCTCATCATTTTTGTTGCCCTTCGCTGGACTCTCTCCAATTTATCCACATCCTTCTTGTAGTGTGGGGCCCAAAACTGGACACAGTACTCCAGATGAGGCCTCACCAATGTCGAATAGAGGGGAACGATCATGTCCCTTGATCTGCTTGCTATGCCCCTACTTATACATCCCAAAATGCCATTGGCCTTCTTGGCAACAAGGGCACACTGCTGACTCATATCCAGCTTCTCGTCCACTGTCACCCCTAGGTCCTTTTCTGCAGAACTGCTGCCTAGCCATTCGGTCCCTAGTCTGTAGCTGTGCATTGGGTTCTTCCGTCCTAAGTGCAGGACCCTGCACTTATCCTTATTGAACCTCATCAGATTTCTTTTGGCCCAATCCTCCAATTTGTCTAGGTCCCTCTGTATCCTATCCCTGCCCTCCAGCGTATCAACCACTCCTCCCAGTTTAGTATCATCCGCAAATTTGCTGAGAGTGCAATCCACACCATCCTCCAGATCATTTATGAAGATATTGAACAAAACCGGCCCCAGGACCGACCCCTGGGGCACTCCACTTGACACCGGCTGCCAACTAGACATAGAGCCATTGATCACTACCCATTGAGCCCGACCTGGAGCAGCTTCCATTTCACTTATCCTGGTACCACGGATTTGTTTAGCCTGGAGCTAATATATCTATCTCCCACTACTTTTCTATAGCCATCTGGCCTTGCCCCATCACACTGTATAATCTCCCATAACCACTGGGACACCGGTTACAATATAATCCTCCATCACTTTATAAGCCTCTATCAGCACATGTGCTCCCATCACCACCTCTGATGTCAGCTGCACCCGAGGAGACCGCTCTGCTTTCCTGAGGGAAAGAGCTGAGAATGGCTCCTGGGAAGGTCAATCAGTGGGGGAGGGGTGCAGGAGGGCCATTTGGCCTGGCCCTCAAGCTCAAAGGGGGCCTCAAATTTAGACACTTATAAATTTTTTCCCATTTTATAAGTTTTGCAACTTGTTTTTATGTGCATCCCTGTCGAACACACTCTCTCAGCTTACAGCTGCAAATTTAAGCAAATAAGAGATGTGATTTGGTAAAAGACATAATTTTTTTGTTAACTGATATAGATTTTGTCATATTAAACAGTTTAAAATGTTCATAAATATTAATAAAAATACACTGGTTCTGATGGCACAAGATTAGACCGTGATGAACGTGTCCTCTCAGATCAGCTGATTATATAAACAAACCACAACTAGTGGCTCGTGCTGGACCAAGTGCATCTGGAAAAGTAGAGAATTGTTACATTTTAGTTTCTTTATAGTTTTACGTCTACTTGCCTAAGGAACTGTTTATGTGTGAGAATTCCTCATTATTATCTTCATATGGTAGCTAAGAGAGGTGACTGGTTGGTTGGTTGGTTGGTTGAGCCCTAGCTTGGTAGCTTGGCCATCATCATAGTCTTTTGTAGTCCGTACGCCGAGATTCAAGGTGAAAAGTTGTGAGGACAATCTTGTAGAGTGAGTATATATATATATATATATATATATATATATATGTCATCCCTTTGTCTTCAGCTCAGCCTGTTATATTGTACCTTGCATGCTTGAGTTTTGATTCAGTGAAAAGGATAACAACATGTCTGACTGTTTTATTTTGTGTTCTTAATTAGTATTCCTTTGTTTTCAGCCTTTTCAGCATTTGTGTACCATTTGTGTACATGTTTACAGTAAAAGCTACTTATTGACAGCAGAATATTTCAAGTGTGGATCGGCTACATATTGACCAGATAGATCACGATGAAGAGGAGATTTGAAAGTGGTGCAAGCAAAAGACAGCAAAAACCCAATTGAGTGAAGCAGCAGCTAAGAGCTCAAAGCCAATAACTTCATTTCTCAAACCATTGGAAAACGCACCTTACCCAACAAACAACGCTACAGATAATGAAAACTCTGCAACTGCAACAGGTGATATTTCAATGCCAATACCCGAACATGACGACAGTAGTCAAGAAGGAGATGTGTCAATAGTAACAGAGGTAGCAGAAGATCCTGTGGACGATCAAGAAACTCAATACCAACAGGAAGATGTAGATCTTACGCAGCAAGAGCAATTTATGAGTACAGCTTTGACTGTGACTGACATTGGAATTATTGACAAGAGCAATGCTGCCCAAATGCAATCTTTTCTTCAAATTAGTTGTTTTGAAATTCCAAGTAACATTCCACGAGATGCTGAGAATCATGCTTTCCCTACTCGTCTGCTCACAAAAACTCTTCCAAATGGTGAGACCTATACAAGAGACTGGTTATGCTGGAATACGGAAAAACAATCTCTGTACTGTTCACGCTGCTTCATTCACATGTCCACATTTGAATGCATTCTGATGTCATCTTTGTGGATGAAGCTACTTACAATGATCCACCGAACTAATCTGTAATTGAACCATGCCATGCTACACTTGATGTTGAGAGGGATATCACTGAAAGTCTTATCAATGATATTCAACAGATTTCTGAACAATGCGATGTGATCCTGACTGAGTCCAAATTAGTAGCACAGAATATTGGCATTTCACTTCAATCATAGAATCATAAAATATCAGGGTTGGAAGGGACCTCAGGAGGTCATCTAGTCCAACCCCCTGCTCAAAGCAGGACCAATCCCCAATTTTTGCCCCAGATCCCTAAATGGCCCCTTCAAGGATTGAACTCAGAACCTGGGTTTACTAGGCCAATGCTCAAACCACGGAGCTATCCCTCCCCCACAATCTGAGTTCTCCACCAATCGCAATTTACTGACTGAATCCAATACCGAGCAGCACTATAGGGTCAATGTCTTCCTTGTCATCATTCACTCTCTTCAATCAGGTCTTACATGTCGATACTTTCTGTAGCTGAACAATTTCAGCAACAGTACAACACAGAAATCTCAAAAGATCTCAGTGATGAGGTCATCTTCCTCAAACAAATATATTCCACAAACTTTCAATTGGATTGCAAGCCAAAGGAATTGCTTCAAGAAATATTCAAACTTGGACTCAATGGGGTATTTCCTAATATCACAGTTGCATTGTGTATTTTTATCAGTTTGCCTCCATCAGTGGCTTCAGGTGAACACGCCTTCAACGTCTTGAAGCAGGTAAAGAACTATCATCATTCAACTTTCGGACAAGAGCGTTTGAATGGGCTCACCATGCTTAATATCAACTGTGACATTGCACAAAAGCAAGATTTTTCCTCAACAATTAGTGCATTTGCACAGAAAAAGGCTAGAAAAGCATTTGCTATATAAAAAAATATTCAAATTATGTCTCACCCTTTCTTTGGTGCCTTATTTTGTTTTCATGTTTCATCCTTCTTCGTTTTTATTATGGCTAGGGGCCTCAAAAGCTGCGAGGGCCTGGGTACAGTTCTGCTGCCCTCTAGTCAGACAACAGGAATAGCAATACTTTATTACTCCTGCCCCAATAACAAGGAGCCTGGGGATTTAGCAGTAGTCACAAGTGATCATTTGGGCAATCAATCCCACCGTGCTGAGTACCTACGCAGGGTGCGTGTGCCCACGCAAACGAGATCAACTCCTGAAATCCTTTTCCACAGCTCACCACTAGATGTCAGGAAATAGCTCATTCAGAATCTGTGAAAGAAAGAAAGAAAGAAAGAAAGAAAGAAAGAAAGAAAGAAAGAAAGAAAGAAAGAAAGAAAGAAAGAAAGAAAGAAAGAAAGAAAGAAAGAAAGAAGCTCTTTTGAATCCTTGTTACTCTCTTTGTCCTAAAAATATCCTGTCTCTAAGAAGCATACATAAATAAAATGTCTATCATTAATGCCTGGGATTTCCAGTCTATTAAAAAATATCCCACAGAAAATGGCTGGAATAGCATTCATAATGCTACTTTCCTTGTTAGGCTGTAACCGCTATATGAGTGGGAGATGGTCCCACAATAGCCAGGAACCTTCCTAGCTTATCCACTCCCCCAGTGGAATTGGCTAGAGAAAGAACCTGAGTCCTCGCTCCCACCCCCTTTATCCACAGGATGCCTGACCCCAAGGTCTCCCTTTCCACTCTCCTCTGTGGCAGGGACCTTGTAACCCCGACAACACCGGGCCCAGGATTCCTGAGGGGCTCGACCTGCAGTCTGCTCGTGGTCACTTAGGACAGGGGTAGGGTGTCCCCCACAACGGGGTGCTCTCTTCACACCAGACGCTTCCCGGACACCCACTGATCATTACATACAGTGCAAAGCAAAACCAATTTATTAAACAGCAACTAATAAATCAATAAGGGAAAATGGGGAAGGTTAAAAGAACAAGTCACCCCACCCTGTGGGCAGAGGGACACCACAAACAGCCATCTCTGGAGCGTAAGGGCAGTTCACAGTCTGTTCCTCACCCTGCGCCAGGCCTCCTGCCCGGGCCCTGGCTGTGTTGCAGGGATGCTGCGGGTCGGACCCTTGCCCCGCCCCCCCGGCACTGTCCCCAGCTGCTCACTGCACCCGGCTCCGGACGGCTCCAGCCCCAGCCCCGGCTCCACTCTGCCTCAGCCTGGGTGCGGCTCTGCCTCCAGCTCAGCTCTGCTCTCTGGGCTGCTGCTCTGGCCCGTCAGGCTGCTGAGGCTCTGCTCAGCTCAGCTCTGGCTGCTGCTCTCGCCTTAGCTCGGCCTCCCGCTCAGGCAGCTCCCGCTCACACGGAGGACGGGACCCCAGGATCCTGACTCCTTCATTGGCCTCCCCGCCTTGTCAATCAGGCTGACCTGCAGCACTGGCCTTTCCCCATTCGCCTTAGAGACTCTCACTCTCAGGATCCTGTTTTCTCATTGGCCCTTCCCCTTTCTTTTGGTCCTGAGAGAGGGCCATGAAAAAAACCCACTAAGTTTTAGTAAGGGGCCAACAGTCCCCTGACATCTGCTGACAAACAAGTTCAGTCCAGCATCACAAGGTGGTGCTTTGGCTTGGAAACCTCTGCGAGTCACCAACACTTGCGGATGAATAAACAAAAATGGGGTTTTTTAGTCAAAACAAAACACAAACCCCCACCTCCTCCCCTGGTGTAAATCGGCTCAGTTTCACTGGCCTCACTGCAGCTACACTAACTTAGACCAGACGGGGATCTGCACCTAGAATTACTCCTCCACATGAGAAGAGAGCAACTGCCAGGCTGGAAGAGACGAATGGCCCATCTAAGACCGTATCCTGTCTCAGTGAGTGTCACTCACCAGCTGCTTCAGGAGAGAGCGGAAGAACAATGAATTAGTCCTTTTTGGAGAAAACTTGGGGAGTTTCTTCATAAACCTTGTCAAGACTGATTCCCCACTCTGGCGCTTCGAGTGCAGAAGATGCGGGCCCTCGAGCATTCTAAAAAATAATACTGGCCACTCCAGGCTTGTATTCAAATTCCAAGGTTACAGTTTATCGCTGACCTTGGGTGGGTAGATGCTGCCACCTCCCAAATGCAAAAACCCTTTTGAGAGTCCAGGAAGGCACACTTGGGAATTCCTTCCTCTGGGGTACCCTCCAGCCATTTCACACACACACACACCAGGGGAAGAGGTAAGTAAGAAAACAAAGGAAATCAGCTGTTGCCACCAGCTAATTAAACAACGTGCACAAATCTTTGAAGACACAAAACTGCAATCCTGGTCTTAAAAGAGGTGAACTTTATTTTAAAAAAAAAAACTCTAAAAACTCAGGCTACTGCTAGATTTAAAAAGGGCAAATACTAAAATTAAGAAGCAAGAATATCTTTCTTGAGGTCCCGCTTAAAGATTACAAGCAAAACAAAAGCACCTGGGGTTACCACAGAGGAGTCCACAAGACAAAGAAATAAAAGAGATAAACCTCATCGCGTCTCCCAAGACATTTCCTGATCTACTTACATACCTGGGTTCCAAATGAGTAGTTTCTAGGTATGATCTGATGATTTTTCATACCTGGCCCAAGCTCTTACAGCATAGTTCCAGCCCCGTCTCTGCTCTCCGGGAGAACAACACAGACAAACAAAGGGGAAGTTTTTTTCCAAATTTTAAAAAGTTCTAGCCTTCCCATTGGCTCTTTTGGTCAGGTGCCCTCTCCCTTCCTTCTACCGATAGACTTTCTAACCATTTACAGGTAAAGCAAATAGAGAACAGCTCCTCAGAGGGATTTTATAGCTAACTGGCTGGGTGTCCATAAAAGGGAGCTCCCCCACTGCCATTCATTTACCACAACCCTAAAATAAAATTGGGGGTGAGATTATTCAGAGCTCCCTAAGGAATTTGAATGTCCAAGTTCCAACTAAAATCAACAGGATCTTGTGTCTAAAATTCATGTCTTGCTCTGAAAATCCAGACCTTGACTTCTAAACCATGAAGAAACCAACGCCTGCAACTCGATAATAGAAAACAATTGAAAAACCCCCAAACTCTTCCCACTGTTCGGAATCACAGAGTGTCTGTGCAAGATTCAGTCCTAAATTAAAAGGATCACTGGCACCTCATCTGAACACTTATGGAGAGAATGACTTGAATAGGATTCTCTAGTTCACAGAGGAGAATAAGTTAAAGTGGTTAGAAGACCCCTGACTCATGAGTATTTTTAGACAGTTTTCTACACCACCAGAGGACTTGAGACAGGTCTTGCAGAATGCCCTAGGTAGGTCAGAATTGTAACCAACACCATGAGTATGCACACAGAGATACACCCCGTACAAGGCTTCTCTATCCTGGGCTAGTTAAAGTGCATTCAAAGAATCATAGAATATCAGAGTTGGAAGGGACCTCAGGAGGTCATCTAGTCCAACCACCTGCTCAAAGCAGGACTAATCCCCAACTAAATCATCCCAGCCAGGGCTTGGTCAAACCTGACCTTAAAAACTTCTAAGGAAGGAGATTCCACCACCACCCTAGGTAATGCATTCCAGTGCTTCACCACCCTCTTAGTGAAAAAGTTTTTCCTAATATCCAATCTAAACCTCCCCCACTGCAACTTGAGACCATTACTCCTCGTACTGTCATCTGCTACCATTGAGAACAGTCTAGAGCCATCCTCTTTGGAACCCTCTTTCAGGTAGTTCAAAGCAGCTATCAAATCCCCCCTCATTCTTCTCTTCTGCAGGCTAAACAATCCCAGTTCCCTCAGCCTCTCCTCATAAGTCATGTGTTCCAGTCCCCTAATCATTTTTGTTGTTCTCCGCTGGACGTTTTCCAATTTTTCCACATGCTTCTTGTAGTCTGGGGCCCAAAACTGAACACAATACTCCAGATGAGGCCTCACCAGTGTCGAATAGAGGGGAACGATCATGTCCCTCGATCTGCTGGCAATGCCCCTACTTATACAGCTCAAAATGCATTTGGCCTTCTTGGCAACAATGGCACACTGTTGACTCATACCCAGCTTCTCGTCCACTGTAACCCCTAGGTCCTTTTCTGCAGAACTGCTGCCTAGCCATTCGGTCCCCAGTCTGTAGCGGTGCATGGGATTCTTCCATCCTAAGTGCAGGACTCTGCACTTGTCCTTGTTGAACCTCATCAGATTTCTTTCGGCCCAATCTTCTAATTTCTCGAGGTCCCTCTGTATCCTATCCCTACCCTCCAGTGTATCTACCTCTCCTCCCAGTTTAGTGTCTTCTGCAAACTTGCTGAGGGTGCAATCCACACCATCCTCCAGATCATTGATGAAGATTTTGAACAAAACCGGCCCAAGGAACGACTCTTGGGGCACTCCACTTGATACCGGCTGCCAACTAGACATGGAGCTGTTGATCACTAGCCGTTGAGCCCAACGATCTAGCCAACTTTCTATCCACCTTATAGTCCATTACACCAGCCCATTCTTCTTTAACTTGCTGGCAAGAATACTGTGGGAGACTGTGTCAAAAGCTTTGCTAAAGTCAAGGAATAACATGTCCACTGCTTTCCCCTCATCCACAGAGCCATTTATCTTGTCATAGAAGGCAATTAGATTAGTCAGGCATGACTTGCCCTTGGTGAATCCATGCTGACTTTTCCTGATCACTTTCTTCTCCTCTAAGTGCTTCAGAATTGATTCCTTGAGGATCTGCTCCATGATTTTTCCAGGGACTGAGGTGAGGCTGACTGGCCTGTAGTTCCCAGGATCCTCCTTCTTCTCTTTTTTAAAGATGGGCACTACATTTGCCTTTTTCCAGTCATCCGGGACCTCCCCCTATCACCATGAGTTTTCAAAGATAATGGCCAATGGCTCTGCAATCACAGCCGCCAACTCCTTTAGCACTCTCGGATGCATCGCATCCAGCCCCATGGACATGTGCTCATCCAGCTTTGATGGAACTTTTCCCTTTTACACTGGCTCAGTATCAACCCTGAAACTTTAAAATATGTATAAAAGGGAAATGCAAAGGTACATTGAACGAAAGTCCAAAAGCCCCAATTTCAAAGGTTAGGAATCACAAACTGACCACTGAAGTGACATCTGAGACCTTGACATATATTTTTAAAGTGAATGTAATCTTCAGTGTTGGAACATCTAATCCCAGTAAAAAGTTATTACTTCTTTAGTAATTAATCTCTTTGGCTGTATACAATTTAATGAGTGTTTGTGAAGTGCTTTGAAATCCTGAGATCACAGGAAGACTCAGACAATCCACCCTGAAAGTTACAATTATACCTATTTGCCACCAAAGTAAAGGGAGGTAGATTCAGGTGAAGGTCAGACAGGGTGTGATTTGCAGAGTCAGAAATAAACCCCAGTAGTTGGGACTACTCATGCCAAACACTAACCTGTATATCCTGATCCCTATGCAAACATTTTGTAACCAGACATGATACTAACATTATCTTGTTACACAGTATAACAGGGATCAACCTAGACCTCAGCCTGTGGTAGGAGGAGTCAGAAGTATTGGGTTATATTTCTGTTTCTGCAGCTTTCCCCCTGTGACCTTCACCTCAACGTGCCTCTGTTTCTAGGCCTATCAAATTCAGAGAGTCAGGGTGGTAAGACTGGAAGTTCTTAAGCATCCTCAGGACTCCAGAGTTCAAAGCCCCTCACAAACACTCGGTGGTGTTTCACACACGCAAAGGGTTCCAGTCTTAGAATATTAATAAATTGTTGTTGGGATTAGACACCTCTGCACAGTCACTAGAAACAAAATGGAGGCCAAGGTCTCTCTTATCATTACCTTAATCAGGTCATGATTTAAGCCACACAATTTGGGGCTATTTCATTTTCTTTCAAATATAGTTTTGATTTTGGCATTTTTAAAAAACCATACGGGGTAGAACGGCCCAGTCCAGTGGCTTCAACAACATGTGCGTTAGGCAGTGCCCTGACTCCGAAGTGGTGATCAGACCCTCACTGGGAGTGGTGACCCTCCCAGGACCAATTCTCAGCAATTTCCCTCAGCAGAGCCAAGTGGGACCATAGGAGCCCCTGGTGTCAACGCCGGTTTCGGAGGCTCTATTACCTTTGGAGGGATTATTTTATTGGAAAATGAAGGTGCTCTCTTGGGGTAAATTACCAACCAAAGCAAGACACTTCTGCCCTCTTCCCTGGATATGGAACCCAGCCTTGGGGAAATCATTTACACTTTGAACAGGCTGGTTCAGGCAGGAATGTTTTCTGCAACATGCCCTAGGTCTTGTCAGATACTATGTCAAATCCCATCCCACAGCCATCTCCTCCTTCACCATGAATGTGTCATTTTAATCTCTCCAGAGCTTCCTGCTGGGTTCACTCAGCTGCCTTGTCGAACTAGACTTCAATTCCTTGGCTGCTCATGGACGGAGAGATGGTTTCTGGTACAGTACAGGTTCCAAGACTTAACTCAAAACCTTTCTGTAAAAGAGCACTGCTTACTTTCTCTCTCTGCCATCCCTCCTCTTCACCCATGAGCAAATCGGCTCCAGGCAGCCCTTTCAGACGGCATTGGTGACCCAAGTGGAGGTCCAATGTTAGGTCAAGTTTTAATCACCATAGGGTAAGAGTCACCCCTTGGCAGATGGCCATCACAAAGGCCCATGCTCCACTTAAGACCCTGTTAACACCAAGTTTGAAATTTTATAATTGGACTCAAGTTGTCTGTAGGCATCGTACTATCCCCCTGCCAGAGGGTGAATTTCAGACTTAAAGTCCTCACATAAAACATACTGCAGGCAATTGAATGATTCCCATTGATTTGAAAGGAAATTGGATCTGACCTGCTGGGAAAGGAGGTGGTGAGAATGGAGAAAAATGGGTCCCACCTTCCTAGCATGTTTAGAATGAACTGCCCCATGCCCCTAATCATGACCAGCATGAATTGCAAGGACCAAACTTTCCTTTCATGGATTCCTTTCATGACACCCGCTTGTGCTACTGATGCCGCTCAGAATCATCACCTTGACCTTCATTATAATGGCAGCACCTATAAAATCTCTGGAATGATACGAGAAATGCAGTTGGCCCATACCATTCTAAGATGAAAGACAGCTGAAGAGTGCAAAGTGCATGTCACACCCTCTGAGGCTCAGATTAGCCCAATAATCACCAACGCTGAGGAAAATAGCTCCATCCAAAGGAGGACTTGCGAAGGAAATCAAGTTTGTTTGGTAACTGATTAGGACCTCCTCCACAAACAGCATCTCAGATCCTCCAGGCAGTCCTAGGAACGGTATAAAAGCACTCACGATTCAGATTTCTTCTACACACTTCTCCAGACTTCATCTCCTCAGTGAACTGGGTAAGTCCAATTCCACTCTATCTCTTTCTAACCACAGAGGTATCACAATAGGGCCTCTTTTCATTGAAGACGGAATCTTACATCTGCTCACTGTGATTTTTGTCAGGGATCAGGGAGTTCTTCCATAACTATCTTGAGTCGTGATTCAGTTGCAGGCGCTCGTAGATTGATGATCTGAAGCTAAAGGAGAGACTTTAAGAGCAACACATGCAATTCAGAAACATATTTCCTATTAACTGGAAGAAGAATTAGAGCATTGAAATCTTTTCAGTAATTTATGAAAGTCATTTAGCCATTTTTTCTTTGCTGGATTAGGAAGAAATTCTCAGGTTAGTCCAGAAAGGGCCAATTCAGTGGTTTTCTACTGTATTAAGCAGCTGTGACCCCTCTCTCCTGAGGACAAGAGAATGGATTAAGATGACAAGAGGTGTGATCCAGGCTAGCAATTTAGATTTTTCAGACAAAGTCTTTTTGAGAGGATCAAAGGGTCTTGCTGGGAGGGAAGTTTAGTGCGAGTGGACAAGAGGCATAGAAAGAGAAAATAGGAACAAATACATGACCACACAAAAAGAGATTCAGGCCACTTCTCCTCTCTCTCTCGGGCCCCATGCAGACCTTGCTGCAATAGTAACCGAGCTTTGAAACCTTTCTTCCACCGGCACTTGTACCTTCTCTTTACTCTAGTCCCTGTTTTGTGTTCCAGGTTTACCTCCATCCCAGAAAGATGTCTTTCTCCAGCCTCTGCTATCCAGAATGCGGGGTGGCCCGACCCAGTCCAGTCACTGGCAGCTGCAACGAGCCCTGCGTTAGGCAGTGCCCTGACTCCGAAGTGGTGATCAGACCCTCCCCGGTTGTTGTGACCCTCCCCGGACCAATTCTCAGCAATTTCCCTCAGCAGAGCGAAGTGGCAGCTGCAGGAGCACCTGTGGTCGGAGCTGGTTTGGGAGGCTCATTCGGTTTGGGGGGACTGTACGGCTACGGAGGCCGTTATGGAGGGTTGTATGGTTTAGGGAGATATGGTAGTTACGGGGGCCTTTACGGTTATGGGGGATTATTGGGCCATGGGGGATACTGCGGTTACCCAGGCCTTTATGGTTACGGGGGATTATTGGGCCATGGGGGATACTGCGGTTACCCCGGCCTTTACGGTTACAGGGGATTATTGGGCCATGGGGGATACTGTGGTTACCCGGGCCTTTATGGTTATGGGGGATTATGGGGATATGGGGGATATGGCCGTAGGTATCTTGGTGGATATTCTGGACCATGTTAAACCCAGCACGAACATCCGTGGAGGAAGGAAGAACCAGGAAATGAACAGGAAGATCCAGATTCACCGCTGACCTTTCGGGCATGGCTTTCAGAAGTGCTGTGCAAACATGGCTCCAGTTGAGCTCAGTGGGAGCTGTGTGTGCTCAGCACCTTGGTCTGATAGCCCTGCTGCATTTCTAACGTTACGCTTTAGGACTCTTTCTGCTAGTGCTTTTCCAGCCATGTGTTGATTCTCTTATTCACATGTGGACTCATTCTGAATAACACACAGGCTGTCTACGCTGACCCCGCAGGGTGAAGGAAACAGGGGCCTTAAGATAGGCATCATGTATATTCATTATCACTTTAAGTCCCTTTGCAAGTGGAAAAAGAGACCTTGCTGTCAAGGAGAATTGGGCCCTATATGTTCTATCCTTTCCATCAATATATACCTTTAACATCTCACCTTGATCTTTGCTGCGACCGATGTATAATGGAGAAGCTGTGTAGTCCTCTGCTTCTATTTTGCTTTGTCTCATTTCCCACCGACTGGGGTAAAACAAAGAACTTAAAATGGTTACAAAAGGGACTTCTTTGTCAACCTCTACAGCTGCAAGAAAGCAAAATAACATGCTATCTGAAATGCACCCTACTGAGGCGTGTGATTGGTCGCAGGCCTTCTTCAAACTCTGGAAATACATTCTTTCTGCTCTGTAGTATTTCTTCCTGTAACTGTGTACTGCCAATTTCATTTACATTAAAAACTCTGCTGCATCATAATATCGGTCTCTGGTTCTCCTTGTTCCTCCCTCCTCTCTTAAAAATTGCGTAGGACAAAATTTCTTCCTGTGCAGCCAGTACAACCGAACTTCTCAAATTGCAATTTTCAAAGCTCTGGAGTGGTAGGGGAATCTGGCCCTGGGAGTGCTTGAAAGCATTCTGCAGGCCCTGAGTACCAGGGTGGAGTTCCTCCTTGCATTACCTGTTTTAGCAAAGAGTCTTTTCCTGCAAAGACTTAGATACATTTTTCACTTTAAGAACATAAGTTTTTTTCTTTGGATTTCAAGAAGGCCAGTGGTTCTCAAATTAGGGGCACCGCTTGTTCAGGGAAAGCTCCTGGTGGGCCAGGCCAGTTTGTTTACCTGCTGCATCTGCAGGTTCGGCTGATCGCAGCTCCCCCTGGCCACGGTTCACTGCTCCAGGCCAATGGGGGCTGCGGGAAGGGCAGCCAGCATATCCCTCAGCCCGCACCACTTCCTGCAGCCCCCATTGGCCTTGAGCGGTGAACTGTGGCCAGTGGGAGCCAGGATTGGCCGAACCTGTGGACACGACAGGTAAACAAACCAGCCTGGCCCACCAGGGGCTTTCCCTGAACATGCGACGTCCCTAGTTTGAGAACCACTGAAGAAGGCCATTCACATGGTTCGCGGTAAGAGACTGCCCGAGTCTTTGCAGGACAGCAACCCAGGTTCTCCTAAGCCTGAGTGTGGAATGTGATAAGTTCTGTGTTGCTCCCAGCTTCTGCCCTTAGGGCAGGGATTTTTTTTTATAAATAGAGGAAGGACGATTAAGATAACAAAAGGCTTGTCATTAACTTAAATTGATAATTAGATGACGCTGAGAGCATTGCCAGGCAATCCAGTTAAAAGATAGGAAACAAAACGTTGGAAGAAATGGCCCATTTTCAGAACGGAGAGAAGTAAATAGTGGTGTCCCTCAGGGGCCTGTACTGGGACCAGCATTGTTCAACATATTCATAAATGATCTAGAAAAAGGGATAAACCGTGAGGTGGCATAATTTGTAGATGATATCAAATTACACAAGACAGTTAAGTCCAAAGCTGACAGCAGAGGACTCACAAAACTGGGTGACTTGGCAACAAAATGGCACATGACATTCAATTTTCAATGCAAAGTAATGCACATGGCAAAATATAATCCCAACTATACATACAAAATGATGGGATCTAAATTAACTATTACCCATCAAAAAAGAGATCTTGGAGTCATGTGGAGTACTCTGAAAGCACTATGCTTCCAAGTACTGCAAATTTATTACAGTCCTTCTCACTGTGCCTGTATCATCCTGAACTGCGGGAACGCTCATTCTCCAGCTTCAGAAAACTTACAAATGATCTCCAGTCACCAATGGGACAGACGCAACTGAGTAATGCCGCTGTCCTTAACGTGCATCAAGACCATACCAGGGAACTAGATGTAAATAAGATTGCTGACCCTTTCATCCAGAAAGCTACAGTGAGACATAATGTCTTTCAACTGGGATGTTAGTGAAGACAGCTTGTAGGTGATTGCAATGATTTTAATATACTGCAATTCATGATAATGTAATTGTGCAGTTCATAACAATGTAATCATTATTAAAATAGTAAAGATACCGATGATAGACACTGTGGTGGGGCAAGGCCAGATGGCTATAGAAAAGTAGTGGGAGATAGATATATTAGCTCCAGGCTAAACAAATCCCTGGTACCAGGATAAGTGAAATGGAAGCTGCTCCAGGTCAATTAAGACACCTGGGGCCAATTAAGAACTTTCCAGAAGGCAGGGAGAAGGCTAGGTTGATTGGGACACCTGAAGCCAATCAGGGGCTGGCTGAAACGAGTTAAAAGCCTGCCAGTTACTCAGGTGGGTGTGCATGTCAGGAGCTGTGGGAGGAAGCTGTGCTGTTGGAGAGGCTGAGTAGTACACACCGTACCAGGCACAAGGAAGGAGGCCCTGAGGTAAGGGTGAAGTGGAGCTTGAGGAAGTGAGGGCTGCTGTGGGGGAAGTAGCCCAGGGAATTGTACGTGTTATGTTTCTAAAAGGTCATCTACCATAGCTGATACTATTAGGGTCCCTGGGCTGGAGCCTGGAGTAGAGGGTGGGCCCGGGCTCCCCCGCACACACCTTTGCCCCCTGATTAATCACTGAGACTGGGAGACAACAGAGACTGTGCAAGGAAGGATAACTTCTCCTCACCTCCCTCGCTGGCTTATGATGAAAATGGCTCAGTAGACTGTGACCCTTGTCTCTAGTGAGAGAAGGGTTATGTGCAGGGTCATAGTGAGCCTCTGAGGCTAGTGAAATCCACCAAGAAATGCAGGACCCACAGAGGAAAGGACAGAGCTTTGTCACAACACAGATTCAATAACTAGAATATGAAAAAAGTGCATAATTATGCTGAAAATAGTCTACCCCAAAATTACCACACACACACCCCCAAGCAGACACACCTCTTCAAAAGAACCCACTGGCAAAAAGAAAAGTCCATGTCTATGCTTGACACAACCTTTGCATTAATTTCACAATGCTGGAGATGAGCTGAGAAGATTTGGGGCAATGGGGCAG
This sequence comes from Lepidochelys kempii, assembly GCF_965140285.1. Taxonomy (NCBI): domain Eukaryota; kingdom Metazoa; phylum Chordata; order Testudines; family Cheloniidae; genus Lepidochelys; species Lepidochelys kempii. Next base: position 350,482,461 of record NC_136380.1, read on the forward strand.
AAATAGTTCAGCTTCATATTGAAATTTTGGATTTCATTGGCCCAATCAAACTCAGTTAAATTAATCTTCTTTTTCTTTGCCCTCATGTGTTTATCAGCTGGTCAGCGGCCATGTCCACTCCTTGGTCAAATGACATGAACAAAAGTTGATTTCACAATGATGTTGCCAACACACCTGACTGAGTCCGTTCTGCCCATATAGACAAATTACACTATGCCAATGTCATCTGCAGGAGTTAGGAATCTCATGTGTGATATGAAGAGATTCATGCCCAGACCATTCATTCCATACAAGAATCTCATGGTTTTTGAGGTAACTGTGACTCACTACACTACCATATATCCAGTCTTGTATAAAATCCCCTGGATGTACCATGGCTTGATATTGCAAAAACTGAAGATTAAAAAGATTACATTTCCCACTCCATTTTTCTTCAACATTTTTGTGGCTCTCAGTTCCCAGAAGATGAACATTTTCCACTAATCATTTTTTTTATTTGAATACACAAAAAGAAATACCTATCCAGACCATTCTTCATCTTTAAGGACATGATACACTACTCAGGTAGGGAGATTTAGCTGTCTTGGCCATGGGTTTTGTGTATAAAAGCAATTCAGCTCTAATCTTCAATATCGGACCATATCCATGGACGCCTCCTTGGAACAGAAGAATATAGGTATCGCTTCAGAAGACCCAGCCTCTCTCCCACATCTGTCAGTACCAGATGCTTTACTCAGAGGTGCAAGAAGCCCAGCAGAACACAGTTTTTCTGGGATCACCTGCCCATAAAAGAACTTTTATACTATCCCCTGTCAGTCAGATCTGTCTCTGTGATTGGATGATACCCTGAAGCACAAGACTTTATACCCTTGCCAAACTTGAAGAAATGCAGTAAATCCATCTCAGTCTCCATTTGCTCCAGGGTGCTGCAAGCACCATTCTGTCTGCATCCCCAACAGACAGGTCTCAATTCCTCCTGCCCCTTTGAGATACACCAGGATCAATAACAAATTTAAAGCTGCAGCATTAAAGACCTGAACAGCCCAAGAATAAACCTTTTGATAGTAAGCAATGAGCCTTTCACCACCAGATCACAAGCTTCATTGAGAACAAATGCCCAAATATCGCCAAGACGCCTCTCTAAAATATCTACTTAGTTCTTTTTTCTTTTCTTTCCTTTTCTTTTCTTTTAAATGGAAAGGCCTGGGAACTCTGATCCTTTGAATTGAAGTAACAGCGTTTCATGCAAGACTGACGACTTAACAGATTGGGGCCTGGGCTAAATCAGCAGCTATTCCAATGATCTTAGCAACTTAGCCAACCTCTTTCCAAAGGAGCCATTGATTTTAGATGCCTGATCAGAGAGGCTATGGGCCCATTTTTCTAAAGTACTGAGTATTCAAAACTCCCATTAAAGCTAACGGGAGCTGTTCATGCTCAACATTTCTTGAGGCCACAAGTTTTCCTTCCTTGTGCACCAACTGAGGGTATCCCAAACTGGAGGACATTTTTGGTCAAGAGATGTGGAAGCCTTTGGTGATATTAAATGATAGCAAATGGAAGAGCAATTAAACCCAAAGACCAATAGTATGCTGTGGTATATATCTGAATTTGAAATAAAGAGGAGTGGAAAATTGCCAAAATAAAGAAGAAAGAAACAAAGCAGAGTAACAAGACTATATTTCCATGAAGGGCTGTATTCTATCCCCAGCTCCAAAGTGGTGTATTTCTCACACAGTTCTCTTACTCCCTTATTGCAGCTGTAGAGTTTGACACTCAAGTCTCTCTTCCACCATTTTTAATTACTTCTTTCACCCTGGTCAGTCTCAACTAAAGCAAAACTCAATAAAAGCAGAAGTTCAAAAAACTTCTCCATTATGCAGCTGCTGTTAGAAAGAAAGAAATGCTCCATATTCATGGATGGGAGATCACCTGCCCTAATTCTCATTGACACTAAATCCGTCCGACACTGCTGTGGCATGGGAAAGAGGCATTCAAGTCAATGTAGATGTAGTTAACATACATACTGTGCCCCCTGCTCCATTTGCACTTTACAGAATGGTGTAAAACCCATTGTGTAGTTGAGAATCAGGCCTACTGGGCTGATAAGAAAGGAAACCCATAGCCAGGAAGGCATTAGAAGAAAATGATCAAGGGTAACATGGCAAACATTAAGAATGTTTGCAGAGGTGCTGATGACATGCAACTCTCTCATTATTTCACACAGAGTTCGGTGTACTCAACATTTCTCAAAGCCAGGCCTATGCGATCAGACCTGGATCTGTATCTTGCCATTCATTTCCTGCTTCCAGTTACAATATAATCCTCCATCACTTTATAAGCCTTTATCAGCACATGAGCCCCCATCCCCACCTCTGATGTCAGCTGCACCTGAGGGAAGAAGCTGAGAATGGCTCCTGGGAAAGTCATGAAGCCGGTGGTGGTTGGATCAGCACTGTGGAGTCAGGGCACAGCCTTACGTCTGGCTTGTTGCAGCTGTCGCGCATGATTTGTGGAATGTCACTTCACACATTTGTGACGCAAGGCGCCTTTCTGCCATGGAGATAAATCTGAAGCACACAGCTGGCAAGACAGGAAACTTAAGGTACATGGGTTGGTGGAATAAAAATTTTAATGATAATCTCTTATTGCAGCTGAGCTCATGTAGAGACCTACAGAGAGAGACACAGAAAGAGAGAAAGAAATAAAGGAAGGAAGAGGGACCTAATCAGCTCTTTTGAATCCTTGTTACTCTCTTTGACCTAAAAATATCCTGTCTCTGAGGGCTGGTCTATACTACAGCTGTAAGTTATGTAAGTAACGTAACTGAAGAAGGCAGCGAACAGCAGAGAGGCTAACAGAGGGAGTTTGCCTGGGATCTGTTTGAGAGGAGATACGCTAAGGGCTGCATTAGGGAGGCTGTGTTGGTAAGTATCTGAGTGTCTGTTGTGGGGACAGTTTGAGCGTGTGCTTGATTGGTTGTTTGTTTGAAAAGTGTGAATTGGGAGTGCTTTGTTCCAGGTGAGCCTTGAGTGGGCCTGACTCTTATAAAAAGACAGTCAGCTGCGAATCAGCTGAGCCGTGAACAGCAGAGAGGCTAACAGAGGGAGTTTGCCCGGGTAGAGCCCACCGAGGCTTACATCTTGCCAGCTTCTCTGAGTAGTTACTACAACTCCTGAGGAAGCTCGTAGAAGGAAGGTAATATGGATGGGGAGTGTTCAGCTGTTGTGACCTGCACTGGATGTGCCATGTTTGTCTTTCTTCCACAGGACAGAAGCGACTTTCTCTGTACAAAGTGCAAGCTGGTCTCCATATTGGAAAAGAAAGTTCAAGGTCTGGAGAAACAAGTATCGACCCTGCGTTGCATAAGAGAAACTGAAGATTTCCTGGACAGACGTCAGGATATGCTTCTACGGGCATAATGTTCTGAAGTTTCAGAGCAGGCCACGCAGCAGGGACAGGAGGACAGTGAAGAAATTTGGCAGCATGTGACCTCCAGAAGAAGAAAGGGGAGCTTCCATGTACCAGCAGTGCAGATACAGGTAAGCAACCGTTTTCATGTTCTCTCCGCAGGTACTAATGCGGAGAGTGGACTAGGTGATACGTCTGAGGGAAGGGAACAGAAGGAGACTCCACTGATTGGAAGGCATGGGATGCACTGTCCTAGGGATGGGGGTTCCACGACCACCGCTCCTCAGGGGGACTGAGTCATCTATATGCCGCCCCGACCAGGTAAACCGAGAAGTCTGCTGCTTGCCATGAGCTAGGATTCGCGATCTGACGGAGAGACTGCCGAGACTCATTAAGCCCTCGGATCGCTACCCCTTCCTGCTTCTCCACGTGGGCACCAATGATACTGCCAAGAATGACCTTGAGCGGATCACTGCGGACTACGTGGCTCTGGGAAGAAAGATAAAGGAGTTTGAGGTGCAAGTGGTCTTCTCATCCATCCTGCCCGTGGTACGAAAAGGCCTGGGTAGAGACCATCAAATCATGGAAGTCAACGAATGGCTACGCAGGTGGTGTCGGAGAGAAGGCTTTGGATTCTTTGACCATGGGATGGTGTTCCAAGAAGGAGGAGTGCTAGGCAGAGACGGGCTCCACCTAACGAAGAGAGGGAAGAGCATCTTCGCAAGCAGGCTGGCTAACCTAGTGAGGAGGGCTTTAAACTAGGTTCACCGGGGGAAGGAGACCAAAGCCCTGATGTAAGTGGGATACCAGGAGGAAGCAGGAGCAGGAGCGCGCAAAAGGGGAGGGCTCCTGCCTCATACTAAGAAAGCAGGACAAACAGCAAGTTATCTCAAGTGCCTATACACAAATGCAAGAAGCCTGAGAAACAAGCAGGGAGAACTGGAAGTCCGGGCACAGTCAAGGAATTAGGATGTGATTGGAATAACAGAGACTTGGTGGGATAACTCACATGACTGGAGTACTGTCATGGATGGATATAAACTGTTCAGGAAGGACAGGAAGGGCAGAAAAGGTGGGGGAATTGCATTGTATGGAATGGAGCAGTATGACTGCTCAGAGCTCCGGTATGAAACTGCAGAAAAACCTGAGTGTCTCTGGATTAAGCTTAGAAGCGTGAGCAACAAGAGTGATGTCGTGGTGGGAGTCTGCTATAGACCACCGGATCAGGGGGATGAGGTGGACGAGGCTTTCTTCCAGCAACTCATGGAAGTTACTAGATTGCAGGCCCTGGTTCTCATGGGAGACTTCAATCACCCTGATATCTGCTGGCAGAGCAATACAGTGGTGCACAGACAATCCAGGAAGTTTTTGGAAAGTGTAGGGAACAATTTCCTGGTGCAAGTGCTGGAGGAACCAACTAGGGGCAGAACTCTTCTTGACCTGCTGCTCACAAACCGGGAAGAAGTAGTAGGGGAAGCAAAAGTGGATGAGAACCTGGGAGGCAGTGACCATGAGATGGTCGAGTTCATGATCCTGACACAAGGAAGAAAGGAGAGCAGCAGAATACGGACCCTGGACTTCAGAAAAGCAGACTTTGACAACCTCAGGGAACTGATGGGCAAGATCCCCTGGGAGAATAACAGGAGAGGGAAAGGAGTCCAGGGGAGCTGGCTGTATTTTAAAGAATCCTTATTGAGGTTTCAGGGACAAACCATCCCAATGTGTAGAAAGAATAGTAAATATGGCAAGCGACCAGCTTGGCTTAATAGTGAAATCCTTGCTGATCTTAAACACAAAAAAGAAGCTTACAAGAAGTGGAAGATTGGGCAAATGACCAGAGTATAAAAATATTGCTCGGGCATGCAGGAGTGAAATCAGGAAGGCCAAATCACACCTGGAGGTACAGCGAGCAAGAGATGTTAAGAGTAACAAGAAGGGTTTCTTCAGGTATGTTAGAATCATAGAATCATAGCAACAATTAGCAACAAGAAGAAAGTCAAGGAAAGCGTGGGCCCCTTACTGAATGAGGGAGGCAACCTAGTGACAGAGGCTGTGGAAAAAGGGAATGTACACAATGCTTTTTTTGCCTCTGTCTTCAAGAACAAGGTCAGCTCCCAGATGGCTGCACTGGGCAGCACAGCATGGGGAGGAGGTGACCAGCCCTCGGTGGAGAAAGAATTGGTTCGGGAATATTTAGAAAAGCTGGACGAGCACAAGTCCATGGGACCGGATGCGATGCATCCGAGAGTGCTAAAGGAGTTGGCGGATGTGATTGCAGAGCCATTGGCCATTATTTTTGAAAACTCATGGGGATTGGGGGAGGTCCCGGATGAGTGAAAAAAGGCTAATGTAGTGCCCATCTTTTAAAAAGGGAAGAAGGAGGATCCTGGGAACTACAGGCCAGTCAGCCTCACCTCAGTCCCTGGAAAAATCATGGAGCAGGTCTTCAAGGAATCAATTCTGAAGCACTTAGAGGAGAGGAAAGTGATCAGGTACAGTCAGCATGGATTCACCAAGGGCAAATCATGCCTGACTAATCTAATTGCTTTCTATGACAAGATAACTGGCTCTGTGGATGAGGGGAAAGCAGTGGACATGTTGTTCCTTGACTTTAGCAAAGCTTTGGACATGGTCTCCCACAGTATTCTTGCCAGCAAGTTAACGAAGTATGGGCTGGAGTAATGGACTATAAGGTGGATAGAAAGCTGGCTAGATTGTCGGGCTCAACGGGTAGTGATCAATGGCTCCATGTCTAGTTGGCAGCTGGTAGTAAGTGGAGTGCCCCAAGGGTTGGTCCTTGGGCCGATTTTGTTCAATATCTTCATGAATGATCTGGAGGATGGCGTGGATTGCACACTCCGCAAGTTTGCAGACGACACTAAACTGGGAGGAGAGGTAGATACACTGGAGGGTCAGGATAGGATACAGAGGGCCCTAGACAAATTAGAGGATTGGGCCAAAAGAAATCTGATGAGGTTCAACAAGGACAAGTCCAGAGTCTTGCACTTAGGACGGAAGAATCCCATGCACTGCTACAGTCTAGGGACCAAATGGCTAGGCAGCAGTTCTGCAGAAAAGGACCTAGGGGTTACAGTGAATGAGAAGCTGGATATGAGTCAACAGTGTGCATTTGTTGCCAAGAAGGCCAATGGCATTTTCGGATGTATAAGCAGATCGAGGGACATGATCGTTCCTCTCGATTCGACATTGGTGAGGCCTCATCTGGAGTACTGTGTCCAGTTTTGGGCCCCACACTACAAGAAGCATGTGGAAAAATTGGAAAGAGTCCAGCAGAGGGCAACAAAAATGCTTATGGGACTGGAACACATGACTTATGAAGAGAGGCTGAGGGAACTGGGATTGTTTAGTCTGTGGAAGAGAAGAATGAGGAGGGATTTGATAGCTGCTTTCAACTATCTGAAAGAGGGTTCCAAAGAGGATGGATCTAGACTGTTCTCAGTGGTAGCAGATGACAGAACAAGGAGCAGTGGTCTCAAGTTGCAGTGAGAGAGGTTTAGGTTGGATATTAGGACAAACTTTTTCACTTGGAGGATGGTGAAGCACTGGAATGCGTTCCCTAGGGAGGTGGTGGAATCTCCTTCCTTAGAGGTTTTTAAGGTCAGGCTTGACCAAGCCCTGCCTGGGATGATTTAGTTGGGGATTGGTCCTGCTTTGAGCAGGGGGTTGGACTAGATGACCTCCTGAGGTCCCTTCCAACCCTGATAGTCTATGATTCTATGATGTAACTTAGATGGATTTACAGTGGTGTCTACACCACACTGTTTCGACAGAAGACGCTCTCCCACCGATTTACCTGACTCTCCTCGGGGAGCTGGAGTACAAGAGTCAACGGGAGAGCGCTCTGCCATTTATTTAGTGGGTCTTCATCAGACCCGCTAAATCGACACCACTGCATTGATCGCAGCAGTGCCAATCTAGCCTTAAGCTTAGACAAGCCCTAAGTATCAATATATAAAATTTCTGTCATTAATGCCTGGGATTTCCAGTCCATTAAAAAAAATATCTCACAGAACATGGCTGGGATAGTATTAATAATGCTGGTTTCCTTGTTAGGATGTAACCTCTATGTGAGCTGAAGATGGTCCCACTATTGTGGGGAACTTTCCGGGCTTATACACTCCCCCACTTGAATTGGCTAGAGAAAGAATCTTAGTCCTTGCTCCCACTCCCTTTACCCAGAGGCTGCCTGACCTCGAGGACTCCCCTTCCACTCTCCTGTGTGGCAGAGTCCTTGTAATCCCAACAAGTCTGGGCCCAGGATTCCTGGAGGGTTCAGCCCCGAGTCTTGTTATGGACACTTAGGACAGGGGTAGGGTGTCCCGACACCAAGGTGCTCTCTTCACACCAGATGCTTCCCTGACCCACTGATCATTGCATATAGTTCAAAGCAAAAACAATTTATTAAACAGCAGCTCATAAATAAATAAGGAAAAATGGGAGAGGTTAAAGGAACAGGTCACTCCACCCTGTGGGCTGAGGGACACCCCACAAACAGCCGTCTCTGGAGTGTAAGGGCAGTTCACAGTCTGTTCCTACTTCCCGGACCCTGGCTGTGCTGCGGGTTGGACCCTTGCTTTCAGCTCTGATTCTTTCCAATTCCTGCCCCTGGTCTTTTAACCGATCTATCTCCTGATCCAGTGTTGTTGCAACCACCCACAACCCCTGCAAAGCAGCCTTTTTCTTTGCCAAAACATTCAGATCTCCCCACCTTCCTGCACTAACCCGGATATCCCAGCACTTGTGGAGCTTCAGAAAGGCTCCGGGGCCAGTGGAGGCCCCGGGCTTCCAGGGTCCATTTTCTGAGTCCCATTAACGGAATGTATCCATAGATTAACTCATGAACTGCGACATGGGAACTATAGGGACCAACCCCACCTCGCCCTCTTTCACCTCCTATTGCAAAGGACAAACTACAAACTGTTTGTGCCATCCGTCTCCTTCCTCTCTACCAATCCTCGCTGGGGCCTCCAAATTCTGTTACCCGGGGTTCTTTCAACCCAAAGCTCTCGGTAACTTTTACTCTGTCGAAGGTGGTATCGGGAATTAAATCAGGGGAGACACGACTGTCCGGCCGATCGATGGCTGGCACAAACAGGACAACACAAGAGTGCTTTCACTTAAAACTAAACTTTACTTAGTCTCAAGCACTTACAAACGTCCGCAACAGGTTAGTAAAACACCCCCAACCCTCGATAATTACCGAAGCGTGGCTTTCGAGTGGCACCATAACAGGCTTCTGCTGGCCAAACTTCTGTCTGCCGGTGGGGACCCCAAGATGTGTCCAGAGGAGTGTCCCTGAAGAGCCCCTTCTGAGTAGTCCAGTTACCTCAAACTTTTCCCCTTATTTATACATTAGTAACATAATGACATATCCCTTAAAGAAAACTTGCTAAGCAAGCAGGTTTTAAAGATCAAGCAAGAGATTTTCTTATGATCATCAGTTTACCAGCTGTGTTTTTTTTCCAGAGTCTCCATGCCTTGGGGGCCTGACAGACATTCCCGGGGGCACATATAGACAGACTTCCTGTTTTTCTAAAGTACGTAGATCAGCAATTTCAACGTTCTTAGCAGGAAGGATGTGGGGTCAAGCTGCCCTGTCTGTGGCATCCAAAACCCCTTCCCCTCTTGCCTTGGTATGCTGAGGCTGCTGCATGACCAATTTATGACCTGCTGACTTGGCTACTGTTAGCAACAAGCAATAGTGGTTTAGACACTTTACTGGTTTGCCAAAATCTCCCCGTACAGCAGGTTTCTCGGACTCCTAGGGTCAGCAGCGGCCGGCGGGGTCTCCACTCCACGTGCTGCGCTTGCCACAAGCACTGGCTCCAGCTGGCAGGACTTATTTGGGGGCATGAGTAGCATGCAGCACCCCAGGGTCAGGGTCAGCCGGGGGTGGGGGCGCGGTCTGCACCTTGCCTGTGCCCGCAGCTCCCATTGTCTGGCCCGCGATGTAGCCAGCACTTATGGTAGGTGCAGCATGCAAGGACACCTCTTCCCCTCCCTCTCCCCAACCCCCCAGCTGCCCCTGTACCCAGGGGCCGCAGCGTCCTGCGGCCCACCATTTCCTGGGAGCCACCTCAAATAAGCACCTCTGGGACCCCAGGTAAGCTCTCACCAGTGTACTCCTCCAGCCCCAAGCCAAAATATCGGGACAAAATGGTGTCCCAAGCGTACGTCGGTCAGGACACGGAACAAACAACCAAATATCAGGACAGTCCCGACTTTATCAGGACGTCTGGTCATCCTATGCACTGGGATATATCAGTAACCTTGACTAGTAACTGCCCAATGCAGTTCAGGAGCAGTGGTGAGCAGGGGGTGAGTAATCACTGTGACTGGTTTTATTGCTGCCTCGCCACTTGCTCCCTGGGTAACCTTCACCTCAGTGTGCTTGTTCACCTCCACATCAACCAGATCTCATAGTGATATTATGCTCGATGATCAGAGGCTTCCTCAAACCAAAGGACTTCAAAGCACTGCAGGCTCATTACAGTTGTGTGTGTGCACAGGGCTGTATTATTTTAATAGCAGAATTTTTTCCTGGAACCAGATGCTCCCAAACTGCGGATTAGAATGGGGATTGCTTTTGCTTTGGACCTGGAGGGTACATGTCAGCCAGGTCTCAGGGTAGCTGACAAGACTCTTTGCTGTTTTTTCAGCAGCATGGTTACAAGAGAAAGTCAGCACCAGAGATGTTTTCCGGTGCTCCATTTTCTCGCTTCGAGGTTCTTGTCTCTGCCCTTTTGCAGGAGTTTTGTTTTGTTTTGTCTTTAAGGAAACAAGATTTGATATTAACAACAGCAGCAGCTCCAGCCTGTATCAACTAACTTGTTCTCTTTTCCCCAGACAGGACAGTTAGGACCATCTTTAATACTATCTAATACCACCTAATACCAGCCCGTCAGACAGGTTCTCGCTATAAAACTCTACAACTCCAGGAAAAGGGAGTAAGGGAGAGTCCTCAAATGAAAATCTTCCTTAGCTCTTTCATTTCCAAATGCTTTCACTGTTTTTCCTTCTCTTTTTCTGTGTCTTTTATAAAACGTTGTGAAGGGTGTTAGTGGAGTGTTTGCCATGTGACTAAGCAGGCTGAGGTCTCTATCCTCCAAACCCTGAAGTATGCTTTCCTGTCTAGTGTTGTACAGCGACAGGGTCCTGGTAACACCTTTGACTCTCTGGGCCCATTTATTCCACAAAAACTAACAAAAGAAGCTCAGCTTTAACAACCAATTCAACCCCAGTGAAAACCCAGCCTCTGCCGTTCTCAACAGCCTCCTTGTGCACAGATGGGGACTCCAGTCTCGCCCAATCAAACAATGAAACTATAAACTTTCCACACTTATGATGTTTATTAATAATCCCCCACGTACACTATTTGTCAGGTATCAAAGTTCTTTACCAAGGTGGGCTCCACAGAAGGGACCGTGGGTCTGGCGGGATCTGTGACATATATTTGTTCAATTAAACCCTTACTTAAAAACCATGTGATTCTACTCATTGGTATACCCAAACAACAGAAAGCCCCACACAGAGCCACTGCTTTTAACCCATCCGGAAGCATGACAGACTTACAACATACAGTAATTACAACAATCAGAAGACATAAAGAGATGAGGACATAGACAGTGAAATATTGCAGAAGGCCACAAATTAGTTGACAACAATTGAGGAACCTGCAGAACCCAAAAATAGGGAACTAGATTGGATTTTTTCATACCCCTTCTTTATGTCACTCTTCGGATACACAACCATGTTTGATCCATTTTCATGGATAACAAGATTAATACCTGCCTGTTACCCACATGTGGCATTCCAGGTGTTCATAACCTTACCTCTAATCACTAATATTAGTAAACTGTCAATCATTCTTTAATCATTCCTATACATTATTGCGATCTAACTGCCTAGTTACCAAATTGCAAAAAACAAACCAACCCCAAAGCCGCATCTAACTTGTGCAACTTATGGTGTAACTGTCCTTTTGTGATTGTTTGTTTACTTGCACACAATGAGAAGACATAACTTGTGACCTGAGGTTATGTCCTGAGGCCTTGATCATTTCAGCCAAAAACCCCTCCCTAACATGACTGTCACACAAGGCCTTACATTAATATAACAGGCCTTTAACAATAACAAAGCCCAATAACCCAATTATTGATATTTTCCTACTTCCTATTACAGCTTCAATAACTTTCATGGTTAATTCTATAAGCATGCTTAGCCGATAAATTATATTTTACCCAAAACTATAGCTCTCCATCATCATGTAAGGGGTCAACAGACCCCCATTGTTAGGGTGATAATCTTGACAGTAGCCCCAACACTTCACTAATTAGCAGTGACCTGATCTTCTTTTTCAGGTGATGTTCTCAAAAACAGGAACCAGAATAATGCCTGTGGGTCTCTAATAGTTTTTAACAATGATATAAAACAAAGCTTTGGAGTGATAACAGCACAGCTGGTTCCCCCAACAATTATAACATTTTCAGTGAGTTACTAGGCAATACTGAGCATTCAGGGTATAGGTTAGTCTTTGCATGGAATCTTCCACCTTGTCAACTACACCAGACATGATGACATACCAGCTGCTGCTCCTTTGGACCCATCTTGCACGTTTTATTTCTCCTCCTGACCACACACAGGGGATCACCTCAGAGACACTGCACCTGCATGAATACTGGTAGGCAGGGCTCTTCACATGTGGGTGTTCCATTGATCAGCCTTCTTTAACCACCATCTTTAACACAATTTGGTTTTGTTTCTTGTTACCCAACTGAATACCTATTGCATACAGACCTGACATATGTGTGGGAGTATTATACATTGGTACGAAAGTTTCATTGATACAAGCTGGACAGGCAACATATTTTGGTTATTAAAGCTCCTTAGGATGACATGTATAAACAGTTCCCAAATGCTATGACTGTCACAGGTTACAAGGTTGGATTCTGACTGATGTGAAATTGAATCTCAGTCCCAAAAGTTACCTCTTGATTGCTGCTTTCAGTGAAAACTTCTTTTTCTACGTGTGGCACGTCGCATGTGAATTTTTGCCTGGCTGTAGGTGCAAAGCAAATGACTCAGCCAGGCCCTGGTTGGTGAGCGCACCATGGAGACTGCTGATGCAGGACGAGCAGCCCCACCAGGATTCGGGATTCATCTGTGGCCCTTCTCTGTGGGGACAGACCTTCCTCCTGGTACAGCTTTAATTAATTAGCAAGGCAAAACCTATTTACGTTTTGTTTGTTACCAGTGATTTGAATTTATTATACAACTAAACTAAGCTTGTTAATAATGTGATATGATTTTAAGCACGTGTGGCACCAGCCATGCTCTGACACATCATATGAGAAGGGCTACCAACCTCCAAGGTTTTTGTGTTTTATTTTCCTTTTTCTCTTTTTGACAGCAACATACTGTTGGTAGATGTTTGGCTGTGTGTGTGTGTGTTTTCTCTGTGTGCTGTCCCAGCTCTGCACAGACAGACAGCACAGCAGTCCTTCAGCAAACCGCCCAATGACCACAAGATCCGTTAAGGTGCGAAGGTGCCCAGCCAGGTTTATTGTCAACAAAGCACGGTAATTGCACCTGGAAGACTACGGGGATACTAAGACATGTATGCCTATGACAATGGACGCAGCTCAGTGAATGGCGGGACTTTCCATTCCCCACTCAGTTAGCCAAAGACATTCCCTCTGAGACTCCATTTTACACATCAATACAAACAAGTTATGTACTGCCCCTCTGACGTAGTTAGTTGACACCCTCTGATGTAGCCACTTATCACCCATCACCTTGTTCATCTCTATCCATTGCACTGTTATTCTGATCTTATCTTTAGGATAAGTCAGCGTGTTCCTGTTCTCTTTAGGGAATGTGCTGGTCCCAAGATGTTCTGGTACCACCCTTCTGGAATGTGTTTGTATGAGTGCTCTGTGCCTAGCACCTCTTAGGATTCTGTGTTTCTGCAATACCAGCCCTGGTCTTGTCAGATTCTGTGAGCTTGCACGCAGGCAGAGCCTGATTTCTGCGCACTTTGCTTCTTTGCTTTATATCAGCAAAGCTTGACCACTCCTTTAGTTAAGGGCTTAGGCCTCACACCAGTCCTCTGATACAAGGCCTTATGTTTCAGGCTCTCTTTCTACTACACATACCAATGCACCAGCTTAACCATCTTTTAATTTCATAATTCGGTTGGTGCTTTGCATTGTCCCCAAAACCTGGGGCTGATAAGGGAAAGGGACCCTCTGTTAGAATTATAATAATCATCAATAACCTTGGAATACTTGACCAGTAATGTGAGTCTCTTGCTCTGATTTTATTTTTTATTATATTGGTTTTTCTTTTGTGTAGGAAGCAGTGATCCTGCAAAATCAACTGGAGGGTTATTTGGTCCCTGATGTTTTTCAGAGGGAACCTCTGTAGTCCAAGGCCTTTTTGGATTGAGGAGCAGTAGTAGCAACTGTGACAAAGCTCTGTCCTTGCCTCCGTGGGTCCTGTGTTTCCTGGCAGATTTCACTAGCCTCAGAGGCTCACTGTGACCCTGCACGTAACCCTTCTGTCTCTCAGTCTACTGTCTCTGTCTCACAGTCTACTGAGCCATTTTCATCATAAGCCAGAGGGAGAGGTGAGGAGAAGTTATCCTTCCTTGCACAGTCTCTGTTGTCTCCCAGTCTCAGTGATTAATCCGGGGGCAAAGGTGTGTGCGGGGGGAGCCCGGGCCCACCCTCTCCTCCGGGCTCCAGCCCAGGGACCCTAATAGTATCAGCTATGGTAGATGACCTTTTAGAAACATGACACGTACAATTCCCTGGGCTACTTCCCCCACAGCAGCCCCCACTTCCTCAAGCTCCACTTCACCCTCACCTCAGGGCCTCCTTTCTTGTGCCTGACATGGTGTGTACTACTCAGCCTCTCCAACAGCGCAGCTTCCTTCCAGAGCTCCTGACACGCACACCCACTTGACTGGCTGAGAGGCTTTTAACTGGTTTCAGCCAGCCCCTGATTGGCTTCAGGTGTCCCAATCAACCTAGCCTTCTCCCTGCCTTCTGGAAAGTTCTTAATTGGCCCCAGGTGTCTTAATTGACCTGGAGCAGCTTCCATTTCACTTAACCTGGTACCAGGGATTTGTTTAGCCTGGAGCTAATATATCTATCTCCCACTACTTTTCTGTAGCCATCTGGCCTTGCCCCATCACACAACCATTAGCTAAAAGTGGAGAGTCACGTCCCTTCTAAACTGTACAAAACAATAGAATATCTGGTTGTTAAGAAAGCATTCCAGCTGTAAGGAAGTATAGCGCCAACAGTGGCCAGATCAACAGACAGACATTAAGATGTTTAAAGGAAAACTTTGCAAGATAACACTCTCTCTGGCAGAAACACATATCAGCAGTTTCAAGCTGGGAAAGCTATAGTTCCCTTTTGTTGTACTTTGTCTGGTCTTAAATTGTTTCTGTCTGTTGCATAACTGGCTTCACAATATTTGAATTTACTCTTGTACGTAGAGGGGTAATGTGCTAGGACTAGTTAAAGAATTGTTTCGCAGTGTGCTAGGATTGGTTAAAATATTGTATTATAATACTTTAGTAAAAATGATTGGTTAAGGTACAGATAAGCAGGACCTACGTTTAACTATATAAACTGAGGTCCAAAAGGAAGTTCTTTGGAACCTTACTACTGGACACAGCCCAAGATCAAACCTTCCAGAACTCAATACTCTGCACCATCATTCTGTGCAGAAGCCAGAACCCCAGACAATCCTATCCTGACTGGCCATCAGGAGAAGTTAGTCTGCCGTATCGGGAGTGGTAAGCACTGTGTGCTTAGTGAACTTTGTTGATTAATTGTTAATAAATACAAGTTAAGGATATTATTGGGTAAAGGGTCTTTCACTGGGAAAAGGTCCCACAACCCAGGGCTTGTCAGACTTTTGTACTTGTGACCCCTTTCACATAACAAGCCTCTGAGTGCGACCCCCCTTATACATTAAAATCACTTTTTTATATATTTAACACCATTATAAATGCTGGAGGCAAAGTGGGGTTTGGGGTGGAGGCTGACAGCTCACGACCCCCCGTGTAATAATCTTGTGACCCCATGAGGGGTCCCGACCCCCAGTTTGAGAACCCCTGCACCAAGCCATAGAGAGACATTGAACCGTAGGCCCAGGGAGGGTAGCGATTGGGAGCCCTAAATTGTGAAGGTAACGCCAACATTCAGAGTTTTAACTGCTAAATTGTTTTTTCCAATATTTTTATTTTCCTTTTGTGATGCTGGCAGGCCAAGGGCCAGTGCATGCTAAGGTCTCCATGTCTCACCTGGATACTAGCAGATACATAGCTGGAGTCAATCTGACTCACCTGTGGATTAATATTAAAAAAATAGGTATTACAATTATAAGAAAATGTTTAGCAGTTAGACTCTATCGAATGCTTGTGAGCCGCTGCCTGCATTAATCTAACTTATAATAACTCGTATATCTGGACGTGACATATCTTGACTTTAGCAAAGCTTTCGACATGGTCTCCCACGGTATTCTTGCCAGCAAGTTTAAAAAGTATGGATTGGATGAATGGACTATAAGGTGGATAGAAAGCTGGCTAGATTGCCGGGCCGTAATGATCAACGGCTCAATGTCTAGTTGGCAGCCGGTATCAAGTGGAGTGCCCCAGGGGTTGGTCTTGGGGCCGGTTTTGTTCAATATCTTCATAAATGATCTGGATGATGGGATGGGTTGCACCCTCAGCAAGTTTGCAGATGACACTAAGCTGCGGGGAGAGGTAGATACACTGGAAGGTAGGGATAGGGTCCAGAGTGACCTAGACAAATTGGAAGATTGGGCCAAATGAAATCTGATGAGGTTCAATAAGGACAAGTGCAGAGTCCTGCACTTAGGACAGAAGAATCCCATGCACTGCTACAGGCTGGGGACTGACTAGCTAAGCAGCAGTTCTGCAGAAAAGGACCTGGGGATTACAGTGGACGAGAAACTGGATATGAGTCAGCAGTGTGCCCTTGTTGCCAAGAAGGCTAATGGCATATTGGGCTGCATTAGTAGGAGCATTGCCAGCAGATCAAGGGAACTGATTATTCCACTCTATTCGGCATTGGTGAGGCCACATCTGGAGTATTGCATCCAGTTTTGGGCCCGCTGCCCACTACAGAAATGATGTGGACAAACAGGAGACAGTCCAGTGGAAGACAACAAAAATGATCAGGGGGCTGGGGCACATGACTTACGAGGAGAGGCCGAGGGAACTAGGCTTGTTTAGTCTGCAGAAGAGAAGAGTGAGGGGGGATTGACAGCAACCATCAACTACCTGAAGGGGGGTTCCAAAGAGGATGGAGCTCAGCTGTTCTCAGTGGTGGCAGATAACAGAACAAGGAGTAATGGTCTCAAATTGCAGTGGGGAAGGTCTAGGTTGGGTATTAGGAAACACTATTTCACTAGGAGGGTGGTGAAGCACTGGAATGGGTTCCCTAGGGAGGTGGTGGAATCTCCATCCTTAAAGGTTTTTAAGGTCAGGCTTGACAAAGCCCTGGCTGGGATGATTTAGTTGGGGATTGGGTCCTGCTTTGAGCAGGGGTTGGACTAGATGACCTCCTGAGGTCCCTTCCTACCCTGATACTCTATGATTCTATGATTCTATAATCTGTGTTCCGTATTCGAATGTAATATCTGAGCGGGTGGAGGGTGAGCCTCTGTGACTGTATGAATTACCATTCAGGAAAGGGAACTGTGAAGAGCTACAGAAATTGCTACGCCCCTCCTGAAGGAGGAGACCCATCGATACAAGACCGGCTCAGTTTGGATTTTACAACTGGAAACTCCCCTGGATTGAGAAACCATCTGCATCAAACAGGACTAAAGACTCTTATTGTTCTGCTCTCCTCCCACTGAAGATAAATCAGGCAAGGGGACTCATCCCAGCAGCTGAGTTTGCAGCTCAGAGCACAGGGAAGGAGGGAGATAAAAACCTCAAGCCAAAGGAACTAGGTATCTCTATGCTGCTTGGATTCGGGGGCTGGGGGGGGGAGGTGTTTCTAGGCATAAGCAAGAGGTCCCCAGCTACTTAGCCTGGGTTAGCCCTAAAGGACAAATAGAGTTTGCTGATTATTGAAGCCTATATTACCTTTGGAAACCTATGGGTGTAACTCACTGATGTGTCTATGGGCTTCTCTTCATGTATAGACCTGCAGCTTTAGTGAAGATGTTATAGTATTACACTTCTCCCATCGGCGTAGTTAAATCACCTTCCTGAGAGGCAGTAGCTATGCCAACAGGAGAAGCTCTCCCATCGCCTAGTGCTGTCTACAGTGTGGGTTAGGTCGGTGTAACTGCATCGCTCAGGGATCTCGATATTTCACTCCCCTGAGCGATGTAGTTAGACCCATATACGTTTATAATGTAGACCTGGCCTATGCTTGCTCGCTTTAACCTTGTAAATAACTCTCTGGTTATTTTGCCTGGTCCTTTGGGATTAGGAATAACGGGAATATTGCTGCGGTTCTTGATGTAAGGGGTGATCACAGAGATTCACTCACCTGGGTGACAAGACAGACAAGTGTGTCCAAGAGGTCGGTCTGTGATTTTGTGTTAAAGCTGATAAAGTGCCTGCAAAGTTGGCACTTGGAGCAGTTGGTTGGTGAAAATCTCAGGGCTTGGCTACACTTGCAAGTTAGAGCACATTAAAGCAGCTCCAGGCACCCTAACTCACTACCCGTTCACACTGGCAAGGCACTTAGAGCATCGGGACTCTGCTGCTAGAGCACTCCTGGTAATCCACCTCCACAAGAAGCATAATGCTGGGTGCGCCTCAGCTGAAACACCCCGGCGTCAGTGTGAACAAGGTGCTGCATTACTGCACTGTGATTGGCCTCCGGAAAAGTCCCCTAATCCCCTGAAGTCAAGTGGCCACCCTTGTCATTGTTTTGAACTCAGCTGTAGGAATGGGGATATGCCCTTTCAAAGCTCCGTTTCGGACAGCCGGCTGCTTATCTGCTCCGGGACAAAGCAACCATTAGCGTGATATGTTGCTGCTGTGAGTGTGTGAGAGAAAGTCGGGTGGGAGGGGGGGTCTGCTGCTGTTTGAACTTACAAGACAGCATGCTGACATGCTCTCAGCCCCCCAAAAACCCACTCTCTCTCCCCCCACATACACACAACACACTCCCTGTCACATTCCCCCCCCCACCTCCATTTGAAAAGCACGTTGCAGCCACTTGCATGCTGGGATAGCTACCACAATGCACTGCGCTCTGTGGCATTGCAAGAGCTGCTAATGTGGCCACACCAGTGCACTTGAATCTGACAGTGTGGACACACTGCAGCGCTTTCCCTACTGCGCTCTCCAAGGGCTGGTTTAACTCAAAGCGCTCTACATCTGCAAGTGTAGCCATGCCCTCAGTTTCAAATTAACAACCAACTTAGGGTTTGTGCCCTGGTTTTTAACAATCTGCCCTGAGGTTAGTACTCACACTCTTGCATCACCGTTGGGAGTGCCACAACTTTTATAGGCCTTTTTATCAGGGACTAAATCCTTTGACTTCCCTGAACTGAAGAAAGTGCATGGGAGTCACAGGCTGGCTCACAAACACGTGACAGCCTGTTTGCATTCCCACTCCCTTTCTGGTTACTAAATTAGCTCTGTTGTTTTGGAGATACAAAGCATTCATTCACAATGACCTTTTATCTTGTGTACATAAAGGAGTTCACTACAGCAAAAGGCTAAAATGCCCACATAAAATAAGAGTAGCATACTTGAGGGTGAACCATTTAAATAGGTGAAATCTCAAAAATAACAGAATGAAAAATATGTCAGGGCATTGCAGAGCCAGGCAGAATCAAAAAAGAATATGATTCAAATATTAACTCAGGGTGCACTTCAAAATTTCAGTGCACAAGCCGCTCCGATCACTTCAGAATACGTGGTGCAGAACGTAGGTTTTTTGCCACAGCTTTAATTACCATGAGCTGAATCTACCTCTAATCAACAAGCCTGGGCACATTAGCTTATCCATCATGGGTTGACCCAAGGCAGCTCTCTCAAGATCAGTCCAGAGTCAACACTCGCCTCCTGTCAGGGTGATCAATTTAATATTTATCCCAACACCATGTTACTTAGCTGAGATTAGATTTGACATTTAGAACACAGATACCCAAACAATATATACCGTTATATTTTACAACATTTTAGCCATAGCATGCTTGCAGCTATCAATACTGCATTTATGGTAACTTACCCCAACATCTTAACAATTCCTATACGTTATTGCAGTCTTACTGGTTAGTTACCAACTTCCAAAAAAAACCAAAACTCCCTCTAACTTGTGCAACTTGCAGTGTACCTGCCCTTTCGTGGTTACTATAGCAAAGCTTACAACCCAATTATTTCTATTCTCCTACTTCCTATTATTATTTCTATAAGCACGCTTGGCAGATGAATTATATTTTACGAAAACTACAGATCCTCCCTGATCACTTCAGGGGTCAGTGTGATGGGGCGTCCATACCACACAGGACTGGAAATTTGTAAGGTGGCCAGATAGGCCTATTAACCTCACTGGCTGCACCTGGAGCAAGAGCCAGGGAGTGGGAATGGATTGCAAGCAGGTTCAGCTGGGCAGGACTAGGCAGGGCCTATAAATCCAGGAAGTTGGCAACAAACAGGGGTAGCTGCTGGGAAAGGGCAGCCACTCCCTGTGAAGAGGGAGAAGGGTTGGGAGTAGTTCACCCAGAGTAAGGAGGGAAACCAGAAGTTGTAGGAAGCAGGCCAGGAGAGGTGCAGTGAGGGCTGGGAGAATGAAGCCCAGAACTGCTGGCCTGAGGGTCCCTGGACTGAAACCGGGAGAGAGGGCAAGCCCGGGTTCCCCTGCCAGCTGCTGAGGGAGTGGCACCTGAGGAGTGAATGGGAAGACTACCTAGGACTGCTGAAGGAAAGACTTTGATACACCCCAGAAGGGGGGACTGGCGAATGACCAGGCTGGAGGGCGGAGTCACAAAGAGGACGCTGCAGGTCCTGAGATGAGAGAATTGCTGCAGACCTGGGAGAGAGACAGTGTGACGGCATGCGAGCACGGGAAGGGGCGTCGACCTTGAGAGCTAATCCCCAGAGTGACCAGGAGGGGGCGCCAGACAAGCGGCAAGGGGAGCACCCCTTGACAATCAACACCAGCAACAACAGCTGCCAATCAGAACTGGGCCGAGTCCCGCTGCCCAGCAACGCACAGACCAGCCCTTCCAGGCCCTGGAGCTCCCTCCCGCCGAGCAGCAAACGCTTTGTTCTCCAGGAGCCGTAATGAGCTCCAGGTGGCAAACTGAGATGATGACCGGGTGGAACATCCCTGACTGGCAGCTGCACAGCACAGAAATCGAACGGGCTGACTCCATGGGTGCCGAACAGACAACCCACCCAAGCCCACAGGAAGCCCATGACACTTGGCCAACCTCTAAGGCTTTGCCTAGACAGAGGATTTGCTTCAGTTGCTGCCATGGAGACAGCTCCACCCTCTCACCCAGGCAGAGCTCACTCCTGCTTGACACCGAGGTCAACTGCAGGTTGCTGCAGAGCAGCTGCTCAGATGGCCGGCCCTGAGCGTGTGCAATGTGACTGAAGGAAACGCAAAGCGAAGCCAACGCCAGCCCAGCCCAAAAGCCACCATGCAGATGCTGCCCTGATGGCTGGGTACAATAAACCCACATGCACACGTCTAATAACCACACTCGCGGTAAGTTACAGCATCCGCCACTCTCAACAGGATCCCGGCTCAGCTGGACGTCATAAAATCATAGAGTATCCGGGTTGGAAGGGACCTCAGGAGGTCATCTAGTCCAACCCCCTGCTCAAAGCAGGACCAATCCCCAACTAAATCATCCCAGCCAGGGCTTGGTCAAGCCTGACCTTAAACACCTGTAAGGAAGGAGATTCCACCCCCTCCCTAGGTAACACATTCCAGTGCCTCACCACCCTCCTAGTGAAATCGTGTTTCCTGATATCCAACCTATACCTCCCCCACTGCAACTTGAGACTGTTACTTTCCTCCCCACATCACCTCCCCACGGCCGAGCCAGTACAAGCCACGCTGAGCTGGGCTTGGATTTAATCTTGGCCGACTCTGTGCAACCCCAGCCCGCAATTTGTGTCTTCTCTGAGTCCTCCCTCTGGTCCCGTCCCCGTGCGACGGGCCCCTGTGTCTAGAGCTCAGGAAGGGTGGTCTCCTTGTGCAGGCACTGAACAGGGACTCTGAAGATCTAAGCTGAGTCCCCGCAGACTCCTTGTGTGACCCTGGCCATGCCCTTGTGTCTCCCAGTGCCTCAGTTCCCCTCTGTAACATGGGGACCACAGCACTGCCCTCCCTCACTGGAGAGTTGGGGCCATAAATCCAGTAACAAGGGTGAGGAGCTCAGAACTATGGCTGGGTCATATAAGTACCTGGAGAGAGATGGAAGGTCCTCAGCTGATTACAGAGAGCCTAGGTGGGTGGATTTCTGGCCCAGTCCGCACTGGCTGATGGCATTAAGCTATTACTGTCCTTGCATACCTCGGCTCCATTGAGGGCAGGAGCTGCCCAAATGGGCCTCACAAGGCCAATTTAGGTCACCTGACCAGCCTGGAGCCCAGAGAGAGAGAAAAAAATTACTTCTAACATACCCTTGGACTTCAGACACTGGGCAGCCCACCTGTCCCCATGCCCCGCAAACAAGGACAGCTCCCTGGCTTGGCAGCATCCTCTGGGAAGAGAGCCAGGAAACTGGATTTAATGAAGGGGGATTTCACAGGCACCTGTCCCCCTGAACAGCACCCACACCCCAGCTGAGAGGGGAGAGGGCCCAGTGCCTGGCGCTGCCGGGGAACTCTGGCCCAGGGCATCAGGGCAAACCGCTCCTCTGAGGGAGAGAGGCCTGGGTCTTCTGTGTGCCCTGAGATTTGAACCATGGTTGCAGGGGGCCCTGGGGGTTCACCCCAGGGAGGGTTCCCCGGGCTAGGGTCACCTTAAACCCGCCCAGACGGCTGATCTCGGGGCTGGAGCAGCAGGTCCAACTCCCCCCCGGCCGGGTGTCCCCGGCATGACTCTAACTAAGCCCCGATTGGCTGAGCCACATGGGAGTTTCCCAACACACCTCTCCCGGCCCGGGACGGCCCGGGGCAGCGGGGCCCTTCAGCCAGGATTGGTCCCGGGAGAGGGGCGCGGTCGGGGCAGAGCCAGCGGCTTCCCCGGGGCAGGGACGCCTGGAGACCGGCCCCGGGCCAGTGTTCGCCCCATGTCCCAGCGAGCGGGCTCCCGGCCGGGACCCGAGTCCCCGCCTGGGGTCTCTCCGCTGAGCGCCCCGCGGGACCGGGCAGCGCCCTCCGCAGTCCCCGCCTGCCGCCCATGCCCCGGCCCTGTCCCCGCAGCGCCCGGCCCCATGGACCGGCCCGGCCCGGGCTCGGGCAGCAGCTTCCCGGCGCTGATCCGCAAGAAGCGGGACGGGGAGACGCTGCGGGATGAGGAGATTCGCCACTTCGTCCGGGCCGTGACCCGCGGGGGGCTCCAAGAGGGGCAGATGGGTGAGATGGGCCGGGCACCCCCAGAGCCGACCCGGGGACCTCGGCGGGGGCGGGCGCGAGGGTCCCGGGGGGGTGGTCCCAGGGGGGTACTTCCTGGGGAGATGGGGAGCCCAGGGGGCAGGGGGGGCAGGGGGCGATGGGGAACAGGGGTTAGGTCCTGGGGGGATGGAGGACCCAGGGGGAAGGCAGGTCCTGGGGGTGGGGGATGCAGGGGGCAGGTGGATTCTGGAGAGATGGGGATTAGGTCCTGGGGGGATGAGGAACAGAGCAGGCAGGCAAGTCCAGAGGGGAGGGAGACAGGGGTAAGGTCTTGAGGGTATGGGGGACCCAGGGGGCACGCGGGTCCTTGGAGGGATGGGGAACAGGAGTTAGGTCCTGGGGGTGGGGGATGCAGGGAGCAGGTGGGTCCTGGAGAGATGGGGATTAGGTCCTGGGGGGATGAGGAACAGAGCAGGCAGGCAAGTCCAGAGGGGAGGGAGACAGGGGTAAGGTCTTGAGGGTATGGGGGACCCAGGGGGCACGCGGGTCCTTGGAGGGATGGGGAACAGGAGTTAGGTCCTGGGGGGATGGAGGACCCAGGGGGAAGGCAGGTCCTGGGGGTGGGGGATGCAGGGGTCAGGTGGATTCTGGAGAGATGGGGATTAGGTCTTGGGGGGACAGGGGACACAGGGGGCAGGCAGGTCCCTGGCAGGATGGGGACCAGGGGTCTCTGCTCTGAGCTGAGAAATGGGCTCCCAGACTGAGTTGGACGTGGATCCTAGGGGAGCCCCGTCTGCTTTGGCCCCGACGCAGCGATGGGCTGGTTCTGCCCAGGACAGGAGGCCCTAAAGTGCCTGGAGTTAATTGCTCCCCTGGGGGGGGACAGGGTCGGCAGAGCCCACCCCAGGAGCTGTGACTCCCGCCCATCCCCTCCTCTCCCCACAACACACCCCAGCCTGCCCATTCCCAGACCTGTGCGACCCTGGACCATCACACCCTGCCCAGTTCCCATCAGTGCATCCCCCCGAGCTCTGCCTCCAACCCCCGGTACTCAGCCCTGGCTCTGTCCCCCAGGGGCCATGCTGATGGCCATCCGGCTGCGGGGCATGGATCCGGACGAGACGCTGACTCTGACCCGGGAGATGGTGGTGTCGGGAAGGGTCCTGGAGTGGCCTGACAGCTGGCAGAGGCTCCTGGTTGACAAACACTCCACAGGGGGCGTGGGAGACAAGGTCAGCCTGCCCCTGGCCCCGGCCCTGGCTGCCTGCGGCTGCAAGGTGAGTGCCAGGGCCCGGCAGCCTCTGCTCCCTGCGCAGAGGCCCGAGTGGGGCCCAGGGGTTCATGGCAACCCCACGCGCCTGCCCGGGTCCCCATAGCCATGCCTAGAAGGGTGGAGATGAAGATGGGTGTGCTGGGAACCCGGAGAGGCCTGTGTCTCTCAGCAGGTGGGGCTGGCAGCGTGATAGTGGGTACACCCAGGGGCCCTGCAGCTGGCCTGGGTCTGCCATTGTACAACTGCCAGCAGAGATGGGTGCCCTGGCAGAGCCTCTGCCCGGTGTGCGTTCCCTTTGGCACCAAGGAAAGGGGCTCATCCCTCCCCATCTCTCCTGCCCGGCTGCCTCTCACCAGGGCCTGTGGCTTTTTCCTCCCCTGCCAGGTGCCCATGATCAGTGGCCGGGGTCTGGGCCATACCGGGGGCACGCTGGACAAGCTGGAGTCCGTGCCAGGGTTCAACATCTCTCAGAGCTCCGAGCAGGTGAGGGGCCGCAGCAGGGGCTGAGTCCGTGCCAGGGGAGGGAGACCCGAGGGCCTGCCTGGTATTGTGCTGCCCCCAATCCGGTGCCCCGTGCCTCTGGGACAATGGGAGGGGGCACAGAGCAAGCATCCATAGGGGCTCAGCCCATGAAAGGGGTGTCTGATGGAGGCAGGGGGAGACCTGAGACGGGGGAGAGCCAGTCAGTGCCTTGGTGCTCCCCTCATCCAGGCTTCTCACTGAGCCCCTCAGACAGCTGGGCATCCTGCGCCCAGTGCCTCTGCCCATCACCAGGGGCGGGCATCCAGGCTCTGCCCACCTCCTGGCACAGGCCAGCTGCTTTGCACTTGGCTGTTGCCCAGAAAGGGCCCTGCTGGGGTAACTGGCCGCACCTGGCTTTGGGGGGTGCATGGGGTCACACACTGACAGCCCCTCCCCACTGCTGCAGATGAGGAGCATCCTGGAATGTGTGGGGTGCTGCATTGTGGGGCAAAGCGAGGATCTGGTCCCAGCAGACAAGGTGCTCTACGGCCTGCGGGACGTCACGGCCACCATCGACAGCCTGCCCCTCATCACAGGTACCACAGCAACTGCCCCCATCCTGACGCCTGGCTGCCTCCCCCGGGGCCTTTGCAAGGGGCAGAGGAAAGTGGGGTGGCACCGATGGGGCAGGCGTCCCTGGAATCTACACTGTGGCTGCCCCCTTGGGGTGGCAGAGCCCGCAAGGCGCAGTGGGAGCCAACGCTCTTCACCCAGTCAGCGATGTCTGAGATCCAGGGGGGACTGGGAATGGTGAGGACTGTGGGGGGCCCAGGAGGCTGCCCGTTGGGCTGGGAGACCCACGTTCAGAGAGAAGAGAGCTGACCTCTCACCCCAAAGTCCAGCCCCCACCAACCCTGGTGTGAACTCCTTCCCCTTGGGCTGGCTCAGAGCAAAGAGCTCACCCCTTGTGCCGTGCATGGCGTCACTGCCCAGCAGCGGGTCGGCCAGCGGAGGGTGCCAGGGGACTCGCAGGAGCGGAGACGGTCGGTGGGAGCCAGAGAGCAGAAATCAAGGCAGGGCGTGGCAGCAGTCCCCGGGGCAGCAGCGCCCTGCCCCAGCAATGGAGGTGCCCAGGCCTCCCCATCTCTGAACCGGCTCCCCCTGACTCTGCAGCTTCCATTCTGAGCAAGAAGGCAGCAGAGAAGGTCTCGGCCCTGGTGCTGGACGTGAAGTTTGGCAGCGCTGCCCTCTACACCAGCCTGGAGAGCGCCCGGACCCTGGCCCAGAGACTGGTGAACACCCAGACCCGCCAACCCTGGGACAGGGGGCACAGCCATCCCCACGCACCCCAGGAGCCCCGAGTGGCCTGACCTCCTCCCTACTCTGCTTGCAGGCTCCTCCTGTCCGCCCACAATCCCTGTGCTGACTGGCCTCCCCGGCCCTCTCCCTATGGGGCTAGAGGCCTCCTGCAGGTCCCTGACACCGGGAGCCGTGCCCCGTTCCCATGCCTGTGCCACAGGGGCGGGCGACCTGTGCTCTGGCACAAAGGGAGCTGAGACGTGTCCGTCACTCCAAGACAACCCCCAGAGAAAGGTCTGTTCTTCCCGGGGAGCCGAGTCTGCCATGTGCAGCAGGACGGCAAGGTGAGGCCAGGCCAGGCCGGGCAGGGCAGGAAGGGGGGATGCTGGCACCATCAGCCAGCCACACGGTCTGCAGCCCCCGTGAGATGGTGATGCAGGGTGGGAGCTACCCCCCGTCCCCTGGGGAGATGCCAGGCTCCTGTCCCCAGGCCCAGCTGTCCCAAACACTCTCGGCCCCTCCCTCCCATCCCTGCAGGTGTCGGTGGGCAGCCAGCTGGGGATCTGCACGGTGGCCATGCTCAGCAAGATGGATGGGCCTCTTGGGCAGCGCGTGGGCCACTCCCTGGAGGTGCTGGAGGCCCTGCAATGCCTGGAGGGCCAGGGGCCGGCGGATCTGCACCAGCTGGTCACCACGCTAGGTGTGGGGAGCTCAGGAATTGCAGTGCTGGGGGAGACAACAGCTGCCCGAGGGTTAATGCCATGAACATGGGCGGCAGGTGACCCGGGGGCTTTGGGAGGCTAGCTCTTAGCTGGACCGCCCCATCTGCCCAGGGGCCCCATACCTCCCACCCTCCTTCCCCCACCGGAGCCCAGAGCCCCCCCACCAGCCCCGGGCCACCCGAGTACTCCCCACTCCCCTCAGCCCTGAATCCCCAGGCAGGTAAGCAGCTGAGCGCGTCCCCCAGCACGGCAGGCAGTGCAGCTCCAGCCCCCGAAGGCCAGGCGGGCGGGCAGCTCGAGCCCTGGCTCCAGCCACCCAGAATCCCTGGCTGCAGGCTGGCCCCCACTAACCCCAACCCCAGCCGGGGCAAGGACGCCGGAGCCCTCCCAAAAGGTGGGGGTGAAAGCAGCCCCCTGCCTGCCCCCAGCTGCCTGCCCAGCTCTCCCCCAGGGCAGCTCTCCCCGACCCGGCTCCAGCTGGGGGGGCCCTTGGAGCCACAGCCCAGCTATGACAAGAGCCGGGCAGGCAATTGTGGGGAGCCTTGGCAGACCCTGTACCTGCCCGCAGTGCGGGGGGCCCAAGCAGCCCCAGGCCCATGCCCCTGCCCCCCCCCCCCATGCCCCACACCCAGGGCCGTGCGGCTCTTATCTGGGTCAGACTGCGGCTCCGAGGCCCCCCCACAGCCGGAGCCAGGTCAGTGAGACGCGCGGGCCGTGTGAGGAGCCGACGTGGAGGTGCTCGAGTGAACCTCCACACAAAGCGGCCACCTCCTAGCGCCAGCCCTTTGTCCCCTCCTGCCCCTGGCCAGGCTACAGTCATATCCCCCCGCACCCGTGAGGAGAAGTGGGGGGCAGAGCCCAGTAGCTGAGAGCGGCTATGGCCATTGGGCTCCCCGTCACAGCAAGGTGGCTGGGTGGAACGGGGCCCGTGGGCAAGCCTGGGGGCAGGGCGTGTCGGGGACGACGGGACGAGGAGCAGCACCTTGGGGCAGAGGGGCGGGAGGGGGCTGCGGGAGGGAGGGGGGTCTCCGTGGGTAGGAGCGAGACCCCAGCCCCTCTCTCCCTGCGCAGGGGGCAGTCTGCTATGGCAGTGCGGGGAGGCCGGCTCGGTGGGGCAGGGCGCTGCCCGCATCGCAGCCACGCTGGCGGATGGCTCGGCGCTGGGGAAGTTCCAGGCCATGCTGCAGGCCCAGGGGGTGGAGGCCGGCGTGGCCCGGGCCCTGTGCACAGGAACGGAGGAGCAGCGCTACCAGGTGCTCGGCCGGGCTCGGGCCCAGGAGGAGCTGCCCGCGGCCCAGGACGGTAAGCAGGGGCGGGCAACGAGGGTGGGGCAGCCCCAGCCTGCAGGGGGAGCTGCTCTCTGCCCCTCATCGCAATAGGAACCAAGGGAGCCGGTGCTGGGGAGAGGGGCCCAGGCTAGTGCCCCCTGCCCGGGCCCAGAGGGACACCCTTGGGCAAGAGGGGAGGGCAGGCCAGTGGGATAGGCAGCACCTCCATGTCCCCAGATTCCCGCCACCATCCCCACATCTGTGCTCCCTGTGACCCCGGCTCGCAGGCTGGTCTGGTGCCTCAGTAACTGCTGGCCCGTCTCCGCCCTTCTCCCCAGGCACAGTGCAGCGGGTCGAGGCCCTGCCCATCGCCCTGGTGCTGCATGAGCTGGGCGCCGGCCGCACCCAGAAGGGGCAGCCCATCAACCACCTTGTGGGGGCCGAGCTGCTGGTGACGGTGGGGCAGCGCGTGGCTAAAGGTAAGAGCCAAGCGCGCCCCGCCCAGGGCGCCAGCATGCAGGGCTCTCCAACCACCCCCTGCCCTGGGGTCTGCTGCTGGGGCCAGACAAGGGGGCAGAGTCCGGCCAGGACTTCTGTCTATCTTAGGGTTTTATTCCGCTGCCCATTCCCATGGTATCTGACCTGCTCTGGGGCACCCATCCCGAGCTGCGCCCAAGTGCCCTTTGCCTGGCAGTTATTCTGCAGCTGGCAATGCCAGTTCAGTAGTCCAGAGCCTGGGGGCTCACTTGGGTTCCCTTTGCCTGGGAGTAGGTGGCACTTCTGGACTGAGGGCCCCTGGGCTGGAGACTGGCTTGAGGAGGGGAGAGACACCTGGCACTACCCCCTACCAAACTGCAAACGGGGTAACTGGCTGGGATTAGAGCAGGTGGAGGGAGTGGTAGGGACTCGTGAGGAGGGGTGCCCACTTGGAGAGCCCCGACCAGCCCATGACTTCTGAGACCCCAAGAAGACCTGGGACGCGCCTGCGTCCCCTCCCTTGGGTTAGGAACCAGTTGGTTCTACTTTGGGTCCTGTTTTGATCCCATCTCTGCCCAGGAAACGAGGCCCTTGCTGCCCATCCCAGCCCCGGCAGATGCACCCCAAGAGCCCCGCTCCCTCCCAGTGCTGTCCTTCCCCACGCCCAGCAGGGGGTGACAAGTGTCTCAGCCCCTGCCCCCCACCTCTGTAGGTTCACCCTGGATCCGGATTCACTACGACACCCCGGAGCTCAGCAACGATCAGAGACAGACCCTGCAGGGGGCGCTGGTCCTGGCAGGCTCGGAGCCCTTCCTGCCCAGCTGCAAGGTCGCAGAGGTTGTCCTGCCACAGGGCAGCCGGACACTGGAGGAGCTGTCAGAGGAGCAGGGCTTGGGGAGCAGCCAGGAACTGCTCTGCTCCGCCTGAAGGGAGGGATCCCCAGCCGCTGCCCCCATGGACCCTCTGACTCCTGGACAGTGCAACTCGCCACCACCCTTCAGCCCCCCCGGCCAGCCCCTGCCACCATTAACGACTGGGCAATAAAGCGTCTTGCTCTGCTACCCCCAAGGGCCATTTGTGGTAACAGCCTGTCCCTCCCCCTCTGCTGCACTGCAGCCAGATGGTTTGGGCTGGGCCGGACACTTGGCTCTAGGGGTGCTGCCGCCTAGAACGACCCAGCCCGCCCGTCCTGTCACTGGCACCCTCGGGTGTCTGCCTTGCCACCACGATTCAGGCAGGCCGCTCACGTCAGGCTGCCGCAAGCTGCTGTTCTGCCCTCGCCCCCCGTGGGGACAAAGCGACTCCATTCGACACCTTCCTCGACCGCGGGCGGCCTGCACTGGGGTGTTCAACGGGCCACTCCTGGCAAGGGCCCACCCCAGGTCTCTCGACGTGCATGCAGCCCTCCCACTAGGGGTCACGTGCTGGGGCTGGATCGGGCACCCCCAAGTTTGGGGGAGCCATGGGGGGGCATTGCCCCCCATGCCCAACAAAGCCCCCTGGCTGGGGAGGGGCTCTGCAGGGGCATGGGAGACACGCCCAGCAGGGAGCTCTGCAGGAGGGGGGTGTGGGGGACACCCCCAGATGGGGGTGCTGTGCGGGAAGGGGGCACCAATTGGGGGGTTCTGTGGGGGGAGGGTGGACACCCCCAGATGGGGGTTTTCTGTGGGGAGGGGGGCACCCCCAATCTGGGGGCTCTGCAGGAGGGAGGGGACACCCCCAGATGCGGGTTCATAGAATCATAGAAGGTCAGGGTTGGAAGGGACCTCAGGAGGTCATCTAATCTAACCCCCTGCTTGAAGCAGGACCAATCCCCAGTTTTTGCCCCAGATCCCTAAATGGCCCCCTCAAGGTTTGAACTCGCAACCCTGGGTTTAGCAGGCCACTGCTCAAAGCACTGAGCTATCCGGGTTCTGCGGGGGGAGGGACACCCCTAGATGGGGGTTCTGTGTGGGGAGGGGGGAATTGGGGAGCACCGGGGGGGGAGGGGGACACCCCCAGTACAGGGTTCTGTCGGGGGAGGGGTCGAGCCCTCGCAGCCCCGCGCGCGCCCAGCGCTGTGCGGGCAGCGCCCCCTGCTGCCGGCAGGCGGGTATTACACATGAGCCGCGGAGCCCAGAGCGCAGGCGCAGCGTTAGCCCGCCTCTGAGAAGTGCCCGCGCTCTGAGGAGAGGAGGCTGTACAACCACGCATGCGTTGGGCGGGGCCCTGGGTGCGCGTGTTGGCGTTGGGGGATTCGCCACGGCACTTCCTGGTTTGGGCGCGCCCCGCCCCGGCGCGCGCTCGGAGCGAATCTGCCGGTGGAGAGAGAGCACGGCGCTGCCGCCAGGTGGGAGGGGGGAGCTCGGCGCCGGGCTGCGGGTCGGGAGTGGGGGGCACCGGCAGAGCTGGGGGGGCTGGGCTGGGCTAGCGGGGGGCTGCGGCTCGGGAGTGGGGGGCACTGGCTGGGCTGGCGGGGGGCTGCGGGTCGGGAGTGGGGGGCACCGGCAGGGCTGGCGGGGGGCTGCGGGTCGGGAGTGGGGGGCACTGGCTGGGCTGGCGGGGGGCTGCGGGTCGGGAGTGGGGGGCACTGGCTGGGCTGGCGGGGGGCTGCGGGTCGGGAGTGGGGGGCACCGGCAGGGCTGGGGGGGCTGGGCTGGGCTAGCGGGGGGCTGCGGGTCGGGAGTGGGGGGCACCGGCAGAGCTGGGGGGGCTGGGCTGGGCTAGCGGGGGGCTGCGGCTCGGGAGTGGGGGGCACTGGCTGGGCTGGGCTGGCCGGGGGCTGCGGGTCGGGAGTGGGGGGCACCGGCAGAGCTGGGGGGGGCTGTGGGTCGGGAGTGGGGGGCACTGGCAGGGCTGGGCTGGCCGGGGGCTGCGGGTCGGGAGTGGGGGGCACCGGCAGAGCGGGGGGGGGCTGTGGGTCGGGAGTGGGGGGCACCGGCAGAGCGGGGGGGGGGCTGTGGGTCGGGAGCGGGGGGGGGGGCTGTGGGTCGGGAGTGGGGGGCACCGGCAGAGCGGGGGGGGGGCTGTGGGTCGGGAGTGGGGGGCACCGGCAGAGCAGGGGGGGGCTGTGGGTCGGGAGTGGGGGGCACCGGCAGAGCTGGGGGGGCTGGGCTGGGCTAGGCTAGCGGGGGGCTGTGGGTCGGGAGTGGGGGGCACCGGCAGAGCTGGGGGGCTGGGCTGGGCTAGGCTAGCGGGGGGCTGCGGGTCGGGAGTGGGGGGCACCGGCAGAGCTGGGCTGGCGGGGGGCTGTGGGTCGGGAGTGGGGGGCACCGGCAGAGCGGGGGGGGGGCTGTGGGTCGGGAGTGGGGGGCAGGCACCGGCAGAGCTGGGGGAGTGTGGGGCTGGCGTACCAGGGGGCTGTGGGGCATCGGCAGTGCTGGGGGGAGCCCAGTGCTGCAGTGGGAGGGGCGTGGCTGGAAGGCTGGAGCCAGGTCTATCCGCACAGAGCTGAGGGAGGTGAGGGTCGCCCCATGGTCCAGGAGCCTCTAGCCTGAGCTCCAGCGTTACCAGGCTTCTGCTGCCATGCGGGTCTAAAGTCGGTTGTTTCTCCCATCTCTGTTCTGGCTTCCCACGATCTCCCCGGGCCTGGCCCGCAGGCCGCCCACAATTCCCGCAGTGCAGAATGCTACGGATGAGCCCAGCCCAAAACACTCGTTACTTGAGGCTTTTTCGTCCTTTCAGCTTTGCCCAGGATGTTTCAGACCCTCCCGCTCCGGAGCCGCTGGCCCTTTGCCCCATGCGGTGCCCAGCAGCTCAGCCTCCAGGGGAAATCCTGGGCTTTCCGGGAACGTGCCCAGAGACGCCCTCCAGCCGGCTGCGCCAGGTGGTTTGAATCGACAGCCAATAAAACAGTCTGGCCGTCACCCTGCTTAAAAGCCTGGGAAGTTGGCAGTAGCGGGTACACCAAGCCTGCAAGGTGGTTCCCAGGTGCAGCAGCAGGGACTCAGCAGCAAAGGTGGGCAGGTCAGACCCTCTCCTGGAACAGGGTCACCAGGAGACTGTTCGCCCAGGGGCCCCCGTCAACCGGCGGCTCCGCCACACGGATACAGCTGAGGACTCGGCTGCTCATCACCTGCCTCTTTGGGGGGGCAGTCCTGGGTGCGTGGCTCTACATCCGCTCCGAAAAGGAACGGCAGCAGAAGCTGCAGCGCATCCAGGAGCTGAAGAAGCTGGCCATCGGCCAGGGGGACTTCCACCTGGTGGACCACACCGGGCAGCCCCGCTCCAAGGCCGATTTCTTGGGGCAGTGGGTGCTGCTCTACTTCGGCTTCACCCACTGTCCAGACATCTGCCCCGAGGAGCTGGAGAAGATGAGCCAGGTGGTGCAGCTGCTGGACCAGGAGCCACAGCTGCCCCGGGTGCAGCCGGTCTTCATTACGGTGGACCCCGAACGGGACAATGTGGCCGCTGTGGCCAAGTACGTGAAGGAGTTCCACCCGCGCCTGCTGGGGCTGACTGGCCACCCGGAGCACGTGCGGGAGGCTGGCAGGGCCTATCGTGTGTACTACAGCGCCGGGCCCAGGGACGAGGACGATGACTACATTGTTGACCACACGGTGATCATCTACCTGCTCAGCCCCGACGGGCTCTTCCTGGACTACTACAACCGGAGCAAGAGTGAGGCGCAGATCGTCCAGAGCATCAAGGGGCACATGGAGACCTACCAGACGCTCTTCAGCTGAGCACCACACAGCAATAAACGCCCTGCTTGCAGCTAGGGCAGAATGACGGGGCCTGATCTCCTTTCTGTAGCCCAGCACTGCTGCTCCATGCCGAGCGTTGTGAAACAGGCAGCGGGGAAGGGGCCTTCTGCAACTGCAGGGGCTCGGCTCCTCCAGGGCCCCTTCCCTTACAGCCACAGGGGCTCATCTCCTGTGCCAGGTGGGGAGGACCCCCTACAGCCGTAGGGGCTCGGTTCCTCCTGGGCCCGGTGGCCAGGATCCTTCCCCTACAGCCGCAGGGGCTTGTCTCCTCCTGGGCCAGGTGGGCAGGACACAGACAGACACACACACCCCTGCAGCCCCAGGACCCCCTCCCCTTACAGCCACAGGAGCTCCTCTCCTCCTGGGCCAGCTGGGCAGGATCCCCCTGGAGCTGCACAGTGAGTGCTGTTCTCAAAACTGGCTGGACCAGGCCTGTCACCATCAGACCCAGCTGCTGTTTTGCAGCTCCCAGCCCTGCTTGTGGTGCTATCATTAATCCTTAGCACAGGCAGAGCAGCCAAAATCCCTGAGCCTCCTAGAAAAGAGAACGGCGTGAGGGGCGCGCGAGCGGTTGTGGGCGATGGCGCGCTGGCAACAGCAGGGCGGCTGTCCTGTATGTTGTAGGTGTTGGCTTGATGCAGCACCGTGTGCCGGAAGCCGCAGGCGGGATGGTGGAGGGAGGTGGAAGCTGCACTGAACCTAAGGATTATTCAAAGCCATGCTGGATGGATATTGGAGGGGGGGGTGTATTTCCCACCAAGTCTCCTGGGAGGAGCTGGCTGGTCTGTGGGGCTCAGCCCACCCTGGGGAGCCAGGTCTCCTGCTGTCAAATCCGCACCCTGCAGCTCTAATGCCACCCCTTAAAGGACTTTGCTCCTTCCACTAGGCCAGTTTGCAGCAGGTCCCAGGCTAGGTGTGTCCAGCAGCTCCCCCCACCACCCCCAGGCAGGCAGGCTCAGGCAGCACATTGCATTTATGGAGCCTGTGCGCTCACGTGGCGGGGAGAAGAGAGGCAGAGCAGCACGGGCCACACGCTCAGTCCATGCTGCGCCTGCCCCTACTTGGAACATTGGTTGCCCATCTCAACAAAGCTCTTAGAGTGGGAAATGGTAGAGAGCAGAGCAACACAAATGGTTAGGGGGCTGGAACAGCTTCCATCTGAGGAGATTAGAAAGACGGACTGCTCAACTTGGAAAAGAGACAACTAAGGGGGTATAGAATAGAGGCCTGTAAAATCATGAAGGATGTGGAGAAAGTGAACCAGGCAGTGTTGTTTACCCCTTCACACAGCACATGGTCCAGGGGTCACCTAATTACATTAACAGGCAGCAGGGTTAAAACAAACAAAGGGAAGTATTTCTTCACACAATGCCCAGGCCCCCTTGGAATGCATTGCCAGGGGATGCTGTGACGGCTGAAAATAGAACTGAGTTTCACAAAGAATTAAGTAAATTCCTGGAGGACAGCTCAGCAGTGGTTATTAGCCAAGCTGGTCAGGGACAGCCCCATGCTCTGGGTGGCCCTTACCTCTGACTGTCAAAAGCTGGGACAGGACAGGGTCTGGATCACACGATAAATGGCCCTGTTCCGTTCATCCCCTCAGAAGCCTCTGGCACTGTCAAGATGACAGGACGTTGGGCCGGCTGGCCAGGGGGTCTGATCCCATTCTTATGGCTGCCACAAGGGTCGTGGAGCAGGGGCTGCCCATGCTGGCAGCTGAGGAAGGAATCACTCCAGGCAGAGCCATGTTTTTCTTTAACAGTTACATGCTGGGGGACTGGGGGGAGGGAATAGGAAGGATGAGAGGATCCTCCACACCCAGCCTGTGAGCATTTGGGGTCAAAAGCTGGGCCCACCTTGGGAATGGGGAGGGCATAGCTTGTTTATACGCCCTGGAGCCTGAACCTGCCCTGCTCCTCACCTGGCGGCCCAATCCCCCCCATTCACAGGGAAGGCACTTCCCAAGACCATACCCATGGTTTATTACTGCACAGGCTGTGCCAATGGAAAGAGGCAGAGCAAAGGGAGAAGAAGAGGGGCCCACCCCACATGAGGAGGCGCTGGGCCCACAGAAGACAGCTGAGGCAGCGAAAGGGACAGGCTGTACAGGGCATGCTGCCGGAGCTCAGTATATACACAGGGAATAGGCAGGGCGCTAGGAACGCAGCAGCCCTGGGGGTGCCATGCACCCCAGAAACCCACGGGCGCTCTCAGTTTGACACAGAGGGGGCCATGTAGGTGTGGAATCGCTCGTGCGCTCGCTCTTGGGTCAGGAGTCGCAGCCTCATGGTGTCCACCGCCTCCTCCAGGCCCGGCTGCTGGCTGATTTCCACCGTGTAGTCGTTGGCCTGTAAGGGGGCAACAGCAGGGTTAGGGGACCGGCTAGGACTGGGATCCAGGAGTGGGGGCATGGGCCTGTTGCTGGGGCACACCACTGATGAGGGGGCACAGGTCAGGGCCTGCAGAGGGGCACATGGGAGCAGCAATGCAGGTGCATGGAGTGGCCCTGGGGAGTTGCGCTGAGAGCCAAGGGTAATGGGCAGCAGCCTGCATGGGAGTTCCAACCGCAGGCAACTCTCGCAGGGGGGAGGCCGGCCACCCGCACAACCCACAGCAGGGTGGAGGGGCTGATTGCTGTCCATGGGGAACAGGGCACTCCGCCTAGCCCAGACACTCACCAGCTGTAGCGAGGCCAGCATGGAGCGACACACCTCGAAGGCCGGCTTCCCTGCCACCAGGCTGGCGAAAGAGTGCCACTCGCCCACCCGCCCACAGCTCGCCGCCAGCTGGTCCCCATAGCTGTGGATGTCGAAGGCGGCTCGCTCCTCCTGCATGGGAAAGGGGGAGTTAGATGCTGTGCCCAGCACTGAGGGGCCAGGCCAAGCCCCACTCACCCAAGGCCACTAGCAAAAGCTGGCCAACTCCTGGGGGAGCGGGAGGATGACCCAGGCAGCCCCCTGCCCTAAACCACATTACAACTGTCTCTATCCAGGGCTGAGAGGCACCAGAAGAGCTGTGGTGGGAGCCAAGGGCGGGACAGCAGGTTGGGTTTGAGGGGCACCGGCAGAGCTATGGGGAAAGCCCAGGCTGTAGGTCAGGATTGGGGGCCTCCGGCAGCTGGCAGAGGGGGTAGCAACAGTGCTGGGAGCCCCCCAGGCCTGGGCTCCTGCTCTAGGTTATGCCACTGTTCATTCCCCAGGCAGCAGCTAATCAGAGACGCGCTCAGCCTGTAGTGCAGTGGGGTGGCAGGGCCTTTAGGTCAACAGGGTGAGAGGAGGTGCCCGCCAGGGACTGGGACCCAGGCCTGGGCTTCCCTGCAGGGAGCAGAGTACCAGGCTGAGAGCTCTGGCCAAATCTGCACAGAGCTGGGGGGGACGGGGA
This sequence comes from Lepidochelys kempii, assembly GCF_965140285.1. Taxonomy (NCBI): domain Eukaryota; kingdom Metazoa; phylum Chordata; order Testudines; family Cheloniidae; genus Lepidochelys; species Lepidochelys kempii. Next base: position 350,518,988 of record NC_136380.1, read on the forward strand.
CGTGCTCTCAAGCCTCACTTCAGCAACACCCTGCATGCCCCACTGCCAGGGGCCCAGCCACCCTCGCTCCTAGCCCTCTGCTGCGCACTCCACCCACCCCTGGGGCTCATCCCTGCAGAGAGCCCAGCCCGTGCTCCACCTGGAGCAGCTCCCCCACAGCCGGGGACAGGTTCCCATGCTCTGGCCTCACCTGCTCCTGCAGCTTGGGTTCCATCTTGTCCTCCCAGTCACGGATGCGCTGGGACAGCACCGTCTCGCGGGCATACTTCTGGGAGTTGGCAATGAACAGCTCCTGGGGACAGAGAGATGGGGGATCAGGGAAAAGGAGGAGGGGGGAAGATTCCAGCATCCGCCCCGGCTGTGCCTCACTCCCAGCTCCCCACTGGCTCAGGGGAACATTGACACGGAGACGTGGGCAGGGGTCACTTGAGCCAGCATTGCCAGACGTGGCTGCTCCCCACACCTAAGGCGGCGCTGGCAGGGGGGCTGCCCCCCAGCTGCAATGGGTGTGGTGGTGCTCACCTCTCAGCGCTGAGGGCTCACCCCAAGGAGCAGCTGGGCAGCTCCCCATCTCTGCTGGAGAGCTCAGGCCTGGCCCTCTAACTGCACGGCCTAGAAATGGGGGAATCAGACAGCTAAGAGGCTGAGAGAATCCAGTGCTGTCTCTGGCCCAGCTGGGTCGAGGCTTTCTGACCTGCTAACAAGCCCAGCCTGCCCCCCACCATCCCTCTTATTCCTGGGCTAGGAGGGAATGAACATTTACAGGCATCCCTGGAAAGCCACGGCCCTTAGCTGCACCATCAGGAAGGGCACGGCTACCCAGGCAGCAAGAAGGGCCGATGGGCAGGTGGCACTGCAGGGCCAGGCTGAGGCAGAGAGGCCCTGCGCTCTGCCCCAACCGCCCCCAGGGGGTGGGTACGTACCACGTTTCTCCTCACCAGCTCCTCATAGCTCAGGGAGTCAGGAATCGCGCAGGGGCCTGAAAGCAAAGGGGAAGCTGTTGCTGAGAGCAGCGCAAGCTGTCACGGGCGCCCTGCCAACCCACTGACAGGGACCGCGCTTCCCCAGCGCCATGGGGCTCACTGTCCCCAGAAAGCGCATGGAGCTTGCTACCTGAGCAGCTGGGTATGTGCAAATGTGCACACGCACGTGTTCGGGGTGGGGAGACACACCACTCTCCTAACATAGGCAGGTTTTGATGAACCCAGAGGCCAGATGGGGCCTGGTGCAGCCAACCACATCTCTGGGGCACTACCAAATTCAAGGCCGTGAAAAACACATCATGGGCCATGAAATCAGACCTCCCCTGTGAAATCTAGCTTTGGAGGGGCAGGGCTGGGGGCACCCCCACCCGGGACTCCTACCTTTCACTGGGCTCCAGCTGCTGGTCCCCCAGGCTGGGGAGGAATGGGACTCCCCCTGCACAGCCACTCTGGGAGAGGTCGGGGCCGGGGACGTTGAGAGAGATCAGACCCATCTCTGAAGGCAGCGCAGAAGTGAGAGTGGCAATCCCACGACCCCCTTACTACAGTTTTGTGACACCCCTCCCCCAAGACCCCTTTTTGGGTTGGGACCCCCCAGTTACAACACCCTGAAGTTTCAGATGTAAACATCTGAAAATGTGAAATTGACCAATTTTTAAACCCTCTGACCATGAAATTGATTAAAATGGACTGTGAATTTGGTAGGGCTCTAGGCATCTCTAACTTAACTGCAACCCATGGAGCCTACAGGTCCCAGCATGCAGTGCTCCATGTAAGGCGGAGCACTGCATGCTGGGACACGTAGTCCACAGGTGCCCAGCTATGGTAATGCCCGCTCTGTGTTACACATCCTTGCTGTAGCTCCAGGCTCGGGCACGTTGCCACACAGGCCCCTTGGGGTAAATGAGGCTGCACCAGTCTGGGACTATGTTACCCAGGTTGCCCTCGGCCAGCTGCTCCAGGGCCTCTGGGTGGATGTCCTCTTGCTCCAAGAAGTCATCTGCAGAAGGAGAGAGGACTCTGGTCAAAGGTTCGTGGGAAAGTTCCTGCCCGGACATCGAGCCCCGTTTAGCTCTCACGCGCTGAGTGCGGAACCGCTGAGCCAAGGGGAGCAAGGATTGTGGGGAGTCCCTGCAGCCTGCTCTGACCTTGACCCACCCAAGAGAGGACAAAGCCGTCACACAGCAGCTGCCCTGGGCCAGGAAATCCTGCGCTGGCTTCCAAGGGGCAGAGCGGGGCACAGAGCCTGCCTGTCTAGCTCAGGTATGGCCCAGGTCAGAGCAGACGCTGTCCGACAGCTGCAACAGCCCCAGCACGAATTCTCACTCCAGTTTCTAGCGGGTTTGGGCCCAACGTAGCAAATGCCACCCCTCTGATGGGCACTAACTGGCCCAGACCTCCAGGGCAGGAGTGAGGCACAGTGGCCAGGATCCCATGCCCAGGGTGGCAGTGATGGTGCACAGATTGCCCCAGGCTCTGAGGCTTTCGGGAGTACCTGCCCCCCCGTCGTGGTCCAGGTAGTCGTCCATTCGCTCCTCGTCCACGGCATTCAGCTCCTCCTCGGCCTCCTCCCACAGCTCCTCCTCCCGCAGATGCTTCCCCAGCAGCAGGCCCTGGGAGAGGTAACAGGCCCAGCCGTCACCGCTGGTCTCAATGTGAGTGCCTGCCTACCACCAGCCAGCGGCCGTCCTCGGGATTTACTTCGCCATGACACCCACAGCCCCTGAGCAGTACGTGCCGGGTGGGGCTGCCCACGTGGTCCCTGCCCTGTGGGGAGCACGCCAGGGAAAGGTGCCCTAGCCACTGGCCAATCTCTGTGGCTGCCCAAGTGCCACCCAGCCCCATAGCAGCATGAGTGCTCACAGGAACCTGCCCCTTTCTGCAGGCGGACCAAGGGCACCTCCACATTCACACTCGTGCCCCAACGTAGCTGCTGCCTCACCGTTCTCCTCTGCAGCTTCCTCTGCACGGCCAGCCGCTCCTTCAGCTGCTTCCAGTACAGAACCTCCAGATCTGCCAAGACACAGTGGGAGCATGAGAACTGCCCTGCCAGGCAGAGACGGACGGAGCCAGGCGGCATGGCTTGGACGCCCGGCACAGCTCCTGCCCGCAGGCTCTAGGCACAGCCCTGGCTTGGCTGTAGTCACAAACTGGCTGGGCTCCACCCCCACCCCCGAGGGAAGAAAGAGCTCCAGGACAGGCGCATGCAGCCAGAGCCCTGGGGCGGGAGCTGCTGCCAACCAACTGGGCATGCAGTTCCCATCCCCCTTCAGTGAGACAGCTAGCTGGACATCCCACCCCAAGCAGTTTGGCCCAGCGCTCCCTGGGGTGGGGACGTGCGTGTCCAGGTGGGGAGAGGGCTCGAGGCACATTCTCTCCCCGACCCTCCACCTCACCGGCTGGATCTCCCGCCACGTGGGAGCTGAGGGCTGGTATATGCTAGAAAAGCACGTCGACCGAGCTGCATCACTTGGGGATGTGAAAATCCACATGCCGAAGTGACACAGACCTAAGACCCCGTGTAGGCGAGTTCTTCTGTTGACCTAGCTCCCACCTTTCAAGGAGACAGATTGGCCTGCCAGTTGGGAGAACCCCTCCCGTCGGCATAGCTAATGTCTACACTGCAGTGTGCTTTCCAGTGTAGACAAGCTGGGAGGAATGCTCTGGGGCTGGGACAGCGCTGATGCACTCATTGGTTTCGCTCTGCGAGGCTCCGGGAAAAGCAGGCTCCAGAGGTGTTTGGGTGTAGGAGGGGAGGGGCGTTTAGCGCAAGCAGAGTGGGCAGCGAAGGGAGGTTGCCTCATACGCACATCACCAGCCACGTCCCGCTCACCAGCAAACGTGGGCCCTTTCCTCTTGGTTCTTCTGCTGTCAGCTCTGTCGTTCTCTGGGGAGAGACCAGAAATGGGCAACACTAGACAGCCGGGTTCTGCGGGGATAGCCCTGTCAGTCAGACACCAGCCAGCGGATTACTGGGGGCAGGAGTGGGATTAAGGACAGATGTGTGGCTGACCCAGTGCTTCAGGCACCAGCCGAGGATTGGGGTGACCTGGGTTCAAGTCCCTGCTCTTCCAAACTCCCTCTGCCTCCTGGGGTGAGTCACATCGTCTCTGGGTCTCGGTCCCCAGGTGACCAGAAGGGAGGATACCCTGCCAGGCCTCAGGGGGGGTGCGGAGGAGCAATATATTATAGGTGGCAAGGCTCTGATACTACAGCAATAGGGCCCGGATAAGATGGACAAACACATGGATGCCAGATGATGATGCTACCTCCTCTCCAAGAGCCCTGGGGCCATGCAAAGCTCCTTTACCAGCCCTGCTACCACACGACGGTTACAGGGTTACCAGAACCTCTCTGGAGAGGCAGAGCAGCCTAAGGAGACCTGCACCACGGGGGGAAGAAGCGGCAAGAGAACCTGATAGAGGGATGCAAACAAGTGGGTTAGGGACGGTCACATCAGACATAGCTCTCTGCGCTCTCATGATACCCGGGCAAAGGGCAGCCACTGATGAGAGGAAACGCCACGTGCCGCGCTCAGTCCTCTCGTAGTAGTGACCTTACTGAACTCAGTATCTGTAATCTGTAGATGAGAACACCCACAATTCTATTAGGCAGGGAACAACGTATAAGGAATAGAAACCAGACTAATTGAGAGGTGCTGGGAAGAACCGTCCCCTACGGGCAGGGCCCACGAGCAATGCGCCCCTGGCAGCGGAACAGGGCTCCAGAGAATGAATTTTCATTTTTAGGAAGCTTGTGGGCCCTCAGCTTTATAGAGAAAGCCTTGACAATGTGACCCACGCGTAACTGATGCAGCTATATCTGCCTGAGTCTGCAGACAGTCTGAACCAATAGCTCTGCACCATTCTTTCCATTTGACCGACTCTGAATTGTGATGATGACACTTTAAATGTCAGTACCATTAATTATTTCACTGCCGATCATTTCAGCAAGAACGCCCAACTAGTATGGCCTATCCCATGATTTCTAACCCCCTCCCCAGGCTCGCACCTTCTCCCCTGACAATCTCCACAGTACAGTTCTACACTGGGCAATGCAAGAGTCTCTGGTGCGTGTGGACCTGAGGTGGGGGGACAGCCTGAACTAAATGGAATTTGATATCACAATAGGTGGACGTGGCCACTCTGCCTTTCAACCTCCATTGCCCGGCTGGGGAATTCCAGTCTGCTGCGCCGGGCACAGTAGAATCCAGGGTGCATGGCAGAATTTAGGACCAGCTTGCTGCGGAGCACACGGAGCCCTGCTGTGAGCAGCATATTCTGTTCTGGGGTTTCCAGTCCCTTCCTGATGCAGCTGGTGCTCGTCACTGGGCTGGATGGAGCCTGGGGCCAGTTCTGTGATCCACGCCAAACGGCAGGCAGGCGACAGGCTGAATACAAGGGCCGCCGAACGGGTGGGGCTGTAGTCCCATGTGACACCGGCAGGACAAGGGGAGTCCCCAGGACAGAGTCCAGCCACCAGCCGCCACAGGACTAGGATGCTGAGGCTGTGGGCATCGAGAGGCCATGTCTCTCGGCAGAGAAGGGCCCTGCCAGGGAGCAGGCTGCAGGGGACAGGAGCAGACCTGGAGCGAAGATACTCACGGGTTGCAGAAAACCACTGCATGAAGTCCTGCAGCTTCCTGGGTGCCCTCCTCTTCCGCTTGCTGCCGGGCACATCGTCCAGGTCACGCGGCACCGTGAAGGGTCTGCCTGGAGCCGGGTGCAGAGAAGGGAATGAGCTGCAGTCACAGTGGGTGGGGAAAGGAAGGAAGCAGTAGGGGGTTCTGCCAGTCTCTGCAGCAGCAGCCACCAGTACCGGTACCAGGGAGATCCCAGGGCAGCTGGGTGGGTGTTAGGAGCCACTGACGCCCAGTCATACAGTCACATGCCTCGGGACTCAGGACAACGCCCGTGAACATAGTCCCTGCCAGATCTACGGGTAGTGATCAATGGCTCCATGTCTAGTTGGCAGCCGGTGTCAAGTGGAGTGCCCCAGGGGTCGGTCCTGGGGCCAGTTTTGTTCAATATCTTCATAAATGATCTGGAGGATGGTGTGGATTGCACTCTCAGCAAATTTGCGGATGATACTAAACTGGGAGGAGTGGTAGATACGCTGGAGGGGAGGGATAGGATACAGAGGGACCTAGACAAATTGGAGGATTGGGCCAAAAGAAATCTGATGAGGTTCAATAAGGATAAGTGCAGGGTCCTGCACTTAGGACGGAAGAACCCAATGCACAGCTACAGACTAGGGACCGAATGGCTAGGCAGCAGTTCTGTGGAAAAGGACCTAGGGGTGACAGTGGACGAGAAGCTGGATATGAGTCAGCAGTGTGCCCTTGTTGCCAAGAGGGCCAATGGCATTTTGGGATGTATAAGTAGGGGCATTGCCAGCAGATCGAGGGACGTGATCGTCCCCCTCTATTCGACACTGGTGAGGCCTCATCTGGAGTACTGTGTCCAGTTTTGGGCCCCACACTACAAGAAGGATGTGGATAAATTGGAGAGAGTCCAGCGAGGGGCAACAAAAATGATTAGGGGTCTGGAACACATGAGTTATGAGGAGAGGCTGAGGGAGCTGGGATTATTTAGCCTGCAGAAGAGAAGAATGAGGGGGGATTTGATAGCTGCTTTCAACTACCTGAGAGGTGGTTCTAGAGAGGATGGTTCTAGACTATTCTCAGTGGTGGAAGAGGACAGGACAAGGAGTAATGGTCTCAAGTTGCAGAGGGGGAGGTTTCAGTTGGATATTAGGAAAAACTTTTTCACTAGGAGGGTGGTGAAACACTGGAATGCGTTGCCTAGGGAGGTGGTAGAATCTCCTTCCTTAGAAGTTTTTAAGGTCAGGCTTGACAAAGCCCTGGCTGGGATGATTTAATTGGGGATTGGTCGTGCTTTGAGCAGGGGGTTGGACTAGATGACCTTCTGGGGTCCCTTCCAACCCTGATACTCTATGATTCTATGATCTGCCTTTCAGTTCAGAGGCACCTCCAAACTTGTTGTGGCTCTGTTGCACTGGAAGACGTGCTGCGGGGGCCTGACACCACCCCTCTTCCCAGCACAGAGCAGTGCTGCAAGCGCCTTGGGAGGCAGGTTTGGGACTGCTCAGGAAGGAGGAAGTTCCCTTTGCTTTCCAGCGTCAGGGTGTCAAAGTGCAGCCCATGATATTCGACAGCCTGGACTGCAGCCGCTCCCGCTGTCAGTGCAGGGGCCTTTCCCAGAGAGACCCCCAGGCCCAGCAGGCAATGCAGGCTGGGTGCTCCAGTCCAGGCAGGCAGGGACACATACTCGCTCCTTGTCAAATGGCTCAGCTCAGGACGGGGGCAGCCACATTCACTCCACTAGCCACGCCCATCTAGGGGGAACGGTAGTTTGCTCCATGGACAGCAGGAGGTGCTACGATGGGGGCTTCCCTGCTCACAGCACATGCAGCCCTTCCAGTGGTTCCTGCTTCCTGGAGCTAAACACCCAAGCTAGGATATCATCCCAGGCCCTGCTATGGTCAAGCAGCTGCTAAACCCCAGAGAGCAGCCAGGCCAAGTCACTGGTCAGCTGGCCCCTCGTTACCTTTCTTAAAGGGCTTGTCCTCAGAGTCGTCAAAGGGGTCAAGGCTTCGCCACAGATCCAGCATCTCCTGGCACAGAACATGAGTGAACAGTGAATGGGACAGCTTGATGGCCAGGCTGTCAGTTCCCACTCAATTCCCCGCTGCAGTCCCCCTCCCTGAGCAGGCAGGGAGCATCCGTTGTCACCAAAGCACGGCTTAGGCAGCCAGTTCAGGACTCACAGCGATTAGCTCTAGGGCCTGTGCCCATTGGCAGCTGCTCCCTGGCATACACAGTGCAGTGGGGAAGTTCCGAGATCACCAACCTCCCCCTGAGTTACTATTTGGGAACTGCTCTCATTCCCAAAGGGACTCTGCTGCCCCTCTGGATGGTCCCTACAGACCTCTCTCACCTTTACGTGGGCGCTGGGCTCCACGGCAGGGGCCCTTCCCCGCAGCATGTACCCCTTGCCCTCGGGCGCACTCTAGCGGGCAGAGAACAAGGCAGTTAGTTTCCTGAAGCATCGTACAGAGGCGAGAGTGATCAGCTGGGCCTATGGGGACCCCAGGCTGCTGGACAGGAGTGAGTGCAGCAGTCCCACCTCCCCATGCCGCCCCCACGACGACGGCCCTACTCCTACCTTCTGCGGCTGAATGTGCTCGACAGCCGCAGGACTGGTCTCCACGCCCCCTTCTGGGGCTTCAGGCAAGAAATCACCTCCTCCTCCTGCATCATCATCATCGTCACCACCCTCTGGTGCCACAGCGCCTACCAGAGAGGGGCACAGTCAGTCCCTGAAGAGATGGGTCCCTTTCCATCCATGGGGCCACAACCAGCCTTGGAAGCCATCCATCCTCCGCCCTCCCGAGAGGAAACCTCTCCTTCAATTCTGAAACCCCGGATCTCACACAGCAAACTGGCAGCATCTCTCACCTTCATTTTCAGAGAAGTTCAAGACTGGGACAGGAGTCTCACAGGCACTGACCTCCATGGGCGCGTTTCCAGACCCCAGGGCGGCATTCTGCCCTCCTGGCAGGGATGAGGCAGAATCAGGGGAGGGGGGAGACTTGTTAATGATGTCCCCCAAGCATTACCCTGCTGGGATCTCATCCCTTGGCTCCCCGAGGACCCCCCTTGAATAGCTGCTGGTTTGGTGACCAAGGCTCACTCCAGCCTGCCATAAACGAGGCCGGCTTGTATAGCCAGCTTCCCCCATACCCCTCAGGTCGGCCTCTCCGATGGAGGGGAAGCACCTAGCACAGGGCTACAGCCACAACACAGGAGAACCCAAGAGCCCCCCCAGAAGGCATCGCTGCCTTTGGGGCAAGCTGCCTCAGCCAATCCCCTTGTCTCTCCCGCCCAGGCCGTGCTGCAGCAAGCCTCTGTCATCGTCCCCACAGCATCCTCGCTGGAGGCAGGTCCAGCCAATGGAGAGTGCTCCAGGCCCTACGCGGGAGTCATGCAGGAGCTAAGCAGCCTACCTGGCCCGTCCCAGGGAACGGAAGGGGACAGGGATGCTGACAGGGCAGGAATGAAGAGCCTCTCCACAGATGTGAGGGGGAGCAGCGAACAGGACGGGGGCTCTGCGGCTCCCACATCCCCTCCCAGGAGGTCTTTGGAGCGGCTCTGGGAAGGTAAGGGGAGATCCCCAGCCCAGCCCTGCACCTGTGGTACTGCCGGGGTCCCCAGCCTGGTGTCTGGCTTGGAAGCACTGTGTAGGTGAGAGGCCCGCCAGCTCCAGCATGAAAGCTCCGCTGGCGTGAGGGGTGCACGTGTTCATGCGGAAATCCTTCCGGCTGGCCAGGATCTCCCCCTTCCGGCTGAGGAAAAGGAGCAGCATTAGAACGGCTCTGACCCAGCACCATCGCTGATTTCCAGGGCGCAGCCAGAGCGTGGGTTCGTAAAAGGTCACATGGGGTGCTAGGAAGAAGGGAGAGAGACCCAGACCTGGGAGAGACCCACTGGGTCCCATTGAGCCCAGTCACATCCCCAAGCCAGCAATGAATGGGACTTCTGTTGGCTCAGATCCCAGTGAGGGGGCCTACATAAGGGAGACCAAGATCTCCTTGTCTCCAGGCTGGCCATGCCCTTCTAAGCAGCACTGACTGGTGTCACATCCCCCTGTTGTTTAGCCAGACAGGGCAGGTTTAGCTCCGCTCATCTCTTCCTAAATCTCAACCTCTGCACCCCAAATGTTTTGTTGCTCTCTGAACTTCCCCCACCACTGGAGGAACCCCTCTTTCCAATACAATAGGGCCAATACAATAGGGCCAGAGCTGAGTGCAGAATCCCAGCTAGGATCTCCCTGGAGCCAGGCAGAGGGGGGCTATCCCCTCCCTGCTCCAGGACACAGGGCCTCTCTCAGCCCAGGCTCATGGTGGCCCATCTCACATGGCAATCTCAATCGGATTGGCTTCTCACTCTCCCGCCTCCATCCCTGGCTGCTCTCCAGGCTTGTGCCTCCATGATTGTTCTTCCCCCCAGTTGCGTTTCCCATGAAGAATCTCATGTGATGTCCTGCCCACATCTCTGAACTCACTGGAGCCCTCTGGATTCTTTCCCTCCTGCTGCTGTTCTCCCTCCTCTAGCTCGTTAATGAAGATGTTGAGTAGGGCCAGACCCTAACATCAATGGTGAGAAAATCCAAGAGAGAGAGATAGCAGATGGCAAGAGAGGAGTGACTGAAAGGCATTACAAGGGAAGCCTTTACCTGAACAAGGGGTTGTCCTTCTTTTCTGCCTCTTCTGGGGGTACCAGGGCCATCGGAGTCAAGGGGACAATGTTCACAGTCTGCAAAGATAGGACAGCATGATCCCAGCTGCCCATCGCGGGAAGAAAGGGGCCCAGCTGCACTCCACAGACAGGGCCCTTGCAGCTGGGAATAAGCATTTACACATACAGAGAGCTTTTTCATCTGCTTCTCAGGGCTATCAGGGCAGGCTGGGCGCTGGGCAATGCCGTCCTGCCAGGGTACAAACACCAGCTCTCACCAGCCAGATGACAGTCATTGGTACCCACGGTGTGCACCACTTGCTGCTGAGGAGGGTTCTGTCTGCAGAAATGGCTGGAAATGCTCCTCGCTGGCAGAGGTCTCCCCTAACGGCACTGCTCAGTTAGATGGGGTGCTGGGGGGGGCAAGCTGGCACGTAGGACACGGCAGACTCTAGTCTCGGAAACCCCCTGATCAGGAGGCAGAAGGGATATGAGAGGGGCAGGGAGGGCATGAAGGACGGGGACCGTGTCACTTACATTAGGCTGGTGATCTTTCTTCATGTCCACGCTCACCACGTTGGTGTCCTTGATGTCATCCAATGAGAGGAACTGCAGGGAGAGAGCAGTAACATGGAGCACTTTTCACAGAGAGCTGTGTCTCTTTGACATGCCATACAGACACACTCTGCTGATCCCCACAGCACCCCCGAAGGCAGGTCGGGATCTCTGGGCCACGGGGGAGGGAAGTGACATGCCCAAGGTCATGGAGTGACTCCTGATTTCTTGCCCTGGGCTCAGTCCATCCTGACCCAAACGAGAACAGGTCTGCAGATCCGCATCTGAACCCAGGACCGGGGAGAGGAGGCAGAGAGCCAGTGGGAGCTCTCCAATCGGTGCATAGGGGCTATGGGCTCCCAGATGCTTGGTGGCAAACTCCTTCCAAAGCAAGCTGGTCTCTTAGCAGAAATGCCTTAGAACACAGTGGCCAGTGAGTTTGGGGATAGCAGCAGAATTCACCGATACACTGTTATCTGTATAGAGGCAGTGTGACACACACACAGTGCGTTGAGCCTGGGAGCCTCAACAGGCCCTGAGAAACATCCCTAGCTCCCAGGGGCCTTGGAGCTGGGAACCTGTTATCTCCACAGACACCACAGGGCAGCCACTGCTCCCCCGAGGGCAGCACGCCAGGCTTCCACAAGCCGCGCTGCTGGTTAGCCATTACAGCTATATTGTGCACCTGCTAAAGGCTCTCCCAGCCCTCAGAGTGGCCCGGCAAGCATTCACACACCCTTCAGCTGAGAGCCCTCTGTCCCAAGAGACGGAGAGAGGCATGGAGGTCCAGCGTTTAGTCTCTGGGGTGGAGCTGGAGGGCTGCAGAGGCTGAGGGCTCTGTCCCACAAGGTGAAGGGGTGAAATGCTACAAAGCTACACTTACGGTGGCGTGTAGAGAACAGATACTGCATGCCCAGCTAGCAGTGTAGACACATCTTAGGCAAGTAGAATACAGTCCCCCACAGGCCTGACCCCTGGGGTATACACATGCCCAAGCAGGGCCTCCCACGGCTACACGGCTACTTTCAGCAGTGCAGTGTCCCACTGCCTCCCCACTGCAGGAGCCTTTCGCTCTGGTGTGTAGCTACAGGTGTGTCTGCACTCTACAGCTATGTCTGCACTTATGGTGGTGAGTAGAGACCAAACCCTCAGGCCCAGGGTGTTTGGGGGCAGGGTCGAGTCTAAATACCCCATAGCCAGAGAAGAGCAGTTTGGGAGTGGCCTGCTGGCAAGTGATCGTAGCAATCAGGCCGGGCACAGTTAGACTTGGCACCCGAGGCTGCAGCCTAAGGTCACCCACCACCATTTAACCCACCTAGCACACTCCAGGCAGAGGACCATCCAAATACTGCCTGCACTCCCACTGCTGGCACACAGGAAGGATACACACCACACCTGCTGTCTTACCTCTTCCTCCTCCGTCCTGGGCCCAGCGCTCACATCAGCGTCGGTGCCGTCCTCCCCCACCGACGTAGGCTGTTTGTCCCGCCTGGGTCAGGGAGGGAAGAAACACAAGAGGGCACTGGAGTTTTTTAAAACCATTATTATCAGCTGGGCAGTTCCCAGGGGCAGAGCCCAGGATGTCCGAGTCATTGGTTGGGTGTGCCCTGGGGCAACAGTTACTCTGACAAAAGACACAGGGATGTAACATGTCTCCTCCAGCCCGGGAGTGGGCAGCAGATGAAGCTCCCAGGGCCTCTTTTGTCCTTGTGAAGGGCTATCGAAGGGCCCAGCATTAAATAGCCCAGGAGGGAGACAGCCACATTGGTAAATTATTCTTCTGATGAGAGCCAACTAAAGTGCACTTGATTCCTATATGCAGGCCTGGCTCGGACCTGGAGCCCACCACTCCTGTGCAGGAGTGCAAGTGGCAAAATGGGATTTGGCTGCAGTAGGGAGGAGGGGCTTAGGCCTGGCCAGCAAATCCCTTATTTGTTGAGTCGATTCCCTTTCCGTCAGGGAATGGGGAAGGGGAAATGGAGGCATGTTTCACTTCGAGGCAGCTTGGAGAGAACTGTTTAACACACTCCATTTCTAGCAGCTCCAGCTCCCCAGCAGCATCCTTCCCTGTCGGTTCTGTCCCTTCCTGCCTCAGCAAGGCCCTACCAAGTGCCCCCGGTGTGCCAGGCCTCTGGCTGAGAGAAGCAGAGGAGCCCAAAGTGAATTCCATTTCGGAGGTGGGTTCGTGTGGCTGGAGCCAAGTGCCTGTTCAAAGTCAGAGCCATTAGCAGAGCTTCACCTGTCTGGGGGATTTCCGTTTCAGAACGGCTGCTGCCATCCACCCTGAACAGATCTCTCCTCTCTTAACCGAAGACCTGTACTGAGCATGGGCCAGTTCGAATGGGGATATACAGGGAAGGAAAAGTTACTAAAGAGACGACATGCTACATTTGAAAACTGCTACTACATGGGATCCGTCTGCTAGCGAGGTGCCGAAAACCCCCCATATACCAGGCCTATTCGGCCATCCTGCCTAGATCCTCCTTCTATTTAATACCTCACTCACTGGGCTGCATTGTGTGTTTTGTTACAGTAATTAAGTTGTGCACTGAGACTGCTTGTAAAGCCTTTTGGGATAAAATGATCACACCAGCTAAGGCTCCAGTCCTACAGCTGGATCCCCACCAGAGACCCCTCAAACCTGCACGGAGACCCACTGACTTCAACATTATTCCAGGAGGATCCTATTGCAGGACAGGAGCCTAGCATTAAAACCAGCAAAAAATAGCCACAGAGATGGTCCTGGATGACAACAGTTTAAAACCAGATAAAGACCGAGCATGCCTTATGATCTGAGCAGGGAGTCAGGACTCATGGGTCTATTCCCCGCTCTGCGGGGGACTTCCTCTGTAGACTTGGTCAAGTCACTTTGCTTCCCACCTGCAAAAGGAGGATAATTTACCTATATCTAAGGGAAGGGGTGTTGGAAGGATTAGTTAGTGATTGTGAAGTGCTACAAGACCCTTGCTTGGAAGGGTCTAGGGAGGGGCAAAGAAACGTGAACGTGATAAAAAGGACAGGAGCTACAGGTCAGAAAGAGATGCATTAGCCTGCTGAGCTGGGCTGGTGGAAGTCATTATCATTATCATGGTGGGACCCTGCCCAGACAGACTTTGCAAGAGGCAACCTCCCGGAAAAGGAAAATCTTTACTTACTTTTTGTTGGAGATGAAGTCGAGGGCCTGGTAAACAAGAGAGTAGAGATATTCCACCTGCCAAAATAAGGCAAGAGGGTTAGAGGGTGGGATGTAAGGATCTCAGGGAGGCTGCCTCTATTAGGGGATAGTGTGGACATGGTCCTTAAAAAGGCCCCAATGTTTGTTTTTGATAACTTCAGTGTCCTCACCAGGTCTTGACACTTTCAGCCTTAACTCCAGCTTAGGGGAGCATTTTGCTTGAGGGACAAAGAACTATGTGGTGAGACTGGTAGCATCTGCAGGCTGCACGTCCATAAACAAATAGAGATGGGGCTAGCCACATTGGGGGCTGAGTGATGTCTATTGTTTCAGGGCTACATTTAATAAATCAGCACATGTGCAGGTGGCTTAACACTTTCAGAATCAAGCAAAACTCCCCAAAACACCCACTGTACAAGCCTCCAGCTGGCAAACTCCCCAGAAGCTCTCCTCCTGGCCATGCAGGGGCAGCAGGAGTGAGTCACAGCAGTTCTCCTTGGCTTCCCCACCTTCTTGCTGTAGATGCAAGCAGAACCCTGGATCAGCAGAGCTGCCTCTATGAAGTTCATCGTGGTTTTGCCGCCATCGAAGGAAATGCAGATCTGGTCCAGCTACAGAACACACACATGGGACGACATAAGCTGATTTCACAGACTGGGTTTGAGAGACAACACAGCAGGAAGAGATACTTTGGAGGGGACAAAGCCCTGGCCCCACAGCAAACCTGCAGTGGCACCTGGGGGACGAGATGAGAGGAGTGAATGGAGAACGCATTCTCTTATAACCTTTGAGGCTAGAGCTCTTCCATAGGTGGCAATGGTTCTCCGAGGAACAGGTCTGTGCTGAGCATCATTTCTAAAACTACTGTGGATCCAGGAGCACTTCACAGGGAGGGCAGGGAGCAAAAGGAACAGATCTGAGGTCCAGGACTTGATATTTAGAGTTTAATGCCAGTGACAACGTGTCAGGGCTGGCCTGAGGGACAGGAACATTAGGGATCGAAACAAGCACCACATGCTAGGAATTCCAGCTGCATGGCCACTGGCCACACTGTGGCACTTGGATACTGACATTCCTCCCCGCCACCCTGTTCTTTGTGGAAGGAAAGGATGCTTTACCTCCTCCAGATACTCCCCCAGCTGGGCTGCCACATCCACCTCCCAGTTCTTTGTGAGATCCCGGATGGGCTGCAGAAGGTGCAGGAAGCGTGACTCCACATCCTCCATCGTAACAGATCCCTAGAATTGCCAGGAGGGGACACAGCAAGGACACAGGTCCATCAGTTTGCTGACAATGCTGTCCTATGTGGCCTGTAGTCATTCAATGGGATGCAGTCAGCTCAAAGCTGGCTCCAATTTTGTTTTTATAAAAAGTCAGCTTTTGTAAAACTAATAAAAATGTTTTAACTCAAACAAAAAAACAGGGCTTTGTTTTGACATAAACATTCCCCTGTGTTGTCACAACACAGGGTAACAGTAAGCTAGTGTCTGAGAACCTACAAATAAAAAAATATTTATCTGATTTTAGACCTACACAAATGCCTGGAAATAAACAAACCTGACCATGAAACTGACTAGAAATCCCAGTGAAACTGACCAAGCCAAGCTAAACAAAATAAAGCATGTTTCATAAATGACTGATTGTATTATTTATACATTAGCAGCACCTGGTCAGAATTATGGCCTTGTTGGACTAGTTTTTGCCTCTGTCTTTACGAACAAGGTCAGGTCCCAGACTCCTGCACTGGGCAGCACAGCATGGGGAGGAGGTGACCAGCCCTTTGTGGAGAAAGAAGTGGTTTGGGACTATTTAGAAAAGCTGGACGAGCACAAGTCCATGGGGCTGGATGCGCTGCATCCGAGAATGCTAAAGGAGTTGGCGGATGTGATTGCAGAGCCATTGGCCATTATCTTTGAAAACGCATGGTGATCGGGGGAGGTCCCCGACGACTGGAAAAAGGCTAATGTAGTGCCCATCTTTAAAAAAGGGAAGGAGGAGGATCTGGGGAACTACAGGCCAGTCAGCCTCACCTCAGTCCCTGGAAAAATCCTGGAGCAGGTCCTCAAGAAATCAATTCTGAAGCACTTAGAGGAGAGGAAAGTGATCAGGAACAGTCAGCATGGATTCACCAAGGGCAAGTCATGCCTGACTAATCTAATTGTCTTCTATGACGAGATAACTAGCTCTGTGGATGAAGGGAAAGCAGTGGACGTGTTGTTCCTTGACTTTCGCAAAGCTTTTGACATGGTCTCCCACAGTATTCTTGCCAGCAAGTTAAAGTAGTATGGTGGATAGAAAGCTGGCTAAATCGTTGGGCTCAACGGGTAGTGATCAACGGCTCCATGTCTAGTTGGCAGCCTGTATCAAGCGGAGTGCCCCAAGGGTCGGTCCTCGGGCCGGTTTTGTTCAATATCTTCATTAATGATCTGGAGGATAGTGTGGACTGCACCCTCAGCAAGTTTGCAGAGGACACTCAACTGGGAGGAGAGGTAGATATGCTGGAGGGTAGGGATAGGATACAGAGGGCCCTAGACAAATTAGAGGATTGGGCCAAATGAAATCTGATGAGGTTCAACAAGGATAAGTGCAGAGTCCTGCACTTAGGACGGAAGAACCCAATGCACCGCTACAGACTAGGGACCGAATGGCTAGGCAGCAGTTCTGCAGAAAAGGACCTAGGGGTGACAGTGGACGAGAAGTTGGATATGAGTCAACAGTGTGCCCTTGTTGCCAAGAAGGCCAATGGCATTTTGGGCTGTATAAGTAGGGGCATTGCCAGCACATGGAGGGACGTGATCGTTCTCCTCTATTCGACACTGGTGAGGCCTCATCTGGAGTGGTGTGTCCAGTTTTGGGCCCCACACTACAAGAAGCATGTGGAAAAATTGGAAAGCGTCCAGCGGAGGGCAACAAAAATGATTAGGGGACTGGAACACATGACTTATGAGGAGAGGCTGAGGGAACTGTGATTGTTTAGTCTGCGAAAGAGAAGAATATGGGGGGATTTGATAGCTGCTTTCAACTACCTGAAGGGGGGTTCCAAAGAGGATGGATCTAGACTGTTCTCAGTGGTAGCAGATGACAGAACAAGGAGTAATGGTCTCAAGTTGCAGTGGGGAAAGATTAGGTTGGATATTAGGAAAAACTTTTTCAGTAGGAAGGACTGAAATGCGTTACCTAGGGAGGTGGTGGATTCTCCTTCCTTTGAGGTTTTTAAGGTCAGGCTTGACAAAGCTCTGTTTGGGATGATTTAGTTGGGGTTTGGTCCTGCTTTGAGCAGGGGGTTGGACTAGATGATCTCCTGAGGTCCCTTCCAACCCTGATACTCTATGATTCTATGATAGTTAATCTGCACACCTGAGCTCCAATTCTGCAAACAATTAAGCACACATGACCTGACTCCTGGGTCTTAGGATCCAGTCTGGTACAAAAAGTAATTTTCCCTCTGTTGATATTCACACCTTCTTGTCAATTGTAGGGAATGGGCCACATCCATCCTGTTTGAATTGGCCTGGTTAGCACTGACCCCCGCACTTGGTAAGGCAACTCCCCTCTTTTCATGTGCTGTGTATTTATACCTCCCTACTGTATTTTTCACTCCATGCATCTGATGAAGTGGGTTCTAACCCATGAAAGCTTATACCCAAATAAATGTGTTAGTCTCTAAGGTGGCATAAGGACTCCTCATTGTTTTTACACAGGTGCAGGCTCACTCATGGCCAGACTGCTCTGAACATGGACATCACATGAGCTGTAGCTTATGAAAGCTTATGCTCAAATAAATTGGTTAGTCTCTAAGGTGCCACAAGTCCTCCTTCACTTTACACATAGGATTTTCTTACGCTTTAGGAAGGAGCTGCCTTTCATTGCACACCTGAGCGTTCTCCTCAAAACCAGCCCATCTCATGTACCTCTCCTGCTCCCCATCCTGCCCTCCCATGCTGTGGAGGGTGCCTCGCCTCCCCTCCCTTTTTTAGCCAGTGTCAGGTAGTGGGCCTTGGTGCCTCATACAGGACCATGCTGACTGCAGTATTTGGCTGTCAGAGAGGGATGGAGAGGTCAGACCCAGGAGCGAAGAGAGCGGATGGGGTGGGGGAGGGTCAGGGAGTGTGAAAAGTTGGAGCAATAAAGACTCAGGGAGGGGTCAGACCCTAGGGCAGTGGTTCTCATCCAGGGGTACGTGTAGCTCTGGGGGTTCGCAGTGGTCTTCCAGGGAGTACATCAACTCATCGAGATATTTGCCTAGTTTTACAACAGGCTACATAAAAAGCACAAGCGAAGTCAGTACCAACAAAAATTTCACACAGACAATAACTTGTTTATACTGCTCTGTATACTCTACATTGAAATGTAAGTACAATATACATATATTCCAATTGATTTTTTTATAATTATATGGTAAAAATGAGAAAGTCAGCAATTTTTCAGTAATAGTGTGCTGTGACACTTTTGTATTTTTAGTCTCAAGTTTTTAAGTGAGGTAAAACTTGGGCTGTGCAAAGCAGATCAGACTCCTGAAAGGGGTACAGTAGTCTGGAAAGCCGGAGAACCACTGCCCTAGGACACAGGGGACGTCCGATCATGGTACGCAGGCGCAAAAGGGGACAAGGCTAAAGGAACCAGGATCTCCCCAGGGATGCATCAGACTCAGGATGGTTAGTGTATCTTGGGGAAGACCCTGATACCAGATTGGGGTTTTCCCCACAGCACCCCCCTCCACTCTGGCCCCCCGAATGCCCCTCCAAGCTCTGGCCCCTCATCCCCACAGCAACCGTCTCAGCTCTGCCCCGATCCCCACCCCCCCATTCCCCACAGCTGCCTCCCATCCCCACAGCATCCCGCCAGCTCTGCTCCCTGTCCCACAGCACCCCCCCATTCCCCAGCTCTGCTCCCGACCCACAGCACCCCCCATCCCCACCTCTGCTCCCCGACCCACATCACCCCCCCATCCCCACAGCGCCCCCACAGCTCTAGCCCCCACCCCCCAGTGCTGCCCCAACTCTGCCCCCCGTTCCCACAGCATCCCCCTCAGCTGTCCCATCCCCCAAGCTGTCCCCCTGTTCCCACAATGGCCCCCCAGCTCTGTCCCCGCCCATTCCCACAGCACCCCCCCGGCTCTGGCCCCCCCGTCTCCCGAACACCCCTCCAAGCTCTGGCTCCTCATCCCCACAGCAACCGTCTCAGCTCTACCCCGATCCCCACCCCCCCATTCCTCACAGCTGCCTCCCATCCCCACAGCATCCCGCCAGCTCTGTTCCCTGTCCCACAGCACCCCCCCATTCCCCAGCTCTGCTCCCAACCCACAGCACCCCCCATCCCCACCTCTGCTCCCCGACCCACACCACCCCCCCATCCCCACAGCGCCCCCACAGCTCTAGCCCCCACCCCCCAGTGCTGCCCCAACTCTGCCCCCCATTCCCACAGCATCCCCCTCAGCTGTCCCATCCCCCAAGCTCTGTCCCCCTGTTCCCACAATGGCCCCCCAGCTCTGTCCCCGCCCATTCCCACAGCACCCCCCGGCTCTGGCCCCCCCCGGCTCCCGAACACCTCTCCAAGCTCTGGCTCCTCATCCCCACAGCATCCCCCCAGCTCTACTCCCCATCCCCACAGCACCCCCCATCTCTGCCCCATCCCCACAGCATCCCCCCATCTCTGCCCCATCCCCACAGCATCCCCCCAGCTCTACTCCCCATCCCCACAGCACCCCCCATCTCTGCCCCATCCCCACAGCATCCCCCCAGCTCTACTCCCCATCCCCACAGCACCCCCCATCTCTGCCCCATCCCCACAGCATCCCCCCAGCTCTACTCCCCATCCCCACAGCACCCCCATCTCTGCCCCATCCCCACAGCATCCCCCCAGCTCTTCCCCATCCCCACAGCACCCCCCATCTCTGCCCCATCCCCACAGCATCCCCCCAGCTCTACTCCCCATCCCCACAGCACCCCCCCAGCTCTGCCCCCCATCCCCACAGCACCCCCCATCTCTGCCCCATCCCCACAGCACCCCCCCAGCTCTACTCCCCATCCCCACAGCACCCCCCCAGCTCTGCCCCATCCCCACAGCACCCCCCCAGCTCTGCCCCATCCCCACAGCATCCCCCCAGCTCTTCCCCATCCCCACAGCACCCCACAGCACCCCCCCAGCTCTGCTCCCCATCCCCACAGCACCCCCCCAGCTCTGCTCCCCATCCCCACAGCACCCCCCCAGCTCTGCCACCCATCCCCACAGCACCCCCCCAGCTCTACTCCCCATCCCCACAGCACCCCCCCAGCTCTGCCCCATCCCCACAGCACCCCCCCAGCTCTGCCCCATCCCCACAGCACCCCCCATCTCTGCCCCATCCCCACAGCACCCCCCCAGCTCTGCCCCATCCCCACAGCATCCCAGCATCCCCCCAGCCCCACAGCACCCCCCAGCTCTACTCCCCATCCCCACAGCACCCCCCCAGCTCTACTCCCCATCCCCACAGCACCCCCCCATCTCTGCCCCATCCCCACAGCATCCCCCCAGCTCTTCCCCATCCCCACAGCACCCCCCATCTCTGCCCCATCCCCACAGCATCCCCCCAGCTCTACTCCCCATCCCCACAGCACCCCCCCAGCTCTGCCCCCCATCCCCACAGCACCCCCCATCTCTGCCCCATCCCCACAGCACCCCCCCAGCTCTACTCCCCATCCCCACAGCACCCCCCCAGCTCTGCCCCATCCCCACAGCATCCCCCCAGCTCTTCCCCATCCCCACAGCACCCCCCATCTCTGCCCCATCCCCACAGCACCCCCCCAGCTCTGCTCCCCATCCCCACAGCACCCCCCCAGCTCTACTCCCCATCCCCACAGCACCCCCCCAGCTCTGCCACCCATCCCCACAGCACCCCCCCAGCTCTACTCCCCATCCCCACAGCACCCCCCCAGCTCTGCCCCATCCCCACAGCACCCCCCCAGCTCTGCCCCATCCCCACAGCACCCCCCATCTCTGCCCCATCCCCACAGCACCCCCCCAGCTCTGCCCCATCCCCACAGCATCCCAGCATCCCCCCAGCCCCACAGCACCCCCCAGCTCTACTCCCCATCCCCACAGCACCCCCCCAGCTCTACTCCCCATCCCCACAGCACCCCCCCAGCTCTACTCCCCATCCCCACAGCACCCCCCCAGCTCTACTCCCCATCCCCACAGCACCCCCCATCTCTGCCCCATCCCCACAGCACCCCCCCAGCTCTACTCCCCAGCCCCACAGCACCCCCCCAGCTCTACTCCCCAGCCCCACAGCACCCCCCCAGCTCTACTCCCCAGCCCCACAGCACCCCCCCAGCTCTGCCCCATCCCCACAGCACCCCCCATCTCTGCCCCATCCCCACAGCACCCCCCCAGCTCTGCCCCATCCCCACAGCACCCCCCCAGCTCTACGCCCCATCCCCACAGCACCCCCCCAGCTCTACGCCCCATCCCCACAGCACCCCCCAGCTCTGCCCCCCATCCCCACAGCACCCCCCCAGCTCTGCCCCAGCCCCACAGCTGCCTCCCACCCCCCCCCAGCTCTGCTCCTCATCCCCACAGCGCCCCCCCCCCGCTCTGGCCCCTGTCCGGCCCAGCGCTGCCCCCCACCTGTTCCCACGGCGCCCCCCCCCCGCCCGGCCCCTCACCCCCCCCCAGCGCCCCCCCGCCCCCAGCGCCGGCCCCCGCCCGTTCCAAAGAGTGTCACGTGACGGTACCTCCCGGAATGCGTCCCCCCAAAACCGGCACCTAACAGAACACCCCCGCCCCCAGTCGGTTCCCGCACCCCGGGGCGGGGCGAATCCAGACAATACGGTACCGGAGGGGTGGGGGAGGCACTGGGGTATCCGGACCGTACCACGGGGCGGGGGGTGTCGCGTCGGGGAGACCAGGACCGTGCCACACTCACCCCGCGGCGCAGGGGGAATCGCTCCGCTCCGCCTCAGCCCCCGCGGCCGGCCGGCCGGCCGCCCGCCCTTTCGATTTTCCCGCTCACGAGCGGTGACGTCGGCCAGCGCGCGCGGGGGCCGCGGTGACGTCGCGGCGGGGGCGGGTCTCCCCTGGCGCGGGGCGGCGCGCGGGCCGCGGGGACGTGTCGGGCGCGCGGAGGCCGGGTCCCGCCGCCGCCGCCGCTCGCGCCATGGGGGAGCCGCCGCGCCTGGCCCGGCAGCTGCTGCTGGGCGGCCTGGCCGCCGTCTACGTCGCCGCCTTCGCCTCGCTCTACCTGCAGATACCGGGTGCGGGGCGGGGGCCCGGGGGGGCTCTGTCCCCAGGCGTCAGGGCGGGGCTGCCGGGGGCGGTCCCGGGGGGCTGGGGAACGGGTCCCGGGGGGGGGCCTGCCGCGAGCTCGAGGCCTGGGGCGGAGGGGGGAGCGCAGCTCCCTGGGGGGGGGTACCGCGGGGGGAGGGGGGAGCGCAGTCCCGGGGAGGGCCCTGGGGGGGTACTGCGCGGGGGCTGAGGGGGGAGTGCAGCCCCGGGGGGGTATCGCGGGGGGGGCGCAGTCCTGGGGGGGTACTGCGCGGGGGGGCGTAGGCGGTACCGCAGGGGGAGGGGGGAGCGCAGTCCCGGGGGGGCCCCTGGGGGGGGTACTGCGCGGGGGGGTGTGGGGAGTACTGCAGGGGGAGGGGGGAGCGCAGTCCCGGGGGGGGCCCTGGGGGGGTACTGCGCGGGGGGTGTGTGGGGGGTACCGCGGGGGGAGGGGGGAGCGAAGTCCCGGGGGGGGTACTGCGCGGGGGGGGGCTGAGGGGGGAGTGCAGCCCCGGGGGGGTACCGCGGGGGGAGGGGCTGGGGGGCGCAGTCCTGGGGGGGTACTGCGCGGGGGGGCGTGGGCGGTACCATGGGGGGAGGGGGGAGGGCAGTCCCGGGGAGGGCCCTGGGGGGGTACTGCGCGGGGGCTGAGGGGGGAGTGCAGCCCCGGGGGGGTATCGCGGGGGGGGCGCAGTCCTGGGGGGGTACTGCGCGGGGGCTGAGGGGGGAGCGCAGTCCCGGGGGGGCCCCTGGGGGGGTACTGCGCGGGGGAGTGTGGGGGGTACTGTAGGGGGAGGGGGGAGCGCAGTCCCGGGGGGGGCCCTGGGGGGGTACTGCGCGGGGGGGGTGTGGGGGGTACCGCGGGGGGAGGGGGGAGCGAAGTCCCGGGGGGGGGGTACTGCGCGGGGGGGGCTGAGGGGGGAGTGCAGCCCCGGGGGGGTACCGCGGGGGGAGGGGCTGGGGGGCGCAGTCCTGGGGGGGTACTGCGCAGGGGGGCGTGGGCGGTACCGAGGGGGGAGGGCAGTCCCGGGGGGGCCCCTGGGGGGGTACTGCGCGGGGGGTACCGCAGGGGGAGGGGGGAGCGCAGTCCCGGGGGGGGGTACTGCGTGGGGGGGGGCTGAGGGGGGAGTGCAGCCCCGGGGGGGTACCACGGGGGGAGGAGCTGAGGGGGGAGCGCAGCCCCGGGGGGACCTGGGGGGGTACCGCAGGGGGAGGGGCTGGGGGAGGAGCACAGCCCAGGGGGACACAGGCCCGGCCCGGCGGGGTACCTCGGGGGGAGGGGCTCGCTGGTTTGGCGACACGGTGTCGGTTATGACAGACCCCGAGGGGTCCCAGCCCCCCACACCGGGGGGCGGGGAGTTCCCTGGGAACGGGCTGTGGTACCTCAGTCATCTCATCGCCTGCGGAGAAACCCATCGAATGGCCTGGGTGGCTCCTGTTGGTTCTTGTGTCAGGCCCTGATGCCGTTGGGGCAAAGGGGAGGAAAGATGCAGGAGTTGGCGGGGCCAAGGCTGGTGCTCTGGGCTGCTCCCTGGAGGTGGGGTTGGGAAGGAGGAAGAGGAGCAGCAGACAGAGAGGCCGAAGATGAACTAGGAGCGGTAGGACGTAGAATCCTAGACTGTCAGCGCTGGAAGGGACCTCAGGAGGTCATCTCGTCCAACCCCCTGCTCAAAGCAGGACCAATCCCCAATTTTTGCCCCAGATCCCTAAATGGCCCCCTCAAGGATTGAGCTCACAACCTTGGGTTTAGCAGGACAATGCTCAAACCACTGAGCTATTCCCCGCCCCAGGATGTGTTGGTCTCCTGCCTGTAGCAGGGTCAGATGCCACCCTGAGACTCCAAACACCAGGGAGGCGGGTAATGCGGAAACAAGGGGAACAAGTCAGTAGCTCCTTGGGGGAGGATTGGCTCAGTGCAGTGAGGCTCCTGGACCAAGGCATGAGGATGGGCAGTGAAGGCCCTTGTCGGGGAGGGGGAAACCTCTGTTACACTTCATTGATTCCTGCTGTTTTGGGGTGAGGGGGAGCAGAGCAGTTCCCAGCTGAAGGGCCTCATTCAGCAGTGACCCACGATGGCTAAGTGGCCAAGGTATGTAACTTGCCTCCATCTGGTGTTCTGTGGGGACTAAATCCTGCCCCCTGTCCCCCAGTGTAAGCAGGTGTAGCTCCCCTGAAGTCAATAGGAGTTGGTTCCACCTGGACCAGATCTGGTTGGTGTCTGGAAGTGGTGGGTTGAGGTGTGTGAGACCAGGTGGAGGATGAGGGGGTTCTGTCTAGGTGTGCATAGAGTCCCCATTGCCCTACTATGCTAGTACCCCTCAAACACTAGTATTTAATCCTAACTCTGAAGTAGGACAATATTATCTCCTCCCAAGACACAGACTGCATTGCACAGGAAGTCTGGCTGAGCTGAGAATTGACCAGGATACCCTGAGTTGTAGGCTAGTGCCCTCCCAGTGCCTTCTTTACCTTGTACCCCCCTCCTGATAGCTTTTCCCGTTACCCTTCTCTTCTGTATACATTACCCATGCCCACAGAATGCTACCCTGCTCCCAGTTGCGCTACCCTGCTCCCAGTTGCACTACCCTACTCCTTATCACACCATTCATGCTGCTGCGTCTCTCCCTGCGAGCTGTGCCTGCAAATACAGGCTGTGCTTGATCCCAGGTGCAGAGTTCTGTGCCGCTACCTTGGGAAGCAGTTCCTCGAGGCCTTCCAGCTGCTGCCTTCTTCCTGGGGACTAAGAGGAAGTAGCTTCTGCTCTGCCCAGCTGGTCCCTCCCTTTGCCCAGTACTTCCAGCCTCTGTTTAACCACTTTATTTGAGAGTCTTTTCTCTGTTTCCTGCCAGTTGCTGGCTGGGAGCCGGGCGAGCGGCCAAGTGCTTAGCCACTCCGAGCAGGGCTTTTAATCTCCCTAGTTTGAGGCTGTGCTGGAGCATAGCAGGGGGGTCTTTCTGATGTTGGCATCTCTAAATCTGGAGTGGCCCCTAAAATCCACAGGGAGAGGATAATTCCCCACCCCACCCCCATGAGTCCAGAGCTGCTCTAGAGAGTGAAAGAAGATGGCTGTGGCACAGTTTGGGCCCCTGCCCTTGAAACAGTCACGTCCCGCAAGGGAGCGTACCCTGCAGGCTGGGGAAGGAGAGAGAGCCCTTGCTCGGCAAAAACAAGGAGAGAGAGCCCTTGCTCGGCAAAAACTAAAAGGCTTCAAGTCTGTTTAAGGCCTTGATCACATATGGGTCCAGGCTGTGCTGAGTACAGTGTGCTTGGGCCCTTACAACAGGTGTGAGTGGTCCCAGCTGCTATACCTCTGCATGCTGCTGGGCCCACCAGGATGGAATGTGCATCACTCTGCTCTCCTGCAGCTGCTCCCCCAGTCGGCTGGGCAGAGGCCTGGTTTGCTTGGTGAGCAGAGTCCTTGTAACCATTCCACGTGGGCAGCCCTGCAGGCTATGGCCATGGATCGTTAGGCAGCTGTTCACCCCAGGAGCTGCAGGTGGATGTTTCCCATGGTATGTTCATTCCCTCTCCCAGGCTCAGTGGCAGCAATGGAGGGTTGAATGTTGTTGGTAGGCTTCTGGACCTAGCTCTGTTCCTCTGATCCTGGAGAAGGTGGTATTCAGTGGGACCTCCTCCCAGGGCAAACTTGCTCACCAGAAAGGCTGGGTGTCCCTTGGGAAGGGAGGACCGCATGTTTCTAGCGGATGGATAGTTACCTGGGGGGAGAGGTTGCTGGGGGTTACAACTTTCTTTCTTGTCTCCTCTCCCCCCCCCTCCCCCCAGGGCTCTATGGGAAAGATGGCATCCTGCCAGCCCGCAAGATGCTGCGTGTCTCCGGGAAGGGCTTCTGGGAGCAGCTGCGGGACTCCCCAACGCTGCTGTGGTTTGGCCCACACCTGGGGCTGGACACGGAACAGGGCATGGAGCTGCTGTGTCTGCTGGGAATATTGACCTCCTTCGGCGCCCTGGTGCTTGAGCCCCTGCGGGACAGCTCGTCTTCCTGCTGCTCTGGGTGTTCTACCTCTCGCTCTACCAGGTATGTGGGCACTGGGGGGTGGATGGAGCAGTACATGGTTGGGGTAGAGGCAATCCCTTGGAGTGAGGGGGCAGGGGAAGACTTCTCATCTGTGACAGGTACATGGTGGAGTGCCCTCCTTGCTGCTCTGCACCACCTGTAGCATGGGTCCTAATAGAGCAGTGGGTTAGCAGAATCCGTGCTTGGGGCAGGGTTTGTTTCACCTGATCCTCTTCCCTGCTGTTCTTCTTTAGCTTCTCACTCTTTAAAGCAGCCCAGCTCTCCTCCTGTCAGTCCTCTTCCCTCACCTCTGCCCAGGGCGATGGGGTGGGTGATTTTCTCTCCATAGCAGGTGTTGGTCTTGCCATCTCAGGTTGAATTCAAGTCTCCATCCCTGCCCCTGTTCCTGGTGGTTCCATAATGTCCCCCCAGTTCCTTCTGGGGTTAAAATTCTCCATATTTGGTCTGTGACTACTGATTGGGCTTTGGAGTAGCCTCTTGGGAAGTGGGTATGTCACATTCTCACCTGCTCTTAGCAGGAATTTTACTCACTAATGCCTTGGGCTAGAAGCGTCACACTATACTTTTCTTCAAAAAAACAAAAACCCCAAATCTTTTAGCTCTCCAAAGCAAGCCAGGTTTGCAAAGAATCACTTCGCTAAGTGCACCACCACTGAGGACAGGGATATTGCACACAAGCATAGTGGTGCCTAATACTTTTAGCACACTTAAGGGATCTTAATCTGCTGGTGGTGCTTGCAGCTGCCTGGGTCCCATAGCTCCCTATTGAGGAACTTGTGGTGAGAGTCAGGTATCCTGGCAGTTTGTAAGCATGGTTTCTCTTCCTTCTCACACCAGATGAATTAAATGCAAAAGGTGCACTTGCTGTATTGTATACCTGAATTCCCTTGCGTAGGCAGCGTGGTTGAGTTAACCCTGTCATTGCTACCTTAGCTTTCAGAATATCCTGGCTATTGAGTGTTTGATGTTTTGGCCTTAACACTGCATTAATACTAGTGCGTTGCATTTATTGCTGGCTCTGATCTCTCTGATCAGAACAGAGCTTCTCCCAGTTGCTGAGACGGGAGTCGTTTCCTGGCAGATCTCAATCAGAAGTGATTCCTGCAGGGATCGGTGAAGGAGAGTGGAGCTAGTTGGGTCAGTTTGGGACACTAAGGAGACCAGCCATCTGGGATCGCTGCATCCTAGGTGCTCTCCCCAAATCCGTACACCTGTCTGGTATCCCCTGTGTGCACCAAGCAGTGAGTGCTGACAGCCTGCTCAGCACTACACTGTGCTGATGTTATACTCACCCCCACATAGGGCTCTGGCCCGTG
Organism: Lepidochelys kempii; assembly: GCF_965140285.1. Classification (NCBI taxonomy): domain Eukaryota; kingdom Metazoa; phylum Chordata; order Testudines; family Cheloniidae; genus Lepidochelys; species Lepidochelys kempii. The sequence continues at coordinate 350,546,553 of NC_136380.1, forward strand.
CCAGCCAGCCAGGTCCCCATTGAGAGCCTGCTGGGTGGTTCTGCCTCTCAAAGAGCTCCACTCCAGTTCGGCTCAGTCTGACCAAAGTACTCTAATGCCAGCAGCCACCTCTGCCAAACCCACCCACAGCTTGTAGCAGCCCTGTCAGTTGTTGCGGTGGTAGGTGTGGAAAGGGGACAGGGTGGGGAGCTTTATTGTGGCCATGAGTGCTGTCCCAGCTGTGCAGAGGAGTGAAGTATCTGGCTGCAGCTTTGTGTAGCCAGGAAAAGCAAAGGTAACTGGACTGTCCTCTTCGCTGGGACGGTAGCTGCCTCTGAAACAGGCCATGGGGAGGTGCTCTCTACCTTCCAAACTGATGGAGTTTGGTCTGCTAGGTGCAGTATCTCAGAGGCCCTCTCTGTCCCCAGGGCAGTGACTCTCTGGGCCGAGGTGTTAGGGAGCTTATTCCTTCACCCCACTTACTTCCCTGGTCCTTCTCGCATGAACAGAGAGCAACAATACCCTAAGTCAAAAGGTACAAACACTTTGATGTTTATTGGAGTGAACTTCCAGCAAGCATGATCCAGTTTCCTTCCTTGGTGTCCCCCTTCCCAGCTTGGACACCACAGAGCCTTACATCTGTGTCCCTGTTCCCATTCCTGCCCTTAGCAAAACATGATTCCAATTTCCCCACCCCATTCCCTGTTCTCATTTCCCCACACACACCCACTTCCTGATTGACTGCAGACTATATAGTAAAACTTGAGTTCTGCTTAGCTATACTTAACCAATCATTTTCCTGAAATTTAACTAACCAATCCTAAAATATTGTAACATGATTACGTAATCAATTATATCCCACCACCTAATTAGTTTACACCCAGCAAAATTAATTATACAGCAGACAGGACAATCACAGAACCAGGCAGAGATTATACAGACAGACAATAGCAAAGTGGGAACTATAATGACAAAACAATACAGAAGTGAGGATTTCACATCCCAGCTATGGATAAGTGAGTTCTTGCAGACAGATGCTATCAAACTAAGTTTCCTTTTACATCTTCTAGGCACTTCCCTTTCTCTGGAGGCGACAGGCATTATCAGGACAGGATTGTATTCCTAACAGCCCAATAGCATGTTATTTCAATGTGACTAGTTTGGAATGTGAGGAGGTGACTGTTTGCTTCCCAGCTAGGGCTGCCTCTGTTGCTTAGCCAAAGGCCTTAGCCTAAGAAACAGGGCCTCAGACTGTCACAGTAAGGGAGGCCCTACACTGCAGACAGTGATTTTGATTCTCTGTTTTATACCTCTAGAACTATCTAAGTGATAAGAATACACCTAAATTCTTAGCGTATAGGCCTTTACAGACAGGCCTGAATATCTATATCCTAACAAGAGGCTTGGGAGGACCATCCCCTGCCTCTGCCAGGAGTCTTGCCTCCCTTTCACGCAGGCCCGCTAGCACCTTCCTGCTTTAGGGATGTTCTGCTTGCTGCCTCTTCCCCTTTTAAGGTGACACTGAGAGAAACATCATTCCTCTTATTGGAGTCTCTAGGGCGCCTCCTCCTCTGGAGCAGCACTGACTCAGAATCTGGCAGTAATCCAATCCCCTGCGTTTCTAGTATAGTGTTGGCATGTCCACAGCTGTGGGCGAGTCAGGAGCTGGCCTCTGGAGTCAGCCTGTTACACTGTCAGTATTGATCGTCCTGCCCTGATCTCTGAGCGTGCTTAAAGCGTTAGTGGGAGTGAGACGCTGATAGCACCAGGCCTAGAGGCAGCCATAGTGCAGGCTGGTATGAGCAAGATTCAGCTGCAAATGCCCATCAATCCTGACTCTCAGCCCCCCGCTAGCCCAGCCCTGGGCTCCCCCAGTTCTGCTGCTACCCCTACAATCCCAACCACAGTCCCTTGTCCTTTGAGTCTTCCTTGGATAATCATCTGGGTGCCAGGCTTGACCCAGACAGCCCATCCACTGGAACAAGCGAGGCCTGAAGCAGACTCTCCGGAGAGGAGGCTGGTGCAGTAGCTCCCAGCATCATCCAGCCTTGTTGGAGCACGTGACGTAGATGTGTCCCCGCTCCCCGCCCCCTCTGTCTTTGCACCCCTCCCCTCACCCAGGCATTTTGCTGGGGCCTTACCGTGGCCCCACAGCTCTTGGCTGTGTGACAGTGCCTGGTCTCAATTCCCAGGGGTTGGATCGGGGCCTGTTGCCACAAGGGAGCTGGCATTGCTACCTGAAATGTGCCCAGGAGAAGGCGTTGTCTTCCCATGATTCTTTGCACTCTTCTCCGCTCTAGTTTGGGTGGGATAGAGAAGAACCGGAATGGGGCGATCCTGTGATCAGAACCTATTTGTACCTGTCACTCCGTAATGCACCCTGGGTCACCTGTTGATACCCTTGTGCTCCCTCTCCCCACAGGTGGGGCAGGTGTTCCTGTACTTCCATGGTAAGTGACTCCGTCTCCCCAGATTTACACGTGGCCACTCCTGTTGGGTCGTTCAGCCCTTCCAAGCACAGCTTTGGTTCCCCGGCAGATGGGCCCCCGATGGGTGGCCGTGGAAGCCCCAGCTCTATCCTGCAGGTGTTCACATGACCTCTTGTGTGGCTGCACTGTAGCTCTGTAGGGGTTCAGAGTGGCAAGTCTTGTGCTGTGCTGAATCAGTTCAGAGAAGCAACACTGAAGTACAGATCCCTGCACCGTGCTGCCTGGACACTGCTGTCCTAACTCAGTGTAGTCAGGCAGGCCTCTTGTGCTGAGCATTCCTGGGAACTATCCAACTTGTAAATCATGCTTGGTCTGGTGTGCCAGGAACTGGTTCTGACTGTTACCGCCTGCCACGTGCTCCTGGGGTGGGGGAGGTGGCCGTTCTCTTTCAAGATGGCTGCTGTATGTCTAGGTTTGTGGGACTCCTGTTTCCCTATGAATGCTCGCTGGGGCCATTTAAACAGGCATTGTGGGGAGTGGGCCACAGTTTGTCCTATTTTCAAAACGGTTCCAGTAACATGCTAAAGGCAGGAGAAAGACACTGACTCTGCAGTGGTACTGAGACCATCAGCTGGGGAAGCTCGCCTCCCCTTTGGGGAAGAGGGATCACCAGCTAAGCCTGGAGAGTCTACCCTAGCGATGGCCACTGCTACATCCTCCAGGAGGGCCCAAACTCCGGGTTGCCTAGGGTGTTGTGTACAGGTGGTGGGCAAATGGGGTTGTGCCTCATCGCGGTGACAGTTAGTCACTGGTGACCCCGTGGCTGTACGTAGGCAGAGTTGCAGCTCAGCTGTATTGTGCCCGGCATTGCAGCCTCTGGGGGCTTGGTCGCAGTACAGCCCCTGCTAGTGCCTTGCTCACCCCTGGACATGGGCACTCTGTAGGAGCAGTCTGGGTGGTCAGCGCTCTTGTGCAGCCATGCATGCTATCCGCATGCAGGTGGCTAGAAACGATTTGCAGCCAGCTGAAGCAGCCTGACCGTGACCTTTCAGACCTGGCCTCTTGGAGGCTGCCAGACAAAGAGGCATGTGGAGGGGGCTTCTATGAGGCACCCGCGGGGCCAGGACAGTTGAGGGGAGGTTGGCCCCAGCAAACAGGGAGCCTCTGGCCCCTCTCTCTGATGCCTTGTGTGGTGTGCTCCCTGCAGGGACAGCCTCCTGCTGGAGACAGGCTTCCTGGCCGTGCTGGTGGCCCCCCCTGCACCTACTGAAGTGGCGCTCCACAGCCTGGCGGCCACATGACAACATCACCTTCTGGCTGATGCGCTGGCTGCTCTTTCGCCTCATGTTCGCCTCGGGGGTGGTGAAGCTGACCAGCCGCTGCCCCACGTGGTGGGGGCTCACAGGTGAGGGGCTTGGCATGGCCACAGTGTGGGGGCGGCATCGCTGTGGCTGCTCTCTCAACCCATGCAAGCGCTCCTCCCCAGCACCCCTGGGGGTGAGTTAGTGTCACTGACCCTTTCCTACAGGTTGGGTGGGCCATAGAGCCTGGATGAGAGAGAGGTTCCTGGATCCCAGCCCTGTGCTCAGCCCACTAGGCCATGCTCCCATTTCCAGACACTGGCAGGGTTTTCTGCACCAAGTCTCATGGCAAATGCACTGCTGTGCAGCCCAAGTGACTTGTTCAGGGCAGCACTTAATATTGTGTGCAGCTTGCTCCAGCATCTCTGCATATCCCTGCATGGCCTCTGTCCCCATATGGTCCTGGCTCTCCCGCTCTCTGAGGCACATCCAGTTATTACCCTGCACTGGCTCCTCCTTCCTTGCTTGTGTCTAATGCATCCCTTCATGGCCCTGACCCTGCTCTCTCCCACGCAGCCCTGACCTATCACTACGAGACCCAGTGCATCCCTACGCCGGCCGCCTGGTTTGCCCACCAGCTCCCTGTGTGGTTCCAGAAGTTCAGCGTAGTGGCCACGTACGTCATCGAGATCGCTGTGCCCCTGCTGTTCTTCTCCCCCATCCGCCGCCTCCGCCTCTTCGCCTTCTACTGCCAGGTACGTCCACAGCCAGCGAGGGCCGGAAGACTTCGGATGCGCCTCTGGGGATAGGAGCAGGAAAGAGAGTTCGGGGGCCTTGTGCTTGTCCCACGTGTTGTCCAGTGGGAGCCATTAGTTCAGATCTCGCTTTCGGGTATAAGACTTAGGGGACAGGAGACCAAGGGGGATACAATGGAAATGAGCATCCCAGCAGTCTGTTCCCATCATGCATTGCAGGCTCACAATGGTCAAATGCCAGTGACATTGGACCCTTCAAGTTCTGGGCCCAGAAGGAGGTGTTCCTGCCTTGCTCACTGGAGGCAAAGGGCAGCAGAGCCTCAGACTGAAGGGTGCAGCTTACAAGCAAGATGGGTTTCCCCCTGCCTTGCAAGGCCAGACAGGGAGGGTCCCCCTCACCTCTCCCCTGGATACCTTCCTCTCGTGCCACGGTCCTGGCCCTTTGGCTGCTGGTGCCAGCCAGAAGGATGGTCATGCTGCTGTGTGGATCTCTGTTAACCCTCTGGAGTCTACAAGCTGCCTCCTAGGCTGAGCGGCAGGCAGTGCCAGTGTGGGGCAGCTCCCCTACAGGGAGCAGGACCCCTCCATGGGGGAATGTTGAGAGTGGAGGCCTCTTGGGCAGGGAGCCTGGGAGGGGGTGCATGGGAAGGGATGTTCGGTGTTTCTCTTGGCACTTTGTCCCTGGGCTCAGGAAGGGAGGTGCTGGGGATGACAGGCCTGCACTTCATGCCGTGATGGGACCCAAGCCATGACTCTGAGTTCCTGCCCTCCTCCGCAGGTCCTGCTCCAGCTGCTGATCATCATCACAGGCAACTACAACTTCTTCAACCTGCTCACCATTGTCCTGTGCTTCTCGCTGCTGGATGACGAGCACCTGGGGCTGGGGCGCAGCAAAAGGAGACCCACCAGCGGTGAGTCTGTGTGGGTTAGGGCTCTGCTGTGGTCTCAGCTCACCTGGGCTCAAGCTGTTCCACAGGGTGAGGTGGGTCCTGCTCTGGGGGTGGGCAGGTCCTGGGGCTGATCCAGAAGTGGCAGAGGGGGAGCCCTTGGCAGAATTCTCGGTGATCAGTCCCATGTGCTGTGCAAGGAGCTTGCTCTGAGCCCTGTAGCAAGGGGGCAGCGCCCTGGTGCAGACAGGAGATCCTGCAGCAGACTCAGCTGGGCTATTTTAAACTGTCCCATAATTAACTTTTAGGGGGCTGTAGGTCTAATAAACACAGCTGCACTGAGACAATCAGGGGTGCTGTGGGGTAGGCAGGAATTGTGGGAGAAGCACATTGGCTGCATGCATCTGCTAAAAGAATGGTGAGAGAGAAGGTGGGTGAGATGATGTCTGTCAACAGCAGGAGCTGGTTCAATACAAGATAAGCTTTTGAGCCTCCCCAGCTGTTCAGGTCTCAAAAGGTACTCAGGCCTGGTCCACAGCGGGAACTTGAATTGGCAAAGCTACATCTCTCAGGAGTGTAGAAAAATCCTACTTTGAGAAACATGGCAATGTCGACCTAACCCTCAGGATAGACAGTGCTTGGTCAACTGAAAAATTCTTCCATTCAGCTAGCTACCATCTCTCCAGGAGGTGGGTTACCTATGCTGGCAGGAGAAGCCCTCCTGTTGGCGTAGGTGGTGTCTACACTAAAGCTACTACAGCAGCTCAGCTGCAGCAGCGTTTTATGTGTAGACATACCCGAAGTGTAGCCATGCGCAGTGTCTCAGCTAAACGTTAGCATAAGGAATTAACACACGTAAGAAACCAAGGTGCAGCGGGCCGTTAACACCCTTCAGTCATAAGAGAAAAGATTTGTTAGGTCACAGATTGTTGTAATGAGACTTAAAATTAGTGTGTCTGTTTAGTTCATGATTTTTAGTGTTCAGCAGAGTTCTCCCAGGCTCATCTTTGGAAGGTGCTTTGAGGACAAGGACTGAGAGCTCAGGTGTGGAGTGATCACTTTGTGAGAAATGTTCACTTCTGGTGATAAGATGGTTTTGTCTTATCATTTTTCTGCATGAGCTCATCCAAGAACGTCGTGATAGCTGTTGTGAAGTTTGATGCACTGGATGAGGTACACCATGTGTTGCAATAGGCCTGCATAGGGTCTTGATCATTGTAGCAGTGGAGATATGACTGCAGGTTTTGCAGCTGTTCTGGCAGGGTCTGGTGCCGCTTTGAATTGGCGTGCCCTCAATTATGGGGAACTTGCTTCTGATGATGATGGGTGCATGCTTGAAGGCTAGAAGAGAGGGGTTGGAAAAGGTTTCTTTTAGGATGGGGTCCCAATCGAGTCAGGGTAGTAATTATTAGGTGCCAGTACAAGTTCCAGTGTGGGGTGGTAGGTGACAACTAGAGGTGTGTGGTCAGTGGGTGTTTTTCTCGATTGAAGCAAGTTCTCTCAGGTTATTAGTGTCGCTTGTTCCATGATGCAATATACTTCTCTGGTGGATAGGCCTTGCTTGGTGAAGGCGGTTTTAAGTGTGTTAAGTTGTGCATCCCAGACTTGCTCCTCGGAGCATGTTCTGTGGTACCTGGGTGCCTGGCTGTAAGTAACGGATTCCTTGCTATATCTGGGGTAGCTGCTGGATCTGGAGAGGTGGCTGTTGAAGGATGTGGAGCATAGCTCAGTGGTTTGAGCATTGTCCTGCTAAACCCAGGGTTGTGAGTTCAATCCTTGAGGGGGCCATTTAGGGATCTAGGGCAAAAATTGGGGATTGGTCCTGCTTTGAGCAGGGGGTTGGACGAGATGACCTCTTGAGGTCCCTTCCAACCCTGATATTCTAGGATTCTGTGATTAACAGTGCCTCTCAAACTGCCATTGTTGGGTTTCAAAGTTAATAGTTGAGCAGGCCCCCATGGCACAATTATGCTTCCCTTGGAGCTGTTTCAGGCTCTGATCAGATTCTGGCAGACAGCATTGTGCATCAGTTCCACTCAGTCCCTTAACATCACTTGTTTCCTCCCCTACCCTGCAGCCTGGCCTCCAAGCCTGCTGTCTGTCCTCTCCACGCTGCTGGAGCTGACTGTCTATGGGTTACTCATCTACTGGAGCATCCAGGACTTCGGCCTGCATTTCAACTGGGAAAAGCAGCTCATTGAATCCAAAACAGGTGTGGTGCTTCCTCCCTTCACTGCAGGGTGGGACAGCATGCACAGCCCACAGCTGGGTGCTGATGTGCCCTCTGGCTGGTATCCCATCTCTTCTGTGATCCGCTCTGGGCCTTGCAGCTTAGCCAGAAGAGTGACACTAGCAGGACACAACCTTGAGCAGCTCCTGACCCAGCTACCATCCAGGCAGCATCCTGGCAAGGCCTCCCTCAGGTCAGGTGCAACTTGGCTCCCCGACCCTTTTACTCCGCCCAATGGTGAAGTTGGTCCATGTCCTGGTGAGCCTGTTGACTTTGGCTGAGTGACTCAAAACGAGCCACCTTGTTGCTAACAGTGACACCCCTCGGTGCCTCTGTGTCATATGACCTGCACTCCTTCCTGGAGGAAAGGGGTGATTTGTGCGTCCCCCCTTCCCTGCCCAGACACTATCTGACTCCTGTGGTTTTACCCCTCCTCTCTAGCTTTCACTTATCATGACTTCATCCAGTGGTTGAAGACAGTGACTTTCCCTTTAGTGGGGTTGGGCCTCCTCTCCCTGGCCTGGGAGATTCTCTCTGCCATGTACAGGTGAGTCACTGTTCCAGGGGCAGGCTCTGCTGCTTGCTGTGCCTCTGAACTGGAGGGGTTTTGTGGCAAGCATCAGTTCTCTGCTGTATCATCCCCTCCTAAAGCTGAGGGGAACTGCCCCGGAGGTGCAGCCATGGGGTCTGGAGTGGTAGAAAAATGCAGCCAATCCATGCACAGATCTGATTACTCCTGACTTGGAGCTAGAGTACAGCAGGTCTGAGGGAATTGGCACCCCTCAGATCAGTGGGGCAGGCTGTCTGCCTGGGGGATCCCAGGATCCCCACAGCTCCTGGTTGTTGGCGTGGTCTGCAGGAACACTGCATTCAGATCGAGTTTCATGCTGTAGCCACTGGCTGCCCTGGGAGAGTCTTGTCAGGTTGGCTCATGGGCTGATGAGGCGCTGCTATGCTTAACCCTTCACCCACAGCCTCAGGGGCCCCACAGGGTCAGACTTCCCTGCAGAGTTGGCTGGAGTTGTCTACACTCTCCTTACCCCTCTCCAGTTATCCTGGCTCGAGTGAGAGCAGCCACACTGCTTAAAGCACTCGCTGCTGTCTACACTGGCGTGGCGCAGCACATGAGTGCAGCTCTTTGGGGCACTTCCCAGGGTTCCTAGTGCTGCAGTTAGCTCTGAGGGTATTGTGGGGGAGCCTGTCAGCCCCTCTTGGGCACATGGGCGTCAGGGGAGAGGCACTGGTGGGCTACCTGCACTCAAGGAGAGCAGCCTGCAGTACACTGCAGAACAGCTGTGCTGGCAGCTGATGAGTTGCACTAACTGGAATTTTAGCCTGTACCCCCTGCTGGGCCAGCAACTCGTATGAAAAGCCTCGCTTCTGTGGGTTAAGGGGTTGGGGATGGGATTGAAGTTAAACTCCAGTTGTCTTTGCTGCAAAGTCTCTAGTCCAGAGCACAGCTAAGGACTGCGGCTGGCAAACCCTTCGTACAGCGGTGTCGTCTGGCAGCCTGGGCCTCTTGAAGTGGGGCAAAGTCTGCAGCCCCTCCCCCAGCTCTGCTGTTCAGTGGTGCTTCACTTCCAGTCGTGTGGCTAATGGGGGACTTTGGCCCTGTCTGCTGACCTGTCCTTCTCATGCCTCCCACACAGGTGTGCCTGCGTCCGGGGCTTTCCCTGGAAGCTCTGGGCTACTCTCCAGTGGGCTGTCTTCGCTGCTGCAGCAGCAGGGATGTTTGCTGTCAGCCTGGTGAGTGGGTGGGATGGTGTGGGGCAGCGGCCTATCATGTCTTGTGTGATATGGGGACTGGCGGTTGGCTAGTCACTCCCCTTCCATACCTAGTACAGGCCAGGCAGGGTCACTGCATGGGGTGGTGCCTGGTTCCTGCAGCCACCCTCTAGGGAGCCCAGGCTGGTAGAGGGCGGGCAGGGTTCAGGGTGCTGTGGGCACTTCAGGAAAAGAGAAGGCAGGTGGAGACTGAGCACCATCCATTACAATTCAGGGTGAGGCTCTGCCTCAAGGCATTGGGGCCTTCTGGGTCAGAAGACATACAGGATGCGGGAGGGACAGGAGCATGGTTAAAGCCCCGGGTGATCGGATCACGCTACCTAGCTCTTGCAGCTCTAGCTTTGTTGCAGGCTCGGACTACTGGACCCAGGCCCATCCCCTGAGGCGTAGTAGAGGGCAGTGCCATCTGCTAGGGGGAGCACGTTGGCGATGCAGCCGGGCAGAACAACCTGCGCTGGGGAGCAAAGCTGTGAACGCTGCCAAGGCTGCGTCCTGGCAGCTCTCCCCGCTGGTGAGGCTTGTCTCTAAGGCAGCCTCAAATTTTGGAAGGGCCACTGGTGCTGGAGGGTTGGCTGGGTCTGGGGAAATGCTGTGTGGCATAGTATGTGACCAGCCCACAGAATCCCCACCATGGGTAACAGGGAGTTAGATACTCTGGCTGGGTAACTGCAGGGGTGATTTAGTCATGCCCTGAGGTCAAGGTAAAGCTCCATCTTCTGGGCATTGGCTGGCACTATCCTCAGGGCTTGGGTGGACAGCATTGGATATTGACTGCTGCAGACACCAGCCAGGGTTGCTTCCTGGCGTGAGTTGGGCAGGGCCAGCAGATGAACTGGCCCACTCTGCTGCATCGCCCCTCCCTGGTGCCTATTGCACAGGGTGATTAAGCCGGCCTCTTCTCTGCTGCTGCCTCCCAGGTGCCCTTCACCTACCTAGAGTATGAGTCGAATGGGAAGCTGTGGCCCAGCATCCACCGGATGTTCAGTGCTGTTGACCGCTACCAGCTGGTGAACTCATACGGGCTCTTCCGCAGGATGACGGGGGTCGGGGGCCGGCCAGAGGTGGTGGTGGAAGGAAGCTATGACAAGGAGAACTGGACGGTAACTCGCTGCTATGCCCTGCCAGTGATCTCATGCCGCTGCTGTAGCTTTTCCCTAAGGGGGGGGAGGGGGCGGGATACGTCTGGGATGTGTGGGGAGGGGGAGTCTAGGTTAACCACGAGACCCAGCCTCTGTTGGACATCAGCAGTGAAATAAACACTAGTTAGCCCCATTGACCCCTTGCGGCTCCAGGTGGCCGTGTTTCCCTGAAGAGGAGGTGACCATCCCTGGGGCTTGAACAGGAGTGACGTGCTCTGGAGGTGCTGCTTGTGCCATGTGGCCATCAATGAGCGCCGCCCCCCTTTCCCCCAGCAAGAGCTGGCTGTCAGCCCCATTTGCAGTTTGGCCTTCTGGTCTAAGGCCCCATGCATCTAGATGTGGCGTCCTTCAGTTCCTGCCCTGAACTGTTGTGTTGGTGCTGTGTGCTGTTAAACAGCTGCTGTGTTCCACCCCATAGGCAGCTGCATTTAGGAATGGGGCAGTGATGCTGTAAAGTGCTTTGGGGCGTTGCCGGTGGCATCCTCATTCCAACCATGTTGGTCCAGAATGTTCGAGCCCCATTGCATGTGGGGTGAGGTAGCAGTTCAGAGGCACCTTTGCCCCATTCTCCTCTGTCCCTGCAGGAGATTGAGTTCATGTACAAGCCAGGGAACATCAGCGCAGGGCCTCCTGTGGTGGCCCCGCACCAGCCCCGCCTCGACTGGCAGATGTGGTTTGCGGCCTTGGGGGATCACGCTCACAGCCCCTGGTTCACCAGCTTCGTCTATCGCCTGCTGCAGGGCAAGAAAGAAGGTGAGGGGGCCACGCATGCCCAGCCATTCTGTGTCCCAGGCTGAGCTCGGGGTGGGCGCTCTCACCCTGTGATCAGCCCCTCACCCTGCCCACCCAGTAAATTCACGTGGTGCCCTGGGCAGTGGGTGTTACTCTGCTTTGTCGACGGAGCTAGTCACTTCAGTGGGTTGGGGCTGGGGGCACCAGCAGAGCTGCGTGCATGAGAAGTCCAGGGCTGGGATAGCAGGGGGAACTCTGGGTCAGGATTGACATGAACAGAGCTGTGTCTTCCATACCACTCCCTGCTTGCCTCTTAGCCTCAAATTGGCCAGCGCTCTGAGTCCTTGCTGCTTTCCTGCCCTGCCTCCCCAGTGCCATGCAGTGCAGCCAGAGCATGCCTGTGCTAAGGTGGTCCCAGCCCTAGCCCTGCCCAAACCTGGCAAGCTGCGCAAACTGGGATGGCAGCAGGGGCCGCCCCGTGTGAGCCCAGCAGCTGGGGTGCGGTGGTAAGGCATGCTCTGCTCTTCCTCCTGCTGGGGTCCCCACAGTGACAGGGCAGGGAGTTAGCTGCCCCATGCATCATCGTGGGAGTTCACTCCTGCTGGAGCGCTTGGCCTCTGCATTGGCTGCACTGGAGTCGTGGCCATCAAGCTTCTCTCTGCAGCACTGAGAGCTAGAAACCCTAATGTGAGAGCTGAGACTCTGGTGAGATCACCAGGCTCCACAGGCTGGGGCCCGCGGCATGGCCTTGATGCCTGGTGTTAATGCAGCTGGGCAGGAGGAGCAGCCTGGGGTAAAGGTGTGCTGGGGCCTTGCGCTAACTCCTCTGTGTCTGGCAGTGATCCACCTGGTACAGGTTGATGAAACTAAATACCCATTCAGCTCACGGCCGCCTGCCTACGTCCGAGCCCAGCTCTACAAGTACTGGTTCACGGAGAGCACTAAGGCCGGGTGAGTGACACCAGCACCTTTCGCCATCAGCCTCCATCTGAGGGGATGAGGAGCTGGCTTGAGCAGCAGGCACAGCCCACTGTCCCCAGGGCTCACCCTGCGCTGCTTATTCCCATGGCCAGCATTCCCTGGTGCTTAACATGTTAATGATCTGAGAAGGGGGTGGCAACAAGGAAGCAAAACTTGCAGAGGATTCTGTTCTTTAGGTTAGTCAGGACCAGAGAGGACTGTGAGGAACTCCAGAGACCGAGTCAAATCAGGGGAATGGGCAAGAAGCGAGCAAATGCAATTCAGTGTTAAATGTGAAGTAATGCATGCTGGAGGGAAACATTTAATCACTTAACCGGAAAGGCTCTAAATGAACTGTCAGCCCCTGAGATGGAACTGGGTGACAGCTGTCTACGCACTGCAGCTGCAGTCAGAAGCTGTTAGGATGTGAGGAATGGGATGGTGAATAATGGAACTAGAGTTGGGCAAATACTGGCATCTGTCCTGTGTGCGCGGTGGGGAGACTCTTGGCTGCAGAGGGCCTAACCACTCGGAGGCCACTGCCTCCCAGCCTGGCTTCTGCAAGTGGGAATATTCTGGTCCTTATGCAATAACCGTTCAGGGCAGGGCCGGCTGTGCTGTCAGGAAAACTCTCCAGGAGTGGGAGTTGGGACCGCACCTGCCGCTCAGCATGGCTGATCTGAGCAACTCCTGCCTCTTCTCCCTTCTCTGCAGGGGCTTCCCCCGCCAATGGTGGCGGCGGCAGCACGTGGAGGAGTTCTACCCCACTGTGTTCCTGGGAGACCCCAATCTGGAGGCCATGCTCAATCAGTACGGGCTGAAGGTAGGATTGGCAGAACACCACATCTAGGCTGTGAGCCATACGAGGCCTGGGCCACTTCCTGGGCACTTCCAGGGGGAGTGTTCTTGGAGCAGGGAGGGCTGCCTGCCATGGGGTTGGATTGCAATGTGTCCCCCTGTGTGCACACACCTTGTATGTCTGCCTTGGAATCACTTCTGAGCAGCAGAGCCCCACATGCCCCCTAGCAGTGGGGACAGACATGTCATGGCCCTGTGTTAAGACCAGGTACTCAGCACTGCATCTCAGCGAAGTGGTGATGGAGGAATTGAGCCCCTAGTGGTGGGTGGCTCCAGAGAGGCTTGTCTGCCCCGAAGCAGGGACCACCCATAGGCTTGGTGGGGCAGCCAGGGCTCCAACAGCCCAGCTCTGTGACTGCATCTGCATCTGTCTCTTCCTCTGCATGCAGGACAAGACGCCCCTGAAGCGCCCTACGGATGCCTTCCTGCCCATGACCCTGCAACTCATCCGGGAGCTTAGCCGCCCCTACACAGGCCCTGCCGTGGTGTGGTCTCTCTACCTCACTGCTGCCACCATCTGCATCCTGCGAGTGCTGAGCAGCAGGACACTGGGCAGCGCCCCCATCAGCCGGCACAAAGGCTCCAAGCGGCCTGATGTGGCAGAGGGAGACGGAGACCATGCGGGCAGTGAGAAGAATGGGCAGGTGAAGAAGAAGGAGGCAGAGGAGAAGGTCGAGGGCAGAGCCAGAGGGGCTGGAGATGCCCTTTCAGATAGCCTCCGTAGCACCAAGAAGAAGAAGTAGCCCCGGAGGTGCCAGCCCTAGACCCCCACCCCTTTCTTCCAGGCAATGACTGATATCACCTCTGCTCTAAACTCCTGTTTCTGGACTTGCCGCTCTCGCCTTGCCTGGCTCCACTCTGATGGCTCCTCCTAGCTCTCCTGTCTCCATAACCATACGGCAAATGGATCTTGTCTGCTCCGGCCACAGGCCTTACCGTGGGGGCCCATTGGTTATCAGCCTCCACCCCTAGTGGCTCCATGTTGGCCTGGACTTTTTCCCCCATAGCCCTGAGGATTTGAGCTGTGGAGCTGCCTGCTCTCCGGGAGGCTGCTCTGCCCCAGCTCAGGAAAGGTGTAGAATGTCACTTACATCCCTGTCTGCCCAAGGAGAGGCCATGCCCTGACCTACCCCTCACCCACCCTGCTCTGTGGAGCAACAGTTGTCATCCCCTTCCCTTAGGACTGCAGTCTCTGGACACCGGTGAGGTCAGTCCCTTCCCTCCCCGCTGGGGAGTTTGCTGCCCCTGAGTGCCATGGGCACTCCCGGTTATTGCTGCTGAACAGTGGCCTTATTTTGCCCATGGAGCTGGCCCTTACAGCTGAGAAGAGAACTGGGGTTGGGTACTTGGTAACGGGGATCCCTACAGCAGACCCAGGGCAAGGAGCCACATACTCTTTTCCCCCATGGCCAGTGGCTCTTGGGGGCTGAATTGCCCCAACCTGGCAGATCTCCAGCTCCTAGGGGCACTGTAAAGTGGGCAGGGTGGGAATCCTGGATCTCATCCCAGAGATGCCTTTAGGCAAGGAGCCGTGGCCCAGCTTGGATAAGCTGCAGGCTCCAGCTACGCCCAGCCCTTCCCCTTGTGCTCAGGGACAGCAGTACTGTGCTCATACAGGCAGGCAGGAGGCCCAATAGAAACCATGCCATCCTCTCCCCTTCCACTACTGCCTTAATGCTGCCCCCTCCTGTACCAGCCTGCTGTGGGGGGGTGGGGGTTGCTGTGCTTGCCCAGGGTTGCTGGGCAATCCCATGATCGTGTTCAGGGGCATGAGCACCTGTCTCGCTTGCCCTGGCCCCTCCCTGGGCACAGAGCCTGGCTGGCACGTGCTTCCCAGCAGCTGTTAATGGAGCGGAGACATTTCCTGTAACTTTCTAAATAAAGCCTTTGACATTCCAGCCCTGCCTCCCTTCCAGGAGTGGGGGATGGTTAGCCCCTCACCCAGGAGCCAGTGCATCCAGCCTGAGACAGGAGCTGGGGTGCATAGGGCATGGGCTGACAGTTCCTGCCAGGCTGCCCCAGGTTGTAATACTAATCCCCCGGGGCCACGTGGTGGGTGCGTGCACACATTCCCTCCTCCTCTGAATGTTGAGGCCCGGATCCTTGGCCAGCAGGGCCCTGGAAATGTGGCTGCAGAAACTGCAAGGCAGCTGCCTGGCTCAGGCTGATCTGGCCTAGCCCCTGTGTGCTCTGCCCCCTGAAGCTGTGGTACCAGGATTTCTGCCCTAGCTGTCTCCATGACACCACCGTGCCCCCTCCCCCTCCCCTGTCCATCCTCGCCATAGAGCCGCCTGACCTCTAGCGTAACAGTGTGAGGTGCTGGAGACGGCTCATGTTTTCCCCTGCTGGGCTCCAAGGCTGAGCCCACACGGGAGGCAGCTGCTACAGCAACTGTGCTATGAAAAGCCACCCTCCCCTCCTGCCCCTTCTTGGTCAGGGACTCAGCGCAGAGCCTCTGTGTTCTTTGGCCTTTGGACCTGTTTCTATTGTTCTCTCAGGCCTACATCCTCCCCGTACCATCTCCTGCAGGCTGCTGATAGTGCCAGCTGCCTTTCTCTGCAGCTCTAGCCTCTTGCATGGCTTCAAGCGGCCCAGCTTGTGTCCTGGGGCCATGGGCCCTTCACTGCCCCCTTAGAAAGCCAAGCTCTCCACCATGTGAACCATCCCTGGGGTGAACAAAGGAGCCTTGGTGTAGGAGGAGATGCTGCGTGTGCAGGCCCGGAGAGCAGGTGCTGAGGCAAGCTGCACGAGGGCCTTGGGCTGAGCCCAGCGGGGCTGGGTCTGAGTAGATGGTAAAGGCAAGAGGGCACTGGTCCCTGCCATCAGAAGCGGGGGGAGAAGAGGAGTCAAGCCCAGGCAAAGGGGTTCAGCAAGAAGAGCTGCTGCTGCTCTTTACTGCAGCAGCAGAAAGTAGCTGGCAGGAGGAGGCTAGGGTCTGTGCTGCGGCCTGTTAGCCAGCTCGGAGCAGGTCAGCCTGGGCCCTGGTGCTCTGAGTTTGTGTTGGAGCTTTGGGGGCCAGGCCAGGGTGCGTGTTGGTAGCGAAGGAGGAAGGGTGGGGGCAGGCAGTTGGTTGCAGAGATGCTGAGGCAATGGTGGCGGCTGCCCCCTAGGAGGAGCAGGAGAGCCAGGCCAGGGGCGATGAGTTACAGGTGCCCCCAGCATGCCAGCATCAGCTCAGTACCCTAACTCCCTACCCCCTTTGCTGTGATGCTAGCTCTGCAGGGCTCTGCAGCGTGCATGGGACAGGTCCAGCACCATGTATGCTAACAACCTGTTTATTGAGCTCTGAAAACAACCCCCAGCACAGCGGCGCCCTGGTTGAAGGGGAGATCAGACACAGCAGCGCTGCTCCTGCGTACCCCGCCCTGGCTGCAGGGGGCTAGAAACTGAGCTGCGCCGGGGGCTTTCAGCCACTTGATAATGAGTGTGTGGGTTTGTGCAGGGGCAGAGTGAGGGGCAAAGGAGGGGTGCTTCGTGGAGGAAGCGGTGTCTCTAAGCAGGGGGTGGGCCAGGGCGGGGGGAGTGGGTGGCTGCAGCTTGCTCTTTGCCAATGTGGCATTGTGTAAAGTACCCAGGCCTCCGCAAGCTGGAGTGGGGAACAGAATGAGAAATGGAGCCATCTCCTCTCACCGCTTCCACCCGCATGTACCTTCCCCGGCCCGGGGTGCCTGGATCCCCCAGCAGCCCAGCCCAGCGGCTCTAGGGGACCTCCTTGCAGGCTGATCGGTGGGAGAATGCAGGGCCAGGCCTGAAGGCGGCTGTTCCCTAAAGGCTGGCTCCTGTTGTGCTCAGGGATTGAGCTCAGCCAGCTGGGTGAGGGTAGGGGACTGGGTGGGGATGCTGTCTCGGGGCCAGGTGGGTGCTTGCTCAGCGGGTCACCAGTACAGCTGGCCGGGGCAGTACTTGTCAATCAGGGACTGGTAATACGGCTTCAGCTGCATCACGTCGGGCAGATCCTTGCATTTGGTGTAGAGATCAAACTTGCTGCAGGGAGCAGAAAGCAAAGGCTGAACTAGGCTGTTCCCCTTCTGCTGTCCCTGCCCCATTCACCTCCCAGGAACCTGGCTGCACCCTGCCCCATAGCAACAGGGCAAACATCCCAGGAAGGCAAGGATAATCCACCCCAATGCTGCTCTCTGTCTCCACCCCGTGGAGCATGGAGGTGATCAGTTCTGTCCCATGTCTGTAACTGGGCTAGCTCTCTCCAGGGCTCCCTGTGGGCGCAGCAACTCGTTCCATATATGCCTCCTAGCCAAAGCCAGTCCCCAAACACTGACCCTCAGAGACCAGCCTCAGCCAGGGAGCCTGCCCCCTTCCCCAGCCACAGCCCTGCCTCCATTCCCTGCTCACTCCAGCCTCTCTCTGTTCACCCTGATCTCAAACCCTGTGACTGCCAGATGGGATCAGCCCTGAGGTCCCCCCAGTCCTGGATCCTGTCTCCAACAGGGGATGGAACCAGTTGTGCAAGAGAAAGGTGCAAGCACTCTGTAATAGGAGGTGAGGAGGGGGGAGGATCCCACATTAGGTCCCCTCCTGCTCTCTAATAATTGGAGCACAGCTCAAGCCCAAAAGCTTAATATCGGTGCAAAAACATGTTAGCATCAATAACTCTGTGTGTTCCTATTGGCCACATAAAATGTCCAAGGCCTGGGTGAATCTTAAATTTTTGACCTTGATGACTTCATGTGGCAGAGAGTTCCACAGCTCGCTGGTACTCTGTGTTGTGTGGGGGGGGAGTATTTCCTAGTATCGGTTTCAGATTTGCTGCCTTTGATTGCATGGCTGCTATGCCCATCCTCAGGGCCTGGCTCAGCAGCCCCTTCCCCTCTCCCCAGGGCTGGGCACGCACTTGAATTCCTTGACCCAGGCCAGCATGCGCAGGTCCTCGTTGCTGCACAGGTGCATGTAATCCCCGCCCGTGTGCCAGGGGTAGAAGGAGTGGAAGCGGATCATGTAGAAAGCCTGCACGAGGAGAAAGGGTGAGAGGGCCAGCATCAGCCCGGACCCAGCCATCCCACCAACTCTGATGCAGCCCAGCCCAGGGGGCAGCTGCTCCTTCTCCAATCCCCAAATCTCCCCTTTGTGTCCCCAAGGCTTTTGGTACCTCATCCTGAGAGCCTGCGTGGGTGGGGGGGGGGGTATCAGCCCTGTGCCAATGGGGCATCAAGGAGTAGGTGGAGGCTGAGGAACCGGACTGTGAAGACCTCCTGCTGCTGCAGGGGGTAGCATAACCCAGCTGGACAGCAGGGGAAAGCCGATGGGGCAAATGCCCAGCATGCTGTCCCTGGGGGCAGCAGGAGACAGTCCTGGGGGGTTGGCTCAGCTGTGGGACAGGCATGAGCCAGTTCTCACAGCCACATACCCCCATTTTGCCCCCCACCCCCCAAAAAACCTCCAAAAATCCCAAACCACTTACCTCCTGGGGGAGAGCAAAGTGGTTGAATTTCATGACTTTGTACATGTACTCTGGGGAGAAAGAGCAGTGTTAGTCCCATGAGCCCAGGCACCCAGACTGGCTCCAGTGCCCTGTCCCAGCCTGTCTGCTCACAAGACACTGCTACCCTTCTCGGAGCTTGTGGGCTGTGGCAGCCAGAAATGAACCTACTGTAAGGAGTTCATGTAGCCCTACAGCTCCAGGCCCCCAGCTGAAAACCAGGCCCTGGGAGCTTCTTGCTGGCACCCTTGATCACTGCCCACATCTGACAATATTAGCCCCGGTGCCAGGCGCTGTGCAGATCAGTCAGGACGGAGCACCCATCGCAGGAGCTGACAGTACCAAAGAGACTGCAAAGTGGTGCAGGGGTGCAGCCCGAAGGATGCAGGGGTGGGAGAAGGCAGAACAGGGTTCTTCTGTTCCTGATTCTGACAGTGATTTGCAATGGGACCTTGGGCAAGTCTGTGCCTTTGTTTCCCCAGCTGTGAATGGGGGATACACAAGTCACGCACTACCTACTGGCGCACCTCTGTTAGCTGGCAGCAGCAGTAGGCTGCTATCCTCTGTGGCCCAGCCGCTAGCGGGCGACAGGAGAGATGCTTTGCAAGGGTATTCCATCACAGTGCCCTAAGCCCCTATGGATGGGGAAGGGCTGCTGGGGGGAAGATCCCGGTTGCTCTGGGCAGAGGAGAGGATCATGTGTCTGGAGAGCCGCCCCCACACCCACCGTTTTGTTTTTCTGCCACCCAGCTGCTCTTTGGTGGTGGCTATTGGCGTGCGGGGGTTGCACAGGCCAAGGGTGCAGCAAGGTGAGAAGAGGGCCAGGGAAGCAGGGCCCGACGCGCAGGAGGTGGGGAGTGGGACAGTGGGGCAGGAGAGGGCGGTGGGTTTGGGAACTGCAGGTGGGAAGGGGGGGTGCAGCTGTGGTCCCAGGGGTGAGGGAGATAGTGCGAACGGAGCCCTGTGGGACACTGTCCACAAGGGGCAGGGGAGGACCCCCAAGGAGCGAGACGAGGGCGAGCCGGGAGGAGAGGGCAGCCGAGAGCTCCAGGAGCAGGGATCTGCTCCCACTGGTGCATTGACCCTCACCCTGAAGGGGCCCTGAAAGCAAATCCCCACCCCACCCCCAGCTCCGTTCTCCAAGGGGCTTCCGGAGCCAGGCCCAGCCCTCGGCCGCAGCCAGGAGCCCCCCGCCAGGCACGCCCTTACCGTCATGGCCCCAGGACATAAGCACGTTGGCCAGGCCGCTGTGAGGCTGGTAGATCCCGTACTGCGAGCTGAGCAAGAGAGAGAGCGGGTCAGCGGAGCTCCCGGCAGGGCCTCAGCCCTCCCGCCTCGTCCCCTCTCCTTGGGGGAGCGCCCCACAGGGCTACAGGGCACGAGCACTGGCTCCGAGACACAGGCCAGGTGCCTGCAGGCGGGTGCGGAATATGAGCCGCAGTAACAACCGGCCGACTCGGTGTGTTAATTGTTGGGGAAACTCAGCCTCGTGCCCCCCATTGGGGGGGAAGGGGGCAGGACCCAGACCTGCCCCTGAGGGGCGCAGTGGGGACTCGGGACTGCAGCTGTGCCATTGGAGGGGGATTACACCTCACCCGCCCCAGTGCCCAGCTGCTCTCACCACCCCAGGCCCAGCGCTCTGCTGCTCCAGCCTGCAGACCTTGGGAGGCTGCTGGGTGTAGGGGCGGCTGGGGGGTCAGGCAGAGCTGTCCCAGTGGGTGGCTGCCCTGTAGGGTGCGGTGAGCCTAGGGGTCACTTCCTAGTGGAAGGGACCCCCAGGGCACAGGTGCTCTGGCGGCGGGAGGGGACTCACTTGTACAGGGGGTTTTTTGTGTCGGGGTTGTCGTGGAAGGTGGAGTCGCTGAAGACGACAGACTCCTGGACCCTGCAGCCCACGGGGAACGTGTCACCCACCACAGCCCACTGCAGAGAGAACATGGGAACAAAGGGCTCGCCAGCCAGGGCCGAGCTGAGGGCCACCTAACCCAGTGTCCTGGCTCCAACCATGGTCCCTTCAGTGGGTAGCTGGCGGGGAGGGTAATCTGCCCTGCACCAGCCCCATCCTGGGCTCTCGTAGCCAGATATCAGCTTGAGCTCACCCATCGCCTTGCATTTGTGAGCATTAACTGTAATAGCTCCAGATCTCCATAGGACCCACGGACGCGGCCCTTCCCTCTGAATCTTGCTGGGTGCTTGGCCCATCCCTCTGGAAACACACAGTTGAGGAGCTGGCCAGGGATGGGGGATGGCCCCCACTGGCTCCCGTCGCAAAGGGCTCTGTGTCTCTGGCAGGTGGCCCACATGCACCCAGCACCTTAGGGCATTGCCCCCCTCACTCCCCCTCCCCTGGCTGATCCCCAGGGGTCACACGGGGGTAACCAGTCATACTGAGTGCATTCGACTGGAGCACACGCTGCCTCCACGGCTGTTCACCTGAGGCTCCCCGGCCAGGGCCAGGATTTTGCCCATGTCATGCAGCAGCCCGACCAGCTGGAACCAGTCTGTGACAGAGAGAGCAGAGAGGGGTCAGCCTGGGGCTGGGATGGGGGCAGCCCACACGCGGGGCTGTTTGGCAGCAGAAAAACCCACGCTGGTTTCTTGGCTGCACCCACGAGGAGCCGCTAATGCAGCAGCCTCTCGTCCCAGAGAAGGAAGGGGGTCGGTTCCTACCTACCCAGCTCTGTGGAGACCCCAACTGGGATCCCGCACCCAAGCTGCCCCAGTTCCAGCGCACAGAGGGGCTGGCCCTACCTTTGTCTGGGTGGGCCTGGCGGATGCCCTCGGCGGTCTGGTACGCGTGGTAGGAGTTGGGAAAGTCCACGTCAGGGTCTGATTCATCCACCACGTTATCCAGTAAATCCAAGGCCTCCATGATGCTCATTCGGCGCTGGGCACAGGCCCCGTACTCTGCACCCTGGGGAGAGGGGAGCTGGTGAGGCCCAGCTGTGAGCACAGGGGTCACTGCCAGCTCTAGGGGCCAGAAATGGGGCGGGGAAATGTCTGCAATAGCCTCACTCCCTTGGCTGGGGTTCCCAGGGACTGTCGGGGGAGCAGCGTTCCCTAAGGGGCTCTGGGTTGGGCTGGGGAGGGAAACAGAGGGGGCTCCCATGGGCTGGGGCTCCTGGGGAGCCGGGCTGTGGCTAACCCTTTTCTAGACACAACCGCTGGAGATTTATAGTCCCCTCTCAGGAAGGGGCTGTCTGCAGCATCTCGGGGGGCTGGATCAGCAGTGCTGGAGGGGCACAGGTGGGGTTCTGTGAGTCCCCAGGAGACGTACCTTCTTCCGGACAAAGTCCACGGTCTGGTGCGTGTGCATCAGCAGGTAGGTGTTGTACACGCGATCTAGCAGCGGCCCGGCCTGGAACAACACACCCGTGACTCAGATGAGAGCCCAGGCCTGCTACTCCAGCCCCAGCCTCTTCCACAGGAGGTAGCTATGGATCTCTGGCCATGGGGAGCAGGACAGTAGTGCTGGCTGTGGGAGGAGCTCCCGGCTATTCCAGTCCCGGTCTCTCCCAGCAGGGGGTGCTGTGGGGAGCAGGGCGGGAGCGCTGGCCATAGGGGACTCCCGGCTATTCCAGTCCCGGTCTCTCCCAGCAGGGGGTGCTGTGGGGAGCAGGGCGGGAGCGCTGGCCATAGGGGACTCCCGGCTATTCCAGTCCCGGTCTCTCCCAGCAGGGGGTGCTATGGGGAGCGGGACAGGAGCGCTGGCCATAGGGGACTCCTGGCTATTCCAGTCCCGGTCACTCCCAGCAGGGGGTGCTATGGGGAGCGGGACGGGAGCACTGGCTGTGGGAGGCGCTCCCGGCTATTCCGGTCCCGGTCTCTCCCAGCAGAGGGCGCTGTGGGGAGCGGGGCGGGAGCGCTGGCCATAGGGGACTCCCGGCTATTCCAGCCCTGGCCTCCCCCTTGGCCCCTCCTAGCCCCAGCAGGGAGTGCAGTTCCTGCAGTCACCGGGTCGCCAGCCTGTTGGCCAGAGCAGATCGGCTCCAGCCTGAGCGCCTAGCACCGGGACCCGTCTCTGCCTAGACATGGGGGATTGACACCCCATGCCCATGAGGTAGGTCCCAGATATCCAGTGGCAGACGACAGGGCGGCGGGAGCTCACCGTGTAATTCCTGTAGTCTGTTTTCAGCTTGCCATGCTCAGCCCCTGCCTCCGGCCGGTAAACTTCAGAGGGGTCTGCGTCCTGGGGCGAGGGAAGGCATGAGGGACCAGCGAGGGTAGCGCCCACCTGCTCCCCTCCCTGCCAGCCCCTCCCACCCGGCCCTGGCCAGGTCGTCCTTACCAGGGGCTATTGCCTGAATAGATCAAACTGTATGTCCAGGTGGTATGTTTGTCTGTATGCTGGGTCAGTATGTCCAACTGTCCGTTAGTCCGTCACTCTGTCTGTGCATGTGTCTGTCTGTCCGTGTTCCACAGTGGACCCCCAGTTCCACAGAACCTGTCAGTGAGCCTGAAAGCTCTCAGAGACCTGGTTCCGCAGCAGCCTACCTGCCGGGCTGGCCGGCACTGGGAACCCCGGCAGCCCGGACTCCCCAGCCGACTACCAGGCAGGCTTCCGCAGAGCCAGGAAGTGCATCCACAGGCAACAGACCCGTCTGCTTCCTGCAAAAGTTTTGTTGCAATTGACACATTCCCATGGAACAGTTCGACTTCAGCAAATCGGCATTTTCTGATGGAGTCATGATCCAGTGGCAAATTCCCAACCAGCTCCAATGCCCAGCTCTGTGTCAGTAGTGATACTCTACACCTTTCCTCCTCCTATAGGTCTGACAGGTTTCCATGCCCCCCCCAGCTATTATAATCCACCAATCAGACTCCAGTGCTCTCCTTCTTGTCCAATGAGATGGCCATATGGCTCTGGAAGTCCTGTCTATTTTTCCAGGACCCCCTAGGTTGCAGGTTTGGTCACGTGCACTTATAGCGCCATTCAGCCATTTTGGGGGGGAAAACAAGATTTTTTTGGGGGGGTACTTTTTTTACTGTATCCTTACTGGAATCATTCAAAACAAACCAATAAATATAAATCTCGTCCTTCTTCCGTCTTTTTCGTTTAAAATGTACTTTGTGTGCAATTAGCACAAATCTAAATCAAGTTGATTAAATAATTGTACACAACCGCTACAGTAGTACAAGTCTAAATAAATTAAATACATGCAACAAAGCTTAGTAACAGAGTAATAGTATATATATATATGAGAAAAATCAATATATGTACTCATGCATTATCCTCACTTTTGCTGTTAGTACAATTCTAAATTTAGTCAAATTACGTAATTGTACAAGTCTATATAGAATAAATACATGTAAAAAATCTTAATAACAAAGGAATAAAAGAGAAGTGTTATGTTATATATATATGTAAGCAGTCAGAATAAGCTTTACCCTGACATCTGGTGGTGAGCTGTGGAAAAGGACTTCAGGGGCTGATCTCGTTTGCATGGGCACACCCACCCTGCCTAGTGTGATGGACTGCTTGCCCAAACGGTCACTTTGGCTGCTGTGGGATCCCCAGTCTCTCTGTTATTGGGGCAGGAGTAATAAAGCGTTGTTATCCTGGTTATGTGAATCAAGGACAGTAGAACTGTACTTGGCATTTTATGACGGAGGGACTTGCCCTCAACTAAAGAGCACTCGCTAGACAAGGGACATGGGTTCCAAAACCCAGTGGATTGAGACAGGTTGGGGTTAGGTATATGTACTGGGGAGTGTGGGCCCTTTTGAAGGCTCTGAACACTACTTTAATTCCTTCTCTTCTTCCATGGTGTAATAACAGAACTACGTTTGGCTCCCTTAGGAGTCTTGTTTTATCCTGCAGAGCTGAAATCACTAACACCTGGGCGTGAGCATTGGACCTACTTTAGGCTGGTGGTGCACCAGCACTGAGGCTCCCCCTATTACCAGCTAAAAGTCAGAGAGCTGAAGGTGCTGAGAGCTGTGTTAAATGGGGGGGGGCTGAAGACAACTTGGTGAGTGGACAGCAGGACAGTGAGAGCGGTGTGGGCGGCTGGCAGAGAGGAGTGGACAGCGGGACAGTGAGAGCGGTGTGGGCGGCTGGCAGAGAGGAGTGGACAGCAGGACAGTGAGAGCGGTGTGGGCGGCGGGCAGAGAGGAGTGGACAGCAGGACAGCTCGGGGAGAGTGGAGTGGATAGCAGGGCGGCTGGCGGAGAGGAATAGACAGCAGGACAGCTGGCGGAGAGGTGTGGAGAATGGAGAGCGGAGTGGAGCGGATAGCTGACGTGGCAATTGGCTAGCTCAGAGAGCGGATAGCAGGGCGGCTGGCGGAGAGGCGTGGAGAGCGGAGTGGATAGCAGGGCGGCTGGCGGAGAGGCGTAGAGAGCGGAGTGGATAGCAGGGCGGCTGGCGGAGAGGCGTGGAGAGCGGAGTGGATAGCAGGGCGGCTGGCGGAGAGGCGTGGAGAGCGGAGTGGATAGCAGGGCGGCTGGCGGAGAGGCGTGGAGAGCGGAGTGGATAGCAGGGCGGCTGGCGGAGAGGCGTGGAGAGCCGAGTGGATAGCAGGGCGGCTGGCGGAGAGGCGTGGAGAGTGGCGTGGATAGCAGGGCGGCTGGCGGAGAGGCGTGGAGAGTGGCGTGGATAGCAGGGTGGCTGGCGGAGAGGTGCGGCTGGTGGTGAAGACTGCAGCAGAGCCCTATGGAGAGGCATGGCACTTGGCCATTGACCGGAGCAGCGGAGCATATAAGATGCCCCCCACCTCCCTCCACTTCCACCCGGGCTGGGAGGTAAACTCAGCAGATGAACTTCTGAACTCTGGGGGGCTGCACTGACCAAGGACAGAAACTGGGGTTGGGGGGCGGGTGACTATTGGGTTGCTGGACTTAAGACCCTGAGGGGAAAAGGACACTGCCAAACTTACTTGGGGGAGGGTCTTTTGCTCATGGTTGGTGTTATGAATCCTGTTTGTGGTGTTTCCCCAACATTATGCCTCATTGTTTCCCTCCTTTATTAAAAGGCTTTTGCTACACTCAGACTCTGTGCTTGCGAGAGGGGAAGTATTGCCCCTTAGAGGCGATTGGGGGGAAGAGGGGGTGTAATTGTCCCAGGTCACTGGGTCGGGGCTCAAGCCAGTTTTGCATTGTGTTATTGAAACAGAACCTCTAGATACTGAACCCGGCCCTTGTTGCTGCCAACTCTGACGGGCAGAAGGGTTACATATATACATAACTTTTCCTCATTTTTAAAGGTATGTATTCTCTTATGCAGTTAGCTCAATTCTAAATCAATTAAATATATGCAAAAAGACTTAATAACAGAGGAATAAAGGAGAAATGTTTATATATAATTCTATGATATCTATCATGCATTTTTCTAATTTTCAGAAAAAAATATTTGTATGCAGTTAGAACATTTCTAACTACATTACACACATGCACAAAGGCTGCAAGGGATTCCTGATCGGAAGGGTAAATATAACTTTAGGATTAATGACGTGTGCACGGGATCTAGTTGTTCTACAGCCGCCTTTCAGAGATGGCCAAGAAGGTTTTTAAAAGGGATGGGGAGAGTCGGGAGAAAGATGAGAAAAGCCATTTACGCAACAGAAAGTGAATATTTTGGACCTCATTATGATGGACAAAGATGAATTAATCACTGGACTGGAAGTTGGTGGTTGCAGAGGCCCAGTGATCATGACATAAAATGTTTGATTCCACAATCCTCATTTCTGGGGTCCACACTTTAAAAAGGATGTTGAAAAACTGAAGAAGATGCAGAAAGGAGCCACAAAAACAACTCAAAGCGGGGGGAGAAAATGCCTTGAAGCAAGAGACATAAAGAGCAGCACCATCTGTTTAGCTCATCAACAAGCTGCTGACAGGTGACTCTTGGTTCCAGTGTATAGGGACTTTCGTAGAGAGAAGCGACTGGGCACTAAAGGGGTCTGTACTCTAGCTAAGAAAGGCAGAACAAGAACCAGCAGCTGGAAGCTGAAGACAGACCAAATCAAATTAGAAATAAGGCACATTTTGTCGTAGTGAGTGAGGGGGATTAAGCATTGGCACAAATTATCAAGGGGGGGGCGGGGTGGTTTGTCCATCTTGGAGGTCTTCAGAGCAAGACTGGCTGTCTTTCTGGAAGATCCACTTTAGCTACACCACAAGTTATGCGGTAGTGAACCACAAGCTATTGGGCTCCATACAGGGGGAACTGCGTGAATTTGAATGGGCTGTGAAATGCAGGAGGTCAGGTTAGATGATCTAATGGCAGGGCCGGCCTTATGGGTGGGCAATGTGGGTGACCACCCAGGATGTTGTGGTCAAGAGGGAAGGAGCGTGCTGGGTCTGGGGTGCAAGGCCGTGGAAGGGAGCTCGAGGCAATGTGGGGGAGGCAGCGGGGGTCAAGGGATATGGAGGCAGTGGGGAACCCAAGGAGACAGTAGGGGACATAGGTGATGGGGGAATGGGTGGGGAGCCTGGGGAGACAGTGGGGGCCAGGGGCAATGGGGGGATCAGTGGGGGGCAATGGAGGCTTAGGGGGATGGGTGGGGAGCTCAGGGAGGCAGTGGAGGCCAGAGCATCAAAATACAGGTTCACCCAGGGTGCCATTTCCCTAAGGCCCGCCCTGTCTAATGGTCCCTTCTGAGCTTAAACTCCATGAACCTATGAATCTACCCCACCGAAAACTCCCAGCTCTGGGAGCAGGCGACAAACCACACCCCCCTGCCTGAGCCAATTAGCAAGTCGTCTTTAACCACGCGGCCTTTTGCATAATCACACATCATAAAATTTTAGGGTGCGTCACATTTTTCTGCACCAGTCAGAAGGTTTTTTTGACCCCCGTAGCCTTTTACGGTACTGTACCAGGCTTTCCCCCCAAATTTCCCTATTCCATTTACGCATCATCCTCTTCTCCCAAATGGCAATCAGCCCCTAATGG
Source organism: Lepidochelys kempii (assembly GCF_965140285.1). Taxonomy (NCBI): domain Eukaryota; kingdom Metazoa; phylum Chordata; order Testudines; family Cheloniidae; genus Lepidochelys; species Lepidochelys kempii. Next base: position 350,573,938 of record NC_136380.1, read on the forward strand.
CTTCCACTGTAAAGAGGCCTCATAATTTTAGTAAAATTTTGCCTACATGAACTGCACAGAATGAAGACTTCAATCCAACCCTGGGGAAGGGGCGGGGCCTCAGGGGGAAGGGGCAGGGCAGGACCACAGTTCAGGCAATGGTGGGCCCCCCATTTTTAAGGGGCTTCCGCCACTCCTGGATGAAGTACCCTGCATGTTGTGATAGGCATGTGCAGGACCCATGGATTTTGAAAGGTGTGTTATGGGGGATGTTGATTATCATGACAGTGGAGATTTGCCTGCACGTTTTGCATTTGTTGTTCTGGCAGAGACTGGTGCCACTTGGCATTGGTGGGTCCTAGTCTGTGGGGAGCTTGTTTCTAATGATGACTTGGCAAAGTTGGGGGGTTGTTTGAAGGCCAGAAGGGGCATTCGGGAAAGATTTATTTCAGGATGGGGTCCCCATCGAGTATGGGCTGTAAGTCTTTGATGCTACCCCATGTGGTTTAGGGATTAATCACAGTTTTAATCACACTGTTAAACAGTAGAATACCAATTGAAATTTATTAAATATTTTTGGACATTTGTCTACATTTTCAAATATATAGATTTCAATTACAACACATGATACAGAGTGTACAGTGCTCACTTTATATTATTATTTTTCTTGCAAATATTTGCACTTTAGAAATGATAAAAGAAATAGTGTTTTTCAATTCGCCTCATACAAGTACTGTAATACAATCTCTTTATCGTGAAAGTGCAATTTACAAATATAGATTTTTTTTCTGTTACATAACTGCCCTCAAAAACAAAACAATGTAAAACTTTAGAGCCTACAAGTCCACTCAGTCCTACTCCTTGTTCAGCCAATCGCTAAGACAAACAAGTTTGTTTACATTTATGGGAGATAATGCTGCCCACTTCTTATTGACAATGTCACCTGAAAGGGAGAACAGGAATGGCACTTTTGTAGCCAGCATTGCAAAGTATTTATGTGCCAGATATGCTAAACATTTGTATGCCCCTTCATGCTTCGGCCACTATTCCAGTAGACATGCTTCCATGCTGATGACGCTCGTTAAAAAAATAATGTGTTAATTAAATTTGTGACTGAACTCCTTGGGGGAGAAATGTATGTCCTCTGTTCTGTTTTACTCGCATTCTGCCATATATTTCATGTTAAAGTCTCAGATGATGACCCAGCACATGTTGTTCATTTTAAGAACATTTTCACGGCAGATTTGACAAAACGCAAAGAACGTACCAATGTGAAATTTCTAAAGATAGCTACAGCACTCGACCCAAGGTTTAAGAATCTGAAGTGCCTTCCAAAAATCTAAGAGGGATGAGGCGTGGAGCATGCTTTCAGAAGTCTTAAAAGAGCAACACTCCAACGCGGAAACTACAGAACCCAAACCACAAAAAAAAGAAAATCAAGCTTCTGCTGGTGGCAGCTTACTCAGATGATGAAAATGAACATGCGTCAGTCCACTCTGCTTTAAATTGTTATTGAGCAGAACCCATCAGCAGCATGGATGCATGTCCTCTGGAATGGTGGTTGAAGCATGAAGGGACGTATGAATCTTTAGCACATCTGGCACATAAATATCTTGTGATGCCGGCTACAACAGTGCCACGAAAATGCCTGTTCTCACTTTCAGATGACATTGTAAACAAGAAGCGGGCAGCATTATCTCCTGAAAATGTAAATAAACTTGTTTGTCTTAGTGATTGGCTGAACAAGTAGTAGGACTGAGTGGACTCGTAGGCTCTAAAGTTTTAAACTGTTTTATTTTTGAATGCAGTTATTTTTGTACATAATTCTACATTTGTAAGTTTAACTTTCATGATAAAGAGATTGTATTACAGTACTTGTATGAGGTAAATTGAAAAATACTATTTCTTTTGTTTTTACAGGGCAAATATTTGTAGCAAAAAGAAATATAAAGTGAGCACTGTATACTTTGTACTCTGTGTTGTAATTAAAATCAATATATTTGAAAATGTAGAAAACATCCAAAATTATTATTTAATAATCATTATTACATAAATGATATTTTATTATTGTTTGACAGCACGAGTAATCACGATTAATTTTTTTAATCGCGATTAATTTTTTTAATTGCTTTGACAGCCCTAATTTTAAGTCATGGCTTTCCGACTGCCTGAAGGACAGAGATAAAGGTTCCACATTTGGCACCTTCCCTTGACCCTTCCATTTTTCTGAATTTTTTGTGATTATCTGAAGAAACATGTGCCCCCAACCTCACCTTCCCTATTTTTCTCAAGCTAATAGCTGGTAATTAAAATTGTGTCCTCTCCATCTCCTTCTACTAAACATCTTATTTTTAGTCAAAGGTCTAATGAAATAAAAAATCACCCCAATTAATGGTTTAGAAAGTATTTCTTACATGCTACGTACAGCAAGAGAAAGAGTAACCCAACCTTTAAAAAGTATAATTCATAAATAGGGCCAAGGATAAGACATCAGACCTGGCTTTTAGGGGAAACTTTGACAACTGTCTGGAACCTTTATTTAGCAAAAGCAAAGCAAAGCAAATGTTATATGCTTTGTTTGTCAGTCGGCATACTTTAGCACAGGTGAGCACTATGTAATATAAAAGCTCTCCCCTGCCTCCTGAGGTGTTATCTCCCCACCTTTCTTTTGCCAGTCTTTCTAATCGTTTTCCCAAGGGGATCAGCAGTGAGAAATAAATAAATTACATTAACGAGGGCATCGGACATATTGGGCATATATATGTAACCCTTCTGCCCGTCAGAGTTGGCAGCAACAAGGGCCGGGTTCAATATCTAGGGGATCCATTCCAATAACACAATGCAAACCGGCTCGAGCCCCCACCCAGTGACCTGGGACAAATATATACCACCCCGCTGGGCGCCTCCAAGAGGCAATACTTCCCCTCTCGCAAGCACATAGTCTGAGTGTAGGAAAAGCCTTTTAATAACAGAGAGAAACAATGTGGCATTATGTTGGGGAAACACCCCCAACAGGATTCATAACACAACCCATGTGCAAAAAAAACCCACCCCAAGCAAATTGGGCATGCCCTTTTCCCTTTGGTTCTTGAGTCCAGCAACCCCAAAAGTCCAATGCCCCAAAAGTCTCTGTCCCTGGTCAGGGCAGCCCCAGAGTTCGAAAGTTTATCTGCTGAGCTTTACCTCCCAACCTGTGTGGAAATGGGACGGGGGTAAGAGGCACCTTACGTGATCTGAAGCTGACCGCCCCATAGCGGCACTCCGCTCCGCCAGCCGCCCCACGAACTCCTTCGCTCAGCTGCGCTGCGCTCCGCCAGCCACCCCACGAACTCCTTCGCTCAGCTGCACTCCGCTCCGCCAGCCGCCCCACGAACTCCTTCGCTCCGCTCCACAGCCCACAAGCAGCTCCTGCCATCCACATAGTGCTCCGCATCGAACTGCTTCACCAGCCAGTCCGCAAGGCACTCCAGCCATCCCGCAAACTGCTCCACAATATAGCTTCAGGCTCCCCCACTACTTAACACAACACTCAGTGATTTCAGCTCTTAGGTGAATTCAGCTTGTAGTAGGGAAGCCCCAGTGCTGGTGCACTGTCAGCCCAAAGTGAGCTCAGCAGCCTGTAACTAGACTTCTAATGAAATCAAAATTAGCTCTGATATTCCACAGTGGAGAGAGGAGGAAGTGCAATTAGCATGTAAGACCCTCACCAAGGAGCCCATGCTACCAAGTATTAAAACTTGTCCCCAGCCTCTCTCCATTCACACAGTTTTGGAACCCATGACCCTTGCCTAGCGAGTGCTACTTAGTTGATGGTGAATCCCTCCATCATAACAAAAGGCCACGTACAGTTCCAAGCACAGTTCCCATAATCAGGGTAATAACAATTTATTCTTCCTGCCCCAATAACAGAAACACTGGAGATCCCACAGCAGCCAAAGTGACCATTTGGGCAGCTATGGTCTCATTTTAGGCGTGGTGGGTGTGCCTATGCAAATAAGATCGGCCCCTGAAGTTCTTTTCCACAACTTGCCACACCTCACCACCAGATGTCAGGGTGGAGCTCATCCTGACACTGCTTACATATAACAGGCCAAAACACCGTGCTTGGTCATTTCTAACTGGCAAGAAAAATGCTCAGTGATATATTGTATCAGTATCTGCAAAGGAACAATTAAATTTTTAAAATTACGTATTTGTCATCACATTGAAGGGGTCCCAAGAAATAATTCCCCCGCTCTTATATCAAACGTTACATTGTACACAAACTGTGACCCTAAAGCAGCGGTTCCCAAACTTGTCCTGCCACTTGTGCAGGGAAAGTCCCTGGTGGGCCGGTTTGTTTACCTGCCGCGTCCACAGGTTCGGCCGATCGGGGCTCCCAGTGGCCGCGGTTCGCTGCTCCAGGCCAATGGGAGCTGCTGGAAGCGGCGTGGGCCGAGGGACGTACTGGCTGCCACTTCTCGCAGCCCCCATTGGCTTGGAGCAGCGAACCACGGCCACTGGGAACCGCGATCGGCCGAACCTGTGGACGCAGCAGGTAAACAAACCGGCCCGGCCCAGCAGGGGCTTTTCCTGCACAAGCGCCGGAACTAGTTTGGGAACCACTGATCTAGATACTTGATAGAGATAAATACACAAGACAGCATCTGATAGACCTGAGAAATCATTGAAAACAGAGGCGTTGTGGTGACTAAAGCCCTAACGCAGAGGGGTTTGGGAGGGATTGAAGGCCTTGCTGAAGTGAAAGAGGATATGATGTAAGAGAGGATTGGAAGAAAACCGGAAAGCTCAGAGGTATTTTGCACCAAATATGAAACTCAAATATGAAATTGCAGAACTGGTACTTGTTAAATGTAACCTATCACTTAAATCAGCCTCTATCCCAGATGACTTGAGGATAGCTAATGTAACACCTGTTTTTAAAAAAGGCTCCGGAGGTGATCCTCACAATTACAGGCTGGTGAGCTTGAAATGATAGTAAAAAACAAAATTATCAGAAGCACAGATGAACAGAATATGCTGGGAAAGAGTAAACAGGGATTTTGTAAAGGGAAATCATACCTCACCAATCTAACAGAATTCTTTGAGGGGGCCAACAGGCATGTGGACAAGAGGGATCCAGGGGATATAGTGTACTTGGACTTTCATAAAGCCTTTGACAAGTTCCCACACCAAATGTTCTTAGGCAAAGTGAGCAGATGAAATTCAATATTGATAAGTGCAAAGTAATGCATATTGGAAAAAATAATCCCAACTATGTATACAAAATGATGGGGTCTAAATTAGATGTTACCGCTCAAGAGAGAGATCTTAGAGTCACTATGGATAGTTCTCTGAAAACATCCACTCAATGTGCAGCAGAAGTAAAAAAGCCTAACAGAATGTTAGGAACTATTAGGAAAGGGATAGATAATAAAACAGAAAATATCATTATGCCACTATATAAAGCCATAATACACCCACACCTTGAATAATGCCTGCAGTTCTGGTTGCCCCATCTCAAAAAAGATATATTAGAACTGGAAAAGGTGCAGAGAAGGGCACACCAGCACCAAGCCAGACAAGCCATGAGACCATGGTAGCTGACAATGAAAGTAATCGCAAGGATGGGGCAGAGGAAGAGAACCAGAAGATGGCTCCTCAGCCCCGCTGTTGTTTGAGGCTCTGAAACTCAATCAGGAGACCCCAAGTCATTCAAACAGTGGGGTGGAAGAGACGAGGCACACGTAAGTTATTTTGGGATGTTCTCTTGCCTGTGTTATACAGATCAGACGAGATGATCCCAAGGGTCCCTTCTGGCCTTGGAATCTATGAAGCTGCATGTAAGAATGTTTAAGGCGCTGCACAAAAGGCGCGGTAGGGGTGAGAAGAGCAGGCTATGGTTGCTGAACTTGCTAGAGCAGTTGGTTGCCCCACACCCGCCAAAAGGTCTGTGGAGCAAGACCAGCCTGAGGTGAATTTTTTGTAAAGGCCCAAGAGGCCTCCTGACACAAAGTGTAAAGGTTTTAAAGTGTGGCATAAAAACTAAAATCAAACCTGGCTTGTGTTTTGTATTTAAATCCCTCAGCAGCTGAGCACTGTTTCCTCAGAGGCCTTGGAGTACCGGGAGACTACCGTCTCTGAAGGCACGACTGGGTTCGGCCCAGCCTGCGCTCGCCAGACCCGAAACCAGATGCTCAACCGGGTGCTGGGAGAGCAGAGTGTGATAATTTTGCAGCTGGGTTTTATCTGACTGCCAAATTCCTGTCTCTAAGTTAGATAAAATGTAGGTGTTTGTGGCCGTTTCAGGATTTTTCATTTCTTTTTTGTATTTTGCTCAATGGGTCAAATAAGTGAATAATGTAAAAATACTGACTATTAAACCGTTTCAGAGGCGTTGAACATTTTGTTTGTATCCATCGCCTCCCAAATATTAAAATATGGGTTTCCTGAACACTCCATTATTGTTTTTTCATTTATTAAATCCAAGTTTTATCAATATACATTCCAGGCAGGCGCCTTAAACACTGAACGAGTTACAGGTTAACAAAACGGGCAGCAGCTGTGGACAGAAAAGTAAAAAGTGTTATGAATTCTTTTACATAGAGTAGGAATAGTTTCATCTAGGCCTGCATTTTGTCTCCTGCCCGGGTGTATTGACCAATTTTACACAGTTGGAGTTCCTTTAAGTTGGGCTCTGTGTGTGTTGTATAAACTAGGGCTGAAAAACAAGTCTGAGTGTGTACACTTCGGGGGATTGTCTGTGCATGGCCTGTGTGCACCCAGGGGGACGTCTACAGGCTTCCACGCATGTGTCATGCGATTGCCTGGTTTTTATTCTTGATTCCTCTGAAATAACTTGTTATCGACCCCCATATGACCACGTGCAGGCAGCACACACCGGTTGCTGAGCAGGGCTTCGCATGGTCCTCTGCGTATGTCCAGTTTCCATTTGCGTGCACTTGTGATGCATGCACTGGCTGTCCACATGTGCCCAGAGTGCATCGTTTTCTAAATACAAGGGCACTGTTCTCTCCTTACTAACACTGGGGGGCGGGGGGGGGGGGTTGGTTGCTGGCTCCCAGTACCAAAAGAAAGGGGAAGGGTCGATGGAGAATCAGGACCCTGAGACTGACAGTCCCCAGGACCAATGGGGAGAGGCCAGTGCTCTAGGTCAGCCTGATTGACAGGGCGGGCAGGCTAATCAGGGAGTCGGGGGGGTCCCATCCTGCTGTGAGCTGGAACTGCCTGGGGCAGGCAGCTTGGGGCTGAGCTAAGGAGACAGCAGGGGCCCACGGCAAGCTGGGGAGCAGAGCTGGGCCAGATCCAGAGGGGCCAGAGAAGCAGCCCAGGGAGCTGGAGGCAGAGCCGCACCCAGGCTGAGGCAGAGTGGAGCCGGGGCCGGGGCTGGGGCTGGGGCTGGAGCCGTCCGGAGCCGGGTGCAGTGGGCAGCTGGGGAGGGTGGGTGGGGGACCCTGGGCAGAGGGGCCAGCGCAGGGAGACGCCCCCAGCCAAGGCGGGGATCAGAACCCCGACGGGGCCTGACGCTGGGAAGAAGGGTCCTGCCACCGAGAGCCCGAGGGCGTGTGGGAACCGGCAGAGCAAGGATCCGACCCGCAGCATCCCTGCAGCACAGCTATGGCCCGGGCAGGGGCCTGGGACTTGTGAGGAGCAGACTGAACTGCCCTGACAGTCCAGAGACGCTGGGTGCGATGTCCCCGGGCCACAGAGCGGGGTGACGGGTTTTCCTTTCACCTTTCCCACTGTTTCCTTATTTTGAAAGTTGCTTGCTGTTTAATCAGTTGTATTTGCTTTGAACTATATGTAATGATCAGTGGGTCAGGGAAATGTCCAGTGCGGAGAGAGCCCCCCAGAGTGGGGACACCCTACCCCCTGCCTTGAGTGACCACGACAAAGTTGAGGGTCGAGCCCCCCCAGGAATCCTGGGCCCAGTCTTGTCGGGGTTACAAGGACTCCGTCACACAGGAGGGTGGAAGGGGAGCCCTCGAGGTCAGGTGGGCCCCTGGGTAAAGGAAGTGGGAGTGAGGACTCAGATCCTTTCCCTAGCCCACTTCACCGGGCTAGCGTATAAGCCAGGAAAGTTCCCCACAATAGCAGGCCCATTCCCCCTGCTTACATAAAGTGTTACGTTGGAGGGTGGCGAAACTGGTAAAGCCTTTTGTTAGTCTCGAAGGTGCCACATGTCCTCCTTTTCCTTTTCTCTTTGTGAATACAGACTAACACGGCTGCTCCTCTGAAGCCTGTGCTATGGAAGAGTGTCGGTATTTCAGACATTAACATTAGCCAAAGGCAGCACTGCCGTCTTTATCCTTTCAGAGCTTGGTGTGGAGAGAGAGGAATTTGGGAGGGGGAAGGGCAATCCTGCAGGTCCTGCATAGCCTTGTTACTGGCCTTCAAAAAGCAACTAACACCTGTTCTCTGTCTTCACACTTAAGATACCTGTGTTATCTAGCAACACAATGACAAAATGGCCAGGAAGATTTCAAAGAAAATAACTTTTTCCTCATGGTGCTTTTCTCAGGAGTTTGGGAGAGTTTAAACCAGGGCGCTCTGCAGTTCGGCTTTAATTTTTTAAATAGCAGCCACAAAGGAGAGTGTGGTGTGTGAGTGTTTGTGTCTGTGCGGGTGTTTAATTTATTTAGAATTGTACTAACTGCTTAAAAGAATATTTTCTCGAAAAACGAGGAAAATGCATGAGGCATTATGTATTTATATATAAACACTTCTTTGTTCCTCTGTTACTAACCCTTTTTGCCAGTGTTTAATCTGTTTAGAATTGAACTAATAATATAAATGCATATTTTTCTCTAAAATAAAGGAAAATGCATTAGATAGATGTGGCGGGTGTCTGGGGATAGATAGATAGATAGAGAGGGTGTCTGGGGGTAGATACTTTTATTCCTTTGTTAAACCTTTTGCACATATGTATTGAGAATTTTGCTAGCACTTTCATACAATTATTTACTTGGCTTTATTTAGAATTGTAGTAATGGCATAAAAAGCATATTTTTTCTAAAATGAGTGAAAGGCATGAAATATGTATTTAGTCATTTCCTTTTAATGATTCCAGAAGAATGAATTAATTAACATTTTTTTTAAATCTCGTTTTTTTCCCAACCGGGCCCATGGCACCATAAATGCACACGTGGCTCGAAAGGAACCCTAGGGGCCCTGGAAAGGGAGGGCATGATAGGAAGGACTTCCAGAAACATACAGCCAACTCACTGGACCAAAAAGAGGGTCTAATGCTGAAGTCTAATTGAGACAATATCATGGGGGAAGGGGAGTTGGAAACCTGTCAAAAATATATGCTGAGGAAAGGTACAGAGATGTCACTACTTATGTCATAAGAACAGAAGAACAGCCATACTGGATCAGAACAATGGTTCATCTATCCCAGTATCCTGTCTTCCAACAGCAATCAGTGCTAGATGCGTCAGCAGGAATGAACAGAAATGGGCAATTATTGAGTGATCCATCCCCTGTTGTCCAGTCCCAGGTTCTGGCATTCAGAGGTTTAGAGACACCCATAGCATGGGGTTGTGTCCCTGAGCATCTTGGCTAAAAGCCATTAATGGGCCTGTTCTCCAGGAATTGATCTAATTCTTTTTTGAACCCAGTTATATGTTTAGCCTTCACAACACCCCATGTCAATGAGTTCCACAGGTTAACTGTGTGCTTTAAGAAGAAGTGCTTCCTTTTGTTTTAAACTGGCTGCCTATTCATTTCATCAGGTGACCCCTGGTTCTTGTGTACAGGTAAATAACACTTCCTTATTCACACACCGGTCGTGATTTTACAGCCCTTTATCCTATCCCCCCTGTGTCGTCTCTTTTCCAAGATGAACAGTCCCGGTCTTTTTAATCTCCCCTCATTCGGAAGCTTGTTCCCTTCTCTGCACCTTTTCCCATTTCAAGATGTCGTTTTTGAGATGTGGCAACCACATTTGCACGCACGATTCAATTTGTGGGCAGACCATGGATTTATCTAGTGACGCTATGATATTTTCTGTCTTATTACCTATCCATTTCCTGATGGTCCCTAACAATCCGTTGGCCTGTGTGTCTATCTTTTACTGATGGTTAAAGGGCTCACTGTTTTATTTAGGGCTCAATTTTGCCCTGACCTATGGCGGGGAGGAGTGTGGGGACAAGAATCCCCCTATCCTCCTAGCAAACTCTTGTAGGGCCCGAGCGTAAGGGTGAGAGGTGGGCAAGTGTGCCTGATACTGCTATGAGATCAAGGAGAAGGGGCTGGACCCTGAGCCCTGGGCGTCTCCTTAGCATCTGAGCACAGCAGATCTGGCAGATCTGTACATGTGGGAGCCAGTGGGGGAAGGCAGGATCTATATGTATAGGATTGACTAGGAGCATCCACACACATCTGGGAACCTTTAGGGTCTGTGTGTGCAGGATACCTGATGGGGTATGACGGGGTCTGTGCACAGACAGTAGGGTCTGTGCATAGGGGATCAGATGAGAAGCAGCAGGATCTCTGTGTGTGGGATCCAGCAGGGTCCAGTGGGGTCTGAACACAGAGGATCCAGTGGTCTCTCTGCATGTGGGGGATCCAGTGGAAGATGCAAGCTCTGCATGGGGGTGGGGAGGTACAGTGGGGTGTGTACACAGAGGAGCCAGAGGGAGCCGTAGGACCAAACCCAGCAAAGGAAAATCTCAGGGGAACCACAGGAAAACCTTCCTGCCAGCCTGGCTGGTGAGTCATGTCCCCAATGGAATGAGTGGGAGCCTTGTCTCTTGGGACACTGAAAACTAGCCAGGGCCTAGCCCTGGCTAATAGACGCTAGGCAAATCCGGACCTGGAGGATGGGAGGCGGGGGGGCCGATGGCTGGGCACGATGGGAGTGACCCCACGGCTTTTCCTCTGCTGCCTCTAGGATTCAGATCCCAGGCCAGTCTGCCTCTCCCTACTCACCAAGCGTATGACCTTCATCCCGGCTCCTCACCCTGGCAGCCCCTGGAGGAGGAGAGTGTGTGAGGAGGGGAGCTCTGTAGTCTCTGGGGCCAGGGCAGGCGTCTCTCTGGGTTTATAAAACCCCCTGAGTTATGCAAGGAGGGCCTAGGACTGGCCAGAACCTGCCTGAAGAAGTGCTGACCCCAGGGCGCAATGAGTCACCAGTTAACTAGCCCTGGGCCAAACTCTCATTGCTTGGAAGTAGCCTCTGGGAAAGCAATTAATGTGTGAGCCTTTGACAGCTAAGGAATGACAGCTGCAGGAGGGGCGGGGGTGGGAGAAGGATCTTGTTGCTGATCCAGAGAACTCGTATCTGTGTCCTTGAGAGGCACAAACCAGTGGCCTGTCCTGTGCCCCGGGCAGTGGGTCGCACTGGGGAAGGGGAGAGGCCATCCCAGCAGAGCGGGCCCTGCGGAGCTAGAGGCCTGGTCACATACCCAGACATTTCGGGGGAAGCTCAGGAAGTTCAAGCTCCACCTGGCTAACCCAGAGCACTTAATCTTTCACCCCATGCCCTTCCTCCGTCCTTTCTCATTCTCTAAACAGCACCACCCGCCTGCCTGGCACACAAGCCCATAGCCTGGGGGTCATCTTGCACTCCACCCTCTCTGTGGGTCCTCCCAGCCGGGGACCTCTGAATCTTGCCATTGCTTTCTGCCTAATAGCTCTAAGATCCGGCCTTTCCCGGCCATCCACCCAGCCAGACCTCTCACCGTCTCTGGCCTTGACAAATGCCATCCCGCCCTGCTCCCAGCCAGGCTCAATGCCGCTGCAAAGACCATTTGCCTTTTGGCCATGTCTCCCCCGGCTCCCCCTTCTCTTGCGTGGCTTCTCTGCACGTTTGAGCCCCTTCGTGGCCTAGCCTCATCCCCCTTATCATCTCTCAGGCCTTGTCTGCACGAGGCAGTTGTATCGCTTTAACTCTCCTGGTGTAATTAAACCAGTAGGAGCCCCTTAGTGGAGAAGCATTTATTTTACTAGATGGGTACTTGATGCCAATAGAGCTATTCCTGCCTGGGAAGGGTAATAAAGTACCCGTACAAGGCACCTTTATACTGGTATAACTGTGTCCACACGTGTAGTATTCACCCCTAGCCAGGATAGTTCCACCAGACTGACTTTCAAGTGCAACTCCTCAGGCCTCATTCACTATCTGACACCTGCCTGCAATCGGCTCCTGGCATCAGCCTCCATCAGCCCCTTGTCAACTTTGCCAACAAGCTCCTTGGTCCTTTCTCCCACGCTGCCCTTCATGTGTGGGAAGAGCTCCCTGGAAGCATCCACAAAGCCACCTCGGCAGCCACCTTCAGAGCCCTCCTTAAAGCTCTCCTCTGCCATGATGCCCACACGAAACATGACGATGGTGAGGCTGTGTCATGCAGATAGGGGCACGGCCCATCGTTTCGCCCTGTGTGCGTACAGCGCCTAGCGCAGTGGGGTCTCGGTCCTGGGCTCAACCTGCCGGGCGCTACGATCGCACTGTCGTGAGCTGGCTGGAACGTTGCTGTGGGAAAAGGAGTGTGTGACCACACCCAGGAGCTTTTGGCTGTTTATTGTTCTGGGTAGGGCTGCGTGTGGGAAGGCAGAACGGATCCAACTGGGAAAGACAGAGAGAGAGAGAGAGAGAGTGTAAAGGAGCAGCTGCAAGCACAGTGGCTGACGCTGGAAGAAACCTGGAATGAGACGAGTGCTCTTGGTGCTGTGAGCAAAAGAAGCTGTTTCCTGCTTTCTGTTTCCTTCTGGACTCAGGGCCACAGCACTTTGTACATTCTTTGGAAACAAACAAAACCGCATAGAAGAAAATACCCGATTCCATCCTCTGCCACCTGGAACATCCCCAGGGGCCCGAAACTTTTTGACTAGCCGCTCAGGTCAGAAAGGGGCAACAATATGAACAATAACAATACCGGGCTGACTATGGACTGTCACAAAGCCTTGGACAAGGGCCCTCTCAAGAGGCAGCTCAGGAGAACAAGTGGTCGTAGGGTAAAGGGTCAGTCCCCAGGGCTTTCAATCCTGCACTAAGTTCAGCCCTGAATCTTTGGCCCTGTGCTAAGGGGCAGAAGCGTCTGGGGTAAACTCCCCTTCCAAAGCCCAACATGAAACAAAACTTCTATCTAATCCATCTACCCTCCCCTCCCTCTGCTTCTGCATCCAGCCAATCACCCCGCTCTCTCCCCCTAGCCACCCATCTAGCTATCTGTCTATCTGACTATCAGCACTCGATGGATAGAGGATGGTGTCTGGGTTTTTAATGGCCTAGCCCTGTGCATGGACAGTGCGTATCATAGGCCGGGGAAGGCTGTGCCTCCCCAAACAGCCCCATGGAGCCCTGCCCACCCTGCGCCCCAAGGCCCCCTCCTGCTGCTAGCTAGCCCCAGCCCAGGCAGCCTGCTTCTCTTCCGGGAAGGGAAGCCTGCTGGGGAAGGGGCAGCTGGGACTGGAGGTGGCTGGGGCCATGCTGCCTAGTGCTCCAGGGCTGGGGGGCGGAGGCACGTGCTTCCCACCAGGCACTCTGAGGCTGGAGGCACTCGGGTGATCCGGGGCTGCAGGGGGGCTGGCAGCTGCGGGGGGAGGGGGGAACGACTCTGAGCTTTGGAGGGGGGGCTCAGGTGGATGGGGTGGGCTGGGCCAGGGGCTAGCTTCCCCGAGCCCCTGGTTCACCCATGGCCCTGAGTATTGCTGGGAGTTTGATGCCTTTACCTGCCCAGCTGGTTATCCGTGAGCAGGGAATACCATTGTTTTGTTTCTGAAACTGGAGCTGGCTGGAAACTATTTGTTCCGAACTTTCATTCTGCAGGTTATTTTGTTCCTTGCCCAGGGACAAGGGATGCCTGGCTGTGAGCAGGTACCAGCGCTCATGGGGCTTGAGACGAGGCTGCTGTTGTTGATCTGCCTTTATGCAGCATTGGAAACATGCCTTTCGAAGCACAAGCTGCTGCCGGTGGGTTTCTGTGTCCCAGGCTTCCTGCTTTCCCAGATGGGGGATAGCTGGCATGCTTGGGATGTTTGACACTATAAACTTTCCCTTCCAAATGGCAGCCAGCCCAGCTGAGACAAAGGGCAGTGGGGCAGGGATGAAACCGATATGGAGCCAACACAGACTGCTTCTGAGGCTAGAAAACCAATCAGTTACAGCTACAACCCCAAGCTGATGGATAGGCCCAGGAGAGAAACTGAAGCTCTGTCTAGACCAGCGAGAGGGGGGCCTGCACAGAGAAGGTGGGTGATCATAGCTGCCCAGCTTCCATTCCTGACCCAGGGTTTTTTTCTGATGGTTATTTCTAACTTTGGTTATATATTGTTTGACAGAAGCTGGGATTGGGTGACAGGGAATGGATCACTTTATGATTCCCTGTTCTGTTCATTCCCTCTGGGGCACCTGCCATTGGCCACTGTTGGTAGACAGGATACTGGGCTTGATGGACCTTTGGTCTGACCCAGTCTGGCCGTTCTTATATTTTCCTTTATGCAAGAAAATGCTTTATGGGTCTGGGCCTGAGAGTAGCATAATTTTGACCTGCACTCCCATCCCATCCCATCCCATCCCATCCCATTCTATTCTCTATTCTATTCTATGCAGAGGTGGCAGTGATGCCTATCGAGATAAGGTTGCCTGACAATTTCCCTTTATAACACTCACTTTTCAGTTGTTTGTAACTTCTCCAAACTGTAATGTGCTGAAATTTCCCACGCTAGGTAATTTTAGGTAATAAAGGATTTTTTGTTAAAGTTTCATCTGAATCAGTTCAGCCATTTCTGAGACTGGGGTGAGAGGGAAAGACATTGTTTTGCCCATGTTAATTTTTTTTTTTTACAACCGTTTAGTTGAGAAGCCTTAGCACCTCCCATGCTTTGGAGCAGGGACTTGAAGTTTGCCAGGTATATTGCTCTGGTGTCACTGAGGTGTAAATTTCAATGAGCACATGCTCATTAGAGACTTGTTCGTGTTTGGTAGCTAAATACTCTGAAGGTTCCATCTCCAGGGAGCTTGGTCCATCTCCGCACAACTCCTACATGTGGCTGGATGGCGCATGGGCCATCTCCCAGAGCAATTGACCATGCACCATCCCAGGGCTACAGGGGCTGAGCAGAACTTTCCCTTGCAATTGCCAAGGGGCACTGTGGGGGGCCAGGTACCAGAACTGAGAGCAGGGTGACTGTCTCTCCTGTGCTTCAGTGATCCTACAGCTGGGCCCAGGTGGCATAGAGGAGAAGGAGGACATGCAGAGGGGTGCAAGGTTGTTGCAACTAGTTACACTGCTCTCCTATGCTAACTATTCCACCCTGCCGGTGACCCAAGATGCGGGTCAATATGGTTCCACATGATGGAATTTCTCCTGTTTCAAGGTCTCTTTTTTAAAAAAATTTAGGGACTTGCGTCCAAACACCCTGTTACCGAAGATTAAGGTTGCAAAGTCCGGCACTCAAAAGTTAGGCGATGCCAGGATTAAATTAGCCCCTCATCTCCCAGGGGTGTTGCGAAGATCAATACATTCACGTTTGTGGAGATACTGTGGTGCGAGCCCCATAGATACGCTATAATGTGGTGTTCAGGGTAGGGCTTGGCTGGTGTGGGTTAAATAAGGCCTAGGGCTCCTGCTGAGTGGAGGATACAAAGGGATATCGAATAACTGACTGAGACTGGTCCTGTGGCAAACACCCCATAAGATCACGTAATTAACGACTGCATTGAAATGGAGACGCACGAGGGGGCTGAAATAAGGTTGCACAGGCAGCTTAATACTGGCCTTTCCTCCAGTCCGGTGGGGTCTGCTCCCCAGTCTCAGCCTGGCCCCCACGGAAGCTCTGTCCCCTGTGCAGGCGAGCGTTACCCTGGACTTCCCCAACCCTTCTGTCAACGTTTTAGCTCCTGAGCTGTCGCCCCATTGATTATTCCAGTCTAGATCCCCCCTCCTGCCAGCTCTGCTGCGGCCCCCTCAGTCCTGATCTCTGGCCTCCCTTGTTATTCCAGGCCCGTCCCTCCCAGATCTGCTTGTGCCCCACATTCCTAACCCGCAGCCACTTCTGCTAGTCCAGCTCTGGGTTCTCCACACTCAGAGCTGTGTCAAGGCTTCTGTCTGCAGCCGCCCCTCTCTTCCCCCTCAACTCCCCGCTACTTCCCAGATGCTCAGCTCTGCTAATACTCCTCAATCCCAGCCCGCAGCCCTCTGCTGTTCCAGTCATTGACATGTGCCAAACTGGGTGGAGGGCTTGTGCCCACCTGGAATGCCTGGGTGAGCCCCTGCCATGTATTTTACCTGTGGCCTAGCAGGGTTTGAACCTAGACTCACCAAGGTAAAGGCAAGTACAGGGACTTCTGCTGTCAGCACTTCCAGTTTGCATTGCCTTAGCACAGGAAGGCAGCAAGGTTTAGTGGTGTGAGCAGAGGACTGGGAGCCCTGAATTCCAGCTTGGACACCAACACATGGTGGCCTTGAGCAACTGACTTAATGCATCTGTGCCTCAGTTTCCCCATTTGTAAAACTGAGCTAATATGTAGTCGCTGCTGGTGGGTGAGGTGGGGTGAGGGTCAATGTACATGCGGATGGTGCAGGGCAGACATACAGCTCTGTACAGGGGTTGAAACAGCCAGCGACCAGAGACAGGAAACATGAATGTGCACAGGGAACGTGTGGGAAGGAATGAACTTGTCAGCAGAGGGCACTGTGACCTCAGGGGAAAGGGCCGCCAAATGGGAACTGGGGGAGAGTTTAACCACAGGACAAGCTCTAATTTACAGCCCCCAGCCCGGCAGCCCCTGCAGTGTTGTCTTTTGCTACCCAGCCTCCCTCCCCGAGTCACTCACACCCTTCTCAATCAACGTCTCTCTTTTTTTTTTAAACAGTTCTGTGTTGATGAAAGCTGGGAGCGAATCTGGGGAATCTCCCCCCGGCCCCCGTCTGTCTCTTCCCCACCCACCACTGGCTCTTGATCCAAATCAGCTTGAATCTGTTTCTAAGCCCACTTTTTCCCTGGTGTTACACACACACACCCGGGCTGCCACCAGTCACTGGTTAAACAGCATTAGCCTCAGCTGGTCCCAAAGCAGGTTTCAAAGCCCTTGAGCCCTCTCTCTCGCCCTCCAGGAGCCAGCAGGAGTTACTGGGGTCCTGGAACGAGAGACCGTGGGCCTAGTATAGACAGGGCGCTGCCTCTCTTGCTCTGCCCTCCTCCTTCTACCCTGGCCCTCTCTCTCCTGCTGGTCTTTTGGGTCGGTTCAGGTTGCCCTATGCACCGCACACCACAGCTAGCGCTGGATGGCCCCAAGCTCGGGCTCTGCTTGGCTGTCGGGCTCTGAAAGAACTTGGGCAGTTCCACGCTGCATCCGGCAGGAGCCCAGGGTGCCACCGAGCATAGCAAAGCCGTGCTGAGTGGGAAGGGAGTGAGGCAGCCACAGGGGGAGGAAGCAACCCTGTTCGGGGGGCTAGGGTCAGTGTGGGGAGAAAGGGGAATAACCTTCGTTTCCCCAGTCAGTCCCCTATGGTCTCCAACCCTGGGGCTGCCCACCCAGGCCCGCCCACTAATGCTACTACCAGCAAGACAGTGGCAGGCTCTGAAAGGCCCTTTGTAAACCGTGTGTTTATTTCTGCGGCTCCCAGGTCAGGGCATCCTGTGCAGCTCCGATCCCGCCAGAGCTCTTATCTGCTAAACCACAATGCAGCACATGGTCTCCGTCCCATGGGCCTGCCTGCGAGCTCACTGCCGCGACCCAGGAGGAATCCATCCCGACTCAGTCCCGGAGAGGGGAGAACCATATTGTGCTGCTGGTGTGACAGCGTATGGGCGCTCCTGGGCGCTGTTAGTTTGGGAACCACCCAGCTGACAATTCGCAAAGGGGCTGGCCTCAGAGGAGCTCACCGGGGAATCACTGAGGTTGACTGATGACGTACACATCATACAGCGAGGAAGAAACATCCCTTCCCCGGGAGTCGCTGTACCTGAACATTCAAAAAGAGAGACAAGACATTCTTGTCATATTATGGGGAGGCACCAAGTGGCGCTGTAGTCGATAGGGTTACACGTTCTTTCTCAATGATTGTATCCGCAGTTAGATCTTGGAGAAATGCTGTGGGGTTAGCTGCAGTGTAGTTCTTAGAAACGGAGTGCTAAGCACTCTTGACACCGTTCAGAGTGTTTGCTGCCTTATTTCTCTAGCTGAAATAATTTCTTAGGGTTGTTGCCTACAGGATCCCCTCATGAGCAAACACGTTACTATTTACAATGCAATTACATAGATGTGCATGTGGAAAACAGTGAGAAAGGCAAACATCAGCTGTGTTTGGATTATTCATGGGGAACAATTTAGTAGATGATTGTAGCACTTTGCTCATGGATAATCTACAGAGAAGACTTTGGTTCTAACAGATGGGCTTGTTATATGCAATTGCCCAGTGAACGGTTAGTGCAAAAGTATTTCACCAAACTATTTGCTATTGCAAAATGAGTGTAACATCTCACACTATGTGATGGGTCAGCTAGATCACATGTTATTGGTTTTGCTCCGAGGTTGGATGTTTCCCAAACCCACAGAGTCCTTTCAAGTGTAAATAGGGAATCGAAGCAGGCAACAGACACCACAGGACCTGATGGGTTGTTTTAATTCAGGCAAATGTTTGCAAATACTTTTTTGCAGTATCTTCTTAGCTCTATCTTAGTCTGTTTATTGCCTTCCTGTCATTTCGGTGAGGCGCTCAAAACACCACGGCGGTGGGCAGGCACTATAAACACTGACTGCAGGTGAGATTAGCTGGAGGTCTCCGAGTATGTCTGCAGGCCGGAGGAGCCAGGAAGGGCTGGAATTGGCATGAAGAGAGGCGTGTGTTTTGTTTTACTGTTAATGAGTGGCCTTTTCACAAAGAACAACCACTCCAGTCTGGATTAAGGGTTTAGCTCATCCCCAGAGGCTAATTGAGAGCTGACCCATGGATTCACAGAGCCGGCCTGGACTATAGGAAAAAGAGGCCTGGCTGTGCACAAATGCTGGAACGTGGCACCACAACTGAGATGCTCTGAGCTGGCAGAGGGGAAGAAGCTCTCTGCAGCCTTCTGCATACTGCTGCCTTACCCTATGGCTAAGCTTAGGGCCAGACTAGCCTGGCTCCTGCCCTATGGTTCCGGCTGGGTTCTCTCTGAATTGCCAAAGCAGACTCAGAGCGGGGTGCTGCTGGCTAGTGTCTCTGGGAAAGATCCCATTCTCCAGCTGTCTCAAGGGAGACCACTCCCAGTCATAAGCTACCTAAGTACAAAGCTACAGGGCCAGAGAAGGCAGCGAACTTCTTCCTCAAGCAGGCCACTGCGGGCCTGGCATGACTCAAATGAGATGATGATTATTGGGAGGCGGAAGGTTGCTGTGAGGGGGGAGGTGGGGTGGAGGGATAGGAGTGGGAGCAGTGTGGGGGAAGGGGGGGTGGCCCCAGGCTGGAATGGGGGGTCCTGGTATTTCCTGCCGGGTCCACGGCCCGATCCCAGGTGCAGCTGCCGCTACCCCAGCCCTGCCAGGTCCCGCTCTTACCTCTGCTCCCCCCCCCCCCCGAGCCGTGTGCATGAGTTTATGTGGGGATGGATCCCCCACAATATTTCCATGGTGGGGTGCTAGTCCCCCTCCCCGACCTGGATCCTCTGGCTCTGGTATTTATGGGTTTTGTGTTACCAGCCTACGAACGTGACAGGAAAAGCCCTCGATCACAGTGCTAGATCACATGTGGGGTACAGCAGTATGTGCTGGGTCATGCATGTCTATCCAGGAGGAGGGGAGATTTACTTCCTCTGCCTTTATAAAGTCAAACCCTTTGGTGACAGGGCTCCATTCTCCCCATTGGGAATGACAGTGTTTCGTTGTGGATGAGAGTTCCCCCGGCCAAGCTGGATTCTGCTCGCCTACCAGGACTCCTGCCTGGGCTCTTGCATAACTATTCCTTTGTCTAAACGAAGCTGGGCACCACACACCACAACTGATAACCCTCCTCTGCAGTGCACAGTTCAGACCTGCTCCCCGTCCAAGCTCCCTGTCCAGCGCTGGCTGAGAAGGGAACAGAGCAGGTAGCAGGAATGTGAGTTGTGAAACATGGTGTTGATTGCAAACAACCTGAACCAGGTATCGCAGACACAAACACCAGCCAGATAACCAGCCAGTCAAATGTGCAGGGCCCTGGTGTCAAGCCCGAACCCCCCCAGGGTGACATCAGGAAAGAATCTGGCCCTGTGCTTCCTTAGTGCTGAACAACCCATTCATTCTCTCTGTATAAATGTTTAAAGTGGCGGTGTGAAATTCAGCGCGATCAAAATGATGCTTGTGGAAAGGTGGAATTCAGGTGGGAGGGGATGCCAAAGCCAGGGCTAAGGACATTTTCCTTCTCTGTTTCAATGTTCCACGGTCCCCACTGCAAGGAAATACTGCAGAGAATTCAAAGGGGGCAGGACACACAAATGATCCTGGGGCTGGAAAACAAGCTGCCCCAGGTGAGGTTAAAAGGCGCTCAACAGATGCAGCTGATCAAAGAGAAGTGTCATGCGGTGGCTTGATTGCTGCATCTGACACACGGACAGGAGAGCTGAAACTGGGCAGATTTTCAGTCTTGCTGACAAAGACGGAACAAGATCCAACGGCTGGAAGCCGGAATGAGACCAACTCAGCCGTGCAGGAAGGTGCAGCCGTTTCTTGGCAGTGGGAGCGGTTAGATGTTGGAACCATTCACTGGGGTGGTGGTGGCCTTTACAATGAGGTTAGAGACCTTCCGGAAAGATAGGCTTTAATCCAGCCTCTGGCAGAAATTCAGCTGTTTGTGCGTGTTGTGGGTAAGCCTGGATGGGCACGGATGTCCCGTCCAGCCTGGGAATCTGTGACTCTGTGAATCCCCCTGGTCATCCCCTTCCCTCACAGGCCATGGAGAGAATGGGGTTGCCAGGATTGCCCTCCTAATAGGGTTGCCACCCTTCCGATGTTCACCCAGACAGTCCTGGTTCCGGCTTGTGCGTCCCAGTGCCATTTGACAAGCCCTGAGCTGGGGAGGAAGGGGCAGAGCCGGGGGCGGAGCCTTGGGGGAAGAGGTAGAGCAGGGGGCGGGGCCTGGGGGGTCCAGTTACCAACCATTAGGTGGGTGGCCCCCCTAGCCCTCAATGTGCGCATACCACTCGCAGCTGTGTATGATGGCAATGTCTAAATCTCATTCTTTAGGCTTCAGGTGGTTGCCTCCAGTGGTCAGGAAGGAATTGCCCCCTCGATATTATGCAGTTGTAATTGTGGGGTGGGGAGTGGCAGGTTGCCTTCCTGTGAAGCATCAGAGGTTGGCCACAGTGAGAGATGGGGTACTGGCGGGGATAGACCAGTGTTGTGAGGTGGTGCAGAGCATCCTCTGTCTTAGATATCTGGCTGGTGGGTCTTGCTTACATACTGATAGTCTAACTTCGCCCCAGATTTGGGGTCAGGAGGGAATTTCTCCCAAGTCAGCATGGCAGGGACTTTGGGGGTTTTCACGTTCCTCTGCAGCATGGGTCACCTGTGGGGATCACCCGGGCAGGTCTCACCTAATCAGTTCCTGCCATCGCAGACGCCTCAGATATTGCTGACATCTCAGCCTCTCCTGGTCTCTGCCTGTAGGGACAGTTAATTAAAGTCAGCTTAAGTTTGGTTAAGAAAATAATATCTGCTTTATGGTTTGTGGCTAGTACGGGAAAAGCCCCAATCAACACATAAAATAAGGTCATGAGAATAATAAGTAATATTGTTTATAGTGTGGGAAAGAAGTTTGGGTCAAAAGGAACTGCTCAAGTGAAAAGCTGCAGTAATAAGACAAAGGGAAACTGTCTTAAAAGAAACAAGCGAAAACCTTCCCATGGTTCTCCTGGTAAGGGTAGTGGGTTGGGGGAGAAGATAAGAAAGGAAGGCCTTGGCAGAAGGGAAGGAGCAAGCCTGAACTGCTTCAAACTGGGATTTTGCTCAAGCTAGCAAGGTAGCTGAGGTGTATAAAGAGAACTGTGAATGTGAAGGTGCTTTGTCAGACCCGACCTGATGATGCCGGGGCACGGCAGGATGAGACGGTCATCCCCAAGCCTGGCCTGTTTGTAAGTATACTGAACACTGCTTGTGAACACTTTGTTACTGTACTGGGCGTAGTGATGGCTGAGTCTTAGACTGTCAGACGAGTGTGGAGCAATTGTATAAATACCATTTGGCCTTTGGGTTTAATCAAGGACTTTCTGGTTACATTAGTATTGTGGTAGTACCCTGCCTAAATTATACCAGTGTTCTGGGGACCCACGAAGGGACGCCCACTGGCATTAATTTCAGTTGCTCTAAACCCCCAGACTGAAGGCGTAGAGCAGGGGTGGGCAAACTTTTTGGCCTGAGGGCCACATTGGGGTGCAAAACTGTATGGAGGGCTGGGTAGGGAAGGCTATGCCTCCCCAAACAGCCTGGCCCCGCCCCTATCCACACCCTCCCACTTCCCGCCCCCTAACTGCCCCCCTCAGAACCTCCGACCCATCCAACCCCCCCTACTCCTTGTCCCCTGACTGCCCCCTCCCGAGATCCCCTAATCCTAACCACTCCCCCGGGACCCCACCCCCTATCCAACCCCCCATCCCCTGACTGCCCCAACCCCTATCCACACCCCCGCCCCCTGACAGGCCCCCTGGGACTCCCACGCTTATCCATCCCTCCCATTCCTCGTCCCCTGACCGCATCCCCGCACCAGAACCTCCACCCCATCCGACCGACCTCTGCTCCCTGTCCCCTGACTGCCCCCTGGGACTCCCTGCCCCTTATCCAACCCCCGCACTCCCTTACCATGCCGCTCAGAGCAGCATGTCTGGCAGCCCCGCCGCTCGGCCAGAGCCAGACATGCTACCGCGGTGCCCTGCATGAGCACGCAGCCCCCCGCCCAGAGCACTGCCCGCATGGCAGCATAGCTGCGGGGGAGGGGGGCCAGCGGGGGAGGGACCGGGAGCTCAGGGGCCGGGCAGGATGGTCCTGCGGGCCGTAGTTTGCCCATGTCTGCCGTAGAGCCCTGCCCTCCAGAGTTACGATAATTTCTCTCCTAACTAGAAAATCAATAGCAAAAGGGAGATGGAAGGTACTTTGGATACCTGTGTGGAAAGCTTCTTGGCAAAGCTCGGCAGAGGGCTGTTGAGCGCCACTGAACTTTTAAAGAATAAGACCCGTGGGTGACCAGGAAGACAAATATGAACACTGCCTTCTTAAACCATGCAGGCAAAGAAAGCCCAGCCTTCTGCAGCGGTGTTACAGGGGCTGCACTTGGTGGCTAAAGCTTTGCAGGCAAAGGGCACCACCTTGAAGGATGAGTGCAAAAAGCACAAAACTGAGCTCAGGGCCGCGGAGAGAGATCAGCGGATGAATGTGTCACTTTGGGAGATAAGTGTTTTAAAGAAAGAGCACACCGAGTTCAAAGTAGCTTCCACACAAATTCACACCTCAGAGTTCAGAGGGAAGTAACCAGTCAGAGGTTGTAGACGTGTTAAAAAACTGGAAGAAGTCATCATGAGGGTGCTAACGGGTTAAAAGCTTGGTTTAGTATTGAAACCCAGTTATGGCAGTACAGCTCGAGGACGGTCACGCTCGGTGGAACTCTGGTCGTCACATCATGCAGACAGGAGGTTAGGTGGCAAGATCACCACCACTCTGCTTTTGTCCCCAGGAGCCTTTACAGCCAGTCCGAAGGAGCATGGACTCTTTGCCCTAAGAAATGCTCTGTGAATAATCAATTGTAAATGGCTGCTGCAGGCAGAGGGACAATTTCCTTTGACTATGGATGATTTAGTCAAAATCACTGAAAAGGACAGAGGGATTTCTATGAGGTTGGACTGCTTCCCAATGTACCAGTGGGGATGTAACCTGGGTACAGTTGTGGAGGCAAATTATTAAGAACAATGCGAGGGGCGTTGATCAGCTCAAAGAACAGATTGTAAGAAAAAAGGGGAAACCATCTAGTAAGTTACAAAAGAAATCCTGCCTGTCAGAACAAGACAAATCTCAGTGTAACAATCATAGAATCATAGAAGATTAGGGTTGGAAGAGACCTCAGGAGGTCATCTCGTCCAACCCCCTGCTCAAAGCAGGACCAATCCCCAACTAAATCATCCCAGCCAGGGCTGTGTCAAGCCGGGCCTTAAAAACCTCTAAAAATGGAGATTCCACCACTCGCCTAGGGAACCCATTCCAGTGCTTCACCACCCTCCTAGTGAAATAGTGTTTCCTAATATCCAACCTAGACCTCCCTCACTGCAACTTGAGACCATTGCACCTTGTTCTGTCATCTGCCACCACTGAGAACAGCCGAGCTCCATCCTCTTTGGAACCCCCCCTTCAGGTAGTTGAAGGCTGCTATCAAATCCCCCCCTTTACTCTTCTCTTCTGCAGACTAAATAAACCAAGTTCCCTGAGCCTCTCCTCGGAAGTCATGTGCCCCAGGCCCTAATAATTTTCGTTGCCTTCTGCTGGACTCTCTCCAATTTGAATCATAGAATCATAGAATATCAGGGTTGGAAGGGACCTCAGGAGGTCATCTAGTCCAACCCCCTGCTCAAAGCAGGACCGATCCCCAACTAAAGCATCCCAGCCAGGGCTTTGTCAAGCCTGACCTTAAAAACTTCTAAGGAAGGAGATTCCACCACCTCCCTAGGTAACGCATTCCAGTGTTTCACCACCCTCCTAGGGAAAAAGTTTTTCCTAATATCCAATCTAAACCTCCCCCACTGCAACTTGAGACCATTACTCCTTGTTCTGTCATCTGCTACCACTGAGAACAGTCTAGATCCATCCTCTTTGGAACCACCTCTCAGGTAGTTGTCCACATTCCTTCTGTAGTGGGGGGCCAAAACCGGACACAGTACTCCAGGTGTGGCCTCACCAGTGCTGAACAGAGGGGAATAATCACTTCCCTCGATCTGCTGGCAACGCTCCTACTAATACAGCCCAATCTGCCGTTGGCCTTCTTGGCAACGAGGGCACACTGCTGACGCAAGTACTGTACGCTAACCCATTGCAGCACTGGAGCCCGCAATCGTCTCACTGATGTCTCAGACAGCTGAGACAGAGAAGGGAGGAAAAGTGGCAGTAAAACAAAACATTGCTAGGATATAGCAATTACCAGTGCCCAGGCCAGAAGAGTTCTCCTGCCTGTGGAAAAACTTATTCGAAGTTTAAATATCAAAATAAAATGTCAGGTTAGAAATGTGAGCAACTGCAGTACGTCCTCAGCTCCTAACTCGCAGTTTACAAAGGGGAAAAGTCCGGAGCATCAAACCATTTTTAGGAAAGAGGAAGGTTCAGAGGCTCCGCTGGCCAGGCGAAGCCAAGCAAGTTAAAAATATTTATTTGGTTTCTTGTAATAAACTGTTTACAGCGCAGCAAGAAGCCTCAGGATTTAATTTTAGAACCCCCCAGCTATTTAAAAAGAAAAGGTAAAATGTATGTGTGAAATAAACTGACTTTAAAAAAAAAATCCCCTAAAATCTATCCAAATCTTTCATTCAAAGCTGCAGAATTGACAGACAGTTTTTGCCAAGCCCAGGTAGCCAGTGTTCGAAGGGTTTATTATTTAGCATGTAAACCTTTGCTTTTATACAGTTCAACGTCTTTTTAACTAAGGACAAGAGCACGTGATCGTGGCTGTGGCAGAGTCAGCCAGGACCAGGAGAGTGGGGAGAGACCCTGGATCCTCTTTCCGTAGTAAAACAGCAGCTAAAAAAGCTGCAGAAGAGGAATGAAAAACTCCAAAGACAGCACCCCTCTGGAGCAAGGGCCAGGGCAAGGTATACAAGAGAAGTAATGTCAGGAACACAGAGCCTTGAGGTGGCCCTGAGCAATCAGACAGCCACTTTGATAAGGGTCCGTGGAAACTCTGCAAGCTCAAAATAAAGTTGCACTTCATGTGAAAATTGATGTAGCTGATATAATGTGATAGCAAAGAAAGTGGGAGTTAAACTCTGGAAGGAACGTGCACTTCCCCCTGGACGGTGCAATGTATATGTAAAAGGGGTAAAAGAAAGGTAAACAAAGCATGCTACTGAATTAAAATCTTCTTTTTCGGGAGGCTGTGTGCTTCGGAAGCAGAAACCAACCCCGCACCAAAAAAAGATCCGTGCATTTAAGAAATGGTGCTTAACCAGTGTAAATCTTTCCAAAAGTTATGATGAATTGTGTTGTAAAGTAAGGTTTCAGAGTAACAGCCGTGTTAGTCGGTATTCGCAAAAAGAAAAGGAGGACTTGTGGCACCTTAGAGACTAACCAATTTATTTAAGCATAAGCTTTCGAAAGGTGCCACAAGTCCTCCTTTTGTTGTAAAGTAAATGTTGTTAGGGAGTGAAACCCTACATGGTGGTGGTGCGTAAATGAAGAAGAGTAATAGTATTAAAACGAAGTAACTGAATAATAGACTGAAAAGCCCGAGCTTGAAAACAAATCCGGCTAATGGCTTACGGTTAAACCTGTTACGAAAACGTTGGCCAATCTGGGGGTGATATTCTGGTGCACGCTGCTGACCAGGAAAGCCCTCAAAAAGTATTGGAACCCCTGTGTGCAAGCCCTGGGACTACCCCTGCAACCCAGCCAGCAAGCTGCAGACAGACAAAAGAGTGAAGTGATTTTGGAGCGGCCCCTCCCTGGTTCAGACCCAGCACTGCGCTCACCACTGGGCGGGACGAGCTTCTGTCAGGGTTTCACCCCTGCCGAGGCAATTGCTGCACGTCTCTGCAGCAGAAGGTTGAGTAGGAACGTCCCCGCCCCCAGCAGCGTATACAGCTTTAACACAAGCACCAGGTTTTGGCACCCCAGACGAGACAAAACTTTTTGGATTGTTTGTAGGAACCAGGGACGCAGCCGTTTCAGCTGCGTGGACTCAAGACGGTCATGAGAGAGAAAACCTGTTGGCCGTGCATCCAGGATACTGAATGGCGCTGAAAAGACGAACTGCCTGGTTCATGGCCTCGACACGTTTTAGGTGGGGTTGGGACGAATAAACCAGTTCACTGTTCATATCCCTTCAAGTGTCCTTTGTGTGGTAAAATCAAGGGTGCTACAGCGTCTCTCCACGCGCGAGTGCCCTGGGAAAGGGGCCCTAACCTTTTCTCCCATGTGCAGTACATCAGTTAAATTCTGCAGGGCTGCACCCTGAGGGGCTGGCAGCATATGCTGATGGGTCGTCCTATCACCAAAGAGGGCCCTCAGGCTGCTGTAACAGAGGCATTCCCACTCTGGGACAAAGGGCAAGTGCCGGCAGGTGTGATCCGTCCAGATACGTTCAGACTCTCAATGAGTGTCTCGCTTGGCGGAGCATGAATTTATTTTGCCTGCAGCTCACGAGCCTTGATGTTATTGAGCCCTTTTTTCCTATGCCTGGGAACCAACAAATCAATGAGGCAAGTCAGCGGACCCTGTGGGTAAGGTAAAAGCTCACTCCGGACATGGGGAAGCCAGCAAGAAAACAGCGCAGGGGGGATGAAGCTGTGGCCAGTGCGGGTCCTGGCCCCTGCTCATCCGGTCCTCGCTGTTCCCCCTCCAGCACTTTGCTTTAATAACATTCCAAGACGCTGCTCCACAGGGATCTGCTCTTAGCCAGAAAGCGATGCCCCGGGCGCTAAACCAGTTCAATGGCAAATCGCTCCTTGGTGCTCTGCGAAGGGGATGATTGAGCTTGCCCGCTCTGATAGGTGCTGGAACTAGGGGTGCTGCCCTACCCCCGGCCTGAAGTGGTTTCCATTAGACAGTTGGGTTCAATGGCTCTCAGCACCCGCACTGTCCGAATTACTGCAGCATCCCGGCCTGCTTTGAATTCCTCCTCGGCCTCTTCAAAAGGAAATGTTGCGACTGGTGAGTGACGTACCATCGGGGGCCCACTGAAGTGCTGATGCCACTTAGCAGGGACTGACTGAGGCAGCCGGGTGGCCCGATTGTAAAAAAGATGTAACAATTCGTGTTAGCTGTTGCCTGGTTTGTGCTAAAAGCCACCCACCAGGGAAACCAGACTGTGGATGTACCCGGCACAGCACTTCCGGGATCCGTGGGAAAGATTGCAGGTTAACTACGCAGGGGAGTTGCCCCAGCACAAGAAGAGGCAACCAATATTTACGGGTAATCGCTGGTGCCTTTACTAAACGGATAGAAGTGTTAGGATATAGATATTCAGGCCTGTCTGCAAAGGCCTATACTCTAAGAATTTAGGTGTGTTCTTATCACTTAGCTAATTCTAGAGGTATAAAAGAAAGAATCAAAATCGCTGTCTGCCGGTGTAAGGGCCTTCTCTTACTGTGACCGTCTGAGGCCCTGTTCTTAGGCTAAGATCTCTGGCTAAGCTGCAGAGACAGCCATAAGCTGGGAAGTGACCGGTCACCTCCTCACATTCCAAACTAGTCACATCAAAATAAGGCAATCTGCGGCTGTTAGAAAGGTGATAACGCCTATCACCTCCAGAGAAAGGGAAGAGCCTAGAGGATGTAAAAGGAAGTTTAATTTGATAGTTTTCTGTTCGGTAAGAACTCACTTATCATAGATATCAAGGTCAGAAGGGACCACCACGATCATCTAGTCAAACCTCCTGCACAACGCAGGCCACAGAATCTCACCCACCCACTCCTGCGAAAAACCTCTCACCTATGTCTGAGCTACTGAAGTCCTCAAATCGTGGTTTAAAGACTTCAAGGAGCAGAGAATCCTCCAGCAAGTGATTATCAACAGACACAGCTGGGAAACCCTTATGTCTTTATAGATGTAGTTGTGAAATCCTCACTTCTGTATTGTTTTGTCATTATAGTTCCCACTTTGCTATTGGTTGTCTGTATAATCTCTGTCTGGTTCTGTGATTGTTCCTGTCTGCTGTATAATTAATTTTGCTGAGTGTAAACTAATTAAGGTGGTGGGATATAATTGGTTACATAATCATGTTACAATATGTTAGGATTGGTTAGTTAAATTTCAGAAAAATGATTGGTTAAGGTATAGCTAAGCAGAACTCAAGTTTTACTATATAGTCTGCAGTCAATCTGGAAGTGGGTGGGGGAAATGGGAACAGGGAATGGGGGGTGGGGAAATTGGAATCATGTTTGGCTAAGGGCAGGAATGGGAACAGGGACACAGGTAAGGCTCTGTGGTGTCCGAGCTGGGAAGGGGGACACTAAGGAAGGAAACTGGAATCATGCTTGCTGGAAGTTCACCCCAATAAACATCGAATTGTTTGCACCTTTGGACTTTGGGTATTGTAGCTCTCTGTTCATGCAAGAAGGACCAGGGAAGGAATTGGGTGAAGGAATAAGCCCCCTAACAAGAAGCCTTGCTACTGTCAAGGTTCCTTCCCCACTCTGAACTCTAGGGTACAGATGTGGGGACCTTCATGAAAGGCCCCCTAAGCTTATTCTTACCAGTTTAGGTTAAAAACTTCCCCAAGGTACAAACTTTGCCTTGTCTTTGAACCGTATGCTGCCACCACCAAGTGTTTTAAACAAAGAACAGAGAAAGAGCCCACTTGGAGACGTCTTCCCCCAAAATATCCCCCCAAGCCCTACACACCCCCTTTCCTGGAGAAGGCGTAATAACAATCCTCACCAATTGGTACAGGTGAACACAGACCCAAACCCTTGGATATTAAGAACGATGAAAAATCAATCCGGTTCTTAAAAGAAGAATTTTAATTAAAGAAAAAGTAAAAGAATCACCTCTGTAAAATCAGGATGGTAAATACCTTACAGGGTAATCAGATTCAAAACATAGAGAATCCCTCTAGGCAAAACCTTAAGTTACAAAAAGACACAAAAACAGGAATATACATTCCCTCCAGCACAGCTTATTTTACCAGCCATTAAACAAAAGAAAATCTAACTCATTTTCTAGCTAGATTACTTACTAACTTAACAGGAGTTGGAAGGCTTTTATTTCTGATCTGTTCCCGGAAAAAGCATCACACAGACAGACAGACCCCTTTGTCCCGTCCCCCCTGCCCACTCCAGATTTGAAAGTATCTTGTCCCCTCATTGGTCATTTTGAGTCAGGTGCCAGAGAGGTTACCTTAGCTTCTTAACCCTTTACGGGTAACAGGATGTTGCCTCTGGCCAGGAGGGATTTTATAGCACTGTATACAGAAAGGTGGTTACCCTTCCCTTTATATTTATGACACCTACTGGATAAGCCTCGGCTCCTGTTACAGCCAGACTCTTAGTGGAGCATGTCTTTTCTGGGGGATACCCCATACCATAGACAGTAACTGGGGAACAACCTTCACAGGGAAGGTGATGAAAGATGATTGCATCATCCTGGGACTTCAGTAAAAATTTCACATACCTTAGAGTCATAGAATCATAGAAGGTTAGGGTTGGAAGAGACCTCAGGAGTCCAACCCCCTCTCAAAGCAGGACCAACCCCAAATAAATCAGCCCAGCCTTATCACCCCCAGGCTTCTGTCTCGGTGGAAAGGCCAAACAGAAAGATCAGAATGATGCTAGAGAAGGTGGTATGTGAATCAGGCAAAGAGTAGGATGCAAAATTAACTATGGTTCTTATGGGTTTAAGGGGAACCAAAAATAAACCAACCGTAGTCTCTCCTTTTACTGCCAACAAGCCAAGAAATGAGACTCCCAGAACATTTGTTCTCTGATCCCATGCCAAGCCTAATGAAGGAAGGGTTGGTCACAGAACAATGGGTCAGACAGCTGGAAAAAGAGGTACAAGTCATGTGTGTGTGTAGGGCAGAGTAGCAGGGATGGGATCATGCCAAAAATGAGGGCATGCTTTAACAACAAGCCCAAAATCCAGAGGACAGAGTGCTGGTACTGGTAACCCCAGAAAAAAACCCGTTTCCAGCACCCAGGTGGTGAGACCCCTGCTATATGATGCAAAGCAGGCAGCTCTGCAGGTCTTTGGGCCGAATAGAAGCAGGACCTAAAAGCAAGGATCGATGGCTACCTGCTACTCCAGTTAAACCTGGTTAATTGCTCCCACTAAGGCCATGTCTACACTTACGAGCTGACAGCAGCCCAGCGGCACCGGTACAGCTGTGTTGCTGTAAGTGCATTCGTGTAGCCGCATTGTGCTCTCTTGGCAACATAATACAACCAGCTCAAGGAGCGGCGGTCACGACATAACCAGCAGAGCGTCTCCCGCCAACATTGTGCTGTGCGTACGAGAGCTTAAGCCAGCAAAAATTACGTTGCTCCGGGGGTTGTTTTTTCATACCCCTGAGTGACAAAAATTTTGCTGACATAAGCGCAAGTGTAGCCGTGGCCTAGGGCAGCACCAGAAATTGTGGTTTGTTTTTCAGGCTGTTGGTAGCGTCCGGAGAGGCCGGTGTGATTGTGCGTGGAGAAGGCACGTCAATAAAAGGCAGAAATAACAATCCGAGTTTGGGGATCTGAGGAAGCCGCTGTCATTGAAGTGACAGCCGGAAGTCAGCTCAGTCAGGGTGTGAAATAAACAATGCCGCTGGATATCACACACAATTCTGCACGTGGCCTGAAGACAAGCAAAAACACGCTGATTGCATAAGAATTGACAATTGTAGCATCAATCCCCATTTAGGGAATGGTACCTTGAGTTTTCCATATGTGCATCTAGGCATGAGGGGCATTATACGTGTTTTGAGTTTCCTGTAACATTTAATCAAACAAGCGTTTAGCAATGTGTACCCTTCTGAGCATCAGGGAAGGTAGCCATAGGGGTGGCACAAATACCGTACATTGGAAAAAAAACAATGCCCCACGGCGGGACCCAATAATGGACAGGTATTAAGGCCCCTTAAAGAGCTGTTCAATTATGTTCAATTTATACATGTACCTGTGTTGTTCAACTTGACTTCACTGCGTCTGCCAAAGGGATTATGTCTGCCAGGGTTTGGCCAATTGTAACGCAAAATGATAAAGGACTCTTGGAAAGACTTTGTTGATAGAAATGCAGATATAAGCAGGGTCTGAATGAACTGATGAATTCTCCCCTGACAGCTAGCTATGAGGGGGAGAGACTTCAGGAGCAAACTGTATTTACATAAACACACCTTCTCTGCTTAGATATCCAGCAGATAGAGCGGTGTTGCTCAAAGTAATCAACTTTGGCTGGTGTTGGGTTACAAATCACTTTAGGGTTGAATGTAGGGGTAGTGAAATGCTGTTATCAATGTGTTGCCATTATTGTATGAATGAAAGGGAGCAGAACTGTGCTTAACCGGTCCCAAATGAGGAGACCAGCCTCAGCTGAAAGGACCTTCTTAAACCAGGCGCTTGAATGCCAGAGCCCTGGGAAAGTAAAAGGGGTGGGGACAGGTGTCCCAGCCAGGCAGTGTGAACTCTTTCTAGGGGTCACCCCACCCCAGACTGGTTTACCCTCTTCTTCCCCACTGCTCAAATCAAAAGCTAAATAGGCTTCATTATGAGCATCTTTGTTATTTTAAACGTTCAGTCAGAGCTAAAATGAGTTGTGGTGGGGCTGTGTTTCTGCCCAGCCTGCACAGAGCTGACAATCACTCAGAGACGGACATATGGAGGTCACAGCAGAGAGGCAGGTGGCAGCAGAAGGCGACTGACAGTCGGCCGGCGAACGAGCGGCTGGTGAAGCGGTGAGCAGAACAAGCTGCTGGCGAGGCAGTGAGGAACCGCGGCTGGCTGGGCAGCCAGCAGAGAGGAACCACGGCTGGTGGGTCGGCCAGGCGGTGAGGAACAGCAGTTGGCGGGGTGGCCAGGTGGCCAGCCAAAGCAAGTGCTGGGATGATGGAGCAAGCAAGGTGCCTTCTTCCCCAGGTGGGAGGGGAACTCACACAGATGCACCTCGGAAACCTGGGTCCTCACTGACCAAGGACAACCCCTGTGAGTGGGGTGTGGAGAGGGAGCAGCGAGAGGCACAGGAAAGGAACTGTTGTTGTAGAACTCAAGAGCCTGGGGCGGAAGGCCCTGTCCCACGCACTCTGGGGTGGGTGTCCTGCGTACAGTGTTGTGATTATGAATCCTGCTTGTGGCGTTTTCCCTAATGAATGCCGGGTGACGTCTCTCCATTCATTAAAAATGTCTTTCCTACACTCAGACTCTGAGCTTGCAAGTGGGGAAGCAGGGCCTCTTAGAGGCGCCCAGGGGTGATGTGTAATTGTCCCAGGTCACTGGGTGGGGGCTCGTGCCGGTTCTGTGTTGTACTGATGAAGAGGAACCCCTGGATACTGAACCCGGCCCTGGTTGCCACCGGCTCCACCTGGCAGGAGGGTTACACATAGGTAAAGGCACCTGAATCAATTCAAAGGTGAAGCCGATGGTGCCAATCCACCTGTGATATAACAGGATGGTTTGGAACCCGAGCAATAATCTGGAGCCGGGGGGCACTGAGACCCTGGGGGAGCACGATCAAACTTTCCAACACGATCTGGCTGGGACATACGAGGCCCAAAGAATGAGCAAAGCAAAGACCTCATGAATCAAGAACTTCCACATGTATCTAATATGCATGATGTTGTTAATTCGTGTAAGGAAGTACAGCATAAAGTAAATGAAATAATCAGCCAGACCAGTGAGGATCATCAAAACAGGGCAATCGCCAGGGCCATGACACATTCAGTGGATGGGGGGTATGCACTAGACAAAATCAAAGTCACTCTCCCTGATATAGAACACAGCAAATCACCCTCTTTTATCACCTCAGAGAAATGGACAACTTGGTGTGGCAAAGATCATATTGATTGGTGTAAAATAACCACAGCAAAACGTCGCATGGGTCCAATGCCATAGGGTTAACTGTGGGAAGGATACAGGACACCTTATCCCATTCACGCTAGCCATCCCACCAATTGCAGAACACCAGATCATTCAAACCATTGTTAGAATAGCACCAATAGGAGCACTGGAAGACCCATAAGGCTTGAAAAGAATTAGTTTCTCCTCCATACTGTTGCCAGATAAGGTCTGGAAAGACCCGGACTTAAGAACATAAGAACAGCCACACTGGGTCAGAACAAAGGTCCATCTTGCCAGTATCCTGTCTTCCAACAGTGGCCAATGCCAGATGCCCGAGTGGGAATAAACAGAACAGGGAATCATTAAGTGATCCATCCCCTGTCGCCCATTCCCAGCTTCTGGCAAACAGAGGCTAGGCACAACATCCCTGCCCGTCCTGGCTCATAGCCATTGATGGACCTATCCTCCATGAACTTATCTAGTTCTTTTTTGATCCCTGTTATAGTCTTGGCCTTCACAACATCCTCTGGCAAAGAGTTCCACAGGTTGACTGTGCGTTGTGTGAAAAAATACTTCCTTTTGTTTGTTTTAAACCTGCTGCCTATTAATTTCATTGGGTGACCCCTACTTCTTGTGTTATGAGGAGAAGTAAATAACACTTCCTTTTTAGTTTCTCCACACCAGTCATGATTTTATAGACTTGCCCCATTGGCCGCACCTGGGGGACACCGACAGGTGCAGATGCAATGTCTTGCAGACAGTTGCCGGCATGTGGGTTCAATCCCCAAACTGCCCAGTGCGAGTGAGAGGCTGGGGAAGTGAGGAAATGCAAACCTCCTATTCTGGGAATGGTAAATAGAGGGTGGTGGCTGGAAGTAGCCACTTTCACAGCAGATCCAAAGATGGTTATTCTGATTGGCCGATGTCTTGTCTCACACCTGAATTCACTGCGCTGATAGGTGGACCTAGACAAATTGGAGGATTGGGCCAAAAGAAATCTCATGAGGTTTCAACAAGGACAAGTGCAGAGTCCTGCACTTGGGACAGAAGAATCCCATCCACCGCTAGAGGCTGGGGACCGACTAGCTAAGCAGTTCTACAGAAAAGGACCTGGGGATTACAGTGGACGAGAAGCTGGATATGAGTCAGCAGTGTGCCCTTGTTGCCAAGAAGGCCAATGGCATTTTGGGCTGTATTAGTAAGAGCATTTCCAGCAGATCGAGGGAAGTGATTATTCCCCTCTATTTGGCACTGGTGAGGCCACACCTGGAGTACTGCGTCCAGTTTTGGGCCCCCCACTACAAGAAGGATGTGGACAAATTGGAGAGAGTCCAGCGGAGGGCAACAAAAATGATTAGGGGGCTGGGGCACATGACTTATGAGGAGAGGTTCAGAGAACTGGGGTTATTTAGTCTGCAGAAGAGAAGAGTGAGGGGGGATTTGATAGCAGCCTTCAACTACCTGCAAGGGGGTTCCAAAGAGGATGGAGCTCGGCTGGTCTCAGTGGTGGCAGATGACAGAACAAGGAGCAATGGTCTCAAGTTGCAGTGGGGGAGGTTTCGTTTGCATATGAGGAAACACTATTTCACTAGGAGGGTGGTGAAGCACTGGAATGGGTTACCTAGGGAGGTGGCAGAATCTCCATCCTTAGAGGTGTTTAAGACCCGGCTTGACCAAGCCCTGGCTGGGATGATTTAGTTGGGGATTGGTCCTGCTTTGAGCAGGGGGTGGGACTCGGTGACCCCCTGAGGTCCCTTCCCGCCTGAACACTCTAGGATTCTGTGAAAGACCTGACAGACCTGACATCCCAGACACTTTTTTCATAATGGAATTAAATTACAGGCTGAATTCAGATTACCAGAGGACGCTTTAAAAGCGGTGCCCAAGTCTGGACAGCCTATTCCTCAACCTGTGGAACTCCTTACCAGAGGATGTTGTGAAGGCCAAGACTATATAACAGGGATAAAAAAAGAACTAGATAAGTTCCTGGAGGACAGGTCCATCAATGGCTATGAGCCAGGATGGGCAGGGAGGGTGTCCCTAGCCTCTGTTTGCCAGAAGCTGGGAATGGGTGACAGGAGCTGTCCCAGGGGTTGGCAACCTTTCAGAAGTGGTGGACCAAGTCTTCATTGATTTGCTCTAATTGAAGGTTTCGTGTGCCAGTCATACATTTTAACCTTTTTCAAATGTCTCTTTCTAGAAGTCTATAATATATAACTAAACTATTGTTGTATGTAAAGTAAATAAGGTTTTTAAAATGCTTAAGAAGCTTCATTTAAAATTAAATTAAAATGCAGAGCCCCCCGAACCGGTGGCCAGGACCCAGGCAGTGAGTGCCACTGGAAATCAGCTCGCGTGCCTCCTTTGGCACACATGCCATAGATTGCCTACCAGTGGGCTAGATCATTTGATGGTTCCCTGTTCTGTTCATTCCCTCTGAAGCACCTGGCATTGGCCACTGTCAGAAGACAGGATACTGGGCTAGATGGACCTTTGGTCTGACCCAGCATGGCTGCTAATTATGTTTTTATTTCTCCTTGAGCTTGGTTCGTAAAAGCTTAATAGGCAGCAACAGGGAATTCGGTAGTTAACTAGCCCTTCCTGGTGGGAACAAGCATACAAAGTGGGACTACATCCACGGTGAAGATTTCAATCAAAGCTTCAGTAGTTATCAACATAATTGTGGTAATTGTACGTTTGACTTTGTATGATCAAGTTTATTTGTTGTACAAAATGTTGCAAAATCAAAACAAGAAGTTTGTTTGAAATGCTTAATGTAATAAAGTCCATATAGTATGTAGGATTTTAAGGTGGGGAATGTAGGGGTAATTACTTAAGGTTAGCTTAAGTTTGGTTATGAAAATAATATCTGATTTATGGTTTGTGGCTAGTACGGGAAAGGCCCCAATCAACACATAAAAGGCTCCAATCAACACATGAGAATAATAAGTAATATTGCTTGTAGAGTGGGAAAGAAGTTTGGGTCAAAAGGAACTGCTCAAGTGAAAAGCTGCAGTAATAAGACAAAGGGAAAAAACTGTCTTAAAAGAAACAAGCGAAAACCTTCCCATGGTTCTCCTGGTAAGGGTAGTGGGTTGGGGGAGGAGATAAGAAAGGAAGGCCTTGGCAGAAGGGAAGGAGCAAGCCTGAACTGCTTCAAACTGGGATTTTGCTCAAGCTAGCAAGGTAGCTGAGGTGTAAAAAGAGAACTGTGAATGTGAAGGTGCTTTGTCAGACCCGACCTGATGATGCCGGGGCACGGCAGGATGAGACGGTCATCCCCAAGCCTGGCCTGTTTGTAAGTATACTGAACACTGCTTGTGAACACTTTGTTACTGTACTGGGCGTAGTGATGGCTGAGTCTTAGACTGTCAGACGAGTGTGGAGCAATTGTATAAATACCATTTGGCCTTTGGGTTTAACCAAGGACTTTCTGGTTACATTAGTGTCGTGGTGAGACCCTGCTTAAATAATAATTACAACAACAATTATAATAATTATATTATATATATATTAAATAACAAAGATAATAATAATAACAAATCCAGCCCTGCCTGTAGCAGACAACAGGTTAGTTTCCTGGGGACTGAAACACTCTTCTTTAGCTGACGTCATAGGGCTCAGCGGAGGGGGATTTGGGTGGAATGTCACAGCCTGTGTTATACAGACAGTCAGAGGAGATGATCTCTTGGTCTTAGGCTTTATGAAACACCCCAGGCACTGGCTGACAACCCGGGATCCTCCGTCCCCTGACCAGGCCCAGCCTGGGAAGCGTCAGTAAGAGCTTTCCCCCGACACATTGCCCCCCAGCCAGCGTTCCTCACCTGGATGCCCCCTCCTTAAGGTAGTTCAGTCTCCATGGCCCAGTCACTTCTTGCTTATGGCAGCTTTGATCTGTGGGGACCCCACTGGCTGAGAGAGCCCAGGTTAAAAAAACTTGCAATCTTTAATCTTCCTTAAATACCCCTACTTTTGTTTTATGCTAAGTGCTTACAAGTGCTGTGTGGTTCACAGTGAGCTGTAGCTCTCGAAAGCTTATGCTCAAATAAATTGGTTAGTCTCTAAGGACTCACAAGTCCTCCTTTTCTTTTTGAGAATACACACTAACATGGCTGTTACTCTGAAAGGAGCAGCAGGTTAAGGTAAAACTGGTAAACTGAGGCACACTGCTCCTTTTAGGGCAGAGGATCTGGGATTTCTGTGAGGAGCCAGCGTCAGGTGCTGGAGATCACAGGGGAACAATTCAAAGGGGCTCAGGGCCTGGGGTGCACCTACTTTTAGGCTGCATGGCAAGGACAGGGCTGGCATGACCCAGAGGAGAGTGCATGCAGGTGGAGTCAAGGACCTGACGCCCAGGCAAGATGCTCTCATGCGGGTGGCAGGAGGGTAACAAGGAGACTCAAATCCTGGGAGCTCCGCTAGAAGGCTGATCCCTAGAGAAAGGTACCTGTTTAGGACAGTGAAAGGCACCCTAGAAATCCGGCTATTGGAGCTGGTTGGGAAATGGGAATTTTCTAGTAGGAATTTAAAAAAAAAAATCCTGCAAACTCTTTTGGTTAAATAAACAAATAAATGGGTTCTCCGAAATTGGGTTTTGGTTTTAAAAAAAATAAGTTTGGCTTTAGAAAATAAAAAAACCCTGAACATTTTTATCCAAAACGAAACATTTTGACTCAAATATTTATTTTTTTATTGGAAAAAATGGAAGAACTTTGGCAAAAGTGAAAATGTTCTGCAAAAACGTTACCTTGGCCAAAACTCATTTTCCACCCGGCTCCTACTGCACGTAAGTGGGGGCCCAGCCCCCGCCCCCCAGCTCCTGGGCAGGGTTGAGTCAGTGCCGAGCGTTGGAGCTCCCTGGCCTGAGCTGGCTGGGGCTGCCCTGACGGGGGGA
Source organism: Lepidochelys kempii (assembly GCF_965140285.1). Lineage (NCBI taxonomy): Eukaryota > Metazoa > Chordata > Testudines > Cheloniidae > Lepidochelys > Lepidochelys kempii. Next base: position 350,612,432 of record NC_136380.1, read on the forward strand.
GACTGAATTAATTTCACCACACTCCTCTGAGTGGGAGCTATTCAGCAGAACAAAAAGCAGACGGGAATTGGGAATATTTACTTCTAGCCATGCAGACCCTGGCTGCCAGCCAAACGAATGCTCGAGAGGCTTTGCTGGAGATACCATAGACTTGGTCTTCAAAGGGTTGTCAATATGCAGGTGGAGAGCAGGCCATTTCCCATGTCCCTGTTCGATTTGCTTCAGGTGTTATCAGCCCTATCTCTGACCCCAAGGCTATGAGTTCGGCCATGGGCGGCACATGCACCCCCCATTCGGGGAGGCTTGCCCCCTGCCGCACCTCTTCTGCCTGAGGCCCCACCCCCACCCCACCCCAGCCATCCCGCCAGCACAGCCCTGAACCCCAGCCAGCCCGAAGTGCCCAGAGCTGGCCAGGGCCAAGTCCTCGGAGCTCTGAGGCCCGCCTCCCCCAGCCACCCCCAGCCTCCATTGCCCACCACCCATGAGTCCAGCCCGCGAATGGGTTGGAGGGACAGATCGGGATACTTGGGACGTACTCTCTTACCAGTAGCCATGCCTCCAGTTAGGGTTGCCTGCCACGTCTGATGTTACGATCCGCTTTACAGTGGCTTATCACTTTGCCAAATTGAAACCACTCAGGCCGAAGTTGCCCACGCTGGGCGTCTGCCTCGGGCTGGTATGTTCTGGGAAATTTCAGCTAAAACGGCTCAGCCGTTTTGAGAACGAGGTCGGGGGCAAATACCGTGTTTTGCCCCTGTTCTAAAACCCCAGCGTCTCTCAACCATTTTGCTGAGAAGTTTTAGCGACCCCATGCTCTGGAGAGAGGGGTGTGAAATTTGCAGGGGTGTCACTTTGGCCTCTGGGCGACGCCTTTTGCCATTCCCATGAAAACCCACCCAACTGTGGCCAAGTTAGGAGCCTCTGAAAAATGTCAATTCCACAAGCTCAGCAGAGACTTCCTAGAGTCCAGCACAGGGGTGGGCAAACTACAGCCTACGGGCCAGACCCGGCCCCTCAGGGCTTTGGATCCGGCCCATGGGATCGCCACTCCCGTGGCACTGCCCCGCTCCGGGAAGCAGCCACACCACATCCCTGCAGACCCTGGGGGTGGGGGGCGGGGGCAGAGAGCTCCGTACGGGGCTCTTGCCTGTGGGTACCTCCCCCAAAGCTCCCATTGGCCAGCAATGGGTTACCACGGCCAATGGGAGCTTCGGGGGCGGTACCCACAGGTGAGGGAAACACGTGGAGCCCTCTGCGCCCCCACCCTCGCCCCCAGGGGCGCAGGGCCGGGGCCGGAGCAGGCAGGCAGGGAGCCTGCCCTGGCCCCGGTGCACACCGCTGCCACCCCAGAGCTGCTCTAGGAAAGCAGCACGAGGCCGGAGCCTGAACCCCTCCTGCACCCTGCACCCCAACTCCCTGTCCTGAGCTCCCTGCCACATTCCGCACCCTTCCTGCACCCCAGCTCCCTGCTCTGAGCCCCCTCCTGCACCCTGCACCCCTCCTGCACCCCAACTCCCTGCCCTGAGCCCCCTCCTGCACCCTGCACCTCTCCTGCACCCCAACTCCCTGCCCTGAGCCCCCTCCTGCACCCTGCACCTCTCCTGCACCCCAACTCCCTGCCCTGAGCCCCCGCCACATCCCACACCCCTTCTGCATCCCAACTCCCTGCCCTGAGCCTCCATCGCACCCTGCACCCCTCCTGTACCCCAACTCCCTGCCCTGAGCCCCCTTCTGCACCCTGCACCTCTCCTGCACCCCAACTCCTGCCCTGAGACCCCTCCTGCACCCCAAATCCCTGTCCTGAGTCCCCTTCTGCACCCCGTACCCTCCTGCACCTCAACCCCTGACCTGAGCCCCCTCCTGCACTCCACACCCCTCCTGCACTCCAACGCCCTGCCCTGAGCCCCCTGCTGCATCCTGCACCTCTCCTGCACCCCAACCCCCTGCCCTGAGCCCCCTGCCGCATCCCGCACCCCAACCCCCTGCCCCAGGCCTGCAAGCAATTTCCCCACCCAGATGTGGCCCTCGGGCCAAAAAGTTTGCCCACGCCTGGTCTAGCAGTTCAAGTCACTGGAGATGCCCTCTGCCCTGTGAGCATGCCCTGCCCCGGCTCTCACTGAGCATGTTCCCTCTCAGGGCTGCAGAGGCTGAGCAGGACTTTCCCGGCAATTGCACCTCCCAGCTGCCAGGGGCCAAGAATTGAGAGCTGGGATGAGAAACCAGGGGAGACAGGGACTAGGAGGAGCCATAGAGATAGGGGACTGGGATGCTAAGCTGAGGAGGGGGGCTGGGACAGGGAGGTCATGTGGGGGGTGGATAGGGACTGGAATGAGGAGCCAAGGGTGCATGCAGGAGGGATGACTGGGGGAGAGAGCTGGGGCAGAGGCAGGGGTCCTATGGAAAACATAGGGCTTTGACTCTGAATTCCTTGCTTCCGCATACAACCTGCAAAAGGGAAGGCTTGCCTGGTGGTGAAAGCACCCCACGGGGTCTCGGAAGAGCCGGGGAGTCTCCCTGCTGCGCCACCGCCTGCCCGTGTGACCCAGGGCTGTCCCTTAGTAGTGCTGTGCCTCAGTTTCCCAACTGTGCAATGACACTTCCTTTCTCTCACCCTGTGGCTTGTCTATTTAGACTGGAAACTGTAGACTAAAACTTGATCCTCTACCCTAGGAAAAGTGGCTGGGTTTAGCTAACCTGTGTTAGCTAAGCCCAGCCTGTACTGAGTGGCTCTTCTTAGCCTAGACAAAGCCTAAGTGTATGGTCAGCATCAAGCACAACCTGTTTATTGGAGGGTTCTAGCCTGCTGCCCATCACCGGGTTATCTGGGCGCCGTCTTGTGACGTTGCACTCCATATGTTTTATGGAAATACGTTTATAAGTGTCAATATAATGTAACTGGAATATGCTTCATCCAAAAGGTCTCTTGTAAGGTATCATTACAATGGCTATGATCTATTGAGTGTGTTCCTCGCATTTGTTTGCATATATTATTTCTATGTCTGGAGTTAGGAGAATAAGACATAAACTTGTTTCAGAGTAGCAGCCATGTTAGTCTGTATCCGCAAAATGAAAAGGAGGACTTGTGGCACCTTAAAGACTAACCAATTTATTTGAGCATAAGCTTTCGTGAGCTATAGCTCACTTCATCGGATGCGTAAAGTGGAAAATACGGTGGGGAGATTTATATACACAGAGAACATGAAACAATGGGTGTTACCATACACACTGTAAGGAGAGTGATCAGGTAAGGTGAGCTATTACCAGCAGGAGGTGGGGGGGCCATTTCCAGCAGTTGACAAGAACGTGTGAGGAACGGGGGGGGAATAAACATGGGGAAATAGTTTTACTTTGTGTAATGACCCATCCACTCCCAGTCTCCCAGCCTCTAATCAAGCCTAAGTTAATTGTATCCAGTTTGCAAATTAATTCCAATTCAGCAGTCTCTCTTTGGAGTCTGTTTTTGAAGTTTTTTTGTTGAAGAATTGCAACTTTTAGGTCTGTAATTGAGTGACTAAAGAGATTGAAGTGTTCTCCGACTGGTTTTTGAATGTTCTAATTCTTGACGTCATTTATTCTAAATGGACACAAATCAGACGTGTCCATTGGGAGCTGGGTGTCTGGGTGCTGGAGACAGGAGTACCTGCTGAGCTGTTTCAGTTAAGTCTGCAGCTTTGGGGGCGTGGACCAGACCCTGGGTCTGTGTTGCAGCAGGCTAGTGTGTCTGGCTCAGCAAGGCAGGGTTCTGGAGTCCCAAGCTGGCAAAGAAAATGGGCTCAGAGGTAAATTCAACACCTCAGGTGACAGTCCCAAGGGGGTGTCTGTGACCGAACCCATCACACCATTCATATAAAATCGACAGCCAGGGCTAGGGCTTCCCGAGATCGGCTGGCACCTCTGCATGCTGCCGCAGGGCAGGGACTAACAATGCGTGTTGGGGACAGAGGAGTCAGATCGTCAAGGGCATCTGGCAGCAGCTGAGGGTACGTCTACACTTGTGCTAAGCCTGGACCCCAGACGTGTGGACTCTGTGGGTACGTCTACATTGCGATGAAAGACTCACTGTGGCTGGCCCGGGTCAGCTGACTTGGGCTTATTGGACTGGACCCCGGGGCTATAACATCACAGTGTCGACCCTGGGGCTTGGGCCAGAGCCTGGCTCTGAGCACCTCCCCACTCACGGGGTCTCCAAGCCCCAGCTCTCGCCCAAGCCCTGTGAGCCCGAGTCAGCTGACCCGGGCTCTGCCAATGGGTGCCATGGGTTTATACCCTACGTTTCCAGGCCTGTGCTTTGGCGTCTACACTGACTTGTAAACCTGGGCTCACAGTTGCTGCACCAGGTCTCGCTAATGCAGCCCTGCTGTACTACGCGGACCTGCTGACTCAGGTCTGTGCCTTGAGCTGCATCCACACTGCAAAACGACGGGGCTTGGACCCGAGCCACAGCGGGTCTAGCAGGCAAAGGCCCTGACTTCCCCAGTTCCTGGGGGGTGCTCGACTCCTGCTCCAGGACCCGCCCCCATTCCACCCCTTCCCCCAAAGCCCCCACCCCTTCCCACCCCTACCTGTTCTGCCCCCTCCCCATACCTCTTCCTGCCCCCCATTCCTCTCCCTTCCTCCCCAGCGCCTCTGAACGCCACCAAACAGCTGATTGTGGCAGGCAGGAGGCACTGGAAGGGAGGGGGAGGAGCTGATTGGTGGGGCCGCCGGTGGGCGGGAGGGCTGGGGGGAGAGGGAGGAGCTGATTGGTGGGGCTGCCAGCAGGCGGGAGGGCTGGGGGGAGGAGGAGGAGCTGATTGGTGGGGCTACCGGTGGATGGGAAGTGCTGGAAGGGAGGGGGAGGAGCTGACTGGTGGGCCAACGAGTGGGAGGGCTGGGAGGGAGGGGGAGGAGCTGGTCCGTGAGGCTGCTGGCGGGTGCTGAGCACCCACAGAGTCCGCGCTTATGCTAGCAGGGCCCAGGTCCTGAGCGCTTGCTGACCCAAGTCCGATTTGTATGTGGACGGAAGGAGGGCTGGGGCTCAATCCAGAGTCAGACCCTGGGCTTAGTGTGCAGTGTAGACATACCCAGAGTGGACCTGGGAGTGGGAGAGAGAATAACCCAATAAGAACCCTCAGTAGCTCCGTGGGGCTTTTCTTCTTCCAAGCTCTCAGCAAAGATGAATGAATGTGGGCAGGCGACTTGGAAAACGGAGCCTGCAGAAATAAAGGCAACAAGGAGCCATCACCCTCCCCCTTTTCTGGGACGGGCGGTTTCGAAGCCTGTCAGCCTGGGCTGGAAGGGTTCAGGCCCCTGCCAGCGGGAGATCTTTGATGTCTCCAGGTCTTTGCTGCGGCGGGAGCGTGATTGACGGGCCCGTCTCTCCAGCCGGCGGTCTGGCCGGCGGGAACGCAGCGAAAGAATTGCCAGGGGTGCATGGGGAACGGAGCCAGCCCCGGCCTAGCTCTGGCAGCTTGTCTCCTGCCAGATTAAGAGTGGAATCTGAAGGCGGGGGGGCAGGGCGCCGTGTCCCCCCCCCCCTTCGCCCCTGCGGAGGATTCCAGAGCAGGCGCCTGCCCATGTGATTCAGCAGCAGGCTGGGCCCTTTGGGCTCGCGGAAGATGCAGAGAAACGAATAGGAACAACACCTTGAAACCTGCTGCCGCTGCTCTGTGTGTGGAGGGGTGTTCTGGCGGGAGAGCAGGGAGACTGTGCTGCTTGGAAACCCCAGGGCCCGGAACTGACCCTCCGTGTCGCCTTCTGCTCTCCTCACTTTGGTAGGGCTGACGGGATCAGCGAAATCAGAGAGGGAACAGACTCATTAGCCCCTTCCGGGGGGGCGGAGTTGGAGTTGTTCCCCGGGGTTTTGTCCCGTTCCGTTTGACATGAGCAAGGGTGTGACCCAAAGCCCATGCCATTGCCTAGCCCGGTCTTTGGATCAGCCGCTGTCATGCAGTTCTCACTGTAAATCAGCCCTGCCGTCCCCTGGTGCTGTCATGCAGCTCCTCTCTGAATTCCCCCCAATTTGTCAGTATATTTCGGGGGGGGGGCTCCTCCCCAGAAGTGGACCAAGAAGGGCTGTCCTCTCCCTGCTCCGGGGTGGGCCGCCTCCGCATTACCAGCTCAGAGCTGGGCCGGGGCTTTTTGCTGATCTGTGCAGACCACACCCTTCGGGCTGTCTGCTTATCCTGTTTTGCACGGTACAGTGCTCCGAAGTTGAGCCTTTAACAGCCGGGATTCCCGTGCTTCCTGGGCCCAGAGCACTTACCATACAGCCCCGTGTATGTACATTTGTGGGGTGAATTCCTGCTCAGTCTTGGGGGGGGTTGGATTATATCCCCCCAATGGGTCCTGGCTGAATCTCACTGGGCTATCCCCTGCCCGCACCCACGTTACGCATCCCCAAAGGGCCCCCATCCCAGAATACTCAGGAAGATGCGAAGCGTGAGGATGGTTCAGAGGGGTTGCTAGGGCAAGTCAGTACACGACTGGGAGCATCACCCCTCCCTTGTGGCCCTTCCACTAGTTTTCAGCCCATGTGGCAGGACTTGGCTCCAGTTTGCATGAACTGCAGGCTGGCAGGGAGCCGCCGCCCTGCGCACCCAGCCAGTCTCTGTGAAATCAAGCTGGGTCGTGGTTACCTCATTCATTCTCCTACCCCTTTGTGTTGCATCCACCTGTTTCAGCTTGTCATTCACCTAGAGCAGGAGCTCTCAACCTTTCCAGACGCCTGTTCCCCTTTCAGGAGGCTGATTTGTCTTGCGTACCACCCAACTTACAACTCACGTGTAAGCTACTTGCTGACAAAATCAGACATAAAAATACACAAGTGTCCCTGCACACTGGTACGGAAATATTGCTGGCTTTCTACCATATAATTATCAAATAAATCAATTGGAATGTAAATAGTGTACTTACCTTTCAGTGCGTCATACATAGAGCAGTATAAAGTCACTGTCTGTGTGAAATGTTCGTTGGTACTGAATTCGCTGGTGCTTTTTATGTAGCCTGTTGCAAAACTAGGCCAATATCTGGATGAGTCGCTGTACTCCCTGGAAGACCTCTGTGTATCCCTGGTTGAGAACTGCTGACCTAGACTGCGTGCGTACTGCATGTTTTCACACCGCGGTCCTGATCGCGGGCTGCAGCATCCCGGCACTGCCATTGGCCAATAAATATCTCAGGAGAAACTGTCCCAAACACGTCATTAAATTCCAGATTCAGGCCAGGTTCCCATCTGGTATAAATCATTTGTGGGTCCGTTTATTCCAGCTGAAGGCCTGTTACACTTACTGGAGTCTTTCCATGCACGGAGCTTGTAATTTGATTATAGAGAAGCACCCGTCATGTTGGCCAAGCATAACTTGTTGTTTTTTTATCTTAGCCCATCGCTGTATTATCTGAGCACCTGCCAAGTACAATCAATAGCAACAGCGAAATCCCTAATGGACTTCAGGAAGTCTCTGCGCTTCTCTCTGTTTGGAGTGGGCCTTGACGGTTTGATGGGGTCTTTTTAAGATTTTATTAATTTCTATTATTTATGTATTGTTTGACTGCCCAGCAGAAGAGGATGTCACCCTTGTGAGTGACAAAAGGCCATAAATTACTGTTCTTTATTTCTCATGGATCCTTTGTCCTCCAGGTGTTAAACTTTTCCTCTTACTATTGGTTGCACTTTTTTTTACCAGGAAGTGGAGCTGGATTTATGAGCAATAACTACTAGGCTTTGCCCCAAGTCTCTTTATGAACATTGGTACAATGTTTGCCTTCTTCCAGGACTTTTCCTCAATAACAGTCAGTCTCACAGGGTCGTTGGCCCTTTATGGGTCTCTGCTTCCCCTGTGACATTAATAACTCTCCTTCTCAGGTGGGGTACATCAATCAGGCCCCTTAGATAAATAAAGCACAAGCCTGAATGGATGGAGAGTAACTTCAGCAAAGGCCTGGGGAAGGCTCCTAGCGGCTGCAAAGTTCCTGCAGGGCCCCTGAGATGCCAGGCCAAGGCCAGGAGAGCAGCCAAGGGGGTTCCCTGCGGTGTCTCTAAGCCAGAGGCCCACCCAGGGAGAGTTTTGGTTCCTTCCCTGGGGGGAAGGAAGGACTCCAGGGAGGAAGACCTGGAAGTAGCTGCTGGATGAAGAGCGGACTGGGACTGAGAGGGGCCTCAGGACTGGCAGAAGGTGCCAGAGTTGAGTATAAACTTTTGTGCTGGGGGGATAGACTCTATCTGATGACTCTGAGAGGTGCTTTGAACTGTTTTGGTTATTAAGCCCGCCCCAGGAAGGGGGATATTAGACACGAGAAAGCCTTTGTGGATTATTTCTGAGAACCCTGGAAGGAAACTGAGGCAGGGCTGCTGCAGAGCCCCTCCCCACACCCCCGAGGGGGTGTTCAGGAATCACCAACCCTCTTACAGTCAGAAAATGTCATGGCTCATTGTTCCCTTTACACTCCAGGCTGCCGGGCTGCTGATTGGTCTGGATTCACTGTTTCCTTATCGGCTTCGTATCAAGACTTGGCTCTGAAAGGTGTGACATGTTCCAGGGTTACCTGAGGTGCCCAGGGGTGAACCACCACCTGCTTACAGCAGGAGCACCCTGCCAGTAGGCTCCTGTCTGCCGCCTCCACAGAAGCCGCGCACCCCAATTACTGGCATCACCTCCATTGCACCAGGCACTTAGATGTGTCCACAGGAAAACCAAACGGAAGTGTTTTGAACAGAGCTTGAGCGAGTGACTCAAAGCAAAACAAGGAGAAGGGTTTGGAAATTGGTTAGAACTAAAAGGAAAACCTAAGCCACAACTTATAGCCTGTACGTATTAACGAGGTCCTCGCCTCTGTGGCATGGAGCAAGGAAAGGGGTTCTTCCCGTACTGTAATCCACCCCGGAGAGGCAGTGGTGAGCCAAGGAATAAATTCTTCCATCACGCCGGTGGCGTCTCGCCCCAGACGTCAGCTGGCTGACGGACCTGGCATAGGGCATGGTGTTTTTCACTGCGCTGTCGTTGGAGGGTAGATCAGCCCATAGCCCCAGGCGGGTCCCCTCTTCCAAGACTTTTCTTGGGGCTCTTTTGTCTTTGTCAAGGCTCCAGCTGGCACCTGGGCCAGCCAGTAACCACGGGACTGGCCCCCCGGATGGGCCTGGTTCTCGGTGTCAGCTCTCAGACTCCCCCGCCTCAGGTGACGCGTCTCATGTCTGGTGGTTTTAGAACCCAACACCCTACCCGTGACATCACCTGACGACTGTTTCCGGTACCAACATCTCACACCAACCGTGACGCCCAGCCTTCAGCGGAGACCCCACACGGCCTGCTGAGAAGACGGATGGGGCGCAGGGATAGACTAGGTCTGTGTCACCAAAGGTCTTAATTGTTTTACCCCTTTCTCCTTATTTGACCTGCCACACCCCTCTGAAAAGCAGTCCAGCTCCTCTGCCATTTCGGAGGCCTCTTGATTTCCACCCTCCTCATTATTTATCGCTGGAGCCACTCTGTCTCCAGCATTTCGTCTGCCCCCTGATCGGCCAGACTCCTCGCCAGGGAGCGTGGAGAATAGAACCAGCTCCACCTTAGATGACACATCCCAAAGCAAGAGGCTCGCTGGGTGAACCCGAGAAAGTGCTCGCTGGCTCGTCTCCCGAGGAGCAGGGCTGCAGGCACAGGGATCTGTCCCTTGGCTCGATAACTCGCCCCAGCAGGACGGTAACTCACTACCAGCACTCTCCCATGCCAGCGTCTGTGAGCACGCCACTGCCCTCTCCTGGATGGAATCCATGCTGCTCCTCTGTGTGTCATTGGCCCTACACTGCTAGCAGGTCATGGCGATTCCCCTTTAATTCAGCAGCAGGAGGCTGTGATCTTGGAGCAGATGGATCCAAATTCTAGCCCTGCTGTTGCTGGGAGGTCTAAGTGGCCACAGCCCAGTGACAGGGGGAAGTTCTAGCTGGATTTGGTTTTCTTACCTTAGCTACCAAAGGAGGCGCTCCCTTTCCGCTCAGCAAGCCACATGGGCCCCTTTTCTCCCTTGCCTTATTCTTTGCAGAGCAGCTGTCACCATTTGTCTCCATTGTAGCCCCCCAGCCTTCTCGTGCACTGGGGTGCCTTTGATACTCCCTCCCGCTGCACCTTACTCACTCGATTTCTTAATTCCCTCCATGTTTACTTTCCTGATGCCTGGCCCCCCGCACGGCTCCGTTCTGTGACTCCGCACCACACACAGGCTCCCCCCTAGGGCGCGTTCACGTAGTGCCTGGTCAAGGGCGCCTGGCTTCCCCTCGATTTGCAGGGGCTGTTTGGAGCTTTAGCTGCCCACTGTTCCTGTGTGCGGCTCGGTTGGCTTTGGGTGTCTGAGCACTGGCTTCTCTTGGGCCCAGCCCCTTTGTCCCTCCAGTGTGGCTCAAAGCAAAAGGAGTAAAGAGCAACGCAGACATTGAAATGCTGCTAGACTCACCCCCGTGTGCCCCCTCGCAACCACCGCGGGAGGCCCCAGATCATCCCTTGGCCTCCGGTGTTCACAGCCCAGAGCCTGAGTCTCTCCTGCCCAGCACCTGGAGGCATCGTGAATACCTGTGCAAAGGGCGGGTGCGGCACTAGCTGGTTGGAATGGCCATACACTACCTTGCACCTTGCACCAGCATCAATGCCAAGCCAAGGTCCCAGGCCTGGCAGAATCAGGCCCAGGAACCCCAAGACACTTTGCACAAGTGACTGGCTCAGCCCCTTTACACTCCTTGGGACCACGATCACTATCCTAGAACTACTGGAGGGAAACTGAGGCAGTGCATGGCAAAGTGGGCTGCCCCAGCTCAGCGGCAGATCCAGGAACAGAACCCAGCTACCCTCACACCCGTGTCTAGGCCTTAATCACAAAACCACCCGGCCACCTACAAGGCTTCCAATCGGCTGCCTGAGCTAGCCCAGTCTTGCCCTACCCTGCCAGCTGAGAGCAGCTGGGGGAGGGGTTTCTTGATGAGCATGGTGTATTGATTACTTGATTCAAGCTCAATTAATAGAGTGATGGGCTGACAGACACCAGAGGCTGGTCTTTGCCCCGGGGGGTCCCTCCTGCGGGCAGCTGCCCCACGTGTGGGTAGCCGCTCTGGGCCAGTGCAGCCACCCTGTTGCACAAGTCCCGCTCGCTGCACAGAGCAGCTAGCCGTGCCGGGGGGCAGCATTGCCAGGTGTGCGGTTTTTCGACCCGAACGCCTGGTCGAAAAGGGACCCTGGCAGCTCCGCTGACCGGGCCGTTAAAAGTCCGCTCAGCAACGCAGTGGGGCTAAGGCAGGCTCTCTGCCTGCCCTGGTTCCCCGCAGCTCCCAGAAACAGCAACATGTCCCTGTGGCCCCTAGGCGCAGGAGCCAGGGATGCCTCCCGCGCTAGCCCCGCCCTGAGCACCGGCTCCGCAACTCCTATTGGCTGGGAACCGTGGCCAATGGGAGATGCGGGGCAGCATCTGAAGGTGCAGGCAGCACGTGGAGCCCCCTCCGACAACCTGACCTCCTCATTTCTGGCCCCACCCTGGAGCCCGCACCCCCAGTTAGAGCCCTCACCCTTTCCCGCACCCCAACCCCTTGCCCAGCCCAGTGAAAGCGAGTGAGGGTGGGGGAAAGTGAGCCGGCAGGAGCAGGGCTGGAGTGAGTCGGGGCGGGGCCTCAGAGACGTGGGGTGGGGCCTCCGGGAAGGGGTGGGGAAGGGGGCTGGGCAGGGGTGTTCAGTTTTGTGCAATTAGAAGTTGACAGCCCTGGGGGGGCGGGGCTGCAGCTGGGCTGTGGCAGGGGCGGACATCCAGCTGCAGAGCTGCCGGGGGGCGGGGGGAGAATCGCTCCCGGGGGGGCGTGAGCCCCCTAGATTTGCCTCCTGTGGCCTGGAGCTCTGTGCTCACAGCCAGGAGAGCCCGGGACCTGTCCTGCTACCTTGCTCCCGCCGAGGGGAGTCCAGCACTATCCCCTCCTCCCCCGGCCTGGGCCCTGGGCAGCTCCATCTTGGCGCACGCTGATGGGCCCAGCCAGGGCCCCTGCGCCCACACACAGTCACTCCGTTGGGGTCCAGGGCCTCTTTCCAGGGCTCCCTGCCCCGCCCCCCGGGGGTGGGTGGGGATGTGTCCAGAGCAAGGAACATGGAGGGCGGTTTGGAGGGGAAGGTCGTTACGGAAACGGGGCAATGGGTGTTTCCTTTTGTGCCTCACCTAGAGCAGTAATGCGGGGGGAGGCGGGTTGAACCAGGGCCCCCTGCAGCCATGGGCGTGGCTGCTTGGCTGACCTGGCTCTGCTGGGCGGGAGATCCCAGCCCTGCGTCCTACGAGGGACGGGGGACCCCAGAGTCCCGGTGAGAAGCAAAGTATGTTTCCCGCCTGCAGAGGGGCCCGGTGCCAGGTGGATTCCCTGGGCTGGGGGAGCGGAGGCGTGCGGGCCCCGTGTGGGCGCTCCCCAGGGGCCGGGAGCAGAGAGGTCGCCGGGCAGGGGAGGTGCAGATGGCTGGAGAGAGGGGGCCATGCAGAGCTTTAACCACCGCGCTCTCGTTATGAACTCAGACCGGGTCACTGGTGTTTCCCACAGTGTTTAATGCCAGAGCCTCAGTTCTCTGAAGGAGCCGCGGCCAGGTGAGCCGCCCGGCGGGTGCAAACTGGACAGGGGCCAGCCGATAACAGACAGGGCTGGGCCCTCTGGGGGGTAGTGACTCTGCGTCTGGGCGGTTCTTGGCCAACTCTGCTGGTGACTGTCTGAGGGCTCCCAGACCGGAGGGGCCTGGCCTGCTCCAGAGCAGCTGGGGCCCCCTAAACGCAGCCTAGGGGGCACATTAACCCCAGCCAGGGAGTGAGCCCTGTAACAACTGCCAGGCACCTTAGCCCCACAGCAGGCCATGGGTCTGCTCCCCCAAAGTAGCCCCCCAGGAAATGCCCGAGCCCGGTGCCTGGGGGTTGAGGCCAGCCTTGCCAACACTTGGGCGCACGAGATATGTGACCCATCTCCCGGGGCATCCCAACAGCGTGCGCTTGGCCCAGGCCCCGTGAGAACAAGGCCCTCGCCCGTTAAGTGCTTCAAACTCAACCTACTTTCAGCGCTGGCTGCAGGCTGACCTGCAAGGCCCCTGACAATCCCACCCCTGACACCCAGACCCCCCCACCCCTGGGCAGCTGCCCCCAGGCCCACTGAAATTTTGGGGGCAGGAGGACCTATGTCCTAGCTGAGCTTCTGTCGCCCACCCCCCTCCTGATCCAATGTGAGAGAGATCTCACCCCTTTGTGTGGAGTGCACGTTGTCCGAGGTGGGGGGGGCACCTTTGAACCCTGTTCCGCACCCGGGCATGCCATCGTTAAGCCGACCTAACCCCCGGTGTAGACGTGGCTGGGGTGGTGGCAGAATTCGTCTGTCAACCTGGCAACCGCCTCTGCTGGGTGGATTAACTACAGAGCTGGAAAAACCTCTTCCACCAGCGTAGGGTATGTCTACACTACGGCCACTGCAGCTCCATGGCTGTGCCCTGGCAGCCTCTGTGGTGCAAACTAGACAGCAGACCGCATTATGCGGGAAATGCCGGGCTGTTATCTAACCCCTGCGCCGGGTTCCACCTCCTCAATTACAGGGCAGAGAAGAAACGGGAAAGGTCCAGAGAAGGGCCGCGAATGAAACTAGGAACAGGCGCACAGGGGCCGGTCTGTGCCGGGGGAGAGGAGAGATGGGCTACGGGGTTTGAAAAGGAGGAGAGAGGTGAGCAGACCCTGATGCAGAGAAGGCTGGTCAGGCTGCCTGCCCCAGCAGGTGTGAGCAACAAATGTAACGTGGTAGAGAAAATGCCCTTAGCGGAGTCTGATTCACTGTGGAACTTGCTGGTGCAGGAGATGGGGCAGACAGCACCAGTTAGTCACCCCTTGGACTTGTCTACAGTGAAACCAGCTGGAGTGGAAATTTCACGGGCCCTCGGTCCACCTGGAGCTCAGGTTCTGAGCTGGTCCCAGCTGGGAGCAGGAGAAATGTGCCCTAGGATTGCAGAACCGAGCAGGTTGCCTGCTTTCCTCTGCAGCAGCCGTTATCAGCCATCGCTGGAGGCAGGGTTGGGGGCTGCATGGCCCATCACCAGCCTGCTCTGCTAGGGATGCTGAGCCGAGAGACCAGCTGAGCACACCTCCCCGGGCTCTGAACAGCTCACCAGGAAGGTGCCAGTTCCCGACAGGTTTGGGGCAGCTCCTCTCAGCTCACCCAGGGCAGACTCTCTGCCTGTCCTGGAGCCTGGTGAGGGGCTCAGCCGGATTTGTCTGGGAGATGCCCCATGGCAGGGTGGGGTGGCATCGCCCCCTCCCACAGCTGACCCCAGGGAAGGACCCTGAAGCAAGGCAGGGCTGGGAGCGTGGAACGGCGCAGGGGTTAGATAACAGCACTGCATAGCATCACTGCCTTGCATAGCCAGAGTCCAGGGGAGACAGGGCCCGGGTGGGCGATGGCTTGAAGTCCGAGTGACGAAGCAAGAGGAAAAGCAAACAAAGCAGCAGCGACCAGGGGCCGCGTCCCCCCGGCCCAGCTCCCCATGTTTGCAGAGCAATTCCGCAATGGCCTGTAATTAGTGGTGAGTCCTGAGGCCCCCCCGGCTAATCCCCAAGGAGAGACCTGGCTCCCAGGAAAGGCAACGGAGCTCTGACCTAGGAGGACACCCGCCTTTCTCAACTCAGCGCCGTCCGCCCCTCAGAAACACCCGGCACTGCGCGGCCGGTGACCCCTGGCCAAGGCTCAGCCCGGGGCCGAGCCAGCTGAGGGAGACCGCGCCACGCTGCACAATGCGGGGCATGTGGGGGAAGGTGGCGCTCGGACCCCGCCCCAGCCAGCAGCACCCACCGTCCTGCTTCAAGCGGCCTGCAGTGCTCCCTGGGGTCCCCCCGCCCACTGGGGAACGGCGGGCTTCAGGGGAGACGCCCTCCTGGTGCTGGGGCGCAGGCTGTCATGGGGTGCTGCTGGCCGCGGGAGCTGGGAAAGGGCCATTGTAAGCCCTGGGTGGGGGGTACCGCAGGCCCTGACGCAGCGGGACTGGGGCCCCAGCTGCCCTGCGGACCCAGCAGGGTGGCCCCCAGTGCCTTGCCGTGGCCTGTTGTGCAGGGAAGCTGCTGACTCAGGGGCTGAGCACGCCAGGGGCTCGGCCCAGCACTGTCTGCTCCACTGAGCACTGGCACAAGTCCCCACTCCTGCTTCCGTCAGCAGGACTGAGCACGGCCCGGGTGCCCCTTGGACCCAGGGTCGCCATCCTGCTCTCTGCTCGGGGGGCCAGGCCCCAGCTGCCTGTGCCACTGCCCGCCGGCACTGGTCATGGGCCTGCCAGGGACTCGGTGCCAGGGACACGTCCTCCCCACCCAGCCCGAGCCCCGGCCCCTTGGGGCTCGGGCTGGGGCTTGGGGAACCCTCTCCCTGGATTCCCCACCCACAGCAGGGACTCCTTCTTGGGGACTGATGCTTATTCTGTAGCCCTATATATGCCAGGGGCCTGGGTGACCTACGGCAGCTCTGCCCCCGGGCACCCCTTGTGCCCACGGTGGAATCCCGCCATGGCGTTGCCCCAGGCCCACAAGCCCCACCCAAGCTGCTGACTCTTAGAAGAGGTTGGGGCACCCCAGAGTTCGCACCACCGCAGGCCAGGGGCCTCGCCGCCTAGTGCTGCCCCCTAGGGGTGACTCTAGGCAAGGCCCTGGAGCCAGCTGTGCCCCAGTCCTGTTCAATGGCCGCTCGCTCTCTGTCCCTCTCTCTGGCCTGTGGAGGAACTGGCCCAAACCCCAGCCCCTGCTCTGCTCTGACCTGGCTCAGGTGCCTGTGAGTGGGACACAGCGGGGAGCTAGTTACCCATTAGCGGGAGGTGGCTGCGCTCTGGCAGCCAGCCTGGCCTCGTGATGGACCCCAGCAGGCCAGTGAAGCAGGCCAGACTGCAGGGGGGCATCTGGCAAGGCACAGCTGGGACCCTGCAGCCTGCATGCTCCTGCATGCCAACCTGAGGGATCCCAAAGCACTTCATGGACTGCCGGCTAAGTCCTGCCCTGGGTTATGCCACTGGGTCCACAGAGACCTCTCCACCCAGCGCTGACAGGCAGCCACCTCTGAGGTGGAGCACAGCAGCTGCCTGACAGCATCCAGCAATGCTACAGCAGAGTTTAGGAGAGGCCGTGAAGGGGGAAGCACAGATCCAATCAACAGAAGAGAATTTGGGTAGGTGGAAAGCAATTCCCAGAGTTGGCACATGCCCAGGATGCCTTGAGCATTATGAAAAGGGCATGGGGAATCTTCCTTGCCCATGGGGGTCAGGTCTTCAGCTTCACCTCTCCCAATTTGGGGAACATTTGGCTCCTGGAATGAGTGGCTGGGCTCCGGGGAAATACCCCACCCCATATACCATGGGACCCCTGCTAGCCACATGGCCTCCCACGTCCAGATGTGGGGGGCATGTGGGCAGAGACAGCCAACATCTCCTTCCTCTCCTACATCATTGCCCTTCTCCTGATCCATAGTGGGGCAGGGTTTGCTCCTCCCCCACTGCCCACACTGTCCCCCTCTTCCCTCAGGACTCTGCATCTCTACCCTCTGACACCTGCCAGACTGGCTGTGTCCTGCCCCACAACCCCATGCCCTTCCTTTAGGGCACAGCCACTGGCATCCTCTATGCATTATCTGGCGGGCTGGAAACCTACTGCCCCTTCCCGTGTCTATGCACTGGGCTAGGCCACCCCCTGCAGCCATGGGGTCTGCAATCTCTGCATTGGGGGGCAGCTGTCCCCTTGTGCTGGGTGCCCAAGGTCCCAGCCAGCGCTGCATGGTACCAGAAGACACAGCAAATGGGGGTTTGGCTCTGGAAGCACTTTAGTAAAGGCTCCTACACAATGTATGGGGGGGCGTGACCACCCCCTGGCAGCACATGGGGCGAGGTCTCGGCCCGAAGCAATCCAGTCCCACGTGCTCGCACCCCACGGTGGCCCCCTCCTTCATCCATAGCTGTGGGGACTGTTGGGGTTCATGGGCGACGAGTCCTGGCGGCCTGACTGGCCCATCAGCTGCCAGAGGCGATGCCCGAGGTTCTGTACCTGGCAGGTGCCCAGTACGCAGCCCACGCGCATCAGGTGGGCGTGGTGGCGGCGTGGGGCCGCGTGGCGCTTGGCACGCCGGGGGCCAGTCAGTGAGCGTCGCGCTCTGCCTTTGGGGCTGGCCACGGGCTGCAGCAGGGCGGCTGGGGTCCCCCCAGGCTGCTCCCAGTCCAGCTGAGCTCTTGCAGCGCCAACCCGGAGCAGCTCCACCGTCCTCCTCTCCAGGGGCTGATTCCCCAGCGGCGTGGCGGGTCTCCTGTCCGGGGGCTCCCTGCACCGGAAAAACACAAAGGTCAGAATGACGGCCTGGCTCGGCCCACCTATATCCCCTCAGGTGTGCAAGAGTGTCGCAGGGAGGCTGGTGCATGGGCCCTGGGAGTGGGCATGGCTGGGTGGAGCTGGGGCCTGTGTCCTGCGCCACCCCAATGCTGCGCGTGCCATGTGCGACAGTGACCGTGCAAAGGAACAGTCGTGGCGGGGTGGAGGTGAGGGGGCACTTGTGGCTCTGCGGACACGGCGTGTGTTTGAGCATGACTGTGGGCTGGGGCCGCGCTGAGCCCCCTCACTAACACCTCAACCCCAGGGGGATGGAGAAACCAAGGGGCCTGATTCTGATCTCATGCCCATGTCGCTTCATGGACCTTCGTGGCATCACTCCCGGTTTGCGTTGGTGGAAGTCTGGGCGCTGCTGCAAGGAAGCTCACAGGGCTGAAGTCAGACCCAAGCATGGGGGGTGGGGGGCAGTCTCTCCCAGCTCACCAAGCCCCATGGAGCAAGTCCCAGGGCACAGAGCTGCTTTTCGAGTGGATTGGGTCGATGGCTGCAGCGTGGAAGCCGAGGGCCATGGTGTGTAGGCTGCGGGGGCACCCTAGCCCCCAGAACGGTCCCCAGGGCCCAGGGATCAAGGTCCTGGGCAGCACAAACCGGCTTTTGCCCCAGCCCCAGCCCTCCAGGGACCTCTCCAGCCGGGCTTTTCCCCAGCTCTAAGCACTGTCACGGCTGCAGCGACCACCTCCCGCCCCCGGGAGCAGCCTGCTCTGTAATCAGCCAAGCTGGGCTGCCTTTCCCAGGCAGGGATCCCAGTGACCCTGACCCGGGCACCCTTCCAGAGCGGCCTCCTCTGCCTGGCAGAGAGGCGAGGCAGGCAGGGCTAGACAGAGGCAGCTCTTGGGGTGTCGGTCCACAGCTGATGGCCCGTCTCCCAGAAGTCTGGGGAACAGCCAGACACAGAGTCCCCGGCTCTGGCCCCCCTCTCCCTGCAGTGCCTGGCGACTTCAGTGCTCAGCCTCCGTGTAAAACAGGCCTGTCCGTCTGGCAGTATTGGCCTTAAGAAGCTCTAAGGGGCAATCCCTGGGAACCGCCCCTTCCCCTCCCAGGCCTGCTGCGAGGCTGTGAATGTTTGTGCAGGGCTCTGAAGCCGGAGCAGTATCACTGGGCGAGCCGGATCCCTGCTGGTGGTAACCGCCTACAAACACAGCAAGGGCGGAGAGGTTGAGGCTGGGAGCCTGAGAGTGGAGCCATAGCATGGAGTTCCTAGGCTGAGTGTCAGGGGCCGATTCCCTGATCCAGAAGCCCCGTTGCTTGGTGCAGTTTGGATCAGACTGGACCAAACCCTGGAGACTTGACCGCAGGGGCCGTGGCTGGGACCTCCCTGGCTTCTCTCGTTCTCAGCTGGGCCCAGTGGCATGGCCCGTGTCCCAAGGCCTCTGCCGGTCTCGCAGTGGCTCCCGGAGGCAGGGCCAGCGGCTCATGCCCTGCCCAGCTGCACTGAGAGATGTTCGGCTTTTGCCCAGCCGCAGATGCCGCCCACATACTCTCTCCCTCAGCAGACCCTGACTGAGGTCTGGCAGTGACACAACAAGCCCTTTGAGATAGATCCCGCAGCGGGCAGCGGCTGATGGAACCGGCCCCCAGCTTTCCAAGGAGCAGATGAGCCAGCCTGGCCTACAGCGCTCCACAGCCTACGGGGGGGCTTCCTTCAGGAGGCTGGGAGGGGACGGAGGTGGCATTCCAGGCAAAAGGGAGAGAAATCTGCTACATCAAGAAAATGCATGCTGTGAAATTATAGAAAGAACTGCTGGGGCACTGCTGCAAGGAAGCTCACAGCACCAGCAACAGGCACAGAACTAGCAGGGCACTGCTGCAGGGAAGCTCCCAGCGCCGGGACCAGAACTAGCAGGGCACTGCTGCAGGGAAGCTCCCAGCGCCGGGACCTGAACTAGCAGAGCACTGCTGCAGGAAAGCTCACAGCACCAGGACCTGAACTAGCAGGGCACTGCTGCAGGGAAGCTCCCAGCGCTGGGACCAGATCTAGGAGGGCACTGCTGCAGGGAAGCTCCCAGCACCAGGACCTGAACTAGCAGGGCACTGCTGCAGGGAAGCTCCCAGCGCCGGGACCAGAACTAGGAGGGCACTGCTGCAGGGAAGCTCACAGCGCCGAGACCTGAACTAGCAGGGCACTGCTGCAGGGAAGCTCCCAGCGCCGGGACCAGAACTAGGAGGGCACTGCTGCAGGGAAGCTCACAGCGCCGGGACCAGAACTAGCAGGGCACTGCTGCAGGGAAGCTCCCAGCGCCGGGACCTGAACTAGCAGGGCACTGCTGCAGGGAAGCTCCCAGCGCCGAGACCTGAACTAGCAGGGCACTGCTGCAGGGAAGCTCCCAGCGCCAGGACCTGAACTAGCAGGGCACTGCTGTAGGGAAGCTCCCAGCGCCGAGACCTGAACTAGCAGGGCACTGCTGCAGGGAAGCTCCCAGCACCGGGACCTGAACTAGTAGGGCACTGCTGCGGGGAAGCTCCCAGCGCAGGGACCTGAACTAGCAGGGCACTGCTGCGGGGAAGCTCCCAGCGCCGAGACCTGAACTAGCAGGGCACTGCTGCGGGGAAGCTCCCAGCGCCGGGACCTGAACTAGCAGGGCACTGCTGCGGGGAAGCTCCCAGCGCCGGGACCAGAACTAGCAGGGCACTGCTGCGGGGAAGCTCCCAGCGCCGGGACCTGAACTAGCAGGGCACTGCTGCGGGGAAGCTCCCAGCGCTGGGACCAGATCTAGGAGGGCACTGCTGCAGGGAAGCTCCCAGTGCCGGGACCTGAACTAGCAGGGCACTGCTGCAGGGAAGCTCCCAGCGCCGGGACCTGAACTAGCAGGGCACTGCTGCAGGGAAGCTCCCAGCGCCGGGACCTGAACTAGCAGGGCACTGCTGCAGGGAAGCTCCCAGCGCTGGGACCAGAACTAGCAGGGCACTGCTGCAGGGAAGCTCCCAGTGCCAGGACCTGAACTAGCAGGGCACTGCTGCAGGGAAGCTCCCAGCGCCGAGACCAGAACTAGCAGGGCACTGCTGCGGGGAAGCTCCCAGCGCCGGGACCTGAACTAGTAGGGCACTGCTGCAGGGAAGCTCGCAGCGCCGGAACCTGAACTAGCAGGGCACTGCTGCAGGGAAGCTCACAGCACCAGGACCTGAACTAGCAGGGCACTGCTGCAGGGAAGCTCGCAGCGCCGGGACCTGAACTAGCAGGGCACTGCTGCAGGGAAGCTCCCAGCACCGAGACCTGAACTAGCAGGGCACTGCTGCAGGGAAGCTCCCAGCGCCGGGACCAGAACTAGGAGGGCACTGCTGCAGGGAAGCTCCCAGCGCCGGGACCAGAACTAGCAGGGCACTGCTGCAGGGAAGCTCCCAGCGCCGGGACCTGAACTAGCAGGGCACTGCTGCAGGGAAGCTCCCAGCGCCGGGACCAGAACTAGGAGGGCACTGCTGCAGGGAAGCTCCCAGCGCCGAGACCTGAACTAGCAGGGCACTGCTGCAGGGAAGCTCCCAGCGCCGGGACCTGAACTAGCAGGGCACTGCTGCAGGGAAGCTCACAGCACCGGGACCTGAACTAGCAGGGCACTGCTGCAGGGAAGCTCCCAGCGCCGAGACCTGAACTAGCAGGGCACTGCTGCAGGGAAGCTTGCAACGCCGGGACCTGAACTAGCAGGGCACTACTGCAGGGAAGCTCACAGCGCTGGGACCTGAAGTAGCAGGGCACTGCTGCAGGGAAGCTCGCAGCACCGGGACCTGAACTAGCAGGGCACTGCTGCAGGGAAGCTCCCAGCGCCGGGACCTGAACTAGTAGGGCACTGCTGCGGGGAAGCTCCCAGCGCCGGGACCTGAACTAGCAGGGCACTGCTGCGGGGAAGCTCCCAGCGCCGGGACCTGAACTAGCAGGGCACAGCTGCGGGGAAGCTCCCAGCGCCGGGACCTGAACTAGCAGGGCACTGCTGCGGGGAAGCTCCCAGCGCCGGGACCAGAACTAGCAGGGCACTGCTGCGGGGAAGCTCCCAGCGCCGGGACCAGAACTAGCAGGGCACTGCTGCGGGGAAGCTCCCAGCGCCGGGACCTGAACTAGCAGGGCACTGCTGCGGGGAAGCTCCCAGCGCCGGGACCTGAACTAGCAGGGCACTGCTGCGGGGAAGCTCCCAGCGCCGGGACCTGAACTAGCAGGGCACTGCTGCGGGGAAGCTCCCAGCGCCGAGACCTGAACTAGCAGGGCACTGCTGCGGGGAAGCTCCCAGCGCCGGGACCAGAACTAGCAGGGCACTGCTGCGGGGAAGCTCCCAGCGCAGGGACCTGAACTAGCAGGGCACTGCTGCGGGGAAGCTCCCAGCGCCGGGACCTGAACTAGCAGGGCACTGCTGCAGGGAAGCTCCCAGCGCCGGGACCTGAACTAGCAGGGCACTGCTGCGGGGAAGCTCCCAGCGCCGGGACCAGAACTAGCAGGGCACTGCTGCGGGGAAGCTCCCAGCGCCGGGACCAGAACTAGGCTCTGCTGCCGGGCAGTCTGGAAGGACAGCAGCTAAAGGAGGAGGAGGGGCGCGGAGGGGAGGGAAGGAATCCAGAGCAGGGCGCGGGGGCAGGGAATCCCTATCGCAGCAGGCGCGTGAGGCCGCAGGGTGTGGGAGCCAGGCGGAGAAGCAGCTACCTGCCGTGGCACACGTACTCTCCGGAGTCACTTAGGGCCGGCAGGGAGGTGCACGCGCTGCATCAAAGGCCCTTATCCCACAGACATGCCAGTTCTGGCTCCTCCAGACAAGCCAAGCCAGAGCCTCGCCTCCGAAGCGTCACGATTCCACCAGGCGGTTGGGAGCCGCAGGGAAAGGGTCCCCGCTCTCTGCCTCTGCAAACGCCAGCCCGCAGCTGGCGACTCATGCATGCTGCTGGCCTCTGCCAGGGCCGCCCTGCCACGTACCTGCCTGCCGGGCCCCGCTCCTCTGGGAGCCGCACGCAGCATGGAGCCGCGCAGCCCTAGCTGGGCTTGTCCCAGCCTTTACCGCTGGGAAAGCTCTCCCTGGCGTCCGCCTCTCCCGGGCTCTGGGCCTCCCGAAAACCACAGGCCACAACATGGGGCCCTCCGGCTTCCCCTACGCACACGGAGCTCCTGAGTGCTCCCCGAGCTCCCACAAACCTTACTCCCCCCCGGCGCCCCTAAAACCCAACCCCCCAGCCCAGCTCGCCAGCCACGGGCTGGGCAGCCTGCCCCACGGGGGAGAGTGTTCCGAAGCGGGGGGCTCTCCCGCCAGCAGCTCCCTCCTGTATGTCCCGGTGCCCACCGCTGCAGCAGAAGCTGGCTCTTAGGTAGGTAGGATTGCTGTATCGGGCCAAACCAGCCCTGAGCCTTCTGGGAAGGGTCTGGGGATCTCCGGTGCCCGCCAAGCTCAGGTCCTCGCCCCTGGCACTGGCTTAGCTTGGGGAAGCGAAGTGTGCGGGCGCGAGCGTGCAGACCCAGGGACTCGGGGGAAGAGCCCACCCCAAAGCCCCTGATGACAGGCCAGAGGGGCTGGAGATGGGCTCAGGGAAGCGCACGTCACACCGGGGAGATTGTGGCAGAGCAGCAAACAGAGCCTGGCTCAGCTGCCCCCCAGGCCAGGATCTTAACCACAAGGCCAGGCTGTCTGGCTCTGGAACCTTAGTGACACCTGGGCTGGGCCCTGCCCTGCTGCCCCCTGCCCCCCCGCCAGCCAGCGTTTCAGGGTCACTTCCCCAGAGGAACCTCCCAGCGGGTGCTGACTCAGGGGGTGTGCCAATAATTCTGCCTTTCCCACAATGGGGTAGGGTTTCACGTGCATCCACACCTGCACGCACACACCACACGCACCCTCTCGTGCACCAAAGCCTGCGTGCACACACCCACGTGTACCCTCTCACACCCCCACCCACCCATGGCTGCACACACAGTCCCTCGTGCCAACCTGCATGTGTCCACCAGTCCACCCCCATACACCCACACCTGCACTCACATCCCCACACTCCAACCTGCCCAGGCCTCACCTCTCCATCCCCGCCACGGCACCTCCCTGTGTGCCGACACACCCCATAGCATCTGAACACACCTGCCTGTGCCCACCCAGCCCCTCCCATATGTGCCTCCCCAGCTCCCTCTCACTCCTCTGTCCGGACCTTGGTGCCCCGCCTGCCTGCGGCACTCTGTGGGTCTGCGGAGGAGCCTTTCGAAAGGGTGGAGGTGCTGACTCGCACAGGCCTCTGGGAGCCATCACAGCGGGTCAGGTCGGGGCTGTGCACACAGCACGGACAGACCCACCCGGAAGAGACCTCCGCCCAGGAGCGGCAGTGTGAGCCCCCTGCCGGAGCCCAGAGGGCCCTTTGGCTGAGGGTAGGGGGGTCACTCCCAAGGCAGAGGCTGTGATTTGAGGGGGGCGGGCAGGGAAGCAGAGGCCTGGCTACGGAAAGCCAGTCGCGGGACGCTCAGACACAGGCCAGGCTGACAGTGTCCAGACAAGAGTGTCAGACAGGCCTTCCCTATTAGGCTTCCCCCAGGAAGGGCCCCCGGGGGGCAAGGAACAACCAGAGAAATTCCTACAGCCCCTGTGACAGAAACCCTCGCCCTGGGCCGGATCCTCAGCCTTGGTCTTCGGTTTCTCCCGAATGCTGCCTGGGGTTTAGGTGGCGGTGCCTGGCGCCCCATCGACGCATGGACAACTCGGGGCACTGGACCGTGTCCCCAGCCCACAGGCTCTGTCTGGCACAGCTCTGCTTGCCGCACAGCCCCGTGGCCACTTATGCCACCGGGTGATTAATATAAACATTAAAAACGCCCTTCGCCGGATTTCCGTACGATTCATACTGATGTGGAGTTCCCCTTCCATCCCTGGGCTGGCTTCTCTTCCGCCCGCCCGCCCATCTCCACTCCTCACTCTCCTGGCCCTTCCTGAATGTCTAGCCTGGTGGATTAGCTCGATTAGACTCAAGGGCAAGGGAGCCCGCGCTGCGTGTGGCTGTGAGCCTCTTTCCTCTTGCTGTGAGGTGCACGCCGGCCGCGTCAGCAGCCAGAGCTAGGTGAGGGAAAGCAGGTTTATTGCTGCCCGTAATTGCTGATGGTTTAGCACGTTGCAGACATGCAGCACCCTAAACCTCAGCGTGACGCTCCCTGCAACCAGAAATGTTGCAACCAGGCAGGGCCCGGGCTGCTGGCCCAGACCACTAGAGACAGGACTTGTACTGCAAGGGCACCCAGAGTGGGCACTGCCCACAGGCAGGCTGAGACCTTGTGTTGCCTTGTGCATGTGCGTAGGCTGCAGCGGTCCTGGATCATGGCACACGCAGGGGCTGTAGCTGCCAGTCCGCCTGTGACCTGAAAGTCCGCACCTGCCTTTTCGGCCCTGGGGTTACAGGGCAGTTAGGAACGTCCATCCCCCCGTGCAGCCCCGCACTGCTCCTACGCTGGGCTGGGGGCAGCAGGGCCAGGGCAGCACCTGGCAGCAAGGCCCCCGGGGGGGCTCGGTGGGAGGAGTCAGCGCCGCGCTTGCAGGAGAAGCTGGCGGGCAGAGGACGCTGTGCCGCAGCCTGGCGCTCCCTGCCTGTGCGGGATGCAGGGCGTCGTCTGCTCCTCTGGAGCAGAGCAGGGCAGCATTTCACAGTCATGCTCCAAACATTCCCACTATGTCCAGGGCCGCCTCCATAGTTTTCCTGGAGAAACTTCCCTTGGCCACAGCCCCTTGTCCTGTTCCTCCTGGCGCCGTCCCACAGACTACTCCTGTCCTAGCACCCCCCTGTGCTCACACGAGACAGCGTCACACCCCTGCGGGTCAGCCCCCCCCCCCCCCCCCGTGCAGGACACGCAGGGCTGGCTCAGCCTTCGCCCCCAGCAGGAGCTCTGTGCCGTCCCAACAGAAGCAGCCGCTCATACAGAGCCAAGCGAAGATGAATCAAGCCAAGGAGCCCACCAAGGGCTCACTGCACCAGGGCCCCTCTGCACTGCAGCCCCTCACCCTCCCCCCAGCCCCACCAGCCCTTATGACCCTAGTACAGGGGTGCAGCCGCAGAGGAACGGGGCGGGGTTCACAAGCGGAGGGAGCAATAGTGCATTGCTGGGAACACACGTGCACGCGCGTGCGAACACAGGGGCTGCGGCAGTCGCTTGCCCACAGGCGGGTGAGAAGGCAGCAGCTGCATCCTGCACGCACCGGGGTCCGGAGGGCCGGGACAAGGGCGGACAATCTGGAGGGAGGGTTTTTAGGTGGGGGAAGCGGAGGGAGCTAGGGCAGGCACCAGCAGCAAAGGGGTGGGGGGGTATCAATATACTGCATCCCAGGGGACGGATCACTCGATAATTGCCCTGTTCTTTTCCTCTGACGTGCCTGGTGCCAGCCACTGTCCGAGACAGGTTCCGGGCCCCAAAGGACCATTGGTCTGGCCCAGTGTGGCCCCTCTTATGCACTCCCAGCAACCACGCCACCTTGTGGCCAGTTACATGGGTGCATGCTGAATATTCCCCCTGGATCCCAAAGAGGAGACAACCCCATCTCTCCTGCCCCAAAGTGGGAGGCTGCTCTTCAGCGATAGCCCAAAGGAGAGCCCTGGTGGCCCCTCCCCCCATGCCCCTCCCATGAAAGACCAATCAAAACTATGGCTCCAAAGCCTCCATGGAGCAGACCAGAGCGGAGAGTCTGAGTGTGAAGCTACGGGCCGGGGACCACTCGCCTGCTGAGCTGACGGGGACAGGCCCATGCTGCTCAGGGAGCTGCCCAGAGAAGGGACCCTGGTTTGAATCCCCGCCCACTTTTCTGCCAGAAGGCAGATATCGCAAGTGACCCCAGCACAGACAGGCCCCAGCCCCCCAACACACCAGGCTGAGCGGCTGTCCTCTGTGATCAGCACACCCTGAATCTCCTAGGGGCTGGCACACACCATCTGTTCGCCAAGCTCATCATCACTAGCAGCTTCTGTTCATAACGTGCTCTGAGATCTACTGCTGAAAAGTCCAGTCTGGGGGCTAGCTGTTCTTATGTGAGACGTTCCCAGCTCGTTCATAAACATTCATTCCTTATTTGACCTCTCAACACCTGAGGGAGTTGACTAAGTACCTTTGTCCTATTTCATGCCTGGGAAAACTGCAGGATGGAGGCATAACAACTCAGCTCAGGTCACACAGCCAGGGAGTGGCAGAGTCTGGAATAGAACCCAGGGCCCCCAGTTGCAGGATCTAACCACTGGACAATTCTCCCTCCCTAGCTGCTCAGCAGGGCTGGGCAGACACAGAGAACCTGCCAGTCCCCATAAGCGCTGTTGCACCCAGCCAGGTAATGAGAACTGCCCACCTTATCTCTAATATCCTGGGACTCCCACAGCTACAATCCATGACAGGCACACGCCAGTCCCCGCCACCAAGCCCCCGCCAGCACATTCCCTCCCCCTTCCCCTCCACACACACACACACACACACACATACCCCCCCGGCAGAGGAGCCACATGACAAGGCCACAGTGTCTCTGAGACTCCCGGCCAGGAGGCCATGTAGCCAACCTGCTGCGAACACAAAGGCCCTTCTGTTCCAGGGAAGGGGAGTCCCTCCTCGCCCCATCCCATGCACCAGCACGCAGGGCAATCAGGATGCGCTGGCTGCAGGTTGCAGAGCACGTCCTGGGCTAGCCTAGAACAACGCTGAAGCCTGGTCACGGTGGGTTTGCTAAGCTAGCCAGGGCTCTGCTCTGAACGGGATGCACCACCTGGGCCATGCCCAGGCCTTACGAAGGGAGATCTCCAGGGAGCCAGCCAAAAGAAGAGAGAGAGGGACCCAGAATGTGCTTGATGACCTTGGTGGGCATCTTTGTAACGTCTCCTTGGCTTCTCAGTAACACCGAGGGCCCTATGGAAAGGTCCCACTTGCTACACAGCCCCCAGCTGCAGTGCGACAGCGGGTGAGAGGGAGAGAAGGGCCTTGTGGCCCCACCTCTACTGCCCCTCTCTCCTCTCCCACTCCTCCCCAACACAGGCTTGGCTAATCTAGTGTCAGAGCCAAAAGAGAAGGAGTTGAGCCTCCCCTGATTAAATCCAGGCCAGGCAGGGGACCAGGTAGGGATACCAGGGCCCTCACAGGGGCCATTACTTTCCCGGGCAAGGAAGCACCAATTTGGGGGGCCCAGCCTGGGAGCCCTGGCCCAGATTTTCATACCCACAGCTCCAAGGGGAGACAGAGTCCCATGGCAGCCAAGGGAGCACGGGGCCCTCTGGGGATCAGGCCCAAGGGGCAACCTGCATCAGTGGCCATTAGCCCTGCTCAGCCTCTCTCCCCCGGGAGGCTCCGACAGACGCCTGATCTGCAAGGCCCCGGGATCTGGAGCCTGGACCCTTGCAGCAGGTGGTGGTGGGAGGGGGCCGGTGTCAGGAGTGGCCGAGGCCAGGGGACCAGGAGGCGGGCAGCCGCGGTGGGTGCTTACCTGTGTTTAGGCAGCAGCAAGGTGCGCCCCACTGGCAGGGGCAGGGAGCCCGGCAGCTGCAGCAGACACAGCGTCAGGCTGATGCAACCCAGCGCGGCTCCAGGCACAGATTTCATGCCAGCCGGACTGGGAGATCCTGGTAGCGGGCGGGGAGCCCCGGAGGCCCGGGGACTGCAGGTGAAGCGGCTCCGGAGGCTGGAAAAGAAGAGCGAGAAGCACTCAGCGCTGCACAGAGGGGCCCCGGGGAGCGGAGGGAGCCAGCTCGACGTACGGAGCTGTTGGCGCAAACATAGAGGGGAGCGAGTCCCATGGGGGTTCTCGGGATTCCCCTTGTCCCGGGCAGCCGGCTCCCTACAGCCAGACCCCGGAGAGCGCCCGGCTCCCGGAAACCTCCCTTCGCTCGACCGGCAGCGCGACGGGCTCCCGTCCCTGGAGCGCTCCGGGCTCCCCGCGCCCCTCGGGGCTCCCCGCGCCCCCCTGCCCCTGGAGCGCTCCGGGCTCCCCGCGCCCCGCCGGGCTCCCCGCGCCCCCCTGCCCCTGGAGCGCTCCGGGCTCCCCGCGCCCCGCCGGGCTCCCCGCGCCCCCTGCCCCTGGAGCGCTCCGGGCTCCCCGCGCCCCTCGGGGCAACCCGCGCCCCCCTGCCCCTGGAGCGCTCCGGGCTCCCCGCGCCCCTCGGGGCTCCCCGCGCCCCCCTGCCCCTGGAGCGCTCCGGGCTCCCCGCGCCCCTCGGGGCAACCCGCGCCCCCCTGCCCCTGGAGCGCTCCGGGCTCCCCGCGCCCCTCGGGGCTCCCCGCGCCCCCCTGCCCCTGGAGCGCTCCGGGCTCCCCGCGCCCCTCGGGGCAACCCGCGCCCCCCTGCCCCTGGAGCGCTCCGGGCTCCCCGCGCCCCTCGGGGCTCCCCGCGCCCCCCTGCCCCTGGAGCGCTCCGGGCTCCCCGCGCCCCGCCGGGCTCCCCGCGCCCCCCTGCCCCTGGAGCGCTCCGGGCTCCCCGCGCCCCCCTGCCCCTGGAGCGCTCCGGGCTCCCCGCGCCCCTCGGGGCAACCCGCGCCCCCTGCCCCTGGAGCGCTCCGGGCTCCCCGCGCCCCGCCGGGCTCCCCGCGCCCCCCTGCCCCTGGAGCGCTCCGGGCTCCCCGCGCCCCGCCGGGCTCCCCGCGCCCCCCTGCCCCTGGAGCGCTCCGGGCTCCCCGCGCCCCTCGGGGCTCCCCGCGCCCCCCTGCCCCTGGAGCGCTCCGGGCTCCCCGCGCCCCGCCGGGCTCCCCGCGCCCCCCTGCCCCTGGAGCGCTCCGGGCTCCCCGCGCCCCCCTGCCCCTGGAGCGCTCCGGGCTCCCCGCGCCCCTCGGGGCAACCCGCGCCCCCTGCCCCTGGAGCGCTCCGGGCTCCCCGCGCCCCGCCGGGCTCCCCGCGCCCCCCTGCCCCTGGAGCGCTCCGGGCTCCCCGCGCCCCGCCGGGCTCCCCGCGCCCCCCTGCCCCTGGAGCGCTCCGGGCTCCCCGCGCCCCTCGGGGCTCCCCGCGCCCCCCTGCCCCTGGAGCGCTCCGGGCTCCCCGCGCCCCGCCGGGCTCCCCGCGCCCCCCTGCCCCTGGAGCGCTCCGGGCTCCCCGCGCCCCCCTGCCCCTGGAGCGCTCCGGGCTCCCCGCGCCCCTCGGGGCAACCCGCGCCCCCTGCCCCTGGAGCGCTCCGGGCTCCCCGCGCCCCGCCGGGCTCCCCGCGCCCCCCTGCCCCTGGAGCGCTCCGGGCTCCCCGCGCCCCGCCGGGCTCCCCGCGCCCCCCTGCCCCTGGAGCGCTCCGGGCTCCCCGCGCCCCTCGGGGCTCCCCGCGCCCCCCTGCCCCTGGAGCGCTCCGGGCTCCCCGCGCCCCTCGGGGCTCCCCGCGCCCCCCTGCCCCTGAAGCGCTCCGAGATCCTGTTTCCCTGGAGCGCTCTGGGCTCCTCTTTCCCTAACTCAGCGGAGAGACTGGGCTGCTGGGAAGTTTCTGATGTCCCCGGGATCCCAGTTCTGGAGCCCCGGTCGGTCCAGTCCCTGATTCTCCGCCAGCTGCCGGATACCCAAAGCCTTTCCCCTTTCCAGTCCTCATGTCCCTGCCCGGGGCAGGTTTGGGAGCCCGGGGCGGGCGGTTCTGTACCTGAGTTCTGGGTCGCGGCTCTGGAGTTCTGGTCCCGGGCTCTGCAACGTGCCCGGGTCTGGAGCCCGAGGCGGGGTCAGTTTTGTGCCCGGCCAACTGCAAGCGTTCAGCGGCGTCCCTCAGTCTGTGCGTGTCTCGGTTCGGTTTCCCCCGTGGATTCTGCCGGGTACCTGCTTGGTCCTGTCCCTGATTTCCTGTCCGGACCCGGTTCCGCGAGGGGCAGTGTTCCGCCCCTAGGCTTTGTCCTGGGTCTCCTTCTGGAGAGATTCGGATTTGCCCCAGTATTCGGTGTCTGGTTGGTCCTGTCCCGGGTGTGGTTCCGATCTGCGCCGGCTTTCTCGTCTGGGTCCCGGGAAGGTTCTGCGCCTGGATTCTGGCCCGAACCGCGGCGGGCGGGTGCTGAGGGATGGGGGACCCCTGTCCCGCTGGGCTCAATCTGGCGCCGTCTGTCGGAGTCTGTGTCTCTCGGCCAGGATCCCAGGTTAAATATTCCCTTGGCGTCCTGTTAGCCGGGAGGAGCTGGGCTGGGCTTCCCGTCCCAGCCCAGCCTCTGCGCCGGGGGAGGGAGGGCAGCCCGGCCGGGCCCGGCCCCTGCCTGGAATTCCGGCTGCGCCCCGGCCCCGGCCCAGAACACCTGCCCCGAACCCGCCACAGACCCCCCCGCCCCACACAGCCCAGCTGCTCCCCACAGCGAGAGCAGCCCCGAGACCCCAGCCTTCCTCTGACAGCTCGCCCTCAGGGACACTGGAGGGTGTACAGGGAGAGGGAGAGAGAGAGATGGGTATGTGGAGACTAGATAGATAGATAGATAGATAGATAGATAGATAGATAGATAGATAGATAGATAGATGGGGGGTGTATGGGGATAGATAGATAGATAGATAGATAGATAGATAGATAGATAGATAGATAGATAGATAGATAGATAGATAGATAGATAGATAGATAGATAGATAGATAGATAGATAGATGGGGGGTGTATGGGGATAGATAGATAGATAGATAGATAGATAGATAGATAGATAGATAGATAGATAGATAGATAGATAGATGCTGTGGAGAGAGAGAGAAATTCCTCTCTTCCACACTCTTCCTCTTCCTCCTCCATTCTCATACCCTTCTCTCATCTTACTTGCCTGCCTGCTTTGCAGTACCCCTACAGCCCAGGTGAGGGCAGCTTCACCCTGGGACTCTTGCCTCTGGCCTTCCTCCCTGGACTCCTGTTCTTCCTGCACTCCCCCCCAAATACCCTAGCTCATCCTCCTCACTGCACGCACTCCTCTGTCCTTCACCCCAGAGGTACACCGACTCCTCTCCTGCCTGCCTCGGCCTGCCTGCCCTCCTCAGACAGTGCCAAAGGGGATCTTGCTCCCAAGGAGCCCATGATAACGGAGATGGAAGGGCTGGCTAATGTCACACGCAGCTGCAACTTTCAACGCTCTATTTTGCCAGTTTTTTAAAAGCTAAATCCAGGTGGCTGGGCTGGCGTGGGGGAGGGAGCTTGGTTTGCAGAGCCATTCACCGGTAGGTCACCTGTCCTTGTTCAGGCCTAGGTCTGTTATGGTGGGGAGCTGTTCCCCTCTGGGTGGCTGAAGTACTGTGTCTTAAAATGAGGGGATGAACTAATTTCCCCCCGGCTTGGTACGCTCAGCAGAAATGCCACTGATTGAACGGGCCCTAGAGACTGAGCTCCCGGCCCTTCCAGTTGGGGTTGACACGATTGTCGGAGGGCAGGGTGGCGGCATTTGTGCAGCTGGCATCGGTGTACCAGCTGTGGGTATAAACAGACCAGTGTGTCCCAGAACCTTGTACCAGGGCTAATTTAGTTTAACATTTTTAAACATCAGCGTGTAGCCTTTGAGAACAATTGAAAACCTAAATCCCATGAAGATCAGATCAGGACAAAAGTTCACCCTCACCACGTTGTCCTATTTTAGTTTCATAGTGAGGCTGCCAATAAAATTAGGTTAACAGAGGTTCAATTCATGCAAATATTGTTTCTATTTACATATATTAAAAGACCCCCTCCCTTTCCCGGGGGCTGAGAACTCCAGCTACCAACTAGCACACACAACACAGTGTGATCCATTCATTGCTCTACAGTGTCCTTCACACCCAGGGTCACAAAACACTTCAGAGAGAGATAGGAAGAGAGTGGGACCCATAAACTAAAGAGAAAAGGAAAGGACAGATGCTGGGAGCACTCCAGATAGAATGAGAACTGACCCAAAGTGTCACCTAGAACCCAACCCTGCCCAAGCAGGAAGCACCAGACCTTGCGGGGATAAGGCTGCTCTCCGTCTGCAAACTCTAGTGGTCAGGGAAACATTCAGACTTTGGGAACCAAGCCCAGCAGATCACTGGGACCTTTGTGAGGATCTCTATCGCTAGGCGACAGGTAGAGTGACTCCGTGGTTTGGAGCAGGAAGGAAGAGCGTTCTCCCCAGAAGGGGATGCTCCAGAGTCTGAGCAGCTCTCAGCCCTGGAGATGCAAGAGCAGGCCAGGGCTGGAGGAGTGGGGGGAGGTTGCTGGGTAGAGCAGGTGTGATGAAAACAGAACTGCATTCAGATACAGCTGGGAAGCTGGTGCACGGAAGATTGGATGGGAGTGGGGAATGATTCGGAAGCAGCAGTGCTGACTTTGTACGAGGACCCACCTGGATACAGTACCCACCGGGAGCAGATCTGAGACCCCAGAGAGCCAGCACTATTCCGTCAGCCTCGACCCCAGCACAGCAACCAGAGCTGTGACGGTCAGTCTCTGGGTGCAGCCACCCTCCCTCTGCCACCTTCACTCTGGTGCCTCCGTGGGGGCTGAGACCTGCTCCCTGTCTTGAGCCTCACGCACTGGGGGCTGCCGGTTTGTGCACCAGGGCCCTCTCTAACAAGGAGGTTATTGAGGGGAAAGAGCCCAGAGGGAAGGGGGCAGGCAGCCCAGTCAGCGCGGGGGGGGGGGGGACATGGAGGAAACCCTCCGACCGAGGACAGATTGGAGGGTGGAAGAAGTGGAGTCCTGCCCAACTTCCCTCTGAGCTGGTGAGAGATGCAGCTAGCAGCAGGGGAGCCTGAGAAGAGCAGTGGCCCGGGTGGAGATAGGCAGCCCCCAAAGAGGCGGGGTAGGGTTGGGGGACGGAGCGGTGGGGCTGGCCCACAGAGGAAAATGAAGTTCTGAGTTAAGGAGAGAGACAGCAGAAGCTGTAGACATGGGAACCTGAGAGGCACCCCGAGGCCATTTCTGCCTGGGAAAGGGGTACCTGAGCCCCCCGCTCAGAGATGCCCTAGGCCCGGGGTACCTGAGCCCCCTCCTCAGAGATGCCCTAAGCCCGGAGTACCTGAGCCCCCACCTCAGAGCTTCCCTAGGTCCAGGGTACCTGAGCCCCCTCCTCAGAGCTCCCCTCGGCCCGGGGTACCTGAGCCCCCTCCTCAGAGCTCCCCTCGGCCCGAGGTACCTGAGCCCCCTCCTCAGAGCTCCCCTAGGTCTGGGGTACCTGAGCCCCCACCTCAGAGCTCCCCTTGGCCCGGGGTACCTGAGCCCCCTCCTCAGAGCTCCCCTCGGCCCGGGGTACCTGAGCCCCCTCCTCAGAGCTCCCCTAGGCCTGGGGTACCTCTACCTGTGGCCCCTCCCAGCTCTCTTAGGCCCCGAGTATCTGGGGCCCCCCACCCAGCCCAAATGCCCGCCTCGCTCTGGTTTTCCATTCTCAAGCCCCCCTTGTGCGGAGAGGCCAGAGGGCTCCATATGCTCGGAATCGCTCAGATTCTTCTGCATTATGAAGACACAAAGGCTTCAAACACTTCACATTTCCTCGCATGGGGGGATTTAGAGCAGCACCTGATCATGTGTCAGCGGCAATGCCCGGGACCGGCCAGGGAGGGCTACTGGGGCCCAGCGCCAGTGGGAAAAGAGGCTTTGAAGTGGCTGCACTGGAAGGAAGACGCTGCTGGGTAAAGCATGAGGCATCTTTGCTGGAAAAGGAGTTGAGAGTGACTTAGGGTCACACCACGGGACCAGATCCGCTGGTCGCAGTGGGTTTGTTTTCATTCTTACCTCTGCCCTGCGCCATGGTCTCTCACTCGCTCTGAACTGTCTCCCTCCGGGGGAATGTTTGTGGTATGTCACATTCTTTCATTTGTTTGTTGCTGGATTAACTCAGGGACATTGACACAGGCAGAACGGGACTCTGAAAAACAGGCACGCACTTGAGAAAACTGGAGATCAAATACTCGAGCTCCAGGGACCCTACCCGGCTTCTATTATCCTGAAGCCCAGCGGGCCACTGCCAGCCCCGGCCCTGCGTTCTCTGCTACCCACAAAGTCCCCGGTGCATCCTCCCACGCCTGGTGCTGCATTAGAAGCAGAGGCCAGTCTAGTTTCACTAGTTTCCCACACTGAGCGAAAGGCTGAATGTCCCCACTGCAAAGTACATTTGTGGTCCAAATCCCATTGTGCTGGGTCCTGTACAAACATAAGGACAAGTTCCTGCCTCAGAGAGCTTCCAATCTACAAAACAGGGCACAGCAGGTGGGTGAGGCAAGCGGGTCAGGGCGGGGCTGGGAGAGACAGGGTAACACAAATACTAGGATGAGCTCAGTCCTTAGCCAGCCTGCAGCAGTGATCACAACCCCCTGGGGAAACAGGAGCAAGCTGCACCCGTGTACACAGAAGCTTTGCCTGTCTACGCTCGGGATTGTACCAGCACGGCTCACTAATGGCCGCAATTGCGCCAAATCACCCATGCAGCCAAGGCCTAAGATTGAATAAGGGGGGTTGCTCAGACTCAGCTCCAGCCCGTGTATGATATATATGATAATGTTCCTCTCTCTCTCTTTCCCAGGCACGACAGCTTTCCTCTGCTTCTCTGCAAGCCCCCTCTAGTGGCCACACACCAAACATTGGGACAGATTAAAAGCCCTTCACTCACCACAGCACACGGCCCAGGTGCTGGGCACACTGGCATTGTTAGACGCCTCTCAGGGAGGGGGGATTGGGCCAGAGGGAGATCAGCGGCTGCTACATCTCAGACTCTGTTTCCTGCTTCCAGCCCAGAACAAAGGTGTCTCAGACAACCCGGAGCCAGTGCCCTATCAGAACCTTGTAAGGTTTGCCAGCCACCCAGGAGAGACAGCCTCAGTTCCCCCACATGTCGCATGGATAAATCCAGATCATCAGGGAATTATCAGTGTTACTAATAAGCTCTGGGAGGACAGGAGCCTGGACTGGATTATGGAGCTTTGGTTAATTAATGTTAGGCTAATTCAGGTTGTTCTGTTTGGGAGGGGGTGACCAGCCCTCGATGGGGAGAGGGCCCTCCTCTCCCCACCCTATAGAACTGGGCTGCCACAGGGGATCAGAGACACAGGGTGGGCGCTGGGCAGCCTGGCATGCTTATAACAATACTTTGCCCCTTTCATCCTAGGATCTCAAAGTGCTTTACAAATGCTCATCAATTTGGCCTCTCAACGAATCTGTCAGATAGCTAATTTCCCCATTATACAGATGGGGAAACCGAGGCACAAACAGGGGCAGGAACTTGCAACAGTCACACAGTGAGTCAACAGCAGAACTGGTAAGAGAACCCAGGGGGTCCTACTGCCCACTCCCTTGCTCTAACCACTAGACCGCACTCCCCTTCCAGAGCTGGAAGAGAACCCAGGAATCCTGCCTTCCAACTGCCAGATAACACCGCATCCCTAGCTACTCTAGGTGAGACCTTTCATAACTAAACACAGCTGTTTCCTCAATATTCAGAGAGTGAGCAGAGTCAACTGGTCCTGGATTATTCTATAACCTTGGGTTTAACTGCAATCACCTCTTGTGCGGGAAGGTGAGTCCTGGAGGAGATAACATGAGGTGGAGAGGGTGGCTGCATTCCACTCCCGTTCCATCATTTCTGTCAGCCGCACGTCCAGGGGACATGCAGCGAAACAGCTGGCGATGTACAGAGACCATTCGAGACTTCTCCAGATCTGCAGTACAGGCTGCTGATGATCGGCAGCATCGTTCTCTTTCCCAACCAGCATTGTGCTGCTGAAGGGGGGAAAGGACTGGCTTGAAGCCATGAGAATCACTTGCTAAGATTCAATTAACTTAATTACCTCATGGCTAACTGAGCAGGGGGAGCAAAGAGCTGTTCAGATACATTGGAGTCCCAGACCAGATTTTCAACAATATGGGCTTAAAGTCAGGCTCCTAAATCCTTCCTTAGACATCTAAATACGTGACCTGATTCTCGAGCGTGATGAGCACTCAGCGGTTTGTGCCAAAGTCCATGGGCACTGCTGGCCGCTCAGCACTTCTGAAATCAGGTCACTTCTTTGGGTGCCTAAGTATGGATTTAGGAGCCTGACAGCAGGCCACAACTCCTGGAAATCCAGGCTCCTGTGTTTATAAAAAGCCGGGCAATATGTGTGATGATCCCCATCTGTGGCTGATCCACAGAGGCCATGGGTCTGTTCGAGAGCTGTCAACATGCAAGCCTGGCTCATTAGCTCGTGCTTTTATCTCCGTTCAATCCTGGGTGTCAGCCACTCGTCACATGTGCACAATGCATCGAGCACCCCACAGGAATTATAACAATAAAGGACTGACATAAGCCAGGCTGTACATAGGCCCCAATAGCCAGCCCAGGACAGCCATCTCCACCCTGAAAATGCACAATCCAGGGCTTTGCTGTCTAATCTGATGAAAGAGATGGGCCCGTTAGATCTGCCATCAAGTCTAGCTCATGTATGGAAAGAGAGAAACACAGCCCATTGTGCGCTAGGCTACACCGACATCGTCTGCTGTCCCCGAACTGAAGGAGCCTGACCGGCTTACGTGGAGGGAAAACCAGACACAAACCTTTAATCCTCATTCATGTCCAGTGTGGCTTCCCTATTTTCTGTTCATGGATCCAAAACCCCTTCTCTTTGGAGCCAGAGGCCTGCCTCCCCCTAGGGCCCTTGCCAATTTCATTGCCAATAAGCGATAAGGCTGGGATTGAGGCGCTCAGATACCATGGTGAGAAAAAAAGATTTTCCCTGTGCAACTGTCATGCCACAGAAGAGGCCAACTCCCAAGGGCAAATGACATTTTGTGCTCATGGATCCCAGTCTCAGGTGGTGAGGTTTCCCCACTTCGGAAAGCTAGGAGCCTGTGAGTCAGGTAATCCATTGTCTGATGACGTCTCAGAGAATGCATTAAAGGCAGATTCCTCCCTCTGACTTGATGGGGCCAGATGGTGAAAAGAGAGCAATATTTAAGGAGATCCCATATTAGCCTATCTGAGTGGAATCCCGTACCCAGCACAGCCTGAGTAGCTGGGCTGTGCACTGAGATCTGCACAGGAGCCCTCCTCCACCAGTCTGCACTGGTGATGTTCTATCCTTAGGGCTCTCCCGTCTGTCTCTGTGCGCCCCGGTGAGAGAAGGAGAAACTACTGGTGAGCCACACAGTTGTGGATCTCCAGGCCCCAGACCCACTTCTGCCCTGCCACATCTCCATCCTGCCCCACCATTAACCTATCTGGGCTGAATAGGCACAGTGAGTCGTCATGGATGTGTCCTCGGCACAGGCAGGAAATGCACAGCCCAGGTGGGCTCCCCAGATCCAGTTCCCCGTGAGCAGGTGAATCTACACCCGCCAACCCTCCCATGCTGCTGAAGGAGCACGATTCATCCCTCAGAGAGCGACAGCCGATCCTGCCTGACTCACGCCTCTCTGTGAATCCCCAGGGTTTGCTCCTGAAGGTGATTTTCCTTCTGTGAATGTTGGGACAGTCCCTGGCTCTGGAGCTGATGCAGAAAGTTGGGTTATGCATGAGTGTCCGGCTGCTCCTTGTTGTCTGTCATGGGTCATCTCCATTGCCACTCTACCTCGGTTGACTTCAGGGAAGAATGGAACCTGACTGCCCACCCGTACCTATCTCTGTTCCACCCAGTTAGGTAGAGGTGACCAAGGCCATCTCAGGGCTGGGCGGAGACCTTGGTTGGTGCTCTGGGATTCATTCTTCTAAATCAGCTCTTGCTCTATGTTTTCTTGTTGACTTAGGCTTTGTGTCTATTGTGTGGTAACTACAGGTGTGTTTGGACTGGTTGGCTTTGACTAATTCATGACGTAATTAAGCAAGTTAACATTTTACAAGTGATCCTCTGTGGCCCTGGGCCAGGTTTTTTTTCCATTTAAGCAGGACAAGAAGGTCTGCTTGGAAGAGATGGGGTCCACCTCACCGAGAAGGTGCAGAGCCTCTTCTCACACCGACTCACCAGACTAGTGCAGATGGCTTTAAACTAGATTCAAAGAGGGCCAGTGACAAAAGCCAGTCCATAAGCTAAATTACGACACTTGGCATCACAGAGACTTGGTGGGATAAGTCTCATGACTGCAGTACTGGTATAGAGGGGTCTGGCTTGTTCAGGAAGGACAGCAAAGGTAAAAAGGCAGCAGGTGTTGCATTATACTCAAAGCATATATCCACTTGTTCTGAGGTCCAGAAGAAGGTGAGAGGCAGACCAGGCTAAAGTATTTGGGTAAAGATAAAAGGGGTAAAAAATAGTGGTGAAGTAATAGTAGGTGTCTTCTCTAGACCACCACATCAGGAAGAGGAGGTAGATGAGGCATTTCTAGAACAAATAACAGAAATATCCAAAACACAAGGCCTAGTTGTAATGGGGGGACTTTGACTTCCCAGATGTCTCTTAGAAAAGTAATACGGCAAAACATGAAATGCCCAAAAAATCTTGGACTGTACTGGGGACAACTTTTTGATTCAGAAAGCGGAGGAAGTAACCAGGGGAACAGCCATTTCAGACTTGACCAACAGTAAGGAATTGGTAGCTCATATGAAGATGGAAGGCAATTTGGGTGAAAAAGATCATGAAACTACAAACTGGTGAGTAACTGGCTAGGTGGCAGAACTGCGAAAAAGGAGCTGGGGGTTCGAGTGGATCACAAATTCAATGCGAGTCAACAATGTGGTGCAGTTGCAAAAAGGGCTGGTAACATTCTGGGGTGTGTTAACAGGCGTGTCGTATGTAAGACACAGGAGGTAACTCCCGTTCTGCTCAACACAGGTGAGGCTTCAGCTGGATACTGTGTCCAGTTCTGGGCGCCGCACTTTAGGAAAGATGTG
Organism: Lepidochelys kempii; assembly: GCF_965140285.1. Classification (NCBI taxonomy): domain Eukaryota; kingdom Metazoa; phylum Chordata; order Testudines; family Cheloniidae; genus Lepidochelys; species Lepidochelys kempii. Next base: position 350,651,385 of record NC_136380.1, read on the forward strand.
GATAAATTGGAGAGAGTCCAGAGGACAGCAACAAAAACGATCAAAGATTTAGAAAACCTGGCCTATGCGGAAAGGTTAAACAAACTGGGCATGGTTAGTTTTCAAATACGTTATAAAGAGGACTGCGATCAATTGTTCTATATAGCCGATGAAGGCAGGACAAGAAATAACAGGCTTCATCTGCAGCAAGGGAGATTTAGGTTAGATATTAGGAAAAACTGTCTAACTATAAGGATAGTTTAGCACTGGAATGAGCGTCCAAGGCTGGCTTTGCATTCCCCGTCACTGGGGGACAAACACCTGTCAGGAAGGGTCTAGGTCAGCGTTTCTCAAGTGTGGCCACCGTGGCCACATGCAGCCACCAGGGGCTTTTCTTGTAGCCACAGCCTCCTGGGCTGTGATGAGAGGGGGAGGGCAAAGTAGAACCCCCACCCCCTCTGTGTTGCCCCTGGATGCTGGGACCAGCAGCAGTGGTTGGGCCCTGCCCCCCTCTGGAGACACCTGGGGCACAACACTGGAGGACCAGGCAGCCGGTGAGTTCCCCACCTTCCCGGGGTGGTGGGGCTCAGGCTTTGGGCAGCTCTGGTTGCGGGTCTTCAGGCTCCAGCCCTGGGCTCTGGCTGCGCAGTGGCAGGCCCCAGACTCCGGCCACATGGCTTCAGGCTCCATCTCTGGACCCTGTCCTACAGCCACAGGGCTTCGGGCTCTGGCCTCAGGGCTTCAGGCTCCAGCCCCCCACCCCCATCTCCCTGGCCCCCACTGCCTCCCCCAAGCCTCCATCCAGGGCTTAATTTGTCCCCAGGCTTGCCAGGGCTGAGTAAAAGTGATACTTTTCTGCTGTGAAAAGTGATACTTGTATGTTTGTTAATAGCACTTTTCACAACAGACTTACTAGCTAGCGATAAATAAATTACAATGATTTGGCTGTGTCTATGTACATATTTATTTGGTTTTCCTAAAGCTAATCAAGTATTTTAGGAAAAAGTGTGAGAGCGGCCACCAGCAAGAGTTGGTGGCCGCATCCTGAGGCCACCAAAAAATGTGTTCCAAGAACCTCTGGTCTAGGTTTACTTAGTCCTGCCTCAGCGCAGGGGGCTGGACCTGATGATTTCTTAAGGGCCCTTCCAGCCCGACATTTCTATGATTCTATGACAAGGAAGGGAAGGATCCGTTTATCTAACTATGTATTGAAATGGTCCCCGGCTACACAGGAGCTGAGTATCTGGAGCTGGCTCAGCCAAAATGGATGTGTTCCTCTTTGCTAAGATTGTGTGCTGTTTATTTGGTACAGTTTACCAAGAGACATGGTGGATTCTCCATCCCTTGAAGTCTTCCAAACAAGACTGGATATCTCTTTCTAAAGAAGCCCATACTCTAGCTCAACCACAAATATGGGCTGAGTGCAGGAATTTGTGGGCAAGACTCTGGCCTGTGTTATACAAGAGGTCAAACTAGATCATCGTAATGGTCCCTTATGGCCTTAAAATCTATGAATAGAGGTCTCTTTCCTTACATTAAATGTTATGAAAACATTTCTCATGTAAAGGAACCCCTTTTTGGGTGGATGAGGTTACCCAGAGTCAGACCAAGAAAAGAAACCACACATAGGAACAATCGAGCAGTGCGAGCCAAGAGACCCCGGCCTGGGTGAATGGGAGGTGCCTGCAAGACAGAACATCTGTCTGTCTGTCTATCTATTACAGTGTTTCTCAACCTTTCTGATACCAGGAACTTGTTTGCTGCCTTCCTAAACTGTGTAAGGGAGCTATCTGGGACTGGGACCAGGCCAAAGACCAGTCATTGAGAAATACTGATCTATTAGATTCACAAATTCCAAGGTCAGAAGGGACCACTGGGATCAGTTAGCCTGACCGCCTGTATTATACAGACCTCAGAACAATGCCTGTTTGAACTAGAGCAGATCTTTTAGAAAAACATCCAGTTTTGATTTTAAAACGTCCAGAGATGGAGAATCCCATATATAGCACAGCCTCAGGCTCCAGGCAAGGATCAGGGCCCCATTGTGCCAGACACCGAATAAACAAGTCACAAAAAAAGTCTCTACCCCAGATAACTTACAGTCTTCTTGGAACTTGCATGTAGCTATTGTCCAGAGCTTTTCTTGAGTGTGTCATAAGGACAACTGCTTTGCTAACCAGCACGGACTAAAGCAAATCAGCCTGCCAGTGAAGGAATCCAGCGATAGCTCTCAGGATGGTCCACTGGCTCCACCCAGCTGCTGACACTTGTGGGTAAAGAGAGGGCTGGGCATGATGCCAGGTAGCACGCCAGCTGCTTACTGAGCAGGCCTAGCAGCTACAAGGAGCATCCTGAGAAACAGACCTCCCTGAATGATGCCGTGACGGCACATAATGGGCTCCCTGTTTTCATGATGGGGAGATGCGAGTTCCCTGTGATGCGTATGAGACAGGAAAGTTCCAGGCAGAAACAGCACCTATCACAGGGCTCGACCTGGAACCCGGCCAGCAGCTGGGACCCACCCACAGCCACGGAGGCAGATTCGCTCATACCAGTATCACAACACTGGAATTCCACTGACTTCAGCTGCATTGCTCCTGATCTACACCAGGATCAGTGAGAGGAGCGTGCAGCTCCGGTTGCTTACTGAGCCCCGCTCTCACCTCAGAACATGCCAGCTGGTGTGGAGAAATATGCGGCTGTGTTGTAAAGGGGTTGAAAAATTTCCAGGAGGCTCCGTGGGGAAGCACTTGTCCCATTCTGTGGAAATGTCCAAATTCTGCGAAATCTTTAGAAATTCTCCAGGAAAATCAATCCATGGAAATTGTTAAAGAGTGTCCCTCCGAACAATGGGGGAACCAGTGATAAACTCTTCCACAATGGAATGTCTTTACTGAGTCACTTTAAACAAAATGGTCTTTCTGATTTCACCCTTCCTTCTCCGCTTATATTTTCCAGGATTCCTCATAGCCCTGAGAATGCTCATCCACCCTCCTCACCGCTAAGATCTCCTCCACTTCTCCCTCCATAAACCTTCCAGTTCTCTGCCTAGAATGATCTGTCCTTTCTTCTCTCCCAGGCCCCCAGCTCCTTTGCCAGAAAAACTCAGACACAGCCCAACTACGATGCTCTGAACCTCAATTATCCCAAACACACTTCTCTCTGACACAGGGTCACATCCCCTGGCGTCCGAGAGTTACACTGAGAGAGTTATAATGCTCTGGATTATTGGAAACCTCCATTATCCAGGTGGATCCAGTGTGCCTCCTTACACTGAGGTAGCTGAGATCATTCAGTATTCCCCAGGGCAGTCCATTGCTTGCATCTTCGTGGTGGACATCCCTCATCCCGTGAAACAGCCTTCCCAAGGGAGCCAGCCACGCTGCAGAAACAAAGCCCAAGAACTGTATGTTTCTGCTGAGACGATCAGCAGTGACAGAGTCGACGGCGCTGCCATTTTATGTGCATAGGAATGGAGGAATTGCTCTATTGCTCATGGTCCATCTAAGCCAGTATCCTCTCTCGGACAATGGCCGGCACCAGCTACTTCAGGTGCAGGAAACCTTGGAGAAGGCAGTTCTAGAATAAGCTGTCCCTTGGGGAAGTTTTTTTTTTTTTCCTAATTCCACTAGTTGGAAGTTGTGTTAAGGTCTGAAACAGGAGGGTTTATATCCCTTCCAAAGCTCTTTGTTATTTTTAATCCTCACTATTTGGACTCTGGATATCCTTGTTAGCCATACAAATGTCTAAGTCTTTTTAGAATCCTACTAAACTCTCATCCTCAATGATTTCATGTGGCAATGAGTTCCACAGGCTAATTGATGTGGAGAAAGTATTTCCTTTTATTGTATTTAAATTTGCCACCTTCTAATTTAATTGAATAACCCTAGTTTTTGTATTACAAAACTTCTCTATCCCATGCAATATTTTATGTCCTTTTCTTGATTCCCCTCTTTTCCATTTCCTCTCTAAGGTAACCAGTCCCAATCTTTTCAATCTCTCTTCCCTGGAGAGTATTTCCAGGCCTGCAACCTTCCTCATTGCCTGTCTCTGAACCCCCTCCAGGTCTGCAGTGTCCTTTTTGAGATGAGGGTGACCAGGACGGATCCCACTATTCCAGGTGTGGCCATCCCATTCATAGATATAATAGCATTAGACAATTGACATGGCATGGGGCCCCACTCCACAGGTCAGTAGCAGTGCTGTGAAGGCCAGCCAGGCCCCCAGAGCCCAGTCTGCCAGGGGATGAGAAAACAGTGGAAGCCACACCACCTCCAGCCCCTTGTTCTGCTTAGCCAGAGAACTAGCAGGACATCTCACCCCTCCTTCCTGCTGCCACTCTCCTCCAACTGGAGACAGGGATGGGCAGGCAGCTGGAGAGGGCTCGTGAGGGTCTGAGCTCTGGGCTGTGGGACAAATTTAAGGAGCAGCCAGAGCATACGGCCTCCATGACCAGCACTGCACCCAGACTCAGCCGCTGCCCAAAAGGAAAGAGACCCCTTGTCACAGGGTGGACTGGGCCCTTTAAGAGGGAACTGCTCCAGCCCACCTGTGGGTCTTGAACAGCCTTGATGGGCCCGGATGGAGGGTGGGTGTTCCCCATAAAGAGCCAGAGGGGAACAGGCAACATGTGGCAGAGGAGAAGGGGGCAGGAGGCTCTGTCCGGCCAGAGAACCGGCCAGGCGCTCGGATTTGGAAGCCAGAGCCAGGCAGCAGCTCCCACTAGGAAGGGCTGGGAGTGTCAGCTTCGGGAAGAGCAGCCTGAGACAGAAGAGAAGTTCCCGGCACAACAGATGCCAGCGCTGAGTCTAAGCTGTCATGTTGTGGTGATGGACATTATTCTGGAACCTTGTGGGTTGCATCTGAACCATTTCTTTTATGGAACGAGCCCCAGGCAGGGGTGAAGTTAGCCATGGGAAGGACTACATGGAGTTCTTAAGGGCCCCGAGGAGGGGAAACAGAGGTAATGCACCGCAGAGCCACCCCTAGCCAGGAGAGGGCACTCGGGAGGCAGCTGACCCTGTTACCCCCCTTATTGGTGACTGAGGGATGGAGGCTGGAGGGCACCGGGGCTGTGCGTCTGCTGATCCAGGTGATGGTGGCTGATTGTTTGTTTGTTCCTGGTAAAGGTGTTGGGGTGATTGCTGGATGCATTCCTACCTCCCCAAAGGCTGCAGGAGGATTCACCACCACAAGGCAAGGAGTGGGAGTGTGCACTGAACACCAGCCAGGGGAACCCGCAGTGCACATGGAAACAGTTTTCACTCACTTGTCACTGGCTTTCACCAGCTAAGGGACCTGACGCAGCTTTCAAGGCGCTTGCCGAAAAGGGCTTCAGAACGGGGAGAGTTTTCGAGTGTGGATGCACGTCATCAACAGGTTTCACAGCTGATGCCCCGTTGAGATCCCTGGGGCAACTCCCACCTCTCTGAGCCTTTGTTGCACACCCTCTGTCTGCAGACTCCGGCATATCCAGCCAGTTTTCTTTGCAGCCCAAACCCTTGCTTCGTTCCTTGAAACGGCAGCTCCCATTCTGGAGAAAATCATGGAAATACCAGGATGCTGCAGAGGAACCTCCCAGCCACCCTGCTGCATGGAATTCCCATTGGCCAGGCACAAAGTAACGCGGAGCCTGCATCCATGCAGCCGGGAAGGGGACAGTAACCTGGAGAGGTGGACGGAAGCAGGAACCTTCCTAGCCATGGAGTTATATGAGCAAGACGAGGAACCTGCGGAACGGGGCCCTCTCCCCTCTTGTGCTCGGCGCCCAAGGGGATGAATGGCAGTGTCAGAAGGGCCCCATGTTACCTGGGGTCTTCGGAGAGACTGCATGTGCTTCGTCTCTCGCTGGCCTGGCTGCAGCACTGAGGAGATCACACCAGTGCTTGGCTCCGTGTACAGGGCAGCAACTGCGGCAGCCCAGAGGAAGTGATGCAGCTTTGCCGCTGTGCACCCCAGCGTAAACACTTCCTACCTCGCCGTTAGTGTGGATCAGCTGCCGCGCCGTGTGGTGGGAGAACTCGTCCGCCGACCCAGCCGCAGCTACACCGGAAGTTAGGTCGACCTTGCTACACTGCACAGGGCGCGAACATTTCCACCGCCCTGAGCAACGTAAGGAGGTTGATTGAATTTTTAAGGGTAGACCAGGCCTGTGTGTTTAACTCCCTTTTCGGCATCAGCGTCCTGCCTTGCAGAAACAGTATTTAGGAGAGGCTCTGGCTGACAGAGGCGTCAGGCCATGTCGTGCCATTCCAAGCACCCTAGCAGTTCCAAGCATCTTTCTCTCTCTGTCTGCTTAACGTATTTGTAGGGCACAGATCTCTGTAGGATCTAGGGAATGTTGGGGTACAGCCTGGATCTTTTAATGGGTGCCTGGTCCACACCACAGCAGTGTAGCCTCCCTTGACTTCTTATATGCCAGGGCTGGAATTTAAACTCTGCAAGACCAATTCTCCTCTCAGTTACTCCAGATTTATTCTACTGAAATCAGTGAAGTGACTGGATTTGCATGATCGTAACTGAGAGCAAATCTGCTCCTGTTTGCCCAAGCCTAGACAGTCCCATGGTGACAGACACTTAGATGCCAGGATGCCAGGTGCTTAGGTAACCACAGCGACAGGCATTTAGTTCCATGGTGATGAGCACCTTCAAACAAAACTAAGGCAGACTGACAGGTAGATAACGGAGGACTAAGAGGTCTACCCATAATGGATACATTATAGTATCGTGCCTTCAGGAGGGAGCAGCCAAAGGAGGTTACAGACATAGGAGTAATTACATTGTTCCTAAGAAGTGAGTTACACAGTGAACATGTTCCAGAAAGGCACCTACGGAGCTTTACAGTCAGTCCCTTTCAGGTCTCATCTCATTTCTCCCCTCTTAACAGAAGGGACCTGGGGGCCTCTGCAGTCCACGGGAGCAGGAGAGGAGAAGGTTTTCGCTATTCAAACCTTTTAGGCCCAGTCCCTCTCCGCCTAGGAGGAAATATCTGGCTGCCCCTCCCATAGGTGGGGCTTAGAGTTACCTCACTCATTTAGTATAGTGAGCTCCCACCCTTTGTGGGCAGGTGCATCTTCTTAACTAGTTCCCTCCTTTGTCCGTGGACTGCCCAGTCCTGGTGGCACCAGCTAACTACCGACTCTCCCTTTCTGTCTGCTTGAATGTGCAGCCATCTACCTGCTGTGTCTATGGAAATCCAGGACTGCAACTGCATCACACCCCCCCTGGTTGCCCATTTCAAAGGCAGATGTGTGGAAGGTACCACGCAGAACCCAGCATCAGTTGAAACTCCATCAATGTGACGGCAGCACTGGATCCACCCCAGGGAACTCTTTAACTGTGGCTAAGACTTTATCCAGGATCTGGGATGGGACAATTAGGGCTTGTCTACACTAGAAAGTTTTAACCAGAAAAGTTTCGGCTGGCAACATGCCAGCACCCAAGCCCCTTTGGCGGAATGTGTTCACAGCTGGCTCTCTGCCGGGGGTGCTGCACTGTGGGTCAGCGTCCCACTCCTTCTCAGGGCATTATGGGAATTTGGGGTCAAGGACTCCTTCTGTTCCATGCTATGACAGAGCATACAGGCCCCACGGTGGCAAGGAGAGGGGCTGACAAGGGACAACTGGCCCTGCTCTGCTACACCAGCAGCAAATGTCAGGTGTGGAGCGGGGAGTTCAAAGGAGAAGGCCCAGGTCAGTTTGGGGCAGACCAGGAAGGAAAGCAGAACTTGGTGAGGGAAGCCTGCTCTGATCCAAGAGTCTGAGACTGCTTGCTGCCTGGACAAGACTCCTGGTGGATGGGATGAGCCAGGCCCTCGAGAAAAGGACTAGCTGCTGGAAGACAGGCCCTGAGCAGACATGGGGGGTCCTGCCACAGACTCATCAGGCAACCCTGTTTTGAGTTCGGACCCCACCTTAGCCAGAGGGCTAAAGCACCACTGCTCAGATCCAGTGAGAGGTGGCAAACCTCCATCAGGACAGGGTGAGTAGTGCCTTGTTTGGTCAGTGGGGGGCACCCCAGCAGCTGGTTCTGCCCTCCACTGAAACAGGTGAGCAAAATGGAAAGAGGATTTTGCTGAGATTGAAACCTCGAACACTCTCTCCAGCAGCTAACCAGCCAAAAGGCGGCCCCAATGAATATGCCTGTTAAACTCGCCTGCGCTAACCTGCTCTCATGCTGGCTTCTACAGTTGTCAAGATCTCCAAGGATTTGGACTCAGCTGGCACAAGGGCCTTTGGATGCACAGAATGGGGCACAGCTGAACAAACCACAGCAGAAAGCAGCCACAACAGAAAGCAGCTGCAATCCTGGGTCATTCAGCGGACCGACCTGTTGGGCCCAGTGTGATGAAGTCCCAGCAGAACGGTGAGGAGCACCCCAGATATTCATGGGCAGGACATCTTTCACCGCGAACGAGCCCAGAGGACTTCTCTCACGGACCGTCTTTTTGTCCTGTGTTTGTGTAGCACCAGCACAATGGGGCGGTGCTCCATGACTGGGCTCCTGGGTGCTACGGGAATACAAATAATTCATAACAACATGGTGCGAGTGTGCTCTAGGCAGAGCTGCCTGTGATGTCCACTTCACCCCTGAACTGCCATCTGCCGTGCTTGGGGTCAGAGCGGTCTGCGCCTGACGGCAGCTGTAAGCTCCTGGGAGCAGACAGGGACCTCATCTCCACGAGGGTGAAATGCAGGCCTGTGCAGAGGGCTAGCACAAGGCCTGTGCCACCCCCTCAGTCTCATTTAAGTGGGTTAAGTAGGTCTTAGCTGGTGCCTCGACCTTGTCTTGGTGCTCCGCCGAGGGACAAATCTTTTTTTGTACAGAGCCAAGTGCACAGCGCTCAAGCGGTGAGAATAATAATGAATGTCACTGGGTGGCATAGGCCGCTGAGAGTTGGCTCAGGTCTCTGGGGTATCAGCATGCAGAGGAAAGCAAAGGCGCACTAGGAGCTCGCGAGGAGACTCCGACACCTGCAGTGCAGGGCAGGATCCCTCCTGGGCTGGTTTTCTGGACAGGGTCCACCCTGCTTCTGTGTTTGTCAGCAGCCTATTAATTCGAACAGCTGTAATTCCTACTGACGGTGTGATTCGCACATCACTGCATACCATGGCTCACTCCTTTAGTAAAGGCAGCGTTGTCCCAGTGGTTAATGGAGCAGCACACACACACAAACACACACACACACACAGATTGCTGCTTACGTGGCTATGAGCTTTTTCCATCCTGTCCACTGTGGAGATGATTCCACAACCTCATGTACATCACTGTCAGGACACTTTTTTATTCCAGATATTCAACCAGATTATTTCCCCTTTTTCATTTTCCTGCCATTGCTCCTGGTCACACCCCTGTGGATCACACTGTACAATTCCTCTCTTGCTCCATGTTTCAATCCTTGAAATATTGGCAGAGTGTTATTACATCTTCTCCCAGAAGTCACCTACTACAGGACAGGCCCAACAAAGAAAGTAACAGAACGCCGCTAGCCATCACCTGCAGCTCCCAACTAAAAACCCCTCCAGCGCATCATCAAAAATCTACATCCTATCCTGAAGGACGACCCATCACACTCACAGATCTTGGGAGACAGGCCAGTCCTCACTTACGGACAGCCCCACAACCTGAAACAAATACTCACCAGCAACCACACACCACACAACAAAAACACTAACGCAGGAACCAAACCTTGCAACAAACCCCGGTGCCAAATATATCCGCATATCTATTCAAGGGACATCATGTGCCAGCAATGCCCCTCTGCCATGTACGTTGGCCAAACCGGACAGTCTCTACACAAAAGAATAAATGGTCACAAATCTGACATCAAGAATTATAACATTCAAAAACCAGTAGAAGAACACTTCAATCTTCCTGGTCACTCAATAACAGACTTAAAAGTGGCCATTCTGCAACAAAAAAAACTTCAGAAATAGACTCCAACGAGAAACTGAAGAACTGGAATTAATTTGCAAACTGGACACCATCAAATTAGGCCTGAATAGAGACTGGGAGTGGATGGGTCACTACAGAAACTAAATCAATTTGTTAGTCTCTAAGGTGCCACTAGTACTCCTTCTTGTTTTTACAAAAACTAATTTCCCCTTGCTAAATACTTACACCTTCTTGTCAACTGTTTCAAATGGGCCACCTTGTTTGCATTGGCCTCATTAACACTACAAAAGTGATTTCCATTCCTTCTTGTCAACTGAGAGTTGCCTACTTGCAACTTAAATTGAATTGGCTCCTTAGCACTGACCCCCCACTTGGTAAGGCAACTTCCATCTTTTCATGTACTGTGTATATATATCTGCCTATTGTGTTTTTCACTCCATACATCTGATGAAGTGGGTTTTAGCCCACGAAAGCTTATGCCCAAATAAATTGTTTAGTCTCTAAAGTGCCACAAGGACTCCTCGTTGTTTTCACTTAGGCATAGGTTGGTCATGCTGGACAGATGTATTATCTGTATGTTAGGTTCTGTACAGAACAGGGGGAATGAATGGTCCCTTCCCAATAACATTTAGCTCTTTTCATCTTTCCTCCGGACCCCTGATCATTTTTGTTGCTCTTCTCTGAGTCCTCCCTCCAGTTTGTCAATATCTTTCTGGATGTGAGGACAATCCAGCAGGAGCAGTCATGCCAGACCATAGAGAGCCGGAGTGTCCCCTCCCTGGTCCATGATGTGATTCCCCTGCAGATACAGCACCAAGTTGCATTGGCCTATTTTCACTGCAATAGTACATTGCCAATTCATGTCTAGTTTGCTGCCCAGTCTTCCCACTGGGTATCTTTCAGCCAATGCTGTTTCCCAGGTTCCTCTCCCACAGAGTTATTTGCCTTTCAGAGTGTTTTTCCCCAGGTGAATTAACTGGATTGCTCCAAACTGAATATTTCCTGCTCATGTTCCTACTCTTTGTCTGACCCTGTGCCTGGCTGTGTGTCAAGGGAGGTGCCGAGCTGTTCTGCTGACTCACCCTGATAGCCAGACCAGGTGGGTCTTTAGCTCCAACCCAGGGATAGGAAGAGGCAGCTGGACCCAAAGGAAGAAGCCCTAGATACAGAGCCAGCTCAGGAAAGAGCTCGGTCTAAAGCAATACATGGGTAAGTACAGTCCCAATTTAGGGCTTTGGTATTTAAGTGAAGACCAACAGCCAACCCCAGAAAGAAGGAGAACTTTGGCCAGCACCCTATCCTGTTTATTTTAGACGGGGAGTAGGAAAGGGACCCACCCATTCACAATTCCTTTATCTTATTTCCCTGTCCTGACCAGTATTTGCATCTCCTCTAGCTGCACCTTTGCAAATCCTAGTGTAGATGTGGGGCGTTGGTGAAAATTACCCCCATGACAAGCTGCAATGGTGCAAGTCATGGTTTTCACCAGTGCCGCCTATTTCCTCTAGAGATTTACAGCAGCGCAGCTACACCCGGGCAGACAAGGTCGTCATACCATCCACGACTCTCATGCACGTGCCCCCTATTCCCTCTCCCAGCTCCAGAAGAGATTATTATTAATTAATTGTAATAGCACCTCGTCATGGACCAGGACCCTACTGTGCTAGGTCCCTATCCCAAAGAGCGTTAATCTATGCTGCCCCCTGCCAGTATCCGTGGAGGCCTCCCTCCCTGAGTCAGTCTGTGCCCTTTCTCAGGACGCTTTGCTTACAGCCTTTGGTAAGTTTGTACTCCAGGCCATGTCACATCCACGCTTCCCTGAATTACGTTTCCATGGAAGATGCCCACTGCCCGCTCTGCTGAACTCCCCCAGTGCAGCTCCTGGCTTGTGTTTCCATTTTCCTTGGGATGTTTACAGACATTTTCTCCTCTTACTCATTCCATTATTTATGAAGGATTGTGGCTTGAGTCATCCAGCCCCCGAGTCACTGTCATGCTTTCCTGGGGTTGTGTTTTACAGATTGTACAACGGTGCAGCCAGGAAAACATGTTTTTATTAAAACCCCCTTGGAAAGGATCTTCCATTCTCAGTCTGGATTCTTGGATGGAGATTGTTTACTTGAAAAACATAGAGGGGGAAATACAGGGAGAGGAGAGAAGCATGCAGGCCAGTTAGTCAGGCCACACAATTCCCGTAGAGATGGGGATCTAGGTGTGTAGACCCACACTGATGAGTATAAAGGAAAGTCCTACTGTGGTTGGGCAGCTCTACAGAGGAGACACCCTGCAAACAACGGGGTAGCCACAAATGGACAAAACTCAGGTGGAAAGACTTGATTTACCCAGATTAGTGGCTAAAATGCCTCTACGAGTTTGGATTGGCACAAGGAACCACAGAAGGCCCAGTGGAAACTCTCTGGACAAGCTTGTCCAGAGAAGCCCACTCCCTAAAGCATGCCTGAACGTGCAGAAGAATAAATCTATAGGCCTGACTATTGACTCTCTGAGCCACTGGTCAGAGACCTCATCTCTCTGTCAGCTAGGGTTTTCTCCCAGGAAATAGGCCCACATCTTGAATACTGCATGCAGATCTGGTCGTCCCGTCTCAAAAAAGATATAAATGAGTAGGAAAAGGTTCAGAAAAGGGCAAAAAAGATGATAAGGGGTATGGAACAACTTCCGTATGAGAAGAGATTAATAAAACTGGGATTTTTCAGCTTGGGAAAAAGATGACTAAGTGGGGATAGGATAGAGGTCTATAAAATCATGACTGGTGTGGAGAAAGTAAATAAGGAAGTGTTATTTACTCCTTCTTGTAACACAGGTACCAGGAACCAATTAAATTAATAGGCAGCAGGTTTAAAACAAACAAAAGGACATATTTCTTCACACAACACACAGTCAACCTGTGGAAATCCTTGTCGGAGGATGTTGTGAAGGACAAGACACTACCAGAGTTCAAAAAAGAACTAGTTTGCTAGATAACTAGAGAACTAGATAAGTTCATGGAGGATAGGTCCATCAATGGCTATTAGCCAGGATGGGCAGGAATGGTGTCCTAGCCTCTGTTTGCCAGAAGCTGGGAATGGGTGACAGGAGACGGATCACTTGGTGATTCCCTGGTCTGTTCATTCCCTCTGAAGCACCTGGCATTGGCCGCTGTCAAAAGACAGGACACTGGGCTAGACGGACCATTGGTCTGACCCAGTCTGGCTGCTCTTATGTTCTTATTGTAAGGGGACTGTTGCCCCCTTACTAACATTCAGTGGGGGTGTTTTAGTTGCTAGCTCCCAGTACTAAAAAGGGGGAAGGGTCGATGGGGAATCAGGACCCTGAGACTGACAGCCCCCAGGAACAATGGGGAGAGACCAATGCTCCAGGTCAGCCTGAATGACAGGGTGGGCAGGCTAATCAGGGAGTCAGGAGGCCAGGGAGGTGCTGTCCTCCGTGTGAGCTGGATTTGCCTGGGTGAGACAGAGTGGGGCTGAGCTAAGGAGAAAGCAGGGGCCCAAGCTGAGCTGGGGAGCAGAGCTGGGCCAGATCCAGAGACAGCAGACCTGTCCTGGGAGCCGAGCTGCAGCCCCAAAGCCAGAGGCACAGCTCAGAGAGAGCAGACCTGCCCTGGGAGCAGAGCTGCAGCCCCAAAGCCAGAGGCACAGCCCAGAGAGAGCAGATCTGCCCTGGGAGCAGAGCTGCAGCCCCAAAGCCAGAGGCACAGCCCAGAGACAGCAGACCTGTCCTGGGAGCCGAGCTGCAGCCCCAAAGCCAGAGGCACAGCCCAGAGAGAGCAGATCTGTCCTGGGAGCCGAGCTGCAGCAACCAGAGCCAGAGGCACGGCCCAGAGAGAGCAGACCTGTCCTGGGAGCCGAGCTGCAGCCCCAAAGCCAGAGGCACAGCCCAGAGACAGCAGACCTGTCCTGGGAGCCGAGCTGCAGCCCCAAAGCCAGAGGCACAGCCCAGAGAGAGCAGACCTGTCCTGGGAGCCGAGCTGCAGCAACCAGAGCCAGAGGCACAGCCCAGAGACAGCAGACCTGTCCTGGGAGCAGAGCTGCAGCCCCAAAGCCAGAGGCACGGCCCAGAGAGAGCAGATCTGTCCTGGGAGCAGAGCTGCAGCCCCAAAGCCAGAGGCACAGCCCAGAGACAGCAGACCTGTCCTGGGAGCAGAGCTGCAGCCCCAAAGCCAGAGGCACAGCCCAGAGAGAGCAGATCTGTCCTGGGAGCCGAGCTGCAGCCCCAGAGCCAGAGGCACAGCCCAGAGAGAGTAGATCTGTCCTGGGAGCCGAGCTGTAGCAATCAGAGCCAGAGGCACGGCCCAGAGAGAGCAGACCTGTCCTGGGAGCCGAGCTGCAGCCCCAAAGCCAGAGGCACGGCCCAGAGAGAGCAGATCTGTCCTGGGAGCAGAGCTGCAGCAACCAGAGCCAGAGGGGCCAGCGAAGCAGCCCAGGGAGCTGGAGGCAGAGCAGCAGCCGAGCTGAGGCAGAGTCGTGGGGCTGGGGCTGGAGCTGTCCGGAGCTGGGTGCGGTGAGCAGCTGGGAAGGGCGAGGGGGACCCTGGGCAGTGGGCCCAGCACAGGGAGACGCCTCAGCCAAGGGGCTCTGCAGGCCAGGCTTGGATCGTAACCCCGACAGGGCGGGGGCGACACTGGGAAGAAGAGTCCTACCACCTAGAGCCTGAGAGCGTGCGGCCACCACCAGAGCGAGTGTCCGACCCACAGCATCCCTGCAGCACGGCCAGGGCCGGAGCAGGGGGCCTGGGACTTACCAGGAACAGACTGTGACCTGCCCTGACGTTCCAGAGACACTGTTTGTGATGTTCCCTGCCACAGAGCGGGGTGATGTGTTTCCTTTCACCTTTCCCATTGTTGATTAAATAACTTGCATTTGCTTTAAATTGTATGTAATGGTCAGTGGGTCAGAGAAGTGCCCAGTGCAGAGAGAGTACCCCGGAGTGGGGACACCCTAGCCCCTGTCCTAGGTAACCACAGCAGGGTTGGGGGTTGAGCCCCCCAGGAATCCTGGGCCCAGCCTTGTTGGGGTTACGAGGACTCTGCCAGACAGGAGAATGGAAGGGGAGTCCTCCAGGGCAGGGAGGCCACTGGGTAAAGGAAGTGGGAGCGAGGACTCAGATCCTTTCGCTAGCCCACTTCACCGGGGTCGTGCAGAAGCCAGGAAAGTTCCCCACAAGAGCGGGACTATTCCCCCGCTTACATTATGTAATCACAGGCTCCGTCTACCTCCTAGCATCCTCACTGCAGAGCCACACACAACCCATACATGCATATCCACATCCACACTGGTGCTGCAGTTACATAGGTGTGGCATTAGGCTTTCTGGGGGCAAATCCCAGGCTTCTTCATGCCTCACTAACTGGAGCAGCTCCAAGAAATGTTTCATGGTGTTTCTACCAGAACTTATCTGTCCTTCCCGGGCCCCTGTGGAAAAATGGTCTTAGCCCCCCAGTGCACTTAGCGGAGGCACTTCCAGCTCTGCACAGGTACACTTCTTTCCACTCCAGCTGGGACCAAGCCACAGATCCAGCACCACCGGATGAGCTGTTCCTGCTTGTGGCTGTACCGTGTTTGCAGCGGAATAGATGTTCTGCTAGGTGGAGGACATTTCAACAGCTGTCTGCGAGCCAGGGAAGGTGGTGGAACTTGGAAGGGGGACTGGAGACATCTGTCTCTTGCTGCGGTCACTGCAGATTGCTCATATGCAGACCGGCATTTCTGATGCAGGACAGTCAGTGTGGTGGGATCACGCCGTCATGCAGACCTGGGATGACCAGCCGTGGCTCCAAAACATCTCCGTGAGGAAGCAGACCTTCAAGAAACCATGTGAGGTGCTTGTCCTGACCACTGTTCCCTCTAAGCTGTGGGCACGTGCGCACGCACACATCCTAAGCCCCATGCACATGGCGAAACACCGCGCACACAACAATTTGCACAGAAGAAATTTTTTGCGCACACGGCCTGTCAAAAATCAGAGGGAACATTGGTCCTGACCCTTCAGCACAGGGACCCGCCTAAGAGACAGGCCACACCAGTGCAGAAGCGGGTTGTGATTGCTATGTGGAAGCTGGCTAATCCTGACTGCTACACATTTGTGGCTAATCAGTTTGGCAAATCAATTGATGGTACTGTGGTGGTGAGATTAATGAGACAATTAACACTGTGACTTACCCACTGGTGGGCAGCATAACTAGTGTGTGCCAGGAATCAGAGCTGGCTTTCAGAGAACGGGCTCCCAAATTGTGCTGGGGCTCTCAGTGGCACTCACGTGCCCATATTTGCCCTCTACAAGAAGCGAGTATGCCAACTGCAGAGGGTTCTTACTCACTTTGCAGGCTGTGGTTGAGCACAGAGGCAGGCTCCTGGACACCGGCGTGGGATGTAATGGCAAGGGGAATGATGCCATGGTGCTGAGATCTGACACCTTCTGGTTGGACAAGCAGGAACCTTATAACATGGTTACCCACATAGTGTCTGCGCCCACTGTTATTTTAGGAAACGCTGCTTACCCGCTGCATGTCACACCCATACAGCCAGCACTGGACACATGGGCATCCAGCTGGTTCTGTGGGCAGCGCCATCTTGCTTTGTGGCTGAGGGCACTCCACCACCATCCTGCCACGGCTAAATGCGCGATTAAACCTTCTTCCGCCAGGCATTCTGTCTTTCCCCTGGCTGATGGGACTGTACGGAGGTGGAGTGCACTGGGTACATCTGCCCTGACCAGTTCAGGGACTTGTTCATAACCTAGTTTTCCAAGGCTGCATTGGCTGCAGGATGTGGTCGCAGGGAGGAAAATCAGCACCTCCTGGTGTGGGCCAGGTGCTCATCGGAGTTGCTCAAACAGCCCCAGGTCCTGATCCCTGTTCCTCTGATCATGCCCAAGGAATATGGTGACCATTCTCTCCTCCCACTTGCTGTCCCGGTCTTCCTTCTCTTTCCGGTACCCCAGATGCCCATCCACCCTGTGCCCTGTGTCATAAAACAGGTCATTTCCATCCCTCTTCCTTTTGCCACCATCAGGGCAACAGGCTGTAGCAAAACATGCACACCCACCCTCAAGTAACACATTCACCCTCTCATAGACACTCACACGAAACCACTGCCCTGTCTGCTCTCAAAATAGAGCAGAGAAAAGAGAAGCTCCAACAAATCTCACCTGCCCTTGGACAGGGGGAGAGAAAGGGCATAACTGGCCTCTGGGCAGGCTCTGCCCTTCAATTATTTACATTTTGAGTGGTGCTCAGATGCCATGGCCTGCAAACCCAGACAGAACAGGTTAGATGAGAAGAGGCACCTTCCCTTGAACTGGAGATTGGCCAGTCCCCAGGAAATCTGGACATTTGAAAGGACAGGATTCCCTTGGCACAGCTGAGGAAACCTTCAGGAGTAGAGTGTGGGTGGGGGTGTGGGGCTGGGCAACAAAAATGAATGTCGCTCAGAACCATCCCAAAGCCAACCGGAAGTCCTCCCGTCAGGGCCCTGATTGAACCACCTGACCTGCAGCAGAGGAATTGATGGGTCACCAGGCATTTTCATGACATGACATTTCTCTAGTGCTGAGCTGCACGCACACATGGGCTGTGCGTTCCCGGCTGTTTCCTGCTGAACGTGGAAGTTTAACCTCTGAGTCTGGCTGGTTGGCGGAGTTCCTCAGCCATTTCTTACAGCAGATACACATCAGAAAGGGTGCTTTGTGCCTGGGCAGTAGATTTGCTCCCAGTCTATTCTAATGAGACGGGTTGACCATTAAAGTGACTTGTGCAGCTCAAAGCTTTCTCATTGCTCTGTACAAAAATAGGTCATAAAATACTTCAGTGGGAAGAAATGTGTGCAGCTCATTGGGAAATCACACACCCGCAGGCCTGCAGCCACACCTCCCGTGCTGGGTCCTGTCTGATCTCGCAGGCTAAGCAGGCCTGGGTCAGGTTAGCAGCTGGATGGGAGGAGGCTGAGTGCTTATCGATTCAGTAGCTGGCACTCAGCATTACACCAGGGGCAATCGTATTTCTGGAAGTGCCGTTGTGCCTATTCCCGGCCCTTTGTGGTCACTCAGTATTCCGGGGCACTTTCACAAGGGCAGAGAGGTTCACCCAGTGCCCTGGCCAAATTCAACTTGGTTAATTATATTCTACTCCCCGGTTACTTACATTCAACACTAAACTGGTGTGCAACAGTGCACAGCTGTCCCGTTCCACCCCAGAAGTGGTAGCATTTCATTTCATTTTATAGCCCTGTTTCAGGGAGCATGAGGTTGGCTTGATTCCTGTGTGTAGAGCACTTTGAGATCCTTTGGCTCAGAGGTGTGATGGGCTGCCACAGGGGTCTCAGGGCTGTGAATACGCCATTATCCTGGCAGCTTGGAGTCTTTGCTGAACCAGATGCTTCCAAACTGGAGCCCCCTGCACATCAGCCATATAGTTCTCACTTCCCCCCTTCAGCCCCAGGACTGCCACATCCAAGACACCTTTCCAGCCTAAGTCAGAACTTTCCTCTGCAAAGAGAGTTTGAAAGCTGAAGCTGTTGGCTATGGGAGCTTGCTCAATCCTAAGGGAAGTGGAAGAGGGAGTGAATCTGAATTTGACCCACCTGCATCCACCAACCCAGAGCGGCCGGCATTAGTCATAGGGTTTAAGGCTAGAAGGGACCGTCAGATCATTTAGCCTGGCCTCCTGTGTACCACAGGCCACTAACCACCACCATTCCCTGAATTCAGTACATTCACTACTCCAGAACTTCTGAACACCCTGAAGGAGTCTCAACCCACGACCTGTTCCCCTTCCTGGCAACTGACAGAGAGCCGCGAGCAGCTGGTGCCAGTCCAGACCGACACAGCCCCCAGGCTTCTTCCTACTGCTTTCTCTCAGCCCTGAGAGTGATGGCCAACTCCCTCTCCCTGCAGCCCCCTTCTGCTGTCCTCTCCCTGGCTTTCTACAAACGCAGCCTTCCTCCGCTCAGCTGGGCTTCAGGTTCCGGTAGGGCCATATGTCCAGCCAAGACCTCGCCCAGGTGCAGCCCATCCTGGCAGGTAGCCCCCTCCGAGCCATTTTAACCCCTTCAGGGGTGGTATGAGGTGAACACCTCACCACATCATGAAGCCTAGCCCAAGGGAGAGGCTTGGCCCAAGGTCCAATAGCCGGAGTCCTTGAGTGGCTGCTTGTCCCATTGGCCCTACTTAAGCCAGCAGCAGGAATAGGAAGCTGTCTGAACAACTGGGCCCCACTCGTGCTGCCTGCTCCCTCAGCTTGATTTCCTGACACCCCAACCCTCCGTAACTCCTGGCCTCTGACTCAGGGCTCTGATCTACAGTTTGTCTCTTGCCTCTGACCTCCCAGTAACGTGACCCAGCCAACTCTTGACTCCTGTCTCATGACTGCAGGCTCTGGCTCTGACTTCTAGGTCTAGCCACCAAGAGCCAGCCAGAACAGCTTGTTACAACTACAGTAACCCTGCAGGGCCAACCCTGGTGCGAGAAGGATGGACCAGAAGCACTACTGTGCCCACCCTGCAGGCCCAAGATGTGCAGCTGACATCAGACAACCAGCAGCTGCAGGAGCAAGTGAGGGAGCTCAGTGCTGAGAAGAAATCAACAGCTCAGTGTCTAGTTGGCAGCCAGTATCAAGCGGAGTGCCCTAGGGGTCGGTCCTGGGGCCGGTTTTGTTCAACATCTTTATTAATGATCTGGATGATGGGATGGGTTGCACCCTCAGCAAGTTCACAGATGACACTAAGCTGTGGAGAGAGGTAGATATGCTGGAGGGTAGGGATAAGGTCAAGAGTGACCTAGACAAATTGGAGGATTGGGCCAAAAGAAATATGATGAGGTTCAACAGGGACAATTGCAGAGTCCAGCACTTAGGAAGGAAGAATCCCATGCACCGCTACAGGCTGGGGACTGACTAGCTAAGCAACAGTTCTGCAGAAAAGGACCTGGGGATTACAGTGGACAAGAAGCTGGATATGAGCCACCAGTGTGCCCTTGTTGCCAAGAAGGCCAACGGCATATTGGGCTGTATTAGTAGGAGCGTTGCCAGCAGATCGAGGGACGTGATCGTTCCCCTCTATTCGGCACTGGTGAGGCCACATCTGGAGTGCTGTGTCCAGTTTTGGGCCCCCCACTACAGAAAAGATGTGGACAAATTGGAGAGAGTCCAACGGAGGGCAATGAAAATGATTAGGGGGCTGGGGCACATGACTTACGAGGAGAGGCTCAGGGAACTGGGATTGTTTAGTCTGCGGAAGAGAAGAATGAGGGGGGGTTTGATAGCTGCTTTCAACTACCTGAAAGGGGGTTCCAAAGAGGATGGCTCTAGACTGTTCTCAATGGTAGCAGATGACAGAACGAGGAGTAATGGTCTCAAGTTGCAGTGAGGGATGTTTAGGTTGGATTTTAGGAAACACTGTTTCCCTAGGAGGGTGGTGAAACACTGGAATGCGTTACCTAGGGAGGTGGTGGAATCTCCTTCCTTAGAAGTTTTTAAGGTCCGGCTTGACAAAGCCCTGGCTGGGATGATTTAGTTGGGGATCGGTCCTGCTTTGAGCAGGGGGTTGGACTAGATGACCTCCTGAGGTCTCTTCCAACCCTGATATTCTATGATTCTATTAATACCTTGTTGTGAACAAAGCCTGCAGCACCGGGCCCTGAACAGAGGCCTGTGATACCCTTGCCCGAACGGTTCAGTGGGAATCGACGGCAGTTCTGGGGTTTAATCAGCCAGTGCTGCCTTCTGTTTGTGATGTTCCTGCAAACTTATGCCTCTGACCGGGCCAAAGTTGCCTTGGCAATCAGCCTATTGACAGGAGATGCATGAGACTGGGCCTCCCCCTGCTGGAAGGCCATAGGCCTGGGCCTTTCTCCAACTGATGTCAACCGTCTTCAATGACCCACTCTAAACTCGAACAGCCAAGGCTGCCCCGAAGGGATTCCGGCAGGGGCAAGGCACAGTGGCCTCCCACGCAGCACATTTCCACCACCTCATAGCCGATACAGAGGGGAACGAAGCGGCACAACTGTACCGATTCTGATGAGGCTCACACGGGAAGAAACTGCAGACAAGCTGGCCCAAGTAGAGACGCCTACAGACCTAGACGCCTTTGTGGACCTTGCCATAGATAACTGACTGCGAGAACAGAAGGAGGTTCCCTGCAGCCCCACCGCTTGCATACCATGACCTCAGCTTCTGTATCGCCGGCCAAAACTGTGCAGGCCAATCTGGCTTATCAGTGACCCACACCCAAAAAAGGAACAGCTCCGTTAGCGCCTCCTGTGTGTCTACGGTGATGAACCTGGCCTCGCCATCTTGGCCTACCCAGTATGAACAGTAAAGAGCTTGGGGAAACAAGCTGACCCAGACATGTTGGCGGGAGCTAGCCTGGGCCTTGGGGAAAGAGAAGGTCCTCATACCCTGGTGCTCACGGAGATGCTCCTTGAGCCCCATCCAGAGGTTTCCCGTTTGCAGGTGCCTATCCAGCGGCACATCCTGGGGAACCCCAGACAGATTCCCCTCCAACAGGTCCTCATCAATTTGGGAGCAGCAGACTATTTTATGGATGTAGCTACAGCTCAGGCCCTACAGATTCCCCCGCTACACAAGGCCATGCCTGATACAACTGAAATTATTGACAGCTCTCCGTTGTCTTCGGGTCCAGCTGTGGAGGAGACTGTCCCCCTGGAGGCTGTTATTCAGGGACATAGAAGAAATAATACAATTCAGTGTGATCCACTCCCCACATTTCCCCCTGATCCTTGGCATCTCGTGTCTGACCCTTCATGACCCCTCATTTGCTGGTGAGAGAAAAAGGACACCTTGCTGTCCGAATTCTGCCAACAGCAGAGCCAGGGCCCAGCGAACATTGCATCCAGACCCAAGAAGGCTCAACCAGGTGTAGTCGTCCACCTCCTGGGGGACTGTGGAACTCCCCCACAGCTACTGCGGCTATTCTGAGGTCTTTGAGAAGAAGAATGCAGAAAGGCTCCCCCCCACATTAGAACCATGACTGCCCCATAGAACTTCAGCCAGGGGCAGAGATACTGTTGGGGTTGACATACGCAATGTTAGCCTGAAGGGGCAGCGTTGCAAGGATAAAGAACCTGGCCCGGAGGTTCATCTGCAAGTTGACTTCACCAGCCGACGCCTCAGTCATTTTTGTAAAAAAGAAGGATGGCAGTTGTTAGGGGGCTTATTCCTTCACCCACTTACTTCCCTGGTCCTTCTCGCATGGACAGAGAGCAACAATACCCGAAGTCCAAAGGTGCAAACAATTCGATGTTTAATGGGGTGAACTTCCAGCCAGCATGATTCTAGTTTCCTTCCTTAGTGTCCCCCTTCCCAGCTCGGACACCACAGAGCCTTCCACCTGTGTCCCTGTTCCCATTCCCCCCCTTAGCCAAACATGATTCCAATTTCCCCACCCCCATTCCCTGTTCCCATTCTCCCCTCTCGCAAAACATGATTCCAATTTCCCCACCCCCATTCCCTGTTCCCATCTCCCCCTTTAGCAAAACATGATTCCAATTTCCCCACCCCCATTCCCTGTTCCCATTCCCCCCTCTCGCAAAACATGATTCCAATTTCCCCACCCCCATTCCCTGTTCCCATTCCCCCTCTCGCAAAACATGATTCCAATTTCCCCACCCCCATTCCCTGTTCCCATTCCCCCCTCTCGCAAAACATGATTCCAATTTCCCCACCCCCATTCCCTGTTCCCATTTCCCCCACCCACCCACTCACTCCCTGATTGACTGCAGACTAAATAGTAAAACTTGAGTTCTGCTTAGCTATACCTTAACCAATCATTTTCCTGGTTTCAGAGTAACAGCCGTGTTAGTGTGTATTCGCAAAAAGAAAAGGAGGACTTGTGGCACCTTAGAGACTAACCAATTTATTTGAGCATAAGTTTCGTGAGCTACAGCTCAGTTCATCAGATGCATCTAAATTTGTTAGTCTCTAAGGTGCCACAAGTACTCCTTTCCTTGTTTCATGGTAGTGGCCAGAGGCCCCAATCAGGATCAGGGTGGAATTCCTCCAGGGCTTCTTTTCTATGGGTCCAGATGATGAAGATGTCATCAATATAGCGCAAGTAGAGTAGGGGCGTTAGGGGACGAGAGCTGAGGAAGCGTTGTTCTAAGTCAGCCATGAAAATGTTGGCATATTGTGGGGACATGCGGGTACCCATAGCAGTGCCGCCGATCTGAAGGTATACATTGTCCCCAAATGTAAAATAGTTATGGGTAAGGACAAAGTCACAAAGTTCAGCCACCAGGTTAGCCGTGACATTATTGGGGATAGTGTTCCTGATGGCTTGTAGTCCATCTTTGTGTGGAATGTTGGTGTAGAGGGCTTCTACATCCATAGTGGCCAGGATGGTGTTATCAGGAAGATCACCGATAGATTGTAGTTTCCTTAGGAAGTCAGTGGTGTCTCGAAGATAGCTGGGAGTGCTGGTGGCGTAGGGCCTGAGGAGGGAGTCTACATAGCCAGACAATCCTGCTGTCAGGGTGCCAATGCCTGAGATGATGGGGCGCCCAGGATTTCCAGGTTTATGGATCTTGGGTAGTAGATAGAATATCCCAGGTCGGGGTTCCAGGGGTGTGTCTGTGCGGATTTGATCTTGTGCTTTTTCAGGGAGTTTCTTGAGCAAATGCTGTAGTTTCTTTTGGTAACTCTCAGTGCGATCATAGGGTAATGGCTTGTAGAAACTTGTGTTGGAGAGCTGCCGACCAGCCTCTTGTTCATATTCCGACCTATTCATGATGACAACAGCACCTCCTTTGTCAGCCTTTTTGATTATGATGTCAGAGTTGTTTCTGAGGCTGTGGATTGCATTGTGTTCCGCACGGCTGAGGTTATGGGGCAAGTGATGCTGCTTTTCCACTATTTCAGCCCGTGCACGTCGGCGGAAGCACTCTATGTAGAAGTCCAGTTTGCTGTTTCGACCTTCAGGAGGAGTCCACCTAGAATCCTTCTTTTTGTAGTGTTGGTAGGGAGGTCTCTGTGGATTAGTATGTTGTTCAGAGGTATGTTGGAAATATTCCTTGAGTCGGAGACGTCGAAAATAGGATTCTAGGTCACCACAGAACTGTATCATGTTCGTGGGGGTGGAGGGGCAGAAGGAGAGGCCTCGAGACAGGACAGCCGCTCC
Source organism: Lepidochelys kempii (assembly GCF_965140285.1). NCBI lineage: Eukaryota > Metazoa > Chordata > Testudines > Cheloniidae > Lepidochelys > Lepidochelys kempii. The sequence goes on from NC_136380.1 coordinate 350,675,407, forward strand.
TGCTGGGCTGAGAGTATAGTTGGATAGGTTAACAATATTGCTGGGTGGGTTGAGGGAACCATTGCTGTGGCCCCTTGTGGCATGTAGTAGTGTAGAAAGTTTAGTGTCCTTTTTCTTTTGTAGAGAAGCAAAGTGTGTGTTGTAAATGGCTTGTCTAGTTTTAGTAAAGTCCAGCCACAAGGAAGCTTGTGTGGAAGGTTGGTTTTTTATGAGAGTATCCAGTTCTGAGAGCTCATTCTTAATCTTTCCCTGTTTGCTGTAGAGGATGTTGATCAGGTGATTCCGCAGTTTCTTTGAGAGCGTGTGGCGCAAGCTGTCAGCATAGTCTGTGTGGTATGTAGATTGTAATGGATTGTAATCGTTTTCCTGAAATGTAACTAACCAATCCTAACATATTGTAACATGATTACGTAACCAATTATATCCCACCACCTTAATTAGTTTACACCCAGCAAAATTAATTATACAGCAGACAGGAACAATCACAGAACCAGAGAGAGATTATACAGACAGACAATAGCAAAGTGGGAACTATAATGACAAAACAACACAGAAGTGAGGATTTCACATCCCAGCTATGGATAAGTGAGTTCTTGCCAGACAGGATGCTATCAAACTAAGTTTCCTTTTACATCTTCTAGGCACTTCCCTTTCTCTGGAGGTGATAGGCATTATCAGGACAGGATTGTATCCTAACAGCCCAATAGCACCTGATTTCAGTGTGACTAGTTTGGAATGTGAGGAGGTGACCGGGTCGCTTCCCAGCTCATGGCTGCCTCTGCTGCTTAGCCAAAGGCCTTAGCCTAAACACAGGGCCTCAGACTGTCACAGTAAGAGAAGGCCCTTACACTGGCAGACAGTGATTTTGATTCTTTCTTTTATACCTCTATAACTAGCCAAGTGATAAGAATACACCTAAATTCTCAGAGTATAGGCCTTTACAGACAGGCCTGAATATCTATATCCTAACAGCAGTCTGCACACGTGTCAATTACAGATCCTTATTTCAGATAACACTCTGGAACTATTACCCACTACTCTAATCCCCAGTTGTTGGATCACATGGGGGCTGCCTGTATATTCATGAAACTAGATCTCTAGGGAGCTTACAGTCCCATCTGTATCCAAGAGGGGGATGAACGGAAGGGTGCCTTTTGGACCTGCTATGGCCATTTGGACTGTTTAGTTATGCCATTCAGACTGACTAATGCCCCAGCGATGTTCCAGCATTTCATTAATGATGTGCTATGAGACCTACCGGACCAGTTTGTGGTGGTGTACATAGATGATATATCAATCTTCTCAGACAATCTGGACCACTACACCACGCTTATCCACACAGTCCTGGAAAGACCATGACAACACAGTCTCTATGCTAAACTAGAGAAATGCACATTCGATCAGCCCTCAAGTGAGTTCCTGGGTTTCATTCTGTCCTTGGAAGGAATCAAGATGGAGCCACACAAGTCTAAGCTGTCCATGACTAGGCAGCGCCCTACAATGTGTGTGACCTACGTTTGTTAAGCTTTGCAAATTTCTACCAGATGTTCATTTCCAATTTTTTAAAAGAAGCCAAGACCCTCACTGCCCTCCTCCAGAAAAATACCAAGTTTCATTGGTTGCCCAAGGCCCAGCACACCTCTGAGCAGCTGAAGCATGCCTTCACCACCACTTCAGTATTGGCCCACCCCAACATGACGCAAACTTTTGTGGTGAAAGCCAATGCCTCTAGTATAGTGATTGGGGCAGTTCTCTCCCAAAGACATGGACCCAAGCAAATACTGCATCCCATCGCCTACTACTCAAGGAAGCTTACACCTGCTGAGCGAAACTATGAGATCTTGAACAAGGAGCTTCTGGCAATTAAGACCACCTTTGAAGAGTGGCAACACTATTTGAAAGGGGCTTGTCATCCAGTCCAAGTGTTTAATGATTATAAGAACCTGGAGTACCTGCACAGGGCCAAGACCCTAAACCAAAGACAAATCTGGTGGGCCCTGTTCTCCCAGTTCAAATTTACATTCACCTACTTCCCTGGAACCAGAAATGGCAAGGCTGATGCCTTGTCCTGAAGATATGACTCTGACCCACAAGCCCCCAGCCCAGAACCGGCCCACATTCCCAAGTTCCATAATTTCCTTAATGCAGTTCGCCTCCAGGACCTGCTCATGGTCATCCACTCTGCCTTTGTAATTCCTCCTGATGAGTTGGCCATTATAAACTGAGAACCGCATGACCCCAGGAGAGGATCACATTCATGAGGGACCACATCTATGTCCTGCTTTCCCCCCCACTGCCGGACCTGTGAGAGTGGCAGTTCTTCAATTTGTCATGACTCTACCCTGTCAGGACACTTAGGGGGATATAAAACACAACAATTAATGTCCCATTTCTTGTGATGGCTCCGTTGCACCCCACGATAAAGACCTTTGTAGCTTCCTGCCAGTTGTTTGCCCTCAACAAGATCCCTCACCAGAAACCTTGTGGTCTCCTCCAACCTCTGGACACCCCATCTAGGCCGTGGGAGGCCATTTCCTTGGACTTTCTGATGGAACTACCAGAATCCAGTGGTTTCATCACCATCATGACAGTGGTAGCTTGCTTTTCTAAGATGGCTCACTTCATTCCTTGGGTGGGTTTACTCTCCATGGAGGAAAACTCCCAGCTCTGGATAAACAATATAGCCCATCTTCATGGCCTCCTAGATCATGTCACCTCTGACCAGGGGCCACAGTTTGCTGCCTGCTTCTGGCACAAGGCCCTACTTTTATTAGGACATGCATGCCTGTCCTTGGTATACTATCCTCAGTCAAACGGCCAAATGGAAAGAATCAACCAGATCCTGGAACAATACTTTCGATGCTACATCAACCATCACCAGGATGACTGGTCTTCGTTGTTACCCTGTGCAGAGTTCTCATACAATAATGCCAGAGGTGAAAGTAAGCCAGTACGCCCTGGTATGGTGTACCGGCAAGAGCCGGTGCGCCGTACTGGGACCGGCTTTCCCAGATGGCAATTTAAAGCCCTGGGGTAGTGGCGGCGGGGCTCAGACGGGGATTTAAAGGGCTCGGGGCTCCAGCAGCCGCTACCGCAGCGGGGTCCCAGGCCCTTTAAAGCTCTGCCAGAGCCCCAGGGGAGCGGTGGCAGCTACCTCAGTGATTTAAAGGGCCTGGGGCTCCGCTGCGGTAGCGGCAGCTGGAGCCCTGGGCCCTTTAAATCGCCCCGGGGCTCCCAGCCGCCACTACCGCAGCTTGAGCCCCGGGCCCGGGGATTTAAGGCCCTGCCTTTTCCAGTTGAGGCCACACCTCTTCCAGTTGAGGCCACGCCCCTGCTCAGGGCTCCGGCATACCGGTAAGTCCTTTGACTTACTTTCACCCCTGAATAATGCTGATGTTGCCTCCACAGCCATAGCCCCTTCTTTATCAACTACGGATACGACCCCCAATTTCACCCACAACAACCCCCCCTCCTCCCCAATCCATCTGTCTCAGACCTAGTACAATACATCCAGAACATCCAAGAGGAGGTGAAGGGACACCTTGAAAAGGCAGGAGGATTACACAGGGCATGCGGACAAGCATAGACAACTGGGCCCTGCTTACTCCCTAAGACAAAAGGCTTTCAACAGAACACCTCTGAACCAACAGACCATCCTAGAAACTAGATTATCGATGCCTTAGGCCGGCAACAAATCAACCTGGTCGTCTTCAATCTCCAGCTCCCTCGACCCCTGAGAGTCAACATCTCACTTCTAAAACTGCACACCGAGAACACATTTCCTCATAGAGCCCAATCAGTGCCGCACAGACAGGCTCAGGAGGCGTACATTGCTCATGAAGTGCTTGACACTAAGATCAAACAGGGCAAATTATGGTCCCTGATTGATTGAGAAGGTTACGGCCCAGAGGAATGCATTTGGAAACCAGCTGAAAGTGTTCATGCTGCTGTCCTGGTTTGGGCCTTCGATAGGAGCCCCCCCTGAGAAACCTTGACCCCTGTCACCTGGAGGGTGCCCCTAGGGGAGAGGATGTTGTCATGACCCATAGGTTTCAAGCCTAAGTCCTCAGGAGCAGCCACACTCCAACCTTCCACCAACCAGCCTGCTGACAATGGCTCACCTGGGACCCACAAAGCCCAGCTCCAGTGTGTGGCTCTGCCCTGAGCGGCATCCCAGAGCAGCTGATTGACCTGCTGGCCCTACTTGAGCCAGGAGCAGGAACAGGAAGCTGTCTGAGCAACTGGGCTCTGGACTGTGTGCCTTGTGTTCCCAGCTCCTGCTGTCCTGGTTTGACGTTCTGGCATCCCAACCAACCCTGCGTGACTCCTGGCATCTGAGTTGTGTTTTCCCACTTCCAGTTTGTCTCCAGCCTCTGACACCCTGGTATCCTGACCTGGCCTTACTCTGCTTCCTGACATGTGGTTCTGATCTCCAGTTTGTCTCTTGCCTCAGACCACCTGGTATCCTGACCAGGCCTGACTCTAATTCCTGACTTGTGATTCTAATCTGTAGTTTGTTTCCTGCTGCTGTATCCCAAACCAGCCAACTCTTGACTCCTGTCTCATGACTCGTGGCGATCGGGGGAAGTCCCGGATGACTGGAAAAAGGCTAATGTAGTGCCAATCTTTAAAAAAGGGAAGAAGGAGGATCCTGGGAACTACAGGCCAGTCAGCCTCACCTCAGTCCCTGGAAAAATCATGGAGCAGGTCCTCAAAGAATCAATCCTGAAGCACTTGCATGAGAGGAAAGTGATCAGGAACAGCCAGCATGGATTCACCAAGGGAAGGTCATGCCTGACTAACCTAATCGCCTTTTATGATGAGATTACTGGTTCTGTGGATGAAGGGAAAGCAGTGGATGTATTGTTTCTTGACTTTAGCAAAGCTTTTGACACGGTCTCCCACAGTATTCTTGTCAGCAAGTTAAGGAAGTATGGGCTGGATGAATGCACTATAAGGTGGGTAGAAAGCTGGCTAGATTGTCGGGCTCAACGGGTAGTGATCAATGGCTCCATGTCTAGTTGGCAGCCGGTGTCAAGTGGAGTGCCCCAAGGGTCGGTCCTGGGGCCGGTTTTGTTCAATATCTTCATAAATGATCTGGAGGATTGTATAGATTGCACTCTCAGCAAATTTGCGGATGATACTAAACTGGGAGGAGTGGTAGATACGCTGGAGGTGAGGGATAGGATACAGAAGGACCTAGACAAATTGGAGGATTGGGCCAAAAGAAATCTGATGAGGTTCAATAAGGATAAGTGCAGGGTCTTGCACTTAGGACGGAAGAATCCAATGCACCGCTACAGACTAGGGACCGAATGGCTAGGCAGCAGTTCTGCGGAAAAGGACCTAGGGGTGACAGTGGATGAGAAGCTGGATATGAGTCAGCAGTGTGCCCTTGTTGCCAAGAAGGCCAATGGCATTTTGGGATGTATAAGTAGGGGCATAGCGAGCAGATCGAGGGACGTGATCGTTCCCCTCTATTCGACATTGGTGAGGCCTCATCTGGAGTACTGTGTCCAGTTTTGGGCCCCACACTACAAGAAGGATGTGGATAAATTGGAGAGAGTCCAGCGAAGGGCAACAAAAATGATTAGGGGTCTGGAACACATGACTTATGAGGAGAGGCTGAGGGAGCTGGGATTGTTTAGCCTGCAGAAGAGAAGAATGAGGGGGGATTTGATAGCTGCTTTCAACTACCTGAAAGGGGGTTCCAAAGAGGATGGCTCTAGACTGTTCTCAATGGTAGCAGATGACAGAACGAGGAGTAATGGTCTCAAGTTGCAGTGGGGGAGGTTTAGATTGGATATTAGGAAAAACTTTTTCACTAAGAGGGTGGTGAAACACTGGAATGCGTTACCTAGGGAGGTGGTAGAATCTCCTTCCTTAGAGGTTTTTAAGGTCAGGCTTGACAAAGCCCTGGCTGGGATGATTTAACTGGGAATTGGTCCTGCTTCGAGCAGGGGGTTGGACTAGATGACCTTCTGGGATCCCTTCCAACCCTGATATTCTATGATTCTATGATTCTATGACTGTGGACTCTGGCTCTGAATTCTAGGTCTGGCCGCCCATGTTCTGGCTGGCATATGTTCAACACCTACATGCCGCCAGCAATATGCAGATGACACACAGCTCTACCTGTCCTTCACTACATATGACCACACCCAGTGCTTGGATGAGATCTGCTCTTGGATGAAGAACAGCTGGCTGAAGCTGAACCTGAGCAAGTGATGCTGGTAGGCAGAGGAATGTATTTTGAAGAGTTTGCAGCTACAGTGCAGTCTCCTTTGGTTGAAGGCACAAAGTCACAATTGGTCAATTCAGTCCATAGTTTCAGGGCTTTTCACTGTTGCTGAGCTCTCAAATAGCAGCGTCTGTAAGTAATGCTTTCTATCATCTCTGGTTGGCTTAGGAGATGCCATCGCATCCTGGTGGACGATGACCTGCTTTCAGTTATTCATCTCTTTTGGCTGGGCTGCAGCAATGCGATATGTACATGAAACCTTCAGCTCTTAGGAAACTCCAGCCAGTACAGAATGCTGCAGTGAGTCTTCTCAGCAACGCAAGCTACCGTGAACACATCCGAACTTACACTGGCTTCCCAGAGAATACTGAATCAAGTGCAAAGTCTTGGTCCTTATCTTCCAGGTGCTCAAAGGCCTGGGTCCAAGATAGCTAAAAGATTGGCTAAAGCTCTAGGATGAAGACCATGGATGAAGACCAGCTTTGCTCATCTGGCCCAATGGAACTCTCTACAATAAGAGTAATACTTGTCTGTGCAGGTGACAGGACTTTCTTGGGGGTCAGTCCAAGACTGGAATGAACTTTCCCAGTAACTAAGGGACCACCACACACCTCACCACTTTCTGCTCTAAAGCAAGGTGCATTTCTCTGACCTTTCATAAGAACATAAGAACAGACATGCTGGGTCAAACCAATGGTCCATCTAGCCCAGTATCCTGTCTTCCGACAGTGACCAATGCCATGTGCTTCAGAGGCAATGAACAGAACAGGCAACCAGTGAGTGATCCATCCCCTGTTGTCCACTCCCAGCTTCTGGCATTTAGAGGCTAGGGACACCCAGAGCACAGAGTTGCATCCCTGACCATCCTGGCTAATAGCCATTGGTGGACCTATCCTCCATGACATATCCATCCTCCTCTAACATACACATATGTTGTTTTCTCTCTCTCTCTCTCACTCTGTGTATTGTTATTGGGGTTTTTTTAATCCCAAACAAAGCACTCTGCTGCACACTCGTCTCCCCTGGGGGAGAGGATGAGAGAACAAACACATGACAGTTGTTGTTAGTCATGTTGCTTAGTGCATGACTGGAAGGGGCTCAGATGACAGTGAGCAGCAGGGTCAGAACCAATGTAGAACAGAATAGAAATCCTCTTTGTCGTTTAAGGAATATCATTGATGGGCCTCCTCCACTGCAGGCCTTCAAGAGCAGTGGGCTAAGCTGGGGAGTATCCCTCCACAGGTAAAACAAAAGGGCTGTTGCCTCTGAGAGGACCCAGCCTCTTCCTCCTGTATGCAGGAAGCCCTCTGTCCCCTGAGGATTCAGGCTGAGGTGTGCCCGGGGTGGTCTGCAGCCCGGGGAGCAGCATGTGCTGGCCCAGAGAGCTTTCCGAGCAAGATCTGCCACCTCACGTCTGTGTGGAGGAGCTTGAGTGACAGCATGCAACTCCCCCAGCACTGCATGCAGAGCGAGCGATGCTGTGAGATTGGAGAGACTAGAGCACGCTCCCCACGTCCCGTCTGAGGGAGAGGATGATTTATCCACACTGACGCATAACTCTGTTCCGAAGGACACAGTCATAACGCTGATGCATCAGCATACTGGCCCCAAGCATCAGGGAGAGTCATTCTGGCACTGGTGCCCTATGAGGCAGGGCAGGAGCAAGACAGAGGGGTCGTGTCCTGAGCATCATTGCCCTCTGCTGGAGAGAACGGGTTGAACCTACCTATCTACTATCTAAGGCCTGGTCTTACCTAAAAAGTTGTATACCTCTAAGGATACTAGTATGGTTAAAGTGGCACAACACTCCCCCAGTGTGGATGCAGTAATGTTGATGCAGTATAAAAGTGCTTTATACTGGTATAGCTATTCCCGTAGGGCAGTGTTTCCCAAACTTGGGATGCCGCTTGTTCAGGGAAAGCCCCTGGCGGGCTGGGCCGGTTTGTTTACCTGCCGCATCCGCAGCTTTGGCTGATCGTGACTCCCACTGGCCCTGGTTCACCGCTGCAGGCCAATGGGGGCTGCAGGAAGCAGCGCAGCCGAGGGACATAACGGCCACCGCTTCCTGCAGCCCCCATTGGCCTTGAGCAGCGAATCGCGGCCAGTGGGAGCCACGATCGGCCAAACCCTGCAGATGCGGCCGGTAAACAAACTGGCCTGGCCCGCCAGGGGCTTTCCCTGAACAAGCAGTGTCCCAAGTTTGGGAAACACTGCCGTAGGGGAATGGGAATAAACTATAGCGTAAGGCACTTTGATATCTGCACTAGGGGTTGTACTGGAATAACTATATCTGTAAAAAAAATACTCCTCCCCCCACCCCATAGCTGACATTGTTCTTCCAATAGAAGACCTCTGTGTAGAGCAGACCGAAAGGATTTAGCTCACTTGCTCAAGCGCACCTCAGTCCTGTATGTATAGTGCAGGGGTACGTGAGAGTCCAGGGTCTCCATGACCCATTCTGTCCTTGGCCTCTCTGATGGGACTGCCAGCCAGGGGGACAATTGGTGGCACTTTTGATTGTGTTTTGTCAGGACATGGGTCCATTAGGAATTGCACTGGGAACCCCCAGTTCAGAAAAGGACTGAACATCTATATGGATAAGAAGAAGAGCTGGAATTATAGTACCCCTCAAGAGTTTTGGAATGGCTATAAACCCTCCTGCTTCAGGGCATAAACCAGCCTCTGACTTGAGGGCACAGGAAGGTTATTCCATGTATGGTTCCCCCATGTATGGTTCAACACTTCTCTGTATACAGTTGTGGCCAAAAGCGGCACTTCTGGCCCACGGGACCTTGTCTTCCCATGTGTTTGTTCCCCAGCGGAGCCCTGTGTGATGTTATCAGGTTAACTATGACCATGTGTCCAATGAAGTGGGTATTCACCCACGAAAGCTTATGCTCCCATATGTCTGTTACTCTATAGGGTGCCACAGGACTCTGCTGCTTTTACGACTATGTAGATCATTGTTGCTACCACTGTTATATAATTGCAACAAATCTTGTACAAAGTGTGGCATGTAAGATGTGTATGGAAAGGTTATGATTTGCTTAATATGATTATGCCATTTGTATGCATGTATCATTTTTGTATCTGAAGTTATGAATATTAACTATGTACCTGTATTTCGAATGTGTTTGCTCCTGTGGTAACACCCACAAGGTATTTAGCCTCCACATCTTGAAGGGAAGGTTTCAGGGTAGCAGCTGTGTTCATCTGTATCCACAAAAAGGAAAGGAGGACTTGTGGCACCTTAGAGACTAACACATTCATCTGAGCATAAGCTTTCGTGAGCTACAGCTCACTTCATCGCCGGAGGCAGTGCAGGTGCAGCTGGAACTGCATGCAGCCGATGAAGTGAGCTGTAGCTCACGAAAGCTTATGCTCAGATGAATGTGTTAGTCTCTAAGGTGCCACAAGTCCTCCTTTTCTTGAAGGGACTATTCAAGTTAAATGGCTCATCAGGGAACACTTAACTCACAACGGACCATGGAAGACGCCCATCCACACCTGATGGACTTTTCTGTGAACTTTCTAACTAGAGTTTGGGTAATGGCCTCTACTATGACTAAGTGAAGCAGGCATAGACATGTGACTTGCCCACGGGACTCCAAACCCCAAAAAGACTGACAAAGGAGGTGCTGTTGTCATCATGAATAGGTTGGAATATGAACACGAGGCTGCTCGGCAGCTCTCCAACACCACTTTCTACAAGCCATTACCCTATGATCCCACTGAGAGTTACCAAAAGCAACTACAGCATTTGCTCAAGAAACTTCCTGAAAAAGCACAAGATCAAATCCACACAGACACACCCCTGGAATCCCGAACTGAGATATTCTATTTACTACCCAAGATCGATAAACCTAGAAATCCTGGGCGCCCCATCATCTCAGGCATTGGCACCCTGGCAGCAGGATTGTCTGGCTATGTAGACTCCCTCCTCAGGCCCTACGCAACCAGCACTCCCAGCTATCTTCGAGACACCACTGACTTCCTAAGGAAACTACAATCCATCGGTGATCTTCCTGAAAACACTATCCTGGCCACTATGGATGTAGAAGCCCTCTACACCAACATTCCACACAAAGATGGACTACAAGCCGTCAGGAACACTATCCCCGATAATGTCACGGCAAACCTGCTGGCTGAACTTTGTGACTTTGTCCTCACCCATAACTATTTCACATTTGGGGACAATGTATACCTTCAAATCAACGGCACTGCTATGGGTACCCACATGTCCCCAGAGTATGCCAACATTTTTATGGCTGACTTAGAACAACGCTTTCTCAGCTCTCGTCCCCTAACGCCCCTACTCTACTTGCGCTATATTGATGACATCTTCATCATCTGGACCCATAGAAAAGAAGCCCTTGAGGAATTCAACCAGGATTTCAACAATTTCCATCCCACCATCAACCTCAGCCTGGACCAGTCCACACAAGAGATCCACTTCCTGGACACTACGGTGCTAATAAGCTATGGTCACATAAACACCACCCTATACCAGAAACCTACTGACCGCTATTCTACCTACATGCCTCCAGCTTTCACCCAGACCACACCACACGGTCCATTGTCTACAGCCAAGCTCTGTGATACAACCACATTTGCTCCAACCCCTCAGACAGAGACAAATACCTACAAGATCTCTATCAAGCATTCTTACAACTACAATACCCACCTGCTGAAGTGAAGAAACAGATTGACAGAGCCAGAAGAGTTCCCAGAAGTCACCTACACAGGACAGGCCTAACAAAGAAAATAACAGAACGCCACTATCCGTCACCTTCAGCCCCCAACTAAAACCTCTCCAACGCATTATCAAGGATCTACAACCTATCCTGAAGGATGACCCATCACTCTCACAAATCTTGGGAGACAGGCCAGTCCTTGCCTACAGACAGCCCCCCAACCTGAAGCAAATACTCACCAGCAACTACATACCACACAACAGAACCACTAACCCAGGAACCTATCCTTGCAACAAAGCCCGTTGCCAACTGTGCCCACATATCTATTCAGCGGACACCATCACAGGGCCTAATATCATCAGCCACACTATCAGAGGCTCGTTCACCTGCACGTCTACCAATGTGATCTATGCCATCATGTGCCAGCAATGCCCCTCTGCCATGTACATTGGTCAAGCTGGACAGTCTCTACGTAAAAGAATAAATGGACACAAAACAGATGTCAAGAATTATAACATTCATAAACCAGTCGGAGAACACTTCAATCTCTCTGGTCACGCGATTACAGACATGAAAGTTGCGATATTACAATAGAATAACTTCAAAACCAGACTCCAGCGAGTGACTGCTGAATTGGAATTCATTTGCAAATTGGATACAATTAATTTAGGCTTGAATAGAGACTGGGAGTGGCTAAGTCATTATGTAAGGTAACCTATTTCCCTTTGTTTTTTCCTACCCCGCCCCCCCCACTGTTCCTCAGACGTTCTTGTTAAACCCTGGATTTGTGCTGGAAATGGCCCACCTTGATTATCATACACATTGTAAGGAGAGTGATCACTTTAGATAAACTATTACCAGCAGGAGAGTGGGGTGGCGGGAGAGAAAACCTTTTGAAGTGATAAACACCCATTTTTTCATGGTCTGTGTGTATAAAAATATCCTCACTGCATTTTCCACTTTATGCATCCAATGAAGTGAGCTGTAGCTCACGAAAGCTTATGCTCAAATAAATTGGTTAGTCTCTAAGGTGCCACAAGTCCTCCTTTTCTTTTTGTGAATACAGACTAACACAGCTGCTACTCTGAAACCCCACCTTGTTACCTGTAATTTTCCACCAATTAGAACAATGGGTTTCCCTTTACTTGGCGGAAGCCATAAAAGGCCCTGGAAACATCTCCATTTTGCCTCTTTCCTGCTCAAACCTCTGGACTATGGACTTACACTCATGGGAGCATTCTAACCAAAGGAGTGAGGACTTTCCAATCATTTGGAAGCAACCAGAGACTTAACAAACCAGCAGTTTATTCCATCACTGCTTCAAGCCTGATCCAAGAACTTTAAAGTGAGCTGTAGCTCACGAAAGCTTATGCTCAAATAAATGTGTTAGTCTCTAAGGTGCCACAAGTCCTCCTTTTCTTTTTGCGGATACAGACTAACACGGCTGCTACTCTGAAACCTTACAATTGTTGTATCTATTTGATTCCTTTAACCAATTTTAACTCTCACCTTCCTTCCTTTCTTTCTTATACATAAATCTTTAGATATTAGATACTAAAGCAGGAGTGGCCAACCTGAGTCTGAGAAGGAGCCAGAATTTACCAATGTAGATTGCCAAAGAGCCACAGTAATATATCAGCAGCCCCTGCACTTCCTACCCACTGGCAGCCCTGCCGATCAGCACCTCCCCCTGCCTCCTGCCCTCCGCGATCAGCTGTTTTGCAGTGTACAGGAGGCTCTGGGGTGGAGCGAGGAGGAGCAAGGGTGCAGTAGACTCAGGGGAAGGGGCAGGGGCCTTGGGGTAAGGGGTGGAGTGGGGGCAGGGCCTGGGGTTGAGCAATGGAAAGTTAGCAGCTGTAGCTCCAGCCCCGGAGTCAGCACCTATGCAAGGAGCCATGTATTCACTTCTGAAGAGCCGCATGTGGCTCCGGAGCCACAGGTTGGCCACCCCTGTACTAAAGGATTGGTAACAGCATGATTTTATTGGGTAAGATCTGGGTTGTATATTGACCTGGGTATGTGGCTGGTCCTCTGGGATCAGAAGAATCCTTTTGTTTGATGAAATTGGTTTTAAATAACCACTCATCATTAAGTCTAGTGTCTGGGTATTGAATCCAGGACTGGAATACCTAAGGAGGCTGCATTTCTGACTTCTTGTTAGCCAGTGTGGGGAGACAGAAGTTAACTTTTGTTGCTGGTTTGGTATATCTCATGGAAGAATAACCACCAGTTTTGTGGTGTGTCTGCCCTTTTTCCCAGCAGCTTGTCCTGAATTTGGTATTGTCTGTTGTGACCCACTGAGGCATGGTGACACCCTGATCCTGATTGGGGCCTCTGGCCACTACCATGAAACAAGGAAAGGAGTACTTGTGGCACCTTAGAGACTAACAAATTTAGATGCATCTGATGAACTGAGCTGTAGCTCACGAAAGCTTATGCTCAAATAAATTGGTTAGTCTCTAAGGTGCCACAAGTCCTCCTTTTCTTTTTGCGAATACAGACTAACACGGCTGCTACTCTGAAACCTACCATGAAACCGATATTCATCATGGCGTGGGTATAGCCAGCCTCAACTACATCTGCTCTGTCAGCACAAAGAGGAGGAGGGGCTCCTGGTACCGTGTCACCTACCTCATAGGAGTTGTGAGTCCTCCCCAGTGCCCTCAGCCTGCCTCCTCCTGTGAGTCACCCTTGCTGACTTCCGGCAATAGGGGAGCAGCCTGCAGCACATGAATGGAAACAGACCAACCCCTTGAAGCTCTGCTGGGGACCTGGGCCCCCTGGACACCCCATCTGGAGAGGCAGTGCAGGAGCCTATGGACCCTACTGCCCTGGAATGACAATGGAATGTGATTCTGGGCCACTAAGTGCATGGCTGCTGGCACCCAGACCATGCTGGACTCAGTACAGAAGCAGCAAAAGGGAAAAGGGGTGTCTCTCTCTACCTAGAGGGGCCCCCACAAAGTGGGGATGTCTGTGGAGAACCAGCAACTGAGACAGAAATGACTTCCCTGACTCAGAAACCCTGCTGCCTCCTGGGGAGGCGGCTTGGACTTGTCCACCTGCCTTTTGGGCAGCCATGAATCAAGAGCAGAAGCTGTCAGACTAGATGGGTGGGGACCAGCTTGGCAGGTCACATGCTCCCACACTCACCCCCTTGAACCTGACAGCATAACAGCAAAGTGGCTGTGACTAGGGAGCTGGAAGGGGGGCGGGGAAACCTCTGACCCTAGGCACTGGATGCACAGAGCCTCTTTGCTTCCCCACGCTACTAGCTAGCTCTTGGGGGGCCCAGGCCAGAGAAATGGGAGTGAGTAAAGCTGAAGACTCTTCACCATCTAGGGTGATCAGGTGTCTGGTTTTTGACCAGAACACCCGGTCAAAAAGGGATCCTGGCGGCTCCTAGCCTTAGGGGTGGCCAGCGGGGTCTGCATGCTGCCCTGCCCCCCGCCCGCCGGCGCAGCTCCCATTGGCTGGGTCAGAGCAGGGGAGGAACTAGCACGAGCGTGACTCACGAGCGCTCAGCAGGCGGCTGTTGAGGGGTCGCGTGACCCGCGCCTCTCCCGCTGCTGCCTGGCCTCTTCTCCTCGCATGGCTGGGCTTGAGCTGCAGCATGTGCCCTGCAGCAAACCGCGGTCTGTCTGCCGCCCCATCGCCAGCACCCAGGAGTGCGAGGTGTGTGTATCCCCGTCTCCGAGTGCTGGGAACGGGGCTGCACCCCTATCCCCCTCACTGCATCCCTCCCCGTCCCAACCCCCCCCCCGCACTCCCATCCCCGTATCCCTCAGTGAGAGGCAAAAAGGCATTCTTTAAAAAGTGGAAGATAAATCCTAATGAGGAAAATAGAAAAGAGCATAAACTCTGGCAAATGAAGTGTAAAAATATAGTTAGAAAGACCAAAAAAGAAATTGAAGAACAGCTAGCCAAAGACTCCAAAAGTAATAGCAAAAAAAATTTTAAATACATCAGAAGCAGAAAGCCTGCAAAACAACCAGTCGGGCCACTGGACGATCGAGATACTAAAGGAGCCACTCAAAGACGATAAGGACATTGCGGAGAAACTAAATGAATTTTTTGCATCGGTCTTCACTGTTGAGGATGTGAGGGAGATTCCCAAACCTGAGCCATTCTTTTTGCGTGACAGATCTGAGGAACTGTCCCAAATTGAGATGTCATTAGAGGAGGTTTTGGAACAAATTGATAAACTAAACAGTAATAAATCTCCAGGACCTGATGGTATCACCCAAGAGTTCTGTGGTTGTGCTCTATGGATTTGTACTTGGGCTTCGGCAGTGGGCCTTTAATGGACCCATTGCAGCTGTGATAATGTGTGGTCCTAATTCCACACATAAAATTACAATAACTTTAGTGAACAAAAAACATGGAGCTGGTTACGAGAAATGTGGGGAGGAAAAGAATCATGAAAATCTTTGTGTAATTTCTTTTTTTTTAAATGACCCTTTTTGACTATTGTGCTGCCAGCTCTCGCGTGCTGTAACAAATAAAACCTGAACGTAGCGTAATACAGCTGTCGGAAGAACTACACCTGTTTGGGCCTCGCTGTTAAAATGAGCATGTGAGAGAGAGTGGGGGAGAGCAAGTGATGGAGGGAGGGGGGATGAAGTGAGCAGGGGGTGGGGCCTCTGGAAGGGGCGTGGCAGGGGCAGGGCCCCAGGGAAGGGGCGGGGCAGTGGGCAGGGCAAGGTTGTTCCATTGTCTGGCATTGGAAAGTTGGCAACCCGATGGCCACCTAGGCCTCTGGTACCCACGGGAGACTGAGGGCAAAAGTTTGTCTTGTTTGATGCAAGGCAGGGGTTGAGTTTCATGGGGCTAAGGACAGGAGTAGGAACCGGGAGGGTTTCTGTGTGTGATCTTGGGCAAGTCCCTTCTCCTCTCTCTGCAGTGAGGAGAATGACACTTTGCTGCCCCCAGGAGCATGTGCAGGCCCCATTTTCAGGACAGAATTGCCTGCTCTTCTTCTGGGCATCTCTGGGATGTTAGGCTGAAAGGTCACTTGAAGTGCAGAGTAAAATACCAGCACGGTTCAGAACTGCAAGATGTGCCCAGTTCCTTTATATCAACCTCCACTTGATGTGAGGCCTCCGCTCCTTCGCTGGGTGCTCCTGACCCTCACCTGTCTGTCCACCTCCTCACCCACCCTGCCGAGGGCAGGTCGAGTCCCCTCCATGTGAGCAGAACAGGCAAGGAAAGGCCTAGAACTAAATCTGAAGCAGCACAGACCTTACTTGGTTCATGGGAAGACGATTCCCTTCCTGCCTTGCACCCTATACTGCGTTGCTGTGTCCCGTGAAACAGCTGCCATGCTCCACCACAGAGCCAGCTGCATTTCAGGAGGGAAGCGATTCATGTACACAACGTAGAAAGAGTTCTGAGATATTACACACACACGGGCCATGCAATATTATTGTTGTTCTCCACAGTTTGTTCCCAACTTGAGAGCAGAACTTTCTCTAGTAGAAAGAACAGGAGGACTTGTGGCACCTTAGAGACTAACAAATTTATTTGAGCATAAGCTTTCGTGGGCTACAGCTCACTTCATTGGATGCATTCAGTGGAAAATACAGTAGGAAGATTTTAAAAGCTTATGGGAACACCCCCTCCCCATGGCACAGCCTGGCCGGGGGGGTCTGTGGGGTAAGACCCCAGCCCTGCCCCATGGCACAGCCTGGCTGGGGGGCGGGGTCTGTGGGGTAAGACCCCGGCCCCGCCCCATGGCACAAC
The DNA here is from genome assembly GCF_965140285.1 of Lepidochelys kempii. Lineage (NCBI taxonomy): Eukaryota > Metazoa > Chordata > Testudines > Cheloniidae > Lepidochelys > Lepidochelys kempii. The sequence goes on from NC_136380.1 coordinate 350,692,084, forward strand.
CTGGCCGGGGGGATCTATGGGGTAAGACCCTGGCCCCGCCCCATGGCACAGCCTGGAGCGGGGGGGTCTGTGGGGTAAGACCCCAACCCCACCCCATGGCACAGCCTGGCCGGGGGGATCTATGGGGTAAGACCCCGGCCCCGCCCCACGGCACAGCCCGGGGGGGTCTGTGGGGTAAGACCCCGGCCCCGCCTCACGGCACAGCCCGGGGGGGTCTGTGGGGTAAGACCCCGGCCCCGCCCCATGGCACAACCTGGCCGGGGGGATCTATGGGGTAAGACCCCGGCCCCGCCCCACGGCACAGCCCGGGGGGGTCTGTGGGGTAAGACCCCGGCCCCGCCCCATGGCACGGCCCGGGGGGGTCTGTGGGGTAAGACCCCGGCCCCGCCCCATGGCACGGCCCGGGGGGGTCTGTGGGGTAAGACCCCGGCCCCGCCCCATGGCACGGCCCGGGGGGGGTCTGTGGGGTAAGACCCCGGCCCCGCCCCACGGCACGGCCCGGGGGGGTCTGTGGGGTAAGACCCCGGCCCCGCCCCATGGCACGGCCCGGGGGGGGTCCGTGGGGTAAGACCCCGGCCCCGCCCCACGGCACGGCCCGGGGGGGTCTGTGGGGTAAGACCCCGGCCCCGCCCCATGGCACGGCCTGGCGGGGGGGGGGGGTCGGTGGGTGGGGCCATCGTCCCCCTTCCTCCCAGCCTGCGGCCCGCCTGGCCCCGCCCCCGCCGCGTGGCGGCCAATGGTCATGTCGTCCACCCGAAACCCCGCCCCCCGGGGGGCCTCCCCGCGCATGCGCCCGGCGCGCGGCCCGGGCTGGGTCCGGCCGAGGGAAGATGGCGGCGGCTGGGGCTCGGCGCCGCCGGCTGGAGTCTGACGTGGGGGCGGCCGCTCTGGCCGCGGTATGAGCCGCCCGGCCCCGCCCCAGCGCCCGCGTCTCGCTGCTCCCGGCTCGGCCAGGCCTCGCCATGGCCCGGCTGGCGGATTACTTCGTGCTGGTGGGCTACGAGCTGGACAAGCGGGGTGAGTGCCGGGCCGGGGGGGGGAAACCGGGGGGGGTGAGTGCCGGGCCGGGGGGGGGAAACCGGGGGGGGGGTGAGTGCCGGGCCGGGGGGGGGGCCGGCGAGGGCCGGGCCGGGGGGGGAACCGGGGGGGGGCGAGGGCCGGGCCGGGCCGGGGGGGGGCCGGCGAGGGCCGGGCCGGGAGGGGAGGGGGAAACCGGGGGGGGGGGGCGAGGGCCGGGCCGGGGGGGGGCGCACCGGGGGGGCGAGGGCCGGGCCGGGCCGGGGGGGGGAACCGGGGGAATGAATGTTGGGCCGGGGGGGATGAGTGCCGGGCCGGGAGGGGAACCGGGGGGGGCGCACCGGGGGGGCGAGGGCCGCGCCGGGCGAGGGCCGGCCGGGGGGGGGGAGTGCCGGGAGGGGGTGAGGGCCGGGCTGGGGGGGGGCGCAGGGAAGCGGGGGGACAGCGGGGTCCGCCGACGGGTTTGGGAGGCAGCCCCGGTTCGGGGGGGGCTTGGGAAGCCGGCCTGGGTGAGTGCGGGCGGGGGGCACCGTAGTGGAAAAGGGGTTTGGGGGGGTGTTGCCCGGGCTGGCCTGTGGGGGAGGGGGGTGAGTGCTGGAGGAGGGGAGCTGGCCTGGGGGTGCTGCTGGGGCTGTGGGGGAGGAGGGTGAGTGCTGGAGGGGGGGAGCTGGCCTGGGGGTGCTGCTGGGGCTGTGGGGGAGGGGGGTGAGTGCTGGAGGGGGGGAGCTGGCCTGGGGGTGCTGCTGGGGCTGTGGGGGAGGAGGGTGAGTGCTGGAGGGGGGGAGCTGGCCTGGGGGTGCTGCTGGGGCTGTGGGGGAGGGGGGTGAGTGCTGGAGGGGGGGAGCTGGCCTGGGGGTGCTGCTGGGGCTGTGGGGGAGGGGGGTGAGTGCTGGAGGGGGGGAGCTGGCCTGGGGGTGTTGCTGGGGCTGTGGGGGAGGAGGGTGAGTGCTGGAGGGGGGGAGCTGGCCTGGGGGTGTTGCTGGGGCTGTGGGGGAGGGGGGTGAGTGCTGGAGGGGGGGAGCTGGCCTGGGGGTGCTGCTGGGGCTGTGGGGGAGACCGGTGAGTGCTGAGATGCAAGGCTCTTTGCAGTGGGGCAGTGAATGCAGATGGGCCCTGGCCATCGGGGCCAGGTGGGGAAGAGGATTAGCCTGTGGTTGAGCAGGGCTTGGTGGGAAGAAGTGGGTGCTCATGTTGGCAGTGTAGGGAAGGAGAGAGGAGGCAATGGAGAGCATATGGTAACTGTTGCAGGACTAGACAGTGGCAAAGGGAATCAAGTAAGTTTTGGACAAATTCAAAGGAGTGTGTGTGTGTGTGGGGGGGTGGTTTGAAGCAGAGGGTTGGGGACAAGGTCCTGAGAGTTCCAGATAGTTGGAGAGAGAAACAAAATAGTGCATTGCATGGAGGTGGTTCTACTGGAATGGTGGAAGTAGGGCACTGCCCTTGCTAACTTCTGCCCCCACTTGTCCCTGTGCGTGGACTGGATTAGCTAGTAAAAGGAACAAGTTAGGTTTGCTGGAAAGGTAATAGGGGCCATATTCCGTGTGGCAGTTTACACAATTGCATGACTTGACTCTGGTTGACTCCATGATTTCTTTGTGCAGATGCACATAAGTCTTCCCACTGGCCATTATGTCTCTGGGTCTTGGTCAAGACCAGCTACTCCTGTAGGGAAAGCCTTTCATCTGATTGCCTGGGGAAGTCCTGGAGAGTTCTGCCTGGAGATAAGGAGCCCCAGGTCCTGTTTGTGGTAGAAGGTTGGCAAGAGACCATGAACTTTGAGGAGGGCTGCTGTACAGTATATCCTGACAGTGCTTGGGATTGGTTTCCATTCTGAAATGCCAATATCCTGCTGGATGCTGACAGAATATTTATATCTGGGGCATCCCAGCAGGAGGTGGGTTGAGTTAAATTTGGTATGATGGGAGTTTGGAGGCTCTTACTGTAAATTGACTTCCAATGTCTGCTAGTCCAGTACTCGTCTGCGTTCACTTTTTCTCATTATTTTGCTCTTCTGACTTTTCCTTTGTCTGTCTAGTTACTGCAGATGTCTTAGTTTTTTGGCTGAAGGAAGTGGGCAGTAGGTAGGACCAGATGACTCCATTCTGAGGAAGTGAAGTACATCTATAAATCTGGCAATATATTTAGTTTAATCTTTGAAACTCATTATAGTATGTCCATGTCTAGCCAGTTCTGGTGTTTAGAGCAGAAAATTGTCATATCAGCTTGTGCTACTGACCGCTTTGTTTGCATTTGAGCTGGTCACTGAATTTACTTCTCAGACTGGCTCATTGAAGCCACCTTCTTCTATGAGGAGGAGAACTGGGAGCAGTTTTTCAACAGACATGCTTAGAGTTTGACACTGCTTCTGACTCTGGAAGGGCCATAAGAAGGGCTTTTTAAGAATTGGTTTGTATGTCACTATTATAAATTGGCTGACCGATAACATGTTCAGAAAACAGACTCCTGTCAAAGGAGTTATAGCAATTCCGTAGTAGTACAGATGTGCACCTGGGCAGACTCTGCCTTGAGGGCCTGAATCATCTGGTCTCCAAATACTGTATGGGTAGACTTGGTTCTTAGTCTTGCTCTGGATGCTTAATTGTATTTTGTTCTGTATTTTTACCTGCTCTGGAGGCCTGATGATGGCTATGTCTCCGTTACTCATTGTGGTATCAGTGGCTTATGCTTCATTGGTTAGTGCCAGTTTTATGGCTTATGTGTTTGGAAATTGAGTTTTAGAACTCATTCTAAAATTGTGATCTGGGCTTCTGTTCTTTTTTTTTAAGTAGATGTAGGTTGTTTGGGGACAGGGTGGGGTTCTCTTTCATCAGAGAAAAGAGGGTTGGGTGTGGGTGGAGAGGTGGAAGGAGAATAAAGTAACAGGTAATCAGCAGCTAGCTTTATAGGTGCTCATAAAGTTGACACTGAGGACCTGTCAGTGCTGACTAGTTTGGATGCAATCCTGCAATTCCTGCTGTAGTCTCTCTTTGAAAACAGATGGGAGTCTCAGTGTTAACTAGTCAATGTGGGAGTCTGTATTGGCCTTGCCTGTGCTGAATGCCTAGGCCCTCGGCTGAGAGTTGATAAGATGCGTTCTGTTCTCCTGAAGGCTGCACCAGTTTGTGTTAATCTCGCCTAATTCCCTTCATGGCAGAATTCCTCTCCTCACCCCTACAGTCAGTAAGAAAACGGTGTCACCAGCTGCTATTTCCTAAATAGCAGCAGCCAGAGATGGAAGGGAGAATTTGAAATCCCTGACCACTGCAGGCCTAACACATTCACATGTCACATGCTCCACCATAGGGAGAAAGTGGCTTCTGTTCAATGATTGCTTAAACTGTCTCTCTAATTGAAGAGCTGCATTGTATCCATTTCTAGCTCAGTCTGAAATTTAACAGGCCTCCAAGCTTGTATTGGCTCTTCCAAGCAGTGTCAGGCATAATAGGATTTAATTATGCAGAGTCTTTTGTGACATCACTGAAGAAAAGATAATGTGATCACAGGTAGATGCCTTCATGTGGGGCTAAAGAGATGGAGCTGACAAGCTCAAAGGGACTGAGATTCTATTTTTGTGCAAGCTTGTCTAACAGAAAATGAGAAGAAAAATCCAGAGCCTAGGATATGTATGGGAAATGTTTTGTGAGATTCTCAGAAGGGAATCCTGGTGTGCTTGTAAGGGGCTTGTAGACACAATGTTGTTAAGAAACCTCATGGTTGGGAAAACACTGCAAAATTTCTGGAACTGGAGCAGGTGTGAAGGGGTTAGGTTAGGGACTTTACTGAGTTCTCCCATCCCTCCTATGCCTACCACTGTTTAGAAAAGAACAGGCAGTGACACTGCATCCTATGTGAAGTGTGGGGGCAAGATGATGAGCTCTCATCTGGACAATGAGATGGGATTAACTTGAGATGGCTCCATCAAACTGAGCGAGAAACAGTTTTTACAAAGTCCAAACTACCCATGGCTGAATCTCAGCAGGTGAAAAAGTGAGCAGCATTGGCACATTTTTTATCTAATTCTTGCCACGTTAGTTTGATTTTTGTTTAAGTGACTTCCTGGTCGGTGAGCCACGATACGTGTGTAATGTTTCCCAAGGGTTCTGTGCTTCTCCCATAGGGTTGCTTTGCAATGGATCCATTCTGGGCCTGTGTATGTTTCCATCCCTAGTTATGCCTTATGGAGCTGTCTTCACATGCTACTTCCACCTACTCTCCTGAGTTTAATTGTTCCAGATGGAATGAGCTTTATTTACCATAGAAAGGAGATGAATCAGCAGGGACAGAATGTTGTTGAATCCCATTGCACTGATTATACTTGAACATTGGTTATTGATCTTGGGTTTTTAGAACCTTTTGTTCCAGAAGTAAACTGTGTGCAGGGGTCACCTGAAATGCAGCCGCTTCTGGTGAGGAAGGCGGCAGCTGTTGGCTAGCATGAAGGGACACTACACAATAGTCTCGGGGAAAAAAGTAAAGGAGAATCTCAGTTCCAATTGTAACTGGAGGGGGTAAATTTAGGGAGGCAGAATATAATTACCTCATTTGGAATTTGCTCTGGAGAGCAGCCCTGACAGTTCTGAAAAGTACCATGGAATCTTTAGTGATCACTTGTAATTGCCATTTTTTAATCTTATCTAAAATACACACATCTAGCAGCACAGCATCCCATAGTGCCAGGCTCCAGTTTAGTACTGATACAGAAGGAAGAGCTCCACCAACTTTATTCCCAAACCAACATCCGGCTGCATGCCTGTATTCCTTGCATGGTCTCCCATCCAAGTATGAGCCAGTTCATTCTTGCTTAACTTTCGATTGAACAGGATCACAGTACAGGCTAGCCTCTTTGGGGGTTAATAAAAATTGAAGGAAATAGAGGAAGTGATCCTGCTGTCATCGACACACTGCTGGATGTTGGATTTCATGGGACTTGTTCACTGAGCTTCCAGATGTTTCCCCCCGAATCCTTTGTAACTGGTGTAGAGCTGTACAGTGGCACTTGACGTGCTGTAGGTGGTTCTGATATATACACAATATGAAGCTGATACTAAGTGGAGATGTTTCCGTGATAGCTGCTAAGGTGGTCAAATACAGTGGGGTTGCAGGCCATATAAGTGCATAGACAAAACTGCAGTTTAATCATATTTTCCTTGTCTTGTTGTTTGGAAAGCTGGGTATGGGAAGGGAGGGAAGATGGTGTGTAAATGTCATGCAGATTTGTGGTGACCTTTGATATGGCTTGTGTTCTGGGAAGCTGAACAGTAGGCAATGCTGTGGTGTGAAGTATATAGTTTTGGGTAGTGCAGTGGGAAGGAAAGAACTTGCAGTCATGTGTCTTGGAGGTGCAGGGATCTTAACATTTGCTCTAATGGCACAGCACTAATGGTCAATATAGGGATTGATGTTTAATTTACTGGGCAGTGGCAGGAGCAATGCAGGGAGGGCGTGAATTCCCAAAGCCTCAGGCATTTAATCAGCTAGTGAAGACTGCTCAACTCAAGATGGGGCATTAGGTGCTAGGACTTGTAGTCTTCACAGGTTGCACTGTGTACCAAGACCTTGTAATTTTTGAGGAATGCACATCTATTAAAGATTGGCTGCAATTTGATACCAGTTAGGTATAGTTTGCTTCCAGCTTCTGGCAAGCTCTCAGTGCAGCAATTGAGTGAAGTTTGGGCATCTCTACCTTGAACTATTCACATTCTGTTCTCTCCAAGCTGTACTAGCATTAGACTTCAGCAGCGTTTCTAGTCTAAAACTGAACGATGCTAGCAAGACCCAAAGAGGACTCATACCATATGCTATGAGAAGCAGCCACAGAGGGAGGAATTTGGTTTTCTGTTGCTGGGGGATCACTCTGAGGGAGAGAGATGAGTCAGTCAGTAGAGGGAGGCAAGAAATTGGTCAGTTGCATCTCCTTCTCAGAAAACTATGAACAAGAGTGAACTGGCCAGTTCTTTGAAAATTTCAGTCTTGCCCTAACCTCCTTCCTGCCTGGCACTGGCCAGAAAGCTTCCCCTCTCCTCAGCCAACAAGTGGTTACATATGCTTTTTACAAGTGGTGTGCAGAATACTCTGGAAGCCAGGGAGGCAGAAGTGACACTTCTTGTTTTGGACAACATACTCCACCTCTGTAAGAAGCCTTTGGGAACCAGCTCCCAAAGTATAGAAGGTGTTTGATTTCCAGGCAACTGGTTAGTGATTTTTTTTTTTTTGTGAGTTTGGCACTGATGTCCACTTCCCATGTCATGACTCCAGTTTTCACTTGTCCAGCCCTGAAGGACCTCAGATCCTGGCTGAACTTGGAGAATATTTATTTCATCATCTGAAAGTGACTAACTGCCTTACTGATTGGATTAGTCCTGACGTGGCCATAACCTGTGTGACTGGCTGCTACCATGGAGGATGCAGCCACCTCCCTTCTTACAAACAAAGTGCGTATGTAGTGTAGCTTGGAGAGAGGCTGCATTGGCTGCCATGGACACATGCAGACTCTTGGACTTAGGGAGAACTACTGAGATAGTAGATTGTTTAGGAGGAGGGAAAAGGGTCTGTTGTTTTGGATGGATTCCAAATATACTTGTCTTTAAGTGGGCGATATGAAATGAAAGCCTTAGGTCTTATTTTGCTGCTCTTGACCTTTCCAATCTGTAGAATATCCTCAAGGAAAATTTGTGGGTGTAGCTTTACTATCGTAGCTTCCCAGGGACCTGTGGGTACCAGGTGGGTCTCTCAGATGCTGCTGGTATCGCATTTTCATTTTAGTTTGTCTGGTGAGATGTTGTGAACTGATGGGTTAATATCCAAGGGTGTGATGGGGGACAAGTGAAAGGGAAACCTGCCTAGTTCATGAGAAATATATTTGGAAGGATGGAAGCTGGAATAGTTCAGCAAACTCTCCAGCAAGTCTGTTTCTCTCCAGATCTGCACCAGCAGCTTCATGGGAGCAGAAATGAAAGTTAAAGATAAACTAGTTCAGACTACTTCAGAGAAACAGGAAATGGGGTTTGGCAGCTACAGCACTAGGCTCATTAGAGAGGTTGGATACTGCTCTCGTGGAGTCCAGCTCATTCAGAATGTTTGTTTAGGTTTATAGTTGGTGGATAACCTGAGCTTTCTAAGGGAGTCTGGTCTTGTACTTGCCACATACCCTTATGATGCATAACCTTTCTGATCTCTGTAGGAACACTCTGCTGTGACAGTGGCTTCATCTTTGGGGCATGAGGTAAAATGAGCACTGACTCTTGCATGGAAACATGTTGTCTTACTGACAAATTGTACCATGAAGTGGTCAGAAGCCAATATGGGATGCTCTGAAATCACAGTGTGGTGATGCCCTAGGCCACCGAACAAAGATTCTGTTGCTTTTCCTCCTGGTCAGTGAAATCTCTACTTCTGCATTTTGCACTATTAATGTTAATGTGCCCAGGCACTGGATTCCTGCCCCCTTGTCAGGCTGTGGATTGTGATCAGTGAAGCAGAATGCTGAAGAATACAGCAAACCCAAAATCCCCCTGCAAACTGTGGCTGCATGACGTGCTCTTCTAATCTGTCTGTCCAATCACTTGCACCTTGTGATTGCAGGGCCTCGCCACTGCCTGTTCGTGTGCTGAGCCAATGCCTGCGTGTATCTGTAGTGGTGTGCTGTGCAAATCTTCAGATGTTTTATCAGAGGGTTGTATGTTTCAGAGCCTCCAGATAAAAGTACTCATGAGAGTAAGAATACTCCAGCAGAAGGAAACTGGTCTCATCATGTGTGTGTTTGTGTCACACTGTGCCACTGTTCATGCCATTCTCAGTGAAAGGATGTTTTCAGACCTCTTGAGCTGTTTGTCCGTAGGGTGTGTCTTCACTAGCAATCTTAAAGTGCTGCCACGGCAGCGCTTTAACGTGGCTGTGTACTTGCGGCACCAGAGCTGGTAGAGAGCTCTCCCAGTGCTGTAAAAAGCCCCCCCCCCCCCCCCGGGGGAGTAGCTCCCAGTGCTGGTGCACTGTCTACACTGCCACTTTACAGTGCTGAAACTTCCTTGTGCGCGGTGTGAAAAAACCACCCCCCTGAGCGCTGCAAGTTTCAGCGCTGTAAAGTGTCAGTGTAGACAAGGCCTTAGAGTGATTCTGCTAATGTTGACAAATGGCCACATTTGCAAAGCCCTGGACTCTTTGCTTTCCTTGAAGTCTTGTAGCTGAAAGGTTAACTGCAAAGCTGCTCTGTGTATCAGTCTGAGAGCCAGATCTTTAATGGATGAGAGCAGCTTGATTCCAGATACTTATTTAACATTAACTGAGGGCACAGTATGTTTGACTGTATAAAACAGTGAGAAAGAAGACATGGCCTCCTGCCCAAAGGAGCTCACAATCTGAGATACATTTCTGAATAAACCACAGAGAAATCGGCTCTTCCTCCTATCCCTGTCCCCAGTTTACAGTTTCCCCATGAAACTGCGCCCCTCACTAACCCTTAAACCCAGCATTTTCTGTCAGCTCCCTGCCTATGGTTAAATTGTTAGTGAGGTCTTCAGCTGTTGCAGTGGTAATGCAGAACCCTAAACTCAGGTAGTTGAATGAAGGATGATCAGTTTTTTCAAAGGATTGGTTCTAAACTCTATTTTTAATGTGCTGTAAGCATATATTCTCTTACTAATTTCTCTTCACCACACTATTACAAATATTTTCACAAGCTTTGTGTGTTGCCCTTTAAATTGTCTGGATTCATATCTGTTTTTGTTCAGGTATGGAATGCTTGGTCTTGCCCTAGTTCCTGTTCACAAAAACCACTACACAGAACAACTAAGAGTCTTTGTGCAGGGAAGATTTAGGATTAGAATAATACTGCTGTTTGGGAGTGTGGAGTAGTAGCAGAGCTGTGTGCATGAGGAGCCTAGAACGCCGAGGCTAGGGAATACTGCAGATCAGGGTTGGGGTGCAATTGTAAGGCTTGGTAGGGGAGCTTAGGTCTGGAACTGTGCAGGGCATGTAGGCTGGGATTGAGGGTATCAGTATAGCTGTGTGTCTGGGGAGCCCAGGACTTGAATACCAGGGGTGCAGCACATTGGGACTGAGAGCAGTGTCAGAGAAGCTTGCATGCCATATACCTACTTTAGTCAGTGCTCTCTGTTCCTCGCTTTCATGAGCATTGAAACTGACTGTTTCAGATTCTGTCAAATCCTTTCACTGCTGACTGCAGTTAGCAGTCACTGTAAATCCTTTCTGTACCAGATGACTGGAGGATAGCTAATGTGACACCAGTTTTTTAAAAAGGCTCCAAAGGTGATCCTGGCAATTATAGGCCGGTAAGTCTAACTTCAGTATCGAGCAAATTGGTTGAAAGTATAGTAAAGAACAGAATTATCAGACATACAGATAAACGTGATTTATTGGGGAAGAGTCCAGATGGTTTTTGTAAAGGGAAATCATGCCTCACCAATTTATTAGTTCTTTTAGGGGGTGAACAAATGTGGACAAGGGTGATCCAGTGGATATAGTGTACTTAGACTTTCAGAAAGCCTTTGACAAGGTCCCTCACCAAAGACTTAAGCAAAGTAAACAGTCATGGGGTAAAAGGGAAGGTCCTCTTGTAGATCAGTAACTGGTTAAAAGATAGGAAACAAAGGGTAGGAATAAATGGTCAGTTTTCAGAATGGAGAAAGGTAAATAGTGGTATCCCTCAGGGGTCTGTACTGGGACTAGTACTGTTCAACATATTCATAAATGATATGGAAAAACGGGTATACATTGAGGTGGCAAAATTTGCAGACAATACAAAATTACTCAGGTTAGTTAAGTCCAAAGCAGACTGCAAAGAGTTACAAAGGGATCTCACAAAACTGGGTGACTGAGCAACAAAATGACACATGAAATTCAATGTTGATAAATGCAAAGTAATGCACATTGGAAAACATAATGCCAAATCTACATAGAAAATGAGGGGGTCTAAATTAGCTGTTACCACTCAAGAAAGAGATCTTGGAGTCATGGTGGATAGTTCTCTGAAACCATCTGCTCAATGTGCAGCAGCAGTCAAAAACGGTAACAATGTTAGGAACTGTTAGGAAAGGAATAGATAAAAAGACAGAAAATATCATCATGCCTCTATATAAATCCATGGTCTGTCCACATAGATTCATAGATATTTAGGTCAGAAGGGACCATTATGATCATCTAGTCTGACCTCCTGCACAACGTAGGCCACAGAATTTCACCCACCACTCCTGCAAAAAGCCTCTCACCTATGTCTGTGCTATTGAAGTCCTCAAATGTGGTTTAAAGACTTCAAGGAGCAGAGAATCCTCCAGCAAGTGACCCGTGACCCGTGACCCATGCTACAGAGGAAGGCAAAAAACCTCCAGGGCCTCTTCCAATCTGCCCTGGAAGAAAATTCCTTCCTGATGCCAAATATGGCAATCAGCCAAACCCTGAGCATATGGGCAAGATTTGTATGTGTAGAGGCTTGTAGGGGCTTGTGCTGGGAGAGAAGCTGAGCTCTGACTAGGGGTCCCACATCTTGAATACTGAGTGCAAATCTGGATGCTCCGTATCAAAAAAGATATATTGGAATGGGAGAAGGTACAGAGAGGGGTAACTAAAATGATTAGAAGGTGCGGAACAGCTTCTGTATGAGGCGAGATTAAAGAGGCTGGGACTGTTCAGCTTGAAGAAGAGACGAGTAAGCGGGGGGTAGGCTAGAGGCCTATAAAATCATAACGGGTGTGGAGAAAATGAATAAGGAAAAGTTATTTACCCCTTCACATAACACAAGAACTAGGGGTCACCCAATGAAATGAATAGGCAGCAGATTTAAAACAAACAAAAGGAAGTACTTCTTCAAACAATAAACAGTCAACCTGTGGAACTGTTTGCCAGGTTGTGTTGTGAAGGCCAAAACTATGACAGGGTTAAAAAAAAGAACCAAATAAGTTCAATGGCTATTAGCCAGGATGGTTAGGGATGCACCACCATGCTCTTGAGTGTCCCTAGCCTCTGTTTGCCAGAAGCTGGGAGTGGACAGGGGATGGATCACTTGATTGCCTGCAGTTATTCCTTCTGAAGCACCTGTCATTGGCCACTGTTGGAAGACAAGATACTGGGCTGGATGGACTGTTGGTCTGACCCATTATAACCATTCTTATGTTCTGACTTTTCAGAGTAAAATAAAATTAACTGTCAGCTGTGGGGCAAATACCTGGAACCAGTCAGACCTCAGGTGGAGATGACCAGGGCCTGAAGCCTTCTCTCTGAGATCACTTGATTTTACAGAGAGCTTCAATGGGGGATCTGCTCTTAAGTCTGTTGCTTGGTGAGAAGAATTTATCACGTGTGGCTGTGAGACACAGAAACACCTCTCAATAATGGTCTAAGAGCCCTTCCAGGCTGGATTGTTGTTTCAGTGGCTTACATGGGACTGTACATAAGAGCTTCGGTAACTCTTTAAGCAGTGTTCTCCAGGACACTTTACTGTAGTTCTGACTGCATTGACCTGCTGGACATAAATTGTCGTTTTACCCTGGCTGTACATAATGTTAGAAATTAGTTCCTTCACATGGGCTGTTCAAGTGCCATCTTCTGGTCTGGACTTCTTAATGTGCCACAGCTAAATAAGAAAACTTCTTGGTCCTTTCTGATTGCTGTAAGAGGAGCCTGCATTACTAAAAACTGGTGTGCGAATGAAGTATTTGAGTGAGCATATCTTTAGCTTCTGCCTCCCTCCTTTACTTCTGAGGCTCTGGGGGAACTATGGGCAGATGCCATGGCAGATGCTTTTGCTGGGAGAGAAGCTGCCCTACAACAAGGGTCAATCCTGTCTATTTTATTCAGTGAAGCCACTGGAGGGGCTGATGAGGCAACAATATTGAAGTGCCAGCAATACATTGACACCCAGTTCCATATCTCCTTTATGTGAGATGTAAACAGCTCTGTCTTTGAGCTCAATGCCTCGCCAAACGCAACGTCCGGCTAAAGAACAGTTGGCTAAAGCTGATCCGAGACAAGACTGAGTTGAATCTGAAAGGGAGAGGGAATCCCTTAGGATTTGCCTCTTCCATAATATCCCCCTCTATTGAGGCCATCTACATGTGAAGTTGCTTTGCAGTCTTGGGGTCCTGGTGGACACTCTGCCACTGGATGTCTTAATAGTCATGGCTTTGAAAAACATCCATTTCCATCTGAGAGTGGTCGCAAGATGGTGCTCCATTCTGTTGAAAGCAAGTCTGGCCCAGGTGACCCATGTGCTTGAGCAACAGGCTTGGTTACTGCAGCTCATATCTAGGGATGAAACCACACATCCCAAAAAAGCTCAAACTGACACAAGTGGTAGCTTCCTATTCACTTAGCAACGCAGGTTGCCATGAACACATCACCCTAGTACTCCACTCTGCACTTCCTCTCCACTGAATACAGAGTCCAATTCAAGGTCTCTCACTTGATAGTCCCTTGGAGGGCTCTGAATATCTGAAAAATCATCTCTTCCTCTGTCATGACTTTGAAGGACTGTTATGTTCCATTGGAAATAAGAAACTTGATTAGTGGGGAGAGATTCATGAGCATGGGAGATTTAACTGTCTCAGATGCTGTGTCTAGGCTATGGAGCTCATTGCCACAACAGGTAAGAGACCACAAGTCTCTCAGTGCTCAAAACTCAGCAGTGAGATTTAGATGTCCTGCAGCTGGTTCCACATACACTTATGCAAATTTAAACCATTCATGTTTACTTTGAAAAGTGAGGAAGGAGATATAGTTGGTACATTTAACACTTGAGTGGTGTTCTAATACTGTGCTAATAGGTGCCTGTCATGGGGCATGCACACCCTGTCCCCTTTTGGGATCGGGTAAGAGTTGGCTATAGCCCCGCGGATCAGTCTGCACGGCCACTCTGTGTCTCGGGGTAGTGTGGCTTAATGGCCAAAGTCAGTATGACTGGCCTTCTACCAGGAAGGGAGGCCTTAGGGCCAGAGTCGATGCCACTGCCTCCCCTGTCGGGGTGGGGTGGCCTTACTAGGGAAGTAAAATATGAAATGGTTAACTGGTAAGCATTAGTCTTACCGGTTAACACGCTCTAACCGTTAACCCCCATCCCTGGCCCAGCTGGCCAGAGCGACCCCAAGCCGGCCAGCCAGTCGGAGCAGCCCCAGCTTCACTCCTTTTTATCGGTTAACTGATTAAACAATATAATTGTAATAATTTAAAAGGTTAACTTTTTAAATGATATTTACAGCCCTAGGGCTAACAGCCAGAGTCAATATAGCGGCTCTCTTTATCAGGGCATGATGGCCTAGCAGCCAGAATCAATACAGTGGCCCCCTTTATCAGGGCAAAGTGGCCTAACACCCAGAGTCAATAGAGTTGCCCTTTCTGTCAAAGCAGGGTGGCTTAGCGGCCTGAGTCAATCGGATTGGTGAGGTGAGCCACCACTCCAGGGTTGGCGGCAGCTGGGATGGGGGGCCTGGGCCCTCCCTTTTCACCAGGTCCCAACCCAGGGCCCTGACAGTGGCGGGTTTGCCCGCCATCAGCTCGGTGGGATCCCGCTGAAACACACAGAGCTCGTCTCCGGTTCTATAACCAATTCCCCCGCAAAGTTTCCCTGGGTCAGGTTAAGCAACTTTCTTTTCGTAGGGCAGATAAAATACCATTTTTTTATCATTGTGGTAAAGATGAGTAGTTTTTGAGCCTGGGCTAACGCATTTAGAGTAATGGCGTGTCTTAATGGCCCAGAGTACTCCTTTCTCCCCTTTCATGAGAGAGAAGATTTCCTATGGAGTTCACTGCCAAAAATTCCTCTCAGCACAACAGTATGATTGGGAACAAATTACTGGTATTTGTATAGTTGTGTCCCGTATGTTAGTTTCAGAGCACTGTAGGAACATTGAGGAACTGTCAACTTAAAATGTTGGCTGTACACAAAATGTTTTGACTGTATTGCTAATAACACCTTCATGTATTGCCAGTGAGAATTCTGAAGATCTAATTTACATGTTTCTGGTGCTTTTTGTTTCCTTTTTGTATTTCTCTGTTTGGATAATGAAAATCAATGAAGTTAGCCACTTTGTTTCCATTTGGTTTAGTTTTCAGGTTCTTAGCTGCAGCAGTGTTTGAAATTGAAATTCTGCTGGGGGGAGATTTATTTGTATAAAAATTCCAATGAAAGCAGTTTTGAGACTGTGGAAGGTCTTAAGTTTTGTAAGGTTTCAGAGTGGCAGCTGTGTTAGTCTGTATCTGCAAAAAGAACAGGAGGACTTGTGGCACCTTAGAGACTAACCAATTTATTTGAGCATAAGCTTTCATGAGCTACAGCTCACTTCATCAGTTTTGTAAAAGTTTTTCACCACATTTAAACTTTGGGCCAAATTTAAATTGACACTCAAACCTCCCAATCTCAGTTCTGTAAGCCTCCTCATTTAGATCCCTGCTTAAACTCCTTTCGCGACATGTTAGTTAACCATACAAAGCACTTTAATAGAGCCGCCAAAATGTGCTTGAACTTTACCAGAGTAACAATGTGAAAGTATTTTTTTAACCTTTGAGCTGCTTCATGCCATCTTCCCTCATTGTAACTCTTTGTGTTTCATGGAAAATTAGGTTATAAGCTCTTTGACACAGGGATTATATCCGTGTACTTTCTCTCTAGTGGCTGTCTCTTTTGGACACTGTAAATAAGCTTTTTGTGATGCAGTAGGGATCGGGGTGGATTGACCGGGGAATGTCATCTAGTTCTGCTGGGTCTGTCTGCATGGGGGATGGGAGAGCAGAGGATGACTCCACTTGAGTGAGGATACCTGAGCCTGTAACCTGATCTGGGAGGGGGTTGGACCCCGGTGACACCTTTGCCTGGGAAACTGGACAAATGTTAGAGGAGTTTCAGTTTTGGGCTGGCTGGGAAGACGCAGGGAACCCCAAGTCTGGGGTCTATGCTCCTTGCCCCCCAGAGGGACCTGGCTGAGGGGTCCCAGTTGTACTTACAAGCCCTGCTTGGAACTGTGTTCCTGTCACCTAATAAACCTTCTGTGTTGCTGTCTGGCTGAGAGTCACGGTGAATCGCAGTAAGTGAGGGTACAGGGCCCTGACTCCCACACACTCTGTCACACCTTGTTACAACAAATTACAAGTAATTTATAACTTGGGAGTCTCTAGCTTCCAGATTTGTGCTCAGACTCCTATTCCATGCTCATTATGACTAGATGAGGTTGCAGAGCAGTCAGAGCTAGGGGTTTGTATTCTTGCACTGATTTAAATCAGATTTTTATTTACAGTATGGCCCCAAATCAGCCACGTGTCAGTTTGTGGGGAGCAACCTGCATATTTGGCAGCTGCTTGGCTGCCTTGTTACTGAGATTTGGACAGTGCTGTGAGGCTTTTTTCTGAATAATTTTTTCTAATGAAATCTATACAGCATTAAATGTTCAAAAAAACAAACTGCTTGGATGTCTCTTCTGCTTGCTGGAAAGCTGGATTTTTACGTTGAAGGTAGCTGCAGGAAGTAGAGCAGAGTCCCAGTCAGGCTGTTTCACCTCGGTTCTATGCATCCTCTTCCTCTTTGCTCTGTGGCCTTGGATCTCTGAAACTTGCTTGTTATCCAGATGTGAGTGCTGTGCAGTCTGGCTGAGTCATGCCTTTTGTGGAACAGAGTGAAATGGGCTGCTATTTTTATAGTGGTGCTGTTCATTCTGCCTCAGGCGCTGACAGTTTCTAAGTTGAGGAATTTATAACTAAAACCTACTAATCTGTCTCAGACTGCAGCTTGCAGCCCATACCTCAGTCTAGGAGGGGAGTGGCTTCTTTTTCAGGATCTCACTTTGTTGATCATGATGCTGGTGCTGAATGGATTTTGTGCTCTGAGAACTTGCAAGGATGTCTTGTGGCCATTGCTCTTTAAAGTAGTTAAACCCCTTCAACCCTTTGTCTGTTTTAGGTACTTCTAGGACACCTGTTCCCATAATATATGTGACATTTGTAATCCCCAGATATTCAAGGAGGCTATTTTGTTTACATTATCAGCTGTCATGCACTAAACTCTTTGAGAGTCCTTAAATTTATCCTCACTACTTGGTGTCTGAAAAGATCCATAATAAATTACATGAACTGGGCTTTACTACCAGGCAATCCCAAAGTGCCTTGCACCCTGACTTTAAAAACTTGATAGGGGATTGCTTCATTGGCCACTGAGATGGGGCAAGGCAGGTGTTTACCAGTGCAGCTCCCTGGTGCCTAGATATCTCCGTGATTAGTGCAATATAAATATGCAACACTACACAGTAGTTCAAGACAGGTGATGAAGAATTCTGTAACGATTGAAGTTGCAGGGGAATTTATGGAAGCAGGACATAGATACCCAAGTTAGAATGTTGTCAGGACACCAGCTACTCTGTATAAAGTCCTATGGAAGCTACAAAGAGCAATGGCAGACAAGACATTTTTATTTCTCATTGGAAAATGCAGTGAATCCTCTACATCCCAATTATGTTTTGAGATCTGCTTATAAGAAGTTGCTTTTTTAAGATTAAATATGAAGAAAAACATATGACTGCATGTGTCAATAATATAAGATAGTTACCATAAGCAAGAACCTCCTAAATTTAGGGCAACATCCACTCCTCTGCTAATCTCCTTTTGGCTGGGGATCTGTAGAACCAGGCTAGACATTTTTTCTTGACTTCCTACTGATACAGCTCCTCGAGTGGCTGGCTTTTTCATATAGACCTGCTATGAGCCGGGTCAGATGACCGTGGCTAAAACACTGTGCATCCAGTGCCCTGTCTGTACTAGTGCTTCCAGTGTTACTGCTTTTGGTAGAGCTGCAGCAGAGGTAGCAGCAGTAGAAAATCAGGGGACACAGCCTTGATGAGCAGTGAGAACGTGAAAGCCTCTGAGTAATCAAACATGAGTTGGGCCTTGTCTATACTAAAAAGTGCAGTAGTACTAAATCATTTAAAAACTGATCCAGTTAAATGAATGCAACCCCTAATGTTGATTAACTTAAACCAGTTTAACCCTTACTTAGATTGATTTAGATCCTCAATAACTTACTGAGGCAAGCGAAATTGATTTAAGCAAGTGTTAAACCAGTTGAAGTGCATATGCATTGGGCATTTGCATCATTAGGCATTTGTACCAGTTTAGGTAGGTCAGTTTTTAAGACCAGTGCATTTTTGTAGTAAAGACAAGAGCTTAGATCCTGTGCACGCTGGTAGAAGTGAGCTAACTGCCTAGCTGAATGTAGATGGTTCTGATCCCAGTGTACACACAGCCCCAGTTTCTGAAGAAAGTGTTTGTGTTCTTGGTACGTTTAATAGTGCAGTTATCTTGCTCAACCTGTTCTCTTGTCAGCTGTAGTGTTCCAAAAAGTGAACTAGATGTAAAGGCTGTTCCTCGTGCACTGTAGTTGCGGGCTTGCAGCAAAATTAGAATCATAGAATATCAGAGTTGGAAGGGACCTCTGGAGGTCATCTAGTCCAACCCCCTGCCCAGAGCAGGACCAATCCCAACTAAATCATCCCAGCCAGGGCTTTGTCAAGCCTGACCTTAAAAACTTTTAAGGAAGGGAATTCCACCACCTCCCTAGGTAACGCATTCCAGTGTTTCACCACCCTCCTAGTGAAAAAGTTTTTCCTAATATCCAACCTAAATCTCCCCCACTGCAACTTAAGACCATTACTCCTTGTTCTGTCATCTGCTGTCACTGAGAATAGTCTAGATCCATCCTCTTTGGAACCTCCTTTCAGGTAGTTGAAAGCAGCTATCAAATCCCCCCTCATTCTTCTCTTCCGTAGACTAAACAATCCCAGCTCCCTCAGCCTCTCCTCATAAGTCATGTGTTCCAGACCCCTAATCATTTTTGTTACTCTTCGCTGGACTCTCTCCAATTTTTCTCCATCCTTCTTGTAGTGTGGGGCCCCAAACTGGACACAGCACTCCAGATGAGGCCTCACCAATGTTGAATAGAGGGGAACGATTACGTCCCTCGATCTGCTGGCAATGCCCCTACTTATACACCCCAAAATGCCATTTGGCCTTCTTGGCAACAAGGGCACACTGTTGACTCATATCCAGCTTCTCGTCCCCTGTCACCCCTAGGTCCTTCTCTGCAGAACTGCTGCCTAGCCATTCGGTCCATAATCTGTAGCAGTGCATTGGATTCTTCCGTCCTAAGTGCAGGACTCTGCACTTGTTGTTGTTGAATCTCATCAGATTTCTTTTGGCCCAATCCTCCAATTTGTCTAGGTCCCTCTGTATCCTATTCCTACCCTCCAGCGAATCTATCACTCCTCCCAGTTTAGTGTCATCCGCTAAATTACCCTAGAAGGCCTGAAAAAATAAAAACTGCCTAAAGAGTAGGTTTTCCCTTTCTTCCCTCCTCTGTATAAATGCACTCATGCCTTGTCCCACTGCTTCCTCAAACCCAGCGTATCTATTGGGGGTAGCTACCTAGAGATGCTTGATCCCTCGTGGCTGCAGGTGTAAAGTGATTGCTTCAGACAGGCTGAAGTAGTAAAAGGGAGGGAGGGTGGGCTTGTGCAGCTGCATGCCGGTGCTCTGGTGGTGGGGAGCAGAGAGTGAGTTCATTGTCTTTTCCTCTTCTCCAGACACAACAGCTTTGTTCATTAGAGTGAAGCAGAGAAGACAGTTACTCGCTTCAGATCTCGGGCTGCTCTGGACTGGTGATGGTGGAGGAGGCAGCAAGGGGATGCTGTCATGGGCTTTATTTAGAAACGAGCCCTAGTGGTTTTCCTGGGTTCTCGGATGATTGTTTGTGTGAAACACTTAAGATAATTATTAGATGGAGAGGAAATGGCATCTGTTCTGATGGGGACCTCTGGGCTTATCCAGCCTGAGAGAACTCAAAGGCTGGTATTGAAAAGACTCAAGTAAGGGTAATGAAAATGATTACAGGCCAAGGGAGACTTCCAGATGAGGTAAGTCGGAAAAGATTAGAACTGCTATTCCTGGGGGAATTATGTGCCAAAAAATTAAAAATTCGGGGCACAATATTTTAAAATTTTGCATAATTTGTCAAAATAATATAGTATAATCATGCCAATTTCAATTATTTGGTAATTTATTTCAAAATACCTGTCAGCAAGTGTGTCTAAACTCAACTTGCAAATCACCTCAGCAGGAATTTTTCCTGAATCATGAGTGGTCTCTGAAGACCCATGTCCTTTGGTCCATCTTAGTACATCTTGGGGCATTGACCTTGCCGATTGACCTGTTTGCCATGATAGACAACAAAAAATGCTGTCTGTTTTGCTCTCGAGGGGATCTCAGTCCAGACTCCCTGACCGACACATTTCAGTCTTGTATGATTTCCCTCTAATTCTAATCATCCCACAGGTTACCCTCAAATTGAAATTGTACTGTGCCAAGGTCATCCTTGTTGCTCTGGCATGGCCGAGGCAATGTTGCTTCTCTGACCGTCTCACATTATCGATTCAACCTCCCATGTCCCTTCTTCTTCATCCTGACCTCCTGACTTAGCATCACGATCAGATTTTGCATCCCACACTTAGCTTCTCTTCATTTCACTGCATAGCTGCTCCATGGTTAAATGAGTAAGAGCAATGTTCAGAGGCTGTTCGACCGGTTCTACTCAATGGTAGGAAACTCTCTACCAGAGTGACTTATTTGGCTAAATGGAAGTGGGTTTTTTTGTATGGTTGTTGGCCCACAGAGTTCAGCTGAAGCTGGCTGGTATCCAGGATGTCTTGGAGTACCTGTTACATCTTCATTCATCAGGTCTTTCACTTAGCTCCATGAGGATGCACCTGGCGGAGTTTTCAGTGTTTTATCAGTTTGTCCAAGGGTGCTCAGTATTTTCAAATACCAAGGTAGTAAGGTTCTTGGAAGGAGTCCTTTTTCTCCACCCACCAATCAGAGGACCACTTCCTTAATACTGTCTTTTCAGCTCTGATGGAATCTCCATTTGAGCCTCTGGCATCATTTTTTCCTCGTGTCAAAATACTGTTTCTGGTGGCAATGACATCTGCAAGGAGAGTGTGAAAGTTGCAGGCTTCGATGGCAGAGCCTTCTTACGTGAAATTTTCCAATGACAATGACCTTGTGGCCACACCCCAAGTTTTTATCTAAAGTAGCTTCTCAATTTCATTTGAACCAGGCGGTGTATTTACCTGTGTTCTTTCCTAAGCTGTATTCAACCCTGGAGGAGCAGCTTCTTCACAAGTTGGATGTCAGGTGATGTCTAGCTTTTTCCCTGGACACGACTAGACTTTTTTTTTGCTTTGCCTCATCTGTTTGTGTTGTGTGCCAACCGAATGAAGGGACAGGTGGTCTCTTCACAGACAATCTATAGATGGATAACTTCCTGTATCAAGACAGCATATGAAGTAGCTCTGACTACACCCCTTCAAAGGGTGTAAGCTCATTCTATAAGAGCGTAGGCCATGTCGACAATGTTTCTAAGTGACATTCCAATATTGGACCTTTGCAGGGCTGCCACTTGGTCCTGTGAGCATAGTTTATGAACCTGCATCCTTTGGGAAGGCAGTCCTGCAATCTTTGTTTAAATAGACTCAAAGTCCCACCTCTTGTGAGTACCACTTGTGAATCACCTACTTTGAGTACACAGCTGCATCTACTCGAAGAAGGAAAAAGAGGTACTTAGCTGTGGTGAAACTGTTCTTTGAGATGTGGTGCAGATGTGTATTCCACAATGCACCCTGCATCTCTTCTGCAATCGAGTCTATGTTCTTGACACTCTGAGTGAAGGAACTGAGGTGGCGTCAGGGCAGCACTGCCTTATATAGCCAGGGGAGAGGCGTACAGCCACGAGCTGCGAGTGTCACCCCTACACGTACTGCTAGGAAAATTCTCCAGCTCCAATGTGCTGGGTGCGTGCACACTATGTGGAATACACGTCTGCATCACATCTCAAAGAACACCAGTTACAACATAGGTACAGTTACCACTTTTTATTGGAGTGCATCCTGAACCTAAATAAAACTGTCCCACATTGGGCCTCTTGTATCTATAGGTGGATAACTTAGATTGCATTGTGCGGGCTTCTCTCCAGGCCTGACACATTTTCTGCTTCTGATGCACTTAAATAATTTTTATTTTTATGTCTGGCTGTTTGCTCTTCAAATTTCTTAACTGTCTTGTTTTCCATTGTACCTACAATATTATGCTGCTTTCTATTGGTTTCATCTGGCTGAATGTTCATATTCTGAAGAATACTTTCTTTGGCTCAAAAAAGCTCTTGAACTTTCCCATTTAACCGTATTGATTTTTTTTTCCTGCCATCTTGATTTCCTTTTTGTTGAGGGGTGTCTGACTTCTGTGATTCTGTTACAGGTATTGAATAACCTCCATGCTGAGTGTAAGGATATTAATTATCTCATTTTTGATTTGAGGTTCTTTTTGATGAGTTTCCTCATTTTGTGTAATTCCCCTTTGTAAAATTTGTATCACATGTTTTTTCTTGGTAACTTCGCTATGATTTCAGTTACATTGTGCTGTCTTATGGAGTGACCCGCTTGCTACTTGAACTGACTTGTGTTTAGAATTAAGACAAGGATAGGATATTTTATGCTTTAGAATTAGCTATTCCAAGAAACAGTTCTGTAGGGTGTCAAGAAATTGCTTCTTTAAACTCTATCCCATAATGATATTTGACCAGCCCAAGTGCAGGTGGTTGAAGTCAGCCATTGTTGTTGTTTGATTAGACTCTGTTACCTTGTGGATTTCTCAGTGTTGTGCACTTTTGTTTTCCTGACCTGGAGGCTGGTGCTACAACCTTGCTGGTATATTTGTATTCTTGTGACTTGAGATGTCATCATTCAGATTCTACTGTATGATCACCTTCCCTCAGAAATGTCAATCTCATTAAATTCTGTGGACTATTTGTTATAATGCTACTCCACCATTTCTTTGGCCTAACCTGTCCTTCCTGTATGCTGTATGCATTATATGTTGGGCAGCATTCTAAGGTCTGTTCCCTTATTTGTATTCTGATAGTACTCACAATGTGGCAGAACATGCAGTTCCTATCCTGACAAACTCCTAGTTTAAGACAACAGGCCACTGATGGAGAGTGGAGGAGAGAGGTAAATGCAACCAGAGAGAAATAAGTATGAATGCTCACTAAGACCTACTGTCCCTGACAGTTGCCAGTTACAAACACCAGAGTTAGGAACTGACCAGTCAGCCACACACCTCATTTGGAACCAGAAGTATGCAATCAGGAAGCAGCAGAGACGAAAAAAAGGCAAATACAGTACTGTTAAACATAAATTACAAAAAATATAAAGGGAAAGCAGCATTTTTCTCCTGCATAGTAAAGTTTCAAAGCTGTATGAAGTCAATGTTCAGATGTGAACTTTGAAAGAACAACCGTAACGTTTTGTTCAGAGTAATGAACATATCAGAGTTATGAAT
Source organism: Lepidochelys kempii (assembly GCF_965140285.1). Lineage (NCBI taxonomy): Eukaryota > Metazoa > Chordata > Testudines > Cheloniidae > Lepidochelys > Lepidochelys kempii. The sequence goes on from NC_136380.1 coordinate 350,715,475, forward strand.
GACCTCCATCCAGAGGTGTTCAGAACTCTGAGGTTCTATTGTACTTGTTTAAGTTCTTGCAGTGATGCAGTTATTATTTCCCACTGTTTCCCACCTTCCCACTGCAGAGGCAGCTGTATTTCAGTGGTGAATGAGTGCTCTCTAGACACTACTGTTCAAGCACTTTGGGATCCTTTAGTACAATATCTGTATTAGCAATATAAAATATACTGTTATCTGTCTGTGGTTCCCCAGTGGGATACTTAGTCATTCGCAAAGCCATGAGGAACCCGGTTTTCTCTTTCCTCCTTCCACTACCTTGAGGCATAGCATTGTAACCACCATCTTCCAAGCCACAGTTCCTGGACAAGAATCACTTTCTCCAATTAGTACATCACTGTTCAGTGAAGGGAATTATGCTTTCTTCTCTGCTAAGATCCACAGATCTGGGTGCGTTGGCCTGCTTCAGCCTGGGGCAGACTTGTCAGTCACTGCAGCAGGGGAAAGCTCTGCCTTCTGAAGTTCCCACCAGTTTTCTTTGTCTTCCAGCAGCTCATGGCTCCCCCTGGCCCTCCTTGCGGCTGAGCTTTGCAGAGGGAAATTCCAAACTTTATCCCATATGTTAAGACTAGTATTTTGGCTCAGTGTGTCAGTCTGACTCCCAGCCACAGTCTTAGGACTGCATTTGCCTTTTGGGGAGATGGGCCCCTTCAGCGCCACTTCCCTTCCTGAGGTTTTTGCAGCAGCCAGCACCCAAGGGAGGAAGCTAGACCAAGAAAAGTCTGAGGCAAAAGGATGGGGTTTGTCTCCTGATTTCCCCCCCCCCCCCCCCCCCCACACACACACACATCAAGTGTCTTTCGGACAGCTATGTAGGCAGGATGCAATTTTCCCCTCAGAGCCCAGTCTGATGGGGCCACCTTAAACCTCTCCCCCGCCCCAAGGCAGGAATGGAGCCAGGCAGGGTTGGAGAGGCCCATTCTGGCCAAGATGCAGTCCTGGCCAAGCAGGGTTGCATCTCTTCCCTTCCTCCCTGCAGGAAAGGAGGCGGGCAGGACTGGTTGGAAAAGAACTGGCTCCAGGGCAAGCAGCTTCCCTCTCCCATCTGCATGAAGGGAGTGAAGCCAGCAGGGCAGTGTGCCAGATGGAAGATCATGCTGGAATCCCTGTAGCCCACATCAGCAGCCATGCCTCTGACTGCAGAGCTTAGCTGTCTTCTCATGCTCCACTACCTTCCAGGTTGCGGATGGAGGGCACGGCACAGACTCTGCCAATGCCAGAGAATATAGTAAGGGACCTTCAGGCCCAGCTCCCTCCCACTGCTGCCATCTCTAACTGCCCCTCCCTTCTCCTGCTCCCCACATGGGAGAACACGTAACCATATCCCACTGAGACCTCCTAGGGAAACAGCCCCACCTGGCCCAGGTGGATCCCAGGCACAGAGGGGGTAGCACTGCTGAGGAGCCCATCCTTGAGCCCATAGCCAGTATGAGGCCCTGCTTTCCTTGACAGACCCAGAAGGGACTCATGTGTGGGAGGAGAGGTAAATAAGCCCAGTGTCTCTGAGGACAGGAAGATCGCTAGCTACTTGAAAATCCCTGTAGGTACCTAACTGCATTTTTTGGTATCTGAATGTGTTTGGAAATCTGGCCCATGGTAACCAGAAACACTTTGTCAGTTCACATAATTACAGTTAAAACTTCCTTTGTTTAGTCAAGCAGTTTCATATGCAAAACATGGTTTAGGTTAAAAAAAAATTATTTGTATCTAACATATTAAGATAGCTCTGTTTAATAAAAAAAATGCTGTTTTGTAAATTTTTATTGAATTTCAATTTCCATGCAAATGTCTCTTGACATGAATCCACAGTGTAAAAAAAACTAAAAAACAAACCCGAACAACTCTATCATCTAGTAAATAAATGCATGGTTCACCATTTTCTAAAAAAATAAAAATTAAGAATCTGATTAAGTGTGTGGTAAATGATGTAATACACTGTATTCTCCTTGTTAGCAAAAAGAAATAGATTTAGTGTAAAGGCTTTTTGGTTGCTAATCAACATGTTTTAATGTGGCACCTTAGAGACTAACAAATTTATTTGAGCATAAGCTTTCGTGCTGCTCTGAAACCTGTTTTAATGTTTATACCAGCCAATAAGACGAGAGAGGAAACCTTTTTTTACGCAGATAACGAAAGTACAAATGCAAAACAGGATTAAATTCACTGATGTAAGTCAAAGTTTTCAGCATGCTCATTTAAACCGTAGGCTTGCAGGTCTTCACCTTCTAGAGCCGATTGTCTTGCCTGCAGCCTTCCCAGCCTTCTCAGATCAGAGTGTGGGAGCTGGGCCCCAGAGCACTGAATGAACAATCGGCTGTGGATTCTCAGTTGAGAGAAGGCAGTTGTTGACATGGTGAATTGAAAGGCCTGGGGGTGAGGGAGCAGGGCACTCTGAGAGGCTGAGGGCAGGAAATGGACTCTAGATTTCTTTCCAAAAAGTGGTTATTGCCTGTTGTTCCACCCCAGTAATGTGTGTGTGGGGGGGATGCGCAGCATGCTAATTACTGCTGCAAAACTCTTCCACCCTGTTATTTCTCTGGTGCTGGGCCCTGCCAAGCCAGCTGGGCTGCATGGGCCCCATTCCTTTATGAAGCTCAGTGCAGATCAGCATTCACTTTGCATGAGAATTAGTGAGGTGGGAAATGCCCTTGTTAGCATGGGAATGAAAATGAAACTGGGACTGCTGCCTTTGCTTTTACGTAAAGGGTGTCGGCTCAGTGAGCCTGCCCTGTCTACAGTGTGTTGGAGAAGCCCTGTTCCAACAGAATTGTCAATCCTTGCTGTGACACACATACAGGGATTATCCAGTGTCATCACTCACATTTCATACTTCGTAACTACTCCTTTCAAGCCCTTTAGGAGGAAAATATTTCACAGAACGGGGAGCCGGAGATGGAGGTTAAATGCGCTACTATAGGGTGGACTGCAACTCCATTGGCAGGGCCAAGAATAAAATTGGGACGCTTAATCCGCTTGACTATGTTGTCTTTCATGGTCACTTGCATTAGCAATAGTTGAGGGCCACTTGGTGTGTCCTAGCTCTTTTGTCCCTTTTGAATTTGTGGTTAGTTGAGAAACACCTGCTGAGAAGTCTGGAGGCTGCCTTATCTGGCCAGTCCTGTGGAGACTGTAGAATAGGGCGGGGAGGGAAATTCTGAAGGGCAATACTTATTTGTTGGTTTCAGAGTAGCAGCCGTGTTAGTCTGTATTCGCAAAAAGAAAAGGAGGACTTGTGGCACCTTAGAGACTAACCAATTTATTAGAGCATAAGCTTTCGTGAGCTACAGCTCACTCACAATTCTTTTGTTTCCTATGGAGAAGCAGCTAAGGGATTAAGTGTTTTCTAACAGTAACACATAGGTCAGGGCTGGGCTGTTCCACTTGCCAGCTAAGACTAAGTGTGCTGTGTGGATGTGTATTTACAGCACACGACGCGTGGGAGGGTACATTAACATATGCTCTGTGCCACCACGTATGCTGGAAATTACCAGCAGAGGAGCAGTCCTTAGCTTCAGGAATGTGGTCTTTAGGAAGAGTTTTAAGGGGATGCTGTCACGTGAGCTAGGCCCCAACATTTGATCTATAGAATTGTAAGAGTGTGGTAGGGCCTTACTAGAAATTCCTGCTGAAAAACTTAAAAATATATCCTACGCAAAATGGACCCACTTCTAACTGCTGTGAGCTAGCAAAGTCAGTTCCCAGTGCTGGGCTGGCATTACTAGCGTAGGGAAGCTAGGATGGAGTTTGAGATTGTGTGGAAACAGGTTTCAGAGTAGCAGCCGTGTTAGTCTGTATTTGCGAAAAGAACAGGAGGACTTGTGGCACCTTAGAGACTAACCCATTTATTTGAGCATAAGCTTTCGTGAGCTACAGCTCACTTCATCGGATGCATCGGAAGCTTATGCTCAAATAAATGGGTTAGTCTCTAAGGTGCCACAAGTCCTCCTTTTTGTGGAAACAAGCTATCTTGGGGAAAAGGGAGGGACAATTGCATGGGAGGGGAATGTTCTCCCAACTTCTGCCAGGGGATTCCCCACTGAGGAGAGTGCTGGAAATCCAGAGAGCTTTGCAAAGAGACTTGGGCTGTGGCTACACTGACACTTTTGTCAATATAACTCAGGGATGTGAAAAAACACCCTGAGAGACTAAGTTACACTGACATAAGCGCCATGTGGACAGCGCTGTTGGTGGGAGACGCTCTCCCGCTGACATAACTGCCGCTGCTCGTTGGGGATGGTTTAATTATGTCAATGGGAGAGCTCTCTCCCATCAGCATAGAGATTTTGCAGCTGCATTGGTGCTGCTGTAGGGTCTCTAGCGTAGACATGGCCTTGCTCTCCAGAGCCTTGGCCCAGTCTGTGAGTCAGTAGCTCTTGACTGGCTGTCATGTAAATCCTGACCAGTTTATATGAATCGTGTTCTCTTTTATTGTGTAATGGGAACCTGTGACAGGTGCTTGCTGAGGTTTAAACAATGATTGTCCTGAAAGGCTGGTTTAGGTGGAGACTCAGTCCATAGTGTTGTGAAGGGAATGCATGTTCCCTGGACCACCTGGTACTCCTTTTGTAAGCGGGGTTGTCAGTAAGATTGTGCATGCCATTAAACACAGTTGCTCTTGACTGTCCTATAGGGCTCTATGGGAGAGGACAGGAATTAAATTGATGATGATTCCTCCTAACAATTTTGCTCTCCCCTAATTCCCAGGCAATGGTCACTGATAGTTCTGTGCATAAAGTGCCAAAAGAACCTTTCTCTCCTTTAGGTCAGCACATCCTTGTAGGCGTACCCCCTGACTTCAGATCTGTTCCTGAACAGGAGCTGATAGGGTTCCAGCCAAGCCACATGGGTTTGCATACCCGTGCGCCTTTCTACTGGTTGCAGTACAACATGTGAAACAGTTGCTCCTACTGCAAAACAAAGCTTCCTGGATTCTCTTTCTCAGTCCACAGGATAAAGTCTACATCTCTCCCTAGGATGCATGGTCAGAGGATGGCTGATTCAGCCTGTATTATGAAGTCCTGCATTTCAGAAAAGCCAGGCAATCATTGCTTCCTCTTACAAAGACATGTATTAATCTTCCTATGTAAAGTTTTGTTCCACCATGCTGTGGACCAGCCTTTGCTGAGTCCCAATGTAATCTTATTGCTATAACCCTTTTGCCACCTATTTCTTACCAGTTGGTTACTGCTTTTGTCGTATCAAGTCTGAAATTAGAGTGAATGTGTTTCAGGTTAGGGCTCATTTAGTCTTATCTCTATTATGAAGCACCTAGCATGCTTCATGGTGCTGTGAAATAAATGGGGATCACTTAATGGAGGCATTTAGGAGATTAGAGGGGCAGTGTGCAGACATCTCTGCCTAGGACTTCATATGAAATGGTAGGGAGCATACTGACTTTGCATAGCCTAGTCTTTGCAACCTGCACTTCACCCTTGATGTAGCACATGTAATTTGTGTGTTCCCTCAAGTTGAGCATACGGTTCCTATTGCTAACAGAAATCTCACTTCCATTCTTATTGTTACATTGTCACCTTCTGAAAAGCACTGTTGAGGGTAGGAGGAGACAGAACAGGAAGTTGAGGTTTTTCGGAGACGTGCACAGTATATCAGTTCTTTCCCTTATATAGACACAGCATCTTTACCTACCTGATTGGGGTGAGATGAGTGTGGTTTGCAAGGGATTTCTGTTCAGACAGTGGAGAGGGATGAGAGCAGCTTGGGACTGTGGTGAATTGTCCTTAATTCTCTTGGCCTGATCTAGTAATTCTGCCAGCATTTAGTTTACTTTCTTTGTCTGAAGGAATAAATGACTCTTATTGAAACAGAAAATTGATTTTATTCAGCTGTGATGTCAGTGACTATAGCTGAATCCACCTCAGAGGAGACCCAGAGATTTAATCATACTTTGCATTTCTCTAGTCCCTTTAGCTGAAGACCTCAAAGTGCTTTACAAACATTAAGCCTCCCAAATGCCCAGGGCGGTAGGTCAGAACCATATCCTCATTTTATAGGTAGGTAATCTGAGGCGTAGAAGAGAAAGCACTTGCCAAAGCCGTGTAGATGTAAGTGCCAAGGCTGAGAAGGACTTTCGTGTTGTATTTGGGAGTATAACCTAGGGGTAATGGGATGGAATTCAGCACAAGAGAATTTGGGCTGAATACTAGGGTGAGCTTTCTGACAATGAGAGAGAAGATTGGGGAAGTGGTGGCAGTCCCTTGCTTGAGCTACTTAAAATCAGAGCAGGAAAAGGTAGAAAATTACCATAGAGGACACTCCTGTATTGCCTGAAATGATTGGCTAGCAGGGCCCTAAGAACTTTTCCATCTAACTTCCTTGTCTTTCTGCTTTCCCAGTTTCCCCAGGCACACTAATGGTGTTGGCTATATAAGGAATTTGTAGTCCTGGTTTAGTGTTTGGTGTTCATTGCTGGCTGAGACCATCCCTGCATGGTATTTTTCCAGACCTCGGCTCCTGTTCACACGGGGCATTTGGGGGTTGAGGCCCAACTGCTGCATCTGTTGATTTTAGGAATGGGTTGTGTATGTGCTGGAGAATCTCTACCCAGGCTCAGTCTGTTGGCCTAGCAGTGAAACCAAGTGCTCCTGCGTTGGGAGTTCTCAGATCCTTCACTTGGTCCTTGCTCCTTACCTGGTTGAGGATGGACATGTTGAGCCCCCTGGAAGAGAAGAACTGCTTTATAGCAACCACTGATGACCATCTTGAAGGAACATTTACAAGCACAAGAGGGAGCTGCATCCAGACCCCCTTGGACAGGATTATTGTGCCAGTATTTTGGGGAGGACAATGCTGGGACAGAAAGGACCCAAGGGAGGAGGATGAAAAGCTGTTCCGTCTGAATTACCTCAGTATTGGAAAGTAGCTTGTGATCTTCCCTTGCTTCCCACACTCCCCATGTAAGCTTCTGGAGAGGATTGTAATAGTGCCGAGGTGAGGGAGCTGTTTAGCTTCCCATGAGCTCTCCAGATAGCAGTTTGTTTGGGTGGGGGGCGGGGGGGGGAGAACCTGTGTGGTGAGGCATGTGACAAGGTTATTTACTTCCTTTGCTAACAAGAGTGTGCATCTTTCCCCCTTCTGCCCATTGACGTTGTTAGGGAGATTACTCTTTGATGATGTACTTCTGCTTCCCATTTCTCAGCTAACAGGAGTTTCCCTGGCCCTGCAAATGCTTGAGGCAGCAGGGTCTATGAACTGAACAACTGTGCCATGCACAGACTCCTCCTGCTTGCACTTCCTGCAGCTTGGGTTTGCTTCTGTTGCTGCACGGAGCAGAGGGAGAGAAGTGCCAGCCAACACTGTGTGCTCCTGAAATAGAAGTGGTGCCAAGGACGGGTCACTGACATTCCTGTGACTTGTGCTGCTGCATGTGCCAAGTAGGGCTCTTCCCTTCCTGCTCACTGCCACTTCCTGCTTTCCCTGGGCTCTTGGCCCTCTGCACGTTGCCATTCTTGTCAAATCATTGATCTGAAATCTGCCTAAAGGTCAGCTGCCCTAGCTTCAGTGGCTGGAGCAAATCTTTTGTGTTAAAAAAAACCCACAACTTTGTGGGACCCCATTAATGGGTCTCCCTCTTTTGCCTTGGATGAAATGGCCACCCTTGGCAGCAATTAAGTAATTGTTATTAACAAGGATTGGAAGGCATGAGAGGAAGTGGGTCCTGTGCCTGCTTTGTCTGCTGGAGCAAGAAGGCAGTGTGATTCTGGAGCAGCTGTGTTGCCTTTTGCTTCCCACATTCCAGCCCTCTGGATTTCAGCATGGAAGCAGGAATTTGTTCCTCTGGAATGGAAATAGACAACCGTGGACTTGCTAACCTAGCAGGCTCTAGCTCTCTGCAAAGACTGCTGTGTATGGGAAGTGGGTTTGTGAGAACACACACACACATGCCTTTTGGGTTTTGTATTGATGATCAGTAGTGATGAGAATGTTGCCCTGCTTCCCACCAGTGTCTGGCTTGTGTCCTGATTTCCTCAGAGTTGCTTGTAAGTATTTCTATCTACCACCCTTACAGGGCTCTTCATGAGCCCTCTTTTTGAAGGACCAGTTATAATATTACAATTTTCATAGCATTTGTTTCATTCTATTAGTCACTGGAAAATAACACTTGTCCTCATTCCTTTCTTCATGTTACTAAAGCTGTAGGAGCCAGTCTGGTTGCACTTTGCTTAAGCTTCCTCTCTGCACCCACATCATTGGTGTTGGCAGGAGGGTGCCTCGCTTTGAGGATGATTGCATCAAAGTTGGTGGAAGACTGATGTGTTTGGACTGGTGCACAGAGGAATTAGTGCCATCAGGGTTGCAGGCATGGAAGCTTTGTTTTCTTAACCCTGGTCTACACTAAGAGTTTAGGTCAAATTTAGCAGCATTAGATCGATTTAACCCTGCACCCACCCACACAACGAAGCCATTTTTGTCGACTTAATGGGCTCTTAAAATCAATTTCTGTACGTCTCCCTGACGAGGGGATTAGCACTGAAATCGACATTGCCAGGTCGAATTTGGGTTAGTGTGGACGCAATTTTACGGTATTGGCCTCCGGGAGCAATCCCACAATCCTCCATTGTGACCGCTCTGGACAGCACTCTCAACTCAGATGCACTGGCCAGGTACACAGGAAAAGCCCTGCAAACTTTTGAATTTCATTTCCTGTTTGGCCTCCGTGGCGTGACGATGCAGAGTTCATCAGCGGAGATGGCCTTGGAGTCCCAGAATCGCAAAAGATCTCCAGCATGGACCGAATGGGAGGTACTGGATCTGATCGCTGTATGGGGAGACGAATCTGTGCTATCAGAGCTCCGTTCCAAAAGATGAAATGCCAAAATATTTGCAAAAATCTCCAAGGGCATGAAGGACATAGGCTATCACAGGGACTCGCAGCAGTGCCACGTGAAACTTAAGGAGCTCAAGCAAGCCTACCAAAAAACCTAAAAGGTAAACGCCTGCTCGGGGTCAGAACCCCAGACATGCCACTTCTATGAAGAGCTGCGTGCAATTCTAGGGGCTGCCTCTACAACTACCCCACACCAGTACGTGGACTCCTGCAAGGGAGTCTCATGCAACAGGGATGAGGATTTGGGGCACGAGGAAGATGATAGAGCACACCAGGCAGGTGGAGAAACCGTTCTCCCTGACAGCCAGGAACTATTTGAGCCTGGAGACAGTACTCTCCCAACCCAGGCTCCTGGACCTTGAAGGCGGAGAAGGCACCTCTGGTGAGCGTACCTTTGTAAATATAATACACAGTTTAAAAGCAGGTGTGTTTAATGATTAATTTGCCGTGAAGACTTGGGATGAATTCACGGCCAATACAGCTACTGGAAAAGTCTGTTAGCGTGTCTGGGAATAGAGCGGAAATCCTCCAGGGACATCTCAATGAAGCTGTTCTGGAGGTACTCCCAAAGCCTTTGCAAAAGGTTTCTGGGGAGGGCAGCCTTATTGTGTCCTCCATGGGAGGACACTTTACCACGGCAGGCCAGTAGCACGTAGTCTGGAATCATTGCATAAGAAAGCATGGCAGTGTGTGGTCCCGGTGTTTGCTGGCATTCAAGCAACGTCTGTTCTTTATCTCTCTGTGTTATCCTCAGGAGAGTGATATCATTCATGGTCACCTGGTTGAAAGAGGGGAATTTTATTAAGGGGACATCAGAGGTAGCCATTCCTGCTGGGCTGTTTGCCTGTGGCTGAAAAGAAATCATCCCCACTGTTAACCACACGGTGGGGGGAGGAGTGAAGTGATCATCCCAGAGAATTGGGTGTGTGTGTGGGGTTTAGTTGGGTTTGTGTTGCACATTAACCCGAAAACATCAGCCCCTCCTTTTAAATGGCCAATGTGTCTTTTTCAATTTTAATCTCCTTTTTTTCCTTCTGCAGCTGTAGATGTTTCAATGCTGCGACTAGCATCTCTGTCCCAGAGGCTAGTGCAGATAAGAAGGCGAAAGAAACGCGCTCGTGATGAAATGTTCTCGGAGCTCATGCAGTCCACCCAAACTGAAAGAGCCCAGCAGAATGCGTGGAGGCAGACAATGGCAGAGTCCAGGAAAGCTTAAAATAAATGTGGGGACAGGAGGGACGTGCGAGAGGACAAGTGGTGGGCATACCAGGAGAGGTGGCGGGATTAAGAGGAAAGGTAGCAGCAGCATGATGAAAGGAGGCAGGATGCAATGCTGAGGCTACTGGACTATCAAACTCATATGCTCTGGTGTATGGTTGAGGTGCAGGAAGGCATAGACCACCACTGCAGCCTCTGGGCAACCAACCAACCAACCTCCTCCCCAAGTTCCATAGCCTCCTCATCCAGACGCCCAAGAATGCGTGGGGGGGGGCACTCCGGGCACCCAACCACTCCACCCCAGAGGACTGCCCAAGCAACAGAAGGCTGGCATTCAATAAGTTTTGAAGTGCAGTGTGGCCTTATCCTCCCCTCCTCCCGCAGCCCACCTGGTACTTCGCTCCTCCCCCCTCCCTCCTGGGCTACCTTGGCAGTTATCCCCCTATTTGTGTGACTACTTAATAAAGAATGCATGAATTTGAAACAACAATGATTTTATTGCCTCTGCAAGCAGTGATCAAGGCGGGGGGGGGGAGGCGGTTGGCTTACAGGGAAGTAGAGTGAACCAAGGGGGCGGGTTTTCATCACGGAGAAACAAACAGAACTGTCACACCATGGCCAGGTCAGTGATGAAACTGGTTTTCAAAGCTTCTCTGATGCACAGCGTGCCCTGCTGTGCTCTAACTGCCCTGGTGTCTGGCTGCGCGTAATCTGCGGCCAGGCGATTTTCTTCAACTTCTCACCTTGCCATAAACGTCTCCCCCTTACTCTCTGATATTGTGGAGCACACAGCAAGTAGTAATAACAATGGGAATATTGGTTTTGCTGACTAAACGAGTCAGTAAACTGCACCAGCGCGCTTTTAAACATCCAAATGCACATTCTACCACCATTCTGCACTTGCTCAGCCTATAGTTGAACAGCTCCTGACTACTGTCCGGGGTTCCTGTGTATGGCTTCATGAGCCATGGCATTAAGGGGTAGGCTGGGTCCTCAAGGATAACTATAGGCATTTCAACATCCCCAACGGTTATTTTCTGGTCTGGAAAGTAAGTCCCTTGCTGCAGCTGTTCATACAGACCAGAGTTCCTGAAGATGTACCTTTCCCAGCCATCCCACATTGATGTTGGTGAAACGTCTCTTGTGATCCCCCAGTGCTTGCAGCACCATTGAAAAGTACCCCTTCTGGTTTATGTACTGGCTGCCTTGGTGATCTGGTCCCAAGATAGGGATATGCGTTCGGTCTATCGCTCCACGCTTGCCGTGGTATTGCATCTGCAGGAGACCAGGAGAGCAGAGTTGCAGGGGAAGCAGTGGTTGGATGACCAGGTTTGCAGACCTACTGCACAGGCTGCTGCCAGGACACAACAGCTGAGCGGGCTGCACGCTTGCTGTGGTATGGCAAGACAAGAGCAGCTGAGCAGAGTTGCAGCGGAAACGGCCCTGCAAGACCACCAGGAGAGCAGAATGGCAGCAGAAGCGGTGGATGACGATGGACATATAAAGGACCTGCTAGGTGGATTCATAGCATCAGGAGAGCAGAGTGGCAGCGGAAGCGGTCGTTTGATGATGATGGTTTGCAGTCCTATTGCACCATCTGCTGAAAGCAGTATGGCGCCTGCATGGAAAAAAGGCGTGAAATGATTGTCTGCCGTTGCTTTCACGGAGGGAGGGGCGACTGACGACATGTACCCCCAAAATCACCCGCAACAGTGTTTTTGCCCGATCAGGCATTGGGAGCTTAACCCAGAATTCCAATGGGCGGCGGAGACTGCAGGAACTGTGGAATAGCTACCCACAGTGCAATCAAAGCTCCAAAAGTCAATGCTAGCCTCATTACTGTGGATGCACTCCGCCGACTTAATGCGCTTAGTGGGGACACACACAATCGACTGTATAAAGTTGCTTTCTAAAAAAAAATAGACTTCTATAAATTCGACCTAATTTCACAGTGTAGACATACCCTTAGTGTAGAGGCTTGAAGTGGAAGGAGCAGTGAGAATAGGCTTTGTTTTGAGGGATGCAGGTATCTTTTGGGGAGGTGATACCAATCCTTGGACTAGGCTAATCTTCATTGCCTTGTTAGCTTGAGCTGTAACTCGAGTTTACCCCTAACCTGAATCCACACGCAAATCCCTAGTTTGAGTTAAGTGGTGCTTTAAGCTTGCGTTAGTTGGCCTGTGTGTGGTGGGAGCTGACTTGCTGCTGATGTTTGAGTTGCTATTGCAGAGTGGATGCAGCAGCTTGAATTACAGCTCATTCAGTTGTTAATCCAGTTGCTCAGTAGCTCCAGTGTTCTTTCACAGTGTGGTCACCGTCACTCAAGCTAGACTAGATAGTTACCGCCAAGGGCCATGGTGGATTCTCCATCACTGGCAATTTTTAAGTCAAGATGGGACGCTTTTGTAAGAGATGTTTCTCTAGGCATTATTTTGGGGAAGCTCTCAGGAGGAGGTCAGACTGGATGATTACTGGATGATTAGGTCCCTGCTGCCCTTGGAACCTATGAACTCAAGTGTACCAAGTCGTGCTAACTGTGGCAGTGAAGACAAGCTCATAGGTTGCATTGCAGGGAAAGGAGGGCATGCTGCCTGAGTCACCCTACTCAGCAGGTCTCTCTGGGTCTGTCTACACAGCAAAGAAAAACCTGTGGCTGGCCCTTGGGGCTGTTTCATTGCTGGGTAGACTTCCAGGCTTGGGCTGGAGCCTTGGCTCTAGGACTCTGGGGTGGGAGGGTCCCAGAGCTCAGGCTCCAGCATGAGCCCAGAAGCCTGCACAGCGATGAAAAAACCCTGCAGCCCAAACCCCATGAGCCCAGTCTGCTGTGTAGACAGACCCTGTGGTTACCAGAGGAGGAGGAAACTGTACATAAGTGACTGATTTCCGGCATGAATTGTTTGAAGAGATACCAGGCTACCTTGAGTCTGCATTTCCTTGATTAGCTCTTATGCCACTTCTGTCAAACTTAGTTCTTTTTTCCCCACTTTGACAACACGATCAATAAAACAGCTTCTTTGTGCTGCAAGTCTGATTGCTCCCCAGTGCCTGTGCTTGACTGGGATGGGCATGGAGTGAGCTCTTCGTTTCCTGCTGCTCTGCTTCTGATGTTTGGCTGATGATATCTGCTCTCTTGTTCCTCTGATTCATTGCTGAATAACTGTCAAATTGTAGACGAAATTCCTAGCACTGAGCCCTTTAGTCACGCATCCATCTGGGGAAATCTGAGAGGTCTGTGATACTATGGAATCATCTCTCAACTGAAGGGGTGGAAGCCCCAGTACTTATCAGAGCAGATGAGAATAAACGGCGGGGAAGAATGTGGTCTGTGGGGGATGGTCTAAGTGGGGCCCAATTAGACCTGGTCCACCAGACTTCTAGATTTCTGTGACTGAGCAATTCCAACACCATCCTGGAAAGTGTGCATTCTGGGGTGTGGGGAGACATCTGCAACTTCATGTTACTGTGAGAACTGCATCCTGGGATTACCTGGCCTCTCTGCGCTCCCCCCCCCCCTTTCCTTTCTTGGCCTGGGAAGGTACTGGTAGCCTCTGCAGACAGAGTGCATTCCTTGTTGGTGTGGCTGTTGGGTGGCTTCTTTTCCTGGAGGGCATGCTCCAGGCTTGTTTTCTCCCTCCCCATCGGCTGGGCCAATGGAGATGTTTCCACCATCGTCTTCTGTTTGTTCTGTTTTCAAAAATCATTTGCAAGTTGCTTATTTCCTTTGGCTCTGTTGCTTCATTTCAGCCCATTAGAGCTTTGGGGTTAGTGGAATTTTCCAAGTGCTGGGGCGGCTCCAAGGAGTATGGTAGCTTCCGCTGAAGCAAATTTCAGCTTGTAACTATGGGGGTGAAGCAAGAAAGTCACTAAGATCAGAACTCCCAACCTACACAACCTCCCATCAACAAAATTGAGCTCCTGACCTAGGACCTGGCCTAGTCTCTGGCGGCAGGGGTGAGGGAGGAGCAGGGACCTTGTATGAGGGGGGGGGAATGGGAAGATTTGAGAACTTGTCTTGGATCACTCCCCAGAAATACTTGTTGGAGAATGGTTTCAGAGTGGTAGCCGTGTTAGTCTGTATAAACAACAAGGAGTCTTTGTGGCACCTTAGAGATTAACAAATTTATTTGGGTATAAGCTTTCGTGGGCTAGAACCCACTTCATCAGATGCACGGAGTGGAAAATTAGAGGCAGGTATAAATATATGAAAAGGTGTGATTTGCCTTACTAAGTGTGAGGTCAGTCTAACAAGATAATTCAATTGACAGCAGGATACCAAGGGAGGAAAAATAACTTTTGAAGTGGTAATTAGTGGCCAAACCGGACAGTATCTGCGCAAAAGAATGAATGGACACAAATCTGACATCAGGAATCATAACACTCAAACCAATCACACTTCAATCTCCCTGGTCACTCTATAACAGACCTGAAAGTGGCAATTCTCCAACAAAAAAACTTCAAAAATAGATTCCAGCGTGAAACTGCAGAACTGGAATTAATTTGCAAACTGGGCACCATCAGATTAGGCCTGAATAAAGACTGGGAGTGGTTGAGTCGTTACAAAACCTAAACCTAATTTCCCCAATACTAATTTCCACCAGCTGTTACTCTCACCTTCTTGTCAACTGTCTGAAATGGGCCACTCTCTTTACCACTTCAAATGTTTACCCCAACTCCACAGTCAGCAGTGACTATCAGTCAGCGTAAAATGGAAGGGTTATTAGTCGACAGGAACACAGTGTAGAACAGAACTTGTTAGCATAGAAATCAGTGACTTTCAGCCAAGTCCATCTTGGGGAATCCCGGCCCAGACACCCTGGACCCCTCCCCTCCAGTCTCCCCCAGCAGACTGCCCAGCTTCCAGCGACCCAACCTCTGACATGCCCCAAGCTCCTCCTCCTGATCTTTGTCTGATTCCCAGATAAAGTGTCACCTGGTGGTATCCCCCTCCTGGGTCTCAGGTTGTGAAGCTGGAGCAGTCTCACCTGCCCTGAGGGTCTCAGCCAAAGTCACAGACCCTTATCCCACCACCTAGGCATTGGTGCAACACACAGGGAAACTGAGGCACACAGTATTCATGCAAAACAGTAAAACTCACTATGTCAACAGTAAGACTCACATAGGCTCAAATACAACATAACGAGGGAAAACCCCGACTTTGTCACAGGGACAACACAGAATGATGTGAAATGGAATGAGCTAGACAGTATCGTGGCTGGTGAAGCCCTCTGATCCCTGCACCTGGGTATTGAGACCTGCTCCATACATCAGTAGGAAAAAGGGGGTCCAAGTCTAAGTGTCTGGCTGTGATGACCCATGGGGTTGGAACCCTGCTGAGGAGTCAAATGCAGTGTATTTTTGGTTGTTTTGGTTAGGTTTGCCCACTAATATTATAGCTGTGCTTATGAGCTTTGACCTGTGAATTGAACCTCTGCCCCTTGGTAGGTAAAGTCAAACAGGAGAAAGTTTTGTTTGTTTGTCTCCCAGGGAGGGGCAGTCTCTCCAGGTTTTCTGAAACTAGGGGTTTTAGGGTTCTGCTCCAGAAACAATCTCTTGATGCTGACAGGGAAACCAATTATCTTATTACTAACTTTCCTTTTTAGATAATCGAGAAGGATGTGAGAAGTTCATGATATCATCTAGAGTCATCAGATTTCCTTTACCCCTTTTTGCCTGGGTATGGAACCTAGACTGTGCTTTTGCAAAATTACAGTGATAAAGTACAGAGGGGTTGGAGGATTGCGGTCCATGTAGTTGCCTGTTTTAGTCTCTGTACATGTGCTTCAGTTTTTGTTTACAAAATGTTCCCATTTAACAAATGCAGGCAACAGGCTGGCCCTAAAAAGTATTAAATAACAGAGCTGGGGTGGGTTCAGTTTGGGAAATGTATATTACCAAGCCCAGGGTGAAGTATGTAAGAACTGCGGGCAAAGCATTTCTGGTAGAGGGATCTGGCTATGGAACTGTCTTCCAGAAGAGATAAGGCAAATCCAGAGCCTGAGTTTAGGAAATGTTGCAAAACTTATCCACTTTGAGAGAGCCTTTCCACCACAAGTGATGCTCACAATATGAACATCCCTTCAGGTTCCAAACCTTTACCAGCCCCCTAAAATAAAAAACTTACCCCAAGCAGAATTTTGACCCTCAAAAGGGAGATGTGCTGGAAACTCCATGAAGTCAGCTAGAAAATCATTGCTTTGATGCTATAGGGAATGCACTCATACTACAGTGATGGACAGCGGGTAAAAACCTTAAGATGTGTTGTGGGGCTACGGAAGGAGGGGACCATGCATGGGGAGGAGCAGTCCATTTCATGGGATGATTCCATTTGCACTCATCTCCTTGGTGCCACTTTCCTTTCCTTTGTTTTGGGCAGTAAGATGCAGTTGTGCTTTTGATATTGGCCTTCATTTCGGTCTCCCCAGCTATTCGCTTCAGATTTCTTGGAATATCCTGTCTAATCGGAGGACAGTTTGCCCTTTCAGACTTGGTCATTTTGTGAGGGAGACCATATTTCCAGAGTGAAAAAGTAGCATTCGTAGGCGTTTGGACATCCTCCTTCACTCACTAGGGGCCAAACCCATCCTTAGAGTAACCTCATTGACTTCACTGGAGTCATACCAGAGATGACTATTCTCCCAGGTCACTTGGATAAATCTGATTTAGGGGAGCAATATTTGTGAGGAAGAGCTATACAGCTCTTTGTCACTGGCCCAGAGCTTGTGAGCCCACCTCAGATTCTAAGTTTATTGCTCAGTTACTGTTGCTGGTGTTTGCTGCACTGAATCATTTTCTTGCTGCTAATGACCGTATGTCTCCCTTGTGTATGCAGTGGTGTCCCAAATGATACGTTCTCCACTCCTCTAACAGGAGGAGGCGCTCAGTTACACGGTGGTTTGGAGGGGGAAAAAGGGTGAGATTTCAAAAATCTGAAAGGGTAAGCAACACTCACCTGTGCAGCAGGATTAGTGCAGTCTAGCCATATCCTTGTGCTCTGCAGTGGGCAATTACCAGCAGCTCTGCTTGTGTCCCAGCTCTCTGGGCCCAGTGGTGACTTGATTGTATATGGAGTGGACTGAACTGAACCACCAAGCTTCAGCCAGTTAAACTGTTTCCTCAGTTCATTCCTCCAACTGTGATAAATTTTAGGAAAGTGTTATCCGTGTTTTAGAGATTTTCCCCTCACACAGATTAACCTGCTTCCTTTAATCTGTGTAATGTCTTAGATACTAGTAAATGTAGCCTAATGCGTCTCAAAGGTTTATTTGATGGGATGGGGCTCAGACTAACTCCTGAGATGACAGTGCAATAGAATTTAGCATTAAAGTAATACCTTACATCTACATATTGCTGTATATACACGAACTCTCTCAACCACCCTGGGAGTGTAGGTAAATGGTTCTCTGCTTGACAGGTAGAGAAACCGAGACATGCCTTAAGTGTCTTGCCCAAGGCCACTCAACAAGTCAGCGTTAAAGTTCTATTGAGAACCCATAATTTCCTGACTCTTAGTCCTGCCTCTCAGCAAGAGAGGGTACAACAGGTATTGGATCATGACCGTTAAATTGTCAGAACATTGCAGATTTGTCCAAGTGCTCTAGCAATTAACAATCAGAAATGTTGATTGTGGTCTGAGATGGTGTTTCATTGCAGCTATTCTTTTACACCTAAGATAAGTAATTATGGGAAAGTTAGAAATACTAAATTTGGACTGGCAGGCCACTTGGATCAAAATAGCGCATTGCATGTTGGGACCTTTAGGCTCAGAGACGATACATCTTCCCTGAAGATGAAGGTGGCTGCCATCTGCTTCATTTTATGTAAAATGGGGTGGTCTTTGGACTTCTTTGCAGTTGATAACAAGACCCTCAGGCATAGCTGGGTAGTCCTGGGCCTGCACTAATTAGTGTTTATTAGTCACTGGGTTGTATATGCAAGGCATTACTGGAAGTGGAGGGAATCAATACAATACAGCTTCCTGAAAGCCTTTCAGGACCTCCAACTGCAATAATGGTAATAGCAGGTAAGTTGTGACTGAAAGTCACTGTTGGCTGATCTGAGGTATCAAAAACTAATTAGCATTGTAGCACTAGTAGAAGAGACATTGATGTATAATTTAGCCTCTGAATGAAATTAGCATTATTTATAAAAACCTATTAACGGAAATGTCTTCCATAAACATTTTAAATAACTTCTATTTGGATTCAGATGTTCCCTGCACTACATGCAACCTAGATATTGCAATGTTGTGCTAGTGAAGTGAACCAGGCAAATGGGAAATATAAAGGCCATACCTTTATATTTGGATACCACACCAGTGAACCTACAGACAGCCTGAACAGAGGAGTCATTTGGGCAGCCCCTGAGACCGTAGTATGATGTGTAACAAATTCAAATTGGATTCCCACAGCTAGAGAAATTTTAGTATGTTAGTGCTCAACCTTACAAAAGTATTTTGGACTGTAAATACAAAGGAATCACTTTGTCCACAACTGAATTTCAGCCATCTCCATCTTTAGACTCGAATAAGACAGCTGTATAACACAGTGTAACACTACACAAGCTTAGGACAAGACTTAAAGAGTGTGTCAAATTGAAACTGTAGGGGGAATTTAGAAATGCAGAAGCATTTACTTGGTAAAATTTGACTAGAATGTTAAATCTGGCTCAGATGCTTAATCTAACAACCCTATTGTTGAGGGGAAAATACCATGAGATTTTAACAATCACAGTTAATTAGGCACTTTGATTTCATCTTCCAGATGAGATGTATAACACAGCTCACAGCGCTCTGAGGATTTTGTCTCCAGTGTAGAGTTTGATTACCTTTCTTTTCAAATGTAACTTCAACCTACCAGACTTTGGGGACACTAAATAGAATTTTAAAAAATCCTTAACTAGTCTACTTTATTAATAGTAATGACCTAACTGTACTTGGTGCTGGAGAAGATGCAGGATGAAGTCATTTCCGGTCCTGAAGAGGTCACATGCTAAGAAAAAATCTTTCTGAAGACAGGGTGCACTGGAAAGCCCAGAGTGGAAGGAGAACTCTTGGTTTGGTTCACTTTTTGTGGGCCTTGTGGAAACAGTCTTTAAAAGTAACTTGAATTGGGGGTGGAGTGAAGAGGGGCGGGAGGTCATTCCATGGTAGGGTGTGGCATGGATAAGCGCTGAGGCTGGAGTATGGGGAGGTAGCAAATAAGACATCCGGGCTGGCATCCATGGGACAGAATGATGACATCACAGATGTAGGCTGGGAGGAGGTTCGTAAGCCTTGAAGATGAGGATGTTTAAAAAATAAATGCACAGATTGATCAAAAAGCCACCTGTGCACAAGTGGCGCTTTCAAGCTCAGCAGTATCTTCTGTCCAGCTGTAAGGTGTCTGGTTTCTTAAGCCCAAATTCGGAGCTGACAGAAGTAATACTTTATTGTAGATGGCACCTTAAGTTCAAGATGCAAATTGCAGTTCTTGTTCAGAATACAGATTTTTCACTGTAAGAAGGCCCTGTGTTTCATTTCTGACTAATCTTTGCTGCAATGTGAATTAAAATTAAACAAGTCCCAAAACCGTGCGTGCTGTCTGCTTGCATCCGGGGTGGCACACGTGTTCGACTGCTGGAGCGCCGTGTGCACCCATTGCCTGTGGCAAACTGGTATTTGCATTAATTCTCCCCAGCAAAGATGGAAATGAAAGGCTTTGAGATGATGTGTCTGAGATCTGCTGTGGGTAGGAGGAAGGTTTCAGGCCTAACCTCACTGGCAGTATTACTTTACGTGGCAAATTCTGTTTCCTCTTAAGTCTGAGTGGCTGTCAGGTATTAATTGCAGGCTGGAACCAGTGCATTTTTTTCGTTTGCTTGTAAGCAGAGTTCAGACCCATTCTTTTCTTATTTTGGATGCCTAGCCTCTGAATTCCTCCTCTCTGATTTTTTGGGTTTCATGCAGGGGCCTGGAAGATCCAATGAGTTCTCAATCCCTCAATATTTGAAGATGTCTAGAGCAATATTTCCCTTTTTCTGTCCTTAAACTGACTAGAAACTAGTTCCTGTCTGTATCCTGCTTGAAAATGCAGCTCCTGGCCCTTGTATTTGGGTTGCATTAGTTCATGATGAGGTTCAATAAGGATAAGTGCAGGGTCCTGCACTTAGGACGGAAGAACCCAATGCACAGCTACAGACTAGGGACCGAATGGCTAGGCAGCAGTTCTGCGGAAAAGGACCTAGGGGTGACAGTGGGCGAGAAGCTGGATATGAGTCAGCAGTGTGCCCTTGTTGCCAAGAAGGCCAATGGCATTTCATAGAATCATAGAATATCAGGGTTGGAAGGGACCCCAGAAGGTCATCTAGTCCAACCCCCTGCTCGAAGCAGGACCAATTCCCAGTTAAATCATCCCAGCCAGGGCTTTGTCAAGCCTGACCTTAAAAACCTCTAAGGAAGGAGATTCTACCACCTCCCTAGGTAACGCATTCCAGTGTTTCACCACCCTCTTAGTGAAAAAGTTTTTCCTAATATCCAATCTAAACCTCCCCCACTGCAACTTGAGACCATTACTCCTCGTTCTGTCATCTGCTACCATTGAGAACAGTCTAGAGCCATCCTCTTTGGAACCCCCTTTCAGGTAGTTGAAAGCAGCTATCAAATCCCCCCTCATTCTTCTCTTCTGCAGGCTAAACAATCCCAGCTCCCTCAGCCTCTCCTCATAACTCATGTGTTCCAGTCCCCTCATCATTTTTGTTGCCCTTCGCTGGACTCTCTCCAATTTATCCACATCCTTCTTGAAGTGTGGGGTCCAAAACTGGACACAGTACTCCAGATGAGGCCTCACCAATGTCGAATAGAGGGGAACGATCACGTCCCTCGATCTGCTCGCTATGCCCCTACTTATACATCCCAAAATGCCATTGGCCTTCTTGGCAACAAGGGCACACTGCTGACTCATATCCAGCTTCTCGTCCACTGTCACCCCTAGGTCCTTTTCCGCAGAACTGCTGCTTAGCCATTCGGTCCCTAGTCTGTAGCTGTGCATTGGGTTCTTCCGTCCTAAGTGCAGGACCCTGCACTTATCCTTATTGAACCTCATCAGATTTCTCTTGGCCCAATCCTCCAATTTGTCTAGGTCCTTCTGTATCCTATCCCTCCCCTCCAGCGTATCTACCACTCCTCCCAGTTTTGGGATGTGTAAGTAGGGGCATAGCGAGCAGATCGAGGGACGTGATCGTTCCCCTCTATTCGACATTGGTGAGGCCTCATCTGGAGTACTGTGTCCAATTTTGGGCCCCACACTTCAAGAAGGATGTGGATAAATTGGAAAGAGTCCAGCGAAGGGCAACAAAAATGATTAGGGGACTGGAACACATGAGTTATGAGGAGAGGTTGAGGGAGCTGGGATTGTTTAGCCTGCAAAAGAGAAGAATGAGGGGGGATTTGATAGCTGCTTTCAACTACCTGAAAGGGGGTTCCAAAGAGGATGGCTCTAGACTGTTCTCAATGGTAGCAGATGACAGAACGAGGAGTAATGGTCTCAAGTTGCAGTGGGGGAGGTTTAGATTGGATATTAGGAAAAACTTTTTCACTAAGAGGGTGGTGAAACACTGGAATGCGTTACCTAGGGAGGTGGTAGAATCTCCTTCCTTAGAGGTTTTTAAGGTCAGGCTTGACAAAGCCCTGGCTGGGATGATTTAACTGGGAATTGGTCCTGCTTCGAGCAGGGGGTTGGACTAGATGACCTTCTGGGGTCCCTTCCAATCCTGATATTCTATGATTCTATGTCCACCCCTTACAGCACCCTGCATAGTCTGAGCCAGGCTTTTCCTGCAGCTGGCTGGGGAGCAGAGCCCCTGCTGTGCTGCTGTTTCCTGAGCTTCCCCAGCACTTTTTGTCTGTGGTGGAACTAGTCCACTGTTCGCATCCCTTCCTCAGCTCCACACAAGCACTCTCTCACATGGCCAGCTCTGCTGCTGAAAGCTTGAAGTGTGAAACTGAATGATAACCAACCCCCCCTCCAGCCTTTGTGTATGGGGTATGGTTGTGTGTGCCAGGAGCTCCTGGTATTCAGTCAGCTGCTGGGATTTTTCTTGGAAAAGACCAGGTTATCCTACTGAAGTTCTCTTTGCTATTCAGTAAGAGAATCAAGAAATGTGCCCAAACCAACCCCTACTGCAGCTTTGAATGGTCTGTAAAGGCAGCATGCAGTTTCCTACATTCGTTTTACCTTGTTCTCTGACCAGTGGATTTGGTGCACTGCTCTCGTCATAATAATATGTTCCTGTGATCGTACCCTAAATTATGTGATTTCAGCTGCTCAGAAAGTAGTGTTCACCATTAAAATCCCTCTTTGCCCTTGTTAAATTGTGTTCTGAACCTCCTTGCTCTCGGAATCCATTTCATGCCATCTTACTGTTTCATTTGGACCCTTTCAGAAGATGAAGAAATTTTTGCTTGTCAGTGGGGAGGGCTTTTTGTTCATGTGAAGTAAAAGGGTCTGTCTTGGCTTCCAGGATAATCTCACCTCTGGGGACTACATTCTTACAGGACAGAGCCTGGGTTCTCGAAGAGAGTCTTGGCAGACACAGGCAGCAAACACACACAAAATCTTCTTCCTTCTCCTCTGCCCTGGGACTCGGGTGTGACAATTCATGTTTTCCTTCGGCAAAAGATACCATATTGACAGACATGGAGGTACAACATCAGCAGCGCAAATTGTCCCTGTGAACTGGGCCCCAGCAGTGTGCCTCAACCCTCATCTGAAGGGACCCATCCGTTCCAAGGCTGAGAATGAAGTTCTCATTGGTCATCGTCTTCTGGTGAGCCTGCCAAGAAAGGAGGCTATTAATGATGACAGTTTTGTGATTGGTTTTCTGTCTGAGGAAAAGATACCCACCAACTAATTCCACAGAAATCATTGAACAGCCATCAGCTGGTAAAGACGGTTGGTCCCAGGTGGCACATAGTTAAGATTCTGTATTCAGTCCCTATTCCTAAGGCAGTCAGGCACCAAACATAAGGTGTTTCATACCAGCTGCGGGTAGAAATTTGGGTACAGTTTTGAAGTAGAGAACTGAGTAGAGTTTGTAGGACAGTGAGTAGCTGTGGTGTTTAGGTCAGGTTGGTGGTGATGGGAACAATCCACAAGTGCTGAGATACCAGCAGGATGCATTGTGTGTGTCTAGCTTTCTGTGTGGAGCTCTGTGCCCTGCTGCTGGGTTTCACTGACTGGAGTGACACCCACAGCTCCTAGGGGCCCTCTAGGTAACCTGCGTGCTCTATTTTTGCTTGTGGTGTGGACATTGCCTGCACCAAGAGGTTTGGTAGATTTTAGGAGGAGCCTGGATCAGCCCTACTTCCAAATTGGTGGCATCCATACCTGGGCAGATGCTGTGGCTGCCAGAGACAATGTAATCCTGCTAATCTCCCTGAAGCGGGTCCTGTGCCATCTGGTGCACTAAGAAGTTAGTGTTTCAGTAACTTGTTGCTGGAGTGGCAGTCTGTGCATTTACAAGGGCTCTGTCCTCTAATTACAAAGGGATTAACAGTGGAGAGCTGCCTGCTGCTCTGACCTGGCTCTGGCCCTACAGTATTGCACTTTGAGTGCACAGCAGAAAGGTCTGTAGCAGCAGTTCAAGGCACAAGTTCATTCTCACCACCACTGGAGGGTAGGGAGGGCTTGAGCAGCATGCTGAAACAGATGCCTGGCTATAACTTTCCAGAAGGCTGCACTGGGGTGGTGTTTCTGAGTGGGCAAGGCAAACTCAGGCCTCTTGAGTGTGACCACCTGGCGAATGTTAACCTACTTAAATTGACTTGGTCAACACACAGACTGGTGCATAAGAGGGAGGCGCCTAGGATAAGAGCTGGTCTAAGTAATTCTTTCCTTTCTCTAGCCCCCACTATCTAAGCTCTGTACAAACACTAATTCTCAGTCCTCTTGGGCAGTGGTCAGTATCATCTTAGGAAACTAAGAAATTAAGTGGCTTAGCCCCATTCTGCTCAGCGAATAAGTGGCAGAGCTGGGAATAAAGCTTTGATGTGTGACGTTTCTGTGCTCTGCTAACCTATATCCCTTCAGTGAGTTGCAGCAGTGGCTGTGTCTTGTTCATAGATAGAGGAGCCCCTGGGGAGGAGTTTAGGAAGGTATGTTTCTAAATGCCTCATAGAGACTTTTGCAGGAAAGCCCCCGTTAGTAGGGACACGGGGCAAGTCTACACTACAAAATTAAGTTGATCTAAGTTACAGTGACATACAGCCACCCCAGTAATTGAATTGCTTTTACACGTCCACACTATGCTTCTTGTGTTGGCAGTGCGCATTCTCACCCGGAGTGCTTACACCTATTTAACTGTCAGCGTGAGGGCATTGTGGTTTCTGAACGGCAGCAACCGTTGTCGATGTAAGTAACATGGTGTCAGTATAGACTGACTGACTACATTGACTTAACTCCACCCCCCTGAGGTGGCTGCTTATTAGGTCAGTATAGTGGGCAAATTACTTTGGTGGAAGTTACATTTTAATGTAGATGCTTACAGAGCGCATAACTCTGTAACATAGAGCAGACTACAGTAGGATTTGTTCAGATTACATTTTTTTTAAAGGCCAGAAGGGACTGTTGTGATCTAGTCTGATCTGTGTAACATGGGCCATAGAATGTCACCCAGTGACTTCTGCATTGAGCCTGACTTGGGTTGAGGTGGAACATATCCATTGAAAGACTTCAAGTGATGGAGAATCCGTCAGATCCCTTGGGAAGTTGTTCCAATGGTTTATTTACCCTCACTAGTAAAACTTTGTGCCTTATTCCCTTTCTGACACTGAGCAACTGCCGAATTAGAGTGGTGCTCTGGTAAACTGGTAGTCTTCGGTTCTTAGTCTAGAACTTTTAGGGTCTTAGAGGTTGTCTGATTTCCGCTTTGGGATCATTTGCCATATTTGTGGATTTGTTAGGTCCTTAACATTCTTACCAGGGTGGGTTTGATTTAAATCATGATTTAAATCAGTAGTCAGGAAGATTTGATTTAATCATGGATTTCTACATAAAAATGAATTCTTGTTAGTAGTTATAACCTTAATACATATTCTTCAGAACTCAGAGACGTAGGTTTCATTTTTAGAAGGTACACACTATACATTTTTAAAGTGATTTATTTTGAAAACTTTTCAGATTAGTGTTATATCTATATCAGAAAATGAATGCTTGCTTATTTAATTTACCAAAAGTAATTGAAGCAGATAGTTCACCTCCCAATAACTTCATAAATATCTCCAATTCAACAGGCTAATCATTAATATTTGGAGGATTTTCTTGCTACGCTTGACAGGTTTCAAAGTAGCAGCTGTGTTAGTCTGTATCCGCAAAAAGAAAAGGAGGACTTGTGGCACCTTGGAGACTGTCTCTAAGGTGCCATTAGTACTCCTTTTATATTTCTTGAATGGTTCTTATTCCCAAACTGGGTCTCTTTTATGGCCTGCTGCCATTATAGGTTTTCCCTTCTAGTGAGAGAATAGTATTGTTGCTGGCACAGAGTGCCCGAGGCAAGCAACAGCTGGGTTCGTTGCCCAGTGTGCGTCGCGCCAGTGACCACAACGGGGTGGAGAAGCAGAGAGATTTATTTGAAGCTTCAAATAGGGTACAGGGAGACTGAGCTGTCTCAAATCCTGCAGCCCCGCATGCAGATTCCAGTATACATTTATACCTTTGCCTACTTCACTACACAAGCTTATGCAACCAATTACCTGTTGCCCCGTACAATACCATAGCCAATCAGCTAAAGCAGCCAGTTGTGTTTTTCCTCAGTAGCATTGCACGGGCCTTGCCTTATTTGGTCCTATTTGTTACTGGTTTTTGCTAAACATTTCTGCCTTATC
Organism: Lepidochelys kempii; assembly: GCF_965140285.1. Lineage (NCBI taxonomy): Eukaryota > Metazoa > Chordata > Testudines > Cheloniidae > Lepidochelys > Lepidochelys kempii. Next base: position 350,741,433 of record NC_136380.1, read on the forward strand.
TATACATTTCCCAGGCCGAAGCTGGCCTTGGCTGGTGAGCCGCGTGCAAACCTGTCTGTTTGTGTGTTAGCTTCCTTATAGTTGTGCAGGGTCACAGAAAGCTCAAGGAGCGGAGGGGCTTCAGTTTGCCTGGGCCTAGAGCAAGGGGGCTTCTTCGACACTCGTGGTCTTCCACCCGCCCGAGTTACCTAGAGTGGTGCCCAGTGTCACCAACAGTATGGTAGATCTTCAATCAGTCAATGAAGGCTACTCTCAGAAAGACCTCCAGACTTCTGGAATATGCTGCTCAAACAGTTTCACTTTTGTTTCTATTGCCTGTCCCTCCCTTCTCACATTTATCTCCAGACTTCTTCACCTTGTCCAGATTTATTCTGCCCCCAACAATTTTCTAGTTGTTGCACTTTTTGAAACTTTGCACTTTTAGAGAGAGGTAAGGGACTGACTCTGTGTACAGAAATTTGCAGAGGGACAATAGGGTTGAGGTCTGTTATTTCTCACCTCTCTATTATTTATTTAAAAACATTTTTGCTGTTAACAAGCATGTTATCTCTGGAGACCCAAATCCACAGTTTGAGAACTGCAAAACTAAGCCTCTCTGATGGTATCTTCTAGACTGAGCACTGAGTCCCACTGGGTGGATAGAAAGATTAACCTAAATAATCTATACAGAAGCCCCTGGAACCGCATATGATTGGGTCCCTAATCCATGAACTATTGGAACTCATTTACAAAACTTTTCTTAAGCATGACATGAACATATTGTCTCATTCTATAGAATTAGAATTTATAATCTCTATTCCATGAGGAGATATCTTTGAGCTATAATGTATCTTAATTAAAACTATCTTTAGATAAGTTTTTTCCTCAAAAAGCATTTTATCAAAAAAATCCGATTTAAATAAAGATTTTTTTTAATAATTGATTTTATCCACCCTGATTCTTACTATATGGGGCTGTGATGCTGGCAGACCAGGTGCCAGCTCATGCCAAGACCCCTAGGTCTAGCTGAACACCTATAAATGCAGAGCCCGCCCCCCCCCCCCCCAAAAAAAAAGAAAGAAAAAAATCCTGTGAGCAGGGAACCTGCCTGTGAACTCATCCTATTAGCTTGAACTCTGGACAAAGGGACTAAAAATGCCTGACAAGAAGGAAATGTATCACTATGCTGGTTGGAATTATTTCTACTCTCCTTAGTAGGATTTGATTTCCAATTTTTAAAAGATGTCTTTTTGTCTGCAACTGCCTCTTTTTTCTCTGTTTAGCCATGGTGGTCCTCTTATTTTTGTGGTCCTCTTATTATTTTTTTATTTTGGGTATACATATAGTTTGAGCCTCTGTTTGGTGTTTTTAAAAAGTTGCAGTGCAGGTTGCAGGCATTTCACTCTTGTCACTGTTCCTTTTAATTTCTGTTTAACTAGCTTCCTAATTTTTGAGTAATTCCCATTTTGAAGTTAAAGCTTCTGTGATAGGTTTCTTTAGTATTTTCCCGTCTACAAGGATGCTAAATTTAATTACATTATGATCACTATTAGCCAAGTGATTCAGCTATATTCACTTGTTGGACCAGAACCCATGCACCACTTAAGACTAAATCAGAAATTGCTTCTCCCCTTGCAGGACTATCTGCTCCAAGAAGCAGTCATTAACGATGCCTAGAAATTTTATCTCTGCATCCCACCCTGAGGTGACGTGTTCCCAGTCAGTATGGGGATTGTTGAAATCACCCGTTATTATTGGGTTTTCTGTTTTTGTAGCGTCCCTAATCTCTGTGAGCATTTCATAGTCATCACCACCAGCTGGGATTTGGTGATGGGGCATGGATCACTTGATGATAACCTGTCTGTTCATTCCCTTTGGGGCACCTGCCATTGGCCACTGTCCGAGGATAGGATACTGGGCTTGCTGGACCTTTGGTCTGACCCAGTATGGCCATTCTTACGTTCTTATCTGAACAGGTAGATGGTAGTATATTCCTCCTGCTGTACTCTTATTGGATTTTCTAGCTATAGAGATTCTGTGGTACTGTTTGATTCATTTAAATTTTTTTCTGTGTTGGACTATGCTTTCTTTCACATATAAAACTACACTCCCATTAGCACATCCTACTCTCATCCTGTATATTTTTACCCTGGTATTACTGTGTCCCACTGATTATTGTAGTTCCACCATGTTTTTGTGATGCCTGTTATATCAGTATCCTCACGTAATACCAGGCACCCAAGTTGACTCTTCCTAGTATTTAGATTTTTAGCATCTGTATACAAGCATTATAAAATTTGTCAATATTTAAATGTCTGCCTTGATGTGATGTAATTGAAGGGGACTCTTTTTTTCGTTTGACTTTCTCTCTTTGGTTCCTCTCTGTGCTTTATCAGTTTCTATCCTCTCGTCTTTACCAGGATATAGATTATCTTCCTTAATAAATCCTCTCTTAATGGATGTGTCTGTCCAAGCTATGTGGTCTTGTGCACCTGTCAGCTTTCACCAAGCTCTTAGTTTAAAAAAACTTCTGTGACCACCTTAATTTTACATGCCAGCAATCTGGTTCCATTTTGGTTTAGGTGGAGCCCATCCTTCCTGTATAGGCTCCTCATTTCCCAAAAGGTTCCCCAGTTCCTAATAAGCCTAAATCCTTCCTCCGAATACCAAAGTCGCATCCACGCATTGAGTCCCTGCAGTTCTGTCTGTCTAACCGGCCCTGTGCTTTGAACTGGAAGCTTTTAGAGTATGCTGCCATGGAGGTTCTGGATTTTAATCTCTTACCTAGCAGCCCAATTTTGGCCTCGCTTTCTCTCCTATCTTTCCCTGCACCATTAGTACCTACATGTACCGCAACCACCAGTTCCTCCCTAGCACTGCACACAAGCCTATATAGATATCTCAAGAGGTTCACAGCCTTTGCACCGGTCAGGCAGTTCACCATGTGGTTCTCCCAGTCATCATAAACCCAACTGTCTGTATTTCTAATAAATGATTCTCCCATTACTATGACCTATTTCTTCTTAACAAGTGGTCTCCTCCTTTGGAGAGGTATCCTCATTGTAAGAGGATAATATGACATCATCTGGAAGGAGGGTCCCAACTACAGGATCATTTTGATATTCTACTGCCCCAAAACGTTCATCTTCCAACAGCAGAGACGCTGTCAGACTGGGAGTGGGATTGCGCTCCTGTGTTCCGGAAGGTCACATCATCTCCCTTAGCTCCTCCAGTTCAGCCACTCTGCCCGCAAGAGGCTGTACTTGGCCTCCGAGGGCCGTAAGCTGCTTGCACTGAACGCGCACACATGCTGCCTGCCCATAAAGCAGTTAATCGTAGAATCAAAGAACTGGAAGGGATTTTGAGAGGTCATCTAGTCCAGTCCCCTGCACTCATGGCAGCACTAAGTATTATCTAGACCATCCCTGTTAGGTGTTTGTCCAATCTGATCTTAAAAAATCTCCAGTGATGGAGATTCCACCACCTCCCTAGGCAATTTATTCCGGTGCTTAACCATGCTGACAGGAAGTTTTTCCTAATGTCCAGTCTAAACCTCCCTTGCTGCAATTTAAGCCCATTGTTTCTTGTCCTATCCTCAGAGGTTAAGAACAACAATTTTTCTCCCTCCTCATTGTAACAACCTCTTATGTACTTGAAAACTGCTATCATGTCCTCTTTTAGCCTTCTCTTTTCCAGACTAAACAAACCCCAATTTTTTCAATCTTCCCTTATAGGTCATGTTTCCTAGACCTTTAATCATTTTTGTCTCTCTTCTCTGGATTTTCTCCAATTTGTCCACATCTTTCCTGAAATGTGGCGCCCAGAAAGGGACACAATGCTCCAGCTGAGGCCAAATCAGCAAGGAGTAGAGTAGAAGAACTACTTCTCGTGTTTTGCTTACAACACTCCTACTAATACATTCCAGAATATTTTCTTTTTTTGCAACAGTGTTACACTGTTGACTCCTATATATCTTGTGATCCACTATGACCCCCAGAACCCTTTCCATAGTACTCCTTCCTCGGCAGTCATTTCCCATTTTGTATGTGTGCAACTGATTGTTCCTTCCTAACGGGAGTACTTTGCATTTGTCCTGATTTAATTTCATCCTATTTACTTCAGACCATTTCTCCAGTTGTCCAGATTATTTTGAATTACAATCCTATCCTCCAAAGCACTTGCAACCCCTCCCAGCTTGGTATCGTTCAGACTTTGTATTCTCTATGCCATTATCTAAATCACTGATGAATATATTGAACAGAACCAGACCCAGAACTGATCCCTGTGGGACCCCACTTCTTGTGCCTTCCAGCATGACTGTGAACCACTGATAACTACTCTCTAGGAACAGTTTTCCAACCAGATTTGCACCCACCTTGTAGTAGCTCCATCTTGGTTGCACTTCCCCAGTTTGTTTATGAGAAGGTCATGCGAGACAGTATCAAAGGCTTTACTAAAGTCCTATACCACTTGACTGTAGTCAAGATATACCACATCTACCGCTTCCCCCCATCCACAAGGCTTGTTACCCTGTCAAAGAATCATTCATGGTGCATTCAGTGCAATAAACTGGATAGCGCCACTCTGCTGCTGGACTTGTGTTTTTTTGTTTTGTGTTTGTGGTTTTCTTGGGCGGGGCAGGTGGCATGGTATTGGCCTCAGTGTAGCAAATGTTTGAGGTGTATCTGGCTCTCCCTTTCTGAATTTCCTTGCAAAACTCCCCTGTTTGCTGCTCCTGTTCAGTAGCCTTGGGGTCTAAACAGTGTGTTAGGAGCCAGGAGCTGCATAAGTTCTGACCTCAGCTCTTATGCTGCCTCCCTGTGTGGCCTCAGACAAATTGTTTCACCTCATTTCCTGTCCGTGCACGCACTTTCTTCTCTCCTCGCCCCCACATTGATGGGAGTTATGAGGATTAGTCTGTAGAGCAGGCACTTACTGACTCCTGGTCCAGAGAAGGTGCTTTGAGGCAAGTTATTCCTGCCTCCTTCTGGAAGTAAATTAGTGTCATGGCTCCCTAGTTCCCCCAACCCTGGGAATAGTAAAGCTGATGGATGCCAAGTGCTACATATGAAGTAGATCTAATACTGAAGCAGCTTTGGCTTCTTGCTTTGCTGATAATGTGGTATTTGTCAGTGGGATTCAGGTTTAGCTTCCTGCCATTTCTATTTGCAAGAGGCACCAGCTAGTTTTCAGTTCTGTGAGTCTGTGAGAAAGAGATGGATGGCAAGAGGAGGAGGAGTTTCCGTCGCCTGGCTGAGTCCAAATTTCATGAGAGGGGACAAAGTAGTGATGGGAGAGGGTCAGTCTGAAAAGTGACCTTGATATACTGTCCAGAGACAGACTCCAGGGAGGAGTACCCTCTCTGCTCATTTTCCTCCTGTTTGCCTGCCAGACCCAAGAGGCTGGCAATCAGTTGAGATGGGGATGCTACCTGGATCTCATTCTTAGCCTCTCTGCACCCTGATAGACACTACTGGGCAGTGATCTTCCCTCTGGTTCAGAGCTGGTGGGCATTTGTCATTTCTCAGTCCCTGGAAAAATCATGGAGCAGGTCCTCAAAGAATCAATCCTGAAGCACTTGCATGAGAGGAAAGTGATCAAGAACAGCCAGCATGGATTCACCAAGGGAAGGTCATGCCTGACTAATCTAATCGCCTTTTATGATGAGATTATTGGTTCTGTGGATGAAGGGAAAGCAGTGGATGTATTGTTCCTTGACTTTAGCAAAGCTTTTGACACGGTCTCCCACAGTATTCTTGTCAGCAAGTTAAGGAAGTATGGGCTGGATGAATGCACTATAAGGTGGGTAGAAAGCTGGCTAGATTGTCGGGCTCAACGGGTAGTGATCAATGGCTCCATGTCTAGTTGGCAGCCGGTATCAAGTGGAGTGCCCCAGGGGTCGGTCCTGGGGCCGGTTTTGTTCAATATCTTCATAAATGATCTGGAGGATTGTGTGGATTGCACTCTCAGCAAATTTGCAGATGATACTAAACTGGGAGGAGTGGTAGATACGCTGGAGGGGAGGGATAGGATACAGAAGGACCTAGACAAATTGGAGGATTGGGCCAAAAGAAATCTGATGAGGTTCAATAAGGATAAGTGCAGGGTCCTGCACTTAGGATGGAAGAATCCAATGCACCGCTACAGACTAGGGACCGAATGGCTAGGCACCTAGGGGTGACAGTGGACGAGAAGCTAGATATGAGTCAGCAGTGTGCCCTTGTTGCCAAGAAGGCCAATGGCATTTTGGGATGTATAAGTAGGGGCATAGCGAGCAGATCGAGGGACGTGATCGTTCCCCTCTATTCGACATTGGTGAGGCCTCATCTGGAGTACTGTGTCCAGTTTTGGGCCCCACACTACAAGAAGGATGTGGATAAATTGGAGAGAGTCCAGCGAAGGGCAACAAAAATGATGAGGGGTCTGGAACTCATGAGTTATGAGGAGAGGCTGAGGGAGCTGGGATTGTTTAGCCTGCAGAAGAGAAGAATGAGGGGGGATTTGATAGCTGCTTTCAACTACCTGAAAGGGGGTTCCAAAGAGGATGGCTCTAGACTGTTCTCAATGGTAGCAGATGACAGAACGAGGAGTAATGGTCTCAAGTTGCAGTGGGGGAGGTTTAGATTGGATATTAGGAAAAACTTTTTCACTAAGAGGGTGGTGAAACACTGGAATGCGTTACCTAGGGAGGTGGTAGAATCTCCTTCCTTAGAGGTTTTTAAGGTCAGGCTTGACAAAGCCCTGGCTGGGATGATTTAACTGGGAATTGGTCCTGCTTCGAGCAGGGGGTTGGACTAGATGACCTTCTGGGGTCGCTTCCAACCCTGATATTCTATGATTCTATGAGCCGCCTCACCAACTTTGGGGCTGACCATGCAGTCTGCAGAGTTCCCTGTCTCCACAGATCTTGGATCCTGCAAGTTGGAACATGAATCACTGCTAGTAGCATGGTGTGTCTGGATTTCAATTGTCCTGTTTATGTGGAATTTTGAAACCCTGGTATGAAATCTTTGCTAAGAGCCTGGTTTAAACTGGGAGGTGCAAACATGCTTTCAAACCTCAGAGCAGCCAGGGCAAAACAGCCCCTGGGGGAACTTCACAACCACATGTCTCCTAATCATTTGCAAGGACTTCTTGACTGTGTAAATAAGATGCTGCCTACCCATGGACATGTATGAAAGATTCTTCCTGACATAGGCCTGTGCATCTGACTTCCAGAGCTGAATCCTGGGGGCCTGGAGTTCTATCTTCTACAGTTCTACCACGTGCTCAAGACTCCTTTCCAGACTGCAGGTTGTTTTCCTTGCCACTGGGCCATCTCATGGGCTAGAAAAACCCATGGATGGTGGTGTTTGACAATGCGCCATACACACTGCAGTTTGCATGATTGCCAACCCCAAATGTTCAAAAATCATGAGATTGGCTTTAAAATTGTGAGATTATGTAAAAATAATAGATTTTCATTTGCGTTCTGCCTATTGAGTCTCTAGGGTGCCCTGCGGTCACATTTTGAAGCTTTCTCCGCAGACACGAGGGCTAGAAACTTACTTTTTCTTTAAGAATGAGGGCTGAAATCATCACTTGACTCCAGGAACTGGGACTTTAGGGAAACCAATAATTATCATGAGACTGATGACAAAATCATGAGAGTTGGCAACAGTGATTTCACTCATTTGTGTTGTGTATAGAGATCTTCCAGGAGGGCTGCCGTACCCTGTAGCGTAAGTCTGTGAGGGGGAGATAAGGTCAGTGTACTAATGTTGATGCCTTCTAACGGGATTAGTATAAACACACTTATGAGACTTCCTCCCCAGGGCACTGTTTAAAACAAAAAGCCCCCTTTAGTATCAGCACTGTCCCCCCCTGCAGCTCACAACCCCTTTTAGGGTAGAGTTTTTCTGGAGTCAGGGCAAGTCTTAACATTCCAGATTAAATTTTCCTGACATACTCAGCGTTTACCTTTTCTGGGCATCTCAGACTCTCCAGTCTGACAAGCTGGTCTGATTCCTATGTCTCTCTCTGTAGCGGCCTTGTGCACAGAGAGCCATGGAATAAAAGCTCTATCTGCCATCCTTAAAGATGCTGATGCTGGACAATCCTGTAACATAAGTGGTGTCCCAGGAGGGTGGAGACAAGTTGAGCTAGTGCTTAGCTCACCCCTCTGCTCTGGATCAGGAGGGGAGGGACTCTCGAGTTCTCCTCCTGCCTTGCTTGTGAACCAGTTAGGAGCTGGCTTCTCTTTCCCTTTCCTTTCTGTCCTTGTTTATTTGTACAGAGTGCTATCTGGTGTGAGGAGAACTCATTTGGAAATGGTGGAGGGATGCTGGTGTTAACCACTTCATCATGAGACTTTACCCAGGTCCCACTATTTGCTGAGCGACCTCTGCTCCCCCATGGTCCCTCTCTTCCACTTAGTATCTAGCAATTCTAGGGACAAGTAAATGGCAATTCTAAAGTGCTTTGCTTCCAGCAGCAAGACCAGCACAGGTCCCATGTGGGGAGCAATGTTGTCTAGTGGGTAGAACACTGGATGAAGATTTGGAGGCCTGCTTACTGTGATCGTGGATGTTTCACTTTCTGCTGAGCCTTAGTTTCCTAGTCTGTAAAATGGGGATAAAAGAAGTATGGAGGGTTGAAGCTCGTTTGTAACATGCACTGGACTCCTTGGATGAAAGGAAGAGCTTAAAAAAGTGGGCAAAATACTTCCTTTCCTCACGTGGCCTTATTCCAGTTCCATGTCTGACCTGTTCCTTTCCTCTGTATTGCAGCCTGCAGCGCTGTGCTGTCAACTTCCATCCTAGCTAAGACTGCAGCTGGGCTCCCTTCACTTCAGTGCTTAGATCAGAGGGCTTCAAAACAGTACCTTAACCTTTCCCAGCTTGGTTTCTTGTTCCTTTGTCTGTTTTGTGGCCTTTTGGCCTCTCTTGTCCCTTTCAATCTGTTTCAGTGCTCTGTCCTTGGGAGCATGCTGAGATTTGCCCACCTGCTGACATGGAGGTAGTTGAACCTGGGCTGGGATTTTCCATGCATTCTGACTTTATTTATTCTCTGAATACAAAGCCTTGGTGACTGGCCATCTGGGTTATGAAAACCCAGGTTTTTCCGTGGGGGATGGGAAAACAATTCAGAGGTTTTTTTTGTGAGTTTTATAATTTTGTGAACTTTTGTCTCTTTGAAGTATTTACACAAAGATAACCCTTCAAATAGGTTAATAGAAACTGGCTCTTATTTCAATTTGTGAATGAAACCTTTATCCTAACGTTAAGAAGGAAACTGATGAGAACATCCAGGTTTTTCATATACCTTTTAAAAAACAATAGGGAACTATATTTAACTGTCTAGAAACGTGGAGGGGAAAGGGAATGGGCAGAGTCATTGGTGATTGTAGACAGGGCAGTTTCTAGTGGGTGGCATCACCTGTCATTGATACTGAAGAGTGGGGAGTGAGTTGAGGTGCAATTTTCAAGGGGACTCAGTTTTTGGGATCTAGAAACTCCTGGAAGGTGAGCAGGGCATCTAATGTAATTCTAGATAAAACTGGCAAGTTTCTTATTTTTCAGGCTTCAGGGTGTTGAATTCAGTAGGTGGTGCTGATAGTAAATGTGAAAGCTGCCAATCAACACAGCAAATGGGTGATTATTTAGTGAATGTGTGAATTTGTGACTCAATATGTCGAAAGTTGAAGGAAGGAAGTATTTGGAAGGCAGTGACAGAATGGAATAAAATAGTGAAAACATTCTTCTAAAGCAAAGGGTAAACATTATCAAGAATTAAGTAGCAAGGTAGAAGGGGTCTGCGCTTATCTCCAAGTGCAGAAAATTGGATTCTTCACAGTCAAATGTGACATAGAATGAAATTTTGCCTTTTTGAAGTGAAAAAGCAGAACACACATGAAGCATTTCATTGGCATGAAAGCACAGCTGTAACACACATTGTCTCATTCAGTGCCTCCCAGCAGCTCCACAACACCAGGCTCATCATTGCACTTGCAAAATGGCAGAGATTAATTGGAGATAATGCAACAATAGCTGAAAAGCAGGAGACTTGAACTTGCTAATTGCTGGTGTTGTGTTCTGGTCAATATGTGCCTTTATGAATTGCATAGTGCTTCATTTCATAAAACCTTGGTGGTTTTTCCTAAGTGGGATTTTTGGTGTAGGGAAAATTGAAATATCCTTAATTGGCTGGACAGGGGTGAGTTCCATTTTTCTTTGCTCCCAGATTCTGTAGTCTGTGTGCAGATCTGTAACTTCTCAGCCATATGGAATGTATTGATTTCTGTGGGTGCTTGTCCTTCTGTGACCCCAGCTCGAAGAGCTCGTCTATATTAACCACCCCTAAAAGGAATAGATGAGGGATAAAATCCAGGGCAAGCCTTTCTGCTAAACAGGAGTCTGTGCCTAGTGAAATGGAATAAGCTGAACTGGAACAAGGTCCTCTTCTTACTGAAAGTGTCCACATAGGGAGCTATTCAGAAACATTTCTGTGTAGATGAGCCCTTAGCTTTCGGGGGGGGGGTTAATATGGAGGTGCAAAAGGGGAAGGGAAGAGGAGTAGTGCACAGCTGCTGTCCTCTCCTTCCCTTCTTTTTTCCGATCAACCAATAGAAGTTAGGAGGTGGTTTTCACATGGTCCCTCACCAGGAGTACTGGGAAGCTGATGGAGGAGGAATTGACTGTTCCCTTCGAGGAACCACTAGAAGTGAGGTTGGTGGCCCCACATAGGTGAGATCTTAAAAGCTGAGATTGATATGAAAAAAAACACGTGGTATCTATCAGGGTCTGGGGCAGTAATCTGGTGACTGCGTTCCAGGTATCCAGAAGTGAAGAGTGGAGAATGCATCTACTTTAGGGCTTGTCTACATGGCAGGTTAGTGTGTGGCAAGTCAGGGTGTATATCTGTAGTGCACTAACTTGCCATGCAGGAGTGTCCTGTGTGGACACTGCTAAACTGCAGTGACTGTTCCATCATGTACTGTGACATACTCTCTTTTGGAATGGGGGTACGTCACAGTGCACTATAAAATTGTCACTGATGTAGCAGTATCCACATGGGACATTATTGCATGGCAACCTAGTGTGCACTTTTGATTCACACCCTGGCTTGCTGCGCACTAATGTTGTGTGTAGACAAGCCCTTAATCTCACCAGGATGCTGCTACCGAACTGATTTCCTAAACTCTTGCATTCTGAGTCAGTCTTAGAACCATTAGCAATTATCTTTGAGAACTCCTGGAGGATGGCTGAGGTCTTCGAAGACTGGAGAAGAGCAAACATAGTATCAGCCTTTAAAAAGGGGAAGAGACCCCAGTGAACTATAGGCCTGGTAGCCTAACTTTGATACCTGGAAAGATACTGGCACAAATGACTAAACAATCAATTTGTAAGCACCTGGAGAATAAGTGGATTATAAGGAATAGCCAGCATGGATTTGTCAAGAACAAATCATATCAAACCAGCCCGATTTTCTTCTTTGACAGAATTACTGGTCTAGTAATCTTGATTTTAGTAAGGCTTTAGATACAGTCCCACGTGACATTCTCGTAAGCAAACTAGGGAAATGTGGTCTAGATCAGTGCTACTCAAAGTGGTGGTCCGCGGACCAGTGCTGGTCCGTGAGCCATCGGCTGCCGGTCTGCACGCACATTGGAAAAAAAAATTTCCAGTCCCCCACATCAGATAGCTTGAGAAGCACTGGCCTAGATGAAATTACTAGAAGGTGAGTGCATAACTGGTTGAACGACTGTACTCAGAGTAGTTATCAATGGTTCAGTATTCCCTCAGGAGTCTGTCCTCGTTTCACTACTGTTTAATATTTCCATTAATGACTTGGATAATGGAGTGGAGAGTATCCGTAAAATTTTGCAGATGACACCAAGCTGGGAGGGATTGTTGTTAACATTTTGGAGGACAGGATTAGAATTCAAAATGGCCTTGAGAAATTGGAGTATTGGTCTGAATTCAACAAGATGAAATTCAGTGAAGACAAATTGCCAAGTGCTACACTTCAGGGTGGGGGGAGGGGAATCAAATGTGCGAAAACACACAAAGTCGAATCACTGGCCAGGTGGTAGCACTGCTGAAGGGGATCTGGGGATAAAAGTGGATCACAAACTGAATCCGAGTTAACAGTGTGATGCAGCTGCAAAAAAGGCTAATAGTCCGGGACCTGCTGACAGGAGTGTCATATGTCAGACGTGGGTGATAATTGTCCAACTCTGCTCAGCACTGGTAAGGCCTCAGCTGACCTATTGTCCCCAGTTCTGGGACCCACACTTCAGGAAAGATATGGAGGGAGTCCAGAAGAAAGCCACAAAAATGATGAAGGTTTAGAAAACCTTTCCTATCGGGAAAGTTTAAAAAACTGGGCATGTTTAGTCTTGAGAAAAGAATACTACTGGGGGGTACCTGATAACAGCCATGAACATAGCTGAAAACTCTTTTAAAGAGAATGGGGATCAACTCTTCTCCATATCCACTGATGGTAGGACTAGAAGTAATGGGCTCAATCTGCAGCAAAGGAGATGTAAATTAGATATTAGGAAAAACTTTCTAACTCTAGGGTAGTTAAGTTCTGGAATAGGCTTCCAAGGTTGAACAAACACCTCTCAGGGATGGTCTAGGTTTACATGGTCCTGCCACAGCATGGAGAGCTGGACTTGACTTCTCGAGGTCCCATCCAGCCCTAGATTTCTATGAAACTATGATTTGAGTGCACCCAAACTGTCTTAGAGAGACAAGGTGGGTAAGATCATATCTTTTATGAGACCAACTTCTCTTGGTGAAAGCGACAAGCTTTCGAGCTACACAGAGCTGCTCTTCTGGGTATCTTATCAGCTAGCAAGTGTTTGGTATGCTTAAGCCCTCTCTATGTTTCTTCATCTGCCACAACTAGATGTTGCCACCTCTTGTATGGAACATGGCAGCTGCTTAATAGCACACAGGAAAGCTACACATTCGTGTAAGACGGAAAGGGGAATCCTATATCCCATTGAAACTGCATGTGGGGAGTTAAGAGAACAAGGAGGAAATCAACCAAGTTGGAATCTGGCCAGGACATGGAGTTTAACACCCTATTCCAGAGGTCCCCAAACTGTGGGGCTTGTCCACCTAGGGGGGCATGGAGGAACGTCAGTGGGGGATGGTGTAGCAGAGCCCGGGCCAACCCCCATGGTGGGTGGGGAGGGAGTGCCGCCCAGCCCCTCCCTGCGCCCAGTTCTGCTCCGGTCCCTCCCCCAACCGCATCCCTGGCTCCCAGACTTGTGTGGCTCCGCTCCTGGCCCCATACCAGACCCCAGCCTCAGCTACTGGCTGCGGCTCTATTCCCGGCCTGGGGGTGAGGCGAGGAGCAGAGCTACTGCTGGTCGCGAGCCCGACTGCCAGCCCCCACTGCAGCCCAGCTGTGATTCTGCTCCCAGCCCAGACCCTGGCCGTGGTCCCCCTCCTGGCCCCAGACCCATCCCCAGCCTCCGCCCCCTTACCCTTGTCCATGTCATGGCCTCCACCCCCAGATCGGGGGGGGGGAGGGGAGGAATGACTCTCAGAAGTTTGGGGTCTACTGCCCTATTCTGGTGCAGAATACCGCGGGAAGTGTAATGAATGGGAGCGGTCAGGAACTTAGGTCATGGTTACACGTTCAGCTGCACTGCTGCAGCACATCTGGTGAAGACGTTCTATGCTGATGGGAAAGCGCTCTCCTGTCGGCATAAAAAGCCACCCCTGTGAGCGGCGTAAGCTATGTGGGCGGGAGAAGCTCTCCCGCCGATATAGCGCTGTGCACACTAGTGCTTGTGTTGGTGTAACTTGTGTTGCTCATGGGGGTAGGATATTCACACTCCTAAGCGACATAAATTTTGCCGACATAGGCGGTAGAGTAGACATAGCCTTAGTTTTACATCTCATCTGACAGATTCCCTAATCTCCGTTCTGAGGGCAGCACAGTCATCCCCACCCCCCGCGTGCGTGCATGCACGCTCAGTTTTTGCCACTGGGAATGCTGCTATGTTTTCACAGCATGATTTAGCAGAGCTTGTGGACTGAGCTCATTTTCCATCCTTCGGGCTCAGTAGCTTTAGCTCTCCTGCTGCCTCTTTCTGAGAGTCTATCTTCCTAGGGATCTTTCCATGTAGAGAGGAGGTTGGCATATGCCATACCCAGCTTTGACTCTGTTAGCACAGAGTTGCTAGGAAGCAAAGGCAGCATTACGTGGCAGATTTTGCTGTGCTGGGAGTGCGGAGCTAGTTCAAACAGCATTACAGCTGCGTGCACGATTTGTAGAACAGATCTGCCAACTGAATGTCTTCTAATTCTCTGTCTTGTAGTGTCATGCACACAAATTATCATACAGTGCAGGATTGCCAAGTCCCTGCACTGTAGTGTGTCAGATGAGACCTGGTCCTAAAATACTGCCGATTCTTTAAAATTTCTTTCCTTGGGTTCTTTGTGTGTGTATGTATGTGTGTTGGGGGAAGAGAGCAAGAGAGAGAGCTCCACCTTCTCTCCATTCTCTGTGTGTACTTGGCTCTGGCTCAGAAGAGGTGTCAAGTATCAGGGGTCAGAGTAGCAGCCGTGTTAGTCTGTATTCGCAAAAAGAAAAGGAGTACTGGTGGCACCTTAGAGATTAACCAGTTTATTTGAGCATAAGCTTTCGTGAGCTACAGCTCACTTCGTAGCTCACGAAAGCTTATGCTCAAATAAATTGGTTAGTCTCTAAGGTGCCACAAGTCCTCCTTTTCTTTTTAAGAATCAGGGGGTAGCCTTGTTAATTGCATCTGAAGAAGTGGGGTTTTTACCCAGGAAAGCTTATGCTCAAATAAATCTGTTAGTCTTTAAGGTGCCACCGGACTCCTTTTTGTTTTTGCTTAGAAGAGGGTGTATATTTACTTCTTACTGACTTTTCTCCCATAAGAATGGCACCAAGATGTCTTTAATTGTTTCCATCTGCAAGCTGCATAAATGGGACAGGAGTGCCTCCTCAGACTGGGAAGGAATTGAGTGGCAGCACACTATTGATTTAGCGACTGACAGCATGGCTTGGATTATTTGGCTAGGAGACCTTCCTCTGCAGATGGAGCTGCTTGGTTTTTGTCAGTCCTCCAGAGCTCCCTCTGCTGGAAGGATGGTGGAAGATGTCAAACAGAGCTGGGCAGAGTGTAGCCAGGCTCTGAATGGAGGTTAATTGACAGATGTATCAAGTTTCATTCTGATTTGTGTTGGCAGGAAGTACCAGTTTAACAAAAGCCAAACTAATGGAGAGCTGTAAATATTTGCTCTGTTGCTGCTGCTCTTGTGGGATTAGCGGATTCTCTTTCCAGATTCTCTGGATTCTCTTTCCTCTGTTGTTAGCAGTTCTAGCTCTCCCAGCTGCTGGTATGCTGGGATGCAGAGATGACTCATTTCCTCCCTAGCACACCCCAAACATGCCCCTGCCTCACTGGCCATCAGAGCACTGATGAGAAATCTTTCCTAATGGCTTTGTTCTGTCCGAGAGCTGTTCCTTGGTGTGGGAGGTGGATGGATAGCCTGGCTAGTAACTTCTGTCTTGCCTCACGATTTAAGTAAGAAGAAGAGAAACACTCACTTGTAGTATGGTAGGAAGCTGACCGCCTTGCTGCAAATGGAAGGCATGGTGGGGTTGCCACCCTTCAGGACTTTTGGGGGAAATGCAGTCATACGTTCAGCTACCATTTGGGATCTCCGGCTCCTGTGATATGCAGGGTATGGCTTGGTCTGTGGAGCACCCATGAGGCTCCAGAGCCTGGCCATTTGTTCTAACACACCTGGCACTGTTGCAAAGCTGCCAGAGATAGGCCACTGGGGTTTTGGTTAAGATTTCAGTGCATGAGTGAGCCCTTAGGAATGTTCTGTCCTTGCCTAATCTTGATGGTCAGAGTCTTGTACTGACCGCATCTGTTACCTGTCATTGCTGTTTTCCCTCTAGGCCCTCAGCCCCTTACCTAAAGTGGTGTGCTGATGATGGTTTCTCTCCCTAGGGGTGTGTCTATCCGTGAGTGTAACACTTGAGCACAGTATGAATGTCACTTTCGCTTCCTCCTTGCTGCCAGTATTTCTCATGCTAAGCATCTGTGCTTTGAGAAGATGCTGCTGTGATGTGGGTCTGTGTAAGAGGCTGGGGGCAAGCATGGGAGAGTGACTGGGAAGCAAGTGATATATGTGGGGCAGGGAAAGCCTTGTGCAGGCAAAACTTAATAGTAGAGCTGGCCCTAAACCAGACTTTGTTACACAGGAAATTGACGTTTCAGTGTTTGGTTTTCTCCCACATTCAGATGAAAAGTTAAATATAGAAATTCTTCATTGACCAGCGCCTCAGGGGAGTTGAAGTGCAAGTGCTTCACGCCCTCATTTTTCCTTAGGGGCTGGGCTCTGTTGCCAGACTACATGTCCCATGATGCACCACAGAGCTCAGTTGGGGGTGGGGGGGTGTAGTCTGGCCAAGGAACTCTGCCTATAAGAGAACGGGAGGAGATGAAGCACCTGAACGACAACTCCCAGGAGATGCCACAGCAGATGCCATCAAATGTTGAACCAAACTGCAATGAAATACTTCATTTGTATTTTCCTGATGAAAAATTTGTGAAAAATTTGCGAATTTTTCAGGGAAATATTTGATGTTGCAGAAACTGTATTTTCCATCTAATGTATTTTTGACATAAAATCTACTTATTAGTCTAATATGACTTCTGTCAGCAAGGCTTTAAAGTACTGAAGGTTAGTCCTAGAGGGATGTGGGAAGAGATGGCAGAATATCCCAGCTGGCATTTTGCTGGGCTTGTCTGTCCCAGGCAAACCCCATGCTTTTACCTGCATGTCCATAGGTCATGATGTGAGCAAGCATAGGCCTCTCGTTTACAGACAGCCTCCATGGATCCTCTGTGGCTGTTGCTCATGCTGTCTGCCCTGTGTCTCGCATGGCAAGGAGGGAACGGCTAGTGCAGCAGGTGGTATTTTTAGTCCTTTGGTAAATGTCAGTGGGGGTGATTCTGTAATTATCGGCGGAGAATGGCTCTGGGAGCTGGCTAATAGCTCCCCTGGTAGGCAGCTGGCATTTGAAACTGGGTAAAAATAGAGCAACTTCCTTCCCCAAATGCTTTTAGTAGCTCCCCCAGCCCCTGGTGCCTGTGAAGCCTAGCGTAGGCAGCACTGTTTGGGTTGCATAGAGTATTTACTGTGGTGTGTGGCCAGCTGGGATTCCTGTGGTGCCCTTTGAAAGGGCTCTTCGGTGTGCTGTGGTTGGGCCTCGTCCCTGCCTCCAGGACTGGCAGCGGGGAAGGAAGTTAGAATAAGTAATGCTGGGAAAACCTTGGAGTCCATTGCTGAGCCCTGAGCTCTCAAAGCCTGTCATAATCACTAACTATTCTGCTCCTGATGGGCTGGCACATGACAAACTGTGCTAGTGTACGGTGCCCCAGGAAGGGGCTTCTCAGCAATATCCGTTCTTGGTCCCATATGCAGCAGTAGCAATTCCTTTTAAGGGCTCCTAGGCCACATGACAGAGGGTTCTGCTGCCTTGAGTGTCCATCTACACAACTAGGAAAGAGTAGGTCTGGACTTGGGCAGGGTAGGGAGAGGGAGCAATAATGCCATCAATTGGTATCACGAAACGCTTCCAGATTGCTAATGAGTTCCTATTTCCAGTGATGGCCATAATCAAAAAACATTCATCTAGACCAGCAGTTGGCAACCTGCGGCATGCATGCCAAAGGCGGCATGTGAGCTGATTTTTACTGGCATGCTGCTGCCAGCCAGGGTCCCGGCCCCGCTCACCCCGCTGCCTGCCTGAGTGAATGGAACCCCAGGCTGGCAGCAGGCTGAGCGGGGTCGGCGGCCGGGACCTCGGCTGGCAGGAGCCAGTGGACAGAACCCCAGACCGGCGGAGGGCTGAGCTGCCCGCCGCTGGTCTGGGGTTCTGTCTGCCGGCGCCGCTCAGCCCACTGACGGTCTGGAGTTCCGGCCGCCAGCCCCTTGCCAGCCTGGGTACCAGCCATCTGACCCGCTCATCTCGCTGCAGGTCTGGGGTTCCAGCCAGGGTCTGGGCCTCAGGCCCTGCTCAGCCCTCCTGCCAGCTTGGGGTACCTGCAGCCAGCCCAGGGCTCTGCTCCTGGCCTGGGCCCAGCGCTCTGCAGCCCTTATCAAAAATTACACTACAATTAATTTAAAAGCTTGAAAACTTAAAAACTTTGTGTATTACAGTAATCGTTAAAAAATGTATAATGTTAATAAATACATAGGTTTGATGAAACAAAGTAGTTGTACTTATGTGCCTGCGCTTAATTTGTGTTTTCAGTGATTTACCTTCTAAAAAAATCTCGCATTTCTCACACCCCCAGAAAGGGCATTTCGCACCCCCAGGCGGTACATGCACCCCAAGTTAAGAACCACTGCACTAAACTGATAAGATCTCCATTTTAATTTAATTTTAAATGAAGCTTCTTAAACATTTTAAAAACTTTGTTTACTTTACGTTAAACAACAGTTTAGTTCTATAATACAGACTTACAGAGCGAGACCTTCTAAAAACACTAAAATATATTACCGGCACACACAGCCTTAAATTAGGGTGAATAAACGAAGACTCGACCCACCACTTCCGAAAGGTTGCTGACCCCTGATCTAGACATTCAGTGACAGACCAACCTCCTCCCTTGGCTTGTGAACTTAGTGGGTGAATGGAAACCGAGCACATCACGGTGTCGTCTGGGAGAGCAGGCCTGGGGTTTAGTCTGCGAGAGCTGTTTGTTTGGGTGGGAGGCTAGTTAGCATAGAATCTTTCCATGGTGCACAGGCTCACAGCCATGTAATTTATCACCTTGGGGTAGAGTTAGGAGGCAGATGTTACGCCTATGCTTTGCTGCAGGAGCCCCGTGGCTGCCTCAGGGTCCCAAAGTCGTGGCTAATGCTGTTCTCAAGTTGGGCTAGTGCAGTGGCTGCCAGCCTTTCCAGACTACTATGTCCCTTTCAGGAGTCTGATTTGCTTTTCGTACCCCCAAGTTTCACTTAAACTACTTGCTTACAAATCAGAAAAAAATATGAAAGTGTCACAAAACACTATTCCTGAAAAATTGCTTACTTTCTCATTTTTACCATAATTATAAAAAAATCAATTGGAATGTAAATAGTGTACTTACCTTTCAGTGCATAGTATATAGAGCAGTATAAAGTCATTGTCTGTATGAAATTTTAGTTGGTACTGACTTCGGTAGTGCTTTTTATGTAGCCTGTTATAAAACTAGGCAAATACCTAGATGAGTTGTTGTACCTACCCCCGGAAGACCTCTGTGTACCCACGGGTATATGTACCCCTGGTTGAGAACCACTGGGCTAGGGGAACTGGCCATTTTGGAAGCCTGTCCCTCTGTTTGGCTCAGCAGCTGGTGTTTGAAGTCTCCAGAAGCACTGAGGAGCAGAATCACCTATGCAGGACACTTTATTCTTCTTGTGCAGCTTGGGAACTATTGTTCCCTTTGCTTTAAGAAGAGTGTTTGATTTGGAAGGGGAGAGGTTTGCTTTTCATTCTGCTCTCACCCTGGGAGAAATGAGGCTGCTCAGCAAACCAAGACCCGTTGCCCCTTCATCACATCAGATCAAAGTGGAAAGTAGCCCTGAGACCTCTCTTCTCCAATTTCATCAGGCCATGTGAGCCAGAGGGAGGGTATTTCACATGAGCTGAGTCTTTGCTGGCCTTTGGGTTTGGCTTGCAATGAGTCCTAGGGGCTGATTGCCCAGGCATTCTACCGTGCGAGTCAAGGTTCCCTTTTTCTGAATATGGAGATGTGGCCTATGAAGACTATCAGTCATAGCCTGCAGTGCAGCCTGGCTATAGAGCTCAAGGTGAAGAATTGCATGCAAAGACCTGTAGTTGCTGGGGGCTGCACCTGTTTTCCAAATTCACAGACCCAAAACTTCATTAATGGAGAGTAAGGTTGCCTGGTGACATCTTGTGCCTCTGCAGAATGTCCAGTTCTGCAAAACCTAAACAAAGTTTCGTGCCTCTTTTTGCTAAGGCAAAACTTTTTGAAAGAGGGTGGTTTTCCCCTTTTAAAGCAAACTAGAGGCCTGGGGCCACCCAAGCCTAGTTACAAGTAGGCACACCTCAGCACAGGGATCAGGTGATTTTTCCCTATAAAGAGGGGCCGGGAGGAGAGTGCTCAGGAAGAAACAACCAAAGGAAGCTGTAGCAGAGACTCTGGAAGAGCTTCATTGAACAGGAGGCTCTTGCAGGAGACCCTTGACTAGGGGGAGGGATTTGGCCCTGGAAGCCAGAGGGTAGAGGGCCAGAGAGAGCAGGCTCTATGGGAATAGAAAGACTTCAGCCAGGTAGGGCTGAGAGAGCAGCCTGCCAAGGCAGGAACATCTGGAGAAACCAGACTTGGGAAGTAGAGAAGCCCCAAGACTGAGTTTTGTCTTGTCTTGCGTCAATAAATTAAACCCTGGGGGAAGGGGCATTATTGGACAATAAAGCCTGTGTGGAGATTATTTAAGTGCAGGGGGGAACTGAGGTACCCTGGAGAGGGCCTTCAGCCCACGCGGGGATGCTCAGGAGGGGGTTTGCCCTATGATACCTGTACAGGTGAGCTGCACTGAATGCTTTCCGTATGCTCAAACACTGAAAACCCCACACTCTGCATTTTACAGCCCCTTCCTTCTAATGCAATACTTGTACTTGCCTGTCGCACTATCCACATGCCACTCTCATATCCCACTTCGCTGCTGACCAGCCAGGTGGGCACCTCTACTGACACAGGCTGCCTCACTTGTTATACCAATAAAATAAAAACCAGCAGGATCTTATTAAAGGGAAAAAGGCAAAATACCACATTTATTGTGAATACAGAAAGAATCATAGTAAGCAGTTAGTTATAGCTATAACATTCCATTCAATCTCATATTTATTCACACATTCATTCATACAAACACACACATACACACCCACACACACAGGTTCTGCAAGGTTGTTATCATAGTTACCAGCCTTAGAGTTGCTCATGCCAAGCCACTGGCCAGGTGGCCTGGACATGAGGAGGGAGCAGGGCCTTGTCAGATGCTCATCTGATGCTCCTGGAAGTTGGTTTGCAGAATCAGACCCCAAAGTTCTCACTTTTTAGAGTCTATTTTTATAGGAATTTCTTCCTATGCCAGTCTATGGGAATTGCTTCATCATGCTGTTGCTGAATCAATCCGCAGATAGCACATTCCTGACGGCTCCAAGATGTTATCTTGTTCTTTGGTTCTCCCATCCTTGAGGCTGTTGGGTGGATTCCAGTCTGCCCTCCGGGGGGGTCGTCTGGTTATTTCCACTTGATGCCTTCTTCAGCCGATGGACACTGGATTCTTAGGCTGGCACCTCCCTGATCATTCAGTTATTATCCACACCAAGCATCCACCACATACATCCTCTATCTCTATTTTAATCACAATTGTTAAAACAACAAAAGGGCGGGGAGTCTCTGGGTGCTGTTTCTGTTGTTCGAGTATTGCTTTGAGTCTCTCTCTCTGTGAATTGCTTTGAGAACAGACTCTGTCTTAGAATGTACTAACACAGTTAGCAGCTTGCAAGTTTCACACATAGAGGGAGAGAAACAGTACCAAAAACCAAGAGACCTCTTAATTAGTAATACCCTGGAATTTAAACTCTGGGGAATCAAACTCATTTGTGATTTTAATACAGAACTTCTTTAATATGATCCAACACACTGAGTGAGGCAGTGCTGAAAATGAGGCAAGCGGGACCCCTCGGCAGGCACACGTTCCTGTTTCCTTTCATCATGTTGTCAAAGTTTGACTCAGACTCACAATTTATCAGACTACTCTGTTTTATTAGCAAAGCTGCTCTGCTAATGCATTTAGAAGTGAGCCCCCCGAGTGGGGCTTGTCTTTTAATTTATACAGTTTTTTGGAGAACAAGTTACAGAGAAGTTACAGACAAAAGAAGAAAAAGATTTTAGTCACCACCCTTCGAGATCCCTGAGACCAGTCACGTATCTTCAGTTAACTGCCACCCTTAACAATCTCCTTTAACAGCTTCCAGTTAACTTAACTAATCGCCCTTCACACCTTCCATTCTGATGCCTGCTTCTTAGACGTGCTGGCTCTATCTTAATTGCTTCTCCATTCAAAAGCTAACTGTCCCTACGTGTGCTCCCTCAGATACTTTGTAACATGTTTTGGCATGCCCTCTCATATACAATGTATCCAGCATGTCCCCTTATACAGTGTTATACTTCCACAATCCCCCCTTTTGGTCAAGGCTACGCCCATGACCAGTGACTTACTGGATTCCATACATCAATCGTTCTTTTTCATTACTTTCACTGGTGACATTTAACAACATTAGATTAGCACTCTGGTTAGGGGTAACCTGATGGATGGTGTGTCTTGTGCAGTTTTGGATACAACAAGAAATCAATTGAAAACACACAAAGATTATTAGAATTCCAAATAGGATAGTCAGGATTCCTTGAAACAATCAGTTTCCCAGACTAGAGAAATTGAATAAAGTTACTTATCCATTTCCACAAGGAACTTGGTTCTTCATGGGGAAGGTATGCAATTTGCTCCAGATGGCTAGCACGATTTATTACCTCATTAGTATTATCAGGTATGTATACACAGCATTCTGTTCCAATTAGAGCACAGATCCCTCCTTTGGCTGCCAGTATTATATCTAATGCCCGACGGTTTTGGAGGGCCACTTGTCGGACCACTCCTGCTTCTTTGGCTAGAACTTTTAAGCTCTCTCCTGTTTCATTGGCCATGATCTCAACCATCGCTTGTAACCTTAAAAGCCTTTTTGCATGGTGGATTACCCCCCCTACTGGGACTAAAGAAATGCCAACAGCTTCTTCCCAAGTTAGGGGGCTTATGTTATCCACATACCATTTAGCATCTGGCAAGTGCCTCCTTTTTCGCCTGAAATTACGAAGGCGATTTCGTGGGAGGGATTGAAGCACCCAGAATTGTGGGAAAAGCTGAGCAGGATAACAGATACCTGACCAATTTGCTGGTAACACAGTGTAAGCATTTTCCCCACAAATCCAATGATGTCCCATTAAAGCTGGGAAGGGTTGACTGCAACCCTTTGACATGTAAGAATTTACGAAGGAGGAATAGTATCCCCCAAAGGGCACAGGGTGATTTTCACTGGGAGAAGAGGTAGTGTTCACATGACATTTGTAGATGGTGCTGTTTTTCTCAGGGAGGCTGTAGGGGGAGCCAGAGATTGAATCTTTGGTTTGATCCCAGGTTGAGAGGAAGTTTATCTTTCCATACCCAGTTCGCCATTCTCCAGCCTTGTTTGAATAGTCCCATACACCATGGGACACGATGTATTGGAGACAGCTGCTCCTCCCTAGATTCAGCCCTGTCCCATTACACACCCGGCATCAGTGGCCCTTTCCTTTCACCACACTTATAAGTTTAGGAACATATGTTTTTCCCAGCCCCCAAGTGTCATTTTCCTTCCATGTCCTTTCAAGTGGATAGGGTTCTCCAGCAAGCTCTGAGGAATTCAAAGGGATTGCCATGGTGGGGATACTAGCTTGTGAGTGAGCTGGGATATGGCTGCAGACCCAGCAATTAGAAATATTCAGGATCTGGGCTATCTGCACCTGTTGTTGGATGAAAGAATTGTCACTGTCACTCTGGATTCCCCAGACCCTCAGGACACAGTAGCTGAGGATTAAGCTTCTCAAAGGACACATGTTGGAAGCAGGACCCTTTCTGGTTCTGACAACCCCTTTCGAGGGAACCACAGTCACGGTTTTACATCCACCCGGCAGCAGGCGCTAGGCTCACTACTGCTTCTTGTTTGTTGGGTCCTGCTGTCTGCTTACCCTCTGCTTCTGGCAACCCTTACGAGAGCACAGATTGTAAGGTGTTGCAGGCTGTTCCTCTTTGTCTTCTGGGGTTGAAGCTGGTTCGGCGTGGTCTTGCAGAGGTGCTTGGTCCCCGTGAGGTGGCGCTGGCTTACACTGTGAGGCGTGGATCCATGCAGCGATGCCGGATAATTTCACTGCTGTCTGGGTGGTGAGCAGTACCTGGTACGGACCCTCCCACCGGGGTTCCAAGGCGTGCTTCCGAAGGTGGTGCCGCGGGCAGACCCACTCACCAGGCTCAGGGGTGTGACAGGCAGCAGAGGCGGGTTCCCTCGGCCAAGCTGCTCGCACCTGCGAATGGAAGGAGCTCACAGCTTGCATTAACCCTTTGCAGTACTGGAGGAGTGTGCTGTGAGTTAGGTTTAGGTCTGGGGCTGGGGTAATAGTAGCCATTGTTCGCATAGGGCGTCCCATGATGATTTCAAATGGACTCAATTTGTGTCTCTGGGATGGGGATGACCGAATTTCCATAAGGGCCAGTGGTAAAGCAGCTGGCCAGTTTAACCCTGTGGAACTACAGATTTTTGCCAGCTTATTTTTAAGCACACCATTTCGCCTTTCCACTGCCCCTGCACTCTGTGGATGGTAAGGGCAGTGCAACAGGGGGGTGACATGTAATACCTGGCTTAGATGTTGAACAATTTTTCCAGTAAAATGTGTTTCCCGGTCACTAGACAAAGTGGCAGGAATTCCCTTGGTAGGGATAATGTGGTTTAACAGACATTTTGCAACGGACAATGAATCAGCTTTGCGACAGGGAAAGGCTTCAATCCAACCCGAAAACAGACATATTATAACTAAAATGAATTCATATTTCTGACGCTTTGGCATTTGTACAAAATCAAGTTGCCAGTGTAGGAAAGGTGCTTGAGGCAAACCCCGGAACCCTTGTGTTACTTTTACAGATTTACCTACATTGTGGCTTTGACAAATAACACAAGCGGCACAGTGGCGGGTTGCAAAGGAGCTGAAATGGGGAGCCCACCACCCCGCCTTACTCATAGCAGAGACCATCCCCTCCTTGCCGACATGCGAAACACCATGTAGCAGGACAGCTAGAGACGGGTAGAGTGAGAGGGGGGCTACAAAGGTACCAGTGGGCGATCACCAAAGGGAATCAGAATGCAAAGAGCAACCCAAAGCACTCCAGGAGTCTTTCTCTGTTTCTGGGGCAGAATCCTGGAGCTGAGCGAAATGAGACAGGGATGGCGGCGTTACAGAGACAGAGAGGGGACCAAGAAACGCTTCTGGTGAAGGTTTTATAGTGGCGGCATGTTTTGCAGCAGCATCAGCAAGTGCATTACCTTTTGCCACCTCGGTGTCTGCTGCTGAGTGGCCAGTACACTTAACAATTGCCAAGGCAGACGGTAGTAAAACTGCATACAGGAGGGCGGCAATGTAGGGGCCATTCTTGATAGGGGTAAGAAAACCTCGAGCCTGCCAGAGGGTGCCAAAGTCATGCACAACCCCAAAGGCATACCGAGAATCAGTAAAAATAGTGGCAGAGAGCCCCTCGGCTAGAAAGCAGGCACAGGTTAGAGCAATCAGTTCAGCCACCTGGGTAGAGGTCACAGAGGGTAAGGGCGCAGCTTCTATGGTCTCAGAGAGAGAGACCACAGCGTACCCTGCAAGAAGGTGGCCTTGGTCATTTCTATAACAGGACCCATCAGTGAATAATACCAGGTCAGAGTTAGGGAGAGGTACATCTGAAAGGTCAGGGTGCGGGACAGTGATAGCGGAGACAGTTGCAAGGCAGTCATGGGGTTCACCATCACTAGGTAAAGGAAGGAGGGTAGCAGGGTTTAACCGGGAGCAGCGCTTAATAGTGATATGTGAGGCTGAAAGCAGCAAAAGTTCATACCTAGTGAGGCGAGCAGAGGAGAGGTGAGCAGTGTTGCGTTGCAGAAGGAGAGTTTCCACAGAATGGGAACCATGAGAGCGAGAGGAGAGCGGAGGACAAGGGACTCAGACATCTCGACCAGGCACGCTGCAGCAGCTACAGCGCATAGGCAAGGGGGTAAACCCTGGGCTACAGGGTCCAAGATTGCAGAAAAATAAGCCACCGGGCGATTTCTGTCACCGTGCTCCTGAGTAAGAACCCCGAGGGCACAAGCAGATTGTTCGTGACAGAAAGGGGTAAAAGGCTTGTCATAGTTAGGTAACCCTAAGGCAGGGACAGAGGCTAAATTCTGCTTAAGGGAGATGAAAGCAGCATTTGCTTCCAGTGGCCATGGCATGGGGTTAGGTACAGAGGATCGAGTGAGTTCTTGGAGTGGTTTAGCCAGAGAAGCATATTGGGGAATCCATTGCCTACAGAACCCTGTCATGCCTAAGAATTTTCTGACCTGGCGTGGAGAGCAAGGCTGGGGAAAGCTAAGGATGGCTTGTACCCGGGCTGGAGAGAGTGTACGGGAGCCCTGGGAGAGAAGGAAGCCTAGGTATGTGACAGAGGTTTGGCAGAGCTGCAATTTTGTGCGAGAAGCCTTATGACCCTTGTTTGCTAAAGCTGTGAGAAGTATTAGTGAATCAGTTTCTGAGGCAGACAGAGAGGGGGAGCACAGGAGTAAGTTGTCCACATATTGGATCAGTGTGGATCCTGATGGGAAAACCAGATCAGCGAGATCCCTGGCTAGGGCTTGAGAAAAATAGGATGGACTCTCTGTATACCCCTGGGGAAGGGTAGTCCATGTATATTGCTGACCCTTGTAGGAGAAGGCAAAGAGATACTGGGATTCAGAGTGAACTGGGACAGAGAAGAAAGCGGAGCACAAATCGACAACAGTGAAGTGGGTTGCATTTGGAGGAAGAGACGCTAATATTGTAGCAGGGTTAGGAACCACTGGAAAAGAAGGTATGACAATACGGTTAATAGCTCGAAGGTCTTGAACAAATCGCCACGATTTGCCATCAGCCTTTTGAACTGGGAGGATAGGGGTGTTACAGGGGCTGGAACAAGGGACAATAATTCCTTGTTCTTTTAATGCAGATATAACTGGAGCAATCCCAGCCTCTGCCTCAGGATTCAAAGGATACTGAACAGGCGAGGCAGAGGTTTGGAATTGTCTACAGTAATCCGAACTGGGTCAGTATTTAATCGGCCCACTTCAGATGGGTGAGATGGCCATAGGGAGGAAGGAACCTGAGAGATTAGGTGCTCTAGGGACGGAATTAAGGGACAGCAAGGGACCGGAGTGGAGAGGGAAGTTTCAGACAGCAGGGAGGCTACAGAGTCACATAAGGAAGACTGAGGGATTTGCAGATAGACACCATCTGGGGAGCAGTAAATAGAACAGCCAAGTTTGCATAGCAAGTCCCGTCCCAGAAGGTTTGCAGGGGTGGAATCAGAGAGGAGGAATGCATGCTCCTCAGAGAGGGGACCGACCTGAACAGACAAAGGTTTTGAGAGGGGAAAAGAGGTAGGGATCCCTGTAATGCCAACAGCAGACACAGATTTTCCAGATCGGGGAACCTCAGGCAAGTCAGTGGTGCGGATTGTAGAAAGAGAAGCTCCAGTATCAACAAGGAAAGGGAGAGAGAGATCATTTACAGTCAGGACACATTCTCCAGTAGGGGACAGAGGTAATAAGGGAGCTAAAACTTTGTGAGGTTCCCCAGCATCCCGTCATTGTTGGGGTGAAAAATAGGGTTGGGGATCAGCTGGAGGAACCAGCGGGGGGGGGGTTCACTTGATTTCCCATACAATTATTGGGTCGTCTTGGACACTCTTTTTTTCCAGTGTCCAGGCTGTTTACAGTAGTTACAAACCCCAGTTAATCCAGCCCCCTGCCCCCTTCCGCAACCCCGTCCCTGCCCCCGGTGTGGTCTGCTTAGTCCTGAATAATGCTGTATCTGCAGAGCCATTAACTTTTGGGAGGACTGTTCCTCCTTTCCTTTTAAAGTGCAGTGGCAATGCTCTGCTACTGCCAGCAATTTGTCCATGGTTTCAGTTTCCATCCCACACTTATTCGTTTTAACATGCTGCCTGTGGCAGGGAGAAGACCATCAACAAATGCATGTGCCAAGGCCCCCTGCCCATTTACATCGGGCTCTTGTATTCCTGAATATTGTAGGAAAATATCAGTTAGCCGGGACCTAAAGTCGCCTGGGCTTTCTCCTTGCCCTTGCTTACAGGAACGTATTGCTGTCCAGTTTGTTTTAGGAGACCACACTTTGGGAATGGCTTGATGCAGGTGCTTCCAAAGAGCCATACACCGGTCTCTGTGTGCCAAATCTGGGCCAGTACTTTTTATGGTTGAGTGGCGTGCCTCAGCTGGCCAGTCTGCGGCAGCCAACCATTTTTCATAATAACTGGCAGGAGCTAACAATTTACATAGTTGGAGGAGATCTGTCTCAGAGGGTTCATAGGTTTCACAGATTAACAGAAACTTCTCAGCAAATTTGACAGAGTTTTCCTGTGGTTTGGGAAAACTTTTAACTATAGATAAAAGTTCTGTACGAGTCCAGGACTTATAATCCCATATGGACTCACTTTCTCCCATCTTAAGGACTCGTAAGGGTGCCACAACAGTTTGATCAGAGTCTCTCATTAACCTCCCATCAGGTTCTCTTTTCCAAGAAGAGATGTCAAGAGAATCTTTGCAGCCTGGTTTGGATTTCTTCTTCATAATATTTTGCAGAGCTGCGAGGCCAATGAGGGTATCTTTTTCACTTTCATTATCTGTAGTCACTGAAGATTTTTCCTTTTCTGATTTCTTATTTGCGCAGGAGTATGGTGGGGGTCGGGTTTGATCCGGATCATTGCACAGGACTGGGCAAAGGGGAGCGCTCGGACTAGTGGTGGGAGAGACTGCATCCAATTGAACTGTTAGTTTTTTGATAGAATTTTTAAGAGAGGTGAGTTTTGACTCAGTCCATCTACGATTTGCCTCTTCCCACCACTGCATGAAGCAGTCTACTTCTCCTCTCTCCAGTTTGATTTTTGGAAGGACAAGTTTGCTTTTTAAAGCGTCCACTCAATCCTTGTCCCAAGAACCTAACAGTGGCCACTGTAATTTGGGGTTCTCTAGAGCTAATTTGGACCATTTTTCAAGAAACCTACAAGAGTCCGGACCCCTCCTAAAATACATAAAATAAGCTGGAGTTCCCTTAGGGAACTGTCCTACCTTAGACTTCTGATTATCCATCCAGGAGGACTTCACACAGCACTCACACAAGAAGGAAATTTGGGCTCAGCAGAGCGGTACCCGGTGCAACACACAGAAAGGAGCCCACAGGCTACTGCCTCAACTGCCCTTGCTTTCACACCAGGGGTTATACCCAAGGCGTGGTGCGGCTGCAGCTGTGCAGATTCCACTTATTCAGACCGTGGGGACGGGGACCCCTTGATCAGCCAGTCTCCGGACAGAGATGGCTCCCAGATTCACACACACACCATGGGGAAGACGGATAGACACAAAGACAAGACAGTCCTCAAACCGGTTAAAGCACAAAAATAATAATTACCTGAGACGTCTGATTCCAGAAGCTGGATCCAAAGACCCCTACCCGAACAGAGTGGGAACCAACAAGTTCAATGGTGTAGACTGTGCTGCTGCTGTGTACCTTTCTGTCTTGTGGAGGCACCGGCTGCCACGATCGTCCTGCAAGGCAGTCAGGGATCGCACAGCCTCAGTGAAGCCGCTTGCCATCTCGGTGGAACCTCCAAATTGTCAAAGTTTGACTCAGACTCACAATTTATCAGACCACTCTGTTTTATTAGCAAAGCTGCTCTGCTAATACATTTAGAAGTGAGCCCCCCCGAGTGGGGCTTGTCTTTTAATTTATACAGTTTTTTGGAGAACAAGTTACAGAGAAGTTACAGACAAAAGAAGAAAAAGATTTTAGTCACCACCCTTCGAGATCCCTGAGACCAGTCATGTATCTTCAGTTACCTGCCACCCTTAACAATCTCCTTTAACAGCTTCCAGTTAACTTAACTAATTGCCCTTCACACCTTACATTCTGATGCCTGCTTCTTAGACGTGCTGGCTCTATCTTAATTGCTTCTCCATTCAAAAGCTAACTGTCCCTACGTGTGCTCCCTCAGATACTTTGTAACATGTTTTGGCATGCCCTCTCATATACAATGTATCCAGCATGTCCCCTTATACAATATTATACTTCCACAACGTGCAGCGGGTGAGGGGCATGCTTTTGACGGAACAGATGGATTCTCCGGTGGTTCTGGCCTCCACTAAAGCAAAGTCAATTGACAGCGTTTGCTCAGGGTTGATTTTCCCTGTTGGCCTGTATGTTCCAAGCACCTTTCTGCTTTCCCATGGAGACACTTGGTGGAGAAACCAGAGGCTGAATGCACCCGCACGCCAGTGGAGGATGCTCCTTATCTCATCCTTCATATTAGAGATGGGAAAATCTCTTAACTAGTCCACCCCGTGCCATGTGTAGGGCTGTCAGTTCTCTGCCTTTGGGGGGGGGACGTACAGTGGTGGAGCAGTGGGGAAGAGCCCAGGATTCAGTCCAGTTCAGACTTTCCCCCTTGTCTTCAAAGAAAGGTCAGGGTTAGAGTTTGCTTGGTGCCGGTTCTCATGTACCTGTGTGGGCTGGGTGAGGCCTCCAGTGCTAGGTGGCAGTAACTGGCCTGGCTCCCCTCTCCAGGTGCATGAATAAACATGGATCCTGAATTCCCCTCTTGCCCCAAGACGGAGCTTCCTTGGCACTTGGTTAACTTCTTAAAAGCCAGACATCCTAGTGTCTATTGAGGCAGCTTCCATAGGAGGACTACTCCCAAAATGGGCAGTGGGGGGGGCCGCCATTCTGTACTGGCTAGTATACTAGCTTTGGCTCACTGCTTTTGAGGAAGGTTTAGTTAATTATTTGAAGCCTGAGATATTTGATAAGGTCTTCCTGCTACATAATGGTAGTTTCCAGAAACAGAGATATGGGTGAACAAGTGGCAGGCAGCTGTAGAAAGCTTATCTCTTCCTCTGCCAATAACTCCCCAGGAGCACTCCTTGAGCAGCACTTTCTGGGACAAACTCTCAGAAGCAGATGGATATTTTTAAATTACTTCCTCTTGGACCTTAATGTTTCTAAAGATAAATACAACTTCCCTCTTGGCAAGTGCTCAAGAATGGAGCTGCTCCTCTGCGTAGGGCTTCATATCAGCACGTGTCCTGTTCCTGACTCCACACCTTTTTTTTTTCCCCACTGGCTCATAGTAATGCTGTGTTAGGTTGTTGTGTCCTTTCCCCAACCCCCTGCCAGTGCAGGATTATTCAACTGGACTCAGGTGTTCTTAGAGAGATACTGGGTCAGGGAGTGTTGGTGTTACTGATTTGTACGATCCCTGGCTGGGAGAGGCGGTGGAGGGAATTTACTCTGCAACCCATTGAGTCCTTTGCTTCTCTGGACTGAAGGGAGGATAGCTCTTGTGATGAAGGCACTGGCTCATTGGAACAGCCATGAGGGCCCCCCCCTTTTTTTTTTGAGGTGTTGGTTAATGAGCCTTTCAGAAGGGAGAAGGGAAGCAGCTTAGCAGTCAGACGAAATAAGGGAAACCTTTTTAATGGTGAGAGTAATTAACCACTGGAACAGTTTACCAAGGGTTGTGGTGAATTCTCGTTATCACTGACAATTTTAAAATCAAGATTGGATGTTTTTGTAAAAGATCTTCTTTAGGGATTATTTGGGGGCAATTCTCTGGACTGTGTTATACACGAGGTCAGATTTGTGGTTCCTTCTGGCCTTGGGAATCTGAGTCTGAATTTCTTCGAGCTTTAAAAGACTCCATGGCCCTGAATTTGGTAGCACTCATCGCGGCTCTGGCCCAGGCAAGGCAGGGTTTTCTGGCTATGGCTCTTTGTCTTCCAGGAGCAGGCCCTAACCTTGCAAGGACTAGATGCCTAAAGCCTGAGGCAGCAGCCAAGGGCTATTGGGGTGCCCATAACTTTGGAACAATTTAAATTTGGGGACTCCCTGGTTTTGCTGTAGTGTCTAATCCAGGGGTCCCCAATGGGGTGCCCGCAGGTGCAATGGTGCCCGCCAGGGCAGTTGTGTGTGCCCGCAGGACACCGTGCCACCAAAATGCCGCCGCCGAATGCAGCTGCCATAGAGCCGCCCGCCGAAATGCCGCCGAGAAGCATTGCTGTTTCTCAGCGGTGACGCTTGCTGCCGCTTCTCGGCGGCATTTCGGCGGTGGGGTGTCTGGTGCATGCTACAGTCTTCTGGAAATAGGAATATGCTATTCCCACAGAAAGGTTGGGGACCACTGGTCTAATCCATCTAGTGTAGTGGCAGGGACTCAGACTCTGTCCAAGGTTCCTGTTTCACATGATGTCTCAGAAGCAGCTTAGTTTCTTTCAGCAGCCACCTCTGAGGTGTTTCCCCAGCTGGGTGGGTGACAATGCACAGAGCAGCAGGGATCATAACTTTCCAGGCTTCAGGAGGCCCGGTCCTCTGATATCCATGTGACTAGAATGAGCTAGAATGTCCTACGGACACCTCCAGACCTTAATCTGAGAGCGCAAGGGTGGGTTTGTGTAAGGTAATGACAGCTTTGAGGTGAGAGCTGGAGTCCAAAGAGGGAATGATGTGAAAATAGAGACAGACTTATAAAAAGGTCTCTTAAGGAGAAAACACCTTCCAGTTCTGTGGAGACATTTAATTTTAGATTATCTATAAAAATCTCATTACTAGGCAGCTCTTTAGTCTTGTGACAGAGGTTCATATAAAGCCTTGTTGTGACTTGTAAATGGAATTGCCCTGGTGCCATAGACTGAGGATTAGCACCGCATCAGATGCTGGAGATGGGAAAGCACAACTTGGTCCCTCTTATGCCCTGGACAGGACTGTTCCCTTAAGCATCGTTGGGGGTTTGTCCAGTCTAGGTATAAGTGACCCAAATGATGGAATCTCTTTCCCTTCCCCCTTCTCCCCCTGGAAAAATTCCACAGTCTGCTTGAACTCTCCGCTGAGATGTTTTCTTGATACTCAGGTTAGAATGAAATGAACAGTTTTTGTCCTAGCTAGATCTCCGTGCCCCACCCTGAACAATTCTTCTCCCTCAGTGATCGTACCCTTCAGACACTTGCAGTTATTGGCTTCCCCAGTTATCGTCATTTACCCAAGCTCTACAAATTTGACCCTTCTAATCTTTCCTCATAAATCAAACCCTCTAGCCCTCTAGTTATGTCTTGCTGTCAAACTTTTCAGTTTGAGGTGCCCAGAACTGAATTTAGTATTGCAGGTATTACCAATGCTTTCCTTTTCTCCACACTGACCTTAGCATTTGGTACTTGCCGGGATGGTGGTGTTGGCAGGATCTCCCAGTGTCACTGCACATTATCATGCCATGTATCTTTTGCAGGCTTGATATCTAATATGAAGGCTGCATGTTCTGCATCTGTAGAGTTGAATCTGAAACATAGATGAGTGAGCAGAGAGGCTGGCCCCCATTGGCACACATCCAGCCAGTTTTGTTGCAGGGCTGCGTGAGGGGTCATGTTCTGTTATGCTGTGGGACTTTCTGGGAGTTCCTCCTTTGGAGTTGAATTAGACTGAGATGTGAAGCCTAGAAAAGACTGACTCTGGTGGGACAAGGTGGGTGAGGTAATATTTTTTTATTGGACCAACTTCAATACTGATAATTTAATATTTATATTACTGTGGAATTGAAGGGCCCCAGAATGCTGGGAAACACACACACAGGAGACAGTCCCTGTCTTGAAGAATTCATAATCTAAGAGAAGCTTGTGGGGAGAGCATGGTCAAACAGGCACAACTCTTATAGATGGATGTCAAAAAATAAAAGAGAGTGTCAGCTATTGCCCTCTTCCCGCAGTCCAGCCGTTCTAAGTTGCTGAATTTTCCCAGATATCAAGTCAGAGATGGGAAGCGAAGAGCTTGCAGGGTCCTAGAGCCCGGGCTGAAGCCTGAGCCTGAAAGTCTACACTGCAGTTAAACAGCCAGGCAGCCGGAACCCCATGAGTCCAAGTCAGCTGGCCCGGGCCCGTCATGAGTGTCTTTAACTGCAGTTTTCAGAGTAGCAGCCGTGTTAGTCTGTATCCGCAAAGAGAAAAGGAGGACTTGTGGCACCTTAGAGACTAACAAATTTATTTGAGCATAAGATTTCGTGAGCTACAGCTCACTTCATCGGATGCATTCAGTGGAAAATAGTGGGGAGATTTATATACACAGAGAATATGAAACAATGGGTGTTACAATACACACTGTAAGGAGAGTGATCACTTAAGATGAGCTATTACCAGCAGGAGAGCGGGGGGGGGGGGCGGGGGCGGAGGTAAGGGGGGGACCTTTTGTAGTGATGATCAAGGTGGGCCATTTCCAGCAAGAACGTCTGAGGAACAGCTTGGGGGGGGGGGGGGGGAGATAAACATGGGGAAATAGTTTTACTTTGTATAATGACCCATCCACTCCCAGTCTTTATTCAAGCCTAAGTTAATTGTATCCAGTTTGCAAATTAAGTCCAATTCAGCAGTCTCTCGTTGGAGTCTGTTTTTGAAGTTTTTTTGTTGAAGAATTGCCACTGTAGAATTCTGAGGGGTGCACGTAGAATTCCGAGGGGTGCATTTTACTCTCCTGCAGTGTAAGGTGTTTAATGAAGCTTTGGGATTTTACGACTTTTGAAATGGCGGCAGTTTCTGGAATCCTCTCCACTGAGACGTCCCTGGAATTGAGCTCTGGCTTTGTTTTGATCTACAGAATTTATTCTTAGCCTGTAGTTTAAAATGAGTTGTCACTTTTACTTTAGTAGTACTTGCATCTGAAGTGTCCCACACCACCACCTCTACCAGGTGGAGCTTGTTCATCTCCAGCCTCATAAGGGATTTCTTATTAGCCTTCTAGTGCTCTGCCCTGCTTTCACTTTCATCTGTGCTACATAATACCAAGCAATAGGTATGATCAGTGACATCCGTGGAATCATGTCTGAGACTGTGGATAAACTAATTGCTGGGGCAGACTTGGCACATTGTGCAGAGTGTCATTTGAAAGCTCCTGGTGACATTACTAAAGGACTACTAAAGGGACATTACTAAAGGGAGAGTTGAGATTAAGTGGAGGTTCAGATGTGTTCATGGCTGAGAGAGACTTTGAAGAGGAGTCACTTTATTGGGGGTTCCTGGCATGGAGTAATGCATGTCTGTCTGCATAGGCGAGAAGTGTACTGAACAGATTGGTGTCTGGAGATAGGTGGCATGGGTGGGGATACAGAGGATGGAGTTTTGGTTTAGCTCCCCTCCCCTCCAAATGTTCAATGGTAGAGTCCGCTCTTTTCTGTTGGCTAGGTAATTTCTATGTGGCTGTATAAACTATGGAAAGTTTGTTCCACTGAGCTCTCCAGTTGGCTGCAGACCCTGGCCTGTTCGTAATCCACATTATGCTGCATGTCTGTGCTGTTGTGAGAGCATCCATTCCCAGAGAAGGATCCTTTAACCCCATGGCCAGCCTAGCCAAGAGTTGCCCTGTGCTTGGGGTTCTTGAGTCAGCTGAGTGCTTCAATTTTTAAAGGTTTCAGAGTGGTAGCTGTGTTAGTCTGTATCAGCAAAAACAAAGAGGGGTCCTTGTGACACCTTAGAGACTAACAATGCCCAAATAAATTGGTTAGTCTCTAAGGTGCCACAAGCACTCCTCTCAATTTTTAACACATCTAAACATTTCAGTATCATGATAAAGTAGCATAAAACTTCAAATACGGCATATTGTTAATGCAGACAATACTAAGCTATCCAGAGAGCAGTGACCAAGAGTTACCTTAAATCCTCCTGGCCTCTGTGCAATCTAACACTGGGAGCACACAGGAAGGAAAAAGCAAAAGCAGCTTTCGTAACACAAACATAGAGACGTGTTCCTAGACGGGCAGGTTAGAAACAGCTCCTGCTGCCTCTGTCTGTCCTGGACCATATCATCAGAGCAGGAAAGAGCACCCCAATGTGAACACATTGACAGGGAAAGAGCCTTTTAAATGCTGGCTGCATTGCATAATGTGAAGCAGAAAGGCAGGGCTAGGCTACTGAAAAGTAACTAAGGGGGGACCAGGAGATTGTCTTGCAACAGGGCATTCTAGACACAATGGAGCTGATTTAATAAAGACAAAAGTAGCTAAAGGGTAGGACAGATGCAGTCCATGGACTTGTACAATGTGGCCATCCTTATCTTTGCCAAGTGCAGTGTCTGTATGTCACAAGTCCCAGTGTGTAAAGCTTCGTCATGATCCAGCATGGCCTGGCTGCATTCTGCATGGCAGTATTAAGATGGAATTTGCAGTAGGCTCCATTACATACAAATGAGATGCAGGCTAGAGGCTTCTTCAAGTCAGAAACATTGGAACAAACCATGGAAGAAAAAAAATGCAGCATATCGTTAACAGGTGCAAATATATATTCCATATGTAGCAGACACGAACCATTATGCAGCTGCTCTGGGGAGCTGTGCCAGAGTGTGAGGTGAGTGCCAATATTTTGTAGCAGAATCTAAGCTTTCATTGCAAATAAATAAAAAATCACAGTTCTTAGTCTTTATGGTGTGAGTCCCCCAAATGTAACTCAATCCCATATTGTCTTCCTGTAATTATATCTTCTCCCCCCCACCCCTTTGAAACAACCCAAAGTTGTGAGCTACCCCATTAATTTCAGCCCTTAGATCAGGATGGACAAACTACGGCCCATGGGCTGGATCCGGCCCCTCAGGGCTTTGGATCCGGCCTGCGGGATTGCCACCCCTGTGGCGCTGCAGGCCCCGTGCCGCTCCCGGAAGCGGCTGGCACCATGTCCCTGCAGCCCCTGGGGAAGGGGGAGCAGAGGGCTCCGCGCACTGCCCTTGCCTATGGGTAGCCTCCCCAAAGCTCCCATTGGCCAGGAATGGGGGACTGCGGACAATGGGAGCTTCGGGGGAGGTACCCACAGGCAAGGGCAGCGTGTGGAGCCCTCTGCCCCCGCTCCGCCAGGGGTCACAGGGACGTGGTGCCAGCTGCTTCCCGGAGAGGCGTAGGGCCAGGGCAGGCAGGCAGGGAGTCTTCCCTGGCCCCAGTGTGTACTGTGCTGCCACCCCGGAGCCGCTCCCGGTAAGCAGTGCCAGGCCGGAGCCCGAGCCCCTCCTGCACCCTGCCCCCCAGCTCCCTGCCCTGAGCCCCCTCCCCTGCACCATTGCCTTGAGTCCCCTCCTGCACCCCAACCCCCTTCCCTGAGCCCCCTCGTACACCCTGCACCCCTCCTCTGCCGCAACCCCTTGCCCTTGTCCTGCGCACTGCACCCCTTCCCGCACCCCAACCCCCTGCCCCAGCCCTGCATTCATGGCCCTGCATGCAATTTCCCCACCCTGATGTGGTCCTCGGGCCAAAAAGTTTGCTCACCTCTGCCTTAGATACTAAGATGTAGGTACTATCTAGCTGCTAACATAATGACACCTTCAATGTTGCTCTGAGCTTTCACTTCCAATAGTTTTAGTTGAAATGTCTTGCTAATATAATCCATTGATTTTTGGATGCCGTGCTTGACATTGAGGTGAGGTGTGGGGGAAATAGAGGGTCACTCCTTTTTGTCAAAGGTTACTATCCTTTCAAAACAACTTGGTGTGAGGGTTTTTGAGATTACAAGTTTGGTTGATAAAGGTAATAGTGGTACTGTAATATACTTGCTTTCTGTAGGCATTTGACTTGGCAACGCATGACATTTCGATTAAAAACGAACAACCTAGAATGATACAAAATCCAATGCGGCATACTTCTCTACTCCTACATGAGACTGCCCTGTTTATACATCCCAAGACTGTACTAGTCCTTTTAGCCACAGTGTCACCCTGGGAGCTCACGATTATCTGAGTACCGACCATGACCCCCAAGTGTTTCTTCAGAGTCACTGCTTCCCAGGATAGAGTCCCCCGTCCTGTCAGTGTGGCCTAGGTTCTTTGTTCCTAGATATGTTTTTACATTTGGCAGTATTAAGAACTAGATAAGTTCATGGAGGATAGCTCCAGCAATGGCTATTGTCCAAGGCGGACACGGATGGTGTCCCTAGCCTGTTTGCCAGAAGCTGGGAATGGATGACATGGGATGGATCACTTGTCTAACCCAGTATGGCTGTTCTTATAACAGTCATTTAAATCCAGTTTACCAAGTGATCCAGGTTACTATGTATCAGTGACTTGTCCTCTTCATTATTTACCACTCCCCCGATTTTTGCTTTATCTAAAAGCTTTTTCAGTGATGATTTGGTTTTCATCTCGGTGGTTAATAAGTGTTAAATTGTGTAGGTCCCAGAGCTGATCCCTGCAGGACCCCACTAGAAACACATCTGCTCAGTGATGATTCCAGGCGGACAATTACAGTTTGAGACCTGTCAGCCAGTTTTTCACCCATTTAATGTTATGTTACCTCTGTATTTGGCACTGGTGCAACTGCTACTGGAATAGTGACTCTAGTTCTGATGTTCACAATTCAAGAAGAATATTGATAAATTGGAGTGCGTTCAGAGAAGAGCTGTGGGAATGAATAAAAGATTAGAAAACCTGCCTTATGGTGGTAGTCAAGGAGCTCAATCTGTTTCTTAACAAAGAGAAGGTTACTGGGTGACTTGATCAGTCTATAAGTACCTACATAGGAAAGAGAAATTTGATAATAGAGGGCTCTTCTATCTAGTGAACCAAGTTGTAAAGATTCAATGGCTGAGTGTTGAAGCTAGACAGACTGGAAATAAGACCTACATTTTTAACAGCAAGGATAAATAACCAGGGGAATGACTTATCAAGGGTTGTGATGGATTCTGCGTCTCTGGATCTGCTCTAGTTCAAAAGGGAATGAATTTCTGGAAGTCCTGTGGCACACAGGAGGTCAGGCTAGATGATCAGAGTGGTCCCTTCCGGCCCTAGGATCTAAATCTATGAAAAGCGGAGTAATGAATGGAAATGTGCTGATTGGATCATCCCTGTTTGGATTTACTTGGAACACCGTAAAATGTCCAATTTGCCATAGAAACTCAGTTCTTGGGTGCTACAAAATCCAGTAGCAGGATTTACGCCCAACTTGACACAAGTGCCTTACATGAATCTGCATTTGTTTCTTTTTGGTCAAGCTGTGGGAGGGCAGGTATTAAATTTCTAATCAAAGCTGTTGGGTCCGGTAGGTCTTGAAGTGAGTGTTGCTGTCTGAGAGGAGGTACATGAGACAGTAGTGGGTGGAGAGAGGTAGTGTCTGAGGGCAGGGAAAGGGAGCACACGCTAGCATCACACTGGACACTCTTTATATACATAACTTGGTGCTGACCTTTCCTTTTTGGTCCTTGGACTATAATTGGCATGTGTTCTGTTGTCTGTGTTTTTAAATACAGCTGTGGGTGGCTGGTGGTAAGCGGAGAGGTAGAAACTGTTCTAACTCCCAAAATAGTCCTGCAGTGGTCTATGCATTTTGGAGTGAGGCTTTTCCCGCTACATGGCCCAGAGGTATGCCAGGGTCAGCCGGCCCCTGTGGCTAGGAAGCAGTCTGCAAGTGAGGTTAGAGAGATTGAAGGGGTGGGGAGCATGATGTCCTCTGCAGCTGGGGTTGTATTCTGTAAATGGTGAGGCCCACTGGCAGCGGACTCTGTTTTGACAGAACGTAGTACACCTGCAGCTGGTCGAGGAGACTGTGCAAAGCCATGAAGGTGTTCAGGATGAAGGATTAGGGCAATCACTTTGGTAACTGAAGGCTTGGCAAGGAATTAACCCCTCTATAAACAAAGAGCCAGAAGGTATTTTACCAGCTAAAATTCACGAGGTGTTTTCCAAGGAAAGGTTAATGGTACAGCAAGCATCTATTTACATGTCACCTAGTGTTTCTATGGGGCAGGGGGAAGGCGCTGATCCGCAGGCAGGAGGCATCGTAGAGGGGCACAGGGGAGCTGATGGGGGGCTGCCAGCTGTGGACAAAGCAGGTGGCCAAATGATGTTATAGCGGAGCATTGCACAACTTTAAACGAGCATGTTCAGTAATGGAGCAGGGGCGTAAGACCAAAACAATGTTAATCAAGAGGATGTTAAGTGCGGAGTTACTGTATTCTGTGGAAGCACAGGGCTCTGTACATATTTCTCAGCTGGTTAGTACCTTTGAGTCCTCTTTCAATGGGGGGGAGGGATAGCTCAGTGGTTTGAGCATTGGCCTGCTAAACCCAGGATTGTGAGTTCAATCCTTGAGGGGGCCATTTAGGGATCTGGGGCAAAAATTGGGGATTGGTCCTGCTTTGAGCAGGGGGTTGGACTAGATGACCTCCTGAGGTCCCTTCCAACCCTGATATTCTATGATTCTCTATGAAAAGCTGAAGTGTTGAAGTTTATACAGACTGAGCACTAGAATGGTGGTGTGCAAACCTTGATCCCCACCATACTCCTATGGGAGAGGTCAGTGCTATCCATGACTACGCTGAATAGATGGTAGAAGTGAAATCCATCTTGGGAGTCCTGACTCCCCACTGCATGCCTCATCCACTAGAATACATGTGAGATTTTCTGCTAATGATTTGGCATCTAAAAGGGGAGACTAGAAAGTTCTACAGACCTTAATAGCATTGTATTAGTCACTCATTTAGGATTATAAATTTCCTTGCAGAGTTTGCAACTCGAAAGTTGCAGCCTTATGCTGGTGTTTAGGAACCAAAATGTTAAACTGACCTATGTATTTCTGTGGTCCAAGCTGAGTGAAATGCAAAATACAAACTGCAGATGGTGAAAAAGGGAATTACTGTTCAAATCTTTCAGCTTCTATATTATTTTAGTAACACAAGGAAAGAAATTTGAGATTTAACCTAACCAGTGATGTGTTACACAATTTTCTCACATTTTTGTTCATCTTGAAGACGCTCTGCATCTGTGAGTAGTTTGATAGCTCAGGACATGTGGTTCTCTGTAGCCGAATTTCTTTGAGCTCTAGGAAGGTGCTAAATTGGGTCAGTTTGAATGCACTCTCCATTGTTGCTTTGCTGTGTTTGGGGTAAGGGTCCTGCTGTGTGTACCTGGGGCATATGAAGGGTGGTTGTTGGTTTAGGAGTCAAAGTTCTGACTTCTAACATAGCTCTATTATTTCCTTGCTGTCTAACTTGGGGAAAAAATAACTTTCCCTCCGTCTGGTTCCCCACATGTACCATGGAGAGAATTCTTTCCTCCCAGGGCGTGTGTAAGGGTTAGTTCATGTTTGCGCTATACCTACGCAGGGTTACCGCAAGGCGCTGCTAGTGTGCAGTTCTGCAGTTTGCCATTGTTGCTCACTGCCTGGCTCTGGCAGGAGGTCGAAATGGCATCTGGCTGCAGCAGCAGGGCTGCCTGCATTCTTCTAACACTTTCCTTCTGCTTATTTTTGTAGGGAGCAGAGATGGCCAGGGGCAGATACTCCAGCGCTTCCCGGAGAAGGACTGGGAAGATAACCCCTTCCCACAGGGCATTGAACTAGTGAGTATTTTGGCTGTTGGGGCTGGGACCTCCCAGTATTGTGATGCATGCGCACAGGGCTACAACCTGCTTTGCATGTGTGTTAGTAGAGTGGGCTGTGGTACTGTGCATGCAGGCTTCAGGGATGTGTCGTCTTTGCACGTCAGCAGGACTTTGGCCAGGACTCTTTGGGTCAAACCCATGGGTGGAGAACAGAGCAGATTGCAGCCTCTCCTCTTTACCCAAGCGCAGCAGCAGCCTTTGGAGACCACAGGTCCCAGCATGCAGTGCTCCATCTTCATGGTGCAGTGTGTTCTGGAACTTGTACTCTTCATCGGCTACGCCTGTCTGTCGAGCTGAGGGCGAC
The DNA here is from genome assembly GCF_965140285.1 of Lepidochelys kempii. Lineage (NCBI taxonomy): Eukaryota > Metazoa > Chordata > Testudines > Cheloniidae > Lepidochelys > Lepidochelys kempii. Next base: position 350,783,036 of record NC_136380.1, read on the forward strand.
TGTTTGCCATGTGTGTCCTCCCCAGTTTTAGCTGCACTGGGGGCTGGAATGCTTCCCCACCAGCCTTGTTTTCCAAGCCACTTGGCTGAAGTATCTGTATAAATAGCCCTGACTCTCACAGCAGTGCCCTGTGGTGTACTGCATTGTCAAAGCCCTTCATGCTCCCTCAGCCTCACAACCCTGTGGGGGGAGGTAGCTTGGTAATATCCACTCGTACCTCAACCCCCCAGTCCTCATGTATCCTGCCTCTTTTCTGTTATGGGGATTACTGGGCCTTGGCCGCCTCCCCCAACCCTCTGGGTGTATGTTTGTCTCTTGCCATGTAATTCTGAGGTACATGGAGACCTTTGAGGGCGACCATTGCTGGAGCAGACCCTTAAAACAACATGGCTTGGTCAGTTTGGCCCCAAAAGTAGAATCATAGAATCATAGAATATCATAGAATCATAGAATATCAAACAAAATGCAAACTAAGTCTACAGTATTAGACAGGATCTGAATCAGTAATCTCTCACCCTGACTGATGATACAAGCAGTGCACCAAGTTTCCATACACAGCCTGGAACCAGCACTCTTTTTCTCTCCCCTCTTCCCCGAGTTCAGTCCTTTTCCTCTGGTACTTTCAGGTGTGGTGGTGTAGGGAGAACAAGGTCCCCTCATGATGTCATGTCCCCCTTTAATATCTTCTTCCAACTTGCTGGAAAGCTCTTGTGCTGTGACCACTGTTCCCTCTAAGCGCTGCGTATGTGCGCACACAGATCCTAAACACCGCGCACACAGCGAAACACCGCGCACACACAAATTTGCACAGAAGCACAACAGTTTGCTCAGAAGAAATTTTTTGCACACACGGCCTGTCAAAAATTACGGGGAACATTGGCTGTGACCTGGGTCAAACAGTTCCCAGTGTGTAGGGCTGTCTCTGAGAGGTTTCTGTTGCACACAGTTCCTGGGGTAACCCTGGTGCTTGTGTGCATCTCCTCAATGAGTCACTAACACTGTCTGGCCTTTCTGTTGTTGTACCTGAAAGGCGGCTTGTGAGTATTCTCAACCTCACAACAGGTTTCAGTAGCACATATGTAGCCAAACTTCAGAACTTCTCACACGACAATAGCGCCTAGGATCCATGAGAGATTACTGTCTAGCAAATCAAGACTTGGAGAATGATACCTGAGAAGGCATACTTTGTACAAAATGTCCTAATTATATGACAGTGGTGAATAAGGCGGTGTCAGAGGGGGTGAGTGAGAGAGAAGGGTGCTGGCTTTAACATTCTCCCCTGCTTCCCCAGCCTTGTTTCATGGCTGAGCAGATCCCGCTCCTGGCAGGGCCCCAGCCTGTGGGGCTCACGGGAGAGGACCTGTGTGTGTCTGGCCAGTGAACTTGTTCAGCCTGGCAGATTCCAGGGTGCCTGATGCAGAGACGTGGGAGTGTGGGTCCAGCCAGCTGTGTGTTCTGGTGCCCTAGAGCATCTCTGCCTTACGGTGCCTTGTGTCCCTTGTTAGTGTTCAGGCATGCTGTGCACAATGGCGTTTCCTGGGGCAGCTGGGAGGGTCTGGCCCATGTGGGGCACTTGTTTCCCTGGGATGAGGAAAGTTCGCCTTAGAGCAGCAGCCACTCCAAGCTCTCACTGACCTTTCCTCCTCTGCATTCCATGCATAAGAGAGATGAGGCCCCTGCTGATGGGGTCACATTGCATAGCAAAGGCAGACCAGGAAGGGAGCTGGTAGGATTGGGAATCTTAACTGAAGGAAGGGGGCATTAGTGATTCTTCTAGGCTTAATCTTTGTGGTTCTGCTTTCACAGCTGATGACTACTTTCCTCCCCTCATAGTTCCCAGATTCAGGAGTGCTGAATGAGCCACAGTCTCCACAGTCTCCACCTGCCCCCTCTGCGGTTGGGAGCTAGGCAGCAGAGCTCTGTCACTTGCTTGGCCGCTTCCCGGGGCAGCAGCAGTTTCTACCCCAGGATGATTCACTGGCAGGGAACCCTCATAACATGGTCAGACCAGCTGTAGCGGTGCTGAAAGCTGCACAAGAGACAGACCTTCCACTCAGGACTTCCCATGAATAGAAGGTGAAGCCCCATCTCCAGGCTCTGCTGATGTTCCCCATGCTTTTCCCTTCAGTGGTGGCATGGCCTGGTCATACATCTGTTCCTTGTTGGACAGCCAGTGTGCTGTCAGAGTGAATGTGAAATCAGGGAGCAGCGTACACATGCCTTCAGATCCCCTATCTTTGGGTGATGATTCTAGCCTTGCTTCTAATATGCAGCCACTGTCTGATGTCCCGTGCTGTCTCCCAGCTGTGGTATGCACATGTAATGAGATCAGCCATGTACCCAGGATCTCTCCTTTCATTCTCCTGGTGACCCCATTTTCAGTGTAGTGTTTTGGGTTCGCATGTTCCTTCATTCTCTAGAAAAGGCAGAAGCATTTTTTGGTGCTAAAGGAACTTGCTGGGTAGTGCTGGTGTCATCTTGGTGTTCTCACCTTCCTAGTCTGGCACAATACAGTAAAATAACCGTGCCTAATAGGGTACAGAATGTGAGTGAGGCCAAACAGCAAAAATTAAGATGTTTGTACACTAATGCAAGGAGCCTAGGTAACAAAATGGAGGAACTAGAGTTACTGGTGCAGGAAGTGAAACCAGATATTATAGGTATAACAGAGACCTGGTGGAATAGTCGCCATGACTGGGCTACAGGTATTGAAGGGTATGTGCTGTTTAGGAAAGACCGAAATAAAGGTAAAGGTGGTGGAGTAGCACTGTATATCAATGATGAGATAGAATGTAAAGAAATAAGAAGCGATGAAATGGATATGACTGAGTCTGTCTGGGCAACAATTAAATTGGGGAAGAAAACTATTAGAGCCTCCCCTGGGATAGTGCTTGGGGTGTGCTATAGACCGCCGGGATCTAATTTGGATATGGATAGAGCCCTTTTTAATGTTTTTAATAAAGTAAATACTAATGGAAACTGTGTGATCATGGGAGACTTTAACTTCCCAGATATAGACTGGAGGACGAGTGCTAGTAATAATAATAGGGCTCAGATTTTCCTAGATGCGATAGCTGATGGATTCCTTCAGCAAGTAGTTGCTGAACCGACTAGAGGGGATGCCATTTTAGATTTGGTCTTGGTGAGTAATGAGGACCTCATAGAGGAAATGGTTGTAGGGGATAATCTTGGCTCAAGTGATCATGAGCTAATTCAGTTCAAATTGAATGGAAGGATTAACAAAAATAAATCTGCAACTAGGGTTTTTGATTTCAAAAGGGATGACTTTCAAAAATTAAGGAAATTAGTTAGGGAAGTGGATTGGACTGAAGAATTTATGGGTTTAAAGGTAGAGGAGGCCTGGGATTATTTTAAATTAAAGCTGCAGAAGCTATCGGAAGCCTGCATCCCAAGAAAGGGGGAAAAATTCATAGGCAGGAGTTGTAGACCAAGCTGGATGAGCAAGCATCTTAGAGAGGTAATTAAGAAAAAGCAGAAAGCATATAGGGAGTGGAAGAAGGGAGGGATCAGTAAGGAAAGCTACCTTATTGAGGTCAGAATATGTAGGGATAAAGTGAGACAGGCTAAAAGTCAAGTAGAGTTGGACCTTGCAAAGGGAATTAAAACCAATAGTAAAAGGTTCTATAGTCATATAAATAGGAAGAAAACAAAGAAAGAAGTGGGACCGCTAAAAACTGAGGATGGAGTGGAGGTCAAGGATAATCTAGGCATGGCCCAATATCTAAACAAATACTTTGCCTCAGTCTTTAATAAGACTAAAGAGGATCTTAGGGATAATGGTAGCATGATAAATGGGAATGAGGATATGGAGGTAGACATCACCATATCTGAGGTAGAAGCGAAACTCAAACAGCTTAATGGGACTAAATCAGGGCGCCCAGATAATCTTCATCCAAGAATATTAAAAGAATTGGCACAAGAAATTGCAAGCCCATTAGCAAGAATTTTTAATGAATCTGTAAACTCAGGGGTTGTACCGTATGATTGGAGAATTGCTAACATAGTTCCTATTTTTAAGAAAGGGAAAAAAAGTGATCCAAGTAATTATAGGCCTGTTAGTTTGACATCTGTAGTATGCAAGGTCTTGGAAAAAATTTTGAAGGAGAAGGTAGTTAAGGACATTGAAGTCAATGGTAAATGGGACAAAATACAACATGGTTTTACAAAAGGTAGATCGTGCCAAACCAACCTGATCTCCTTCTTTGAGAGAGTAACAGATTTTTTAGATAAAGGAAACGCAGTGGATCTAATTTACTTAGATTTTAGTAAGGCGTTTGATACTGTGCCACATGGGGAATTATTAGTTAAATTGGATAAGATGGGCATCAATAGGAAAATTGAACGGTGGATAGGGAATTGGTTAAAGGGGAGACTACAACGGGTCCTACTGAAAGGTGAACTGTCAAGTTGGAGGGAGGTTACCAGTGGAGTTCCTCAAGGATCAGTTTTGGGACCAATCTTATTTAATCTTTTTATTACTGACCTGGGCACAAAAAGTGGGAGTGTGCTAATAAAGTTTGCAGATGATACAAAGCTGGGAGGTATTGCTAATTTAGAGAAGGACAGGGATACCCTACAGGAGGATCTGGATGACCTTGTAAACTGGAGTAATAGGAATAGGATGAAATTTAATAGTGAGAAGTGTAAGGTCATGCATTTAGGGATTAATAACAAGAATTTTAGTTATAAGCTAGGGACGCATCAACTAGAAGTAACGGAGGAGGAAAAGGACCTTGGAGTATTGGTTGATCATAGGATGACTATGAGCTGCCAATGTGATATGGCTGTGAAAAAAGCTAATGTCGTCTTGGGATGCATCAGGAGAGGTATTTCCAGTAGGGATAAGGAGGTTTTAGTACCGTTATATAAGGCACTGGTGAGACCTCACCTGGAATACTGTGTGCAGTTCTGGTCTCCCATGTTTAAGAAGGATGAATTCAAACTGGAACAGGTACAGAGAAGGGCTACTAGGATGATCCGAGGAATGGAAAACTTGTCTTATGAAAGGAGACTCAGGGAGCTTGGCTTGTTTAGCCTAACTAAAAGAAGGTTAAGGGGAGATATGATTGCTCTCTATAAATATATCAGAGGGATAAATACCAGAGAGGGAGAGGAATTATTTAAACTCAGTACCAATGTGGACACAAGAACAAATGGATATAAACTGGCCACTAGGAAATTTAGATTAGAAATTAGACGAAGGTTTCTAACCATCAGAGGAGTGAAGTTTTGGAATAGCCTTCCGAGGGAAGTAGTGGGGGCAAAAGATCTATCTTGCTTTAAGATTAAACTCGATAAGTTTATGGAGGAGATGGTATGATGGGATAACATGGTTTTGGTAATTAAATATTCATGGTAAATAGGCCCAATGGCCTGTGATGGGTTTTTAGATGGGGTAAGATCCAAGTTACCCGGGAAAGAATTTTCTGTAGTATCTGGCTGATGAATCTTGCCCATATGCTCAGGGTTTAGCTGATGGCCATATTTGGGGTCGGGAAGGAATTTTCCTCCAGGGCAGATTGGAAGGCCCTGGAGGTTTTTCGCCTTCCTCTGTAGCATGGGGCACGGGTCACTTGCTGGAGGATTCTCTGCTCCTTGAGGTCTTCAAACTACAATTTGAGGACTTCAATAGCACAGATATAGGTGTGAGGTCTTTTTTAGGAGTGGTGGGTGAAATTCTGTGGCCTGCATTGTGCAGGAGGTCAGACTAGATGATCATAATGGTCCCTTCTGACCTAAATATCTATGAATCTATGAATCCTTTCTCCTGGTACAGTCTTTGTTCCAGCTTAGGTGGTAGCTAGGGGATTTCTCATGACTGCAGCTCCCTTTGTTCTGTTCTACTCCCTTATGTATCTTTTGCACAAGGCGGGAATCCTTTGTTCCTCTCTGGGTTCCCACCCCTCCTTCTAAATGGAAAAGCACCAGGTTTTAAGATGGATTCCAGTTCCAGGTGACATGGTCACATGTCCTGTGAGACCCCAAGCCTTCATTCCTCCTGGCCTAACTCACAGGAAGGCCTGTAAGCCAACAGCCATCCACAGTCAGTGGTCTTGGTTCATGGGAGCCATCAAGATTCCAAACCACCATTAATGGCTCACACTTTGCATAATTACAATAGGCCCTCAGTTATATTTCATATTTCTAGTTTCAGATACAAGAATGATACATACATGCAAATAGGATGACCACACTCAGTAGATAAGCTTTGTAATGAATATAGAGTGCAACGTCATATGTGGCATCGCAGTCTGGCTTTGATAAGGGATGGAGCAGGCAGTTTCCCTAGGTGTTAGCTTTCTAGGCTGTCATTGTCTCCCATATAGCAGCCATTTCTGTCCAGCAGTCTTCACTGCATACTAATACAGGCATTTGAAGAGCTTGGCCTTTGCTAGTGTCCCCATTTATAAAAGGTAAACAGGATGACCTGTGTTGTGAGCCATCGATCCCAAGCAGACTCATGGGAATGCTGATACAGGATGCAGTCAGTAAATAATTACAGGGTAGGAACATAATTAATGTCAGACAACATGGCTTTATGGAAAATAGGATTTGTCAGACAAACTTGATACTGTTTTTGATGAGATTATGAATTTGGTTGATAGATTCATAGAGTTTAGGGCCAGAATGGAGCATTAGATCATCTAGTCTGACCACCTGTGTCACAGGCCATTAAATTTTACCCAGTTACCCCTGTATTGAGCCCAATAACTTGTCTGACTAAAGCATATCTTCCAGAAAGGCAGCCAGTCTGGATTGGAAGACATCAAGAGGTGGATAATCTATCTCTTCCCTGGATAGCTTATTCCAGTGGTTAATCACCTCCACTGTTAAAAAATGGGGCCTTATTTCCAATTTGAATTTGTCTGGCTTCAGCTACCAGCTATTGGTTCTTGTTCTGCCTGTCTCCTCTAGATCAAAGAGCCCTCTGGTACCCGGTATTGTCTCCCTGTGAAGGTACTTCTACACTGTAATCAAGTCACCTCTGAAAGCTGGCTCCTGGTGTCATAGTCAGGCTCTTTGCAGCCCAGCTCTCGGCCCTACCTCCCCGTGGATGTAGAAACCAGAATTCTGTTCCCCTAGGTGTAGCAGAAGTGACTTTTGGGGGGAGAGCTGCTTCAGAGAGGTGCAGTCTGTGCAGAGCTCGGTCTTAGCAGCCCCTGGAGACTCAAGGATCAGGGCTACGTAGAGGACTCTTATCTACAGGGAACTCCCATTCCTCTTATCTGGCTCTCCCCAAAGTTGAGATTACTCATTCTCTGCTAGCTCATCTCTTGCCCTCTCCCTCACTTGGCAGCCAGCAGCTGTGAGTTGGGCTATAAGGAGAGACGATAATGACTTTTCATGCAGAGCAATGCCAGCACACCTAACAAACCAAACAGATCTCCTGACTCCTGTATAAAATCACTGCTCAACCATCTCCGGGTTGGAGCATGACCTACGTTTGACAGCTCACAGCAACTCTACACAGTGCATCAGGACAGGATATGTAGAATGCCATATCTACTTAATGTAATTAATGCAATTGATGTCTTGACTCACAGGGTTGCTAGCAGGTGGATCCCCCTACTGAATCATCAGTTGCAGCATATAGGGCCAGCGTTCTTTGGAGATGTCCCCTGCATGGGCTGACCTTGCCTGACTGTGCTTAGCTTGTGAGCACCAACGGGTGGCAGAAAGTCTTGATGTTACATCTTCCATGAACAAAGGGTTTTATAAACCCATGGCTAATTTGTGTTGCTTTGTGTATGGGTTAGTAAGCTGGGTAGCCTCACTTATGTTGGGCTGCCAGTGACACTGATTGTAGTGTCTCAACTCCAGGCCTGAAGGGTGGGAGTGTGTCTGCTGCTCGTTTGAGGAGGAGACTTGTGTGCAAACCAGATGCTATATCCAGGAATCTAGCTTCTCTCCTCCTAGTGCTTTCAGGAGGAGCTCCCAGCTGGAAGCTGGCCTGTCGTGCCCTTGATGTGTCTTAGTTGATCTGTCATCCCCTTGGTGTGTCTCATGCATTGGGGACTGAATTCTGAAAGCATTTTGTTGCTGTGAGGTTGATCTAAGCCTTGATTGCACCTGCTGGCCTCCAGCTCCTGGAGAGGGACCTGGGTTTACATAACCTGGCTGCCTTGCCTTGGCTTGAGCATGACTGCAACACCATAGAAACAGCCTGCGCTGTATTTGTATAGAGGACTGCTTTTGATGCCTTGTTCCTCTAGCCCTTTTTAATCATGTTTGCACACTGCAGGCCATTGCAGGCTATGGTGTTGTCTTTGAAATAGGTGAAAGATCCCTCAGAACAGAGGGGAGGTGTTGGGGAGACAGCTTGTGCTGACCTGGGGAGAACAGAGCTGAGCCTGTGTCTGGTAATGGGGATGGCTGTGACCTTGCTGAATTTCCCAGTCAGAGGGGGCAGTCTCAGGAGAATCGGTCAGTCATGAGCTCAGTCCTGCAGGCCACTGAGACAGCACAGACAGCTCCAGGGCTTGAGGGGAAAGGGAGCAGCTTGCATCGAGCTCTGTGTGCCTCTCAGTGTGGAGCTGTCTGCCTTGGAAGGGAGCCCTGATGAGCTGCTGTCTGCTAGAGGGACTGTCTCCTTCTCTCATGGCCTTTGACAGGCTGGGAGATGCTGGGACCCCATGGAGGATCTCCTGATCTAGCTGCCTGTGTCCTTGTTTCCGTGGCTCCCAGGAGATGGTTGTGCAGCTCATTGAGCCCCCAGTGGAAGGTGCGGAGTTACGCGGTGGGTACAGCCCCCTCAAATGAGGAGTGTGTTGCTCCCGCTGAGGGTAGTTCTATGGGATATGGGCCCAGGAAATCAAATGGACTATGAGTTCTGGCCAGCACTGGGATCTCTGGCTCAGGAGGTACTCCTGCACTGCACAGTAGGTAACTTGTCCTCACCTGAAGTGCAGCCCAGTAGTGCTCAGACACAGAGTGGGATTAATGCACTGCATGGAGTAGGTGGGTCCTTGGAGCTCAGCCGCCTCTTACCTGGGTGCAGGAGTGCTCTGCCCTTCAGCGTTCCTGAGGCTTGGCAGTTCCCTTTGCAGGATGCAGGGTCTCCCTCCTTCTGCACAAAGAGTCTTTGTAGTGGTCCTGGGGCAGAGTATAAAGCATGCTGCAGTCTCCTTTGTTGGATTTGCTCTTTTTTGCTGCCACCGAGCAGGATCCAAGAGCCATGGGGGAGAACTCCTGGGCTAGGTGGTTCAGCGAGGAAAGTCCCACCATAAACCTCTATGGAGGGTTCAGACCCAAGCTCAATAAGGAAAGGAATCTGACCAGCTTGATAACTCCACTGGGTCATATCTCACTGCTGCCAATTGGTAGGGCAGCTAGGTCAGAGGCAGCATGATTTGGGGACAGTGGCAGGAAGGAAGTGATGGAGGAAATGACAAACTATGGAATGCAGGTGTGAGGGGCCTGGAGAAGCAAAGGATTCCAACCTCAGCCCCAGAAAAGAAATCTGCAGGGTTTCTGTCCCTCATGCCCATATCACTGTAATATCTGGACACTTGAAAATGTGTTCGACACCCATTGTGGTCACCACCTATGTCCCACTGTGGTGGGTGCCTTAAAATTACATGGGGGGAAGAGGTGGATAAACAGGGCTGGTAGCTTTGGAGAGGGTATAGACTAGAGAGTGCTTCAGGGCTGACCAAATCTCTCTAGCCCTAGGGATCCAGTAGCCTCCTGAATGAACCTCCCTGTTGATCAGGTCAGCAGGCTTTGATCTGGAAGAGGAATCCACGTTGCTTTACCGGGAGCCTGCCATCTCTCAGCATCAGCCTATTACTTTCCCCGGCCTGTGACAGAAGGGGTGATGGTGGCTGGAAGGAGTGGGTGGTGCTGAGCTGCTCTGTTCCACATTCAGAGGAACATGGTTTTTAAAAAGTCCCCACAAGCTGTGGTAACTGGACAGCACACAGCAACACTACAGTTGTTTAGGGCAGGAAGTGAGGAAAAACCCGTATCAGTGAAAACCCCATGGGGAATTCTCGACCAGAAGGCTGGAATTCCCCCTGTGGAGTTGGGCAGGGACCCCAGGGGTAACTCTTGCGGCAAGTCCCCTGGGATCTCTGAGCTGACCACCTCATTTGAAATGCAGCATTTCAAGCAGCACCAGGCTGGGATGCTGATTCAGAGGGAGGAGTGCCCTCTATTGGATCCACTACTCATTTCTCATTGTACAGTACAGCCCGTACAGCACGGGTAGGCAACCTACGGCATGCTGCCAAAGGCGGCACGCGAGCTGGTTTCCAGTGGCGCTCACTGCCCGGCTCCTGGCCACTGGTCCGGGGGGCTCTGCATTTTAATTTAATTTTAAATGACGCTTCTTAAACATTTTAAAAACCTTATTTACTTTAAATACAACAATAGTTTAGTTATATATTGTAGACTTCTAGAAAGAGACCTTCTAAAAATGTTACTGCATGACTGGCATGCGAAACCTTCAATTAGAGCGGATCAATGAAGACTCGGCCCACCACTTCTGACAGGTTTCAGAGGAGCAGCCGTGTTAGTCTGTATCCGCAAAAAGAACAGGAGGACTTGTGGCACCTTAGAGACTAAGAAATTTATTTGAGCATAAGCTTTCGTGAGCTGGAAATGGCCCACCTTAATTATCACTACAAAAGGTTTTTTTCCCCCCCCGCTCTCCTGCTGGTAATAGCTCACCTTACCTGATCACTCTCATTACAGTGTGTGTGGTCACACCCATTGTTTCATGTTCTGTGTGTATAAATCTCCCCACTGTATTTTTCACAGTATGCATCCGATGAAGTGAGCTGTAGCTCACGAAAGCTCATGCTCAAATAAATTGGTTAGTCTCTAAGGTGCCACAAGTCCTCCCGTTCTTTTCACTTCTGAAAGGTTGCTGACCCCTGCTGTATGGTATAGTGCCAAATAGGACACAAGCCCAACCCCCAGGAACTTGCAGTGCAGTGATGCCTTCTTGGAGTGCCTCTTCCCCGTCCGCATGCAGCTGCCCAGGACACTGATTAAATGGATCCAACTGACTCTCCTAGATGAGGGAGAGGGGCTGCTCTAGTTTGGACTCCACAGCCAGGTTCAGCTCAGGGCAGACCAGTGTGCCTGTGAAAGGCAGCCCCGCCTCCTCGATGTCAGACTTTCAGCACAGCTCTCTTCTGCCAGTCTGGCCAAGCGAGATCTTGCAGCTCTTCTGAGACAGTAGGGGAGGTCCCTTGGCCTGAATGGGAACAGGTGCTTCTGCTCAGCCTGTTACCCTGGGCTCCCTCTTCCGTTGCCTGCCTTCTAACAGCTGCCATGAGGGCTTCTCTAGGGCGGGTTTCTTCACGTCTCTTGGAAGATGGTTATGCTACTCAGTGCTCTGTGTATATAGAAAGGGGCTCTGTCATGAATGCTGGCCACTGCTCCCTGCTGGCCACTCTAACTCTGAGCCACGCTTGTCTGTCTGAATCCTGCCAAGTACTTGGCATGTTAGATAGGTAAGAAGCTAAGCTCCCTGCCCTGAGGAGCTGACAGTCTGGTGGCTTTGTCCTTTTCATGTACAGCCCCCACAAGAGCTCTGGACACCTGCTGCGTAAGTGATGTGTGTTTGTGTGGGGAGAGAGGCTGAGGGAAGAGGAAATGGGTCAGCCTGCATCCTCCTGCTCCTGAGTGGGCTGCACAAGTCGGCTCCAGCTAACCATTGTGTTCTCACCTTCGCCTCTTGCAGTTTTGTCAGCCGAGCGGTTGGCAGCTCTTCACCGAGCGGAATCCCCCCACCTTCTTCGTTGCCGTGCTGACGGACATCAGCTCCGAGCGACATTACTGCGCCTGCTTCACCTTCTGGGAGGCCGTTGAGAGTGCCCAGGTAATGCTCCCCGCGGGGGTGGGGGAGGGCAGGGTACCTGTGAAAGTGTGTTGGGGGGTGTCACTGGGCAGGCAGCTGTGAGCGAAAGCCCCTTTTGAGAATTGCGGTTGCCCAGGTTGGTTGTACCCAGAACTCCTTTGTCAGAGGAGGGCCACAGTGTCCTGTAGTTCTTGCCTCACATGGTGGAGCAGCTGTCTGAGGTGGGGGCGGGGGGGGTGTCCGTCCCCTTTCAAGTCCCTGCAGTGTGTCTGATCTCTCTCTCTCCCCGGTCTCAGAGCCACTCAAGGAACGGTGAGGAGGAGGAAGAGGCGTCAGTGTCCCACGTCCAGCCTGCACAGCTCTTTGCTCCCAAGAGTCTGGTGCTCGTGTCACGACTGGACCACACGGAGGTTTTCCGGGTAAGCGGCAGTGCAGTGCCACGTTTGGGGAGGAGAGGGTGGTGTCTGGACTCTCTGGGGATGGAGGGACTTTCCCTTGCATTGATTCCTTGGCCCTGGGAACCACTGTCAGCCAACTCTTCTGCTTCTGTGAATTGGGGCATATAAGAGAGACCACCGGTAGCAGTAGTGCCCTGAGGGATTTACTGCTCTGGCCTTCTGCTCGTGTCCAGCAGTTATTCAAGGCCGTGTGTGTGTGTGGTGGCTTATTCTCATCCTTCCCCAAGCTGTCTGGCTGCGGAGCTGCAAGGTGAGGAGCTGCCTGGGCTGGGCAGCTGGCAGCCTTGCCCTGCCTCTCAGTAAAATTCTAAGCACAAAATGTTCTTGGTGGAGCCTTTATCTCCCATCTTTATATTCTTCATGCTTGCTCAGTTATGAGACTGTAAAAGGCTTGGAAAGGTGCAGGTTACAGCCTGGCTTGTTCTCAAAACTCAGCTTAGGTGGGTATGATCTAAGTGTCAGCAGCTCCTCGCTTGCCAAGACAAGCATGGGATCCTTGTGGCTGGATGGACTGTCTGATCTCTCTTGCCATTCTCTTCTTCAGCTCTTGGTCCAAATGCAAAGAGCATGTTGAAGTCCACAGAGCTTTGCCCTTGTACTGTGAGAGGGGGACCGGCTGTGAAGCGGTGCTCACATGCCATCTGTCAGCATGCCTGCTCGAGACACATTGGTAAATGGCAGAGACTAGAGACTAGGTAACTGGAATGCGTTACCTAGAGAGGTGGTGGAATCTCCTTCCTTAGAGGTTTTTAAGGTCAGGCTTGACAAAGCCCTGGCTGGGATGATTTAACTGGGATTTGGTCCTGCTTCGAGCAGGGGTTTGGACTAGATGACCTTCTGGGGTCCCTTCCAACCCTGATATTCTATGATTCTATGACTGTTCTCATCTTCAGTGGGAAGGTGCATCTATGGAGACTGCCAGCCCTGGTACCTGGTGTAGCCAGGTGGCTTAGACTGAAATAGAGCATTGCATGCTGGGACATGCAGTCTCCTCAAACCAAAGCCCTGCACTGAAGGGGACACACGTCGGTCATCCTGGCGTGATGCCTTAGCATGGTGGCTTCAGTTTGAGCTGTGTGCTTAGATTGGCTGCTGTCATTCCCCAGATCAGTGGGTCTGTCCCTCCCGATGGCAGTAAGACCTATGGTGCTTTTTGTGGGAGTTATAACGTTTCTGGGGTTGGTCCGATTAGCCCTTCCTCTGACCTACTGTCCTGGTGCTGTACCTGTCCAGAAATGCATTCCCTATTTTGGGGTTCTGGCCGGGCCCTCCCTTGGCGATGTCCAGGGTTCCTGCGGGGCACAGCAGCTTGGAGTTTTCTGAACAGTAAGAATGGTGTGCTGTGTGCATGCCCCAAAGGGGGGAAGCACCTTGGAGGCTTAGCTGGCAGAGCTGTCTGAACAGCTGCCCAGATGAGAACCCAGCAGGCCTGAGCAAGAAGCTGCAGAGACGGGGTCTGCAATGTCTTTCGACTGCTCCAGAGCAGATGTTCTTGAAGTGTGAAGTTCTCCAGGGCTTTTTGTTTTTCCTGAATCATCTCGGTGGGAGGCTGAGATCACCATTAGCCTGTCAGGGAACCCCAGGCTACAGTGGCCCTGTCCCGCTGCAGGTATTGATCCCGGGGTGAGAGGTAGCCATGCTGGGAGAGTTCTTTCGGGGGCAGTGGGGCAGAGCATGGTAACCGTCCTGTGAACAAGACATCTGGGCAATCAGGTAACCTGGTGAGCCCAGCATAAAAGCTAGGCAGCGTTTGGTGCAGAAGATGGTATCTCGAGTCTATCTCCCTATGCAAGAAACTTGTCAACAGCATCTGTTCCAGTCCTTTGGCCCCTTGTGCTGGGCTGCAGCCTTACAGGGATGTCATGTGACAGACCTTCTCCTTAGAGTGTGAAAGGACCCAGAAGAAACTATTTGAGGATGTAGGCACCACTCACGTGACCAGCTGGGACTCTGGAGTTAATGCTGTATCCAGCTGGTGGAGACTTTGGGATGGTGCTTCTTAGGACTTGCATAGTGTTTCCTGGGCTCATTCAGATTTTGGCAAGGTGAATCCCTATTGAAGGGCCCTGAAAAAATTCAAGGGACATGAAGTGTCATTCTCGTGCTGTGCACAAGACCTGTTTGTAGAAGTGTGGAACAGAGACTCGACCTTACTGTAGCCGTGATGGGCAGGGGGCAGCTTGGGCTGGAGATCGGAATTTGAGGTTCGCCCAACCCAGCAGGGAGGGGAAGGGCTGTGGAAAGGAAGCTTCTAGCCCCAGGTGGCAGGGGAAAGGTCCTGTGATGCCCATCTTCGGGTGGTAACTAACCAAATGGAATTGAAGAGCAGCTAAGTGCTAGGGCATGTGCCATTGTGTGTGTGATGTGTGGAGCGAATTCTGGGGGCAGTGCGTCCTGGCCCTCACTGGGGGCTGCACTGAGGCAGCTTGCCGCACTTCTCAGCCTCAGCACACCTGACTGCCTTGCAGTCTGGCCAGGGCATCCCTCCCACTCCTGGATTGTTTTTGTTGGGAACGTGAGCAGTGTTTGCACGGCTCATTTGGCTATGTGATTTTATTGCTCAGTCACTTGAGCTCTCTGGCGTAGTAATTCGTGGGAGCAGATAAGCAGCAAGAGCGCCTGAATCCTGCCCTGTTGGGGCTTGGGCTTACATCAGTTTCCCCCTTTGATTAGGGTCCGAAGGCCAAGGAAATGCACCTAGGATGGTGTAAGTGTCCCATAGAGCCTATTGCTTTCACAACACAAGCCAGTTCTCCTTCACGCTGCCCTTGCTCGCTCTCCACTTTGGTTAGATAGTAGTTGTGAGATCTGATCACAGCATGTAGTCTAGATCTGTCCATCCCAGTGAGTTAGCCTAATGCTGGGCTGGGACACGCTCCTGTCCTGGGTGGGCTAGGCTGCTCATGCACTAAACCAAGAGTCTTAGCTAAAGATAGATGTGTGGTGAGTCACAGATGCATCTCCTGAAAGGTAGAACCGCCCACAGCCCGAACCACTGGACAGTGCTGTCTTTCCATGAGAATTTTGTTGCAAACCTGCAGAGTTGTCGGGCTAGGTGCAGGGGCTCTGGCACTAGGGCTGTCCTCTGCCTGGATGGCTGTGAGATTTTCTTCTCCCTCAGTGCTGACTGAAGCAAGGCTGCAGATTGAAGTGCATTGTTGGTGGAGCTGGAGGTCAGCTTGGTGCCACTGGGAAACCAGTAGCATCAAGCTGAGGCCTGTCCTGTTGTCTGTGCCTGAAATTGCACCCCTTGGACAGGGACTGTCTCACTGATTTGTAAAGAACTTTGTGCAATAAATACACAATCCCTTGTTGGCAACCAGGATTGCGAATGTCCCTCTGAAGCGTTTGCAGCAGACAGGCTCCAAGCCCTGGCTGGGCCTGGACACACTGTCTGCATGTGCAAGTGCTGGGCGGCAATGGTTAGCTCTGTGTGATTTGCTTGGAGCCCCAGCCAGTACCTGTGTTTCAAATGAGCGGCCTTGCATGCTGTGCTCCAGTGGCTGGTCTGCTTCTTGCTGTGGACACACCTGTGCTCTGTTTGCTCCTCCAGAACAGCCTGGGTTTGATCTACACCATCTATGTGGACGGGCTGAGTGCATCGCTGGAGAACGTCATTGGAAACCTCTTGACATGCACCATCCCCATTACAGGGGGAGCTCAGGTTGGTACCTGCTCGTTTCTGTGCCCTCTTGCACTTGCCTTCCCCTCCCAGTGTGTGAAATGGCAGCAGCTCCTCCAAGGCTGGATATATGGGTGAGGGATGTTTCCATCCCTGCTCTGCTCCAGCGTGCAATGGAGATCACGGGCAGTACTGCTGGAAGCTGGTTTCCTGAGATCAACTGTGAAGTGGGTTGTGGGTCCGTGCACTCAGGAGGGGCAGGAGGAGGCTACAGCTGCACTGCAGGTAGTCAAGTGGCTAGTGCAGACAGTGGCTTCCCACATACTAGGGATGGAACAGCAGCAACCTTGAGCTGCCTCTGGCTCCTCCCAGTGACTTAGGGCAGCTTGGCTAATGGATTAGATAGGGTGTCTAATTACTTAGCAAAGGGTGGAAATTGGCCATGGTTGGAGAGTCCCATCTCAGCTCCCTCCTTGTGGTACCCTCTTGTAGAGTGTCACCTGAAAGCACAGCATGACCATCATCTAACCTGACCTCCCCCATGGACGAATCTGTCTGTGAGAACAGTTGCATGCCCACTGGGCATGCATGCAGCCAGCAGAGATTGTTTCTCCATTAAGCCCTGTCTGTCATACAGAGCTGCTTCAGAGCCTAGCAGCTACAGTCCATTGGTAAGAGCTGGGACCACCCAGCTGCACTGGATAGGCTGAGTGGGGCTAACATTTGCTGTGGGGAAGGCCTAGAACCCCCTCTTCAAACAGTCTCACGTGGGAATCTGGTCTCATGCTTGTTCTCTGGCAGTCTGAGGCGGGGCCTAGCTTATGCTCAGAAATAGGGCTGTAAAAATGGCCCCTCCTAGTCATGTTCGCTGATCCATCCCAGTCACTGACCAGCGCAAATGTTCTTGCAGCGCCCCTCCTGCTCCAGGAGAGCCAGCTGGGCTGCACTCTGTCTGGAGCCAGCAGCAGAAGGGGCGCCCAAGGGGTGACGATAGTGCTTCTCAGCAGAGATCGACGTAGCCCAGTTGGATCTGGACTCCTGGAAGGGAGGGTGGGTTAGGAGACGGCAGTTTTAGCCCTGGGCCTGTCTGCACGATTAAGGTGCTTGACTACGATTCTGAAGATCGTGGGTTTGAGTCTCCCTCAGTCTCTCACAGAAAGGCCACCGCCGGTTCACCCAGCTGATCCGTCAGGTTAGGGCAGTCAAAGGCAGTCGGACGTGATGCTGTCCACATCTACTGCGTGCTAGGAAACTGATGTGCCTTAATTGCCTCAGCTTGACAAGCCATTAGCTCAGGGGAACTTCGACTCTCATGCTGCGCTGACACCTGGCAGAGTGGCCTGGACAGAGCGCTTCACTCCTGCAGGGGTTGAGTCGCACGCTGCCAGCTGCTTTTCTGAGCTGCGATCGCCAAGCCTCCTCCGCGTGATCCCTCTGGGTTGGCTGCAGCCTCTTGCCCTGCACCCACAGTGCAAACTAGTGAGCCCCCAGAGACCATGGGGATCCTTGGGTTGCAGCCTGCCCTAGTCGCAACAGGGTCTCTGATCTACTTGGGCACTCAGGCCAGGGGACCTTGGTGCCTTGAAGCATCAGATCTGGCCCCCACCTTGGGTGCTGTGGCACTGTCTGAAGAATGCCTGTAATGCAGAAGTACCAGCTTCGTAGTCTCCAAGCCACTGGGCTTGGGGCTTCCTCTTCGATTAGCCTGGAAGCACTCTCAAGGCATGGAGGGGCCTTCGTGGGGTGATGCTGGAGGTTGTATATCAGCCAGGCTTAGGCCCCACAAAAGAAGAAAGGGGATGTTCTGTTTGTAAGCCATGCAAGGAGGAGGCTGCATGCCACATGCCCAGGGCTCCTCCTGACAGCCTAGGTGTGAGGGGGCAGCTGACCTCAGCCAGGCCCCTCGTGGGTGAGCTATGCAGGCAGGTGGATAAGGATTGTCGAGCATCAGAGGCCCAGTTAGTGACCCGTCTCAGTGGAGCCCAGAGTGCTCCTGGGAATGGGCTGTGGCCTTAGCAGTTGGTGCATCTCGGTGCTCACGGACCCTGGGGTGCTGGCGTTAGGGCAGTTTGAAAGTGGCACCACCCCTTCTTGCACTTTGCTTTCCCCCCTGCTGTATCTGGAAGGGCTCTTTCTAAATGTTGTGATGTGGCTTTTGCTGTGTCTGTCTGCACATTCCCTCTTTTGAGGGTTCAGGGCCCCGTTCACTGTCAGCTTTGGTTTGATGTGTGCACGTCTCTCCTTGGTGTCCGGCTGTGCTGCAGTGTTGTGCATTTCTAACTGACTGTGCTATCTCTGTCTGTCTCTATCTCAGCCTGACGTGGAGGACGAAAGAGCGGTATGCACACTTTTCTTTCATGGGGTCTGTCTCATCTGTAACAGTCGTCTCTTGGGTGTTCAAAAGCTGCACATGCTCCAGCCCCTGCAGCTGCTGGGTCAGCATCTCCCACAAAGAGTGGGAGGAGAGACCTGGGCACCGTGTATCTCCCCAGTCCGGGCACCGTGCATCTCCCCAGTCCGGGCACCGTGCATCTCCCCAGTCCGGGCACCGTGCATCTCCCCAGTCCGGGCACCGTGCATCTCCCCAGTCCGGGCACCGCACCCCTGGTTGTGCACATGGCAGTGTGTGTGTGTGTGTTAGGGATCCAGGTGACCATGCACATGGGCCACAGAAGAAGGGGTTACTTGTCCTGGGACCCAGTTGGCTGACATCAGAGTTAGTATGCTCTGTTCTCACTGCCTGTCAAAGATCCCAGGTGTTTTCTGGGAGAAGCCCTGTTGCGTTGTCTGAGGGCCAGGGCTGTTTCCTCCCCGGTGTGCGCCAGTGAAGGTTTTAAGGGGCATCTGAGGTGGGGCAGTGGCCAAGAGGGAGCGTGCCAGGTAAATGTGGTGATGCTAGTGTGCGTGAGCATTGCTGCAGAAAGCTGAGCAGGGAAATGGAGAGGAGTATCATGGGGGAAGCCGCTTGCTTAGGGGAATGTGATCAGTAGATCTGAAGTCCTGAGATCATACAGGCTCTGAACCAAGGCCAGGAGCCCACAGCTGGGTGGGAGTCCAGGCTTTGGGGCAGGGGAAGAGATCAATACAGCTTTAAAATAAAGGGTTGCAAAAGGGGGAGACTCTGCTGATCCATCCAGCCCTCATCCCTCAGACCAGTCCAGGGCAGCTGGTGCTCCCCTCTTCCTTGCGTAAGACACTGCACCTGCAATGAGAGCTCGTGTGTTTCTGGCGACAGGGCTGAGCGGTGCTCTACTGGCGACCCCAGTTGCCGCAACACTGCGTGTGCTTCTGGGCATGCCCAGGATGTCTCAGTGGAATGAACTCCATCCAACAGGCTAAGTGCAGCGGTAGCTGTCTTAGGGGTGGTTCCCCTCTGCAGCTGGCCAGTGGTTCTCCCTCACTGGGGCAGCACTGAGTCAGGCAGTACGTACATATCGGCCCCCCCGTAGGGTGCCCTTCCTCCTGCAGGGAGGAGTCACTCTCATGGCTGCAGCTGGGAAGGACACAGTAGCCTATGGTGGGCGGCCCTGGGCCACCCCACAGGGTATAAAGCTGGACGACATCCCTTTGGCCCCTGCGTCCTGTCCTGTCCGTCACTGGGGGAGCCCAGCTGCTTCTGGATTTTGGCCTTCCACTCTGAGGTGGAAGCTGGCTCGCTGTGGTCCCTGCGCTCGTCTGTTACTCAGCCTGAATCCCAGTGACTGGTGTGTGTCTGTTTTTTGCAGAGGACGATCTCTCTAGGGGCAGGCGACCGGCAGGTGATCCAGACGCCCATCAATGACTCTCTTCCCGTCAGCAGCTGTAGCGTAGCACTGCTCTTCCGGCAGCTCGGTGAGACTCTGCCCCGCCCTCACCTGCTCAGAGGGACAGGTGCTGAATACCGTCAGCCAGTGCCCTCTGCAGGAAATTCCTCGTGCTGCCCCCCCATGCCACGCTCCTGACCTCGGCTTATCAGCTCAGTGCCTCACCCCCCGCCATTCCGACCGAATCTCTCCATCTCATGCTGCCTTCCTTCTCTCAGGAAGTGAGGGGGAGCCTGGCAGTTGTGCTCTGGTTGTGGCCCCAAACTGTGGGTCCATTCGGATGCCATGTTAACGGGCACCGAATGAGCACCTAGGCAGGGGCAGCAGGAGAAGGCAGGGCTGGGTCTGAGCACCTGCAGGCCTTTCTGTGCAGGGATTTGTGCTCCAGTTGCTCCTGTTGCATCATCTGCCAAAGATACCAGACACCAAGGGGTGTGCACAGCTCCAGGGGAGTCCCCAAGGGGCTTTCAGAGCAGTCTGGCTGGCCCTAAGCTCAGAAACGATCCGTGAGTTAGCAGGTCCTAGCACTGATCCAGAGGTGACAGGAGGTTTCTAGAAGATGACTGGACACGCTTCCTCTTCCATTCACTGGACAGCAAGTCCCACCCCCATGCAGCAGAAGGAAGGAGCAACAGCTGCCAGCAAGGAGTGGGGATGTGGGGGAGACTCTTGGCAGCCTGTTTGGTGGGGTGAGGGAGCAGGAGCTCGTGGGGCTGTAGCAGGACTCTGCTGCTGTTCTTGGGAAGAATCCACCTGCAAGCGCTCTGTGCTCTGCCCCTTCTCTCCCCAGGGATCACCAATGTGCTGTGTCTCTTCTGTGCTGCACTCACCGAACACAAGATCCTGTTTCTCTCCAGCAGTTACCAGAGACTCACGGACGCCTGCCGGGCCCTGCTTGCGCTCATGTTCCCCCTCAAGTACAGGTGAGGAAGCGCAGAGTCCACCTGACACGTGGCTGGAGCAAAACTACATGCTGCAAAGGGGCTTGACATCCCGAGCAAAGCCCGTCTCTGGCTTTGTAGATTGCCCTGCTTCCATCTAGCCCCATGCACTAATGGTGTCCAAGTCCCATGGCTAGTGTGGGCTGTTTACTGTAGCCCAAGCACTATCGGGGATTGCCAGGTGAAATCAAATCTTACATACACCTTGAGACATGTTCTCTGGCTGCACTGTCCATGGCTTTAGAGGCATCTATAATAATTAAATTCCTCAACAGCAAAATAACATGAATAACCCCAGCTCAGCACCCTCTGAGCAAAATTTGGGCTCTAGACTATCAAGAGAGGGAGCGAGTTTAGGCATTGAAGGCCCCTGCCAGCTGCTTCCTCCGAGCCCAAGGAGCTTTTAGCATGAACTAATTGCAGCTGCCGCAGGGCCTCATGGTGAGAGAGAGGGATGTCTCAGGTAGCCAGGCACAGTTCAGCAAGGTGCTGTGGATGCTGCGTGTGATCTGCTCTCACTGAGCTCAGTACAGGCTTAGCACTTACAGGACTGGGCCTTTAGGGGTACCCCTGTGGTACACTCCACACCTAAGTCACTCTGCAGACATTGCAGACCTCCAGAGCCCTACTGTAAGGCCTCCCCAGCTGCCAGCTGACCCCACCAGTGACGGGATTGAATGGGGTAGAGGAAATCAGCAGGACTCCAGGAGCCCCCGGAGCTGCCCAACCCCCAGTGACCCTCCCCAGAAGGGGAGATTGCATACAGGCCACTCGTTAGTGAGACGGCCGGGCCTCACAGTAAGCTCCTTAAGGACAGCGGGCGCCCTGCTCGTCTCCCTGAAGGGGAGATGTTGACTGGCTCAAACAGTGACCTGACTTCCCTTCCCAGCCCAGGACAGGGTTCCATCTCCTGCGCTGCTCACTGTTTGCACCCCTCCCAGCTAGGGCAGTGAAGATAGATGTGTCATTGTTGCTGTTAGCTGCCTGCCCTAGTTCCTGGCTGCCAGTGCTGCTGGAGAAGGGTTCTTTATATTTAAAATATAAATATATTCCTTTGGCATTTACACCCCCTGCCCCTCGAGCTGGAAGCACTGGACATGGGCACAGACTGACTGTAACTTTAGAGCCAAATAACCTGACTGCGGGTCCCTTTACAAACCTAGAAGCCTCCTAGCTGTGAGACACACGCACAGTTCAGAGTGCCTGCCGTGGCAGAAGGGCCCTGACACCATTACTCACTATCCGCTGACTATTAGTGTGGGTCCCATCTTGGGCCATGGTTGTTCCTTGTGCTATCTTTCCCAGGACTTTCACCAGTCCAATATGAAATGACTTGTGTGCTGTGGGCACCATCATTTCCCTGGGGGACTATTGCACAGTCTGGGTGGCTCTGGAGCATGGCTTGGCCAGGGTGCAGCAGGGTCTTGGAGCCAGATGCTGAGCCCAGCTTAGCTCCTGATGGGCTATAGTGATGATCTGCTTTGGTTACAGTTTCACGTACGTGCCCATCTTACCTGCACAGCTCCTTGAGGTGCTGAGCACGCCCACACCCTTCATCATTGGAGTCAGCTCCATCTTCCACTCGGAGACGCAGGAACTGGTGAGGCACTGCGTAACCCCGTCTGTGCAGTAGCTCTTCCCCCTCGCCCCACGTTGCTCCAATCCTCCTGGGTCAGAGCTCTTGAGGAAGGGGCAAGAGGTCATTTGCCGTGTAGTGGGGCCCTGTACAGAAATGGGACTGGGAGTGAGGGGATGAACAAACCCTGCTGGAACAGGCTGCACTTGTTCAGCCGGACCAGCAGGGGCTGGGATCCAGGCATCTCTCACAAGTCAAGCAGGGCAGGGTGGGGGCTGGGGCTGGGCTTTCCTGGGGCTTGGGTCCTGTCTACACGATGGTGACTGAAGATGCGATAAGTTCCATCAGTTGAGAAGGCTGTGTGGGCACTTACTGCGCTTTGAGCGTCTCATTTGGGTTTAGGGCTCGTCTACACTGGCATGCCTCGGCCGCGGTGCAGCGCTGGGACGGAGCGCTCAGAAAACCCCAGCTCCACGAGGGGCGCAGCTCCCAGCGCCGGGCACTCTCTGCCCGGGCGCTTTACAGCCCTGAAACTTGCTGCACTCGGGGGGGGGGGGGTGTTTTTTCACACCCCCGAGCGAGAAAGTTGCAGTGCTGTAAATTGCCCGTGTAGACAAGCCCTTAGTCAAGTCAGTTCTAAGCGAAACTGAAATTAGCCTGATTTAAACCGAGACAAGAGTGCCTGCCTGGCCTTTTGAACTGCTTCAACCAAGTTGGTTTAAAATTACCTCTGTTATACCGACCAACCATATGTAGACAAGTCTCTGGGTGCCGCGAGATTGGCGCTGGTGTTTCATTTGGTGAGGTCAGTACTGGCTCAGTGCCCAGTCTGTGAGATGTAAAGCCAAGGTCCTGATCCCTGGTAAGATCCCCTGGCACTTCCCGCAAGAGCGCAGCTGTGAACCCTGGTGTCCTGGTAGCACCCTGATTTGTGCAGTTCCGTTCTGCCACCCTGATTCCCCCGCTGCTGTTCGGTTCAGACGCAACCGGTGGTGCTGCCTCCTGTCCTACCCTGGTGTGTAGCGGTACTGTGGTTGTTCCACGGCTGCTGCGCTTCACCCCAGTGGGCACCAGGGTCCCCAGGCTTATTTTGTATGTCCGCAAGTGCTCAGGTCCTGTGGCCATGGGCACCATGTGAGAAGCTATAGGGATTGCAAAGTGCTGTAGGCTCTACCAGATTGTGTGTGGGGGGGAGGCTGTTAAGTACAAATTGCCCCCCCACCCCCTAAAAAGAAAAAAAACCTGCGTGCAGCTCCTTTGCTGGGTCACGCGGCTGGGTGGGGAGCACTCCAGAAAGCCTGTCCCGTCTGTGTGCTCATGCCTGCCTCGCTGCTTTCAGTTGGATGTCGTCATAGCAGATCTGGATGGTGGGACGGTGACCATCCCAGAGTGCATTCACATCTCCCTGCTGCCTGAGCCACTGCTCCATCAGACACGAGAAGCCCTCTCCATGGTAAGTGTGGGACCCCAGGACTGGCTCGGCTCCACTTCCTGTCTCAAGAGGTTCCTTATATGGGTGTGAATATAGCACTCATGGCCTGTGGCCAGGATCCTGTGGGCAGGTGTTGGGAGTGAGATCAAGCACAGCAGCAGAGCCTGAATAGGGAGTCTTCCCACATCTTGGGAGCTTGTGATCATATCACTTGAGGTTTCTCATGCCTGCTCCCTCCCCGCAGGGCACACTGGGGTGCTGGGGGTTGGCACATGCAGTTGCTTCAGGTTTCTGGGTGTCTTGTGAATGGTCCTCACTCTCCAAACAGGAAACAGTTCCAGCCCTGGAGCTCCTTGCATGGGTGCTAGCTGTTCCCAGGGGGGCTGTGACCCTGGGCATGTGTGTCCAGAACAGCATGGCCTTAGCAGCTCTTGCTGATGCTGATTGCAGAATGTGGCTCAGGAAAGCTGGTGATTTCCAGGCAGTCCCCTGCATTGGTGCCTGTCTGGGGTCCGTCAATTCAGTCAGGATAGAAGAATCTCTCTGTCTGTATTGAAGAGGCAGGCCTCTGATCAGCAGCTGGTGCTCTGAAGTGAGAGTGTGCCTGGTGAGGGGGAAGCACAGCACCTCAGCGATGTCACTCAGACATAGAGACTTCTCACGGTGGGCAGCCTCCTGACAGAACAGGGCTTGAAGCCAAAGCAGAGAGGCGATAGCAGGCAGGGTCATGGAAACTTCTTGGAGCTACCATCCCCTCTCCCAAGCCAAGTGACAGGTCTGAGGAGTCTTCTCTAGGGCCCCAACCCTAGGCTGTGCCCTGTGAGGCTCTAGGGAGCTATCCGCCAGATCTAAAGGGCAGAAGAGACCCTCATGTTCATCTAATCGGACTTGTGTGATGCAGGCTATAGAATTCCATGCTGAAATTCCTGCCCCAGCCCAAAGGCACCATGGCCTGCAGGCCCCTTCAAGTCTGGTCCCCAAGGCTGGCAGGACCGTCTCTCTCTCTGGCCCTTTCTGGGGGCCCTTCCCAGGGCTCACTGCAGGGCAGGGCCTGGTGCAGTCTGCTCCGTGGTCCATTGAGGAAGTCCTGGCCTCTTCCGGCTATGGTGGTAGAACTCCCAGGGGCCAGGGCTCCCTTTCTGAACATGCTCTCTGATTGTCTGTGCAGATCTTGGACCCTGAGCTGGAGGTAGCAGACTTAGCATTCCCCCCATCAACCGTCTCTGCTTCCTCCCTCAAAATGCAGGTGAGTGGGGGAGCCAGGAGGGGCCTGGGAAGAAGCATTTGTACTAAGGTGTGTCCCTTCTGAGTGCCCATTCCTTGGGTGTGGGATTGCAGAGGAGCTGCTTTCCCTGCTGGGGTTGGGAGGGGCTGCTCTTTATTTCCAGGGCCAGGAGCAAGGTGGGGCTGAAGCTTCCATCTAGGTGCTGGTTATGGAGTCAACAGTGGTGTTGCAAAATGCTTATGGAGCTCCCTAGCTCTCAGCAAGGGCTAGAAGTCCCCCTTCTCTGGTGCACTGGGGACAGCTTCTTCAGCAGACACTGTAGGGTTACAGCCGCACCGAATTACGAAGGGCCTGTTTCACTGTGAGCCATGTAAGGACCTCCCTCTGCCTCTGCTCGGTGCAGAGGGAGGGGGCATGGGTTTCCTTCCCTCTCCCCATTCCATCCCACCCCCTGCTTTCCTCCAGTCACCCGTTTGTGTTTCCTGCCTGGCAGGTGCTGGGTCCGGCGGCTGGGTCGGAGCCTGTCTCTCCCTGATGAGGCATTTCTGCTGCCAAGCTTCTGGCTCCGTCCTCTCAGTGCCTGACTGTCTGTCCTTCTCTTGCTGCAGGACAAGGAGATCCGAGCTGTCTTCCTCCGCTTGTTTGCACAGCTGCTGCAGGGCTACCGCTGGTGCCTGCACATCATCCGCATCCACCCAGAGCCAGTCATCCGCTTCCACAAGGTAAGGCCACTCGTACGTGGGTGGGGGGCAGGGGGGAATTCCAGATGCGCCCTTGGAGCCAGAGCACAGAAGGTCACAGGGTAAGTGGGCTTAAGCCTGAATCAGTACTTGGATGGGCAGAGTACACAAAAACCCAGGTACTGCAGGGGGCAGTGTGAGTAATGCGGCTTGAGAAACTCTTACCTCTGAGAGCTTGTCTGAAGAGGGGTGGGTGTGGATTTCACATTGCCTTTTGGTTTAAAATGCCTTGTGCCCACAAGACAATTCTTTTTTCCAATTATCTGGCCTTTTGCGAAGTGGATAATTCAGTGTGGAAGTGCGTTAAGTTCATTTTGAGATGAGTTAGTCCGGAAAAAGGCTTTGTGTGGATGCAGCTCTATTTTGGATTATCTTTCCTGCCACTGGCAGTCTTCCCACTGCATCCCACACTGCATTGCTTCACATCTGGATCAACCTGTCTCTTCACTTGTGTGTTCTCTACTTGCCTGGGATCATGTTGACTGGATGTCACCTCCCCCATTTAAATGCTGGTGTGCAGCCATGTGCACCCCAGTTACACACTCCTGGAGTTGCATACCCTTCTCCTGCTTGGACCCATGGAGAGACCATGGATTGCCCCTAGGGCCGGAAAGAGGAGACGGTCTAGTCTTGCCTTAGCAGCAGCTACCGGAGAGCCAATGTTATGAGCCTGCGTCGAAGCAAACCCTGGAGAGGGGTCACTCCTGGGACGAGGTCCAGTGTCAGAACAAAGGAAAGGAGAGCCATTAGAGTTCCAGGAAACCCTAGGGTAGCCGCAAGACCTTCAGGAACCCTTCCAGCACTTGCCCTCTACCGTGAGTTGCGCCACGTTTTCCTCAAGAAGGCCACCACTGAATTCTGGTACGTTGTGGCTGGCACCCAAGAGTGCAGACCCCGACTAGGACTCCAGTGAGGAGGAAATTTCCCAGCAAACCCAGGATCTCTTTCCCACACGAGTCTGAGGAAGTGATGTCTCCCAACACCCAAGTGGACTCCCACCAAGACAGTGCTGGGAAAGGACCTCTGCCAGTGAGTGGTACGTACTATCATAGAAGATTCGGGTTGGAAGAGACCTCAGGAGGTCATCTAGTCCCACCCCCCCGCTCAAAGCAGGACCCAATCCCCAACTAAATCATCCCAGCCAGGGCTTTGTCAAGCCGGGCCTTAAAAGCCTCTAAGGATGGAGATTCCACCACCTCCGTAGGTAACCCATTCTAGTGCTTCACCACCCTCCTAGTGAAATAGTTTTTCCTAGTATCCAACCTAGACCTCCCCCACTGCAGCTTGAGACCATTGTTCCTTGTTCTGTCATCTGCCACCACTGAGAACAGCCGAGCTCCATCCTCTTTGGAACCCCCCTTCAGGTAGTTGAAGGCTGCTATCAAATCCCCCCTCACTCTTCTCTTCTGCAGACTAAATAACCCCAGTTCCCTCAGCCTCACCGCGTAAGTCATGTGCCCCAGCCCCCTAATCATTTTTGTTGCCCTCCGCTGGACTGTCTCCAATTTGTCCACATCCTTTCTGTAGTGGGGGGCCCAAAACTGGATGCAGTACTCCAAATGTGGCCTCACCAGTGTTGAATAGAGGGGAATAATCACTTCCCTCAATATGCTGGCAATGCTCCTATTAATGCAGCCCAATATGCAATTAGCCTTCTTGGCAACAAGGGCACACTCATATCCAGCTTCTCGTCCGCTGTAATCCCCAGGTCCTTTTCTGCATAACTGCTGCTTAGCCAGTTGGTCCCCAGCCTGTAGCAGTGCATGGGATTCTTCTGTCCTAAGTGCAGGACTCTGCACTTGTCCTTGTTGAACCTCATGAGATTTCTTTTGGCCCAATCCTCCAATTTGTCTAGGTCACTCTGGACCCTATCCCTACCCTCCAGCTTATCTACCTTTCCCCCCCAGCTTAGAGTCATCCGCAAATTTGCTGAGGGTGCAATCCATCCCTTCATCCAGATCATTAATGAAGACGCTGAACAAAACCAGCCTCCAGGACAGACCCCAGGGCACTCCACTTGATACTGGACGCCAACTAGACATCGAGCCGTTGATCACTACATCACTACCCATTGAGCCCGACGATCCAGCCAGCTTTCTATCCACCTTATAGTCCATGCATCCAATTCATACTTTTTCAACTTGCTGGGAAGAATACTGTGGGAGACTGTATCAAAAGCTTTGCTAAAGTCAAGATATATCACAACATATTTTATATATATTATAACATAATTGTATAAGGGAATTTAACAAACTTCGTCTCTCCTCTCCCACCACTGTGCTCAAAATGGCATCTGCACCAGAGAATTTAAGCTGTACAGCTGCTATGTTTCTGAAATATTCATATCCCACAGCCATCAGCCTCACTGAAAACTGCTTAACCATCTCCAAGCTCGCCCCAGGCTTTGAAGGTCCTACAGGAATGATAGATCTGTTCAGGCCTCATTTTGAAGTCCAGCCTGGACCCAAACCCAACCCACGAATGTCATTTTCAGAACGGACTCAGTTCAAACCTGACCCTTCCTCCCTCAACCCTGTGCCAGAGCTGCTGCTGCCTTGTCCTTGGGGCCGGCCTGGTAGGGGCTTCCCGTGCCCATGATCTGTCAGTATTGCAGCAGCCGACTGCCACTGCCTTACTGTGCCGTGCACGCTGCGGAGAGGATCAGAGCCAACCAGACCTGACCGAAGGGGTTGGGTTGTTTTTAGACCTGTCCAGACTCTTGCAGTTGGGTCCAGGTCAGGTTGCAGGGCTCCAGGAGTGGTATCCAAAATTGAGGAAAGCATCACGAATCATTGCTTCGGAGACTGGAATTAGTACACCTACTACTTGTTCCGCAGCTCCGGCACCCGATGCACCACAGCCGCCGCCTTCCCTCATCCCCAACAGGACATTGTCAGTTTCAGAACGTGGCAAATCTCTGGGTCAAGAAAAGGAAGACGAGAGAGGAAACATCAGGGTACTTTGTCTGAGTCCCAGAAGAGGGATAAGAACACAAGATGGAGGAAGGCCTCCTTGTGGAGAGAGGAGAGAGACTTGGCAAGGGACAAAACTGAGAAAGAGAGGCACATGCAGAGGCAGCTGCTGGAGTTGATGCACAAGCAGACAGTCATGCTGGAGAACATTTTGGTACTGTGGTCCCACCTGTTTCCTGTAGGCTGTGGAGAGCCATGCGTGCTGAGTAGCAGTACCCTTCTCCAAGCTCCAGCTACAGACAATTCCCTCCATATCCCAACACCCGGAGAACAGTGGATCCTGGGACCCAACTTCGCTCCTGCAACTACAAGCAATAGTTTCTCCCCTCGCCATTCTACATCCCTAGGTGAGAACAGCAGGCAGAAGCCCCGCACCTGTGCATGTTTGGACCACGTGAGCTACTTTGGCACTGTTATGGTCCATAAAGTGTGCATTGTTTATATTGTGATTTACATTCCACTGATTTCACATGTGCACTGTTACATTCAGTGAAGTGTTTTATTTGCCCTGTTTGATGTTCAATAAAGGTTATTTCTGATGAAGGTTCCGTGGTTTAGAATTACATGTAGGCCATCAACACAGTAAAATGCCCGTTCATAAACCATTGCACACAGCATGGAAAAGCATAGTAAACTTCCATTTCATACACTCCTGCTAGTGGCTAACACAGTCTGTACACGGTGCATTTCAACATCTGAGTTCCTAGCCTTGAAGGAGGCACACTGGCCAACCTGCCCCCATGGCCCTGATGATTTGCTGGCGTGCAGAAGCAGCTTCTCAGGCTGTAACTTTCCAGAGGTCTCTGCCCCTTTGCGTCCCACCTATCAGTGAGGTGCTGTCTCTTACCCTCTCAGATGGTGGCAAAATACAGCAAGCAGCTCTCACAGAAGGTAGATATTTCTCATTAGTCTCCAGCCTCATCGCCGGGCTCCTGCACATCTCTTAGTCTTCCAAACACATGCCCCGTTGTCACTCTGCAGCTTTTTCTCCCAGGATGATGCTGGGAATCACAGCACCATTAATGTCCATAGCGGTCCTGGGAACAAAGGTACCCGTTGTAATTGAAGAAAACAGGGCTTAGCTTCTAAGGGTCCTGGCACCACAGACCTTTCCAGACTCCCCCCATGTATTAATGCTGGTGAACCTCCCACAGTGAACAGCCTTGGAGAAATACCCCTTTCTACCGATGAACTCTGAGGTCTGATGTCGGGGGCAAAGAATAGGCACATGGGTCCCACCGGTGGTCCCAATACAATTTGGGAACCCCAGCCTTGAAAATCCACTAGTAACTTCCTGTGTGTTTGACCCCAGGCATCAGTGTCCTCTCTAGCAATGCACCCATCCCTGACAACCGCCTCAGCAGTTGATCTGCCAGCACCCAAGTGGTCAGCTACAGACATGAAGTTGGAGGTGGTGAGCAAATGGTCACATGCTTCTCCAGGTCGGTGTGCTGTGGCTCCAGGGTGAGCTCTGCACAAATCTCTAGGAAAGTGGCCTTTGTCATCCTGAAATCCTGCTGCCACTCCGCATTGCTGCCCTTTTCCAGCAGTCAGGGCTCATTTCCTGAGCCCAGAAACGGCACCCTGAGAGAAGCTGGTCTAGGAAAAGGCCATCCACAAGCAGCTGTTTGATTTCATCCTCCACCACTCCTCTCCTCTCGGCGGCATGGTGGTGACACCTAAAGTCACCCAGCTGCATGACTGCAAATGCAAGTGGGACGACCTCTGTGCATTCACGGCTGTCAGGATGGTTGCAGGCAGCAGTGTTCCCTCCGTGCCAGGTGACTTTTCGAAAACTGTGCTGGCTTACAAGGGACAGATGAATCGTGGGATGCCAAGAGAGGAACCATGGGAATTTGCTCCTTCGCTCCCAAGTTCCAGAATTCCAGTGGCTTCACAATGCCCTGTGATAAAAATCCCAGGCTGTCCAGAGCCCAGCAGCTGCGCAGTGCATCGTGGGACACCTGCCCAGAGCGTTGTGTGCTTATTTAAAAAGCAAAACAAAAAATGCAGTGCCATGTGAATGCACAGATTCCTAGGGAATTTGGATACAGCCGGCTGTGTGGACACACTTATTTCAGATTAGTTATTCCACAAAAACCTTCCTGGCTGGACAAGCCCTGAGTCAGTGTGTTCCTTCCCCCAATCCAAAGGGAGGGATGTGGGGAGTGGTGCTGTGCTGTTAGAGGCTGTCTACTGCATGAGATGTGAAACTGACCATTCCAGCCTTGGTGTCCTGGGTGTATTCCATTCCCTCCCCTGAACTCCCTCTGGAGTTCCTCAGATACAGCGTTGCTCCAGTCTCAAACCACGCTGCTGTCCTGTGTTCCACCCCAGAGGCAGCCATATTTGAACTGATGCCTGTACGTGTTTGGCTGTAAAGGCCTTGGAGATCTGTTGGGTTGAGGAGTGTGGCGTTCGGAGTAGGGGCCTTGGGACCAGAAACTCCTGAGCTCTCACTCAGACGTGCCCCCAGGTTCTGATTTGTACATCTCTCTCTCTGGGTTTCCCTGTCTGTAAATTAATCTAATTCTGACCCACTCCTCAGGGCTGTGAAGAGGGGGAAGTGTTCAGGGGGGCATTTGTACAGCACCATCTGGGACTTTATGGGCAAATAAAACCCTGCCCAAGGGTCTGGGTCTGAAATAGACACTGCATCGCAAGCGGGCTTGGGGAAAGGAAGGCTCATGGCTGTGCACACATCCTGCTAGTTCCCCCAGCATGGGGCTGCTGCCTGGAAGGTTGGGGGCTGAGACTCAGGCCAGTGCGTTAATGGCCACCTGCTGTTCCTTGTTGTAGGCAGCCTTCCTCAGTCAGAGGGGGCTGGTGGAGGATGACTTCCTCACCAAGGTCCTGGAAGGCATGGCGTTCGCTGGCTTTGTGACAGAGAGGGGTGCCCCATACCGAACAATTGACCTGTTTGATGAGGTAAGAGGTGATTGGGGGGGCAACTCCCCCCCTTCCCTTCCCTGGCTGGCAGCCCTGCACGTCTCTGTCTCTGGCACTAACAGCCCTCAGTAAATAACCCAGGGCCGCAGAGCATATCTGAGCTCCTGCTTTCCCCTCCGAGGGACTGAGGTGTGAGCCAAAGACATCAGGGGAGCAGCCTCTGCCTGCTGGCTGCAGTGTCCTGCATGGTCCGGGAGGAGCTGGGGCAGGCCTGGCACTAAGGAGCACCGCCAACACGGCACCCGTGCTCCCACGCAGGAGGCTGCCCCTCATGCCTCTCCTCCACCCTCAGCTGGTTGCCTATGAAGTGAAGCGGATGCGTGCCGAGGAGGGGAGCAAGCAGAAAATACTGCGGCACATCAAGGAGCTGGCAGAGCAGCTCTATAAAAACGTGAGTGCTGAGGGCCGGGCTGTGGGGTGTCTGGGGTAGGAATAACATGGAGATGGGAGCCTGGCACAAGGGCAGGGCCTCCCTCTGAGCAGGGTCAGGGGCCCCCACTGAAGGAGGGCCTTTCTCCCTTCATCTCTGCAGACTGCTGCATGCCCAGTGCAGGAGCCTCTTCTCCTTGGGGTACATTCCACCCCTATGCCTCAACTCTCGTCCGCTGGCCACAGCTGGAGGTGGCAGAGGGGTAGATCGGTGACCGTTCTTGGAGCTGGCCCAGGTGGAATGTGGCCTTGTGGTTTGAACTGTCAACCCATTGCCTGTCTGGTTCTTTCTGATTTGGAGGGACCCTGCATGCACGGGGGGAAGGGTGTTCAGAGTAATTCCTCCCCCAGGTGTCCCAATTGATCTGGAGGATCTGGCCAACCACCCCACCAGCCTTCAGACCGAGGGCACCCTTCTGAGACGGCCTTTAGAGCACGACAACACTGCCTTTTGTGGCCTAGGGTCACTGTCGGACTTGGGAGGGCACTGCCCTGCTGCAGAAGGCTGAGCTCCCTACCTGCCCAGCATGTCCAAGCTCTCCTGGCCCCACTTGTGCTTGGGTGTTCACTGTCTCTGTGTCTCTGGAGAACATAGAGCAGCTGGGTCTAAGCCGGGCAGTCAGCACCTGGTGCTGGAGGGCTCCTGGTTTGTAATGTGTGGGAAGGGCTTGGCCTTGACGCCATGTGCAGTTCCCCAGGGAGATCCTGCCTGGGAGCCTCGCGCTCCCTGTTCGAGGGACACAGCATGGCAGGTCTGCCCTGGAGAGTAACTGGCGCCCCTTGCTGGAATAGGAGAACCCATACCCCGCAGTGACAATGCACAAGGTGCAGAAGCCCACAGAAGGCTGCTACCTGCGCCTACACCAGAGGCCTTTTCCCCGCTTGGACGAGGGGACAGTCCAGTGGATCATCGACCAGGCCACTGCCAAGCTGCAGACAGCCCCGCCGGCTGTGAAGGCGGAGAAGAAGTGTATGGTGCCATCGGGACCCCCCACTGGTATGTCTCCCAGGAAGGGCACAGCCTCACGGCAAAGGGCCACACGAGGGGGAAGTTTTGCCTCAGCGCTGCCAGGTGCTCATCTCAGTATGGGCACCGCTGGCCTCTCCGCTGGCAGCTTGGTTGGATTTCAAAGCCTGCAGCAGGCCGGTGGGCCTGGGGTGGAGAAGGCTGCAGGGGTCTGTCAGCTAGGAAGGGCTGGAGAGACCGTTCTTACGTGTGGCTGGGATTCCCCTCAGCCTTGAGCTGAGGCAGGGAAGGTGGAGGTCAGACAGTCCAGCCCAAAGTGCCTCGAATTGGGCATCCGAAGTCCGTGGACTCTTCTGAAAGGGTGAGCCTTGAGCTGCAGGGCCAGCATTGCCTGGGGAGGCGAGCAGCTTGCTCTGCATCTCTAGCTGTGCCACCTCAGAAAACCATTCGCTTCCGGAACAACATGCTTCGTGTGTTAGAGTGGGAGCAGGAGTCAGGACTGCTGGATCCTGTTCCTGGCTAGGCCCCTGACTTGTCATGCCCTGTGGCAAGTCAGTGCACCTCTTTGTGCCTCAGTTTGCCTATCTGTGGAATTGGGCTGCTGCCCAGCACTCCCTGGGGGTCCATGCCCCTGAGGCTGCTCATCTCCACCGTAGCCAGTTGGGCCGTGCTGTCCACTGGAAAGGGAGCAGGGGAGACCCACACAGGCGTCAGAAATACTCAGCCCCAGAGCAGGACAGTGAGATGGGCTGGCTGTGCAGCGTGTCTCCCTAAGAGGGGGACAGGCCAGCCTCCCCCTACCTACTCCTGCAGTGTAGTGACTGGCGACTTTCTCCCCAGCTGCCATTATGGAGCGCAATGGCAGTGCCCTGGCCAACAGCGCCCGCCGCCTGGAGGTGGTCAGGAACTGCATCTCCTATGTCTTCGAGAACAAGATGCTAGAAGCCAAAAAGGTGAGGGCTCAGGGAGCTGGTGGTAAAGGGGCAGGTGTGTGGAGAGACAGGACACCCAGCCCCTGGCTGCTCTACATCTCTGCTGTCCCATCACACAGAGGCTTAGAGGAGAGAGCTTCCTGTCTGCGTCCAGTCCTCCATCTGCCTAGGCTGCCCCACGCCGCCTCACACGCTCGTCTTCAGCATGCCTCTTGCCCAGTGTGCCACGGAGCCTGGCTACCTGCCGCACTTAACCAGTGTGGGCTGGCAAACCTGGAATGCTGTGGCCACTGTCTGTTTCTTCCCCCACCTGGGACTGGCCTCTGGAGATGGCCAAAACGGGCTGGGGTCCCGGGCAGTGAGAGTTCGGTGCTGCTGCATTTAACTCTCCAGGGTGTGGGTTTGCAGGGTGGGTCGTTGTGGCACAGGGGGCTCAGTGTGTCGCCTCTGGCTGTGCTGACCACCACAGGGTGGGTGGGTGGATTGTCTGCGAGTTTCCAAAGCATCAGGCCTTGCAGCAGGCACTCTATATTCTACATCCATCTCCAATTGCTACCAACTGCCCTCCAGCCTGTAATCCTCAGCAGGGCCTGGGCTGGAAGCTTGGTCTTGTCGCTGTACTCTGTGCTCTTCCTCCTGCAGCTGCTTCCAGCTGTGCTAAGGGCCATGAAGGGCCGAGCAGCCAGACACTGCCTGACCCAGGAGTTGAACCTGCATGTGCAGCAGAACAGGGCCGTACTGGACCACCAACAATTCGACTTCATTGTCCGCATGATGAACTGCTGTTTACAGGTACTGCGCAAAGGGGCTGGCCGGAGCTGCAGCGAGGCGAGGGTTCACCAGGGCTGCTGCCATCACACCCTTGGATTCTTTCGGGGGGCTGGTGCAATCTCCGGGATGCTGGGGAAGCCAGCACAGCTCTGTCCTGGAGGGTACTTGGGGCGGTGTGTGGGTGGAAGTCTACAGCTCTGGGGGCCCTGCGGCGAATACCAGTTAAGCCCTCTCCAGAGCTGCGGGGATGAGGTTTGGGGGGCAATTTTGGGGATCTGTAGTTCTGGGGCCTTACAGTGAATGCCCCTTTCTCCAGGGCTGTGTGCTAATCTCGTCTCTCTCCCCCCCGCCCCAGGACTGCACTGCCATGGATGAGCATGGGATTGCAGCAGCGCTTTTGCCACTAGTCACTGCTTTCTGCCGAGTAAGTATCCGGTGCAGCCTGGTGCGTGCCACAGATCCCGGCAGAGCGGCCCCGTGTCTGCCTGGCTGTAACTGCGGAATGACTGGCTGCCAAGAGCAGCACTGAGCTGTGCCGCTCCTGGGGCAGTTCTCTGAGGGGGTCACCCCACAGGGGCTGTAGCTCAAGCAGGCATGAAGGCTCCACTCTGCCTCCTGCCTCCGTCCCATTGGGCCCCAAACCCTTTTGACTCGAGCCTGTCTGAGGGGCCTTGCACTAAGGCAGCCCTGAGAGGCCGTGGTGCAAGGAGAGACGTCAGCTCTGCATCCACTGGCCTCGCTTCTCCCAGCCCAGAGGTAGCCGCTCGGGGTATAGCTACAATGCAACCAAAACCTGCAGCGGGCCTGTGCCAGTCGGGCTCACGGGGCGTGGGCAGAGGGGCTGTTTTGTTGCTGTGTAGACTTCCTGCTCGGGCTGGAGTTTGGGCTCTAGGATGCTGTGATGTGGGGGGGGGGGGGCCCTAGAGCTTGGAGGTCTACCCCACAAGTCCGAGTCAGCTGGCATGGGCGGGCCAGCCGCCACTTTTTCATTGCAGTGTGGACAGACCCTGTGGGGCAGCAGGGGCTCCCTGTCCGGAAGACATGGCAGCAGTGGCTGGGCCTCTCTCTGGCGCTGCTCGTCTCTGGGCTTGAGAACGCAGGGAGGGCCGTGGCACCCAGCTGCAGGGTGCTCAGACAGCTTGGTCACAGAGGCCAGGGAGTGTTGATCTTGATTCCCTCAGTCTCGCAGGAGCAGAGCTCAGGAGTGTTTGCTCCCCGACAGCAGAGGTGGTTTGCTGTGGCATTAATTGGGCACGCAGAAGGGGCAGTCAGTGCAATCTTGCTTTGTGCAGGGAGGGGCCTCCGTTTGTGGTGTCGCTGGCTGGCCAAGGGCACTGCCTTTTCCAGCTAGAGCACAGCATGGATTAGCTGGGGAAGGGCTGGCATACTGGAGGCATCTGTGCTGAGACCCTCTTTTCTCTCTGCCCCCCAGAAACTGAGCCCGGGCATCACGCAGTTTGCCTACAGCTGTGTGCAGGAACATGTAGTGTGGACCAACATCCAGTTCTGGGAGGCCATGTTCTACTGCGACGTGCAGAACCACATCCGAGCCCTGTACCTGGAGAGCAACGGGGAGAACCACGTGGATGAGGTGATGGGGCGGCAGGAATACCAGCCCCAGGCTGTCCTGGCCCAGCCTTCCTCGTAGCTAGTGAGGAGGCAAGAACTGGCCTGAAGGCACAGGGTCTGGGATGTGACCTGGCTTGGGGCTCCTGGGGAGAGATGGGGGTAGGAGCCCCTGATGAGAGCAGGTGCTTTGCTGCAGACGCTGTGTGGTGGGAGCTGGTACACAGGTTTCCCGCTCAGGCAAAGGGCTGATCTGTCCCCCTGCTCCATTAGGAGGGCAAGGAGGGACCTCAGGAAGAGAAATCTGCCCTGGAGATTGCATCGGAGCAGCGGCGGCTGTGGCCTACCATGAGCCGGGAGAAGCAGCAGGAGCTGATCCAGAAGGAGGAGAGCACAGTCTTCAGCCAGGCCATCCACTATGCCAACCGTATGAGCTACCTGCTGCTGCCCCTCGACACCAGCAAGAACCGGCTGCTGCGCAGCTCGGGGCTGGGCGACGTGGAGAGCGTCAGCAACAGCTTTGTCACCAACAGGTAGCTGGCCGGTGGGCAGTGTGTGGGAGCTGCCACTGAAGGATCTGGGTGGGGAGGGGCGGATTGAAGCTGGCATGTGCTGCCAGGCCCTGGAGCTGGCGGGCTGTCCCGTTTGTGGGTGAAACTAGTGTTTTGTATGTGTGGGCCTGGGGTTCAGTCTTCGCCCGGGTGCCCGGGAGAGCAAGGCTGTCTGGAGTGTGGGAGAGAGCTGGCATGTGCTGCGTGGTCAGGCTCACTCCCAGCCGCGTCTCCCTGTGTTAGCATTGCCGGCAGTGTGGCCGACAGCTACGACACGGAAAGTGGGTTTGAGGATGCCGAGAGCTCCGATGTGGCCAACTACGTGGTCCGCTTCATCAACCGCTTCGTGGACAAGGTGTGCACAGAGAGCGGCGTCACCAACGAGCACCTGAAGGGGCTGCACATCATGATCCCTGGTAAACAGCTTGTCCAGCGCAGGGGGGCCTCTGGGGGAGGGGGCTGGGTTTGTAGCCAGCGCTTTGCTGCCGTGAGTCCCCTCCAGAGCAGGGGAGGGGTGTGCTCAGGCACTGCCCACCGAGGGTTCAGCTCCCCCAGGAGGAAGTGGAGAGGCTGGCAGAGAGGCTGCAGTAGGCCCGTGTTCTCAGTCTCCTGCTGTCCGGGGCCTGCAGCCGGGACGGGACACTCCTGCCCCGTAGGGTTAACTCTGCATCTCCCTTCCTCCTCAGACATCGTGCAGATGCACATAGAGACTCTGGATGCTGTGCACAGGGAGAGCAAGAGGCTCCCTCCTATTCAGAAGGTCTGTATTACCTTGCTGCACAGGGGCATCCCCTCCCTTCTGGGTTTCACCCCCTGTGCCCCGCACCATGGCTGAGGGAGCCTGCAGCGTGCAAAGGGATCCCTCTGCCTGCACAGGCCTCCCTTGTGAGGCAGCTGAGCTCAGCTGTGTTGAGTTGGGAATAACCCTGTCTGCCGTGGAAGGGAGGGGGCCCAGTGGGTCTCCAGCAAGAACTGAAGCAGCTCCATTTTGGGGCTCAGTTGTGAACCTCTCCCCAGCCATCATGGCTCTGTTGGGGGGCTGGCCTGTCTCCCATGGCTTTCAACCCTCCTCCTGTTTGTCCCTGCAGCCCAAGCTGCTGCGCCCCAGCCTGCTGGTGGGCGAGGAGTGCGTCATGGAAGGGCTCCGTGTGTACCTCATGCCCGACGGACGTGAAGAAGCTGCCGGAGGGAATATTGGGGGCCCCCCACTGCTCCCCGCGGAAGGAGCCATCTTCCTCACCACTTACCGCATTGTTTTCAAGGGCACACCCTCGGACCCGCTGGGTGAGGACCCTCCCTCTGTGCTACACTCTGCATCCCCTGCAGCCTGGTGGGCCGGTCCCCGCACTGCTCCTCGGGGCCTCTTCCTGCCTGGCAGACCAGACGTGGGAGGTGGAGGATTTGCCGGGACAGGGAGGAATCTATCCTGGGTGGGGTGTCTGAAGCCCTGCCCTGCTGCCGACTGGACTGGGGGGGGAGGCTTCTGCTGTAGGGGGCTTTTTGCCTTTGCTGAACCAGAGCCCAGCACCATTTAGAGCCAGCAGGAATCTGGGCTGGTGGATGGTTTTTCCCTCAGTGGAGCTCTGAGAATGGGCTGTGGCCAGAGCAGGGGCTTACTCAGAGTACTGCAAAGGAATTCCCTTTTACAGGGGAGGGGCTGTTTGCCCATTGGTCTGGGGAGAGGCATTTGCCAAGCAGGGCCCCCTTTGGGTCCCCATATGTAGCTCCCGCTGCCTTGGGCTACAGGCTGATTCTGCCCTGGAGCAGCAAGCGCAGTCCCAGAGCTACTGGGGAGCAGGTGAGGGCTGCATGTCCCAGCCCATTGGCGGCCTGAGCCAGGTTGAGACGGTATCCTGCATGTGGCTAACGTGTCCCCTGTTTCTCTCCATGGCCCCAGTGGGGGAGCAGGTGGTGATCCGGTCCTTCCCCATTGCCTCATTGACCAAAGAGAAGAAGATCAGCACCACGGTCCAGACAGATCAGTTCATCCAGGAGGGGCTGCAGCTGCGCTCATGCACATTCCAGGTGAGATGAGCCCCCCAGCACTCCTGCCAGAGACACTCTCCAGGCAGAAAGCTGGACTCTATTCCCAGCTGCTGCTGGTCTTCTGGGGCTAGGAGCACAGACCTCACCAAACTGCTGTGTTGGGCCCCAGCTGGGACCTGGGCCCTGCAGACCGTTTCTGGAGTAGAGGGGTCACTGACCTCCTGGGCTTGTCATAGAATATCAGGGTTGGAAGGGACCTCAGGAGGTCATCGAGTCCAACCCCCTGCTCAAAGCAGGACCAAGCCCCAACTAAATCATGCCAGCCTGGGCTTTGTCAAGCCTGACCTTAAAAACCTTAAAGGAAGGAGAATCCACCACCTCCCTAGGGAACCCATTCCTGTGCTTCACCACCTTCCTAGTGAAAAAGTTTTTCCTAATATCCAACCGAAACCTCCCCCACTGCAACTTGAGACCATTACTCCTTGTTCTGTCATTTGCAACCACTGAGAACGATCTAGATCCATCCTCTTTGGAACCCCCTTTCAGGTAGTTGAAAGCAGCTATCAAATCCCCCCTCATTCTTCTCTTCCGCAGACTAAACATCCCCACTTCCCTCAGCCTCTCCTCATAAGTCATTTGCTCCAGACCCCTAATCATTTTTGTTGCCCTCTGCTGGACGCTTTCCAATTTTTCCACATCCTTCTTGTAGTGTGGGGCCCAAAACTGGACACAGCACTCCAGATGAGGCCTCACCAATGTCGAATCGAGGGGAACAATCACGTCCCTCGATCTGCTGGCAATGCCCCTACTTATACAGCCCAAAATGCCATTGGCCTTCTTGTCAACAAGGACACACTGCTGACTCATATCCAGCTTCTCATCCACTGTCACCCCTAGGTCCTTTTCTGCAGAACTGCTGCTGAGCCACTCGGTCCCTAGTCTGTAGCGGTGCATGGGATTCTTCCATTCTAAGTGCAGGACTCTGCACTTGTCCTTGTTGAACCTCATCAGATTTCTTTTGGCCCAATCCTCCAATTTGTCTAGGTACCTCTGTATCCTATTCCTACCCTCCAGCGTATCTACCTCTCCTCCCAGTTTAGTGTCATCTGTAAACTTGCTGAGGGTGCAGTCCATGCCATCCTCCAGATCATTAATGAAGATACTGAACAAAACCAGCCCCAGGACTGACCCTTGGGGGGACTCCGCTCGATACCGGCTGCCAACTAGACATGGAGCCATTGATCACTCCCCGTTGAGCCTGACGATCTAGCCAGCTTTCTATCCACCTTATAGTCCATTCATCCAGCTCATACTACTTTAACTTGCTGGCAAGTTGTGTGGCTTTTGGGCTGCTGCATGCCTGACTGGCCAAATGCAGCCATCAGGCCAGGTGACTGCAGGTCCCAGAGCCAGCTGTGGCCTGGCTGAGCATTGCCTGCTGGGATCTGTAGGCTCCATCGCAGAGAAGGGGATAGAATTTGCTGTCCTGTCCTGGACCAATGGTAGTGCTAGGGTGTGATGTCTCACGAGCCCCATGTGCTCTGCTGACATACAGGATGCTGAGGGGCGCAGGAGCTGAGCTAGACCCAAGCCAGTGAGCTTTTCCAGGCAGTGCTGCAGCCATGGAGCAAGGCGTGGGGTGTCTTTCCTACTGCTTATTGCCCCTGTGCTGCTTTAGGCATGCAGGGCTGAAAGGCAGCATCCCCTCCTCCAAGGGCTCAGGGGGAGGGGTCACGACAGACCAGTCGGGTTTTCAGAAATGTTAACTGCCAGAGGCATTTGGTAAAAGCTGGTCACAAGTCTCTGTAGGAGAATTTGGGGGTGCTGCCTCCAAACATGGCTGTTACCACGCAGTACGTGGGGCATACAGAGCAGACAGTAACACATGGAAATCGCTGAAGTGTAAATCTTTATTTCCTTTTCACGTAGGATTAACCTGCTTCAGGTGGCTCTTCCTGTAGGATGTAACAGAAGGGACCAAGTAATATGCAAAGCCTTTTCAGAAAGCTCTTGGATTTCAGTGTCTTGTTTATACGAGTTACTAGAAATGTTATAATGCAAATAAGTTAATGTTGTGCTATTTCAAGGAGCATTGGTATACCCTGGCAGCTTGAATCAATTTAGGATTAGGTCACTTACGACACGTACTCGGCGCGTAAGGCCAGTATTCTCAAGTAAGGGGCAGGTGCGTTGACACAGCCTTGTCCCAGTTCACTGCCTTTGCATGCTCCTGTACAAATGAGAGGTGCTGCTCTGCACCTGCATCGCTGGCTGCTGCACCTTGTTGGGCAGTCACGGATATTGCCTGCTGGTACCGCTGGCAGTGCTAAGAGCTGTGGCACCAGACCTGTCCTCCTGTGACTGACCCAGTTTGTTGGGAGGAAGATGTGACAGGTTTTGGCAGCGGGCCTTTCTCCAAACTCCTGCCTGGTAGTGAGCTCTGTGTATATGGAAATAAATAGCATAATTTCTTAGGGGTAGAGCTTCTGATGACCACAAGCGTGTGACCAAAACGGCACTTGCTTTGTCAGTGCTGTGGACCTTTGGCAAGCCATACATCTTAGAAATAAACTCTTCTGTGGTTTTCACCTTCTGTGAGTCCAGGTCTCCCTGTTCAAGGTGTGTTAGAAGCTGATGGTGTCCTTGAAAAACTTTCCATGCGACCTTCTTGTGTCCAGCAATAAAAGAAGTAGCATCTCACGAGTCAGGGCATGAAATGGGAGTGGTTTTTCCAGAGCAGCAGGTTCATATTGTAGCTTCTCACAAATGGCAAGGCTAGGAAAGTACTTTGGTTCCTTTGTGCCAGTTTTCATCCAAAGCTGCTTACATGTCTTTGTGCTATAGTGAGCAGCCAAGTATAAGCATATCAGTGTCCCCGGCTGCAACAACCGTGCTAGACACCATGTAGAATCTTTCTTGTCTGTTTCTTGTTGATGATCATACAGCTGATGGCTATCGACTGTGGCTGCAAAGCACCATAGTTCAGCCTCATCCTGAAAGCCACCAGCCGGAATGATGATTTTATCAGGTGGTGCGTGTCATTAGTTGCTCAGGTAAAAGTATTGCGAAGTCCTCCTTATTTTCTGGAAGCCCAGCGAAATGCATCCAGATATTTGGAAGAGACACGTATCTGCATTCTACCACTCTTTGGATGGGCCTTGTACTTCTTGAGTGTGTTTGCCTTCAACACCCTTACTAGATCCTGGTGATACCTGCACAGGTCTGCTCCAGTCTGAAGTACTGTTTTTACAAATGTGTCTGCCAAATCTCCAGATGGTTTGGCTCCGGATGGTTTTCCCTTGTCAAAACTCCTTGAGCACTTCAGCTGGTAGTTGATATATTACTGTGATGCAGGTGGCCCCCCATCTTGCATAGTTTGCATGGTTGTGATGCTGGTAAATCAGGTGTCAGCTCTTGGCAAGACTGTAGGTGTCAAATGAGCACTGAGCAGCTCAGCTGCATGTTAATATTGTTTGAGATAGGCATTGACTTTAATATATGCAGCAGCTTACAAGCGTTTTATAATCTTACTTTTTTTGCCTCTGTCTTCACGAACAAAGTCAGCTCCCAGACTGCTGCGCTGGGCATCACAGCATGGGGAATAGATGGCCAGCCCTCTGTGGAGAAAGAGGTGGTTAGGCACTATTTAGAAAAGCTGGACGTGCACAAGTCCATGGGGCTGGACAAGTTGCATCCGAGAGTGCTAAAGGAATTGGCGGCTGTGATTGCAGAGCCATTGGCCGTTATCTTTGAAAACTCGTGGCGAACGGGGGAAGTCCTGGATGACTGGAAAAAGGCTAATGTAGTGCCAATCTTTAAAAAAGGGAAGAAGGAGGATCCTGGGAACTACAGGCCCGTCAGCCTCACCTCAGTCCCTGGAAAAATCATGGAGCAGTGATCAATGGCTGTCTAGTTGGCAGCTGGTGTCAAGTGGAGTGCCCCAGGGGTCGGTCCTGGGGCCGGTTTTGTTCAATATCTTCATAAATGATCTGGAGGATGGTGTGGTTTGCACTCTCAGCAAATTTGCGGATGATACTAAACTGGAAGGAGTGGTAGATACGCTGGAGGGCAGGGATAGGATACAGAGGGACCTAGACAAATTGGAGGATTGGGCCAAAAGAAATCTGATGAGGTTCAATAAGGATAAGTGCAGGACCCTGCACTTAGGACGGAAGAACCCAATGCACAGCTACAGACTAGGGACCGAATGGCTAGGCAGCAGTTCTGCGGAAAAGGACCTAGGGGTGACAGTGGACGAGAAGCTGGATATGAGTCAGCAGTGTGCCCTTGTTGCCAAGAAGGCCAATGGCATTTTGGGATGTATAAGTAGGGGCATAGCGAGCAGATCGAGGGACGTGATCATCCCTCTCTATTCGATATTGGTGAGGCCTCATCTGGAGTACTGTGTCCAGTTTTGGGCCCCACACTACAAGAAGGATGTGGATAAATTGGAGAGAGTCCAGTGAAGGGCAACAAAAATGATTAGGGGTCTGGAGCACATGACTTATGAGGAGAGGCTGAGGGAAGTGGGATTGTTTAGTCTGCAGAAGAGAAGAATGAGGGGGGATTTGATAGCTGCTTTCAACTACCTGAGAGGTGATTCCAGAGAGGATGGTTCTAGACTATTCTCAGTGGTAGAAGAGGACAGGACAAGGAGTAATGGTCTCAAGTTGCAGTGGGGGAGGTTTCGGTTGGATATTAGGAAAAACTTTTTCACTAGGAGGGTGGTGAAACACTGGAATGCGTTACCTAGGGAGGTGGTAGAATCTCCTTCCTTAGAATTTTTTAAGGTCAGGCTTGACAAAGCCCTGGCTGGGATGATTTAATTGGGGCTTGGTCCTGCTTTGAGCAGGGGGTTGGACTCGATGACCTCCTGAGGTCCCTTCCAACCCTGATATTCTGTGATGTCTGTATCCCATGCTATAAGGTTATGTGTAAGTTTTGATTTATAATTGTAAAAATGTCTGCTCTGAACTTGGTTCCCTAGCCCATGAAGAAGCACTATCAAGACTAAATGGGCCATTGTAGGACAA
Organism: Lepidochelys kempii; assembly: GCF_965140285.1. Taxonomy (NCBI): domain Eukaryota; kingdom Metazoa; phylum Chordata; order Testudines; family Cheloniidae; genus Lepidochelys; species Lepidochelys kempii. Next base: position 350,826,819 of record NC_136380.1, read on the forward strand.
AAACTTTGTTTGCCCCATTCACCCAGGGTCTATAAAATCATGACAGGTGTGGAGACAGTGAACAGGGAAGTGTTGTTTACCCCTTCACATGACACAAAAGCCAGGGGTCACCCAATGAAATAAATAGGCAGCAGGTTTAAAACAAACATAACACAGAGTCAGCCTTTGGAGCTCGTTGCCAGGAGATGTTGTGAGGCCAAAAGTATAAATGGGTTCCAAAAAAGGACTAGATCAGTTCCTGGAGGACAGGTCAGTTAATGGCTGTTAGCCAGGATGGTCAGGGATGCCCCATGCTCTGGATTTCCCTATACCTCTGACTGCCAGAAACTGGGAATGGGCGACAGGGAATGGATCACTCGATAATTGCCCTGTTCTGTTCATTCCCTCTGAAGTGTCTCACACCAGCCACTGTCAGAAGACTGGATACTGGGCCTGATGGACCATTGGTCTGACCCAGTCTGGCCACTCATATGTCCTTGTAACCAACGCGTTATCTAACCAGTCACTTTTTTTTTTAACAAAACGAAAAAAATGCCATCACCATGACTTCTGGGGCAGTTGTACTCTAACTACAAAGCATTATGTGCTATAAAATACTAAGCATGCAAGAAAATAAGCAAATGATTTCACGTATTAAAGGAAAAACAGCCTTCTGTGTAACGATTAACTTCTAACATTATGATATCTAGGTGACTAAATGCTATAAAAAGTTCAGTATTAGGGTACAACGGGTATTAGAACCATGTGTCTTCTCTTTTTAGTTCTTAAAAGACAGTAAAGGAATTGTGCCAAACTGTTTGATTTTGCTGACAAGTTCATGCCGATGGTGCTAGTATCTCAAATGTTTCTGGTGAATTTTGGCAGCCGTATTTGCAAGTTGGAGGGTCTAAACTTCAGAATTCAGCTTGCTAACCTCCATTTTTGAAATCAGGAGGATCAAATTATATTAGAAAAAGCCAGGCAGGACATGGCAGACAGGCTGTTTCTGCGGCTGCGTGGGTTTTGTGTTTGTACAGGTCTGTAAGTCTCCCTGTGGTGCATTATGGAGGGGAGCGCACGTGTATAAGATTCTCAGACACAGCGTTTTACAGCTTTGAGGGACAGTCAAGCAACAGGGCAGGGATGTGGGTGGACCATGGTGGTCCTGTTGGTGTTGGGGGGCAGATTGTGGTATCACCCCACACCATTTGCCTTCTCTCAGACTTCCATTCCTGCTGGGTTACATGAGAGCCATTGACCCAAGAGCCATCCTGGGATACTGGGTTGGAAGTGGGGGTGCAGGGAGAAGGTTGGGTTGAGGGAGAAGAGCAGCTGCAGAATGCCCGAGCGTGGGGCCTTGGGGGACGGTAAGCTGACCACCTCACGTTTCCAGTGTTCATGCAGCCCTCCTCTCTGGTGTGTATCTGGAGTCAGGACGGAGTGCCACAGGTGGGTAGCCCTGTCATGCCAGCCCTGCTCCAGAGGGTAAGCTGATATTGAGGTGACGTCTGCTCCCTGGCTGCCCCATGGATAAACAGCTCTTTCCCTGGCAGTTGGTATCAGCCCATGATGCAATTCTGAGCCCCTTCTCGGAGTGGAGCGGAGCAGGGAACCCATCTGTGCTGCGGTTCCCCCTCCCGTCCAGCCTGAGGGGCTGCTGGAACCCCAGGCAGTGGCCGGTTTCTATGCTTAAGGGAGGAGGCATGTTCCTGTGGACAGAGCGCTAGGCCGGGGTCTGGGAACTCCTGAGCTCCAACTCGACTTATTTGACCTGTAGAATGGGGTCGCTGTACATCTCCTAGCTCCCAGGGGTGTTGTGTGCTCTCAGTGCTGCAGGAAACGGGCCTGCCTTCATTCTGGGGCTGAACTGTCCACCTGACTACACTGCTGTTTGGGTGTGGAGCCGGGCAGCTGGGGCCATGAGCAGATCTCTCAGCCCGCCCTGGGAGCGGGGATGGCAGCACGGGGACATCGAGTAACCATCCGGTAGAGTCTGTGAAGCCACTGGGGGCGTGGGACAAAAGTAACCATCAGTGTCAGACTGGGTGAGCAGGAAAGCGGTGAGTGCTCTGGCGGGCTGGTCCCAGGCACACTGCTGCAGGCTCTGCTCCACGCTGTGTGCTAAATGTGCTTCCCCTGGGGTCCTGGCCCTGATGTGGGTGGGGGAAGGCCCTCCTCCCAGTGGCAGTCTGAGCCCACTCTGCTTTCCCCACAGTTGCTGCGGATCGCCTTCGACGTGGAGGTGGCTTCAGAGAGCGCCGAGGTCTTCAGGAAGCACCTGCACAAGCTGCGCTATCCCCAGCACGTACGCGGCACCTTCGCCTTCACCGTGGGCCAGTCGCCCAAGCAAGCCATGCAGCCCAAGGCCAAGGAGAAAAACCCCTCACTCAGGTATCGGAGGTTCTGTGCCCCCTCGCTGGGGAGTGGGGACCTAGGCCACCCCACGCTGTGATGGGACTGAGCTGCCAGGGAGCGTGAGACCCAGGGCATTCTTTGGGTCCCTGTTTGAAACCCCCAAGGAGTCTCCTCTGCCTCTCTCCAGGACTGGGTTCTTGGCTCACTGGCTCCAAAGCTTTTGCAGCCCAGGGACAAGAGGCCAGGATTAGACTGCAGTCACGTGCCTCGACTCCTGGCCTGGGCTCTCCGAGGCAGCGGGTCCAGCCCTGAGCAGAAGGGAAGGGGGTGGCGTAGGGACCCCTTCTCAAACCTGTGAACCAGCAGCGTTAACTGTCGGGGGAATCCCCTTGCTGGTCTAATCCCAGCCCTGCAGGAGGGTGGGCAGCGCTGGGGATGATGAGAAGATCCTGTGCATGAGGGGGCCCTGTTTTGTGCCACCCGCGTTCTGTGACTAGCAAGTGCTGTAGCTGCTGGTGGTCTGGTTGCTGCTGCGTTGGGCTTGGTGCTGTGTGACGTCTAAGCGTCTCTCCTGTGTGTTTGTGACCCAGCTCCCAGCAGGTGACCGATATGTTCCAGGGCCTGGCAGTGGGTGTCATATCCCTTGGGCACCTTGGCCATTCATCCACGTAAGACACCTTCACACTGGACAGGGGCTTGCAAGGTGGCACTGGCTCAGGCTCTAGCCTTCACTGGTCCCAGTGGTTCTTCCTTTCACCCACTCTGCATGCTAAGGGCTTTGGGTCTTCCCTTGTGGTGTGGTGTTCCCTTCCCTTCCCTTCCCTCTCCCAGGGCTTCGGACTGGGCTGCAGGTTTAACCCCACCTTTGCCATCATGGGACAGGCTGGGCTGCAAACTTGATGCCTCTCTCCACCATTATGGTACAGGCTGGATTAGGGCCCAACCTCGCTGCGGCCATATGGTCTAGATGGAGGGTTTAGTTCCCCATATGGTCCCAAGGGGACTGTGCCCACCCCTGTTTGCAGCTGCTGTGGAGGTGAATCGTGGAAGTGTTTGTCCATCTGCACCATGCCCTGTGCTGGGGGCCAGTCGTGTTCCTTTGTCTCCGAGCCTCGGGGCAGCCTGAGCTGGTGGCCACAGCAGTAGGGTTAGGTGGGTGTAGCACTGACATTATTTGGACCCTCTTCGTGTCTGCAGCTGCATGTTTGGGCACCTGATCTGCACTGGAGCTCGGAGCCCCCAGAGCCTGTCCTGTGCCCTCCTCCCAAAGCCCTGCTAGCCTGCGGGAAGGGTCCGCTCCCTGCGCCCCAGGCCCCGAGGGTGCTGGGCTGCTTCTGGGGAACTGGCAGCCTCTGACAGCTCAGTCTGTAGCCAGCAGCCCCGTCTGCTGTGGAGAGGGCAGCGCTGGTGCTGCCCAGCGCCATCCTGAGGGGAAGGATGGGCCCGGGGCTGCAGGGGGCTAGCCTAGGATGGGGGAGACCCAGGTTCAATTCCCTGCTTCACCCCAGACATCCTATGTGAGCTTGGGCAAGTCTGGCCTCTGCCTCGGCTCCTCACCTGGCCTATAGGGATCAGAGTGGTGCTTGGCCTCACAGGGGGTGCAGAGAGTTAGTCGGTGCTCAGATACGAGGTGGCGGGGCCAGACCAGCACCTGAGATAGCCAGTCCTCCGCCCCCATTGACGCTCCTGTCAAAGCTGATCCAGGATCTCCATATGGCCCTGAGGCTGGGGGCAGCCGGTGTCATTCAGCTCTGACTGATTCCCTGCCCAGTCTGACTCTGAGGGGTCCAGGCACCTCTGGGTTTCCCCCTTCATCCTGATGCGGTCGGGGGAGTAGGAGTCCCTAGTAGGAGCCGACTGGTCTCTTGGCACCCATCTCTAGCCCATGGTAACTGCCTAGCCATCCTGTCCTCCTGGGTGGGAGCCGTGTCATGGTGGTCCCCAGTCTGCTGGAGCTAGGGAGGGTAGTTTCCCCTGCCCCTCCATGGCAGGGTTAGTGCAAGTATGTCTGTGGGTGGCACCAAGGGACGCTCCTGCCTCTGCTTTGCTGATGGTCTAACTGAGTGTCAGGGTCTCTCCCTCTCAGGCTGGGCTGGGGGAGGTCTCTGGAGCCCCCCTCTGGGGGCAGGGTCCCTGTGGCCGCACCATGGCATGTCAGGTCTGGGGCTGGTACCACGTTGGCCTCACGCTCCCCTGCTCTCATTCCAGGACGCTTTCCAAGAACCTGGTGAAGAATGCCAAGAAGACCATTGGCCGCCAATATGTGACCCGCAAGAAGTACACACCACCTGCCTGGGAGCATCGCAGCAGCCAGCACTTCCAGGAGGACGATGAGGATGAGATCTCAGGTTGGGAGCTTCCCTGGCAAACAGGCTGCCTCCTGTGTGGGGGGGCGGGGGCCTTCTTGGGGCAGTGCCTCGTGGGTGAGCATTGGCATCTCAGCCTGTCTTCTTAGCTCTGTGAGCACCCAGGAGCTGGGGTCTGCCCTACAGTATGAGGTGGCTTGGCTTGGTCACCTGCTGTCACTCGCACAAGCGCAGCCCGGTTCTGTCCCCCTCTGGGGCCAAGCCACAGAGCTGCTGCAGCCTGGGAGCTCAGAACCCAGCCGGGCGGTTAGATCAGCCAGTGGAGGCTCTTGCTCTTCAATCCAGAGGCTCCTGGGTTCAGTCCCCAGGGCGCCTGGCCCGTTCCTGAGTGTCCCATGACACTGGCACCCCGGTACGGAGCAGCTGTGCCCTCACCTTCCGTCACTGCTGCAGCAAGGCCAGGCCTGGGGTGCATCAGACTGTGCCCTGGCCCCAGTCTCCCTCTCCCCCTGCCGGGGCTGTGGCCTCCAGAGCAACCTGACCCCGCCTCTTCCCTCTGCCTGAGCAGTGTCTGAAGAGATAGACAGGAGCACCCTGACCCCCTCCACTATCATCAAACCTTCAGACAAGATGACCATGAGCCACCTAGTAGAGCGAGCCTGCTGCCGCGACTATCAGAGGATGGGGCTGGGCACACTGAGTAACAGCCTCACCCGTTCCAAGAACGAGCCCTTCCGCATCTCCACGGTGAACCGCATGTACGCCATCTGCCGGAGGTGGGTACCTAACATGGGGGGCATCTGCCAGAGGTGGGTACCTGGGTTGGGGAGCATCTGTAGGAGGCGGGTACCCAGTGTGGGGGGCCATCTGCTGGAGGCGGGTACCTGGCTGGGCAAGGCTGGCGGGTACCTGGCGCATGGACAGCAGGCTGTCCAGGGGGCAGCCCCTTCCTCCCTGCTGCGCGATTCCCCTAGTGTGGCATGACATGGCATATGGCCTGTGCTCTCTCCTGCAGTTACCCCGGGCTGCTGATCGTCCCGCAGAGCATCCAGGACAACACCATCCAGAGGATCTCGCGGTGCTACCGTCAGAACCGCTTCCCTGTCGTCTGCTGGAGGAACTCCCGCACCAAGGCCGTGCTGCTGAGATCGGGGGGACTGCATGGCAAGGGCGTTGTGGGCCTCTTCAAGTCGCAGAACACCCCTACTGCAGGTACCTGCCTCTCTGTGACGGGGGGGCGCTGCGTGTGCCTCCGGGGAACGCTCCGTCTCCGGTAGCAACGTGCCGGCAGCACCCCGGCCGATAGGTTCTCCCCCAGCGCGGTGATTGTGTGTTGCTGACACCCTGGCTGTCCTTGCAGGCCCGTCGCAAACAGACTCCACCAGCCTGGAGCAGGAGAAGTACCTGCAGGCAGTGATTAACTCCATGCCGCACTACGCTGACGCCAGCGGGCGCAATACGCTCAGCGGCTTCACCTCTGCGCACATGAGTAGCGCAGGTAAGGAGGCGTGGGTCAGACCTCAGCCATGGGGCCACAGCACAGTGGGGAGAGGAGGGAGCAGGCTGGGCATGCCCACTTCCTGGGCTGGTGCTGTCAACGGGCCTCTGGCTTTGGCGTCCTTCCAGCTCAGCCAGGGAGCCGGGCAGGGCTGTGCTGTTGCAGGGGGGTTCTGCCCGCCCCAAAGTGCCCCCTTAGTGCACCTCTTTGGGTTCATAGTGGGCTCTGCTCAGCTCCTGCTCCCTCCTTTCCCTGTGGGGCCCAGGCACTACCAGTGTGGGGCAGGTCTCAGAAGGCCCTAAGCCCTGGGGCTCCCTTACAAGTGCTGGCTGACTTGAGTCCTTGCACCAGGGCCACCCTGGGGGCTTTGGGGCGGGTTGGGGATGGCAGGAACGGATTCTGTAAGCAGCGACCTGTCCAAGCACCTCCTGGCCGCACTGTGCCCGACGGGCAGGGCCGAGAGCACCCAGTTGCTGGGGCTTTGAGCGGCATATTCAGGTGAGTCTCATGCCCCCTGTTCCTTGTCCTGCCTCTGCCTCCCTCCTCCTGCTGCTGGGAGAGCAGGGCTGACCCAGCGCCCCGCATCCTGCACCAAGCTCCATCCCCATTCGTCGCCTGTCTGCACCATCCCACACCCAGCGCAGCCCAAGCTATGGCCTGGGACCAGTGAGGTGAGGGAGCCATTGGCCAGACTCCTCCATGCCTCCCAGTCTGCCTTGGAATGAGGGTGGGGGGGCTGCAGCCCACTCTGTAGGGCCAGACATAGCTGGGAGCCCCTCCGACCGCGCATCCTGGCGAGCTGCTGCTGAGTGGAGGGGCGGTGGGCAGAAGGTAGCCTGGAGCAGTGTGGGGAGAGGCTCCAGCGAGAGTGGAGGGTGTATCTGCTTTGGGAGAGGGGATGGGGCAGAGCTGGGTGGCGCACCCAGGGAGGGCATGTGCGGTGCATTGTCTGGCAGCAGGTGACCAGAGCCCACTGCTCGAGCTGCCTTGCAGCGTGGGACCCTGCCCCATGCTCCGGCCTCTGGCTCATCCCTGCTGTGGATTCCAGCCCCGGGCGCCGCCTCTTCTGCTTGCGGGGCGCGTTGCTGGGGGCAGGGGAGATGCTGGGGGGACGAACAGCAAGGCCAAAAGCTGGTGTTTTGTTGGTGCTACAGATTCTTCCGACAAGAGGCAGCCCAAGCTGGGATCGCTCATGAAGCAGGTGATGGGAGGGAAGGACGATGGGCCAGGCACTATTAGCCGAGGAGGTGAGGAACGCCGGGCGTAGCTCCCTGCCTTGCAGGGCCCTCGCCCGAGAGGCCGCCAGGCCAAGGCAGCTGGCTGTAGAGTAGATGCTTCACCTTTGCTTCCCCAGGGTTCGCAGAGCATAGGGGGCAGCCCTGCCAGGAGATGGGCCTGTCCTCGCTTCTCGGGGGGGTGCCCAGCCTCTGGCACTCGGATCACCTGGGAGCACAGTGGGCCGGGGTCACCTCATTCGTACCATTCATTGTGCTGCTCGCTCCATCTCACCCCTGGGGCACCACTCCTCCCACCCCACCCCACCCCATTCCTCCCAGCTCAGCAGCCTGTCCCCAGTGAGTGCGGCTCGGGGTGACGCGCATGGTCTGCCGCCCGTGGTAAGACTCCTTTCGTCCTGTACTTTCTCAGTGCTAGGTCCCAGAGCTAGGGTGGTCACTCTGTCCACCCCCAAGGGTGCATCGGTGAAGGGCCGCGAAAGTCCCCGAGGTACTGTACTGTCATCCGCCTAACCTGCCGGGCGCTAACCATGGTCATGTGACTGATTGCCCCATGTAACACCACACCCTTCACATGACTAACCACATGTCCCAGTAACACCCTCCCCCAACCCCCCCAATCAAAAGGGTAAGCTAATGAGCTGCTGCACGCTAACGACTCTCTACAGCCTGATATGGCTTGTCTTACTTATCACTGAATGGCTTGTCTTACCGCAGTTCCTGCTGCCGCAGGTAAGTGCGGCCCCCAGCTGATCCTGGAACAGGCTCTCAGGTTTGCTTTAGGCACCTCACACATCTGCCAGTGCTTGGGGACTGGGAGCGGGAGTTATCTGGTCAAGGGACGGGGGGTGCAGTGCACAGGGACAAGGGGAGAATCCCCCGGAGCAGCCACCAAGGGCCCCGCAGTGCCACGGGCAGATTGGTGCCGCTCGCTGAGCCAGTGGGGGCTGGGCAAGGCGGGGCGTCCGTCCAGAGAGGGTAATCTCAGCAGTGCCTGTGGGAAGGACAAAGGCTCCAGAGCTCTGACCCTGGCGGGCCCCAGCTGCCCAAATCCACATGCTGGCAAGTCGGGGGAGTGAGAAGCAAATCTGATCCCCCGAGTGCACATGGAATCTGGGCTGGGGGCCGGAGCAGCTCAGCGAGGGTGCCTCAAGGAGGAGAGCTGCTTGCCCCCTGAGCTGGATGTCTGGGAGAAGGCAGAAGGTGACAGGGCAGGCTGGAGGCCACGAGGCCTGGGAGCCAGCTGAGTGGGCCATGGCAATGACCTTGCCCTCTCTTGCAGGCAAGTGGGGCAGCATCCGGGCCAGTGGGCGCATGAGCAACTACGTTTTGAACATGGAAATTGGGTCCCGCCTGGCTGGGAAGGACCTGGTGAGCGCTCAGCACAACGGGGCCCCCTCTGAGGCCAGCTTCCTGCGCCAGCACCGGGCCTCCCTCTACATCATTGGGGACAAGTCGCAGCTGAAGGTAACGGCCCAGTGACCAGGAAGCATGTGGGGCAGGGAACTGTCCGAGCTGTCAGCAGCGGAAGGTGCTCAATGCGTGGAGCTGCTGGGGACTGTCAGGGAGGAGTGGTAGCTTCATGGGGGGCATCCCCCCTGCAGCCAGGACCGGTGTAGGGAAAGGAGGCCCACTCCAGTGACAAACCCCCTCTGGGCTTGCAGCCCGGCAGCCAGGCTCCCCCTGGACAGCGCCCCAGAGCGATCCGTGCAGCTACAGCTGTTCCTAGGCAAAGCCCAGGCGTGGCGTGGGGAACCCGCTGCAAAACAGGGGCTCCGTGAAGGGAAGGGTGGGCAAACGGGAGTGGGCCTAGTGCTGCCCAGTGTGCATTCACCTGGGCTGCCACTTTCACCCTCTGCCCAGGGAGCGAAGCCAGACCCGTTGCAGCACTGGGAGATAGTGCCCATCGAAGTGTTTGACGTGCGGCAGGTGAAGGCCAGCTTCAAGAAGCTGATAAAGGCCTGCGTGCCCGGCAGCCCCTCAACAGACCCCAGCCTCACGTACCTGCGGACCCTGGAGGAGTCCGAATGGCTGTCCCAGGTCAGTGTGCTGGGTCTTGGGCTGGGCAGTGTAGGACAAGGGTTGTCGCGCAGACCCAGGGCCAGATCTGTCTCCACACCTGGGATCCTACAGTATGAGGGGAGCTGGTGCTTGAGGGCAGTTGCTGGTGTGTGTCACAGGAACCCCAAGGTGAGGGTTAGTTGCTGGGTCACTGGGGCAGGATCCAAGCAACATGCCAGGTTTGAGTCAGTCATAGGGTTTACGGCCAGAAGGGACCAAACCATCTCATCTGACCTCCAGTCTATCCAGGACACCAGCACCTGCAGGGTGAGCCCGCCAGCCAAAATTCTACCGAGGTATTTTAGTAGACTAGCCTATGGTATGCCACGGGGCAGAGAGACTAGGAGGGACTGAAGCCCACCCCTGCCTGAGGCCCCCACAACGGTGGGAAATTATTGGAGATACCCTCTGATGATCCTGGCAAGTGATCCACACCCTAGGCTGCAGGGGAAGGAGGAAACCCCCAAGGTCTCTGCCAGTCTGACATGGGGGAACATTCCTTCCCAGCCCCACAGACGGCGATCAGTTAGATCCTGAGCAGGATTGTACATTGTGTCCAACATACAGCCAGCCATGTGCCAGAGGGAGAGTGCTTGGCGCCATCTCAGAGCTGTCAGTGGGAACTGTCATGGAACGTAGTGGTTCCAGTGCGGCCCGGCAGGGATCGGTCCTAAGCCGATTCTTTTCCACGTTTCCCCAGTGATCTGGTGAAACTGGTGGGTGACAGAGCGGTAGAGTGCTGTGTCACAATGAGAAGGGCGATCGGGATCGCTTGGTAAGCTGGGCCCATTCAAAATGTGTTTAAATACAGCTAATGGCAGAGTTACACACCTAGGACAAGGAATGTGGGCCTCACGTGCAGAGTGGGGCCTGGCTTCTGGAAAGGAGCTAGGGGTCATAGTGGACAAGGAATGCAGTGTGAATTCCCAGTGCGATGCTGGGAGCAGAGACTCCGAGCAGGGAGGTGATTTTACCTCTGTACATGGCCCTGGTGAGACCATTCCTAGGATACTAGGTCCAGTTCTGGGGTCCACATTTTTAAAAGGTTGCTGGAAAATTGCAGAGGGTGCAGAGAAGAGCCACAAAAATGATTGCAGGGCTGGAGAAAATGCCTGACAGTGAGAGACTTATGGAGCTCAATCTGTTCAGCTTGTCAAAAAAGAACAAGAAGTGAAATGATTGTGCTGATTAGACCCTTCTTGGGGAGAAGATGCCAGGCTCTAACGGGGTCTTTGATATAGTGGGAAAGGCAGAACAAGAAGCGGTGGGAGCCAGACAGCCTCCAAGTAGAAATAGGGCACTATTTTGAATAGTGAGTGGAGGGGATTAACCCCTGGAACAAGCTACTGCGGGAAGTGCTGGGTTCTCGTTCCGTGGGTGTCCTCAGATCCAGACTGGATGTCTCTGGAAGGAGCTTCCCCAAAACACAGGCTCTTGGAGTCAGTACACACGTAGCTGGGAGAGATTTAACACCCTGGGCTATATGGGAGCTTAGAGTAGATGATCCAATTGTCCTTTCTAGTCAGTGCATGCACCCCCGTGCTGGTGAGTATGGGGTTCCTGCCAACTCCAGTCTGGCTAGGTACACGCCCTCCAGTCCAGGAAGGGACCTGCTGGTGGGAGCTCTCCCAAGAGCAAAGCTGCTGGGACTGGCTGGCTCCAGAGGCCTCTGTCACAGATCTGGCCAAGCTCCCACAGCTAGATGCTCTCTGGGCCTCTGTGCAGGGATCCAGATGCTGACTGCCATGTGCCCTGTGCATGCTGGGGCTGGACAGAGGCTAGGCACTGTCTCTGCTCTGGGCCTCTAGGCACACACATGGCCTCAGATCTTGTGTCTGACTCTCCTCTTGGCAGTAGGGACCGCACGGCCCAATCGCCTGGGTCCTGAGACAAGTGCTGTCTGCCCAAGGCCAGCCCAGGTTCTTGGTGAGTCTGGTATTGGCGTTTGGGCAGGGACCCATGTGTCTGAGTGGAGCCATTCCCTCTCCCCCTGTGCTCTGGATGTCCGGCTCCAGTCAGCGCCTGCACATCTACCTGGGGGAGAGGGGTTCTACATAGGCTCCTAAACAGCCTGAATCTGGGCCCTTGATGGCCCGCACGCTGCTCCTCATTAGGTTGGACAGGGGAGTGTTGCTGAGGGCTGCTCTCTTTGAGTGGAGGGGTGTGGCGTGAGAGTTTCATTCACACACAGCTCTCTGGGTTTGGGGTCATTCTGTTCCCTTCGCAGCCCCATTCCTGCCCTGCAGTCTCCTCAGGTCCAGGGGACTGGTCAGTCTGAGCCTGGAGGACACTTCATTGTTTTGTGCGACAGTAGGGTCTGGACTCTGGTCATGTACCACCTCCCCATATGTACTTCAGAGGCTCTGGCCTGCCAAGCTCACCAGCCTTCTGGGAAAGGCTGTTCCCCTATTGTCCCCTGCTCGGGGCCAGCCCTGAATTCCCCCTGTCGATGTCTAGTTAACCTCTTGTGCTGTGTCTGCAGATCCACAAGATCCTGCAGATCTCCGTGCTGGCAGTGGAGCTGCTGGATACAGGCTCCTCTGTGCTGGTCAGTTTGGAGGATGGCTGGGATATCACCACGCAGGTAGGAGTCAGAGCCCTGCAGCAACCGGCTGGCATGGTCTGGCCTCTCTCCCAGCTGTTGGCTTGAGGTCCCAGCCCCTGTGGGGCATGACTCTGGCCTCCTCCCTCCTGCAGGTGGTGTCCCTGGTGCAGCTGCTGTCAGACCCCTACTACCGGACAATGGAGGGCTTCCGGCTCCTCGTTGAGAAGGAGTGGCTGTCCTTTGGACACCGCTTCAGCCACCGCGGAGCCCAGACCCTCGCCGGTCAGAGCAGCGGCTTCGCTCCTGTCTTCCTGCAGTTCCTGGACTGTGTCCATCAGGTGAGCTCTGAGCAGCTGGGGTGTCGGATCTCAGCGCAGGGTTAACCTGTGTCCTGGGCCTCTGGCCAGTGGAACCCAGGTATAGAGCCAGCCCGTGCCTTGCATGGAGCTGCAGATCCTGCGGGGCCTGCCCCACCAATGCTCTGCTAGGTGGAGGCTGGTGTCCATTTGGCTATACGCTCGTCTCTCTGCAGATCCACCTCCAGTTCCCCATGGAGTTTGAGTTCACCCAGTACTACCTGAAGTTCCTCAGCTACCACTACGTCTCCAATCGCTTCCGCACCTTCCTGCTGGACTCGGACTACGAGCGGATCGAGCTGGGTAAGGGATCTGGGCCCCGGGCCCCATCACCAATGGGCAGTTCTGTCAGCTCAGCGGTCTCTCTCTCTCTCCATCCCCGTAGGCCTCCTGTATGAGGAGAAGGGCGAGCGGAAGAGCCAGCAGGTCTACAAGTCCATCTGGGATTACATCGACCGGCTGAACAAGAAAACCCCCGTCTTCTTCAACTACATGTACGCCCCCGAGGATGGTGAGGTGAGCCTGCTTGGCTGGCCGGAGACGCCAGGGCCAGACATAACCTTTGCCTCCCACAGCCCAGTGCACAATCCAAGGAGACCTCCCTCCACCCCACTGCTTGGAGGGAACGAGGCAACCCAGCTCTGGGAGTGACACAGAACAGGGGCCCAAACCTCGCCTTTCCCAGGGGGGCCCCAGTCAGCCTGAAATGGAGGAGATAGCAGTGCCCTTCCTCTTGAGTACAGAGACCAGGGATCCCAATATCCAGTGCAGCCTGATCCCCATTGAAGGACCCTGGTTTTCTCAGGCCGCGCCTCCATGCGGCTGTGGGGTATATTGCTAATCTCCAGGGGCATCCCAAGTGAAAAGCAAACCCTCCTGGGGCCATGTGGGGAAGGGACTTGGGAAGCAGCAAAGTCAGCGGGTTTAACCAGCTGGGGTTGCAGGATTGCCCTGCTACGGGGCTGGGGACAGCTATATGACCACCCCTGAGCACTAGGAATGGAGTCAGCCCTCTGAAATCGGGAGACGTCGTAATCTATGAACCAAAATGGAATGTTTTCATTTGCTCCGGCTGGTGGAAGCCTGGCCGGCCAGCCTGGTGCCTTGGTTTCCCTCCAGAGTTGGGACACAATCGACATGTTCCGGTGGAATGACTGGACGCAGTCTAACCAGCGTTTTCTGAGGGAAGGGTTCCACTTCTCATCTCTCCGCCTCTGTCAAGGACCCAATTCTTACACCGGTGTGACTGCCAGAAAGCACTTGTGCTTGCTCACTGGCCCTGCCCTGCATGCACAGCTGCAAAGTGACCCCATTGTTCTCACTGTAGGGCCTGGTTTTAACTTGGTGGGACATGCAGGAAGTCAGTCACCTGGCCAGCTGGTGCCTAAGGGTGCTCACTGGGTGCCCCTTACCCAAGGGCACTGTAACAGGCTGCCGTTACAGCTGTGTTCTGGGCACTGAGTACCAGCTGGGCAAAGTACAGAGAGGCCCAGGACGGCCAGCCAGCCTGGGAGCCTGCTCTGCCGTTTCTGCCTCTGGCCCGTGCACCGCAATGTGATCTTGAGCCAGGGGTGGGGGGCATGCTGCAGCATGGGGAGCAGGTGCCTAACATGCTGGCCTGGAGCCAGAGTCTGTCCAGGGTCCGGCAGAACCATATGGGGATGACTTGCTTCCCAAAGATGCCGGCCCTTTGGGACCCCCTCCTGCTGCTGGATCCCCAGCCGGGCAGCACAGTTCACCCCCTTTCTGGCCATTGTGGCCTCGGGGCTGTTCCCTGTAGCGCCGGGGGCTGCCAGGCCCTGCCTGAGCACTTCCCGGCCTGTTTCGTAGGTGCTGAGGCCCTACAGTAACATCTCCAACCTGAAGGTGTGGGACTACTACAGCCAGGAGGTCCTGTCCGAGGGCCCCTCCTACGACTGGGAGCTGGCGCAGGGGCAGCCAGAGCAAGTGGAAGAGGTAGATCGGCAGGACTCCAGTGCCCCGCAGACCAAGCGCAAAATCATCTGGCCGTGTTACGACAACCGCAGCCGAGTGGAGCCCGATGCCATCTCCAAGCTGCTGGAGGTGTGTGTGGCCTGGGGGAGGGGGCCTCCCCAAATGAGAACATAGAACACCCAGACTGGGTCCGTCTAGCCGTGTCCTGTTTTCCGACAACAGACGGTGCCAGGTGTCCCAGAGGGAATGAGCAGAACCGGGCAATTTATCGAGTGATCCATCCCCTGTCGCCCAGTCCCAGCTTCTGGCAGTCAGAGGCTTAGGGAAACCCAGAGCACGGGGTTGCATCCCTGACTATCTTGGCTAATAGTAACCTGTCCTCCAGGAACATTGATCTAAATTTTTTTGAACCCTGTTATACTTCTGGCCCTCACAACATGTCCTGGCAACAAGTTCCACAGGCTGACTGTGTTGTGTGAAGAAAGATTTCCTTGTGTTTCTTTTAAACCGGCTGCCTGTTAAAGTCATGGGTGACCCCTGGTTCGTGTGTTACATGTAGGGGTAAATAACACTTCCTGGTTCACTTTCTCCACATCATTCATGGATTTTATAGGCCTCTATTGTATCCCCCCTTGTCATCCTTTTTCTAAGTTGAACAGTCCCCGTCTTGTTCCTCTCTCCTCAGGTGGAAGCCGTTCCAGCCCCTGAACCATTTTTGTTGCTGTCTCTGCACCTTTTCCAATTCTAATAAATCTTTTCTGAGCTGGGGCAACCAGATCCGCACACAGTGTTCACGGGGTGGGTGTGCCAGGCAGAAACCCACACCACCAGGCTGGATCAACCACTGCTCCCAGCAGGCCCCTTGCAGAGCCCCCCGGCACTCCCATCTGCACTGAGACTGCCCATGCCATCTCCTCCCCACTCCAGGCTCTGATCGCTCCTGGCAGGGATCGTCTGTGTGCAGCATGTGTGGTCACAGCTCCTGAATTCCTGGGGCGGGGGTGTGGTGTCTTTCCCCCTCTGCAGAATAACCTCTGACTCCTCCCGCAGGAGCTGCACAACCTGGAGGCGGAGCTGGGCCAGGTGCCGGAGTGCTGGAAGGACGCGTGGGACAAGGTCAAAGCCTCCCAGCGCACGGAGACCCGGCAGGAGGTCAGCAGGGTAGGCCTCTGAGCTGTCCGTGTGACAGGGTCCTGAGAGCCAGGTGCTGGGCCGGCAGCCGTGGTGCCTGAGTTGCCCAAATTCCCGCTTGCTCCGGCACTTGGCCTAGGGCTCCTGGCTGTGGCCGAGGAGGGGCTGACAGTGCCCTGTGCCCAGGCTCAGTGGGTCTCGTGATGATGAGACAGCGCCAGTGGGGGTGGGAGGGTCCCGTGCCCTCATGTCCCTGCTCTGTGCTCTGCAGATGGCGTCCAGTTCCCTGCTGATGTCCTCCAGCCTGTTGCCCCACCGGCGCTCGCTGGGGGTCTACCTGCAGGAGAGCGGCGTGGGCTCCACCCTCAACCTCAGCCTGGACAGCGACACCAGCAGCCCCTCCGCCCCGTCCAGTGGGAAGCAGGGGGGCCGCAAGAGCACCAGCAACCTCTACAGCCAGTTCCAGATGTCAGAGAGCGAGAACAGGTGAAGGGAGCTCTGGCTGCCTGGGGGGAGACGGCCAGGCCAGGCCCGGCCCCGTGGTCAGCAGCGAGCCCAATTGCTTGGGGTGGGGTGTGGGTCCCATGGGACCAGCCCTCTGCAGCTCAGCTGATTCAATCTCTGGCTGCTGGGAGCCGAACCCGCTGGTCCATCCCCACTGGGCTCTCGCCCGCCGGTGTCCAGCAGCGAGGCGCTAACCCGCTGTCTGGCTGCCCGCAGGTCCTACGAGGGGACGCTCTACAAGAAAGGAGCCTTCATGAAGCCCTGGAAGCCCCGCTGGTTCGTGCTGGATAAAACCAAACATCAGGTACTGGAGGGGCTGAGAAATGGGCCGCGCTGCCGGACGAGGGGAATAGCTCGGGACTCCGGGGCACCGGCTGCAGCGGGCACTGGCTGACGCACGGCACCTTTCCTTGCAGCTGCGGTACTATGACAACCGGAATGACACGGAGTGCAAGGGGGTCATTGACCTGGCAGAAGTGGAGTCTATCACCCCTGGCACCCCCACCATGGGGGCCCCCAAGACAGTGGAGGAGAAGGCCTTCTTCGACGTGAGTCCCCAGCCCAGAGAAGCTGGATCTCAGTGCCGGGGGCGGGATGGGGGGGTGATGCTGGCTGGGGCCGGGCCGGGGCCAATCAGCTGGGCACCAGTTCTGCGTTGGACCATGAGGCCTGGACTCTTGGGCTCCTGAGTTGCGCTGCCCGCAGGAGTACAGACTGTGCCAGGCACTTGCCAACTCCGGCTGGAGCCAAGTTGGGTATCCAGGAAGGTGCCAGCCCCCAGCCAGTCCTGCCTGCCCATCTCCCCAGGTGGGGACGCGGGGCCCCAGCAGCCTGGGCTGCCTCTCCCGCCCCCCGGCAGACGCCGGGCCTCAGCTCTCGTCTTTTCTCCCTGTAGCTGAAGACGACGAAAAGAGTTTACAATTTCTGTGCCCAGGACGTGCAGCTGGCCCAGCAGTGGATCGACCGCATCCAGAGCTGCTTGTCGGACGCGTGAGCCTGGCTCAGCAGCAGCCCCTGTTCCAGGCACCGAGCCCCCGGGCCCTGGCGCGTGAAGCAGAGGCAATGCCCAGGGTTAGCACCTGAGCTGGCCCAGGTCTGACTGACTGAGGAGGAGGTGGCCGGAGGCCTGACTCTCCCCCACTGCCAGGGGCACATCATACCGCAAAGCCCCAGGCCCCCTGCGTGCTCAAGGACAGAAGCAGGGGTCAGGGCAGGATCAGTCTGTTACACTATGGTAGGAACTGTCCAGTGCAGGAACTAATTGCATTGAAGTGTCAGGCTGGGGCAGTGGGGAGCCATTCTCACAACCCCCACTAAGCCTGTCTGAGCCACATAATTACCGGCTCCCACCCCTGGCAGGACACGGGCCTCGGGTCCCCGGCTGGGCAGCACAGCTCCCACCCCTGGCAGGACATGGGCCTCGGGTCCTGGCTCCCACCCCTGGCAGGACATGGGCCTCGGGTCCTGGCTCCCACCCCTGGCAGGACACGGCGTTTGTCTGAGCAGTGCTCTGGTTCTCTTGTGAATGCTGCCGTGGGGTTTTACTGGCCTGTTGCTGGGAGAGGCTCCGGGAGGTGCTGTGCATTGAACCCGCCACCCCCACCCTGTGCCATCGGGGAGCAGCTCTGCACGCCCAAGAGCTGCCCGTGAACTTGCACATCCAGTCTGTAAATCCACGTGACCCAGGCTGTGCTCTGCTGACCTGCCGCCAGCCCCTTGGGGCGCTTGGCCCAGCCCTTGTGAGCTCAGGGTTAGCCTGTCCAGCCAGACCAGAAGAGAGCTCCATGGATAGGAGGCTGAGAGCGCTGGGACCATCCTGCCCACCCCAAGTCCAGCACCTGGGCCAGATCCCGCCCTGGGGACAGGCACGATCTCTGCTGGCAGTGTCTGGGCACCAGTGAGGGCTGCCTGCCTATCCCAGCGTGGGGAGAAGAGGGGCCTCCTCCCTGTCCTGCTCTGGTGGGATGGGTGGTCTCTCATTAGCAGTATTGTAGCTTTAGAGTCAGCCCCTCTTCTGGTCTGCCCCTAGCAGGGGAGGGGGGAGACTGAGGCCTGGGGCCCCCTCCCTCTCCTTGCAGTGACTGTGGGGAGAGGACGCTGTGTGGCTGGGTTCTGGCGGGCCCCTTGCTCCCAGAGAGGCTCCCTGGGGTGAGTGGTAGAACAGGATAATGAGGCCAGTCCCAGGGACTGTCCACAGGAGCAGTGTGGCATGAGCCCCTCACCTACCAGCCTTGCTTTGGGCTCGCCAGCCACGTGGCCCAAGCTTGGAGATCACAGCATAGAGCTGCTGCCTTTTCTCTGTCAGCTCTCGGGGCTCTCCCCTGCTTTGCAGCCCCAGCCCCTGCAGCTTGTGCTTGGATCGCTGCAGCCCCAGCCCCGTGGCATGCAGCGGCAAATCTCCATGCAGCCACTGTACGCCAGCTGCAGAGCGAGGCCTCCACTCTGAGCTGGGATGTGCCCCAGCCTCCATGGGGGCTGACCTCAGCTCCTTGAGATCCCCAGAGTGCAATGGAGCCATCGTGCTGGGGTGTTCAGGGCTCAGCTCCTGACCCCACCTGAGCTGTGTACCAGGGACAACCTTGTACTTCAGCCCCTGCTCTCTAGCACCTCCACTGAGCCCAGCCCTGCTGCCCTCCCCAGCCCGCTTCCTGCTGTAACTTATTGTCAGTGCAAATCAAAGGTGGAATCATGAGACTGAGGCGATGGCATCTCTGGTACAGAAACAAATCCTTTATCCTCCCCCTGTTTGCACCGTGGCAAGCTTAGCCCCCAGCAGCTCACATGCTAGAGCCGTGTGCTTGTCCCAAAACCCAGCGGGCACCTGTGTGTGGTCCCCTGGGGCTAAGGAGCTGCCTGTTCACGCAAGCCCGTACCTGGCCTCGGTAGCACCCCCCATCGGTTAGAGTTCACCACCTTCCTGCCATTGCTCCTGGGGCCTGGGACCTGCCCTTTCCCTCCCGCCTCCTGCTGCTCAAAACCAGGGTGGCTGACCGTTCTACCCGTCTTGTTTTTAAAGGAGTACCATGTTTTATTTCAGTGCAGAGCTCTTTGTACAGTCTTAACCCCAGGGTCCCCTCTTCCTTTCCCTGTATGATAATGGCAGTGGCAGGGAGGTTTTTGTAACTTCCCGGAGCAGTTGTAGATTATTGAAGTTTCTGTACATTGTGTCAACCATACAGAGTCCTTGTATTGTATTGTGCCTAGAGGGAAAATGTTGTTATATAAAGAGAGAACTAACTGAATTTAATAAAAAATTAATATGCATATTTGCTTGGGCTGCATGGCACACGGGCCTTCCCAGAGCTGGGTTCAGTTCCAGAAGCGATTCCCTCACATGGCCCCCCCATTGTTCACACACGACTCCCAGGCTGGTGGGGAGAGTCCAGCTCAAGGTGCACCCGCAGTGGTTGGGGCTAGAGAGGGAGCAGAGCGCTCGCTGCTTATCTTGTTGTGCAGGTTTGTATTCGTCATTTCAGACAGTCCCTCTGTCTCTGCTGTGTTGGCAGTAACCAGAGCATCGCCCTGCTCCTCTCCTGTGCTCTCCCTCATGACATTGCTTTTGTATGTGCTCCACTCCTGAGTCACAAGCCCCAGAACTGTGGGTAGGAACAGACCTGATATGGGGGTTCATGTGTCCACCAGGAATCCAATACAGAACAGTGGGTGTAAAAGGTGCATCCCCGGCTCCCCTTAAATAACTCATTTGGCCTCAGCTGCCAGCAAACATCTCCCACCCAGGATTTGTGTGCATCTTGCTGAGCCAAGAGAGGTTTCTTGGTCTTGCCATATTCTCTGTTTGGACACTGGATGCACCAGTAAAGAGGCTCTATAGCGTGTACTTCCCCCTCAATAGGCGGAGGCATCAGCACCCAAAAGCCGCAATCTTTGCGGCTGGCCATGGCATCTAGATATCACCTGGATCAATCGGTGTCATGGATCAGTCCCATGAGGCCTGGTCTTGTTCTCCATCCCTACAAGGAAGAAGCAGAGGGAAGCATTTTGAGATATTTGTCCCCCTGAGAGATGTTCTAACTCCAAGAGGTCAGATGCTGGACCGTAGCATCGCCACAGAGCTGCATCTGTTACCGTGGCAGCTTAGTCCTGCAGAGTCATCTGAGGATGCCCAAGCACTTATCACCCAGTTAGTCATGTTCATGGTATTTCAATGCAGAATGACTCAGGACTGCTCAGTTTCTGCTATCCAAGTCTCTGAACCCTGTGTGCTTAGAGCAAAGCTTGGACTACTCTATTGAGGTTTTCCTCCAGGTCCAGCTTTTCTACTCCTGCTGTTCGCTCCAGGGTGGAGCCATTCTTCTTTGGATTAGCTTTGTAGCTGCCTGAATATTTCTGCTACAAAAGTCTCTTGGCTCAGCTGCACTTCCTTTTTTCCCCCTCAAGAGACCTGTTAGCAGAAGTGTTTGTCTCTTGGGCTTTGTATCCCTATGGCTTGTGGATTACACACTCAATATGGTATCACGATCCTTCCTTTAAGACTATGGGAGGATGGTCTTCTGAGTCCAAGAGGGATAATGGTGGATTCTTGTGTTTCAGGGCAATTAATTGGATTTTATTCCTGGTGTTTTCTCATCCTGAAGATACTGCTTCGGTCTATGCACAAGCTGAATATAATATAACATTGCTCTTAGGAAACACAATTGTTCCAGGTTGGAGCTCTCAATCTCAGATGCTTACTTTTGCATCTTTAAGGTTACAGGAATATTCAGGATGGAAAGTGACCACTTCTAGTACAAGGTGCTCCCATGTTTGCTGTCTAGATTTCCAAGGAGATATTCACCCACTTGGTGAATATCTTTCTTAGACAACTAAGGGCTCATTAATTTGGAAATCCAAAAGAACTAATGCTCTACCTCAATGGGCTGGAGGTTTGAGCTCTGTCACCGATTTCCTTCCATTCAGCAGCACGCACTCTCTCCAGAATCAGCATGCCACAGCCATGGTTTATTTAAACTATCTGGAAGCATTTCATTCCCCCCGTATTGGATTCAGTAAGCAGGAGTAGAGCACTGGTGGCAGGCAAATCTCACGCCTTGGTGCCTGTGTTACTTTCCCAGGGTGAGGAAACTGAAAAAGGAAAAGGGCAACCACCGATCTACTTGGTTTGGCCCAAGTCCAGCTGTGTGAGGTTTTGCTTCAAGGCAGTAAAAAGAGCCACATGCAAAATGGGATGCTTGCTTCTGTAGGCAGGGAAAGGCCCCTTCCTACATCTCCACCTCCCTGCAAAGTTGGGAAGTGAAATCAGAGCGATGCCAGAGAGCATGGTGGATGTGGGAGGACTCTGCTGGTCCCTCTAATTCTAGAGTGTAAATCTCTTCGGTGAGAGGCTTGGTTGCTGAGTGCCCAGCAGAGAGAGCTGAATTTTATTTTTAAGTCTGGTCTGGGGGCCAAGCTATTAATTTAGGACTTTACTTCCCCAGAGAATGCCCACTGCTGACAACGTGAGGTGCACAAAGAAAGAGCAAGGAGTAGAACATGGCTTGTATGTGATTTATAGATTCCAGGAGAGACCATTGTGATCATCCAGACCTGCCCCATAATGATTCCTAGAGCAGAGCTTTTAAAAGAACATCTAACCTTGATTTTTAGAATTGCCAGGGATGAAGAATCCACCAGGACTCATGGTACATTATTCTAATGTTTGTTTAACCTCACTGTTACAAATTAACACTTTATTTCCAGTCTGAATTTGTCTAGCTTCAGCTTCCAGCATTTAGATAGGGTTAGATCTTTCTCTGCTAGAAGGAAGAGCCCATTATCATGTCTGTACTTACAGATTAATCAAATCAACCTTCTCTTTAAACTAAAGCGATTGAGCTCTTTAAGTTGATTTGCTCAGGCCCTTGGCTCACTTGTAAGACTACTGGTTCTGCCCTGTCTCTCTGCTAAACTATTAAAAATCATTAGCACAAAAATACCTTGGAACAGAATGTGAAGGATAGAAAGTTTAAAGCCAGGTTTGGATGGATCACCGGCTTGGCATTTTGGAGGAGATCAAAGTTTCATGATCAACCCTCCCCCACTAAAGTTATACTTTGCAGAGACAATGTTTCATACTCTTATGTTGCTGGGTTGTAAATTAACTGATCAGGAAAGAAGCCTAGATATTGTCACGTTCACTTAACCCTCTGCTTAATCTGCTAAATATGCACAAGGGATAGGAGAGGAAAAACCAGTTACCTACCTCTTATAACTGTTGTTCTTCAAAATGTGTTACTCGTGTCCATTCCAGGTAGGGGGGGGTGTGCGCAGCTGCCAGAAGGTTTTTTTCCCCCTAGCAGTACAAGTCAGGTTGGTCCAGGCACCCCCTGGAGTCATGTCTTCATGGCACCATATCTAGGCCCCTGCCAACCCACTGCTGGTTTTGTTCTGACAGAGGGGAGGCGGTTAGCTCTTGGAAGGGACATGAGCAACACATCTCAAAGAACAAGTTAGGAGAGGTACACAATTGTTTTTCTTCTTTGAGTGCTTGCTCATGTCGATTCCAATTAGGTGACTCCCAAGCCAGAACCTTGCAGGCAGGGTGAGAGTTCATGGATTCACTGGTTGAAACACTGTCCGAGGCAGCTGCTGCTGCTGCTGGAGATGGTGATTCGGTCTGACCCAGCCTGGCTGTTCCTTGGCAGAGGTATAAGCCAAAATCGCAGATAAATCAACCCTGATGTAACAGGTTCCAGGGTGAGGAATTGAACAATAGTGAGGAGTAACCTGTTCCTAGGAGAAGTTTCTTGTCATCCAACCACTAACCAAGGGGGGTGGTTAGCTGTAAAAATATGTGATTGTGAGTTCTCATGTCTGATTCTTTAAAAACAATTCTACTAAGCACCTGCTGCCACCAACTCTCAGTGCAGCTGAGCTCCAGGGGGTGATTATGCAAGTGTTAAAAATTCCCATTCCCATCACCTTCACCTGCTCTAGGCCATTCATTTCACACCAACTAAAAACAGTATTAACCCCCCTCCCCCCCACCACCACCAGCAGTGGTTTCCAGCCTGCTTAAGCGTTCCCAAGGGAGCCACCAATGGAAAAAGGTTGAAAGCCACTGGGTGTATGACCAGACCACTGCAATTTCCTTCAGGACCCAGCAGGTGGTGATAAACTGATTTCTAAGCCGTCCATTTAACAATGCACCAAGCCACGGTGCGTATTGAGGCTGGGAACTCTAGGAGTCGCATCGCAGACTTTACACCTTTGAGCACTTCTGCGCCAGGTAATAATACTGTGCAACTCTCATACTGCATGGGAGGGTGGGGATGCAGCCGATCTCTTCACAGCCAGTGAGGTCAGTTGATTGCAGCGCTCCCCCACCCGTCACCGGAGACCCTTAGGATAAAAACACAATACAAAGAAACAAAGGGGAGCCTGAACACACTCTGTTCTGTATCATCTCCTTGGTCAGATTCAGAGTTTCCAAAGCCAGCAGTTTACACTAACAACAGGAGGCCAGGACTGGGGAGATTACCGGCAAGTCTGGGTGCAAAATGTGCAACGTGAGAAGGTCAAGAGAGCAGAGAGCGCGCCTGGGGCTTGAGAAATCCACCGCGCTCAGTGAGACTTTTGAGTTTTTATTGATAGTTGGAATTTACAACCTAAAACTGACAACAGAGAGAGAGATGCAGACGTGGTTTTTTCTTTTCTTTTTTTACCAAAAAAAACCCCCAAACAAAATAACCAAAACCCACCAGCATCAGTTTTACAATATAAAAGTTTTGACAGTAGGGAGACGACAGTACACCCGGAATTACTCAGAAAAACAGCAGGGAGGAAAAGGCAGTCATTTTAAAACTTTGTACCTCAGATATACACATAAATACACAAACATTGCTTACACAGACCCAGTTTCAACATTTAAGGGCAGTAGGCATCATGAGAAATGAAAAGGCTCCCCCCTAAATCATTGCACTAATTTAATCCGCACACATCAGACCCCTCCCTTTGCCGCCCCCTCCCCCAAATAGAGGAAAGGCCACTTGAAATTAAAAATGAACTAGGTATCCCCAGTAACTGAGCCCTCCCTCTGAGTCACTGGTGAAGGGACCCTTAACCCAGCCTGTACCAATTACCTCAGCTTGCTATTCTCCCAGCTCCTCCTCTCTGCAGGCAAGTGTTTTATTGCTATTTGGAGTGTGTCTCAGGGAGAACAGTGGCATTTTAGGGTGGGTTCATTTTTATGCAGACTCATCCTCCTAGTCCTGACTTCTAGTCCATCTGCATGAGGTGGTGGCATCTCACGAACAAGCTCTGGCCCCAGTGCACGAGGGGCAGGGTTTCAGAAGTGCTCAGCACCCAGAGGCAGACTTTCAGACGAATTCAGCTCCTCTGTAGACACCCGCGCACGTGACACAGTTTTCAGAAGAGCTGTGCATGCTGGATGCTGAGCTGGTCTGAAAATCTGGCCCTAAATCAATACATCAAAGCCCTGTCCACCCTGTTTCCATGGCAGGAGCTAGCAGAGTTCTCCCAGGGTATTTAAAGGGACTTTTTTCACAAACCCTTATGGAGACAGAAACAGCTCAACACCCACGCGTCACGAACACAGAACTCGAGCGTTGTCAGCTGCCAACGGTGATGAGGACAGGAAAGGGGGCTGTCTCAGTTTCCCTTTTAAAATCAGCAACTACCCACCAAAGACCCATCTCCACTGACACAAGACGTTGTTTCGTGGTGAAACTGGCTCGGCTCTGCAGAAGCAGAACCAATGCAGCCAACCTCGCTATGCTGGGCCTTCTAGAACAGCCCCGCACATCCACCCAAAGCGCGGCTGTACCAGGCTGCAGGAGCAGTCAGCCCCCACGCCCCAGCACAGCTCTCTCTGCGACTGATGGTTTTGCGAAATTAGCCAATGACTACAGAACCTCAATGGCATCTCAGCAAGGATTACACCTTTCCAGCTATAGCTGAAATCAAACCGTTTCCTTCAGGAAAACAACGGTTTCTAACCAGCATTTCAAGTATTTCATCTTGCAATGACACTGGATTCCCTAGTGTAGACTGATCTCTGGTAGACAGTGTGCTATCAGTCTGCAAAGCCAAGCACTTCCAGTGGCCTAATGTCTAAACTGTTCCCTAGCTGCCACACGGGCGGAAGAGAGAACACGAGGTGGTTACGAAGCCCCCCACGGAAGTAACTCAGAAGTTTCACCTGCATGAGGCAAACACGGTTCAAAAGATTAAGCGGTTCGGAGAGATCAGCTGTTCAAATTGCTTTAATTACGCCCGGCGTGAGCTACCTGATTTGTCATAAAGAACTAAGTGTCTCTTCACTAATAATATCATGGCCTGAAGGAGGAAGCTCCTCTGTGTGCCTGAGCAGATACACCCTAGTATAGAGAACATTTCACTGGAATCACGGGTATTTTCTGCCTCGCCGTACGGATGCCATCCACTGCCAGCGTTTATAAAAAGGAACGTGATGCCGCCCTGGTAAAGAGGCGCTGTCCAGTTGATTTAGCTCCAACATTCGGGATGTGTTAGAACAGTTTTACAAAACTTCAGCCCAAGAGAAATGTTTCTGCAGCTTTTTATATTTCAATGCAAACAGCTAGTTTGGATTTAAATACCGGCAACCCCCAAACTGCAGCCGTCAGTTAGTAGATGAACACGAAACCACAAAACCAACCAGAAACCAAAATGAAACTGAAAAAGCTTATTTTCATCAACCAAGCCGAGAAAAGCCAAAAGTGAACAGACAGAATCGATGAGAAAAATGAGCTGGCTTTTTTTTTTTTTACAAAAATTTCAGTTACAATGATCTAAGATGTGAATACTGCTAAGTACGTTTAGTTTTTCAACCTGATAATATCCCTTTAATACAACTTCACTTTCCTGGAGAAGGTGGTCGAAAGGGATGTAATGTGGCAGGAAAATAACTATGTTGCCTCTTGGATTAACTAACTCTGAGGAATAGTTATTTATCCCACCCCAACTCTACAGGAGTGTGTTTAGACACCTGGTATTCTGCTGAGTCAAAAAGACATTCCTGCCCCTTCACAGCTGGGTGTGTTAGTACCTCTGTGTTTCTTTCTGTACCTCTGATCATGTGTGTGTGTGTCTGTGAGAAAAAACCCCAGTAGGAACTGTCGTGAAAATATGGCAGTTCTTTTAAGTGTAGGTTGTAGAACCAAGTTTAAAAAATATAAATAATCCCTCTATACATTAATAACTGATACTTAAGAGCTCCATCTGAAACTAACATCGCTAGCGCACCACAGAAAGCCACAAACAACTCATCTAGGTCAGCATTTCCTTAAAATGTTTAATTCTTTCCCCCGTGTAAGCTATCGCATAGAGCCCCCATCTCATACCTTAGCCAGAGCTGCCACCACCGAGCCTATTAACATACCTGACAGCATCATACAGCCTGATCTCACCAGCTAGCTAGTAAACGGCACTTTTCTTTCCTTTTCTGGGCATGACTGTCTGCAAGATCTTAGGAGAATGGATCATTTGGAGGAGTTGTGAAGATGTATTCAAATATTTAAGACACTGAAGAAATTAAACTATTTTCTTCTGGATCTGTATTTTCATTACCAAAATTACTGGGCATAGAAATGAGTTTCCTTCTTAAAACCCCGACAACTTCATTGTATTAAAACATCCATTTTCTTTGATGTTCAACACTCTCACGATAAAAAAAAATACTAAAAATGGGGAAACTTGATTAAATATTATTTACAAATTTGTAATTAGTGATCCCTCACTCTCTCTCACACACCCACACACCAGCGCTCTCCCACCATCACTGCAGTGCCACTGAGGATGTAATTTTCAGAGTCTGGTTTCCCCATGCAATAAATTCTTTGGACTGGAACTACAAAAATCACATTTAGATCTCAGCCTATCCAGTGAAAACGTACTTCAACCACTGGCTTTGGAAGCCCAATTTTAAGAGCTGATCATATATTTATTATTTGAAACATCGTATGCAATTAAGAGGGCGTTGAAATAGACGCACACACTCTACAGGCCTTCAGTTCTAGTGTAAATACACAATCGGGGCCTACTGCTCTCTACAGTTCTACAAACAGAACCTAGCCCCTGGTGTCACCTTACAAGGATGCAGCGGGTTCACTGGCATTCTACATTTAGTGTGGGACTATGCATGGAGGTACCCTACAATTGTGTTAGCAAGCACCTTCCTTCTCACGTAAGCAAGAGCCAGGCTGCACATATCAGAGAGGGGCTGCAGATGTGTTCATTCAAGGTTGGTGGCCACAGGAGGTGGGGTGGGAGTCACTATTTTGCTGCAAGTGATGTCTAATTCTGAATCTATGGTAACGGTTTGTTAATTATCAAGGACCAGATCCTAGCACTTAGAACTACTGCAGGGACAGGACCGGGTGACATATTTCAGTGCCCTCAGTAATGTTTATTTTATGTTATATTCAATGTTCACTTGTCTGTAAGTTGACAAGGTAATTTTTTCAGCAGCGCTGGAATTGGGCAAAGGCATGTCTTTTAAAATGTGTTTGTACAGTACACAGGTAAATGCAGCCTCTGGGCGCTACTGTGATACAAATCATAATGAAATAATTTTATAGATAATGCTAATGTCATGTGCTAAAATAACTTTAAGATAAAGATTCTGGTTAGAATTGTTTTGTTAATACATTACATGTTTACATCTTGTATATTTGTATTAGGAACAAGCAGGAACATTCAATAATCTACAACAATTATACTTCATGGTGACCCCCATCTTGAAATCTGATTTGTGCTTCTGTCAGGAGCCTTCATGCTATAAATGGCATTTCTCGTGGGAATACAGATCCATAGACGACAGATCAAATTGCAGGGTCGGGCCTTGTGACTTGTGTCAGACTTTGCTTTTGAGTGTAAAGTTCAGAGTAATTTAAACAGGATCTTTGTACTTTTCCATTAATGTTCAATAATGTTGGTGTTCTGCTGTGGTTAAAGACAGAAGAAAACGTTAGGAAATAAAACAGGTGCACAGGCCTCACCGGTGGATCTGATTCTGACCTCCCAGAAGCAAGATGCAGAGGAGGAATGTTTGATAAGTGGAAAAATATTTAATTCCATACTGGCAATTGAATGTTATTTTAATTTAAATGTTAAATTAATCATCATTAAATATTTAAATATTATTACAGCTAAAGGCAAAGCTATGATCATTCATTTTCTTAGGCATGAGTTTTAAATCACCTTTCATCAGTTTTAAGCGTTGAAACGAGCACTATTTAATTTTCAGTTTCGAGTATACAGGTAAAGAATTCTGCAGATTAATGACAGTTAAGCAGGATTTGCAGTAATTACAGTATGCAGGTGAAATGCACCTTTCATTATATGTATTTTTAAAGGTCTAGTCGCTATGGCATCTAAGCACATTACATGATTTTTTGACCCTTCAGAAGGACCCGGTTCTCCCTCCTTATCACTTGTACTCACAAGTAGCAGGAGCTATCCACCACCCTTCTACATACAGAGAGTCACTCCTCAATGTCTTGCTATGCAGAAACAGTGTTCTGGGTTCTCTGTGTGCCACTACGTCTCACTTTCATTGTAGAAGTGTTTAGGATCACTCACAAAGAATTGTGAGCAGCAGTGAGTGACTCAGACCTTTAGAAATGTCTCCCTGTTCCCTAATTCTCCATGTATTGATGAGGTTTATTATTTTACATCAGTGGTTCTCAACCATTTCAATATCATGACCCTACATTGGCACAGCCCTCACGATGGAAGATGGTTGTGGCTCTCCTAGCCCATTTTGCAACCCTTGGTAGAAAGAAAAGATCCCTGACCTGAGGAGTTGACGAGCTAATTTCAGGTATGACACCAAGAGTAGAGTAACAAGTCAGTGTGGAGGGGCTGAGCCTTGTATGGGGATAAGGCACTCATGGGACACCCATGGGGCTATTTTTCTTTTTATTATTGTCTGGGATTGTGCTGGGTGACAGGATCTTTTTTCCTCTCTTTCTGGACATCTGTGTAAGTAGAAACAGGTTGGTGCCAAGGCCAGGATGGAGATGAAATCAATCCTTTTATATAAAATAAAGGCATGAGGGGAAGGGGAGTTGTATAGCAGGGACGTTGTTGCTAACATGTTAGTCTGGATCTGTGGACAGTCAGACTATTGATTCCTTTCAAGGCACTAGACTATTCTCCGTGGTAGAAGAGGACAGGACAAGGAGTAATGGTCTCAAGTTGCAGTGGGGGAGGTTTAGGTTGGATATTAGGAAAAACTTCTTCACTAGGAGGGTGGTGAAACACTGGAATGCGTTACCTAGGGAGGTGGTAGAATCTCCTTCCTTAGAAGTTTTTAAGGTCAGGCTTGACAAAGCCCTGGCTGGGATGATTTAACTGGGGATTGGTCCTGCTTTGAGCAGGGGGTTGGACTAGATACCTCCTGAGGTCCCTTCCAACCCTGATATTCTATGATTCTATGACTAAAGCTGTCAGCTTCTTGGGGGTAGGATAAGACTTCACTGAAAAAGGAAAGCATTCCTTTCCTTCGATGTCCTGGACCGTTATCCTGCAATGCATGAACGCTGCATCTCCTCCTTGAAGAAGCCAAGATGCTACACAATGGGTAGGGCGGCTATCCAGACCACTCAGATTTTTCCAAAAATCAATAGGAGATTTCAAGAAACATCTGAGTAGAAAAATACTTTCTGAATTAGGTGAATAGTTTTGCAGGTGGATTTTTGTTAATGTTTAGATACAAGAAACACATAGTATTTACTCACATGGAGAAGGTGGCTTCATCCCCTCTCTTCCCACCCCCCTTTCCTGTCTCAGGAAAATTATTATGGTGGGTTTATGTCACAATAGGGGCAGATTAACATTTACTTCAGACCCACTCCCAGACAGAACAGATGGGCAAACTGAAGTCACAACACCACCACCAAAAACTCAAATAATTCCAAATTTGTATTCAGGCTATGAGATTAATGGATATCTGAAGGCCAGTACAGTTACACTTTCTAGTTATCTAGAATTGGCCTCGTTAGCACTACAAAAAGTAATTTTCCCTCTATTGATAATTCACCCCTTCTTGTCAACAGTTGGGAATGGGCTACATCCACCCTGATTGAATTGATCTCGTTAGCACTGACCCCCCACTTGGTAAGGCAACTCCTATCTTTTCATGTGCTGTGTATTTATACCTCCCTACTGTATTTTTCACTCCATGCATCTGATGAAGTGGGTTCTAGCCCATGAAAGCTTATGCCCAAATAAATTTGTTAGTCTCTAAGCTGCCACAAGGACTCCTTGTTGTTTTCACTTTCTAGGTAGGCATTCCAGACTAGATCTCTCTTTGGGGAGAGAGGAAGTATTTAGCATGCTGCCAAAGGAAATAAGTAGGAGTGATGGGATGAAATAAATGGAAAATTAATGTATTAGAAAATGGAAATCTGTTACATGTGGAACAGTCTCTTAAAGGAAGTGGTGGAAACCCCACAGCCTGGAACATTTTAAACTTGATTGGGCAAAGCAATACTGGGAAAACATACTGTAGAGAACAGCCTTGCTGGATGAACAAGATGACCTAACAGGGACTTCCCATGTCTAATGTCTAATCTAGAAAAGTGCCATTTCAAGACTTTTTGTAACGTTTGTTCTCTTAGGAGTAAAAGTAGTAGCTAATATTTCTTTTTCCAAATCATTTCCAGAAACTGCACAATATCTTAACTATTAAAATTTACAATGATGTTTACTAAAACACTGAGTACTACACCGTGCAAATAAAATATGCACACCATGCAAATGCTAGGCTCACTCTGGCTTTTTTCCTACAATATGCAGATGTGTGTCGTTAAAATGCCATAGTCATCATTCTACATAAATATGCACAAGGTAATTATTAGTTCTCTTGGTGTTAATGGTTTAGGGATGAATAACAATGTGTGCTAAATCAAACAGATCAATGCATCTCTAGGGCAATTTCAATGCTATTATTAATTCTGATTTGAGTTGATGTGGCACAGATAATGAAGGAGGCCTCAGAGGAGATGCTGTGACAACTGACAGTCAAAGCCATATTGGTCTTTTTGCCTGTTAAAGATTTGAGTACAATAACTGGGGACTCTTGTGCGGTGACTGGTGAGATGTGCAGGAAGAGGCAGCAGAGTGTACACTGCACTGGAGGTGGGCTCATCTACCAACGTATCAAACAAAACTTGGAAAACTACAGCAGTTGGCCTCAGTTCAGAAAAGACGGGATGATGTACTGCATGAGGATGTTCTGCTTTGGTGGTGACACTGCCCTGGCAAGTCAGAGCTGCTCTACATGACGGGGTTACAGTGGCATAACTATGGTGCTGCAGCTAAGCCCCCGTAACCCTGTGTGTGTAGATACACACTCCAGCAACGGAGGGGTTTCTTCCTTTGCGATAGTGACTCCACCTCCCTGAGCGAGGGTAGTTACATTGACAGAAGCATTCTTCCCTCAACCTAACCACATCTACGCTGGGGCTGCAGGTCGGCATACCGACAGCACTCAGGAGAGTGGACTTGTCACATACCCCTGAGGCCTGTAGCTTTATCAATCTAAGTTTTAAATATATGACAGGCCCCAGTCACAGTTCGGTATTTAAACCTTACCACAAAAATGAGATGGGCACTTAAAGGGTTAAAATCTTAGGGCGGGATCATTATCACTTTATAAACCCACCATTGAATACTGAGGCTGCAGAGAAACATGGTGGTCACTTTAAAAATAACTCCGAGTACATAACAGTACTCACACAGAGAAGTGATCAGTACATACTGTACAAAAGAAAACATCAGAGGCCCTTGGGGACCTAGTTATATTTTGTCTAATATATATCTTAAGTTAAAGTCCTCTCTATTTTCCTGGTACTTCCTATTTCCCTGATCTGCAAACATTTAAATATGGGTATAACTTTATTAATGTGAGTAGACTTGAACTAAATTAAATGTTTGCAGGTTGAGGACCCAAATTCAAAACTCAACCGAAGTATTCGCAGGGGGTCACCAATTTATCAATACAAATAATCATGATTTTAAATTCTGTTCAAGTTTTATTAACATTTGATGTGATTTAGTTATATCCCAAGTTTGAATCCATTAGTGGTCTAATTTAGGAGAAATTTTCCCAATACCTGGCAACAGACTATCTTGATGCATGAAACACAATTACCTAAAACCCAACAAAGTGGGGAATGCACTAATACAAACTAATTATTATGATTACCAGAATCTTTAAAAAGATCTACTCAATCATTAGAACCACATGAAAAATGTTTTTGATCATTTACATGCACACAACTGTCAAATTAAAAACAGCTGAGGGAGACCCTGCCCTTTACAAAAAGCCATACTATTTCAGGAAAAATCCTCTCCCCTGAGCAAATATAAAAATACATTTTACAAAAATGCTTGTTTTCCAGCATTTTTATAGTTCATTTAAAAAAGGTCATTTAAAATATAATTCAATTCTTTTATAAAATTGATTGGGAGGTTTTTACTTTTAGGTCAGGCTTATTAACACACTGCCCTTCCAGTAATGAGGTAAATGAGTTCTAGCCTAAATGGCCATAATATGGTAACTGCACAACCAGGAGCCAGTCAAACAGCTTATTTTTGTGACTCACTTTATCAGAGAAAGTGTGTGTTTAAGTATGTGATATTGTATCTACTGGGGTTTACTAGGAAATGTCATATTGGTAGGCATTCTGCCTGAAGCTGCAGGTGGAGGCCAGATCCTAGTGAAAATCTCTCTCTCTCTCTCCACCCACAACTCCAGTTTCCCCCATAAAAAGTCAGAAACTTTAGTCACTATAAAATCAATGAGAGTTGGATTGGGCCCTGCCTGTTTTTAAAAAAAGTCTTCTTAGAAACTTCTGCTCAATTTAAATTTAAAAACCTGTGACACCCATGCATAGATCCTTCTAAGGGCTACACAAAATCACTCTCACAGCACCATTCTGGTTTTTGACTAAGACACCATCCACAATGAAGCCAGTGTTGACATGGTTTTCCTGATAAATGGAGACTGGAATTTACCTGGCACAGGGAGGCTTAGAAAAGTTTGAGTGCTAGTTATGAATGTTGACATAAGATGGGGTTTACTCCAAGTTAATTTAAATTTAGTAACTGCAGAAGTTGAAAAATTGAGAAGATTCATAATTAAAATATATTTGCAAGTTTTTCACTTACAAGCATCACTTTCTTAAGAGTAAGCAAACATGTGCACCGAATGGACCATCATGCCCCAAGGAAGTAACCTGTCTTTGAATTTCTACTCTTCCTCAATGCACATTATGCTGGGACCCTTAGTCCTCCAGCAATGTTGCACCGTGTTACTTTCCCCCGCTGTAAATTTCAGTTAACCATGGAAATTCTTTTTTGAAGGGTTCTTTTGGGCAAAGGGAGAAATTAACAATTTTATGTGTATGATTACCTTTATAATAGAATACAAATACCCCTCTCTCTGTGCTCTAAGTGCCTTTTTACATGCACCAGAAATGTATTTCTTAAAAAGATGTCCACAAATCAGCAGTCTTACCCCATCCTGTAAAACTTATATTGAATGACCCCACTTCCCCCTCCCCCGAAGCCTGTGGAAAGCAGGTGAAACTTCCTAGCATGCTGTAGATCCCAACAGATTCACACTGGTTTGGACCAGTGGTATGCAAGTAAGTACCAATATCAAGTGACCTCTACAGAGAATGCCCTGGCAGCAGCAAGAGAGACTCCAGCTTGAGTGTCTCTGCCGGTCTCAACGATGGTATCACCACACAAGGGAGAGAGGTGGGCTTCTCAGGTAGGTAGGTTCCAAGCCAGCTAAGGCTTTACCAGTCAGACCAAAGAGCTTAAATCCCACTTGGAAATCAGCAGGCAGCCAGTCCAGTGCAAATCACAGAGCACTGTCGTCATGTGCTGGTAACGAAGAGTGGCTGTGTTCTGCACTAGCCTGTTTCTGAATCAATGGAAGGTGTAGCCCCACGCAGAGTCCTCTGCACCAGTATTATCTCAAGGTGGCTAAGGCATGAATCATATGAGCAAGGTCCATTTTTGAACCAAAGGGTTGCAACCTTTTGGTCAGACAGAGCTGGGGAAATGCCATGGATGCTACCTGATCACTGAGCAGTCGGACCAAGGGAATTATGAACCAGGGCTTTGGAGCTGTGCTCCGGCTCCAGGCAAAAACCTGCAGCTCCACTGCTCTGGAGCTGCTCTGCGCTCCAGCTCCGGACTCCGCTCCAAAGCCCTGTTATGAACCTTTACTAATTATTGTCTAAATCCTTCCCAACCTACCTGTATCCATGTTACCAAACGAGGCTATCGATTACTAGGCAGCTTGAGTAACATGGTTTTTAAAAAATCCCTTTACAAGTTGATTAGGGAAACCATGCAAGTGCTGAGACTCAGAGAAGGCCATCCCTGAAAAAGGAAGAAGCTATCCTACCTTCGCCAAGAGGACAGAAACTACCAATAATGTGAAATGCATTTTCCTAGGAACATCAACACAATAAAGCGTTTTGGAAAAGCGTTATGGGGTCACCAACTTGGTTTTTAGGCTATTGACCATGTTGTGGGTAAGCTTTTCTGTCATTTGACCCCACTTAAACCAATTAGTAGCAGTAAACCCTTAGATTAGACTATACTAATGTGTAGTACCTCCCCCTCCTCCCCCCCAGAGTTCACCTCTCTCTCTCTTCTTCAGCTGTTTCCAGCAGACTGTGCATGGTTTCTTGCGGGAAAAAAACCCACAGAAATGGCCCTCTGCTATTTGTTCAGAAAACCATAGTATTTTCAACCCAGGAGTGTGATAATTGTCCGCTTGTTATAAGAAAATTTAGCCTGTAATGTCTAAACATACTCACAGGTTTCAGAGTAGCAGCTGTGTTAGTCTGTATCCGCAAAAAGAAAAGGAGGACCTGTGGCACCTTAGAGACTAATCAATTTATTTGAGCATAAGCTTTCGTGAGCTACAGCTCACTTTAACGGATGCATTCATGGGTGCATCCAATGAAGTGAGCTGTAGCTCACAAAAGCTTATGCTCAAATAAATTGGTTAGTCTCTAAGGTGCAGCAAGTCCTCCTGTTCTTTAAACATACTCGAACGCTACAGGGGTTAGAGTGGCACTGTACCGCACCATGGCAAGAATATACACACGTTCCCCAACTCAAGCAAGCGTTCCGTTCCAGAATGCCTTGTGTAACTCAAATTTTGTGTAAGTCGGAAACATATCTCCAACCATTACGCAAAAAAAACCCAACCCTCCTATTTCTAGCTTACAGAACTTTTTCCTGTAAATGCAGATTTGCGTAAGTCGGGTTTGTGTAACCCGGGGAGTCTGTACTGTATCCTCTAAATAGCAGACAAACATGAGACACAACCTTTGCAACACATCCCCCTATTAAAAGCCCTCCTGCCCTGGTAAAAGGGAAAGGGAAAAGGTTACTTAAGAAATTAACTTTCACTCTGGGGAGAGAGCCCAACCAAAATATTTTATTTTAAAGCTGGCCCTGGTGAAAGAATAAATCTGTGCAGCACACTTGCCCTGTGAGAGCCTATAACCAGAAAAAACATGTTTTCAGAACAATAATGAAGTGCTTGTTAGGATTTCACAGAGAACTGATGCTGGGGCAAACAAACACCAACAAACCGTTGTGAACACCAGGTTTCATTTTGTTTTATAGACACTTTTAAAAAAAAATCACAGCAAAATCTATCTTAATAGCTAGAGACTAAATCAACTGATTGGAACATAGTTCAGCCGTTCAGAGTAAGGTCACTGTTATGGGAAGATCAACAGGAGAAGGAAACCTATTCTTTGGAATAATGGTTAAAAATTACAAGATGAGCTGCTGTATTTTTTCTTAAAATTAAACTGAAACAATAAGAACTCCACGAGTCTCATGTGACACTGAGCTGCATGTCTTACTATCAGAATACACAAAGCAATGAAGACTTGTTCTGCCTCCACTTCCACTGGGCCCCCTCTTTTAACACATCAACACTGACAATCCACCATGCACCTTAACCACTGTCGATTCTGCTGTAACGCAATTGTTTCTCTGTCAGAACTGTTGGACAAGTGAGGGAAATGGGGATGCTTTCATTTAAACGTGATTACGGCTGGAGTAGAAGTGGCTCATAGTCCTGGAAGATGAAGCCATAATTAAAAGTACAAAGGGAGAGGAGTTAAAAATGCAAGGGAAGTTGCACAATATGAGGAAGGGAAGCAAAATCTGTGATATCCCTGCAGAGGGCTGTGGATCCTGAAACCACACATCAGAGCACTGTACTAGCAACAAAGGCTCCAACTTCTAAAAAGGCAGAAGGAAATCAAGAGGCTTCTGCCCAGGGGAACTAGAGGGAAAGTGAAACATTAGAAAGAAACATAGGAAAACCATTCTGGAGTAGATGTCAGTGAGCAGCCCATGGATAGCTATCTATCAGCCAGAACTTCTGGCCAGGTACAACCTGTTAAATAAGCTAGATGAAGCTTTCAGTTACAGCTGGCCGGCCATCTTGATGAACCTCATTTTCGGACACCAGCAGATAATGGGGGCACACTGTACTGCCACCTTTACAATTTCAACTTTAGGCCTCAGCTCTCCTTTTCCTTTCCCCCGGCCTGCAAATTTTACACCTGTGTCCCAAACATTTTGACTGCGATGGCTGTCATCAGCTGGGTGTTCAAACAAGCCAGAGTAAAGAAAAAACTTCACCAGCTTTTCAGACGGCTGTGCTGAACAAAACCAAATATCCTTGGTTCAAGTATCCTTTGTTTTTACGGTGGTACAATTTTGAAGTGAACCATTCTTTTACGTTAGTAGCAGGGGAATTCACACCTGAGAAAGCAATTCCAAGTCCCATTCAATCTGTAAGAATAGGTCTCCCTGCTAGCAGCAGTCCCTACATTCTCCAAATCCTGAACAGACCAACGTGAAAGAGAATTCAGACAAACAGGTCTACACAAAAGCAAGGCAAAAGATTCTAACACAACAACTTGAGTTTGCAAGTTCCCATGCCCCCTAACCAGTTATCTCTGATACATCTCTACAATGGGATGGCCTGACAACAATTACCATAGATTTGCCTTTCACATATTTAATTTTTTTGCAAATGTAATATACCCTGGTTTTCAACAGAGTGGTTGTACACACTTGATAATGATCAACTGACATCACAAGACAGGACTCACCAAAAGTCCAGAGATCGTATTATGATGCCTGAAAGAATGAAGGATTTTTTCACAGTCCTACCAGTTTCAAGGTGAGATGTCATTACAACGTAAGAACTTTTTAATGACAGGTGATTTGTATACGTTTCTCTATGAAGTGTGCAACCAACTCCTCCGTCTGTTCCAGTACAAAAGCACATTGGCAGATAAAGTATTGTACAGCAGCACTGATGTCACAAGCAATGATATAAATCAGTCATTTTGCAGCCAGTGCACTTTTGTAATCCCTTTAAATTTCAATGCCCTGCTGGGTAAAATTATTAAACTAGAATATATACGACAGATTTTCCCACCACAAGCTATGCTCTATCAGCCTCAGTCTTAACCAACAAATACGGCCGTGCATGGCTTGGAGTTTTACATGTACCTGTACATACATATGTAAATCAAGGTCTTTGTGCATTGAGTCTCCATTTCGCTAAGTTTCATACAACTTCCAAATGTGTGTGTATATAAACATACATACATACATATATATATATAAATCTGTATTATGCTATTTATATACACACATCAGTATATATATATACACACACACACACACTCAAAACTAAAAAAATTATACATACCATATAGATATGATCAGATTTAAATACTGCATGTAGATGGGGAAGGAGAGAGCTGAATATAGTTCCTGTTCAGTCTTCATTGCTTTCTGATCATGATCTGATCATAATTTTGCCCCAGTCTAAAATTATTTTTGAAGGATACAGCTGGGTGCAAATAAATCCATCTTTGGTAGAGAATATGCCTTGCTTCCAACCTTGTGCAACAATTCCTCCCCAGGATACATTGCTTTCCCTATGGAAGGACCAAGATGTATAGCATATGTCCGACGAAGAACACCTCCAATGGTCAAAGTCAGTCCCAATCCGTCATCGTAAACAATGGAAACATCTTAGTTGCAACTGGGAGATTGCACAAGGCATAGCACGGCCTAGGAAAGGGTTAACTCAATTGCCTATCAAGTCATTGTGAACCCTTAAAAGAAAATAACCACGAAAGGTCATCCGAATACAGTACAGCAATCAAATGTCCGGACAGCCACACAACAAGAGCACTAGATTGTAGGAAGAAAGTTCAGATAGCAACGAGGACCAAATGGAAAAACTGCATGCCACATGAACTGGAGACAAAGCAACCTTAATTTATACATACTGTACGTGACTTTAGAAAGCAGGGAGTTCAATATACAGACAACCAGAGTTTTGTGCGTAGCTTACTAATAAAATCATTTGGGTCAGGCAGGGACACCGCCACCTGACAGGTTCTGTGCTAAGTTACAACCTCCAAGATACTAAGGGTGAAAACATATAAAAGCTACTTTCCATCTCAGTCCACTGGCTGATAGGAAGGACAATGCTGTGGAGCCAATGAGGTATAATTCAGAACCTAAACCCCAGAATATGGAGGAATCATTCACTGTCTTAAAAGCAAGAAATCTTGGGCATTTCTACAAGTTTATCTAACTATTTATAAGATACCTAATCACTAATTAGGCACAAGAGACCAAGTTCACTATTGTCTTTTCAGATAGAGTCCCTCCAAATTCACACTGTGCAGTGAAGGCTGGGGCTCACTCCTAACATATTCTGGGCCATTTAGAGCTGCTTATTGGATATGTTTTAAACAAAATTTTAAAGCTTTCACCTGAAGTCAATGCTCAAAGCTAATGAACATGAAACATAAAAGGTTAAAATCTGCTACTAACACACTGCAGACTTGATGCAACTCACCTTATTGCAGTGGCTGAAATGGCATCAAGCCAAGAGAAAGACCAGATTCCTATGGACATTTCCCCTTCTCCTCTCAATGAGATCCCAAGCAGGCTGCACTTAGTCACAGAACTATACCAGCTGGAAATGCAGCCCCTGGAGGCCAAGAAATGCAACTGAGAAGAGATTGGGAACAAGCTATTGGCCTCGCCAGGTACTTAATGGGGCCGACACACCCAACCATGGATTTCAAGTAACTGCTGGAATCAGCTGCAGTTCCGTTGTATTTGGTTAACAACATTTCTGCTTTGACACAGTTAATTTTTTGAGTGCCCAACTTAAGGGATCTTAAAGAGGCCTGATGTTTATAAACTGCTGAACCTCAACTCTCTGAAAATCAGACTCCGCTAAGACGTCTCTAACTGGGCACTCAAAGTTACTAATCATGCAATTGTTTTTGAAAATCTTGGCTGTGAAGTGAAACTGGCTTCTGAACAGCCTGGGGAGCAATCAACAGTAAGCGTGAGGCTTCCCTCCCAGCGCAATGCATCTTTCAATTATTTCTTTTCAATTGCATGAAGGAGGGCGAGAGGGCTTCCGGAACAATGGCCATGGAAAGCATTTGCTTACCAAAGTAACTGCAGTTGGGAGACAACACAGCTGTATCAGCTGCAAGAAATTGCCCCAACAACAACTCGCAAGTACACAGGGCTGCAGAGTGTAATTTCATTTTACTTCCTGTGTTCTGGACTTCATTTCTGATACGCCAATAAAGGCAATCCTCAGTCTACCCTAAGAACAAACCAAAATGTGTATCTTTGGACAAATAAATGAGCGCCTTGTGTTGTGGGCACCTCACTTCCAGATACTGATACCGAGTCGGTCTGTTCTGCTGGGACGAGGGGCAACATTTCATTCTTCACTTTTCTATACCAATATACTTTTAAGAACATTTAATATGCAGCATAATGTACCTCCACATCATGCATTTCAAAATAAAATGTTTAAAAAACCAAACTGAAATACGGGTGGGGTGCTTTGGCTCACGATAACAGATCTGTGTCAGGGCTATTTTTCATACTCACAAGGCGAAGGCCTTCAGATTCGCACAGATAAGAATACAGCTGAAAATAAGTTGTCTATCTATGTGCCAAGCCTCATGCTTTTATTCCAAAGTGAATGATTTTCCAGCTTAGATCTTGGACTAGTAAAATAAGCGTCGTTTCAAATGTGACCAGGCGGGTTTCAACACACAGCTTACACACAAAAGCAAGCCCAGCTCTGTGTCTAAAGCCTACAGGGGTATAGACTGAACAGAGCTTACGGCAGTCTGCTGTTACAACCCTGAGCCCAGTACTAAAAGTGTCCCATCTTCTACACCCGTATGACCTAGGGCACAAGTCCAGGCTGGGAACAAGCTCATTGCTGAGGCCAGCACAGGCTGGGTACTTCACGCTTATGCAGAGACTCCTTTGTTCCAGGGTCAAGTACACAACCTTACATGATCTTGCTCCCCGGCAGTTCTAGGTGTCGTCCTTTTCTCTGCACTGTTCTACCTCACAGTTCCTGGGAGCAGTGTGCCTCCCCATTCCCCTCCACAACCGTCTAAATGGGGCGTAACAGCAGGAGTCCTGTGCTGGGGCCACATCATTCTCCAATGCTGTCACAAGGTACAAAGTGCAAAAGTGTTGCTGTTCCTGCATCCATTAAAAACTTTAAAAACAGAACAAAAAGATTTCCATATCAATGTGAAAATACATTAGTCTCCAAAAAGCCAGCAAGCACCTGATAACCTGTTTGCGCCACATCAGCTCCTGTCCCTGCGTGGCAGCAGTCCTGGGGTGACTGTCCTCTCAGATGGCAAACACGACATGCTACTGTCTTTGCATGCTCTCCAGCCCAACGTAGGACGACGACATCCATAGGGTTGAGTTTTGATGGCGTGGACGGAAATAACCAGTTGCTAAATGTTCCAAGATCCTGCAGTGAACTGTCACGCCCCAGAAACAGAGCACTGTGCAACTCACTGGAATGCAGAGACAGCCCACTGCTCTAGGCAGTTCAGTGTTACACTAACTCTGCTATCTGGCCTCTGGCTTGGGACACAATGTCATTGTCTTCCCTTTCACCCCCTCCCGCCCCCGCAAAAAAAAATCCCCAGCCCTCCCTGCCTCATCCCATTTAAAGTGTTTGTTTTATCTTTACCTCCTATGAAATGTTTCTGATAAGGCTTTATTGCTATACAAAAGCGGTGCAAATGCTGCCCAAAGACAGCTCCATCAGGAACTTTGGTCACACGACTGCAGGACTTATTGTGCACCGTCCAAGTCCCAGCGTTAGACCTGCTACCTTTCTGAAGAGAAGCTGAATACTGTGTGCAATAACACTAAGAAAATAGGATTGAACCCCGAATAGAAAACAAAAACAAGGGAAGAAGAGGGAGGGGGACAAGATACTAAAATTAGGCAGAAGGCTTCCTTGGGCAGGACTGAGTCACTCCTGTGATGACTAACTGATCAATGCTACATGTAGACAATACAAGTGTCTTCCAGAACAGATTGTTGGTGCAGAAATCGTGTGTCTGGTCCTGAATGCCAGCTCTCTCATCAATGCAGCATTTATTAAAAAATAAAATTAAAATGAAAAAAACTGACAAATTGCATCACCAGGTAGCAGCCTGGCCTGGATCAGACAAGTCCCATTGCATTTGATTCATCAAGCAGGGCCATTTAATGTGGCTTCAGCACATGGCAAGACCTCCTCTTTCCTAAAAGAAAAACAAACAGTATTACAGTAAGCATTAAAGAATTAAGACAGCTGTGCCACCCACCCATCTCCTTTCAACCTTACACTGATCCAGGAATTCACCTGGACAAATCACCTTTTCTGTGACGCTGAAGCCATCCTTCCAGAATATAGTTTTTTCAGTAGCCACAACATTAATAACTTAGCACTTGTGTGGCACGGGACCACCCCATTTTACATATGGAGAACTTGCAGTAAAGGTATCCAAGGCCAACGAAAGAATAAATGTCAAAACAAGGATTAGAAGTCATATGCTCCTGGTTCTCAGGTGTGCACTCGTGTAAAATACACGGGATACTGTACACTCAGATTGGCTGATGGCCGTGCTAATGGAGTAGAACTACTTGAAAACTGGGTTTTCTCCTGTAATACGTCAAACAGCAGCTGAAGGCGGTGTCTAAAATCACCCTTAAGCCATGAACAATATTAATTCATGATGGATGTACACCTTCAGTCAAAGGGGCTGATATTACCTGTACCCTCTCCTCTGACTGCTTCCCCCAACCCACCAACATCACCCTCACTCTTGCCTGGGCAGAGTCTCAGCCAGCCCCAATCTCAACTAGACACTGGGTGAGGCACTGAATCAGATGAGATAGACGCATGTAGCTGGGTGTCAGCAGCCCACTGCACCCCATGCCTCCTCACTAACTCTCCTGAAAGCTCCACCTACATGTTGAACAGGAGGAGTGACAGAATGGCACCCTATGGCACTCCAGATTTGAGAGCTCTTTGGGAACAGGGGCAACTGCCCGCAACTACCTGTTGAAATCTGAGAGAGAAAAGCATGAAGGCACTAAGTGCAGCCCCTGCCAGGGTATCACCTCTTGATTAACTGTATTGAAGGCATAAAATACCACCAGCATGGGGACTTGGTCTTCATTCACCGCCAGCACGTCATCAACCAATGCGACCTAATGAAGTCTTGGTGCTGTAGCCAAATTTATATCCAGATTGATAAGGATCAAGGAGATCAAAGGCATCCAGATACTTGGACAGTTGTCTTATACCAGCCTTCTCCACGCGGGAAGATGTGATACTGGACAACAAATTGTCAGTGCGAACTGACGACTTCTTGAGCAGACTACTGCTTCCTTCAAAGCTATGAGCAGCCTGCCCTCTCTAAAAAGATGTATTGACAATCTTCACAGGTAAGGCGACCTGTTACTTCCCAAGTGGCCTTCACCAGACAGGAAAGATGTGGATCCAAAGCACAGGTTGTGGGACAAAGTTTTCCCAACATCTCTGTTAGTTCAGGGAACATCACTGGTTGAAACGCTCTCAGAGAAGATGAGGCCCATGTTCCCTCAAGACCCTGCTCTGCCACCACAGAGGTAGACAGCCCATTGCTAATCTGATCTATGTCCACAAAAGGGCAGACAACTTACTCACGGCTGGTGGAACTCCAACCTGCTAAACAACTGAGACAGTCCAGGTTGGACAGACCACTTACCGCCCAAAACAAATTTGATGTCTGAGATTTTTCTTTGCCTCCCACAGAACCACAGCACAAGAATTTAAAGAAAATCTTTACGCTGCAACTTTTCAGCCCCAGCACAAAACTTCCCTCTTGCCTCATTTGTCAGAGATCAACTGTAACATAGCACAGAATCGTAGAATATCAGGGTTGGAAGGGATCTTAGGAAGTCATCTAGTCCAACCCCCTGCTCAAAGCAGGACCGATCCCCAACTAAATCATCCCAGCCAGGGCTTTGTCAAGCCTGACCTTAAAAACTTCTAAGGAAGGAGATTCCACCACCTCCCTAGGTAACGCATTCCAGTGTTTCACCACCCTCCTAGTGAAAAAGTTTTTCCTAATATCCAACCGAAACCTCCCCCACTACAACTTGAGACCATTACTCCTTGTTCTGTCATCTGCTACCACTGAGAACAGTCTAGATCCATCCTCTTTGGAACCCCCTTTCAGGTAGTTAAAAGCAGCTATCAAATCCCCCCTCATTCTTCTCTTCCGCAGACTAAACATCCCCACTTCCCTCAGCCTCTCCTCATAAGTCATGTGTTCCAGTCCCCTAATAATTTTTGTTGCCCTCCGCTGGACGCTTTCCAATTTTTCCAAATCCTTCTTGTAGTGTGGGGCCCAAAACTGGACATAGTACTCCAGATGAGG
The DNA here is from genome assembly GCF_965140285.1 of Lepidochelys kempii. Classification (NCBI taxonomy): domain Eukaryota; kingdom Metazoa; phylum Chordata; order Testudines; family Cheloniidae; genus Lepidochelys; species Lepidochelys kempii. Next base: position 350,870,566 of record NC_136380.1, read on the forward strand.
CCTCACCAATGTCAAACAGAGGGGAACGATCGCGTCCCTCGATCTGCTGGCAATGCCCCTACTTATACAGCCCAAAATGCCATTGGCCTTCTTGGCAACAAGGGCACACTGCTGACTCATATCCAGCTTCTCGTCCACTGTAACCCCTAGGTCCTTTTCTGCAGAACTGCTGCTGAGCCACTCGGTCCCTAGTCTGTAGCGGTGCATGGGATTCTTCCATTCTAAGTGCAGGACTCTGCACTTGTCCTTGTTGAACCTCATCAGATTTCTTTTGGCCCAATCCTCTAATTTGTCTAGGGCCCTCTGTATCCTATCCCTACCCTCCAGCGTATCTACCACTCCTCCCAGTTTAGTGTCACCTGCAAACTTGCTGAGGGTGCAATCCACACCATCCTCCAGATCATTGATGAAGATATTGAACAAAACCGGCCCGAGGAACGACCCTTGGGGCACACCGCTTGATACCGGCTGCCAACTAGACATGGAGCCATTGATCACTACCCGTTGAGCCCGACAATCTAGCCAACTTTCTATCCACCTTATAGTCCATTCATCCAGCCCATACTTCTTTAACTTGCTGGCAAGAGTACTGTGGGGGACTGTGTCAAAAGCTTTGCTAAAGTCAAGGAACAACACGTCCACTGCTTTCCCCTCATCCACAGAGCCAGTTATCTCGTCATAGAAGGCAATTAGCATATCCTATAAGAACAAAGCCAGCAAAGAGGGCACCCAGGGGCCATCTCATCAATGGTGGGGATGAGGTGGGAGGAGAGCATGACAGAGCTCTACCAACCTGTCGAGAGAGTGGTCGGTCGGTGGAACAAGTTTCTCCCCCTCAGAGCCCTCTAGAACATTTCTAGTTCCATGACTCTCCAAGGATAGACCATCTAAACAGGTCTCTTCCCGACAAGACAGATGAGCCCCAACCTCAAAGCACAGGAGGTAATGGTCAGTCTTTGACAGATCTGAAGGTCCAGTTGCCTAACCTGCAATCCCAGCCAATGTGTGAGTTGAGACAGTAGCTACCAGGGACAGGCCCATGGTCATCAGGGTGGGCAGGAAATCCTGAGCTGATTATTTATCTACATGCAGACTGAAGTTGCCCATAACACGCTCTGCATTTCCAATGCCACTGTAGTTAGGAATTCAGTTAGCCTGTGAAGTGACTTGGCAGCAAACTCAGGGCAAGCGGTACACTAAAATCAGTCCATCTTACTCCTATCCTGGGACTCTCATACTAAATGGACGTGTCATCAGAGACAGTTTTGGAGAAGACCACCTCCCATACCTCACGATGGATGCAGTGAGCATGGCCACACCTACTCCCCACTGACTCCTTCCCCGACCTCGATTCATGACATATTAAATACCCAGCTGGGGAGAATTGTAACAAAACTGGCCCAGCAGCAGCAATCAACCAGAGAACGTTAATACACGCAAAGTCAGGGGGTTCGTCTTTATGAAATCACAGATGGTTGATCTATTTTCCAAGTGAGCATTAAGCATCACAAACCAAAGGCTCCTGAAAACTCAGCCTCCCAAGGAGGTGAAACCAAAGAAACAGAAATTAAAACATCTTGTTCCTGGCTAACACCATCTCCTTACAAGTTTATTACCACCTTGTCTCCCTCTGCTAACTACCACAGGGACCTAGGACTCCAAGTCCCCACAACCATGCCCTTTCCTGGGCCCCCATATTCCTGGGAATGGTAGCATTATTCCACCCTCTCAGCCACTTGACAGTGGCCATTGAAGGGGTCGCAGCTGCATGCCCAAACAGTGACCCTTAGGGCTGGCTACAAAAAAACTTAATAAAAAAGGAAGGAACAAAATGACAACAAACCAAGCTACACACACCCTACCTAATGCAACACCCAACTCACTTTCTTTCATCAAATGACTTCTCTCATACTACAATGCCAACTCTCTACAAAACACCCTGATCCCTTGATGGGCTAGCTGGGTGAACAAATGGCAGAAGGGGCATGGGAGAGTCAGGAAGTTAAAAAGAATGTCCTTATGCTGGGGTGGAGAACCAATCTCGCTTGTGTTAGACCCTTCTGCCTGGTACTCTCCTCCTCCAGTCCCAGAGTGTCTTTGCCTTCCGCTTACAATTTATTCTTTCTACAAAAATTTTGTGATCCTGTGTATTAAGGACACAAACAACAACAAGATGCATCAAAATTAACATAATTCTGAAAGTGCTTTGTCTCTCCACCTAGAAGTGTTCTAACTGCAGCCAAGCACTGCTACATGGGAATCAGGAGTCTGAGAGCAAGGGCCAGGAAGTGCTATAGAGGCTGTGTGCCTGGCCCCGGGGGTGGAGGAAGCGCCTCATTATTGAGGGACAGCTCGCTGGCTGAGACACAGCGCAGAATGCTCCCATGATAGCAGGGCCTTTGAGGATGACAGAACTGGAAATCCCCCCAAGCTACATAAAAAACCCTAAAAAGTGACATTCCAAAGACTTCATAATAAGCAGTTCCCTTTACCTCCCTGACTCCCAGTCTCAACCACCAAAACTGTCCTCTACATTTCCTCTCCCACATGATTTCATTTGTTTAAAAAAAAAAAAAAAAAAAAAATCAATAAAGCTGTTAAGGGTCTTTAAAAAAAAACTAGACCATTTCCTTATGCAGAGTGAATATTAAACATCAAAGCCCTATGATTTATTTTTCATGGCATCAAAGATTTGATAAAATCCATAAGAAACAGTAGCATGGAGAGGCTGAGGGAACTGAGATTGTTTAGTCTGCGGAAGAGAAGAATGAGGGGGGATTTGATAGCTGCTTTCAACTACCTGAAAGGGGGTTCCAAAGAGGATGGCTCTAGACTGTTCTCAGTGGTAGCAGATGACAGAACAAGGAGTAATAGTCTCAAGTTGCAGTGGGGGAGGTTTCGGTTGGATATTAGAAAAAACTTTTTCACTAGGAAGGTGGTGAAACACTGGAATGTGTTACGTAGGGAGGTGGTGGAATCTCCTTCCTTAGAAGTTTTTACGGTCAGGCTTGATAAAGCCCTGGCTGGGATGATTTAGTTGGGGATCGGTCCTGCTTTGAGCAGGGGGTTGGACTAGATGACCTCCTGAGGTCCCTTCCAACCCTGATACTCTATGATTCTATTGTAATAGTCTCAGACACTGTGCTTTCAGCCTCATGTGTCACTAGGCACCCAAGGCAGACCAGCATGCATTCCACGGTATGCTAGTGCTAAGCTGAGGGATTCAATGGTCTGGTACAGAATAAATTACCTTTTTTGTCTGACCCACGGTGGTTAGAAAACTTCGATCTGCTCACCTGTCTTTTGTTGTGCTTTCTGTGGCAGCCATGCCGGCAGCTGCAGCATTCTGGAGCTCCTCAGAACGCTGGGGCATGCTCCTTAGTGGTTTGGACACCTTTGTCGTTCCCATGTCGGTGATGGTCAGCTTGTCAATAACCAGGCAGTCAGCATCACTGTGTGAGAAGAACTTCAGCTCAAGTCAAACTGGCAACTGAGGGGTGTTAAATTCCAATGGAGAAAAATGGATTCTCCTCCTCGTCTAACAAAATACACCATTCCCACAAGTGGAGTCATGTAATGAATGAATTCAAATGAACAGTAAAATCGAACTGGAATTAAAAGCATTCTACCTATCCTGGAGGCTGTTTCCTAACATCAGGACACTGAAAACACATAAAACCAGTGATTCCCTCGAAGGACATGTCCAATCAATGCCACAGAAACAAGTCCACGAGCTTCCGTACATTCTCTTTACCTGGGAGGAAGACGCATTAGCACTCTCCTAGATGCAAACGCTACTAATAGCATGTTGTCCTGTGATGGAGAATGGAGAACAAATACTGCCAGCCTGTTAAGTCATCAGCAGAAGGGACCCAACAAATGAGGTGCATTCAAATGAGAACCTTACAGGTTAGCAGGCCAAGATCCCTGCTGGATGAACGAAAATGACTCCCCTATCTAGTGGTTGGAGATTATCCATCACTATTCTCAGGGCTGTGCTCCTGCACCCAGTCAAGGCTGGAAATCCCCAAGCCCAGAGTTCTTAAATGTTAGTTCTAGCAGAGCACATTTCACATGGTCACACGGGCACCCCTTCTGCTCCAACCTACAGCTGGCAAGTGAAGTCACTCCCATGTGTGTTTTTTTAAAAGCTTTATTTAAGAAGTACAGAACCTGGAGCTCTATGGGAAGGAAGATGGACAAGAGGTGATATCTTATGATGGGTAATTTCAGACCACAGTTACAGGTAAGTAATTCTCACCCCTGTAAAGATACCTAAGAGAACTGATCCCCACACTTGGAGATTAACAGTTCCAAGGATGTCTCTATAAAACCAAATACAACATAACAAAATGAAAAAATACAACAAAACAAAATGCAGTAAAGCTGCAGGCCAGGTAAATCTACCTTGGACATTAACACTAAAAACACTTTTCTGAGTGGAGAAATAAGATATTTCTATAAAATTTGGTGTGTTTTGTACTTTAACACAGTGAGATAAAATACCTCTAAAAACAGGCAAGAGGAGTTTAAAATAGAGAGAGCCTAAAAATAAAGGAAGTTTGCTCCAAGTTAGGAGAGTTTGTCTGCCCCTAAACTGGAGACAGCGATTCTGTGACACTGACAGACCAGAGCTCGACTCCGGCCTAAAGGATGTATCTAAGTTACAATGCTTTGGGAACATACCATGCTGACATACACCGTATGACTGTACTGCAGATCTCAAATTATTTAATACGTATATTGCAGTGGTTAGAATTTTGCTGCATCCTACAGAATGGGCTTTGATGTGACAAACCTGTACTGCTGCCAGGTTATTAACATGAGGGAGGCAGGCAGCCAGCCACTTACACCTGCTTCTTTCGGAAACAGGGAAAACAAAGCAAAACTCTGACTACACATCCTGAGGATTTTAGTCTACTCCAGATTAAACCTTAGTGATCTTCTGACATCCAGCTTCTGGAGAAGGGCTTTTCTGCAATGAGCATATAGGCATGGGAGGAAAGATAGCAGGATGAATGACTGATTAAGTAGAAATTCTGTCACCACCTTACAGAGGAATCTAGGATGTGTCCATATCACCATAGTCTGGTGGTTAAAGCATGGCATAGGCAATCTGATTTGGGTTCTATTCCTACCTCTGCCACTACCTTGCTCTGTGGTCTTGGATAATTCACTGTCTCTCTGCCTCAGACTTCCCCAGTTGTAAAAATAGACTTTTATAAGGTGCTTTAAGATCCTCTGAAAGGAGCTAAATACAGTAAATGCAAAATGTTGTACTATCTTAAAAGAATTTGCATGAGATGGATCAGAAACTAACGCCTGTTATTATTTGTTATTTGTCTTATCAAAGCACCGATTTATGGACAAAGATCCCACTGGGTTAGGCGCTATACAAGCACAGAACAAACAGAAGCTCGATGGACCAAAGAACTTACCGTCTTAGTATAAGACAAGAGATGACAGATGGACACAGAGACAGGGGAGTATAAGGAAACAATGAGAGTGTATTGGTCAGCATGATTGGCTGTGGTCTCAGCTCACCAGTGGCCTTACCATTGTCAAGTTGTAACCTTCTAGTAGCCTCATTCTAAGCAACTAGGAAGGGTTGAGATGCTGCCTCAAACACCAGTCTTTCTATTTCTACACTCAGCCACGCTGGCAATGCAAGCGATCACTAATTGGTCTGGTTCAGCATTATCAGATAGGTCAGACACTCACAATGACACTGACCACGCAAAATCCCAGACAGGTTTAAGAATATAATCTGTATGGAAATGTTACAAGCATGTAACACTTCTTTCCCATGAGCCTGGTTAGGACAGAAGTTGCGGAACAGAGCTGTCTGAGCAGTAGACTGAGATGGCATCTCTTAACAATGCAGTCTGTTCCCAGTATAGTTTCAATCACCTGCCTCCTGATCTGAGGCCACTCATGTGAGTCCTCTATCAACAGGCTCAACCTGGTCTGCGATTGTGTCTTCCTTCCCAGTGGATAAGTGGCTAGTTAAGCATGTCTTGTGGGACACTCCGTTTCCATACTTGCAAGGTTTTCTAACATAAGGAAGCATATCCTCCTCTCCTTCTTGTTCATGTAAAATATTATGGCCTAATTGTTCATATGTATTAGGACCAACTTTTGGGATGCTTGTCTCCCAGTCAGGATGGTCCTGAAGATACTGAACATAGAATCTGTCTGCACACATGCCTCATCTCTGCCAGAGCTCATTCGTGATTACCACCTTCGGATCACTGGAATTTGAAAGCCCCCTTTTTTGGGACAGTGGAATAATGCATCCCAAATAATCCCAATAATCTTTTTTGGGATGGTGGAATAATGCAACAATTGATGTGCCAGAGTCTGGAAAAAATGTACTCTGTGACAGACTCCTCTAAGACAGGAGCTGGTGGTTGGAGCCTCTGGGGTGCTGGCAGGAGATGCCGCCTGCCAGAACTAACTTTAAAACTTTGAGTCTGGGGAGTTTTCTGCCTCAGTTACTTGTAGGAGCATGTACTCAAGAGTGGAGATCTGCCACGAAGCTTGTCAGTGTTAATTTGTCACTCACTGAAATGCCCCCTCACCCCCCTTTTAAAAAATCTGTTGTACCACTGTGGTCTGCTTTTCCTGCTCAACTGATGTTTTTTTTCTAACTTACATGTTGTCTGTGTCTTTTTAGACTGCCCTGTTCCTCAGGGCAGGCACAATACAATAATAATTAACATAGCAATGGTCTCTCCAGAAAAAGAGGAATTACTTGCAGTAGAACTTCTTCCAAAAGTTATCATCATTTGTTAGGTATCTCCTGTATGTCAGAGTTAGGCAGCTTCCAAAACACCACTGGTTGAAGTTTCAAAGAGACAGATCAGATAGATTGATGGATGCAACGCGCCTCACAGCTCATAAAAAACACTTTTTTAGGTTTACCATTTCCAGCAAAGATCAGAATTCAGATCTAAGAGAAGTGGATTGATATATGTGAAAAATAAATAATTGGCACTTATTTAGCACACTTCATCTAGGGATCTACAGCATTTTGAATACAATAGATTAAGCCCCCATCCGTTTTTTTTACAGAAAACAGCAGAAATTAAGCCTAATATTTTATAATCAGGGTGCCTCATGTTAGGCTTCTAAATTCCCTGTTTAGCTACCTAAAAAACTGAAATCATGGGATTAAAAAAAATATATATATGAAAACCCCATCTACACTTGGAATTAGCCCCAATTGCAAGCCAACAGTGCAAACCCCTAGAATGGGCAAATAAAATCACGTTTTGGAGCTTACCCTGGTTTCAAGCAAGTTTTAAAAAACTTTTCAAGACACATGCATTGATTACATGCACATGTTATGTGAGGGGTTTGAAAAATGCACACCGGCTCCCAGCTGCCTTTGGAGAATTTTTTAGGAAGCTTCCATACTGGAAATGTGTCTTTGTCATCTTGTTCTTAGAGTAATTCCTCTCAGAGATTTGCCTTTCGGGAAGCTGTATGAATCCCGCTCTCTCTCTCTGGTGAACAATTTCAAACATAGATTCATAGATTCCAAGGCCAGAAGTGACCACTGTGATCACCTAGTCCGACCTCCTGTATAACACAGGCCAAAGAACTTCCCTAAACTTGTTTCTCAGGGGCAGATCTAGTGCACACCTTGTATTGAGTTTTCATCTTTTATTGTATGTACTTATAATAAGGAATAATATACATCATATAGAATTATTTTCAATGAGGTGTCTTTGATACTGTTTGGAGCCAGAAATTTAGCTTTCTTTTCTCTTATACAGCATTCCTGCAGCTTGTGGCTTCCTCAGTCTGATAATACAACTGTGTGTTCTGAAAGGGTTATTTCTTCCTCAGCAGTGAACAAGAATAAAAGATTTTAGTTCTCATTTTGCAGTTACTGTAGGTCTCATAAAAGCATCCTGTAATGAAAATGATATATTGTTAAAATGCAGCGCTAGGCTGTCCAGCTAATAAAGAAAGCTCCTTTTGGCAGCTTTACTGTGATGCTTCTGTGCATAGGAAATATTTATCTTTTTATTTCCAAAATGTTTTTCCACAGATTACTGTAAAATATTTTAATGCTGCTATATCTTTTGTTTCTATTCCTCCCTGCCAACCAGTTCGACTATGTAAACTCAACAATTAACTCTAACCTTCATGAGGATCACTGCAATCAAACAGCCTTGCCCGCCTCATCCTTCCACTGACGAGCTTACTGAGAAGCGCCACGGCTAGCAAAACAAATTTAATTCCCATGGCTTCACTGGGAATTCATACATGCCAGATGGACTCCCACTCATACTACCAGGCCTAGAGAATCCACAAACCACGGCACCTAACGTAGCTTCTCATGATGATGAGCCCATTGATAAAATGCATCTCATTGTCAAAGACCAGTAAAGAAGTCAGTCTGAAATAGTCAATAATCCAAGGGCTAAAGTATTTCAGGAAAATATGGATTTGATACTAAATAAAGCAACCTTAGAATCCAATTCTCTGAAGCTTACTATTGTGGCTCCAGGGATATACTTTAGTTTTCCTCTAGTCTCTCTTTGGTAAACAGTTAATAAGTATCATAGACATCAAAACATTGTAAAGACAGACTAGGAAGGATGGTGACACTACAAATGGATACACAAAAGTAATATAAACAGCATACCTAAACCATACAAGCCCCATGCTGAGCCCATAAACAAGCCCTTTAAAGCCAAATTCTGCAACAGTCAATCAAGGACAAAACCAAAAGGGGATGCAATGGCAATCATGCTAAATTACATACTTCTCAACAGGCTGTTGAAACTATCTGCTGGCTAGTACTTAAACAAGGTTACAGAACACAGGAGGGCTCAATGAATAGTTCCAGAATTACATAACGCCATTTTATGTTGTAAAAGCCAACAGATACATCAGCACAGAAGATCCAGTCTATGATAATTAATTGCACTAAACTTCCATCTTTGATTAGAAAACATCAATTTTTACAGTGAAATGTGTGACTGCAGCTTGGGCACTGTGCCTTTGTTTTTTACTTTTTAAATACATGTAAATTGATATTTAACCAATTTCTATAAAAAAGATGGAGATATGTTACATGCCTAATTTTACACAGCATGCTTAGCTTCTGAATAATTCATTTAATGCATTCCAGCAAACGTGCCATGTTAAGGGCATAACTAAATGCTAGCAAGACAACTGATTCGTCTGCTTATTTTTTTCATGCTTTCTCAGAAAAAATGAGAAGTCCACAGGTCATGCAGGATGAAGAATCAGGAGACACAGAAAAGAAAAAATGTATCCCAAAATGGGAGAGCTCAAAACATCCACTGTGACATTCAGTCTGGGAAACTGGGGAGTTATTTTCTCTGCTGCATGTAAGTGGATGCTACACTAGATTCCTTGCTCAACAGCAGCAAAAAGAAAATTGTGAGATAGCCTGGTACCCACTGTTTGGTCATACTGTACAAGTGCCTTCAAAGACACACTCCTTTCCGGATCCTTCATGCAATGGAGAGAATGCCAGCTCCATGTCGGAGTTCATGCCCAAAGCAATGGGAACAACCATTTCCAGCTGTTATTTCAGAGCTATTTCAGAAGAAGGAATTTAAGGTTTTCACTGCTGCTAACACGTACGTAAGCTGAACAGTCTCGCCCTAGAACTAAGCTATCACTGAACGCAAAAGAAGGGACTTCCTGCTCTACAGGAGCCCCCTTAATGTAGCCAAAATTTGGAATTTATTAGCATCAGCTCCTTTTTACTTCGGACTTAAAAAAATTACTGCAGTGCTTACTTATGATACACAGCCACTGTACCTAAGGCATTTACTAAATAAGAATGAGCATTATTTAGAGATCAGAAAAAAGAGTTTTTATAGATAGCAAACATTATAGTTTAGACTAAATTCCAGCCTCCATTCTAACCCCACTTTTTTTGTTGCTCATTAGAACAACTCCTTTGGGGATAAAATTTTCATACTTAGCCTCAGCTCAGAGTTGACTTTTTCTGGATGGGGGAGACACTAAATCTAAACTGATATGACCACTTTTCAGAACAGCGAGTGTAAAGAAAACATGAGTCCCTAACTTGAAAACATCTAACGCGATAGACTGCAAACTCGGCAACATTTTAGTTGTCACCAAGGAAAGGTAAAAAAACCAACCACAACAAAAACAGCAGCCAACTGTGGAGAAAAAGTATTTTAAAAGTTATTAATTTTTTTAAATGCTCATCTAAGCATACACAACAAAATAACTGTCACTTTTTAGTGTGCCTCAGCTTTAAAAGGAGCCACTTAAGTTCATCATGTAAGGGGAACTCAGCAGTGAAACACTTTTTACACCCTTTAAACAACAGGAAAATACAATTCAAAAGCTTATGTCGATAATAATGGTGAAGTTGAAAAATTAATCACATAGAACATAGAAATTCATAAGTCGTTTCCCACAAAAAATAGGTACCACATTGTACATATGTAAAATTCACTTTTGCTGCTTTACTTGTTCAATGTCAAATCTTATTACTGTTTATGTTGTTAATCATATACCATAAATATACAAGATGTGAAACACGGCTGAGTTACCACCACTGAGGGAACCTTAACCTTCTGCTTTCCTGGCTCCTATATTTAATTCTACACAGTTAGCAATGCGTTAACATTAGTTTTTAAGATCTCATGTTCACTTTAAATATAATTTAGAGAAATTCTTTACCTGTCACTATTTCAAATATCTCAATACTGAGTTCTGCTGGTGTCTCTCTGAACAAGGACTTCAATTTCACTGACACTTCCTGCCAGGAAGTCTAGCCTGACAGCACAAGTTTGAGACAAAGGAAATGCAGCTCAGCCGTTGAATGCTTGAGAAAGACAGGAAACCGTCAAAGATGTGTAAAGTGGTAGTATTTATTAGAAAATTATTAAAATAAGCATAAGTGGTCCAAAAATATCTTTAAATACCATTCATCCACAACTTTTAAACCTGCCTGAATCTCAGGAGCATTTAATGCCAGACTGCATTTTCAATGTCTCGTACTATAGTATGTTAGAATGGTGGCCCCCTGTGTGACTGACAGCTATGCTTCATTAGGTTATGACAGGTTAAATGATTTTCTAAAGTGATTTAATTCTTCTTTCAAATTAGACATAATTATTAGGATATCACTTATATTATACTGGAGCTTTCTTTTAATTCCTCATCTAATAAGGAAATAATTACAGCAGAGCCTTGCTAATTTGCACTAAATGACTGGGACACCCAGTGTGAATTGATGAATTATTGAAAATGAGTAAAAACGCAATTTTAAAAAATTAAAGATAATACAGCTCAAAATGTCTTGTGATTTGACAAATGTAATTTAGTTTTTTTTTACTGATAATACTTTGTAACATACTAGTAAGTGTTTTGCTAAGTTAATTCATTAAAGTCTCAAGTACGGAGACATCACTACAGCACTGTCCTCCCACTTTGATAGCAGATATAACTGATTTGATTAGAATTGTGTGCATTAACAAAGGGCAGTTAACAAGGAGTCACTGTTAAGTCTACTTGAACATAAACCAACCCTTCCCTTACAAAATTTTTAAAACCTATTCCTATTTGCAGAAAGAGCTCGTGAACAGATGGAATGGCAGAAGCTCAAGGACAAAATAAGATACATGAAACTATCCAAATACTGTAATTATTTTTAAAGGGTTCTTTAACAGGTGTGCTGACTCTGCATGTATGTTTCACACAGGACTCCACGCACCTTCCAGCCAGGCATTTCAAAGTACTGCTTCTAGGCACACTTTTAACTGATAGTGGAAGAGTGAGTTTTCTAGTGTAATTTGCCAGTTCAATAATACAGCAGCTCTGTTCCCAATCCAGCATCAAGGACTTGGAAATCAGAAGGAAGTAGCTTAATAAAAGAAGAGACTACTTGTCAGGTGGATGTTTGGAACCCTGAAAATGTCACAATTATACATACCCTCTGACTGAAGGTCTAAATATTCTGAGCAATACCCACAGCAAGATAGAAAGGCAGCAAGAAAGACAGAGATAGGCAGAAAGCAGAGAGGAGAGAAAGAAAAAGAAAACAGTAAAGATTTGTGCAAAAACAGACAAAAGAATTAACTTTGCATTGCTATCCTCGGACAGTTTCCTTCCCTGTAAAAATGACAAGGCAAGGGATGTTTAAAGTCTTTTCTAATCATACGCAGTAGTTGAATACTGTGCACTGGAACCTCCATGTAAAACTGTGCCCAATATACACAAAAGAAGATGAATCAATACAGCATAAAGAACATCCTGCTCAAAGTTGACACTTAAAATACAAATTCTAGATTATCAAATAGCAAAGTTATGGCAGTAACAGGAAACTTTCTAGTCATCACTAGAGAACGCTACAAGGTCCCTTTGCACATTTTTTCCAATTAATCTACTATGTTAAATTTACTATGGATTTTTCAGGGGGGAAAATTTATCTGCTGACGATAGCTGAAATAGCCTATCACTTGGGTACGACCCTTTAAAACTGCTGCTAAGAATACGGCACACCTGAACCAAAACTGCCATAGGTAACATTTTGCTGTGCAATGCAAGGAGATGATTAACTCAGGTGCGTCTCAACCATACCATCATGTAAAAAGCCTCAGTGCAGATGCCAGATCCATCAGTGACACAGCTCCAACCTGTGGATTCACAAGAGAATAAGTACCACCAGTCATGACTGCTACCTGTTTGTATTTATTTATTTGGGGTGGAGGGAAGGTCAACAGGAAGCAGAATCCTGGAGATGATTTAAAGAGGTTCCCAGAATTTGGAAAAGGTATAGTGGCAGTAGACTGGAGTAGACATGAGGACACTACACGTGGTCCTCTAACAGCGGGGGCTTTTAGGATACTAATAAGCATCGTGATTACACACTCAGCAGAACTATTTATTAAACATAGTATCCATCACTATAGTATTGAAGTCTACTGTAGCTCTTTAACACCCTTCTCAATCTTGAAGATTTTGCTCCTCATTGGCAGCTGGCGTTCTACAATGTTGCCCTGTTGTGTTATAATTCTCATGGAGTGACCCTTGACCTCGGGTAGGAAATGGTGGCACGCATTGTAGACTACCTGTAGCTTGAGGACGTTAATGTGAAGAAACAATTCTTGAGGGTCCAAGTGCTGTAAACTTTGCCCTGTGCTGTAAACTTCTGCAGGTGTGCTCCACAACCTAACATGGGGGCGTCCTTGGGGGCTGTCTTGGTGGGAGGTCGATGTGAGGGGGCATCCCAACACATACCCTGTAGGGGTCCTTCAACCAATCAAGAGTGTGGGGACCCCGTGGGGAACGAATGTTTGTTTGGATAGGCTATGTCTATTTGGTGCGTAAAAGATTCGGAGACAGGTTTGAAGGCGTCTGGAGTGGAGCCTTGCAAGGGGCATGATAAATGTGCAGGTCACCATATGACCTAAGAGCTGTAGGCAAGACCCCTCTGTGGTCTGAGGGCTCTGCTGTATCATATATATGAGGCTGGACATGGCGTCACACCCGTCTGTGGGTAGGTATTCCCTCCTGGTTACTGAGCCCAGCATGGCCCTGATTAAGTCTCTATGCTGAACGGGTATTAGGCTGGACTTCTCTGCACTGAGGTGAAGGCCCAGAGAAAGAAACAGAGCTAGAGACTTGTTGGTGTCTGACCTGACTTCAGAGAAGAAGTTGCCCTTGAGAAGCCAGCTGTCCAAGTAGGGGAAGACAACTATTCCCATCTGACAGAGGTGAATAGCAACTACTGAGAGCCATATGTAAAGGCTTCAAATTGGTCCCTTTGGTCCTGTGGCAGATGATCAGTAAGTTGAAAGAACTCTGAGTAGATGCTGTAATCATATTTTGCCAGCAGGGCATGATAATTTGACTACCCTAAATTGTAATGCTGCTGAGAAGTAGCTCTCCACAGGGGCTGCCCGTTCCTATCGTTGGGATGAGAACAAAAAATATTCAGAGCCCTTGGGTAGATGATAGTATTTTTTGCCTGCCATCTTGCACACAGGCAGAATGGTGGCCGGTGTCTGCCAGATGTTATGGGCCGGTGACAATAGTGCATCATAAATAGATAGGGCTACACGTATGTCATGGAGGTCGCGGAACTCAAGGATTCCCTGACTTTCCACACGCTCCGTGATATTGGGTGCCCTGCAGCAGCCCAGCCACCACCAGCAGCTGGGGAACCACCCAGCTCCCAGTCACTGGAGGCAGTGGGGGGAGCAGCTCCCTGCAGGGTGCTGGACCCTCCTCCCTCCCCATTTTGTAAGGGATGTTTTTAGTAAAGGTCAGGGACAGGTCATGGGCAATTAACAAAACTTCACGGAAGTCGTGACCTGTCCCTGACTTTTACTAAAAATATCCATGACAAAATCGTAGCCTTATCCATAGGCAGTGCTATCTTGCCTTGTGATGTAGCATGGAGGATATCCATCAGGGAATGTCGGGATTTCTGCACCTGCTCCAGGGGGAGCTGTAAAGTTGCGGTTGCCTTCTTCATCAAGTCCTGAAAAACTTTGAAGTCGGCTGTGTAGAATGGCAGAAGGGTCATGAAGAGGATTTGTTGGCAGAAGGAGTTTCCTCTTTGACTCTTCACTCTTGGTGTTCCAAGAAGCCTTCCCGCAGACGTGGTGCTGAAGAGGATCAAGCAATACTGGAGACTGTGTGAACAGACCTGCATACTCCCATGGCCCTCAGGGGGTGCCGAAGTCAGGGTCAGTGGTTTCTTTGAATCCCTGCATCTGGAGGGCTCCAAAGGTACAGAGAATTTTGTTGAGCGTGTCTGTTTGCTGAGACTTCTCTTTACGTGGGTGGTAGATCTCTTCAGCAGTACTGAGCCTTCAGTGCCAAAAAAAGCAGGACCCTCAGCAGTACCCGGAGCAGGATGCAAAGTCTCTTAGACCCTGATCTTTGGGGAGACCCCTCACAGTGCTTCAAGCCCCAATCAAGGGACTGGGATAGCTTCTTCTTAGAGTGTTTGGAGGTCTTTGAAGATGTCCCCTGCTCTTTGCTCCCTGGAGCTGCAGCGTAAGTCGAAGAGGCAGCAGCAGATGTACAGGGGAGAATCTATCCTTCCAAGCCTCAGAGATCACGCTCCAAAACAGAGCATTAGTTTACCTCACCTCAGCTTGCAAGATCAGCTTTTAAACCTGATGGAGACCTTGCACTTAGACGGGACGTGGGACTCTCCAAGGCAGCTGGAATTCCTGTCGCTGAGGGGAAATAGCTGTGGCAGGTCTGGCAGGGTTTGAAACCTTGGGTTCGGAGCACAGTCAGACAAGGAATAAACGGCAGCTGAAGAAAGGCCCAGGCTGGGAGCCTTTGCCATGGCCAAACATGGGGACAGGTGAGAGCACAAAAAAATTGAAAACTTGTGCTAAGGTAGAGAACTAAAATAATAATCAAGGTTACAAAAAGGTAAAATAAGGGGATAAAAACAAAAAAGGTACAAATTATTCAGGCAAATAGTGGACACCACAATATTCTGTCTCCAACCTCAGGTGGCTGAAAAGGAACTGGAGCAGTGGCAGATCTGCCCCTCCCCATATACCCGCTGTCCAGAGCACAAGGATGTGTAGGGCGCAGACTGACAGACACTGCTCAGGAAAAAATCTTTGCGAGAAGGCGCATGAGCACGCACATACAGAATGTGGAGTACCCATAGGGGCATATACTTGAAGAACAAATGTTATGTATTATTACTGCATGTAAGAGTAAAGAGAGAAACTAATCAACCTCAAATTTATTGGAGTCCTCTTTTGATGCTAAAAAGTGCACTGCAAACCTTTTGTTAAAAGAAATGGGATTTTGGTATCCTAAATATCCTTTTGTGCATCTGTTGCACAAACCAAGGAGGGTTAAAATTCATATGGCTGCCACTCTAGTGATCATTAAACAGATCACAGCTGTTATTCCATGAGGGAGTTCTACAAGAAACACAATGACATACAATGCAGGCGGGGAAAATTCTCAGAGATTATCGAAGTTCACTAATGCAAAATACTTCCAGGTCTGTTTCCTCTATTAGTATTTAAAAGCTTTTTTAATCATCATCATAGTGATGATATCAGAATCATAGAAATGTAGGACTTGAAAGGACTTCAAGAGGTCAACAAGTCAACCTAGACCATTCCTGACTAGTGTTTGGTCCAACCTGATTTCAAAAACCTCCAGCGATGGGGATTCCACATACTTCCTTTGAAGCCTATTTCAGAAGTTAACTACCCTCATAGTTAGAAATATCTAACGTAAGTCCCCTTGCTGCAGATGAAGGCTATTACTTCTTGTCCTACCTTCAGCGGACATGAAGAACAACTGATCAACATTCTCTTTATAACAGGCCTTAACATGTGTGAATACTTATCAGGTCCCCCACCAGTTGTATTTTCTCAAGACTAAACATGCCAGGTTTTTTTAACCTTTCCTCGTAGGTCAGATTTTCTAAACCTTTGATCATTTTTGTGGCTCTCCTCTGGAATGTCTCCTACTTGTCCACAACCTTCCTGAAATGTGGTGCCCAGAATTGGACACAGTACTCCAGCTGAGGCCTCATCAGTGCCAAAACAGAGTGTGACAATTACCTCCCATCTCTTACATATGACACTCTTGTTAATACATTAAAATTATACTAATCTTTTTCACAACTGCACCCCGTTGTTGACTCATATTCAAATTGTGATCCACTAACTCCCAGATCCTTTTCAGCACTACTACCACCTAGCCAGTTATTTGCCATTGTGAAATGATGCATTTGATTTTTTCTTCCCAAGTGTAGTTCTTTGCCCTTGTTTTTACTGAATTTCGTCTTGTTGAATTGAATTTCATCTTACTATACATCTCCTATATATACAGGCCACTTTTCCCTCTCAATTACCGAGAACCATTTCTCCATGTTTTGCAACTCCTTTGGAGGAGATTCGGAAAGACAAAATGTATTGGGTGCATATGGGAAAAAACTTCAGTTTGTCTCAAGGTAATCCCTTTGGTGATTACTGACAATCATTCATGTCTTCAAAATCTCTGGCATAGCACAGTACTGATTTACTAAATGTTAACATACACTGTGAAATTATCTATTATGTAGCACCATGATGACAAATGAGTTTTAAACCCTAATAATAAGCATTTCTTTAGCACTTGACATCTTCTTAGGACTTTACTACACACACTAATTCATTAATCATCTGCATCCCTGTGGAATAAATATTAGCTACATTTTACGGATGGGCAAACTAAGGCACAGAAGCTCACACCAATATCTTCACAACTGAGACAAGGTGGGTGACCAACTTCTCTTAGTGAGAAAGACAAGCTTTTGAGCTTACACAGAGCTCTTCTGCAGGTCTGGGATATGTACTCAGAGAGTCACAGCAAAATACAAGGTGGGACAGATTGTTTAGTATAAATTGTTAACACATATTTCACTGGCCAGACAGGCATTGATGGCCCATCAAGAATAATCCACTCTCCCACAGGCCTCTCAGAGAGGGCACATAGGCCACAAGGGCAGCCTAACCCACCATCACAGCAAGGATCTTTCTAGCAGCTGGAAGAAAGTATAAAAGAGGGAAAGTGACATCATCACTTAGCCCCACCTCCACCCCCCACACACGCACGCACATCTCAATACCTGGAAGATCGTCTGGAAGACAAAGACTTTGAACTGGGGAGATTGGTTCCAGGCTGGAAGGGAGTTCAGTCTCTGTATTCGGAACTTTGAACTGCCTGTAACATCTGTTAGGGTGAGACGCTGCTTAATTCAAATCTTGCTTAGTGTGCTAAAGTCTAAAATTTGTTTAGACTGCAAATTTATTTTTATTTCTTAGGTAACCAACTTTGACCTCCATGCC
The DNA here is from genome assembly GCF_965140285.1 of Lepidochelys kempii. Classification (NCBI taxonomy): domain Eukaryota; kingdom Metazoa; phylum Chordata; order Testudines; family Cheloniidae; genus Lepidochelys; species Lepidochelys kempii. The sequence continues at coordinate 350,888,424 of NC_136380.1, forward strand.
TGCTATTTATAGTCACTTAAAATCTATCTTTCTGTAGTTAATAAATCTGTTTTAAGTTTTACATCAACCAAAAACACACTGGTTTAAGTGCTTGGGGAATCTCAACTCAGATTACAAAGGCTGGTGAAGGTCCACTTTCCTTTGAAGAAGTGGCAAACTAACCAACGAGCTTGCACTGTCCAAAGGAGTCTTGAGCAGCGTAAGACAATATATTTCTGGGGTACAAAGCTGAGCTTTGGGGGGATTGGCTGATGCCTCTCCCTGTATGATTCATGAGTGACTCAAGGAGCATTCATGCAATTTAGCTGGTGTGGGGCTCCAAATGCTGATGGCTTAGTGATCGCAGCTCCTGTAGGGGTTTGCTGCTCATCACTGGCATAGCATTGTGAGAGGCTGGGGAGTTAAGGAAGCACAGCGGCGCAACAGTTCCAGGTTGTGTCCCTAATTTCAGGACATCTGGTCACCCCAGGTGCTGCTCTGAGATGGTGTGTCCTGGCCTGTGGGGAGCTTCCTTCTAATAATGACCTTGAAATTGGCTGGGAGAGGAGGGTTGTCTGAAGGCCAGAAAAGGGGGTTCTCATTGAGCATGGGTTATAAATGTCCGATACTACTCCATACGGGTTCCAGTGTGAGGTAGTAGGTGTTAATTAGCAGTGTGTGGTCAGAGGGGGTTTATTTCTGTATTAAAGCAGGTTCTCCCAGGGTATTTGGGTGGCCTGTTCCATGATGCGTTCTACTTCTCTGGTGGAAAGTCCTTGTTAGGCGAAGGTGGTTTTAAGTGATCCAGCGATCCAGAGAAGTCCCGGACGACTGGAAAAAGGCTAATGTAGTGCCCATCTTTAAAAAAGGGAAGGAGGAGGATCCGGGGAACTACAGGCCCGTCAGCCTCACCTCAGTCCCTGGAAAAATCATGGAGCAGGTCCTCAAGGAATCAATTCTGAAGCACTTAAAGGAGAGGAAAGTGATCAGGAACAGTCAGCATGGATTCACCAAGTGCAAGTCATGCCTGACTAATCTAATTGCCTTCTATGACGAGATAACTGGCTCTGTGGATGAAGGGAAAGCAGTGCACGTGTTGTTCCTTGACTTTAGCAAAGCTTTGGACACTGTCTCCCACAGTATTCTTGCCAGCAAGTTAAAGAAGTATGGGCTGGATGAATGGACTATAAGGTAGATAGAAAGCTGGCTAGATTGTCGGGCTCAACAGATAGTGATCAATGGCTCCATGTCTAGTTGGCAGCCGGTATCAAGCGGGGTGCCCCAAGGGTCGGTCCTGGAGCCGGTTTTGTTCAATATCTTCATTAATGATCTGGAGGATGGTGTGGATTACACCCTCAGCAAGTTTGCAGATGACACTAAACTGGGAGGAGTGGTAGATACGCTGGAGGGGAGGGATAGGATACAGAAGGACCTAGACAAATTGGAGGATTGGGCCAAAAGAAATCTGATGAGGTTCAACAAGGACAAGTGCAGAGTCCTGCACTTAGGACGGAAGAATCCAATGCACCGCTACAGACTAGGGACCGAGTGGCTCGGCAGCAGTTCTGCAGAAAAGGACCTAGGGATTACAGGGGACGAGAAGCTGGATATGAGTCAACAGTGTGCCCTTGTTGCCAAGAAGGCCAATGGCATTTTGGGATGTATAAGTAGGGGCACTGCCAGCAGATCGAGGGATGTGATCGTTCCCCTCTATTCGACACTGGTGAGGCCTCATCTGGAGTACTGTGTCCAGTTTTGGGCCCCACACTACAAGAAGGATTTGGAAAAATTGGAAAGCGTCCAGCGGAGGGCAACAAAAATGATTAGGGGACTGGAACACATGACTTATGAGGAGAGGCTGAGGGAAGTGGGGATGTTTAGTCTGCGGAAGAGAAGAATGAGGGGGGATTTGATAGCTGCTTTCAACTACCTGAAAGGGGGTTCCAAAGAGGATGGATCTAGACTGTTCTCAGTGGTAGCAGATGACAGAACAAGGAGTAATGGTCTCAAGTTGTAGTGGGGGAGGTTTCGGTTGGATATTAGGAAAAACTTTTTCACTAGGAGGGTGGTGAAACACTGGAATGCGTTACCTAGGGAGGTGGTGGAATCTCCTTCCTTAGAAGTTTTTAAGGTCAGGCTTGACAAAGCCCTGGCTGGGATGATTTAGTTGGGGATCGGTCCTGCTTTGAGCAGGGGGTTGGACTAGATGACCTCCTGAGGTCCCTTCCAACCCGGATATTCTATGATTCTAAGTGTGTTAAGGTACATATCCCAGACTTTCTCTTCAGAGCATATTCTGTGTTATCCGAGTGCCTGGCTGTAGTTAACAGGTTTCTTGCTTCATTTGGGGTGGTTACTGGTCTGCGAAGGTAGGTGTGGTGATCCCTCGGTTTCATGTATATAATTGTCTGTAAGGTTCCATTGTTGGAGCTGATCATGGTGTCCAGGGAGTTGAGCTAGTGTGGAAGTGTTCTAGTGAGAGTTTGATGGATGGGTGGATGGTCATAGAAGATGTGGTGGGAATCTATGAGGGACTGTAGGCTATCTGTCCAGAGGATGAAAATATGATTGATGTATCTCAGATATATCACTGGTTTCATGGTGCATTTGCCCAGAAATTCTTCTTCAAGGTGGCCCACAAAGAGGTTGGCATATCGGGGAGCCATCCTAGTACCAATGGCTGTTCCCATTGTTTCAACAAAGTGTTTGTTGTTAAATGTAAAAGTGTTATGGGTGAGGACGAAATGGATGAGTTTGGTAATATGTTTGGGGTGGATATCTGAGGATTGTCCATTATCTTGTAAATATCTAAGGCAAACTGCAATGCCATTCATTGTGAGGGGAGGTTAGTGTACAGGGAAGTGACATCCATAGTTTTCTGAGGTTTGCAGTTTCTAGAGGAAGTCAGCTGTAACCCTGGAGGAAGCTGGTCCTTTGTGTGGTGCGTGGTGTGCGGTGTGCGGATGGTTTCTATGAGTCCCGATATTCCTTCAGTAAGAGTGCTGTGGCATTTTTTCCTCTCCCCCTCCCCCATGACTGGAGGGGTGTTAATAGGCCACTTCACCTTGAATGGTCCCTTGAAAAGTGTTAACTGATTATGCTAAACAATCTGTTTCACCTTGTATTTAGCTCTGAACCAAGTACATTTCCAAGACCTGAAGAAGAGCTCTGTGTAGCTCGAAAGCTTGTCTCTGTCACCAACAGAAGTTGATTCAATAAAAGATATTCCTTCACCAACCTCATCTAAAAGGTAGGCACCTACATTTATATTTATGGACTTAAGAGGTCTGTTTTTCAGTGATAACGGCAGCCCCAACTTCCCCTTATGGCAATGGGAGCCAAAGGAGCTTAGCACTTCTGAAAAATCAGCTCACTTTTAATTAGTGCCTAAATATATATTTAGATGCCTAATTTTAGGCACCTAAATACAAAAATGTTAACCGAAGTAATGTGCCAAAGCCAAAGAAAGAGCTGAGTTTTAATCCTGGCTGTATCGAGTTCTGACAGCATTAGATTATAAAATAACAGGGGCCTACTGGGATTGTGAATTTAGGAAACCTTCATCATAAAATTTGTACTAGACCCAAAATGTTTTTAAATGATCAGTGCAGTTGATTTATTTGTAATCATCAAGGAACTGGGAAGAAACTGATTAACCCAGAATTGTGCATTTCTAGTTTATTTGTCTTTGTTTGGAAAATGGAAGGGAAAAGGAGAATGACTTTTGGAAACTGGGGAAGCCTCACTGGCCAATAAGATATTCCACACTGTATGAGACGTTTCATCTAGCTAGGTAGTTCTGAAACAGCTGAATACCTCTGAGACCACAAACTGAATTAAAGGTTTCAGCAGCCATTTGTTTTAATTTCTGGTTGAGATTATGGCTGTGTTAAGATATCACACCTTTATAGTGACAAGTTTCAGAGTAGCAGCCGTGTTAGTCTGTATTTGCAAAAAGAGAAGCAGTACTTGTGGCACCTTAGAGACTAACACATTTATTTGAGCATAAGCTTTCGATGAAGTGAGCTGTAGCTCACGAAAGCTTATGCTCAAATAAATGTGTTAGTCTCTCAGGTGCCACAAGTCCTCCTTTTCTTTTTACCTTTATAGTGGAGACTGTGGTTATCTGAGTATTTGCTTGCATTGCAAAAGCAGAATTAGTTGAACACAGCCACAATCCTGCAAAACAAAGCAGGTTCTGGAAACTTTGTTGTTTTGGTTCTTAAATTATAACTGTACTTACCTGAGAGAGATCCTTATTACTAAAATACATTAATTTAAAAATACAGTGCTCAGATTTAGCAGTGTCATGGGCAACGACATATCTAGCTAATCCAAATAAGAATACCCTTTTCCCAATCTGAAGTGAAGCTAATGTAAAAGTCATGCAAAATGTCAAACAGGATTTAAACTACTGTTGTGTTAAACTGAACAAAGACAGACAGTTAAATTTAGAGCACAACTCCGGCTGTAAATGCCATAGGTTCAGAGACGAAAAAACACATTTGGAAGACAGTGTTGACCACCACTATATGTTCCAAATGTTTTATTTCAAGTGTATTATGAACACCAGAGAGGGCTACTAACCCAGATGCCCCAGTCAGCAACACTGACCACCTTTAATTTCTTCAGCCTGATCTCTGAAAGCACAGTCTGCTGGGCCATGTCATCTCTGTGCACAGAAATTTGTCCCATTTATCCAAGTAGCTCTCCTGAACCAAACTGCTTGTCAGCAATGAAATTTTATGCATCAGATTTTTATTTCAAGTCTGCAGCAGAAAAGGCAGCCTGTATTGACATAGAAATTCAAAAATTTTCAGAATATAAAAAACTCAACGCAGACTGGATCAACCAGAATGTGTCACTGGTTTATTTTCTCCAGCGATTTTGCTTTGTTTTACAGCCATGTTACTTCAGCACACCATTTTATGAGCCACCTTTCTTTATTCCCAGAAAGTGTTCACTGGAGTAATAAGGTGTACCGGGGACCTCAAACTGACCATCCCCAAAAGGCAATGAATCTTTATATTATATACACTGGGTGAATATCTGCTCCTAGCAAGCTTTCCAAAATATTGGGTCCCCCAGTTAATTGGCTCTTATCCTACAAGCATGTGGTGGGAGAACTGGAAAGAAGAAAAATGGATCTTGTGTAAAATTTTAGAAACTATCAAAGTTGCCCATTTTCAAAAGTGATTTTGGCACTTTAGAGTCTAAGTCACTTATCAAAATGTTACCCCCCCCCCCCATGCTTGGTTTAGTCCCCTTTTAAGAACTGTGAACTTGTGAAATGTACCCTCTCACCTGAGGTGTCTTATGGTAAAACCTTATGGAGGATGTGTATTTCAGGGCTCTCACAAAGATGCTGTTCATAAGTTACCATAAACCTTGGGACTTGTAACATCTAATTTTGGGGGTCTGTGCTTCTTACAATTTAGGAATGAATTTCCGAAAATGAGGAAATAGCAATAACTTGAGCCATTTCAACCCCTCACCCCCAGCAGTTCTGTGGGATGCCGATCTCAATGCTGATCCGTAACACCACGTGTTAGTCATGACACGAAGCCTCACGTGGCTCTGCTAGCGGGTCTCACTCTTGGCTTGCATCCTGCACTCCTATTCCACTCCTACATCTCATGTGAGTCGGTATTGCCCATTCTGTGGTAGTTTTGCAATATGACTCAGTAGCGAGCAAGACCCACATTTTCACTTGTGAACTGAGACAGCATTTGTGTAACAGTAATAAATACTTTAATTTATCAGCACCCAGCAAGGCCATAGAGCTTTAACAAAACTGCCTACAGTCAACATTCAGAAACCAGGTCTCAGAAAATAAAAAGCTGGTGGTGGGATGTTCCCATGCATTTACATTTTTACTTTGTTTTCATGAATAGGCCTTGCATCCTATGAGTGATTTACACTTGATTTTAAACCAGAGGTGAGTTGCCAATTGTCTTATGCCATATTTGGATTCAGATTACACTTTACAAACCCTAATGGCCATATCTACCCCATCCCCAGCTGATTTCTTTCGCACCTGGTGAACACAGCCTTCTCGTTCTTAGCATCCATGGTGAGTTTGATGGTTTCCTGGCCTGAACCTGTACTGATGGTTTCTGTGACGATATCAGCTTTATCCTCCTCTTCCTCACTGTCTGAGCCTCCAGATGAGCTGCTGTCTGAAGCCACCAGTGGTGCCTTCCTTGCCACACAGACATTCCAAACACAGGGTGAGGCAGTGCTGACTGCAAAGAAAGAGTAAATAACTCACATGAAAAAAATGAACAGAAACACAGGAAGAACTGCTAAAACTCCCAAAATATCCCAAATACTTTCAGTAAAACAGAACGGTTACTTACCCTACAGCAGCTGTGGTTCTTTGAAATGTTGTCAGTACGGATCCCACCATAGGCAGGTATGTGTGTCACATATGTGAGGTGTTTTTTTGTTTGTTTTTTAAATGATAGCATCCATCGGGGCTGCACACGGACCCTGTGCCTCCTTGTGCTCCCGTGCAACGATAAAGGATGGAGCAGCCACAACCCTCCTTCAGGTCCCTCACAATTCAAAGCTCGTGTAGCTGAGGTCTCCCAAAGCGGGGATGGAGGACGAGTTGTGGGATCCACACTGACATCAGCATCTCAAAGAAACACAGTTTCTGTAGAGTAAGTAATCGTTCTCTCTTCTTCAAGTATGCATCTGTGCGGAACTCTTTTTGGTGACTGGCAAGCGGTATCCCCTTGGAATGGTGGGAATGAGGAGTTACAGCTGCATCAGTGACACAGAGATTGTACTACTCCTCTCTCGAACATGGCATCTGCTCTAGCAACTGAGTCCAATGCACAATGCTTGACAAAAGTCAATGGGCAGATTTGTGAAGCAAGCAGAGGGTGTTATTGGAGCTCTGGTGGAATAAACCTGATGTTCGGTGGAGAGGTACACCAGCTAGCTACACTGTGTTAATCATTTTGATACCCTCTGTGAGGAGGTGACTTGACCATTAGAATATCCAGCTGCCACTCTAGACAGGTAGGGAGATAGTGTGAATGATCTGATCCTGTCAGTGTAACAAAGCATAGTCCTGGATACATCTAGTGTGTGTCATTTCCTTCCTCCATGTGCCAAGCATGGTTCTGGGAAGAAAAGAGGCAGGATGATTGACAGATTTAGATGACATTCTGAGACCACCCTAGGAACGATGTGCAGGAAAGGAAAGGGTGCAGTTGCAGCATCACTATGACTCTATGGAACTGAGGGTGGGGGAAGGGTTCAGCCATAAGTGTCTGAAGCTCAGTCATTCTCCTGGCCAAAGTAACAGACACTAGGAAGACTGCTTTCAGAGCGAGGTGATGCAGGGCACAGGCTGACACAGGTTCAAATGGAGGCTCCATGAGTCACAGGACTAGACTGAGGTCTCAGGAGAGCTAGGTTCTCTGACTGTAGGCAAATGCATATTGACCCTTTGAGAAACTTTGATATCATGGGGTGAGAGAAGACCAAGACTGACCATACAGGCACATGGCAAACTGAAATCACCACAAGATGGACCTTAACAGAGCTAACCGAGAGTCTGGCCAGTCTGAAGTGCAATAAGTAGCTGATAATATGTAGTATCGAGGGAGCTGGACTGGGTCTAGACTATGTTGGGCAGCCCATTTTGTAAAACCTTTTTCATTTATATGAATGCGTGTTCTTCTGATACATGCTTTCCTGCTCTATCTTACAATTTCCTGGATCTGTAGGAAGCAGACTCTGTCCACTGTACTCAACCAACCAGCAGCCATGGCATCAAGTACAGTGACTTCAGGTCTGGATGGAGTACCTGGCCATGTTGTTATGAGAACAGGTCTGGACAGGGTCGGAACTGAATGAAAGGCCGAATACATATTTGCAGCAGACCATCAGCCAAAACTGTCTTAGCCAATACGAAGCCACCAGAACAATTATAGCCTTGTCTCCTGATTTTGGAAGCCTCCCTGGGACTCAGGGAAGTCAGTGGAAAGACATACAAGAATACCTAGGACTACTGCAGAAAGAAGGTGTCCCGTAACAACCTCAGATTCATGCTCACTTTGGAACAAAATTTCTGGCACTTGGCATTGATGACAACAGCAAACATGTCAATCACTGGGTTTTCCCAACACAGGAACATCAGTGCTATGATGGATTTCCACAGATCAGCTGTTTGCTCAGAAAATCTGCCATGTTGTTACTCACACCCAGCAGGTGAAGTGTGTGACAGTTCTCAAGACACCCAGGACTGAGAGTCACCTTGTTATCCCTCCTGCCTCTAGCGAGAGGGAGTCTTTCTTGTGGTAGCAAGGTGTCAGCACCCTACCACCACCAGACTTTCGGCCACTCAAGCACTCTTCTCTGGGCTTATGCCAGCCCTAATTTCGTCTTGCAGGTCAACAGTAGGTGCACCCCAATTCCCAGGTCCCTTTGAATCGTTCCCCTGTGATACCCAGCCCCCCACACTGGCTACCCCACACTGGCTACAGAAATTCCAGATCCTCGCTCCCAAGGTGCAGTGTATCCCAATATACCAGTTCTACCTTAAATTACTGCTCCTGTAAACCACACAGCACTTGTGAGCACTTATAATAAAACCCGAGAAGGTTTGAGAAAGTATAAGAACTTAACCAGAAATAAGAGAGTGGTGGGAAAGAGTTACAACATAAAATAAAACTATAAAACGTGAACAAGGGTCTACACTTATCAATAGTCACCTTTCCTACCTAATAAAATGGATCCTTCTCCCCCCGCCCCGATCAATCTGCTGCAGTGCTGGCTGGTTTCTCAAGAACTAGGATCCAAACGTTTGTGAAAGCAGCTCTGTCCACAAGGGGTTTTCCTCAGTGAATGGATAAAGAGTGCTTATCCCTCCTCTGTGTTATACTGAAAACAGTCATCTGTTTCCATTCACAGAGAGGTAAAACCCCTATCTTGTTGTAAAGTTTCTTTTCTATCTTTAAGTGACTTCGATAGTTTGTCGTTGCCTCTGGTGGTTTCCCGTTAGTATTGTGCCAGGCTAAACAACTGAGCCTTACATTACCTCATCAGCCAAACTCCCCCTTGCCCGAATGGGCCACCACTGAGACACATTAACTCCTGGTGACTAATTTCTACTCCAAGTCCATAAAGCTCACTTTCAATATAAATATATTATTCCTTAAATATTTTCTGTATGTACAACTCACATTGATTATGAATCTTGACAATTTACAAGCTTTCTGTAGGTACATTACATGTTACTCTTTATGAATAAAAGACCTGTCAGATGTGTTTGGTGTAATGAGTTTGTCAGGTCTTAAGTGAGAGGTCTTTGTGTCACAAAGAGCCATCTCGTTTATCCCATGCTGGTGGCACCATGTCCAGAGTCTGACAGCATCCAGACAGAGGAGAGATGAGCATGCACCTCTTTATCTGTTTGGGTAGACCATCAGGATCTGCACTGTGGAGTTCTGAAGAACAGGTAGGAAGGCCTGGTGGATCTGGTGTCCTCTGGGGAGTAAGTCCCTTGTATTAGTAGGTGGTTCAGGCTCATCAGTCTGTACCTGTCACATCTATAACTAAAGTTTTTGTTGGGGAGGAGGTGGAGAACAGCACAGTTCTGAGTTCCCTCCACCAGCTCAGGTCTGTGACAGAGTGCGGTGGGATCACCACCTTCTTGTTCATCTGGTACTTTGCTGGGGGATAGACTGACCTGAGCTAGAATGGAGTGATTTCAGGTGAAGTTTGGCAAGTAGTGTCACATACTTGCACAATGACCCATGGCCTACCAGCCGCAGACATATCTATACCGTTGTCAGGTTTGATTCTATCCCACACACACCAGCAGTTGCAGCACAGAAACCTGCCTCTAGGTAAGTATGCTCTCGTTGAACCAGAACTGACCAGGACTCCTCAAACTCGATCATCTGTGATGGGATAAGAAATGATTTTTTTTGGAGTTTACTAGCAGGCTCAGCTGAGGGAACAGAGGGGACGAACTTTTAGGTGCATGGCAGCCTCCTGCTGGGTTATGACCCAGTCAGCCAATTGTCCAACCAGGGAAAGACATGAATGCCCATATTCTTTTGATATGTGTTGCTACCACCAGTAGGCATTTGGCAAGACTCTCAGCACCACTGACAGTCCAAATGGCAGTACCTTGTACCTTTGCCCAAGCAGGTCTAACTTCTTATAGTCTTTAGAAGGGCCTTTCATGGACTGTGGATTTCTCTTGAGCTGCAGAGAAGACCAAGAACCCTGTGTTTGGGCAGGAATAAAAGTATTCAAAACCTTCTGGTGGCACCTGATCCCTTTTCTCTGAGGTGGGAAGAAGAATAGCTGGGATCTGCCAGAGCCTTTTGGCTGGTTGTAGGATACCTTCATTACTAGGGAGAGCAATTCTGGCCGGTGTCATCACAGTGACACCCAGGATACCAAAGAGTTTATGAGACTTCCTGTAGAAACATAGCGTTATGTCCAGGATCTCCACAGTTCAGGGCAGGAGGTCTTGGAAGGCTTTAAAGTCATCTATTGCTGGTGTTACTGCCTCATCCAGCAATGAGGAGGATTCTTTGGTGGGATATGGGGATTGTTGTTGTCCCTTTATCGTCTCCTGTTCCTGTGGTGGCCCAGACAGAAAAGCTGTTGAGAAACATGATCATCTTTTTCTAGAATGTAGGAAGGAGAGCTGCTGCTCCTCAGCATGTGGAAGGACAGCCCCCAGTCAGACTAATATGGCCAAAGTGGCCCATTGTATGAGTATGGACCAAGCTGGGGCTGGCTGGCCAAGCACCACTCCCATGCCAGTTGGGGCAGCACTCTGAATGGGAGCGCGTTAATACCCTCCTTATGGCCATTCTCCAATGACGGGGAGAGGAATCTCTGCTCAATGCTGGTGAGAAGGAACAATGGTAAGGAGGAATCTCTCTCTTAATTGAAAGGTATTGCTAAGGGATGGCATGCTTACCAGCCACCTCTTTGGTATGAGGAACATCTCCGAGGGTGATATGGACATCTGAAGTCCTTGCTCAACTCCGTCATGGGGATCAGTACTGGCATCCAGGCCAGGCCTCCTGCTCTGCCAATCTGCTTAGGGGCCTTGATCTTGGAGTGGTGTCCCATGTCTTCCCTCCAGAAGCCTCCCTTGGCCTTGGAGCTGTGCTTATGTTCGGACCAGCTATGCAATCCAGTGTCCCATTTTGAGCAGGCACAGGTGCCAGTTTTTCTACCTGAATTGGGGCAGTCAATAGAGGAGCCGGAGTTGTAAGTACCTGAACTACTGATGCAGAGATGCTCGGCACCACGGCTGTCAACACTGAGCTCTTACACACTGGAGATTTCACTGATGAGGAGGTGGTCAGCATCAGAGGCGTAGACTCTGCTGGTATCCTTTTCACTCTCTTCCCACCACCCTATCTCGGAACGTGAAGAGTGTCTGACAGTGTCCGAGACTGGTTTATCCAGCCTCGCTCTGGTTGTAACCATTTACCTCTAGGTCCAAAGTGACCTGCACAGATTGCTCAAATAGATGCCGCTTCAGCCATGTGTCCCTGGACTTGTGGGTCCTGGCAGAAAAGGACTCACACAAAGAGCACTTATCCAGGATGTGGCAATCTCCTAGTTAGAAATGGTATCAGCTGTGTCCATCCTTGATGGAGACCAGTCCATTGCAGGAAGGCAGGGTTTGAACCCTGAGGGCTTGGACTTCACCGTGAGACATGGAGCTTGGCACAAAGTGCCTTGTCCCACTGTACAGGGAAGTTGTCTTATCAATTTTTTTTTTTTTAAAGCAACATCTTTCAGAGAAAACAGGTGTGAAGACAGAACTTTTCACTAACTGGGTTGAAAGAACTGAACAGAGTACCAGTCAGGCACTTCCTGGGTTTCATTGCACAGGTGGTAAGGGGGAACTAAGGGAGGTTTGCAGCCACTCCACCCTTTATGCCCTCTCATGGGAACATGAGGAGCATAGGGTGTGAGCATGGCCCTGACTAACACTGCTATTCAAAAGAATCCAGTCTCATGCGCATGTACACCCACAATGGGCTCCACACTGACCCATGCTCAAAAAAGAGACCTGTCATCGGAGGGTTAGAAAGACTGTGCTGCCACACAGTTAGAAGCATGTGTGGAAATAAGCTACACTGGGAATCTATCCTGATTTTCATAGGTACCTCCAATAATCTTAATGTTCTGAACTGTGACAAGATTGGGGCAAATTTGTGTCTCTACTACTGATTCGTAAAACTGTGTTTTGATCTAAGATGGGTGAAAATGCAACCAGGAGTTTCTTGATTTGATGTTCTGGTGTTCATTAATGTCTTGAGGTTTGTTTGTCTGATACCAGTAAGATCAGTTTGAGGACTTGAAAACCAAAGCACCAGAGGGAATCTTCTAGGTTAACAGGAGAATCAAGCTCTAAACTAGCATTGAGTGAACTATAAAAAATTCAGAGGTTTAAACGCTTATTCCCCCTGCCCCCGCACCCCGTTTTTTGGGGGGGTCAAGAAATTAGACAGAAAAATCTCACTAGCTATCCAGTACTTTCTGGTCTCTTCTGTCACTACTTTCATCCTCTGACTTCTACTGGAATCCAGATTCCAAAGATCACTTTTTGTGGTATTACAATTTTTAGTAACTGATTGTATAAAGGAACACTTGGAAAGAAACAGGAAGGAATTTGCTACTACAGCACAGTGCTTACAAGGTGTAAATGTGGGGCCTCCACAATTTAACCGTGTCCTATAAACATACAAGTTACTACTTCATTACTGGTTTCAGAGTAGCAGCCGTGTTAGCCTGTATCCGCAAAAAGAAAAGGAGGACTTGTGGCAACTTAGAGACTAACAAATTTATTTGAGCATAAGCTTTCGTGAGCTACAGCTCACCTCATCGGATGCATTCAGTGGAACCTGATCACTCTCGTTACAGTGTGTATGGTAACACCCATTGTTTCATGTTCTCTGTGTATATAAATCTCCCCACTGTATTTTCCACTGAATGCATCCGATGAAGTGAGCTGTAGCTCATGAAAGCTTATGCTCAAATAAATTTGTTAGTCTCTAAGTTGCCACAAGTCCTCCTGTTCTTTTTACTTTATTACTGAGGAACGTGTAAACCCATGCAAAGTAGCAGCACTTACTGTTTCATTAGGTGGCTGAACCCACATTCAGGAGCTCTAATATGTCTAAGTGGATCTATCAAATAACATCTGTGAGGAAGCACTGGACAGGAACTTTGCCCCACAAACCTGGGATGTTAGGCAATACTCAAAATGATTACAGATGCAAATGAATCCCTTCACATTTCATAATATTATTGCCACTTACAGTTCTTGTCCTGACCCTGCTTGGGGTTTCCCTCTGAGTCACTGCTTTCTGTATCAACAGGAGAACTACATCTGGGACCTGATTCTGAGCTAAAAAAGAAAAGACCTGAGAATGAACCACAGCTGCTCTGGTCCTGATATAGGATACTTAGAAATAACTCCTAAAAAAGAAGTTATTACAAGCAACCCTAATAACTTACAGTATAGTCAGAGCCTTGCAACAGTGACAATATATACAGTATCATAGTATGAGATATGGATACCACTGATTTCAATCAGTGCAAACACAGAGGTGTGAGTATTGATCCAGATCCACACAGACAATATTTAGAGAAAAGAAAAGAAAGATTACAGTGCAGACCCCTAGCCAGTTATTCCATACAACCACACTCCAAACATTCTTTCACACAGAATTTGTGGAGATGTTATTGGCATTTATGCTTCATTTACCAACAAAAAGGTTGAAAGTCTGTAAATTTTGCCCATCCTTTCTCCTCAGGAGTGGCGGTCTCTGGTGCTGCTGAATCCCATACACTTGATCCAACATCCATGGCCACACAGGGTGCTGGGGGTTTTGAATTCACTGGCTCAAACACAGCTGTCCACCCAGATCCTGAAAGTACAAAGACAAACAGAAGTTGCTTAGATTTTGTACAACCTTATGCCTTCACAAAAAAAGTCAAAGGGGCGGGGGGGGGGAATTCTCAGAGGGAAAAACAAAGATTGTGCAGTGGGAATCCTTGTGGGAATCTATAGGAGGACTGTAGATGAGTCTCATGTTGTTGAAAGAAATCAGGCCATTTATTGATTATCTGAAAATTGGTTTCTCTGACAAATATTGTAACCCCACAATAGGGGAGCACTTATTAAGAAAGATGGCCTTAAAAATTCTTTAACTGCAATGCACTAGCTGCAGGCACACAGTGTGCTGCAGGCAAGATCTGGGCACCTTTCTATCTATCTAGGTACTGTGACAAAGTTCCTCCTCTACCTTGGTGGGTCCTGCGCTTATTGGAGGATTTTGCTCACCTCAGAGATTCACAGTAGCCCTCAGTTTGGCCACTTTCGTGGCTCAAATCTGCCGTTCACTCAGCTAACCTCATCACTGGTCAGCCTGGGGAAAAGGAAGGAGAACAATCCCCACAGTCTCTGCTGGTCCACCTAAAGGGTCGGGGGACAGGCCAGGGACCTTCCCCTCTGGTGGGACCCACAGTCCAAGTCAACTCCTCCTATATCCAATAGGGAGTTGGGGGATGGGGGGAACCCGGGCCCACCCTCTACTGCAGGTTCCAGCTCAAGGCCCTGTGGATCACAGCTGTCTATAGTGTTTTGTGTAACACTTGTGTGACAGCTACAACTCCCTGAGCTACTTCCCCATGGCCATCTCCCAATACCTTCTGTATCCTCACCACAGGACCTTCCTCCTGATGCCAGATAGCGTTTGTACTCCTCAGTCCTCCAGGAGCATGCCCTCTCACTCTCAGCTCCTTGCGCGCACCTCACTAACTGGAGTGAGGGCCTTTTCAAACCAGGTGTCCTGATTCGCCTTAATTAATTATAGCAGCTTCCCAATTCGCTACAGGTGTCCTAATTAGCCTGCCTGCCTTAATTAGTTCTAGAAAGTGCCTGAGTGTTCTGGAATAGTCCCTGTTATTTTACCCAGGGAAAAGGGACCTGCTTAACCTGGAACTAATGTATCTACCTTCAACCACTCTTTTGTAGCCATCTGGCCTGACCCTGTCACAGTACTTATATGGCCCTCATCACTATACTATCTGAATGTGTCAATCATTAACGGATTTCATCCTCTCAATGTCGTTATGAAGTAGGGAAGTGCTATTATCCCCATTTTTACAGGGGGGAACTGATGTACAGGGTAGATTTTCCAAGGTCACACAGGTGGTCAAACAACAGAGCCAGGGATTAAATCCAAATCTCCTGAGTCCCAGTCCACTGCCTTATCTACTAGAACATCCTTCTAGTTCCTCAGTTTCAGACACACAGTTCTAACAGTGATTTGCTTCCTGACATGCAATGCAGTACCTCTCTTAATACAATGTGTATTGTGTCAAATACATCAGTGGTTGAGAAGCACACATAAATTAGGAGGTGATTCACCAAACCGATATTCACTCATAAATTGTACTAATATCTGAACTTAGTTTCTAGACAAAGACAATTGCACCAATTACACTGTCCACAGAAAGTGCCTGTTGTATAAATATTCTTAATTTAATTGGCCTGGATGTCAATGTCCCTCAGATGATGGCCTGAAAAATATCTGTGTTTTTGTAACACTCACAGTAGGTAATGGCAGTAGAAAGTGTTTGTTTTTTAAAGGAGTAGACTTGCACAATGCTATCAGTTCTTCTGTAGCAACACCGCTTGAAAAAAATAACAGCGCCTTTAGTCCTCTCACTTAATATCTTCTTTGTTGATTTGTAATAAAAATTGATACTGTTATAGTAATTACACCCTGCTTGGTCCAAGAGCATAACTGAACGGCACACTGCAATCTTGCAGCTCTAGCTCTCTGCATCTGCAGGATCCAATCCCTCCAACATTTTTAAGGCAGGAATACGCAGATGCAAATTCACAATGGGCATTTTACTTCCCAGCTGCTGATGCTACACTACTGAGTAGCCTCAGTAGTCATGTGGCTTGCAGGTGGCTATACATATACCCAAGTGGTAGACCTCCAGGAAAGGCTGCCTGAGACATGTTTCTGGAGACTTAATTAAGATGCTATGTTGAACTTTTTACCTTCAGTAGAGTCAGAGTCTTTCTGCTCAGAAGGATTATTCTTGTTGGTGTTCTCAGTGAGAGGTGTTGTTTGTTCTTCTGGTTCCTCCTCTTCTTCTGAGTCCACACTGCCATCATGATCCCCATTCTCTAGATCACTTTTTGAGGAACTTTCTGAGGTCTGAGATACTCCAAACCTGAATCGTAGAAATCAGAGTTAGAAAGACCTATTAGGCCATGTAGTCCACCGCCTACTTGCTAGTCCAATCAGGAGGGGGAAGAAAGGGGCAGTGCGGATGCTTCCTTAATGTGTGTCTTTTAATGCTTTGATCAATGTAGTTTTTGATATCCTAAATGACAGGGCTTCCTACAGGAGATATTCCTCAGTTTAATAAATGTCCTTCAGGAATTTCGGCCTAACATTCAGCCTAAATTTTCTGTTTTGTAGTTTCTTCCCATAATTTCCCATTTATATTCCCGTAAACCCCTATAGAATCCCTGCTGTATTTACTACACCCTTCAGAAATTCTCCCTGAGCCATCTCTAAGTAAAATTTACAAACAATTCTGAATCATTTCTCATAAGTTAATTATTATTCACAATAGTATCACAGGTGTGCACAGCACTTTACAAGCATATCGAAAGACAGTCTTTCCCTAAGGAGCATTCACTCTAAACTAAACATAACAAACAAGGCAAGAGACCGAAGTACAGAAGTGGGTGGGAAGGTAAGAGGAAGAATACAGAATGCAAGGGAGGGCAGATTTTTCATGGAGATCACGGCATACATTGTACAGTATGGTTCATAGATTTCTTTTTAATTACAACAGAAGTCACTAAATTACTCTTTCATAGTTTCCACACTTGTAAAATGGAGGTGGGTAGGAGGACTAAATTTGCTAATGTGTGCATTGCACCCTGAGGATATAAAACACTATGAATGCAAACTATCTTCCATATTCTAATTTAGACACACAAGCATTTTCAAGACAATTGAGTCTGAATAGAAAAATCAATTTTCATGTGATCACTAAAAGTCTGACTTACATTTCCAATCAAATGTGAATTATGACTTTATTGCACCCACAATTTTCATTCCTACTTGCAGCAGCTACATATTTCTGATCTTTCATTCAACCTTGTATACAAAAAGGAGACAGAAGGCCTAATTCAATTAATATAGGTCCATCTTCAGTGGCATAAGACTACTTTCTTCACTTAGATTTTGGGGAAAATGAGAGTTGGACAGGAGGGAGTGTATTTGTTATTTATAAACAAAAATTACACAGGATAGTAAACAAATCTTTCCCCTTTTACACACCTCAAATGGAAACTGACTAAAACACAGTTTCTACTCAGTTACATTTTCCATACTGCAATGATTGAAAAGGTGGGATGAGTGACCAGTCCAGAACAACAAGAAAGAAGCATCAGAACAAGTCAGCAAAGGATCAATAAAATTGACATTACAAATGATCTTTAATAAAAACAAAAAGATTCGATTTGGAAGTTGTCCCCTTCTACATCCAAGAAAGTTAAGTTATCAAACTAGCTGGTGTTACAGTGTGCACCACTGATTTTAACTGAAGGGCTGATTCTCACTGGCACCAAGAATGATCACACCCATCCTGTTAGGATTTATTAATTCGCAGATGATAAAGGTGCTGGAACTGACTGCCCTGGAGACTGAAGTCCTCTACGGTATTTATTTCCAAAATATAACGCATAGGCAGCAGCATGGCAAGCTTCCCCACACAAACCCTCTACAGTACCTAATGCCTGTCCTAGAGAATCATTTCTAGGCCAGGGAAGTGAGTTCAATCTCAATCGAGATTCAGAGCGAGAACAGCAAGCAAGTTAGTGCCACCTGACCTGGTGGCTTGTGTGATGCAGATAATTGTCCATTAGCAACTGGACTGAGAATATTAATACATTTCACACAGTTCATAGAATATCAGGGTTGGAAGGGACCTCAGGAGGTCATCTAGTCCAACCCTCTGCTCAAAGCAGGACCAAACCCCAACTAAATCATCCCAGCCAGGGCTTTGTCAAGCCTGACCTTAAAAACCTCAAAGGAAGGAGATTCCACCACCTCCCTAGGGAACCCATTCCAATTCAATTTCGGCCTCTTGGTTGTTTCTGCTGTCCAATTTATCCACATCTTTTAAAACTGCTATTATAGAAGAATTTATTATTAAATAATTAATAAATCTAAGGGGTGGATTGCAAATTCATTACAGTACCAGCTATACAACATGTAAGGGCGCTAAATTCTGACCAAAACCAAATTTTTCTTGTCTTCACAATTTTTAAAAGAATCCTGTATCTTCTCCCTTATTAAACAAACCAATCATTGTTCTCTCTACCGCATCCTCTGGAACAAGACCTGGGCTTTACACTCAGTTTCCAGGAGGTGAGAAAAGGAATGGCTTCTAAAAAATTCTTCAAATAAAGGCAGATTCTCTCCTCCACAACTGGTTGTGTATCCTAGTGTTCCCCCCATTGTTACATGCTCTCAAGCCTGGCCTCATTTGTACATGACAGGTGTCTTGCTCTAAGTTTAAGACAAGCAATTATCTCTTTGTAGGAGCAGCTCATATAAAACCATTCTGTTTTATACAAGCAACAGGCTCCAAAGCACATATTTATAAGGAATAATGAACTGGAATATACAACCTGACAGTATTCAGAGAAAAAAGAGAGACCTTTTGCTTTCACCTTACCGTGTTCTTGATTTGACTTGGGTTGCATAGGTTATTTCCTTCTCCTCCCAGATATCTTCCTCCTCCTCTTTATCATCAAACTGTTGTATCCGTTCATTGCAGCAGGCCTCAAAGAGGGATGCATTTGGCTAAAACAAATTTCAACAGAAATCAGGTTCTGTGGATTTCTGGGGGAGGAAGCAACTAGACTGGTGATGCAGAGCAGAGTTCACAAAGCACAGTGTCCATGTACATCTAACCCCCTGACGTTATATGTACACTTTTCACTTTACTTTCACCCAGGATAAGGAACAGGCAATATACAGAAGTGGAAGGGCCAAGAGTCAGAAAGAGGTTTGGTAAGCCTGGAGGCAGGAAGCCCAGAAGAGACCAAATAAGAAATAAGGCTGTCACAGCCTGGCTTGCGTCTGAAATAAAAGGTATCCCTGCTTGCTGCTTCATAGTCATCCTGTCATACAAATCTCTCCACTTCACCCACTGTGGTAGGGAGGCTTCTCTGCCATGGGGGGTTGCCTCAGAGATATTTCAGAAAAAGTAAAGCATTCACTCACAAATTTTCCAGTTTGGAATTTTGAGAAGAGGGAGACGATGTCATGAATACAGTCCACTCCACAAAGACAAATGAACTTCCCACAGCATAATCTCAGCGTTCAGGCTAAATTTCAATGGAGTAATTACATTCTTCCTGCTTAAAGCACCCTGTAATGCTAACTGCTGTGCTATTCCTGAACTCTGGCTCTGTCCAACACATAGCACTTTCCACCCCAGCAGTGGCTGCATTTCAGTGGCTGGTGAAGTCACATATTTCTGAACATATACAATTTGTGATCAGTTTGCCAAGTTCATTGAGTGCTTTGGGATCTTTGGATAAAAGGTTCTAAGTATGTGTCAATTATGAGATGATGTACTGTTACAAACAAGAGCTGTAGTGAAATGTCACTACCAAAAAACCCCCTCTCTAGTTAGGAAAACACAGCTAAGCATATTAAATGCTACCTGGGGTTGCAGGTTTTAGTTAGCAGTTTCAAGCAAAACACAATGAATTTTTGCATCTCAGAAATGCTGCCTGTGATGTGAAGAGAGAAAAGGGGAGAAGGAACTAATTTTTCCCTGAGCAGTGTAAGGGAAGTTGTTAAAAGAAGCCGTTTTAAGACCAAGGAAATCGAATGCCCTCAGTTCTGAATGGAACAGGTTTTGTCAGGAAACAGATGTGTAGGGGACTCTTCACTTGCTCCACAACAGGTGCTGACTCAGGAAAGTATGGTGGAGGGGCAAAGGATGGGGTGGCAATACTCAGATTCGTAACGAACCAATTTTCTAATATTTTTATTCACCAACTTCTAATCCTATTCAACAGATGAAAAGGGTGGCAGGGAGAGACAACGGGCTACAGCAGGTTCATAGGGCATTTGCTAGCGAAGACAGAAGCACACCGTCCAGCTCCAGTGGCCACTCCTGTAATGGAGTCTTAGAGCTAGACGATGCAACAGCAGACTGAAAGAGCAACAGAATTGTATAGTACGGTGATTTCAGTGCCCTGATTCCCTTGCTTGGAGATAGGCACTGGGGCATCTTTTTCTTTACTACATAAATAAAATACAGCACCCCTTTTCTCCAAGATGCAAATGGCTGCATCTGATTCAAGCATGGTCTGACCTGCTGGAGTCAGTCCTGTTCAATAAATATCCAAAAACCCCACTTACACTGTCATCATCCGCATCTATGTTGAAGTTTATCTCTGCAATCCGGTCAAAAGGTGCACTGCAAAGAGAAATCTGCATAAGGGCTTGGAGCAACAGGTACAAAGACAACTAAACATAGAAAGACTTTGCAACCCAACTTCTCTGCTGTTCTCTGCACACTCACTGCTGTATTATTCCAACCCAATGATTTCTTTACTCTAGTCCTTGAGGGAAAAATAACGTAAACTTGTATTTCTGCTTCTTTGCAGGTATCACTTGTAGATCTTGTTCCGCTCCTTAGCAGTGGGACTATCCTAGCTCATAAAGTATTTTGACCGTATAGAGCAATGTAGCAGGACAGAGAACAAACCAAGCCCCTACTGGCTGTCACATGCAAACTCCTGCAGAGCATAAATGCTGCCTGCAAACATTTCAGTCAGTTCCTTCAACTGAGTCAGAGACAAAGCTCCCAAAGATAAAGCCAATTCCAGCTGATCACAAACCTCTAAGAGCATCTCATATAATCATGTTCCGTCCTCACTGATCACTTATGTAGCAGCTCTAAGTCCTTAGTGGATAATGATGCAAATCACAAAAACCATCAAACAGCTCACACTGGCAGTTAGGTTAAGAGAGACCATTACTAGAACCGGAGAGGGTTCCACAGAGCAGGAGTGCAGCTGATTGAGGAGGGGGATTTTACTCTGTATCTACACATGCCTAAATCTGGGCAGTGTTATTTATGTCTCAAATGTTATCAATTAAAGCTATTAAGTTAGTGCATCTGTTGTAAAATATTAAAAAATATTCAAATGACCATCCCACTAAAAAAGGGGTCATTTTTAATTATATCTTAAGTCACTTCTTTCATAGGTTTCACCAACAAATATCCTACACTGGAACAGTTTTTGTTTTATTCTCTCCCCCTTCTTATTCATCCTCATGGGAATGGATAGTATGTTCCAGCTACATTTCTCCATCAGCTTCAGTTTTACATTAACGGTCTCTACATGACTCCCGATAGAACTTATGCTGCTTTTTCCCCAATAACTGATTTAATTTCTATTTTTATTACAAAAATGGGAAAAACAATCAGATTACCCCATAATCAGTCAATTGCATGCTGGATTGGAACTTCTTGACCCTATTAACGGTCCTTATGACCACAATGCTCAAGAAAAAGGCTAGAGAATATCTAAGATTCTCCCTTCACACTGAAAAGTAGCTTCCATTTATTTGAATATCATTCTAATGGAGACCCTAGAACTTTGAGGTTGCTGAGACCTTCCGAGCTAGATGGTATTGACAGCTTTCAGGACATACTGGTTGGTACTTTCTTGAGGGTGACTATAAAGATGGCACAAACTCATCTGAAGCTGGCATACAAAATGAAATGGCAATTTGAAAAGAGTTATTTTACTCAGGACCTGGTAGTGACTTAAGCTCTGCTATGAAGAGAACAAACAATGAACTTCCGAATAACTCAGATTCATCAGGAGCAGCAAAAGACTCAGAATCATTGTGCTACCATAGAGCTTTCCAGGCTAAAAACTGCCCCTTTCCACTGATCACCAGGTCACTAAGGCCATCAGCCTCTAGCATTTTTCTATTTGAAATTAAGTCTCACAAAATGGAAGGAGATCTCTAACTTTTTAACACTATATGAAATACAGTTATAAGATAGGTTTCAGAGTAACAGCCATGTTAGTCTGTATTCGCAAAAAGAAAAGGAGTACTTGTGGCACCTTAGAGACTAACCAATTTATTTGAGCATGAGCTTTCGCGAGCTACAGCTCACTTCATCGGATGCATACTGTGGAAACTGCAGAAGACATTATATATACACAGAGACCATGAAACAATACCTCCTCCCACCCTACTCTCCTGCTGGTAACAGCTTATCTAAAGTGATCATCAAGTTGGGCCATTTCCAGCACAAATCCAAGTTTTCTCACCCTCCGCCCCCCGCCCCCCCCAAACTCACTCTCCTGCTGGTAACAGCTCATCCAAAGCGACCACTCTCCCTACAATATGCATGATAATCAAGGTGGGCCATTTCCAGCACAAATACAGGTTTTCTCACCCCCCCACCCCCATAAACACACAAACTCACTCTCCTGCTGGCAATAGCTCATCCAAAGCGACCACTCTCCCTACAATATGCATGATAATCAAGGTTTAACCAGAACGCCGGGGGGGGGGGGGGGGGAAACAAGGGGAAATAATGCATAATGACTTAGCCACTCCCAGTCTCTATTTAAGCCTAAATTAATAGTATCCAATTTGCAAATGAATTCCAATTCAGCAGTTTCTCGCTGGAGTCTGGATTTGAAGTTTTTTTGTTGTAAGATAGCGACCTTCATGTCTGTGATTGCATGACCAGAGAGACTGAAGTGTTCTCCGACTGGTTTATGAAAGTTATAATTCTTGACATCTGATTTGTGTCCATTTATTCTTGTACGTAGAGATTGTCCAGTCTGACCAATGTAAATGGCAGAGGGGCATTGCTGGCACATGATGGCATATATCACATTGGTGGATGTGCAGGTGAACGAGCTTCTGATAGTGTAGCTGATGTTATTAAGCCCTTTGATGGTGTCCCCTGAATAGATATGTGGGCACAGTTGGCAATGGGCTTTGTTGCAAGGATAAGTTCCTGGGTTAGTGGTTCTGTTGTGTGGTATGTGGTTGTTGGTGAGTATTTGCTTCAGGTTGGGGGGCTGTCTGTAGGCAAGGACTGGCCTGTCTCCCAAGATTTGTGAGAGTGTTGGGTCATCCTTCAGGATAGGTTGTAGATCCTTAATCATGCGTTGGAGGGGTTTTAGTTGGGGGCTGAAGGTGACGGCTAGTGGCGTTCTATTATTTTCTTTGTTAGGCCTGTCCTGTAGTAGGTGACTTCTGGGAACTCTTCTGGCTCTATCAATCTGTTTCTTCACTTCCGCAGGTGGGTATTGTAGTTGTAAGAATGCTTGATAGAGATCTTGTAGTGTTTGTCTCTGTCTGAAGGGTTGGAGCAAATGCGGTTGTATCGCAGAGCTTGGCTGTAGACGATGGATCGTGTGGTGTGGTCAGGGTGAAAGCTGGAGGCATGTAGGTAGGAATAGCGGTCAGTAGGTTTCCGGTATAGGGTGGTGTTTATGTGACCATTGTTTATTAGCACTGTAGTGTCCAGGAAGTGGATCTCTTGTGTGGACTGGACCAGGCTGAGGTTGTTGGTGGGATGGAAATTGTTGAAATCATGGTGGAATTCCTCAAGGGCTTCTTTTCCATGGGTCCAGATGATGAAGATGTCATCAATATAGCGCAAGTAGAGTAGGGGCTTTAGGGGACGAGAGCTGAGGAAGCGTTGTTCTAAGTCAGCCATAAAAATGTTGGCATGCAGTGGGGCCATGCGGGTACCCATAGCAGTGCCGCTGATCTGAAGGTATACATTGTCCCCAAATGTAAAATAGTTATGGGTAAGGACAAAGTCGCAAAGTTCAGCCACCAGGTTAGCCGTGACATTATCGGGGATAGTGTTCTTGACGGCTGGTAGTCCATCTTTGTGTGGAATGTTGGTGTAGAGGGCTTCTACATCCAATAGTGGCCAAGATGGTGTTATCAGGAAGATCACCGATGGATTGTAGTTTCCTCAGGAAGTCAGTGGTGTCTCGAAGGTAGCTGGGAGTGCTGGTAGTGTAGGGCCTGAGGAGGGAGTCTACATAGCCAGACAATCCTGCTGTCAGGGTGCCAATGCCTGAGATGATGGGGCGCCCAGGATTTCCAGGTTTATGGATCTTGGGTAGTAGATAGAATATCCCAGGTCGGGGTTCCAGGGGTGTGTCTGTGTGGATTTGATCTTGTGCTTTTTCAGGAAGTTTCTTGAGCAAATGCTGTAGTTGCTTTTGGTAACTCTCAGTGGGACGAGAGGGTAATGGCTTGTAGAAAGTGGTGTTGGAGAGCTGCCGAGCAGCCTCTTGTTCATATTCCGACCTATTCATGATGACAACAGCACCTCCTTTGTCAGCCTTTTTGATTATAATGTCAGAGTTGTTTCTGAGGCTGTGGATGGCATTGTGTTCTGCACGGCTGAGGTGATGGGGCAAGTAATTTGTTTTTAATGACAGAAACTTATAAGGGTGATAATCTCAGGAGACGGGGATGAGGAGGTGTTTTTAATGAGAATCATAGAATCATAGAATCATAGAATATCATGGTTGGAAGGGACCCCAGAAGGTCATCTAGTCCAACCCCCTGCTCGAAGCAGGACCAATTCCTAGTTAAATCATCCCAGCCAGGGCTTTGTCAAGCCTGACCTTAAAAACCTCTAAGGAAGGAGATTCTACCACCTCCCTAGGTAACGCATTCCAGTGTTTCACCACCCTCTTAGTGAAAAAGTTTTTCCTAATATCCAATCTAAACCTCCCCCACTGCAACTTGAGACCATTACTCCTTGTTCTGTCATCTGCTACCATTGAGAACAGTCTAGAGCCATCCTCCTTGGAACCCCCTTTCAGGTAGTTGAAAGCAGCTATCAAATCCCCCCTCATTCTTCTCTTCTGCAGGCTAAACAATCCCAGCTCCCTCAGCCTCTCCTCATAACTCATGTGTTCCAGTCCCCTAATCATTTTTGTTGCCCTTCGCTGGACTCTCTCCAATTTATCCACATCCTTCTTGAAGTGTGGGGCCCAAAACTGGACACAGTACTCCAGATGAGGCCTCACCAATGTCGAATAGAGGGGAACGATCACGTCCCTCGATCTGCTCGCTATGCCCCTACTTATACATCCCAAAATGCCATTGGCCTTCTTGGCAACAAGGGCACACTGCTGACTCATATCCAGCTTCTCGTCCACTGTCACCCCTAGGTCCTTTTCCGCAGAACTGCTGCCTAGCCATTCGGTCCCTAGTCTGTAGCTGTGCATTGGGTTCTTCCGTCCTAAGTGCAGGGTCCTGCACTTATCCTTATTGAACCTCATCAGATTTCTTTTGGCCCAATCCTCCAATTTGTCTAGGTCTTTCTGTATCCTATCCCTCCCCTCCAGCGTATCTACCACTCCTCCCAGTTTAGTATCATCCGCAAATTTGCTGAGAGTGCAATCCACACCATCCTCCAGATCATTTATGAAGATATTGAACAAAACCGGCCCCAGGACCGACCCTTGGGGCACTCCACTTGATACCGGCTGCCAACTAGACATGGAGCCATTGATCACTACCCGTTGAGCCCGACAATCTAGCCAGCTTTCTACCCACCTTATAGTGCATTCATCCAGCCCATACTTCCTTAACTTGCTGACAAGAATACTGTGGAAGACCGTGTCAAAAGCTTTGCTAAAGTCAAGAAACAATACATCCACTGCTTTCCCTTCATCCACAGAACCAGTAATCTCATCATAGAAGGCGATTAGATTAGTCAGGCATGACCTTCCCTTGGTGAATCCATGCTGGCTGTTCCTGATCACTTTCCTCTCATGCAAGTGCTTCAGGATTGATTCTTTGAGGACCTGCTCCATGATTTTTCCAGGGACTGAGGTGAGGCTGACTGGCCTGTAGTTCCCAGGATCCTCCTTCTTCCCTTTTTTAAAGATTGGCACTACATTAGCCTTTTTCCAGTCATCCGGGACTTCCCCCGTTCGCCACGAGTTTTCAAAGATAATGGCCAATGGCTCTGCAATCACAGCCGCCAATTCCTTCAGCACTCTCGGATGCAACTCGTCCGGCCCCATGGACTTGTGCACGTCCAGCTTTTCTAAATAGTCCCTAACCACCCCTATCTCCACAGAGGGCTGGCCATCTCTTCCCCATTTTGTGATGCCCAGCGCAGCAGTCTGGGAGCTGACCTTATTAGTGAAAACAGAGGCAAAAAAAGCATTGAGTACATTAGCTTTTTCCACATCCTCTGTCACTAGGTTGCCTCCCTCATTCAGTAAGGGGCCCACACATTCCTTGGCTTTCTTCTTGTTGCCAACATACCTGAAGAAACCCTTCTTGTTACTCTTGACATCTCTGGCTAGCTGCAGCTCCAGGTGCGATTTGGCCCTCCTGATATCATTCCTACATGCCCGAGCAATATTTTTATACTCTTCCCTGGTCATAGGTCCAACCTTCCACTTCTTGTAAGCTTCTTATTAGCATCTCTTACATAACAGCTGCAGAGTCATTATCACTTAGGGAATGTCTACAGTGCAATGTAAGCCCAGGGTTCGAACTCAGACATAGCCTAACTGGATATTAGAAAAAACTTTTTCACTAGGAGGGTAGTGAAGCACTGGAATGCGTTACCTAGGGAGGTGATGGAATCTCCTTCCTTTGAGGTTTTTAAGATCAGGCTTAACAAAGCCCTGGTTGGGATGATTTAGTTGGGGATTGGTCCTGCTTTGAGCAAGTGGTTGGTCTAGATGACCTCCTGAGGTCCCTTCCAACCCTGATATATTTTGTGAGAGCCTATCCTCCTCCCCCTTCTAGCTTCAAACAACTCATACTAACCGAGGGCTCAGACCCAGGGTCGCAGGACCCCACAGGGTGGAGGAGCCAAGCCTGACTTAAGTCAGGACCCAGCATTCAAGCTCTATTGATTTGCAGTGGACTCATGCTGTGGGGGTTTGTTTACACTGCAATAAAACACCTGCGGCTGTGTCAGCAGACTTGGCCTCGCAGGGCTATAAAATTGCCATGTCGACATTCAGGCTTGGGCTCTGAGACCCCAGCCACTTGGAGCCCAAGCGGGAACATCTATGCCACTACTTTTAGCCTTGTAGATTGAGGCTGCAAGCACAAGCCCGGGTTCTGAGATTCACCACCGAGGGTTGGATTTTTTTGTTTTGTTTTGTTTTGTTTTTTGCAGTGTAGACGTACCCTAAGATTCTGTAACATGAAATCCATCCACCTCTCCCTTCTTAATGGTTTTTGGAATTGCCTTAACACTTGCATGCTTCCTTGTAAGTGAGGAAGATGAAGATTTCCTCGGGGACTTCATCTGACTGCCAATCTTCAACTGTAGACATGACAAAACTGGAAAAATGAACTCACTTGATATTGTCATCCTGGTCTGCAAACTCCTCGTCATTGAAGCCAAACTGATCCACAAAGTTGGCTGTCATCTGTTGGATTTGGTACTCTGAGAATGCCTGAGGGATGCAACCAGAGACCGGTTATAAGGCAATTCAAAGAGTTTAAAATAAACATTATAAGAAGATGCTGCTAATCAAGCCCATCCCACCTACAGTCTACTCCTCTGAGTTTGTATAGCGCCTAGCACAATGGGGCCCCATTCTTGGTTGGCCCTTAGCCACTACTATAATAAACTGAACTATATAATAGTAGTAGTTCAATTTTCCAAACTAGGTATTTCCACCACTATTGTTTGTTAGGACTTTGCTGCAGTAGCCAGCAAACACCTGTTTTCTGACGGTCAATATACTGAAGTCCTCCTGTTAGCACTGCTGTTGAAACTCCCATCCCGCCAGTGCAAGGGGGAAATTCCAATTTCCCTTGTAGAGAGAAGTCAGTTAATTTCCCTTGTTTTTATGGGGGGTTTTAACATAGCGACTAGGGAAACAAACACATTTGGAGGTCGGGGGGTGTATCTGCAAAACCACAGAAGTTAGCTGGGGGACTCAGGTGAAGGGGTAAGTAATCTGATACTCATTTTTTTAACCTCACTAGATTTCAGGTTAAGGGTGTCCCTTGGATTCCCGCATCTGGTTTTATATGGCTAGCTAAATCTGAACTACCTAAAATGTCTTTGCTGGATCTAATCTGCCCTGCCCTTTCCTAAACTGCACCTCTACTGTCTCCATGAGTCATGGAGACACTTCTTCCATTCTACTCTCACCTAACAATCACTATGCAAATACATCCTTCAGCAGCCCTCAGAGAGTGCTTACACAGGAAAACTAGGCACCTCGGGCCAAAATTCATTGGAGGGGGAGTCCAGGGCCCGCCATGCAGTACAAGCACTGTGGTCAGGGTTGCCATACTACAGATCCACCAGGACCAGCTGCTCATCCTGCAAGCAGGCCAAACCTGAGTGGTGCTGTGACCCCATGCACCAGGTCACAAGACTGCTCATTCAAATTAGGCCCGGCCACACTCCATCAGCGTAGGTAGGGGCCCATAGTGTATACCTGCCTGGGGCCCAATGATGGGTTAAATCCAGCCCTGCTGATGTCCAACCTGGCTCTACCAGTAACCATTAGGAGATTTCAAATATTTGCCTTCAAACACAAGAAAGCAAAATTCACCCCCTTCACTTGGCTCTCTCGTTTTATAAGAGAATACCTATTCAATTGCCTTCCCTTTCCTTTATAAATAATACCATTTTAACCCATAGATCTCAATGAGCTTTATAAAAGAGGTAAATATCACTATATCCCCATTTTAGAGCAGTGGAAACTAAGGCACAGAGAGATCATACCACAGAGCTGTGGGAGAGCTGGGAACAGAATCCAGGTCTCCCAACTGAGCACTCAATCTAATGGGTCACACTGCCTCTAACAAAATGTCTTCCCCATGGGCACCTCAGCAGGAGAGCGGTCTTCACCAATGGTCAGCTCTACCCTCTGCTGCAGTGAGCGAGTGACATTTTCCACATGGCACAAAAACTTTAGGGTGAGAAGGTTCAAATACTGGCCAAATTGTCCTTCTCTTCTTGTAAAAACATCTCTACCGTTAACAGATTAGACAGACACACAAGCAGCTTTAGACCCTGGTAAGAAGATAGGAAGCTGCACCATAGTGAGAAGGATTAAAGATGAAGCCAGACGTAGTGTGCTTCTCGGCAACAGTACGAAGCACAGAGTCTGTCACCTGTTGGAGGGAGAGTTCATTGGGGAAGGCGCTCTCGATGTCCTCGTCCTCACTGGAAGAATGCAGATGGTGGGTGCTCACCTGAAACAAAGATCACAATGAATGCTAGGGAAAGCCAAGAGAGGTCACAGTATAATCTTGCCCTATTAAGAATCTATCACAGCCAGAGACCAAAGCGGTCTAGTAGGAATTATTTTCCTTCAGAGCGCAACATCATGAGACACAATACACATCAGAGAGGTTGCCAAGCTACAGCAGTACTGCAGCTAGGTCAGAGAGAAATCCCTCACACTCAGCACTATAGAGAAGAGGTTAACTATAACTCCCCACGCCGGCCCCTGTATACCCGCTGTGTAGGATCAAGGAAAATATCACAGAAAAGGCTGTATAAAACCAACAATTTTCATATAAAACAGGTGCCAGAAAGCACCAGGCCCATCTGAAATATGCAGAAGGGTTTAGCACTGTCCTTACCAAATCCACTGTATTCTTCCGGTTGGTCTCTCTCAGCGTCTCTTCTACAAAGCTCTCCCACCTCCCTCTGCAATCCTCAGGTAGCTCTGTAACAAATGGATCACCACCATAGTTACCTCATAGCTCAAGAAACAAAGGACCAGTGCCAGTCAATGGAACGTATCAATCCCACTCTCTCCCATATACTGGGCAATGTTCAGATCCCCAGACAAGTAAGAAACAGTGTTCTGGGGTACATGCATCTCAATCCCTGAGGCAATATTTTATATAACATGTTTTTAATCCCTCAGCACTTGTTCAACAAACACATGGTGATATTTAAAAAGATTAAAAACACTCCTATGACCCAAAGCACTGAAAGAATCCAACAAAGCGAACAGAAGACAAAACAAAAATATGGGGCCAAGACTGGAAGTATACACCTGAGGAAGAGAGGTATATTTGAGGTGCAAAGAGCGGAGAGGGCATTGGCTGAGATGGATATCAGAGCATGGAGAAATTCCAGCCCTAAGGACCTCCAAAGCAAAGTTAACTCATGCCATTTCATATTCCTTGGATACTATGTACTGTAACTACTAGTTCTGCCCACGCATTATAATGTACCACTTCAGTTCTGGGCCTCGCTCAGTGTTTAACATGCTATTCTCCCATGCAATGAGCCGAGTTAGAGAGCTAAAGAGAATAGCAATAAGGCAAATTCTTCAGTCAGTGTAGCCCCTAAATGGCCAAGGGAACTACAAGACAACACTTAGAAATTCTTGCACAATGCAACCTCTCAAGTTGCTAACATTAGTGTTTGATAAGCATGTAAGAAGCCAAGAAAGGTGAACGATTCCTCCCATCTGCACCAATGTGTTTTCCATTAATATACTTAACTGGGTATCCTTATCTCCTCCTAGACAAACAAAGGGTTAAGTGGGCTACGCAGTGGTTTTCAAACTGTAGGCCAAAGTCAAGTGGGGTCAGAAGAACATCATCTGCCCCTGTATCTCTCTCAAATAGAGACTCAAGTGTTAGTGATAATTTACTAAAAGAAACCACATTCTCCCCATAACACCTTCCAAGCCCCAACACCCACACTTTATTTATTGTCATTTCTTGATATGTTATGTCTAAACTAGAGTGTCAGCTTCCTGGGACAGGGCCCCGTTCTCCCCTGTAAATCTAAGGTACTGCAAAAAACGTATAATCTCCTGTTGAGCAAGGCACCCTGTAGGACAAAATGAGTCAAACTCTGCACATAGTTATGCAGACACAATCCCACAGACTTCGACATGGCAGTGTGCATGTAAGAGAGAGCAGAATGTGGCCAAAAGCTTCCATAAGAATCAAATATAAACATTCAGCCAGAAATCTTTTTTTTTAAAACTGTAAAATGGGATCTTACCAGCATGTAAAACAAGGCAAAACAGAGTGTTTCAGAAAGAGCTATTCAATCAGAAAAACACATGATGGAACAGGGACTAGACCATGTACCTTTAATGAATTCACTGGTCTGGGTCTGCATGGGGCCCTTCTCCATATTCTGTACCACAGCATTGGCTATTCGGGTAAGGTGGCCCATATTCCCTCGCCTCATTCCACCTTCTGCCCTGAAAACAGCAACAGTCAGTACCAGTTCAACAAAACACTCACCAGCAAATTCTTAAGAGTCACCGGCTGCTGCCACAATTTAACATGTGTAAACAGTAATTACTACCAGTGTGGCAGATGTAAAGATGCTACATCAACACAGAATAGGCTGAAGGGGATGAACTGTCTCACAACAGAGGAGCCAGATCACATTGTCTCAGGCAGATAGGGAAGAGAGAACTCCTATTGCACTGGGTATACCAGACATCTATAAAAGCAGCTGTGAGATACTAGCACAGAAGTAGATAATTTTTTAATCATAACTTCCCTGAAACAAAGACACAGCAACAGAGAAATATTCGAATCATGGCTGTATTGAAAAAGCACTGGAATTGTAGTTGAAGGTAAGAGAGAACAAAAGAGATTCTAACTATAATGACATATTTCCCTCAAAGAGAATTTCTGAAAAATAATCAAAATTAAATTAAATAATAACAAAGTCACATTGCCCCTGTATTTTCGTTGTTCTGATGCTATCCAAGGAAAATGTCAATCTCAAAATCAATCAGTGAGTGAAATGGCTGAGACAATCTTCCTACCCACACTATTCAGAAAAGGACTGAAGTGACTCAGGAATCAAAATATATTCGCTTTGATGGCAGGTCAGCAGGTGACACTTACACAGCTCAGACCAGAGCGACTCATCGAATATAGCAGATCTGCTCTCAAACTGGCAGGTGCTGACAATCAAAAGAATGGACAGAACTCACACAAGTAACCTAATTATTCATTTTAACACTTCATTCACATTACAGAGTATCTCATCAAATATTCAGGTTTGAGGCAAATATTATTTGCGCAGCACTAACTGTGCGCAAGGTTGACACAGGCAGCCCTGCTGAATATTGTGGAGGCTGGTTCAAATCAAAGCACATTAAAAACACCATAGAAACACAATGTAAAAGAAGTCTCCATGCCACCCACTACTGAACCCTAGACAAAATACTGTAAAAAGAAAACCACCTCTTTTATTTGAGCTCCTGGAGGAGATGTTGATGATAAAAGCATACATTACTTTAGTGACACGTAAAACTTTTCATTTTATATTTTGGAGTAACTGGACTATATCAAAAGTTAATTTTGTGATGGTTTGCTGTTCTAATGTCAATTCCCCATAAATACTTTGGAGTTTTCATAGACTGATTGATTTTAGAGCCAGAAGGGACCACTTTGATCGTCCAGATTGACCTGCATAAATAACACCAGCCACAGAACTTCCCTGTTTTGCTCATGACGTTACTATAAAATTCAGTATTAGATAATAAGGTGACAGGCTTTATACAAACCCCCTAATCAGGATGTTCCTTTTAACAACATGAAGTTGTGCCTAAAAAATTTGAGCATTAACTATGAGCTAAATCAAGAGCTCCACAAGTGTCTCCTGAATCTCAATGAGTGACAGAAGTCAAAGCCCAAACAGAGATGACAGAGAGGCAAGGTGGGTGAGGTAATATCTTTTATTGGACAAGCTTATGTTGGTGAGAGAGACAAGTCACAAGGAGGAAAGGAAGAGGTGTTAATGGGCCACTTCACCTTGAAATATGTGTTAACTACTTAGGCTAAACAATCTGTTCTACCTTGTGTTTAGCTGTGACACTCTGAGTAAGTTTCATCACCCCCAATCATTTAAATCTATAAAACAAAATTCAAGTAATATCGACAGACGCAATTATGGTTGTCAGTGCATTATCTACCATGCAGGGGGACTGTCAAGAGAAATTAGCAAATTGCCTCTACAGCACATTGAAGCTGTAAAGTGCTATAAATAGCAGCAAAATGTTTAGGTAAGCAAGGAAACGGAAGCACAGATCATTTTCTTTCACATCAATCTATTTTCTTTATTTTTAGAGTCGTATTTCATACCAATCACCACATTACCTGAATGGCTTCCAGAGTTAGAAAATTACACGAGGAATCTAATCTCAAATAGGGTTTCCCAGACATTCTTCTCCCAAAAGTGGGGGGAACAGTACGTAGGTTATTTTTTAAAAAAAGCAAGCTAATGTGCTATGTGGTGTTCTTTGGGAAAGCAAGAATGAAGTGTGCTTTGCATGCCGACTGGAGCACTGATAGGCCCCTTCCTGTCCATAGGGGTCTAAGTATGTGTTTACCTGGTATGTATTTGATTTTTAACATCTGAACAATCTGCATTCTGATTTTCTAGCACATTAGCAAACTTCTCTATTATCCAAATAATTGAAAGAATATTCAACACACTAGCCAAAATTTCCAGCTCTCAAATTGGGCCCTCCATACAACCAAAAACACCCTTACTGTATTTTGTCATTGACTTCCCAGGCATCCAATATCCTCTGCAACAGGCAGCACCTCTGGAACAGCTAGAGAACGAGAGACAGTGAGAACGTTTCAGAGGCTAACGGAAATCCAGTGGCCCAAGTAGCCTATATCAGATCAGGGATCACTTTCATTAATCTCTTTACACCTTCTACCACTTAAAATTACTTTAAGACAAATTTTAAATGGATTCATCTGGATGGAACAAACTGGACAAGAACTCTGAAAAGGTCCAGCAATCCTCTCAAGTTTTCCTTAAGTGGTTCAATCTTCCTCTATGTCACAGAATTTCCCTTCTCTTAGAGGAGGGGAGAGACGGTGTTTCCTGTAAGATACTTCACTTTACCCTTAAAGGGTTCATCATAATCATAATGAAGAGAGCTATCATGGTTTTAAGACAACAGCACAGAATAGTCTCAGCATTAGAAGCACATGCACAGAAAGAGTCAGGAATCTGTAATCATGACAATTGGTTTTGCGGTTTTTTGGTCCGAAGTGTCAGTGCATCTTTACTAAAAGGAAAAGTGATCTCTAAACTCATTAAGAGGGATGATATTTTTCCTCTATAGTTGAAAGAATAAATCATCTGTACAAAGGCAAGTACATTTCCATCCAGAACTGGAAGACCAAAACACTGTCTAGACATCTTGATAAGCATTACCCTCTCTTCTTAAGCACTTTGTCAGGCTACTCTCTTGTTAACCAAGACCCGTGCCGAATCCATCCACCTAAAGCTCTCAAGTGACATGACTAGACTTACATGTGTCACCATAATATTCTCTGGACTGTGGTCTGAAGTCTTCAAGTTCTCTGTGGTCACATTCCCATTCAGCACCTCCTCTTTATTATCCAGGTCATTTGTTGCTGATTTCCCTTCATGCACAGAGTGCGAGAGAATAGCTGCTATGCACAGTTCCACTTGGAAGTGCAAAAAGTTATTCCATGTGTATTTAAAAAATAAGTCCTGGAACAAAATAAAGGATAGAAAAAAATCCACTTAGGACACATGTCTGATCAGACCTTTATACACACACACAAACTTACTTTGTAACAACAAGAGGGACAAAGTGGAAACACACAGTCAGTCAGCCCAATTTACAGAGCATGTTTCCTGAGAGCAAGTCAGTGAAACTTCGATCAGTGGAATCACTTGTGGAGTAAGGTACTACACTCAACATAAGATAGTCAGTGTTATAATGACAGGTTTCAGAGTAGCAGCCGTGTTAGTCTGTATTCGCAAAAAGAAAAGGAGGACTTGTGGCACCTTAGAGACTAACCAATTTATTTGAGCATAAGCTTTCATGAGCTACAGCTCACTTCATCGGATGCATATAATGGTGCAGCTTGGTTTCTATGCAGGCTTCACTCCAAAAACTGAGATCCCCTGAGACTAAAAAAGTGTTATCTAATTTGCCCAAACAAAGCTCAAGTACTAACTCCACCAAGATAATCACTAAAAATCAAGGAAAACAACAGTTAAGGCAATCTTCATTCATATGCCTTAACATCATTACTCCTCGGGGAATTCTGTGCCACTATACATGAGCAGAATTCATGTCTGGCGCAAAAAATTGTTTTCCCCTGCAGAAAATACATTCAGCCCAAGACGTGGTGCCAGAACAGCCGGCTGACCAGCAGTAACAGCTACCAGCAATCTGCGTTCATCACAGCAGCCAGCCTGTGGAGCCAGGTTAGGAGGCAGAGTGGGGCACACAGGGCTGCTTGGTGGAGTCACAGACTGGGTTTCAGAAGGGCTAGTGGGGGGGCAACAGACTGGGGCGTGGGCTCAGGAGCTAGCACTGAACCAGGGGCTGAATGGGATGGGGCTCCAGGGCCATATGGGGACAGGGAGTAGGGGGGTGCAGGACCACATGGGGATGGCGAGTGCGGGAATAAGGGCAGATGTGCCTGACTGAATGGGTGAGGCTCAGGGTCAGCCAAGGTCTGCATGGGGGAGGCTCCCCAACTCCCTAGCAATCCCTCCCCCTCTCCCCCAAAAGAAACTGTTCCATACTTCTCCCACCTACACCCAACAACCCTTCAGGTTCACTCCCAGGCTCCTTCCCTCTCTCTCAACTCCTCCGTTACTTCCAACTCCCCCAAGCCTTTACAGTGCTTCTGCAGGGTGTGGGAAATGCGATTCTGTATTGTAGCGTAAATGAATTACTCAAAGTTCTGTATTAATATGCCTAGTAACAAGTTCATTTGTCAAAAAAAAAAAAATTCCTGAATCTTTTTTTTTGTCTTTATTGTTACAGACATACTTGCTGACAAGTATTTTGAAATAAATTACCAAAATAATTATAACTGGTGTGATTATATTGTGTTATTTTGACAAAATATGAATAATTTTGCAGAATTTTAAAGCATTGTGCACATAATTTTAATTCTTTGGCGCACAATTCCCCCAGGAGCATAACATCTAAACAGCATTACACTAAAACGCACTCACAGATATCTCACCTCCACAAAAAACTCTTCCAACACGTAAGTTATAACCAAACATAATGCACTCTACTTCCTCTAAATCATACACAAACAGAACTCTGACTCACAGCACAACTAAATTAAGATATATTCTCTATCCTATGACTTGGTTGGCTATGATGAAAAATAATCACTGACAATAACTTAACTGTACCACTCAGAAAATATCAGAAACAATTTTTCCTAAGCCATTTTCTTAGTTATTGTGGAATTTATTTGGTTTATACCCCAGGGTAAGGCTGAGCAGAGGGTAAAAAATCTCTTCTTGGAGATCTGGAGTCCGTCCCATTAAACATCTGAGACTTCACAATATGTAACTAGGCTATTTTACAGACATTCTGCTAAGTTACTTTAACAGTTAATGTTGAAGAATCATAGCGACACTGATAGGTCACCTAGTCCAGTGCCCACGATTATCTAGACCATCCCCAATAGATGTTTGTCCAATCTGTTATCCAACAACTCCAGTGATGGAGATTCCACCACCTCCCTAGGCAATCTGTGCCAGTGTTTAACTACCCTGACAGCTAGGAAGCTTTTCTTAACCTCTAACCAAAATCTCTCTTGTTGCAATTTAATCCCATTATGTTTTGTCCTATCCTCAGTGGATAAGGAGAACAATTTATCACCCTCCTCCTTGTAACAACCTTTTCTGTACCTGAAGACTTATGTGCCCCCTCAGTCTTCTCTTCTCCAGACTAAAGAAACCCAATTTTTTTCAATCTTTCCTTGTAGGTCATGTTTTCTAGACCTTTCATCGTTTTCGTGGCTCTCCTCTGGACTTTCTCCGATTAGTCCCCATCTTTCCTTAAGTGTGGTGCTCAGAACTGGATTCAATACTCCAGTTGAGGCCTTATCAATGCTGAGTAGAGTAGAAGAATTACTTCTCGTATCTTGCTCATAACATTCCTCCTAATACATCCCAGAAGGATATTTGCTTTTTTTCTGACAGTATTACATTGCTAGCTTGTATTTAGTTTGTGATGCACTAAAAACCCCAGATCCTTTTCTGCAACACTCCTTCCTAGGCAGTCATTTCCCATTTTGTATTTGTGCAGTTGACTATTCCTTCCTAAGTTTAGTACTTTGCATTTGTCCTTATTGAATTTCATCCTATTTAATTCAGACCATTTCTCCAGCTTGTCAAGATCATTTTGAGTTTTAATCCTGTCCTCCAAAGTGCTTGCAACTCCTCCCAGCTTGGTAGCGTCTGCAAACTTTGTAAGTGTAATCTCTATGACATTATCCAAATCATTTATGAAGATACTGTATAGAACTGAACCCAAGACAGATCCCTGCAGGATCTCATTCTACATGGCCTTCCGGCTTGATTGTGAACCACTGATAAGTACTCCCTGAGTACAGTTTTCCAGCCACCTGAGCACCCACGTTATGGTAGATTCGTCCAGGCCAGCATTTCTCAAATGCGGCCACCGTGACTGCATGCGGCCATCAGGGGGTTTCTTGTGGTGACAGCCTTCGTGGCTGTGATGGTGGGTGGGCGTGGGGAGGGGGAGTGGCCCCTCCACCTCCCTATTGCTCCTGGATGCACCACCTTAGGTTATGTCTACACTACACTGCTTTTAACGACACAGCTGTGTCGCTACAGCTCTGCCACTAAAAGTCATGCAGTGCAGCAGCTGTTCGTCGGCTCCCCTGCTGACAAAAAAACTTCCACCCCCAACAAGTGGCATTTGTGTTGTCAGCAGGAGAGTGCTCCTGCCGACAACGCGCTGTTCACACTGCAACTTGTCGGAGCAAAACTTTTGTCTTTCGAGGGGTGGGGAGGATTAATACCTCTGAAAGACAAAAGTTTTGTCATTCAATTGCCAGTGCAGTCATAGCTTTAGCTTATGTCTTCACTAGCAACGTTAAAGCGACAAGGCTGTGCTTTAATGTGGCTGTGTAGTCACAGCACCAGCACTGGGAGAGAGTTCTACCAGCACTATAAAAAAACCCACCTCCACGAGGGGAGTAGCTCCCAGCGCCGGCAGCGTGGCTCCCATCGCTGGTGCACTGTCTACGCTGCCACTTTACAGAGCTGAAACTTGCAGCACTCAGGGGGGTGTTTTTTCACACCCCGAGTGAGAAAGTTGCAGCGCTGTAAAGTGGCAGTGTAGACAAGGCCTCAGTGTTGATTGTTGGAACCACCAGCCAGGGTTGGGCTCTGCGCCCCTCTGGAGATAACCTGGGCACAAAGCTGGAGGAGCAGACAGCTGGTGAATTCCCCATTTTCCATGGGGTGGTGGGGATTTGGCTTTGGGCCTCAGTTCTCGGGTGGCAGGTTCTGGCCGAGGGGTTTCAGGCTCCAGCTCCGGGGTCTGGCTGTGCAGCGGCAGGCGCCAGGCTCCGGGGTTTCAGGCTCCAGCCCCCCGCTGACTCCCCTAGCCCTCCAACCCCCATTGTCCCTGGCCCCTGCTGCTTCCCCGACCCTTCATCCAGGGCTTAATTTGTCCCCAGGCTTGGCAGGGCTGAGTAAGACTGCTGTGAAAAGTGATACTTGTATGTTTGTTAATGTCATTCTTCACAACAGACTTATTAGCTAGCAATAAATAAATTACAATGATTTGGCCGTGTATGTATATGCATATTTATTTGTTTTTCCTAAAGCTAATTAAGTATTTTAGGGAAAAGTGAGAGAGCGGCGCACTCTGAGGCCACCAAAAAATTTGTCCTGAGAACCCCTGGTCTAGGCTATATTTCTCTGGTTTACGAGAAACAAGAGAAAATCTCCTAGTTAAGCCAGGGTGGCCCTCTTACCATACTTTTTAGTCTTGCTTCCTATCTTGAAAGTTTGAGGTCGGTTTAAACACATTAACCAACTATAATTATGTTATAAAGACTAGTCTGAGAATAGATACAGGAACTCCTCACTTAACGTTGTAGTTATGTTCCTGAAAAATGCGACTTTAAGCAAAATGATGTTAAGCAAATCCAATTTCCCCATAAGACTTAATGTAAATGAGGAGGTTAGGTTCCAGGGAAATTTTTTCACCAGACTCTGTATGTGTGTTTATATATATATATATATATATATATATATACACACACACACACACACACACACACACACACACACAAACAGCATAAGTTTTAAACAAACAATTTAATACTGGTACACAGTGCTGATGATTGTGAAGCTTGGTTGAGGTGGAGGAGTCAGAGGGCGGGATATTTCCCAGGGAATGCCTTACTGCTAAATAGAAAAGGAGGACTTGTGGCACCTTAGAGACTAACCAATTTATTTGAGCATAAGCTTTCGTGAGCTACACGAAAGCTTATGCTCAAATAAACTGGTTAGACTCTAAGGTGCCACAAGTCCTCCTTTTCTTTTTGCGAATACAGACTGACACGGCTGCTACTCTGAACCCTGTCATTACTGCTAAATGATGAACTAGCAATTGGCCGAGCCCTCCAAGGTTAACCTTCTCACTTTACAAGGCAGCAGGAAAGGAGGGAGGGCAGACAGAGACAGAGACACAGACCCTGCCTGTGTTTGAGAGACAGAGATGGCATTTCCTCTTTAAGTATGAAGAGTGGGGTCAGAAGTACACTGCCTTGTTAATTAGATCAGCAAGCGGAGAGGGACTGCAGCTCCCTCTGTCCATGTGTCCCACCTGCTCTATGGAAGATGGGGTAAGCGGGGTGCAGGAGCCGGGGGTAGTGGGACACCCTGACATTAGCCCCCCTCTTCTTCCCCTCCCCCCCACACAGCAAGCAGGAGTCTCAGGGAGCAGCTCCAAGGCAGAGGGCAGGAGCAGCACATGGCCGTGTGGGGAGGGACAACTGAACTGCTGGCAATTGATAGCCTGCTGAGCAGCTGCTGCACAGGGAACTTAGGGGAGCGGGGAGCTGATAGAGGGGAGCTGATGGGGGGCTGCCGGTCCACCCTGGTTCCAACCGCCCACCAGCTAGCTGCAGCAGGCTGCTCTTCCTGCAAGCAGTGGACAAAGCAGGCGGCTGCCAAAGGACGTTAGAGGGAGCATTGCACAACTTTAAAAGAGCATGTTCCCTAACTGATCAGCAAGGTAACAACGTTAACCGGGACGACTTTAAGTGAGGAGTTCCTGTATTCCTACTTTCAGCAGATTAAGCAATTAATTAGACACTCCAAACAGGCATACATTAAATACAGTGTACCTGTCTTTGTATTGTACGGCTCACAGATAATGTTCTCTGTTTAAACAGCATATTCTTCCATAGTATGTCACACTGTATTACTCACAAGTAATAAATCCATGGTATTGAGTCTGCATAGTTCATAGTTAATACTGGGAGTGTTTGTGTGAAGCAGAGCAGCTATTAGTTGAGCTCCATGAAGACGAGCATTCCCCAATGGCTCCTCCAAGACACCAATTGTAGTCAGGATTGACGTTTTCTACCACAAACAGAAAAAGGAACCAGATTTTGAGTCCATCTCTACATAAGTCAAAATGGCATTACTCTAATCAGACATTTGTCTGATTTTACATTCAGTTCAGCTTCATGTAAACCTCCTCTGCTAAGGAAACTGTTTGATACCTAAGTCACCCTTTCCTTCTACCCACTGAGTCATGTCCAGGGACCAGAAAGTGAAATTAAATAACTTCTGAATCAAAACGAACAATATTCAGATAGTATTTTCTATATCAAATTTCAGAAAGCTACAACCACTAATGAGTAAATACGAATCTTTATTATAAAGGGCTCATGAAAGGACAGAAGTCCTGCCCTATGGGAGACATAGCCATCTGTTGATAATATAACTATCCCACGGGATTAATAGCAGACTTGCATGCCAATCAGAATATTCATGAATTCCAACAGTCTGTATTTGGAAATGCTTCCTTTCCACACACACCTCTCCAAAACCCTAGTTACAATAGAACAATATCCTTAATGTTACTCAAATACAGCAACTCGGCCGCCAAATCCCACCACTTGGTAGCTAGACATCTAAAGTCTAAAA
The DNA here is from genome assembly GCF_965140285.1 of Lepidochelys kempii. Classification (NCBI taxonomy): domain Eukaryota; kingdom Metazoa; phylum Chordata; order Testudines; family Cheloniidae; genus Lepidochelys; species Lepidochelys kempii. The sequence goes on from NC_136380.1 coordinate 350,929,497, forward strand.
CTGAACTCTGAATTTCTCTTTGAGGGTTTAAGTTAATTTATTTAGGATTTTGTTTTTTTAGTACATGATGCTTTTAGGTGAGCAAAACTGAAAATATCCAGGAGGTAAATGATCTTACACAGAGAGGAAAGAAAACCTCTGAAGTGCATGTTGTCAGCTACTGTGAACACAGGAAGGGCTAAGGTGCTTTACCTTGGGGGGATTGAGTAGAAGGTGGTGAAAATCCTTTAGCCGTGGTTCAATACCATGTAAGATGCTGCTATTGACAGTGTAAGACCTTTCAAATCCCTGAGAGAATGAGTCCATCAGTCCCTCCACTCTGTAGGGAGAAAGGTAAAACATAATATTCAAAACTTGGACAAAACCACCAAAAGTAGCCATGCTTGACTTCATCAGCAACCCATCCCAGCCCTATTATCTGGCCTTCTAATTCCCTCTTCAAATTCACAGCTATTTTCCAAGAGAAACTATTTCTTGATGGCTGAAGTTTTAAATACTATGTAAATACAAATCCATGAGGCAGAGTGCGATGACAGAGTAAATTACCGTTTACTCATCATACTGAGGACAGCAAAGAAAAAAGAATTAAAATATGTCCTTGTGTTTAACATTTCTGAAATATTTAAGCATTAAAGATGTATCTGGAAGTGTTAATCTTGTACACAACTGTTAAACGCTCTAACAAAACTTCAAGACATGTTTAACAAGAATAATGCAAATACACTAGCTGATATAGCCCCGATCGCTTGAGTATTTTTAAGTGCACAACAAACTTTAATGTACCCTGGCGAGGCAGGGAAGCATTATCTTCCTTTTACAGATGAAAAAGTGAGCTACAGAGAAATTAAGTGATTTTCCCTGAGCCCCCACAAGCAATCCGTGGCAGAGCTGGAAACTGAATCCAGATGTCAAGTCACTGCCAGTGCCGTAACCACAAAATAATTCTTGCTTCGCAAGCCTCCTGATGGCCTTGCAAACCTACACTTCCTTCCGTCTGTTCTGAGCAAACAGGAAGGAGTTTCTGGTAGACAAGCAGTTCAGCTGAAAAGGATCGGGGTTCTAGTCAATCACAAACAGAGCCAAGTCAACAACGCGATGTAGTTGTGAAAAAGGCTATTATCAATCCGGAGTGTTGCATGTAAGACAAAGAAGGCAATTGTCCTGCTCTTCTCAGGATTGGTGAGGCCTCAGCTGAAGTAGTGTCCAATTCTGGGCATCACATTTTTGGGAAAGAGATGGATAAACTAGAAACAGGCCAGAGAAGAGCAACAAAAATTATAAAAGGTTTAGGAAACCTAACCTACAAGGAAAGGTTAAAAAAAACTGAGCATGTTTAGTCTTAAGAAAAGAAGACTGAGGGGGGACCTGATCATGGTCCTCAAATATGTCAAGGGCTGTTATAAAGAGGATGGTGATCAATTGTTCTCCATGTCTACTGAAGGTAGGACAAGAAGTCATGGGCTTAATCTGCAGCAACAGAGATTTAGATTAGATATTAGAAAAAATATTCTAATTACAAGTGCAGTTAAGCTCTGGAACAGGCTTCCAAGGGAGGCTGTGGAATCCCCATCATTGGAGGGTTTTAAGAACAGGCTGGACAAACACCTGTCAGGGATGGTCTAGGTTTACTTGGTCCTGCCTCAGCACAGAGGGCTACATAGGATCACGTCTTGATGTTTCTTCCAGCTCTACATTTCTAGGATTCCAGTCCCCATTTATTGTTTGGGGAGTTATTGGCCAACCTTGTGAGGCCCTTGCACTCAGCTTGGTGGCATTTTCTGTCTGGATGTAACTTGATAAATTTTGAACACCTCATCGGAGCAAACTGTCAGGGAATGATCAGAGCCCTATTGATTATGGTAAAAAACAGAAAAAACAAAAGGGGCAAATGGGGGCAGGGAGCCCAAGGCATCTGATTATCACAGCCACAGTTTCAATCACTTCTAATTTTTCTACAGATCAAAGAACCTGCAGATGGCAGAAATTAGCATATTCCAGCATAAAATACCCCTCTCTGACAGACTGAAGGAGACAGAGAGGAAGAAAGGGGAATGGAAAGGCATTTGCAGAAGAGGCACACATAGAGTCCCTGACATGGGGGAGAATGGATGACTCGAGTATGGGGGAACAGGGGTGTGCCATAGGCCCTGACATGAGAGGAATGGGTCACTCTTGTACGGGGGGAGGAGGGTATGAGGATGCAAAGAGCCCCTGGCATGGGGGATAGAGGTTGAAGGCACACAGGGAGATTGTAGGGGGTGGAGAGATGCTAGGAATTCCTAGTGTATGCAATGAGCTTGGCCTACAAACAGTGAAGTGTGCCTCCCCTTAGTTATACCTCTTTCTCCCACCTTCTGTTTTTATTTGGATTGTAAGTTCTCTGGTGTAAAGATGTGCTTTCCTATGTGTTTGCCCCTAGCACAATGCGGCTACAACCCTGAGATGCTACATGGAAGCACAACTAGTGCATTTAAAAACAGCTTTTCTTGTATTTGTTTTTAGGCAGCCCCTGAAAGTATGCCAGGTACTTATTTTCTGAACAAAGTCAAACTAGATTTTGAGCTGTAACATTTTCTTGCTAAGAGGAGTAAACCTACCCAGAGCGCCTCGTCTCCAATAACGTTAATAAAATCTGAGTTCCATTCACTATGCAGTTTTCAGTCTGGTCTCCATCAAACATGTTTTTCAAAAGCTGCTCCACGCATTCCTGCCTGTTAAATGACACACGGGAGTTAAAGAAAGGCATCAGAGACACAAACAGTTTGCAGTATTAATTGTTTTAATTTTAAAACTACCCACTCAATTTCTGAAATAAAGAAAGAGCAGTTCTTTGGAAGACAGATGAGGGGAACTCCCCTCTCAGTGGCAGATATACTGGGACGGACTATGTCAGGTCTAGGAGTCTGCTTATCTATGGTTTGGGCATGTACTTGATTACACCATCGACTCTCTGAAGCAAAAAGTAGCTCCAGCTCACATGAGCAGAGGAATGCCTCTACATTATGAATTGCTAGCTGGCCAACACCGTGCACTCCATCTATTCAACTTATCAAAGAGAAGGTTAAAAGGTAACTTGAGCACAGTCTATAAGTACCTGTACAGATCCCATGGAGAAGATATCAAATGCTACTGGGCTCTAATCTATCTGCCAAAGGCATAATAAGATCAAATGACTGAAAATTGAAGTCAGTAGAGCTCAAACTGTAAATAAGATGCAAATTTCCAACAGTGGTGGTAATTATCTACTGGAACAAATTATCACCAAGAAAAAGGGTAGAATCTCCACCTCAAGGTGTCTTTAAGTAAAGATTGAATGTCTTCCTAAGCAATATGCCCTAGCCCCACCACAAGTTATTGGGTTACATGCACAAATCACTGGGGGAAAGCTGGTGGCCTGTTTTGTGTTGTAGTTCAGACTAGATGATCATAACAGTCACCTCTGGCTTTAAAACTATAAATACACAGATGTGACTCTCCAATTCAGGTTTAGGGACTGACCAGCACAAATGTAGGCAGGTAGTATCTCTACTCGCCTAGCGTGTGGCAAACAGGTAATCCTTGATTGCCCATTTCATGTCACTGTAGTCTAATGTGTACAATAAACAAAAGACAGCATCAAGACAAGGTTTTGGTTGGCAGTGTGCACTCTCTCACTCATCCATAATGATCTGAATGCAATCTCTAGTTCCTCATCTGTGACCAAATCTATTTTTCCAAAGTGGCTTCTACAAATATGTTTTGAACATTCCTCCAAAAACCAGTACAAAGGACATTTCCCACTTTGAAAATCATAGGTAGGGGTACAACCAATGCTTTCCAAGTCTATGCACTTCAGTTGTTAATCCCTAACTCTCACTGCTTCTACCAGTTTCCGCAAAGAGAGGTTACTTACCCTAAGCAGTCACTGGAGTTCTCTGAGCTGTGTGGTATCCACTGTGTATTCCATTCAAGGTGCACATATGCACCATGCATCTGAGACAGGAAGATTTTTCACTAGCAGTGTGTCCGTTGGTCCAGGCCTGCACCCTTCTCCTCCTCATGCTCCAAATCAAGGGTATAAAGGACCAGTGAGGGCCAATCACCTCTCCAGTGCCTTCTCTATCCCAAATAACTTTACAATCAGGATCCAGAGCAGAGGAGGAAGGTGAGTAGTGGACTACAACTATGTACAGATCTGGAAGAACTCCAGTTATCTCTTTTGCTTCTTCAAGTGATGGTCTCGGTGTGTACTCCACTTGAGATGACTCATAAGCAGTATTCACTGAGGAGGAGGAGGAGGAGGGTGCAAGGGGCCCTGCTGTACCACAGAACAGATGACCGTTCTCCCGAAGGATGCATCTGTTGTAGAATCTTGTACAACAGCGTACTGTCTCACAAAAGCTATGCACAGAGCCATATGTGGCTGCACCACACATCCATCACAGAGAGAAGCTAATGATGCAGCCTGGACTCTGATCAAGAGGGCTCTAACTCCTTGTGGGAGCGGCCACCATTAATTCATAACCAACCAGGATGCAGCCTGAGATTCCCCTTCTCATAGGTTGGTGAAAGATACAAATAGTTTGGGAGATTTCCTGAAGGCTTCTGTCCTCTGCGGGCAGAATGCCAATGCTTGATGGACATCCAAAGGGTGGAGCTTCCTGTGTTCTCTGGAGGCGTGGGGTTTTGAATAGAAGATGGGTAGATGGATGACCTGGCTCAGATGGAATTCCAACATTACTTTAGGAATCGACTTTGGATGTAATGTCAACGAATTTTTATCCTCTTGGAAGGCCATATAGGTAAAGTCCGCCATAAGAGCCCCAGCTCACCTGCTTTTCTGCTTCCAATCACTGCAGCCAGAAAGGCAACCTTCACAGATGAGTGAAGGTACATGAAGCTAACGGCTCGAACGGGGGATTTGTTCATGCTGAAAGAACTGAAATGAGGTACCATATCACAGTAGATTTCAGCACTGAAGAAAGATTGTGACAAGCCCCTTCTGAAATCTTACTGTTGTCAGATGGGCAAAGACTGAATGATTGTCCACTGGAGAGTGAAAAACACTAATAGCTACCAAGTGTACTTGCATGGCGCTAAGGGACAGCCCTGAAATATTTAGAGATAGGTGATAGTCAGAATATGAAGGGATTTTGGAACTTTCTGTGGGTATCCAACGATGCTGGCACCAGGTACAGAATGTTTTCCATTTCATTTTCTCCTGAAGTCTTTTCTGCTATTGCTAATGAGGAATGGTATGGCCACTGAGCAAACCCTTTCTAAGCTCAGTGTCCATTCAAATACAAAGCTGCTAGCTGGAGAGATGTTGGATTGGGACAGAGGATCTTGCCCTTGTCCTGGGTCAAGGTATGAGGACATCTGGAGAAAGCTGGTGAACCTGAATGGCCACTAGGATCACTGACACTTCGTCTTGTTTGCACTCTCTCAGGACTCAGGGCAAAAGGAAAGAATGGGAATGAGTACATCAGTGGTTCTGAACACTGTACTAGAAATGCATCTCCTCTGGAATTGTGGCCTCTAGCTGTGCAGGAACAGTAGGCTGTTCTCTTGAGATGCAAAGAAATCCCCCCAACAAGAATCTCCATTACTGAAAGATGCTCTGCACTACTGAGTCACTCAGTTCCCACTCACGGTCTCTAGAGAAATGCCTACTGAGGCAGTCTGAGAAAGTGTTGTGCTCCCCTGGAAGGTGCACTGCTGAGCGGGTGACCTGGTGACAGATGCGTCAATTCCAGAGATTGACAGCTTCTGTATAAAGATGAGTGGACCTTGCAAGAAACTACCTCTGTCAGTCAGGAGAGAAAACAGATGAAGCACTAATATGATATTCTGCTGAGGTGCCACCTAAATGCTCCTCAGAAGGGAATTTGTATGGTCTCTCTGAGGGAGTCTCATTCCATTCCTCAAAAATAGGTAGACCCTTTCTGCAGATCTGAGGGGTCTGGTGCAGGCATTGGTGCTGGCAAGGAAGGTTGTGTTGGTGCTGAGTGAGGAATAGGCGCTGACGAGGGGATTGGTGCTGAGGGAGGCAATAGTGCCAGAAAAGGTATCAGTATCAGCAGGGCAGTTAATGCTGCAGTTGTTCTCACAGCCTCTAGCAAGGCTTTCATGGAATCCTGTATAAGAGCCACATAAGGAGCTGAAGAGGGCCTTGCATGATGCCTGGATCTGTGATAAGGGAAGAAGACTGGAATCTCAAAGTCGGGGACCCTCCAGGTTAATTTCTGAAGGGGATGAAGCTATTCTGAGGTGATTCCGGATTGAGACCAGAGAAAGTCTATGCAGGTACCAAGCGAAGCAATGGAAAAGCATGCGGACAGGTGGCTAGTAGCCTCAATAGTGGATGCTCCTTAGGCAAAGAGAGACTAAAGGTGTTATCAGGATCCAAAACAACAAGGAGTCTAAATTAGTCAGTCCAGAGACATCCCACTCTAGAGGAGCGTAGAGAGGAGGTGACAGCAGTGCCATTTGAGCATCTTCAAAGAATTGGTAGGTCAGAAAGCACGAAGGAGAAGAGAGATGGCACTTCCTTTTTCTTCTGCTTGAGCCCCTCTTATGGGAAGATGTGCTTCCTCTTCTCTTTCCCTTTACCTGGAGCAGCATCCATGTGGACTTTTGGTTCCAAAACAGAGGCATCAGCCTCGGAAGACAAGTCCAGAGTCAGTTCCAAGAGCAACAGTGCGAGTAAAGACCGGACACCAAAGTCGGTGCTTCCTCTATCATCACTAAAGGCTACTGAGGCCTTAACAGGTGGTGTCAGTACCTATTTAGACTATTTAAACTGGCACCAGTGGAGTCAGATGGTGCTAGGTAAAGGATTTGCTCCCAGTAGTGGGCAAAAAAAGATTCATATCTCAAGCCCATGATAAATCACAGAGGTGAAGCCATAACAGAAAAATTACCTTGGCATGAAGGCTGGTCTTGGTACCCTTGATGGGCCTCTCTGAATATCAGGCTGTAGGCAGTTAGAGCCTGGAACCTCAGGCATCAATCCCTTCTAGCACAGGCAGTGAAGACACAGCAAACCATGCACTGGGTTACCAGGTGGGTCTCACCCAGACATAGAGATCACCAGATGTAGGTGTTCATTTCTGGTACGATCATCAGGCAAGAGGGCACATCTCTGGAAGCCCATACAAAACTCAGTGTCCAACACGCAGTCCTGGTGAGGAACTGAAGGTCCTCAGGATGAGGGAAGCTATATATACGGAGCTGTCCTATAATGCTCTAAACTAACTATTGACAAGAAAACATGAAGCTAGGCTAAGAGAAGATCTAGTCTGAGGGCATGAGGGAAAGTTCAGTTTGCTCCCTGCAGCAGTAGCAAAGGAACTGAAGCAGTTAAGGTTATGAATTCCCTTATATGAAATAGGGTGCTAACATCAACCTCTCACAGGGGAGCTGTGGAAATAAATTAATGTTTATGAAATAGTCAGACACTCTGGTGAGCGCATTACCTCCATTACCGTCTTCCCAGTTCCCTTCTGTTTGTCACTCTCAACGGTGGTGTCTTTTTTATTAGTGTAGGCTTTTCAGGGCAGAGACCAAGTTTTCCTATGTCTTTGTACAATGCAAAAGTACAGTAAAGCTTGATTGGGGCCTTTGGGTGTTACCATAATGTAGCAACAATAAATATCGTTAGTTAGAACAATTGTGAGGAGTGTGGCAAAGGTCTGAGATTATTTACTGCACGGTTCATGCCCCAGATGTATCAGGAAATAACGTTACCAGCAACAGTCATTTTAGTTTAGTAATACTCCTCTGACATGTACTTACGATTCCAGTGCTGTGAGAAGCGGGTCAGGCTCAGATATCTCCTGTAGCTGGTTTCCCTGGTCTCTGCTCAGTCTTATGATATCACACAAGGTCTGGGAAGCATTTGATTGCCTCTGTAAACAATGTCAAAGGTCACATTTAAGTACTAACTGCACAGCTGGGTTCATCATGGCCTTCAGAGGAAATGTAATGCAGTTGGGACAGAAGAGAGAACAGCAGCCAGCAATGCATGGAACTAAGCAAACAAGAATCCCTCAGCTCAAAGCCAGCAGTACTCCAAGATAAGATGGAAGATCAGATAAATTCTGCCTTAATTAACTAGCTATGAAGATATAAGCTTAGATTGAAAGCATCATTCATATCAGCAACATAATTAACAGGAAGATGTTAGAATCAAAGAAAGGGTTTTCTTTAACTAGTAAGTTAAAATAAACTGTAAAATTTCAAAATGAGGGGTTTTTTTCTATCGTTTTTCAGTCAAGACTGTTACTGCAGATGTTTCATCTTTGCTTATCTCTGCTCAGTAATATTTCTTACTTCCTTAAAAATATGAAACACACAAGAGAGTTCTTTAACAAAATTCCTTAAATACCACTGGTTTACATCACAAACCTTTAGTTGCAGTATTTGAGCTGTCCATTTTTATCTGTATAATCTAATACTTGGCACATTTTTTGCACAGGCTCAAATTCCCTTAAGTGCATCTTGTAGATTTTAGTAGGATATTAAAACAAAAACATTGTTTTTGGCTTAAAAATTAGCTAAAGACCACTACTAGCCAGTTGTCAACGTCTTTCAATAGCATACTCCAAGAAGCAAGTTCTCAATAAACCCCATTGAATCATCATTGATTGTAAGAATTCCATCTAAATTCATACCACACAGAGCTTGGCTTTGAATAAGCAGGAAACTGGTACTCAAATAGCTAGAGAAAACCCCACGAATTGATGTCAGGCTGGGTACTCAAAAGAAAGACAGCACTGCCACACATACTCTCCATTACTATTCTCTTCCCATTAGCAAGATGGGCATTCTTCCAGGAGTCAGAGAAAGAGTACTCTCAAGTGCTCATGCTTATAGGCCTCTTATTAAGTTTACAAAATCAGACAAAAAAATAAGTGATGTCACACTCACATCCTCATCCTGGCTCGAATGGATCAGCGCCACAAGTCTCTGAATTACTTTTGCTTCATTAAGCCACTGAGGAGAAAGGAGAGAGTCCCTGGTTTGAGATCACATAACTCGGTCAGTTGCTACTTACGGCAAGCACTGCTTAGCAAGGGATACATACAATAAGGAAAATTAGTCTCCCTCTATTTCACAGTCCACAAGACAGAAGTACTACACTCCACTTCCTCAGGGCTAGAAATTGTTGTATGTTAACTTGTACTGACCAAATAACATCAAATCTTTGCTATGTATTGTCCCTGCAACAACTGCCAGACCAAGTCAGTAAATTTAATGGGAGCTGAGGCCAACTGAGATGGATTCACTATGTTTCTTAATACAAATAAATATTATGGAAACACAGAAAATAGAGATGAGTAAGACCTATTAAGTCATCAGATCCATTTCTTGACCAATGCATAATTTTTTCCTACAATGTGTCTTGTTTTAATTCTCTAGTTTTATATATAATAGATTCCAAATATATATATATATATAAAATATATAATAGATTCAAAAACCAAACGAAACCACTGTGATAATCTAATCTAACCTCCTGTATAACAGACCATAAACTTCCCCACAATAATTCACAGAGCAGATATTTTACATAATAATATCCAATCTCGATTTTAAAATTGTCAGTGTTGGAGAATCCACCACAACCGTTGGTGAATTGTTCCAATGGTTAATTAGTTTCACTGCTAAAAATTTACACCTTACACACACACCAATCTGAATTTGTCTAACTTCAACTCCCAGCCATTGAATAATGTTAGACCTTTATCTGCTAGACTGAAGAGCTCATTATTAAATATTTGTTCCCCATGTAGGTAATCAAGTCACCCCATAACCTTCTCTTTGTTAAGCTAGATAGATTCAGAGCTTTGAATGTATTACAATAAGGCATGTTTTTGAGTCCTTCAGTCATTCTCGTGGCTCTTCTCTGAACCCTGTCCAATTTATCAACATTCTTCTTGAATTATGGGCACCAGACATGGACACACTAATGCAGCACTGGTTGCACCAGTGCCAAATACAGAGGTAAAATAACCTCTCTATTCCTGCTTCAGATTCCCTTATTTATGCATCCAAGAATTGCATTTGCCCTTCTGGCTACAGCAATGCCATGTTCAGCTGCTTAACCACCAGAACTCCCAATCTTTTTTCACAGTCACTGGTTCCCAGGATAGAGTCCCCTGTTCTCTAAATATGGCCTACATTCTTTGGTCCTAGATGTACACATTTATATTTAGCTGTATTAAGATGCATATTTTGTTTGTGCCCAGTTTACTAAGCAATCTAGACCACTCTGTGATCAGAGAAGTGACCTGTCCTCTTCATTATTTACCACTTCCAAATTGTGCGTCATCTGCAAACTTTATCAGTGATGATTTTATGTTTTCTTCCAGATCATTGATAAAAATGTTAAATAGTGCAGGGGGCTAAGAACCAGTCCCTGTGGCACCCCACTAGAAGCACACCTATTCGATGATGATTGGCAGTTTACAATTACATTTTGAGACCTATCCATTATCCAGATTTTAATCCATTTAACGTGTCCTATGTTAATTTTATACCGTCTAGGTTTGTTTTTTAATCAAAATGTCATACAGTACCAAGTCAAACACCTTAATTAAGTCTAATGTCTCAAGCAAGGGGTATAGTAGTTTTTGTGACCTGACCTCAACCACAAAGGATACCTGTGCCAATATCACCTAACATATTGTGCCCATAGATTTATAGGTTGTAAGACATGAAGGGACCATTGATCATCTAGCCTGACCTCCTGCATAACACAGGCCCTGAATTAATTCCTGTTTGAACTAGAGCAGATCTTTTAGAAAAACATCCACTCTTGATTTAAAAGTTGCCAATAATGGAGAATCCACCATGACCCTTGGTAAGCTATTGCAGTGGTTAAGATGCAAATTTTTAACAGTGACGGTAATTATTTCCAGTCTGAATTTGTCCAATTTCAACTTCCAGACCCTTGGAGTGAAGATCAAGATATAAGCAGACAAGGGAGTAACATCTTCAGAAAACACTGAGCAAGTTAGTCAAGAATGCGGTTCCCTGTCTGAATCTTAACTATGTTTATACTCAAACTGGACTTATTAATTTGGGTTTTAACATGTGCTGTCTTTCTCTTTCCTCTTCAGCCCAGTGAGGGAGCTGTTCTAGGGACCCTAAATCCCAGCAACCTGCTCCCCTCTCCAGGAGGCATCATTCCCCATTAACACCAGCTGAACCTTTATTAGGACAGACTTTTACAAAGCCCCTTCTCTCCCAGAAGGGTCTCAGCCACCATCAACAACCAGAAAGGAAGTAAGAGGTGAGCAGGTGGATTACAAAGGAAACATATCCTATCTGCGAAGTCTCTTTGATCAGGGAATATTCTCCTATGGAAAGTGGACACAGTACTTTAAAATATACTGCCATAACAATTCTGCATCAGCTGAGGGGAAAGGACAAGATCCATAAATCTAGTTATATGTCCCCCATCACCCTACTATCAAGTGTTTAAAGATGGTCCAGAAGCTCTGTTTACGTTACAGAAAACAGTTGAAATTTTCAGTTGCCACAACAGTGCTGCTAGGTTAAACTTGGTCTTCCCACTTTCATAAAAAGTGGTCCTCCTTTGGTCTGGGACCTTAGTCCAACCCTTTACCTCCTCCTACCTCTCCAACTATTGTCCTATCTCCTCTTATTCTCTTTACCTCCCAAACCTCCAAACCATGCCATCTATAACCATTATACCCAAGTTCCTCGCCTCCAACTTGGCTTCTGCCCGCTCCACTCCTCTGAAACTGTTCTTACTAAAGCTTCTAGTGACTTCTTCCTAACCAAATCTTATGACCTCTATTCCATCCTTTTTGATCTCTTAACTGCTATGAATACCACTGACCATTCCCTGACTGTTCAAAATCCTGTCCTCCATTAGTTTGTACAATCTCATCTGCTCCTAATTATCCTCCTACCTCTTTGTTCATTCCTTGTGTCTCATTTAGAGTCTCCCTCCTCCACCCATTTCCCTTTATCAGTGGGGGTCCCTCAGGCTCCCTCCTCCTCCTCCATCTACACCCACTTTCCAGAGGATCTTATCTGCTCACGTGGCTTCAAATACCGTCTTCATGCTGATGACTCAAATTTATCTCTGTACCTCTGACCTGTCACTCCCTATCCAAATCCCACATCTTAGCCAGTCTCTTCAATATCTCCTTGTGTAAGTCTGGCAATCATCTTAAACTCAGCATGGCAAAAACTGAACTCCCTTTCTTGCTATTGATATTACCACTATCCTCCCACTCAAGCTCATAATATGGGCAGCTTTGACTTCACTCTCTCTCTTTAGACCCACACATCCTGGCCATATCTAAATGTTGCTATTTCTGTTGCCATAACATTTCAGAGAAACAGTCTATTCTCTTTGTGCATACATCTAAAACTACCATTCAAGTCCTTATTTCCTGTCTTGACCTTTTCTCTCTGGCCTACCTGACACCCATGTCACACAAACAAGTCCAACCAAAATGCTTTGGTTAGCCAAATGACTAACCTGTCATTTTAATCAAGTCACTCTCCCTTCTTTACATCCCTCCATTAGCTTCCCTTTCCCCACTGTGTCAAAATCCAACTTTTGGTCTTTCCCTTCAAGACCCATCCCAATTTAGCTGCTCCCAACTTATCTGATCTTGTATCTTAAACACATAGTTCCTCCCTCTCTATTCCACAAAGGATGCCAGCATCCATCTCCTGTTTGTTTGCTTGTCCTACACATACCTCCAATCTCTCTAGCACATATGCCTTATGTGGCACATGATGACCCAAAGTTGCAGCTCGGGATAACAGCCTGATACTTTACCAATCTTTTTGGTGTGGCGGGAAATCCCTTTCCCTCTATTACACTCTCCCAGGGTGCATGAAGAGGGATATAGAGTCATAGCTTGTCTAGGGCAGCTCCTAAGCCTAGTTTCACAATACTCAGTACACTCTTACCTCAGAGAATTTATCCTCTAATGTTTTTTTGTTTGGTTGGTTGGTTTTTGACTATTTGATTCCCTATCTCTGATTTGGGCTGTTAGCCTTCCTCCCTAAAAAGGAAGAAGAGCTCCCTTTTTTGGGGGGTGGGGTATATTCATGCCTAGAGGAATCAGCACATGTCCATGGTCTGATATTTTCTGGCTGATCTGCGATGCTGCACTTCATGAAGGTAAGCAGTGGGCCAAGCATTGATTTTGGTATTCATTTATTTCCCCTTTAGAAGCTTGTCCCCATGAACCTGCTTCTGAGGGGGGAGCAAAACTGGGCTCAGAGATTGCTCCAGAAATATTTCATATGTTTATCAATCTCCCTGTCCTTGAAGAGGCTGGGCTTATTCGTTTCCCTTCTTCCACATGGGCCCTTTATGGGTCTCTCAAGAAATGCATTGGCCTGGGGTTTAATGATGGGCTTCCCAGAAGCTCTAACCCTCTCTGTGCATAGGATCCACATGGGCCAGATAGGTCTGTTTTTCCCATGGAGGTCTCAACCAGAAATATGAGTAGGGATCCCCAAGGAGTCTGTTATTGAGACAAACAGTTAGTCTGAAATAAAGTTTGGAAATTCCCCTCAGAAAAGCTCGGCAGCAAGAGGTCTTGTTGAGCCTGCCGCTCACTGGGGGCTCAGGAACAAACGAAGGGAACTTCAGGACGTGGGGCATTCCTGTTGCCAGTGACTGACAGGCCTAATTCCGCCCCCAAGCTACAAGCAAGCTGACATACCCATTGCACCAGATCAGTGGATCTTAGCACAAGCAAGAAAAATATGTTTTTAGAAGAGGAGTGAATTTACTCTCGTATTACTTGAAACTGAGTAATATCTCCTTAGAAATTCTCCTCCCTCCCCCCCCCTGCACCAACCACAGAGAAACGTTAAGCAAGCCTCACGTTTAATACTTCCTGCCGTAGAGGTGCTGGTTCCACGCAGCTGATCAGACGAAGCAGCAGGTCCATCATTGCAGATGTATCAATATGCTTTAGTACCAGGCTAATAAATTGGTCTTTTCTTCTCAAAAATGCAACCACCTTTAAAAAAAAAAATGCAACATGAGTTTTCTGTACAATACATGGAGGTGACATCACAGAGCTCTCAGTACTCCCAAAATTTCTGTTTCAATCAACCAAACAATAAGAAACAGGTAGGAGGATAAATAATTCTTCTTGAGAGAGAATAGGTATGCAAAGGAACATCTGACTGCAAAGAAATGCCAAACAGAACTCCATTAACAGTCCTTTGTCATGTCCCAAAGAAATCCTATTCCACTGAGATATATGAAGATTGAGGACACTGGTGAAGCTGAAGAATTTTTAATCCCACTGAGGCTCCTTTGTATAAAATATCTCCATGTTAAAGGGAAGTAAAATTTAGAATGGAGTTAACTCATCCCCATAATACTGTATGCAAATATTTCAAGCCTCTTAGTTGTATGCACAATACATGTATGACAAGTTTATACGTTAAAATGCCAAAGGATGGGCATACGTGCAATACCCAAGACACAACTGCCCCTCTGAAGCAAAAGTGAAAGCTATATACTAGTTGCTAGGTGCACAAACAATTCACACACATCAAATGATAGGGTTGACAAGATGCCTTACAAAATACATACTCCATTTCCAATTCCAGCAATCCACACCAGATCTACAAAGCTCAGCATTTTCCTCCTCTGGGGAGGAGGGAAGAAATTGCCAGTCCAGTGCTCATACAACCACATCACTAGTAATCAGTGTGTTTGTATCAAAACAGACTCAATCACTACCTGTTCAGTTTTTCTTGCAATGAGATTCCCAATAGTCTTGCTGAAGAAACTGGCAAGCAAAGGGTTCAAAGGCGGCTCATGATCCAAGAAGTCATACAGGATATTCAATAAAGTTTCATCCCCTCCTAGCTTGTCATTGATCTGTGGCACATCAGAGGTCAGGAGTTCACAGGCTGTATTCGGGTATCTAGAGAGACAGAATCAAAGCAGCATCTGAAGGTGAGATTAGAGCCTTCTACAAATTCTTAGAAGACAGTTGAAATAATAATTCCTACGAAATAAAGCCACAACACAAATGCCTCAATCCATTTATGATACAAGAACTCACTTCAGAACTCCAGCTTTGGATGGATATCCTCAAGCAATGTCCAGCCCAATCTGCCCACCTACAAGTGACCCACAGAGGTTCGAGATCCCAAGAGTGGACCCACACACTGGGAGCTGGGGAAAACGGGGCAGCAACACCCATCCCTGACAAATATCTGTAGCTGCATTTAGGGCAGAATGAGAATGATTCTCCTTCCCCAAAAAAGGGGAGAGAGATGGCCTGACAATGGAGAGGTGGGAGTGCTCTTGAGGAGATGAATAGGCCAGTTATAGTAAAGACTGCACTGAAGGCTGAGATCCCTGCAGAGCTACCAGCCCATCTCATGCCACTTCCAATGGAACTTTGTGGTCACAAGAAAGGGAGAAGAAATAGAACCTGTGGGTTTTCTATCTGAACCCTCTTTCCACTACTAGCAGAGTTGGTGGGTTTTTTCCTTTCCAACCCCCTCTCCACACTCAATAAATTGAGTTTATTTTTTCCTGAGAATACACTGTGAAACAAACCAATAAGTTTTGGAAAAGAAACAGAACACACTCTCACTTTGTAAGTATGTATGTTCATTCCTCAAATACAAAATGGTACACACATCATCCAAACGATGCCCCTGCAATTCTATAAATAAAATACAAGAACAGGATAATAAAATCCTCACAGTCTGTTAGTTAAACAAGGCCTATCACTCTTTTGTATCAACAGATATTGACCAACTTTTGCCAAATTACTTGCTTTTTCAGCACCTAGCCTATTACAAAGTTTTGACCAAATCAATCCAAATATGCTATCTAATGAAAAAATCTAAACAAAAAAAAAAATACAAAAAATGAATTAATGCTCAGTACGCTGGGCAGGTGTATGGTTCTCTTAAAATCTAACAAAACTATCTGCTTTCCAGTGGAAGAAGAGAGGGGAGGGGGAAAAAATCCAATGAAACCAGAAGCTGGGAATGAGCGACAAGTGATGGATCACTTGGTGATTACCTGTTCTGTTCATTCCCTCTGGGGCACCTGGCACTGGCCACGATTGGAAGACAGAATACTGGGCTAGATGGACCTTTGATCTGACCCAGTATGGCCACTGTTATGTTCTTAAAACAGATAGAACATTTTCTATTCAAACTGTTTCGTTATATTTTATTTATGCAACACCTATTGACTATCTTCTAAGCATGTACTCCTCAAGAATTGTGTTAGTTTGTGTGTAAAGTACACTTTCTGCAGATAAGGGAGTGACAGTCACTGCTGTGCTGACTGTGTGTGCACACTATTGCAAATTTATCTGTAGACTTCTATTTCAAGACAACTATAATAGATATTTAACTTACATTACAGCTCCCACTGAAAATATTTAACCAAAAACGCAGCTCAACATCCTTTACAAACCAGGATAAAGGGCTCCAAGATTGTTCTTCTGTGTGTGATTTAATGTCTTATAAAAATTCCACCGGGCCCTTTGTGGGACGTTGGCAGCTTCCGAGGAGGGTTAATTATTCAATTTCAGCCCCAACAGGCATAACTGATAAAAGTCACAACTGTTACTGCCCCAATTATCTTTACAGGCTATGATTCTCCAGACACTAAGCCCAATAAATCAGTGGTGACACTGGGAGGATAAAAGGAAAATGTCAGCCCTTCCAAGTCAGTGGCCTGTGTCTCTCCAATTTAGAAGACAAAAGACAGTTACCTACCTGTACAGTAACTATTGTTCTTTGAGATGTGGGTGCAGACATGTGTTCCGCTCAGGTGTGCATGTGCCCAGAGCACAAAAGCCGGAGAACTTTGCCCAGCAGTATCCACAGGGCAGCGCTTGTGCCCTCTTGCCCAATAACCCCTCCCCTGGATATTTAAGGGCAGCACAGGCTCCAACCCCCACAGTTCCTTCACAGCGAATGTCAAGAGTTGGGGCTCTAATGCAGTAGGGCTGGAGGATGGGTGGTGGAATACATGTCTGCACCCACATCTCGAAGAACAACAGTTACTGTACAGGGTAGGCAACAATCTTTTTTTCTTCTTCGAGTGGCTGCAGACATGTACTTCACTCAGTTGACTCACAAGGAGGTGGGGCTCGGAGGTTACTTAAAGAAATGACTGCAGAACTGCCTTTCCAAAAGTTTACTACTGCTTCTTGGTCAGATGCAGTAGTAACAGCATGTGCTTGGTAAATGCACAGAAGACCTGGTAGCAGCCTTGCAAATGCCCAATATCAGATCATCACTGAAGAATGCTATTGATGTCACTTGGGCCCTCACTGAGAGTGCCTGTAATCTCTACGGAGATGTGGTCTGAGCTATTTCATATGTCATCACTTTGATTGTCTCGGGTGACAGACTAACTTCACTCACACTTGAAGAGGATGATGGAGCAATCTCACATGCTGGACTACGTAAGCGCTTGCAGCCATATGGCCTAGTAACTTCAGGAATACATGGACCATAGCTGAAGGTTGAGACTGGAGTGCCAGACATAGGAGGCAAATTGCTTGAAATCAATCATTCAGCAGAAATGCTCTCAAACTCAAGAGTCTAGTAGGGCACCAATGAACTCAATGTTTTGAGTTGGTATTTTGTTTGTTCAAAATGAGGCCCAGCTAATCAAAGAGACATAGTGTGAACTGGACATGACAGAGGACTTGTTCTCTGGACTTGCCTCTCACTAACCAATCATCCAGGGATGGAAGGACATGAATCCCTGTTTTTCTGAGATATACTACAGTCATACATTTAGTAAATACCCAGAGAGCAGAGGACAGGCCAAAAGGAAGCACAGTGTATGGATAATGCTCACCTGCCTCTGGAAATCTCAAACCTCCTATGGCTTAGGAAAATTACCTCATGGAAGTAAGCATCCTGAAGATTGAGGGCAGCAAATCAGCTGTTGTGATTCAAAGAGGGAAAAAATAGTCGCTAGGGTAATAACCATGAGAAATCTCATATATTTGATGTACTTATTAAGACTGTGGAGATCGAGGATAGATCTCATCCCTCCCTGGGATTTAGGGAATGAGGAAGTACTGAGAGTAGAATCCCTTTCCCCAGTTCTGAAGAGGAACTTCTTCTATGGCCCCTGAAGCCTGGAGGGCCTGGCACCTGGTGAAGAAGCAAGGACTTGAAAGGGGAGGCCCTGAAAAGGGATGGGGCAGTGTAACGGGGTAGTCACCCCGCTCCTGTCCAGAGGGTTTAAAAGCAACCCCGGGGGAGGGCTGTGGCTGGGGAAGGCTGAATGGAGAAACAGCCTCAGCTGTGGCCACGCACCAATCAAGGCCCAGCTGGCCCTTATAAGAGGGCAGTGGGCCAGGAGCAGATAGTCTCTCTCTGTCTCTAGAGGGAGAAGGGCCTGGCTGCTGGGAAGCTGAACAGAGTACCTGAGGGGAGCAAGGCTGGGGAATAGGAAAAGGGAGCTGGGGTGCTCCCAGCTGGAAAAGCCCCAGACTGCGGCCTTGTCAGAGGCCAGAAAGGTACTAAGGTACAAGGGTGCAGCCCAGGGTAGGCAGAGGCAGCCAGTCCAAACCCCCCTTGCCTGTGATGATTGGCTTATACAGACTGCAGTCGGCCCCAGTGAAAGGGAGCTAGATGGTGACTGGCAGTAGCCACTGAGGTGAGGTGGGGACAGTGGGTGGGGTTTCCCCTGGGTGGGGAGACCCAGACAATGAATGTACTGCCAGGGGGCAGCACCTGAGGACAAGGGGCACCGGGTCTGGGAGGGACACGGGGGCCAGCAGCAGCGAGGCACCAACCTGCAGAGTGCGCTCCAGGTCTAAAGAACTAATTTCCAGGACGACCAACAGGAGACGCCGCAGGGGCGAGTCTCGCCCCATTACAGGCAGGATGGTGGGAAGGGGAATGGACTGGAATTGAATGACATAACCCAGTCTCACAGTGCTTTGGACCCACTTGTCCATAGTTATCGACTCCCAAGGCTTGTGGAAGTGGGACAGTCTAACCCCAGACTAAGGGGAAACGACTTGAAACACAACGACTGGAATGCCGACATTGGAGAGTCAGACTGGCTGCTTTCCTGAAGCTGGTGAAGGATGGGCTGACTAAATAAAATTGGCACCAGAAGACCTTCTCCTATGAAACTTCTGCCCCTTTCTGGAGAAAGCCTGATGTCTAGCGGGATAATATGATCTAAGGAAACGCTGAAGGAGATATTGCTGTTGTCACCCCAAGAAGTGATGCCTCCACTACCAGTGTAAAACCCCCCCCAATGAACACACCACATAGCTTGAAAGGACTTATAGGTGTGTAATGTTTGGTCAGTTATCTCTGAAAACTGAAACTGGGCGTCAAAGGTAGGGTTCTCAATCATCTTTTGGACCTAAGAAACTATACCAGAGTTCTGCAACCATGAAGACCTTCTCCTTGTTACAGCAGAGGCTATAATTCTAGAGGAAGGGTCACCATGTCCAAAACTGACTGCAGTGATGTCCTCACCACTAGATGGCCTTCTGCAATGAAAGCCTTAAAACTCTTTCCTAGAGGATTCTGGCAACTTACCTGTAAATTTTGCCATTGATTTCCAATTTACAAAGTCATAGTTTGATAAGAGTGCTTGCTTATTGGTAACAT
The DNA here is from genome assembly GCF_965140285.1 of Lepidochelys kempii. Classification (NCBI taxonomy): domain Eukaryota; kingdom Metazoa; phylum Chordata; order Testudines; family Cheloniidae; genus Lepidochelys; species Lepidochelys kempii. The sequence continues at coordinate 350,949,132 of NC_136380.1, forward strand.
GCATTTGTAAGAATAAGGTAGAATACATTTTCCTCCCCAGCAAGTCCAATCTTTTAGAATCCTTGTCCTTGGTGTCAATTTATATCTCCCCTGTATCAACCTCTCATTAGCCACCATTACGACAAGAGAGTTCGATGCCAGGTACAAGTGGAAGCACTTGAAACCATGCAGAGGCACATAGTATCTCTTATCGGTATGCTTTGCTGTGGGTGTTAAGGGCACTGGGATGTTCCAAAAAGTTTTTGCCAGTTCCAAGATCACTTCATTTATCCTCCCTGGATCTGAGGATTGCAGAATATCCAGCAACTTGTGTGTGTTCTCCTGAACAAACTTAGCCTGAATACCCAAGGCTGAAGCCATGCATCTCAGAAGGTCCTGGTAGGATTTAAAATCCCACGGTGCAGGGGAGGAAGAGTCTGGCATTACAAAGTCATCTCCTGATGAAAGAGAGAAAAGAAGCGGAGCCAATGGAACCTCCAGTGGTGTCCATAACAGTTCAGGCTGAACCAGTTCCACAGGAGCAACCGCTGAACTGTGGTTGCAGCAATGGAGGTTCCAAAGTCCAGCACAAAGGACACCTCAGTTCTGACAAAGATAAAATAGTCGGTGCCTGAAACACTGATAAAGGCCTCGCACTCGACACTCGCACTGGAGCAGACGTCAGCACCAAAGTCGAAGCCGGCACATTCCCACACACAAAGTGTGCACTGGAGTCATCATCAGCACTGAAGATTATACCTCCACTGACCCTCAGTGCTGAAAAGGCAGCCCCAGTGCTGAACTGAGGTTAGCAGGGAGAGGTCCAGAAGATGGCATCAACAATAACGGCAGGTGTGCAATCAGTTCAGACAGCACTGAGGATACCGAAGCAGCAGCAACCACAGCCAGATGTTCCTGAATTAAAGGAGAATCAGGAACAGACAGGCAAAGTAAGTCCAATGGTGGTGTGGAAACCGCTGGTGCCAACACCTACATCATCAGTACTGGACTCAACAGATGCCCCACAAACGGTATCAGTGTTAACGATACGGAGTCCACTTACTCTCACCTTGGCCCTGCTCTATCTCACGTGCTTGATGAATCATGGTACTGGTCTACACTCCTCTTAGATGGGAAGGAGGAATACCTCCTAGCTCTGGAATGGCCCCAGTCCATTTTATGAGATCTTTGTCTAGGAGGATCAGAGAAAGGAAAATAGTCGCTCTTCCTCCTAGGACAGAAATCTGAATCTGGCCAAACAGCCGCCAGTGCCAACTCAGACATCCTCAAGGGGCAGCTGACAATCTGTGGAGGTCGCCAGTAGCACAGTGGGCCTCATGGCCTGCTCCAGAAGGTGCTGCTACAAACAAGTCCCTCGCCAGCTGAGTTCCTTTCTTGAATGATCTGCAGATGGAGAACCTTTCTTTAACATGCCCTTCTCCCAGGCACAACAAACATTGCATGTAGGGTTCACTAGTGGGGATAACCACCCCACACAATGGACAATGTGGGCATCTGTGACAGCATGCTATCAGCGGCACCCTAGTCACTTACAGTGCTGCACCCTGGAGAAGGCTGCAGGCCCAGCTGAGGGCAATTACATGCTTTCTGGTGCGGGATTGTGAGCACCTGGGTGACACTCACAGGGCTAACAAGGTAACTGGGGAGTATACAAAGAGAAAACAGGAAGCAAGAGGGAGCTCGAGAGGTGCTCAGAAGAAAACTCAAAGGGTGAGCCTGGGCTGGGGAGTGAGGGCTCCAGGGAAGCCTGTCTTGGCTATAAGCCTGTTGCACAGTATTGTTATGTAAGAGGGGAATAAATGCACACCTTGGTGAAAGCTAAATGGCCTGGTGTGCGTTTGTGACTGCAAAACCATCTGAACTAGCTAAGCAGAGAGGTTCACTGGGTAGTGACAGAGGCACCTTGTGACAGCGTGACACCAGATAACTATTTATGTTAACTAACTACTATTCACTAAAGCTAAGGGTACTACTAAACTATACTATTAACTATATACAACGAAGTCCCAGAAAGACCAAGATAGAGAACTGTGAGGTGCATTACTACATAGAACACTCCAACTCTAGCTACAGACGGTGAGAATTAATTAAGAAGGGTCAGGGTGGCACTGTCCTTAAATAGTCAGAGAAGGGGCTATTGGGAGAGAGGAGGCGAGCGCCACCCCTATGGGTTCTGATAGGCAAAGTCCTCTAGCTCTGGGCATGTTAAGTGGAAAACACATCTGCAAGCACTCAAAAACCCCACAAACTGCTGAGCAGTTCCACTTCCACCTAGGTGAGGCTCTGTGAAAACTCCAAGTAGCATTTGCTTCTCAGATGACTTTAGCCAGGTATGCTGCTGCTCCCTTCAGCCTGATCTTCTGGCAGTTCTTGTCTCAGTAAAGCTATTTCAGTTGGGGGGAGGATGATTTTTTACCAAAATAGTTTTATACTGAACCAACCCCTAATGTGAACACAATGATATGGGAATCGCTATGCAGGTATAAAGCATCTTAATACTGGTATAACTGTATCCGCAATAGGGGGGTTGCAGCACTTTAATTATACTGGTATAGTTAAAGTAATACAACTTTTGTGTGTAGACAAACCGTTATACTAAATTTAGCTTCAGGAATAAATCACCCAGAGAGAAAGGAGAGAGGAAGTTTACTAAATAGCTCTCAGATTAGCGGATAACTTTGCACAAAGACAAAGAACAGGAGTACTTTTTTTTTTCCTGTTCTTTTTGTGGATACAGACTAACACAGCTGCTACTCTGAAACCTGTCATAAGACAAACACTGTCTGATATTACACACTTCACCCAAGTTTGCACTAACACAAAGACTGTATTATATATACACTTCACCCATGCTGAAAGATGTGCTTTCTGAAAGTATGGGAATGGTTCAGAGGTTGGAAGGCAAACCACACTACACAAAGGCAAATGCACACAATCTAAAACTCATAAGACTTCATGGAAACAGTTTAAGATGAGTAGACAACAATGAGCATATATCATGATCTCTCTTATTTATAACTCTCACTCTCTTCACCCTTAGTTTAGAGTCATCCCTGGCTGTTACATCTAGTTTAGACTATGAACTCCTTGGGATAGTAACCTGCCATTGTTTTGTCTGTGAAACGTCATGCACGTTTAATGGCACGGTTTAAATAAACCTTAAAATTCTACAGATCCCTTTGCAAACAAGGTGCAGGTCTAAGAAGAGGTTTTCTCTTCCATCTCTCAGCAAAAAGATTAGATGTACTAACTGTCCGGTGATGATGCTGAGCAGTGATGCTGACGACAACCACAAAAAAAATGAAAAGAAAAAGAACTAGGTCTGGTTAAATGGAGCAATTACAGTGCTCTGCACTGACACATGAAACTCATGGATTTATTTTCTTGGCACTGATACCCTCACTCATACCCTCAGAACATGCTTAGACCCTAGTTTGCCTCCCATTGCTCAACATCACTCCATCTCATTAAGCAGTAGCACTAACAGATGCCTAAAGCAAATCCTGCTCAGTCCTCCTTCAGCCAGAAAGGGGAAAAATGGGTGGAGGGCTCCATTAAGAACTCTGAAGATTAGCCTCACCAGTGCATATTATTCTGGAATGTAAAAGAACAATGGAGAATGCCATAATAATGTTGCCTGTTAAATTTTGATACTACAAGTTATTTGATATAAATCTTCATTCGTAAAATAATGACAATCTAATAATGCATTCCTGGTCCCTTCTGACTTCACAGATTTTATAGCAGAAATATTACAACAGTAGTTACAACATGGTAACTTTTCACATTGTTTCATGACATTCACATGCCTGAATATATTCACACAAAAATATATTTCACTATCTTACATACTCATTAAGTTAACACAGTCACTATAGACAGTTAACTTAATACGTATGTAAGATAGTGAGAAACAGATTTCTAGTGACAATGGTAATAACCAACCCCTGATCAAACCCCAGGAGCACAGTCACATACACTTGCAGATGTACATCAAGATTTCTGACATAAATGTTAAAGAAAAAAAAACAGCAAATTCCCCAACTTCAAAACAAAGGAGTTTGGTCACATTATAAGAGTAATAAGTCAAGCATGCATATGTAAATACAATTCAATACAATAACCAAACACAAATTTTAAGCAAACACTACAAAAAGAAACAAGCTCTTTCCACACACCATAATCCAAAAGTGCATTCACTATTTTAGTTCACCCTCCAGTAATTCTGCAATTTCTATGTATGCAGAACTTCACAAATTCGAGGACTTTATTCCTGGGAGAGGTCCTGATATTTTACGGACTGTACTGATTTTAAGTCAATGGCCCTCAATGAACCTATACCTCAATGAGCATCATTAATGTCATTTCTGGGATTCTGACTGCAGAATGATGGCCTAGGAGAGATTCTGAAACGCAACTGAACTCTCTGCTGCCAGAGTTTCCAATTAAAAGAAACAAGAGATGAATTTTTAGATAAAACATTGCATACAAACTCAATGGAGTAATATGAAAAACAGAGCAAGAAACAGAACATTGTGATGTAATATTCACTGTGAATCACAAAATAGTCAAATCAGCCTGAACCTCAAGGCCTTTTTCCAAGGCAGGAGGTTTCATCAGCCTTGTACCAGAGAAGAATTTCTGCAGCCAATTCTTCAATTCATTTTTCTTCCCATAAAAGAAAGAATCTGTGTACGTACTTGAAGCGGATCTTCTCATCCATGTCCACAGGGGGCTCATGTGTGATGAGGCTAACCAGCTCCTCCATGCAGTGCTGCTGGCAGATAAAGTCCAGCAGTTTGCGGTTCTGTGCCTTGCACTCCTGTAGGATGTCATCTTCATCCATCAGCTCGTGCAGTGTCACATCCTCCTTATCCAGCAGCTTGTCCACATGTGATGTTGTGTTCAAATCAAACTTCCAGAACATGATGATGGAACACACCCAGCTGCAATGCAAGAGAGTAAGTGTTAATACTCAGCCTCCACAAGTCAATCCTCAGCTACTTCTTCCCATATTGTGAAGATACAATAAGGGTCTTTTCAGGGTTCCTTATCCTGTCTCTGAAAAGGAAATAAAAATGAGTTAAATTATTTAAGCAAAATTAAATACACATTTCTGTGACTAAAAAAATTAATCTATATCTGTCTGCCTTAAGGTTCAATCCTGCAAGGTACTAAGCATTCTGACCCCAATAAAGTAAAGTATTTAAGCATGTGCTTAATTTTAAGCAAAATAGTCCCACTGAAGTCAATATGAGTGCTCAAGTTAAGAAAGTGCTTAAATGTTTTGCTGTGCTTAAAGTGCTCTCTATCTTGCAGAATTAAGCACTTCCATTGTAAATATAGGGTTAATTTTTCAGGACATTAGTTATAAGGATCACAACCAAAGAAGTTAAATAGGTGAAATTTACTTATCAGTATTTTTTCCTACTCTGAAATGAGCACCTTCTGCTCCAGGATAACTGGTTTATTGTTTTCTCATCTTCCAAGCAGAAAGAGAGGCTCCTTAAAAAACCCTCTTTCTAGCTACAAAATGGAAAGGGAAAGACTAAGAACCTTTTGTCTAATCATCATATCAGACAAAGACAACATATCTATTTTAAAATGATAAAGAAATGCACTGAAGACCAGACAACCACACTGCAAAATTTTTTGAATGAAGCACTATGCTGGAAATGGCCACGTGTTTGAGTGAGTAAGTCCACAAAGAAGGAGATGGGATCTTTTATGATATTTTGTAGGCCTGAGAAACCCCTGAATTTATCCATCTGGAAACAGCAGATATGGTTGCTTTGCACCCTTTCTTAGGTCACACATCTACTCCTGAACTTGCATCTAATTTCCTGCAAGGATTAGTTAAGCATAAACAGAATTTGAATATCCTGACCATAATTAAAGTCCACAACTGATTAAAAGAAGGCAAATAGACTGGATCAAGTTAAAACCATTTATTCTGGAGGACAAAATTCTCATCTGGAAAAAATTTTCAGTACTCCAGATAGGTAAGGCACCTGATTTTACTAACTTCTGGTCAACATAATTGCTAACAGGAAAAACAATATTTTAATGGAAACCTACAGGGAAGCTCCTCTCTGTAAATGAAGGTTCAGAGATTACATCAAACCACAGTCATCTCAAGACGGCGTCTCTACAGAGACACAGCATTCAGGAATTTGAAAATGTGGAGTTGCTGCCAAAACAGGTTAGACTTGGAACCAATATGCTCCAAGACTCCTAACACTGAGTCTTGGACCTTCAGGAAGCTGGGAATCAGACCCAATCGAGATCCCAGTTTAAGAGAAGGAATTTGAATAGATCCCTGGTTGTGAGGCTACATGGGATTTTTGTCTTTTAAAAATCACCATGAGGATCAAATTGTCAGAATCTCTTGAAATGTCCAGATTTGGGGACAGTTTCTAAGTTTACAAGCTCTTCTGAATAATTAATCTGGAACTAATTGAGAAACTTAACAGTATCAAGTCACCGGGACCAAATGGCATTCACCCAAGAGTTCTGAAATTGCAGAACTATTAACTATAGTTTGTAACCTGTCCTTTAAATCAGCTACTGTACCCAATGACAGGTTTCAGAGTAGCAGCCATGTTAGGCTATAGCTAATGTAACGCCAATATTTAATAAGGGCTCTAGAGGTGATCCTGGCAATTACAGACCAGTATGTCTAACGTCAGTACCGGGCAAATTAGTTGAAACAACAGTAAAGAATAAAATGGTCAGACACAAAAGAACATAAATTGTTGTGCAAAAATCAACATGGTTTCTGTAAACGGAGATCATGTCTTACTAATCTAATAGAGTTCTTTAAGGGGGGTCAACAAACATGCAGACAAGGCGGATCCAGTGGACACAGTGTACTTAGATTTCCAGAAAGTCTTTGACAAGGTCCCTCACCAAAGGCTCTTATGTAAATTAAGTTGTCATGTGATAGGAGGGAAGATCCTTTCATGGACTGAGAACTGGTTAAAAGACAGGGAACAAAGGGTAGGAATAAATGGTAAATTTTCAGAATGGAGAGTGGTAACTAGTGGTATTCCCAAAGGGTCAGTCCTAGGACCAATCCTATTCAACCTATGATCTGGAGAAAGGGGTAAACAGTGAGGTGGCAAAGTCTGCAGATAATACTAAACTGCTCAAGATAGTTAAGACCAAAGCAGACTGTGAAGAACTTCAAAAAGATCTCACAAAACTAAGTGATTGGGCAACAAAATGGCAAATGAAATTTAATGTGGATAAATGTAAAGTCATGCACACTGGAAAAAATAACCCCAACTATACATACAATATGACAGGGGCTAATTTAGCTACAACTAATCAGGAGAAAGACCTTGGAGTCATCATGGCTAGTTCTCTAAAGACGTCCACGCAGTGTGCAGCAGCAGTCAAAAAAGCAAACGGGATGTTAGGAATCATTAAAAAAGGGATAGAGAATAAGACGGAGAATATCTCATTGCCCTTATATAAATCAATGGTACGCCCACATCTTGAATACTGCGTACAAATGGGGTCCCTTCATCTCAAAAAAGATAGACTGGGATTAGAAAATGTTCAGAAAAGGGCAACTAAAATGATTAGGGGTTTGGAACAGGTCCCATATGAGGAGAGATTAAAGAGGCTAGGACTTTTCAGCTTGGGAAAGAGGACACTAAGGGGGGATAGGATAGAGGTCTATAAAATCATGAGTGGTATGGAGAAAATGAATAAGGAAAAGTTATTTACTTGTTCCCATAATATAAGAACTAGGGGCCACCAAATGAAATTAATGGGTAACAGGTTTAAAACAAATAAAAGGAAGTTCTTCTTCACTCAGCGCACAGTCAACCTGTGGCACTCCTTGCCTGAGGAGGTTGTGAAGGCTAGGACTATAACAGGGTTTAAAAGAGAACTGGATAAATTCATGGACGTTAAGTGCATTAATGGCTATTAGCCAGGATAGGTAAGAAATGGTGTCCCTAGCGTCCGTTTGTCAGAGGGTGGAGATGGATGGCAGGAGAGAGATCACTAGATCATTACCTGTTAGGTTCCCTCCCTCTGGGGCACCTGGCATTGGCCACTGTCGGTAGACAGGATACTGGGCCGGATGGACCTCCTGTGGTCTGACCCAGTATGGCCATTCTTATGTTCTTAATATTCATCGCTCTAACAGACAAAATCCCTCAGGTTCCAAGCCAAGAGTCTCAAAGTGCTTTAAATCTGGGAGTTTAAGAGGATCCTGGAATTGAATTTTTCCCAGTCCAGGACGTTCAAGAATGCTGAACTGACATATGCAGGAGTCTGAGAGACTATGGGTCTCTGCACCACTACTTTTCTGTTAACCACTTGAAGACTAAATTATTTAGTTCCCATTCTCATGTGCCCAAGCAGCATGTGCTTAGTCAGCTGACCTATAGGTTTCTCTTTTGCTAAAATGTATGTGATTTTAACTGAGATGCCTTAAGTTGTGAGCTCCCCAGAACAGACCTAAATGAGGCTTTGTAAAGCACCTAGTTGGTACTACTGTAAACAAGCCATCTAAGTAATAAGTCAACAAAACCTTTGGCCTCAGGAGCAAGAGAATTTTCCCTTGCTTCATTCAGAATTTTTAACTTCTATTTTCTTTCTCCAGCCTGGAAGTGCTAGTATGCAATAGATGTCTTACTGTTGTTTCTCATATGAATCGCAATCAAGTCCAGTGGAAATTTCATGAGTAGAGAGAAAACCAACTTCTTAACTGCTTAAAACCCTAGGACAGGGGTGGGCAAACTACAGCCCAGGGGCCGCATTCGGCCCTCCAGATGTTTTAATCCAGCCCTTGAGCTTCAGCCGGGGAACGGGGTCCAGGGCTTGCCCCGCGCAGCTCCCAAAAGCAGTGGAATGTCCCCCCTCGGGCTCCTACGCATAGGGGCAGCCAAGGGGCTCCACTCACAGGTCCCGCAGCTCCCATTGGGTGGGAACCGCTACCAATCAGATCTGCAGGGATGGGGCCTGCGGACAGGACAGCACGCAGAGACACCTGGCCGCGCCTCCACATAGGAGCCGGAGAGGGGGACATGCCTCTGCTTCTGGGACCTGCCTGAGGTAAGCGCCGCCTGGAGCCTTCATAGAATCATAGAATATCAGGGTTGGAAGGAACCTCAGGTGGTCATCTATTCCAACCCCTGCTCAAAGCAGGATCAATCCCCAATTTTTGTCCCATATCCCTAAATGGCCCCCTCAAGGATTGAACTCACAACCCTGGGTTTAGCAGGCCAAAGCTCAAACCACTGAGCTATCCCTCTCCCCCCCTCCCTCTGATCCCCTCCTGCACCCCAACCACCTACCCCAGTCCTGATCCCCTCCCGCTCTCTGAACCCCTTGGTCCCAGCCTGGAGTTCCCTCCTGCATCCCCAACCCCACCCCAGACCCCGCACCTCCAGCCAGAGACCGCACCCCAACCCCCAATTTCGTGAGCATTCATGGCCCGCCATACAATTTCCATACCCAGATGTGGCCCTCAGGCCAAAAAGTTTGCCCAACCCTGCCCTAGGACATTGTTGGGATCAGCTTCCTGGAATAGAATTGTATAGAGCCAACTTGAGCTTATTCAGGTGCACAGAAAATAATCTGATACCTGATTCTGAACATAATCAGGATATTTTGTAGAGTACAAAAATGCATCACCACCATGGAACAGTTTCCAAGTCCAGCAATTATCATAACAAAGAAACTAGAGCCTCTAAATAGCAAGTACTCAAAGAGTTCCCAGAAGAAATACAAATTGTAACATCCTTCTGGGCAACTGGTTTAGAACCACAAATGTCTCACAGAATGCCTAGAGGTGGGCCAGACCCTGAGAGGGCACTAAGGAATTCCTCTGAAAAATATATAAAGAAGTGAAGGATGCATGCAGCTGAAAGACCTCATCAATATGTGCAGACACTATTTCATAAGGATGGGCTATAAACGAGTTTTCTATGATCATCCTGCTTTCAACTGCCCATCAGAGACACCATCAGACTGATGAGAAAACAAGGACTGGGAGAGAAGTGAAGGCCTGCAATTGAAATGGAGCCACAACGTTACGAAGTGCAGGTAGTTTTGGTACTGCAGGCAAACTAGCACATGCATATAGTCTTCGTTGTGGGACAATGCAAATCCGGAGGAGAACTCTCTCTCAGAAAGACAGCACGTCACGAAGAATTGGGCATTGAACACCATCAATCAGCCTGGACAGAACCAGCACCGGTGAAGTCTGTCTGTTTCCTTTCCTTCCAAAAAGATTCCAGAATGAACACGCACACCCTCAGATCAGCACATCAGGCACAGATGCCATACATTTGGGATGTTATTCTGCCTTAACATTGCTGAGGTCACCGTTAAGGCGCTATGCGAGAGGGTAAGTTTCATGAAGTTGGGGTATGTATAACCTTTCAGTATCTGTTGGACATAAAAACATAAGCACAGCCATAATGGGTCAGACCAATGGCCCATCTAGTCCAGTTTCCTGTCTTCCAACAGTGGCCAGTGCCAGATGCTTCTGAGGGAGGGAACAGAACAGGGCAATTTTCAAGTGATCCCTTCCGGCAGTCACAGGTTTAGGGACACCCAGAACATAGAGACAGAAGTGAAAGCCTCACGGAGCACTGGAGTGTGCTATAAACTGTGTTGTCGGCAATGTGAAGTGGCAAGGCAGCAGATGACCCTTAATTTGCCATTACCTCTACTTTTAAGGTTTTGAATGGATAGGGAGTGTTAATGCAGCCTTAATTGTCACTGAACTAAGTGTGGATGTGTTTATTTCCTAGGTGGGGTTTTCCAGAATTTTTCTCACACATACACACAGTCTTCTAGGGTCACAGTGGGGCAGATAAATGACTGAAATTTACCATAATTTAAAGATTATAATAGTTCAAGTTACAAAAGTCCTTACAGGATGTTTTCTCATTCTATGAATTAACTAAGCAGTTTAAAAAAACCTTAAAAATCAAAATCTGTCACATGCAATTTAGTCAACAGCAGGGTTTAAACCCTCAACCATCAGACTGACAACTCAGCTCTATACCACTTGAGCTGTACAGCAGTAATTGATAACCTCTATTTAGCTCAGCCCCTAGAGGAGGACTTGACACATTTTCCCACTGACTTACAAAATTGGTTGCTAGACAGCAGTAGCATCACAGAGATCAGGAATACAGGATTCTATTCCTGACTCTGGGGAAAAGTGTGGGGTTTAGTGGTTAGAGATTGAATGTTCTTTGGTTTTAATTTTGATTCAAAAAAGAAATCAGGAGAAGTGGGCAAAATCTTTAACTTTATCAGGGGGAAAATATCTGTGACTGCAGCTACTGTGTATTTAGAGGATAGGGGACAGGAGAATATGTGGTTATTATGAGTCAACAGAAGCTGTAGCGTAGATAAGGTTAGACTGCAATCGTAAGAGGAGCTTTAAGCCTTTCTTTTTAAAAAATATCTAATTGAAATGGGGGCGGGGGGCACATAGAATGGAAACCTAGAGCACTATATGAATTTTTTATGGTGGTTTCATTAAAAGTGAATTGATATAGAATGATTAACAAGAGGTCAAAAATCACCCCTTTTGCCAATTTTTTTCCCATTGGATTTTCTCACTTTTGTTTGTTCCTCTTTTGCAAGAAACCTAACACACTCTGTGACTTGTCCTTTGGCTACGTTGTTGTTCATTATATATTAATTTCTAGAATATTTATTATACCTTGGTAATGTTTGCAGAGCATTTTATAATTTTTTAGCTGTAATGGAAACCATTTACACCCAGGCAACCCCCCTGAATTTGACAACAGATTAGCTATGGAATGAATGCTATCATTCACTTCTGGAGTGGAATCTGTCACATTCAGGGTATGTCTACACTACAAAGCTTACAGCGGTAGAACTGTACCAATGCAGTGGCGCCGCTGTAAGATCTCTCATGTAGTTGCCCTATGCCAACAGGAGAGAGCTCTCCCATCAACCCCCAATGAGCGGCAGGCAGTAGCTATGTGGGCAGAAGAAGCTCTCCTTGCTGACATAGCACACTGCCACTTATGTTGGCATAATTTGCGTTGCTGGGGGGGGGGGGCACGGTGGAATATTCACACCCCTGAGCAACATAGGTTTTGCCAATATAGGTGGCAGTGTAGACATAGCTTAAGTTATTTGTGTGTGTATTATATGCATCCCTTTGTGCCCAACACACAGAGGATGGGAGTCTGTGATAACTCAGCTTGAGAGATTGTCTCTTTAGCACAAACTGAAGAGACTCACACTTTTGGCTCTTGAGGTCATAAATTCAATCCCTGGTCATAGAGTGCAAGGCCAGGAGGGACTACCAGAGCATCTAGTCTGACCTTCTGTAGATCACAGCCAACTGACACGACCCACTCACCAAATACAGCTACTGAAATTAGACCAAAGTATTATAGTCTATGGACTATAAGGTGGATAGAAAGCTGGCTAGATCGGGCTCAACGGGTAGTGATCAATGGCTCCATGTCTAGTTGGCAGCCGGTATCAAGCGGAGTGCCCCAAGGGTCAGTCCTGGGGCCGGTTTTGTTCAATATCTTCATTAATGATCTGGAAGATGGTGTGGATTGCATCCTCAGAAAGTTTGCAGATGACACTAAACTGGGAGGAGTGATAGATATGCTGCAGGATAGGGATAGGATACAGAGGAACCTGGACAAATTAGAGGATTGGGCCAAAAGAAATCTGATGAGGTTCAACAAGGACAAGTGCAGACTCCTGCACTTAGTATGGAAGAATCCCATGCACTGCTACAGACTAGGGACCGAATGGCTAGGCAGCAGTTCTGTGGAAAAGGACGTAGGGGTGACAGTGGACGAGAAGCTGGATATGAGTCAACAGTGTGCCCTTGTTGCCAAGAAGGCTAACAGTATTTTGGGCAGTATAAGTAGGAGCATTGCCAGCAGATTGAGGGACATGATCATTCCCCTCTATTCGACACTGGTGAGGCCTCATCTGGAGTACTGTGTCCAGTTTTGAGCCCCACACTACAAGAAGGATGTGAAAAAATTGGAAAGAGTCCAGCGGAGGGCAACAAAAGTGATTAGGAGTCTGGAGCACATGACTTGTGAGGAGAGGCTGAGGGAACTGGGATTATTTAGTCTGTAGAAGAGAAAATGAGGGGGGATTTGATGGCTGCTTTCAACTACCTGAAAGGGGGTTCCAGGGAGGATGGATCTAGACTGTTCTCAGTGGTAGCAGATGACAGAGCGAGGAGTAATGGTCTCGAGTTGCAGTGGGGGAGGTTTAGGTTGGATATTAGGAAAAACTTTTTCACTAGGAGGGTGGTAAAGCACTGGAATGGGTTACCTAGCAAGGTGGTAGAATCTCCTTCCTTAGAAGTTTTTAAGGTCAGGCTTGACAAAGCCCTGGCTGGAAGGATTTAATTGGGGATTGGTCCTGCTTTGAGCAGGGGGTTGGACTAGATGACTTCCTGAGGTCCCTTCCAACCCTGATATTCTATGATTCTATATTATCTGAAATGCAGGGCAACCGAGTAGCTGAGATTTGGGTCTACCATGTTATGATTCTGTTTAACCTCCATTAATCTATTTGTAAAATGGGGTGGAACCGCAGACCAGACTGCCTTTTACAGTTGGGGTTTATCAATAACAAGGTTGGTGAGGTGCATTAGAATGTAAACCACAGTTAGAGATGAAATCTGAACTCATGGTCTCTGTTTGCAGCTCAGGGAACTTTCCCCTAGTCTACAAGAAGTTTTGGTGGAGGAGTGTCTCTGTCCATCACCACCAAGCCCCTGATGGAGGTTTTTAGATAAGTAGATAAGTTACATCGTCACTGCTAACTATAACCAATTTGTTTTGGCATAGTTCTTTACAATAATCAAGAAAAACTGACACACAAAAACCACATTACCTATTTGTAACTGATTAATCAGCATGTGAAAAGCCACACGGGGAAAACTGCACAGATCCAGAGCATTTTAGATTTCTTGCAATGGACACCCGAAGAAAGGGGACACAATCCAGTGACAACTTAATAAAGGGCTATTTGGGAACTCATCAGTCTCTGTGTATCAACCCAATTTTCATCAAACCACCATGACAAATTCAAATAGTACTTAACGTTTACATTCTGTGTTTATTTTTTGCCATTTTAATTAGATTTAAAAAAAAACGCCACAAAATAAATGTTTATACATGCTTGTTATACTGAACATTTTGACTCAACCTTAACTATTGAGTTGTGACCAAAGCCTCCATAATATTAAATACAGCAATATTAAATCACAATACAGCAAGATGGAGTTACAAAGATAGCATGGGTATGGCATGACTGCAACAGTGAGCCAAGATGCCCTGGCCCACCACAGAAATGGTGAAATAAAGGACAGGAAAAAAAAAGGGATGGGATTTTTGAAGAAAACAATATGTTTGCCATAAAACACAGAAATGGCTAACATACATACCAATCTTCAAAAGTGCAGAGTAATACGCATCCCAAGAGTACTCTCCACATTGAAGTTATAGGCTAAAAAGCTGTTTGGAAACCTGCTCCCCCCGGACTGGCCCTGCCTCCCACAAACAATTTCAGCTACATGATTACCACCTATTTCTTCTGTGCTCTCAACTGCTCTGAAAGGGTGAAGAGTCTGTATTTTAATGGCCTCAAACTCCTTGCCTTTCCTGTTGCTCTGCTGTCTGCTATAAAACAAGTGACAGCCAGGCCTCCTGATATTCCTACCTCATACCATTCTGAATTAATGGCCCAGATCAGCCTCAACTGGCTTACTCTTTCCTCTGTTCCAGAACCAGCCTATTCTGCATCATATCTCAAGCCCATCGTTGAAGTAAGAAAAACAAACAAATTTCAGGATTTGCTTCCTGGTTGCCCCCTCAATCCACAGAAATGGATAAATCAGTTTTCTAACATTGAAGGAAAGAGTTCTGAGCCACGTTTCACTCAGGGCTCCAGTCTCCAGGCCCTAGCAAAACAGAGAGAAATCAAGTCTCGCTTATTATTAAGCAGTAAGTTGTCCTACCCAGAGACACTTTATTTATTCCACAGTGACAATTTGCCCTGTGACACGGAGAAAAGATGAGGGTTACAGCGATATCATCAGAGAGTTACTCAGCTAGGTATGAAAAAATCTTGGAGTTTCACTTAAGTATTTTGTTTATTTTAAAATAATACTGGCCACGTTATCAATTTTATGGTATGACAGAAGACATGAGTCTTAAGCAAGGATTTAACTGTCCCTTTCCTAAATTAATTGCTGTAACTGTGGCAAGTTATACAAATAAAGGAAGAGCTTATGTTAAATTGTGAAAGAATCACATAATTGCATTTTCATTCTCTTTCACTGGCACAAATAATAGGAGGAGGAGAATTCTAAACTAAATTTTGCACCTGAAGTGACACATTTTAGAGTTGAGCTATTCATTTCAAAAGCAACAATTGATGGATGGACTATCAAGGATGTAATAAAAGTAATATAATCAAAGATTCCCCCCCCAGCCCATCTTCCCCAAAGGGCTTTTATTTCCCTTTGTCGTAGTGCTTCAGAGAGGAGAGATTACGGTACTTTCCTAAACCTGGGATAACAGATCCACCCTTGACAGACCATCCCCATAAGGTTCATCTTTTGGTAACTTGTGCAGTCTCAAGAGTGGCAGAAAGAGAGATAGTGGAAACAGACAGAATTTGAAATCTGGGTTTTCTAGAGGAAATTAATCAGTGGTTCAATCAAAGAGTGCAATAGAAATACATCTTGAAGTAAGCGTAAGCCCTGAAACATAAATTCTTGTATCAGAGGCCCAGTCTGAGGCCTGAAGCCTGAACCAAAGTAAAGCCTGAAACAAAGTACCTCCAGGCAGTGATAAGCAAAGCAGGGCTGTGAGCCAGAGGCAGGTCCCACTCACAGAAGTTGGCAAGAAAAGGTTGTTAGAGACACGTGCACACACACACACAAGGGCTAATGAGAGGAAAATTGTGCCAAGATGGCAGCAAGACACTCCATAGACGTAACAAGGAACAGGCAGGCGCATCTTAAAGACAGGGTCAAAAGGACAACATGATGGATAGATTCGTTTGAACTATGATGAGTAATCTTTCCTGCAACTGTATAAAAGTAGGTCCCGGAGCACATATCTTTGTCCAGCCTAGGGGGCAGTGGAGTGTCCCGCCACTGACTGAGCTGTGTCCATTGCCAGGGAGCACAAATTCATAGTATGCCCTGCAGAGTCTGTAGGAACTATTACTGTGCTTCGTTTGACAATAAACCTGCCTTGGGTTCCTTCGTACCTTACTAGAGTCTGTGGTTTTTGGGAGTTCTCTCGGGGTCTACTGTGTTAACTATCTGCGCAGAGCTGGGGCAGCACACAGAGGGAACACGCATGCATGCGTCATCGAACAAGAGCGGAGCACCACACCGGTAGCTACCGACAACACATCTTAACCAAATTCTTCCTCAAAATTATTTTGGCTCTCTCTGGGAGTTTCTTTGGTACACCAGGGGCTATATTTAACAACACTTCAGCCAGTAAAAGCTACTCAAGATCACATCATTTTCAATTCGATTTTTCTGTTTTCCTCCAGTGATACATGGAGAACCCCCTTCTCTGGTCTTCATAAGGATACACACCTCTAGAAAGCCAAAACAGGGACTTCACCTTTCCCCCACCCCATATGAAATTCTCCAAGCTTTTTTATAAAATACAGATATTACTTTATTCCCACAGTAACAGATGTTCTGATTGTAAAATACAGTTAAGCTGTTTTCTTAACTAATGAGAACTTGTGTACAGAATTTTCCATTTCTGGCTTTGACCAGCTCTCTCAGGCTGGATTCCTCCTCAGACATTACCTCATCCTCAATCAAAATTCTGAAGTCTACTATGTTTGGACGAGGGCTAATATGGGGAAATTAAGCTTTTCAAAGAGGAGGGGCCCTCCCACACAGGGGTCAGTGAGATGTGACACTAGATGGTACACAGAAGGGGCAGCTGAAATTTGAGTCTCTACAGAGACTTTAATACTGTTGGTTTAAATCAAAGTGATTACTGCCCTGTGGCATTCCCCTGGTGTTATCTGGACCAGTGAACTGTTAGGTCACTCCAATCCTCGACTCTGGGAGCCAGCCTTACCCTACTCTGCTGTGAGAACCACCACTTCTGGGCTGCTCACACACAGCCTTTGGCATATAAGCTGCTCCTTGGATTGTGCAACCAAATTACACTAGCCAATATCTCCGCTCCAAGACACAACCCTAGGAACCTCAGTCTCGCAGTGTCCAGTTATGCCTGCTGGACACTGCAAGCTTACATGAGTTTGTCAATTTAACAAAGGAATTGATATGTACCAGGCTTGTTATCCCAAGGGGAATCTCTGACACGCTTCAAACCAAATGCACTGCTTCAGGTAGAATAAACAAATTTATTAACTACAAAGATAGATTTTAAGTGATTATAAGTCAAAGCACAACAAGTTGGATTTGGTCAAATGAAATAAAAGCAAAACGCATTCTAAGCTGATCTTAACACTTTCAGTGCCCTCACAAACTTAGATGCTTCTCACCACAGGCTGGCTGGTTGCCCTTCAGCCAGGCTCTCCCCTTTGATCAGCGCTTCAGTCACTTGGTGGTGGTGGTGTCTGTAGATGTAGGTGGAAGAGAGAGGAAGAGCATGGCAAACATCTCTCCCTTTTATCATGTTCTTTCTTCCCTTTTGGCTTTGCCCCCCCGTTCCCCCTTCGGGGTCAGGTGAGCATTATCATCATAGTCCCTGACTGACCAAGAGAAGGGGGGTGACTCACTAGAGTCTGACAGATCCTTTGTTGCTGCCTAGGCCAGTGCCCTTTGTTCCTGTGAGGCTGGGCTGGGTTTGTCCCATACATGCCCTGATGAGGTGTGAACTGCCCCTCTGCTTTTGGAAAGTTTTTGTCTGGGCTTATTTTAAGCCATGAGGACACATTTTCAGCCTCATAACTATATACGTGAAATTAAAACCTATAACATTACTATAACATCACTATAACAACAATGCTCAGTGCATCATGAGCATTCCGAAGACAGCCGACTTGACAAACTTTGCATTAGATACCACATAATCATATTATAAGGATGAACATGGGGGTGCAGGATGTTCCCACGAGGCACAGAATGTCATGCACCAATCTAGTGAATGCAGCTTCTCTTTCTGCCAGAGGCTGTTTACAGATTCAGGCAGATGTCACTGCACCGTTTACATTCAGGTCATATTTTCAAGTTCTTCTTCCCAACCCTAAGAACCAGACAATTTTTTTAAAATAAATGTACATTAAGAATCTGATGTTATCACCTGATTCTGGGAAGCAAGAGCTCCAGACATGTGCCTGTTGTGCTTATGCCTTAATTTGACCCTGGTCCCAGATGTATCAGAACTCCAGTGAAGGAGAGCCCAACCTGAGAAGCCCAGCATAGTGTACAAGCTTATATTTTGAATATCTGCACAATCTACCATGAGGTGTCTCAAGTGGGCAGAGCTTGAGAGAGTACCAGTATTCTCCACAACCCCAAATCAAGCCCTGCACAAGGTTGACAGCAAGAGACTGGTAAATAAAGTAACTGACCTCTCAAAATCTTTTCCAGTCCCACACTCTATGATTCCATGATTAATTTCTAAAGGAGAGGTGGCAAGCGCATATAGCTGGAAACATATTATAGTGTTATTGTTTGTTCTCTTAATTAAAGAAATGTCTGGTGTTCGGAAAAATTGCTTCTATGACCTTTCTATCAATGCTGCCAGCCTCAATAGTGTGTTGGTTTGCTTCTTCCACAACCATGTTCCTGCCTTCTTCCATGTCCCGCTTACACTTGGAATGAACTCAATGATCCACAAGGCTGTAAGCTCTTTGGGGAGCAGGGACGGTCTTCTTTTGTTCTGTGTATGTTACAGTGACTAGCACAATGGGATCTTGGGCCATGACTAGAGCTCCTACGCTCTACAGTAATACTAATAAAATTAGTCTTGTTCAAATTCCTTCTTCGCACCCTCTTCTACTGTGAGGTGTACACGAAATGAGCCATCTAATTATTGATGGGTACAGGTGCAGTTAGGGATCAGTTGTGTATACAGAAAACCCCTAACAAAGAATATACATTCCAACCATCATGCTGACCATCCTTCTTGTATTTTGTATCCCATTCCCCCATCATTTTTTTTTCCCAGAGTGGGGAGGTCTTTCCAATGGTAAGCTTTTTTCTATATGTCTATATAGAAAGCAGCACATTTTGGGTGCTACCACAATAAATATGAATCATACATGTAAAAGTCACCAGATTTGGAACCTAATATTTTTGCTTTCTTGAGAAAAGAGGAAGTCTTAGAGCTGAGAAACTTTTAGAGCTTGCGTGCACAAGACATCCTACTTGCAACATTTTAGCTTAAAAGTTACACAGATATGTAAATTAAAGTGGTGATGCTATTTTCTTTCTTTTATATACTTCAGGAATCTTTTTCTAATTACTCTTTAATGGATCGTTCATTGGGTTAAGTAAGAGAAAATCTGAAGGGTTTCCCCAGAAGGGGCAGGATTAAGTGAAGCATTATTTAGGCTAAGTGTAATGTCCTAATACTAAGCTTTTATATCACTTAAAGTGATTCAAGGGGAAGTATTCCAGAAATTGTAATTCTGTACATACTGCATGTGAAGTTATCTGTCTTTCACAAGTGAATATTAATCATTCATTTGGGAGGTGTATTACTTCATTTTCTTTTTTTTTTTTTGTATCATAGAGGTGCCCAAGAATGCCAATCGAGGCTCAGAACCCCATCTGTTAGTCACTATACAGAAAAAGAACAATAGTCCTTGCCTCACAGTTTACTATCTACACTATTTGGTAAAAAATATATTGTAAGAATTCTTTGAAGATAACGCATAATTTGTAACAAGATTTTTGCTTCAAAATTGGTTTACATGTTATTTTGATGAAAAGGAAAAATAATTAGAGAAATGTAAGTTGTCAACAAATACCTTAGTCAATAAAACCCACAAAGAAAAGAGGAAGCTTTTTGCATTGCACATCAGAATTCAGTGCAACTCCTCAGACTGGTAAGAATAAAAACCTAAATTAAGATGACCTATGGCAGATGTGAAACAAACTGACTACTTTTACTACAGTAAGGGTGTCACAGCTCAGTTAGTTCTAGTTACAGCTCAAGTGTTATCCCTAACCTGACTCCCATCCCCACACAAATATCTCTAGTTAAACGATGCTGTAAACTACAGTTCACTGGCCCGTGGGGGGTAGAAGGTGAGGTTGTTCAAAGATTCAAGACCAGAAGGGATCACAGTGATCATCTAATCTAACTTCCTATATAACACACGTCGCAGACCTTCCCCAAAAGAATTCCTAGAACAGATCTTTTAGAAAAGCATCCCATCTTGATTTAAGAACGGTCAGGGATAGAGAATCCACCACAACCCTTGATAAATTTTTCCAACGGTTAATTATTCTCCCTGTTAAAAATTTAATCTCATTTCCAATATGACTTTGTCTAGATTCACCTTTCTCAATACCTTTCTCTGCTAGACTGAAGGGTTCACTGTTATATATTTGTTCCCCACGTAGATATTTATAGATTGTAATCAAGTCACCCCTTTGCCTTCTCTTTGTTAAGCTAACTAGACTGAACTCTTTGAGTCTATCACTATAAAATATGTTTCCTAAAATCCCTTAATCATTCCCTCAGCTCTTCTCTGAACCCTCTCCAGTTTATCAACATCCTTTGTGAACTGTGAGCACCAGAACTGGACAGAGTATTCCTGCAGCGGTCGCACCACTGCCAAACAGAGGTAAAAGAACCTCTCTGCTCCTACTCGAGGTTCCTATTTATGCATCTCAGGAAAACACCAGCTCTTCTGGCCACAGCATCACACTGGATGCTCATCTTCAACTGATTATCCACCATGGCCCCCAAATCTTTTTCAGAGTTGCAGCTTCCCAGGATAGACTCTCCCATCCTTTAAGTATGGCCTGCATTCTTTGTTCCTACATCTATACATTTACATTTATCTGTATTAAAATGCATAGTGCTTGCTAGTGATGCTGATGCTTGAGCTATTAATGCAGCCGGAGTGCAATAGCTCAGTTTAAACAACTGAGCAGCTAATCAACTCTCTCTTCCAATCCAAGTATCAGGGGGTGGTCATGTTAGTCTGTATCCACAAAAACAACAGGAGTCCGGTGGCACCTTAAAGCATCTGAAGAGTGGTTTTTTACCCACAAACGCTTATGCCCAAATAAATCGGTTAGTCTTTAAGGTGCCACCGGACTCCTTGTTGTTCTTCTAATCCAATTACTCTGTGCTGCTTGCTAATCACTGAATCATAGAAATGCAGGGCTGCAAGGGTCCTCAATGGCCATCAAGTGCAACCCCCTGCACTAAGGCAGAACCAAGCAAACGCAGATCATCCCTGACAGGTGTCTGTCTAACCTGCTCTTAAAAACCTCCAAGGATGGGGATTCCATAGCCTCCAGTGGACGCCTACTCCAGAATTTAACTACCCGTATAGTTCGGGCAGGTGTACACTTCGAAAGCTGCAGCTGTGCCACTGCAATGCTTTAGTGAAGATGCTGCTAAGCCGATAGGACAGCTTCTTCAGTGGGCATAGTTAATACACCTCCATGAAAGGCAGTAGCTATGTTGAAGGGAGAAGCTCTCTCATCCACATAGTGCTTTCTACACTGGGGATTAGGTCAATATAACTGCGTCACTCAGGGTGTGGATTTTTCACACCCCGAGTGATGTAGATATAGCAATACAAGTTTCTAGTGTAGGCCTGGCCTTAGAAAGTTTCTCCTAATATTTAACTTAAATATCCCTTGCTTAGGGCATGTCCACACTACAAAATTAAGTTGAACTAACCTACATCAGCATACAGCCGCCACAGTAATTACATCTCTTGAGCATGTCTACACTTTGCTCCTTGTGGTGCATGTCACTAGGAGTGCTTATATCGACTGTACTGTCAGTGTAGGGCCTTGTGAAACTGCTTCTGAAAGCCAGAACAGTTGACATAAGCAACACAGTGTCTACATGACACTGCATCGACCTAACTACATTGACACTGGCTTTGCACCTCTCGTGGAGGTAGAGTTATTAAGTCTGCACAGCAGGGCAGTTGGTGGAAGTAAAATTTTAGATACTTCCATAGCTCGGTCAATGTAAGGTGCCCTGCATCGACCTAACTCTAGAGTGTTGACCAGGCATAAGCTCTTTATTTTTTGTCCTACTTTCAATGGACATAGAATCATAGGACTGGAACGGACCTCAAGAGGTCATCTAGTCCAGTGGCTCTCATCCTTTGCAGACTACTGTAACCCTTTTAGGAAACTGATTTGTCTTACATACGCCCAAGTTGCACCTCACTTAAAAACTGCCTGCTTACAAAATCAGACAGTGTCACAGCACACTATTACTGAAAAACTGCTTAACTTTCTCATTTTTACCATATGATAATAAAATAAATCAATTGGAATATAAATATTTTATTTATATTTCAGTGTTTAGTACATAAAGCAGCATAAACAAGTCATTGTCTGTATGAAATTTTAGTTTGTTCTGACTTCGTTAGTGCTTTTTATGTTGTAAAACTAGGCAAATATCTAGATGAGTTGATGTTCCCCCAGGAAGATCTCTGTGTATCCCCACGGGTACGTGTACCCCCGGTTAAGAACCACTGATCTAGCCCAGCTTCTACCCTCATGGCAGGATTAAGTATTATCTAGACCATCCCTGACAGGTGTTTGTCTAAGCTGCTCTTAAAAATCTCCAATGATGGAGATTCCATAACATCCCTAGGCAATTTATTCCAGTGCTTAACCACCTTGACAGTTAGGAATTTTTTCCTAATGCCCAATTTAAACCTCCCCTGCTGTAATTTAAGCCCAGAGCTTCTTGTCCTATCCTCAGAGGTTAAGAAGAATAGTTTTTCTCCCTCCTCCTTGTAAGAACATTTTATGTACTTGAAAACAGCTATCATGTCCCCTCTCAGTCTTCTCTTTTCCAGACTAAACAAACCCAATTTTTTCAATCATCCCTCATGAACAGGTCATGTTTCCTAGACCTTTTATCAGTTTTGTTGCTCTTCTCTAGACTTTCTCCAATTTGTCCACATCTTTCCTGAAATGTGGCGACCCAGAGGATAGAGAGCTGTTGATCACCATCCCCTTTATAACAGCCTTTAACATATTTGAAGGCTGTTATGAGATCTTCCCTCAGTCTTCTTTTCTCAAGAGTAAACATGCCCAGCGTTTTTAATCTTTCCTCATAAGTCAGGTTTTCTAAACTTGTAATCATTTTTGTTTTCTTCTTTTAAACTCTCTCCAATTTGTCCACGTTTCCTGAAGTCTGGCACCCAGAAATGGACACGGTACTCTAGCTGAGGCCTCAGCAGTGCCAAATACAGCGAGACACTTACTTCTCATGTCTTACATATGACACTACTAGTTAACACACACCAGAATGTTATTAGCCTTTTTCACAACTCCATTATATTGTTGGCTCATATTCAATTTGTGATGCGCTACAGACTCCAGATTCCTTTCAGCAGTACTACCACCTAGCCGATTATTCCCCATTCTGTAGTTATACGTTTCATTTTTCCTTCTTAAGCACAGTATTTTGCCCTTGTCTTTATTTAATTTCATCTTATTGATTTCAGACCAATTCTCCAATTTGACAAGGACATTTTAAATTCTAATCCTGTCCACCAAAGCATTTGCAATCCCTCCCAGCTTGCTGTCATCTATCAACTTGATAAGCATATTCTCCACTCCATTATCCAAGTCATTAATGAAAATACTAAAAATATACCAGACCAAGAACAAACCTCCCGCAGGACCTTCTCGTTTGACAGCGAACCACTAATAACTACTCTTTGACAGACTCCAAGGAGAGACTGCTGAGTTGGAATTAATTTGCAAACTGGATACAATTAACTTAGGCTTGAATAGAGACTGGGAGTGGACGGGTCATTACATAAAGTAAAACTATTTCCCCATGTTTATTCCCCACCCCCACCGTTCCTCAGATGTTCTTGTCAACTGCCGGAAATGGCCCACCTTGATTATCACTACAAAAGGTTTCCCTCACCCACCCACCCCTGCTCTCCTGCTGGTAATAGCTCACCTTAAGTGATCACTCTCGTTACAGTGTGTATGGTAACACCCATTGTTTCACGTTCTCTATGTATATAAATCTCCCCACTGTATTTTCCACTGAATGCATCCGATGAAGTGAGCTGCAGCTCACGAAAGAATAAGCTCAAATACATTTGTTAAGTCTCTAAGGTGCCACAAGTACTCCTTTTCTTTTTGCGAATACAGACTAACAAGACTGCTACTCTGACACCTACTCTTTGAATGGGATCTTTCAACCAACTCTGCACACAATTTATAGTAATTTCATTTACACCACATTTCCCTAGTTTGCTTATGAGAATGTCTGAGACTGTGTCAAAAGCCTTACTAAAAACAAGATATGTCGTGTCTACTATTTCCTTCCTATCCACTAAGCCAGCTGTAGCCATAGTCAAAGAAGAAAATGGTGGTGTTTGCAGGCATTTGCTCTTGAAAAATTCATGTTGGCTATTACTTTTAACCTGTTATCTTACTTACAGGTACAGATTGTTTAATAATTTGTTCCACTATTTTTACAGGTATCAAAGTTAGGCTCACTGGTCTGTAATACCTCTGGTCTTCTTTGTTCCCCTTTTTTAAAAACAGGTACTGTACTACGTTTGCCTTCTCCAGTCCTCTGGGACCTTACCTATCCTTCATGAGTTCTCAAAGACAATTGCTAATGGTTCCAAGAATGCTTCAGCTAGTTCCTTAAATACCCTAGATGAATTTCAGCAAGTGCTGCCAAATTGAATACATCTAAATTATCTAAATATTCTTTAATCTGTTCTTTCCCTATTTTGGCTTTAATACCTTTCCCCCTTGTTAATATTAATTGTGTGAAGTATCTGGTCACCAATAACCTTTTTAGGGAACACAAGCAAAATAGGCATTAAACACCTCAGCCTTCTCAATGTCATCAGTTATTAGCTCTCCTTCTCTGCTAAGTAAAGGACATTTACTTTCTGTGCTCTCTTGCTCCTAACGCATTTAAGTCAAATCACTCTGTATAACTCCAGTGTAGTTTTGAAACTCCAGCATTTTTCTGAAGTATGGTCACTCACTTTAGCTTAGTGGTTCTCAATCTTTTGTACTGGTGACCCCTTTCACATAGCACGCCTCTGAGTTTGACCCCCTCCCTTATAATTTAAAAATACTTTTTATATATTTAACACCATTATAAATGCTAGAGGCAAAGCGGGGTTTGGGGTGGAGGCTGACAGCTCGTGACCCCCCCCCCAATGTAATAACCTCATGACCCCCTAAGGGGTCCCGACCCACAGTTTGAGAACCCCTGCTCTAGCTAGAGTAGCTCAAGTGCAGTAATTCTTGCATGCTAACTTGAGCTAACTGTCCCAGTGAAGACAAGTCTTAAATGTGTGAAAATATCTATGGGCTTTTTTTTTTTTTTGGTGAGGGCTGGGGGTGGGGGGGAGAGCAGAGCCAGAGAAAGGACACAGTGTTTACCACTATGAGCTACTAAAATGCCAACCACTAGATGAATCATTTAGTCAGTGTGATCTAATAGAAGATGCAAGACTGACTAACTGCATTTATTTGAAAGCTTGTATATTAGCATTGTTACAACTATTAGTCTTCATTTAACTGTAAAAGAATGCTGCAAACATTTTGTATAGAACTCAGTGTTCAAATGGTCAGAAGAATTTTTCATATGAATTGCACTTGACAAAACAGTTATTTAATTAAAAAGTCATTCCTCAGGATATTGTTTGCAACACCTTATCTATCTATAGGTGTGTACTTCTGTGAATTATAAACCACCACTCCTAAATTCTCTGAAAACAGTGATCTATTTTATTGCCATAAAATACGATTCATCCTCTCCCTGTTTTTCTTCCAAACACACATTTGCAACTCAGGTGAAAGCACTCATTGATATAAAACTTAATGAAACTATAGCAAAGAACAAAATTTTCAGACACATAGATGAACATAATTTGTTGGGGAAAAGTCCACATGGTTTTTGTAAGGGAAATCATGCCTCACCAATCTACTAGAACTCTTTGAGGGGGTCAACAAGCATGATATTAATAAGAATGATAAGTAGATATTGTGTACTTAGATTTTCAGAAAACCTTTGACAAGGTCCCTCACCAAAGGCTCTTAAGCAAAGTAAGCTGCCATGGGATAAGAGGGAAGGTCCTCTCATGGATTGGTAACTGGTTAAAAGATAGGAAACAAAGAGTAGGAATAAATGGTCAGTTTTCAGAATGGAGAGAGGTAAACAGTGGTGTCCCCCAGGGGGTCAATACTGGGCCCAGTCCTAATCAACATATTCTTAAATGATCTGGAAAAAGGGGTAAACAGTGAGGTGGCAAAATTTGCAGATGATACAAAACTACTCAAGATAGTTAAGTCCCACACAGACTGCGAAGAGTTACAAAAGTATCTCACAAAACTGGGTAACTGGGCAACAAAATGACAGATGACATTTAATGTTGATAAATGCAAAGTTATGCACACTGGAAAACAAAATCACAACTATACATGTAAAATGATGGGGTCTGAATTAGCTGTTGCCACTCAAGAAAGAGATCTTGGAGTCATGGTGGATAGTTCTCTGAAAACATCCACTCAATGTGCAGCAGCAGTCAAAAAAGCAAACAGAATGTCGGGCATCATTAGGAAAGGGATAGATAATAAGACAGAAAATATCATATTGCCTCTATAGAAATCCATGGTACACCAACATCTTGAACACTGTGTGCAGATGTGGTTGCCCCTTCTCAAAAAAGATACATTGGAATTGGAAAAGGTTCAGAAAAGGGCAACAAAAATTATTAGGGGTATGGAATGGCTTCCATATAACAAGAGATTAATAAGACTGGGACTAGTCAGCTTGGAAAAAAGACAACTAAGGGGGGATATGATTGAGGTCTATAAAATCATGACGGGTGTGGAGAAAGTAAATAAGGAAGTGTTATTTACTCCTCATAACACAAGAACTAGGAGTCACCAAATGAAATGAATAGGCAGCAGGTTTAAAACGAACAAAAGGAAGTATTTCTACATAAAAGGCACAGTCAACCTGTGGAACTCTTTGCCAGAGGATATTGTGAAGACCAAGACTATAACAGGGTTCAGAAAAGAACTAGATAAGTTCATGGAGGATAGGTCTATCAATGGCTATTAGCCACGATTGGCAGGGATGGTGTCTCTAGCTTCTGTTTGCCAGAAGCTGGGAATGAGCGACAGGGAAAGGATCACTCGATGATTACTTGTTCTGTTCATTCCCTCTGGAGCACCTGGCATTGGCCACTGTCGGAAGACCGGATACTGGGCTAGATGGACCTTTGGTCTGACCCAGCATGGCCATTCTTATGTTCTTTCTGACTGCTAAAAATTATAATTTCTGAGGCTTCCGCCCTCCCCTATGCTCTTCAGGTAGCCCAGCTTCCCAGGCTGTGACTCCCCATTATTCTGTCCAAATAACCTAGCTCAGAACCTCCTTCCCCAGAAGTACACCAGACAAGTGGGCAGTTTGTAACTGTTTTCAGCAAGCGATAAATTGGAGAGGATTCAGAGAAGAGTCATTGAGAATGATTAAAGGAATAGAAAACCTAACGTACAGTGACAGGCTCAAAGAGCTCAATCTATTTAACTTAAAGTAAAAGTTAAGAGGGGGACTTGATAACAGTCTGTAAGAATCTACATGAGGAACAAATATTTAATGATGAGCTCTTCAGTCTAGCAGAGAAAGGACTAACATAATCAAATGGCTGGAAGTTGAAGTAGACAAATTCAGATTAGAAATAAGGTGTAAATTTTTAACAGTGAGAGTAATTAACCATTGGAACAAAGTACCAAGGGTTCTGGTGCATTTTCCATCCCTGACTATTCTTGAATCAACACTGGATGCACTCTTCACATTTTCAAAATCATCTCTGGAATTATATGGGCTAAAAAACATTTTGAAATGAAAGCTGAGATTCTGGAGTACAATTATCCCTCAAGAGCTGATTTCCAAGACAAATGCCATGCTTATGAAATCATGAAATACGTGGGATTCTTCCTATATGATCTTCATTACTGTTGTAACTGAGCACCTTCTAATTAAAACATGTAACAAAAAACAAACTTTCCTCTTTCTTTGTGTGTGAGGATCACTTCAAAGGTAACAGGCAGGGGTGCTTGTAAGAGAGATAGAGTCTATGTAGAGAGACTATTTAATGTGAGATAGGTTTTCCACTTAGTTCTGAATGCTGCAATACACTGTCAAAGCATTTGTTGTCTATGGCAATCCAATCAGTCCTCTTCAAGCAAACTGACAGAGTGGTTTCTCCTTATCAAGAGCACATTCCCGCGTGTCCCAGAGGTATCCATTTTAATTTGGTTCCTCTTCAAAATCTGCATGAGACAGCTTGAAGAGGTGGTAAGTCACCACAGGCTTCAGTGCCAAACCTACACTAATTAAACCAAGTTGATCATCTACTTTTCCACAGATGTAACCAGTGCCATCACCAGAATATCACAATGCCTACAACTAATAGGCAGCATTTGATGTTGGTCATGAGATTCTGCTGTCTAACCTGAGAGGTGACCTGGGTCCAGGATAATGTACTAAAATGGTCTGAGTCCTTCATGGAGGGATGAACCCAGTGAGTAGTAATAGGGAATTGCAGCATCACCACTAGTCCCCTCGCTTGTAAGGATCAATTTTTAGTCTGCTCCTTTTCACTATCTACATGGAACCACCAGTTGAACTTGTCAGACAACATGGACTCAAATGCCAGTAATACACGGCTGACACTGAGCTCTATCTATCCTTCACCAAACCACTACCACCAAGATTGCCCAGTACTTGGAGAAGAACAGCTGGCTGAAGCTGAACCCAAGCAAACCAGAAGTGATGCTTCTGGGCAGAAGAAAGTATTTTGAAGAGCTTGCAGCTTCAGTGCACTCTCTGTTGGTTGAAGAGAGACACCCACAATTAGTCCAGTCAGTCCGTAGTATAGAAGTATTCTTGGATTCCTCACTGATGCTGAACTCTCACATGGCAGAATCCACAAGTACTGCTTGCTACCCCTCTGCTTGGCTAGGAAACTCCATTCCATCCTGGTGGAAGAAGACCTGGTTTCAAATATTCATGCCTTGATCACCTCTCGGCTGGATTACACCAAGATAATATACCTGGGCATGAAGCCTTCAGCACTTAGGAAACCCGAACTAGTTCAGAACACTGCAGCCCATCTCCTCAGCAATACAAATTACCATAAACATATCCAACTGCCCTCTGCTCTCTATACTGGCTTCCAATAGATTTTCAAATTATGTTCAAGGTCTCAGTCCTGATCTTCAAAAACACTCCATGGCCTGAGCCCAGGACTTCTAAAAGACCATCTAAAGCACTAGGATGAAGACTGGGGGAAACAACTATGGTTCTCTCGTACAATGGAATTCTCAATAATAAAGAGTAAAGCTTATCTATGCGAAAGAGAGAACCTTCTCTGGGAGACGTCTGAGACTGTGGAATGAACCCCCCTAGGAACAAAGGGCCATCAGAACCTCATAACTTTCTGCTCCACGTTTCTTTGATGTTGCTTTCTCTAACGTGAACACACAGCAACAGGTACATTTGAAAAACAAAAAAACCACACACTACCAAAACAAGACATTCCACTGCACACAACTCTCCTTCTGGGTAGAGGATAAAAGAACAACACAGGACACATTGCTTAATGCACTACTGGAACACGCTAAGACACTATGGTCTAGTCTATATACAACCTATATAGACTAGACAAGACAGATCAGCTGGCTCAGAGTGAATACTAGCAAGACCAAGTAAATGCTGGTCAGAAGGGAGTTAAATCCCCTGGAGTGGGAGAAAATAATCACAGCAGCAAGCCAACACACTCTATTGATCAAGGGCAATAAGAAGGAACTTTGCGGCAGGGGTGGTGTCAGCCCTGCCCTTCATACCATTGTGCAGCAGCCCAAGGATGCTAAGGGGACATGCATCACACCTCAGAAGGAATGGACGTGCAATCACTCGAAGAAGAAACATGCCTTATGGTGACTGAGCTCCTTGAGTCTACCTAGCTTAACCTCTCTGACCTGATGACAGTCTATAAGTACCTACATGGGGAATAAAAATGTGATAATCTGCTTTTCAATCTAGTAGACAAAGGTCTAACATGATTCAATGACTGGAAGTTGAAGCTAGACAAACTCAGACTGGAAATAAGATGCGAATTTTCAAGAGGGAGGGCAAGGAACCACTGGAACAACTTAGCAAGGGTTGTGATGGCACCTCTGTCATTGGAAATTTTTAACTCAGACTAGATGCTTTTCTAAAAGAGATGTTCTAGTTCAAAGAGTTCAGGAAAGTCTTACGGGATGTGTTCTATGGAAGTCAGATTATCACAGTGGTATCTCCTGATGTTATCATCTATGGGTCACAGATTTACAGAGTTTCAGGGCAGAAGCAATCATTAGATTAGCTAGAGACTGAGCTCCTGTATATCACATGCCTCAAAATGGTGGCAGAGGAGCTGGGCTTCCCACCGGGATGTTCTGGCAACTGAACCACATTGTTAGAGCCCTCCCAGCATCACCACTCTCATCTTAGCTACCTCCCAGTACAAAATGCCAAGTAAAATTTTCAAGTTCTGATTACTGAGATGCATCGCACAGTTGTAAGTATTTATTATGAAACAAATGAGCCTTAAAGAGGAAGAGTAAATATTCATACCTTCCGTAGAAATCGTTTCAAAAATGAAATCTTCTCCACAGACAGAGAAACATTTGGGTTACAGTTCCTGGGGTGTATTCATCTTTAAAAAAAGAAAACACCTTTCTTTCAATGTGAAGTTTCGCTCCAGTCTCTTTTTCCTGAGAATTAAAGAAAAAGAAAATAGTGTTACTATTCACCAAGGAAAGCCCTGGAAAGGCTACGGTGGCATAAAGTATCTTTTACATGTAACCTCACCTGATGGCAAATTTAAATTAGACTAAAGAAAAATGGAACTTATTGAAGATGCCAAGTTTTTTGTAAAATCATTATCACATATGAATATACTCCCTTCTATCACTCTACCTGCAACTTTACCATTTAATACTGTAGACAAATATGAACATTTATTCTGGTTTCCGGAAGCACAACGGTTAACAGTCCCTCCCCTCTGCAGTCCTTAGACTCAGCTTGTGAAATACCTACAGTACTTCATTCAGGAACACACTTTGTTTTCCTGACATCACTCTATAAAAGAAAGTTCTACGTTGCCAAGGAAACCAAAAGGTCATTTTCCTTGTTCCAAGAATAATTACAAACAGAATACATGTATTACATATTCAGTCTGAGGCCCCTATTACTTTGAAGGGACAGCAAGACACTGAAGCCCCGAACTGAATATACAAAACATTGAAAAGGAGACTCACATTGAGGAAAACTGTGAAAGAGCTGTACTTTCCTTAGCTTCCCTTTGCTTTCAGTGAAGTTCTGTTTTAACTAGGGCTCTCGATTAATCGCAGTTAACTCAGGCGATTAACTCAAAAATATTAATCGTAATTAAAAATAATTGGGATTAATCACAGTTTTAATCACACTGTTAAACAGTAGAATACCAACTGAAATTTATTAAATAGTTTTGGATGTTTTTCTACATTTTCAAATATACTGATTTCAATTACAACACAGAATACAAAGTATACACTTTTCAGAGTGGTAGCTGTGTTAGTCTGTATTCGCAAAAAGAAAAGCAGTACTTGTGGCACCTTAGAGACTAACAAATTTATTTGAGCATAAGCTTTCATGGGCTAAAACCCACTTCATCGGACGCATGCAGCAGAAAATATAGTAGGAAGATAGATAGATAGATAGATAGATAGATAGATAGATAGATAGATAGATAGATAGATAGATAGATAGATAGATAGATAGATAGATAGATAGATAGATAGATAGATAGATAGATAGATAGATAGATAGATAGATAGATAGATAGATAGATGCACACACACACACAGAAAACATGAAAAAATGGGTGTTGCCATACATAATGGGTGTTGTCTGTACTTAGGACGGAAGAATCCCATGCACCGCTACAGACTAGGGACCGAATGGCTCAGCAGCAGTTCTGCAGAAAAGGACCTAGGGGTTACAGTGTATGAGAAGCTTGATAAGAGTCAACAGTGTGCCCTTGTTGCCAAGAAGGCCAATGGCATTTTCGGAAGTATAAGTAGGGGCATTGCCAGAAGATCGAGGGACGTGATCGTTCCCCTCGATTCGACATTGGTGAGGCCTCATCTGGAGTACTGTGTTCAGTTTTGGGCTCCACACTACAAGAAGCATGTGGAAAAATTGGAAAGAGTCCAGCGGAGGGCAACAAAAATGATTAGGGGACTGGAACACATGAGTCATGAGGAGAGGCTGAGGGAACTGGGATTGTTTAGTCTGCGGAAGAATCATAGAATATCAGGGTTCGAAGGGACCCCTGAAGGTCATCTAGTCCAACCCCCTGCTCAAAGCAGGACCAATTCCCAGTTAAATCATCCCAGCCAGGGCTTTGTCAAGCCTGACCTTAAAAACCTCTAAGGAAGGAGATTCTACCACCTCCCTAGGTAACGCATTCCAGTGTTTCACCACCCTCTTAGTGAAAAAGTTTTTCCTAATATCCAATCTAAACCTCCCCCACTGCAACTTGAGACCATTACTCCTCGTTCTGTCATCTGCTACCACTGAGAACAGTCTAGAGCCATCCTCTTTGGAACCCCCTTTCAGGTAGTTGAAAGCAGCTATCAAATCCCCCCTCATTCTTCTCTTCTGCAGGCTAAACAATCCCAGCTCCCTCAGCCTATCCTCATAACTCATGTGTTCCAGTCCCCTAATGATTTTTGTTGCCCTTCGCTGGACTCTTTCCCTCGATTCACGTCCCTCGATCTGCTCACTATGCCCCTACTTATACATCCCAAAATGCCATTGGCCTTCTTGGCAACAAGGGCACACTGCTGACTCATATCCAGCTTCTCATCCACTGTCACCCCTAGGTCCTTTTCCGCAGAACTGCTGCCTAGCCATTCGGTCCCTAGTCTGTAGCGGTGCATTGGATTCTTCCATCCTAAGTGCAGGACCCTGCACTTATCCTTATTGAACCTCATCAGATTTCTTTTGGCCCTATCCTCCAATTTGTCTAGGTCCTTCTGTATCCTATCCCTGCCCTCCAGCGTATCTACCACTCCTCCCAGTTTAGTATCATCCGCAAATTTGCTGAGAGTGCAATCCACACCATCCTCCAGATCATTTATGAAGATATTGAACAAAACCGGCCCCAGGACTGACCCTTGGGGCACTCCACTTGACACCGGCTGCCAACTAGACATGGAGCCATTGATCACTACCCGTTCAGCTCGACAATCTAGCCAGCTTTCTACCCACCTTATAGTGCATTCATCCAGCCCATACTTCCTTAACTTGCTGACAAGAATACTGTGGGAGACCATGTCAAAAGCTTTGCTAAAGTCAAGAAACAATACATCCACTGCTTTCTCTTCATCCACAGAACCAGTAATCTCATCATAAAAGGTGATTAGATTAGTCTGGCATGACCTTCCCTTGGTGAATCCATGCTGGCTGTTCCTGATCACTTTCCTCTCATGCAAGTGCTTCAGGATTGATTCTTTGAGGACCTGCTCCATGATTTTTCCAGGGACTGAGGTGAGGCTGACTGGCCTGTAGTTCCCAGGATCCTCCTTCTTCCCTTTTTTAAAGATGGGCACTACATTAGCCTTTTTCCAGTCATCCGGGACTTCCCCCGTTCACCACGAGTTTTCAAAGATAATGGCCAATGGCTCTGCAATCACAGCCGCCAATTCCTTCAGCACTCTCGGATGCAACTCGTCCGGCCCCAAGGACTTGTGCACGTCCAGCTTTTCTAAATAGTCCCTAACCACCTCTATCTCCACAGAGGGCTGGCCATCTCTTCCCCATTTTGTGATGCCCAGCACAGCAGTCTGGGAGCTGACCTTGTTAGTGAAGACAGAGGCAAAAAAAGCATTGAGTACATTAGCTTTTTCCACATCCTCTGTCACTAGGTTGCCTCCCTCATTCAGTAAGGGGCCCACACATTCCTTGGCTTTCTTCTTGTTGCCAACATACCTGAAGAAACCCTTCTTGTTACTCTTGACATCTCTGGCTAGCTGCAGCTCCAGGTGCGATTTGGCCCTCCTGATATCATTCCTACATGCCCGAGCAATATTTTTATACTCTTCCCTGGTCATATGTCCAACCTTCCACTTCTTGTAAGCTTCTTTTTTATGTTTAAGATCCGCTAGGATTTCACCATTAAGCCAAGCTGGTCACCTGCCATATTTACTATTCTTTCGACTCATTGGGATGGTTTGTCCCTGTAACCTCAACAGGGATTCCTTGAAATACAGCCAGCTCTCCTGGACTCCTTTCCCCTTCAGGTTAGTCCCCCAGGGGATCCTGGCCATCCGTTCCCTGAGGGAGTCGAAGTCTGCTTTCCTGAAGTCCAGGGTCCGTATCCTGCTGCTTACCTTTCTTCCCTGCGTCAGGATCCTGAACTCAACCAACTCATGGTCACTGCCTCCCAGATTCCCATCCACTTTTGCTTCCCCCACTAATTCTACCCGGTTTGTGAGCAGCAAGTCAAGAAAAGCGCCCCCCCTAGTTGGCTCCTCTAGCACTTGCGCCAGGAAATTGTCCCCTATGCTTTCCAAAAACTTCCTGGATTGTCTATGCACCGCTGTACTGCTCTCCCAGCAGATATCAGGAAAATTAAAGTCACCCATGAGAATCAGGGCATGCGATCTAGTAGCTTCCGTGAGCTGCCGGAAGAAAGCCTCATCTACCTCATCCCCCTGGTCCGGTGGTCTATAGCAGACTCCCACCACTACATCACTCTTGTTGCACACACTTCTAAACTTAATCCAGAGACACTCAGGTTTTTCTGCAGTTTCATACCGGAGCTCTGAGCAGTCATACTGCTCCCTTACATACAGTGCTACTCCCCCACCTTTTCTGCCCTGCCTGTCCTTCCTGAACAGTTTATAACCATCCATGAGAAGAATAAGGGGGGATTTGGTAGCTGCTTTCAACTACCTGAAAGGGGGTTCCAAAGAGGATGGATCTAGACTATTCTCAGTGGTAGCAGATGACAGAACAAGGAGTAATGGTCTCAAGTTGCAGTGGGGGAGGTTTCGGTTGGATATTAGGAAAAACTTTTTCACTAGGAGGGTGGTGAAACACTGGAATGCGTTACCTAGGGAGGTGGTGGAATCTCCTTCCTTAGAAGTTTTTATGGTCAGGCTTGACAAAGTCCTGGCTGGGATGATTTAGTTGGGGATTGGTCCTGCTTTGAGCAGGGGGTTGGACTAGATGACCTCCTGAGGTCCCTTCCAACCCTGATAGTCTATGATTCTATGACTTGTAGGCTCTAAAGTTTTACATTGTTTTATTTTTGAATGCAGTTATTTTTTGTACATAATTCTACATCTGTAAGTTCAACTTTCATGATAAAGAGATTGTATTACAGTACTTGTATGCGGTGAATTGAAAAATACTATTTCTTTTGTTTTTATAGCACAAATATTTGTAATCAAAAATAAATATAAAGTGAGCACTGTACACTTTGTGTTGTGTTATAGTTAAAATCAATATATTTGAAAATGTAGAAAACATCCAAAAATTTAAATAAATGGTATTCTATTATTAACAGTGCGATTAATTGCAATTAATTTTTTTCAATCATGATTAATTTTTTTTAATCGCTTGACAACCCTAGCGTTAACAAGATATTTTTACACAATACAGGGTCTTCTCATCAGATCCTGAAGTAAGTTTCCAATCTTGTGTTTAAGACTAAACTGAAGTGCAACATTAACAATGAAATGAAAAATGGGCATTAGATAGAAGCATTAGACAAGTACTCTAACATCTAGACAGTATTTCAAACTAGAATTTCAAAAGCATGAGGAGTCTACAACTCATATAGCACTCAAGGAAAAAGTGCTATACTTTCTCACTTTCCCCATCCTGAGTTACTTATGAATTCACAAATTTTAATAATTCTGACGAAGTGGGTTATAGCCCATGAAAGCTTATGCCCAAATAAATTTTTTTAATTTCTAAGGTGCCACAAGGACTCCTCATTGTTTTCACAGAAGTACAGGGAGTCCTCAGACTTACGACGCCTGACTTAGGTCGGACGCCACTTACAACGCTTTTCAATTGACTGCCCGTTTCCCCCTTACAACGTTCAATTTGCATAAAGTTCACTTAAAATCACTTCCTGGTTGTGTTATTCTGGTATGGAGCTGGAAGGGGTCGCTTCTCATTGGCTTTGAGGCAGCAGGGCAGCTTGTTGCCAGGTAGGGTTGCCGCTTGTTTCTGTTTGGTTCCCGGCCTGGTCTCAGCCAATCAGAAAGCTTGAACAGTGATTGGCTGAGGCTCAGCATGTGTACCTTTCTCCCTGGCTTTCTGAGCCTGTGTTGCTGGCATTCTGAGCAGCCATATGTGAGTTTATATGTTTATTTGCATGCTGTTTACAAAATACAGTGTGCAGTAAATACACTGATGTTGCAACATTTCTCATCTATAATTCATTTAGTACAAAAATCTGGGTTATTGTGGTGAAAATAGTGTATCAAGCTTTGGTTCAAGAACAAATCCCGCCTTCATACCATTGATTCCTATGGGAAAAGTGGTTTTGACTTACATTTCGACGTACAACGCAATTCTCAGTTACTATTTTAAGTCCTTAGCTTACTATCATAAAATCTCACATATAAACTAATCTATATATAAGAAAACATATTATGATGAAGGTGGATGAAACCTCTTTGAAGCTGGTGGGCATGAAAGCACCATTCAGGATAAATGTAAGAATTTAATCTCCTTTTTGGAGTAAGCTGAAACAACAGTAACCACTGCCAAAAACACAGGCCACATGCATGGCCAGTCAGATGCTGAAGAATGAATGCAAATGCAGGGAGCTAGGTACTGTTTCGTGAAAATCATGCGTCTGTGTGCAGGAGCACACAGAAAGCCAAGGAGACAGCTAGAAAAACATGATGGCGGTGGCCCTGAGAGAAAGCCTAGAAAGATCTTTTGAGGCAGAGTGCTAGCTGGAACGAGGCTAGGAACTGTGAGCAAAGAAACTGCCTCCTGTTTGATTACGTTTGCTTCCTATTATATTCAGAGAATTGGGACTTAGTATGCAATTCTTTGTAAATAAACCAGACTGCATCAAAGAAATACCTGACTTCATTATCACTTTCTCCTTCTAACAGATACAACCCTAAATAATGCCCAATTGCACGGATCAAACAACACTAACAATGTGATGTCACACTAAGCCGTAAAGATCTACAAAACAGGATACATATTAATTTAAATGTCACTATATTTCTCATCTTACCATCTGCAATGGCTGCACTCACAAATATCCAATCAAACTGATGATGTAACTCAGCTATACTCAGTCTTGGACAGCTAGCAAGTATCTTCCTGGTTAGCAAACAGAAGCACCAAAATTAGTGTATATTTAGTTGCAAATCAACATGTTTTAACGGTAACCAACTAATAAGAATAAACTTTTCTTTAGGAAAATATGTAAAAAGCACAAATGCAAAACAATTAAAATCAATTTTTTAAATCTCAGATTCCTTGCTTGCTCACTTAAATCATTATTAAAATGACAGGTTTCAGAGTAGCAGCCGTGTTAGTCTGTATTCGCAAAAACAAAAGGAGTACTGGTGGCACCTTAGAGACTAACCAATTTATTTGAGCATAAGCTTCCGTGAGCTACAGCTCACTTCATCGAATGCATCCGATGAAGTGAGCTGTAGCTCACGAAAGCTTATGCTCAAATAAATTGGTTAGTCTCTAAGGTGCCACTAGAACTCCTTTTCTTATTATTAAAATGGTGATTTAAATCAGTGAGATTTAAATCACTTTACTTTGCCATTTGGTCATCACATCTAGAACAGGAACAAACAGAATAACTGCAGACTCTCAACATGACACCATGTTGTGATCTCTACCAGGAATAGAATCACACTAGATGATAAGGCCCTTCAGGCTTTAAAACCTAGATCCAAAATTTTCAAAGATCACTAGTGACTCAGGGTACCTTGAATTTTTGGTTTGCCCAACTTGAGATGCCTAAGGGGGTCTGATTTTCGGAAAGTGTTCAGCACCCACACTGAAAATCAGAATCTCAGGTGTCTCAAGTTGGGTACTCCAAAACTAAATCACCCAAAATCACTAGCCCCTTCTAGACTTCTGAAAATCTTGGGGCAATCTATTAAAAAACTTGGGAAAAAACTATGAAACTATTAGATTTTTCACTGATCTGGTGGGAGGTCAGTGAATTAGCACTGCCCAGGATCCTGTCATTCCCAGATAAATCCCAGAGACTCTTGATGGACACATGCTTCTTACCACCCACGCTCCTTTACTAAAGAATCCTGTACATCTCAATACTCTCTCTCTCTTCCCCTTAAACTAATTGCTCTTCTTATATGAGTTAAAACTCAACCAACAACAGAATTACGCTGGCAGAACAGGGAAAATACTTTGACAAATTGGCCATATCCTGACTTCACCAACATTCAAAGTCACCAGACTATCGATTGTCAAGGTGTTGCCAAGCATCAGGTCATGCTGGACTCATACTATTTCTGGATATGCCAACAACACTTTTATCCATCTTTCTCTGATCAGACTATGTCCCTTCCTCCCAAACAAAGACAAACATCATGATCTACAATTTTGACTCCTCCAGGTTAGACTACCTCAAATTTCTCTACATGGGATTGAATGCAACCATTTTAAGTTAGTACAATACGTACCATCAGCAATCAAAATAGTTATATTTGTACTCACAAACTCCACACTCCATTTCACAACAGAATTCAAAGTTCTGGTCGTAATATACAAAACATTTACTACATGGAACCTAGTTCTTTCAGACTGCCTCACCCTCCATGATCCTCCAAAGAAAGTAATGCTCCACAAAAGCAATGAACATAGAGAGGCCCAACTTTAGACTATTGGGGAAGATCCCACAGAGTTTTCTCAGTGTCAGGAAACTGACTGTAAAATTTTTTGCAAGAAGAAATCAAACAAAGCCCAACCCTGAGAGCATTTAGAGCAGGGGTCTCAAAGTTCAGGCCCGCGGGCCATCTGTGGCCCAACAACCTCCACACTGCGGCCCGCAGAAACGTTCATCTGGCCCTCATGGCTGGTGGCTGGGGGGTTGAGGGGGGGTGGGGGCGCAAGAGAGATGCAGCTATGCTGCCAGCTGTCTGCTGCAGGTGCCGCCCCCCGCAGCTCCCATTGGCTAGGGAAGAGGTACAGAGATACCATCACTAGTTGCCAGGCAGAGTCAGCCATGGAAGCAGTGTCACTAGTCACTGGGCAGAGTCAGCCGGGGCTATATATACATAAGGCCAAGGGAGCGAGGGAAAAGGGTGGGAAACAGGCTGGGAAGTGGCATGACTCGTTAGGCTCCAAGGACAGCACGAGGGGGCACACTGCCTCCATCCCCCCACCCCAAGCGCTGACTTCATGGCCAATGGGAGCTCTGGAGCGCCTGCCCGGAGGCAATGTGCCTGGTGCCTGCAGATAAGATAAGGTGAAGATAAGAAGAAGGAAAGAGGTTATTTCTAGCTGTTGGCACTGCAGGTCTGTGTCATGAAATGGGGCTCTTTATTTACTTTTTTATCCACTGTCCCATGTCATGGGGGTACTTTGTGTAGGAGAGGGCCATCTCAGCAGGAGCACCAGGAGACACTGAACCTGATAGGAGCCTAATCCCAGTCACACAGGGAGCGTTAGACCCACCCACTGCCCCATCTCTTGAGGGGAGTAGCCATGCGCCTCACCCCCTGCATCTGACCAGCGGGCAGACCATGACTGTGCCTCCTCCTCAGCCGCTTTTGTGCCCACGGAAGCTGAGGCCCACCCCAGCAAGGTCCTGCTGTCAGCAGAGCATGGGAAAGTGGACTGAACACAACTCTCTGATGCCCACCTTGCTGCACTCCTGAAGGTTTCAACTGCTCAGTCGCTGAGGCCAAACATCAACTAACGGAACTGAAGCATTGCCAGGTGTCTGGCAAACACTAAAAACTCTCTGGCACGTGAAGAATTGTATCACGTTGTATGACAATTTTATTATTTCTAAGAAATTTGAAATAAAAAATACAATAGAAACGTTTTCTGAACACCATCTTACAGTGACATTATTGGCCCGCTGGGAGGATTTGAAGACTGGCACCAAGGTAAATTGAGTTTGAGACCCCTGATTTACAGCTAAATGAAAGACATCTTTCCAATTTTGCCTCCTTCACAGGGAAGCACCTCTAAAAATAAATATCACACTTACCTTTGTACATTCCTGTACTTGAAAGACTCAAGGGAAAGCCCATTGTTTTTTGTATTTGGTCATAAATTTGTTCACTACATATAGATATAGAGAGATATATACACACACCAAGATGATAAATGCCTTACAAATCCTGTGATAGGTTACAAACGT
This sequence comes from Lepidochelys kempii, assembly GCF_965140285.1. Classification (NCBI taxonomy): domain Eukaryota; kingdom Metazoa; phylum Chordata; order Testudines; family Cheloniidae; genus Lepidochelys; species Lepidochelys kempii. The sequence goes on from NC_136380.1 coordinate 350,989,791, forward strand.
TAAAAAAAAAAAAATGGATGGGTCACTACAAAAACTAATTTCCCCCTGCTGATACTCTCACCTTCTTGTCAACTGTTTGAAATGGGCCACCTTGATTACATTGGCCTCATTAGCACTGCAAAAGTGATTTTTTTTTCCCCTCCCTTGGTATTCACCCCTTCTTGTCAACTGTTGAGAATAGCCCACTTCCACCTTAATTGAATTGTCTCATTAGCACTGACCCACCACTTGGTAAGGCAACTCCCATCTTTTCATGTGCTGTGCATTTATACCTGCCTCTGTATTTTCCATGCCATGCATCTGATGAAGTGGATTTTAGCCCACGAAAGCTTATGCCCAAATAAGCTTGTTAGTCTCAAAGGTGCCATGAGGACTCCTCATTGTTTTTGCGGATACAGATTCACATGGCTACCACTCTGAAACCTATTACAAACATTGTAAAGTAACAAGCACAGGACACCACAATTATTTGCAGATCTCATACTCCATTTTGGCACTTTATCGCCCATTTCTCCTCTCTCCTTGCCTAGCTGCTAGGAAAAATTGAGGTGTTTCTCTTTTTTCTCTGCATCTCTTAATTCCCAGCCGCTTGCAGAAAAATGGAGGAATCCCACTGGGTCCAGTACATTTTCTCAGCGTTATATGTGGTGCCTCACATTTGTCAGCATAGCTTCCACTCAATACCCATATCACACAATATGCCTAAAAACAGACAAAGCAGCTCCATACAATCACTACTTGCCCTGACTAAGCTGGGGTGCCTCTAGATTTAATCAAATGAATAGACACCAACAAGAGTCATGTAAGAACTGCCATACTGGGTCAGACCTTGGTCCATCTTTCCCAGTATCCTGTCTCCAATGGTGGCCTGTACCACACCTTGAGGGGGAACATAAACAAAAGGGAAATTATGGAGTGATCCACCCATCTTCTGGTAGCCAGAGGCTTAGGGTCAACCAGAGCATGCAGCCTTAGAACCTCAGGAGGATTATTAATAGACTTTCTATACTTCTGGCTGATTTTCACATACCCACCTATGTTGATATCAGTTTGTCACATCTGCCCATAAGTAATGTTATTTGAATACTGAAAGCAACCTGCACATAAGTCAATTCAACTTTGCTAATATTAAGATTATCCAACTAAACTTTCCAAGCTCTAGATACAACTCTGACAAGGTATATAAAAATGGTGCGGTTTCTGTCTATCTGTGCGTTTACTTTGTAGTCCAGTGTATTAGCATTCCAGTATTTACATTGAGAAACTCAGAGATACTTTTCAGCTGAGTGCTTCACTGTTTTCAGGCCAGTTTGCAGTGTGGAGTAAGTATGAATTTAATGAACAAATCTGTAATTGAAACAAGAAAACACCATAGTCAAACTTAAGTCACACTATGATGTGATGAAAGCTCCTTAGGAAACTGCTTTGAGTATCCACTTATTATGAACTGCTGTGAACAGTATTTCTTCTAAACTTGCAGAAAACTGAAAGGGGAGAAATTGCCATACATACACATTTTCTGACTATAGGAATATCTCTGTTCTACCTTCCCTATATTTGTTAATTTTAAGTTCACCTATTTACCTGTGTCACTGTATTATTGACCTCTATAAAAGCATGTTTAGAACAGTTTGTAAAGAAGATTCTATGCAAAATAAAAGGTGTGCTATATACAGATTATAGAGATCCTAAATGGAAAACACACTGAACCCATGTGCATGTAGAAGGACTTTTAACTCTTCTTCTAGATAAGTTCTGCTGATGTGGCAAGAACATTTGTTTTTTTGACACAGTGGTGAACTGATGAAACACACCTGGCCTCCTGACGTACAGCTCATACTAATAGTGACCTGAAAATGATTTTATACTTTTATTCTAGACGATAGTGTTTTTAAAAAAGCAACTTCACAGTTATCTTGATGTTAATTTTCATAGCGTCTTCTCTCTAATCCAATTTACATCTGAAAGGCTCTGGAACATTTCTCTTTGTACCATCAGAGAAACAATTTTGCAGAGTAAATGGAAAAAGGGGTTGGTTCCAAATCCTTCAAGAAAGCCTTGGCAGCCTATGACTACAAAGTAGCATACTCTGGGTCTTATGGTCCATGAATAGCTAAAAAAAGCCGCATTGCTAAGTTGCTTGGTGCCCATTATCAGAGTTATAGGCTTACCAGCAGTAGAAATATGTCTGGCTAGTTCCTACAGCAACCTCTTCCTCTGCACCAACAGCAACAAGAAAAAAAAATGCTACATATTCTCTGGGCAGCCTGCCAGGTAACCTTAACTTGACAGGAAGAAACAGCAAAAGAATAAAGACTGCTAACTGAAAGATGCCTGTTCTCTCATTTCTGTTTCCTTCTCTCACCCTCTCATTTTGTGTCCTTGTTTATAAATTGCTATTCCCCACTTTAAAAAGATCACTATGCACAGATGTGAACCACAAAGCACCACCAAGACCTTTGAAGAGAAACATTTATCTGCTTATCTGAACATTTCCTTTCTTTGAGTTAATGAAGTCCATAGATCTGTTACAATGGGTATTTCAGCCTGCTTGCAGGTTAGAAACAGAGCCATACTTGTCAGTCACTGGCAGCAGGGAAATGCCCTGCCCCCTTAAATTTTCTCCAATTGAAACAGCTTCAACAGCCAGGGTAATTTCATTCTACTTTCCAAAATTAGAGACTGCATTAAATATACACTGAAGAAAAAGAACAATTTATCCTACTGCAGAGCATAAGGACAATTTCCCCTGATAAAATAAACCTAAATGTTTGGTTGTCAATTTCCATCTCAATTCCGGATGATCCCATTTGTCTCTGGGAGAAGCAAGATCTGTGGAAATTGTTTCAAGGAAAGGAAACATGCAGGTAAGTGCAGAAAAATGTTCCTATTCTTCATCATGCTAAGATATAGATATCTATTACAGTAGGATTTTCATAGCAGTAGGCTACACAGTGGGAAGTAGGATCATTCTTTAAAGATGTACATTCAAAATAGTGCAAATTATATTTCTTCTCTTTCCCTGGGCACTGAGGCAGAGAGAAGACTTCCATCAAAAATGGTACTGGCTAAAGATTGGATGACCAATATGCAGAATCTGGTGAATTTATATACGGATGGCTACCTCGCTGCCTAGCAGATCTCACTACTGAAGATATGACTTCTCTGCCCTGAAATTGTCAGCACTTTTACAGATTGGACTTTGATGCTTGATAGAAGGGAAAATATTTCTTGAATTTCCTTTGGGCATGAATGATAGGACAGTTGTAAAGACTATTTGTCAGAATTCAAAATACACACTGGGTCTCATTCAGGAGAGTTCCCAAGTTCAAAAGCTCATCTGATTGGAGATAGCAGTTATCGGGAAGTCTACTTTAATGGATAAATATGATGACACTTGCAACAGGGGGGTTAATTGAGGTAGTGTTGTAAGGACCGGAATGAAATGTCAAGGTTGTATTCTATAACCTGTGGGGCTGGAAACAAGGTAGTTACCCTAAGGAGGTATTTAATGTCAGAGTTTACACATCTTGTCTTTAACATGCCGAGACCCTTATACTAGAGAAACTTTACATTTTTGCTTGAACATTCTCATTAAAGCCCTCCTGGAGGAATTCAAATTCATATGTTTAATGTGGTAATTAAAACACAGACTTTACTTCTACCAATAAAATAAGTTCTATTTATTGACTTTTCTGCAGTCCATGGGAGTGATCATCACTTCATCCCAGCATCCATGCTGCACCGATCTGGTGTTGGGGTGCTCTCAGAGACCAGAAAGGGGATGGAAAAGTAGCTAGCCTTGTGACTGTGACAATCTGGCTCATTAATGAGTGGTTGGCTTTGAAAAATCTGATTTCTGTATTCACCAGCTGAGGGAACAGAAAATAGATAATTGGGCCTCTATCAGTAGATGTGATAGGTTGAAATGTAGAGGGATAACACGAATTACTGGATAAGGCTCATATGAACTCCTGTTCACTGAAGCATGTCTGTGCATGAGAGCAACATTCCTAATAGGATTTACTAAGAACTGGATTTTTGTTTGACTCCACTTTTTTTCCCCTTTATGGTCATCTTTATTTTCAGTTACCATTCTTCTGAGATGAGGCCTTGTACCCAACAGGATTCATCTTCAGCTCAGAGCTATGACTGATTTCCTTGGAACCATATATCTGTTTACCATGGACACAAGATTCATAGCCATGATCAGTAGAATTTTCCCAGAAGCCCATATTAATACCACTGTGATTTCAGGAGACCCTGAAAACATCTGTCAGTCTAAATAATAGTGAGTGGAACTTGCTGGGGGGGAAAAGGGGGGCGGACGACTGCCATCCATATGCAAACTGGGAGAATTGACTATGGAACGGTAAACTGGCCATGAGAATATAAGTCTCCTTTAGGAACTCATTTAGATGTTTCATAGGGAGCCCTGTTAGTTCCCTATTCTCTAAGTTTAGGGGTACGTCTGCACTTACTGGGGATTGAAGTTGCGGCAATCGATGCACCAGGGGTTGACTTAGTGAACACCCGCTAAATTGACCGCAGCTCACTCTCCCGTCAACTCCACTATTCCACCAGACGAGAAGTGCAAGGTAAGTCAACAGGAGAGTTTCTCCCGTTGACCCAGCGTAGTATAGACACCGCAGTAAGTTGACTTAAGCTACATCGACTCCAGCTACGTTAACCCCGTAACGTGAGCCTGCCTTAGAAACAGGATGGGTTATATCGCTCTTATCTGAAGTAGGTAATGTAGGGTTACATTCACATCCTGTCATTTCAATGGGCTGCCTGAGTTTAGAAATGAGACAGAATTGTGGCTGTGATTTTTGCAACGCTCCAGAGAATAGCCCTCTCTGGACAATGCCCAGTGACCTCACTCTGGCCAAAGTTGTAGGTTCCCCAAATGAAAGACCTTGGCACCATTCAGGGGTCTAACTCTAAATAGGGCTGGTTGCAAGTCATGTGAATTACTCTGAGGCAATTGAGGGCAACTACAGTAGAACCTCAAGAGTTACAAACTCCTTGGGAATGGAGGTCATTCATAACTCTGAACAAAATATTATGGTTCTTCTTTCAAAAGTTTACAACTGAACATTGTCTTAATACAGCTTTGAAACTTTATTATGCAGAAGAAAAATGTTTTCCCTTTATTTCTTTAAGTAATTTACATTTAACACAGCACTGTATTGTATTTGCTTTTCTTTTTTTCTTTCTTTTGGTCTCTGCTGCTGCCTGATTCCATACTTCCAGTTCCAAATGAGGTGTGTGGTTGACTGGTCAGTTCATAACTCTGGTGTTTGTAGCTCTGGGTTTCTATGGTACTGACCTTGCCTCAGCACCCTCAATTTCTTCCTCCCACCACTTGCAAAATGGTACTCTCCTGTACTTTAGGGACTGTTTTAACTTGCCATGTGATCTTTCAGTCGTGTCTGGCAGGAGCCAGGATTATAAATCTATTTCTCTGACAGCTCTGGATAGCTTTGGCTTTCCAAAAAGTTTCCCACTATAGAATTACAAGCTGGAAACCAATTTGCTTGAGAAGGCCCCGTATACCTGCATGCAAAGATTTAGGTCCTACTAACTTTTGCACAGAAAAGCCCTTAGGCTTTTAAGTTATGACAACCATAGGAGCAATACTGTCCACCTATGCTAGCATTGCCTGTGAAATCATGTGAAGAGCGTCAAACAACACTTCGTAATTTTTATTTCTGTTTTTGTTGGGCTCATGTGACCTGAGAGCTTTCACACCCAGGGAAGAGACTGAGGTGACATCTGCCCAGACTTGGCTACTGCAGAGGACCTGCGGAGTGAGGAGGCTATCCTTTCAGATCTAAAAAAAGTCTCACTCAGTTAGAAATGCTGAGTCGCTGACCACCAGGGAAGATAACCGTTTCCCCTTGGTAGCAACACCAGGTTGAATTTGGACTGGTACACATGGAGGAACTTTATGGCCTTATAAAATTGAGAGGGGGGAGGGCTAGAAAAAAGTAAAAGATGGGCCAAGAGGCTCCTTACTGCCTGCTGCTCTTCCACATATGGGCTGTCCTCATCACTCCATGGACAGCCACCATGGACCAGCTGTGGAGTGGCAAGGCAACCTACAGTGACAGCCATGGTCAACAGCCTAATAGTTAGAGTGTAGCAACATACACCAGCATCTGGGACAACACTCCAATACTTTCCTAGTCTTTTAGGTTGGGCAGGAAATCCCCACCCTTCATCATAGTTTGTCTAGGGCACCTGCAGACCTCCTCAGCATAGATTCACAGTACTTAGTACTCTTCCTGCAAATCTCTTTTATTATTTGATCTCCATCTCTGATTCAGGCAGCTGGCGTCACCTGAGGAAGAACTCTCTTTCCCATCCCACTTTGTGCATGCATGAACCCAGAAGAATAATTGAGCAAAGATCAAGCCACAGATCTGTGCTAAATCTGTCAGGCTGGATGTACTCTGCGAAGGTAAGAAGGGGAACTGGGCACTGATCTTACATATTTATATCCCCTTTGGGAATTTCTCCTTATGATCCTGCTTCAAAAGGAGGAGCAAACTTGGGTTCAGACATGGCTCCAAAAATATTTCAAGTGGTAGCAAACTCCTGCTCTCACAGAGGCTTTGCTTATTGTCCTCCCTCCTCAACAGGGACCCCATCTGGATCTCTCAGGGAAGTTACTGCGGTTGAAGAATGGATTCCTCAGAGGCTCACCCCTTTTCTATTATAGGGGGTCCACATGGGCCAGATGGTCTGGGATGTCCGTAACTATCCCCTGGGAGGCCTGTTATAGAGGATGAAGCAGGGGGAGGAGCTAGTTTTGCCAGTGTCTGTGCTGTGTGTAATGCTCTCCATCCATGGCCCAAGAGGAATCAAAGGGAAAAAGGTGGCCACACTGTGCAGATAAGGAACAGCTTTGGTGCGGACTTCAGGATCTAGGGCACAATATTTCATCTGGTACACTGACCTTCTGGCACCGCTCCTCTCACGGAAATGGGATGTGGGGGTTGCTTGCCATTCCAATCCTGTCTGGCTCCTTTTCTGCAGGGAAGGGGGGAGACGTACGACACAACAAGACTGAGGCAACCCTACCAGACCAGGCTGAGGCAGGAACAGAGATGGCTGAGCTTCCCGACAAGACAACTGACAATGTGTGAAAGACGCACTCACCCTTCCTTTTGCCTTTGGTTTTCTCCGTCTAGCTCTCTCCCTGATGCCTGAAGAGGCGCTAGCCACTGCAGACTCCTCAAAAAAGGGAAAAATCTCCCCAGTAAGCAAATGCAGCCCTGGGACATGGCTAGGAATTACTCATTACTGAGCCCAAATGGTAATCAGAAATTTGGAATAAAGGATTGAAATTTCCCTCAGAAGAGCTCTGCAGCAGGGAGGGTTCAGAGAGCCATCTGCTGATGGGGAGGCAGATAAAACTGGTGGGAACTTCAAGGATCAGGACACTGGCCTGCTGCCAGGGACCAGCAGATTTGGTTCTGCCCCAAGATGCAAATTAATTCAAATATACATCAAAATGGATCTGTGGACCTTTTCACGATGAAGAATGGAGCTGACCACTGGCATATTTTAAATCATAGTATTGTTCATTAAAAACCTCTTACGAATGACTACTAAAGGGTTCACACCTAAAAGGTCCCCAGGAAATGCAATTAATTTGCACTGCAGACTGCTGTCTTTAGCTCATGAGTCATTGCTCAGTCAGGCAACTGAGTATCTGTATCTGCTTGTCAAGAGCAGCAGCATCTAAGTAGGAAGCAGGCAAAGCAGCAACAGGATGGTTTTGATGAGTAGAAAGTGTGGAGGGATAAGGAGGAACAGTAATGGGAGTAGCCACTTAGGTGCTCCACTAGGCAATATATAAGTACTGTAAGTTTGCTATTTGTAAAGGCATCTACTAGGAATGTCGAACCGTATTCCTTGCATTGGTTTGTGCTTGGAGATCTAATCTTTTTAAAATCATAGTTAATATGAGGTAAAATCAAATATACCTCATGAAGCACAGCAGAATCTAAATGTGAATGCATGAAAGCACACTTTTCTTTAAAACCTGTTTCACATTGAAGAGCAATGCTGCAATATTCATCCGTTCCAGTTATGTTTACACAAGATGCATCATCTTCAAAAAAAATACAGCTCAGTGTTAATTATGAATTTCAACATTCAATCTTGATAAAAACTGAACATAAGGTTCCTCTTCACACAATGCAGTCAACTTGTAGAACTCTTTGTCAGAGGATGTTGTAAAGGCAAAGACTAAAACAGGATTCAAAAACGAAATAAATAAGTTCATGATCTGATGAGGTTCAACAAGGACAAGTGCAGAGTCCTGCATTTAAGACGGAAGAATCCCATGCACCGCTACAGACTAAGGACCGAATGGCTAGGCAGCAGTTCTGCAGAAAAGGACCTAGGGGTTACAGTGGACGAGAAGTTGGATATGAGTCAACAGTGTGCCCTTGTTGCCAAGAAGGCCAATGGCATTTTGGGATGTATAAGTAGGGGCATTGCCAGCAGATCGAGGGATGTGATCGTTCCCCTCTATTCGACATTGGTGAGGCCTCATCTGGAGTACTGTGTCCAGTTTTGAGACCCACACTATAAGGATGTGAAAAAATTGGAAAGAGTCCAGCGGAGGGCAAAAAAAATTATTAGGGGTCTGGAACACATGACTTAGGAGGAGAGGCTGAGGGAACTCGGATTGTTTAGTCTGCGGAAGAGAAGAAGGAGAGGGGATTTGATAGCTGCTTTCAACTACCTGAAAGGGGGTTCCAAAGAGGATGGATCTAGTCTGTTCTCAGTGGTAGCAGATGACAGAACAAAGAGTAATGGTCTCAAGTTGCAGGGGGGGAGGTTTTGGTTGGCTATTAGGAAAAACTTTTTCACTACGAGGGTGGTGAAGTACTGGAATGCGTTACCTAGGAAGGTGGTGGAATCTCTTTCCTTAGAAGTTTTTAAGGTCAGGCTTGACAAAACCCTGGCTGGGATGATTTAGTTGGTGTTTGGTCCTGCTTTGAGCAGGGGGGTGGACTTGAAGACCTCCTACGGTCCCTTCCAACCTGGATATTCTATGATTTTATGGAGGATAGGTCCATCAGTGTCTATTAGCCAAGATGGGCCGGGGTGCAAAACCATGCTGCGAAGCGTTCCTAGTCTCTGTTTGCCAGAAGCTGGGAATGAGCAACAGGGAACACATAGATCACTTGATGATTACTTGTTCTGTTCATTCCCTCTGAAGCACCTGGCATTGGCTACTCTTAGAAGACAGGATACTGGGCTAGATGGACCAGTATGACCATTCTTATGTTCTTATACATTGTTGGAAACACACTGCCTCCTTCAAGTGTATTGATATTGTGACAAAGTTCCTCCTCTGCCTTGGTTGGTCCTGCGCTTATTGGCGGATTTGCTCGCCTCAGAGATTCACAGCAGCCCTCAGTTTGGCCACTTTTGCTCGTGGCTCAAACCTGTCGTTCACTCAGCTAACCTCATCATTGGCCAGCATGGGGGAAAGGAAGGAGAACAATCCCCGCAGTCTCTGCTGGTCCACATAGTGGGCCGGGGAATCGGCCAAGGACCCACAATCCAGGTCAACTCCTCCTGTATCCAATAGGAAGTTGGGGAGATGTGGGGGAACCCAGGCCCGCCCTCTACTCTGGGTTCCAGCCCAGGGCCCTGTGGATCACAGCTGTCCATAGTGTTTCATGTAACTCCCTGGGCTACTTCCCCATGGCCTCCTCCCAACACCTTCTGCATCCTCACCACAGAACCTTCCTCCTGATGCCAGATAGTGTTTGTACTCCTCAGTACTCCAGCAGCACGCCTCTCACTCTCAGCTCCTTGCGCGCCCCACACTGACTGAAGTGAGGTCCTTTTTAAAAAATTAGCCTGTCTTAATTGACTCTAGCAGCTTCTTACTTGGCTCCAGGTGTCCTAATTAGCCTGTCTGCCTTAACTGGTTCCAGCAAATCCCTGATTGTTCTGGAACTGCCCATTATCTTACCCAGGGGAAAGGGACCTGCTTAACCTGGGGCTAATATATCTGCCTTCTATCACTCTCCTGTAGCCATCTGGCCTGACCCTGTCACAATATATAACACTTCTAAAGTAACCCCCTTTGACAATGAATGTTTATGATGTGCATCCTCTTCCATACCATAAAAGAGAACAGGTACTCCATTAAAACTTGTGACCCTGAATACATACATGAAGGTTTTGTGTCCACATTTTCAAAGGGATGTTGGAAAATTGGAGAGGGTGCAGAAAAAAGGCAAAAAATTATCGGAGGACTGGAGAAAATGCCTTACACTGAGAGATTTTTAAAAAACTCAATCTCTTTAGTTTATCAACAGAAGATTGAGAAGTGACTTGATTATGATGTATAAGTACCTTGGGGTATGAACAAGTATGAGAGAGCTCTTTAATACAGTGGAGAAAGGCCTCGCAAGAACCAATGGCTGCAAAATGAAGCCAGACACATTCAAATTAGAAATTAGGCACAAAATTTTTAACAGTGAGGATAATTAACCATTGGAAAAAACTATCAAGGGAAGTGGCAGATTCTCCATTTCTTGGAGTCTTCAAATCAAGATGATGCCATTCTAGAAAATATGCTTTAGCCAAACACAAAATATGCTTGAGTCAAACAAATGAGTTCAGTACAGGTAACTTGATAAAATGTAATTGTCTGTGACATATAGGTCAGACTAGATGATCTAATGGTCCCCTCTGGCTTTAAACTCTATTAAAAGGTTTCAGAGCTGATCGTTTTAGATAGCAGCTCTGGCACATTCTTCTCCAACGCTAATACAGAGGATATAAAATAACTGATATTCATCTGAATATTTGCTACTGTGTTTTTAGTAACTGTGGCAAGAAAAAACAAAAAAAATATTTCAGACTAGAGTGGAAGAAATATTTGAAATAAGAAAAACAAAAACTTAGAAGATTATAGATTCATCCATAGCCCAAGAGCACACTGGAAATTTGATTTCATACTAAAGGTCTAAGCACTCAAGTCCTAAATCCTACTTAACACAATTATTAGTGTCCGTTTTATCAACACAAGGAAATTAAATGGAAGACTTCAACTATTTATCTTACCTATAGAAATTCTGTAGATGGAAAAATGTATTTGCTACTGACCTCTAAAGTTATCACAGCAAAACAGCAAATACCTATATGATATTTTTTTAAATTAAAGAATACCCCTTAGGCCTCCTTTACTTTACAACTGCAAAGCTTCCTCCCATTTCAAGATTTAATAAAAACTAAGCAGCACCACAGTGGCTCCTCTAACAACTGTTATAAATATAATAATCAGGGACTCTACTCATGTGGTTCATGGAGCTCACTCCACCAGTATCTATTTGCAGTTTGGAACTCTCTTCAGACTTCAAGGTTAAGAGAACATAATAGCACTTAAATATCACTTTACATTTTCATACAACTCCTGTGACAGACAATTCCATTTTACAGATTAGGAAAGGGACAGACAGAAAGTCCTACATGATCACGCAAGACAACGGATTCCTGAACACCAGAGTTACCATAATTCTTAAACATTAACAGAATCATCTTTAACAGCTACAGACATGGACTGCAGTTTGCCAGATAGGAGGGCACATCTCCACCCCACCTGCAAACTGTAATGAGGTACTGATATAAGAATGGTCACCAGCTGAAGGTAAATGTGAACTAAACTACATAACTATCCATCAAAACTGTCTCATAAAAAAACAACACTCCACACAAACTTCCTCATGGCTGGACTTTACAAAAACTAGACAAGTCATTTACAACACACACTTTGCTTCTCTACAAAAGAAAAAGAACACTAAACTATCTAAACTACTACATGCCACAAGGGGCCACAACAGTGGTTCCCTTAAACCACCCAGCAATACTGTTAATCTATCCAACTATACTCTTAGCCCAGGAGAAGATTCTGTCCTATCTCGGGGCCTCTCCTTCTGCCCCTCCACCCACACAAACATGATACAGTTCTGTGGTGACCTAGAATCCTATTTTCGACATCATCGACTCAAGGAATATTTCCAACACACCTCTGAACAACATACTAATCCACAGAGCCCTTCCTACTAAGACTACAGAAAGAAGGATTCTGGGTGGATTACTCCTGAAGGTTGAAACAACTGACTGGACTTCTACATAGAGTACCCGCATGGCCCCACAGTATGCCAACATTTTTATGGCTGAATTAGAACAACGCTTCCTCAGCTCTCATCCCCTAATGCCCCTACTCTACTTATGCTACATTGATGACATCTTCATCATCTGGACCCATGGAAAAGAAGCCCTTGAGGAATTCCACCAGGATTTCAACAATTTCCATCCCACCATCAATCTCAGCCTGGACCAGTCCACACAAGAGATCCACTTCCTGGACACTACGGTGCTAATAAGCGATGGTCACATAAACATCACCCTATACCGGAAACCTACTGACCGCTATTCCTACCTACATGCCTCCAGCTTTCATCCAGACCACACCACACGATCCATTGTCTACAGCCAAGCTCTACGATACAACCACATTTGCTCCAATCCCTCAGACAGAGACAAACACCTACAAGGTCTCTATCAAGCATTCTTACAACTACCCACCTGCTGAAGTGAAGAAACAGATTGACAGAGCCAGAAGAGTAGCCAGAAGTCACCTACTACAGGACAGGCCCAACAAAGAAAATAACAGAACGCCACTAGCCATCACCTTCAGCCCCCAACTAAAACCTCTCCAACGCATCATCAAGGATCTACAACCTATCCTGAAGGATGACCCATCACTCTCACAAATCTTGGGAGACAGGCCAGTCCTTGCCTACAGACAGCCCCCCAACCTGAAGCAAATACTCACCAGCAACCACACACCACACAACAGAACCATTAACCCAGGAACCTATCCTTGCAACAAAGCCTGTTGCCAACTGTGCCCGCATATCTATTCAGGGGACCCCATCATAGGGCCTAATCACATCAGCCACACTATCAGAGGCTCGTTCACCTGCACATCTACCAATGTGATATATGCCATCATGTGCCAGCAATGCCCCTCTGCCATGTACACTGGGCAAACTGGACAGTCTCTACATAAAAGACTAAATGGACACATATCAGACGTCAAGAATTATAACACTCAAAAGCCAGCTGGAGAACACTTCAATCTCTTTAGTCACTCGATTACAGACCTAAAAGTTGCAATTCTTCAACAAAAAAAACTTTAAAAACAGACTCCAATGAGAGACTGCTGAATTGGAATTAATTTGCAAACTGGATACAATTAACTTAGGCTTGATTAAAGACTGGGAGTGGATGGGTCATTACACAAAGTAAAACTATTTCCCTATGTTTATTCCTCCCCCTCCCTCCCCACTGTTCCTCAGATGTTCTTGTCAACTGCTGGAAATGACCCACCTTGATTATCACTACAAAAGGTTTTTTCCCCCCTGCTCTCCTGCTGGTAATAACTCACCTTAAGTGATCACTCTCGTTACAGTGTGTATGGAAACACCCATTGTTTCATGTTCTCTATGTATATAAATCTCCCCACTGTATTTTCCACTTCATCGGATGCATTCAGTGATCTGTAGCTCATGAAAGCTTATGCTCAAATAAATTTGTTAGTCTCTAAGGTGTCACAAGTACTCCTTTTCTTTTTGTCCATCAAAAGATTCTTTGGCCAAATAGCAAATAGAGGAATCTGCCTTTGTTTCCCTCTTCTGGATGAGTGCTGTGCTTTCCTTTAAGTAATTTTTCTTGACACCAAGATGTCTCCTACTCAACTGACATTACTTGAAAATGAAAAGGTCTGTGTTTAAGCAGGCACACATTAACCTAACTATGTGTGCTGCAAAAGATTTAGCAGAGACTAAAGGATTTTCTAACAGAAAATTACTGCAGGAAAACACGAAGGTTCAACGTGCAATAGTAATCCAATATGCAACCCACAGAAAGAATTAATTCCAGCTATTTTGTGGCTATGAAATCCCCAAATTAAAAAATATCAAAGATTTCCCTGATTCAATGTTTAACGTTATCCATACCCACTAGCCATCCAATCAAACTTCCAGCTAATGCCCAAGGCTATTTTAAGAACTGAATTTACAGGGGTTTAGACCTATATTTTAATTATTTTTACTAAATGTGAGACATGGTTCCTGAATTGGCAAGATTTAGGAGTAAATAATCAAAACAAAGCACATAACGAGCAGTAAATTTATTTTGTGCTAATGGTGAAGTGTAACACAGTTATAAAATAAACAAAAGGATACGCTCTCTATTCTAGTGCAGCCACAGACTATTCAGCTAGACACGGCGAATCAATGGAAGAAATTCTATGGCCTGTGATTTTCAGAAAGTAAGCTTACGTTTTCATAATGGCCTTAAAAATCTATTAATCCATATTTTAATCTCAATTACCATATGACTATGTGCACAGATTTAACAGTTAAATATTTTCAATATAAAACAAAATTTCAAACCATCTTGTTAAAGACTAAGTGACTAATCTATTTAAAAAAATTAAACAAATGAAACAGAATACTAGATTATTTCAATTTTAATATTAATTTACCCTCCAACAGCATTCTTCAAATGTTCCGTTAAACAATTTTATCTGTCCACATGTATTTCTCACATTACTGAACAAGACTTTGATGTCAACTATATTTTAGGTTAAAACTTGTTTAGGCCAGGAAAATTGAAACATATTGAAACTTCACAGCCAACTATAAATTCTTCCAGACATAGGCTAAGCTAATAAATTGGCAATTATGATCCAAATAAATGTTTTAGACCATCCTGGTGGGACACTTAAATATTACTTCATAGCAAATCCACTCTGGTAATAAATAATTTGACATGCAGATATTTGATTCTGGACTTCAACTCTTTACTGCAGATGAGAGCTAGAGAATGCTCTAATTGCATCAGACCCTGCTGAACAATTAGGAAGCAGTATCTGCAGACTGAAAATTCCTGTTGCACTCTATTGGAAGGTAAAGTATTATAAATCAACTTCACCTATATGGTCAGTACCATATCATCATAATGGAGCAAACAAAAAATCACAAAGTTTGACAGTATTCCTTTAACAATATCTCATGCAAGATATATATTGTAAAATAGTTCCAAACATTAAAAAATAAAATCACAACTACAACCATTCTACTACAATACCATATACATGTTAAAATACTTACATTCTTTTGAATACTGTGATCAGAACCAATCTGACCTCAGAACACACTGATGCTATCAATTTACCTACATGTTCTGTTATTACAATGCTGATAAAACTGGACTGGACTTCTACATAGAGTGCTCCCGCCGACGTGCACGGGCTGAAAGAGTGGAAAAGCAGCATCACTTGCCCCATAACCTCAGCCGTGCGGAACACAATGCCATCCACAGCCTCAGAAACAACTCTGACATCATAATCAAAAAGGCTGACAAAGGAGAAGCTCTCATCATCATGAATAGGTTGGAATATGAACTAGAGGCTGCTAGGCAGCTCTCCAACACCACTTTCCACAAACCATTACCCATTGATCCCACTGAGGATTACCAAAATAAACTACACCATTTGCTCAAGAAACTCCCTGAAAAAGCACAAGAGCAAATCCGCACAGACACACCCCTGGAACCCCAAGCTGGGCTATTCTATCTGCTACCCAAGATCCATAAACCTCGAAATCCTGGACACCCCATCATCTCAGGCATTGGCACCCTGACAGCAGGATTGTCTGGCTATGTAGACTCCCTCCTCAGGCCCTACGCTACCAGCACTCCCAGCTGTCTTCGAGACACCACTGACTTCCTGAGGAAACTCCAATCTAACGGTGATCTTCCTGAAAACACCATCCTGGCCACTATGGACGTAGAAGCCCTCTACACCAACATCCCACACAAAGAGGGACTACAAGCTGTCAGGAACACTATCCCCGATAATGTCACGGCAAACCTGGTGGCTGAACTTTGTGACTTTGTCCTCACCCGTAACTATTTCACATTTGGGGACAAAGTGTATACCTTCAAATTGGTGGCACTGCCATGGGTACCCGCATGGTCCCACAGTATGCCAACATTTTTATGGCTGACTTAGAACAACGCTTCCTCAGCTCTCGTCCCCTAATGCCCCTACTCTACTTATGCTACATTGATGACATCTTCATCATCTGGACCCATGGAAAAGAAGCTCTTGAGGAATTCCACCAGGATTTCAACAATTTCCATCCCACCATCAATCTCAGCCTGGACCAGTCCACACAAGAGATCCACTTCCTGGACACTACGGTGCTAATAAGCGATGGTCACATAAACATCACCCTATACCGGAAACCTACTGACCGCTATTCCTACCTACATGCCTCCAGCTTTCATCCAGACCACACCACACGATCCATTGTCTACAGCCAAGCTCTATGATACAACCGCATTTGCTCCAACCCCTCAGACAGAGACAAACACCTACAAGATCTCTATCAAGCATTCTTACAACTACAATACCCACCTGGTGAAGTGAAGAAACAGATTGACAGAGCCAGAGGAGTAGCCAGAAGTCACCTACTACAGGACAGGCCCAACACAGAAAATAACAGAACGCCACTAGCCATCACCTTCAGTCCCCGATTAAAACCTCTCCAGCGTATCATCAAGGATCTACAACCTATCCTGAAGGATGACCCATCACTCTCACAGATCTTGGGAGACAGGCCAGTTCTTGCTTACAGACAGCCCCCCAACCTGAAGCAAATACTCACCAGCAACCACACACCACACAACAGAACCATTAACCCAGGAACCTATCCTTGCAACAAAGCCCGTTGCCAACTGTGTCCACATATCTATCTATTCAGGGGACACCATCATAGGGCCTAATCACATCAGCCACACTATCAGAGGCTCATTCACCTGCACATCCACCAATGTAATATATGCCATCATGTGCCAGCAATGCCCCTCTGCCTGGTACATTGGCCAAACCGGACAGTCTCTACGTAAAAGAATAAATGGACACAAATCAGACGTCAGGAATTATAACTTTCTAAAACAAGTCGGAGAACACTTCAATCTCTCTGGTCACTCGATTACAGACCTAAAAGTGGCGATTCTTCAACAAAAAAACTTCAAAAACAGACTCCAGCTAGAGACTGCTGAATTGGAATTAATTTGCAAACTGGATACAATTAACTTAGGCTTGAATAAAGACTGGGAGTGGATGTTTCATTACACAAAGTAAAACTATTTCCTCATGTTTATTTCCCCCCCTACTGTTCCTCACACATTCTTGTCAACTGCTGGAAATGGCCCATCTTGATTATCACTCAAAATGTTTTTTTTTCCTCTCCTGCTGGTAATAGCTCACCTTAAGTGATCACTATTGTTACAGTGTGTATGGTAACACCCATTGTTTCATTTTCTCTGTGTATATAAAATCTCCCCACTGTATTTTCCACGGTATGCATCCGATGAAGTGAGCTGTAGCTCACGAAAGCTCATGCTCAAATAAATTTGTTAATCTCTAAGGTGCCCCAAGTCCTTCTTTTCTTTTTGATAAAACAATACCACTTTAAACAAAATATTTTAAAAAACCAATTTTAGTTCTTTAATCCTTAGATGCATGAAAGTAACACATTCTACATGAGTAAATAAGCCCATGATTTTAAGGGTTTTTTCCACAGCATGTCTTGGTGCTAAATATTGATCACCAGGAAGCTTCACAACTATGTGGGCAATATCCTTCAAATACATAGAATTTGCAATCCTTGCACATCTTCTATAGCTCAGTTTGTTCTGGATTTTAAATATAAAGTTTACACTCATTACAGTTCAACACATTTTAGGCACAAACTCCAGGAACAAGTTCACATTGATAACCTTAATAGCAATTTTGCTTGCCAAAAAACCAAATCAATGTACTCTGGAACAGAAAATATTAGGACTTCAAATTCTTGGGAAGCAAAGGGGCCTCTTTGAGGCTGGTGTCTTTTATACAAGATTTAATAAAGGACTCTAATAGATTATATACACACGAACGTGAACTTCCCATAAAAGATAGGCAGTACTTATTCTGGTGACTGGGCCGCTATAAATACCTTAGAGAAAAAGAGGACACAATGTAATGTTCAAAGAGCAATAGTAATTCAAAGGCTATCAAAAATTTTATGGTCATAAAACCTCAATTATAATCTCAATCTTGTCTGAATTTAAGTTTTAATTGCCATGTTTTAAAAAATAGAAAAAAGCTCAGGTTATTTATTTGTATGTATTGTTAAGAGTATACCATTGTTGTATACCAATGCCTGAAACTAAAATTAATTTTCAAACAAAGCATTTTTTCAATGACAGACAAACCCATGTTTATCCAAATGCTATGTCAGTGGAACATTCTCTTTGATCCTTGGAGTTGCCAAGTACCATTAATTCAAACTCACTGAAGGGTTTGAGCAAACTGAAGACTGATGGCTGGGCTACACTATCATTTAAGTCGATGTAACTTGCATTGCTCAGGGGTGTGAAAAAGACAGCTCCCTAAGTGACAGAAGTTATATCGACTTAAAGGGCTTACCACACAGCAATATGTCCGTGGGAGATGCTCTCTCGCCAGCATAACTTCCGCCTCTTGCGGAGGTGCAGTAATTATGCCATAGGAGAGCGCTCTCCCGTCGGCATAGCGCGTCTTCACCGGATGATTCCAGTAGTGTAGACATGCCCTGAGTCCCCTGTCACAACAACTGACCACGGAATCCCCAAGTGACAGTTTAAAGAATCCGGTTAATATCATTACTGCTCCTCAGAATCTTAAGACTAAGTTTCAATTTACTGCTATAAACAGCAGCAAAAGTAAGGACATGAAATGGATTGGGGAGGCAGTCTGGGTTTAAGAATATAGGAAATACCATAACAGGTCAGACCAATGGTCCACTATCCTATCTCTGAGAGTGGCCAGTACCAGTTGCTTCAGAATTAGGTGCATGAATCCCCACAGTGAACCACGATGGAATAACTTGGCCTCCATTAACATAGTGTCTGAGCATCTCCAAGTGGCCGATTTATACCACATTTTATCTTCTCTAATACGTGGATGGTCTCATTACCCTAATAGAATAGAACCTCAGAGTTACGAACACCTCAGGAATGGAGGTTGTTTGTAACTCTGAAATGTTCGTTATTCTGAATGAAATGTTATGGTTGTTCTATTAAAAGTTTGCAACTGAACATTAACTTAATACAGCTTTGAAAATTTACTATCCAGAAGAAAAATGAGGCTTTCCTTTTTTTTTTTTTTTTTTTTTTTTAAGTAGTTTACATGTAAGACAGTGCTATACTGTATTTGCTTGTGCATATGTGCGCGCTCTGCTTCCTGATAGCGTACTTCCCGTTCCAAATAAGGTACATGGTTGACTGGGCAGTTCATAATTCTGGTGTTTGCAACTCTGAGGTTCTGCTATAAATATCTCATCCTTTTTTTAATCCTTCTAACTCTTGGCCTAAATGATATATTGTGGCAATGAGTTCCACAGACTAGCTACACACCATGTAAAGGCAGTTCCATTGGTAGTTTTAAATTTGTCACCTTTTCAGTTTCATCAGATGTCCCTTTGTTCTTGTATTAAAAAGAATTGTACACGGGAACCAATCCTGTAACCTACAACTCTCTAACATACATTTTATATACCTCTATCATGCCTCTTTGTCTCCTCTTAAAACTAAATAGTCCAACTCTTTTCAGTATCTCTTCACATACAAGTCTTTCTATGTTTCAAGTAATTTTCACGACTCATCTCTGGATCCCTTCTATTTCAACTACATCTTTTTGTAACAAAAGAACCTAACACTGTGAGAGCATACCACCAATTTATATAATAATAATTTTGCTATTTTCAGACTTATTTTCCACCCCACTCTCTCTCCATACATCTCAACATTGTGTTTTGCTTCCACACAAAGAACATGTATTCATGAAGCTGCCCATCTTTTTCCCACTTCAACTGGTTACAGTTAATTTCAAACCCAACATACATGATTAGTAATTTTTCTTCCTTCCTACATACATTACCTTATATTTGTCAACGCTGAATTATTGTGCCATTATGCTGCCCATTGACCTAGTTTCATTAGGTCCTTATGAGTTCCTCTCATTTTACTGATGTAAATAAATCATTAACTCCCTTTCCTGATCATAAATTAATATATGAAATGCCACTAATGCTTTTACGGATCAGTGTTTCCCACTGATAACCTTTTGCCATGCTGAAAGCGGTTTTCTGTCTAGTAGCCAATTCCCAATCCATGACGGTACTAAATTCTCACCCTATGACTAAGTTACCTTAACAAATTCTTGTGATGCCCTCTGTCAAACATTTATTGAAAGTCCAAACACGTCAATTGCTTCTCTTTTATTCACTATTTTACTGACACATTCAAAGGATTCAGATGAATTGGAGATAATCTTCCTGCACAGATGCTGTGCTCGTTCACCCCTACATTATGTTCCTTCAAGTGTTTTATATGAAGTGCTTGAAAAATCCACTTACTCAAAAGTGAATAGAAGCTTTGTCCAGGCAAGTGGAATCAAAAAGATGTGGTCCCCTCCTATGGCGGCAGGAGAAGAGCAGCTCAGGTATTGCTGTTTTAAGAGGAAGAAAGGGAGTAGAGTGACCTCTGAGATGCTACTACTTTAAGAAATGGAGCAAGAAGCAGAAGCTGGGAGCCCGTGGGCCACCAACACACCCAGGATGGGAGGGTGGCAGCAGCAGCCACACCCTAGGCTACTGATTGATTAGGAGATGAAATTTATTTTTTGTAGGGATAACTGATTGAAATGAAATGTGACAAAATTGATTGGGAAATAAAAATGATACATTGGAAAGGAACAATTGATCTCTTAAGGAGACATGGGGGTGGCGGAGAATGCAGATGTGCCAATGAAAATCAAATATGCACATTCTGAGGACACGATACCACAAGTTTCCTCAACAGCCTTAGTAGATTTAATCTCTGGACAAGCAGATATCAGGAAAATTTTTCAAGCTATGTTTCTAACTATTTTAATTATTGTTTCCATAAATTTATCTCATCCTCCCCTATAGCAAGGCTCACTGGATTGTAACTACCAGGATCACACCTAATGCCTTTATGTAAGAGTTGCTATCCTCCAATTCTCTGGTATAGGAGCTAACACTAATAAGTACAGTAACTCCTCACTTAAAGAAAAGGAGAACTTGTGGCACCTTAGAGACTAACAAATTTATTTGAGCATAAGCTTTCGTGAGATACAGCTCACTTCATCGGATGCCCCTGGTTAATGTTGTTTCGTTGCTGATCCATAAGAGAACAGCCTTGTTTAAAGTTTTGCAATGCTCCCTTATAACCTGGTTTGGCAGCCACCTGCTTTGTCCACTGCTTGCAGAAAGCGCAGCCCGTTGGAGCTAGCTGGTGGGGGCTTGGAACCAGGGACTGGCAGCCCCCACCCCCCTCTCCCATCAGCTCCCCGTTCCCCTAAGTTCCCTGTGCAGCAGCTGCCCAACAGGCTACCAACTGCCAGAAGTTCAGCTGTCCCTCCCCACACTGCCATGTGCTGCTCCTGCCCTCTGCCTTGGATCTGCTCCTGGGAACCTCCTCCTTGCTGTGCGGGGGGAGGAGGAGGAGGAGGCGGCAGACTAATGTCAGGGTGTCTCCTTCCACCCCGCTCTTTTACCCCATCTCCAGAGGGGTGGGGGAAAATACGACAGGGCTCAGGACGGAGGGAGCTTGCTGGCCGCAGCTGCTGTCTCAACTTACTGATCTACTTAAAAAGGCAGTTTTCAGAGTAGTAGCCGCGTTAGTCTGTATTCACAAAAGAAAAGGAGCTTATGCTCAAATAAATTTGTTAGTCTCTAAGGTGTCACAAGTACTCCTTTTCTTTTTTTTAAAAAGGCAGTGTACATAGAGTGGGGTCGGCATACTTAAAGGGGCAATGCGCTTCTCTCTCTCACAAACATACGGTGTGTCTCTCTCTCTATCTGCCATGCTGTCTCCCCACCCTCCATTTGCACTGCCTTGTGGAGCAGGAGGCTATATTAACAAAGTGTTAACCCTTGAGGGCTCGGCCAAGTTTTAGTTCATCGTTTAGCAGGAAGGCATTCCCGGGGAAATATCCCACCCTCTTCCACCCTCTGACTTTCAAGGCGAGTTCCACCCTCTGACGTTCAAGGCAATTATCCCCTATGCTTTCCAAAAACTTCTTCGATTGTCTGTGCACCACTGTATTGCTCTCCCAGCAGATATCAGGGTGAGTGAAGTCTCCCATGAGAACCAGGACCTGCGATCAAGTAATTTCCATTAGTTGCCAGAAGAAAGCCTAGTCCACCGGTCTATAGCAGACTCCCACCACAACATCACCCTTGTTGCTCACACTTCTAAACTTAATCCAGTTTGCAAAAAACATTTCCCTGGAATCTAACCCCCTATTTACATTCATTCTTATGGGGAAATTGGATTCGCTTAACATCATTTCGCTTAAAGTAGCATTTTTAGCATAAAGTAGCAAGGAGTTATTGTAATCTCATATTTTTAACAACTCAGCTACTTCAGTTCCTACAGAATTCATGGACGTGCATCATCTGAACCTGGTGACTTGTCACTATTTAGCGCTCTTTCTCCCAGCAGCCAGAGCAGGGTAAAGTTGGGGCTTCTATTATTATTAGGCATTTGTATTATGATAATACCCATAGGCCCTTGTCAGGCTAAGGATCAGGGTCCTACTGTGCTAGGCACTGCACAAACTTATAGAAAGACATATGGATCCTGACCTAACACGTTTACAATCTAATTTGAAATAAAGGTTCAATAAGTGATTGCCACAAACAGCATGAAAGCAAGAGGAAGGGAGGATACGGGGGAAAATAAGACGATAAGGTTTCACAGATGTGACAGGGTCGGGCCAGATGGCTACAGGAGAGTGATAGAAGGCAGATATATTAGCCCCAGGTTAAGTAGGTCCCTTTTCCCTGGGTAAGGTAACAGGAAAGGTTCCAGAACAATCAGGAACTTTCTGGAAACAATTAAGGCAGACAGGCTGATTACAACACCTGCAGCCAATCAAGAAGCTGCTAGAATCAATTAAGGCAGGCTAATCAGGGCACCTGGGTTTAAAAAGGAGCTCACTTCAGTTTGTGGTGCATGCAAGGAGCTGGGAGCAAGAGGTGCAAGAAGCTATGAGTGAGAAGGCGTACTACTGGAAGACTGAGAAGTACAAGCATTATCAGACATCAGAAGGAAGGTCCTGTGGTGAGAATAAAGAAGGCCATGGAGGTAGCCCAGGGAGTTACAGCTGTCACACAACTGTTACAGGAGCCACTGTAGACAGCTGCAATCCACAGGGCCCTGGGCTGGAACCCGGAGTAGAGGGCGGGCCCAGGGTCCCCCCATCCCTCCATTCCCCCAACTCCCTACTTGATACCAGAGGAGTTGACCTGGACTGTGGGTTCCACCAGCGGGGAAGGTTTCTGGACTGTTCCCCAATCCACTAGGTGGATCAGCAGAGACTGCGGGCATTGTTCTTCTTCCTTTTCCCCATACTGGCCAGTGATGAGGCTGAGTGAATGGCAGATTTGAGCCATGAAAGTGGTCAAACTGAGGGCTGCCGTGAACTTCTGAGGCGAGCAAATTCGACATTAAGCGCAGCACCCACCAAGGCAGAGGAGGAACTTTGTCACACAGATCGCTTATTTATTTATATTTTAACTAGAGCTGTCGATTAATCGCAGTTAACTCAAGCGATTAACTCAAAAAATTAATCTCGATTAACAGCAGTTTTAACTGCACTGTTAAACAGAATACCAATTGAAATTTATTACATATTTGGGATGATGTTCTTCATTTTCATATATATTGTATTCTGTGTTGTCACTGAAATCAAAGTGTATATTATTTTAGTTTATAAACATTTATACTGTAAAAATAACAAGTTTTTCAATTCACCCATACAAGAACTGTAGTGCAATCTCTGTCATGAAAGTGCAATTTACAAATGTAGACTTTTTTTGTTACATAACTGCACTCAAAAACAAAATGTCAAACTTCAGAGCCTACAAGTCCACCCAGTCCTACTTCTTGTTCAGACAATTGCTAAGACAAACAAGTTTGTTTACATTTACGGGAGATAATGCTGCCGCCTTCTTATTTACAATGTTACCTGAAAGTGAGAATAGGCATTTGCATGGCACTTCTGTGGCTGGAATTCCAAGGTATTTACGTGCCAGGTATGTTAAACATTCGTATGCCCCTTCATACTTCAGCCACCATTCCAGAGGACATGCTTCCGTGCTTCTGACGCTCATTAAAAAATAATGCATTAATTGAAATAGTGACTGAATTCCTTGGAAGAGAATTGTATATCTCCTCCTATGTTTTACCAGCATTCTGCCATATATTTCATGTTATAGCAGTCTCGGATGATGACCCAGCTCGTTGTTCCTTTTAAGAACACTTTCAGATCTGACAAAACACAAAGAAGATACCAATGTGAGATTTCTAAAGATAGCTACAGCACTCGACCCAAGGTTTAAGAATCTGAAGTGCCTTCCAAAATCTGAGAGGGACGAGGTATGGAGCATGCTTTCAGAAGTCATAGAAGAGCAACACTACAATGTGGAAACTACAGAACCCGAACCACCAAAAAAGAAAATCAACCTTCTGCTAGTGGCATCTGACTCAGATAATGAAAATGAACATGCGTTGGTATGCACTGCTTTGGATTGTTATTGAGCAGAACCTGTCATCAGCATGGATGCATGTCCCCTGGAATGGTGGTTGAAGCATGAAGGGGCATACAATATTTAGCATACCTGGCACGTAAATAGCTTGCAATGCCGGCCACAAAAGTGCCATGCACTTTCAGGTGACATTGTTAACAAGAAGCGGGCAGCATTATTTCCTGCAAATGTAAACAAACTTGTTTGTCTGAGCTACTGTCTGAAGAAGAAGTAGGACTGAGTGGACTTACAGGCGCTAAAATTTTACATTGTTTTGGTTTCGAGTGCAGGTTTGGTTTTTTTTACATAATTCTACATTTGTACATTCAACTTTCACGATAAAGAGATTGCACTACAGTACCTGTATTAGGTGAACTGAAAAATACTATTTTTTGCAGTGCAAATACTTGTAACCAAAAATAAATATAAAGTGAGCACTGCACACTTTGTAGTCTGTGTTGTAACTGAAATCAATAAATTTGAAAATGTAGAAAACATCCAAAAATATTTAAATAAATGGTATATTACAGTTTAACAGTGCAATTAATCACAATTTTTTTTTTTTAAATCGCTTGACAGCCCTAATTTTAACAACACCTAGAGGTCTCAGTCAGGATCAGGAATCCAAACATGTTGTACACACATACAGAATCATAGAATATCAGGGTTGGAAGGGACCCCAGAAGGTCATCTAGTCCAACCCCCTGCTCGAAGCAGGACCAATTCCCAGTTAAATCATCCCAGCCAGGGCTTTGTCAAGCCTGACCTTAAAAACCTCTAAGGAAGGAGATTCTACCACCTCCCTAGGTAACGCATTCCAGTGTTTCACCACCCTCTTAGTGAAAAAGTTTTTCCTAATATCCAATCTAAACCTCCCCCACTGCAACTTGAGACCATTACTCCTCGTTCTGTCATCTGCTACCATTGAGAACAGTCTAGAGCCATCCTCTTTGGAACCCCCTTTCAGGTAGTTGAAAGCAGCTATCAAATCCCCCCTCATTCTTCTCTTCTGCAGGCTAAACAATCCCAGCTCCCTCAGCCTCTCCTCATAACTCATGTGTTCCAGACCCCTAATCGTTTTTGTTGCCCTTCGCTGGACTCTCTCCAATTTATCCACATCCTTCTTGAAGTGTAGGGCCCAAAACTGGACACAGTACTCCAGATGAGGCCTCACCAATTTCGAATAGAGGGGAACGATCACGTCCCTCGATCTGCTCGCTATGCCCCTACTTATACATCCCAAAATGCCATTGGCCTTCTTGGCAACAAGGGCACACTGCTGACTCATATCCAGCTTCTCGTCCACTGTCACCCCTAGGTCCTTTTCCGCAGAACTGCTGCCTAGCCATTCGGTCCCTAGTCTGTAGCGGTGCATTGGGTTCTTCCGTCCTAAGTGCAGGACCCTGCACTTATCCTTATTGAACCTCATCAGATTTCTTTTGGCCCAATCCGTCTAGGTCCTTCTGTATCCTATCCCTCACCTCCAGCGTATCTACCACTCCTCCCAGTTTAGTATCATCCGCAAATTTGCTGAGAGTGCAATCCACACCATCCTCCAGATCATTTATGAAGATATTGAACAAAACCGGCCCCAGGACCGACCCTTGGGGCACTCCACTTGACACCGGCTGCCAACTAGACATGGAGCCATTGATCACTACCCGTTGAGCCCGACAATCTAGCCAGCTTTCTACCCACCTTATAGTGCATTCATCCAGCCCATACTTCCTTAACTTGCTGACAAGAATACTGTGGGAGACCGTGTCAAAAGCTTTGCTAAAGTCAAGAAACAATACATCCACTGCTTTCCCTTCATCCACAGAATCAGTAATCTCATCATAAAAGGCGATTAGATTAGTCAGGCATGACCTTCCCTTGGTCAATCCATGCTGGCTGTTCCTGATTACTTTCCTCTCATGCAAGTGCTTCAGGATTGATTCTTTGAGGACCTGCTCCATGATTTTTCCAGGGACTGAGGTGAGGCTGACTGGCCTGTAGTTCCCAGGATCCTCCTTCTTCCCTTACAATGTAAGCAGTGCACAACTTAATTGTACTGAATCATATAAAAAAGTTATACATAATATGGGATATTCTTGACTGAAGCTCAACATGGCTTTCATCAGTTGGCCAGTTTCTTGTAGGCATTCAAATTTATCCAGCACCTAGCAAGAAACTGAAGTGAAAAGATGGAAGCCACTGAGCAGAGTCCATGGACATCATTCTAGCAGGACTCCCCATATCGTTACCTTTTCTAGTAGCTAGGATTCCAAAACATCTTCCATATGAATCTTTGGATAGAAAGTTTAGTTCTCTGGCTATTGGTATTTAGTGAAATTTCTATGCCCTCTGGATGATGGTGAAGGTGTGAGACAGATGGAATATGTTTAAAAAAAATAAGCCATTGGGAAAGAGACTGATTTGAAGGGGAGAAGTACAAGAAAAGGGAGACAGAAAATATAATAACATGGGGAAATGGTGGAGGGCATAATTAAAGAAAGATATGTAAAAGGGTGGAGAGAGAGCAAAGGAAGAGAGGAACACACAGAACCAACTCTGGAAAAGATTCAGCTTGATCTGCTACAGGAAAATAGAAAAAAAAAGGAGAAGACAAGAAGGGAAAACAGATATAACAAAACCAAGTCAAGATGCAAAAGTCACTTTTTTAAAAATTATTAAACAGAAAGGTGATTAAGAATATTAATAAAGTTCCCAGTAACTGGCAAATAACTATTTTAAATTGCAGGGAGTATGACTTTGAAAGTGGTCTTTCAGACTATGGATAGTTAGTAGGCTTAACTCCTGGGCTAGTAGGTGCTGGCTAAAGTTTAAACCTGCTAACAGGTATCCTTCCAAAAAGTGGAAGAATGACCAAAATGAGACCAACAGAAAGGAACAAATAATAGCAGCTAAAATGTCTGAGGAAGAGCAATAGCTAAAGACAATAAATAACAAGTAAAAAGGATAAAGCCATTGAAGAGAAGCTAAAATATTGATCTGAACTTGTTTTCATTAGAACATATTGGGGATACAGTTACCTCAGATGTATTTTTTCAGCCAGTACAGATAAGACCGCCAAAGACAGAGGAGTCAAAGGAGGCAGGGCCGGAACGCATTGAAAATTTCACTGCTGTTCCGTCCCTCAGTCTCCTGGGGCGTTGTGAGGGTTAGTAGGAGGATCTCCACTACTGAACCCCACCCCCCAACATTTAAATTCTTCTTTCAGAAAATAGCTCCAGTATCTGCCTCTATTGCTGCTGCTACTCCTAGCTTTGCTAAACAAAACCAGAATCAATTTGACCTAATACTTGTCAATTTCACGGCTGTCCACAGGGTTCCGACAGAAGCAATGAAAACTGACAAGACTGATCAGTATTTTTACTCTGCTTTTACCAGGCAAAGACAGGAGCAGAAGCAGAAGCAGAGGTATGAAGCAATCTGTCTCCAAATTTAAGACAGCACTGCACAAGTTACTTTTGGTTCATGTTTGAAAGGGTTGTTTGTTTGCAACCATAAAGGTTAGAAACTCAGTTTTGTTTTGTTTCATAATAAAAGCTTAACTTCCACAGAATCTAACAGCGCTTGCTTGAAAATGCTTCCTATTTGCACAGCCCAGTAGATTTTTCAAGCCCTATCTGTATGGCTTAAATAACCTACTGAACTTTCAAAAAGAAAAGGAGTACTTGTGGCACCTTAGAGACTAACCAATTTATTTGAGCATGAGCTTTCGTGAGCTACAGCTCACTTCACTTGAGTTATGAGGAGAGGCTGAGGGAGCTGGGATTGTTTAGCCTGCAGAAGAGAAGAATGAGGGGGGATTTGATAGCTGCTTTCAACTACCTGAAAGGGGGTTCCAAAGAGGATGGCTCTAGACTGTTCTCAATGGTAGCAGATGACAGAACGAGGAGTAATGGTCTCAAGTTGCAGTGGGGGAGGTTTAGATTGGATATTAGGAAAAACTTTTTCACTAAGAGGGTGGTGAAACACTGGAATGCGTTACCTAGGGAGGTGGTAGAATCTCCTTCCTTAGAGGTTTTTAAGGTCAGGCTTGACAAAGCCCTGGCTGGGATGATTTAACTGGGAATTGGTCCTGCTTTGAGCAGGGGGTTGGACTAGATGACCTTCTGGGGTCCCTTCCAACCCTGATATTCTATGATTCTATGATTCATCGGATGCATACCGTGGAAACTGCAGCAGACTTTATATACACACAGAGAATATGAAACAATACCTCCTCCCACCCCACTGTCCTGCTGGTAATAGCTTATCTAAAGTGATCATCAAGTTGGTCCATTTCCAGCCCAAATCCAGGTTTTCTCACCCTCCACCCCCCAACACAAATTCACTCTCCTGCTGGTGATAGCCCATCCAAAGTGACAACTCTCTACACAATGTGCATGATAATCAAGTTGGGCCATTTCCTGCACAAATCCAGGTTCTCTCACCCCCTCACCCCCCTCCCAAAAACCACACACACAAACTCACTCTCCTGCTGGTAATAGCTCATCCAAAGTGACCACTCTCCCTACAATGTGCATGATAATCAAGGTGGGCCATTTCCAGCACAAATCCAGGTTCTCTCACCCCCTCACCCCCCTCCCAAAAACCACACACACAAACTCACTATCCTGCTGGTAATAGCTCATCCAAAGTGACCACTCTCCCTACAATGTGCATGATAATCAAGGTGGGCCATTTCCAGCACAAATCCAGGTTTTCTCACCCCCCCCCCCCCCATACACACACAAACTCACTCTCCTGCTGGTAACAGCTCATCCAAACTGACCACTCTCCCTACAATGTGCATGATAATCAAGGTGGGCCATTTCCAGCACAAATCCAGGTTCTCACCCCCCCCCCATACACACACAAACTCACTCTCCTGCTGGTAACAGCTCATCCAAACTGACCACTCTCCAAGTTTAAATCCAAGTTAAACCAGAACATCTGGAGGGGGGGGGGGGAGGAAAAAACAAGGGGAAATAGCCACTCCCAGTCTCTATTTAAGCCTAAATTAATAGTATCCAATTTGCAAATGAATTCCAATTCAGCAGTTTCTCGCTGGAGTCTGGATTTGAAGATTTTTTGTTTTAAGATAGCGACCTTCATGTCTGTGATTGCGTGACCAGAGAGATTGAAGTGTTCTCCGACTGGTTTATGAATGTTATAATTCTTGACATCTGATTTGTGTCCATTTATTCTTTTACGTAGAGACTGTCCAGTTTGACCAATGTAAATGGCAGAGGGGCATTGCTGGCACATGATGGCATATATCACATTGGTGGATGTGCAGGTATACGAGCCTCTGATAGTGTGGCTGATGTGATTAGGCCCTGTGATGGTGTCCCCTGAATAGATATGTGGGCACAGTTGGCAACGGGCTTTGTTGCAAGGATAAGTTCCTGGGTTAGTGGTTCCGTTGTGTGGTATGTGGTTGTTGGTGAGTATTTGCTTCAGGTTGCAGGGCTGTCTGTAGGCAAGGACTGGCCTGTCTCCCAAAATTTGTGAGAGTGTTGGGTCGTCCTTTAGGATAGGTTGTAGATCCTTAATAATGCGTTGGAGGGGTTTTAGTTGGGGGCTGAAGGTGACGGCTAGTGGCGTTCTGTTATTTTCTTTGTTAGGCCTGTCCTGTAGTAGGTAACTTCTGGGAACTCTTCTGGCTCTATCAATCTGTTTCTTCACTTCCGCAGGTGGGTATTGTAGTTGTAAGAAAGCTTGATAGAGATCTTGTAGGTGTTTGTCTCTGTCTGAGGGGTTGGAGCAAATGCGGTTGTATCACAGAGCTTGGCTGTAGACGATGGATCGTGTGGTGTGGTCAGGGTGAAAGCTGGAGGCATGCAGGTAGGAATAGCGGTCAGTAGGTTTCCGGTATAGGGTGGTGTTTATGTGACCATTGTTTATTAGCACTGTAGTGTCCAGGAAGTGGATCTCTTGTGTGGACTGGACCAGGCTGAGGTTGATGGTGGGATGGAAATTGTTGAAATCATGGTGGAATTCCTCAAGGGCTTCTTTTCCATGGGTCCAGATGATGAAGATGTCATCAATATAGCGCAAGTAGAGTAGGGGCTTTAGGGGACGAGAGCTGAGGAAGCGTTGTTCTAAATCAGCCATAAAAATGTTGGCATACTGTGGGGCCATGCGGGTACCCATAGCAGTGCCGCTGATCTGAAGGTATACATTGTCCCCAAATGTAAAATAGTTATGGGTAAGGACAAAGTCGCAAAGTTCAGCCACCAGGTTAGCCGTGACATTATCGGGGATAGTGTTCTTGACGGCTTGTAGTCCATCTTTGTGTGGAATGTTGGTGTAGAGGGCTTCTACATCCATAGTGGCCAGGATGGTGTTATCAGGAAGATCACTGATGGATTGAAGTTTCCTCAGGAAGTCAGTGGTGTCTCGAAGATAGCTGGGAGTGCTGGTAGCGTAGAGCCTGAGGAGGGAGTCTACATAGCCAGACAATCCTGCTGTCAGGGTGCCAATGCCTGAGATGATGGGGCGCCCAGGATTTCCAGGTTTATGGATCTTGGGTAGTAGATAGAATATCCCAGGTCAGGGTTCCAGGGGTGTGTCTGTGCAGATTTGATCTTGTGCTTTTTCAGGAAGTTTCTTGAGCAAATGCTGTAGTTGCTTTTGGTAACTCAGTGGGATCATAGGGTAATGGCTTGTAGAAACTCGTGTTGGAGAGCTGAACTTTGCCACTTAACCATAATGTTCTTTTCTCTTGCCTTCCTGTTTTCTTTTTGTGTAGGGGTATGGATGAGTTCATGACTGCCTAAGATTATCACTTATTATTTGTATTGCGGTTCACCTGGGAACCCCAGTTATGGATCAGGGCCCACTGTACTAGGCCCTCTACAGACACAACACGGAGATAGTCCCTGCCACAAAGAGCTTATAATCGAAGTATAAAATGAGAGAGAATAGGTACAACAATGACAGGGGACCACAAGGAACCAGTGAGACAATACTAGTTAGTTGTCAACAGCTGTCTACCATCTCCATGCACAGACTAAAGATTCTGATTTCCTTATTTTTCACTTCCGATTCTTTTGAAACTAGCTTCTTCATTTTTCTCAACTCCCCGCATAGTTCATTCTTGGTATAATCCCTCCCATACAGATGTTGACCTTAGCTATACTCTATTCATGGCTATGTAATGTTTTTACTAAAGTTACCTCTTGCATCAACTTGTGCATTACTTAGGACTAACATTAGAGTAGCTTCTCTTGTTTGTAAAACTAACTATTCAAAAGAGCAATCATTTAAGGCAATGGTATCAAATTCCCAGCCTGCAGGCCAGATCTGGCCTTTTAATGCATTTATGTGGTCTGCATGACAAACTCAAATTCTAAAAAATCTGTTTGGGGGTTTGTTTTTAGTTTCGGTTCTATCCCTGGTTTTGAAAGATCATCTTCAACTGTGGAGTGAGTGTAACCAATACAGTGATGTCTTCCAGAGTCTGCAAACAGACAATGCCTGAAACAATTGCTGTGTGTGTCAACTTCCATCTCTCACTAAGGTGTTAATTCTAAAGCCTTATGACAACATGTTATGTCAACATTAACTATTTCATTGCTGATTATTTTAGCAGGTCAAATGGAAGAGA
This sequence comes from Lepidochelys kempii, assembly GCF_965140285.1. Lineage (NCBI taxonomy): Eukaryota > Metazoa > Chordata > Testudines > Cheloniidae > Lepidochelys > Lepidochelys kempii. The sequence goes on from NC_136380.1 coordinate 351,022,158, forward strand.
GAAGCCTATGGCGGGGGAACTGCAGAGGGAAGAAAGGAGGACACACAAAGACAGGGGAGGGGCAATAAGGAAGAAAGAGAAACAAGAGGCTTAGAAATAGTGGTGGTCATAAAAGATTGCATCTTTTCCCATTAAGTGATATTGAAAAAAACAAGGCATTTAAATAGTAATAATAATAATAACTAGAAGTTTAGTTATCCCCTACAGGCCATATACTGTCCTTGATCTTTGTATAAACCTACTGATATCAAAGAAAGATTCACCACGGAGAGAAGGGTAGCATGTTGTCTTACATTTGTAACCTAGCCCACAGACCATAATCAAATACAGAACTCTGCCCTCTCCACAGAATAAGCAGGAGACCCCTGTTAAAGGTAAGATAAGCACAAACTGTTTTTTAAAATGTGTCCCAACATTTGACTAGTTTATACAGATAGTTGAAGTCACTCATTAATTCAGTTGTATTCGTTCTGAGAGCTCTCAGCATTGTACAATCTTTCAAATTCCTGATTTAGAGACTGGTAGAGAAACTCTGCGAGTATATTTGTATTCTTATGACTTGGAATTTGTATCCCTCCAACTCCTCTTCACTCAGAAATTTCATCTTAGAAAATTCTATGGAATCTTTTATAGTACTACTCTCCCAGCTCTTTGACTCAATCTGTCAGTCTTATATAGTTTATACACAAGTACCCCCAGGATGTTGGCATTCTACCATGTTTCAGAAGTGCCTATAATATCAAGATCCTCTTCCATTTTCAAACATTCTAGTTCACCTATTTTTGTTAAGCTTCTCACACCAATAAATACAGTAGTGTCCCATCCATGGCTCTTGAGGCTTCAATTGTGTTAAGAAAATGTATAGTTAACTATGAATTTTTAATATTTTCCCTGAGCCGTGACCTGCCATTTTTGAATGTAAGTGTTTAGTCCAGTCATTATGGATAGAATGTAAAAGAGCTTAGCTTCCCCAGCAGCCACAACAGTGAGAGCCAGGAGAGCTCTAAGCAGATGCTCTCCATTCCCTGGTGAAGCTGCTCAGATCTCCCACTCACCACCTGCTTGCATCACCAGGGAAGGTGAGAAGTTCTGGCTGGGTTTACTGCCTGCTTACCTGCCAGACTACAAGCACCCCAGGAACAGCAAGGTAGTACTCGACTGGCTATGCCTGAACACAGAGCAATCCATAGAAAGGATGGCTCCCTCCCACATACAGCCATCAGAAGGGAAGAGAATAGGTACAGAACCATGCGATTCCCTCTCTTAGGCCAGGTTAGAACAGTTTACAAGAGCTGGGGAAAGCCAGTGTACAACTCATGCCAGCTAGTTCCGCAACCAATGCGCCACAGGATGCAGGGAAAGAGTTGTCTTTGCCAGCTCTATATTCACTTGGGACGTCTCTCTGCCAGAGGAATCCTCAGCTGGGGGGACCTAAGGGTATTTTCTGCTCTCTTCTCACAGGGACCACAAAAAGGGAAGAGACTATGCCCCTAAACAAGTAATGATTGCTGCTCTTAACCTTTCCTAAAGTAATACATATTCAAAAATTAGATAGTTGGTGGGGCTTCTGTTTGGGGACCCAAGACAGTATCCTGGCCTGAATCACGGGAAATCTTATTAGGCTCCCCCACTTATTAGTGACTTCCCCCAAAACATTACAAGTTTTCTATGCCAGCAGTCTGTTTCTCCGTTGGTTAAAACGGAGCCAATCCCTTCTGTTACAGGCTCTCCCTTCACTAAAAAGTTTCTTCGATGCCTAATAAGACTTCCCATGATTCAGGCCAGATACTGTCTTGGGTCCCCAAACAGAAGCCCCACCAACTATCTAACTTTTGAATATGAATCATCATATTCTACAACAATAAAGTACAGCAGTCACGAGGAAAAAATCCAACACACCAGAAACATGGAAAAACAGTCAACTTCAAGACAATTCTGCTCATATCCAATCTTCTGCCATTCTGATGCACCAGTGTTTATTATTAGGGATGTTTCAATGAAGACATGATCTTTACCTGCTTCTTTTCCAAATTCCAAAACTTATGTCAATTTGGCATGGTATCACAATCAGTTGCTACGTAAATTACAACAACATCACCACCAACTGCCACCACTAAGACAGCCAAAGTTGCCCTGATAGTTTGGGGTTTTTTTTTTTAAAATCACAAGAGTCACAACAAAAATGTTGGCAAAAAATCAGAGATTTTTATCCATTTTTTTCTATAACTCAGACAAACTACCCTAATAAGACCCCAGGTCTGCAAATGTTTACTCACATCCTTAACTTCAAGCACACACATAATTTATTACAGGACTGCAGCCTAAATATGCAACACAAATTTTCTCCCTTCTTGAGAGGGAAAAGGTTTCACTAAGGAAATAAGCTTCAGTTTCAACTTTTACTACATTAACAAAATGAATACAATATTTTCAAGATTATGAAGAATACCTCACAGCCTTTTAAATTTGTCTTAATTTCTCCTTTTTCACTTCCTAATTTTCTCTAGCTGCTAGAAAACAAGACCTTCAAACCAAGAAAGAAGCTTTCACTAGATTTGTCAAGAAATACAATCTTCCTGTAAGAAAGTTCCAAGGCTGAAATCACAAATGGACTTGCTACAATTCCCACCACAATTTCTATATAATCATAGAAGCAGTGTATCACTGTTATTTCACATGTACAATATGTACCAATGCCAATGGCTTCCCTAATTCAAATCTAGGCCATACAGATTCAAAGTCACTCATTCCTCCTAATCAAACTGACCATGGACTCCACATGACCTTGCCAACATGATCTCCTCTGCCAGTTTCAGTGTTTAGCCGACTGTTATGAATGACTCAAAAAAGGCTAGGCTGTAATATTCTCTCTCTCTCTCACTCTTCCTCACCGCCTTTTACAGAAGCCCAGAAAATCAAGTTTCAATGTCTCCATTACAAGAAGAAAGTGAAATTTAAACAAACTCTTTATACAACGAGACCCTGAAACTTAGAATTATTCACCCAAATCCTATATTAAAAGGATAAAGAAAGACCCAAAACTTCTGATAAAATAAGACCCAAAAAAAGGAATTTCATAATTAAAAGTACTTCGAATTTCTGAACCAGAAGGCTATTTTTAAAATAAAACAATAACAAAAACAATTTAGTAGCATGTAGTTAATTGTGGTTTGATGATTAAGAGTGAGTTTCAGTAATTAAAGAACTGATTTCTGTTCAAAGGGACAAATCTACAGGATGTAGTAAAGCAATATAGATCTTTTATTATGCACCCTCAATACGGGGGGGGGGGATACTTTGCCTTGAGAAGTTCTTCTGAAAGATGAAATCTAGGCTGTGAACTTGAGATAAGCAAAACTTGTGAAGGATCAAAGGAGCAGCGAATACAGCTACAAAGCCCCAGGAAAAAGCAGGATGGTGTGGCAGAAAGAATGCACAGGAGGAGGCATATTGTTGGGGCTGGGGATCAGGATCCTCAGGACTAGAGAAGGGGGAGGCAGAAAGAGATGTCTTTCAAAACACTAGGCCTCCCCAGCATCCACAGACTGGAACCCCTTCAGGGAAGGTAGGTGCCTTTCAGCTAGGGATGAAAGAAAAAATACTGTCAGATTCTGGGGACCTGGCAAGCAGACACATCTAGGGCTCAGAGTGTCACAGGGGGGCAGTTCGGGGGCCTGACACATCCAGGAAGAGTCAGTGGTGTTGCAAGTGGGAGGCAGACACTGCGCTGAGAAGATGTGGGGCGGGAGGGAGCAGCGGGCTGACAGATCCAGGGGATAGGAGGGGTCATGGGGGAGGTAACATATCCAGGTGGGCCAGGTGTGTCCCAGGGGGGTAGGTCAGGAGACTGACATATCTCGGGAGAATTTGGGGGAGGAGGGGTCACAGGTGTTGCAGGAAGGTAGGCTGCGGGATAGACATTCGGGGGGACTCAGGGGGCATACACATTGAGGGGAGCCTAGGAGTGTCACGGTGGGGCAGGCAGGGGGGCAGGCGAGCAGACACCTCCGGAGCTCAGGGTGTCACGGGGAGGCAAGCAGTGGGGCTGACGCACCCAGGGGGAGGGCAGGCACATCCAGGGGCACAGGATTATCCGAGGGGGGCTCAGACACATCTGGGGCGGGGGAGATCGGGGCGGCAGGCACATCCAAAAGGGGCAGACACCGTGGGCCGGACTCAGACACCTGGGGGAGGGGGGGCTCAAGACTCTCATTAGAAGCTGGGGGGGGGGGACAGCCACTGTGGGGGAGGGCTCATGATGGCTCAGACTCCGGGGGGGGGGGGACACAGACACCGTGGATGGGGGGGGGGCTCAGACAGCCCGGGGGAGGCTCACGAGGGGAGGCACAGCCCGGGGGGGCTCGGGGGGGGCAGGCACCGCCGGGGCGTCACGGGCGGGCACGTCGGGGCGCTCCGGGGCAGGCTCGCGGAGCCGCCCGCAGGGGCTCGGCCGCAGCGAGCCGGAGGCAGCACCAGCCGCGGGTCCTCACCTGCTCCGGGCCCGGCCTTCCCCGGCGGCGGCGGCGGGCCCGAGGCTCCGCTCCCGCTGCTCCCTGGGCTGCAGAGGCCGGCAAGGCCGCGGACATGGGCCACGTCCCCGGGCCTGGCAGCGACTCGCTCCCCGGCCGGGCTGCGCGGTCACGGAGCGCCGGGGCTGAGGGCTCGGCCACCGCAGGCTCGATCGCTCGCTCGCTCCAAAATGGCGGCGGGAGCGGCCTGCCCAGACTCGGGAAGGGGGCGGGGCGGAGGGGGGCGGGGGCGGGGCCTGCCGCAGGGACTGGGCCGGGCCCAGGGCGGCGCCGGAGTGAGCGCGGGGCACGTGAAGCCGGAGGGCTCCGCGCAGCCGCGAGGGGGGGGGTTGGGAAAGCTCAAGGAAGGGAGCATGGGAAGGTTCCATGGGCCGGGGGAGGGGGAGATTTTATGCGAAGGGGAAGGTTCCATTGGGCCTGGGAACGGGGGAAGGTTGCATGGGCGGGGGGGGGGGGGGGATTTTATGCGAAGGGGAGGGCCTGGGGCGGGGAAGGTTCCATTGGGCTGGGAACGGGGGAAGGTTCCATGGGAGGGGGAAGGTTCCATGGACCTGGGGAGGGGGGATGGGAAGGTTCCATGGGAGGGGGAAGGTTCCATGGACCTGGGGAGGGGGGATTGGAAGGTTCCATGGGAGGGGGAAGGTTCCGTGGCAGACAGGAATGGTGTTTGGTGGGGGATGGAACAGGGGGGTAGGAAGGATCTATGGAGGCGGGAATGGCATTGGGTGGGGGATGGAATGGGGGGGAAGGAAGGATCCATGGAGGTGGGAATGGCATTTGGTGAGGGGTGGAATGGGGGATGGGAAGGTTCCATGGCAGACAGGAATGGTGTTTGGCAAGGGATGGAATGGGGGGGTAGGAAAGATCAGTGGAGGTGGGAATGGCGTTTGGCGAGGGATGGAACTGCTACTTACTTTTGTACATTTGGTGAAGGTCCTTGTCAAAGGCTTTCTGAAAAGCCAATTACACTATATTGACTGAATCACCCTTATCCACATGCTTGTTGACACTCTCAGAACATCCTAATAAATGGGTGAGGCATCACTTCTCTTTACAAAAGCCATGTTGACTCTTCCCCAACATAACACGTTATCTGTGTGTCTGATCATTCTGTTCTTTACTGTAGTTTCTATCAATGTGCTGGGTACTGAAATTAGACTCACCAACCTATAATTGCCAGGATCTCCTCTGAAGACCCTTTTAAAAATCAGCTCAATTGCCATGTACGTTCTAACACTGTAGAAGAAAAGGATTAATTGAGATTTGAAAAATGTCACATTGGATCACTTCCCCTAGTCTCTGAGTGTGTCTTGTTGTCTCTTTGCCCTTTATATTTAGGCTCTCATCCTGCAAACACGAACAAACTTAATTTTCAACATTTGTGTAGTTTCATTGAAGTCAAAGTGGCTAGTCACATGTGTAAAGTTATTCACGTGTGAGTGTTTGCAAGTTTGGAGTCTACGGCCAGGTCTTCAATAGAAAAGATTTTCTGGTAACACTATACTGGCACCCAGCCCTAATGTAGACACAGCTTATATGGGCAAAAAAGTGCTTTTGCTAGTATAACTTATACACAGGACCCGTGTCTTTCACGGAGGTTGCAAAAGTCATGGATTCTGTGACTTTCCATGACCTCCGTGACTTCTACAGTGGCCAGTGTGGCTGACCCCAGGGCCACCTGCACACATGGCCCTAGGGACAGCCCTACCGGTTATTGCTGGAGCAGTTCTGCAGCCAGCTTCTTGGGCAGCCCCGCAGCCAGACGCACCGGCTGCTGCTGGAGTGGCCCAGGGGCCAGCTGCCCGAGAAGTGGCCAGTGCCGCTGGCCCCAGGGACCACCCAAGCAGCAGCGGGTGTGGCTGGCCCTGGGAACTGCCTGAGCAGTGGTCCCAGGGGTGGCGGGAACAGCCACTGTTCGCAGCCCCTGGCAGCTGGTGCTGCGGCCCCCCCAAGCAGCAAACCCCATCCCAAAGGAATCTCCCCAGCAGTGACCCCCTCCCCCAAGATTTAGTCAGGGCATTAAAGTATAAGTCATGGACAGGTCACAGGCCCTAAGCCTCCCTCCTCCCCGCAGCTGGAGGAGCCCCAACCGAACTGCACACCCACTCCAGCTGTCCTGGGACCACCAGCCAGCCTGCACCAGCTGGCCCACCTCAGCCCACCCACCCTACCCACCCCAAGCCCTGGGGCTCTGGCTGGCCCACCTCAGCCGTGCCAGCCTCCCTGACCCCAGGCCGCCAGCCAGCCCACCCCAGCTATGCCAGCTGCCCCAACCCCTGGGCTGCCAGCCGGTCTGAGCACTGGCCTGACTCCCGGGCCATCAGCCAGCCCGAGCCACCCAAGGCTGCTGACTGAGTCCCAAGCTCCAGGACACTGGCCTGAGCTGAGCCCCCGCCAGCTTCAGGGGAGGAGGGACTGAGGGCGGGGCCTTGGGGCAGAGTGTGGGTGGGGCCACAGCCTGGGTTATGGGAGGTTATGCTTTTCTTGACCTGCTGCTCACAAACCGGGAAGAATTAGTGGGGGAAGCAAAAGTGGATGGGAATCTGGGAGGCAGTGACCATGAGTTGGTTGAGTTTAGGATCCTGACACAGGGAAGAAAGGTAAGCAGCAGGATACGGACCCTGGACTTAGAATCATAGAATCATAGAATATCAGGGTTGGAAGGGACCCCAGAAGGTCATCTAGTCCAACCCCCTGCTCAAAGCAGGACCAATTCCCAGTTAAATCATCCCAGCCAGGGCTTTGTCAAGCCTGACCTTAAAAACCTCTAAGGAAGGAGATTCTACCACCTCCCTAGGTAACTCATTCCAGTGTTTCACCACCCTCTTAGTGAAAAAGTTTTTCCTAATATCCAATCTAAACCTCCCCCACTGCAACTTCAGGAAAGCAGACTTCGACTCCCTCAGTGAACGGATGGGTAGGATCCCCTGGGGGACTAACATGAAGGGGAAAGGAGTCCAGGAGAGCTGGCTGTATTTCAAGGAATCCCTGTTGAGGTTACAGGGACAAACCATCCCAATGTGTCGAAAGAATAGTAAATATGGCAGGTGACCAGCTTGGCTTAACGGTGAAATATTAGTGGATCTTAAGCATAAAAAAGAAGCTTACAAGAAGTGGAAGGTTGGACATATGACCAGGGAAGAGTATAAAAATATTGCTCGGGCATGTAGGAATGAAATTAGGAGGGCCAAATCGCACCTGGAGCTGCAGCTAGCGAGAGATGTTAAGAGTAACAAGAAGGGTTTCTTCAGGTATGTTGGCAACAAAAAGAAAGCCAAGGAAAGTGTGGGCCCCTTAATGAATGAGGGAGGCAACCTAGTGACAGAGGATGTGGAAAAAGCTAATGTACTCAATGCTTTTTTTGCCTCTGTCTTCACGAACAAGCTCAGCTCCCAGACTGCTGCGCTGGGCATCACAACATGGGGAAGAGATGGCCAGCCCTCTGTGGAGAAAGAGGTGGTTAGGGACTATTTAGAAAAGCTGGACGTGCACAAGTCCATGGGGCCGGACGAGTTGCATCCGAGAGTGCTAAAGGAACTGACGGCTGTGATTGCAGAGCCATTGGCCATTATCTTTGAAAACTCGTGGCGAACGGGGGAAGTCCCGGATGACTGGAAAAAGGCTAATGTAGTGCCAATCTTTAAAAAAGGGAAGAAGGAGGATCCTGGGAACTACAGGCCAGTCAGCCTCACTTCAGTCCCCGGAAAAATCATGGAGCAGGTCCTCAAAGAATCAATCCTGAAGCACTTACATGAGAGGAAAGTGATCAGGAACACTCAGCATGGATTCACCAAGGGAAGGTCATGCCTGACTAATCTAATCGCCTTCTATGATGAGTTTACTGGTTCTGTGGATGAAAGGAAAGCAGTGGATGTATTGTATCTTGACTTTAGCAAAGCTTTTGACACGGTCTCCCACAGTATTTTTGTCAGCAAGTTAAAGAAGTATGGGCTGGATGAATGCACTATAAGGTGGGTAGAAAGTTGGCTAGATTGTCGGGCTCAATGGGTAGTGATCAATGGCTCCATGTCTAGTTGGCAGCCAGTGTCAAGTGGAGTGCCCCAGGGGTCGGTCCTGGGGCCGGTTTTGTTCAATATCTTCATAAATGATCTGGAGGATGGTGTGGATTGCACTCTCAGCAAATTTGCGGATGATACGAAACTGGGAGGAGTGGTAGATACGCTGGAGGGCAGGGATAGGATACAGAGGGACCTAGACAAATTGGAGGATAGGGCCAAAAGAAATCTGATGAGGTTCAATAAGGATAAGTGCAGGACCCTGCACTTAGGACGGAAAAACCCAATGCACAGCTACAGACTAGGGACCGAATGGCTCAGCAGCAGTTCTGCGGAAAAGGACCTAGGGGTGACAGTGGACGAGAAGCTGGATATGAGTCAGCAGTGTGCCCTTGTTGCCAAGAAGGCCAGTGGCATTTTGGGATGTATAATTAGGGGCATAGCGAGCAGATCGAGGGACGTGATCGTCCCCCTCTATTCAAGATTGGTGAGGCCTCATCTGGAGTACTGTGTCCCGTTTTGGGCCCCACACTACAAGAAGGATGTGGAAAAATTGGAGAGAGTCCAGCGAAGGGCAACAAAAATGATTAGGGGTCTGGAACACATGACTTATGAGGAGAGTCTGAGGGAACTGGGATTGTTTAGTCTGCAGAAGAGAAGAATGAGGGGGGATTTGATAGCTGCTTTCAACTACCTGAGAGGTAGTTCCAGAGAGGATGGTTCTAGACTATTCTCAGTGGTGGAAGAGGACAGGACAAGGAGTAATGGTCTCAAGTTGCAGTGGGGGAGGTTTAGGTTGGATATTAGGAAAAACTTTTTCACTAAGAGGGTGGTGAAACACTGGAATGCGTTGCCTAGGGAGGTGGTGGAATCTCCTTCCTTAGAAGTTTTTAAGGTCAGGCTTGACAAAGCCTTGGCTGGGATGATTTAATTGGGGATGGGTCCTGCTTTTGAGCAGGGGGTTGGACTAGATGACCTCCTGAGGTCCCTTCCAACCCTGATATTCTATGATTCTATGATAGGTTTAGCCTCCCCTAGCCTATTATACCCACCACCCATGTGTTTAACACAGGAGAAATAATAATAATAAATACAATTAAGTTTCATTTTCTCCAGCAAGTAATTTCTTGTCTCTCAAATGATAACAATGTCGTTCTAATACGAAGTAGAAAGGTTTCCAAGGTGATACTTCTTATTGTGAAATATTTGTGGGGTATGTTGTGGGCAGTTACAGCTGTATCTTTTTAACCGAAAGTTCAGCGGACTAAACTGACCGTTCTCCATTGGTCTGGTTACACAAAACGAAAGGCTCCCATTCCAAATTACTGCAATGGAGTCTAACACTCCAGGAATATGATATGGAAATTGTGCATATAAAGGGAAAAGAGAGCATGGTGGCAGACACCCTGTCCAGGAAAGAGAGTTCTGACCTGCTGCCTCTGGGTCAGCCAGTGGCTAACCCTCCTGTAGCTTTGTAAGGGGGGAGGTGTGACTGAGTGCACCCCTGTATTCACACCCTACACACTATTGTAATAATCTTTGTACAAAGTATGTCTTGTGAGATATTTGAAAACTAATAACTCACTGCTGTGGGCTGCACCCCGGAATGTCACAAGCACAATAGTTCAACAAAGCCAGAGCTTTGGTTCTGGGTGAGGATAGGTCCTGTAACGCTCTTAAATTCTGCAGGACCTTAGGTGCAAAAATGTGGTCCCACACAATTTAGGAATTTCATAAGACTGAAACTCTGGACCTGTGGTACTTAGATGCTTCACAGGAACTGAACTCTTGGGAGGCCTAGCCCTCTAGAGTTTAGGAGCTTACCTTCACTGCAGGAAAGGAGCTCTTTGCATCTCTCTCCTGCAGAATTCCTAAATGCCACAGGCCCAGAACTCTTGAGAAGCTTAAGTCTGTTACATGGAAGCTCTGATGCTCATTTCCATATAAACCCCTCATCTTCTTATTTTCCTTTTACAAAAACCTGCAAAATTAAGTGTAAAAGCTCTATGTTAATACAATATTAAAGTGAAATGCTCAGGGGCTGAGCCTCAGAATTGTCAGAACCACTCAAAAGTCAGGAAATGTCAATGTTGAGAATTAATGTCAAATCCTACATCAGTTCTCATTGATGTGCATTCTGGTACCGTCTTTAACCATGAGATCACAAACTGTTTCTCAAACACCACAATATTACAATGAAATCTTTAATTTGTTGATTCCAGGATCTCAGATACACCTGCATCTAAGGTTGCAGAAAAAATTGTATCATGGGTACACTATTATCTGAGAAGTCCTGTAGTAAGCAACCACACAATTAATGACTCTGTTGTAATATATAAACGCAAGGCGCCAAGATAAGGTTCTTTATTCTTCATATTGTTGAGGTGTTAACCTGTTCAACCCAACCCACTGCATTAATATAATTGTAAGAAAATTGGATTAAATCACTATTCTGCAGAGGTCCACCATAAGGCCTATGTACCATTTAAGTCCCACTTAAAACCACAAAATAGCATTAACATGATGTTGGCCCCCTAGACAGGACTGAATTTCTCCCATGATAACTATATAGGATAAGTTATTGAGGAAGAAAAATGAAGCATAGATTAAAAGGGACTTTAAGAAAATTAAAATCCCTGTTTATTTCTAGAGAAAAGGCTTGAGGGGCCTGATGAAAAATATTAAAGTGGAGTCAACATGAACCAAAAATACCAGCAAATTTAGCCAGACTGCTTTTTCCCCATCTTTTAAAATGCCTTCTGCTCTTATTATCAAAGAAACTCATACAGCTGTAGCCACCACACATATATCTGGGCTGCTGTTCACCAAAAATATTACTGTGAATAAGAATGGCAATGATAGTTCTAATAACATCTGAGATGCATACAAACAATAGATAGCCATAATTAATATAGAAATACACACTGTCACTTCAAACAGGATCAATAATAGGCATGAGGCCAGCACAGATCCTGGGTGATCTCCAGTTGTCTCCCTTGGCAGTTACAGCTTCTAAGACTCAGGCCTGCTCTACACTACAAAGTTAGGTTGACATATGCTGCGTTAGGTCGAGTTAATAATGTATGTGTCTACACTACTGAGTCCCTTCCGCCAACCTAAAGGACTTGTAAAGTCGACTTCCGTACTCCACCTCCACGAGAGGCTCAGTGGGACTGTGGGACATGTAGACACTGCACTGTGTAATTAGAATGAATTGGCCTCCAGGAGATGTCCCACAGTGCTCCATTGTGACCGCTCTGGAGAGCACTTTAAACTTCACTGCAGTTCAGCCAGCTACACAGGAAACAGCCGCCCTCCTGTTAAAGCCCCAGGAACTTTTGAATTTTCATTTCCTGTTTGTTTGGCATGGAGAGCAGCTTGTCAGCACAGCTGACCATGGATGCTCAAGGCCGCAAATGTGCTCGAGCATGGAGCACACAGGAGGTAGTGGATCTGATTGCTGTGTGGGGAGAAGAGTCTGTGCAGGCAAAGCTCTGAACCAGCAGAAGAAATGCTGACATCTATGCCAAAATCGCGCAGGGCATGGGGGAGAAGGGCTGCCTACACCAGGGACACACAACAGGGCCGTGTGAAAATAAAGGAGCTTCGGCAAGCGAACCAGAAGACAAGGGAGGCAAACAGTCACTCTGGTTCTGAGCCACAGACATGCCATTTCTATGAGGAGATGCATGCGATTCTAGACGCCAACCCCACCACTACCCCAAAACGCTCTGTGGATACTTCCCAGGAGCCCTGGGCGACTTTGGGCAACAATGAAGAGGACACAGTTGAAGAAGAGGGGGAGGAGGAGAATGCGAGGCAAGCAAGCAGAAGATCCATTCTCCCCGACAGCCAATAACTTTTTTAAACTCTGGAGCCCAACCCCTCACAGGACCAATTGTCCGCAGAGCATAATGCCTGGGAACACACCTCTGGTGAGTCCATATTTTCATTCAAACTGGAGGGGTTACCCGCTATTATTTTTAATGTTGAATCTGAATTAAAGAATTGGGATAGTAGTTGGTGGCGGCCACTCCAGCTACGCAGAGGGTGCTCTCTAGAAAAGACTGTTTATGTGCCTGGGGATGACCCGGGAATCCTCCCTTGAGATCTCTAGGAAGGTTTCATGGAGGTAACTCTGCAAGCCTTTGCAGAAGGTTTCTGGGAAGAGCTGCCTTATTTCGTCCACCACGGTAGGACACTTTCCCACGCCACTCCAGCATTAACTCTGCTGGCATCATTACAGCACACAGCATTGCAGCATCAGGACCAGGTCTGTACCCAGTGGATTGCAGCATCTGCTCCCTTTCCGCCTCTGTGAGCCTCAGGAGAGTGATCTCACATAGGGTCACCTAGGAGAAATGGGGGAAGTTTTAAATGCTAGCCCTTAAACCGCAAACAATTCAACAAGTAACTCACCCCGTTTGGTGAATTCTGGGTCACACAGCCACAATTTCCCAAGCGTGCCCTGGTTGTGGTTGGAAGGGATCAGCCTGTATTGCAGCCAGCATTTTAAAAAGTGGGGGGCCGTGCTTCCTGTTTGTCTCCCTTCCACCCCAACCCGGTTCCGCTTTTCCAACAATCAGACTATTTGTGGGGCTTTATGCTCGTGCCTGTCCTCAAGCACCATCCAGGTTGCTATGGGAAAGGGGGCTTTTCTGAGCTTGGAACCACAGAGCCCAGGGATGTCTTCACAAAATCTGCAGCACAAGACCTCTCGTCAATGCCTCGTGGCCTTATTCACTATGGCTGGAGTAGCAAACCGACTCTTGCAGTAGCCAGCGGCTGTGATTACGTTGTGGCTTGCAGGGAAGTGCATTGAGGCATGTTTCTTTTATAAAAAGAATTAACCTTGCACCAGAAACAATGTATGCACTGTCAATGCTACCCTTGAGCTTTGCATTCTTTGTAGATGAAACCTTGTCCATAGGTGCATCCTCCATGCCGGGACAGAGGCTTTCCCAGATTAGAAGGTGGAAAAAGAAAACTCGGGAGGACATGTCCAATGAGTTAGCGCTCACCTCAGAGAGTGACAAAATGGAGCTCAGCACAGGATTGCACAGTCCAACAGCCTGCACAAGGACACTGAGGACAGGAGAGTATGCAGGGAACATGAGCGTGACATGCAGGACAAGATGGTGCAGATTATGAGGGAGCAAACAGATATGTTGGTGTATCTGGTTGAGGTTCAAGAAAGGCAGCAGGACACTAGAGGCCCACTGCAGCAGCCTATGCTGAACCTGCTGCTGTCGTCGCCAAGTTTCACATCCTCCTCTCCCAGAAATCCTAGACTGCAGGGACGGGGGGAAGTCTGGTATCCCTTATACTCAACTCCAGGGGAGGGTACAAGGACCAGAAGGCACCCATTCCCACAACTTTGATTGTTACTGCAGTGCAATTGTAAGCAAACTGTCCTTGTTTCATCCCCCTCCCCAAGTGTTATCAGCCCCTTAGCCCCAGATTATCTTACTTTTCTTTGCTGTCTCTCAGTATTTGTGAGCATAATAAAAATTAATGGATTGAGGAGAAAAGACTCAGGAAGAAAGGGGGGAATGGGAACAGGGAATGGGGGTGGGGGAACTGGAATCATGTTTTGCTAAGGGGGGGAATGAGAACAGGGACACAGGTAAGGCTCTGTGGTGTCAGAGCTGGGAAGGGGGACACTAAGGAAGGAAACTGAAATCATTGCTTGCTGGAAGTTCACCCCAATAAACATCAAATTGTTTGCACCTTTGAACTTTGTGTATTGTTGCTCTCTGTTCGTGTGAGAAGGACCAGGGAAGTGAGCGGGTGAAGGAATAAGTCCCCAAATAGATAGCTCTGTGGAAGCTTGCAATACCAGACTGCTACTGGTCAGTGGGGAATCAATTTGGAGTGGGTAAATCTACAGCGGAGTCTGCTGTGATCCAAGTTGCCAGGGCCATGAATAGACTTCTGCTAAGAAAGATAGTGACTCTAGGAAATGTGCAGGACATAGTGAATGGTTTTGCTGCGATGGGGTTCCCTAACTGTGGTGGGGGGATAGACAGAATGCACATCCCTATCTTGGCACCAGACGATGTTGCCAAAGAGTACATAAACTGCAAGGGGTACTTCTCAATGGTGTTGCAAGCACTGGTGGATAACAGGGGCTGTTTCATCGATATCAACATGGGATGGTCGGGAAAGGTGCATGACGCCTGCATCTTTAGGAACTCCGGTCTGTTCAGAAAGCTGCAAGCAGGAACTTTCTTTCCAGACTGCAAAATAACCATTGGTGATGTTGAAATGCCAATCGTGATCCTGGGAGACCCAGCCTACCCGTTGCTCCCATGGCTCATGAAGCCATACACAGGCAGCCTGGACAGCAGTAAGGAGTGGTTCAATCATAGGTTGAGAAAGTGCAGAATGGTGGTGGACTGTGCCTTTGGATGTTTAAAAGCCTGTTCGTATAGTTTGCTTACTAGGTTAGACCTGAGTGAAAGCAATATTCCCATTGTTGTTGCTGTGTGTGGTGTGCTCCATAATATCTGTGAAACAAAGGGAGAAAAGTTTCTGGCGGGGTGGGGGTGGAGGCAGATCACCTGGCAGCCAATTTTGAGCAGCCAGACACCAGGGCAATAAAAAAAGCACATTGAGCTTTAAAAACTAGTTTAATCAGTGAACCACAGTAATGTGACACTTTATGTGTGTTGTTCCTTACCAAGGTATTCCCTTCATTGCATGTACTCCCCTGTAAACTACACCCCCTACAGTGTGCTGAATGAATAAAGAGCCTTTTCTCCTCAATCCATTAATTTTTATTATGCTCACCAATTCTGAGAGACAGCAAAGAAAATTTCTTCCAGATTGACTGCAGACTATATAGTAAAACTTGAGTTCTGCTTAGCTATACCTTAACCAATCATTTTCCTGAAATTTAACTAACCAATCCTAACATATTGTAACATGATTACATAACCAATTATATCCCACCACCTTAATTAGTTTACACCCAGCAAAATTAATTGTACAGCAGACAGGAACAATCACAGAACCAGTCAGAGATGATACAGACAGACAATAGGGAAATGGGAACTACAGTGATAGAACATCACAGAAATGAGGATTTCACATCCCAGCTATGGATAAGTGAGTTCTTGCCAGACAGGATGCTATCAAACTAAGTTTCCTTTTACATCTCCTAGGCACTTCCCTTTCTCTGGAGGTGACAGGCATTATCAGGACAGGATTGTATTCCTAACAGCCCAATAGCACCTGATTTTAATGTGACTAGTTTGGAATGTGAGGAGGTGACCGTTTGCTTCCCAGCTTATGGCTGCCTCTGCTGCTTAGCCAAAGAACAGGGCCTCAGACTGTCACAGTAAGGGAAGGCCCTTACACCGGCAGACAGTGATTTTGATTCTTTATTTTATACCTCTAGAACTAGCTAAGTGATAAGAACACACCTAAATTCTTAGCGTATAGGCCTTTACAGACAGGCCTGACTATCTATATCCTAACACTATCGCCACTCACTTCTCAACTGTCAGAGCAGCTCTCATTTAGGTATGGCTGCGCTTCACAGCTGGGGAAAGCTCTTCACACAGTTCCATGAAATTGGCCTTATGCATTCGAAAGTTCTGCAGCCACCGCTCATCATCCCATAGCTGCATAACTGTGTAGTCCCACCAGCCAGTGCTTGTTTCCCGAGCCCAGAAGTGGCGCTCCACTGTGTCAAGGTGATGCATGACTGTCGCCAGGATCTGCAAATTGCTCCGCTCCATGGCTTCCAGCGGGGCTGCTTGCATGGCAACACATTGTTCTGCCTGGTGGCTCCTGCTTCAGCTGAGCAAATTCTGCAGGATAAGATGCAAAGTGTTTGTAATGCTCACAACAACAGTGTACAGCTGAGAGTGTCCATGCTTGCCATGAGGCGTTGCAAGCCCAACCCAACATTCCACTCGTCTCCATGCACTGTGGGATAGCTACCCACAGTGCAATGCTCCATGAGTCAATGCAAGCCCTCCTAGTGAGGATGCGCTCCACCGACACAATGTGCATAGTGGGGACATCCAGAATTGACTTGCTTAAATCGGAGGCTCAATGTCGACTTAAATAAGATCGACCTAATTTTGTAGTGTAGACATACCCTCAGATTACAGGGCAGACAAATAGCCAAGCTCAGATTTAAAGCCTAATGATGGACACACAGGTACCAGGGAAAGGACACCAAATTTCTTCTGTATTGGTAAAGGGATTTCTCTCTATCTGGACAGATAAAATAAACTAGTTATTTAATGTTTTTAATACAGTTTCTAGTCAATGGGCCAGGTTCTGCTCCGGGTTACAATGGTGTAAATCTGGAGTAACTCCGCTGTCTCCAAATTTACACTTTCAGCTTTTCATGCAGGGGATATGTCAGTTTATTAACACAAAATCAAATCTTTTTCTTCTAGCCTTACTACCATCTATGTGGGGTTGGCTTTTTGATTTCTTCTTCCCCATTCCAGTTGATCTAGAAGCAGTTCCTCAGAAACTCCACCACTAAGCAAATCCTTTTGTATGACTTCCATCCATCTAGTTTTGGGTTTTCCAACCCTTCTCTTATACTTCTAAGGCCTTGTCTACTCTACGCAGTTTTGTCGACAAAAGTCAGCTTTCGTTGACAAACAGTGGAGGAGTACACACTGAAATGCTCCTCTCGCCGGTAACTCCCCTGCTATGTTGACATCATAAAACCACTTTGACGAACGGCGTAGAGCTTTTTCCAACGTAGTTAGAGTGACGCAGCGTCAGTGTAGACATTGCGCTTGCTTATGTTGCCCTTACTGACCTCCAGGAGGTACCCCACAATGCCCACCCTAACCACTCGGTTCAGCACTGTGAACTCCGCTACCCTGAAGGTACACAGGTATTCACCCCTCCTCCATTTAAAGACCCAGGAGTTTTGAAATTCCTCTTTCTGTTTGCTCAGTGTGCATAGTTCACACAGCATCTCGGCTGACCATGCTGGGTTTCCGCAGCAGACGTTCTCCCGCATGGAGCACACCAGAGCTGTTGGATCTGCTGAGTCCATGGGGAGAGGAGGCTGTGCAGTCGCAGCCTCATTCCAGCCACAGGAACTTTGATACCTATGGCATGCAGGAGAATGGGTATGAAAGGGACATGCAGCCGTGCCGTGCCAATAGCAAGGAGCTGAGGCAGGCCTACCAGAAGGCAACGGAGGCCAGCCATCACTCCAGTGTGGCACCAAAGACACGCTGCTTCTACAAGAAGCTGCATGCCATCCTTGGCAGCGACACCACCCCCACTGCTAAGAGCCCCATGGATACTTCAGGCGGACTGGAGGCAGCGGTCAGCAGATTCAACCCCAGTGACGAAGTGGTGAACAAGGAAGTGGAGCTGGAGGACAGTATGGAGCAAATGGCAAGGTCGTCCAGTGGTTTGGCGAGTCAGGACTCTTTTCCACTCTGGAGGGGTCTAGCCAGCCCCAGCACTCTGACTCTGGTGCAGAGGATGCAGGAGAGGTGAGCTCCAGCAAGTGCTCATTTTGCTTTGATACTCCATGGTGACAGCAGAGTGCACTCTCGTGTACTCTTTTATATGGCAGAGGAGGGATAAGGGACAGACATTAACAACAGAGCCTATGCAGCTATGCAGCTATGCAGCGAGTCCATGGTGGAAAAGTTTGTTAATGTACACAGGGATGTCCCTGGAATCCTCCACAGTGATCCCTAGGAAACTTTCCTCTAGGTATTCTGCAATCCTCTGCCAAAAGTTCCTTGGTAGAGCTGCCTTATTTCTCCCCCCACTGTAGGAGACTTTGCCAGGCCACCTGGCAATTATTTCTGCAGGGACCAGAGTGGCACACAGATGAGCAGCATACAGAGCTGGTCTGAAGGGGTATGCATGCAGGAGATGCACCCTTGAATTCTGGGTTACCCTCAGGAATGAGATATCGGGTTTGATTATTCTAACATGTGGAAAAGGGTGCCAATATTCAGAATAGTCTTCCTAGCCACTTGTAGGGACCCCCTTTGCGAACCACCTTTATACCTTCTTGCCTGTTCACCCTTGCCACCTCTCTTCCCCACAAACTTACCATATTTGGGACTCATGCCAACCTGTATGCTAGCCCAGCGACAGTGAGAAAGAGGTGTGTGTAACTTCTGTGATTCACAACTGTGAATGCACTCATAACACTGTCTCTGTTCATTGTTTCTTTGGCTTCTGTAGATGTGCCCTTGAGGACCCACTCCTCCAGCAGAGCGCCTCCGTCAGATAAGGCGGTGAATCAGGAGGAGTAAGGAAGATATGTTTCATGAAGTGCTGCAGTACAGATGCAGCACAGTGAAACAAGAGCATGGAAGGAGACAATTAATGAAAGACTGAGGCTGGATAACCTGGAAAGGACTTGGGGGAAGGAGTGGAGGGCCAGACAGAGATGATTAAGTCCCTCATTACCCTGCAATCTGAGCACACCCGTGCACGACTCACCCTGCATGCACTACAGAACTCTGGCCCATGCCCTCTCCAAACTCCACCACTGCAGTCCTCGCGAGTTCCCAGTCCCTCACAGAACCCTGTGCACTCCACACCTAGGGTCCAGTTTCCCAGTGAAAGCTGAAGTTACACACAGCTGTGAAAGCCCTAACCACGAGACTGTACCTCATTGTCATGTCATCTGTTTGACCAAAAATTTGTGTTTTGTCCTTTTACTAAACTTGAGTCTTTGAAATAAAGAGATTCTTTATTTGCAACATACATACATCAGTTAGTGCTACATTGAAACACAGTGGCTATAGGTAGGACTATTTGCTCACTGCAATTAATGGTGTAATTTAAGGCAGCAAGTAATCACTGCCTGGTCAAATGCCTCACATAAGGACACATTACTGGAAATCATTGTCAAAATACTCCTTCAAAGCCTCCCTGATTGGAATAGCTTCCTACTGCACCCCTCTAATTGTCCTTGTATCTGGTTGCTCAAAATCAGCCAACCAAATGTTTCCTCCTTCACTTTGCAAATATTATGTACAGTACAGCAGGCTGCAATGACCATTGGAATATTTTCCTCACTGAGGCGTAACCGGCCAAAAAGACAGCACCAGCGAGCTTTTAATCAGGCAAAGGCCCATTCAGTGGTGTAGTGTTTTGTTTTGATTTTTTTTTTGAAGCATTCAATGGTGTAGTTGGGTGGCTGCCCCACTCCTGGAGAACGGGTTAAAAGCAGCCCTGGAGAGGGCTGCAGCTGGGAAAAAGTGTGAAAGCAGCTGAGGGAGTAGCTGACCACAGGTGTGGCCAGCTCAATCAGGGCCCAACTGGCCGTGATAAGAGGGCTGGGGGGGCCAAAAGCTGAGGGTAGTCTCTCTCCAACCCTGGAGGGAGAGGGCCTAGCTACTGGAGAGCAAGGTATCTGAAGCAAGCAGTGCTAGGGAAAAGGGCAAGAGGAGCTAGGAAGCTCTAGCCTGGTAACTCACTAGGCTGAGGCCTTGTTAAAGGCCCAAAAAGGTACTGGGGCAGCCCAGACTTAGATAGAGGCAGCAGGTCCTAACCCCTTACCAATCATGAGTGGCCTTTACAGACTGCAGTCTGCCCCAGTGAGAGCAGGCTAGATGATGACTGGCAGTAGCCACTGAGGCAAGGTGGGGATAGAGGGTTGGGGGCTCCCTTGGGAGGGGAGACCCAAAGTGTGGGAGTACTGCTGGGGCAGAACCCTGAGGTAAAGGGGCACCAGGGTCTGGGAGGGACATGGGGCCTGAGGCTGGTGAGACACTGGCCAGCAGAGGGTGCTCTGTATGCTGGAGTTGAGCTAATTCCCAGGATGACCAGCAGGAGGTGCTGCATTGGTGAGTCTTTGACCCTGCTACAAATGGTCATTCAGCACCTGCTGAGCCTGTTGTTGAAGTGCTCCTTCCCACTCTCTAGGTTTCCAGTGTAAGGTTTCACGAGCCATGGAAGCAAGAGGTAGGCGGGGCCTCCAAGGATCACTATAGGCATTTGCACATCCTCTGTTGGAAGGATGGAATTAGAAAAGGGGCAACTAAAATGTTTAAGGGTTTGGAACGGGTCCCATATGAGGAGAGATTAAAGAGGCTAGGACTTTTCAGCTTGGGAAAGAGGACTCTAAGGGGGGATAGGATAGAAGTCTATAAAATCATGAGTGGAGTGGAGGAAGTGAATGAGGAAAAGTTATTTACTTGTTCCCATAATATAAGAACTAGGGGCCACCCAATGAAATTAATGGGCAGCAGGTTTAAAACAAATAAAAGGAAGTTCTTCTTCACTCAGCGCACAGTCAACCTGTGGAACTCCTTGCCTGAGGAGGTTGTGAAGCCTAGGACTATAACAGGGTTTATAAGAGAACTGGATAAATTCATGGAGGTTAAGTGCATTAACGGCTATTGGCCAGGATGGGTAAGGACAGTGGCGTAGCTAGGCGGGGAGTGGGGTAGCAGCTGCTCCCCCACTGAGCACAAGTGGCGCCTTCTCAATGTCTTGGCGCCTTTTAAGTTTTCCCCTGTTGAGGGAACAGGGGGAGCGAGCCAAAAAAGAGGCGCCACCCGCTGTGGCGCTTTCACTCACCGCGTGGCGCTGCGGGCCTTCGGAGGCGGCCGGCCCCTGGTGGCGGGACCCTCCGTGCCGAAGACACCCGGAGCGAGTGAGGGCTGGCCGCCGGAGCGCTGCCGGGTGAGTAAAAGCGCTGCAGCGGGTGGTGCGTGGTTTTTTTTTGTTTTGTTTTGGTTTTTTGGGCTCGCTCCCCCTGTTCCCTCCACCTGGCTACGCGGCTGGGTAAGGAACGGTGTCCCTAGCCTCTGTTTGTCAGAGGGTGGAGAGGGATGGCAGGAGAGTGATCACTAGATCATTACCTGTTAAGTTCCCTCCCTCTGGGGCACCTGGCATTGGCCACTGTCGGTAGACAGGATACTGGGCTGGATGGACCTTTGGTCTGACCCACTGTGGCCATTCTTAATCTTCTGGTCTGGAAAGGAAGTCCCAGCCTGCCGTTTTCTATACTGGACTGCATCATGCACCTTCCCTGACAACCCTGCCCTGATGTCAGTGACATGGCCCTGGCGATCCACCAGCACCTGCAAGACCATGGAGAAATAGTCTTTTCTGTTGTTGCACTCCATCACAGGATGGTTAGGGGCCAACAGTGGGATATGTGTTTCATCTATCGCCCCACTGCAATTAGGGAATCCCATTGGAATCCCGATCAATTGTTTCCTGCACATTCCTGTGTCCTTCACAGCAGGAGATGATTAATGGCCCTGCACACTTACATGACTGCAACCTCCATGGTGGACTTTCCAACCCCAGAGTGATTTGCGATTGATCGATAGCAGTCTGGAGTTGCCAGCTTCCACACAGTGATCTCCACTTGCTCTTCCACAGTGAGGGCAGCTTTCATTCTGCTGTCCTTGCACTGCAGTGCTGGGGTGAGCTATGCACACAGTTCCATGAAGATGGGTTTGTGCATCCAAAAGTTCTGCAGTTACTGCTTGTCATCCCATACATGCATCACAATATGATCCCGCCACACAGTGCTTGTTTCCTTAGCCTAATATCAACAGTCCACCCTGGCAAGCGGCTCTGTGAATGCCAGCAGCAATCTTGAATTATTTGTTTGGCAGACACCAAGACAGGCATCACCGATTCACACTCTGTTTCGCAGCTCACGAAATACTGCAGGACCAGCTGCATTGTGTTCATAAAGCTCATCACCAGGCTGGTCAGCAGCTCGGAATCCATGCTATCAAGAAGAGGTGGTGAGCACACAGTTTACAAGGGTAATTGAAAAATGGCACAAAACAAGTAGGAAGCTCATGGAGTGATGGGATAGAAAGAATTTCATCATGGGATGGTGAGCATGTCCCCATGATGCACCACGATCCATTCTTTGAACTCCCAGAGGCAGAGGGTGACAAAGGATGGTGAGTTACACAGCGGGATAACTATCAATGATGCAATGCTCTCTCTGTCAAAGCAAGAACAAACACCGGGGATGCACTCTGCTGACACAAGGAGCGTTGTGCACAACCAATGTTATTAAAGCAACTTATGTCAAAGATCATAAGTTGACTTAGGTCATGTTTACACTACTGAGTTAAGTATAATGTCCTGTTTCCTCTTGTCACATGCTCAAACCATCAAAGCCTGGATTACCTCAACTTTTCTATAATTGGTACCACCTTTCCCATGATTTGTTCATGCCAAACATAGTTCATCCTTGTATCTCCAAGCATTCATTTTAATTTCAACCATATTAAAGATCTGCTTCATCTCTTTCTCAGTCCCTCACCAGTCACAGTCATACAAAAGTGCAGGCCCCATTGCAAGATAAAATGACTATTATTTATACCACAGTAGCGCCTAGAAGCCACAGCCCCACTCTGTACTAAGAACTGTACAAAGACAGTGTCTACCCCATAGAATTTATATTATTTTTAAAAACCTAAAAATGTCTACTAATACCTTAGATTACTAAGATGAAAGAATAAAAAATATCTAATTTACTCTTCATCATTCATTCCTTGAACACTTTGCATGAAATTCACCCCAGGCACTGGGTCCCACAAGGCCTATGCACCACTTAAATTTCACTTAAACCTTTAAGTGATATATAGAGACTAGTGCAAGTTATGTATTTTACTTCACTTAGTGGAAATAGGCTAGCCATTTTCTGTGCATAGTCAGTTTCAGGCTTTTCTTCTCATGCACTAACACATGCTGCATGCAGAGATTCAGGAATAGGCTTAGTGGAAAAGAGGATATATTGTGAGATACCAGGTTTATTATTTGGATGCTGACAGGTGACTATTTCGATCTTCAGACTCCCTCCTTAACTGCCATCCACTGAAGAGTGGCTAGAACAGCAGCTGGGTGGAGGGAAGATGCTACCAGCTGTTATGTCTGTGGTGAAATTGATCTTAATTCACAGGATCTCTAGCACTACACCAACTCTTGAGTGCTGAAGTCTCTTTTATTAGCATGTTTGAGAATCTTCCCTGAAATGATCTTTTCCAAATTATTTTCAATTTAACTAGGAATGTTAGGTGGTTTCTTGTTTCTGGATTTTTTTTTATTAAATGTGAGGCAACCACCCAGAGTACAGAAGAGGCAAGTGCCGTGAAAGCCTCCGACGCTTAGTTTTGCCACCCCCCCCCCCAATTTAACAGCAGGCCTGCAGAGCTGTTCCAGTCCTGGATTCCCCACGCCATTCTGCCGTTTCATATTAAGTCTGAGCAGAGCTGCACGTTTGAAGCCTGTTGTTCCGGCCCCGGGCCCCCCGCCCCCGGGTCGGTGGATGCCTTTGTAAGTTGGTCCTGTGGAGCAATAAGAGGTGCTGCTGTCGCAAGGCAGCTCCGCGGCATTGTTCAGGCAGAGGTCTCTCCCCTCCCCAGGGTTAATTTTGGCTGAGTTTGCCTGGAGTAGGGAGCGAGGTGGTAACTTCTGGAGCAGCGGTGGGGTCCCCTACAAAGGTTAATGGCGCAAAGGGAGGCTTGGTACTTTATCCTGTACCTGAGGCCGCCCACGAAAGGGGCAGTTCCCTGTGTTCAGGAGCAGCACTCTTAGCCCACGGTAAACTGAGGCACAGAAGGGCGGCGTGGTCAGGTCACACATCAGGGAGGTGGGGGGTGGACCCAGGAGTCCTAGCTCGCACGGGGCAGGGGCAGGACGCGCCCCCTTTCCTGCTATGTCACACCCCTCCCCCCCCCCCCCCGTTACCCTACAACCCCGGCCCGCCCCACGTGGCTGCCCTGCCGCCCTCACAGCCACACTCGCTGGCTCCCGGCGTTCCGGAGAGGCCGGCGGCGGCCGCTCTAGCTGGCTGGAGGCTGTCTCTATGGTCCTTGGCGCGGAGCGGGTCCTCCCGGACGGCAGGGGGCGCTGCGGCGGGCGGGTCTCGGCTGGCGGGGCGGGGCGGGGCGGGGCGGCCGCCGCTGGCTGCCATGGACGCGCTGTGCAGCGCCGACCCCCGGCCCCGCGGCCAGCCGCCCCTGGGCTCCTGCCCGGAGCCGGGCCCGGGGGCCTCCCCGCTGCCCTGGGCCCGCTTCTCCGCCTGGCTCGAGTGTGTCTGCGTGGTCACCTTCGACCTGGAGCTGGGGCAGGCCATGGAGGTGAGGGGGGGCTCGGGGGGCGGGGCCATGCAGGCGGGGGGTCGTGGGGGGGCTCGGGGGGCGGGGCCATGCAGGCGGGGGGGCCGTGGGGGGGCCTCGGGGGGCGGGGCCATGCAGGCGGGGGGGCCGTGGGGGGGCTCGGGGGGGTTCGGAGGGTGGGGATCATGGAGGTGAGGGGGCCTTGGGGGGCAGGGGCCGTGAGGGGGTGTCTCGGGGGGCCATGGAGGTGAGGGGGGGCGGGGGGCCTCGGGGGGGGTTCGGAGGGTGGAGATCATGGAGGTGAGGGGGGGGGACGGGGGCCGTGGGGGGGCCTCGGGGGGCGGGGCCATGGAGGTGAGGGGGGCTCGGGGGACGGGGGCCGTGGGGGGGCCTCGGGGGGCGGGGCCAAGCAGGCGGGGGGGCCGTGGGGGGGCCTCGGGGGGCGGGGCCATGCGGGCGGGGGGGCCGTGGGGGGGCTCGGGGGGGTTCGGAGGGTGGGGATCATGGAGGTGAGGGGGCCTTGGGGGGCAGGGGCCATGACGGGGTGTCTCGGGGGGCCATGGAGGTGAGGGGGGGCGGGGCCATGGGGGGCCTCGGGGGGGTTCGGAGGGTGGAGATCATGGAGGTGAGGGGGGGGTCTCGGGGGACGAGGGCCGTGGGGGGGCCTCGGGGGGCGGGGCCATGGAGGTGAGGGGGGCTCGGGGGACGGGGGCCGTGGGGGGGCCTCGGGGGGCGGGGCCATGCAGGCGGGGGGGCCGTGGGTAGGCTCGGGGGGGTTCGGAGGGTGGGGATCATGGAGGTGAGGGGGTCTCGGGGGGTGGGGGCCGTGGGGCCATGGAGGTGAGGGGGGCTCAGGGTTTTGGGGTGGGGGGCCATGGGGTGAGGGGGACCCTGGAGAGAACAGGGGGTGGGCTGAGAGGGGGGTCATGGGGGTACAAGGTGAGGGGGGCTCTGGGGCTGAGGGTATGGGGTGAGGGGGACCCTGGAGAGAACGGGGGGGGTGGGCTGAGAGGGGCTCTAGGGCCATGGGGAGCAGGGAGGGTCATGGGGGTACAGGGTGAGGGGGGCTCTAGGGACATGGAGGGGATGGGGTGAGGGGGGTGCTAGGGCCTGTGGGGTACAGGATGAGGGGATGGAGAAGGCCAAGGGGTATGTGGACATACATGGGCAAAGGGGGGCCATGGAGGTGAGTATGGGGGGGGGATCTGAGGGGAGGAAGCCATGGGGTGAGGGGGGTTGGGAAATACCTCACCCTGGATGGCAACAATTGGCAACAAAAATGATTAGGGGACTGGAACACATGACACATGACTTTGCGGATGATACTAAACTGGGAGGAGTGGTAGATACGCTGGAGGGGAGGGATAGGATACAGAAGGACCTAGACCAATTGGAAGATTGGGCCAAAAGGAATCTGATGAGGTTCAATAAGGATAAGTGCAGGGTCCTGCACTTAGGACGGAAGAACCCAATGCACAGCTACAGACTAGGGACCGAATGGCTAGGCAGCAGTTCTGCAGAAAAGGACCTAGGGGTGACAGTGGACGAGAAGCTGGATATGAGTCAGCAGTGTGCCCTTGTTGCCAAGAAGGCCAATGGCATTTTGGGATGTATAAGTAGGGGCATAGCGAGCAGATCGAGGGACGTGATCGTTCCCCTCTATTCGACATTGGTGAGGCCTTATCTGGAGTACTGTGTCCAGTTTTGGGCCCCACACTTCAAGAAGGATGTGGATAAATTGGAGAGAGTCCAGCGAAGGGCAACAAAAATGATTAGGGGACTGGAACACATGAGTTATGAGGAGAGGCTGACGGAGCTGGGATTGTTTAGCCTGCAGAAGAGAAGAATGAGGGGGGATTTGATAGCTGCTTTCAACTACCTGAAAGGGGGTTCCAAAGAGGATGGCTCTAGACTGTTCTCAATGGTAGCAGATGACAGAACGAGGAGTAATGGTCTCAAGTTGCAGTGGGGGAGGTCTAAGTTGGATATTAGGAAAAACTTTTTCACTAGGAGGGTGGTGAAGCACTGGAATGCGTTACCTGGAATCTGGGAGGAAGTGACCATGAGTTGGTTGAGTTCAGGATCCTTACGCAGGGAAGAAAGGTAAGCAGCAGGATACGGACCCTGGACTTCAGGAAAGCAGACTTCGACTCCCTCAGGGAACGGATGGCCAGGATCCCCTGGGGGACTAACTTGAAGGGGAAAGGAGTCCAGGAGAGCTGGCTGTATTTCAAGGAATCCCTGTTGAGGTTACAGGGACAAACCATCCCAATGAGTCGAAAGAATAGTAAATATGGCAGGCGACCAGCTTGGCTTAATGGTGAAATCCTAGCGGATCTTAAACATAAAAAAGAAGCTTACAAGAAGTGGAAGGTTGGACATATGACCAGGGAAGAGTATAAAAATATTGCTCGGGCATGTAGGAATGTTATCAGGAGGGCCAAATCGCACCTGGAGCTGCAGCTAGCCAGAGATGTCAAGAGTAACAAGAAGGGTTTCTTCAGGTATGTTGGCAACAAGAAGAAAGCCAAGGAATGTGTGGGCCCCTTACTGAATGAGGGAGGCAACCTAGTGACAGAGGATGTGGAAAAAGCTAATGTACTCAATGCTTTTTTTGCCTCTGTTTTCACTAACAAGGTCAGCTCCCAGACTGCTGCGCTGGGCATCACAACATGGGGAAGAGATGGCCAGCCCTCTGTGGAGATAGAGGTGGTTAGGGACTATTTAGAAAAGCTGGACGTGCACAAGTCCGTGGGGCCGGACGAGTTGCATCCAAGAGTGCTGAAGGAATTGGCGGCTGTGATTGCAGAGCCATTGGCCATTATCTTTGAAAACTCGTGGTGAACGGGGGAAGTCCCGGATGACTGGAAAAAGGCTAATGTAGTGCCAATCTTTAAAAAAGGGAAGAAGGAGGATCCTGGGAACTACAGGCCAGTCAGCCTCACTTCAGTCCCTGGAAAAATCATGGAGCAGGTCCTCAAAGAATCAATCCTGAAGCACTTGCATGAGAGGAAAGTGATCAGGAACAGCCAGCATGGATTCACCAAGGGAAGGTCATGCCTGACTAATCTAATCACCTTTTATGATGAGATTACTGGTTCTGTGGATGAAGGGAAAGCAGTGGATGTATTGTTTCTTGACTTTAGCAAAGCTTTTGACACGGTCTCCCACAGTATTCTTGTCAGCAAGTTAAGGAAGTGTGGGCTGGATGAATGCACTACAAGGTGGGTAGAAAGCTGGCTAGATTGTCGGGCTCAACGGGTAGTGATCAATGGCTCCATGTCTAGTTGGCAGCCGGTATCAAGTGGAGTGCCCCAAGGGTCGGTCCTGGGGCCAGTTTTGTTCAATATCTTCATAAATGATCTGGAGGATGGTGTGGATTGCACTCTCAGCAAATTTGCGGATGATACTAAACTGGGAGGAGTGGTAGATACGCTGGAGGGGAGGGATAGGATACAGAAAGACCTAGACAAATTGGAGGATTGGGCCAAAAGAAATCTGATGAGGTTCAATAAGGATAAGTGCAGGGTCCTGCACTTAGGACGGAAGAACCCAATGCACAGCTACAGACTAGGGACCGAATGGCTAGGCAGCAGTTCTGCGGAAAAGGACCTAGGGGTGACAGTGGGCGAGAAGCTGGATATGAGTCAGCAGTGTGCCCTTGTTGCCAAGAAGGCCAATGGCATTTTGGGATGTATAAGTAGGGGCATAGCGAGCAGATCGAGGGACGTGATCGTTCCCCTCTGTTCGACATTGGTGAGGCCTCATCTGGAGTACTGTGTCCAGTTTTGGGCCCCACGCTTCAAGAAGGATGTGGATAAATTGGAGAGAGTCCAGCGAAGGGCAACAAAAATGATTAGGGGACTGGAACACATGAGTTATGAGGAGAGGCTGAGGGAGCTGGGATTGTTTAGCCTGCAGAAGAGAAGAATGAGGGGGGATTTGATAGCTGCTTTCAACTACCTGAAAGGGGGTTCCAAAGAGGATGGCTCTAGACTGTTCTCAATGGTAGCAGAGGACAGAACGAGGAGTAATGGTCTCAAGTTGCAGTGGGGGAGGTTTAGATTGGATATTAGGAAAAACTTTTTCACTAAGAGGGTGGTGAAACACTGGAATGCGTTACCTAGGGAGGTGGTAGAATCTCCTTCCTTAGAGGTTTTTAAGGTCAGGCTTGACAAAGCCCTGGCTGGGATGATTTAACTGGGAATTGGTCCTGCTTTGAGCAGGGGGTTGGACTAGATGACCTTCTGGGGTCCCTTCCAACCCTGATATTCTATGATTCTATGATACCTAGGGAGATGGTGGAATCTCCTTCCTTAGAAGTTTTTAAGGTCAGGCTTGACAAAGCCCTGGCTGGGATGATTTAGTTGGGGATCGGTCCTGCTTTGAGCAGGGGCTTTGACTAGATGACCTCCTGAGGTCCCTTCCAACCCTGATATTCTATGATTCTTGTAACAACCTCTTATGTACTTGAAAACTGTTATCATGTCCCTTCTCAGTCTTCTCTTCTCCAGACTAAACAAACCCAAATTTTCAATCTTCCCTCATAGGTCTTGTTTTCTAGACCTTTAATCATTTTTGTTACTCTTCTCTGGACTTTCTCCAATTTGTCCACATCTTTCCTGAAATGTGGCACCCAGAAATGGACACACAGCTCCAGTTGAGGCCTAATCAGCGGAGAGTAGAACAGAAGAGTTACTACTTGTGTCTTGCTTACAATACTCCTGCTAATATATCCCAGAATTATATTTGCTTTTTTTGCAACAGCATTACACAGTTGACTCATATTTAGCTTGTGATCCCTTCTGACCCCCAGATCCCTTTCTACAGTATTCTTTCCTAGGCAGTCATTTCTCATTTTGTATGTGTGCAACTGATTGTTCTTTCCTAAGGGGAGTACTTTGCATTTGTCCTGATTTAATTTCATCCTATTTACTTTAGACCATTTCTCCAGTTTGTCCAGATCATTTTGAATTTTAATCCTATCTTCCAAAGCACTTGCAACCCCTCCCAGCCTGGTATGGTCCGCAAACTTTATAAGTGTACTCTCTATGCCATTATCTAAATCATTGATGAAGATGTTGAACAAAACCGGACCCAGAAACGATCCCTGCGGGACCCCACTCATTATGACCTTCCAGCATGACTGTGAACCACTGATAACTATTCTCTAGGAATGATTTTCCAACCAGTTATGCACCCACCTTATAGTAGCTCCATCTAGGTTGTACTTCCCTAGTTTGTTTATGAGAAGGTCATGTGAGACTCTCAAAATCCTTACTAAAGTCAAGATATACCGCTTCTACCCTATCCACAAGGCTTGTTATCCTGTCAAAGAAAGCTATCAGGTTGGTTTGACACGATTTGTTCTTGACAAATCCATGCTGACTATTATTTATCACCTTATTATTTTCTAGGTGTTTGCAAATTGATTGCTTAATTATTTTCTCCATTATCTTTCCAGGTACAGAAGTTAAGCGGTCTGGTCTGTAATTCCCTGGGTTGTCCTTATTTCCCTCTTTATAGATGGGCACTATATTTGCCCTTTTCCAGTCTTCTGGAATGTCTCCCATTTTCCATGACTTTTCAAAGATAATTGCTAATGGCTTAGATATCTCCTCAGTCAGCTCCTTGAGTATTCTAGGATGCATTTCATCAGGTCCTGGTGATCTGAAGACATCTAACTTGTCTAAGTAATTTTTGACTTGTTCTTTCCCTATTTTAGACTCTGATCCTACCTCATTTTCACTGGCATTCAGTTCTTGTCCTTTAACAACAATATGCATGAAGGCTAGCCTAGTTTGTATAGTGGATCCATCAAATGGAATGGGAACTCTTAATACACCTTTACAAGCTGTCAGTGTAGCCTAGGGATTGCACCTTTCCAAATGTTGCATGATTTGTATGCTGATATTCAATCAGTCTTGAACATAAAGCGTTCCATTGGCTTAAGTCAGGGCCTTGGTGGTGTTCAAACATATAATAGTTATGAACTAAAATAGGTGCTACGAAAGGAGGCATCAGCTGATGCAGGAATCAGATATAATTAAACTGGTTATGAGTCATGCACCAGCATGTTTCCTCAAATAGTCACTTCATAGGCTATCTCAGTTGAGGGCAACCGCACCTGTATTTCCCCTCGGTGGTCCAGCAAGGGCACCCACTCTCAGACTTCCAGTTCCGCAGCTGTTGCCTCTCTTAGGTGGAGAACTGTATCTCCCTCCCTTCTGACCAGGGTATGTCCAGGAGGAACAGTTCCAGGCCTTCGCTGTATTTCCAGCACAGATAGTCTGCCTAAACAAACCTGCTTGCTTTCTCTTTAGAGACTGATAACAATGATTGTCAACAGTTGTAAGTTACTGCACAGTTCTTTCTAAGCAAGCCAAACAGAAGGTAAAAAGCATTACAGAGAAGATGCATTAAAACAATAAAAGAACTTACACACATGCTAATAAGCTTATTGGGAACTTCTTAATTCCTAACATGGATTCTGGCAGATGAGTCCTTCAATCCTCCACCCTAGAGGAGACCCTATGGTTACCAGTTCATCACAACTACGGCTCAGAACAAGCACCCAGTCTTATGAGGCCTCAGTAGGTGAAGTCCATCCAATCCTTCCCTAGGGATTGGGGCCGTCCGTGGACCAGAGGCCCTGTCTGTTTGCCGTATGAGGAGGAGGGCCCTGAGGCACTTTAAACCCAGGCTTTTCATCCAAAAGTCTCTCCTTTGTCTCTTGGTCTCTGGAGAATTCAGTTTGAACTAGTATATATACATCTCCCTGGGGGGTGGGTTCCAAGCCTGATAAAGAGTGAAGTTCATGAGCATCCCCCCTTCCTACTAGAGAAGACATGTACAATGTCACAACACATACACCATTGCATTGTTAATACAATGTACCCCAAAGATATTAACCCTAGCAAATTGATACGTACAATGTCACAACACATACACCATTGCATTGTTAATACAATGTACCCCAAAGATATTAACCCTAGCAAATTGATATGTACAATGTCACAACACATACACCATTGCATTGTTAATACAATGTACCCCAAAGACATTAACCCTAGCAAATTTATCTTAATTCCATAAGGCTTGTTCAGGATGTTACAGGATATTGTCAGTCTGTCACCCTGACAACGAAAATAGCAGGAAAAATTTCAAAATATTTTCCTATCTTTTTTTTGTTTTTCTCCCTCCAGTTAACAGTTTGGAGTCTGTAGGTGCTGTTGGGAACAGATCTTACTAGCACATTGCTATTGAACTCTGCAACGGCCCTGACTGCTCGGCTGCTGCTGTCATAGAAACAGACAGTGGAGTGCTGAAAATGGGGTCTGGTAGTTCTAAAATAACCCATTTCACAAAAGCACAACCCCTCCCTCCCTAAACCCCTCCAAACACAGGCGCTTTGTGCAGCAGGGGTATTTTAAACTACCAGACTCCATATTCAGGGATACAGTTTGTGTTGCTATGACAGCAGCAGAGCACTGGGGGCCCTTGTAGATTTTAATGGGGGAGCCGTAGTGGAATGGCCTGTTCTCAACAGTACAAGCAGGCTGCACGCTGTTAACTTAGCTTTGGTGGGAGAGCTCCTACTTCACAAAAAATACAGAGTGACTTCAGCCAGTTGGGGCTCCTGTTTAGATTTCAAGGGATCTTTACAATGAAAAGTGCCTTTTTATATGCAGTACATTTTAGCAATTGAAAAGTGCTGCATCCTAAATATTCTGGATTTTTTTTTCCATCGACAAGGTATTTAATTAGTATTAACTTATTCCCAATCTCCTCCTGGGTGGGCAAGTATTCTTAGCTCATTTTACTAGGGAAGAAGAGGTATAGATGTTAAGGATCAGACTTCCAAAAGTGACCTTTGATTTCTGAGTGCCTCAGTGTTCGGGTAGTCCACCTGAGACATTTGGGCCAATTTTGCAAACTGCTGATCGCCTGCAGCTCCAATTGAAGTAAATGCTTAACATCTCTGAAAATCAGGCCCAAAGTATTTCATATAAGGGGGCCAAGCTCAGTGTCCACATTTGAGAATTTTGGTTTGAGTGGCTTGCCGGTGGCGAGAAAAGAAGTGATGTCAGAATTAGAATTCTGTTTCTGTGTTCCAGTCCAGCACTCAGAACACAAGTAGTAAGTCTTCCAGAAAGAGTGGTTGTACTGGATTCATGAATTGCTCGTTTGGCTAATCATTTGAGAATGAATAGACTTCAGGCTTGCAGGACTCCACTCTTGTGGCACCCTTTGCTCTGTGTGATAAAGTGGGAGTTACAGAAAGAAAAACTGGACTGAAGATCAAATTGGTCATAGCCATATGAGTTTGAAGTCAGCTGCTCATTGCAAAAATACATCAAGCATTTTATGAAAATAATTATGCTCCTCCTGTGCAGTTCTAATGCATCACATCTTGGGGTCTAAAAGCATACATTTTTTGGCCTTGTTTTTAATCACACATCTGCCACTTCACCGCTGTACTGTACTTGTCATAACTTCACTCCAGGTGTTTTATAGCTTATTCCTTTTTTGTGTGGTGAGGCTGTACTGTAAGCGTAGTCTCTAATAGTTAACTTGACTCATTTTCAGAAGTTGATTAGGCCAGCCTGCCAAAGAAGCTATGAGAAATTACTAAAGCTAGGACAGGCTTGATCCTGTGAACCTTCAAAGCTCTGGCTTGGAGCCCAGAGTAGCTATTAATAGACAGGTAGGAGAAGCCAAGTTTTGAAAACAGCTTCTGATTTGCATACCAGGTGGTTCTCATACTGTCCTGAAACAGAACTACCTCCTGAGACACTCAGAATTAGACTGTGCCTAGAAAATCCCTGTCTTGCAGGTCATCCAGTGCTAGTTGCTTTCTAAGTGCCAGTAACCTGCCTCCCTAAAATTCCCCCCTGCAATTTCACTTGGCTACATTATTCTTCATTTTCTGTCCAGAAGGGCTGTTTGGGGCAGCTGCTGTATGGTTTATTAATGAAGTGTCGTAAATACTTTAGGATCCATCTGGGGTAAAAGGTGGGATATAAAGCTTAATATCATTATTGCTGTGTCAGAATTCCTCATTTCTCTTTGTATTTGTGATTGAGATTATTGTTCTGGAAAGAACCTGGCTGGTGTATGTCAGTTGCACACAGATTTCTGTACTTGCCACTGAGCTGAGAAATGCTGAATGAGTTTACTTCTCCTTAGTAGGTTACACTGTCTAGAGGCGCATAGAGCAGCACTTAAATATTTCAAGTACAAAATGGAATTTGATTTAAATTTAGATACATAGAATCAGTCTAGGTTCTTTTGCATTTGAAGCATTAGGTGACAAATCCCATTGACCTTATAGCATAATTCTTTAGGCATTTGAGGTTGGAGTCAAACATACAACATGCCTCAACAATCTATTAGAATTCTTTGAGGGTGTCAACAAGCTTGTGGACAAGGGTGATCCAGTCGATATAGTGGACTTGGATTTTCAGAAAGCCTTTGATAAGGTCTCTCACTAAAGGCTCTTAAGCAAAGTAAGCAGTCATGAGATAAGAGGGGAGGTTCTTTTCTGAATCAGTAACTGGTAAAAGACAGGGTAAGAATAAAGGGTTAGCTCTTACAACAGGGAGAGGTAAATAATGATGTCCTCCAGAGGTCTGTACTGGGACCTGTGTTGTTCAACACATTCTTAAATGATCTGGGAAAGGGGTGAACAGTGAGGTGGCAAAATTTGCAGGTGATACAGAAGTACTCAAGATACTTAAATCCAAAGCTGACGGCAAAGAGTTACAAAGGAATCTCACAAAACTGGGTGACCGGGCAACAAAATAATAGATGAAATTCAATGTTGATAAGTGCAAATGAATGCATATTGGAAAAAATAATCCCATCTGAACATACAAAATGATGGGATCTACATTAGCTGTTACCACTCAAGAAAGAGATCTTGGTGTCATTGTGCATAGTTCTCTGAAACCATCTGCTCGATGTGCAGCAGCAATCAAAAAAGCTGCTAATGTTCGCAACCATTGGGAAAGGGATAGATGATAAACCAGAATATATCACAATGTCACTACATAAATCCATGGTGCGCCCACACCTTGAATACTGCATGCGTTTCTGGTTGCCCCATCTCAAAACAGA
Source organism: Lepidochelys kempii (assembly GCF_965140285.1). Taxonomy (NCBI): domain Eukaryota; kingdom Metazoa; phylum Chordata; order Testudines; family Cheloniidae; genus Lepidochelys; species Lepidochelys kempii. Next base: position 351,056,886 of record NC_136380.1, read on the forward strand.
TGTATTAGAATTGGAAAATGTACAGAGAAGGGCAACAAAAATGATTAAGGGCATGGAATGGCTTCTGTATGAGAAGAGATGAAGAAGATTGGGACTGTACAGTTTAGAAAAAAGACAGCTAAGGGGGGGCGTGTATGATAGAGATCTATAAATAATGAATGGTGTGGAAAAAGTGAATCGGGAAGTGTTATTTACCCCTTTACGCAACACAAGAAACATGTCACCTGATCAAATTAATAGGCAGCAGGTTTAAATCAAACAAAAATAAATACTGCTACACAGAACGCACAGTCAACCTGTGGAACTTGTTGCTATGGGATGTTGTGAAGGCTAAAAGTATAACTGCATTCAGAAAAGAATTAGGTAAGTTCATGGAGGACAGGTCCATAAATGGCTGGTAGCCAAGATGGTCAGGGATGGAATCCCATGCTCCAGGTGTCCCTAAACCTCCAACTGACAGAAGCTGGGACTGGCTGGCAGGGCTTGGATTACTCAAAATTGTCATGTTCTGTTCATTCCTCTGAAATGAAGGCACTGGCCATGGTCAGAAGACAGGATAACTGGGCTAAGTGGACCACTGGTCAGAACCAGTGCGGTCATTCTTATAAGTTTGCAGTTCCATTGCAGTGGTCACAAGATATGGTCCCCTCTGCAGCCTTCTGAACAATTGGACCAGTTTAAAGAAACATAGGTGGCTTCTTAGCCAGGTTCAAAAGCAGAAAAAAACCCTATAGATATAGGCCCATGCTTAAGTGCTGTCCTTAATGGAGATATTTTCCTGAATTGGGGCCATAAAGAGAAAGGGACTTAGAAACAATTTCAGGGTGAATGAGGATAGTTCTGTCTGGCTTGCTCTAGAGAGCACAGTCATCAAATCAGCAATCTCTGCTATCAGGTTTAATCTTCAGGCTACTTAGTAGTTAGTTTTTAAAGTTCACAAGAACTGCTAGTTTTTAAACCAGGGATGTCAGAATTAAAATGTGAACGATTCGTTGTTTTTTACAGATCGGTTTATCTCATAAATGTGGCTTCTGGCAAAGGCTGCCTTTTGATAACTCACTGGACTATCAGGTTCTAAATGGGTATGTTTACCTGTTAATAGTGTGAGCTGGAGTCTGTGGATTATATAATCTGATTTTTTCTTCCAGCCGGGAAGCAATGTACATTAAAACCATTGGCCTGGTGGGGGTGAGTTTGGGGGAACGTAGCAGTGGCCGGAGTCTACAGCTTGTCATCTCTTGTTTGCTTTGTAGTTGGTGTATCCGTATGACTTCAGACTGACTGAAAAAGAGGTAGGATCATTTCTTCTGTCTTCAAGATCAGTAGATATGGTAGAGGGTGTCTTACAATGTGTTCTTCTTTGTTACAGAAAACCAACATCTGCTACTTGTCCTTCCCAGACTCCTATTCAGGTAGGTGGCATCTGTGGGCTCTGAATGGAGCATGGGGATGGTTCCTGTTGTTGTGAAGGAGACATTAAGGTTCATATTAGAGTGAGTCAGCATCTGTAATGTAGCAGAGAGAACAATGGGCTGTATCTTCCAGAATGAAGACCTCAGAGAGCACTCCGGCATCAGGGCTGCCTGGAGCGGTTTCCAGTTGAATTTTGATCCGTATCTAAATAGATGCAGAACCTGTGATCTAGCGGCTGACTGGAGAATTTCACTATGTGCAAGCTTTACTTATGCTTTTCAGGTGCCAGAAAAAGCATTAAAAATAGTAATGAGGGCTAAATTTCCCCGGACTTGCAGCTGTCCATGCAGAAGAGGGCTCAGCACAGAGAGAAATGTACATAGCTTTTTCTGTGGAAGGGGTTCTCTCAGAACAAAACAAATTCAAAATCTCTGTTCACAAATCAGAGAGATAGCTATGAGATGGAAAGCTGTATTAGGCCACTTCCAGTAAATCCTTCCATGATTGTTTCCTACATCTGCTCTCCAGGGCTTTGGCCAGTTGAGTTTTAATTGTCTTTAGAGATAGTGCTTCCACCACTTCTTTTCTGAGCCCTTTCTACATCTGCTGTCCAGCCTAAATTTTTCTGTTCTTCGTGTTAGCCCTTTATTTCTAGCTGTGCTCCTTCATAGCACACACGATAATCCTGTTCCTTCCTTGGGGCATAAACATCTACCGAAATGTAAAGGGTGTGTCACATCTCACCCCTATGTAGTGCGTTAGTCATTGATTAGCCTAAATGATTGTTTAGCCAAGTTTTACATATGTAACTCTTTCATCATAAATCAGTCCTCCCAGAGTCTTGAATATCAGTCCCAGTTTGGCTCTCCTTTCACATGCATGATGATGATTTGGAGCCTAAAATTATGTGAACTCGCTTTGCACATATTCTGTCAGTGTGTGTTTCTGCCCGTCCCGTCCAGTCTGGGGTATCTCTGGAGAGAGTTTCATGCTCTTGTATCACGTGCAAAGTGTTCTCAGTGTGGGGGTTCCCAGCTGTGGAACTCACTCAGCTTGGCCATTTGACAGAACAGATACATCCTGGCTCTCGGGCTATGATGCACTTGCTGTGTTTTCAGCCAAGCCTTTATACAGTTTTGGATTAAAACTATATATGTGTAGGTTTCCAATCTGGTGGATGATAGGGGGGAGGGCTGCAGCTGCTCAGTGTGGGCAGTACTGGTTGATGTCTTTAATGTTCCCAGCAAATGAGTGCATAATAAATACATCAGTACAAATTCCTGTGATGTGCTACATCTCGTTCCTAATTGATCCTACTGTTTTGCTGTTACTCTCACTTCTAATTTGAGTTTGATATATTTTAACATGGTTTTTACTTCCTTTGATTATCAAAAATATTTAAGTCCCTAGTCCTTTCTTTACTGAAACTTCTTCTTGAGTATGTGTGATCTTGTCTCTGTCTCAGGTAGCCTAGGAGATACTCAATTTAGCTTCCGTGTCCGTCAGTCTGGGGGGCAGAGAAACTCTCATTTTGGGGATGATGGCGAATATAACAGAGAAGCCCCCCTAACACTACAGGTCAGTTATTGCTCAGAATGCAGCTTGCACCTGCGAAATGAACAGTAGCATTAATGTGTGTAAAAACAAAATGTGAACATGGATGTCTTTTTACTGTAAATAATTGTCCTGTTTGTCTGAATTTTGCCTGAGGCCATGGGAATAATCACAAAGGGGTAAATGTTCAGCATAGGGACTCCCATTCATCTTAATGTGAGTAGAGGGACGTACTGCCAAGGATTTAACCTCTCTGTGGGAATAAAGATCAAGATGTGATGTGTTGGAATGAATCAGGCTGAAGGAGTGTTATTGCTCCGCTCAAACAGAGGACGAAAGTTAGAGCCCTGGTGACCTAGAATAACTTTCTACCCCTGGAGTTCTGGTCTGTGATTCTCTCTTGTACTGGTTAGTCCATTTCACACAGAGAAGGTAAGTGTGGTCAGGTACTGATTCTCCTACTAGAGCAGGAGTTTGTCCTTATTTTCTCTTCCTTCTCCTCCTGTTTGGTGTCAGGGTCCCTCAGGTGCCCGTGTAAAGTTTCTTAACAGCAGCCATCATATTTCCTGGGGAGTGACTCATGGTGACTGCTGCGCAGAGAAGGAATTCTGAGAATGTTCTGGCCTCTCTCATCACCTCCTGCTCTCACAACACATACAGTCGCGTTGCTCTCCAGTCAGCAAGGGAACGGGGCCCGCTCAGAGATCGCACCAAGTGGTGCTAAAGAACTGCCAGGGGAGCAAGACTGCTAAAAAACTAGATGCTGCTCCTGGGAAAGTAATGCCTGATGTGTTAGAAATGCCTAGATCAATAGAACCTTGACACGCCAAGGAATAGTAGGCCTGGTCCACTGTGCTGGTAATTGGACTCCATCTCTGTCCCCGTGCCAGTTGTGGGAATTTAAGGATGTTGTAAATGTCAGATAGCTGTAATGGATTTTTATCAAATCCTGTGGGGTTTTTTTTTGTTTTGTTTTTTCCTTACAAGCTCTGTCCTTCAGGTCCTTCGTCAAAGCTACTGTCCTGGCTAAAGCCAGAATGATGTTCACTCAAGAGTTTGTCTGGAGAGAGTGCTATTGAGCGGTGGAGGGCAGGCATTTCTTCCTCTCAGGAGGAGATGTGTTGCCCCCACAGCACTCCAAGCCCTTCTCTATCCAGAGAGTGAAGCTGAAAAATCAGATAAGAGCTTGGTACATAGCAACAGGGAGTTACCAGGATTAGATCACTGGGCAAGCCCAACTGGTTTATTTCAATGGGAACAGCAAGTAACCCTTTTAATAAGGGCCACAGATGAAATTACAGTAGTGGGTGTAGTACAAGGGGCTGGGTGACACCCTGGAGTTCAACTCCTTACGTTGCAGTTGTGTATTCAGTGGGCCCAGTCTCATCCCTACATGCCCATTTAATAAAATCTGCCATGCAGTTTGTTATTGACAGTTGCCTCAAAGCGAAGACCAGGCCTGGAGTAGTGGAGGGTGCTGTAGTTCAGGGCTGAAGTGTACTTCCAGATCTCTGAGACGAGCAGTGGTGGGCAATCTGTAGCCCATCAGGGTAATCTGATTGTGGGCCACAGGACGTTTTGTTGACGTTGACCATCCGCAAGCATGGCCCCCTGCAGCTCCCAGTGGCCGCAGTTCGCTGTTCCGGACCAATGGGAGCAGCAGGCCATGGGGACGTGCTGGCCACAGCTCCCATTAGTCGGGAACGGCGAACTGCGGCCACTGGGAGCTGCAGGGAGCTGTGCCTGCAGACGGTCAATGTCAGCAAAATGTCTTGCAGCCTGTAATCAGATTATCGTAATGGGCTGCGAGTGGCACACGGGCCACAGGTTGCCCACCACTGGACTAGAGGGAGGCTCAAGACTGGTGACGGAGGTAGCAGGTTCCTTGACAATGGTATTGTTGACCTCTTTCTTGCAGCGGGAGTCAGCTCATTACTTTGGCTATGTGTACTTCAGACAAGTCAAGGACAGCTCAATGAAGAGAGGTTATTTCCAGAAGGTGAGTATTGAAACTAGGTAGCTTGCTACTTTAAAGCAGTATATAGCTGTAAAACGGCATCTATCCATAGTTCTTAACAATCTCACCCTTCCCTTTAAAGACACCAGAAATGTTCAAGGAAACAGGAAGGGCCACAGGGAAAAAAGCTGCCACGGCTGGATTACGTGGAAAGTGTAGTCCAAAACAAACCTGCAAGAGGCTGCCATACTAGATAAATCATGTAACCAGCGATTTACAAACAGTCAGTGTCATAAATTACTGACAAATCCCTGAAGGAACACCTCCCTTCCCATACACTCCAGCTTCAGGAGCTCAGAGATGGTGTATTTTGTTATTTGTATGATGGTGGCACCCACGATGTGTTGGACACTATCCAAACGTAGGGGAATACACAATTGGTGCCTCAAGGAGCATGGAATTTTAGACTAGTTCTTTTTCTCAAGTCTAGTGAAGGAAGATTTTCCAATTCATTGCAGGCATCCATTTCTTTTTATCTTTATCCATTGAATTACCAGTTTTGTTTTGATCTTCCCATCAAAACTAAAATGACCTCCTGTAAAAGAGTTTGAACCAAAGGGGAATGAATATGCTTTGCAATAGGCCAGTCTGATAATTTGACAGAAGAGTGAGGCTGTTTTGCCCCTGCCATCCGATGAAGTGAGCTGTAGCTCACAAAAGCTTATGCTCAAATAAATTGGTTCGTCTCGAAGGTGCCACTAGTTCTCCTTTTCTTTTTGTGTTTTGCCCCTGTAATTGTTTTGTGCACTACTCCTCTTCTATCCTGCTCTGTGCTCGTATCCTGGAGCATCTTCCAAAGAGCACTCTTTACACACTCATCAACTTGTATCCCCAGTAGAATAATGGATCACTCACAGAGAAATACAACACTTAAGATCAGTAGGATAATGGAAAATTGGACAGCACTGGAGAGTTTATGTAGAACGGCTCTTGCGATTGAAGTACAACAGTAGAGGGTAAGGTGAAAGCATTGGATATAATACCCTGTCACACTAAGGGCTACTCTGCCCTTCGTCGGCACAGCTGCACCAATGCACTTGCGCCACTGTAGTGCGTCTGGCGAAGACATGCTATGCTGACGGGAGAGCGCTTTCCTGTCTGCATAATTACTGCACCTCAATGAGAGGCGGAAGCTATGCCAGCAGGAGAGCGTCTCCTGTCAGCAGCATGGGGTGGATATTGCTTTAAGTCGACGTAACTTGCGTTGCCTGGGGGGGGATGGTTTTTCACACCCTTGAGCGACGTAAGTTACATTGACTTAAGTGGTAGTGTAGAGAAGCCCTTAGATGGGAGTAAAACGGAGGGCTAGACCCAATGGCAAAGTACTGAATTGGAGAAAGTGTCCAGTGGTTACTGAAAAGATTTGAGTTGGATCTTTGTGAATAATTTGAAAAGCAGAGTAAGCAGCACGCTGAGGGGATACTGAATTGGAAGGTGGTGTAAAAACTAATGACAGGGAGAGCAGAAAAAGCAAAATGACATTAACTTGGAAAAGCGATCTGTCATTTCCCTGATTCCTGCTCTGCTGGTTTGCTCCTCTGTGCCTGGTCTCTAGTTCTACTTGGTACCCTACTCCCTCAGGTAGCTCCTGGTGTGCTTGCACTGGCAGCTTCGGACCTACTGGCAATTAATGGCTCTTTACACTGGTGATCTTTTTTCTGCTGGGCTGCAGACTCGTCTCTTATGGTTGCAGTGGTCCCTAGTGGAGTGTGCTAGACTGGCTCCTTCCACCTTACAGCTGCTTCTACAGACATCCGGGCTCTTCCGTGAATGTGGACGGCTGGAGAATCCAGCACAAAATAACTATCAAATGTTCCACAGACTGTGAGCACTGGAAACAACATTTTGGGCAAAATAGGTTCAGGTCCTGGGCTCCTGGCAAGAGTCCATTGTGGACCTCCGGCGGGCAGTGTCTGGGCACCTCTTGTAGATGGCATGCTAGAAGTGCTGATGATGTGTATCTATTTCAGTCTCTAGTGCTGGTGTCACGCTTGCCTTATGTGAACCTCTTCCAGTCTCTGCTGCAGCTGATTGCTCCTGAGTACTTTGACAAGCTGGAGCCATGCCTGGAGGCAGGTAAGCAGAATGGGTGGACAGGAGGGTTTTGTAACGGGCATAAAAATCTAATATTAGCAAATGTGGAGGCAGGCGAGAGATGTATGCCATGGAAAATGGGAAAAACCATGGATAAGCAAAGTGTTGCAGAGCTGCACGTTCCTAGTAGGGAGAAACATAAATTAGTTCCATGACACACGCACAGCTGTTGAGACCATTATTAAGGTTGGAAAGTCAAATGCTCAAAAGTTAGGACGTGCAAGATTTAAGGTGGTCTGTGCAACCTTAATTTGGATCCCTTGTGTGCACAAATTATGATAGTCTTTAATCACATGATCATATACTATTTTTTCCACATTCTCCCTGAGGCACAGAGAGAGTAAGGTCAAAAGTATCCACTTAATTTCGGCATCTAGTTTGAGAAACCTAGGACCTAATTTAATCAGAGTACTTAGTGTTATATATCACTTTGTGTATTCAAAGCACAGCTCCCCTTGACTTCAGTTGCTATTGTGAGAGCACAGGAATGACAGTCTCCCAGCTCTCAGTTATTGTCCCTGGACTTAGCTAGCCCCTAGGAGCCCAGAGCTGCTATGCATAAGAACGTAAGAGCGGCCATACTGGGTCAGACCAAAGGTCCATCTAGCCCAGTATCCTGTCTTCCGACAGGGGCCAATGCCAGGTGCCCCAGAGGGAATGAACCGAAAAGGTAATCATTAAATAATCCATCCCCTGTCCCCATTCCCAGCTTCTGGCAAACAGAGGCTAGGGACACCATCCCTGCCCATCCTGGCTAATAGCCATTGACCTATATACCAATAACCTGTCCTCCATGACTTTATCTAGTTCTTCTTTGAACCCTGTTATATAGTCTTGGCCTTCACAATATCCTCTGGCAAGGAGTTCCACAGGTTGACTGTGCGTTATGTGAAAAAAACAAACACATTTCCTTTTGTTTGTTTTAAACCTGCTGCCTATTGATTCCATTTGGTGGCCCCTAGTTCTTGTGTTATGAGAAGGAGTAAATAACATTTCCTTATTTACTCTCTCCACACCAGTCATGATTTCATAGATCTCTATCTATTTCCCCCTCAGTCATCTCTTTTTCAAGCTGAGAAGTCCCAGTCCTATTAATCTCTCCTCATACAGCAGCTGTTCAATACCCCTAATACTTTGTTGCCCTTTTCTGAACCTTTTACAAGTCCAATATATCTTTTTTGCGCTGGGGTGACACATCTGCATGTAGTAGTCAGATGTGGGCATACCATGGATTTATATAGAAGCAACATGATATTTTCTGTCTTATTATCTATCTCTTTCTTAATGATTCCCAACATTCTGTTCGCTTTTTTGACTGCCGCTGCACATTGAGTGGATGTTTTCAGAGAACCATCCACAATGACCCCAAGATCGGTTTCTTGAGTGGTAAGAGCTAATTTAGACCCCATTATTTTATATGTATAGTTGGGATTATGTTTTCCAATGTGCATTACTTTGCATTTATCAACATTGAATGTCATCTGCCATTTTGTTGCCCAGTCACCCAGTTTTGAGAGATCATTTTGTATCTCTTCGCAGTCTGCCTGGGACTTAACTATCTTGAGTAGTTTTGTATCATCTGCAAATTTTGCCACCTCACTGTTTACCCCTTTTTCCAGATCATTTATGGATAAGTTGAATAGGACTGGGCCCAGTACAGATCCCTGGGGGACATCGCTATTTACTTCTCTCCATTCTGAAAACTGACCATTTATTCCTACTCTGTTTCTTATCTTTTAACCAGTTACCAATTCATGAGAGAACATGTCCCCTTATCCCATGACCGCTTACTTTGCTTAAGAGCCTTTGGTGAGGGACTGTAACAAAGCGAAGACTCGCCGGTGTGGCGCCTCTTGCTGGTCGTCTTGGGAACTAGCTCCTCAGTGTACGGAGGGCCCTCTGCAGGCCAGTGTCCCTTCTACCACTAGCCCTGTGTCCCTTCTGGACCCCAGTGCCCTTTACCTCAGGGTTCTGCCCACCGCAGTACCCCCACTCTCTGGGTCTCCTCTCCCAGGGGAACACCCAACCCTCTAAGCCCACCTTGCCTCAGTGGCTACTGCCAGTCATCATCTAGCCCCCGCTCACTAGGCAGACTGCAGTCTGTAATAGCCACTCATCATTAGTAAGAGGTTAGGACCTGCTGCCTTTGCCTATCCTCGGGCTGCCGCTCTGCAGCCCCAGTACCTCTGTAAGCCTTCACCAAGGCCTGCAGCCTGGGGGTTTACCAGGCTGGAGCTCCCTTTGCCCTTTCCCAACAGTGCTCTACCTCAGGTACCTTCCTCTCGGGCAGCTAACCCTTCCCACTCCAGGGTTACAGTGATACTCCTCCTTCAGCTCCTGGCTCACAGCCCCTTTATCAGGGCCAGCTGGGCCCTGATTGAGTTGGCCACACCTGTGGTCAGCTACTCACTCAGCTTCCCACAGTGAGCTGTTCTCACTCCTCTTATATCGGGAGGGGAGTAACCACCCCGCTATAGGGACCTTGTCAAAGGCTTTCTGAAAATCTAAATACACTATATCCACTGGATCCCCCTTGTCCACATGCTTGTTGATCCCCTCAAAGAATTCTAGTAGATTGGTGAGGCATGATTCCCCTTTACAAAAACCATGTTGACTCTTCCCCCAACAAATTATGTTTATCTCTGTGTCTGACAATTTTGTTCTTTACTATAGTTTCAACCAGTTTGCCCAGTACTGAAGTCAGGCTTACTGGCCTGTAATTGCCAGGGACTTCTTTGGAGCCCTTTTTAAAAGTTGAGGTCACATTAGCTATCCTCCAGTCATTTGGTACAGAAGCTGATTTAAATGATTTCTAGGTTACAGACGACAGCTAGTAGTCCTGCAATTTCACATTTGAGTTCATTCCGAACTCTTGGGTGAATCCCAGCTGATCCTGATGACTTATTACTGTTGAGTTTATGAGTTTGTTCCAAAACCTGCTCTAATGACACCTCAATCGGGGACAGTTCCTCAGATTTGTCATGCAAAAAGAAAAGCTCAGGTTTGGGAATCTCCCTCACATCCTCAACCATGAAGACTGATGCAAAGAATTCATTTAGTTTCTCCGCAGTGGCCTTGAGTGGCTCCTTTAGCATCTTGATTGTCCAGTGGCCCCACTGGTAGTTTAGCAGGCTTCTTGCTTCTGATGTACTTAAAAAAATCTTTTGCTATTACTTTTGGAGTCTTTGGCTAGCTATTCTTCAGATTCTTTTTTGGCCTTCCTAATTATATTTTTACACTTCATTTGCCAGAGTTTATGCTCCTTTCTATTTTCCTCATTAGTATTTAACTTCCCCTTTTTAAAGGATGCCTTTTTGCCTCTCATTGCTTCTTTTACTTCATTGTTTAGCCACGGAGGCTCTTTTTTTGGTTCTCTTACTAGCAAGCAGAGTTAGAGACCTTGTCCTGTAATAAAGACCAGCAGCAGTGGTGATATGTTCACAGCAGAATTCACAGAGGCTACCTAAATTGGCTGCTGTTGTCTCTCAGGTTAAAGTTTTGCCTTTGTCCATGTTTTTGCAGTGTGCAATGAGATTGATCAGTGGCCACCACCGGTGCCAGGGCAGACGCTGAACCTTCCTGTGATGGGAATTGTCATTCAGGTACATGCTACTGATATTTGACTCTCAAACGCTCAAGCCACAGGCATTGATGGACACTGAACCAGAAAGGTGGCATATTTCTTTTATACTCCTTTGGATGTTAATGTTCCTGATGGCTCTAAATTCTTTCCCTTTGTTCCTAGTCTCTGCACATTTAGACATAAACAGGAAGTTTTCCTGCCTGCCAGCTGAGCTCATTTCCCCAAATAACCTCTCTGTGTTCCTGTTTGTAACCCAGGTGCGAATCCCATCCAGGGTGGATAAACCTGGATCAAGTCCCTTGAAGCAGTTCAATCAAGAGGTGAGATGGAGAAGAAAGTGGTGTAAAATGGCCCAATAGCAAGCAGAGTCTAGATCACTGAGTAAGAGAAGGGTGCTGTAGAATTGGAGCTCTTTGGAACTTGTCCAATGTGCTGCCTGGAACAACAGCTTCCTAAATATTCTTCTCACGTGTTTTCACTAAACTCTTCAAACTTCCACCAAGTAAGAATGACACTAACCCCTGCCTGGGCAGAGAAATCCCTAAGTGATGCTGCTTCAGCCTCCTGGATAATTGTACATCATTTCTCCTTGTTCTGCCATCTTAACCCCTGCCAATAATCCCTTCTTTTTTCCTCCTTTTTGCTATTACCTTTCATGCATTTTTGGACTCTTAGCATCCACCACCTTCCCTGATTATCATTTTCCCAAGCTCTGCTTGGATTCAGTGGGAAGGTTTCTCAAGCTTGGAAGACAAGGGTTTTTTGGCTGGCTCCTGAGGTAAGAAGTGAAATTCTTACACGTTGACTGGTTCAGCAGTTTACCCCGTCAGTGCTGTCCACGTTTGCTCCTAGCTTGGCTTTCCAAACATTATCTTTGTCTAAGCTTTTTGATGCTTTGGTACTTACTGTAGATGGAATGTCTTTCTGTGACTGAAGTGGGCAACTCAGAGTGACAGTAGTTTGTGCTCAGGACATTTCCATTCATTAACTGCCTTTTTTCTCTCTCCCATTCAGAATTTGTTACCAGCCCCGTTAGTTCTCTCCAGTGTTCATGAACTGGATCTCTTCAGGTGGGAGTTAGCTTCTCTCAACACACTCCTCCCATTCTACCTCCTTCCTCTCTGCTCACAATGTTCTTTAACTGAATAAGAGGTTATGGGTATTGAGCGTGATCTTGATACTTCTTATCGCTATAGTGCATCAGTCTGAATGTTGGGTTGGTGGGAGCTGCACAATGCTTAAGGGCATTAGGGAGCTTTGCATTGCATGTATGGGCTTTTTGTATGCACAACCACCTGGACCATAGAGACAGGAATTTCTTCCTGACTTTGGCTGGGGATCATCCTATGCCCTGGCAGATTGGTTACCCTTGAAATTTTTAATGTTATTAATATACTGTAGATCCTATTCCCTTTTACATGTATCTTATTTTGCGTAAAATATATCCAGTGAGCAGTGAGATCCACAGAGTAACTATATATTGCTTAAAATGTTTCCTTTTAACAGATTTGAAATGATTTACAGGAAGTGTGTGTGTGTGTGTGGTTACCTTGTGGAACTCACTGCTGCAGGATATTAGAAACCCATCCTAGATCTTAAATGTGCAGATGAGCAGCTGAATGTGCCTAATACTGGAGTCTGTTCTTTCAGGAACTCCATTTGTAGCCTTACCCTGTTACTCTCTCTTTCACTAACAGATGTTTCCAGCCAGTGCTAATTCATATCCAGATGCTGTGGGAGCTGATGCTACTGGGGGAGCCAATAGTTGTAATGGCACCATCCCCTACAATTTCCTCAGAAATGGTTCTGGCACTTACCAGGTAATTTGTTTGAATCGCCGGTGACTGCCACAGGATACTATTAATTCTCCCTTTAAAACCACTGCTCTGTCCAGTGAATTGAATCTGATCTAATTTGTGTATGCAAGTACAGTAACTCCTCACTTAACATTGTCCTGGTTAAGGTGGTTTCGTTGTTATGTTGCTGATCAATTAGAGAACATGCTTGTTTAAAGTTGCGCAGTGCTCCCTTGTAACGTTGTTTGGCAGTCGCCTGCTTTGTCCAGTGCTTGCAGGAAGAGCAGCCCGTTGGAGCTGGTGGGGGTTTGGAACCAGGGTGGACCGGCAGCCCCACTATCAGCTCCCCTAAGTTCCCTGTGGGGCAGCCACCCAGCAGGCTACCAATTGCCGGCAGTTCAGCTGTCCCTCCCCCCCACTGCCATGTAATGCTCCTGCTCTCTGCCTCAGAGCTGCTCCCCGAGCCTCCTGCTTGCTATGTGGGGGCGGAGGGGAAAGAGGGGTGCTAATGTCAGGGTGTCCCCCTCCCCCCGCTCCTGTACCCCGTTTCCACTGAGCAGTGGGCGGACACGACAGGGCTCAGGATAGAGGGAGCTTGCTGGCAGCAGCTGCTGTCTCAACTTGCTGATCTACTTAAAAAGGCAATGTACTTAGAGTGGGGTCAGCGTACTAAAAGGGGCAATGCACCTCTCTCTCTCTCGCACGCACACAGAGTGTGTGTCTTTGTCTCTCTCTGCCATGCTGTGTCTCCTCCCTCCATTCGTGCTGCCTTGTAGATTGTAAGGCTACGTTAACAACGTGTTAACCCTTGAGGGCTCAGCTGAGTGCTAGTTCATTGTTTAGCAGTAAGGCATTCCCTGGGAAATATCCCACCCTCTTCCACCCTCTGATTTCACCACCGCAACCAAGCTTCATAATCATCATTGCTGTGTACAGTATTAAATTGTTTTTTTAAAACTTATACTGTGTGTGTGTGTGTGTATATCTATATATATATAGAGAGAGAGAGAGAGTGTGTTTTGTTGGGCAAAAAAAATTTCCCTGGAACCTAACTCCCCCCATTTACATTAGTTCTTATGGGGAACTTGGATTCGTTTAACATTGTTTTGCTTAAAGCATTTTTCAGGCACATAACTACAACGTTAAGCGAGGAGTTACTGTATATGTGTAAAATAAGAAACCACATAATTACTACAGTGTTTAAAACAGTTCTGCTCTTATTCCACCTGAACCAGGAAGAGAATGGTGAAAATCTCCAACTTTAGGGAGATAGGGTTGGTAGTTCATGAACCAAAGTTTCCTCTCCCCAGTTTTGTATGCTGTCTCAGCAGCCAGAGCCGTCCCTTGGGTAGGGCGAATTGGGGTGACCTCTCCAGGCCCCGTGGGCTGGAGTGATTGGCCGGTGCGGTTGTTCCCGGAAGACACAGGTGCCGGAACTGTGGGGTGCGGGCTTCTGGCCTCAGCTCAGGGGTGGTGGTGGGGGAGGGGGAACAGGGGTAAGGGGGCTGGCTTTCAGCACCCCCACTATTAAAAATATTCCAGCACCACTGCCGGAAGACGAATCCGTCACTTTCGCAGGGCCTGCCATCTTGTTGGCATTTAGCGGATACAGCGCCTGGCTCGGCCACCCACGTTTTGGTGCAGCAAGTCCCCTGCCCCAGCCGGAGCCCTGAGCTGCCGTGGCGCTATGGCCAACAAAAGCCCTGCAGAAGGCGCCAGCAGGAGCAGGCAGTGCAGCACCAGGCCAGATCCATCCTGCCAGCCCAGCTGCCGATGCAGAGCGGGGGCCCCAAACCAGTGGTGGCTGGTTTGTCCTGGGCTCCGCACCCCCCTAGGGAGGGCCCTGTCAGCAGCACTCTGAGCCTATATCTGCACTTGGAGCTAGAGTGTGATCCCCATCTCAAGGAAACACACTTGCGCTAGCTCTCATAGAGCCAACTCACTAAACACAGAGCGCAGCCATGCCAGTGCAAGCCACAGCAGGGGCTAGTTGCCCTGAGTACGTACCCATGGGAGACCCTAGGCACATATTCAGGGTGGCTGGCTCCTCCTGCCACTTGCGCTGCCATGGCTACGCTCTACTTTCAGCATGCTGGCTCTGTCAGAGCTCGTGTGAGCGTGACTCCTCAGTCTGGTAATGACACCTCCAGCTCGAAGGGTAGACATACCGCCAGTTTAGAGAGGGAGGGAGGGGAAATCCTCCAGTGTGTTTCATCTGGCAGAGCAAAGCAGTGACCACTAGGAAACTGACCTGTCCCAAAATTGTTCCTCTCCAGCGTGAGCTGTCTTTCACGATGACTACAATACTCCTGTATTATTCTTTCAGCTGTCTCACCCCTCTTAAGTACTGCTGTGACTACCGTCCATATTTCACTATCCATGACAGCGAGTTTAAGGAGTACACCACCAGGACACAAGCCCCGTAAGTACCCTGGTTGTCCTGTGTGAAAGGAACCTCTAGTCAGCACAAGCTGCATGAAGGACCTCTGGGCATTGTTGCTCTGGCTTCCACTTTAGTCTCAATCTTCTCTCTCTAGGCCGAACATTGTTGTGGGAGTCACAAATCCTTTCTTTATCAAAACACTCCAGCACTGGCCTCACCTTCTTCGGATCGGGGAGCTCAAAATGTCAGGTAAAGCTCTAACCGAAGCTTGTCTTTCTGCATTAGACTCAGAGGTTGACAGTGAGCTGGCCCATGCAGTGGTGTGTCTCAGCAACAGTTACATGTGCACATCTCCACCCCTCCGAGGATTGGGGACTCAGAGAGGGTAGTTCAGGCTGCTAGCCTGGGTGCTGAGGTCACAGCAGTTAAGGCAAAGTCTTAAGAAAATTACAACAAAGTTAGTTTTTCTTTCTTCTGAGCTTTAAGGAAATGGAAGATTATTCTTGGGAATGAAGATGGAAGGAAATAGGAGAGAAGTGCTTGGTAGAGAGACACTGGTTTTATTTTCTGAAAAACGAAGAGCGCTGCTGTAGGTTGGGCTGAGGAGTTCTTCTCTACACGACTCTTGTTATTACCTTTTTTCCTGTCACCACCATGGGCTGGCAGAGGCAGGTCTGAAAGCTCCCTGTAGCAGTTGGGATACCAGCACTAGCTTAGTATTCATATCACAGGAGGATACAGTTTAAGTTTTGCATGTTTGGCATGGATGGTCTAAAGTGCGAGTCCTCCCACATGTGTGCTGTGGCTATGAGGCTAAAACTGCAGCCTTTATAACCTGGTACTAGACCCTGTGTGTCTTTCCACAGGTGACTTACCCAAACAAGTCAAGGTGAAGAAACTAACCAAACTGAAAACTCTGGACACTAAGCCAGGTAATTCCCATTTAACGTCAGTTTTGGTTTAATTGCATTTATCCTTCCTCTTTGCTGAGTTTGAAGGCTTTGCAGCAATGTGTTTGTTGTGGGCATTGTCCTCTGCCTCAACTGAGAGCAACTCCAGGGCTGTAACTTCTTCCAGCTCCTCTGCTGCTGTGCAGTAATTCTGTACGGTTATATGAGTGTCCTTCCTGACTTGCGCTCTCCTGAGCTCTCCATTGTTATTACTGGGCCATCTAAAGGCTTCTGATACAGAAAAAATCACAGAAAATGTGGAAGGCGGCCCCCCCACCTGGTTTTAGAAACCCCCCTTAGGGCGACTCTGTGTGAGGAAGGAGAAGCCTTGGAGATGGTAGAAGCCTCATTAGAGGTTTCTCCCGGTGGTTGTTGGGAAGTACTTGTGTAGCCCGATGTGTAGCTTTATAGCTCTGACCGGCTGAAGACAGTGGGGTTTAGCAGTGTTTTGTGGGGCTGTTCTGTCTTCAGGGGTCTGTGGCTGGACTGAATCACCGGTCTGTTCCCTCTCCCTCGGTGTGTCTACTCTTATCTCTGCAGTGCAGTGATAGAACTCAAGCCTCGCTTCTGCTTCCCTTAACTCGCCCCATTGTGCCTAGGCATTGCAGCTCACATGAAATAAGAGGGCCCCTGGCCCCAGACACAGGAGCTATATCAGCAACAATGAGACTCAGAGCCCAGGTCAACTGACTCAAGCTTGTGGGACTTGCCCTACGGGGCTAAAAATAGTAGTGTAGACACTTGGGCTCTGAGACCTGCCCCTGAAGGGTTTCAGAGCCCAGGCTCTGGCTTGAGTGGGAACGTCTACACTGCTATTTTTAGCCCCATAGCACGACCCTGAGTCAGTTGACTTGGGCTCAAAGACTTGCTGCTATGGGTCTTTATTTGCAGTGTAGACTTACCCTGAATCTTCACAGATTTGCAGGAAGTCTGGGGCTCTAGCCTCTTTGCAGTGAATTAGCATTTCTAAGGAAACATCTGTTGGTGGGAAGAGAGGTGTAAAAACACGTGCTGGGGAGTGACGCATCGGAATGTTTGACTTGTGTATAAGTTTCCTTTAATTGTCACATCTGGTTAAACCCACTATGGGTGTTGGTTGGCTTGGCCTGCCTCAGGCCAAATGAGTCCTGAAAGTGGCAAAAAGCACCCATGTCCATCTGCACCTAGCCAGAAGACACTGCCTCATTCTTTCAGCCACCGACTTGGTCACAGTGATCCATGAGCAGGTGATAAACTCTCTATACCTAATACACTAACAAAGCCTCTCGCTCTGAAAAATGCACAGCCTGCCCACTTAGCAGCAAGATCACATGAATACATCGTGATGGTGCTCAACACTCTGCAGTGGCTCCCCACTGACAGTCCAGTTTGTAGTCCCCTCTCTGGAACTGACCCTAACTATCTGAGAGGTTGGCTCCCCTGCCATGACTTCCCAGGACAGTTCTGTTCCATTGGGGAAATGAAGCTGTTGGCTAATAGGGAGAGGCTTGTGAGGGGAGAGACAGAACTTTCAGGGGAGCTGAGCCTAGACTTGGAGAATAGGTCCATCAATGACTGTTAGCCAAGATGATCAGGGATGCAACCCCATGTATCCCTAAACCTCCAACTGCCAGATGCTGGGACTTGGTGACAGGAGTCTCAAAATTGCCCTGTACTGTTCATTCCCTTGGAAGCAGCTGGCACTGGCCACTACCAGAGACAGGTTACTGGGCTAGGTGGACCATTGGTCTGGCCCAGTATGGCTGTTCTTATGAATTCATTTCTGCAGGAGATGAGGCCACAGGCCTCACCATGCTCAGAACTCATGCTGAGACTTTCAATATGTTCTTGTCACAGACACGCAACACATCCCCTCCCTCTCAGATATTAATCAGGCTATTTAATCTGCAGGTTGGGAGTGGAGAGAAATTTATATAATTTCTATTGAGTATTTGGGAGGCTTTCAGATACGGTGAAGGGACCCATAAGTACCTAGTTAGGTAGATACAGCTATCTAACACCACTGAACTATTCAACTCAAGTCTAGTCCTGAGCTAATGCTGCTGGTTACGTGTCTTTTTCTGTGACATTTTCTTCTGAGGGTGGGGGGGTGCCTTAGGGCAGTCGGAAGGTCTCTAAGGTTAATCCTACTGTGAGTGCTGTTGTGGCAGCAACTCTTGTCATTCGAGGAGGGTTCTGTTGTCAGAGCTTTTTCTCTAACTAGCCAGAGTGAGATTGGGAAATTCACCTCCCCTGCTTGTGAACAAGGCTTTACTGCACAATGTGACCTTGAGAAACTGGCAGCGGGGTGTGATTTGTTTTTAGCATTTCTGTGTTTTTAATCTAGGAATCTACACCTCTTACAAGACATTTCTGCACAAAGACAAAACCCTGATAAAGAGATTGTTAAAGGTGAGCATTTCCTATCCCTATCCCCCATCCTGTATAGCGCTGCAGGAAAGCAGTGCTAAAGTCTGGATGAAACTATTGAAGCCCAAAGGAGAAATAGTACTGGTTTTCCCTTTGGTCCAAGGTCTTTGACTTCACCCTGACCGCAGTCATGGTTTAGTCCAGGGTATCCAAGAGTGGGATAAAATTACTGGGACGCTCTTCTCAGAAGATTATTTCACTTGATTGAGCTCTGGAGCCTAATGATGTCTTAACCGTTAGCATTGTTAGCAAAAAAGGAGAGGGATGATCATATTAGGCAGATCTAAACAATCTTGTCTAGGTGAGTGGCATCTCACTTTAGTGAGTGGAGCTTGTATTCTGGGCCAAGCTTGGGAGAGTGCACAAAATTATTCTTTTCCAGTCTGCCCCTTGACTGGCTGCATGCAGCTGCCGTGTTTTGCTGAGAACTGCACACACATGCATAACCTCAGCTTTTGCCTACTAAAGCTGCTGGCTGTTAAATGGTTTCTTCATGAGCTCTTCCCCTGCGCTGTAACTTCGCTCTCTATCTGCAGGGGGTTCAGAGGAAGCGCCCATCTGAAGTCCAAAGTGCCCTTTTGAGGCGCCACCTGCTGGAGCTCACACAGAGTTTCATTATCCCCCTGGTGAGTAGGGGGGTTGTTGATCTGTGTGGTGAAGGAGTATGGGGGCGATGAACAGCGTATGACTGAATGCTGGGTTCCACCCTGCCCTCTAGGTTATTCCACAAAGACAGGTTCTATGCCAGAGGCCTGAACACCATCACAGACATTTTAATTCTTCTTAGAGAAGAATAAACTTGTCTTCTAATTGGCAGGTTCTAGCAGGTTTGACTGGTACTGTGCTTAGCTCTGCAGTCCTGACACCCAGCACAATGTGTATAATGGGAACAAACCTTTTCTCCTGCACAAGAATTAACTTCTCCTCTGATTGGTCTCTGACACCTATTCTGCTATCTTAGCCTGTATCCAGCTAAGAGATGGCAAGGGAGATGTTTACAGAAGGGAATGGAAAGCTAACCCCAGGGTTCCCATCAACTTTGATTGGAACAATGGGCTTAAATCCCACACACCAATTTGAAAACTTCCCCTGCTGTATCTGTATGCATCCGATGAAGTGAGCTGTAGCTCACGAAAGCTTATGCTCAAATAAATGTGTTAGTCTCTAAGGTGCCACAAGTACTCCTTTTCTTCCTGCTGTATCTAGTATTTAGTAGGGCTGTCAAGCAATTAAAAAAATTATTTGTGATTAATCGCACTGTTAATAATAGAATACCATTTATTTAAATATTTTTGGATGTTTTCTACATTTTCAAACATACTGATTTTAATTACAACACAGAATACAAAGTGTGCAGTGCTCACTTTATATTTATTTTTGATTACAAATATTTGCACTGTATAAAACAAAAGAAATAGTATTTTTCAGTTCACCTAATACAAGTACTGTAGTGCAATCTCTTTATCATGAAAGTTGAACTTACAAATGTAGAATTATGTACAAAAAAAACTGCACGAAAAAACAAAACAATGTAAAACTTTAGTGCTTACAAGTCCACTTAGTCCTACTTCTTGTTCAGCCAATCACTCAGACAAACAAGTTTGTTTACATTTGCAGGAGATAATGCTGCCCTCTTCTTGTTTGCACTGTCACCTGAAAGTGAGAACAGGCGTTCTCATGGCACTGTTGTAGCCAGCATCGCAACATATTTACGTGCCAGATGCGCCAAAGATTCGTATGTACCTTCATGCTTCAACCACCATTCCAGAGGACATGCATCCATGCTGATGATGGGTTCTGCTTGATACAATCCAAAGCAGTGCGGATTGAGGCATGTTCATTTTCATCATCTGAGTCAGATGCCACCAGCAGAAGGTTTTTTGTTGTTGTTCTTTTTGGGTGTTTTGGTTTTTTTTTGGTGGTTCGGCTTCTGTAGTTTTCGCATCAGAGTGTTGCTCTTTTAGGACTTTTGAAAGCATGCTCCACACCTCGTCCCTCTCAGATTTTAGAAGGCACTTCAGATTCTTAAACCTTGGTTCAAATACTGTAGCTGTCTTTGTAAATCTCACATTGGTACCTTTTTATTTTGTCAAATCTGCAGTGAAAGTGTTCTTAAAATGAACAACATGTGCTGGGTCATCATCCGAGACTGCTTTAACATGAAATATATGGCAGAATGTGGGTAAAACAAAGCAGGATATGTACAGTTCTCCCCCAAGGAGTTCAGTCACTAATTTAATTTAATTTAATTAACGTATTATTTTTTTATCAAGTATCATCAGCACGGAAGCATGTCCCCTGGAATAGTGGCTGAAGCATGAAGGGGCATACATATGTTTAGCATATCTGGCATGTAAATACCTTGCAATGCCGGCTACAAAAGTGCCATACGAAAGAGACGTTTTGGGGTGTCTCACTTTCAGGTGACATTGTAAATAAGAAGCAGGCAGCATTATCTCCCATAAATGTAAACAAACTTGTTTCACTTAGTGATTAGCTGAACAAGAAGTAGGACTGAGTGTACTTGTAGGCTCTAAAATTTTACATTGTTTTGATTTTGAGTTCAGTTATGTAACAAAAAAGAATCTACATTTGTAAGTTGCACTTTCACGATAAAGAGCTCACACTACGGTATTTGTACGAGGTGAATTGAAAAATACTGTTTATTTTGTTCATTTTTATAGTGCAAATATTTGTAATCAAAAATAATATCAAGTGAGCACTGTACACTTTGTATTCTGTGGTGTAATTGAAATTAATATATTTAAAAATGTAAAAAAGCGTCCAAAAATATTTAATACATTTCAATTGGTATTATACTGTTTAACATTGCAATTAAAACTGTGATTAATCACAATTAATTTTTTTAATCTTGATTTAATTTTTTTGAGTTAATCGCATGAGTTAACTGTGATTAATCGACAGCCCCAGTATTTAGTTCTTATGGGTTCGTGCCCTACCATAGTATTTGTTAAGAGCCCTGTCTGGATGTCTGTTCCTGGTCATGGTAATGGTTGCTTTTTTCAACCCCTCTTCTGTTCCCGCTCTGTTAGAGAGCGACTTGCTAGACATTCCAGTTAGAATCGCATTGGCTTCTCCCTCTAATTTGTTCCAAGGAGGGGAGTTGTGATGACAGTGTTTTCTGAGTCTCACTCAGCTCCTGCTGTTCATTCCCTCCCATCAGATCTCATCCTGTGTGGCATTCTTTAAAACTTTAACGGCAGCCGGTTTTAATGTCTTAGCTTCCCCCGGCGGTGGGGATGGTGGGGAGATAAGCAAACGAGCATCTGGACTTGTGGAAACCTACACAACAAAGAAGGGGAAAAGAGAACGAAAGGTTGTTCACTGCATGGCATGTTGGTGTCTCCTGAAGCACAGCTTGACACCTAATGACCTTGGGAAGGGCTCTCTAATTAGTCTAAGTTCTGTTTTCACTGCTACTCCATAGGAGCATTACATTGCGAGTCTGATGCCTCTACAGAGGGCCATTACTCCATGGAAGGTATGTCTGTTTTCATTTGATTTCCTTATAGAGATTTGGAATAGTTACACTTTTATGCTGATCATTTTCTTGGGAAATTGTCCCAATGTTCCCGAATGCAACAGACTGCTCAGATGTGGGGAAAGTGCCCAAGGCCCAGGCCCTCTAGAGCTCCTAGATCTGGGTCACAAGAGTGCCCAGGCCCTCCAGGACTTAGATCTGGGTGTGACATTATCCAGGATACAATCTGGAATGACGGAGCTGTGTCCTCTCAATTCTCCAACCTGGGGTTCCTTTTACCCTGCTTTGTGGTGAAAGCAACTACTCCTGGTCTGTCCACACACAGTCTCCAGCATGTAAATCACTCCCAGCTATACTGTATGAGTGCTATAGCTAGCCATTCCTGAATTACATTTCAGGGCAACACCAGCAAACTCCCAGTCCCAGACTTTCCCCCAGAAATGTGCCTCTTGTACTGCTCACACTCCTCCTGGACGATACAAGCTCATATGAAGTCTGTCATTTACTAATAGAAAATTATATGCACAAATCCTGGTCTCCCAAATGGAGTTTCCCAAACACACTGGTTTAGATAAAACAATAAAGTATTAACTGCAGATAGATTTTAAGTGACAACAAGTAATGAGGCATACAAGTCAGAATTGGTTACAAAGAAATCAAAGGTAAAACACAACTAAAACCTAACTTAACAAGCTGAGTGAATACAAAGCAAAAATCTCTCTCACCACATGTTCCAGCAGTCTTACTGGCTGAACCTCTCTCAGTCAGGGTCTTCCCCCCAGTCCAGTGCTACTTTCTTGTTCTTTAGGTGTTGATGGATGCTGTGGGTAGAGAGCAGGGAGAGATGTTTTGGGGTGTCTGTCCTGTCTGTGTCTAGCCCTTTCTCTTGCAAAAGAATCATCTCCAGCTGATGTTCAGGAGACAGAAAGTCTATGGGGTCAGGAACCTTATGGTGCTTCTTTGTCAAAATGTAGATTTTTTGCCCATACCCTCTCTTTTGCCCAAGAGTGGCTACTTAATCAGGTGATGGTCCATCTGATTTCGTTGACACCTGGGTGAGGCATTGGCTAGCCTTTTGTCTCTGGGGAACTTGTCTGTGACTGCCCTCCAGAACATTCTGGACCATGTCTTGGTAATATTATACAATGCAATCTTATCTCTTTACATACAATGTTGCCAAACATTTTACAGGACAATAATGATCAGCAAATCAGGAATTTTCAAATTATACCTTATGCTTTGTACAAAATTTAACACAGTATTATAAAAGGGAGAACAGGGGGGTACAGACTGTCACACTGGATCATAGGACAAACCAAGAGTGCCCAGCCACAAGGAGCTCATCCCCTCTCCCCCATCCCCCAGGCAGGACTGTTAGGAAAGATGTAGGAATCTGTGAAATACTATGGCCCACTCTCAAACTGCCCTTATTACAAGGACAGGATTGTTCTCCCTGAAAAAGGAGATAGAATGAACACTGTGACAGATGTTTCCTCTTTACAGGAGTTTTCAGCTGAGCGAGGCTGTTAGAGATCTGTAACGTAAACTCTCCTAGCAGAATTGTTTGAGATGTGCAGTTTCAGGCACTTGGTGGTTCTCCTAGGTTCTCGGTGTATCCTGCATAGACTCTTCCTAGGAGCTCTGAGCTTCATTCCCAGTACTTGGGGCTGCATTGCGATATGTTCTTTTCGTTGCACAGAATCCTCCCCAGATCCGTCCTTTCCGACAGGAGGATTTCATGAAGACCCTTGAACATGCTGGTCCCCAACTCACCTGTGTACTTAGGGGTGACTGGTTAGGCCTGTACAGGTAAGAATGTGGTGTTTGGTTGTCTTGTCTCATCATCAGCAGGTAAAGGGTATAACGACCATACCTGCCAAATCCTGGCTTCGACTCATCGGGAGAAGAGAGCAGCTTCAAGGGAGAGACCATTCCCTTTGAAAAGCTTGAGGCCAACGGGGAACTGGCCAGGTTATAAGGGCCGGGAGGAACAGCAAACAGAGTTAATCCTGCTTATGTATAAATAATATTTATACATGATACGGAACTGTCAGGCTTTAGTAGGACTATAAACTCTCCTGTTTCAGGGTGATAGCCTGCCCCTGAGTGTGATAGGTTTGGGGAGAAACTTCCTCCAGAGGCACATTATTCCATCATTGTCCACTAGGGAGTTCCATGTACACCTTGCTCCTGAAGCAGCTGGTTCTTGCCACAGTCAGAGACGAGGTACTGGCCTAGATAGACCACGGTTCTGATCCAGTATGACAATCCTTATGTGTTTGTACAACACCCAGCACAATGGGACCCTGATGCTGATTGGGGCCTGTAGGTGCTACCTTATTATAGATAATAATAGAGGGTCTTTAGGATAAAGTTTGAGACAACTTGTATGAGGGCTCCCCCCATTATTATTCTAATGAAAAATTAGAGAGTTGCAAACAGAACAGAGCAAACCTTCATCAAAATCTGAGGGGGAAACTGAAACCAGATACTCAGTGGATAGGAGAAATACGGAAAGCATTGGGGTCCAGATTTTCAGAGCTGTTTAGGCCCTTTGAAATCAAGGAGTTAGGCACCTAAATACCTTCAAAACTCTGGACCTGGTGCTGAAAGAGATCCAGAAAGTGGACAGGCACATTACGTATGGATTTGGAACATAAGGCTACAGATAAAGTCAGTGCAATTGTAGGTTAAATCAAGCAGCAGGAAAGTGAATAGCTCCTGTCTCTGCAGTTTTGGTGTGACAATAACTGCAATATTCAATTACTTACTTAACAGAAAAATATTGGCAAATAGGAGGAAGTTCAGAGAACGTGACCAGGGTCTATGGGGCAGAACCTTGTGTGCTCTGCAGTTCTTAACGATGGAACTTTCTGCATAATCCATCTCTCGGCACAGAATTGTACTCCAAAATCTAAGCTTGAATTTAAAAAGAAGATTATTTGTTTTATGGCAGCACTTAAAGGCCTCAGTTGAGATTGGGGCCCATTGTGCTGGGGCACTGAGCCTTTATATGGTTACAAAGAAACCTTTAAAAGCATGAACTGAGTGCCACTGATAAAGTGCTGTCTGCTTGAATCTGCAAATAGCGATTTTTTTCAGGCTATAATGAAGGTCTGAAATTCTCCATTCTTAACCGGGGATAAACTCTGAACCATGACAGCGTAGATCTCAACAGTGTTAGCTGATTACTTTAGCATGAATATCCACCTACTCTGCATATCCCATAATCCCAAACTGCCTCCTACCATCTACGCCTTCTCAGATGTCCTTTGCCAGCTGCCAGTTTCCCTCTGGTGATTTCTCCATGTCACTTTTCATTCCCAGTCTGAAATTCTGAAGCACCCTGAAAATTAAAAATGAAGGGGCCGTGTAAAACTAATGAGCTGTGCTAATGCTTCATTCCTGTATTTCATTCAGTAAAAACCTCCATTTGTAAATGAAGCTGCTGCAGAATCACCTATCAGCTGCACTGTGGAGGGCTGCAGTGTACACAAGCCCTTGCTTATAAAGAGAGAAAAAGACCTAAATGTGTGGAGTTTAGCTCAGTGACAACAATAAGTGTTCGGTGCAAACACCAAAGAGGGAGGGGAGTTGCAGTGCCGGGGGACGGAGCTAAGACTGTTAAACTGAGAGAGCAAGTTTAAGATGATTATAAAACACACAATGGCACTGCACTGGATGTGGCTGTGGAGTCATTTCCCCGTGGAAAGGCCAGGAGCACCATTTCCTGACACGCTGGAAACTGGATTGGGCAGAATTGTAGAAAATGAACACAAGGAGTCTGTGGCAGGGCCAAGAATAGAACCCAAATCTTCTGTGTTCTAGTCCAGTGCCTTAACCATCAGACCATGCTGCCTGCCCAGAGGCGGGAAGCATTCATCATTGCCTGCCTCAGGGCAGCCAACTCGCCGGACACCAGCACCTGCGTATAGTATGAGAAGCCAACTTCTGAGACTAAGAATAAATCGGGCCATTGATACGAGAGGTTAGGGAGGGTGGAGTCAGAAAGGTGCCTTCTCCCTAGCAACCTATACGTGACTATAACAGGGTTCAAGACTATAACAGGATTCAAAAAAGAACTAGATAAATTCATGGAGGATAGGTCCATCAGTGGCTATTAGCCAGGATGGGCAGGAATGGTGTCCCTAGCCTCTGTTTTCCAGAAGCTGAGAATGAGCGACAGGGGATGGATTATTTGATGGTTACCTGTTTGGTTCATTCCCTCTGGGACACCTGGCATTGGCCACTGACGGAAGACAGGATACTGGGCTAGATGGACCTTTGGTCTGACCCAGTATGGCTGTTCTTATGTTCTAACCTATCCACGTCCCTAATTACACTGAACCAAGAATTCTGTCCCCCCTCCAAAGTCTCTGTGTTGGACCCACCTTTTCAATGGATGGGAAATCCCTATGGATAGTGAAGAAACCAGACAGCAAGTACCATTCTCCAGAGCCCCGTCCGCTCTCCTTCCCCATCTCAGCTTCACGTCTCTTCCTGCAGACGTTTCTTCAAGTCTCCCAACTTCGATGGCTGGTACCGTCAGAGACACAAGGAAATGACCCAGAAGCTGGAGGCCCTTCACCTGGAGGCGATCTGCGAGGCGGTACGTTCCGACAAAAGGGGGTGAAAGCAAATGCAGGGATCCCTATGCCTGGGTGTCATTACTAGTGATGGGATGCCCACTGGCACGTCCCGATTCAGCACTCCTGGAGGGGGGGACTGTACTCCACATCCCAGTCACTGCCTGACTCTCAGTGCATGGGAGTCCAGTTTGGGGTCAGACCAGCCTTCCCAGGAGCCAGCACAAACCCTGCTCTGCCTCCTGCTGGCAGCCATTTTAATTCTTCAGACCCTTCCAGAGCCAGCTGAGTTCCTGATCGGATGCCTCTCCTCTTGCTTGATTCCTTCCTGGGAACTGAAATAGACAGGAATTCCGACAGCAACTCCCTGGAGCACATTTCTCAAATTGCAAGGCCTGAGGTGCCTCCGGCTCTTGCCGAGTGCATGGTCTGAGTGCAGTGCCCCAGTGCAGAAATGCCACAACCGTCTCCTTTTGGCAGCTACATGTGGACTCTGAGCACACGGCAAGAGTAATGTGCAGGAATCCTGGCAGTGCCCGGGAGCAAGAGGACAGAGACCCATGCAAAGCCTGCACATTGCCACATCCTTGCTGGACTCTCCGCTCGGCTGGGAGCGGATAGCGTTGCCACAGGCAGAGAGCTGGGAGGACATCGTCCTGCTCAGGCAGCCTGGAACCCATTGTGCTGCATTCAGCACATGCAAATACCCAGCCTTGGGCACAGCTGTGCGAGGAGCAGGACCTTCTGTCCCCACCCCTGCCTCGGTACTAGGCTTTGTTTGGGAGATAGCTCTGAGGGGAGCTGCTGTACGGAAGGAGATTCCCTTAGGAAAACTTTTCTTCTCTTGCTATAGAACATTGTGGCCTGGATGAAAGACAAGTCCGAGGTGGAGATCGTTGACCTGGTTCTGAAACTTCGTGAGAAGCTGGTGAGTTTCTTCTCTCCTACTGCTTGGGTTCCTAGGGGCATGGGCCCTTCTGGTGGGGAGTGGATCACACACAGTGTATAGGAGACTGTGTATTCCTGCCGTTCCGCTCTGCTGAATGGCGTACAAAGTCAGCCAGGAAGGTGTGAGCCTCTCTTAGCTATGCTAGAAAAAGGACCCTACAGTCCTGCTCTTCTCACCCCACCCTTGGGTCTCAAACCATCTCCACAGGGCAGCACTGCTCAGGGCCTGTATATCTTTTCAGGTAAGGAGAGCCCGTGTAAGGAGAGTTAATGGCACAAGCAGAAAGGGGATACTTGGAGTCTGTATTAAAAATTCCCCCTCCTCTCCCTCCCTCCCCCCAGATCAGAGCCAGGTGTCATCACCTGCCTGTGAAGGAGGAAACGCTGCAGCGAGTGGGCCTTTACATTGAGACCATTATTGGTTCCCTACCTGAGGATCTCCAGACTGTGCTGCACCACCACTGAGCCACCCAGTACCAGAGCTCTGCTGGGAAGGGACTCCCCATTCACAGCATCTCCTTCAGAGCTGCAGGTGGCTGCAGTCAGATTTGAGGAAGAAACTTCTGCCCTGATCCAGCACCACGGTGACCTGGATTCTGCCTACCAGTGCGCCTGGGTTTGAGTCCTGAGCGCGGGGTGGAATTGACGACGGGAAGGTGAACTGTTTCTGTGCACGAATGTTTTCTGTCCAGCCCTGCTCTCCTGGAGGAGCTGGAGGAGGAGAGCTCTGTGTGGCCATCAATGTGGCAGAGGGAGGCAGCCAGGGGTCCAGTCCCATATGGAAGGCTGTGTAGAACCAACACAGAAATCCCCACCCTTGCCTCATGCTAGGCCCACTGATACGCACATGTCCATCATGCCCACTTGCCGTGGCCCCAGCTGTAGAGACAGGAACACTCTGTATAGGGGGTTTATGTACAGAGGCTGCAGGAGAAACCTGACTCTCTCGCTAATCTTGTGATTCCAACCCCCTTCACACGGGGGATGTGGAAAATCCACCACTATCCCCACGACGGGCTGACCCATCACTGGAGAGAGCAGTCACGGGCCTAATGAATTGTTAGTGGAGCTGAAGGCAAGATAAAGGGGAGAAGTGGCTGCTGGAAGGAGCGGACCTCTCCAGAGCAGTGTGTGTTGGACAGGCTGGAGCTCTGAGCACACCCTGGAGCTCTGGGAGTGTGAGAGAGCAGGGAGCAGTCTTCTGTGCAGTGAGGGATCTGACCAGAGAACATCTAACGAGGAGCATTTCTGTCCTCCAGAGTCTCAGCCCCCTTGCCCATCAGGCAGGACACAGTGCACCGCTGCTTAGAGCCTGCATTACCTGCCCTAA